>NC_091402.1:14662500-17162500 GCF_032191515.1 Phaenicophaeus curvirostris
AACTCCTAAGAGACATTTTTCAGGATTCTGCCATAATGTGCTACTGGATTTCCTGAACAGAAGCTCCCACTTATTGTATTTATTTTAAAAGTTATATATTTCTTTAAAAAGCAACTCATTCTTTTAGTACTGTTGATTAAGGATGACACCCTGGTGCATACTGTTGCAACAACAGCTCTGATTAGTATCCCAAGATTTTATTAAACATTAGTGATTACTTTGCTTTATAATTGCCCCTTGGAGTTTCTTTCCTCCTTCTGCTTTTCACAGCAGATAATGGCAAGCTATGATTCTGAGGTCCCACCAGCCACAGCTTGACACAATGAAATTATTACAAATGTTTCAAAGCTTTTTGAGCAAGGCACACAAATGAATGAAGAAAGGAAGGGTTTGCACTAGCTGCTCTCTCCTGCACCACATCTACGCTGGAGATCTGAGTGGTGGCTGTATAAATGGTATGGACAGAACTATCAGTACCAGTGGTTTCATGCACCCTCCTGCATCACACTGCAAACTTCCCTGCAGCAGTGAGGACTGGGCCACGATAAAAGTTGATCTTGCAGCCCCTCAGGTATCTGTGGTAGAAGGGATGGACTGCCACAAGCACCAGGGGAGTTCCCATAAGCCCCTGGACTTCAGACCCATGTCCTGTTTGCCAGAATACTTTTGAATAATTGGGATCCTGAAACTGCTCAGATAATGATATGGCAGAAACGTTCCTGTTCTGCACTGCTCCACACACACACAGAGTCCCCAAAACCAACAGTTGATAACACGGGGAAGGAAGGATATGTCTGCTCGTTAATTTTCATTTTTTCTGTTACTACTTTTCCTCCTTCCCCTCTTCTTTTTATAATCCCCTCTGTTGTGATGGGAACCCAGTAACATTTGAGGTCAGTGCAGATTTTCTAACCTACAGTGTCCAAATTTATTGATCCAAACAAGTTTATCTATGCCCTGCTGAACTGCTGGCATCAATATCTAATGTATTCCCTGTCTAATAGCTTCTACCATGTGTTTGGGTTTTCTGAATGTTTTAAAGGGTAGTTTATTATGAAACCCATGTTGTTCTATTCAAGTCTGTGTTAAAAATCCCCTGAGTGTCAGCAGAGCAGCTTGAATGTGTGCTGGGGCTGCATTTCCCAATCTGTGACTCCTATACTCCAGCCCTGCCAGCTAGAGCATTAAACAGTCTCCCATTTGATAGCAGCTTCCCACACCCCACTTGCAATACAAGCAGCCTTTGTAGAGAAATTCTTGGAAAAGTGAGATAAGAGACAGTGTCTGAGTTGGGGGTGGTCAGTGGGCTTGCCAGTGTCAGCAGCCCATACTGTACTGCAAAGAGGCCCCAACATCCTTGTAAACAGAGACTGGACTCAGGAAACAGGCGCACAGCAAAACTCACCAAACATCCTGCCAGGAAACACCAGATTCAACAATGCCATCAGCCTGCACAAAACAGGCAGCTCAAGTAACCTTGTGATACACACAACACCACCCCCCCCCAAAACACAGGCCCATCAAAAGCCCCTAAGTATGTGTCCTACACACGCATGCCTATATGGGCTGTGCACAGTCATGGAACACTCCTCATGAGCATATATACAGAGCACAAGCACACACCACCAAAGCACACCCTGAACTCACAGGCCAAGTAGGAGTCTGGAACATACTCAATTTTTATAACATATTCTAACTACAGCCTTAGTTTGGTGGGTTTGTCTCCCAGGATGTATAGAGGTTAAATTCTCAGGGTTATCCTCCACTGAAATTCTCTCCAGGTCCTGGGCTTGACTCAGCTTCAGTTACTAAGAACTTCCGAAGATGCTGTTTGTGTAAAAATCTGTTTAATCTGTTACACTAAGGTAAATACTCTCATTTCATCCGAAGTTAACCCAAATGTCATACGTGTCAGGTTATGGTGAGCTTTTTGAGTGACAGATGAAGTGCTAAGGGGCATGGTTTAGTGTTTGATAGGAATGGTTGGACTCGATGATCCGGTGGGTCTCTTCCAACCTGGTTATTCTATGATTCTATGATTCTATGTGAAGCCAGTTCTGAAAGGGTTTTTTTTGCTTAATACATTAGGACACATTCTTATCCATCCAATTGCCATATTCCACAGTGCTTTAGTTTCCTGCAATTTCACCATATATGGCATTGCTTTGCAACCTGAGAAGCTTTCAGGGTAGGGAATCATAGAGTGGTTTGAGTTGGAAGGGACCTTAAAGCCCACCCAGTTCCAACTCCCCTGTCATGGGTCAAAGCCCCATCCAGCCTGGCCCTGAACACCTCCAGGGATGAGGCAGACATGAATTCCCCATGCAATCTGTCCCAGTGCCTCACCGCCCTCACAGTGAAAAATTTCTTACTAATATCCAGTCTAAATCTCTCCTCTTTCAGTTTGAAACTGCTTCCCTTTGTCCTATCCCTGCACTCCCTGGCAAAGAGCTCATCCCTGAACCTGAACCAGCTTTCCCTGAACCCAAAGGCAGATATTTGCCAATAAGTTTCAAGCTCTTACCAAGATCCAATCAACTCTGCCCCACCCCAACAGGGATGTAATAGAGAAAGCCTGACGTGATTGCATCTGTAGTGTGGTAGAGCTGGAAAGCAGATTTTGGTTTTTGAAAGTGACCACTATGGTTTAGTCTAGCTCCACCACATACTTTGCATGACAGCATATTTGGTCACAGTTTGCCTTTCTGACTGAAGGGAAGAAAAAACCTGCTGTTTCTGAATACTGAGAGCATCAACTAACAACAGGACATTGGCTACTGTAAAGTCTCCATCTGCCAAGAGACACTTCTCTCTTTCGACTTAATAGGAAACTGGAGGGGCATGTTCAGAGGGACTACTCTGACACAATGCACACAGTTATCATGTAATTTATAGGTGTGGACAGCAAGAACTGAGACCCTGTCCTTGAGCTTCAGGATACAAATCTCTCCCAAGTGAGTCCAAAGAAAGCTTTCATAAACTTTAGCAGTAGGGTGTTCTCTGTGGCTTCTAATCAGATCTCATAAGGCTTTAGGGTCCCTGACTTCCAAGTGTGAAGCTTAATAGCTGACAGCATTCAGGAGCTCCCATCCTCCTGATCACCTTAGAAACTTGCACTCCTTTGCAGAACTATGGCCTAGTCAAGGCTGTAGGTAGCTGTGGCACATATGGCTGGCTGCATGGCCCATGCCCCTGTATGCAGGGCCAATGGGACATGTGAAAAGGCTACAGCCCTGTTAGCAACCAAAACTGACACCACATCCCTGCTCATGGTTGAATGATTTGCAGCCTGAAAGTTTCTGCCAAGGTTCAGGACTGTAGAAGTGCAGGAGAAGATATGAGACAGATGGTAAAAATGTAAAAGAAATCTTACCAGGAACAAATGCCGAGGGTGCCTGTTTTTGCCGGAGACTTTCATCAGCGTTCCCTCTTTAACAAAGACCTGAAGAAGAAAAGAGCAGATTGTAATCCTGAGACTTCTCATATCTTATTAAGAAAAGAGAATATTCCTTCTGTGGAAACAGCTACTTTAACTGCTTTCATAAGCACAGGAAGAGAGCAATACTTCAGCACTTGCTTCTAGCCTTATTCCTTATGATCTGGCTTAGTCTTTGCCTGGGTTAGCCCAGCTGCTCTTACATTTGTATCAGTACTGAACGGGCTGGAAAGCCACTTGTCCTCAGCCCACTGTGCTCAGGAGTGACTGGCACAGACTGCAAAGCTCGTGTAATGGGCTTCAGAAAGGAACTCTTGTCTTTAAAAATCCTCTAAAATAGACAGAGCAAAAAGAAAAGGTGAAACCTAGGGTCTCAGCACACTACATCCACGTAACTATGCCTGTGTACATAACCCGTACATGTTTGCAAACACAATACTATGTAGATAGGATGATGCAAGTAAGCAGCTAAGCCTGCACACTAGGACTTGATTGCAGTAACATTTGAAAAGGTCTAGAATAATTGATCTACATCAGTAGATTAATAGTCATCTACTCTTTCCAGATGGAGAACAGAATCTGGTGTAGTTTTCCACTCCAGACTAATTTATATTCGAAGAGATCAATCGTGTAAATTCTGCATGCTGGGCTTTGCAGAATTTGTTAAAGCATTACCCTGCAAGGGCAAGTGAGAATACTCGTTTTAGGGAAAATATAGAGGCTGACTGCAGTATCTGGCTGATGAGGATTCTTGTGCTACAAGTATGCATGCCTTGAAAATTGCTTCATGAGTTTTGCTAAAGATATTGTACTGGAGGAAAATTTAGAGTTGCAGAACTCAAGAGAGAAATATTTTGGAGTGTCTCTCTTTTTGCAGTGCCAGAGCGATGGCTTTTTACACAAACCAGTGTTCCAACTCTTATCACAGCAGCTCAGTAAACAACACCTGTAGACGTCTGAAATCTGGCCATCCACACAATCAGAGATATAGCTGGCCGGAAACAATGCCCTTATCAGCATAGGTCTGCCTGCAGCACTCACCCTTCCTGGCTGGAGGAGGCCGCTCTGCCCTCTCACACTGTGCTCAATGTGTACCAGCTTCTGCAAGTTTTCCTGAGGGAGAGAAACAATGTTTAGAGACTGAGTGCTGACCATTCTTTAGACAAGCAGGCAAACCTTCCCTCACCCCTTCTCACCATCTCTAAAGGTAGTATTACAGAATTAGGTTTCACAGAGAACTGAGCTCAGGGATCTTACACCTAGAAAGTCTTCTTCCATCCTTGTAGGTTTTAGAAAACCTCATTACCTGCATTCACATCTGCTGTGGCCTTCTACAGACCTGTTACCTCTGTTGCCTTGTTTCACCTTCAAAAGGGCCTTCTAAGGCCATACAGTACATATACATTGGCCTCCTTGCTGTCTTTCTTGCTCTGGGAACTAATAAACTGTGAGCAGAGACAAAGTCTAGTATCTGCTCCAAAGGCCTGTGCATTAGTGGCATGACAAGGATAATCCAAAGCGTGCTTTGATACTCTAAGACTGTTGCTAGGATTATCTAGAGATTTATATTCTGTGATAATGGATTAATGGCTTTGCATGGGGGGTTTAGAAAGTTAACTAGTAAGCCGGCAATGAAGCTGCATCTCTTTTGATGCTTTGCAAAAATCAGGAAGTTCATTGTCGAACTGTGTTCCTATTAACTGCCTCACTTTGCAGGTGAGGCTGCTAAAACCAAGGCTTGTGCATAGGATTCAGCTGTGGTTTTATCTGATCAGAACAGTAGAATGGGCTGCACAGCAGCGATGAGTCATCCCTGGATGTCTGAAAATTAGGAGTCCCTTGTCTAAGGTAGTTGTTGTATCCTGAATCTTCAGTTATGCACCCTGATAAACTACAGACTAAGGACCATATTTGATAGACCTTCATGAGCCAGCAGCCTTTGACTACAGTTTTCTACAATGACAGATAATGGTCTGTTTTCCTATGCTCCATTAATTGGCACTAAGATACCCCTGAGCTTAGTTAGACTTGATTAGATTGTACAATGTATCTGCCTGATACAAATCAGTGCTGTCTACAGAATCAGCTAATTAAGAAGGCTATCACAGATACCAGAAGGAGCATATCCATGTCAACATGATGGTCTGTCAAGGCTAATTTACCCTGCATTTCAGCTAACACAATTAATGTACCTATCTCAGCTTGCTTTTTGAGATAAGCCTGAAATACCTCCATATGTTACTGCCCCGGTGAAACATTATATTTGTTTAGCATGATGTTAAGTTTAGTTCTTAATCAGTAACTGCATATTAAACATATGGAAACACCTACAAACCTTGACCTGCATTGTGATCATGCAGTGTAACAGGCAGTTGGCACATTTTCAAGGATTTCAGCCCTCAAGTATCTCTTTTGCAATGCAGGAAGTAACAAATGGAAATTTTCAGGTCACTTCTAAAATACTAAATGCCAACAAAATGGAAACAGAATGTATAAACTAATAGCACAGAAAATACCAGGGATCATGGAACAGCTGACATTTGCGAAAGACATTTGCAAAGGACTTTCCCATCACTAAAGGGTATTCTAGCTCCAGCAAAACTTGTCAAATTGACAGCTTCCACAATAGAAACCCCTTCTTCATGCATGGAAAAGGCAATGCCCTCCTGTGAGTGCACCCGTGGCCAATGCTAGCGCTGCTCAGCAGGGTTTCTGCAAGAGTGAGAGAAGTTGCTGCAGCTCAGATGCACTTTAGCTTTCCTTAGGTCTGTTGGCAGAGGCTCCTGTTGTAATGCTGATGTTTGCAATATGGACACATGTTCACCAGGAAATGGACAGAGATGTATCGAACTCATTTCCTGCAGGAAGTCAAACAGCCATCACATGTGATGGAGAGTGATTTATCTGGGAACATGGGCAGCTGAGGGAGGTATAGTTTTCCTACAGTTCCCCTAAAACTCCCTATTTATATAGTTTTCTACATTCTCCTTAAAACTATCACCATTCTTCTTTCAAATATCCTTCACAAGCTATGATTAAAAAATGAAAACCAGGCTCCACCCAACTAGTACTGCAGATGTGGATGCCTGAAATCCTTCTCTGGCCATTTTAGCAGTGAACTGCAGCTTCCATCATATTATAATTATGTCTATGCAGGAGGAAGACCTCCTCAAGGAATTCACCAGCTGTTAATAGCAACAATGATTAATAACTCTTAGCATCTCAGAGCCTCTAACAGACTGTAGAAGTTCAGAGAGCAATACAAACCCTGCTTGGTTCAAGTAGTGAATGTCTCCTAGAGTTACAGACAGACAATGCTACGCAGTGATGGCCTTATGCCTCTGTTTGCACATCTGTAAATTGTGGATAATATTTTCCTACTTGATGGAAATGCTGTGGAGATAGTTAACATCATAATGTGTCTGCAAATCTTGGGTTAATAGTTCCCAGGGAAAAACTGCTAAGAGTGTTATCATCGTAAAACAAAAAAAGCTAATAATGAATCACTGCTATGCTGCAGAAAAATGTAGATCACCACATGCTCCTGCCAGCTTTCTGGAGTGTAGTTTGATGAGTTGATAAGTGGCAGCAGAAATCTTCCTCCTTCCAGGTACATGCCATGTCTAAATTATTGCTTAGATCTTCAACCATGTACATGACAAGTTATTAACACTCTGTCTTGAGCAGCATTGCTCAGTTTGTTCTGTAATTAGCGTAACCTCTTAAAGTCTTTGTTTTTCTTAAAATCTGAGAGAAAGGGAAGAACTGCTGGTTATGGGTTTTGTGGATGGGATATTAATTCAGGACAACCTCTGATTCAGCAGAATATTGAACTTTAATTCTCATGAGCCTGCACCTTCACACAACCCACAGCATTCACACATATGCGAGAGGAAATTTTCCTTCATCTCTTCCAGACTACAGTTTTGAAAACCAGCAGATGTGTTCTCATGACAGCATAAAAAGTGAAGTGTAAAAATCTATATGGAATTTGCGATGAAGTTGTTACCAATGGACACTCTTAATAGTGGTTATTATGCAGTCTGTGACTTCTGTAAAACTCAGGTGATATGGTGATGCTCTGCAAGTTAAAGTATGGCTTAGTGGAGATAAAATCATTTCATGGTGATGCAACACAGCAAGTTTGATTTTGGCCACTTATGTAGACTTCTAACTTCAAAAAAGTATTCATACAAATCTCCCATAATTCTGAGTGAAATCTAAGGAAGCACAGGGGCCAGAAAATGATGCTTGGCCTTGATCTGTTAAGAACTGAGCTCTTACAGTTCTCAGCCTCTGATGCAGGTGTCCCTAAGGCTCTGAGATTTCTGTGGAAACTTCTCCCAAGATCTCAGTTTTATGAAGAAATATTTATTATTTTGGTACAAAGAGTGCTTTAATAATGGAAAAGTATGATTATCAGCGCTTTGCCTGAGGAGATAAAAAATCAGAATCAAACCTATTGAAAACTTTGCTCAGTTAGTCCATAGTTCCAGAGTCATTCCGTAGAGTAGCCAGATTACATTTCCTTTTCTGATAAAACTCTAGGGCTGTTATACCCCAGCCTCCTTGCAATCTACGTCTGTTCTTTTGTCTTGGTAAAGGAATAACACTTATGTAGTAATTAACTACTGGTTATTGCTAGCAATGCTGAACATCACTCAGAATTAGTCTGTAGGAACATTGTTGACATGTATCTTGCTTTTCTGTTATTTTTTATCTCTCCTTTCCTTCTCCTCCTTCACCATTCCATCTGGCTGTAATGTAACTACCATTTCATCTACCAAGACCTCCCTCCCAACGTTTGTCCCCACCCTGTCCACTACAATGCCTGGTGACAAAATAGTTTGTGCTGATACCTGAAGAATCTTTAAATAAAGCTGAGAGTAAGCAACCAAAGAGATCAGCATAGCTGATAGTTTACACTCAGCAAAGGTGTTCAGGCTGCTTGCTGAAGCAGAGTGTGCTGCTTTGTCTACATGTGATTCATGTTTGGAACTTTTCCTTAGCACTCCAGAGAAGTGAAAGAAATGCCCTCTTTAAAATGAAAATTTGAAAGGTTTGGGTTGTCACAGAGCCACATCAACACAGCAAATGGGCTGATGTTATTTTATGAAAGGGGGAATACATACTGAGGCAGATGTGCTAGAATGGAGTTGGGGTGGAGAAGCTTGGAGGAGAAAAGCAGAAACAGACTTAAAACAAATCAATAGATCCAAGATTTTTTAAGTTTTCATTGAGTGAAAATGCAGATCTGAATTTTGAATTTCGACCTTAAACCTTGAACTTCAGAAAGCTCAAAATCTTGATCTGTTGTCGTGGCTTGAGATCACCTCTGCACAAAACCAGAAACCCACCAGGTGGGCTTCACATTGATCTGTGGTAATTTTGCCGCTGGGTTCAGGAGAAGCAGGTTCAGAGCCTTAGTCTCAATTTCGAGGTATCAGCTGAGGAAGGAGAGAGTTCCACGAAGATAAGTTTCTCTATCCAGGAAATAGTAAGTAGTTTCAACTGCAACTTATCCCTTTCTGATACAAATTTAGAAGGCTTAGGTGTCTGCTGCTGGCCATGAGGAGATCATTACTGATCCTGGTGCTCTGAAACAGCCCATGAACACACGGGCTCCATTTATGACCTTGGCACGCATATCAGAGACATGGCTTTTAAACCTGAGCAGCAGAGATTTCCAGATGCAAGCAAAAGCTGACGTTCTTGGCTCTTGGATTCATTTGTTGCAAGCAGATGCTTCCACTTCTCTGAACAAAGCATGAAAGCTTTAGTTTTAAAAGATGAAGGGCACCTTGGGTTTTGAGATTCTTTTATTCTTACCTCCCAAGCTGTTGCAAAAAACATCCTTCATCTAGCTGACCTACCGCGTTTTCACATGTCACACAGCCTGTGTGCTCTGCTTCACCCAGCGCTCCCCTTCCCCTGCAGCCACAGGGCAAAGGCATTAAAGGGAACACGCTGAGTCAGCAGTGCTGCTGCGTAGCCGTAGTGGCCTCCAGCATGTGTCTTTCCCTAAGAATTCCTGTGCATTCATTCTTTCAACCTTAAAATCCTATATGAAAACAAGCTCTTACTAAGAAAGGCTGACATTTTATTTCTTCCCTTCATCTGCATTGGTGCCCAGGTGTTTCTTCTGTTTGTCTCTTGAATTATGTGTTTCAGTGCCTGAGTGATTATCAACAACCCTCTCTCTGCTCAGCAAATGAAATAATAAAGAACTGAATTTAATGCCATCTGTAATTAACCATAGGGAAGGATGTTTGCAATGCCAAAAAGGTCTTTAATTTAGCAAAGGCACAGCAAAATCCTAATGCAGGATGTTAAATTCAGCAGTGTTCAAATGAGAAATAAAACGTGAAAGCTTCCCAAAAGATATAATATGTTCCAACTCACTTGAAATCCCTGTGGCACAATGCAAGGATAAAATACTTAAGATGAAACACCTTTTGAGAAAGAAACACTCCTGTGTTTCATCCAACACTACTGAATGAAATACATGAGTCCTGGGATGAGGTGCTTAGCTCTCTAACATTCATGCTGTTGAACAAAAACCACAAATAGTCAACATCTTTCTTAGCAACTGCACTTACTACTTGGTAATCTAAATGCCTTAAAAATGGCATTTAAAAAGAAATTTGGGCTGTAATATGGCTATTTTTGAGGTCTAACAAGCCTAGAGTTTCATCATAAAAAGAAATGTAATCAGGACACTCTACAGAATGACTCTAAAACTACGGACTAACTAAGGAACACTTCATTAGGCTGCAAAGCCTGTAGGTGTAATACTTCTTTCTAACTGCTTGAAATGAATGCTAGGTCTGTGCAGCTAAAGCAAACATGGACCTCAGGAGAGAATTTAGCTGCAGGCGTGGGTGGCTAGTATTACAAAAAGAATGACACTGCCTTTAGTTATTACCCAGAGGTCCACCAAGTTGAATTCCTCCAGAACCTGCTGGATCCCGTGTCTGACAGTCTCTCTGCTGCTTCCTATGCCTCCCAACACTGCTTCTTACTGATGTCAATAGAAAACCCTTATCATCTTAGCCAAAACTCAGACCTAGATCCTTGGAAACAAATGATCATAAGACCAGCTACCTTCACGCTACCGTTGCTAGTAAATTAGGGCTCTTAATATCACGTAAGCAATATTAATAAATCACGCTGGCCTTACAGAAAATGTTCAGTTCTTTAGAAAAATAAATAATCTATTTAGATACCCAAATCTGAATTTAGATGTGAGCTCTAATCTATGAAATTCTTGGCCAGTCTATTTGGTTGTATGACCATTTTCAAAGATTATAAATCATGATCTATTCTTCTGAAGTAAAATGGGATTCCAGAATTATGGAAAAATTATGTAAATGAGCTCGGAATATAACTTTAACAGTACATTTGTGATGTCTTAAACATTTCATATCTAAAACCAGGCCAGGCTAGAAGTAGAACCATGAAAATTCCCGTCTTTCACTTCGTGGCCCCACATACCATTTCAGCAACCCCAAAGGGGAAAACAACCTTTGTGCTGCTTGCTACAGTGACCTATGTCTTGTACAGCTGCACTAAGGGGCACAGGCCCACTCCACGTCTGCAATATTGTAAACCCAGATCTGTATAAACCCTTGAGTCTCATCCCAGAGGAGACTTCAGAATTTGGAGATACACCTTCACTTCAGCAGATGGGCAGGAAGACACTATCGACTGGGAGACCGTCTGTCACGGTAGGACTCACCGCTTGGAGCATGCTGTCATTGGCTCGGTCTGTGATTTCAGAAACAATGAATAAGGCAGCTGAGGGATGAAGCAAAACAAACACCATAAATCACATAAAAAAATAGGAGAATAACCCAAATCCCTTCTGTTTGCAAGGGCATCTTTAAAAATAATCAGGCAACATCTCTAGCAGCAGCTCCTTTAACTTCTTTGACACCTTCAGAATGCAACTGCCCAGTGTATTTAAGACACAACACATTGCTGTCAGTTCCCCTTCCCTTCATCATTCTCTTGTGCAAAACTGTGCATCACATTTCTAGTGACCAAGAGAGTTCACAAGGTCCCTTTTAAGCACCTAGCATGGCACAACATCTTTTTGTGATGTTTCCTAGTTGCAGATTTTTGATAATTGGAGATTGTGGTAGGAAGAGATTAATGTAACCCAGCTTTAGCAATCCAAACACGTGGCAGTCTAAGGTGATCTGTTTCTCCTTGCAGCAAGGGAGAGGACAGGTCATCTATCCCTTTCTGACATGTCTGTATGAAGAGGCTACTTGAATTCTTGATTGTGCACAACTGATCTTTATGCAGTGTCTCTCAAGTTCCCTTAGGCTTAAGGAATCCAGAGTACAGATACACGAGTCAAACCTCCTGGGTTTCTCCAAAGTTCACATAGCACAGCAGGTATACCACAGGTAACAGTACAAGAACAAGCAGGTGGAGCCATCTCAATTGACTTAACAATGACCAGGCCAACTGTAAATGGAGCCAAAGACTGGGATTTCCCCCATAACTGGGGCAGAACTGCACAACTCTTGTATAGATGGTAATTTCTTCTTCTGTAAGTTCACTGTGTCAAAAACAAAGGAAGCCCATATATTTCAATGAAAAAAAGATAGGGTTCTTGCCGTAAATAATTTGTCAAAATTAGTAATCGGTTTGTACAGATCTTACATCTAACATACTAAGACCACCTCTTGAAAATAACTCTCTTCCAGATACCAACAGTACAGATCCTGTACCTCTTTAGAAGCAGAGTTAGCAAAGCAGTATTTTTGTTCTGCCCATTTAATTTTACCTTGTGTAGCTTCATACTCTGTAGAATCAGGGCAAAGATTATTCAAGTAATCTGTAGAAAATAATCAAACACAGACATCCACGAATCAGAATACGGAGCTACATAATCAGAATACGGAGCTAGTGCTACTAGCTAAAACATAAATTCCTAATCATAGAATCACAGAATGGTTTGCGTTGGAAGGGGCCTTAAAGATCATCCAGTTCCAACTCCCCTACCATGGGCAGGGACATCTCCCACCAGATCAGGCTACTCAAAGCCTCGTCCTGTCTGGCCTTGAATGCCTCCAGGGATAGGGCATACACAGTAATGCCCCATATCACTTTATTCCAAAAAATTAAGTGTATGTAGCCTCTTTCCAAAGCAAAACTCAACTTTAGTGTATACTGCTAAAGAATCAGTACAAGAGCATTGATACAAATTTAGATTCATCACATAACTTGGCAGGTATAAGGGAGTAAACAGAGGATGACAAAAATATTTCCTTGTTTCTCAACCAAGAGAATTGCTGAGTAGCACCACTTCAGAAATAATTGTTCTTCTAATGAATTCTATTTTCCCATCTGAATGAATGGTGTTGGCTGTAATGACTGGTTTTCTCTATTTATAGTAGAAGAGCTCTATGAATTTTATAGACACAGGAGGGAGACCCTGGTTCTGTTCATGCAGAGTTCAATGATTATTACTGAATTCAACCACATTCCGAACACAGGTTCTGTAAAATGCACACTATGTGACTTACATTTACAGAAATTATATTTGCATTATATACAAACCTTTAACCTGTCGGTTTAATCTGGATGACTTGCCTTGGGTCATCTGTCTGTTCTTTGTCTGGGTCTTTATGACTGCAGTGTCTGAGCACCAGCATTTTAAAAGCCTAATCCTGAAATACTTCATTCTTATCTTTCTGGTGAATACAGACTCCTAAATACTGCATCCAAGAGCTAGGCCTCTGTGCTGACAATGGGGCTGTGCATGGATATCCATTTGCTTGAACATCCTATCCATATATATTTCTCTTTCTAGTGCCGTGCCCTCCCTGGCATCCCAAAATCTCCCTGGCTTTACATGCATTTAGGAAAGCACCTGCCTGTACTCAGGCAGGCAGTGGTTGTGGGGTGTTATCAGGTAATATTTAGTGTTCCTTCTCACAGCTGCAGGCTCTGTCCTTGGCAATGGACATTTAACTGAGTAGGCAACTCCTTTTGGCTGTAGTGCAGTAATTGGCACACCAATATCCTCATAAAATACCCTTCCTTATCTGGTAGAAACAGCCAGTTATGAACACACAAGCACACTTGCATATTTTAATTCAGGGTTTTTTTATGTTGTCCAGAGAATCTGAAGGGCTGCTCTGTTTCAGACCCACCCTGTCCTAGCAGGTAAAGTGGGGCTTGGTTTCTTAAGGAGAAGAACTGAAGCAGTAAACCTATTTTCTGTAGTATCTTGATCCAGTAAACCTTATTTCACTATGCACAAAAGCTTCCATTTTCCCATTTAGTGCTAGTACCTGGGACAAAGAGGAACTCAAATTGCTTCAAGCATAGATGGCATCCGATCACTGGAGCTGCATTGGAACCTTCTGTCTCTCTCACAAAACACCATGCTTCATGTTTGTAATTTACCTTGTGGACTAAAGAAGTGGGCAGAGAAAATGGAGCATAGTAGGGGCATTTCTGATAGGGACATGCCAAGTCCTTCGTCTTAGATGCAATATCTGTGTGCATGCACTAAAAACACTGTAAGGCTCAGGTGAGGTTACTAAGTGCTGCAAGCCACACCTCTGGAAAGTTGCCCTTAATGCAGACACACCCAGAGAGAGAAGCAAGTCAGACAGAAAAAAAGTCCTGCTATTGGCATCCGGTGTTCATTTGTATTGCTCGTACTAGGAAAGCAAAACCAACTGTGAATAATGAGTTGCATCCTTGATCAAAGTGTCTGGAGCAAGATGAAACTGCTGCTAATCTGTGCTGTGAATAAAAATCTCATATGGTCACTTTGTTCTGCTGCGTTTATAGGAAGTCCCTTCTATTATGCTCTGCCCTTCATCATCTGTTGAGTACAGGCAGGGTTTATGGCTTCCTTTTTACTGTCCCACACATAACTCATCTTGCATCCCTCTCCACCCACACATATATGCACTCCCAAAGCATTTCTCCATCTTTATGTCTATGGTTCCCTGCTCTTTTGTGTTCTGATCTGACTAAATTACTCGACAACACTGAGATTCATTGTTACATTTCACCAGTTCCTTCCCCAACCAGTTCACTAGTTACAAACCTGAACTTCACAGTCCTTTCTGAGGGCCACATCCAGAAAGCTTCCTCCCCTCAAAACTGACTTGCCAGATTTGCTGTGGCTTTCAGAGTATAAGCCACCAGAGGGAACACAACCTCCCTTTGGAGAGGCTCCATATGGGAGTGATATACATGGCCCTGGATATAAAGGGAAGGTGTTATCGTAAATGCAAAATCGGTAAATGTACTGTTAATGTAAATTTGGATCCCTGCCTCCTACAATGCAGAGAAATGGGACTGGGATTTTGACTTAAACTTATTCACTAGCCTTAGCAGTGCTGTACATGGGGTTTAGGGTGCAGTACTGGGTACTTTGTTGATGGAGTAGGAGGCAGTGCTTGCCGCTGTCATACAGGATGCAGTGCAGAGTCCCCTTGCTGGGGACTGCTGTCCTCTGCTGTCTCTGATAATAGCCCTTGACATAAATAAAATCAAGTGAGTTTTTTGGCAATAAGGCTGAACTCTGCTTCTTTTAATTCACGGAAGGAAAAAGCCAAGAAGGAATGACTAAAAGCACCTGACTTTACACTTTTTTTGTGACCTTTCAGCGTGGTTGTGCTGAAGAAGTGTCTGCTCTTTCCAAAGCAACCTGATATTTCCTGAATCTTGTATCAAGCACACTGAAGTTCCCAGGAAATCCCACACTGCTTCGGCCCTATTTTAGCTTTCTTGGCATCAATATGTGGCACAGGACATCATGGGAGGGTTTCCACTGAGTACGTTTGAGAGTGATTTTACTTACCTGTGAGCAGCACACGATACTGGAAGATACGCTGCACCACTTTCAAAAGCTGGTGTTTCATACTCTGAGGGCTGCCACCAGAGTTCTGCTGTCCTCGATGGAAGGGAAAGGAAACACAAAGATCAAGGATGTGTGAGCTCAGCAGCAAGACATCATCTCCACCTGATGCGTACTATGGAAGTTTCCTACCAGTTGCATGCACAAATTCCATTGAACCATTCTCAGTTTACCCAGCTCACTAGCAGGTATTGTCTTTCTGACTATAAAGAAGTACTGTAAACAGTTTATTTCCTAGGGCATCATGCACAAATAGTTTGGACTCAGAGGAAAAAGGGAGGAAAGTGAATACCGTTTAAAAGGTTGGATAGAGATTTTAGGCTGCTATATGAAGACAGAGATATCAGCTCTCAGTGAAGCTTGTCATTGCTGTCCCATTTTGGACTGAAAACTACTTCTGCCTGTGACTTTTTAGTATCTTATTTCAAGACATGGACTTGAGCAAAATACAGCAAAACACCTCCCTGTGATTGAGTTGGCGTGTATTTCAGCAAAATATATTCACAGATCTGTAGATACACAAACACACACTTTGTATGCACACACAAGGTGTGTGGGCAACAGACACAGACACACATCATGCACATATGAACATCTCACTTCAGTTTTAGCAGCAAGACATTTGAAGAGAACTGCTCTCCCATGCTACTCTGTGGGAACGCTGGTGGAGTTGCAGAAAAAATATCTTTGAGTGAGCCCTGTGGCACAACCATGAATTAGTGCATGTAAATAAATATGGGAGCCTTACCTCAAACTCCTGAATTATGGTAGCCAGTTGGGGATATTTAAGGCAGGTTTCATCTAGCAAAGCCAAATTCCTATCAAACTGTGTAATATATGCTGTGTGGTGATTCAGCCTTGATTTTCTGGAGATAAAAATATCAGCAACTTTCTGGTGTTCCTCCCTAAGGCCACAGAAAGAAAAGAAGCAGCAAATAAATAAATAAGAAGAACTGTACTTTCTCATTGTATCAGATGCACAGTGGCTAAGGACATTGTGCAGCTAAAGCCTAGGTTAAATGGCAGGAGAGAGGGAGCACTTCATTGACATTCTGGGCACTGACATACAAAACAGGCTGCTGGACAATGAGCACGATGAAGGGCTGATCCTTTGGCTGTGCCTTTGTCTTGACAGCACTGTGTCCCTAGTGGGTAGGATGCCTCATTTCTGGATATAGTTCCACTTTTCCAAACAAACCTTCCAGCTGCTACAGTGCTTTGCGCACTGGTTGTAAGCACAATACAACATCTTTAGTTGTAACATCATATGCTCAGATATCCTTCACTGCCCCCTTCTCAGCACTGCCCCATCTTCATTTGTCTCAGCACCTAGTGCTGAGCATATTGAAATATTTATCAAGCGTGTTAAAAGAAAGAACAGGCAAAATTTGAGATCACAAAAGAGTGACTATAGTTAAGAGAGGAACATGAGTTCCCACGGTTGTCAGATCAACAGAGTTTCAGCAAAGGCACAGGGAAGGGTTTACTGGAAGGTTCAAGGGTGGTGGTGACCTGGAAACCTGTATGAGAGCAGCTCTGTGCCATGTACCATTCTGTTGTGTTGGCAGAATTTGCAGTAGTGCCCTCCTTTTCCCCCAGTGTCACAGGGTAGTTCTGGACAGAATCTTAAGGCATGTCCACCTATGCCTCTTTTGTCTTAAGAAACAGGCAGCATGCACAAGAATGACGCAAGACAATAATGCGGTGACTTCTTTAGGTCACAAGTCATTTTAGATTCCAGCTGGAAACACCACTACTCTTTGCGTTATGAGTGTATAAATAATAAATCATTGATGAAATTTTTTAGTCTTTCTGCCATTTGTAACCATCCCTTGGTGGACACGGACCACATGCAGTTCCCTTTAGCCTTTTATTTTCTTGTTGTGTGCTTTGACTTGAAAGTGCAGAGCTGACAAGGAGGGCTGTGCCCTGCAATTGGGACTGTTACTGAAAAGTTCTTCTGATCGAACTGACTTCCTCAATTGCTTGGTGGCAGTGCCAGGATGGCATCACCCTCTGCCAGTGACTGCTGCCTTCTGAGTCCAGCGGGGAGGAGGAGTTGGGGCCGCGTGGTCCATCATAAGCTCTCAGAACCAGAGTAGTTCAGTCTGCACCAGGGGCTGCTCTGGCAGCTCTAGCTTTGGCCAGCTTGATCTTGAGGGGTAATTTCTCTTCAACATTCTTATTCCAGCATTTTGATAGACTAGGGCCTGGCAGGCTGGCCTAAGTCAGAAGTTTCCTTAACTGAATGGAGGTTGGAGCTTTGTCCATCCTTGGCATGGTCGTATTCTGTCATGGAAAGACTTCGCCCAGTGAGGATGTTTGGCTTAGGTGGAGTCACTCAGTGGGCTGACAGTGTCTGTTTGCCTTGGAAACCTTGCCTGTGCAGAGCGCTGCCTTGGTGCTGGGAGCAAGGAGGGGTCCCTTATCTGAGAGCTTTACACTTGCTATGCAGATTTCTGTAGGCAGATAACCTCCTTTACGATCAGTCCTGATGTCTGCTGTTCCTGCCTCCCATGGCATGAGTCTGTGAACTCCAGGCCATCAGTGTGAAGCTGCTTGGTGATGACGATGAACTGGCACCAGGGGCAATGGGTGTAAGCCAGGCTGTCCTCACACTGACTGACGGGGCCATTTCAGAGTCATGGGCTGTGCACTGCACAAATGTTTTAGTATTTGGTTTCATAGCCTGACAGCCTCAACATTGGCTTCCTTCCTGCCTGTATGCAAAATCTGCCAAAGTAGTTCAGGTGCTAGTGCTTTCATCTCTGCTGGAATCCCAGTCTCCAAGCTAGTGAGGTCAAGACAACACTGACGAGTTCACCCACCTGCTGTGGAGAATATGTTAAGGCCATCAAACCATGCCATTCCGTACTTACCATTCAAGGACTCTTTCTTCCAGTTCCCCCAGGATGTCTTGGTGTAATTCATAAATTTCAGGGAGCTCACTTAAGCCCTGCTTGAGTTTAACTTCTTGTTCATTTTCATCTTCTTCTCCAAGCACTTTCAAGATACCTTCATAGAAATCCTGCGAACAACAATACAAAAATTAGGCAGGCAGACTTAAAGTCTCTTTTCTGAAATTATCATTACAATTTCTTCACTCCTAAACTATGCTTTCTAGGTATTGTAAAATATGCCATCAATAGTGACAAAGTGTGCTCAGTAGTAAGGAAATCATAGTGTATGTTTTCTTCCATCCACTAGCTCATACACAGTTTCATCTCTGTTCCACAATGCTGTTAAGCCAAAACTGAACATTTCACATGACCAAGCCATCCGACCCTTACGCACACAGTGAGTTTGGTATCTTTTTATTTACCTTGCGCTTTTTCCCCTGCTTTTCTGGGTGTAGTTGGTCTCATTTTTATTGTGTTTCTTAACCAGAAACATAATTTTTAAAAATGAAGGATGAGATTCTCTCATCATTTCATTGAATCCAATAGCTTGACATGAAAAACATCAACGGCTACGTGTCTTGTGCTAAAATTTGCAACACTTATCTCCAAATCTGAACTTAAAGAAGAGAAGGAAGCTGTAAATTTAAGCTATGGAACAAATCATTTTCCTTATGAAACCTGAGGCATTTTTTCCTCATCTTAGGAATAGTTGTGATCGTGGAGTGGTTTGTAAATTATGTGAGCACAGCAGTAGTTTCCTCTATATTAAAATGTAGCCAGCTCTGGTACGTAATAGGGCACCTGTTGAAGAATGCATGGCAAAATGTTTCCCCAGCTTTGACTTGGAAGTGAGGAATAAAACCTCCATCTGAAAATACAATGATATTTGATCTTAGATCCCCTGGCATTACAAAGTCACCTCAACAGCAGAGAGCAAATATTTCGCTTGCAAAACGTTGCTTAAACTCTCCATCATCCAGAGCTCTGGATGCTAGAATGTTTTCAGGTCAAAGCTCAATTCCTACAGAATCCATCTTCTGTGCTTCAGACTTGTAAAGAAGCCTTTGCTGGTGCTTGGATGCACTCGAGAGACTTTGACCCCTGTGGTGCCCTGGCCCTTTTCAGGTTCCTGCCAGCCACTGCTCTTTCCCCTGCCTGCTCCTGCCAGACACATCTCCTCCTCGTGGGCAGTGGCCAGAGCAGCTAAGAGCACAAGTAGCTGAAAAGCATTATTATAGTGTCCAGTGTTTGCCTGAATATGGTCCTGCAGAACTGTTACGGGTTTAATTCTCCCCTGTATTCCCTGTAAGGTGATGACTCTGTGTGTTCCTTCATCAGGGTCAGGCTGGGCTCTTACTGTTTAATTTCCTATTTCTGCTATTCAGGTCTTCATAGACAAAGTATTTGAATCACAGTTTTTCTATGAAAATAAGTGAACAATTAGAAATCTACGTGCATCTCAACTCATGATGACAGCAGAAACAGGGCATCCATATACAACCCCTTAGAAATTAATTCTGTGAGTGCCTTTTCCAATCTTTTTTCCTTTTCCATCCTTATAAGCCATGAAGTGCATGGAATTTTTATTGCACAAGATGAGGAAAAAAGGGGTGAGAGTAAGAACAAGAGAAAATCATCAATACATCAGCTCACATGAACTGTGAGGTTTGAAAGCTCCTGATGACTTGTTCAGCTGCAGACTAGGAGATCGCAAAGCTTCCTTCCTTATGAAAATACTATCTGTCCTTATCTGACCCTCCCTTTTTTCATGTGCGTGTGAAGGTGAGCTAGGGGATTGTAGCTTTCTCTTTTATTGCTGGGCAGCCTACTCGTGCTCATTTTTTTCCAGTAAGTACCTCAATTCATGTATTAGTTCTACATCAAGTATTAAAAATACTTGTAGGAAGACTTTGTAACTGAATATACTTAGATTTGCTGACTTTGAAGCCAGGAGAGGCAATATTGATATGAGGTATACTATGCTATCCCATGTTATGCTATGAGATCAGTAGTGCATACCAGAAGGCTCACTAGAATACATCATTATTAGGAGACCAAGCAACTTTGATTTAAGACAGAATCTACCACGTGTTATGGGTATGCTAACACTGCATCCTGAGAGGCAAAAGAAGTCTGAAAAAGGGCTTTTGGTGATCTCAGGAAAGGTCAGGTAGCTCATAACCACATACAAAGCCCAAACATCTAGTCACAGCAAAGCTGGTATTAGAGCCCTGGTTGCATCCTGTCAGACTAAGGCCATCCCACCAGGAGCTGTTCTCCAGCAGCTCCTAACTGAGCTCTGCTTCAGCCCAAGATCTAGTGTGGAGGAAAGTTTTAGTGTCCAACCAATCTGGCCAAATCCATGCTGTGAAAGTATTTTTTCACACGATACTCTGCAAACAGTGAGTTATTATTAAAACCAATGTTTTTTCAGAGATATATTAAAAACATTGTCTGTCTGCCCATAGAAGCCAATTCATCAGGAAAAAAAACGCAGCTGCTTTAACAATCGCTGAGAAGGTGATTCTGCTGGATGAGTTAACAGAAATGGCAGATACATTTTTTCCACTCAGAGACCATTTCCTGGCCTCCTACCCCACTGTATGTGATGTGGCCAAATGTGCTGTGAAAGGAAGCAGGGGCTTGATAAAAAGAAACCTCTAAGGTCGCACAGCTCATTGAAAGATGCCAAGCTGTTTCTATCCAGCCCTGAACCAGGATGGGATAGGTTGAGTATCTTCCTCTCTCAGGATCATGAAACCTATTGCCAAAAAGTCAAATTCTGTTCCCTGAGCTGTCAGAGACAATCTTACGAGCTTCCCTGGGCTGTACTGGGAAAAAATTCTTCACAGAAAGAGTCATTGGGCACTGGAACAGGCTGCCCAGGGAGGTGGTTGAGTCACCTTCCCTGGAGGTGTTTAAGGCAGGGGTGGACGAGGTGCTAAGGGGCATGGTTTAGTGTTTGATAGGAATGGTTGGACTCGATGATCCGGTGGGTCTCTTCCAACCTGCTTATTCTATGATTCTATGATTCTATGATTCTATGATTCTATGATTTCTCATGACTTTGACTTCTGTCTAGTTAAGTTTTATAAGTACATGGAGTAATTAAGGAGTCTAAAAGAACTCATTTCCATGAAACTTGCTAATGTCCAGATATGAGCAACTCAACAGAGTATGTTTCACTGGGGATCCATATTTAACATTAAGGACTCCACTTCAGTTTGATTAAGTCAAGGTAGTGGTGTTGATTTCAGCACGCTGGGGATCTGGTTGGTGTGACTGTGGTCCTGCTGAAAGGTTCTATAAGGAGCAGGATTGCCTCTGGGCAAAGAACTTCATAATTCCTCTCTCCTCACCAGCAGGAACTGACTCCAAGCAAAAGCAGTCTTCAGTCTCCTGGCTATTCTGTAGTAACGTTGTCAGCTGCAGTGTACTCACTAACTACATCCTGGATAACACAAGATCATAAAAATTTCTGAAAGAGTAGTATTGTGTTTCCTAATTATCTGGGTCTGATTTCCACAATGTGTCCTGCCTCAGTACCACAAATAATTGCAGTGTTGTGCTATTCCAGCTCCTGATGTGTGCAAGTGAGCCTATCTAACTGCATGCTCAGCTAGCGTATGCTCCGAAGGCTTTCCAGCCAACTAAGCTGGTCCATTTTCTGGATTCTTTTCCTAACTCAAAGGAACCTGCAACCTTTCAAAGTCCTCGGTCATCTTAATTAATCCAGAATGGGTTAGGTTGGAAAAGAATCCAAATGAATCCCAATTCTGGGAAAGAATCCAAAGGGTTCTTTCAGCTTATTGTGCCAAGGGGAAGAGAATAGCTGTAGTAAGTTCACTACTGATGTGCTTAAGTAACCTATTGTGTTATAGAAATGTCATCTTTCCCAAATTAACATCAAACAGCTCTGTATCTGTCCACTTTCCACCATAGCTGAGCAACAAGATTAACACTCCTTTCCCACAGCATCTCAGTGGATTTAATTAGTCATTAATTGCCTGCCCCTTTGATTATAATGAATTCTCAGACAAATTATTTAATTCCAGTTGCCTGGATAGCCAACTTCCTAATAATTAATAAAAAATCTGCAGCATAACAGTAATCACTATAAGCATCCATTAAAAAAATAATTATGTCACTATTGAAAACGCTCAGTGCCTGGGAAGCCATTAATCAAATGTGAAGCGCTTTTGCAGTCTCACTAACTCTAATCAGTCATGGCATCTGAAGGTCTCCAAGTCTGTCACCCAAGCCCCACGTTGAAACACAGAAAGTACCACAGACTGAGACCATGTGATTCCTTGTTGGGTCCAAACTTTCTTAGAACAGAAGTGTGAATTGATGCTGTTCAGTTCAAGGATCTGGCATGGCAGCCACATAACTCAGTCTCATCCAGGGGTGGATAAGCCTACAGGTTTCACTCCTGTCTTATGCTTATACCTGCACCAGTGTTTTTGTGTGCATGTGAATGCATAATGCAAGCTGGCCAGGAGGCACAGCAGGTTAGTGACTGTGCTATAAAAATACAGTTTTGAAACATAAAACTTGTCATTACATTTTGAGCACCCATAAATGAGCCCTTGGCCCAGTGGCCGAATCCCTAACATTGCTGAAATAAACCCTACAAATAACTAAGAGAAACCCACAGCAACAAAGGTTGGTTGATATTTTTTGCTTCTTTTGTTTGCACACATCACTAACACACACAAGTTACATTTCTTTTTCCTAGGAATGCCTCTGAAGAACTTCTATTCTCTGATGGAAATGGGGACCTGTAAGGGCATGAGACAAGGAGGAATATGGGATTAGTTTCAACAAGATTTTATGGTTTATGTAGAGCACTTCTTGTCACACGCTTGGCTCTTGGAGCAGAATCTGATACCCTCCATGACGTGATGAGGCTCCCTGTAGGGTGCTGGGATATGTGATGCTTTGGAGATGCTGGTAGTGCCTGCCAATGCTAAAAGGAAACAGTGATTCTAGAGGACTTCTGGAAATAAAGAGATTTAGGTACCTGTCTCATGGCTACAGAAAGGTAGCCCAGTTCACCTGGGATCAGTAACCTGGAAGCCTTTGTAGCAGGTAGTTATCTCCAGGGCCTCCTTCAAAGGAGTCAGCAGTGCCAGCAGCCAGAGGATTTTGGTAGAGCACTTAGAAAGAAAGTTCTCTGCAGGGTTCAACATCTCTGTGAAATGTGATACTGTAATCCAAAGGCAAAATGGGACAAGAGGTAGTTCTCTGCTTTGCTTCCAGGATTTTGTGAGCAGATGCAGAAATGGTGAGGCCATGTATTAAATCTCTCCAGTAAGGGGCTGAATGCACTTTGGAGTCCACTGCAAAAATCAATTGTAGCAATCCTGTATGCATATCAAGTGCCATTTTGCAAGATGGATACATCCCATGCACATTGTGGTCCTCTCTGCATTTCAGCCCTGCTGCCAGATAGCCTTTATTAGCCTGAGAACATTTAACCTTTAAGGACCCTAGTGAAAGGAAGGAAAACTGATCTCTTGTCAGCTAAACCACTGCCTCAGGCAAGTAGTTTACTCAGGAGAAAAACTGCCTGTACATGTATATATTAGCTATGTTGGGTGATTTCTCTTCTTTAACTTCTACTTGAAAATAATCCAGGCTACAGTAATTTGGTTTGGATCCAGAATATCTGTTTGCTTTTTCTGTGTATAACAGAATAGGCTGAGTTAGATCAGCTCATCCAACAGCCCATGCATCCCTGGGGAACCGGGGACTACTGCAACCAGCTTAGTCGAGGTAGTTCAGAAATGATAGGACTGAAATCAGTTTCTGCTTTCACTGTAAAAAACTGATGGTTCTGCCACCTGCAATAGGTTGAAAGCAACCACTTAGATAAGAAAGGTGAAAAGACTGGAGGAAAGTCAAGGGTTTGACTTAAAGGTGCAGCTAAACAGCTCTGTTTGAAAGAAAACATTTTAAAATTGGTCAAGAAATGCTGATCAGCTGCTAGATCTCCATCTTGGTTTTCTGTTGCTATTTGTTCATCTTCTAAAGCTGCAGTGTAAAAGATACTAATCCAGTTGTAACAAAAATTCTAGGTTTTGTTTATTGGCAGGAGGAGAGAAGGGAGTACAACACCGTTATATTGGCTTGGCCAGTAGCAATTTGTAGTTCCTACGATTTGACCAGCAGTTGCTCTGCAGGTGGGAATAGAGGTTCCTCTCACTGGCTCTCAGCACTGTGGGCCCAGTATCAGGCCTGCATCTGAGCCAGAAATTGTGAATTAGTAGATGATGGTGGTTGTAGAGCAATGCCACACTTTAACGGTTCAAGAGAAACATCTGAAAGGAAAAGTATTTCTATGACCAAAAAGTGCGCATTGTGGTAGGAGGACCAGACTGCTGGGCTCTGTGCCTGGGTTGGAAAAGCTCTCAGTGCCTGCAGACCAAGTAGGATGTTCCAGAGCTTGGGCACTGAAGCAAAGTCTCTACCTGCTTTTTGTTGCATCATCTCACTGGAAGGAAGGGAAATTCTAGCTGCAGTAATGCACAAAGCAGAAAAGAGCTCAACTGCTTCCCAGATTCTGAAGTATCTTCATGATGTTGATAATGAAGGCAAGACATCGTAACTCAAAAGGAGCCTGATGCAATGCTTTGAAGCAGTTTATAATCTGCTGTTCTTGAAGTTACCTGACAGAGAAAAGCTATATAAATTTACACCATCCAGAGGTCTGACCTCTAATGCTGCTGTGGCTGAATCAGCTTCCCCTCTTAGACCTCTCCTCTGTGTTAAAGAACAGGAAAGGACTGATGGATGAATAAATTCACCTAGGATATTTCTACAGTTTTCAAGGAGAATGCTGGCTGGGGAGATGTGTAAATTTCCATTAGGGAAAAGAACTGAGAAAAAAATCTAAAAAGGGGGTGTACAAAGTACACATATGAGTGGAAAACCAGGGCCATTTTTCTGCCTCAGTGCCTGGTGGGGATACCGGCACTTCAGCTGCAGAAATCATGTCTGCACGCAGCGTATTTATCTTGCTCATGCCACAAATCCCACCTGGACTTCTACACTTTTCAATAAATAATGAAACATGGATGCATTTGAAAATAATTTCGCATGCATATCTAGAATTGTAATTGCTTCCCAAGTCCAGCTGACATTTTAGTGAATTGATAATACTGGAAATAAGCATTTTTGTCCCTTTGTGAGTGGGTCAGGGAAGGCAACAGGAAATCTTACTGCATCCTAAACTTCATACAACTGACACCTACACCGACTGCATAACATGGTGTAGGCTTTTACAACTACTTTCACTCCTAAAATGAAGGTGGATACAACAGATACTGCATGTTGCAGGATCCAAGGCTCTTATCCAAGGCTCTTTTGGACATCTAGGCATTACACCAGAGGACGGTATGAAGCATTCAAAGGGGGAGAAGAGAGTCTCCATATTAAAGCTGAATGCAAGCATGAGATGCAGTACAGCAGACTGTCCGCCAAGTCTCACTCATAGGTGGCTCTTGGCAGTGTCTTCATTACAGCCAGCAGCCTCTCTCCTAATGGTGAAAGTGGCACCCCTGAATTAAAATGTGGCACATCTCCTGTAGCAGAGAGAGTGACCCTTGATCTGCGCTGAGCAGTGATCTTCCCAAATTTCTCATTACTGAGCTCAGCAGAAACAATGCCTGATGAACAGCAGAAAATACTATCACAGCAGACACAATTAGTCTCTTATCCTGCTCTTGCAGGGTGTAATCTAGGTCAAGAACCCTGACCTCAACACACACTCACTTGCAGTCAAATACACACATTCATCCAAAACACTGCAAATGAGTTTCAGAATTGGCAAGCTGTAGAGTATGCATTGCAAATACTGTATCAGTGGGGCTTGTTACCAGGGAATTGTCCTGATGCCAAGTGGGCTAGAGCGACTTTCCTCTCCTTTTAAGAGATATACAGATTATCTGAAAGCTATTTTTGCTCAATATTCCTGCTGCAGAAGCTCCCTGGCTGATACATAGTTATTTTCTTACTGTTGATGAAGATGACGATGAATAAATACATGAGAAAAAAACCCAAACCAGCCTACTGTAAGTGAGGTCAGGCTGTTCTTTTGTGACAGTGCATCTTCAAGCTTTTATAAGAGCTTCAGAGGGTCTAACAGCCAGCTAGCTCTTCATTTAGCCAGCACGTTCCATTCACTAAAGCATTTAATTAGGAAAGTAATGATTTGATTGGTCCAGCAGAACTTTGAACATCATCCAAGAAATTCACAGTAGTAAAAAAGTCTCAGCCAATCATTCACTGAAAGTGTAAATAATTAGAAAGATGGAGTTCTGTTTTGTCTAACATGTAATAGTGGCTCCTAAATCAAATGTTTATTTTCTGTTCTTGGGAACGTGCTGCTCACAAGAATTCTGAAATCAGTGAGCCAGATTTCATGATAATCTGTATTTAGGCACCTTTGAGTTAGTGACTTGAGCACTGAGATGGTTTTGTTCTTTTTTATTTACTAAGATTTATTTGGCAGTCAGAAGCCTCAGGATGCCCCGTGCAGGCTTGGATCCCAAACTGCTTTAAAGGCGGGAGAACTAGCACCTGTTGTATCTATTCATATCATGTTCATATCCCCATCTTCAAATGCTGACAAAGTATAAATCCAGGTCTTGGTGTTTCTAAGAATTGTGGGCCATTGGTACAAGGAAA
Source organism: Phaenicophaeus curvirostris (assembly GCF_032191515.1). Classification (NCBI taxonomy): domain Eukaryota; kingdom Metazoa; phylum Chordata; class Aves; order Cuculiformes; family Cuculidae; genus Phaenicophaeus; species Phaenicophaeus curvirostris. Next base: position 14,689,424 of record NC_091402.1, read on the forward strand.
ATGCAAACCAGGGAACAGGCAGGGAAGTGCGGCTGCTGTTTTTCAGTGCAGAGCTGTCTTTTTTGGTACTTCAGTTCAGCAAATGCTGAACTCAGAGGTGAGTAATGACTTCAAAGGGTTTAATGCACAAAAAAGGGAATTTTAGATACAAAAGCCAAAGACAAAATAAACGTTAACATAGTACACTATCAAACAAATGCTCGATCCCATGCACACTGGGATCCCGAGGCAGTCAGAGTCACACTAAGTTTGACAAAGTTTGCACAGAGTCTGATCAACATTGGAAAACTAACTTGTGAGTACCAAGAGATCAGAGACTTGGACTGCAAGGCCCTGCCAGCCCCACCTGCTCAGTCCAGAGTGTGTTCTTAACTCCCTGCTCTGGAGAAGTGCATTACCTCTGAGTAGGGCAAATAACAGCTAACCCTTCAGATTATTATCACTACTACCACACCAACTGATACCGAGTTTGTGAGCTCACACAATGTTTCCACTCTTTCAGTTCAATAGCAGAGTGGGTGTATGGAAATGTCATCGTTTTGGCAATCAATCAATTTATTAAAGTCTCGGCTAAAAGGCCAAACAGAGTTTGTTATGCTGAATGAATAGCAGCTCCAGCCAAGCCTGGAAATGAGATGGGAAACTGCTCCTGCTGCAGGCTTAAGAAAAGCCTTTTTTCCTTTCTGAAAGCAGCTTGGGTGTGGTTTAGTTCCTTGACTTTCTTACCAACGTGTGGGTTTATATAAGAAGATGAGACTTGAGACCTGAAGATGAGCATGTAGAAACATTTCTTGAGAAAGCTGGTGATGGGGAACAGAGAGAAATGTTTTCCTGAGCTGTGACATGCTGCCAAGGAAGCCGTTGCTGCTAACTGGCCATCAATGGGGTGTTGTACCTTGAAGGCAGTTTGGTGACCCTGTGGTCACAGTTGGTTACTTGTGACATGTGCCAGGCGGATCTGTGTCAACAGCGAGTGCACAGCAAAGCACAATTTTTTACTGATGTGACTTCCTAATGCTATTCGAGTATGCAAAAAGGAGCAATTAATTAACTGCAACTTTCACATAAGCCGTTCCTCCTCAAACTCGCTTCAGTTCCTTCAATGCTTTTATGTCTTCTAAATTGCACCTAAGTAAAGGGGCAATTAGGTTTCAGTGATTAAAATTAAATATTTACTTACCATGCGTAACAGCTGGAGCATCTCCACATATCTGGGGAAAGAGACAAAATTTTATTAATTGTCATCAAACCAACGTGAGGAGTGGGTTGCACAGCTTCAGTTTTAGGAGAGCAACAGACAGGCTGAAACCATGAACTCACGCTTTTTCTGAAGACATCAGCTCCTGGGCAATGAGGTGAGCTCTGGACTGGCCTTCTTTCTGTCAACAGCAAAAACCAGAGACAATTAAGAGATGTCTCATTCCAAGAAGTAAAGCAGTGTTAGAGAGCACTTTGAACTGGTATATTCCTTCAGTAAAAATAGTGACCAGGTTTTTATTCTTTTTATTCTTTTATTCTTCATATTCTTACATCATGGAGGCCTTTCCAGGACAGAAAAAGTTTCCTCAATTCCAATACTAGTAATACAGTACAATGCAACAGCCGCTAAGGCAGATGTCAAGTTTGACAAACATGTTCTTACTGAAGGAGAAAAATTTTCTGTTGAATTTTACAGGTCCAAAATTTGTCAGAGAAGCAGAAAGCGCTTAGCTTTGAGTAGGTAGCTTAATGGCTGTTGACACTCCTATCATGTATTTAGCACTATTAATTACACGGAAAATGGAGTTCTTTATCAAAATGGTCATATTTCAAACTGTTGTGACTGCTGTGAGACCTGTGGAAGCAAATGAGGCATAGGGCTTTATTGCATGTTAAACAAAACGTCTAAGCTAAAAGGCCATGAATATCTCCAGAAAGCAAACAGTTTGGTACCCCAGCAGACAACATTGTTTGAAATCTCAGTGGCATCTGCTTAACTGGTAGGCATCTTGGAAGGCACGAAAAACTGTGAAAGAATTGGAGCATAGGGCTTGGAGGTGCAAGCAGCTAATTAGGATATTTTGCTCCTGTTTAACAATCTATCCTTATGCTAATAAACGACTAAAGCATGGAAATATTTACGGAAAGGAATCTACTGGGAAAAGTTTGACTTATTTAACAGTGGTGAAGTAGGGAACTAAAAGACTAGTCTAGCAGTAGTAAAGAAAAGCATCCCTCAATGATGTAAGGTGGATTCGGGAGGTGAGTTCAGCAGCAAGACTTGGTGCCTTTGTTTGCTACAGCAGGTGTGCTGGGAACACATTGCTTACAGATCCTGCTTCTGAAAGCCTACTCAGGAGAGACTGAGATTTGCTGCGATATGATGCAGTCGTTGGTATGACAGCCAGGTGGGAAGTTTGTGGCTATATTGCCTCTGCAAGTTCTGCATGAAGAAGCTGCTAGGGGTCCAGGAACATGAAGCTTAATTGGGATGCTTCATAAAAAGTACTGATTGGACCTCAAATCCAAATTGAGCTTCCCACAGATACTGACTTCCTAAATCACACTCCATAAATACACAATCGGGATTTACATAGCAGATCTGAGCAGCACTTTTTACTCTCTGTCTCTCCTGCTCATCAGCATTTCCTCGGGATGCAGGCATTCTCACACATGACAGAAGTATCTGAGTTGCTCTAAGTCCCGTTCCACTATCACAATGAACCATCTGCCAACTTTTGTATCTTACAGAGGGATCAACTTCGGGATTTCAGGATTTTCTTCCCCTCCCATAGTTTCTAGTTCATTCTGCTTGCAATAAGCTGCAAACAACATAGGAAAGAATGAAACATCCCCTAAAGTGCTGGACGCTGAAATTCAGTCACGTGGATACCTGGAGTGTAAAAAACCCAGTAGCAAGGTCAACTGAAAAATAATTGAAGCAATTTCACTGCCTGACATTTGTAAATTAAAGAGGAGTATGTGATGGAACAGAAGTTATATTTTTAAGATCCTTCCAATAACTTTAGGTATTCAAAGCAAGGAATTTAAGAACAAACAAGTGAATTAACCACTGCCTTTTTCAGAGAAACCAAGAGCTGATCAAAGCATCTTGCAAATAGATGTCAATATTGACAGCATACATGAGCAAAGGAAAGGCTTTGGTTTCTGTGAGGAGACAGAAGATCCCTTGCTGCTGTGATTTTTCACCCTGGGTCGACAAACCCCAACGAGAATCATAGAATCATAGAATAACCAGGTTGGAAGAGACCCACCGGATCATCGAGTCCAACTATTCCTATCAAAATTAAAAAAAAAAAGGAGGATTACGATCCCACGAGTGAAAATGTCCTTGATGATGGGTTCGATGAATGGGGCTTCACCTTTAGAAAATGAACAGTGTCACGGTAACTGTTTTTTCATCTTTAGTTTATTTCTGTGTAGTTTTACTGGGAGGCAACTGAAATTGCAAGAGCCAAAGGAAATACAGAGAGTGAACCATTCATCAGTCTCAGATATCCAATCCATCTCTCCTTTAGCACCAGGATCTGAGGGTATGTCCCCTAGAGCTCAGCTCCTTTTAGTTGATGGGTGCCAAAGAGCATGCTTTGAATCACAGGGTTTAATAGAGTGCACCAGGAAGACCTTGCAGTTTTCACTTAGTTTCACCTTCCTGCTGGGAGCAAATATGTGATCGCCCCTTTCCCCTGGTGCCACTTTGTGAACAGCCCTTGATGATCCCGATGTGCCTCTCTTAGTTATCACAACTGCTGTGGGAACACACTCCGCGCACTGAGTTTTCTATTCTCCCATTTTCTCTACGCAGGCAGAACAGAGCAAATGAAAGGGGTGGGTTTCCTTCTGGGTCACCTGGCCCGAAGCTGGCTGCCCAACACGTCCTGTGTGGACAAGCCTGGCTCTGCAGCGCCAAGAAGCAGAGTGCATGTCCCCAACAGGCCAGGCCCACCTTCCCTTCACATACACACGTTGTCACACTCTGTAATTCCTCTTATGATTAATACGTCTTAGCCAAGAGACAAAACACAGGGTCCCCAGTGTCACATGGCCTGTCTAGGGCGAGCTGGAGACAGCGTCTCTAGGCGTTGCCTGTCTTGTGTTATTTAATTGCTGTTTGTTTAACCAGGAAATGAACTCTGAGACTGACGACAGTGTCCGGAGACAGACTTCTGGGAACAGGGGACAGAGGGGGTGCAGGTCCCTCAAGCATCAAGTTTCTGACACAAAGCCCAAGTGATTATTATAACACCGCCAAGCTGCCACCTTTTTAGTGATCTTTATTCCCTGCAGCCGGTCCTGTGTCCAGCCCGGCAGTGTGGTTCCTCCCCAGTTCCCGCTTAAAAAGCTTTCTTCTTCTAGGGCTACCCTTGGCTTTCTGCTTCACTGAGTCTTCTTGTCTCATCATCCTCCCCAAAACCAAACGCTTAATAAAATGCTTGCAATATAAAACATAAAATCGCAACCTATGACTGAAATATCTCCCTGTTCTCTCCACTCTGAAAAACAGTCTGCTGCCAGAAAAGTCACAAACACAAAAGCACTTTAACCAGGTTAGGATCTTGTACAATTGCTACAGCTCAGCTGATGAGCATAACTCACAAAGCAAAGGTGATACTGTGCAATCATCTCTCCATCGCCTAACAAAGGCCTGCACACCTCCTCCAAATGGGTACCGAGTTTACTGATGGAAAACGTAGCCCTAGAGATGACTTACAACTTGCTCAGAGCTTCTTCTTCTTGAACAACCAACGTCTCCCAATGTATAATGAAGCACACCAGCACCTGAAAGCTTTGTTTAGAACAACATAGACCTAAAAGCCTGCAGCTCTTTACAGAGCACAAATGTGAGCACAGCTGAAGTTAAATACTAGTCTTACGTAGTTCAAACTGAGAAACTTTAGTTTTCACAACCCTTTAGTGACTCTTGTTTGCAGGACCTTGATCAGAACCAGACTGGTCTCCCGATCCAACTCAAAAATTGTGGGGCTGGGAGTGATTTTGCCTCCTTGGGGCTGGAAGGGTACTGTATGGTCTAACAGCAGCACAAGTAGATCACAGACAGTTCGCTAAAACTGAAGCATTAGTACTGTGCAAGCTGCTCGTCTGCAGTACTCAGGGAGTAACGTTTTGCATTTCAAAAGCAGGGTAACTAGTCAAGCCATGCCACTGGGCTGCCGTGCTGCCATGGACAAACTGCTTCTCTTTGTGCATTTTCCAATGTGTGTGTCCTATCTCACAGGCTCCTCAGGGTAGGTGCACTATAGCTGGATGGTACCCAGCACAAGAGCGCTACTGTCACAATCAGAGGCTGACAGCAGTTTGCAAGCTTCAGCCTCTGAGCTGAGTGACTTCTTAATGCTTCTTTTGTAGTTATTATGAACTATGTAGCAGTTCACAGTGATGTCATGGTGGTGCTAACAGTAAACTGAAGCATTAAAAGAACAAGAGACTTTTTCAGGCTGTCTCTGTGAACCAGTGAGAGAGAAGGAAAAGCAGTCCACACCTCCTGTCTCCCAGGCCCCTTCCTTGAAGAGCTAGATTGCAGCTCTCCCGGGGAATCTGTGTAATTATATAAATCAAGAACTGTCCCTTGAAAGGCGTCTGAATTAGGTTCTTCCTCAAGTCACACAAATCTATCATTCCCAACTCCAGCACGTGTTCCAGTTTTGTGTGTGTGCGCATGCATGTGTGTTTTAATATGGGAAGGTCAAAGGTTTGCACAACAGAATAATTAATGTAGTCTGGAAATCAGGCCCACCCAGTGGAAATGGATAAGGAGCAGCAAAGGCAGTTTTACGTGCTGCTGCCATGAGGCAGTAGCTGCCCTGCTTGTTGTGAGACCTTTGAGGCTGGTGTTCCCTGTTCGTGTGGGGCACATCTGCCATACTGGGTTGCTGCCCCTCTTTTCATCTCCTACTTTTTGATGCCTGGGAGAAGGGTGGAGCACGTTGGCTCCAGTGCTGCTTGTCGCCCAGGACAGCATTAGGAATCCTTTCTGCCTGAAGCTCACCTTCACAGCCCAGCCCACCCAAACGCTATGTAACAGTAATGAGCACCCTCCAGCCTGGCTAGGGTTAGACATATTAAACCTAAACTCCTAAATGACCAGCCAGAATGCTTTGGGTTTTCATTGATATAAAATCCAGCCATATCTGGTCTGGATTCCCTTTCTTTTACGCCATTTTTCTCTGGTTACATGCTGTTCACCTTGCTAGAGTTTCACATTTTGCCACCCAGGTAAGATCACATCTCCTGTATGCTGGCAGTGTACAGTTCCTTGTAACACAGTGCTGGTTTTAAAATAAACTTGACAGTATTTGCATACAGATTGGTTTACTTTTAGACTTCCCATACAGTTAACTGGCAGGCAAATCTGTGTTCTGGATGAAAGAAATGCCTTTATGCTCCAGCTATGGCTTTATTACTTGCTCTAGGATTTGTATTAATGCATTTCCTGAGTGTTTTATAGACCATAATTCTTACAGGTATTCATCTGGATTAATCACATTCTTCTCTTGTTATTGTTCTGAGATTCCCTTCAGCTCTTCAGATCAGACTCCCTCCTGTGTTTACAAACAGGTTTAAGAGAGTGTTTTTAATTGTTCCTCTGCCTAGTGGCTTAATATAGATTTTGCTATATGTCATTCCTAAATATAGCAGAGTTCTTAAAATAGCTGATGTTGCTACAATATTCCTAGCACTCCGTTTATCCAGCCACTGCTTTCTCCTCCCAAAGGTGCCCGGTAATAGGAAGACAAAGCTTCTTATCACTGTGGTGCAAATCGTGCAATTGATTGCAGCCTAAATGCCTTCCATTGACAATTGGGGTTATTTTTAAGCCTGTTACTTTATTTGATCAGCATACCTTCAGCAGCTGTGTGACACAGTCTGGATGAAACAGTGTGATGGAAATAGCTCTTGGAGCCCAGTCCAAAGCAACATGTTTTATGATGTTGCTACAGGACCACCTGCATGGTTCTTTGCAAGATGTTGGGAAAACGAATTCTTAAATTGGCAGATAGGTTCCTGCCCCTTACTCATCTCCACAGAACTCAGAAACTGTGCTCCATCGTGTATTTCTTCAGAAAATTTTCACACCACCGTGGGGTCCCTTCTACAACTCCCTTCTATGGTTTGTCCCACAGGTGTTTGCCCTTCCCCACGCCTAACCTACTTCCTCAAGTAGAGCTGTTCCTGTAGGGATAGGAAGGCAGATACATTCCTGATGCTATCATCCCAGTCTATCCCTTGAAAGGCTTGGTGTTCCCACAATGAACCTAAAAGCTAGCGCCTAGCTTTCTGCCTTGACTACAAATTTGATCTGCAACCTGCTCAGATGTTTGTTTCTCTTCTCTGGGTCCAGAATATAAAAACATAAAATCCAGACTCTCCCTGCCAGGTCCTTATCTTCAGCCAGACGGAGGGTTAGGTGTGGTGAAAGAATTTTCCTGGGCTCCCTTAATTTTCATAACAGTTGGAGATTAGTGACAAAAGCAATCAACTGGCCAGAAGATCCCATCTTAAAAAATACCTACAAGAAAAGAATTGCCTGCAGATTCTTGTTTGAAGATTCTGATGCCTAAGTGAGAGGTGCAAGCTATGGAGGGGTAGCTGATGATCCAGCTTCCCCAAACTACTGAGGAAATTCAAAAACTCAGATCATATCCAGCAACAGGTGAAACCCACCTGTATGTATTGATTTTAGTCCATTCCAGACCATGGAGCTGAGCTTCTCAAAAGTAGACTTTTAAGATTATATTGTCTGTATTTCTGCTCTTTTTTTCAAAACCGGAAATTCTGAGACTGCTACAAAAACTAAGTTTGGTCACAGGGAACTCAGTTTGAAGTTGGTGTCTAGTCAAATCTGAACTACTGAGCTCATTTCCCCTTTAATTCCTTTAATGCTCACTAGCTGGGTGGGTCCAATATGGATTTATCTGGTTTTAGCAGTAAAAAACAATCACAAAGTTCAGGTTTGAATCCAGCTTAATGATGAGAGGAATAGTCTGGGGTTCTACATACTGGATTTTAAGCATTTGTCTAGTGAGTGAAGGTTCAGCAGTAGGAGATACAGAGAATGTTCTTATTTTATTCGAAACAAGTTTTTTGTTCCTAACTGGAATCCCTAGTTTTTGGTTTTTTTCTGTAGGCAGCTCAGATGCCATCATATAACCTTGAGAGCCTAGTACAGAGAAGCCATGTGTCACCTTCTGATAAATTGGGAGGGATTTAATTAAATGAACATATATAAAAGACACATGAATGAGACATGGCCCAGGAACTCTTCTAAATTAGCTTAGCAGGAGGAAAAAAAAGAACGGATCTCCATCAGTAGTGTAAGTGAAGGGCATTGCTTTTTATAATATGACCAAGTAGAATCACAAAGGTTAAGAAAACTTACAGCATTGCCTGCCTCTGAGTTCTCTAGATTGTTATCGTTTGCCAGTGGGTTGAACAGAAGGAAATGAAGTGCTTATTTAACCTGAAATTTTCACTGTTAGTTTTACACAGAAGAATTAAACCCTCCAGGTGACTGCTGGTGACAAGTGCCCAGCTTCTCAGGGTCTGAGGTATTCCCAGTAAAATAAAGGTGAAAATTTGCAGCCCACCTTCTGTTTTACATGTTTATACCTGCTCCACTCCAATAGGGTTTTAGTAATGAAAATTTCTGTAACACAATAGAGAGGAAAGTCCCTTTTTGTTTGCTCTTTAAAATAAAGCTGATAATGTAAAAAATACCTCAACATATATTATTGGCTACAATTTGAATTGTTTACAGAACAGAGGTTCCAGCAGGCCTTAAAAATTTTTCCACACTCGTGTGAATCCATTCCCCGGGAGAGCAGGGATTCAAAGGAGACACGGCTGTTGAAACAATAACAGGAAATGTGCGTACAAAGCTAGTTTTTAAAATTATATTTACTTATAAAAATGAACCGTAAAAAGAAACTTCAGCAGAAAAAAATCTACTGCAAACTGTAAGTCTTGAGATTCTCCAGCAAGCAGGCTAGGAGAAAGCAGGTGAGAAAAACCAAAGCACGCTGCTTGCATTTTGATACAGGAATTAATTCATGACAGTGACAGGTAGAATCCAGCTCAATGCAAATGAAAATCATATATCTGAACACAGGGAGGAGATTTTATCATCTAGGCTGTTTCATATCTCTATTTAAACTAAGTTTCACTGAGGACGAGAAAACCAGTAATCAAACCAACAAACCCTAGAAGTTTTTTGCGTGTGCATATTTGTTTTTTAAAATCCAAGTTCATCTCTTGTTAGGCCAGCCCCAAACAGTTGTTTTAACAAGATTAGCTCATTCTGAAATCCATGGTACTATTTTTGGCATCCAGACCAACATGTGTCCGCTAGTTCTCCCCAAGTGACAATGCTCCTGAACTCTTCCATGTTGTCCTGAGGATTTTGCTCCAAGGGATGCATGACTTCATCCGGGAGCTGGACAACTTCTTTGCATTTTGTCATCATAGAGACAGGTTTTGACAGGGCAGCCTAATGTTCCCTTGGCATGCAGAAGATTTGCATGAGAAGACAACAAAAGGAGGCAGGAGCAGTAGGGTAGGAAAAAGAGTCCTCTGTCAGTGCTCTGTAAAGACACCAGAGCTTTCTGAGTCAAGAGCTGTGGACAGATGGAATCTGTCCCATTCACTCTTAATTACAGTGAACTTGAAGCCCTTGTCTCTGGCAGAGAATCTGCAGCGTGGGCTCCATGAGACCTTGGAAGATTCACTATTATTCTGCGGCTGGCATGGGCAAAAGACAGCAGTTGAATATATTGTATCCTTCATGTTAGAATGCTGCACTGTTCCCCCAGGAAACTGGGTCCTCCCTGGCCATCTTCTGATTATTGCTGCACGCAGCCCTCAGCAGCGATGCAAGAGAGTCATGGTGCTCGGTGGTCCCTGGCTGCCCAGATCTGGTGTCTCCTTTAACAGATTGATTCCTGGGGACCGCTGGGACACATAGGGTTTGATAAAAGGATTCCCAGGACCCTCTTAGTCTGTCCAAAGCGATGCCTGGACTAGTGAGGCTACAAGAACAAAAGATGCTCAAAGGTGTCTCAGTGCCACTTCTCATCCTGAGATTTTTTCTTGGTCCTGCATACAAGCACAGCCCCCTGATGTGGCTTGGGAAGCAAACAGTTTTCATCCAGGGATGAAAATACTGCTGCTCCAGACTTTTAGAGTCCATAGCGAGAGCCCACTAGACTGCAGCTTGGGTAATCTTTCTAAACCAGATTTATAAGAGGCAGATCAGATAATGCCTACTTTCCTGGCCTGCTTATTGGCAGGGTAAATAGCCACATGCACTAATTCATTGGCCAGCTTGGAAACACAGCCTGTACTCAGGTGGAGCTGTTTTGAGACAGTTCCCCAGGAGCTTGTGGAAGTCTGGTCCTGTGTACTGTGATCCTTGCTGACAATTTGGTTGGCAAGCAAAGTTCAACCAACCACTCAGATCTGTTCTGTTGTTGTTTGTCACGAACATGCAGACATTTAGTTTGTGTTCACCTGAAGAGGCAGAAGGATACCTCTAGTTACACTCTGAAACACATGCTTGTTCTCTAAGTGCTGCCCCCTTGTGCGATAGCTACACAGTGTGGGTCTCCCAGTACAACAGAACAATTAAAATGCAAGAGATGCAATAATGCAGACATTTAGAAAACCATCACTTCCTAGTGCCTTGAGTAAAACCTTACAAAAATGGCAATAAAAATTGTTTTAGCAGCCTTGAATTTACTTCCAAGTGCATAGTGATGGTGTGTGAACTCAAGTCACAATTTCGTTGTCACTTCATGGCATCACAACTAAGGCAAGCTGAGAAACCTGACCAGGTTCTATAACACACTAGTGTGTGCTCTATAAATGCTAGTGGTTTATCAGCTAACTAATAGAACCGAAAGGAAAAATATTTTTCGTTTGACAGGGAATGTCAGAAATGTAAAGGCTTTTCCCTTTCCAAAACCGTGTGAAATCAAACAACCACAAAAATGCCATGCATCTCACAGGAGAAAAGATAAGGTTGTTTGCAATTGTTTCATTTGCTCCTTCTCATCAAGGAGACCAAACCACAGCCTTTTACACTTGTACCAGAGGCAGCTCAGCACCCTGCAGGGTAGACCTAAAAGCGATAGAGTATACAGGGAAATCAAAAGAAGTTATTGTCCCTCAGAAATTAGAGCAACAGCAATTTCATTTGCTCTTCGCTGTCATTCCACTCACTGTTTTGTTTTCTCTTTCTCAAGTACTGGTAGCCTGCTAAGGGGTAAACTGTGCTCCCCTCCCTCTACACCTGCCCCTAAACAAAGCTTCACATTCTGGAAGAGCCTGAAGATATCTGATAATCCTAGAAGCAATAGGTTATGCTTCCCCTTGACAGAGTTGGCCCTCACTCAGCCATCATTTGGTTTTGGGGGGGCATCTACACAGATTTTTGCAGGCTCTGACAGACATGACACAAGCCATTTACAACCAGGAAGACACACAGCTCTGCTGACACTGAGAGACCAGCCCAAACTGAATGGCAGAGAGATGTGGGAAATCAGGATTTGCTCTTTTCCTGTGCAGCCCTAGTTCCTGTGGCTCAGATTGGAAGACTTCAGTAGAACATACACATCTGTTGCACACACCCCAAATGGGCTGTGCAGTGGGTGTTTGTACTCAGAGACACAACATTACATTATTAAGCTCATATTAGGTTTTAAGAACACACACATTCACAAATTCTGTGAAAAACAAAGGTCAATTTGTGCCTAAAACTGCTCTATGCCATTGTATGCTCTTAAGCTGTGGTCACAGTTCTATGGTCTTCTCCATATTTATCAGACCTCAGTAAAATAAACCCAAATATGAGTATTTTCCCATACTGAAAGAATATTGAGATGGCAGAGACCTATTAGATAATTTACTCCATCTCTCAGCCACTGCAGATCTGGTTCAAATAATGTATTTGTCATCATTTTATTCTATGTAGTTTTAAAATTCTAAGATTGCAACTAAATCCTTCTTCTGAGTGAGACATTTTTTCTTGATATTCAAGTCAGGCCTTTCCTGCTGGCTATATTGCCTCCACTGTCCATCCTAAGACTGCAGTTCTTTGGCTTTCCCACATGCCATAGGGGTAAATTGCCACTAGTGCACGGGAGGAGTAAAGGACTGATGGCTCTGACATTTCTAAATGGGCACCAGACAAAGGGCAGAGAGAGATGAGAAACCAGGTTCTTCTATACATTGTTTCTCCCTCTCCAGGTTTCACACATTCCCCAATTTCAGCTCTTTTACCTTGTTGATGAGGCTGGGATCACCTGGGCTGCTCTCCTCATCTTCTGAACTCTTCTGTTCCTCATCTGTTGTGACAACCTCCATTGGCATCACAGAGACTGGACACACCTTGTAGGGCTCCGTGTAGGCACTGCAGAGAGAAAGACCAGACCAGCTCAATGCTGTTATTCCCAGACACTTGCTATTGTTCAGGTATAACAAATCCACATGTTACCCAGAGAGAATCAGTCAGGGGGCATAAGAAATCCTGCAGATCTGGTAGGCTTGGAAAGCAAGATATCTCAAGCTTTGGGTTTTTGCTGCCAGGTTCAACAGCAATCACTTAGGCAAACAGAAAGATTTGAAAGGAGCAGTGGGAAGTTAACTGAACTTCAAGCTTCCCCAAATGATCAATATTCTGGTTCAGTTTGGAGCAAAACATTCACACTTAGTTGCAGCCGGAACTGCTTTGTTCCTCCCTAGTCAACCCCTCAAAGAGACGTAAGAAAGTCACACTACATCTCAGTGCTCATTAAAAATTGAAGTTAGATATTGTAACAATGGGATTTTGGGGGAAACATCAAAAGGATGAGAAAAGTACAATTGTAATGCCAATGACATCAATTAAAGCACAAGGTACTCAGATTCCAGAATCCTTGAGTTGTTTCAAGGGAATCTGAATTTCACTCCAGAAACCTAGACAAAGCCATGCGATAGCAGTAATGCATCTCGTGTGTAATGCAGGCTAGTGGCTTCCTTGCAGTTTCATTTAGGGGAAAAAAACCACTTTTTTTAAAAATTAAAGTTACTGGTGATTTCAAAACCTCCACAAAGCATGACTAGCAGTATGTTCTCCATATGGCGCCCACTCTTTGCCTTAGAAAGGTGTCTTTTATTGCCTAGCTCCCAATTCCAGATATAGGATCTTGTTATTTTGTCTGCTGAACTACAGGCAGCCTTCCAAATTTTGTTACTGTGCAGGTACTCACAGGCTGCATTCAGGTTGTTCCTTCATTTTATATGAAATAGGTTAAGATCTTGGTGTCTTACTATGTCACACCTCCTATCATTTAATCATTCTAAAATCTCTGAATTTTATCCAATTATCCATTAGCATTATCCAATTTAGTAACTGTTTTAGCACCAGTACCAGTCAGTTCTAGTGCTGTTCTTGGTAGTGCAACACAAGCCTCAATATTCCAACAGGCAGAAGAAGTGCCAAGTAAACCAGTGGTAACACCCACCTATTCCTACCTGACTTTAGTGTGTTTTTTCATTCAAGCGTCAGATTAGTATTTCTGGCCACAGTATCATTCTGGTTGCTTATATATAGCTTAGAAAAGGACACAAGCCTTTTGCGCTTCCAGGGGCAGGTTCCAGGGGTAGGTTCTCAAGACAGGGCAAGTCTGCTGTCTTGAGAAACAAAGTTTGACATCTCCATGTGTTCCAGTAGGCATCTTGGCCAACAGGTTGGTCTGTAACATGGGCCTAGCTTACTTACGTTATATAATTTCATTAGTTCTCATTTCCTCTGAAACATTATTAATTTGCTTTTGCAGCTCTGCCTCGTGCCTTTATTTTCCTTTGATCTCCCACTTGGGAATCCCAGATGTGAACAAATCCAAAGCTTCAACGCCAATGCTACAGTGGCAGGAGGCCGGGCAAAGATCGGTTAATGCAAGTGGGAGGGCAATAAAGAAAGAGATTCCCAAGGCCGCTGACCAGACTCATATTTCCTTTCAGAAAGGAAACTCCCTACATATCTGCATTCACTTCCAAGCTGCAAACAGGGCTCTGTGTCTCCCAGGCAGGTGTGGCTGCCAGCCTTTCTTTTATGCTGCCAGCTTTTCCCTCACTCGCAGTTAAGGAGCTCTTGCAAGCTGCCCGGGCACTTGCCATGGCTGGGTGAAGGGCCAAGCAGCAGCACTGTTCCTCACCATTGTCTTTTCTTGTTTATTATTAGTGTCGGCAGGTTTTCAGTGTGGGCGGCATCCCGGCACTTCCGAAACCCTGCCTAGCTACGACAACAAAGGGGCCTCAGCACAAGTGAAAGCAAGAGCAAGACAGACACAGAACAGCTCAGGAGGCTTGTTAATAGTTTAGCTGATCTGTCTACTCACACAGCCTTTCTGCCATTTGTAATTGTTTGCCCTAGCAGGCTTGAAATTAAGTCCCTCCCCCTTGCTTTCCTCCATCTCTCTCTGCCTCTGATAAATGACTGCATTATGTTAATGTAAGAACACATTATAATTTGGGAAGAATGCCTCCGTATATTACTCTGGTAATCATTATGAATGTCATTATTAAAGGCTCATACAGTGGCAAAACTTGCAATATTGGTGAACTGTTGCGTACGCTACATTTACAGCAGACCTGCAGTCAGCGGCACTGGCTTGTGTTTAAAGAGAAATCCCAAAATGTTATGGGTCTCATTTGCACATGGGTTGGGCACAGGTATGTTTGTGCCACCCTCTCCATCCTGCCCTTCTCCAGCCACTCCTGCACCACCAGGTCCTCACTTCAGAGACTTTTCTATCCTGGCCAGTGCATCTTTCCTGATACCCAACATGCATTTTATTCCTATGAATTCACATCCTTTCATTCATTTTATATGTTTACTTACAAGCCTCCTCTAAGTATTGAATGGCCATCAATCAGAGGTATCAGCTTGTATTATCTCATGGCAGTTTGCTGCAGAGCTCAATGAATTTCTAGAAGAGTGCCTGGCAACTACATTCTGTCCTCCTGATACTGACTTTGTCAGTGTCATCCCAGACAAAATCAAGTGAGCTCACTTAAGCAGTTAGGAAAACATCATTCAGCCCAATGCACATCCTGATAAAAAATCCATAATTCGTTCGGCTACTTTGAAGGATATTGCAGGGAAACGCAGAAAACTGCTACAAGCAGAAGATTGTAATGCCAATGCTGCTTCTCTACTGGTAACAGGAAAGCACAGATGGAGTTTGTAAAGTAACCTAAGGCAGTTAGGCACTAAAATCTCATTGAATCTCAGTTCCTTTATATGGCTGTTAGTGCAAACTCACACTACTGAAGGTGGTTTTAGCTGGCTGTGTGCTGAAATTCTCAGCAATATTCTTGTGGTTAGCTATGAGATTTCACCTACTAGGGTGGAAATTAAAAGGAGCTAAGAAGAGCTATGTTATCCTAATGTTCAGTAGCAGAACATCTAGACCTGCCCATCTGTGCTCTGAAACTGCTCTTGAAACATATCTGGAACAATCAGTAGCCTTTTTGCTTCTTCCAGGCTGTATCCAGAGTAATTCTCAACTATCCTAGATGTGCAGGAGTCTCTCTTCAATGGGATAACAATGCCTTTTGACCTCTCTTTTTTTCATATTTGTTAACATCATATGGAAATGCTGAAAATTCTACACAGAATCATAGAATGTGTTGGGTTGGAAGGGACCTTTAAAGATCATCTAGTCCAACCCCTTGCTATGGGCAGTCCCATCTTCTACTGCTGCACTGAACCTATAGTAGCTTGAGCTATCAGGGCTAAATGACATTTTTCTTTAGCTCATTAAAAGCACTGCTAAACAAACTTATTGCAAGCAATAAACTTTAATGCAATGGAAGATGCTTTATAAAAAAGTGGGTGTGGAGAATAAGGGAAGAAATAATCCCGGAGCTGGTAGTATCTCAACAGACATGGTAATCCTCAACTAATTCTCTTCCCTGTAGCAATGATATGGCTGAATGAGAGCAGATTGCAGACACGTTATCTGACGCTCCTCCAGCAATTGTCTGTAATCATTCCAAGAGTTAGCCAGCACAACAAAGGGCCTTCTGGGACAGTCTAACCTTAAATTGGCTAAATAAATGCAGGACAAGGTAGTGCAACAAAAGTCTTTTATTTAGACCAGGTACAAAGTTACTGATAGGGAGTAGAGAGAAGCTGTATGGAGGCGCTCTTCTAGGTATCTAGGGACCCACTACCGGTGCCTCTGGAAAACAGTGCTCTGGAGTCTCTAGTTATGCTGCCCCTATAGTGATATTTACATTTGACCTCAAAGGAAAAGGATGTGTGGACTGAGTGTAGGATGAAGCCATTGAGGAGCGGGAAGCTTAACAGATTTTTGTAATAGCATGAGCTCCTTTGTTAATAAAGTCAAGACACAAGTCACTGCTACTGATGGTCACTCCATAGCACAGGTATTATGTGCATGGGAAGTGAGGGCACACATGATTTACAGACTGACAAATACTGTATTTTACCTAGCTTGAATGTGGAATTCTCAAAGAAACACTTGCCCTTCCTTTAATTCCACACCTATCCTTCAAATGACCTTGTAAATTCTACCTCGTTCTTCATCAATGATCACATCAATTCCTCAGGATTTTTAGAAGTTATTCAGTCAGCATTAGTGAGATGTAAGAATTTCACTGGGACATTTAACAGTTGCAAAAGTACCAAGCCACTATTATTATAATAAAGACCTGGGAAGACCAATCTCCAGGGCTAAACAAGCGTGATGTGGCCAGTGAGGACATCCAGATTCCCCTGACCCAGTTCCTAAGCACCTCCATAATTGTCATGTGTCCTGTCAGAGACAGGGAACAACTTCTAAATCCAGATTTCAGTATTCTATAATGCAGTTTCTGGAGAAAGAGATTGAGTGGCTTATCATCAATCACAGGAACGAACACACCGCCACCAGCCAGCCCGAGTTAGCTTCCTTAGCCTAAACTGGTTTCTTTTGGAAGTAGGTTTCAACATATTTTCAGTCTAAAGAATGGTATGAACAAGTGCAGCACTTAAGGAGCTGCTGCTGTGTTTATATTTGAGTTGGACCCATAATTTGTCTCCATAAATTATATACAGCATAAAGGATGATCAAAGCAAATAATACTCAGAGGTCAGGCAAAGGATACCTTGTTTAGTGATTTCCAAAACATGCAGTAGAAGAGGCTAGAAACCACATCCTTTGTCCCATTCCTACAGTGGAAAAACAGCCATTAAATCTGGGTTTTGCTAGTAATTATCAACACATGGCTCATCATATTCACTGTTTGCACAGAGTGGGAATAGGAAGTAAGTGAACTCTATGGGTTTCTTGGATAAAGGATGACTTCTGTTCTGCTTTTTGTAGGGGACACAATGTCTTTTTGTCTAGGATGTTTCATCCGTTTATTAGTGAAACTGTGGTTCTGGATTGCTAAAAGACAGTTCTTTCAATTCTTTGCTAAGGAGAGGCAGTGGTGTTGAGTTCAGGTAGGCTGAACTCCACCAAAGCTCTGAAGTGAATGCCAGTTATGACCCTAAGTATTTTTCACTGTGTATTGGTGATTGCATTGGCAATTATTTGCCCTGAGTCAGCAAAGCAGGTCTGTAGGAATGACCTAGAAAGGTACAGATGAGTAAATTGCTGCCATAACCTTCCCATCCGCAGACCCCAGCCTCTGCCCGTTTGGATTCTGCTGTCATAGGGATCTTAGCCCATAACTGGATATTATGTATATCGGATGCAAGACAGAGACCAAAATCTCACTTGGACACAGTTGGGTTACGCAAAACCCACATATATAAAATGCCCTCCATCCAGTGGGGAGAGAAAACAAAAAGTAAAAAGCCTCCCCAAAACCCCTCTATTACTGGATCAAATGGATCAAATGCAACTTTTTCTACGTGCCGTATCCCTGTCCCTGGCTGTGTTTCAAGTCACATGCCTAGCAGTTATTAGTTCAAGCTCTGTCTTTCTCAGACAGTGACATCCTTATTGCAAGATATTAAAATCATATGAATTCAATGCAGTGATGGTAATTGGGAGAGGCAGTGGGGTGCTGAATGACCTTGTTATATTAAAACTGATTATTTATTTTCTTGTATCCATTTGTAAGTGGATTTTTTAATTCATTCTGCAAAAGAAAGGCTCGTTACTGAAGGAAATTAAAGTCCAAATGCATTTAAAGTTAATAGAAGGAAATGCCTATTAGCGCAGCACGTGTTTAGCCAGTTTAGCCCTGTTATGGCATACCATCAAGGCAAATACTGCAGCTGGAGCCTTAAAAGGGCAGGAAAGACATGATGTCTGTTAATAACATACGCAGCCTGACAAGGCAAGGTAACACAGGGATAATCACATTTCACTCTCTGAGGCATAAGCTGTTTGCCTGCCATGGCCAGAAGAGTTACTCCTCATGCCACAAACATTTACATTTGAGTTTTGCTCTTTATTGCATTGGTGTGGAGCAAGATATAGGAGAGGGGAAGAGGATTTTTGGTCAGATGCCTAAGGCTTTTGCTCTGCTCTGAACAACTTTAGGGACAAAACTCTCACACCTTCAACCAATTCTCCTGGAGGTGCTCACAGGACAATGGTGCTGTTGCAGATCCAGTTCTGGAAGGCAGTGGAGGCAGCGAGGAGCACACAGGGGGTTGGGCTCCATCTCAGGGAACATCCCTGGGCTGGCTTGGGGCAGTGTAAGTAGAGGAGGGATGAAAGCCAGACAATGAAGTTTCACTGGCCATGCCCCAGATGTGCTGGGATGGATGGGCTGCTCCGGCTTTGATGGACCTGCACAAACCTGCACAGCCAATCAGGCTCAGGCACAAGCACCCCAGGGTGCACCACTGTCTGCGAGCACCATTCCCACCACTAGGAAAAACAAAGCAACAGTAAAAGCTGGACATGCCTGAAAACAAAACACGGCGTCCTTGGGCCTCGGACAAGTGGCACAGCCCCTCCCTGCTCTCGCAGGCACCCCAGCCAGGCGGTGAGCCGTGGTGGCCTCAGCCCGCGCTCAGCCTGGCTCTCCAGCCCTTGTCCTGCATTTCCTGTAAACAGGGAACACTTCCTCCCCAGAGATGACCTGGCAATGAACTAGCGAGGGCTGATGCTCGGCTGCACCGCACCCAACGCCCCACCATGCCAGAACGGACAATGGGGTGGCTGATAATACATAATAGGTTATTAAAGGCAGCTCTACCCTTTATAGACTCCTTTGAGCACATTATTTACATCGTCAGCCACCACAGAGCTTTTACTTTCATTAAATCATTTGCTTCCCAAGGCACCCAGAACTTTTCTATCCAACAGCACCAGCGGAGGTTTCCCCGAAGGCATCGGCCAAGCTCTTATGCTTCTCTTTTTCTTCATTCCCTTGCTAAATCACAGCCCTGCTGCTCCCCAGCACCTTATTATGCCCCATCTGGTAACATTTTGCTCTGCTGAATCCTTGCAATGCTTGGAAACCTGAACTGAGAGCGGCAAAATGACGCTTGGCAGTGACAAAAGTCTCTGGTTTGTGCTGTGAAACTCCTCTTCCTTTCCAGACCACACGTTGCAGGCCATACATCTGCATTGTGTTGAAACTTTTCATACTGCACATCAAGGGACAGAACATATCAAGGAGGAGCAGCTGAGAGAGCTGGGATTGTTTAGCCTGGAGAAGAGGAGGCTGAGGGGAGACCTCATTGCTCTCTACAACTACCTGAAAGGAGGTTGTGGAGAGGAGGGTGCTGGCCTCTTCTCCCAAGTGACAGGGGACAGGACAAAAGGGAATGGCCTCAAGCTCGACCAGGAGAGATTTAGGCTGGACATTAGGAAAAAATTCTTCACAGAAAGGGTCATTGGGCACTGGAAGAGGCTGCCCAGGGAGGTGGTTGATTCACCTTCCCTGGAGGGGTTTAATGCACAAGTGGACAAGGTGCTAAGGGGCATGGTTTAGTGTTTGATAGGAATGGTTGGACTCGATGATCCGGTGGGTCTCTTCCAACCTGGTTATTCTATGATTCTATGATAAACTGTGTAAGAACAAGAAAAAATGAGGAATGAAATCTCTTATGAAATAGCACCCCATGCAATAAGGCTAGAGGAACAAGCCTCAGAAGCATTTTAAATGCAGCCTCCTGGATTCCTCGAGAGAGCCTGGGAGTGTTCCTCTGCCCCCCTCAAATCAAATGACCCCATGCTTACAGGTTGCACGCAGGCTAAACAGGCACTGATTCTTGCCATCATCCCTCAGGGGGTACCCTCATTGACTTTGCTGGCAAACAGACCAGTGTGGAAAGTGCAGCCCAGCCTTCTGCACTGCGGGCAAGCAGAAGCAGCCAGCAATATGAGCAGCATCAGAACTGTCAGCCCAGGTCCTTGTGTAAAGATGTGGCCAGAGGCCATGGCCCAGTTACGACAGCTTGAAGCAGGGATAGAAAAGACAAGAGCTGGCCCTCATCAAGCAGTTTTCTGTGGCTTACTCTTTCTTCTGTCTCTGTCATAAGCTGCTCTATATGCAGGCAGATTTAGGATTTGCTCCACATTCATCAGTTCGCTTTCCAGGGGAAAAAAACCTTTCTCTTGGTCCGCATGTGTTACAGTCAGAGATCCAGCAGCACGGCTGTCGTACAGAGAGTCAGGCTGTGCCTCCATCACCATTTCACCAATAACACTAGTGTGCAGGGCCTGGGTCCTTGACCTGAAACTAGCTCAGCACCAGAAAAGCAAATAGGTTTTGCCCATTTAGCTGTCTGGATGGGATCAAACAAGCCCCTGGAACAATGCAGAGGAAGAGGACAGAGACAAGGCTGACGAGGACAACAGCACTAGGCTTGGAATAGATCAGCTAAACTTGTTTTAGCACCACACTCTGAGCTTTAATGTGGGTTGCACGAGGCCATGGGAGCATGGTGGGTACACGCATACCAGTGCATCCTGGTGTGTGCACAGTTCTCTTACCTCTGCGCTGTATTCTGAAACTACTTTGTGCTGATTATTTTTCAGAGGGCACCATGGTCAGGAAGACCAGTGTATCATACAGTGGATCAGAAAGGAGACTAGTAAAGGAAAAGCAGCATCCGTATGAGCCATGTGAAGCTGCCTACTCCCTTTCCAGATTTGAGAGTATCCAGGGATGCCCTATTACTATCTTGCGTTGTGATTCCCTGCAGCTGCCCTCTGCCTGCTGCATCAAAGTATGGCTCTTAGTTCTGTCCCTGCTCTGGGAATGACTGACATGGGGAAGTAGGTGGCTGACATGGAGAAATTACTGATGTGCTCAACAACCCCTTGGCAGATAGGCACTGCTTTATGAATGGTGTTGAAGCCACTGGCAAAAAAGGTTGCGAAAGGTCAAGCGATATCTCTAACCACACTGAAAAGATCCTGTCTGGCCCTATATCACCATATGGTGTACCATCATGTTTTGCAACAGGTACACTGTTCTCTGTCCTAAACAATTTGTTCACTTATTATTGAAACAAAAATCACTATCTTTAAGTAGGAGATGCTCTAAGACTTCCCAACAAATCTTCCCTGCTTCCCATCATGGTCCCATTCTCTGAAATTCCTGGCTATCATGCAGATTTGATAGTTCAAGTGATGCCATGTTTATTTATATGAAAAATCCCCAGACAACTTTTAAAATAGCATCCTGCTGTAGCTGCTCTTCATGCCTTGAAGCTTTTTGGTTGAATTGTCATCCCATTCACCCAGCTTTTCACTTACTTTTAAACAGACTCTGAAAGCTAAATACTCTGAAATCTTTCACAGATTAAAGCAGTGATGAAAAAGGTATTTTGTCTTCTATGTATAGAATGGCAAACTGTGATTACCGCAGAATCTGGACTGTTAGTTCACTTTGTAGAGTTCTTTAACAAGAGACAACTGTTTTTCTTTCCTGCAACATCTTATGCTTAGAAATTTATTTTTGAGCCTCAGAAAACTGAAAAAAAATTATATCTGACGTTCTAGAAATGAAGCAGAACTGTGCCCATTTTTAGTTGCCCTGAGACGAAAAACTTTTTTTCTCCCTGTGCCTGGTGTTTCAGGGGCTGGGCTGTGAGAAACTCAGAAACCAACTCCCAGTGTTGACTGATTCAAAGACCTAGGATGAAAACCAGACTGGGAGAGGCAGAGACTGGGTTTTGGATGCCTTAGGCTACAGTATAGGGGAGTTTTCCTTAAATTTTGTCAAATAGATACATTGTTCACATGGAATAATTATGTGAATTTTTCCCTTTTGGAAAGTGTTTCAGCTTGCTCTGTTTTCAGGTGGGAGCCTGAATTATCAGGGCACTCAAATCATAAACAGCTGTTCAGATCCTCAGAGGTACAAATCAACAGCGCTTACCAATGTACCCAAATGGGTATCTGGCACACTTATCATTTTCTTATCCAGATTCCACTTATATAGTCACTTTTTCAACTATGACACATTAACCAATGTTTTTCTGACTGTGAGTTCTGAATTCAGTTAGAACAAGATGATAGATTCCACAAGAAGAAACTGTCTGGTGACATGGCACATATCAGAGATCAGGGGTATGTTCCTGATTATTCTTTCTTTGTTTATTTTTGGCAGCGTAACCTAGTCACTAAAACTTGGAACCAGAGTCTTTATGTTCTATTTTAATTTTATTGCCAGTTCATTATTCCATACTTTCCATGGAAATCACTCAATGTAAGTTCAACATAATGAACACCACACTGCTCTGCAGGACTCTTATGATGGAAGGGGAGTTGTCATTTCCCTGTGCTAGCAGAATCAGCTGCTTTATCAAAAACACCACACAGCCAGGTCTGGAAACAAACCAGGGGGGAAATGGAGTGAAGGTAGGATCAGAAGGAAAACTGTCTAGATGACAATAGTAATATTCCCTGTTAAAAACAAAAAAAACAAAAAAAAAACCCCAAAAAAAACCCAGCTAACAAAAAACCAAAACCAAACCAAACAAAAAAAACCAAACAAAACCAAAGCCATAAGAAAGGGGTTTTGACTGGAGCGTGACTTAACAAACTCGTCCCTTACTGCTGTCAGCATTACTTCAGCTATTGGTGTTGCCAAAGCCACAAAGGAGTTTGTACACATTATACAACCTTTCTCATGTCCTTCACTCTTGAGGTCCATTTTCATAGACAGCCAACTGTGGCCTAAATCTCTCCCACAGAGAGTTTCCGAAGAAGTGGTAGTTTGTGCTAAATGTGTCTTTGCTCCATTCTAAGATCCCTGACATCAATTTGCTACTAGGAAAGAGTGGGGAGTTTTAGACAGCAGATCTTTTGAAACACAAGCTGAAAACTGAGCTGTCTTGCAGCTCTCAGGCCAGCATATGCTCGTCCTGTCATTTGGTCATGGATAGGAAAATGCAATCTTCTTTTTCCTGCATCATTGTAATTGTGCTGGTGCTGCAAGGTTCCGTGACCTCAGGCAGCATGAGAGAGACTGTGTCCGGAATGCTTCTCTCCCAGTTACAAAGACCAGCCCTGATCAAAGCAGTGCCCAGTCTCTCGATTTTTAAAGTTCCTGAGCTCCTGCAAGCTGGGTGTACATAAATACCTCCCTATCAGAAGGGCACGGAGGTTTGGCAGCTTTTCCTATCAGTTTTCAGAGAGATCTGAGGACATATGAAAGCAACTGACACTACTAAGAAAGCTCTTATCTTCATGGCTGTCCTTCCAGCAGGGATTCCCTTTGGACTTGAAAGCACATGTCAGATTTGAGACTTGACTACCCTGCAGGCTGGCCAGGAAAACAAACAGATCTCCTGGAATTCTGAACTAACCAAGACCTCGTATCTGGCTTCTCTTTCCTGATGTTTGCAGGAAACATCAAGTGAACTGAATTTTCTTTCAGAGATTCACTCAGTTGTTAAAGAAGAATATTTCCAGAAGGAGAGACAATGAGCTTAATTGCTAAGATGTAGGGCTGAAAGAAAGTGCTCAGTGGCTCTCCTCTGTCTCCTATCAGTTTCAGTTCCCAGATTAAAATTAGAACTGGTGGCACTTTTGCTTGGCTGAGGCTTTTCTAGTTGAAAAATCAGTCTTGGCATGATTAAAAATTGTGTAGATCTGTGACATTTAGCTGGGATTAATCTATTAATTAATTCTGCCCTCCACCCCTATTATTCTGGAAAATCAAAACCATCTTAATTCTGTAATTCAAAAGTATGCTTTAGTTCATTTACTTCAGTATCTATATCTTTTTTTTTAACTTGCAGCTACAGAATTCCTGTATTTGAGGGTTTTTTCCTTGGACTTCTCAGTTAGGCACACTTATTTTATTTCTTTTGCAGCCACTGAATCGATGTTTTTCCTTAAAACTACAATCAAATGGTAAGAAAAATTGTTTGTGCAGCAGAATTTAAAATATGTTTTTACATTTATATCATCTTACATGGGTCACTCTCACTGTGGCTCTTTACACTGAGTATATTCACTGTGACTGCCGTTGTCTGGATTTTTTTAAGCCAACAATATGAAAGCAGAAAGTTTAAGGGAAAGATTTTGAGGTGCTTAGTTTTAGCTTGCCTATTGTCCTTATCTATTTAAGGACCAGAAATCTGACTTTAAAGATGTATTGTACTGTATGCAGACATTCTGAAGGCCTGTGTGCTGCGGAAGAGATCTTTCTGAGCCAACTCTCAGAACTAGGACTGCAGTCTGATACCTGAAATCTAAGAGGGTCAACAAGCCTCACTGAGAAACTTTCATCAGAAACACCAAACCAGCTCTTCTTGAATAGATCCACCTGCCCAGAGGGCCCATCAGGGAGATGTAGTAGGTCAATACCTGAGTTTGTGGCCCAAATTCACTAAATGTATGCAAGATATAAAGGACAAACTGCCAAGAGACTGAAGAGGTATTTAATTTGAGACAGCTGAGAATGGTTGGATGAGGACTGCTGAACACAGGTCCAAGCAACTGCTCTTATCTCAGTTCATCAGTACCTAACTGTAATTCACTGGACAAGAGAAGTCTGAGGACATCCCTGTGATACTGATAAAGCCAGTGCAGCATGAGTGAGAGAGCACACCAAAAGGTGTTGTTCACTGATGACTGGTCTAAATCTGCTTGCTCTAGGCCTTTGAAGGATAGCATCTAATTAATCCAGCCAATTATTCAAGTGAAAGGGTTCTTTTATGAGCTCTTTAAGAGGGGTCTTGGCAAAACAGACAGTGCCTCTTAAATAGGTTCATCCATCTATTAACTCTAATTGGTCGATTAAGATAAAATTAATTGCTGTATGCCACTGAACAGCAAATCTTTAAAGCAGTTTTTACATTAACCCCCCCTTGGGTCCTGTAAAAGAAGAATTCGTGTAGGATAATTAAAAATGTGCTGTGCGTTATAAATAACTTTGCTGGGTAGCACAACAAACCGTAAACTACTAGATTAGATTTGCATTTAAAACGCAATAGCATTCTTTCATTTTTGTTACAAATCTAATCTAGACTTTTATCATTGAGTGGTGGATTCTGGAAAGGCTGCAGAATTGTAATGTGCAATCTCTCATTTAATAAACCTTCTCAGTAAGTCTCAGGGTGGGGGTGGGAGAGGAGAAAGGCGTGCAGAGAATGCTCATTGACAGTAGAAGACCTGACCATTTCCAGCAGGCTGCATCTTGCCCATCTGCAGTGTCATCACCCTCTCTGCAGTACCTGTTTTTAACGTGTGGTGCTAGGAATGCTTAAATCACACCAGCATCACTTCTGTGCCCCACAAACATCATCCAGAGCAAATCTGCAATACAGAGCAGGCTCCCTCCTCTCATGTAACCTGACTGAAATCTATTTCTGAATGGTAACAGAGAAGACAAAAAACTCTACCCAGGCTTATAAGCCTTCATGACACGAAGATGGCCACATGTACACACTCCTCCTCTGTACTGTAATTTTATCAGAAAAGTAGCAATCAGAATGGAGTCTGGTTGCTAATAAAGCCAACATCTACTGAGGACTTGGGACTATTTCCTGGGAGGTGTATGGCACTGTGAGACCTCATAAACAAAGCCAAGGATGGGTCCAGCAAGTTGTGGCTGAGCAGTGGCAGCCCTCTGAGGTGATGCTGGGACTCATCTGCCGTGCGTGCAGGATGTGAGGTGCAACGCAAAGCTGTGCTGGGGAGCACACTGCCTTCCAGATTCCCTGTACTGCTACAGAGCACCTACATTGTTTGAGAGTATATTTGCCGGCATTTTCAGTATCACCCCCACATCTGCATTCCGAGCATGAACCAGAACAGAATGCTCCATGGACAGGAGGAAACAGGAGAGAGGTCATGGAACTGCTGTAAGATTAATACCTAAATCTGGACAATGTATTAAAATCTGTCCTTCTTCAGTGTCGATATGACATTACCAATACTGTCCAGAAACACTTCTCAAAGGTGCTTGTTTGAAAAGCTCTGCCATTGAAGAGCTTTTAATAGCTGTCTTTCTGTTCTTGCTGTCTTGGAGAGACAGTTCCCCACCCCTCTAATGCCTGGCAATACAAGGTGAAGCAGTCCTTGTGCCCAGACCTGAGCAGCAAGGGGTTATCTCTCACAGACTGCTCCCTGTCTCTGAGCAGCTGGAAGTCCAGCATTAACTGCTATCACCTTCTAACTCCCTGTGGCAATTCAGACAATACTAAAGTAAACAGAAATAAAGACATGACTCACGGCAAAGTGGGCTGTGGCTATTGTCAAGAATTTCAATAGTCTGTGCACAGCCTGAAGTCAGGGTATAGCATTGGGATCCCTTGCTCTGCAAAGAACTTACAACTTTCTTTCAGATTTATGCTGCAAATTCCAACAACTGATGAAAGCTGCTGAGATTTTATTTCACATCTTGTTCACCAGATCACAAGTGGAAATGTCTCTTTCCCTTGTTTCTAGGCTCAATCACTGATCCTCCCTCCCTCTGTGAGTGTTTTTATGGGATTTTCTTCCAGCTACAAGAAACAAGGGACCTTAAACATAATCCAGTTCCAACTCCCTTCCATGGGCAGGGACACCTTTCACTATGTATAGATTTATATAATTTTTTTAAAATAATTTCTGTTTCTTTAAAAAACCTCTTGCATGCTTATGATCACCATATTTCTCCTTGGCTTAATAACCATCAGCAGATTTCCATAAAACCGATCCATGCAGGTCTTCAGGGGACCTAAGCCCCATTAGTAATCACTTCTATGTTACCTCCATAATTAACATTATCATGAGCCCTGGGAAGCACGTGACATATAAAAAGGAAATTCTCATAAAGCTTCTCATCAGTGGTCGGGATGCATGCTAGCTTAGTGTAGGCACAGAGCAAGGATTTATGGGACACAGAACTAGGAACTGAGTGGAATCAGCAGCTAAGATTTGTTTCTCTGAGAAAGCAAACAGAGGAAAGGATGGGAACATCTTTCCTAAAACAATTATCTGCTGTCTAGGCTGAATCTATAGCTCAGGACTTAACTTTCCTCTCAAGTCCTGATGCCTTGAGAGTCTTCTTTTCCTAGGTTTGTCTCAAGGTCTAGTTTAGCATTAACTTGCTTCTACTTCAAATGTGAGGTAAACCAGCTTGAACTGATGTGCACAGCATTGCTATTACTGTATACAGCAGTGAGCTAAAAGGCAGTTTAAACAGTGTTGAAAATCAGGATCTTTTTCAGGTATCCTCTAACAGCCATGCCCATCTCTACCTGCTCCTTTGCT
The DNA here is from genome assembly GCF_032191515.1 of Phaenicophaeus curvirostris. NCBI lineage: Eukaryota > Metazoa > Chordata > Aves > Cuculiformes > Cuculidae > Phaenicophaeus > Phaenicophaeus curvirostris. The sequence continues at coordinate 14,717,116 of NC_091402.1, forward strand.
TTCATAGAGAGCCTTTGCACTGTAGAACTGTTGCAGAAATCAGGCATCAGGGGAGACCCAAGTCCTACACAGACAATAACCTGCCACACCCTCAGGGAATGCTCCTGGGGAACATTTGATCTGCAATGGAGATGGCATATAGGATTGGTAAAAACACAAATTTAAGGACCACTCCTTCCCTGGGGCTGGGAGTTCAGCAGTAACAGTAAAACTGATGTGGAGCTGTCTTGGAAAGGTTTTTTTTTCCCTTTTACCCAGTGATCTCCCCTAAAACTTGGTTGTGTGCTGGGATCTGTAGTGTTAATATCCCCAGAATGCCAGGGAAAACACAACAGGTATCGAGTATTACTTGGGAAAGCAGCACAGTCAACCACAGAGCACATCTACTTGCTTTCTCACTGAAGACATTGAAAAGTTTTTACTTGGTCAATGACTTCTGGTCAAATCCCTGTATCTTTAGGAACTTCCCTTCCAAATGCAACATAAACCCCAAGAGACAGAGCAGAGGGAATACGTGCTTGCATTTGGCAAGACACATTCAATGAAACCTGTCAAAAAGCTTGATTCCGTGCTTCAGAGTCACACACAATGTTCCTAACAGAACCACAGGCAAAATCTCCACCTCAGCATCAGCTCCATTGACTGTCCAACCCTGACGTGTCTATGGAAGAATGACTGGCTGGACGGTCAAGCTCACCTACTCGTAACTGTATTCAATGGAGCAGGGAATTAGCATCTCTACGTTCATGTTTTAATGGCAATGACCTTCCAAATAGACTGTGTTTTATATTTAAGGACTTGTGAATGCTACGTAGTTCAACCACAGACACTGGGTGGCACGAGCATGCAGACTGTCTCCTCTTTTACTCTATGCACTTCTTTCTCACCCACTTTCTTACACAGGCTTTTACAAACACACCTCTCTGTGACTACAGCATGCGGGGCCAGGGATCACTAGTGGGGAGCAGAGTTTTGCCTACATACCTCTTATTAAACAGTAAAAGTCTTTAAAGGAAACAAATTGTAATGACATTTATTATATAAAAAGAAAAAGTGCTTTCTCTTTACAAGCAATAAAGATCCGCAGGGCCGGCTAATCTCAGCCACTCCTGTGAAAGCTGTTAAAATCTTTGTTGGTTGTCTTATTAATACTTGGATGAAAGGGATCTCTAATCAATTGTGAGAAGACTTCCTAAATTCTTCTAATAATACTTCACAGAATCCTTCCCAGCTCTCTCACACTCTTGTTTAAGTGTGTGAATTTGAAGTAGCAGTAAAACAGACCACCCTTTTAGAAATAGTTCTAGTTTCTTGTCTAATGGGAGAACAGACTTGCTTTATGAACCATAATTATAGCTACATTTTCTTGAATGACGCATTGAATATGGGAGCCACAACCTTCCAGAATACTCATGTCCAGAACTTTTCAGCAACGGGGGAAGTGTACAGAGCTATGACCTATGTCAGTCAGTTAAAGGCAGACACTCGCATAGGCTCAGTCACGTCACGCTTGGGGATTAATTCTGTGGTGCGGGTATTACTTGACCTACTTTATAAGTTAAATTAAGTTGTTTCAATGCCTTCACTAACTGAAAGAAAAAGAAAGTGGAGGAAAGTAGGGAGAAGAAATTGATGAAGAAAATATGATTTATTCAACTAGTTTAAAGAAATTAAGAGGTGGCATCTTTCAGTATTTCTTCCCAGACAGGCATCTCTTTGCCTGCCTGTCTGTCCTTCACGACACTGTGTGAGCACCTGTGACATGCTGCCACTTTGACAAACCTAGCAGTATCATTGTATTGGGTTTTCTAAGAACCTTTTTATTTGGAAACTTTTGATCTTTTATGTAAATTGAAGTACTGTTCATGTCTTTACTGTTATATAAATAACATTGATTCAAAATTATAACAAAAGATATACAATACTCCTGTATATTTCACTATTTTAAATCTGACAACACTGATTGCCCTTTCTTAGTTGTTGCTATTTTGCTGTGTGAACTGTTTGCACTGAAGCTTCCATTACACAATTATCTCTAGGCTTTCGCCTTATCTTTCATACACTGTGCTTAGATACCATGCTGCACCTCGCGAAGAGTTGGTGATTTAATCTTATATAACATATGTGCTTCTCGTTTGAAGGAGCAGAGAGAGCCAGGAATACAACATGCTATGTTGGAGGAAATTCACTCTAACGGTTTAAATTTCACCTTAAGCTTAAGGGCATAGGAAGGTCTCAGCAGCAGGTTATTCAGACCATTTTTAGGCAGAGAATTCATGTTCTAAGGTGTTTATTATGCTCAGCTTTTGTTAGGCTTTTTTTGTGTGTCCTACAGAAGGGTAGGGAGTAGGCAGTCAAACAGACTGTCCCTGGCTGCAGTCTTGGAGCTAATCAGTGACTGATGACCTGCAGGGAGCAGAGAGGATATAATCACTTAAGTGGCATAATTTGATAAAACATAGATTGGTGAATCCAGTGGTGAGGCAAGGGGACAGCTAAATACTCATTGGAGGGGAAGCAATTGCTCATCCACTGGATTTTTCTCCTTTTAAAGGAGGGGGATTCACATTCTCTATGGACCATCAAGCACAGGTAGTGGTTCTGTCCCTGTCTAACCATAATATGATTTGGGGATACTTTTTGGAATTGGTCTGAGCTGATGTCCTTGTGATCTTGTGTGTAGGTCTGGCAGAAGCCCAGGCTGGCTATGGCTATGCACGATAAGGATTGCTTCCAAATCTTTTAATGTAACTGCTTTCCCATGAAGCATCCTCTCCAATGCCAGCACTTCAGATGCTGGCACTGTTATATCAGTCCCTAAGCACCTGTGTGTTTCTGCTTCAGTCTGGCCAAATTAAAGGAAAGATATTATTTGCTTAACACATATAAGCCACATTTTTTTCCTGATTTTCTACTAATAACAATTTGTTTCTCCATCTTCTTCTTGAAGAAGCACATCCCTTAGGGATAAAACACATTTACAAAGGAACAGGATACAGAAAAGGTGATCAGCTTTCTTGATTGTACTAAGGCTGAGAAGCATCAGATAGGTGCTGCTTGTCTTGAAACGCAGTGGAAATTTGGAGCTTTGAGAGTAATTTACAGGCAGGAGACTCAGTTCTTACTAGGACTCACTAGGAATTACCACGACTTTTGGTGTAACTGCAGAGAGCACTGCAATCCCCATGCTGGCCCCCAAGAATTCACTTGAGAGTCAAATTCTGAGCAAGTCCTGCTGTAGGTTAAGTACAAGAAGCAGACTGAATGTATGTATCAATGTATCATTCTAGTATGTATCAATGATCATTTGATGTAGAAGGATATAGGAATGTGTAGGTAACAGCAACAAGGGTTATTAGCTCATTTCTTATGAATATTCAACATCACAGTGGGATTAGACAGGGAACTCTAGGCCTACTCCTTTTATTCCTCTCTACTCCCTATCTTTCCTCTCTGGATTTTGAGCATCTTAACAGAAAGAAAGACTGAGACTTAGCAAACCTAGTAAATCCACATTATGGACAGAAAGCAAAAAAGGGAATGAAATTTTGAAAACACCCAACCTATCCGATCTTTCTGACCTTATTTAAAACCCTGATAAAAGACTTTCTCCATCTCTCGTAAAAGCACTGAAAGTGATACTGTGGTAGAATGTGAAACGCGTGTTTGAGGTATCTCCCATTCTGTGGACATTTATCACACTGTAATATGCACGGCTGATGCTCTGAAGGTCAGGCTGGGTTAGTGAAGCTGCTCTTTAAGGCAAGTGCCAGAATACTTCAGCTGACTTTCATCTGATGAAATTTTAGTCAGTAACTTGGGTGACATTTCTCTGACTTACAGCTGCCGAGGGTGAAGGCGATGCTATAGGTCACAGTGCCCCGTCCCAGAGGTGAATAGCAGCTTTTGCTTTCAGCCTGAACAATTGGTTTGTGTTGTTTTGCACTTTGTAGTGTGGCTCTTCAGAGAAAAGGGGCTAGAAAGTGACTTTTCAAAAGCAAATGAAAATTGAGTCTGGTTCAGGCTATGTGAACTGGTTCAAGGGAATTTTGTCCAGTTCCACTTATGTCCCATTATTTCTACACTGTACAGAAGGCTAATGATGATCTATACTGTCATACAACCAAGTCAGAGTTTAATTATTAATACCAGATAACTAAATTTGAGGGATACACAATAACTGCCCTTCAGGGGGCAATATTCCCAGTTCTATTCTGGCAATGATAATTCTAAGTTAAGATATATTTCTAGAACACTTTTGTTATTGGACTTTTTCTATAAATATGATTGCTTCTAATTAGAAATTATTGGTTTAAATCTACTCCACATGGTCTTCCCTTTTAAGCAAGAAAATTAAACAGTGAATCTTCTCATCTGTCAATTGCTGAAAGCCCCCCTCCCGCCCTGCTTTTCCCCAGTCACACACAGTAGTGGAGGATCCTGGATTATTATAATCTTTTATAGCGCTCTCACATTCTATTCTCTGAAATGTAATAAAAGAGTTGTACTTGACCATTCATCAAAAATTTAGCAATTCCATAAGGTATCAGCAGATGCTAAATACCAGTGCTCTGCAGGTGAACGTGCCAAGGAGAAGTTCATGGGCTCAAGTCTCACGTGTCGCAAGGGCCTAATCCACCACATTTGTACTCTCAAATGGCTGAAATAAGCCACAGGGTATGAGCAGGCTGCAATTCAAAGCAATTTTTATCCCTCTGTGCTTGTAGCGGGGCTGTGTTTGATAGTTATTCATATGAAAAAGCTTAAATCCATCCAGAGGTATTCTAGACAGAACTGCTTTAGCAGGAAATAAAACATCCATGTCCATACATCATGTATGTACATATAAATAGGCTCACGTACATGTATTTGTACAATTTGCTTTGCTTTATGATTAGACCGTACACTATCTCTCCAAATACATTATGCCACTGGATGTCTATTAGCCGTCTACATTTCATCAAAGCTTTCCAGGCGTGTCTTTGTCCAAAACATCCTGACAAACAGCAAATAATCGCTATCTCAGCAGCAATGTATGTGTATTGCTGTCTGCCTGATGCTCTTCCCCTCCACCCTGGTTATCTTGATAAAGGAGTCGTTCAGAAGCCTAGCCTTCATTTCTCCCCCAACAGCAAGAGCCGCATGCACAACAAGCAGCAGACTGAAAAATTATGTTCACGCCTTGACCTTGAGACTTCCTGAACCAGTTTGGATTGGCTCTCCCCTTGAAACAACAGGCTTCCACAGGAAGTTCATAAATGGGCCCAAGTCACAGCAATTGACGTAGTTTTAATATTTTTAACTTGGTTCTTCAAGAGCTACTTAAAATGGGCGGCATTTCATGGACACAAAGAACTGGGCAGCTTTTCCAAGAGCAAACATCAGTGTGCTGGGCACAATGCGAACTGTTGAAAGCAGAGCGACCAACGGGCCATCAGGCTCTGGTAACGCAGCTTCAGCACAGCCCTGCTCCGGGGAGGTGGCCGTGTGCATTTTGAAGCCGCGCTGTACACCACCATTTCCCGGTGTCGGCACTACCAGGGCTCCCAGCACTGTAGGCAGCCAACATCTCCAAAGAGATAAACCACAGGCCTGCGTGCCCGCCCCGCAGCTTCTGGTACATCTGGATCCACAGCTCAAGCACTGACGGTGTTTCTTTCCCTATGTCATACTCACCTCCCCCAGCCCTGCCAACTCTCCCCTCTCTCAGAAAGCAAAGCACTGTACATCGGTCTAAGAAATGGTTTGCAAGACTCATGCAGTGGTGTTAAAGAAAAGTTCTTTTACTCCCCAAGTCTGAAATACTGAAACAAGGATGTGTGAAATGCCCATGGTTTGTTCCATTCACAGTGACAGGGAGGGGACCAGAAAAAAATAAATGTCGCAAAGAAACAGGAGTATTAAATCATTAGAAGGAGAATTGTGGATGAAAATGGACATGAAAACCTCTTTTTTAAAGATGTTTATCTTTTTTCACACAGCTCTAACAAAATGCAACTGCATTAAAGACATTCCTTCTCATTCATTTCCTTTGCACCTCGTTTTCCCGTTGCCTGTTTAACATGAACTCAATGGAAAACATTCTTATTTACATCTTTGCACTCTGCTTATCGTACACTATAATCGGACAACAGATTCAAATTCAAAGGTCTTAAGTGCATTGCTCCTATGCAACAATGAAAAGGACATTTTCTTGTTTGCAAATAATCTAATGGAATAGGATGAAAGATTGTTATTAATGTTAGCAATTCATATGATTTCAGAAAGAGCTATTTAATTCATTTATAAATCAGCAGGTCTGTCAAAGGCCCATAATGATAGGCTTCAAAGCAACTTTTAAAATTAATTGTCTAGTCTGACTAGTTCATGATTTGGGATTTTCTGGTCTATACTTAACTGATGTACTTTGAAAGATAAATTATATATTTATTGTTGCTTTGAGAAATTGACAGGAATGAAAAAATGAAGCAGGAACCCTTCCAGCAAACAGGCTATTTTCATTCCATCAAGAAGACAGAAACCTTTCTTACTGAAGAACAAAGCAATCTCTCCCCACCCCCTCAAGCCACAGAAATTAGATACATTGGGTAAACCCAGTATTTTTAAATGTTCTTTGGTTTGTGTCTGTAAACCACGTTTATATGTGCCAGTACACATTTACAAGATAAAGAGTTAATTTGGTGTCTTTTTTTTTTCACTGATAAAGGCTTATCTTGTATTCTTCCAATCGTTCTTGTAAGCATTTCCTGAGAGGGAGTATAAGCCAAGCAACACAGAGGATCTGCCTACAGTACCTAGGGGGCGAAGCCTTGCCTGTTTGGCCAAGGCTAGCAGGGTTTACATAATAATTTGTTACAGTACCTTTCTGTTTCCTGGTCTGTGGTTTGCTGCTTGTTCTCAAAGCCAGTGAAGCTGCTCATATCCACATAGCCATCATTCTCATTAGCGGCAGATAATGCCCTGCTGGGATCTTCAAAAAACTCAGTGAAAGTTCCTGCTCTGGTGGATCTTCGAGGAGGAATTTGTATGTTTTCATAGTCAGAGCTCATAGCAGGAATGTTCTCATAGTCAGACGTGTCAGCGTTGGGAAAAGAAATGGACCTAGGTTTCGTTAATGGCAGTGGCATGAAAGGAGGTCTGGACCGGTCCTCAAAGGACTCCACCCTTGACACGCTCCTGCTGAAGGACTTGGGTGTTCCTTTTCTTTTACCATCCTTATAGAAAAGAACAGCTGAGGGAGACTCAGATGCACGGAACTTCCCTACATGTGATTTTAGTTGAGGTGAGCTACTTAGGCTTCTCCTGTCCAGCTCCATCAGCCTTGGAGGCCCATGATAGCTAGACTCTGATGAGGACCTTGAAGAGGAAACATTAACATCTACATGGACTTTACTTTCAGTTTTCTTCTTGAATTTTAGAGTCAGGAACCTCTTAAAGGAAGATTTCTTTTTCTTGGAATACTTATCAGGTGATTCATTCTCTATCAAAAGTGAAGGGGAACTTTTAGTGATTGGCTTTTTGGTGATGTAGGCAAGTTCAAAAGGAGGTGGTATATCAACAACTGAGGATGGAGTAGACATGCCACATGATGAAAGGTGATTTCTCTGGGAAAAATTACCTGAGGAACCATTGACACAAGGCAAAGACAAGTTGTCTTCTGTCCTTTTTATTCTACCATCATCCAGTACACAGCCATCACTTTCTCTGTAAACAGAGACAGGTAATTCTCTCCCTTCAACAGAAAAAGATCGAGGATATAAAATAAAACGTCTTGACTTGGTTGGTAATGCCCTGTTAGCTTCCATAGGTTTTCCTTCCACTGAAAATAAATTATTGCTTAAATCCTCTGTCCCAGAGCCATTGCGGGAAGATAGGAAATCAGTTTCAGGTCCAGTTTCTTCTGGAACTGTTTCTGGGACGTAGCCTGGCATTTTCCCAGAGAGTGACCGTGTCCTAGTGACAATGCTTTTGCGATCAATGGGAAGCAAGTTGTTTTCACCATCCATGCCTAATTCATCCCTTTTACTGTGATCAGCTCCTAAATCAGTCCCTCCATCATGAGCAATTTCATTTTCTGCGGGAAGCACATAAGGGTCATCTAGGGAATCACTGCTGGTTTCTCTTTCCTCTGATTCTTCAGGCACAATGACCACTTCAGGGACTGCTAGATTTTCATGCAAGACATGTTTGGTCCCACATTCTACATTCATTTCACCATGCTTACTGACTTCTAACTCTTCCTCAGGTGGGACCCTCTTGCTGAGGCTGTCTGCTTCCACCTCACTGTCTTCAAGTTGCAACTCATCTGACTTAAGGGTTTCCACAATACTTTCACTACGCTCTTCAACAGTCACATCTTCCAGCTCTGGCTCCATCCCTGGATTGGTAGGTAGACTATCAGAGGTCATGCCATCTTCATCCAGAGAGGCCTCTTCTGTTTGAAGAGTTTCATCTGAATGTTCCATGGGTACTTCCTCACCACACTCATTCTCACAAGGAACAATTTGACAACCGTCATCCATATTCTCTGCATTCACAGTTTCTTCCTCCCCTTTCCCAGAGTTTTTGCTTTCTTCACAGGCTACTTCCGATGTCATCTCCTCATCACTCCTCTCGGTGATCTGGCAGCCATCACTAGCATCTCCCAAGCTTGTATTATTGTGCACATCTGGGTCTGCTTCCTCTTCTTCAGCTGCTGCTTGATGGATGGGCTCTCCCAAACAATTTTCTGCATTGGGTTCATCTTCATTTGGTTCTAAGCCAGGCCCTGTTTCTTCACTGGCCTCATTGGGAAGCATCTCAGGGCTTGCACAGTCATCATTTTGTAACTCCCCTTCCATGTTCAAATCAAGCTCTGCATGCACGCTGTGGTCACCATAATGTGCTAGACACCCATCTCTCTCTCCTAAATTCTCAGGCAGTTCCTCCTCCTCTTGCCCTGCCTTCTCACAATCTGGGACTGATTCATCTGTGGGTAGCGGCGTTACAACGTTATCTTTACAGATATCACCCATTAGTTCCTCATCTCTGTTCAAAATGCTATCACTGTCAGTTTTACAATCACTATTGTCCGTAACCAGCTCCAGGTTGTCAGAAGTTTCCTCCTCATTTTTGGTTTCACTACAATCACTTACAACATCCTCATCTTCATCTACATTCTTGGAAGCATCATTATCCCCATCAGGGGCATCTGAGGACTCCTCACAAAGTGCTTCAGACTGGTCACAGTCTCTGCTTGACTCTTCAGAGTCTGGTTCCACTTGTTCCGCAATATCTGTAGAATCATGGTGCTCATCTTCGGTGACCTCTTGATTACCAATATCCTCATCATTAGCAATGTTATCCTCTTCCTTCTCTACCTCTTCTGGAGTTTCCGAAACTTCATTTTCCACAGAGGAATCTAGGTTCTGATCATGCTTATGTTCCAAGTCATTACAGTCTTTGCTGCTCAGCTGAGCTTCAGGAACTACAATGTATTCATTATCTGCCTCAGATTCTGGGCAATCAGAATTGCATTGGTTTCCTTCATACAGCTCTCCATCAAGACATACCAGTTTCCCATTTGAGCACTTATTTAGGTTATTGTTGGTGTAAACACTGGATTTGCTCTCAGTGTCAGCTGAGAATTTTGGCTTGGGAGCGATGGGTGGTTTGGGACCTCTAGACATAGAGTTCGGGCTATGAGGAATATCAGCCCTTGGCAGTGAAGGAGAAAATTTGGAGACAGGTATTGGAGAAAGATGACCAATAATCTTTGGTTTCGGTGCTAGTGGTGGCTTTGTGATTTCTAGAGAAAAGAGAAAAAAAACATGTTAGTCATCTTTGTTTCTTATTAAAGTAAACAGAATATATCCCACAGTAGACTTCATCTTCTACCAGTGACTACTAATGCAGAAAGAGTCCAGCCAATAAAACACTCAGCTCTGAAACGAGAACTGAAGGAGTAAAGCACATAGACTGTGCACTGTCCCACTGTGTGGCACCGTAGCTATTTCTGGGAATGCAGTTTAAGGTCAAAGCTAAACTAGATGTAGCCCTAGCACACCTGGGGAGAGAAAGTTGTACAGCTGCAGAGCCAAGGGTGTATCATGCACAGATACCTACAGATGGGTAACACCTCCCACACTCAGGAGTACTAATGACATTAGAGATCTTTTGATTCTGCCCCAGAAATCTGCCCTGAGATTAAGTATGAACACTTAGATGCAACGACACCAAAGTGTTTCACTACAACAAAAGAAACGCCTTTCAGCCATAGTCACTGTTCTTATAACACAGTAAAAGCACTTTGTAGCAAAGATTTTGATTTCAGCAGGTAGTTTGCAGAATTTCAGCAGTGAACAAAGTTAGTTCTACCACAAGGCCAAGGTTTAACTCAACCCAGCAAAAATGAAGTGAACACTCGGTGCCCGAACACACAGACTTCCCATCTACCACTGCCATGATAACAAATACGGAGTTACATTTTGTTTGTCAAACACCATAATCATGAGGGATGGTTTGCTAAAAGCAAAATTCTGCAGATTTTCTTTAATTCTGCAGTCCTTTCTTTAGTCAAAAGATCCTCCATCCTCCTGTAAGGAGGGCCCCTTGCAGGTACAATCTTCTCTGAACATCAAAATATACTTTAAACAAGTTAATTATCTTGTAAAATAAGGCCACCCAGGGTCTCTAAACTATTTCTAGTGGAAGCGCTGACACATGTAGGGGAATTCAAGCAGACTGACAATAAGCGAGATTGAAGCTAGATGAATGGAGTCATATATGGCCATTTTACTCACAGAACAGTTTTCATGCCACAGCCACTTCCAGCTGCCTTAGTTCTGAAATTAATATTCTTTAAATAACAAAATGAAATGCTGAAGGGCTGCATAAATAGGCAACAATAGGGATCCTCCCTCAAGAGATTTTAGATGAGATGAAATATGTGGTGTGAAGAAGCCAGCACACCAAATGGTTGCAGATGGTAATAAGAGAAGGGTTTTGCTCTTTCCTGAGGCATCAATAGGTAATTACATGGTTAATCAGCCGGAAAGCTCTAATTCTTTTTATAATTTTAATCCATACATTTTAGTGGAAAAAGAGGAGCCTGTCATTGTAAGGAAAAGCACAGGACAAACTATTTCACCATGAGAGAGATGAGAACGATTCTTTAGGCAAAATCTTCATGCCAAACACACAGGAAATAAGGAAACAGCAGCTCAAGAGACACCATCTGGGACACAGGTCCCGTGCAAAATCCTATCCTGGGTCATGGTCCATACTCCAGGAAGTGTAGCTACCATGCTGTTATATTTTGAGTAATTTGGAATGCAGACTTTTGACATCTGGAATTGAAGACAATTAAAATTCAGCTGTGCACCATCCTGAGAAAAAAAGTAATATTGAATGGAAACCATTTAAAAAACATTCTTTGATTGTTCTTATATTTGGTGTCATGGTACTTTTCTAATTGTTCCCTTGGTCCAACTGGAGTAATTTGTACTGAACTAATACTGGCAGGTTTGTCTGGTTAGATTCTGGGAGGTACAAGAGTTTGTTTCTTCTGATCTTCATAACCTTACTGAAATGTCTTCCAAGACCCAGAAAGATGCTGACAATTTGGCACTGTAATGCAGCCATAAAACAGTCTTTCTAGAATTATGAGACACCAGAGAGTTTTATTCTAAGTTAAAAACTGAGTCACAGATCTCAGCTCAGCCCAGAAGGAGTGAAAAGCCTGTTCTAATCAGGCGCCTTATCACATACACTGATTAAGAATTATTCTGTATCTGAGGTTTTATCCAATCCAGCTTCATGTGTGGGAGACTTAAAACAACTTGGGGAAAAGGCAGGAGAGAGAGAACTGCGTATTCCCCACTCCCCAGCACTGCAGCGTGCACTCTCATTTCACAGTACCCACTGCAACTTTGAGCTGCAGGGCATCTGCCTAATTACTGCAGTCACAGAATGGGTAGCTAGTATTTCCCTCCAGATTATTTCAGAAACATTATGTGCTCAACACTTCACTGTTGCTGAAGTACCATTGCTTCTGTTGCAGCCAGTAGCAAGGCTGCAGCAAGTGAAGACTGCAGAGTGCTGAAAACTGTCACCAGTTAAAAACAGGGAGGGAACAGAAGAAGTGAGGAGTATCTTGTAAGCCTGGCTTTCCAGCCAGATCCACCTTTTGGATTTTTAAATCAGTTATTGCAATGATTGCACATCCTAAATTAACTTTCTGGCAGTAAAATGTATGCAATTTTTATTAGCTAAAACTAAATCCATACACCTTTCTCACTAGAAAGCTGAGCAATGGACTTCTTACCATCACAATGAGGCATTTTTCAGGGTTAACACCAAGAAAGAAACATCACTTTGGAGTTATTGTATCACTTTCTGCAGTGTCTGCCTTTTTCTAGGGGTGTCTATCCACGAGTAGGACAAATACACCTACTCCACACCTCGAATGCGACAAGGCTTGATCACAGTCACTGCATTCTCATCTTTGTTCTTGTCAGATAAAGTATCTGTACTGAAAAACTGAGTAATAAGAAAAAGACTGGACTGTAGAGAATGCCAGGATGTCCCAAGCTTTGTCTTATAAGCAAATTTGAAATAAAATAATGTAATGCACTTATTTCCTTTATTGTAAAAAAACCATGCAGGCATCCACTCAAAAAATATAGCTTAAACACATCCACTTCTCCCCAGTGACAGTTTTCTACAGCAAAAGGAATCAAGCAATCTTGAGTTTTTCCCTCTGCTACCTTCAGTAACTGCCAGTGGAAGAGAACTTAGGGTAAGGGACCCTGTTCATAGCATAGTCACAACAGGCATTGTGATGTCCTACTCTTAGCCACTTGTGCCAACTACTGGCCACTACTGATTCCTTCCATAGTTTTTTCCCAACTGTTCTCTGTGTTGATCTTGTGGTTCACAAGGCTCCTTAAACAATTTTCCTTTTTCTTTGGGCAGGGGTGGAGTGGGTGGGGAGGCGGTGGGAGGAGTACAAGAGTTTGTTTAAAAAATAACCCAAACAATTACTGAAAAGAAAGCACCACAGTTTGCCTTTTATCACAACAATTTCATTCTTCTTCATTTTCTGCTTCCTTTGGTGTCTGAGCCACTTGAAAGGTTCTGGCTGTAACTTCTAAATGGACACAAAACAACATTGCACCATAAGGAATGTGTATGTTCACAAATCATTGTGCATGTTTATTTTAGGATGTGTTTTATGTTGGAGGGAGACACACCCACCTTGGGCTTAAAAGGAAACTCTTGGGGAATAGGAATTTCTGTAGCCTGCTCCTCCCCTTATTGTTCGATGCTTCCTTGTACTGACAAGGACCACTTCCTCTCCTTACCCACCTTCCTTCAGGCAGACCTGCGTTTCAGCATGGTTTCATTCCTTTTGTGGCCCAGATGAAATTACTCTCCTCCCCTCCAAGTTTCTAAGCAGTGAAGGCAGCTCCCCTGGACTGGCGATCAGCCCATACAGCCTTCCCTGTTCAAGTATTTCTTTGAAAACACTATATCTGTTGTACTGGGGTACTGCCCCAAACACTGCAACACCCATTTTCAAATAGTGTCCAGATTTCGCAACTAGCCTAGAATTTAATTAGGGCTGATAAGGGACCATATCTACCACCCCCATCAAGCAGCTTGTTTGGGGATGTAGGCCTAATTAAACACTGAAGTTTCACATTTGCAAGGATAGTTGTAGACAGGTCGTAGACCACGGTCTCTGATGGTGGCCCAAGAAATTACTTAGTTGCACAGTGTAGATACAAGTTCCAGCCTTGACTGGTGCCACCATCCAGATCAGGCATCTCTCAAGATGCTGAAAGTAACTTTTTCTGACCAACAGACTTTTGTGGGCCTGGGTTTTCTTCATGCCTTTGGCAGTAATTCAACTCAGACGTGGTAAAATGGGAGAGACATTGAGAAGAGAGGACAGAAATTCACTGCATAGTTCAGGGATCTGCAGAGCTTTTGGATGGATGCAACAAGGCAGGTGGAAGGACTACATCATAACAGTGATGTGTTGTTCAAAAAATAACCCAAACAATGACTGAAAAGAAAGCACCACAGTTTGCCTTTTATCACAACAATTTCATTCTTCTTCATTTTCTGCTTCTTTTGGTGTCTGAGCCACTTGAAAGGTTCTGGCTGTAACTTCTAAATGGACACAAAACAACTTTGCACCATAAGGCATGGTGCAGTGTGGGAGGGAATTGCATCAAATGTAGAATCCCAGTGGAAACCAATGCACACAAGTCCTGTCTGTCACTGCTTCTGCCCCAGAAGAAGGGGTTGAAATGCACAGATGGAAAGTTCCTGAGAAACTTGAGGTAGGAGGGGAATATCCAGAGAAGTGCATCAGAAAGTCTTGTTCAGCTCTGATCAGGAGCTGTATAATTTCACTCTGCTATAGCAGAATAAAGTTAAAACTTTTCCCCTAGAAGGCTTTAGTCTGAAGTCAGCAAAGGTGGACTATATACCTTAGTATTGTTCTTATTCCTGTAATGAATTTTTCATTTTTAATGAAGCCTTTATTTCCAGTTTGTGCTGCCTGGCTTCTGACTTATACTTGCCTGCAGCTGTCTCGGTATGTTTTTCTTTTTGGTAAACTGAAAAAATTAACTCATTAAATCTTTGCAATTAGACAATTTTGCGTTTGTATTTTTTTCTGAACCTTTTCCAATAGCCCCTTTACCATACATGGGGTAGACTTGTGGGAAGAATTCCATGGTGGGTACTGGTAATGCTGTCTACAGAGTTCAGTACTTTTAGACCCAGATCTCACTATTCTCCATTAGCTTGTTATGCATCAGGTTGACTTGCTTGTCCATGATGATCGCTAAATTGTTCCCAAGGCTGTGTTGCCTGTTCATTGTCTCTAAACTGATAGCTTTATAATGTGCATTAAGTGTAATTTGTTTGAATGGATCCAACGTAATGATCCAGATCTGTTTATATAACAGCACTGCCTACTTTGTTAATTACCCTTTCATCAGTCTTTACATCATGTAGTGAACTTTGTTATCTGATACTTTTCTGTTTGCTTTCCTACCAAGGAAAATGTTGGACAGTATCGATGTAATCCTCATCCCAGTGCTATGCATGCCACTACTTGATAATGTAACAGAGACAACTACTACAGGGATTCACTGCTGCCAGTTAGCCAGTCCCCATTCTAATTAACCCAGACTTTATTTCTGTTGTGTAAATGCTTTTCTCTTAAATCAGTGTGCTACTAAAATATTACAGACGTCTACACAGTTGCCTTTAGCCAGCAACTCTCTGACTTCTTCCAAAGACTGAGATCAAATTACCCATTTGAAGTGAAGTCCCATTTCTGAGGAAATCGTAGAATCACAGGATGGTTTGAGTTGGAAGGGACCTTAAAGATCATCCAGTTCCAATCCCCTTGCCATGGGCAGGGACACCTCTCACTGGACCAGGTTGTTCAAGGCCCCATTCAACCTGACCTTCAACACCTCCAGGGATGGGGCAGCCACAACTTCCCTGGGCAACCTGTGCCAGGGCCTCACCGTTCCAACAGTTCCAAATTCCACTTTCTAAATGAGAATAAGCAGCCTTATGAATAGCAGCAAATAGGGGAATCATTTACATGTCACCTACAGACTTAAAAATTATTTGGACCGGGAAGGACAGAAGTTATTCATGGCAGCATCTCTATTTCATGAACTAGGCAACAAAATGAAACAACAAAGAACCCATCCTACACCAGCAGCCATCATGCCCACACTTCCTCTCACAGCAGAGCAGGACAGCACTGTCTAAGAGCTCACACCACTGACAAAAGCCACATGTGCGAAGTGCTCACAAAGCCAGAAACTCATGGAAACAGTGTGACTGCACTATACAGCCATAGGTAGAAGTTCCCACACCTCAGCTATCAAAAACACACCGAGTTCTTACAAAGCAAGACAGAGAGGAAATTCTGTACCTGTGTCTATTTTGGCTTGTCTAGCACATGGGTTTATATTTTGATCATAGTGCTTCAGCGAGAATGGTAGATAGAGCTTCCTATCATAATAACACATGGAGCTTCACTGTAAGTGATACGGACAGCTCTAATTTGCAGATGAAGAGCTGGTTTTGGACCTGGCCAGAGCATGGGCACCAGCCACTATAGAAATGCTGCCAGGAATGTAAGGCAAGCCAAGCATAGAGTCTTCTAAAATTCATTTATTACATTTCCAGTACAGGAAGCTGTAGGTTCCCACCTGTAATTACAGTTCTGCCAGCTGTCCAAGTTAGACAGTGAGGGCGTGTTTAAGCTGCCTATGTAGATAAGCCGTTTTAATGTCATTCTGAATTAAGTACCCAGCATTAAGCTGTGTAACCTGCTTGAATATGTTGGAGATTAAACAGATGAGGTAGCATGATTTACAAGGAAAATATAATCCCTTTGAGGGGTTCAACTCATAAAACACCAGTACTGTCACTGGTAGGACCCCAGGACGCATGGTAAATAACAGAGAAGTCATTAATTTTGCAACATTCACAGCAAAAGTAGTTCTCTTTGTTTTACAACACGTAAACGCATCACTTATTTCACACTGTCAGAGAAAAGTTTGAAATGACAAAAATTACATAAGAAATGGAAACAGTTGCACGGGAGTCACTTGAAATGGAAAAGGTATTTAGACTGGGGTTTTCTAATGATGCAGGAGTGTGATTCTTAGTTTCAGATGGAACTGCAGTCCAGATTTAGGTATCAGATCCCACTTTGACTTGAATAGGAATTAAATACTTAAGTGTCTTCTGAGAATTGGGGCTTTAGGCACTTCAGGTCTGAGCTCCTGTTCAAAGCTAGCAGGTTTGGCTCCCAAAGGCCTCAGACATTTATGAAAATGGTACTTCAGCTTCTGCATAAGTCTGATACTTTTGAAAAATGTCTGTCCTCTCTTATCAGTGTGTAGTCTTCAAATATGTGATCAAAAAAGTGCTCTGTATTTAGCAAGAAACTCGGCTAGTGTGAAGACAGACCTATAGTAGGTAGTCACTATCCCATGGGGATTTTGTCTTCTTACAAATCTTAATTGAAATATTAACAGCTGGGCTATCAGAGCACACCCCACTGCAGAAATAAAATGCTGCTCCATACTGTTACTGGAATCCATCCTCTATGATTAGATCAATGCATTATGACTCTGGGATATCAGATCAATGGCTTACAGATTTCTCTTACTATGTAACTTTATTGCAGCCATCTGTAAATACAATACAACAGCATAACATCCCACAGAGAAACACGTCTGGGAAAGGGGAAAAATCTGAAGGCAATATAATCAGAAAAGGATGACTTTCAACACTGAAAAAAATGTTGATCCTGAAAACTCTCTAGCATTTTCCCTGCCTCTAGCAGACTGTACAGACAAGTCTTGGTAGGGCTGGAGGACCTGACTGAGAAAAAACACATGTACTTGACAATTAAATAATCTAGGTACTAAACTGCTGGTATAGCTTTCTTTTTAATCTGTTTGTGATGTTTCCAATTTAGCTGTGATTTCAGAACAGAAGTTCACACTGCAGCAGGCAGCTTGTATTCACGTGTTGTTTCATATATTGTTTCTTAGGAGCCATGGGAGATGTTGGTTAAAATTCTCTGACAGGTACCCAGGGCAGCTTTTCCTATATCACTCTCAGTAGCAGCTGGAAGAATACAGCATCTGCTTACACCTTTAAATGCTCTGGAGTCTAAGATCTGCCCATTCTTCCTATGGGCAGCATCATTTCAGCACCTGGCAAACACATGGGTACTCAGAGGCTGGAAGGTCCTATCTATGAGGCTGGAGACAGGGGTCGTTCTCTTGTCTCTTACCACAGATTTCCTGTGACCTTGGGTGGATTGCTTCATCTTTCTTTTCCTATCAGTTCCGCATCTATGAGGATAATCCATATCTCCCTTCCTGTTTTCTGTCTGTTGTTATTTTAACTTCTGTGGGATCAAGGCTGCCATATATTCCTGCACCTACAACTACTCGCTGGTGCTGTGTATATTGACTGGAACGCGAAGATGGCTAATGCTGGTCCCTGAGCTGTGCCAGTTAATAAATGCCCCCTCCTCCAGATTCAGTAGGAAGTTCTACTCTGCACTGATGGGAGAGACATTCCTTGCATTGTGTGAATGTACAAAACAAAGGCTGAGAAGGGATATGAGTACTCTATAAATACAACCTGGAGGTAAACACCAGAGGAGGAAAAGAACTATTTTTAAGCAAAAGGACAATGTAATCACAAGAATAAATGGCGATGAATCTGGTCTGGAAACTATAACTAGCGATGGTAAAAGGTTATCAGTTTTGTGAGAGAAACAGTAGGAAAGCTACCTAAAAAGTTTTGGTTTAAGATATAATTTGATGACTTAATGAAAGGAGCAATATGACCTAGTGTTTTGTAACCACAAGTACTGCTTTTGGTAATGAAGTTAGTCCCATTCAGTCCCACATTCCTGAAAAATAACAACTGCTTACAAAATTTAAGACTTTACAAATGGATACATCTGATATTCCTTACACTGCACTTCCACTGACAACAGGATCAGATTAGAGCCACTCTGTTTTAAATAACCGAGAGATAAAGAAAGGGAGGTTGAAGCATCATGGCTAAAGCAATGTTTGGCTGGCTCACTTAACTTTCAAATGAGTTTGTCTCCTGGGAGGGACAAAGTCTGGTCCAGACAGGATCAGAAAACGGAATGGAAATGTCATCAATTTTTGGGTAGCAGAGCGCCTCACTCCCCGCTCCAAGGGGAAAAGGGGAAAGAGAACCTTTTGCTTTAAACTCAGCAGAGTGGTGTGACAATACAACAGCAGAGGCCCCGGGCTGACCTAAAAGATCCTTTCCAGTCCTATGTTCCTGTGCTTTGGCAAACAATGATTCACAGTTTCCCAACACATGACAGTTGTAGGGCAAGGTATCTAGCGGTGAAATCTCTGGGCTTCAGGATGCATCCATGCAAGTGAGGTGCCCAACAACATTCACCTTCTGGAACAAGGAAACGCAGTGGAAAAAAATAGGGCTAATACAAAGGGACTGTTTCTCTTCCTCTTTAATTCTAGATGTACCGTTCGATTTTTCTAAATAACTCCAGAGGTCATAATAGTTGTTTCCTGGATTCTTACGGTTTTTACACACACGCCTCGCCCCTGAAAATCAGAAAGTGTTGGTGGACACTTTAGAGTTTGCCCCATTTTTCCAGTGATTTCTTTTAATGCTTAACTGTTGAATGTCTCATCATTGGTATCTGTTCCCTTCTTATCCTATCTCATTCACCTTCCGAGTTTCCATCAAGGAAAAAATCTGGCAAGTTAATAGAAGGAAGGAGGAAGGGTTGGGGTTTTCCTCAGAGAGAAAATTCTGCAAAAAAACATTACCTCCCTGAAAACCAGACTTTCAGAAGCAGGCGCAGCACATTTCCTGGGAGCTTTGTGCAGGCTCTGCGGGTCCGAGGGAGGAGCGGGCGCAGCCCCCTTAGCCCCAGCCCGGGTCTCCGGGACCCGCCCGCCCCCGGGGCCGGCGGCGGGGCAGGGGCAGCCCGGGGGAGAGGGACCGGCCCCGGGAGCAGAGGGGATGGGAGCAGAGGGGATGGGAGCAGAGGGACCGGCCCCGAGAGCAGAGGGGATGGGAGCAGAGGGGATGGGGAGCAGAGGGACCGGCCCCGGGAGCAGAGGGGAAGGGAGCAGAGGGACCAGGAGGAGAGGGGATGGGAGCACAGGGAGCGGCCCTGGGAGCAGAGGGGACGGGAGCAGAGGGACCGGGAGGAGAAGGATCGCCCCCGGGAGGAGAGGAGATGGGACGAGAGGGATCGGCCCCAGGAGGAGAGGGGATGGGAGGAGAGGGGATGGGAGCAGAGGGACCAGTCCCGGGAGGATTGGGGATGGGAGGACAGGTTGCCAGCCCCTGGAGGAAAGGGACCAGGAGGAGAGGGGATGGGAACAGAGGGACCGGCTCCGGGAGGAGAGGGGATGGGAGGATAGGTTGCCAGCCCCAGGAGAAGAGGGACCGGGAGGAGAGGGACCGGGAGGAGAGGGACCGGCCCCGGTACAGAGATGCCGGGAGCAGAGGTGCCGTCCCCGCCGCGGGGATGCGGTGCGGGGATGCAGCCCGGAGGAGCAGCGCCCGGACGGCGGGTGCCACCCGGTGGTCCCGGGGGCGGGGTGACGCCGGCTGGAGGGCAGGAGGGCGCCGGCCCCGGAGGGAGGGAGCCCGCCGGGCGTTTGCCGGCCCCGGGGAGAAGCCGTCCCGAGGCGGCGAGCGCTCCCGGCGGCCCCGCGCACTCACCGGCGTCGTTCATCTTCCACCGCAACTTTGCTCGCTCGCTGCCCCGGGCGCTCAGAGCATCGTCCCGGGGGGCGCCGCCGCCTTCGCCCCTGGCGGACGCGCCGGCCCTGCAGCCCCTCCGGGGGCAGCGGAGCGCGGGCGGGGCGGCGGGGCCCGGGGCGGCGGGGCTGGGCGGGCGGCGGGGCCGGCTCGGGGGCGGTCAGAGCCGCCGCGCCTCCGCCTGCCCCGTGCGCCGCCCGGAGGGGGCGGGGGAGGCGGCCGGGACCCGCGGGGCTGGACCGGGCGGGGCCGGGGTGGGATGGACCGGGGTGGGATGCGAAGGGATGGGGTGGGGTGGGCAGGACCGGGATGGGATGCGATGCGTTGGGGTGGGATGCGTTGGGATGCGTTGGGATGCGATGCGTTGGGATGGGATGCGTTGGGATGCGTTGGGATGCGATGCGATGCGTTGGGATGGGATGCGTTGGGATGCGATGGGATGGGATGGGATGGGCAGGACCGGGATGGGATGGGGTGGGATGCGATGCGATGGGATGGGTTGGGATGCTATGGGATGCGATGGGATGCGATGCGATGGGACGGGACGGACAGGACCGGGGTGCGATGGGCAGGAGCGGGCTGGGCAGGGCGCCCCGGCCCCCCGCGGGCATCCCCCGGCGCGGGCAGAGCTGCTGGTCCCGCTGGGGGGGGCGAGGGTCGCGGCGCGGGTGCCCAAGGCGCAGCGGGTTGTCCTGTCCGTCACCCCCGCTTTTGCGCGCACCCCTTTCGTGTTCCCCGCACCTTTGGTCCATCTTTGCATCCTCCTTGGTCCCAATTTTTCCTTTCCCCCCGCGCCTTCTCCCCTCCCTCCATATCTCCTCCGTCTCTCCTTCCTCCTTCCTTCCATCCTTTTCCCCTTCATCCTTTCCTCTTCCATCCTTTTCCCTCTCTTCATCCTTCTCTCTTCCATCCTTTTCCCCTTCATTCTTTCCTCTTCCATCCTTTTCCCCTTCATTCTTTCCTCTTCCATCCTTTTCCCTCTCTTCATCCTTCTCTCTTCCATCCTTTTCCCCTTCATCCTTTCCCCTTCCATCCTTTTCCCTCTCTTCATCCTTCTCCTCGTCCAGCCTTCCCCCCATCCGTCCTCCCCAATCCATTCATACATCCCCTTCATACCCCCACTGCTCAGTTCCCCCGTGGGACACTACCGACCCCTCCCGGGGACCCCCAGGGATGGAGGCTGGAAGAAGCTCCCTCCTCCCAACCCTTCCCGGGGCGTTTTCCCCGGCCCGGAGCCGACAGCACCTGCTGCTGGAAGCGGTGTCTGGGTGCAGGGGAGCCGGTTCCTCGCGTTCACACCACGCGTGCTCAGAGCGGTCCCAGACAGCTCCCGGCTGCTGCCTTTCCCCCTCTCCCAGAAACCGGCTCCTGCCTTAATGAAGTTAACGCAGGCATCCTGTGGCTGGGCTCTTCTCCCTGTTTTCGGGCTGCCAGCAGCGCTAACCTCCAGACAAGGTTGGATCGCCCCCTTCCTCTCAGTGGAAGCATAAGATGCTATCTGCTACCTTCACGGTACCGCTCGCGAGGAAGCGCAACTTTGTGAATGTCCCTCCCCTGGCAAAGAAACCCCAGAAGGGCTGAGCTGTCCCCAGGGGTGGCTTCCCTAGCCAGGGAAGGGCCATTCCTTCCCAGGGCAGGACAGTTGCTCATAGCCATCCCGGAGCCCTGCGTGCCCGCAGGCTGGAGAGCAGAAGCCGCACGTCGTACCTGCGCGGTGTCCAGGCTGGGGCTGTGGAGCCATCAGGTCATAGAATCATAGAATCATTAGGTTGGAAAGGACCCACCGGATCATCGAGTCCATCCATTCCCATCAATCACTAAACCATGCCCCTCAGCACCTCATCCACTCATATTTTAAACACCTCCAGGTCCTGCTTTGACATTCAGAAACGCACAGACACGAGGGCTATTGCTAACACCATCCAGAGCAACTTCTTTTTACATGCTGTTAGTTCTGCTTTTGCAAAGGACCTAATAACTCACCTTGTCCTGCTGGCAGTTGCTCTGTAGCACAGACAAAGTTCTTTTTCCTGACCTTTCGATGCTGTCTCACTGTGACTGATGGGATGCAGAGTGCCCTGCACAGTAGTGCAAGAAGTCTCTGAAGGGAGAAAGCAAGCACTGAGGGAAATGGGAGTAAAACCTTTCTTTCTGTGGGCTTGAATCTCTCTCGCTGAGGCTGAGATCCTGGGTTTTCATTCTCTAGGGAACCTTGGCTGTATCACTACACCTCCAAGCAAACATTTGCAATCCTGTATGGTTTGGGGGGTGCATAAATTCACCCTAGCAGCTCTTTCCTTACCACTCTGGCTGACATAGATGAGGAGATGGAAAGGCCTATATATCCCCTCACAGCATAACACGCCTGGTGTGTGCCCTGGTGCGTGGAATGAAATTAGTTTTCCTGGTGCACTGCTGGCCAGCAGTCACCTGGCCTTCTCCCAGCTTCCTATACTGGTCCCTGATTTATTCTTGCCACCTGCAGCTTTGATATCAGTGTCAATCGACACAAATAACTTATGTCAATAGGAAGCATCATTTGAAGCAGCTTTGGAAATACAGATTTAAGGTCTTGCAAAGTGTGGGAAAAAGTTTGCGTGACGCAATGGAAGAGAAAGCACAAGGCAAAAATCAAGCACAGTACAGATGATTTGGAAAAATTTCCTTAAATATGTTTTCCAGGAGAATAACTTTTTGGTTATTCAGCTGCAAAACACTACTGTGCTAGGGGAGAGGGCAGCAGGAAGGAAACAAATGTGTTTTCATGGAAGAACTGAGAATGTGGGCTGCAGAATTTGGGGGATTTTCCTAATAACCTGAAAAACAAAGTCTAAGTTTTCTCAGATACACGATGGAAACATGTTGGTTAAGTATGTTGCAAGCACAACAAAGCCTTTGTAAAAGAGATTCTGCAAATGGACCAGGTGGCCTTGTAGTCATTGTACTATTTCTAATACACACTTCACTTAAAATACTTATTAGTGTGCTGTAGGGCAGAGAGCTACGACGCTTCACAGGTTTTGATCCAAACTACCAACTTGTAAAAAACTGCACGCAGCAAAGAATGACTCTTTTCTCTCTCCCATTTTCTGTAAAAGAAATGAGACACTCCCGCAGAACCCTATACAACGAGGGAACTACTCCTGCTCCTAGCATTGTGCCAGCGGCTAGGTGTCCAGCTGAGGGGCAGGCACTACCCATGGTTAGTTGTGTGACCTGGCCCTGGGAAGGGTGAGTGCTTCTCACAGTTCCTGTCTGCCTGTTCTCAAATCTGCTTCCTGACGCCAAGGGCAGGGTGCCAGGGTACCTCCAGGAGTCGCTGACTCCTCTCTTTCATCAGATCAGATTGGTTTGAACTTTGAACTGGTTTGTGCTGGTTAAAAATGTGACACATGCACTGCTACGAGATACTGCTCTGTTCACCAAGAAATGCATTCTTGGGCAGTTCAGGCTAATTTTGGACCCCAAGGATTCTGTTGCATGGGCAATTAAGCTACAATTTGGGTGCAATAGGGAAAAAGAAACAAACATCTGTGCAGTGATGACTATCTTAAAAAACATCCAAAGTATATTTAGTAAGCAAAAGGCTTATATTCTCTTTATTGTCAGCCTAAAAGACAATCCAGGGTATAATTTCCTGTACTGGAATGATGGAAAGCTTTAGGAGCTTTACAACTAAATGCAAATAAGAACCATAAAAGAACTGCTTGAATTTGTCAGTTTATCCTCTAACTCTCTTCAGAAATAATGAGAAATGATCTGTATTACAAATGGAGGAATGGGGAGATGAACGCATGTGAACACATTCAGGAGATGCTGAAGGGACAATCAGACTTTTGCAGCCAAAAAAGAAATCCCCACTTTTGCAAACATATGCAGCAATGAAGAATATTGAAGGGTGGAGGCCACACCACATAAAACACTCCTCGTAGCAAGCAGATTTCACCACAGACAAATCATTTTCCCCAGGGAGAATTTGTGACTTAATTGACTTGAAGTGAAATCGGCACACCTATTTTCATTACTCAATTACTGAGATAAAGGAAGCACATATTTTTTTAAATAATTCCAACAATTTTTAAGATGACTTTTAACAAAAGATTTCCTTCAAAATAATCCAACTCTCCGTTAAAGAAGTTTGATAAATTTTGAAACTCAGGTGAACATTCTAAGCTTGTAGGTCCTCATCCAGCAGATGTTTAAGTATGTGCTTAAATCTAAGTGCATAATCTGTTTTAAGTACGGCTACTCCATATACTTAAGTGTCCTATTAGATCAGAGCTATCTGGCATGTTTAAGTCTTAAGTCTGCATGTTTTTTTATCATTGCAGCATAAACTAACACTCTGCCATTTTAATGAAGCTCTAGAGACTCCATCTATCATTCTACACTACCTGCGCATCCTGATTGGTATCTTTAAGCCTCTTCATGTTATTATGTAGAGGTGTTCTTCAAGATGAGGTCTGCTTCATTATAAGCAGTCTTTCAGGGTTTTTTCCATTATCTTTCATTCTGCTCTCTTCTTCATTAGGATTATAGGTTTGGAGTTTAGCTTTTGAGTTTATTTTTTACTATTTTGGTGTCCATGGCCTTATTAAAAGAAATTTTCTAACATCAAACTAAGAATACAGCATTGGGAAGGACAGGAGAGGTGGTTGCCCACCAAATGACATTGAACTAAACTTTCTACTTCCTAGTAAGTAGAATTTCAGAAACAAACATAGCCTTATCGATCTTCACATGCATCTGGTTGCCTGACAAATCACCCGTTTTCATGTTATTTTGATATTTCTTGGTGTATTCTAGCTGGTAGCAAGCCAGCTGGGAAACCACGGGACAGGCAGTGGTGTTGTAACAACATGCATCCCTTTTGGTCATCTGGCAAACCCAAGTGTGTAGGTCCATGGGACAGAATACATAGGGAAGCTAATCCCTTGTGTTTATCTCTGTAAGGGTGCTCTGGATATCCAGAAGGCTTGATATGTGGGAGGAAGTCTATTATGTTGGTGTAGATTAATGCCGATTGGGCCTACTTTAATGTTATTGTACATAAACTTTTTGGTTGTTCGTGGGTAAGCTGGTGCTGTGTGACAGTGGAATCGTTTACTAAAGCAGGACGGAAAAAAGTGAACACATGTTAGTAACCACATGCATTCCTTCAGAGGGCAGATAAAATTAAATGTAAAACGTGGGCAGCTGTGATGAGCCGAGTATAGTAGCCACCTATGGTAAATACTGGTACGTACACACATTTTCGATATTAATCTTTGCTGTGATAGAGTAGCACCGGGACAGTTGTAGACCGATGGCATTGCTGCCTAATGACAAATTCCTGTCTGTGGAAGTTTGTATCTGCTGCAGTGATGATATGTCATCTCCCCCTCGCTTTCTTGGTTTCGTTTTCCTCTCTGGTCAAAAGCCTGCCTGATGCCGAGCAGCTCAGAGCCAAAGTAGTAGGGAGTGCTGTATGTGACAGCTTGTCACTGGCCAGTTGCCTGGGAGCCACCAGAGCCGTTGCCAGAGATGTGTTTCATTAGGCTTTAAGGTGCATTGGCAAAAATGTGTCTCCGGGCTGTAGCACTGTAGCACTTCAGGATGCTGCAGTTTGAAGTTAATGATCTCCTGAGAGCTGTTGGGAGAGAAGGAAGGTGAAGGACCATCCCTCAGATGAGATCTCAAAGATTAGTAGTGAATGCTTCTCTGGAAAAGAGAAATTCAAACGAATGTTGTCAAGTCTTTGAGGGACTGAGATGAAATCCTTGACCTCCAGGAGCCCATCAATCAGCTAAACTATAAGTGTCCTAAAGTGAAGCTTGCTCATGTCAAAGTTGACAGCATTATCTCCTCATCTTGGTGCAAGCCAGTACAATACTTTCTGGCAAATAAAGGCCATTTCTTCCTATTTTTGAGCACCAATGTACCTTTTATGATAGACAGTTTGCTCACTGCCTTCACTCTTCATTTGTGCTCTTCTTTACATCAAAACTGATAGCAAAGGACTTGTCAAACATTTGTTACAGAATTGGCTTTGAAGTGTTTATATTTCAGTCAAAGGCAAGAGAAGAGAAGTGAAGATGAACACAAAGGAAGTGGAGAGGAAAAGAAGAATAGGAAAGTTATAGCTACAAGATAATGAATGTTCTTTCCTGTAGTTGCAGTTTGTTGCTTTGTAGCATATCTCTTTTGCTTTACCTATTTTTTGCAATAAGAGAAAAATGATTACAATTACTAGTTATTTATGATTAACACTGAAAACATGCTGTCCGTTGTCTGTTCACAGGAGTTTATCACAGACTGCAGGAGACACTAGGTTTTGAAGGGTGGTTGATGTGTGCAGACCCTGAAATGCTTTAGGAGAGGAAGGCTAGAAGGGTAGTGGAGTCAGTTCCCGGAAGACCAGCCTGGTTTTGTATTCCTTTGTAAGGAATGCTCTAAAGACATCTTTTACTCTCTGATTGTTTCACTCACCATTTTCAGTAAAGGTCTCCAAGCAAGAGCACCAGTCTTGTCAAGAAAGAGGTTTATGTACTTCCTTTCAGGTTCACTGTGGCACTTCTATTGCTTAGTATTTTTGTTTAAAAAAAGAATATTTGTAGGCAATGGTATGAAATCTGAGAGCTTATACAATGCCACAGTTGGGCCCACTGATTCCTTGCTGCTGTGGAAATTTTCTTTCCTTCTTAGCTGCCCACACGCCTAATTCTGAAGTCCTTGCTCAAGTTTGGCCCATGTTTTACCCAGGCAAAGTTTTGTTTAATGTAACATAACCTGGGCAAGGATGTGTCCAGACACATGTTTATCTTTCCTCAGCAGGATGTGAGGATCCTGTACTCGAAGGTACTTGATGCCCATATTTTCAAAATGCCAGCTCTACTGTCAACAGAGAAGTAGCTGAAAATACTCTTCTAGGGATTTACCTGCTGCAGTTAGGCTTGTTTTTCTCCAGCATTTCACACCTCTCAGATGCTGTCTGTTATATTAAGCACCAGAGGAAATAATATCACAGGGAATCAAATTGTGAGCTGGGAGCTGAAGTAGGGCAAACGGCTGCTTCAGACATCGCTCAAAGTGAGCAAGAGTAAGAGGGGAGCAATACCAGTGAGGGTCAAATGTTACACAGGTATAGAAGTGAGGTCAGAGAAAGAAAAATAGAGTCCAAAAGGCTGAGACTTGGTATAAACAAAGTTGCTTCACTGAGGCCAGAGCTGAATTTCACTCATGAAGATCAGCAAACACGCTTTTATTTGGAAAAGGGGGGAAAAAACCCTACCCAGCTGGAGAAGTTTTGACTGGTTTCCTGCGTTTGACGGGACCATGCACTGACAGCCCCAATACATGCAAGTCTTCCTTGGCAGTGAATCATCAGTGAGAGAAAAGGTTATGGCAACGACAGCTATCGCTAGCTGTGAGCATTGTTTTGAACCACAACAATTAATTACCCTCCTCATTTTTATCAGGGCTGTATACTGGGAGCACTGGGCTGTGTGAGAGGTATGTATCGGGAGGAAGCCAAACGCCCATTTCCTCTCAACATTTGGATTCGTTTTTGTCTCACTCCAGTGCAGTCTCACTCCAGGCACCTTCCATCACAGGTCCTCCCCTTAATGCTCCAACCCACTTATCACCGGGGCCTTTTTGGCCATGGCAAACCTTGGCTGCATCGATTAGCACCGTCACTGGCCCAAAGTGGGACCGGCAGCTGCGTTCCCCATTTCCTGCCCAGGCATCTCCTGCCTGATTGGAGGAAAATAGTTCTTAAACCTTCTTCAAAACAGGAAACTTCTCTTCTCCCTGCTTCCTGAGGTACAGGAACCGTCTCCGCAGCAACCCCTGTACAAAGGAGGCTCCTATTAACCACTGGGGTGCCATAACGGATACAGTGGGAGGTCATAATTCAAGCCATAATCTACCCTGAAGACTGGAAAGTGACTCTCTGTGCACCACTGCTCCCACCCCTCTGAGCCCACACTGCTGCCTTATTAAACAGTCTGGAGGTTAATTAGCAGACAATAATGATGTCTGTTGGAAGCGTTTGTAAGTTCTTTTCATCTTCACAACTAAATATTGATCCTGTGTCAGCAACCTCTGGAAGATAATTTTGTAATACTGTCCCTCCGTGTTAGCATTGGAGAGGTGACCCAACACAGCAACATTGGCATCCTCTCAGCTTTTTGGCATGGTGCATCTTAATATCATGTAGTCCCTTTCTTTGTTTGTTTTTTCAAATGACCACTTCTATCCCGCAAGTATTGTATGATTAAAAAATATTAACATCTCATGCTTTGCTCTTGGAATAGTTTCCCCCTTCTGATCAGGCCTCCTTGAGAAGTCTGAAGTGCAGCTTTCAGAAAATCACTTGTAGTTTGAATGCAGTCCATTGTAGTCCTGGCAAAGACTACACACATGCTTATAATTAGCAGTTTGCATCACTGAAGGACCATTGCTAGCAGAGCCAGTGGAGCATATCTGAAATGAGTGTTAACTTTTGTAATTCTGTATTTGCAGAGATAGTAAAAAAATTGGCTTTAAAGTTCAAATTTGGTGGATTCTTTGAAGAGAGCTTGCAGGTCAGCTTTATCTGATAGGAACATAGAGCGCGCCTCACCTCACAGAAGAAAAGCTAATGCAGTAGGTGTAAACAGTAAGAAAAACTTGCTCTTATTTTTGGTTTTGGATATAAATTCCACCCACCCGATAACCTTTTTACAGCAAATGCAAAGCCATAGAGCTGTCCCTGTCTGCTCCACCCATAAAACTGAGCCATTTGAATGTCTGAGTACTTTTCCTGGTGTTCAGTCTTAAGGAAATAGAGCAGTAGGACACAGCAACATTCAGAAATTATTCTTTCCCTTACCCTCGACTCCTTTCTCACCAGCTACTTCCCAGCAGTTGAGTGCTACAGGGGAGGATCCCCTCAAACGCTCCGATTTCCTGCCAGCAAGCTATGCTGCTGGTCCTACAGCAGCTGCCTTCAAAACCCAGGCTACGTATTTCGCATATGTCTGCACCTAGAGGGAACTGCTGTGTATTACTGATCATAGTGGGAAGCTGTTCGTACTTGTGGCTTATGTCTGCTGTAACCCAGGCCACCTGAATGCCTTTGCCAGGAGCGGATAGAGAGGCTTCATAGCAGAAGTGGTTTTCATTAAGTTTCCTGTGATTTTCATACACACATAACTTTGTCCTTTCATTGCAAGTGACTTTTGAAGGGAGAAGTGAAGTTTGCTGAGAGAAGCAATTTATTTTGATAGATTGACTGATCTGGGTCATAAAACAGACAAGCTGACCTTCATTCCCCTCGCCAGACTCGGTGAAGAAACAGTAAACTGTAAGCTGAAGACAAGCTGGACGTACCTTTTCTTGTTTTAACCTAGTTATAAATGTAAGGAGAATGTAATGAAACACAAGACTGCTGCTACGGTGTTTCCAGTTCATCACTGTTTCTGTCATTTCTTCCTTGGGGGAAAAAACCCTAAACCTAGCTCTTGAAAGTTGGTGTTATGCTGCATGAGGAGAGATAATATACAAGAGGTGTGATCAGAATATGGAAACACATTTCACAATGGCCTGGATTGTGGGATAAGCTGCTTGTGATGTTATCTCTTCCCTGGAGCCACCTCAGCTAGGAGCCAAAACTGGGATGAAATGCAAAAAAATTCTAATCTTGAGCATCTCCCTCCTTGTTTCTTCAGTGTCTCTCGTAGGCAGCCCAGACCATTATTTTGCATTCTTCCATGTCTACAGAGTAGGCCAAGTGCTTTCCAGCTTCTGGGGTGTTATTCCACGGCCTGGCTGCAGTGCAAATCAATGTGCTTCAAGTGGAAGTACATGTGAGGAAGGGTGTGAGGCATTCCTGCCATGCTGACTCACTTCTCACTGAACAGGCAATTAACTTTTTTTGCTTGCTTGCAGGCACTGGTGTGCACGGTGAGAAGCCCCACCAATATTGATCATAGTTTGCTGGATAAGCCACACAGGATGCATGAAAGCTTTACAGAACCAATGCACTCAGGTGTGCTCCTCACCTGAAGCATCAGCACTGAGATCTCTCTCTTCTGTCTGGCATGGCTTTGCCCCCAGCAAGAATATCTAAGTGACTGCAGCTGCTCAAGCATGTAAAGATCCCTTTCATTCCGAATATTGACATTCTGTTCAGAACTTCACCAGGATTTCTCTGTGGAAGGTATCCGCGTGGCTCGCTTCTTTGGAGCACGTTGTTGTTCTGTAGGCACAACTGCCACATAGGTTCTGTTCCTGAATGAATCAGTCCCCAGTTATACATTTTGAACATTTTTAGGCATCCTTGGGGAAAGAAGGTGTGCACAAAACAGGAAAGTGTCTGTACAACCTTTTTGTCAAAGTGGAGCAAGAGTATCTCCTACTCACTTTCTGGCAGTTCTTTCCTTCTTTCTTTCTTTCTTTTCTTCTTTCTTTCTTAGCCCTGAAATTAGTGAAACTTGGCTTCTCAGAGATTTGTGCCATGGTTGCCTTTCAAGTCAAACATAATGTGAAGTTTGATTTAAGGATCTTCCCTGCAGCTGGGCTGGTGAATAAAGAACTTCCTGATTTTTTTACAATCTGATAAAGAGTGAACTCCTCCTGCAGCTTTTCTCACACTCTCTTTCCTTCTCCCTTTCCTACATGCCAGTCCCAGACTCAGATCTTCAGTGGCAGTGTGTCAGGAGGAGAGGAGGAAAGTTCAGCTGTAGGACTGAAGTGACAAGGCATACGATAATTGTATATGCTGGGTGGGAGTATTTATACTTCTGTAACTGGGTCAGAGATCCCAGTCTACTTGAGATCCAAGCAGAGAAAAAGAGGAACACATTATAATCAAGTGACATTATTAGCAGCTATTTAATTTTCTTAAGTGTTTTGATTTACACTAACACCTCATTATTCATATGCCTATGAAGCAGCTGGCCTCTCCCTGCTTCCCCTTCTCATATATCCATTAATGTAATTGATTCTAATAATGGAGACGGTGCCATCATTGTCTGTCCTTTCTCAGTGCTTGTAACCAGGAGACTCCTCTGTGTTCCCAAATGTTCCTTCCCTGCATGATGTTTCAGACTGTTTGTTCAGAGCTATGGAGCACCCCTTGCTCATATATTTTACATATTTTATAATTGTTTTTGGCTTTGGCTGGTGCATGGACCCTGTGTATTCTATGGATACTGCCCCCACTGTGGCTCCTTCATCCTCCGAACTGGGGACCTTTCTGAGGGCGATCTGCCAGGAATCGTACTGCTCCGGCTGCTCTGGATGGTAGGGACACAGCCTGTCTCTGCCCACATACCCATCCTTGGCTGATCAGTCTACGAGCCAATTATTCACAGCGACTGGATAAATGAAGGGGGGGTTAGATTCTTTTCTCCATGGGTAGCTTTGATGGCATCCGTTCATGAAGAAGGAAGACTGCAACAGACCAGGAGGCAAAGATGCAGTGGATATTACTGCAGACATGAGTGGCAAAAGACCTCAGTGACTTCTAGCAAGCAGTAAAAAAAACCCGAAAGCGGCAAATAAAAAAACATGTTTTTCACAGCAGGGATTTCAAATGTCCTCCATTTTTCAGTGAAAAAAAGGCACTATTTGTTTCTGTCTTTTAAAACGAGAATATTATTTTTTTGTGGGTTTTGCCAAGAGCTGATAAATATTTCTGCAGATGGACTTTCAAAGAAAAACATGTTTTTCAGTCTCTACCAGCCTTTTACTTCCTCACTTTACACAATTGCAGGAGAGAGTGAGCAGTGAGGAAGGCGGGGGTAGTTGTGCCTTTTACTATATGTCTTTTTTTCCCAGATCCAGTTTCGCTTACAGATATAAGACAAGGCAAAACATGTTTTCCTTCATCAAGAAAGGAAACTACAGCTATTTTTTTCTGCTGGCTTAAATACATGTGTGTTCTTCTGCTCCAAAGGCCAAGCTGATGACCTGCAGTTCATTTGTAAATAACTTTTTGAGACATGCTGGCATTTTCCAGATTGGCAGCTGAATGAGCGCTTGTGAGGGCTTGCGGGTTTGAAAAATATTAAAGAATGGTTGGAATTAGGCTTCTGTTTATGTATATAAACAAGATGATCTTACAGGTATTGGTACGTCTGTGCAAATCCATAATCTGATTCTAAATGCAGAAGTGGATCTGAAGTTACCAGCATGGCAAAAGCTGAGAAATTGTATTATTAGCTCGTTGATACTGCATTTATTGTAGACCATACTTACAATAGAATAACTTGCAACAGACATCTTGGATCTTGTTTAGACAGCTCCTTCCCTGGAGGTGTTTAAGGCACGGGTGGATGAGGTGCTAAGGGGCATGGTTTAGTGTTTGATAGGAATGGTTGGACTCGATGATCCGGTGGGTCTCTTCCAACCTGGTTATTCTATGATTCTACGATTCTATGATTCTATGATTCTATAACATCAAGATGAGCAATTTCTTAAAATGTGTGGTATAGCTACACCAAATGGGACTACACTTAGGGATGCTAATCAGACCTTCATAGGTCTTAGTACTGCTCATGGCTACACATGTTCTAGAAAATCAGGTGGGAGCCTATAAATGTACAGGCATGCATTATAGAGTATGTATGACATTTTCAGATGCAGTCAGTGGGCCTGAATGCTTTAATTTTGTTGAGTCCAGCCTCAGCTCCTTTGAACTTGACCTGCAGAAATGCTGACTGTCTGCAGCTCTAGTGGCAGCTGTAGGTGCTATGGATGTTAATCGACTAAAAATGTTTAACTGGCATTGCAAAAAAGCTGATTGATCTGAATTTTAGTGGCCACTTTGAAAGTTTCTTTGTGGGTGTTTTCAGCTTTTAAATTCTCACTTGCAGCCTAACTTTACATGATCTTTCTAATTAAAATATTTCGTCTTTTTGGTGGAGAGATATGAGTGAATAGGAAATTATATGACTTTAGACAAAGCTATTGTTTTACATTACCCTGGAAAGCCATATGCTCGATTAACTGATCTTGTGCAGATAAAACAGGGCTATTTGGAATTCTAACAAAGGTAAAAGTGAAATAGAATCTGGGAGCTTAACAAACCTGTTCATAGCGTAGTAGCTGTTGGTAAAATAAAAATACTTGGTCTGGCTTGTCGGTTTGTCTGGTGAAACAGTTAAACAAAGCAACAACAATTTTAATGTGTTAAGTACTGTGTCGAGTAGCATTCCCTGTTACTTGAGGAAAGCTGACTCTCATTTGTCTTCTTTAGTTGATAATTTGTGCCAATTATGACAAATTTTAAGGGTTGTTAGTGACATCATGCTGGCCACGGTGTGATATGCAAAGGGAAAACTTGATTTTTAGCTGAATATGGAAGAAACATAATTTTCATGGTGATGGTTGACCTGGAAGCTGCTGTGAGTCGCTTCCTCTCTCATTTCACAGTGTACAAAACATGTCCTTTCCCAGCTGCCTGAGGAATCTCTTGGGATGCTGCAAAACCAAGTGTGGTGCTGCCAACTGGTACGAGTGCAGCTTGTAAAAGATGGGAGATGAATGCCTAGAAGGGATGGCTAGCTCGTGACCATCACACTTATCGCACTTCCCCAGGGATCTTCCTGGTACCCCAGTGGGACTGTTCTGTTGGGAATATTACTTGGATGGACAGGTAAATTCTCCAGGCCATGCGGTGTGTGACTAAGCAGGTCATCTGTCCCGTTACAGAACTGAAGCCTCCACATTGCACCCCTCTCACTACTGACTACTGTTTGACCAGTTCCTGGAGCTCGCTGCTACTTCTCCAGGCAACGGCCTGCTGTTCATTTTAATGTACCTCTTTTTCCTGAGAAACATTTGGGGTTTTGCCTGTTTTTATACCTGTTGACTTCCTTCTGCTCAGGTGCTTTTGGGAAGGCTGACGGGGTCTGTAGCCATTCCCTGGAGCACCACCTGCATTAAATGCGCATCATGAGCATTTTGGCAGAGGTTTTTCCACCTGATAAGTCACCAGGGACAGGCAGAGAGGAACGCTGTCTTTCTCTGGCAAGGCTGCTTTCAGCCACATGCTGCTGATGAAATAAATGCTGGTTATTTACAGTAAAATTGTTCTGTTGCTGTTGAACACTGTGTTAATCCTGTGCTTTTCAACCTCAGGGAGAGTTCTGGGAAAGCAACAACAGTCTCCTTCCTCAAAACCCCAGCACTTCTACATAATTATTTGCTTGGAAAAATTAGCTTCCTGTTTTCAGCCCCTCTCTAGAAGAGCTCCCTCATCTCCCTATGAACCTTTCACTTTGACAGCCTCAGGAGATGGTGGCAGCGTCTCTTTCCCTGGGACCGTTGGCCAGAGAGGTCCTTGGGCCTGGCAAAGGCACTGCCAGCCCACCCTGTAGGTGGGTCCTCATCCCATCCAGTCTTGTACCCCAGCAGGATCAGTGCCCCCTCACCTTTGGTGGCTGCGGAGCGATGTGTTCCAATGGCCAGTGCAGTCTTCCCCTTTGCACCACTGAGGGGGATGCTGCCTGTGTTAGCCCGAGTGTACGCATACGGCTGTGTTTGTTGCCTTGTTTTGCAAGGAAAACCTTCAGTGCATTCAGAGACTCAGGGAATTTCCACTATTTTTCTCAACGTTGCCCCCCCCTTGGCCTTCGGACACACACATTGTGTTGTTTTGACGTAATTTCAAGCAAATATTTTGCCACCGAGAGGCAGTGCAGGGTCACAGAGGTCCTCCAGGCTTGGGCTTCAGCCTTTCAGCCCTCCCCAGTAAACAATAGCTCTATAACTCATTAAAACTCCCTTTTGATTACTTTTTCCTGTTTCTGATTGTTTTGGAGCAGCAGGGGTGGATTCCACACTCAACAAACTTCTTTTTCCTGCTGCTAAATTTAAATGTCTCTGAACTGAAAGGAGTTTCTAATCTCTGTGACAATAACTCCGTCAAATAGAAATTACAACTGTAAACAAGATTTTAGGCTATTTATGAATGCTACGAGGGAATTGTGACTTGGTTGCAGAGTAATTTTTATCTCCAGGATTTTTTTTTTTTTAACTGTCTTTTCTTTTCAGGCAGAAAAGTCACCCCAACCCTTGCACTTTCTCTCCTGGTCGCTGTAGCCTCCTCATTTTCAGATTTAGTAATAGCCATGTTCTCCCATCATGGCCTGCACAAAACAAAGCTGGTAATCACCTTCCTTGCTTATCTCCTATCCTCTTCAAGTCCATGCATTATCTTCTGCTTCACATCATTGATCCAGCACTCCTATCGCTGTTTCCACAGTTTTTCACTGCATGGTTTTCTCCTGCTTGTGAGTCCCCTGACTTACCTGACCTACCTGTGAACCTTCCTTGCCCAGCTGAGTTTCTTGCCAATGTCTACATTCCATCCTTCTTTATACAAGAAGTAATCACCTGAAATTTTTCCACCACCTCCTTGTAGGCCAGATACAGATTAATAATTTTCTCTAGTGGACGAGTGGGAGAATTTAGGGAAGTGATTTGCAAGGAATTCAATTTAAAGGAAAAATAGGTGCTTGTTTATCCATCCACATCCTTGTATCGTGTACACTGCCCACATGTAGCTAGACCCTGATCTGCTCAATCTGTACTAATCTAGCATGAGATCTTTTTTGTAGGAATAGCACAAAAATGGATAAAATAACCAGTTGAAATGGAATCTGTATAGCATGGGTCTACATGTGGATTTAATTAGCGAGACAGTAGTTTATTTATGTTATATTTAAACCTAACTAGGATCTATGGGAGAACAAAGTATGACCATATATACACGCACAGTGTGTCCTGATGACTTCTTGGTCAATTCACTGTTATTATTTGTTAAGCACACCAAGGAAAATTACATTTTCTCTCCTGAAGAGCTGGCATCTTAAGCAAAACTGAAATAGACTACAAGAAGCTGATAAATATTGATATTTTTATTACTTCTGTTGCGATTGGCTCTGGTTTAAGCACCTTCTGAGCAGAACATCTTTGAGAGGAGGCAGTGTGGTAGATCCTAGGGTGAATTCTGTGCCTAGAAGGCAGAATGACAAAAAGACACTTCCTGCAAAGGTCTGCAGAGCTTTTTATTTTTAGTGGCCTGGATCCCAAAGTTATCCTTTGCAGTAGGATCCAGGGACAGAGAGGGAACTGTTCCATCTTTAGCAGGTGCTGAGTAGTCCTGCAATGTTTGCTACCACAGTAATGAAACATTGATACCTGCCTTTAAGGACTATGGATCCAGGTGTAACAGGCATATTGGATATTATCTTACCTGAGCTTCACAGGGATCCTTCCATAAACCTCCTAGAAAGATCTGGAGGATAAACCGATGCTCTCCAGAGGGGTGAATGGTTTCCACTGAGCAAGTATGCAGCTCTTGTGTGTACAGGACGTGCTTATTCTCAGCAGGTTTCCACTGGCTTCACCAGGATTACACCAGAAGAAGGCTTGTACCTGTGTTTGTCTTCAAGCCACCTCCCAGGACGGTGCTCCCGTAGTTGTAA
The DNA here is from genome assembly GCF_032191515.1 of Phaenicophaeus curvirostris. Taxonomy (NCBI): domain Eukaryota; kingdom Metazoa; phylum Chordata; class Aves; order Cuculiformes; family Cuculidae; genus Phaenicophaeus; species Phaenicophaeus curvirostris. Next base: position 14,753,910 of record NC_091402.1, read on the forward strand.
TACATGATTTTGAGTATTATGTACCTGACCTCAGTTCAACTATCGAGTGGTCAAGTCAGCTTAAGCTGACTAATGGTCGTGGTAGCTGATACATCTTGTGTTTTACTGCACTGGAACAACCCAGCCACTGATCACCAACCTCACCATGCCTGTGGTTTGTTAGCATATAGCCCAGTTTTGAAGATCATGAGCATTTCATCAGACTCAACTGAATCTAAATATATATATAAAAAATATATATGTGTATAAATATATAAAATAAGCTTATTGTTTACAGATATTTAGGTATGTACCTGTGTATGTATTTACACACATACCCTGATTATTGTATGCATATATACATATGTTTACTATATATAAATATAAACATGAACACACTGATAATGGTTCTTTTAAGAAGAATTAGAGAAAATAACATACATATGTTGTCCTAAAGAAACCTTGAAAATGAAAAGGAAAATAATTGTTTTCCTGGAACAAATATATCTGTATTTCAATTTTTTTTGGCGTACTATACGAATGTGACTCATATGTTTTTGTGAAACACAACCTAAAAAAAGCACAGAAATGAGATGATTTTTTACAGCTGAGCTTCAAAACTGTCTTTTCAACTTAACACCTTGAAAAGACAAGCTAAATATAGGAGTACTTACTCTTCCCCATTTGCTACAGCTCTGCTCTCCAGTTGTACTTTCTATTTTGATTTTGCCATGCTGCATGTAGTGTGACCTTCAAACGGCAGCAGTGAACTTCCTAAGTGTGTTGGCAGTGTCTCTGGCCACACATGAGGTGACCCTATCAACTGCGAGATCCAGATGTGAAGAACTGAAGTGTGATTTTCCCAGCAACAGCATTTGGGTCTCACAGCACCCTCCTGACTGCTCTATTACAAGCATTTCTTGGCTGACTCGGAGCAGCTTTGGAGCAGCTGTGAGGCTCGTGGTTCGGGTTATGTTCCTTCACACTGTTTAGCTAAGGGAGAGCATGGGGAGCTCACATCTGTCTTTGGAAATCTCTACGTTCTGCTCAGCTTCAAAGGAGATAAGCATGGGGGGTGGGGATGAGATGATAACAGCTGGCTGGAACAGGGCTTGTTTTCTGTAATGACATCATTTAGCCAAGCTATAGGATAAAAGAAAGCCTTTGTATTTTTCCAGCTCTTTTGAGACCTTTCAGAACAAGCTTGATAAGATGCAGGCACCCTTCTGACTTCTAATAGTTTCAGATGGGGTTCCATCTCTGAATGGTTATCTTATCCAACTAAGCTTTCCTATTAGCAATTTCTATTGGAGATTTTGCAGTGTGCATTTTTCTTCTTCAGCAGCGTGCATTTTTCTTCTTCAGCAGCTTGGGAAAAGCATGTACCTATCTCTAGGTTAAATGCAGAGAGAGAGGTAATTAAGTTCCTCTTGGGTTCTTGTGCTTGTGTATGTAGTCGTCTGATGAAAATGTGGAGATGGATCAGGGAATTCTTCCAAATGGCAAAACTGCGTTTCATGGAGTGTTATAATAATGGCCAGATCATTGGTCCTCTGCATCTTAGTGTTTTAGACTTGCTTCACCTACACCCATGATTCCCCAGTGCCACATGCAGATGACTCCCCCAAGTAGTGTTTCCATTGAAGCTTTAATTGGAAAAATTGTGTAGGTAGTATGACTCCATAGAGTCCACAGAGCATCATTTCTGCAGCCTCACAAACCACCACGTGGAATCCAGCTTGGCATCCACTAACTGAAAAAAGCTTTCTGCTGGAATATAATTGAGTTTTCAGCAAAAGATGTGTTCCTGCGGAAGTACCTGCTTTCTGTGACAACTTCAATTTTTCACTTTTAAGAAAAGTGAAAATGCTATTTGCCTTCAAACACCACGAAATCTCCATTCAATACAATACAGTAGTGTCCTGTGGGCACAGTGCACTTGAAAAACAGTGTTCCCTTCACTGGCTTCTTGTTTCCTTTATTGCACTTAGCCTCTTTTGAGGCAAGGATCCTCTCTGCTATGTCTGTGTATGGTATAAAGGGACCAGCCCATTCTGATTTGGAACAATTTTGTGCTACTGCAATATACAGCGGATGCTATGACAGTGATTGTTCACCTCAATTTGGAGTGAAAGCAATTAAAACACTTTCTACAGTAAAATATAAGGATGAAACTTTCTCTCTCTGTTTTTGATTTTGACAAAATTTGGGGATACATAATCGGTTTTACATTTCCTCTTCTTTCTTTCTGTATTCTTTCCTTTCATTCTGTATTCTCTCTTTTCTCTCTTTTCTTTGGCAGAGCCGTTTTTTTGATTCAGGCACTGGATAGTACGGTCCTCCTACATGAGAGCCAGGTGATCAGGAAGCAGGAAAAATGCTCCAAGAAACACTGGAAAAAGTTTCCTTCCTAGAAAACCTTCTCCATTCACATGCACCATGCACAATTTTTCCTATGCAGAAATTGTGCTCTGATGGGAAGTTCTTTATCAATCTGAGAACAACTGTTAGGTTTATAGCTGCAATTCTGTATGTTCTAACACTGATGCCTCCTTTTCTTAAGAAAAAATCCTGGATTTTAACAAAGGTTAAAGTAAAAAGGTTTGCATTTTGCAGCTTCACCATCTCTCCTGAAGGAGCTGAAGTGAGTCTCCCAGTCAAAGGCAATTTTAAAATCCAAATGCAAATTTGCTCTTCTAAACTTGATCTAGAGTAACTCTCTGCACAGCCTGGCTTAATTGTGAAGAGCGATTTGCAATTTGTGGAGCCCAATTCTGAAAGCAGGTGCTCAATATCATAAAACAGAGACTGTATTCCACTAGATGAAGCTGTGCAGAGACAGCCAGCTTATCTCAGTTTGTTCAACAAGCTGTCAAATTGTACTAAAAAGTCATTAAGACAGAACAGTGCACCTTCCTTTCTCTAAACCCAGCAGGTTATTCTATAGGGTATGAAATGAAAAGGAGATGAGGAGATGCTACAAATATAAAGATGGCAGATCAAATCCTGTGCATGGACTGAGCAGTGGAATATTTTTTTATTTCATTTAGATGTGGTGTGAGCCCATAAGAAGTACCTTTCTAAAATACAGTTTTTCCCAGGGTTTGATACCATGAAGCTAAACAAACCTCCTGCTGTCTCTGCAAGCAGTGGAGGTTCTCTTCTTCCCCTGGGGCACAAAGCTCTTTTTTCCCTTCATTGAATCAAATCAATTCAGTCCTCTCTTCTAAGACCAGTCTGGACCACCAAATCATCCCTTCTTCTGCTCAAACATCTCACTAGCTCACCACACAGCCTCAGTTTTGCCGTTGTATATTAATCTCTTCCTTCTTGTCTCTTTGAGTGCTGTTCGAGGACTTGGTGAGAAGAGTGGATTTATTTACCACATAAGTTATCATTCTTGAGTAGACTGGAAGGTTTGGAGGAAGGGCTGAAAGTGAAGGTTTGAATTCTTCCATCAAACAGGAAAGAAAAAGGTCTTGCTCTTCTCTTATAATTGCTTCCCATTAAACTGAAATGACTTTCCATACTGTGCTGTTGCCACTGAAGTATCATGAAACATTCTTAAGGTTAACAGCCTGGTATATTTTGTTCCTGAAATTTGATTGTGGGATACATGTGTCCAATAGGTCATTAGAGGAAGCTAATAACTGCATCTCAAAGCTGAGTCTGCTGAACCCCATTGTCATTTGAGGACCCTTTGGAAACCTTGTGTAAAATTCTGTGGCACAGCAATTAGGTCATCATAAAGCTGCCTTCCTTGATAGCCACAATTTGGGAGTTACTAAAGTTAGCTGATGACTGCCTGGAACAAGCAAATCTGTGTTTGCAGTTATCAGTGCCTTGCAAAATGAGGACTGATGTCAGTTGTTGCTACTCTGAACAAAATAGCTGCTTTTTAGCAATCAGCACCTCCCTCCATAGAGCAGTGAAGCCTATATATTCCATTTTACAGCAGGGAATTCTTTGGCATTTTCATCTTCCATGGCTGGAGCAATTTAAACTAGGATCTGAACAGGATTTTGTTTCACTTCCACTCTCACAAGCTGGCTCTGCGGAGCTAATTAAATCAAGCCCTGCTCGAAGCAGCTGTTGTACTGCTTGTATTTATTGACCTCTGAAAGCCAACAAGGGAAGTACATGATTACTATTATAGGATGAACAGCATTTTAAGGAGAAATCCAATTGCTTATTAAAACAAATACTCCAGACATAGTATTTTATTCAAAAATAATAAGGGAAATGATGACATTATTGTCATTGTCTCCAGCCTAATTTTTCTCTGTCTTCATTTTCAAGCATGAATTGTCCCCATCTCTCCCTGTGCTTGCTCCCAGGTGCAGAAGCAAAAAAAAAAAAAAAGGAAAAAAAAATTACTACAAAAGACTGACAAGTTTTTGATGATTTCTGTGAAGCACTCAGATACTTTGGGGATGAGTGGTGTGTGATCAAACACGTCTAAATAGCATTTGTCTGTGTTTGAAAGGGCCAGGCTGCAAAATACCTGAGTGCATTCACTCTGGCAGAACATCAGAAACAGGGACTCTAGGAACAGATTTTTGTTGTAATTCTAAAACCATCTCATGTGGAAATAGAAAGAGATGTGACTAGAAAGAGATTTAGAATAGAAAGAGATTAGGTCTGAAACATCCCAACTATATAACATTTGAACCTTTCAATGAAGCAGCTGCAAATGCAAAAGCACTTTAGGAAAGGTGAGCTGCTAGCCAGACTTTGCCCGAAGTATTTGGGTGTCCGTGAGAGCTGAGAGCAGGCCTGTGTGTTTGGAGCAAGAGAGAACTTTGGGGTTGTATGGTTCTTGGATTCATTGTGCTAATGGAGAGAAATATCTCTCAATATAAGTGGCAGCAGTTTTGCTCAAGTCAGTGGAGCTCTGGGGCTAAACCTATCCATGCTGCATAAGCAGCCGGGCTAGAAATATAGAGGCCCTTTCTCTAGTTTTTCTGAATGATACCACCTTACTGAACTAACATGAGCAGCATTAAATGCATGATGTTTACTGCTGGCACCTCTGAAATGTCTTATGGTGGAGGGAAGCTCCAGTGCAAGCCTTGGGGGTGCTATAAGCCCCATGGCAAAAGTAAACATATTAATATTCCTTTTGTATTAAAAACAAAACCTTTATGTCATACTCTCCCTAAGTATTACTGATATCTGAGGACTTGTGAATTAAATTCAGGAAGTGCCTTCTGTACTCACTGCCTCCACTGCAAAATGGGACCATTTCCCGTTTTGCCTTTTCTTCAGGGATAGAAAAAATCAGCTTTTTGCACTGTCTGGAGGTGGGAGTGCTGCTGGGTGTCAACTAGTGGTTTTAAAATCTGAATGGGAATTTAAAAGTCACCTTGACATAATATCGCACTGGGATATTGTTGCTTCCACAGGAGGACTCTTGTTCCTGCCTGCACGCAGAAGTGTGGTGGTGATCTTCAGGGATATCTATTTCCATATATCTTTTGTGCCTCTGTCATGACAAGCGATGCACCACTCTATAAATAAAACTGCATGACTTTTTCTTTTACTCATAACAGGCTTGTATGAAGCATAACAAAACACACAGGCTGAATATATTAAGTTAATGACTTGTTAAGATTTATTAAGTCAATACCACTGTGTTTACACCCTCTTTTAGCTGCTCCCAATATATATATATATAAAAAGAACATGGAACTTCCAGGTGAGTGGAGAGATTGAAGGCTTTGATTTAGCATCAAATGAGGAAATAGGACGTGATACAAAGATCTGTATCTTACAGGCGCAGCTAGCAGAGACTTAGGAAGGAGCATAGGCAACCTTCATGTCTAGAAAGATGAGTTTAGACTCAGTGATTGTAGAGAACTTCAGACCTCCTTCTTACCCTGAGACAGGCATGACCTGGAGGAACACTTAAATCCAGTTTCAATGACTGGATTTAGCTTATTTTAGCCCTATTAAGGAGAAGTCTGTTCTTGTAGCACCGTAATTCACGTATGGCTCAGGTTAGATTTGCAAGTTAAGTTAGCTTAGCTAATTTAGCTTTCCAATGAGCTCCTCACAAGCAGGGTGACACTAACTAATATCCTAACGTCTGTGTACTTCTGTAAAGGAAAAATCTAATGTGGGGATCAAACAAGAACCTTTTAGTGTCCCCTTGTTTTGCCTGGAGTGGATGATGAAGCAAGTTGAAAAGCGTAGAGTTCAGCCAGATAAGAACCCAAAATCCAGCACCAAAGATAATTACAAGAATGAGATACAGAAGAGCAATCAGCTAGCCTTATTACTTGTCTTGCAGCTGAGCACAAGCACTCACTGCAGTTTATCTCCACTGCTGTCCATAAATGCTGTTTATGCTGTATCCAGCATCCTAACTTGTGTTTACACTGTCCTGAAGCACATGGGCTATGCAGCATCTGCAATGGAGACTTACAGATACATTTATTCTTGCACATTTCAGCTGCGCCCAAGACTGTCAGAGCCTTCAGCAGCTTTGTGAGCTGTATACATCAGCGAGGGAAGATAAATGGGGAAGGGTGGCAGAGCAGTTGCACTCACAAGCCAACTCCTGCAGAATTTCATTAGCACTACCCATTATTTACTAGAAGTCAGCAGCTGAATTAAACTGGCTTTTTTTCCTCTCACTGTCTGTAGAAGTCAACTCAGAAAATAACAGTTATTGAAAGAAATCCATATGACCTGAAATGCCCTTTAAGCTTTGATGTCTCCTGGGTATCAGAAATGCTTGTGTCCACCTGAATACATTCTGGGATGGGAGAGCTTTTAATATGCAAACGTACACTTCTGTTGTTGATATGAATTCAGAGGACGTGTATCTTTTATCATAAAGGATCCATGTAAAAAATAGGTTCTCAAGTTAGAGAATATATATTTTTTGAGACAGGGGTTGATGTGCATTGTTTTAGGAGCCTGAAAAAGCAATAAATGAGCATCCCTGCGAGTGAGGCTCTTTGTGGGATTGAAGACAGAGGCATATTTGTGATTCCTGCAGGTTTGGGGGGGTGAATGACTGGTTTGGAAGAAAAGATTTATAAGCCTGGATGTGACTTCAGCTTGACTCAGGTGTTCAGGTTGTGACCTGATCTGCATGCTGGCCTGAGGAATGCAAGGAAGATGATTTACTGGGGAAATATCCAAACTATTCATGTCAAAAATCCATCCATGACAAAAACCCACCCCAACCCTCAAGCATACTTTCTCTAAAGAGAGTAAACTTGTCCAGACAGAAAGGATTGGATTATAGTTAAACCCACTTAAGTAATTAAAGGGGTAAGAGCTTTGCTGCCTCCGCTTTCCATGTCCAAGGCTGGTTCTAGTCTCTCTAATGGCAGGTCGTCTCTTTGTCTGCAGGAGCTTATGGAGCTGTACCGAGGCACAAACACTGAATGACTTAGTCTAAGAAATATTTTAGCCTATATCTCCTGTAATGCACTTGAAGGTCGGTCCAGTGTCTTCCAGCTGTTTTGTTCCTCACCAACCTAGCCATTCATGTTCTTGAACAACTTCGGATTTCGCACTTTTTTTCACACCAATTCTGGTAAAATATTAACCTTAGTCTGATGGTGCCAAATAAATTCGTACAATTAATGTATTTCAGACTTTTAATACTTAGTGAGATCATTGGTGTGGTTGGGCAAACATTAATTTTTCAGTTTAATGTCTCATCCAAAAAGATTTGCCATCTTTTGTGGCTTAGAGAGTACCTTACAGTACAGCCACCCTATCCTAGGTATTTCTGTAGCTGCCAGCCCTGTCCTCTGTCATGACTGCTCTCTGACACCAATCAGATCATATACTCCATGCTACCTCCCCATTGCTGGATATTCTACAGACCCAGAGGTCACAGCTTGCGTTTGTCTCCACAGTTAGAGGGAACTCGCATTCCTACACTTGTCTACAGGCGTGTATATTCTAGAGCGGGAATTAGTCAGTTCTTTAGTCTTTAAGACATATCTCCTACTGCTATGTTTTTTTCTTCTGCTGTGAATGAGTGAACTTGCTTTTGCTTACCTAAGGTTTTCAACATCTGTATCTAACCTGTCACTGAATGGCAATCCACCCGTCCTTCCAGATTCCCTGACTCCTGTCCTGTGCAGCTTTGACCCCATGATGTCAGCTGCTTCCATAAACATCTCCAGGGGCAGTCACTTGAGGAACAAGATGATCTAAACAATCTGCAACCTAAGCACTAAAAGTATAGGAGCCATCAGCTGCCTTTGTTGTCAAGAAGACAAATCTTCCTGGACATTTGTTTTAGACCAATCTGGAAAATCAGATACTTTTGGCTATAATTTGTGGCACAGACCAGACTTTGTAGGAGCAGGTTTGTGCTTGGGTTTGCCTTGACAACTTGCTGTTGAATCCATGTGCTGTATATGATCAGCATAAACCAAAGTGCACCTTTCATTGTATCCAGGAATAGCCTCTATGAATGGTTTATGTTCAAAATAAAGATTGCTCCACTCAAGTTTGTATTATACAAGTGCGATTGGATCACCAGGCTTCCTGGGGAGATCCAGATTATGGCTCTTTCCATAAAAATAAAAACTGTTCTTGATTTCTCCGAGACAATGCTTTCCAAGGAGTTGAAATAACTTGTCTCAAAATAGAGTAGCAGCTCCCCACAGACACAGTATGGCATTTATGTAGGAAACAATGGTAAGGAGCCCAGGGTGCTTTGAGGCCAGCAGATTATCTATGATCCCCCTGGATGGGTTCACTGGCCATACATACAGAAATGCAGCTGCCTTCTGCACACCCAGGTGGGGAGCAGATGACAGCAACAGTCAGTGGGAATGTGACGTGGAGGATGAAGAGGGCCAAACAGCCTGAAGATCTTTGTGTCACATTTTCTCATTTCCCAGATCTGAATCTATCTGCATTTGGGCTCATTCCTAACTGCTTTATGAGGCATCTCAAGCTGTGTAAACAGTAATGCAATAACGGCAGATCACAATGCACTCATCACAGACCATGAAGAATAGCCTACGAGCCAAGCAATATGCTCTCTCTAAATGATATAATGCTTCTTGCAGACAGGAATATTAATCACCCCAGGAACTGACAGGATCTGATGGAAGAGGCTGTTATTAATATTATCTCCCTTGGAAGCATTTGCAATGGTAATAATAATTTTAATAATGCTAGAACAAAATAAGCTGGGCTGGCCGGGTTTGTGGCAAATGGGAACACTGAGAAAGGCAATATATAAATAGTGAGGCTAATTCATGAAGGAGGTGGACCAGATTTCTCTATTGACAGCTCAGATGTGACTGGGAGGGGGAGAACTTTTTGTTTGAAAGGTTATATTTGCTTCATCAATCGTCAAAATCTTGTTAAAAGTCTAATTCAGTTATCATGTTCTTTTTGCTGTCCAGAGACTGAATGTATTAGAGGGACTTTATATACAATTTCTGCCACAAGCAATTTACTATTATTTTATTATTCTAATATGGCTGGTTCCCATGGAGTCTCGGAAACCAAATCATATCAGAGGAAGATGAATATTAACAATCCTATCTCTCTCAGGAGAGCGAATAAAAGAATGGAGATCTCATGCCTTAGTTCAACACAGACCACTATGAAATGGCCATGCAAGCGTTGACGTTAGTTCTCATGATTGCCAGTTCAGTTATTTACTGTTCAGCTTGAGCACAAGCCTTTTCTACAACCGTGCCAAGACCCAGCAAGATTACAGTGGAAATCATGAATTTATAAGCTAAATAATGAGGTGTGTGGCAGAAGTAGAGCTGTCATCAGGGTTTTGTAGCAAACCAAAGAGCCAAGAGGACTGCTTTTGATTCCTTCCTTTGTTACATTCTGCTTTGCACGTATGTACCAATTAATAATGAACAAACAGATAAATTGGAACTGCATCTTTAGGCAGATGGCAAACTGCCCAACATTTTTTTAAATATTAAAAACATCTATGGGTTAAGAATTAGCTCTGAGTACCCAGTATGAGCCATTCAAGCTGGGCTGATAGCGCTGACTGGGAGTGAGTCCATCAGTGCTTGTTACTTTCCCAATGGGAGAACTATACTTAGACATTTGGCTTTAAAATTTCCCATGAAAAGGGAGGAAAAATAAATTAAACTGTAGAAATTGAGACCTGTTTAAACATTTCTTTCTGGACTAATTCTCTTCAGTAGAGCTGTCAACTAAAGAGAAAATGTAGGGTCCTCTCTATATATTTGCAAGCTGCGCAGAAAATAATTTTCCACATACGAATTATCTTCTCCCTGCAAAGGGGGTAGTAAGGCCTTTATTTAGTTGCTTGTGTGACAAGATACTGATAAGAAATTCTGAGAAACCTCTCTCCCTGAGTACCTCCATTCCAGAGCTGAATTATTTAAACAGGGAGGTAATGCTGTTGTTCTGGCCCCTGCACTTCGGTGCCCGAGATGGACATCAAGCTCCATTCAAGATGCTAATAGCTGTTGGGTTGAGATTTTGTTGTTACTGTGGCCTGATATTTCAGGGCTCTGTTCACAAGAATGGCCACTCAAGACATTGATTAAAAGGGATTTTTATTGAAAAGGACCAGTTTGTCTGAAACGTGTTGAGGAAGGAGAAAGGGGAAAGGTGAAAATTGTTCATTTGTGCCTTTATCACAAAACAAATAGTTAAGAACTTCATAAAAAGGGAAGGATGTGACAATGTTTAAACATATGAATGTCTTCTGCCTGTGAGGGACACAGGAAAACTCTCTTTGTCAGATTTTGTCTCACAGATCTAGAGAAATTATTCCAAAGAAGGAACAGGCAAGTAGCAAACCTACCATAAAAGGAGGACTTTTTCTATGTTGATTGCTCCTAATGTATTTTTTTCTCTCATGCTTGTTAAATACAATTGTCTCCTAGGGAGTTTCTGTCTTCTAAATGAAAAAGGAGGTTTAATTAGCCTTTTCACTTGCTCGAAGCCTCTGCTCTAGTTTGGTTAGTATTCGTAAGTCTTTGCAGAAGGGCATTGAGCTGAAGTTAAACCTTGTGCTCCAAATCAAACCAATGCCCACAGAGGCATGTTCTTTTCACTTTCTGCTCCATCAGGTTCACTTACAATCTCCTGGGAAGAAACAAGAAAATCAGAAATTCCCTATGGGGCAGAGAACTATTGGAGCAGTGCTGAGTGCTGGCAGCTGCCAGAGGCACGCAGAGGAATGTGCCCAGGTGGCATGTACCATAACACAGCTGATGCCAGAAGAATTCACACCCTTCTCACCTGGTAGAAAACAGCCAATGTGCAGGAGGGTGATTGTGACAAGTTGTGTGCTTCATACCAGAGAGGCTGCTTGGGCTCTCTGCTTGTCCCAGCTGGTCTATATTTAATGTACAAATCTATGCCTGGATGAACAGAGGATCAACAAGTGTTCTTCACTTGTGTCTATATCTTAAAAGTAGACATGTAGTGATGTTTTTCTGTACCTGGCAAGGAAAAGGTAAAAGCCTGTAGGCAGCGTGGTGTTAGTCCAAATGAGCATCTGCTGTAAATTCCAGATCTACCTCAAGCACATGTTGTCTAGTTTTGACACTCTAGATGAAGCACATACTGGGAACAGGTGGTAAAAAGAAAGAGAGGCGGCAATTAGGCAGAGACCTACTACAGATTTATTTTCTTGGTCTGATCTTAAGTTCAAAGGGCTCAGATCCTGTACTCCTAATGGAACCACCCATTCCATTTCTTTAAAACCCCTTTCTTATTCCCCGGCCTTCACTTCCCTGACTTATGGCGACATGAGAACTGCTTTGCCTTCCCTTCAAGAGGAAAGACAACTCCTTCAGCCCCCTCCCAGCCTCAGCCTTCTCCAAAACTTACTTTATCGTCAGACTTCAGCTGGGGCTGTCAGCAAATGAAAACTCAAAGTATTAGATACAAGAAAAGCCTCCATCAGGCTGACTCAATCAATGACAAAAGCATCGCCTAGTCCTCAGGCACAGCATGCTCTATATCTACCCATTGCGGCACCAGCCAGGCATTGCTGACAACTTATTACTGAATGTATTTAGATATTTTTGCTGCATAAATAAGAGCAGTAAGTCTATGGCGTTGAGAGTTTGTCTTTACCGTGCAGTAATTTATTATCCAATTATCACTCTTTGCAAACATCTGTGCTCAGCACTTCCTTCCTTGTAGCACTGAAATACTAAGCGTTCGTAAAGCTTAACCGTCAGCCATAAACTCAACAAACTGTCGTATGCACTAATGTGGAATTAAAACCTTTATTTGGGTGATTTATTTTAGGCACAGGTGTGACAAAGGAGCCCATAAAAATTACAGGCTGCTTGTCTTCCCTTTTTTTTCTGCTGCTGTAACACTTGCAGTGATTAGTTGGCATTTTGAAACATGTCTCAGTATTGAGGGGGGCGGTTAGTTCTCAGACAAACATGGGAAACCCAACAAAACTAAGAAGCTAGAAAGTGATGTATGTTTTACAGATGGAATCTTAGTAACTAATAATTTAATTGGCTGCCTGATTGCCATTACTTAATGCTTGCCTATAGTGAGGCAAAGCTTTCAAACATAGTTTTTTTTCCTAGAGACTGCATTGGGAGAAGAGGTTGAGCAGTGTGTGATTTGAGTAGGCAGGGATCAATGGAGAGAGGAAAAGTGGCGAGAGAGATGGGCAGTTCAGAGTCTTTCAGTCAAGTCCCAGTTTGTACCTGACTGGTCTCTGAAATGGTGGGATCAAACACCAGGTTATCTTTCCTCTCTCTCTCTCACAGCCTGAGTAAGGATAACACAATGAATAAGTTTGTAGTACTCTAAGAAGGCACGAAAGAAGGTTTGCTTAGTTTCAGCATCATAAGAACATAAACAGCTGTTGTACTAGGTCAGACCAGTGGCTCAATGTCTTGCATCTGGTTGGCCAAAAGTGGATGAGCAGCAGGGAGTATGAGACTGCAATAAGTGTATCTCTATCCATCCTCAAGAACACTCTCACTCTCCAGCGTGCTCTGTTTCATTTGTAGCCAAAAAATTGTATCCTTGTGTTAAAAAGCCTTTGGTGGATTCTTCTTTTGTGGATGCGCCTATTCAACTTTTGAACTATTTAAACTTTTCGTCTTTCTATGGCTTCACACATTGTATGAAAGCACGTTCTGAAAACACTTTTGTCTATTTTAAATCTAATATTTTCCAGCTTCATTTGCTATCTTCTGTTCTAGTATTAGAGGAGAGCTGAACACATTGTCTAAAGAACAATTAAACAAATCAAGTGTCCTCACGCTGGAAAAGAGATGCTGGGATAACCGAAGTCACTGCACAGGCTTAGTTGTCCCATGGATTCCTCTCTTTACTTTTTCTACTTCTATAGCCTTCTATAGCCTTCTATAGCCTTCTATAGCCTTCTATAGGACCATGGTATTAAAGGTGTTACCACAGCATTACTTTTTTCTGTTGGAATAATGATATTTCTTCCTCTTCTAAACATTCCTAACAGCTTTTGACCATTATCAAATGTATCCGTCCCATAGCAGAATAGCAAGGATTGAGCACAGCTCTGTATTTTCAAGAGCTATCAAAGAATCATTTAAACACAACGAACAGTTGAACCTGTGACAGGCACAATGCAGTCCAGTATGGAAGTGAGAAGAATTTGTCTTCCAGTGTGTTCCTCAGTCCCAAGCTGACTTTAATAAACACCAGATCGTTGCTTGCATCTGGATTCCATACATTCAAGGTTCAGAAGAATTCTTCAGTGCTAAGGATCAAGCTGGGAATGCTCCATGTGTCTGGTTAATAATAATAACCCCCAGTTCCTCATCCCCACTCCCTATTCAGAAAATGTCCCCGGCAAACACTGATTGCTTGTCTTGTACACAGACAGGGTTCTTTCATAATTCATCAGTAGCATTTTGCATTTGCCTTTCCTTGAAGGAAAAAAGACTCACAGATGTCTTCTAAAGAGAAGAAAGTTAACTTTCTCTGACCACTCACTAATGAAGGACAGAGCTTTCACAGCCAAGACTAGTAACTGATTGCGCCCATTGCAGTGACCTCTGTTTTCATAATCTAATGGCTTTGCATTGATATATGAATGTGTTTACGTCTTGAGGCAATTGCTGAAAGCGGTAAAGGGCAACAGTAAATGTAGTCAAGCATTAGGCAGCGTCTTTATAAAGAAACCAGGAAGGTTTTAATGAAATTCACTTCAATATGAAAGCTTCAAGAGGCTATTTCATGTTCTGCTTCGTTCTGCAAAACAAAATCCAATACAAATTAAAAATGCAGAAAGAAGTAGGATTGTTCACGTACAGCTGCAGTTTTGTATCACGCCATGTGTTGTAGGTTCCTCTAAGACTAGAGGATTTTCATTCCAGGATTTCAGTTCAGTTCTTGGTTAAGACAGGAGAAAGGTGGAAAAATACTTGATCCTGTGTGTGGCTTTGGGGCACACTGGGAGGTGTGCTGGCAGGCTAGTCTGTATATGTGACGGCAGATCCAAACCTCACTGTTTCCTTTAACGTCCAGTTTGAAGGTAGGGTCGCAGAACTATTATTTATGAGTGATAACTGCAAAACCCTGTGATCAGATTAGGGACAGACAAATCTCCTGAGGTGAGGCAGACCTGTTTAAAAAACTCATATAAAAGTGAATGCTTTTGCAAGTGCACTGAGCCTATAAAATTATCTCTTTTCTGTATCAAAATGGAGCTGTTCCAGAAAAGGATGTCCTTGCAACAGAGTGCTTTTTAAATCAACCTACGCTAATCTGGTCTAGCATTGTGTTTATATGTGTGGGGTACGAGGTGAATGTGAGTCAAGAGCGGAGTAATATTGTAGAATATTGGGATTTTTAAACAGAGCTCAATTCTGCAAAGTAATTGTGAAGTAATACTTCCACTTTTAGTGCTGATAAGATTTCTGTTGGGAGGCTGGGTACCACAATTCAGATGTGGTCTAACTGAAGGAGTGGTAACACAAATAGAGGTCTGGCAAGTATATTCTAGAAGTAGATTGGTGGAGTTGAGGTTGTTCAAGAAAAGGAGTGTAGGAGTGGAAGGATGTAGCAAGGAAAGAATAAGCAAACAATCTAATCTTCTTGTCACAGTTGCTAGAAAAGGAAGTGCTGAGTTTAAATGACAATGGGATTTTTCAGATTAGAGACTGGGGAAACCATGGCTGAGGGAAAGACTTGTGTAGGTCAGTTGGACAAGCTTCAGTGTCTCCATGGCTCAGGGTCTTCAAGAGCCACATAGGCAGGTGTCTCCTAGCAGGAATGGAGTAGAAGAATGCCTGGGGCCCTCTGAGTCAGTAATAAAGAAATACGTACACAATTTTTCACAATATGGTTGCATTCACCAAGGATGTCCTTTGCATCAGTTCTTAGGAAATGGTGTTGGTTCCCCCACCTCCTCTAACAGGGAAAGCAACAGTGCTGGAAGTGCAATGGCTCAATCAGGTTGATTCCCTTGGAGATGTTTCAGCATGTTTTGCAGAAAAGATGCTAAACACAGTCACTGGGCTAATTTTCCATCTACATAATGATACTTCCTCTAATTCCCTTCCCAGGTCATTCCGACTGGATACAATGGTTTTCACATCTTGTCTTAGACTATTTGGTGGTGTCAAACAGCTGCTACATTTCATCCCAGGGCATTTGGATAATCCTAGGCTATGTTAGCTCTCCTGGTTCTCAAGTTTTCACTCATTATCCCCAATTAAGCTACATTCCCTCAGTCAATCCTGTTTCTATATGCAGGTGATTTTCTGCAGTCTATAATAAACAAATTTCCTCCTTCATTGCCAGTTTTTTCCACAATGATCATTTAATAAAGTCAGTTTGTTGGAGGAGTGTCTGACATAACTCAGGCTGTAAAGGTTGCTTAGTGAGTTTAGGAAGACTGCTAGGGCACCTAAGTAGTAACATAAATCCTACTACTGTTTTGCGTAGCAGTACAAATTAATCCCTTTTTCTTTGCAAATTATTCAAGGGCAGAATATTCTAATGACAGACAGTTACTTAGGAAACCTTCCTGGAATGGGTAGCGTTTAATCACTGCACAATTCTTATGCTTAGAGGTAATAATTACGTTCCATATTCCTAATTACCCTATTCTCTGATAGTACTGCTCAGACATAGTGGATGCAATGTTGCCGGAGGTTTCTGGATGTAATAATTTAGTCCTTTTGACTAGCATTGCCCTAGAGTATTCACCAGTCATTTTTACTGTACCTTCTGCATTGTGATAAGGATGGTATTTACAGACTCTCTGGGGAAAGAGAGGCTCTGCCTCCAGATTTGTCCCTGTTAGAACCTGATCCGTGCACTTGATCAAGTTAATGGAAATAAGCTCAACAAGCACTGAAGCAGAATTAAATACTCCCCAGAGACCTGAGCAAAGGCTCTGCCTGCTGGCTGTGCTCGTGGGCTTGCGTACACGGATGGGAGACGTCTCACGCTGCAGTTGCTGCACAGGGCTGTCCTCAGGCCAAGGACTTAGTGAGCTGAGAAACTGGTGTTTTCCCTGTGTATTCCCCAAAAATGAACTCAGCCAAGGGCTTCACCAGAATGAGGAGGAGTGCAGAACGTATCAGAGAGGGGCGAAGGGCAGGAACCACACACAGTCACTGTACAGGCAGATAGAGCCCTGCAGCTCCCACGGATGAATACTCAGCCTCTCAAGATGAACTCTGAAGATATTTGAAGGCTGTTTAGATGTGGAAGAACTCACTTACCTGTTGACCTTCTCTACTGCCAGACAGAGGTGAATAAACAGAACGTTCCTTTGCTAATGCACACTGTGCATGGCTGGGAGGCAGTGGCGTTTCTGGAAACAGCGTTCAGATTTGCAACACATTTCTGGTTCCTAGATTCCTGAAGTGAACAGAATTGGTTTAGCCAAGCTTCTGATTCCTCTGGACTATCACTGCAGTGGAGGAGCACAATAAGCAGGGCTGTTTCCAATATTTCCGTTAGGCAATCATTTGGTAAAACGGAAATAAGATTAAGCTCTCCACTTACTCTTCAAAAATCTATTACAATTTTTCAGAGGTTTAAAACTGACAGCATTATGAGAATATGGTTTTCAGGAGCAATGGCTCTTGATACTTAAGGTGGAAATCTTGTATACGCCGTAGATACAAGGCAGGCACAAGTTCTGTGTGAACAGAAATGTGACATCACATTTCTAGGGAAAATATCAAGCTGTTTGTTGTGATAGATGCTGACTTTTTCTGCAAAACAAATCCCCCCTGCTCTCTGGGTATTGAATTAGGTTGGCTAGCACATGACATCAGGGGCTAGAAACTCCAGAGCTCTAATCTTCACTCTGGTGGGATTACAGATACTCAGATGTTGCTGGGTCCATTATAAAAATAAAGACACATTCATAAAATACAGCTACTAATCCTATTTTTTGGACAACACATGTACTTGAGTACAGCAGCATTTGAGTGTGAACTGCTAGCACAAGTCCAGCCTGTCAGTCTGTTTATTTTGGACTTGTTCTGTTTGTGCCTGTTAGTCCAATGCAAACAAACTAACATCATGTGTGAAATGATACCGTGTGAAGAATAGCTCTCATCCTACTAGGGCTATCAAAAGAGGGGGGCACATTGCTTCCTCCAATCCTGGCAGGACTTCTTCTGTGAGGAGGATGAGAGTCTAGGCAGAGAGATTACAAAATCTGGTGAAATAGAGATTTGAGCTGCCTGGACTGCTATTTGCTTTTTCAGACCTACTACTCTCTGATTCACTTTCAAGAATATCACACAAGTTGAAAAAGCCTAAAGCAGGTAATTCAGAAGTGAAGTTCTGTACTTTCCCAAATAACTCGTGGCTCTGTAATTTTCCAATGCTGCCTATCAGTCTTTAAAACTAAATCCTTGTTCTTCTTCAAATATACACTGCTAAATAGAACAGCCACCCAGCCTCATTGTGATACATGCAGTATCGACATTTCTCTGTGTCCTTGATCCTGTAAAAGCTGGTGCTATGTTAACCTACAGTAGCTTATTTACAGTTGATAATTTATCTATCATCAAAGCTGTTCTTTCATGGTCTTGAGTCTCTGTTAGGATGGATTTACAACATGCTTTATGTTACGTTTAACTGCATTGTAAGTTACTGCAGTTGAGTGATGAAAGGGTAAAACAAATGCCATCAGTTTGTCTGAACGAGCTGTTTACGGGGAGGGAGAAGTCATATGAACATTAGTCTTGAGTAAAGAGCATTAAATATCTTTCAGTACTGACCTGTGCTGTTTCAGAGAATACATCACCCAGGAAAAACTCTGCCCCTACACAATATCTGGTGGCCTGCTGGACCTGTTTCAGACACTGATCTTATTCTCAGAATTGTATTTTATAGGCGGTAAACACTCAGTGGTTTTCCACTGAAGCAAATGCAAGACTTTGCTTCAACCAGTGTATGGGTTATCTACTTCTGCTCTTCCACATGTTCTAGCTGTCTGCTTAATATACCAAGAGCTGCCTGCATCCTGCTTCCAGAAGTTGTGTATCCACAGTGCAGTGTATCTCAACCCTATTTAGCAACTTGGAGATCCAGCAGCAAAACCTGCAAAGAGCTATGTGAAGTATTCACACAGAAGATGCCAACAGCTTCCTTGACTTGCTGAGAAGGCAGGACCAGTGGGATGAAAAACTGGCACTGGCATGTCTGGTACTGAAACGCATATTGTCAGCTCATGTCATGTTTCTAGTAAGAGGGTCCAGCAGAGAGAAATTAGACAAAGTGCAGATAGAGTAAAGGATTGAAGAAGAGCTGTGGGAAGCTGGGAAGTAGGAGGTGAAATTTTATCCAGCCTGGCAATCAAATAACACCCACAGTGCCCCCTTCCTCCTATAGATCTGTTCAGGGGTCTGGCCTTCCTCCATACCATCCTGAAGCTTGATTAAGGAATCTGCTGCTTGAGGACCGACATAATAAGGTGACTGTGCTGAAGGCATCTGCAGAATGATAACTTGTTGGGGGACAGCTTGATACTTGCCAAGGTGATCTATGATGCATCAAGGGTCCTATTGCATATCATCTGTGGCCTTTGCTGCGGTCTCTGTCTTTCAGAGAAATGGATCTCAAATCAATAGCCTTGCAACCTTAGGGTGATGATCTTAGACATGTGGATGAATATGAAAAAATTATTGGTGTAGAAGGTTTCTCTAACTGTACTGAGCCATCTCAGTAATGAATGTGAAAATGTCCACTTAAAAATTCTGGCTCTTTTGACTTCTCACCCTGCTATGAAGGTCCTGCCCTTGCTTGGACTTGCATATTCATAAGTGTATAGTTAGGCCAAGGAATTCAATATGCTGGTGATGACCTGCAATTCCAGTGCAGTCTTCATTGCTGTGGTATTTTTTTACAAAGCACATGTGGTTTCTAGTTGTGCTGTGTTACATGGGTTTTAATCACAAATTAATAACAGCTAGCAAGACGAATAATAACTACACCATACAGCTAAAAATTCTGCAGCGCTTCACGGACATTAGTGGAGTCTCAACATATCCTTAAGATGAAGGGTTGTCAGAAAGATGCAAATTCGGAAGTCACTCAAGATGGGTATTTGTTTGGGGATAGAGGATAGGATCCCCATGGCCTCTGTCCTATGGGACATCTAATATTTGGGGTCACATCTGCTTCAACATGCCCAGATTAGAACTGCTGGTTGTCTCAAGGACTAGTGCAAAACCTTTGTCTGTTGATGACAGTTCTGATCTATGTGATGCACCTGAGGAGACTCGGATTCAGACCTAGAAGCACTGTCTTGAGGGATGCTGGAAGGTTTAGAGGAATTAGAGGGCATTGACTAGCTGGCACTGCAGTCCCTGGTCTCTGTGAAGCAGAAAAGCATTCACCAGAAGCTCTGAAGTCACTAAGCATTTCCACTTATAGTCCCAACAGATCATGAGATTTTGCTTTTAAGGCTCAGAACCAGCTATCAATGGATTACTTTCTTTTTGCATTGTACCATGACCAGAACCACATGTAACATTTCCACGCCTGAAACATGTCCAAATCAGCACAGATCCAAGAGATGGTCCAGTCCTCTCCTTAAAGCAAGAGGAGGAGTGGGTGATATCAGCATTTATTCTCTCAGATGGAGCCTGGCTTGTGTCTGTTTCATTCAATAAAACATTGTAATTCATATGGGGAAAAGAAAAGGTAAAAAAAGACTTGAAGTACATCTCAAAAAATGAGACCTTGAAGATTATTTCCTGCAAAGCAATCAGATAACATGCATTTTGCCCATGTGGTTATGAATATGAACTATTGCTTTTGTCAGCTGTGAGTTCCACCACCTCTCCTCCACATTTCCCATATAATCGGAGGAACCACAGTGACTCATAAGCCAGAGATGGGGCACTGATTAATTTCCCCTCTCATCATACACACTGTATGAATTTTTGCAATGTGCTGTAAGATATATTTCAGGGAATGAAGACTGGCTGAAGCTTGGAAGGAACCTGTGCCCTTTGTCATGATGTTTATGGGTGATGAAAAGGAAGAATTGTTTCAGCCATCAGTGCTGCCACACAATGGAAGAAAACTAATATTGTTCTCATTATGCTTTTTTAAATTACTCTATAATAAGAAGATTGCCTACAATGTACATTATGAAGCTCATGTAAGTGTTTTCAGTGTTCGGTTTCTATAACAGAAAAACTGTTTTCCTGGTGTTTTTTAAACTTTGACGCTCATTGTAAATGGAAGAAAACCGGAGCAATTCCTCATTCGGGCCTCAGAGATGGATAAAACTGGGATCGGATCTGAAAAAACACAAGTGTGATAGATTTTTCTCATGCCTACTGCATACACGAACAATACGAATGGTGCTCTTTCCGTTTGTTTAGCAGACCTGGTCCTGGTGGAAGGTCTTGAGGCTGACAGCGGTAGCCAGTGTATGGATGGTCAATACGAAGAGTCAGGACAGTTGCTTTCAGCCTCTCCTGAGCCTGAGGAGCCACCTCCAGTCAGCTCTCTGCATCTGTTGTTTGGATGAAGAGGTGTTTGGAGCTGTGATATTTTATTACATGCATGCAATTCCTGTTGGCGGCCAAACAGTCATTAGGTAGTAATGGCATTGCTTGCGGCTGAGCTGGGTTGGATTTCAGCCTACAAGTGAAAGACACTATACATCATTATCAAACCCTTGAGCCATCTAGTCCTCTATAAGCATATATTTCTGCTCTGTAATCAAGCTTATGTGCAGCAGTAGCATCTATTTGCTAAATGTGTATCTCCTCCACAGGTGTATATAGTTACACCAGTTGGTTGGGTTCAGGAAGGCTCTTCAGGTTGTAGCATTCCCTGTTAAGGTTTCTGGAAACCAGATGTGAATCTCCGCTAGGTTATAAAACCAAAATGCAGTGGAGCTGTTTCAAACTTTCCTGTTCCTGTTGACATGGAGAGCTGTGAGACTGTGTATTGCAATGCAGATTTTATTGATTCATTGTTACAAACGTTAACAAGAAGATTTTGAAAAGGAAAATTAAATTAGACTGATTTCCTGTTGGACAAGGAATAATGAAGTCATATCCTCAGTGGTCACACACAGCATCATGAATCACAGAATCAATACAGCAGATCAGGTAATCAAGTGTTGATTATATCTATGGCTATACCAGAAGTAAACAACAAAATGAATAACTTGAATTTTCTAACCAAAGATAGCCACACGCTTTAGTCTAAGTTATGGCCTGGCTGGGAGCACAGGGCTTTTAAATTCCAGATCAAGGCATGGTAGCAGAGGATAATCTAAACATATGGAACCTTTGTGGTATTGGTTTCCATTTTGCAGCCTGATTTTTGTCCTGTACATCTCCCAGCAGCCTGTACTAGAACAGTTTTGAAGTGGGTTTTGAACCTGGAATTACAAATAGGTGAATAAAGTTGCTCTTGTGTGATTAGGTTTTTCTCATCAGCATTAAGACATGCAGAGGGCAATGGGCTCTGGTTTCCTGATGGGAGGTCTGAAGAATATCTTCCACAAAGAGGTCTTCCACCATCACCCCACCCCCTGTGAAGAGCACAGCCTGTCTCTGCACCCCAGGGATGCTGCCTCTCATAATAGCTGATAAAGTGAAAAGTAACATCTTTGTCTGAAAGTTCAGGGACAGTAGATTAATCAAAACAGGTAAATATACAGAGGTACTTTGTTGGAAGTATTTTGGTTGGGCGGAGATGAGGCAAACAGGATGCAGGCTGACAGCAAATCTCACCACTAACATTCTCTGGACAGCACGTGGTGACTTTGTCTTAGCACCTCCTGTCCCCAACACTTCTTAACAGTTGAGTTAATCCTTCCCTTGCAGAAGAATACACCATAATAGCATTTACAGCAACGGTTTTCAACAGCAATTAATCTCTTCCCATGTAACTCTTAGGAAATCTGGAACAAGATAGGGAGATAAATCCTGTAAGAAGTGAAATGGATTAACACATCAGTAAATCAAGTAGAAGTTTGGAGGAAGAGACAGTTCTGCTGTTGCCTGTCCTTCTAGTGTATTCGCTGACTTGGGTATGATTACAGTAGCATTAAAACCAACCAGAAACAGGCCCAAGGCCAATCAGAATTTGGGTACATTTAGGTGTTCTGATATCTATCAGGATATATATGTTGTGGTACATGACTCAAGCCTATGTATGTCTACGTTTATGTGTATGGGAGGCAAGTGTATTTAAGGGTTATGTTTCTCCTTGTCTACTTGTGTTCAAAAATCCATATACCTCTGCAGGAGCAGTTGCTATTCCCAGAAACAGAGGTGTTGGGGCCTTTTATGAGGGACATATGCAAATTATGCACAACAGAGACTTTAATTGCTTTCTCTCAAGCTCTTTGTGTTATTGAATGGAAATATTCAGTCCAAAATGATGTGCCAGCTCTTTGAGGGAAAACACAGTGAACAACGGGCCAAAGCAGATATCCATATCAGCACAAAGACATCTAGAATCCATACCTGAAATAGGGGAAAAAAAACCCCACCTCCAGCTTGGCATGGAGAGCTACTTATAGGTCCTGGATCTTTAGCCCTAATGGCCAACAGACCTTCACCCTAACTGCGTAAACACCAACAAGTAACCAGCCTTTAAAAGATAATTGGTGTCAGCTGGAAATACCACTCCAGAGTCAGGCTCTTGTGAGTATTAGGAAAACATATCTATCACCCCGTTCTCCTTGTTTCTTTCACTCTATATTGAACTCCTCCCTAGAGCTGTAAAATTTCGCTTGGCTTTAAATGTTTCCTTTCCCTCAGCTAAGTATGGAGGAAGCGAAGTCTGCAATAAAAATCAAGATTTATTAGCCTTTCTCAGCTGTCTCCAAGACCTGAGAAGGAAGATTATTGGAGTTACCACATCAGATAGTCAATGTGCTTGCAAGAGTCATAAAACTTCTGTGAGATGTGCTTGAGTGGGGGGTCTGGTGGCAGACGTTTACTCCTAGTGCTGCAGTAAAATCCAAAGATACTAGCTTCCTTCACAGTGTTTAGATTCCATCTGTGTGAGATAAAAATATAGAAGTAAAGTGAATATCAGAAAAAAAATAAGAAAAAAGAAGAAATATCAGTGACAGAGCTTCTAATGAAGCAACACACTAAACATGAGCGTTCAGCCTGGGACACTGGGGATTCCCATCCCAGCCAAGAGGCTGCGGGGCAGGGCCCTGGACGTGCTGGCTGCTCTGAGCTGGTGCTGGAGGAAAGAGAACTCTCTTGCACATGACATACAGGGAGAAGGTTCTTGATCTGCAGCTGCTTTCCACTGGCCAGCATTTGATCAAGCAGTAAGACCTAGCACTGAGTACCATCATTTTCTTGGATTTCTGCTCATCCTTGCACTCATTCTAACCTTTCAAAGAGCATTGAAAAGGAGTGCAGAAACAGTTAATCATTAAAGGGCAGGCTGAGCCACAGCTGGATTAAAGTAACCCTAAGTGGTAGTCAGACCACATGTGGTCCAAAGAGGATGTTGCTGTAATGCACGGTTTGCTGAAGGGTGTTTGTTAGCTTTAGCAAACAGCAGCCAGAAGAACTTTCAGACTCAGGGGAATAGAGGACAAAGGCTTTTGATTTTGGTGTGAAGCGTCTCAGTGGACTCAGAGCTACTGGGCAGTAATATCCACTGCACTGGGGGGAAAACTACTTTGCACAAGGACTTAGCAACTGTGGATGCTTTGGACCATGTGAACTGCATTGCACTATTTTAAAATGGACCAGAGAAAGTATTTAAGAGAGACCACTGCCTGTGGAGCCGTTGCTGAATCTTGAGATTGCTTCCCGGCTTCTTTCCTGCAGCTACTCCCTGCTCCAAGCATTTTAGATGAAGGGTGCATCCTGCACCACTGAGTATGGAAAAGACTTCTAGAGGTATCTCCTATTTTAGCATATTCTAGGGGGTTTGTGGCTGTATTTAAAACCTTTCTATGTAACATGGAAAGAATCACTCATTCTTTTCCTTTATCAACATTTAGTTGCTAATACCTCTCTGTTGAAAACTGGTTTGGAGTCTATGAACT
The DNA here is from genome assembly GCF_032191515.1 of Phaenicophaeus curvirostris. Taxonomy (NCBI): domain Eukaryota; kingdom Metazoa; phylum Chordata; class Aves; order Cuculiformes; family Cuculidae; genus Phaenicophaeus; species Phaenicophaeus curvirostris. The sequence goes on from NC_091402.1 coordinate 14,778,376, forward strand.
ACAATATTAGTTGTATACAGGTAGCTCCAAATTTGAGCCAAGGCTTGTCATTAAGTTTCATGTCTGTACAATGGTGAAGGAACAGGCAGTGCAATTGGAAAGTGGAACTTATTCAGCACAATCAAGAAAGCCTCTTTAATTAACTATTTCATATTTATAAACAGTGCTTTTATTCTGACAGCAATGAGCAGTCAGGTACCTTGTAGTAATCCAGAGGAGACGACTGATGAAATCCCAGACTCTGCTGTATGAAGCTAACAGGAGTTTCTTGAGTGTTTGCTTTGTTGGAAGGAAAAATGAAATGAGTCTTTCCTTAATAAAGAAAAATAGGTAACATTTTTAACATAATGAGATAATCATTGTTTACTCCCCTGGTATATTCCTTGCACCTGATGAAGTCCTGTCATCATAATCTAGATGCCAAGAGTTGATCTATCGGGTTTACACTGTAATTCAGCATTCATTAGCACCATCATTACTTTAAAGTGTTTATAGAAATGAGGTGTCAGATTTACATTCTGGTCTTGGCCTCTTTTTTTTTTCTTTAAGCAACACTGTCAATTTAAAAACTGCATAACAAATGTCTTTCTCTGTATAGATAACTGCACAATTTCTGAAATCTAATTTTGTGCACACAGTCAGTGTCTGCTGTTTTCTTTTCCTGCCTCTGCAAAGGGGACACAAGACAGCCAGCTTCATTTTGCCTTATGGCCTTTTCCGCTTTCAGATTCACAATGGTGAAAAATGTGGAGTAAGCAGAGTGGGAGGATGACAAAAGCCTGTTTAAAAGCAGCTGTTTTGTTTAAATGAAAGGGGGGGGAAAGTGCTGCTGAATGGTTCTGTTGCATTACATTTATACACTTACTTATGGAGTATTAGAAAATTCCACGTGTGTTGAGAATTTCTAAGTTACCGTTCCTGGCATGAATACAGTGTTTTCACCAGTCGTGACTTACAGCTGATTTCTTTTTAACAGTACACTTCAGAAATCCTTTTAGGTACTGATTCATTGAAAGGTTTGTACACGACACAGAGTTTAGATGATTTTATTCCAGCTATGACAAAGTAGGAGGAAGGCAAAACCAGAACCAGCATTGAAGCTGTTCAAAATATGTCATTTCAGGCTGGTACAGGGCACTGGCTGGGGTGGCTGTGGTGGCTTTGATCCAGTTCTTTGGAATAGGAGAGGGGCTAAAATTGTGTTATTGTATTGTTACACACGGGTTAACACCTGTAGGACAGTGGCTGCAGGTTACACGTACACCCTCTAAACCTGCAAGTTGAGGACTTTGGTCAGGCTTGGGTTTAACAGCTAAACACCAGTTGAGGGTAATAAGTGCTGTCCAATTACATTGGCTGCCCATCTGCCCTTACCCGTGTGTCTCTGCTCTTCTCCTTGGTATCTGCCTCTCAAGGTGAAATGGCAGTTTCATCTCCATGGCCTGGTTGGTCTTTTGCATCTCCGCTGAAGTGCCTGCTGCTAATCACAGCAGTGGCCTTTGGGGTAACATTACAATCTATAAATTCTAATAGCTAGTGTCCTACATGGCTGCTGAGAGAACCACGTCTGTGATTAATGAATCTTCTTTAACTGTCCATTTCCCAGCACCACAACAGCCAGTAAATCTGGATGGATTTTTTTATCCAGTTTCCCATATTTTGGCTGGTGCTATTCTAGTGTACATAAGTAAATCTGCTTTTCCCTTTTCCAGCTACTTTTCCTATTTTTTTTTCCTCTGGCTATCTGATTCTTCAAAGCAAGATAGATTTCCCTAGGTATCACCACCCTCCTTCCAGATCAGTGTTTCAGGTCTGGCTCAGTTCATCATGTAACTAAGTATTGCAGTCCTTGAATTATTGTGTTCCTTCATTTCTCCCCACAGCATACAGGAATGGTTTAATCGCTTCTCTCTAAGATGCTGCTTTGTTCTACACACTGAGACAGTCCTCTCTACCATGTCTCTAGGTGAGTTGGATCAGAGGTACTTTCCTTTGCAGAAGAACGAGAGAGCCTTCAGTGCTCAGAAAAATTGTTGATCACGTTGGCAGCTGTTCTCATCCTGCCTCTTTTGAAAGAAAGGGTTTCTCATTCCTTGATTCATTAGAAAATGAAGGCCCAGTTGGATTGGAAAGGCTGGCTCCGGATCAAGTTAGTGGGGGATCTAATCCTGAATATGTATACTTCAGAACTATGTGCAGGCATTATTTATGCCTACAGCTCTCCAGCTGTTCATTAGTAATTGCACATTGGTTTGCCCTGGCACAGATGTGAAAGCTCAGGCTCAGCTCTCATGGATCACCACCTTTCGCTGTATCAGTCGATCCTGCTGGCCAAAATTCTCCCACATTGACAGAGCATGGAGTCAGCTCTTTAACAGATATTGACTTTCACATCATGATACTAAATGGAGTCTTAAATGTGTTTTACACCAAAGACTTTCGGGATAAATAATCCATGCTGCCTGCAGAACATATGGTCGTGACGTGCTCCAGATGGGTATGAGCTGCTGAGGTTGTAAATTACATTTTCCCAGCTGGAATTAGGTCCCATTACAGGAATGTGTTCCCGACTCCCAAATTGTCAGTATCTCTGTTACAGAGAGGCGGTGAAGGGCATCCTCATTGCAGCTGCTGTGCCCATTTCCTCAAGGCAGCAGCCCATGACAGGTCTGAGAAATCCCCTGCTTTGGTCCATGTGATGTAGGATACTGTGAGCAGCCTCTGCAGAGACAGAGGTGGTTTTTCTTGACAGGAGAGTCAATTCTACAGAACAGTGTTGCTGTTAAAAAAGCTGCTTTTATAGTAGTGCTCTTGTGCTTGGAAACAAGTCCAGTTCTAGCTAGAGTGTCCTCCAGCTAGAGGAGAATGAAGAAGGCGAGCCTAAAGACCATGGACAGTGTGGCAGTGGCCTGTTCACCCTCCAGTGCATTACACCTCGTCCTTGTGACTGGGACAGCAGGGCTGGGTTGTTTGGGACACTGAGAGGCACAAAATACCTGTAGACTGTGTCTGACCAGACATTCCCATGGTGAAGGACCATGCTGGATCTGCAACTGTTTATTGTTGCCTGTGGCGTTGCAGGACAGTCCTGCTTGGTGTGTGCCACTCTCCTGGGGTCTCTCAGAGCTTCCATCCAGTGCCTAAGGAGCTAAGTGTGACCTTGCAGGTCAGACCAGAGGTCTGTCCAGCCCAGAATCCTGTGTCACAGAATAGCAAATAAATACGCCTTAAAAGTGTAGGTAGGTAATGATCATCCCCCAGGGTAATTTCCCATTCTCCAGAGATCTGTGGCTCCAGGACTTCCTAGAGTCAGAGGAGTTGTTCTTTCTGTTGGGACTTCTGTTCCAGTTTGAGATCTGCTTAAACTATTGGCATCCACCTGCCCTGTGCCAAGGGGCTCCATGATTTCATTATGTGAGCTGCACAGCACCACCTCCTTTTGGCTCTTTGGACTTTGCAAACAGAACTGGTATGTTTAACTCTCAGGACAATGAATCTTTGATAAGTACTTGTGCTGTAGTGTTCCCATATGAGGCAGAATCCTTTTCTTCCACCATTGTGGAACTGCACTTTGTCACGGGAGTCGTACCGACTCGCTCCCAGGTGTTGGCTGGATTCAGGAGTATTAACATTACAGTCAGTGATTTCACAAGGTTACATCTTAGGGTGTTACAACAGAAATCCAACATTTTGCACTCAGTGAGGGGAGAGAGGGAGATATTTTTCTATGCGCACTACAATCACTCTGCCTGGCTCCCAGGGCGAGGGAGATGTTCTTAGCAAATGAAAACGGATTATCCTCTCTTCATCTTAGAAGTCCATGAGGATCTCTTACTGTTTTCTTTCTCTCTTCCCCTTCTTCTCCCCCTACCCTGCAGATTTATATAGTTGAGTAAAATCACGCAGCATCTCTTAGATAATGAGAATGAGTCTGCATGGGGAATAGCTAAGCATCCACACCAATAAAATGTTGCTTTAATGATGGCAATTTTCTGGCCCATATTAATTTATCACATTCTCCAGAGGGCACTTTATTATGAAGATACTTTCAAATGCTTTTTCAGCTTTATTGAAAGGTAAAAAGCAAAAAAGCTCCCAGATCTGACAAAAAGAAATTCTCAGAACCTGTGCGATTTGCTGTCTATATTGAATATGTACATTATTTATAGTATAATCTTCTTTTGTATAGTGGTTTCTCTCTGAGAATCTCTGTGTCCCCAGAACTTTCAGTATTCAATACAACAAATATTCTCTATGAACAATCATTAAAGATCACCCTTGGAAGCATCAAGAGGATTAATTTAATTCAGCCCATGGAAAAAAAGGCTGGTGAAATCATTTCTTCTGTGGCCTTTAACTTCCCAAAAGGGTTGGAGAAGAGAACTTTGCTCACTGCCATTCTCTGTTTGCAAGCTTGTCACTGATGTCATCATCATCTTCAAAAGCAGAATATTTTCCTGTCCCTGCCATGTCCACCTTCCCTGCTGAGGCTGCAGGAGCTTGATGATGTGTTTCTCAGCACATGTTGGAACCAAGGTTCCACGTGCCCCAGACTGAGATAAATGGGAATGAAAGTCTTTCGGAAATTAGAGTGATGAAGCTCCACAGCACTTAAGTGTTTTCCTATACAGCGACACAGCCCTGTAATGATGGTGCTAGAGGACTCGCAGCCCTACCTGCCCCAGCCTGCTGGTCTCCTTTCCAATGGCCACAAGCTCCAAGTGTGATGAACTGCATAACTTTGGCCCAAATACATATAAGGTGCCCTTCTTTGGGGAAAAAAAATGTGTATTTTTTAAGATCTGTTTAAAGTCCACTAAGATAGGCACTAGCAGTGCAAATACATGCAGTGTGTCCCTGGACAATCTTCTCCTTGAGCAATGTGGTTGTCAGTCCCCTGGCAGAGCCAACCTGCCTGGATCCTGCTCTCCAGTTCTCGCTACAGTGTGAGGCATTCTCATATGAAGGGAAAGCACCTTTAATTAGTCACAAATGAGTCTGAAACCTATACATGTCTTAGCTGGAGTCATAACTTAGCTGGCAAGTGCCACAGGCGCACACATGAAAAGGTGAGACAAATGGAGCAGAGCACATCCCGACCTACAACAAACCTCAAGCCTCGCTGGGTGATGCCTTTGCTTGTGGCCAGCAAATCTTTACAAGTTCCTCTGTCATCCTCTGCACCTGGTGTACAAGACCATGCAGCACAAAGGTGACACTGCTCTGGCAGAGCTCTCTTCTTCGTGTCTGGGAGCCTGTCTGCGGGGATGTGGAAAAAAACACCAGCTGCTTGCACCGCTGCTGTCGCTCAGGCCTGAGGTCACAGCTCAGCTGTGAAAGGAAGGGAGAAGAAAGTGGTATAGAAGTCATCACAGCAGGTCAGTGTCCTTTCCCAAAGCATCACTGCTGATCAGGAGCCAATTCTGAGACTGCACTTTGTCCTTGGTGATGTCTTAACCAATGTTTTATTTATTTCCTCTAGCTGTGAAATGGGGTTAATAATTTTTCTCAACTGCACTACAGTACTGCAAATTAATATATACTAAAAAATAAGTTTTTGCAATCAGGCAGGCCTGACAGCCCTGCTACTCATCATGCAGTGCTGATGGCAAATCATCATTTAAAAGGTCAGCACTTTAAATCCACAATTTCTAGCACTACAGCATGTGCTGTGCTGTGCCATTTCAACAAACGTGATTCTCATGGCAGGTATTTATTGGTGTATCCTTCATTCTATTTAAAGATTCCTGTTCTACTACTTCAGGACCAAAAAGAAATAAAAAAGGGAGGTAGGGAAAACAGTAATAAAGGGATAAAAGTCACAGCCCATTTTAGACAATCGTTTAATACGTTGCGCTCCCTTGACCATCTGCACTGTCAGTCCCCACAGGATATATGTAGCAGCTGGATAATAATTGAGAATTATGGCTTGGAAGGCAACTTATAATCTGATGGATAGTTTATGGCACCGATTTTCTTCCCTGCCGATACTAACAAAACATGACAGGGAAAATAATCAAATGAAGACAAGAATAAAATCAGCACAACAAGCTGCCAGCAGGAGCCTCTCCTCAGCCCTATGCCCTCTTTCAGTTACTAAAATATAGTGGAGTTTCCTCTAAACATTAGGACAGGGCTCATGCTGAGAAATGCTGAGCATTTTGGAAGATGAGCTGAGCATTCAAAGCCTCCCTTGGGTTCCTGCAGGTTTTCAGCACCTTCATGGAGGAGCTGAGCATCCCCAGGGATGGGGCTCTTGCAGGGTGGGCACATGAGACGTTTACTCTGCACAACCTACATTTGCTCTTTAAAAATGTGCTTATACATGCTCCCAGTCATTCTCTTTTTTTGGTGACCTTTAAATGCACAAATTAAAAGGATACTGGCAGTCCAGAAATAACAGTGTGATTAGATGTGATATAAGACAAATTCCAAACCTACAGATTGAACTGAAAACCTGGCAAGCATTTGAAACAAATCCTGTAAAAAGAGCAAAAAGAAAAACAAAACAAAACGTAACCCCAAAAAACCTGATGCCTTTCCTCCAATTATGGTGTTTTCCTTCCTCTTCCTTCCTTTTAGACTTCAAGAAATTTGGAACCAAAACCAAAAGAGATCTGTTTAATTTCCCATTTACAGTTAGTTTCACTGTCTTGTATCCCAGACATCCTAAGACAATGTTGCTTTCCCTTGACTCACAGCATTATTCGGGAATGATTACATGAAACAGGTACATTCTTCCTCAGCAGAGTGAGTTGCTGACACTAAATTAGGTCATAATGTCTAATATTTACAGCATTTTTTAAAGATGTCTTGAAGTGTGGTAGTCAAGGCTGGTTAATATATGTGAGTGTGTGTGTGTGTTCCAATATCAGTGTCCCTTTGAATGATATTCTGAGTCTTAACCATTTCCTCCTCCATCCAAAGATAATGTTACAGGCAGCTATCCTCACTTTCTCTCACTTCTTTCAACTTTTTTGAAAGCCTATTCTGTTGTCCAGGCTCACTCAGACCTTGCACGTATCCTAGATGTCCAGTTTCCTTCAAGGATGCCCAATAGCAGCACTCCCACTGCCTATGGCAAAACCCTCCAGGTGAATTTTGCTTGTTTGTTTTCTCTCTTATTCTCTGCAGCTTGTATTCTTTAGGACTTAGCATCCAGAAAAAAATTTAAAAAAAAAATCAAACAAAACAAACCACAACACAATCAAATGATGTAACTGATACTCACTAATCGCTTTATGTTCAGATTTGGAGAGTGCCAAAGCACCAATATTTATCAAACTGAAAACTGAAAAACACATGCTGCCTGAGTTGAGGGATGCACATGCCCACCACGAGCCAAAATAACCCCAAAACTTAAAACAAAAAAAACCATTTCTTGAAGGTCTTGGGTTATCTTGTTCCCACTGAAAGCCCACATTTGCTTTGAAATTGAATGGCACTTGCTCTACATGTCTACAGTTATGTTACCTTTCTAAGCTATAGTCTTTGAAGAAGACACTTGCATAATTTAAAAGAAAGCCAGGCCTTTGTTGCCACATCCTCTAGGCAGGAACTGCAATCTGTTCCTCTTCCCAGATGAGGCAACATCCTGCCAGGAGTTCTCAGGAGCCTGTTCTGGTAGAGCCAAAGTTCAGTGATGAGAACACAACACGGATGCTGCTCAAGCTGTGCCAGTGACTCATCGGGGTGTCTTAAGTGATCCTTTCTCCTTGTAAAATGGATAAAATGGTGTTTATCTATTCCTGTAATGCCCTGTGAGGTCTACATTCATAAACAATTAAAAGGGACTTGTTGTTCGTTATTGCAGGACAATTAAACAACGGCGAGGACTTCAGTGAGACAGGCTACTGGTAGTGAGGCATGATTTTAGGCTCTGAGTAGTGCTCGTGGAGAAGAAAACATGATGAGAACTCAACACATGAGAACTACTGAGAAGAAACAGTGGATGGGAGAGGAGAGAACTAACACAAATTGGGGTTTTCTGAGCACAGTAATTTCCTTTTTCAGTCGTATTCTTCTTGAGAAGTTCTTTACATCATTACTTGCCTCAAGACACAGGTATACAATCAGCCTGATTTCCAAAGGTTTTCTAAAGGGAGAAGTTAGGAGTAAAACTTCATAAAACTAATGCAGGCTGATAGCTTTGGGTAATGAAGTGATAAACAAAAGTCAGTTACAGAGGTACTCCTGGTACTAGTTTGCTGGTAAACAAGGATCACACAGCTGTACATCTTCTAGGATTGGACTCTGAATATTTTCTTCTTCTTTTGAGACTTTTTCAACTTTCATTCCTTATGAAAACAATGCTATTTTCACATTTCCAACAGACACACACTGTACTAATGTTAAGAAATTCTTCAAAGAGGCCACCAGCGTCAACCATGGGCCTCACCTGATTTCTGTAAGTGTTGGCTGATTGCAAATGCTTTTTTTATTAGTGTGTAGTGAAGCCTCTGTAAGCGAGATGTCTCTTGGGCTATACTGCATCTTGACCCAGTAAGTGGAACATTATTAACTGGGCCCTGTGGTATTGGTGGATATGACACCTTTTCCCTTGTATTTTTATTGCATCGCTTTGTGGAGGTTCAAGACTTACTGAAAGATATCCGATTTCATGGGCAGAAAGGCCTTAGGTTTTATCTATCATTCCATACTTTGTTTTACTTATGATTGTCCTGATAAAACAAAATGAAATTTCTCTTGCAACGAGCCAGAAAGGGAACTGTAGCTTCAGCAACAGAGATTCCTGTTATCAGGGTAGATCTGGGCATCGAACTGGTGATGCTGTGCGATGGAGCTACTGCTTTTTCCATTTGAGAGCTAATGGCTTCAATTTCCAGCAATCCGGCTGTCCCTGTGGATACTGATTCTATCTTGGCTGTAATGTAATGAGACGCTTAGCTATTGCAATCCTTGTCACCACAACTGAACTTATCCTTAGGTTTGCAGCTGGAAATGAAATTTCAAAGCAACATTCTCAGGATCTGTGGGGAGTTTGCTGTCTTCCTCTATCGCAAGGGTATAGTTTGGGCGTATTCTGTATTGCCATCACAAGGTACAATTTTTATTCCCCAGAAGCAGCAGAAGCAACTGGTGCTTTTATTATTGTTTATAACAGAAGTTTTATGGATGCTAAGAGTGGGTGTTTCTTGCTAACAGCAGGATGTAAGCAATCACTGTCTGAATTGGGGTAACTCGATGGGATTGCACTGATGAACAAAAAGCACTCAGTTTATCAGTTCATTTGCACGTCCATCAGAAAGTTAGTTGTAGCACTGCTCTTTAAGCACAGAACGGGAGGTAACAAATAGGATCAGAGAGATGTATTTTAGACTATTTTTTTTCCACAGGAACAAGGAACGATCTTTGCCCGCTTTACTTTTCTCTGTTATTCAAGTGATGGTCATCTTGTTTAGATGCTGGAGGTTGGAAAGGATTCTCAGGGTTGCCACCAACTTGTCATCTGGCCTTGGGAAAATCAGTAGAATTGATGACAAGGAAAAATAAAACCTCCAGAAAAAGGGAAATACAAAACTGAAATTTTGCTTCTAAATTCAGATTAGTATGTTTGGGAATGACGTTGCTGCACTTTCTGGGAGTTGCGATTCGTGATCTCATCCTTGTCACCTTGTCACCAGTGCAGGCTCATGCTGCAGTACAGTTCTCATATCATACTGCAATCTGCTCTGGACTAACAAGAGGCAGAGCTTCACAGACGGGTCATGGAAGACAAAATCCCTGCTTGATGCCTAGAGGAGATGGGGGTCACCCATTTTTTTAATATGTTGGTTTTCAGCCAAATGCCTTCCAGATTTTCTTTGAACTAAAAGTTTCCCATAAGGGACACATTTTCTGTCAAAACTTGGTTTAATAGAAAAATTTCTACCACTCAACAACCTTCATTTTCCCTGTAAACAGGATGACTGCTTCGACAATTGCCCCAAACAACAAAGTAATGTGTACAGACAGGTTCCTCCTCCCTCCGTTACTTGCTTTAATTCAAAGGCATTTTAACTGTTAGCAAAGTTCCAGCCTCTGTCACTGCACTCAATTATTCACAGCAATGGACAGAGACACTGACAGACTGCACAGGCACGAATGCAGTTTAGGACTGAGGCTCCTGGCACTCTGGTAATTTATTGCAGCCTATTATGCAGACTAACAGAAACTCTGGGACTTTACTTACAATAAATGTGCGATGCATAATCTATCGCTACCCGAAACATAAACTGGATAACCCAGTTCCTTAGTCCCAATGGAACTGAAGGGCGGTTGCTCGTTGCAGGAGACACATAGGGTAATGCTGTTTTCTTCAGTGTCTTTGGTGGTGATGAGTTCATTGCAGAAATTAGCTGTGGCATTAATACAATTAAACAAAACAAATTAGATCCTAAGTTCTTATATAGAACTAGGATACATCTTGAACCGAGGGGTTTCAGAAAAAAAAAACCCTACATGCTGTACAGCTCTATGTTGAATCTTCCCTCAACAAGAATACTGAACATGCAGATCACTGAAAGAGATTTGATACGAACAAGAAGGACAAGTAATTTAATGCATCGAAAATCTTCAGCCACATTCAGCCTTTCCTGAAAACTCTTCACTGACTTTTATCGCACTGTCCTACGGACTTCAGAAAATTTCCTTTTTCTTTTCAACTTTTCATCATTTGTTTGCTGTGTCAAATGTACCCTCTGAGACAAGTGATCTGCTAGCTCTCTGGCTGCCACCCCATGCTGCTCACAATGACAGGAACAGGAGCGAAAACGTCGGCTGGGCTTTCACATTTCTGACTCACTGCCTGTCCCTGACAATGTGGTTGGGATTTTGTATTTCTGAAATATCCCACACTAGCCTCTGTTCTTCATTGACACCAAAGAAATTGAAGGGTTTGGTTTCCAGGTAGCGTAGGCTTCAAGGTGATCTTTTCCCATTGTGTGGCTGACTCTATCGGCCGTGGTTGCAAACCTCAGCCCAGAGTGTGATCCAACCAACGGGTTTTGCTGAGTAAATGGAAACTGCTGACTGCTCTCCAAATGCCCCACAAGTCCTGGATGCTCCTGACCAGCACTCATGACGTCAGGTTAGCTGGCACCATGAGGGTGCCCAGACTACGCTTACAGCTTTTCCTCCCTTCTGCTTAAGTGTAGCACTTTGGATCTCTAAGGATCTTCCAAGAACCTGAAATACTTCAAGAAAAAACATTTCACCAGATCTGATTTCTGCATGTGTTTGATTTCCCGCTGTTTATTAACTGAAGAAGCTGGTTATGACTTCATCAGTACAGCCACTTGCCTTATCCTGGCCACGTCCACCTCCACCTGCCCCCGATTCCTCTCGGTTAGTCCAGAACCTGTTGCAAACAGACCTCGCTGTGACATGGGCTTCCCGCCCTCATTTCCTGCTTTCCCCAACTTTGACAGCGTCCATCAGGAAGTGACCCATCTCGCAGTCAAGGGGACCCTTGCCAATGTGCTTCAGCAGGTCCCTCTCCCTGCAGTCACATCCGTTGAAAACACAGCCCCAGCAGCCCAGCTTCCTCCCCAGCGGACATCTGTTGACAAACAGTCAGGAAGGAGAAAGGGGAGGGGGGCAGAAAAAAAAAAACCAACAACTTTGCTTTGCAGCAAGAAAAAAAAAAATACTAGTGCAAAGGCTTGGACTAAACGTCTTCCCTTTCCTGTTTTGCTCCAGGCTCTTAGATCTGTCTTCTCCCAGTGTCTGGTGCTCCAGTGGCCACACGCTCTTCCCTGCAGCATCCCCACACCCTCACCAATGGCCGGAGATGAGGAGTGGGGAGTGTGGGGTGGGCGCTCCCGGAGGGGCCGTGGGCACCGGCTGTGAGAGGGGCATCACCCAGTGATCCCTGGAGCATCCCAAGGGATGTGCTTGATCTGTTTGTACTGAAGAGGGGGTGGGGGCAGAGCTCCAGCCTGCTGTGAGGGGTTCGTGCCATCTCCTTTTCTCTACTGAGCTGAATTCCGTAAGCAAACTAATAAAACCAAGCTTCCATCTCCTGGATCACGGAAGCTGGAGACCTAGGTAAATACCACAAATGGATTATATAAACTGCCTTAAATTAAAGAAACAGACAGTCCCTGCTTATCATCACATACATCTTCTGGGGATGGGTTGAAGACTCCCCACTAAAAGTAACACAGCAGCTGTAAGTGTGAAAAAATATCTGTCTAAGGAAATTAGCTGTTGGTATGGATCACTGGGTAGTGTCAGATAGGAGATAGAAAAGGGAGAGATTTGGTAAGTGAAGTAATTCAAGCCTTCATGAGTAAACAGGGAATTAAGCAAAGGCTGCGTATATCTTGCCAGCCACAGCACTCTGAAAGGATAGAAAGAACGAAGCAGGCTATTAAAAATAAACTCAAGAAAATTATAGGGCAATATGCAAAGCAATGGACTGAAAAATTACGAGTGATATTAACAGCTTTAAGAAATGTAACAGCTCACGCACCAGTTTACATGTGCGGCATGTTTTATTTGGACAGCCTATGCCCCACACGTGAAACCCTAAGGATCCTGAAGGTGATCAGAGGGAATGGGAAAAAAATTACAAGAGAATGAAGAGGAAATGTAGGCTCTGGTGAAAGAAGCAATAAAAGAAGCAAGGAAAAAAATGAGGAAAATAAGAATCGAATTCATGTATATGTGGTGATACTGAGGCCAAGTAATTGTTTTGAGCCTGGGTAAAAAAAACCCCGTGCCTTAGAACTGAAATGGAAGAGGCCCTGATTTGTTATCTGTACGAGTCCAGGGAGATGAGGGCATTGGTGTGTATGAATGGCTTCAAGAACATTGGTATAGAATATAAGTGGAAAATGCAGCCCTGCGAGCTCCTTTTTGACACCTGATGTTATGGCCGAGGCAAGTGACCAAATCGAGCCACAGCTCCCTCTTTCAGTTTTTGGAGATGGGATTTCTTTTGAGCTTGCTGTGTGCTGAAGGGGAAGCCAGCCTAAATATTCACCTTCTCAAACTGATATTGTATCAACTGTCTACCTTCTTGGCCAGTTCACAAGTGAGTCCATACCTACTCACCCATGTAGGTGCTGAGAAACATGTAGGAAACTAAACATTTACCAGATGCACTTCAGTAGATTTAGGAAACAATTTAAGCAGAAGATCACGCAGAGCATATAACCAAAATAACACTCTGCAAAAGGCTTGAACTGCCCAGCTCAGGGGGTGAATCAGGTACTCGTGACTGTGAAGCCCCTCTTCAGAACATGAGTTCTTATGTTTTTACTGAATATATCACTGCTGATGTTATATAGTGCACCACAGTAATCCTGATCTTGGAACATAAAGATGGAATAAGAGCGAATCATAGAATGGTTTGGGTTGCAAGGGACCTTCAAAGATTCATAGGTGAGTATCTCAGCCTTCTCCACGACGGTTGCCACTAGTTCTGTTCCTCGCAATCCAAAATATTGGAAGTACCAAGAACCAAAGGACTGGAGTGAATAATTGCTTGTCCAGGTTTGTTACCTAATGACATATTGTCATAGCGTTTAACGCACAGGCATGCTTGAGATTGAGTGGAAAAGTTATATGTGACTGGTGCTTTAAAGCAGGTCCTCCATGGCGCCAGGGTAGTGTGTACAAGATTAAATCCAGTAATACCTCATTTTGATATCTGTCCTTTACATAAAAGCATTTAAATCAGATTACAACATGCTACTAAGAAACCTGCAGTGAATGGGATGTAGTAGTTTGTTCCCTTGGAGAAAGTGTTTTACCTTTTAGGTTTTATTAGAGAACAGTGAAGTGCAGTTTTGTCTTTAACTCCTGGTGTTGCAGAAGATTCTGCTGGCACCTTGGTTTGAAGCAGCTGGCAACCTGTCAAAACTAAAGGCAATTTGGTGGAATCACCCAGAGCTTTTAAAATATCGGTATTTGCCCTTTGTAACAGCCTAGGTGCTTGCAGTAAGAACAACCGTGGTAACCAAGGACAGGAGGTGATGGATGCACGGATGGCTGGAGGGAGGGAGCAATGCAGAGATGGATCAGTGGATGGCTGGATAGAGGGAAGGAGGGAGGGAAAGGTAGATGGAGGGACAGATACAAAGATGGATGGATGGATGGATGGATGCAGAGATGGGTGGTGGGAGGAAGGGAGGGAGAGGTAGATGGAGGGACAGATGCAGAAATGTATGGCTGAGTGGAGGGATGCAGAGATGGATGGATGGGTGGATGGATGCAGGGAAAGGTAGATGGAGGGACAGATGCAGAGATGTATGGCTGGGTGGAGGGATGGATGCAGAGATGGGTGGATGCAGGGATGGGTAGATGGAGGGAGGACTAGCGAGCGGGAGGGATGGATGGAGGGGCACGTGCCTGCACGGACGGAGGAGCGGACTCTGTCTCAGCGGGGCCGCGGACGCCGGTTTGCTGCCGCCCGGCGGCCAAACGCCGGTACTGCAGGTGCGCGGGGCGGCAGCGCCGCCCGGTGGCCGAGGAGCCGCGGCGGGAGGGGTTAAACCCCGGCGGGGGAGCCCGGGACACCGGAGCTGGCGGGAGAGGGGAGAGGGGAGAAGGGAGAGGGGGCTATATCCCCAGCGCAGGCCCCGGCGCGGCGCCGCTCCTCTAGAGGGACCCTGGCCGGCAGCCCGTGCTTATGTCAGCAGCAACGTTCACTCTCTTTAAAGAAGTCAATTTTGTTCCATGGAAGGTAAAAAAAAAAAAGAAAGCAAACACGCTCCGACAGGGGCTTTCTGTCTGACGTTTGAAAATACGGTTACTTAGATGAGACCGAAATAAGGAGCCGCCCCCCCCCCTCCCCCCGGCCCCGTGTGGCCCCGGCGAGGCGCTGGGCGGGGCGAGCGCGAGCCCTGCGTCACGTGACACGGGCCCGGTTGGAACCGGAAGCGGAAGTGCAAGGCGCCGGTGCGCGCGGCTGCGGCCCCGCTGAGGGGCAGGTGAGGCCGGGAGGGGAGCGGGGGCCGGGGAGGGGAGGCCTGGGTGGAACGGGGGGGTTGCTGGGGGACTGCGGGACCGTGTGAGGCGGAGGGTGGGGGCTGCGCCGTAGGGATGCGTGGGACAGGGCCGCGGGGTTGCTGCGGGGGCACCGCAGGGGGTGTATCGGGGCCGTGGGGGTTCACCTGAGGGGTGAACTGCCCCTGCCCCCGGGGTCAGCAGGGCGATGGGGGAGGCAGTGGGGACTGAGGAAGCCAGAAGCACGTTCTAGGGTGAGCTGGAGGGGGCACCATCCCCTAGGAGTCACCATCCAACCCCAGCCCCGTCTGACCAGATTCCTGCCCCCCTCAGGACCTCCGCAGCCTCTCCAGCCCAGGCGATGCCGGTGGTCTCCTTTCCGCCATGCTCCTTGCATCCTATTCTGCCTGTGCCCTCCTGCTGGCTGCTTGCCTGGCGCTGGAGCTGGTGGCCTGCCGCTCCCGCCACCCCACCACTCCTCACCACGCCAACCCGGCCTTCCGCCGCTTCCAGCGTGGCTACTACTTTGGCTACCTGCCGGCACTGGCCGCTGACTGGCTGCAGGGACCCTACCTCTACAAACTCTACCAGCACTACCACTTCCTGGAGGGACAGATCGCCATTCTCTACGTCTGCGGCTTCGCCTCCAGCGTTGTTTTCGGGTTGGTTTCCTCTTCTTTAGTCGATCGATTGGGTCGGAAAAAATCCTGTGTCCTTTTTTCCCTGACCTACTCAATTTGTTGTCTGGCCAAACTCTCCCGGGATTATCTGGTGCTGGCGGTGGGGAGGGTTTTAGGAGGGTTGTCCACAGCATTGCTTTTCTCGGCCTTTGAGGCGTGGTACGTCCATGAGCACGTGCAGCGGTACGATTTTCCAACAGAGTGGATTGCTGTCACCTTCTCCCAGACGGCTTTTTGGAACAATGTCATCGCCGTAGGGGCTGGAGGGGCAGCCGATTTCTTCGCTGAGTGGTTGGGGTTGGGCCCGGTGGCTCCATTCATGGTCTCCATCCCCCTCCTGGTGCTGTCAGGGGTCGTTGCCGTGAAAAATTGGGATGAAAACTATGGAAAGAAACGAGCTTTCTCCAAAACCTGCGGTGATGGTTTGAAGTGCCTCCTCTCCAACCCGCGCGTCCTTCTCCTGGGCACCATCCAGGCTCTGTTTGAAAGCGTTATCTACATCTTCATTTTCCTGTGGACCCCTGTTCTGGATCCCCACGGCGCTCCTTTGGGCATCGTCTTCTCCAGCTTCATGGCTGCCAGCATGCTGGGCTCCTCGCTGTACCGCCTGGCCATCTCCAAGAGATACCACCTCCAGCCTGTCCACCTCCTCTCCCTCGCCGTCCTCCTGGTCTTCTTCTCCCTTTTCATGCTCACCTTCTCCACCAGCCCCGGCCAAGAGAGCCCTGCCGAGTCCTTCCTCGCCTTCCTCCTCATCGAACTCTCCTGCGGGCTCTACTTCCCAGCCATGGGCTTCCTCCGACGGAAAGTAGTGCCAGAGAAGGATCGTGTGGGGGTGATGAACTGGTTTCGCCTCCCCCTGAACTTACTGGCCTGTCTGGGTTTGCTGCTCCTCCACGACAGCGACCGTCAGACGGGCACCAGGAGCATGTTTGGCCTTTGTGCGGCCGTCGCGCTGCTGGCTCTGCTCGCCGTCGGCCGCCTCTTCACCCTCAGCCGCCACGACGCCGAGCTCCGCCTGCCCGCCCCATCGGGACAGAGCGACACCGCGGATGCCGTGCCCGAGCTGTGACAGAGCCCTGTGACACAAAGTCCCCCCCAGGAACTGCAGAGGGGGCGTGGGGACACCCTGACGCACTGCTGCTGGGTGAGTGGCCCCCCCCCGCTGGCTGGTGACCCCCAAGATGTCCTTGTCCTCGCTGCCTCTGGTGGCAAGGGGGCAGAAACACGTGGGGAGGTGTATTATTTTTTTTTTAATAACAAAATAAAAGGTGTTTCTGTACATCCCGCCCCCTCCTGGACAATTTTGCAGGGAACCTGTTCTGTATCTGCCTCCCTGTCCGGCACCAGGGGCTGCGCGAGCTGCACGCTGGAACCTCGTCCCGAGCAGCGGCGTGCAGAGCCGCACTAGCACAATTGTTCTTGGCATATGGGGGCTCTGTGCACACCAGCGTTTGGTTTGCACGATCATCCCTGGTGTGCAGGGGCCTTTCTGCATCCAGTGGGTTTTCCGTTGCGCTGTCCCACTTGTCACAGAGCCGTGTCCCAGCACCTCTCTGCATGCTGAGCCGCCGGCATCCCCTTACAGCCTTCCCCACACGTCAGGGTAGCGATCCCTGCACCTCGGTGCACACCAGCAGCCTCACTGCATGCCAGTCCCTGCGGCACAGGTATCCTTGCACACTCGCTTCCCCTTGCACAGGTGTCCCTGCACACCGGCTCCACCTGGCACAGGTGCTCCTGCACACCACAAAGCTGTTGTGCACTGTTCCCTGCGCACCAGCAGCCTCTTGCACGCTGCCTGTGTGTACACCACCAGCCGCCCCTGCACATCCGTACCTGCTGCATGGGGGCCTGTGCACACCCGCAGCCATCGCAGGGAGATTCCTGCAGAGTTACGGATTTACACACAGCGGCCACCGTAACAGGGTCCAGCCCTGGGATCCCACTGATTAATGGCAGGTCTGGTTTCCGATTCCTTTATTAGTTCTTGAGAGACAGTTTGAGCTGGGTGCCTCCAGAGAGGGACCTTTATCCCATACTGCATCCCCCAGTTATACCTGGACCACCCAGCACTCAGTCCCCAAGTCCATCCCCAGATCTAATCCTTTAATTCTGGTTGGTGGTCTTTTGATTTCTTATGGGGTTTCATTTCTTCTGAAGTAACCTCATTCTTTTGGGATTGGGCCTGTTGAAGCAGGTCCAGAGGAGGACCATGAAGATGATTGGAGGGTTGGAGCACCTCATCTGTGAAGAAAGGCTGAGAGAGCTGGGATTGTTGAGCCTGGAGAAGAGAGGGCTCCGGGGAGAACCCGTAGCAGCCTTCCAGTACCTAAAGGGAGCCTACAAGAAAGATGGGGACAGGCTTCTTATCAGAGCCTGTCGCAACAGGTCAAAGGTAATTGTTTAAAAGAGGAAAGATTCAGACTAGACACAAGGAAGGGATTTTTTTATGGTGAGGGTGCTGAAACACTAGCACGGGTTGCCCAGAGCAGAGGTCAATGTCCCATCCCTGGAAACATTCAATGTCAGGTTGGACAGGGCTCAGCAAACTGATTGGGTTAAAGATGCTGAGGGTGGTTTCAGTTACACAGCAGCCTTGGCTGGATTTGGGGGTTCATGCAGAATTCACCCATGTGAAAAGCAAAAAGCATTTGGACAACATCCTCAGACACACAGGGTGAATATTTGGGTTATCCTGTGCAGGGGCAGGAGTTGGACTCGATGATCCTTGTGGGTCCCTTCCAACTTGGGACATTCTATGATTCTATGTCCCTGCTCACTGCAGTGGGGTTGAACTGGATGCCTTTTAAAGATCCCTTTCAGCCCAAACTATTCTGTGACTCTATAATTTTTTTCTTGGTCCTTCTCTTCATTCCGCTCCCATCTGCTGGATCCAGAGTTCTGTGTTTGTAGCATATCCTGCTTCTGTCTGGGAAAGGGCTCATATCCTGGGTTTGGTGGGGAAAGAGCTACTTTTCAGCAGAAGCTGGGTCGGCTCACAGCCCTGGCCGCTGCCCCAAAGTGGTCAGCAACCGGCTTGGGGTTTCAGTTTCGGGTACAGCGCAGGCAGGGGGCGGCTACGGTGCCGCTCAGCTGGAATTGGGATGAGAAGTTTCCTACCCTGGAGCAGTCAGGCTTTGGTCTTCTGGGCAGGGAGCTACTTGCATTGCATGTTACCTGTTCTGTATATTCTTTTATTGTTGCTGGTGTATTTTCTCTCCCTTTGCTGTCCTGTTAAACTGTTCCTATCTGAACCCATGAGTTTTACTTTTTCTTTTCACTTCCCCACCCCACTGGAGTAGGGAGGGTGAGTGAGTGCCTGCATGGTTCTTTGTTCCTGGCAACGCTCCACGTGATTCCTTCTTTGCCACCCGGCCTAAACCACGATAAGGCCTTAGTTTTATCAGCAAGTTTCTGCTTGGTCACTTCCTGCGGCCTCCTGACGCTTCAGCTCCTTCTGCTGGTGCCGAGCTGCTCATGAAACGAGACTCTTCAGAGAGAAGAACACAGTTCCCATCCCCAGGGGTCCTTGCACACCTGCACCCATTGCAGGGGGTCCCTGCGCGCCATGGGAGACAGGTAGGAGCTGGAGGTGGCCTCGGCAGCAGCCAAAACCCTCAAGCGCTATCAGAGACCGGCTGCTTTGCTCCCCAGCCCAAGGCTTCTGCAGAGAACAAGAACTGTCCTGGCCAGAGCAGCACAGCGGGGGCTGCACAATCATCCTCAGTGCATGGGGTCCCTGCACACCAGCCCGTTTACCACGGGGGTCCTGGTGTCCCTGCCCGGCCCTCCCATTGCACGAGGTGCCACATGGGTGGCAGGGACAGTTAAACGGGGCGCAGGGCAGCAGCGCTGGGGGAGCAGCGCGAGCCCGAGGGTCTGCAGGCACGGGGGGCGAGGAGGGCGCCTGCAGCAGGCACTGGCGGCTGAGCTGCTGGCACAGGCAGCTGCCCAGGAGCAGCAGCTGGGGCAGCAGGAGCAGCTCCGCAGCTGGAGGTGAAGGAGCTCCTGCAGGAGCTCAATCAAGGTGAAACCCGCTCTCCACAGCAGGGGGGTTCCTGCACATACCCATGGCCTGTATTATTTAAGGATGAATCATAACTAAGCTATTATTTAATGAACATGGTAGCAATTATTCCCAATCTGTATTGTAATCAAAAACTGTAGCAATCCTTTTTTTAAGCAATAAAAGACAGAAAAACACACACTCATGGCAGGGGAGCTGGAACTCGATGATCTTTAAGGTTCCTCCCAACCCAAACTATTCCATGATTGTATGAAAACTAGTTGAGAGACATCAATAGCTAAATTTCAATGTAGCCATTATTAAATTGCAGGCATTAATGACTCCCAATCAGAAAGAACACAAGAAAGTTTTAGAATTTAAAATGCAAATGGCATTGGAAAGGTAATCAGGAGCGTTCAGCACTGAAATTAGAACACAGCTCTAAGTCCAGAGGCCACAACAATTCCTGCTTAGAGCCGGGACAGTGTTATCAAGGGCAGAAGTTATCCGAATCCTAAATTTGGTGTCAGGAATTCCACATTGAGATGTTGGGGATTGGGGCAGGTAGAACCTGTTTGAGCCAGAAGCAGTCTCTTCAAATGGATGTGTCATCCATCATACATAAAAATACTTAGTTTTGCATTCAATGAAGGATTTTGCTGTCCATTTTATTCTATGCACAGAGATTACAGAGCCATCTTCATGCTGAAGCACTGAAGAAGGTGGCATCAAGCATCTTCTCTCTACTCTAGGTTCAAGCAGATGGCACCTATGTAAGATGAGGGTCACAGAACATTAATTATTTCACCATGATTACAGTGAGCATTTCCTTCATTTGAGACAAAGTTCTAATACCTCTAATGAAAGTTTGCACCGCTGCCAGCCGATACTCTGTGGTTCACCAGCTGTCCAAGGTAAAGCCTGGGTAACACAACACAAGCCCGCAGCTTGTGGGAAGGAGACCGCGCACCATCTTTCCCCCCAAGCAGTTTGTGTTTCTGCTTTTCATCTTATCTTTCAGCACATCACTAGCTTATTTCCTGGCCCAGCCAGGGTATTGCAAACATGCTTCCTCATTATTTACATTAACGAGCTTCAGTCAAAGTACAAGAGAATGTTTACAGTTGTTTCATAGTTTGAATAGCTCAGTGGTTCACACAGACAACTTATTCTTATAACTGGCCTTCCCGTGTAATCCCATAACTCAGCAGAATCCAGACAAAATGGACAACCTGTTGAATTCTTATAGCATTCTACTACTGGGGTAACATTAAAATACCTTCCAACATCCACAATTCCAATATCCACAATTTACAATGTTGAATTTTACTCGTCTGGTAAGAATACCTGTATTTTTTTTAAATAGATATTTTAAAATAGGTAAACGAACAGCAGCTGTGCCCATGTCGTCACTTTTCTTCATCAGCCGTCTTCCAACAGGGAACAAGAAGCTAAATTTCTTGATGATCAGACTCAGCAAGAGAAATTGCTGCCCCAGCTGGCAGCAGCCTATGCCTCTCATTTCATCAACTACCTGCAGGAGATCCAGAGGAAGAACTTATAGATGCTGCCGGCCATGAGCTGCAGGGGGATGAGCTCGCAGCACTTCTCACCTCTAAAGTTCAAAGCATTCCTCTCACCACCAGATAACTGGAGAAAGAGGAGGCACTTACGAGGCCAAATCCCGTGTCCTACATCCACCTCTGGTCAGCAACAGCATTTGCTTTACCGCCCCAAATTTTTCAGTTTGGGAACTACTGCAGATTGAAAAGCCCTTGAAAACATGTCCCCTTGATAAAAACCTTGTTCCAAGTACCTGGTGGTGCAAAACATTATTCACAACTTCACCTACAAATGCGTGTGCAAATATTCACTTCTAAGACAAAACTAAATAGGTGATTTTTTCAGATAGCACGTGAGATTTTGCAGCTGGGAGCCTGAAATGAAAACGTGCTTTGAATAAGGGCGGCCAAAGCCACTGCTGGTTGTGAGAAATCCAAAAATGCATAAACTGACCACAGCCCAGCCTGAGGGCGTGCAGTGTCCCAGGCAGACACCGAAGGCCGGGCTCAGGGAGCTGGACGCTACATGAGCAAGCAAAGGAGGATCTCATGTCCAGAAATTGCACAAAACTGAAAAAGGAAGCTTATTCTGAGGGTTGCTTGAGAACACTTTCACCACTGACTCTTTCTTAAACAGCTCCATGTGTTTTCTTCAGGCTTTCAAGCCGTGGCTGCTCAGTACTGCACTTCAGCAGCAGAGATCTGTCTCTGGGCGTGCACGGTACATGGTTCCCCCTAACTGAGCAGACTCCCTTCCTTGTGTATTAAAATACTTGTCTCTCATATTTATGAAGGGGAAAACAACATTTTACTCCTGCAAACTGCCAGGTAACAATTCAAATCTGTTCATCTAAAAGCCTGCCTCCCTCATTTAGTCACCCTCTACCACTTCTTCTCCAAAACCAGTAAAACCAGCTACTCCTTTCTCACACCTTCTAAAAATACAGCTCAGGACATAAAGTATTCATGTCTTCTGTCTAACAGGCATCAAGGTGTGTGGGAATTGGATTCTCTCTTCTATTTTTGGTTTGGGGATGCATGCAGGTGCTGTTCTGCATAACCTCATTTTCCTCTCTGTCCGGTAGCACAGCAAAAGCATCACTACACTAGTTTTGCAATTTTTTTTTTAAGCAACCAATGTAACTTGATATTGGTAAATTGAGGTTGATTCAGAGAAGGCAAAGTTGTTGGATGTTGAAAGCCGATGAGTCATGCCGTGATAACACCACTCTCCTCTGAACACACAGACTGGTGATTATTCAGAGTAGATGAAATACAGGAGGAAGAAACCTCAGTTGCTTGAACTTTTAATAATGTGTGGTTTCACTCGAAGGAGAAAACTAGTGCACTTCCCAGGGACAGAGATGCGACCGTACGCTTGCCTGCACGCACTGGTGCACTCATGGCTGATGCTTCTTGCAAGATTAACAGCAAGGCCAAGAGAGAAATGCTGTAACTTTTTACTTCCAGATGTGGGCACTCTAGGTCATAGTTGAGACGCCAAAAAAAATTAGAGGGTAGAACACTCCTTGAACACATTTAGGTCCAAGAAATGGTTTCATGTTTGTTAACGTAACGTCACTGTGTGCTGGGGATCACAGGGGGTAAGACCAAACCACCACCAGGACTCCCAGAGCATTAAGGCTCAGGCTGCAGAGTTGGTAACGTATCTAATCACCATGCTGCTGAGACTGCTAATAGCCACAGCAAGTTTCTTCCTACTAAATATTCATCGCTACAGATTGCTGTAGCATTAAACACAGCAGCCAGGCTACTTCCAAGACCCGACACAGATCAGGTTATTGTGAATAACATGCAAAACAAAAGGTCATTACTTGTTCAAGTCTGTTCTGAACCACTCATGGGATGGGCCGCACCTTGCTGCTCCGCAGCTGAACCCACTTTGCTTTTTGTGTGAGCATTTGCTGTGTGGTGATCAGAACCCTGCCCTGCTCTGTTACCCTCTTCCCAGGCTCCTGACTAAGTGCTTGATGGCAGCCAGTGCTGACCAGCCTGTTCTGCCATCTGTCACCTACCTGGCTGCAGTGAAACCTGGGAAGTGTCCAGCCAAGATCAAGTTTGTTTTTCTGAGTCCAGGTATTTACATGGAGACAGTCAGGTCAGTACAGAGAATGGGACAGGGTTTCTCACTGACATCAGAAGTGTGTTAAGAGCTCAGCTTCTTCCTTGCTTTAAAGGGAGGTAAAATAATCAAAGTTACACAAGAATTGACACCATCTGCTCCTGAAGGAGAAATGGAACATTGACACAGGATTAACAACCATGTCAAATGCTCAGTACAAAACTTTCACATTTACAACAACAGAAGTTTTTAAGCCATGTGCTACGTAACAACTATATTCCATAAGTTGATTCTGTACCAAGCTGGTGGCGGCTACTTAACTAAATCCCAGACCACATCACTGGGTTGCCCTCCAGTATAACCTTTAGGCAACTGTAGCTTGTGCAATTCTAAAATTTCACATAGCTGAGAAACCTATGTTTGCTTTCAATTAACACCACAGCACACACAGAGCCTCTCATTTTGCATAATCCAAGCTTGCTTATACTAAGTATAGATAAATTAAAATGTCAGAAATGCCATTTTGCCACACGATCACACACGAGTCTGAGTATGAAATGAGCTCATGTGGGCTGCTATATTTATACACAATACACTTTTTCAGTTTTCCAGAATCACTAGCAGCACAGCAGCGAGACCACAGGCCTCGAGTCAGTCAGGAGTCGAAAAGCACAACTATGCAACGGGAATGGCATCTCCAGCTATCGCTTGTCTCTTTATCAGAATCCCGGGTTTCTGGCTCCCAGGGAAAGCCTCTCCAAAGCCACCCCGCTGACAGACGGGGGAGTCACAGCAACCCTGAAACATGCCTGGTATTTCTTACATCTACTGCTCTCACAAGGGAAGATAACTGCAGGGGAAAGCAGTGATAAGTGCAATGTTAATTACTACTGAAAGAAAAATCAAATCAGCAAAGTCAAATTAATAACAGACACAAAACAAACTCCCAGCTCATATGGATCAGGCAACCAGTATGCCTTCGGCTGAAACAGGATCAGAACAGCTGCATTTGTTCCCCAAAACAGGGGTTAGTTAGTACAGTACTAAGCAGAAAAGCAAGCAAGCGGGGAGAGAAGCCCTTAATTTAAATGAAAACCAAACCCACCGGTACTTCAGCATCTCCAAAAACCAAAACTCGTTCTTTAATATGCAATTAAGTGTGATTCCTCTACAATTACAGCTAATGTCTTCCTTCCTAAACTGAGGAAAGGAAGATTTTGAAACAGATCCATGGCTGATTTTAACTTTATTCAATTTTGAATGGCATGTAATGTAATCTACAGTTCAGCCTGAGCCAACACAAATTGAAATGGACTTAGCAAGAAGCCTTGACAAGGAAAAAGAACCCCCATGCTGTGGCGATACCATCTCAGTGATTTCACATTAGGAAACAGCCCCTTTGTAATCAGTCAATTAGATGAAGTCTTTGATGAGTCAAACTCCTTCTCAGCAACAACCAAAATCCTTTCAAAACCATTGGCAGCGCTGATCGTCTCATACCCACGCAGCAGATACCAACACCATCAACCACCCACGATACTGTCAGCGTAACAAGAGCCACCCCATGGACAGGTGGAGTCAGCCTGCTTCGTGTGCTCTGGACCTCAGCTGGTATTTCTGAAATGAGACAGCTGGACACTTTACTGGTGTCTGACCCAGAAATGATCAGTTTATGTGAGAGGTAAGTTTGGTTCTTTTATCTGTGACAACAGATCTTCTCAGCTATAGACACTAAGCCCAATGTGCCATAAGCCCACGGTCTTCAACAAAACAGTTTTCACCTAGTGATGCATAGCCAAGATTCACTTGCTAGCAGTCAACTCGAGCACAATTCCAATGTGTTTCCATCACACAAACTCTTTGGGGGATTCGTTAGAAATATTCAGTGTAAGTACTACCATGATTTCTGAAGCGGTTCTCTAGAGTTTACAAATAGCACAGTGTTGACTGTTTACAGACAATTCTCCCCTCTACTGTCACTGTAAGACATGAAAAGGCCTGGTCAACCAGCAAAGAAAGAAAACGGACTAGAAAAGTGCCAGGGAGATGAAAAAGTTTTATATTCTTCACAAGAACATTTGAGTCACTTGGCCTACTAAAAGTGTTCTGAGGAGCATTCACTGTTGATTGCATTTGTTTTCCGGGCTCACTGCCACTACATCACAGGGAAAATCTTGGCAGAAACTGGAAAAACTCAAAACCAAGGCTGCCATCCAGAAGATTATGAAACATCTTTGTGACCTCTTTGCATTACCTTATGTTTGCATTATCTGGAAGTCAAATGGACATGGTTGCAGCATTGTACCTGGACCTCCTGGCTGTCTTTTGGTGAGCTGCTCTAGCATGAGAGGAATACACAGCTATTCAGTTTGTCCTTGTAACAGACATAAAACAGTGCTGCTGTACCTATGGCAACATCTCCAAAGTCAATTCACCTCACTAGGATTTTGTTCATTGCCTGGCAGCACTAGAAATTGATGGCAACATCTACACAGAGCTCATTTTCACAGCAAAACAGACTTAATTGTCCAGCTCCTCTGCGAGCTCTACATTAAACTTCTGTAACATGAAATCTTAAATTATTAATCAAGAAATCCTGAACATCTTCTAGTATTTGCAGTAGAGCAAAAGCAGGAAAGCAGCACTGGCAGGAGGCAGCCACAGCAACCGACCGTACACGGTAAAATCTGCTTAAGCCACAGCTAATACAGCCTACTCTGTTGCCATGGCTGAGCTGCAACTGGTACCCAAACAACCCTGCCTACTGCTAGTTCAGAAGCATCTGCTCATCGCTGTTAATTAGAAATTAAGTGAATTCTGAAATACGCTGAGGTTTTAACTTGCCACAACACTCACAAAGGCTTTTTGAGAAAGGGTTCACCTTTCCCTACTCAGCGCTGTTTGTTAAGGGCAGAGTAACTTAGGGTGCAGAGAAGCAAGTTGCTACTACGTGTAAAATTCTACTTAAGCCATCTGACAAGAAACAAGAACACACCATGACCAAAAGCAGAACAGGACCAAGCCGAACACCAAGCTTTTTCAGAACTGATGGCAGAATTCAAGTTAAGCAATAAACTGAATGTACCATTTTCAGAAGCCTAACACATCATTATCTCTGGAATTCATTCCAGCTTCTCTGTGTTCATCTATGCCTTGTTAACAGGATTCAAGAATTGAATGGTATTTACCTGAGTAATTTGACTCAATTATTTGCAGTCAGTAGAAAGGATACAAACACTTCCCCATCTGTAGCAAAATCCTGGCCTTTCCCAAACCCTCAAACAAATCTTCCCCAAAAGGAACTGGTGGATGCAAATGCCAGCATTTCAGCAAACTGCTTTGCATCCCTTTATCTCAGGTGTGGGGTACAGCCAGCACAACTTCCTGCACCCACGACAATGGGAGGACAAGGAAAAAGAAACCACCTTTTGCTTAGAAGATGCTGCCCTTCGCTCTGTCTGTTGCTGACTGCTGTAAGACTGGCCCCTGGGCCAGATGGGCCCTTGGTGTGGTTCAGAGTTGCTTTGTTCCTACAGACACAAAAAGAGTAGAACAAATAGAAATACTTAAGGTAACAGAAATACATAAGAGTAGATGAAGGTTAAAGATCAGAAAAGCACTAAACATCAGTCTAGCAGCAATCTTATTCCATTTTTTAAGACAACCACAAACAGCATAAGAAAAACAAAGCAAAACAAAATAAAAAAAAAAAACCAAAACCCAGTGAAAAGCAAAAGCAAAAACTGGCAGAATCTGCTTAGGAAACACCTGAGAGGAGATTGAGTCCTAAATTAGGGAATTAGGGACAGACCCCAGGTGATTACAGGACCCTGCAAATACCCACTCAAAAGTACAGACAACTCAGGGTATTAGTAGAACACGCCTCTGAGGAATCAAAACAAGTAGGAATTTCCCCAAAGCACAGGCAAGGTGGAAAACTGGCACAAGCATTTCAGACTGAGGAACACGAACAACTGACTTTCAGCTTTACTTTTGACATATTTTCCTTCCTTACAAAGCAATACCTGCTTGGGTAACATGAAATTCATTTATCTGCTCTGTAGGAAGGATGCTGTGGATGCTTTTCACCTCACAGATAAGAGTATGAATTCTGTGCTTAGTAAACCTGGAACTGCCAACAGCTCTGCAAGTGGGCTCAGAAGTCACTGACCAACTAGCAGCAGGTACAGCTGCTGGGTCACAGCCAGGCAACTTCTGCATTAGCAGGAGCAGAAATGGTTTGCTTTTCTTTTAATAACAGCAGCATAGACAGAGGTGGAATAGAAATGGTTTGCTTCTCTTTTAATAACAGCAGCATAGACAGAGGTGGAATAAAAACCTTTAATTATTAGTACGTCACTCAGAACAATGACCTGTGATATTCCAAATATGCCATCTATTGTCTTTTCTCAGACATTTAATGCAACGATGATTTACAGCCTCCAGAGTAAGAGAGCTTGTACCAGGGAGCTGGGCTGTCATGTGCCACCAATGTAGTTTTGGTAACGTTGTACAAAATAAACTAGAACAAGTCTGTTTATATAGTTTATATATCGTGGAACAACACTAGATGGTTGCATGAGCCAATGATTGCAGGGTATTTTCTATTCGCTGGTACATTTACCAGCACAATATTTATTTTTTTAAATAATATATTAAACCAGAAAGAGTATAAATGTTAAACAAGGCAAATTTCATCCTTCATGTTCTTTAGCACTTCACTTTCACTTCTTAATTCATCCATATTGTGGAGTAATGTAAATTCTGCATGATGCAAATAGCTATTGCTCTGTTTGAAAACTCATTTTGCCTTAAGTGAGATTTTTACTGTGGTAATCAGCAACCCTTTGAAATTCTACAGCTGAACACAAAATTTGCCTTCTGTAAGTATTCAAGTTGAAGCGTATTTTTGGAAGTTAAATAGTATGCTGTCCCAGCTGGATGGGAATTGTGTACTGGTTATGAAGGACAACACATGCTACAGGGAAAGAGATCTTGCATAGCTGAAGTAGCTGGTTGTTTGGGTGGTTTTTTTTTAAATAGTCTAGCTTTCTGTATTTCAGAGATCATCCTTAACAAAGAAATTACAGCCTTTTCCTTCTTCGTAATTACCATTAACTTCCTTCTACATTCTCCTTCTGAACTGATGAGTCCAGCCTGTAAGAGGTATTTGAAGCCACTTCTTCACAACATGCTTTCAAAATGATGAAGACCATGATGTAAGTGAAGGTCACACACTTCCTGCTGTCTTTGTGCAGCAGGACATTTATGAAGCATCACTAATGACTAATCAGAAATAATAATCAGTTGCAAAAAGTATGAAACAAGATTCTTAGCCAGCCATTTGCATTTAATCAGACAGGAGCCAAACAATGCTGAGTGGCACCCACTGTGATGAGGCAATCTAGTCAGAAATAGCCCAGGGTTTGCCATTTTCCAACCTGAAGCATCAAAATGATACCATTAGTCTTTCTTACTCTTTTTCTAAATACACTATATGAGGATTAAGGAAAAAAAAACCAAACACAGACATTATGAGTGTGTCATAACTGTACAGTGCCTTAAAGAAAACCAAACAAAACACAAAAGCAAACACAAAACCCAGCAAAACCTCCCACTTTACTGAAAAAAAATCCCAAGGAAGGTCCTTGGATTCTAGGAACAACTTGGTCTCTTAGATTAAGAAGCATATTAGAAAGTACATCTGGTTAGGCAATTTAAATAGCTCTTAACTCACTTTGCAGTGGAGTATTCCTGGCTAATGAAGACTGAGACAATGCTGATGCAAACTCCTGTCTCCAGAATTTACTCTCCCATTAACAGAGACGCTCACACGGTCTTTCTATAAATCTTAGGCTCCAATAAAGTGTATTATTTGGAATACTGCTTCTCTAATTATTATATTTAATAATTGTGGAAAGGGCAGGCTGATCCAGGCCAGTCATTAATTTGCTAGTAAATGAAGCGTTGCAAAGAAGGTCTTGTGATTATAGTTTAATGCCAGTTAACACAGATACTTCTTACCCTGTGTTGCAGGAAAGAAACAACCACTCTTCATGAGCTTCATCAGTTCAGCTTTTCTTTCCCCCCTTGTAGCAAGAATACAGCTCTTAAAATGCCTCTTACTACAAAAGTCAAAATCCCTACAACGTATGAAAAGGGGGAGACAAAATATGACAGATAGATACACCCCCAAGACCGATCGTCTGAGTGAGAGATGGGATGGAAATCTCCTGCCTTCAAGAACCAGCAGCTGCCATAGAAATCCATACCCTGCCTTACATCCCCAAAGAGCTGTGGTCCACACAGCCCAGAAAGCAAAGCAGTTGTAGCAGGGAACACTTGTAAGAAGTACTTCATGGGAGAACATGATCCATTCATCAAGACTGGTATCAACTCTTACTCCCAACTGTATTCAGGTAAGAGCACAATCAGAAATTCTATTATTAACTATGAGAAAATGCCCAAGATAAGCAGAAATGTCTAATCGAAATTGAACTTGAGTGAACACAGAACTTAAGTACCTTGACTTGAACATCATCAGAAACAGCACACTACAGTTAAAATTTCACATATATAAAGTCACGAGATAAATCACTAACAAACCAGACATTACTCGGCAGCTACAAGCATTTAGGCTCCAGGTTCCCTCCATCTCTATCCCCTTAGCCAGTACAATTACTTGCCATCCTGTGTTAGTCATAAAGCAGTTTTCAAAACACAAGCTTCTTCTATAATGAGGAGAGTTGAATCAACTGATTAAGACAAAAAAGAAACAAAGTACATCCATAACATAGGAGAACAGAGCCCTCCCAGGGTATTTGAACTACTCTGTAGAACAGAAAACCAAATTCTGGGTGGGGTTTTTTTGTTTGGTTGGTTGGTTTTGGTTTTTTAAGTATCAGAATTCTAGAAGACAAAAAAGATACAAATAGTATTCTGTATTTCACATTTTTATTAGCTTCTTGCTGGCAGGCATTACAGTTGGGAATAATATTGCACCAGGCATTAAAAATACGAATTCTACCACTGGGACATTTTGCATTTAGAATCCAATATAAACATTTCTAATCATATTTCCATGGCTACAGATAATATTTGGTTGCTTGGTTTATATGCATAGAAATAAACAGTTGTCATAACTGTAAGAAATTGTACTTATCAAGTACTTTTAAAGAGTGGGATTTGTTTTCATAGAATATTACAATAGTGTTTATTGATTTAGAAACGTGATTAGTCTACAAGATAGCAGGTTTTCCTCAGTTGCATCTTAAATTCTGTTTGTTTCTTCCTCCCAGTTCCGTAGCATTAGTTGGATTAGAAACCATTTAAACTGAGTTAATTTTAGCACTTTAAGTTGCGTCAGAGAATTGTGTTAATGACACAAAATACCCTATTGTACTAATTCTTTGGACTCCCTCTTTCAAACAAAAAGGTGTCTTGACAGAACAGGCACATGCATGTTTTTTTCTGAACAGGACAAAAGGACAGAGCTGCTAGAGAACGAAACTCCTCCAGTCCTTACTGATAAACAATAAATAGTTGTATAAAAAAAGCCCACATTGTTGCTTTAATCAAAATCCAGACTCTCTCAGGGATACTGTCCAACTAAGTTGCTAATCACTGAAGTGGCTCCTGGAGTTAGAATCAGTCATCTGTTTTCCGTGCCAGTCTACAGAAAGTCCAGTTGTGCTCCACTGTGTTTTCATTGGCACGCTCGCTCATATGATGAACTCTGGTATTCCTAATCGTGAAGCCTTGCTTCGTGATGTACTCCATCAGATGGACTCTGAGCGACACTTCCTGGTGATAATCGCACGGCCCAAAAGTGAAGGAAACCTGGCAGTCCCTGGTGTCCATCATATGCTTATTCCACTTCGTGAAGTGGTTTGAAATGCCTTCCAGTAATGAATGGACTTTTGTTGTGATCGTGAGCTGCGTGATGATTACAGCCACTGGGTTGGAGTACTTGGAAAGCTTGCGGGTGCTGGACAGCTCCACCACCTCCTCAAAGGTATCCACAGGATACAGCGGCTTGGGGTCATTAAGACACTGAATTAGTGGTTCAATCTGATAGAAGTCCGCCTCCTTACGAAGTAGGTCAAACTCCTTGAAGTCCAGTGGCAAAGTGAGCTCTGAGGTCCTTAAAAAGTTAAGAACATAACGGAAAAGT
This sequence comes from Phaenicophaeus curvirostris, assembly GCF_032191515.1. NCBI lineage: Eukaryota > Metazoa > Chordata > Aves > Cuculiformes > Cuculidae > Phaenicophaeus > Phaenicophaeus curvirostris. The sequence continues at coordinate 14,809,838 of NC_091402.1, forward strand.
GGTCCATCTCTGTCAATAAAGTAATTGCCCTGAGAGTCCCTGGCAGTGGGGAAGTCTCCCCTGAACATGGCCCCAAGCATTGAGTCAGGATATCTCGTTAGAGTTGTGAGGGAGGTCGTATACATGTGTCCACCCACATTTAGCGTGACTGGATCAGTCATCTAGAAAGAGAGAAATTGCAGAGTTTATCAAGCCACCACAAGAAGATTCGATCACCTCACCGACACGCAGAGCAAATATGGTTTGAAACCTGCAGGCTCTGGAGAGACTCACGCTTCTCCCATTCCAAGCCTTCAAGAGGTGTTTGAACACGAATAAATCCAAGCGACCTAGCAACAAGGCACAACTGGCAACTAAACAGGATGACACTTAATATTCAGAACGCGCGTTTCCAGAATGCTTTGGAAATCTTAACAACTGAGCTACTGTCAAAGAAGCAAGTTTTGCATTTGGGCAACAAATTTTTTCCTACTCTACAGATGGGCAAATGAGAACAGAGATTTCCTGAAGAACAAGTTAGTCTGACAGAGGCCTATCAGTGCTCCTGACTTTCACAATCTGTCTCTCATTCTAGAACAAGAAAAAAAAAATAAAAAGAGAGAAAGACAGACAGACAAATCAGCTGAACAAGTCTGAAGCCTCTTTCTCTCCCTCAAAAGAGGATGACAGTGCAAGTTTAGACAAAGGACCAAGAGCTAACAATCCAAATAATCCATGCACCAGTTAAGAGGTATCATTAAAACAAACAAAAAATAACTTTCAGCTTATAACTTTAAAAAGAAATATTTATTAGCAAATTAGCATGCTGCATAGAAGAGGGGGGCCAGAACACAAACCAGTCTGCATCAGCTTCCAGACAGCACATGAGGAAGCAAGAGAGAAAGGAACATAAATCCCATCTGGCCACCAACCCTAACAACCAGGACTGAGGCCAGCCAGAGAAGAGAGACATATGCACGGCAGCAGAATGTTTAGAGAAAGAGAAGAGGAGAAAAATAGGATGTGTTTGTCTAGTTGGAAACAGGGTTTACAAGGAAAAATATTTTTCTTTATAAATAAAATTATGAAGTCCTAATAAAATGACAAAGTCCTTAAAGTTATATGCAGGAGGCACAAACTACTTTCAGCTTTTTTTATGTTAGGAAAATGGTAATAGTGAGTTCCAGGCATCAGTTAAGTACTCACTGTTTGTACCTAGGAAATACAAATCTGAGCTCTCCCCACAAACAGCAAGTGAGGTGAAACACCCCTGAGAACGTGAGCAAGCTGTTGTAACAAGCACAGTTTTTCTTCTCACATGACTGAAGTTCTGGGTTTACACAAGACAGATCTGGAAGGACTCTTACCGCAGGATCTTGAAAGCTCAGTTGTACCACACAGCGCACAATTACAGAAGCTCACTTACCATATATCCCCAGTCTCCATTATCCATCTGTTCAATTGCTTGAACTGTAGTATTCCAAGTTTAACAGAAGGCTGCTGAAAGGCTATGCAATTCACCTCTTATTATCTTCCTGCAGGAAAAACCACACACAAAAACAAAGAACAAAACATGGCAGACCATCAGTACCTACAAGAACAACCAAGGGGAATGCTTTCTAATCAAAGGCAGGCTCTCTGTCAGGAGAGCAGCCAGCTACAAAGCCATATTAGCAGGAGAATCTACAAAAGAGCTTTTCCCTCATTCTCCCTACACGCTACCCACAGGACTGCCTCCGGAGCACATGGGTAATCACTTTACCAGCTGTCTGACCATCTCAGATTGTTAAATAACAAGCAATGTGCCTCTGAGGATAATGTACATTCACAAATGGACTACCTTCACCTGGCAAACAGAGTACTTTGAAGACAGATGTCCTTTTCCCAATTTAAAAAGGTTTGTTTAGCCACCATTGAGGGCATACATGTGATCCGTTAATATTAGTCAAAATTCCCATGCTCCAGTTTCAAACTCTGCAGAAGAATAAATCAAGCACGAAAGTCAATGAAAAGTAAGAAGAAAAAAAAATCTCACTGTGGAATTAATAATTCAGTAGTGGAGAACTACAATTGATAGCATTAATCTACAAAGAGTACGAATGGACTTCACAGACACATACATGCTCACAAAAGAAATCTCTTTAGGGACAAGCCAGAAGACATCAAACACGTTTTCAACACTGCTCCAACAAAAGCAGTTTGAGAAGTGGTTCATGCCGTTCTTTCCCAGAAGATGCTGAACTGCTGACTTGCATAACAAGGAGACTCTCTCCACACGAGCATGGCAAGGGAAATCCACAGCACAGGTTGTGCAACTTGAGGCTCTGGCAGGGGGAACAGCGAACGACCCCAGACACCAACAGACTTTTCCAAAGGTAGCCTGTCAACCACGCCAAGCGATGCACGGACAGAGAAGCCAGTCATCAGTAAGCCTCTATCCCTACTCAGAGCCTGTCCCTCTGCTAGAGCTGCTGAAAATTTAGGTCAGTCTGTTTTAAGAAGGGTACAACTTCTCAGCTTTGTTTATTTTTATATCTTAAAGATCACACAATTACCAAAACTTCTGCTCCCATCCTCTTTACTAGCAAACTTCAACACACACAGTCACCCAGCCAAAAGCAGCATGAAGATTTAGCTGAGCCAGAGCCCTACATTCCAAAGCAACTGAAGGTCCACAGTTAATTCCCAACCAAAACAATTACTTTCCCTTCTCATTCCTAGCAAACAAGGTCAACCTCATTCACCACAGAACAAGGCAGCACATCCCACCTCTCTGGGTCCAGCTACCCTGCCCAAATCCACAGCCTGGGTACAACAGCGTCTGGCAGATCAGACCTTCAGGGGCTAGCAGCATGAGCACAGCCTCAGCTGCATTGGAGAGCAGAAAAAATCCAAGAAACGGGATATGAAAATCATGAGGTCAGACAACAAAAGACTGAGGAATACTAAGATACAGAACTAGTCGTACCAGGATCCTATTTTTACAAATTAGAGACAGAGCATGCCTCAAGAAAATACATTAAAGCACATCCACCCCCCAACAGCAGATAAACCTGGAACGCCAGCTCTTTTGCCAACCTCTGTAATTATTTTTTTTTAACTGCTCACAAATCAAGAAGTGAATTCATTCAGGTTTTCTTTATTTGGAATTGTCATTCAAGTACAGCTCATTAGCTTTTATCAATAGCCACACCTTTCAAATTCCAGCACCTATATGTGTTCTTCTGGTCAAGTATAACATGCGGATGCATTAAACCCATAGGAGACTGGTACAGGTTTCTGATATTCAAGGTAAACATTCACTTCAAAGTGAAATGATGCAGCCAGACAGAAACTTCGACAGAAGTGATTTGCAGTCTTAATAGAATTAATTTGAATTATACATGCAGAATATTCCTCAGAAAGAGAGATGTCCATCAGTTATTTAAACTGATGGACAGACACTATTTATTTTGGTCAGCATCTAAGTTCACAGTACAGATTAATCAAGACTTCCTTTAATCAGAGAAAGAAAATGATGGCACTGCCTGTCTGTACGAGGGCATGAACTAACTTTTGATCACAGCACTGCTATGTAGAATCATAGAATCATAGAATAACCAGGTTGGAAGAGACCCACCGGATCATCGAGTAACACCAGAGCAAGTAATTTAGGAGAGTAATTAGCTGAAAAAAACCCAGCCCTCAACATATAAGCAGCATTGAGAAGTTTCACTACTCTTTGCGTAAGGACTCAGTGTCACGGAGCACGCACAAACCTCCCTGGCAAAGCCAGTGCTGGAAAGAGATGCACAAGGTGAAGGGACGATACTGGGAGGCCATGTTAAAATGCTCGAGCGTGATCACAGCTACCCCCTGCTTACCTCATCAGCCTGGGAATTTCTAGACAACTTCATCAGCAGAAACAGCTCTGTTCAGGTACCACCTGAGCTTAGGACCAGCAACCACATCACAACAAGGGTGAGGACGTATGCCCTTCACGATGATTGCCCTTTCAATGATGCTGTAAATTCTTCCTGAATGAAATATAATGATGCATCACAGACGCTCGCAGGTGGGCAGACGCTCGCTCCATCCATACCCTGGGATGGGCAGCCTCAAGCCAGGTCTTGTCCCTGGGTCACACAACAACATACCACACCCAGGGACAGCCTCACTAAAGTGGCTACTCACATCCAGACAGCAGAGGACATGCAGCCATATCCAAAGACAGCCTGCCTTTAATAACTGTAACAAACATTCAGTTAAGATGAAACTCAGCCAGACAAACTGCTGACACCATTTAAGCGAAACTGGACATGGTTCTGTGGTGAGAGAAGCACGCTGATTGTGTCAAACCACAGTCCTGCTTTCGTTTAAGCTGCTTCTTCAAGCAGGGAGAAGACGGGCAGCGTCAGCACGGTCATCATAGCTGCTGCCACAGGCCAGCACCAAGCACATCCAAAACTAGAAAGGTACAATGAGAAGCGAGCACCTTTGAAGAAAAGTGCTCAAGTCATCATTTCATACTTAATACACCAAATTGGACACCTGCATTTATAAACTGTTCCCTCTCATTTCACGTATTATGACTCAGAGGATTACAAGGCTATTCACCAGCAACACTACTGCAACAGGTAGTCCCATTAACTTCAGCAGGGCTTCTCCCAGAACAGAACTGCTAACATGCAACCATTTTGCAAGGTGAAATTCAGAGAAAGCAAGTGAGAGTCAGCTGCACATCTGCATCTGTGAACAAACATACACACACGGGCTCAGGACAGGCCCAGGAGATGTCAGCAGCACTGCCAAGTGTCTGCACTGCATCTGGTCAAGGCCACAGGCTACACACTGCACCTGGAGAAAATCATACTGTGTGTCATACACAGCTACTTAAAGGAGAGGCAGAAATACACCTATGAGTTAAAAGTCAAGAGGCACTAGTTCCATCTAGTTTTTCCAACAAAAGAATTAAAGAATATACTACAGCACTAGTCTTTAATGGACAGTTTGGTATCAATATTGCAACACAAACTGTTTAACATCAATTACCTTAGATTTGTAGGCCAGTCCAGAGTCGACAGGAATTCTACCCCTGGCAACTTAAAAATTAAAAAGAGCAAAAACAGGACTCTACTTAAACAGATAAATATACCTGGTATTTCAAGCTACTCGCCCACTTAGTGAGCTCCCTGCCTCTCACACTTCAATGTCCAAAGATGATAAAAAGGAACTCCTGTCCCCCAGCACAGTTGTGCTGCACACAGACAGCCTCTCTATCCCCCAGCCACTCATAATATTGAAAAGTGAGTTTTTATTGTAATTCATTATTGGTGACTCACCCGAATGGACAAAATCTAAGCTAGCATCAGTGATTACTGTACTCCACCACACCGTACAGCAAAGCTATAGTCTGCAGAACAAAACCACGAGGATACAGCAATGTGCTACCCTAACCAAAGAGGAGGCAAGTTCTTAAAACAACTCATTACTGAATCTTCTGGTAATTCAGATCAGCTTCACTAAAGAAAGTATTCACCACCTTCTACACATGTCAAGTTTATAACGACTAATGTAGTTTATTAAAAACTAAGTTAGTTCTTGCGTGTCTTTAGTTGCTTTTTACTTAGTCCTCACCTCAGGCAGGAAGGAAGAATGCTCACACCAACCACTCAGCATTTTCACTCTTTATGTCTAATTGCTTCACTGTAAATTCCAAGCTCCTGAGTTTCCTTCCCTCCCCTGAGGAGCTCTACAACATCCTCGTTTTAAGTTCAGGTTCCAGACTTTTATTTGAACTGCTACTGGCTTGAAATGCCCATGTTGCTTTGGCCCTCCTCTCATGAGAGCTGAAAGACCCTTGCATGTAGCCTTGTGCTGCTGCAGGAATCCAAGCCACCCAGGCTTTCAGCACCTGTGACAACAGTTGGGTTTTACCCACATACATTGCTGCTGGGAAACTAACAGGTAGCTGTCTGCGCATGGAAACGTGTCCAGACGGCTTTGGAGAAGTGTCAGAAACACCGAGTCTCCCTGCACATACCAGCACATGCACGGACCGAGCAGCAACGGCAAGAAAAGGGCAGAAATCCTTCTCGTGACCCCTGGCCAAAGAGGGGACCCAAGCCTGCATCTGGAGCTGGGAAGCATCTGTTTCCATCACAGAAAAGCCAGAGAACTCACTGTAGAAGAACACTCCCCAGGATCACAATGATTCAGCAAAGATGCTGGAAACGAACCCAGACATTCTGCCTCCCCCCTGTCAGTGACCCGAGGCCACACCCTCGCCCTAAACCAGCGTCCCAACTCTGCCTCCTCTCCCCGGTGGGCCAGGAGGACCCACTCCCTCCCAGCGCAGGGTGGGACCCGCATATTCCAGACCCTTCCTGCTAGAGATCCGCGCTGGGCGCCCTGGCTCCCACCACGGCTCCCCTCCCCAGCCCAACCGGGAGCAGGACCCGCGCACCGGCTGTCCCCTCCCCACCCTAACACCGGGGCCCCGCAGCCCTCCCCCGGCTCCGAAAAGGCACCGGGAGCCCAGCCCTTTCGCCCCCGCCCGGGACGCGGCCTCAACGCGCTCCCCAACATGGTCCGAGCACCCCACCCGCCCCGGGCCGCGGGCACCCGGCCCCTCCGCGCTGCCCGGAGCCAGGGCAGGCCCCGCGGCCCCGGCCCGGCACTCACGGGCGCAGCTCCCGGCGCGGCGACAGAGCCCGGTGGCGGCAGCAGCAGCAGCGGCGGCGGCGACGGCGACTGCAGGCGATCCCGGAGCCGAGCCGCCGGCGCGGGCGGGGGCGGAGCGAGGGTGCGTCCCAGCCAAGCCCCGCCCGGGCCGCCCCACCCCCGGCACCGCCCCCGTTCGCTTCAGGGCCCGCGGCCCGGTGGCCGCGCTCGGGCCCGCCTCGGCCCTGCGGCCGCCGCGGCGTCACCGGCGGGGCTGGGAGGGGCGCGGCCCGGGCAGCCCCGTCTCCGGAGGGCGAAGCCGTGGCCGCGGGCGGGGCGCTGGAGCCCGAGCCATGCGCCTCCCGGGCAGCGCGGGGGTCGGGGCGCGGGGCCTCCCGGCGGGCCCGGCCGCCGCCGCCGCCGCCACAGGGGGACCGGAAGTGGCGCGCGAAGGGCCGCGCATCCCGCCGCGAGACGGAGCTCTCGCGAGAGTTCGGGCGGCGCGCGCGCCGTGCTGGGGCGGGGCCGCGAAGTCACATGTGGCGCGGCGGGTGTGGTCTCGCGATCACTGGGGCGCGGCCTCACCACCGCGGGGCAGCGAGAGGGGTGTGTTTTCATCGTCACGTGGTATGAAGGCGGGACCTAACCGTGACGTGTCGCCCTGGGGGCGTGGCCTCATCGTCACGTGTGGCGCAAAGGGGCGTGGCCTCCCTGTCACGTGTGCGGCGCGGCCCCGCGGTAGAGGACACGGCCAAGATGGCGGCTGCGGCGGCGCTGCGGCTCCTGGCGCGGCGGGGCCTCTCCGCAGGGCGGCCGCTCGTCCAGCAGCGCCGCGGGATCCGCCTCTCCGCGCCCGCCGCCATCCAGGTAGCGGGGCCGGCAGAGAGGGGCTGGGGGAAGCGCGCGGGGGCGGCGAGGGGCGGCGCGGGGCCGCGCCCCCGCGTCCTGCCCGCCTGCCCGTGTCTCGCAGGTGACGGTGCGGGACGCGCTGAACCAGGCGCTGGACGAGGAGCTGGAGCGGGACGAGCGCGTTTTCCTGCTGGGCGAGGAGGTGGCCCAGTACGACGGCGCCTACAAGGTGCGTGGCCGCCGTTCCCGGGGCGGGCGGGAGCCTCGGGCGGGCCCTGACCCCCCTCCTCTGCCCTGCAGATCTCCAGGGGGCTCTGGAAGAAGTACGGGGACAAGAGGGTGATCGACACCCCGATATCGGAGGTGAGGCTGCCCCCACACCCTGCCCTGGCCGTCCCTTCGCAGGCTGCTCCCCGCTCTTACCCTTGGTTTCCTTCCCTTTCAGATGGGCTTCACGGGCATAGCGGTCGGTGCTGCCATGGTTTGTAAATTTACATTCCGTTACTCCCAATTAAACCCTTAAAATAAACTTGCTATGCGCCGAGATGTACTAAAATATACTTTGATATATCAAACAGGCGGGGTTGAGACCGGTCTGTGAATTCATGACGTTCAACTTCTCCATGCAAGCGATCGATCAGGTTATAAACTCTGCTGCCAAGACCTGCTACATGTCTGCGGGCTCCATCGCCGTTCCCATCGTCTTCCGGGGACCCAACGGGGCATCCGCGGGAGTCGCCGCTCAGCACTCGCAGTGCTTTGCGGCTTGGTACGGGCACTGCCCGGGACTGAAAGTTGTTAGTCCTTGGAGCTCAGAAGATGCCAAGGGTCTGCTGAAAGCATCGATCCGCGATGATAATCCAGGTGAACGCAGGCAGATCATGGCAATACCTAGCACTTGATTCTGAAAAAAATGTGTCTTCCCCTCCTGCCTCATTTAAAACAACCACCTAAAAAAAGATTGTTAAACTCCAAAACGCTTTAGGTTGCTTTACTGCAGCTTTAAGGTACTTGCAGAGGCGCAGAAATATTTATTCTTTTCCTAACAGTCACTTGCCCGCTGGCAGCAGGCTGATTTTGTGCTGTTACCAGCTGCGTGTCTTTAGTGCCACTCTGGGTAACTTAGAAGTATTTATGACTCTGTCATAGAGGGGTTAAAAAGGATGCAGATGAGGCAGGAGGAGTTCCTGCATGTGCAGCGTCTATATATAAAACTCATTTTTATAGATCATTAAATTTGCACAAATGTCATTCATTAAAAGTAATGCAGTCTTTGTCTTTATTTCTCACAAACGTGCATGAAAAATCTTAAGACCTTTCTAAAACTAGTGATTCTACTGTCATCTACCAAAAGTCAACTATCTGATCTCGTTTAAGACTGATTTTAGACAATTTTTTAAATAATTCAGCATTGAAGTAATGATTGGGATTTTTATTTATTTATTATTTAGCTGCTACTCCCAGGCTGAACTCAAGTCCTTGTTACCTGGGTGGGCTTTGTGTATTGATCTGTCTATTGCAGTACTTCTCATCATTAGTCCAGTGCCTGCAGATGTATGCATTAATCTAAGTATGTTTTCTTCTAGTTGTGATGCTGGAAAATGAATTACTGTATGGTGTTCCCTTTGAAATGTCTGAACAGGCACAGTCAAAGGATTTCCTTGTTCCAATTGGAAAAGCTAAAATAGAAAGGGAAGGTAAGCCAAAGATACAGTTTGTTTCCTTATTAACTGAAGTGCTTGGGGAGTTTTTTAATATCTTAGCTATTCAGCATGCTGCTCTTATGGGGTACAGGAAAGTATTTCAATGTTAAGTGTTCAAATGTAGTACATTTTATTGTTCTGTTACCCATATAAAGAAAGATCACCTGATTCTCTGTATCTCAAAGTCTACCCTTCTGTAGGATTTTCTCTGTAGTAGAGATGGAGAAGGTGATGATCACTTTAGTATGTATGTCAAAAAATGCAGAAAGAGATCATTGTAATATTTCAGCCCCATTTGTTCATAATTCACCACTGAATTTATGTGAATGTTTGAAAATGATGATCTGAAAACTATATTAAACATCTCTTCAGTTCCCTGAATTAAAGGATAAAGTTTGTCAGCATAGTCCTTCCACTACCACTGTTCATGTATGGGTGTGGAATACTCACCACTTAAAATATACGTAAGGAACTTAAATTTACAAGAGAATCCTAACTTTACCTTGAAAAGACCTCAAGGTCCAGAAAAAAGCTTTAATTCTTGAAGTTTTTTTCTTTTGTCATGCTTTTTCTGTTCCAGGAACTCATGTTACGTTAGTGTCACACTCAAGACCTGTTGGGCACTGTTTGGAAGCAGCTGCTGTACTTGCCAAAGAAGGTGTAGAGTGTGAGGTAGGTGGGGTTTCTGTTGCTTTTTTCTTTTCCTGAAGTAGAGAAAAATGCAGAGGGTCTTCTTGTTCAGGTGCTGCAAAATTCAGCGTAATAGCTTTGAGCTGCTTATATTTGTAAATGCCTTACCAGCATGTGCATTTCACGTTTCTGAATTTCACCTTTTCATCACAAAATTAACACAGAACTAACGATTTTCAGATTGACCCAACTGTCTGGTGAGCAGAACAATGACAGTATGTATTAGTATGGTTGTATCTTGATATAGCGAGACTCGCCAATCTGGGATTTCCCAAGAGCCACCAAGAACTGTTGTGAGCAGTCTCTGCCAGAATAAATCGTTAGAAATTTTATTAACTCTTAAATCTTGTATTCAAGTTAAAACAGATTAAAAAAAGTGCTAAAGGGCACTGTACCCAAACGGTGGTAACTGACAGGCTCAGACCACAGCAAAACTCACACAGTCCCTACGTGTTCCCCTCCAGGTTATAAATCTGCGTACCATTCGACCAATGGATATTGAAACAGTGGAAGCCAGCGTTGTAAAGACAAACCATCTTGTAACTGTGGAAGGCGGCTGGCCACAATTTGGAGTAGGAGCTGAAATCTGTGCCAGGATTATGGAAGGTACCAAGTTTTGCAGTATATGTGTCGATCTTATTCCTTAGTCTAAATCCTGACAACTTCCTGATAAAGCCAGATGAAGGCAAAGTGAGGGGGTTATATCTAAGGATCTTGAGCCTAGCTGTCTTGCTGTAGAGATTATCACAGTGGATCCCACTCATCCTCTGCTGCAAGTAATGCTTATCCCACTGTGGGAGAAGCAGGATAGAAGCTTTTTGTCTAAACCACAGTACATGAAGATAAAAGAGCAGGAACAGCACTCACTGGAATGTTAGAGCTCTGGGAACAAAATTGTTTAAGGTTCAGAAATAGAATTGAGAGAAAACCCATAGCACATGGCAACCTGACCACTCTTTTCTGTTTCAGGACCTGCCTTTAACTACCTGGACGCTCCAGCCGTGCGTGTTACTGGTGCAGATGTTCCAATGCCTTACGCAAAAATTTTAGAAGATAACTGCATACCTCAAGTGAAGGATATAATATTTGCAGTGAAGAAAACATTAAATATCTAAGTTGTAAATACACATTTTAAAGTCATGCTTGTATCAGTGGTGTAGGGCAAGCTGTATGCGTAACTTCTGTTCTATAGCTACGTGAACTTTTGTACAGTGGGGGAAGTACAGTGACCCCCTAGGGTATTTATATGGGGTTACCCTCTAAGCCACACTTCATATAAGCAACAGTGTAATGTGGTCATGTTTGTTTGTTCAACAGTACAGGTGGGTTTGTGGTACTGTAGGTGGACAAGTCCCATTCTAAATTCAGATTGAGGTAAAAATCCTCTGTTTCTGCTTGGCTTGTAATTACCAGACCAGCTGCATTAAACTGCCTGAGTGAAGAACTGCAGTAAGCAAGAGGGGTCCCTGGAGTCCAGCCCTGGAATGCTGTACAGCTCTCTCAGAGCCCATGGTCATGAGGCTTATTAAAGGTGAATGATCAGACTGGAGCGGGTGAAGCCTTGCTTTTCAGTTCAACATTTAACTCAACTACCCACATTGGAAGCCTGTGGTGTGGGTTAAGAGATGGCTGACGTGTTTAGTTTGAAGAGCACTCCAATCATGCAGGAAGGGGTCTGCACAGGAGCTTAAATAAAGACTGTGATCCTCTTGAGTGTGTGATGGGAAACAGTACCTACTTTTTTTCACTAACTGCCACATACAGTGATAACAAAATACTTGCCCAGATGCTTTGCTTTATGTATCTGGGTTTTTAAAAGTCATCCAATGGGCTGACAAGGGCATGTTCAAACTATAGCTGTTACAGTGCCAAATAACTTATTTCATTCAGACTCACCGACGCTGGGGCTGAAGCAGTTGTGTAGATTGTGTTTGAAGAGCTGAGAAGCGGCTGCAGCAGCCTTTGAGCAGAGCACCACACAGCAGGATTTAGCTGAGGGGTTTGTCCTGACTGGACAGGCAGGGAGAGCTCTGCTAGGTTTTGTTCAGCAGCTTCTGGCACAGAAGAGAAATTCAAGAATTTAAATCTTGGAGGCCAGAGTGACAGCTGCCTAGCCGAGTCTGCAGTGCAGCTTGGCCTGTCTGCCCAGCAGGCTGCTTGTCCACCAAACCCTTGGAGAGGCGATACTTGCCCCTGAGAGCAGACCTCCTTCAATTAAGGGCCAGCAATACCTTTCAGAGTATTTCCTTTAGCAGAAGTGCTCTTAGGCTCATGGGAAGTCTGGCTTGCAGGTGCAGTCCTAGCTGAACACAGCCACCACCACGCTGCCAAAGGAATTCCATTAACATTTTAATAAAAACGACTGAATATCACAGGTTACATGAAACTTTGTACAGACATTCTCTGCATAGTAACAAACACTAATGTACTTGAATTTAAAAAAATGGATTATCTATAATCCTTTAAAGTGCAATTTGTTTAAGGTTTTAAATCAAAAAGGATCTTTCAATAAACTTGAAGCTGTAGAATTGACTTGATGTAACTTTGCATTTAACTATATCAAGAATATTATCTCAGCGCCCTATTAACGCCCATTTCAACCATTTCCCCATTTAAAAACACTTTCCCTTAGAGTTACAGGTAAGATGTCCACTTAAACAAGTCTAATGAAATTGCATTTTTACTCCAGCAAATATGCTGAGAATAAGATTTAATTCTTCAGTTCCCTCACCCTGTGCAGTACGCTTTAAGGGTTTAGAGGGGGAGGAGGATGGTGGATTATCTGAAACAAAACTTGCTGATTCAATGCAGCAAGAATTTAGATGAGTAACAAGCACATGAAAAGTGTTGGAAAACTGAGCAGGCTAAAACTGCGTTCCTGTCATTTAAAAGAAGGGGTGGAATAGAGCTGGAAAAAAAATGCATTAATTCACCATGATCATGGTCATTCCTATTTTTGGGTTTTTATTTGGCTGTATAGAAATTTCTGTAAGCCCGAAACTGTAAGCAGAGAACAAAGTTCTTGAAATCAAAAAAAAGAATGGAGTACTTAGCATAGCATGGCAACGCAATTCAGACAGGGTAGTGCTGCTACTCCAGAAGAGCTGAAATAGGGGTAAATGGAGCTACAGCGTGATTAGCTGCTATATGCTGGAGGATCGGTCACCAGTTGGGAGGGTCTTGTTCCCAAACAGCACAGGAAGGAAAGAGGGAATTAAACCCTGGTGTGAGCTGTGGCCTCAGCTGATCCTGGGAGCACTGTAATCACAGGTCTGTGTTTTCTTCAGAGTTCCTTTCTGAAAGTTTTGAATGGAGCTGAGTAAGGCTCCTCGGCTTGCGTTGACATCGGGCTGTGGGCTTGGCTGCGTTGGCACCTCTGTACTTGGAGGAGGAGGAGCTGCTGGTGGCAGGGGCGGCGGTGGCGGTGCTGGGGGTATCGATGATGCTCCTGTTAGTTGAGGAGAAAAGATGTGGTTTGATTATGTCTAGGAGGTCCTGCTGCAGAGGACTGCAGCTCTTAGCTGGACTTGGTCAGTCCTGCACTAGTCACGTCATTCTTGGAATGCCAGTGGAGTGTGAAGAACAGAACAGATGAAAAATGCCAGAGTGATCAGATCCCTCTATCTGCAGGTGAGTCGAGTCATCTGAGACACCTCTGAAATTAAGCCTGAAGTGCCTCGGTACTCAAGGATGGAAAACATGACTCAAATGTGATCTTGCTCTGAGGGAAATGCAGATCACATAATAGGACTTCCAGCTTTAGTTTCTCTTGTTGTGCCCAGTGAAGCAGTTTGCTCTTTGGGTCATGAACAGCTACAAAACTGGAAGCAAATCCTTCTGCTTTTTCAAATTATATTCCATTTTCGAAGCACTAACTGCAGATAGAGTTTTCTGGAAGCGTTTTACGCTTCCTGTCAGACTTTCCCCAAACACGTAACAAATGCTTGTTACACCGGCTGAATGAATCACAACCATCTGCCCCTCTCATCCCTCGCCTGCCTCCCATGCGCCCACCGGTCACCTTTGCACTCTAGTCCTTGCCTTCTGCCCCAGTCACACCCATCTGTTCCTTCTCACCATGCCTCAGCCTCTAGTTCCTGACTCCCTGGAAAGCCAGAGCCCAGAGCGGGGCACACAGGCAGCCAGCCCACGTGGAGGTGCCTCCTGGCAGCTCAGATCCAAACACCCTTATCTTGTACAGCTCAAAACATCTGTGCTGGAGCAAAAGCAAAGGGGTGGTGAGCCCTTGCCACTCCACCAGACATCCATTGGAAGGTGGCATTTGCAGCACACCACCAGCTACGTGGAGAATGATGGGCTTGGCTTGTCTTATATATTATGCAATGAGCATGGGGCATAATGTTTAGTTAGCATCTTACAACTATTCAACGGAGAATTTTAACTTATGATCAGCTAGATCATTAGTTATTCCATAGTAAGTCTAGAAAGACAGATGGCGCCTATAGTGTAACACTTTTGGTAGCTCTGACCTACAAAGAGTGTAGGTGATGAGTGGCAAGAACTGTGACACAACACAGCACAAGGTCAATCAAGAGGCTGTGGTTACTGAAGCATAACTGCTTGCTATGAAGCGAGCAAATACTAAGCAGTTAAAGAACATGATGTCACACAGACTCAAGAGGGATTTGATGAAGGATAAAGCTCAGCTACAGAAAACAAAAAGCAGGCAAAGTTCTCCATACTCCACTTCTCTCTCAATTCCTCCCTCACACTTGCTCTCAGATCAACAAGTAATAGTAAAAAAGTAACTGCTGCAATTAAAAAGAAGCAGTTACACTCGATGGAAGTCATACTCAAAGCTCCCTCATTTTCTATTTCTACCAGTCTGTGAAGAGAGACTTTTCATAAGGAAGCAAGCTCCAAATGCAGAGATTTCACACAAAGCATTCTGTTTTGCTAGTGTAAGTTAATACATGCTGTGATTGTGCCGCTGCCAACTTTTCAGGAGAAATTCTAATTGGCATGGAAACCACCTTCTGTGACAACAAAACATGGAAGTACATATTGGGCTCATCTTCACTCTCCCCCGTTCCAGGGGAAATATTCAAGTCCCAGTAGAAATATCAGAGATCAACTGACACAATTTAACATGCCTGTCACATGTGGATCAACTGCTCTCTTAAGTAATCAAAACATTGCATGATGTTAGCACAAACTGAAATAAATTGCACATTTATGCCTTGTTTTGCCTTGTTTCCATCTAACTTATCCAAATGTCCTTTCTACACTAGCCAAAGATGTAAGTCAATTTATTTTTAAAAATACTGGAAAACCATCACATAGGTTAGAGTCCTTACGTTTCTCACACGTACAGACTGACAGCAGATGCAGCAAAGCAAATCTTGACACTTTGCCAAAGGAAGAACAAGATCAAGAACAGTTTAAGTAACCACTTTTGCAGTTAAAGTGGTCAGAGCAGAACATCGCAGGACTGGCGCTATCACCAAAGTGTAAAAAAATCCAAGACCAGCTAAGCATAAGTTAAATGGCTTGGATGAGATGCAAGAACTGCAGAGAACAAAGAATTTTGGCTGGAACTGCAAGCCGAGGTTGAAAAGGCTGTGCAAGTAATGGTACAAGATGTAATAGAGAATGACCATGAAACCAGTGGCCAGGACTACCTTTGGAATATAAATACAATGGTAATGTATGCAGTGAAGAAGGTAAAACCTTTGACAGAGGGGTAAAAAAGTCACAAACTGCTTGGATTACTAAGTATTATTAGGTCAAGATTCCATGTGTAATCTTAAAATTTTATTCTGGCTATTTTACAACAATGGCAGAAAAGAGAGCGAAGTAGGGAAAGAGGCCACCTTTCTTCAGGAAATTTGTTAAATTCCTCAGTGCTAACTATTATTGAAATTGAGCTGCTGACAACATCATTGTTTACAGACTATGATACTTACACATTTGAGCTCTGCCTTAAAACAAACACACACAGTTTTCAGGAAGGTATCTGACTAGCTATGAGCATTACACATTGAACCCATTAATTAAGAGCATGGTTCTGAAAATCTTCAAATCAATTCATGTCAAGTAGTCAATCAAAACCAAGCTGTCTTTCCCTTCTTGACATGAATCGTGCAAAGGAAATCATAGTTCACGCTGGTGTGCTCATATGCAGTTACATCTACAGATCAAATTGTTGTGTGTGAAATACTTCACTGTATTTACTAGAAAAAACATTTGAGACTAGTGCTCAGTTATAACTAGACCTTTCCAATACATATGTTGGAAGAACTTGTCTGCACGCATACATTTTACTCATTCATGCAGTTGTAGGAATAAAACACTCAAACAAGAACTTACCAAGGGTTTTTTACAGGGACATTTTTGTTAAGAGAGTGTGTTAAAAGGAATAGGAAGTAAATCAGATGCTGTAAACTTGATGCCTGAATTGAAACAAAAACTTAATTATGAATTTAAAGTGACAGTAATTGCGCAAACAGCATTAAAAACTTGGCTGAGAATGGGATGCAAACAAAGAAAATCATTTTAGTGATAGAGTTTTTAAAGATGCTGTATTTCATTAAAATAATCCAAAAGAACGTTCAAATCTTTTTCTTCTGTTCCCTCCCAATACTAACCAAGTTCAAGATTTGCATTTAACTTTCCCACACAGAAACAGAGCATCTTTAAAGAGATAAATCAGCATTAGCTTACTTTTCCGAAAATTCACGTTCAAAATGATGCATGCTCTATTGAAGACAGCAGAGAAAGAGAGAGGACACAAGTTAATCATCCAGTTCTCGTGTCAAGGTAAGAAAAACAGATACTGTTAGCTGAAAAGTTAGTACAAAAATCAATACATTGTTATTCACTGACAAACATGAGGACAGTAGATTGACTATTTCATATTACATATACAATACTTAGATTCTGAGTAACGAACCACAATTTTCCTTGCTAGGAGCGTTATTATACTTGATGAGCAAATGAAACACATGCGTTCAGTTGCACATGCCACAATTCAAGCTTTACAGTATTAAAGTGCATTTGGAGAGATACAGCAAGAAATCTGCAGGAAGATTAACTACAGAAGACAAAATTTATTCCATTCAAGGAACACTCCCTGTCATATTAACACCTTTATTTACACTTATGCTCTACGTATCAGAGACACTCCAGAACAGCACTTGCTGATGCATTCAAATTGTCTTACAGAAAGGTGAAGAGCAGAAAAGATGCACCATATGGGTGTCTATGAAACATACGCCGTACTTCAGGATTCAGAACAACTGGCACAGAAAATTATAGCTAAAGTTAAGTACAAATCTCTCATTTTCACTCCCATAGGGAAGCAAAAAACAACCCCCCCCACAAAGCTTCTCTGTTTTATGGGCTTACAAGGTTTAGAGGAGACACAGTGAAGTTCTAAAGAACCCATACCATGATGTTCTGCACCCTTTCTGATCCTAACTACAGCTCACAGCTACAAAGAAAAATAACATATTTTCAAGAAAGCAAAGGATTATGCAAGTAGAGAAAAAAAAGAATCAAACATTCAAAGAGAATGTCAGAAACACGGGAAGTCACATTAGAATCACTTGCCACAACCTAAGCAATGTGTTTCAAAGATGTTATCTAGCCAGGTGTCAGCAACAAAACCAGCCCAAACATTCTAGTCAATGCTAAATGCTCAGGAGAGCCTGTATTTCCAGTAGACACCTCTCCCCTCAAAGCAAGTTGTGCATTCAATCCTACAGCTGCAGCTATCGCTACGAAGACAACTGAAGCCAGCAATCATTTTATTTCTTATTATGTTTTGCATTGACTATACCAAGCACACAGCTGCAAACTAAGTCTTGCCAGGCCTTTGTTCAGAGACAAAGCAGATCTCAACCTGTGAGAAACCGCCTGAACGAGGTTCCTTCCCCAGGGCATGTCAGCATGGAGCCTGCTCCCCTCTAGCCAGTGTCTCTGGCTCCACACATACCCACAAACTACACTGATTTGCTTGGTTACAGGCCAGGACAAGGGCAAGAGCTTCTGATGGATACACCTATCCACGTCAGCCTTCACTTTGCCATCCCATCATATCAGCAAGACGCTTTGACATGGCATGATTCTACCACAACCAAACCACAAAGACAGACCGAAGGACTCGCTCCCCTTCTGACAGTCAGCTCACCACTCTGATACCCACAAGTAATTTGGTTTAGAGGTAAATATCATTAGTAAGTACAAGAAAAATTGAAGAGAGAGGTACAAGCTATAGATCTGTCAGTTGTCACAGAGAAAGACCTACCATGAGGTCCGTGAGATTTTCACTGAGTCATTAATAGCACACTTACTTAGAATAGCTAAAACTGCTGGTGAAAAAAATATTAGGCATGCTAGCTTTTCTTAGAGCTAATATCTGAAGTTTCTTCTATGCATTCTGCTCACAAAAGCATTCCTGAAATGGTGGCGCTTGGCTTTACACCCCATCAAATGCATCAAAGCCATCAGCACACTGAAACACTGTCCAATTTGAATGTAGTAGGGCAACGTGAACTGTATCAAACAGGGCTGATCACCACAAATCACCATGACCACACCAGCAGCAGGATGACCCACACACTGTGACAATGGGATTTGAACAAGAGGCAAGTTTTGAGCCCAAACTTGAGCGATTTTTAGCCATTTGAGCCACGTCTACACATAAACTTGCATCACATGCTCAAAACTTGGAAAAGCTTTCAATAAAGTTCCAATACATTAAAGTTAAAACATAAGTAAAAGGTATTTCTACTGCAGAAAATTAAAAGAAAAAGGTATTCTAAATATCTGTCCTTTGGAAATACAAAGTTTTCTTTTGCATTTTCAGCTACTCCTTTTTAAAAACCACAGAACTTGAAATAAACCCTCCAACTAAGAGCCAGTAAGACCAGAGAACAGCGCTGTTACTGTGCAACACACTTAACAGGAATTATCTTGTTCAGACTAGGTGGGAGAATTTAGTTTATAAAATACACACTTCAACATACCCTCAACTTGAAGGAGAATAATTTGAATTTCAGCATGACTGACTTGAATTACATTACAGACTGCAGTGTCCTTTGAAAGACCATCCACAGCAAACACAAATTTGACTGCATGCCTTCAGTTAACATGCTGCGCTGTGCAGAAAGTTCCCGGGACTAGAAATCATATGGCATGGGTCACCATAAAAATGGCCATGTTATGGACTGCTTCCCTTCTAGAAATGTATTCCATTAACAGCTTTTGCTGTTAAGGTTTGCCAGTGATACGCTTCTAGCCTTTCAGACTGAAGCACATCCACTATCACTCAATATTCGGATTTGTCATCAAATTTACATGAGCATTTCTGTTGCCCACTCAAGCAGATTCTTCACTACTTCCCACCACCTATCCTAAACATTAGCAAACTGTTTGCAGAGTTATCCAGAAAATCGGTAGAGGGAACTGGCCAAAAATAATAAAGATGATATTTTTAACCCAGATCAGTCTCTGACTTTTTTTTTTCCCAGTTCTACCGGTGTTACGAATGGGCTGCAGCAGAACAGGGGAGATCCGTGCAGCCTAAGCCACTGAATTTGTCATACCCCAAACTTCTGAAACTACATCACAGCAACACAGGTGTAAAGCCACGATACACAAAAACAAAGGGTCAACAAACCATTAACATCAGAACAAATGTATACTGCAACGTGAGGCTCAGAAAAGGCCTGTAAAGTAGCAATGTCAGTAGGACTGGAGTAACAAGAGACCTTGAAGCAAGCACTTATATACTATGGGTAAATCATATCATGTAGACCTCAAGAAAGGTTATTAGATGAAAAAGAACAGTATTAAAAGGTTCTCAATAGCCCTTAAATACAGCAAATGCTCACACTCAGGCTGACAGAAGATAAATGTCATCTCTGTGTTCCATCCCTGAAAGCCACCAACCCTCAAACATCCTTGGGAATAGCACCCACAGTTGGGGGAGGGGGAGATAAAAAAACAAAGAAAAAGATGAACACTGTAACAACTTTTGAACTTACCTGCTGTAGAGGGCGGAGTGGGGGATGATGGCGAAGTTAATGGGGAACTCGCCCCAGAGCCTGCTAAATAAAACAACAGACTAGTAACTAAAGATGTGACATTAAAACTCAACACAGTCAGACAAGACAGATTGTTGGAAACAGGCCAACTTTATTGACTGAAAATCCAATCCTACTTCCACTGAAATCTTGGGAAAGATTCCATTTCATACAAACAGTGTCACTCAGACCTGATTTGAACAGGGAGGCTTTACAGAACACAGGATCAGAGGAGTTCCAAACACGTAAGAAGCCCACTCAACAGTATTCCTCTATGGGAAACACTTCTTTTCTGTTGCTTAGGCTGTTGGATTTCAGCATCAAAATTCTGTTGTCCTTAAGAGTGGTGCCACCGCATGGATGGCACCCCATTTCTCCTTCTAAGAGATGATTTTCAGTCAGTTGCTGTACTCCACAAATTACTCTGATATCCGACTATTCCACATCAGGTTGCTTTTGGACACATAACAGCCAGGCAAGTCAACTCTGTTAAACTGTCTGTTAGTATCGACCAGTCCTCTAAACTAAATGAAGACCTGCCAAGGGCTCTGTTGTTTTAGATTAATTAAGCAGATAACTTTCTCAATTCATCTTAAGACCTTACTACAGAATACACATCACCACAGGCTCACAGGCTTTCTCCCTGAAGGCTACATTATTAAATGGCCCAAATAATAGATGTCATTATTCCACTAAAATGACAAACAGATTGAAGAGATTTGATGTATTTATTTATTTTTTTTTTAGGAATGGGGCACAGAAGAGAGGACAAAATGTTTTGTATTCAGCAACTGAAAAAATAAAACTGACAATAATTTTAAGCCCTCAATATATCTGTTATTAAATACTCAAAACAGTGGTATCAGGCTTAGTCCAATATTAATGCGTAAACTAATGGTGACCCTGGATCTTTTAAGCCAGAAAAGGACAGCAACAGCAAAGACATTGACACAGCTGTGTAGAAGAAAGCTCTTTTTTCTGTAGTTACCTGAGTTATTTGAGTTGCTGTATTTTGCTGAGTGTTCTTCCCCACTTTCATAGGCGGAGCGTTTTGATTTCTATAAACAAAGCAGAAGAAACAGAAGGTGGGAGTGAGTAACTGTTTTCCATGATAAGGACTGAACTGACAGACAGACTTGAAGCAGCCATCATCCACTTTATCACACAAGGTTTATCAATGCCCAACATCCCTCTCCCGCACCCAGCATGTGCCGCCACGATGCAGCAAGGCTGTTCTGCACTCAGGTATCTCCAAGCAAGCAAACAGGGCAACTCTAGTGCCTCCTCACCACTGGGGAAAGGCAGAAAACTGGCCCTCCAGAAAGGAAAAGAAATGCAGACAGCATGCTGCAGGAGCAGACTTAAAAAGGCTCCAATATCCTCACAACTTGTATCAGGAAGCAGCACAGACTGTCATCTGTGTATGAGATGTTAACTAAGCCTGTTTTCATACAACAGCCTCAAACCAAGTTAAACCAATATGCATATTTTCTGTGCGAGAAACCTATTTAAGACTGCTTACCTTTCGTGCTAGAATCTTCCTTTTCTGTTTTTCTTCTTCAGAGCCATGATGAGATTGAGCTCTTGTCAGCCTTCTGTGCTGGTGAATCTTCGAAATGAAGGGAAAACCAGGAAAAGACCATGTTAAGATCTTAAATGTTCTCAGACAAAGCATATATTTGGGGTGCAAGAAAACACACTGTAGTCACTCTGCATTTAGCTGTCTTTTTTTTCATTTTAGTTTTTATCTTTACTGCTCCTGGTAGAGGATGGAGCCTTATATGTAGTTAAAACGATCCTTTAACTTGGGAGCCACTGCCAGTAAAGCTACACCACTTAAAACAGTAAAATGCCATATAGCCAACACCTGTTCTACAACTGCACACACTGCATTTTCAGGAAAGCAATTCCATTGAGGAAAGTTTTTATTACTTAAAATCAGTTCAAGTGAGTAAAAACTCACTTTCTCCAAGTAAAAGTGATAAGAGGAAGTAAAATGGCTGGAGGAAATACAGTAAAGAAATGCAGACATTACCAATTTCTGTTCTTCTGTTAATCGTTTTTCTATGCATTCCCTGGAGGTTTTCAATGCCTCTTTTAGCTTAGTAGGAATCTAATACAGAACAGGAAAAAAAAAATCATAGCACAAAATGTGATAAAGGAAAACACAACTTCACTGCTGAAAACTCACCATTCATCTGATCATGTTGCCTACCTAAAGCCCCACGTTCTGACACTATTCCCTTAGTGAAGAAAAAAAGACAACTCCGGGTGCATGTTTTCCACCTTTCAAGGGTGACATAATGTTCTTGGGTACAATTCACCAAAGGAATCCAAATACTGATGGCAATCACCATAAAGCCAAATAAAGCCAGTTCTTTTCTGCCCTATTTGTCAATTAGTGCATAGCTACCCACACCTTGGCACTTCCACAAACATCAGCAAATCAATGTTCAGCTCTACCTTAAACTGTGGTTTCTCCGAGTTTGTTAGCAGGACGTCACTGAATAATCTGTGAGTGGATGAAAAAAAAAGAATAAAAAAGGAATATTACTCCCAAGAGACAAGCAGAACCACAGTAAGAACACTACTGGCACTGTTCACTCCTTCTTTCTCCTTTTCCTTCTCTCTCCTCATCCTGGGCCACTGCTTGGTTTTGGTTTTGTTTTTTTTACACAGGTTTTTATGTACTGCTTTTCATTTTCCAAGCACTGACATAAAACTTGCAGCATCCAGCCCTCAGAATGTAGCCGTGGCTGACAGCAGAGTTAGTTTTCAAAATACTTCATCCAGTCTTGCTGATAGAACAGGTATAAAGGCAGAGAAGGACTTCCCCAAAATAAGAATGCCTTTTCCTTAAAAGTATTTGGATCCTTAAATGACAAGAGATTGTTGGGGAACTTTATTTTAAATTTCACCTAAACAAAATGATTGCTCTTTTTAAGACAACTCTCCTGGTACAAGTGTTGTTTTAGTATTAACAAGAACCATGTGCAAGGTCAATGAGTGAACTTAACATTTGAAAATATTTGCATTTTTTGTCTGTACTCAGGCAAAGGCAACTAAAGCAAATACTCTAATATTTTTGCTCTCCCTTCTGTGATATCAGCAGAAAGAGTACACATGATTAATCCTTTTCCATCCAAAACAAAGACACTAGAGGGCAATGGCAGTCTGAAAATAAACTGGTTAGTCTGTTTCAAGATACTTTGTTCTGGAGAACATACTAGAAAACTGTCCCAGTAAGAGATCTCAAACCTGGCTCTGACAAAGATTTCAGAGAGTTTTTTGTTGTTGTTCACTATGGAAAATTATCATAGGCCTATACTAGAGAAAACAAATTCAAGACTGGAATCAAGTTTATAAGAATGGTATTCCATTAAAAATTCAGATATAAATCAAATTTTTAAAGACTTTAAAAAAACACAAATATTCAACCTTTTTTACAGGGTATCTTTCTGACCCTTTCTCACAAAATTAAGCAAACTCACAGTTTATATGGTTATAAGAAATAATAAAGTTTAGTAAATATTTATATTAATTACATTGCACAACACACTTCCGAAGAGCACTGGTATGAAGGGAATGCAGTATAATATCCTACATATCAGATACAGCTGGGCAGAGGTTGTTCAACAAATTTTACCACCTGTACATTCGTGTATTCACAGATTTTTCTCCCCTGCTTACATTCTTTTCTCTACCTCCCACCTTCTTTAAAAACAGAGGAAAGGAGGAATAGAAGGAGTTGAAGGCTGAGACAAGCCTGCAGTAACTGTTCCCAGCCAGGAAATACGAATCCTGGACCATGCTCTAAATGCTGTGCAATCTGTATGCTGTGAGATCAGACCCAGATTTAGGTATGGGCAATCTGTCATTTATAAGGTCATGATTCTGGCACCTTGTATTAAGGATAAATAAAAGAAACCCCCACTAGGAACAGTGGTTCTTTTGCTCAGCATGCTGGTGACACGTCACAGCGCAGTGACAGCAGACAACTTCCCTGGTAATAGTGCCTCCTAATTGCTGGCAGGGCAGCACTGCAGACAGGTGTGATCTCCAGCTCAGTCATGCACTAACATTGATAACCTTCTGCATCCTAGTCTTGCCCCATACCTGCCCTTACCACTTCACTGCATCACTGGGAGGACAGCCAGGAAATTTCTATCTATGCTTTGGGGAATCCCCAAGCCAGCCCTGCAAGAAGCCAGCCAGAACTGCACAAATTTCACACCCAGACCCAGTTAAAATGTCACTGCAGAGCAAAAGAAGAGATCTATTTTGCTAGCCATATGTAAACTGATAAAAAAATCTCCCACATTAGGTCTGAAGAAGATATGCAAAAAGACTCCTTATTTTAAAAGCTTCAAGACAATCTATGCATGACCCCAATCATGCCTGCTCTACTTTAATAACTGGATCAATTTAAACCATAGCACCGTGCTAAATAAACTGCATTCAAAATAGCTCCAACACACCAAGAAACAAAGAAATGTTAAATGGGCATCTAAAATATTCACAAGGAATGGGTTCTATGAAGCTTATCAAGTTTACAGCTTCATTTGGGATACACTATACATCCTTCAGAATGATGAGCAAATAATTCTAAAGAGGAACATGAGTAGAAAGGTTTTTCCTCCTACTATAATTAAAAACATTGTTATGAGTATAAAACAAGTAAAACAAGACTTACGGCATCTGTAAGAGCCGTGAAACAGTTGGCATGCCATTCTTCATAGCTTCACAGGTCAGAATGGATTCCAACACAGACACTACCAAAGCAAGAATAAGAATGAACACATTTTTGCACGGCAGGATAGCAAATGATTTAGAATGAATGTCTGGCACTGCTGTGCGATGTTCCTTTCAGTACTGCATCAACTAAGCAGTGATGAAGCTCTGTGGCATGTGTTTTTTATTATAAAGTTACTATAACAAATAGAAACTTTACAAGAATGTTAGACATGGGGTAGGGGAGTCCAGGCATCTAATTACTTATTACACACAACTTTATCACTTAGTTAAAAAAAATAAAAGTTTTATTTATATGTCACAGATATTTCAGGAAGAAGACATTTTCTGTTTTTACAAACTACTAATTATTTTCAGTACTGGCCACAAAGATCTTGGGCTGCTATTTCACAGCATTTCAGCCTAAGTAAAAGGGAAGAGTACCCAGGGAGCTGAGTGAGATTTTCTCAATCGTATACTAACCAACAAACACTGATGGTGCAGGAGGGAAGCTCTCTACTGGAATCGTATCTGGGGGTCTTCCGTACGTCATTTCATACAGCAAGTGTCCAAAGCAATGCACATCGACACCTTCTAAAGTCTGCAGAAGAACAAAACCATAAAACCACAACTTGCTACAACTAATCACTTTTTCACAACTGGTTTCAAAACCTGCAATACTCCATTAAAGAAAAAAAGTGGTCTTGCATTTGAAGATAGAAATGAAGAACCATTAAGACAGCTCCTAATCACAACTACTTCCCTGCATAACTTTAGCTCTAATGAAATATTTCTGCCTCAAGCTAAAGCAGGTACTGCTTTCTGTACATGGTGATACAACTGGGATAGCAGTATAGTCATGTTCAGTAGAGTAGTAAATTTCCATATGCAGCAGTTTAGAGAGCCATAGACTGATACAAATCACAATCAAGCACATATTCCTAGCTAAGTCACACAGCAAAGATTGAGATCAATAATATGACCAGCTGTCAGTTTATGGGGAAGTAGATAAGAAGACAGCAAAAATGCACACCAAACAAACCTAGGAGACTGTCCTTCACTCCTTGTTAAGTTTGTACAAGCTGTACATATATGCTAAGCATATTTCTGAGATTTTTGATTCATGTTTAAACAGAAATGGCTCCTTTTACTGGAAGAGGCTTGGAGCTTTGATGGTACTAACAGATTTGGACTAACCATGAACTTTTGATCGTTTCTTTGACAACACGTTAGAACCTGTTTAGCAAGGTCAGCAAGCAGCTGCCTCGTGATGCTGTACGGAATTTCTTACAACAAGCACTTAAAGGCAGGGCAAGATGCTGGTTAAAAAACTGTATTGCTGCAGCAGGGCAAATTTGTTTTCATATTTTTGTAGGAAGATAATATTTGGCTTTGCAAGCCTGCAGCAAAGAGACTCTTCAAATACATAAAAAATACCATTTAATAGCTAGACGTCTGTAAGCACCTAATCAATTTTCACAGTATCCACCAAAGACAAGGCTGACACTCCCAGCTAAAACCAAGTAATAAGCTGCACTCATTTTACAGAGGTAGAAGTGAAGAAGTGTAGTAGACAATATGCAAATTCCTATGAAATAAAAAGCTAAGGTGAAAGAGACTGCAGTTCACCTCTATTTGTGTCAGCACCACTGTCACAAAAACATTCATTTGCGCTCCCCTTCTACCTGCTTACCTTTGGCCTTAGCCTCACTCCAGTGTGCTGCAACAAAAATTCTGTGCAGCCAGGCAGTAATTTGGAGGAAGCAGAAAAAGGAATTGATGGAAAAAAGCTCAAATCTAAAAAAGAGGTTTGAAAGAGGTTCTTCTCATTCTACTCAGTTCTCCACAAACAGAAGTTGAGGATTAAGGGATGCAAGACAGTCAGCTGAATTAATTGTCTGATTCTTACATTTATTTTCCGAAACTGTGAGAAGTATGATCGATAAAATGATGGAAGTCCCAACAAGGAATTTTCTAGATCCAGTAACTTGCATGTGTCCCCATCCAATATCACATTGCCAGAGTGAAGATGGCCATAAGGAAATCCTTTCTCATGCAGAAATTTTAATACCTGAAAAAAATCCAATACAGAAGCACTGTCACAAGATACTCTGATGATCTCAAGATCTTAAATGCTCTAATACTAAAGCAGACACAAAACAAATGAGGCCCCTATCTGGAATGCTTGCTCAGCTTGATTTTCTATGTACGTCATCTTTGGCTCATGATTCATTTCCATTTCACTGGTAACATTTCCCACAAAACAAACATTTGATGCTGATTCTCATAGCAGGCTTACTGACACCTCCCAAGAAGATTGGCATACAAAAATTCACAATTCTATTATAGTTTGAATAAATTTTTTTAAAACTCATCTTAATGACAGTGAATTTATGGCATGTGTTCTGCAGGCTATGACTTACTTCTTTCCCTTTTCCCACAGGGCAAAACTACATTATTACCCCTCTCCTACTTAAGCTAGACACACACAAAAATTGCCTTTTTTTTTCTTGGTCACAAATGGCCTCAGACATCAATACCTAAATTCAGCTCCCATCAGCTAATCTCAATTTACATTTAGCTTTGAAGCCTGCTGCTGAAATAAAGCTTGTCTACTTTTTCTCGTTAAACCAGCTGACCTGAAAAAAAATCATAAAGGCTGGTAAATAAAGCAAAAAATAAATACCTCTAATATTTGCCTTCCATATGTTTTTATTTGCTGAAGTTCAAGACCTTGAATTTTTTTAGGATTGCAATACTTCTTCAGGAATGGGTCTTTTGGCCTTGCCTTTAAAAGAAACACACATCAAGTATAATGCTCAGAAAAGCCAGTAATTGTTTCAGTTTGCTAAGCAAGAGATGGTGAACGGTTTTATAAAAGACATACTATGGTCATTCCAGCAAACATACTACCATTTAATCTGAGGGCATGAGGGAGACATTACCTTATAAATAAGGTCCTTTAGTGTCCCTTTTTCACTGAATGGTCTGATAAACAGCGCTGAAGATTCATTGGCAGTGGCAAAAGTGATTTTGTAAATATAGGGATGCTACCAAAAGAAGAAACTGCAGGTAAGTTTTAAATGACACATTCTGTAATTAATTTTTGCTTGATTCACATGTAAGAAAAGTGCTGCTTGAATTGTATATTTGAAGTAATAAATTGGATTCTGTCAGTGACATTTGCTCAAGTTATTCAGTCTTAACCTGGAGTAAACGCAAAGAAAACTTCACAGGACATTGTTCAATTTCCACATAAATTAAAAAATAAATCCACCAACTTTTTTTAACCAAACAGACTAGAAGTTTAGACAAATAAAAAAATCCAGCCCCACTAGCACTTACACATGAGCAGCTTTACTACAAGTTTAAGTCATGCTAGGCTAAAATCCATCCATGGTTTTAGACAACTATGGCACATAAGAGAACTTGGCATTAATAGCTGTCATTACAGTGTATGTCTTCAGAGATTATTATAACAACTTCCTGCAACTTTGTGAAACCAAATGAGACAATGCAGTTGGAAATAAATTACACATGCAATACATAGACTAAGTGGAATCGCTAGTAAGGAAAGGACTCCTTGCTCATGTCTTTTAATACACCAGTTTCAGTCTGGTTTGGAGGTTGAAAAGCCCAGTTTTCAGCCTTTGCTGTTGTGTGTATCTGCACAGAGGTTTTACCAGTTTAAATATCACCCTTTCCAGCCAGTCTTTCACATGCTTAACATCCTTAAAGAGAAACACCTTTTGAAGTCATATTCCAATTTTTCAGAGATGCCTACTGGATTTATAATGTGGCATTGCATAGGAACTTACAATTGCACAGCCTCCATTGTACCTCTGCTAAGATATTCCTGTCTCAAGTTCAAAGAACTGAAAAAATGACACCCATTCCACTGCTTTATCCACTGTTGCCTGAGAATATCCGCAGCATACAGGCTAGCAATTACACCTAGACAGCACTATCCTAGCAACCTAGGATGTTGAGGAGCTGAAATAAAAGCTCGTGATCTCACAGTACTGCACAAGAAAAAAAAAAAAAAAATAATCACAACTCTGAATCTCCTGTAATAATCCTGCAGGATTATTATCTCTGCTGAGAACATGTTATATCATGTAGTGTGGGAAATGTAATTAAATGTTTTGCAAATCTTTAAATGAAAGCAACTCTAAAATTACAAACTCTGTCTACTAGGCTACAGATGCCTTTGCAAGATCAGTCCTTGACAAGAACTTTTGTGCTGGCACAATTAAGAAGTCTTCAAGTAATACTCACAGAACAGGAAGAAAGAAGTTTCACAGCATACTGTAAGTCTTTGTCAGACAAGTATTTATCAGGGCCAAGATCAGCCTAGAAATAATAGGAAAAGAATGGCATCACAATGGATCCTGCATTCCATAAAGAAAATATGATCTATATTCTGCTTTCACAAATTAAGGCAGCTGCTTGAAGGTGTATTTTGAAGAAAAAGAAAGGAAATTACATACAGAATGAAACTCAAAAGAGTCTGAATAACGCCATGGTTTCACAATACAGAGTGTCTGACATTAAATAAATATTATTGCCTCCTTCCTCCCCCCATATCTGATGTGCATTACTGCCACTGAATGAACTCTGCCAACCCCAAACTAAGGACTGTGTGCACTGTGAACTGATAAGGCTTAAGCCCCCACCTTCTTCCCCTCCAGCAAAAAAAAAAACTTCCCTCTTACTGCAGAATTCAGTGATATCCGCTCTCCAGTGAAGTCTCACAAACAGCTGTGCTGATACAATTAAGAGGGCAGCACATTTCAGCACAGGAACACAAGCATGTGTTCAGTAATAACACGCTGTTCGGTGTCAATGCATGTCTACCTCACAGGAGCAACTCATGCTTCTCTGACATATTTATGTCAGTAAAACTAAAGATCGGAGTAAGGAAACCCAGCACTTTAAAAAGGATCATCTTGTTAATTTTCAGTGAGCAAGTTTATACTACGCTCAGCAGCTACATCATTACAACTAAAGAAATAGAGATGCAAGAATGGGAACAACTGAGCAGGCGCGGAAACTTGCAAACTGGATTTGCCACCAGAAGAAAGATATGTAAGTTCTCACACCACGTATCCACCCAAGGGCTTTCAAGGCTCTTTCAAAGCCTGAGCTCTTAAGTCTATGTCCCTGTCAGTCATGCATGGAAGTCAACATAAATTAAATCAGCCAATTTTATGAAGATAGACTTGAGTGTGACACGAAAATGCATATACCCAGCTTAACATCAGCCGTTCCTTTGGTTGATTCTTAATCTTCATTAAGAAATATTTCTTACGTAATCGCCAACCTACAAAAGAAGAGTCATCAACAGCTTTAATTAAAACACTACTAAATTACACAGCTTACAGACACGGCAAGGTCTGTAAGCAGAAACAGCATTGTAATCTTAGGACAATTTCTGTAGTCAGAAAAAAAAAAATCAGACAAGTTTCCATGCATACATGCTCTTCTTACCTATATCTTTTAATGGTTCTACCACTTCCCACTTTGGCTCTGACCGGAAGAACATTGACACATGCTGTAAGGCAATTTCTGGAGAGAAAAAAAAAAGTTTTTAAGAGACTATTTAAGATTATCACCCACATGTTGAGTAAGGTTGAATGCCAGAAGGAAGCCTGGAGGAATTCAGATTGAAAGTCAGCAAAATGACTTGAAAAGGAAATCAGATAAAACCACAGTTAAAGGGCATTTGCATTTTTAACCCGATATCTCAAATCCACAGAGAAAACAGAGAAAGCACTGCCTTCAAAAACCTTAGCCTACTGAGTTTGCATTCTATCTGCACCAGATCTACATTTCCAAGTTCAAATTCAATGCTCACAGCTAAGATTTCCCACACTATGTTAGATCAAAAAATGTTTCTACTATATCTGTAAAAGTGCTAACTTTTACATCGCTCTAATGGGCATCTACATTGCCATTACTACACGCAC
Organism: Phaenicophaeus curvirostris; assembly: GCF_032191515.1. Lineage (NCBI taxonomy): Eukaryota > Metazoa > Chordata > Aves > Cuculiformes > Cuculidae > Phaenicophaeus > Phaenicophaeus curvirostris. Next base: position 14,840,450 of record NC_091402.1, read on the forward strand.
ACTAACCAGTTCTGTTTCACTACGTGTTGTTCTGTTCTTTTCTATGCAGGCAAATGCATTTTGCTAGCTATCATCATCTAACACACATTTCAGGGTGGGGAGGGGGAGAGCACCCTTCTGGTTACTGAACTCTCCCACAGCTGGGAACACAACTGCTATGTTCATGAAGTGATTTGAGGGGAAATCTCCATGAGTAGTGACAGCAAGTGGAGAAAGAGAATCATGCCAACAAGGAGTTTTCTCTAACATGGCTTATCTTGGCACAGAAACACTGCAAAAAGGTAAGGACACGCTGGTCTTCCTGCACTCTATCTTCACTCTCAAAAATTAGGCTAGGAAGAAGAGAGAGAACAGTGCAATAAATATCAGTTCACTGTCCCAGTATTTAAGAAATGACAACTGATTGTGTCTCCAAAGACTATAGGCAATGACTTGATTGCTACTAACTTTCCAGTAACTTGCTGTGAAAACAACCTTGATGAAAGTGCTCAAAAATTAACACAGAAGTCACGGTATCTCCTACAGATTTAAACTGCTTGCTCAGCATCAGCCAGACAAACTGCATCCTTTGAGTTACTAATAATTTACAGCTCCTCCACAGCTTATCATAAACATCCAGGAAATGTTCTTTGCACTTCGAAGCTGAAGACACGACAATGTCACATAAAGGGAGAGCAAAAAGACAAGTGAAAAGGAAGCAGTAAGTTCCTGCTTCAGTAGGCTCTGCTTTTATGAAAACAAACTTTGCATTTTGCAAAGAGTCAATCTGACCATGAACTACATCTGTGGAGTGGGTTTCATCACTAAGAGGAAGTTTTTTTCAACCTATAAGAAAAATATTTAACATTTTCCAATGGCTGAAGCTGAAGCCATATGAATTCAAAGAAATACTTAATAATGAAGAGAACTGATCACTGGCATATCATTTTAAGGGATGCAGTGGTGTTCCAGTATTTGAGGAGTGAAAGGGGTGTCACTTATTCAGACCTTGAAAAAGTACTCAATCTATCTCAAACAATTAGTTCGAGGAAGTCTCACAACCCAAAGCGCTAGCGAGAGCCAGACAAGATACCACAATTGTTCCTGTTGATTTGAAAAACAGCAGAACCGCAACAAATGCAAAATTCTGTGCTCAGAAGGCTGGCTGTTTTAACAGAATGCAGAGCTGACAAACTTAACTCCACCTTACACTCTGGTAGACAGTTTCCAAGTACCAACCTTCCCCATTTATCATGAACTGTGAAAAAGTAGATATCACTCGCACCAACCCCACTCCCCCAGGTTCTGCACATATAGATCTTGACCCTCATTACTCTTCTGTAAAATAATACAAATATTTAGATTTGGCAATTGCAGCACGATTCAGGCACAGAGATGGAGATTATGTATGATTTATGATTATAAATAATCACATTCCCAGTATGATAATGTTGAAGGTTGTTCCCCACTCACCCCCTCCATGGTTCAGTATAAAACCCTGCCAGCATTAATGAAAGATACACACATGCTAAAGGGAAACTGCAACACAGTTTTGCAATTCCTCACTTACCAGTGTAGTTTACAGAATAGCTGTTTGGGTCCAAGAATTTTTTTACCAGTTCACAGTTAGACAGTATGTGATGGGTAGTAATTACATCGAGATAGGCCTGGAGTCCCTTCTGTCTTTCAGCTATGAATTCACGCTCCATATTTCCAATCAATTTTTTTGGAGGAAGAGGTAGACTTAGAGCTGAGATCTTAAAAAGAGAGGAAAAATTACTATCTTTGCTCTTAAAATGCCCCAGGGATATAAACTAGCAACTCAGAAAGTAAAAGACTTCAGCTATATAACTGTTTTTGAACTGTGTGTATAGAAGCTTTTATGTTTTTTCTAGGTAGTGTTATCAGGGTAAACCAGCCAGGCGACAGCTCGCATCCCGCTGTGAAGAGATTAATAAGTAGAACAACACTGAAAATGCAAGGAGATAAATCTTTGCTAGTGAGTCATGCATTTAAGATCACTGCACAAAAACTTTCACATACTAAATAACTACAATTTTCAGCCATATCGTTCCTATGACATACCTCCACCACAGCATAAAACCAATTCAGACCTTTCCACTTTCCCTGGATAAGATTTACACTTTCTTATTTCATGAAGTGCAAATTAATAACCTTCCCTTGCTTCTATTGCCTTTACAGGTAATTTAAAGACCTTACTGCTAGTATCTCAAATCTATAATTTCAAATACAGTGCAACTTTTCTGTTTTCTCTTCTGAATTTGTTGTTACACAGTCTTTAAACAGCTATACATCTTTCAACACAGAAATAGCTGCAATCTACTAGTGGATGCAGAGTAGTTGTCCTATGCTGACATAAATGATCCAAAACTTCAGATAAAATCAGAGAAATACTTTGAAATACAATGCTGAGAAACTGTACAGGAATTCAAAGCCTCACCTAAGTCAGAACAAAGAGATCATCTTTAGAAAACAAAACTAGGCTGCACACAGTGTTTATATTCAATTAGGTCATGGGAATTGCCAGAATAAATTTTTGTTGTTGTTAACACATCGCTGTCCTGCAGATCAAAGCACCTGCCTTGGCACGCTGAATCTCCATGGGAGTTAGCTTTAAGAAGCGCGTGTTGCAGGAATCAATTACACCAGATGCAGTAACCTCAATTCAAACTTCAGCAAACAGTTCACCAGAGAGAAGACAGTGACTTTTCGTGTTTGAACAATTCTCATTTTAACTAGCAGAAACAATAACAGGATTAGTCCAACAAACTGGGGCAGAAGTGGCAATCCCTTTCCGTTTTTCCCTCCTTTCTTTTTTTGAACACTGGAATCGACTGCCCCCAGCCTTAGCACTTCTCATGCTTTCTGACCACAAATTATGGGTTGAAAAACAGCTGTGACTGTATTACTCACCTGAAAAGCATGTCAAATCTTAATCACCTTTAACAGTTAGCTCCCATCAAACAGATGAGGACTCTAGTTCAGATGTTTTCAAACCACTATTATTTGTGTCAAAATTTATTACAATAAACCACACATCTGTTATTTTTCAACAGAAAGTAACATTCATTTTTGTAGCTATCTGCCAAAATACATAACACAGTGAGAACACTGTCTGGTCTAGAAGAACACCCCACTGAGGTCTCGACCTCACAAAGATCTCGCACGCTTTCAAACACAGGCAGTACTTCTTTGCGGCCCCAGCTCAGCACTAGAGCTAGGATGGGCTTCACTGCAGAAGAACCTGGGAATAAACATTCTTATCTTCAAATCACAGCCTGCTCAGGAATGTCTGTTCAAAAGCTGCAATAAAATGCTTCACAAAAGCCAGATATCTTGCTGTACCGGTAGTTCACTGAACAAAACAGAAGAGCAGCCAATGATCTTCACACATCTCTGTCAAATAAGTGAAGAGGAAGAAGTGGTCTGGAAGGGGATTTTCAGCTGAGAGTTCAGGAAATCTGGCTTGAAACTTTCTGATGCTGATCAGAGTCACGGGGGCATACACCTTTCTTTATTTCCAAAGTGTTTAGTAGGGCAGCATCCCCTAGCCTAGACACTTTGGAAATTTACAGTCCTTACTATTATTGCATAGGCAGCACCACATTAACAGCAGAAAAGTTGCATTCCGACTCAACTGCAGCTATTTGTTCAGACACAACCATCCAAAGCCTCCAGAAAGGTCAACTGTGCCACAAGAACTGAAAGAACTTGGAACTTTACACCCAAATTAAATCCAGCAGTTTTCCCAGCAACATTTTAGTCTTGAATGAAGGCAACTGGGATTTGGCATTTTCTTATTGCTCGTCTTTTTATATTATTTCGGGGGTTTGTTTTGTTTTGAGGCTAGTTTGTTTACTCTAATTTTGGCATACACAAGATGAGAGTTTAAAGAGTTTAAAAACAAATAATGGGAGATTAATATCGTGATGAAATGTTGTTGCTTAGAGTTCTGGATGGAAAGAACTGAGGAGTGCTGCGTGTCTTAATGGGTCAGAAAACTTCAGCTCCAGCATCACAAAGAGCAATTGATAAAAAACACCAAAACAGCAGGAGAAAAAGCAATTTTAACATGCTTCTCACCAGCTGCAGACTGCTGTCTCTCAAGCCCTGGCATACAGAGCTAGGCTGAGGGAGCAGTGGTGTTTGTCAAAAGCAGAGTTGTGCATCATCAATAAAGGCTTAAAACTGTCTTCCTGCCTTTTGCTGGGAACATACCAAAGAATCACACCTCTTAGGGTGGCCCTCTGTACTAGCGAAAACCAGCTGTCTCCAAGTATCTTGGCCTTTCTAGGCTGTGGAAAGCAGAAACGGGAGTTTGAACATCAAGGGGTAAGCAGCAGTTTTCACAGAAAAGATATGAAGTGCTAATGAAGAAGGCCTGTTAATTTAGCCACCATCTGCATATCCTCCTACCCAAGTCAGAGATACATCTTGATGTTTGATCTTTTCTAGCCATTCAGGTAGCTGATGATTTTGTCCCAGATCTTGGTATCTTCTATCTTCAAACTCTCTCATTTCAAATTCCTCCTTGTCCCACTCTGCAAGTTGCTGTCAAATAATTTCCTGAACCTTCCACTTTCATCATTCACCTCTGTCTCAGGTACAAAGGCCTTTTCTTTCTGTCCTACATCATACACAACCTATTTCCCTTTACTTTCTAGACCTTCCACTTAGGCCTAACCTTTCAGCACCTGTCATTTCTGAATTTTAAGTCTTAAAGGTCTACTGCCTTTTCTACTAAAGCTTTCTCACTTGAAAGTTAAATGAGAATGTAATAAAGCTTTTTCACATCCTATTCTCCATGGTTAAAAGGACTTTGTTAGAGGTAGCTGCAAAAGTGAACTCTTTCTTCTTTTTAAAGCATTCTCTTTGATGTCTATCAAAACTTGACTATAGTTAAGACTACAATGACTACTACAAACAATGGCACTAATACCATCTCATTTTCCTTGTCTTCCCATGGGTGCTTATCTTACATCTTGGATCTCTAGAGCAGGAGGCATCTTTGTCTTGCATTTCTTCAGCACATCACTTGAGGTTTCTAGGTCACAATTAAAGTTCCTACAAGCCACTCCATATTCAATAAAACAATGCTACAAGGCAACTGTGTTGGTTCTGTTGAATCATGACTAATTTGCCCCTCCATCTACCTTCTAGCATAGGAGTCATTCACAGCAGACTATTAGAGTGCACATTTCAACATCTTTACATGGTTTTGCTCACTGAAATTCATCAAGAAGATATGGGGGGGGAGAGAAGGAGAGGAAGTGCAGGTAGGATTAAGTTCTTGAATTCACACTGTATTTAACAGGAAAAAAAGCTTCAAAGTCACAAAAATCTATCCTCAAATCACAGAAGCATTCACTTTTTATCTTGTTTGCATAGTACTATGGAAATCTCAAGTAACAAGTTTCAGCCTTGTAGATGCTAGTCACTGCTGCTTCCCCCCTTTTCCCAAACACACTCATATACCCTGCTTTTTCCCACACAAACTAAAAAGAAATAATTGTCCTAAAAAGCAGAAGAAAACACACAGTAAGTCCAGTGTTTAACTACAGAGCACTTTCCAGTGATACAGAAAACCATCACATGATAAGCAGCATCTGGTAGTGCTTTTAGACGAATATAAATAATGAGACACATAGCACTTCAGTGCTGAATTTAAAAGGTTGGTATGTGCCTTGGCTTTCTTCAAATCAAAGGAGGAACAAATAATAACACACAAAACCGGAACAAGTCACAGTACTGAAGGGAAGATTCAGTATCTGCCAATTTCCTCCATTTCTACACAAATTGGTCCTGTTGATGTTAAAATTAAAATTTAACAAGAGAAAACATAGGAGTGAAAAAATATACATTCGAGTTACACTTGAAGTCAGAATTTCTCTTTACACCTATGTGAATCTGTATTTTTTCTTCACTGCAATATATAAAAAAATCACAAGCCATTTGAAATATATCCTTCTAACAGACATTTTATATTTATATATCAAGGGTAAAAGTTACCTGCAAGCTATTATTAAGCAAGTCAAAGTCACTGTATCGCCTCACAATCTGCAAAATATAAAGACAAAGTTCAGGAAATATATTACCTTTCCCATTAGCATTTTACTCTTCAAAATCCCATCAGAGAAAAGTAATTCCCATTTATAATTGTCTTCTTCTTTTAACCACTTATGTAGAAATGCATAACTGCTGGATTTATGTCATGCTGCCAGACAGCAAAGAGCAAAATAAAGATGCATTTCAGATATTATCTTAAAACAGCTTAAAATAATATTTGTGAGCAAAGCTGCTAGCAAACAATGGATTTTTGCCATGTTAGAGCAAACAACTTTTCACAATCATCATTGCTTCTAAGCTTGATTGGTCATGTATCAGCAAGGCCCTCATTTTATCACTAGGGAAGGCAAACTTGCATTTGAAATTTTGAAAAAATGGTCACGCCAACACATGGTAGTAACAAAACAGACATTTTTCCTGTTTCCCTGGAATGGTCACAATAGCAGCAGACAACTTGCCTTCTGTAGCTACAGAACACTGTTTTTCTCTTAGTTTTTGACCACAAATATTCAAGCACTTCATGTTCTCAATTCCAAACCACTTCCCTCTCCAGCTCAAATTTAAAAAGCTAGGAAGAGACAATTTCCAAATTCTTCCTGAAAAGGCATCCTGGTTACGTGAACCACATTTAAGAAATTACCTGCCAACTGTTTTCCGACGAAACTCCTCTCTGAACACGGATTATGTATTCCTAATAAAAGGAAAAAGTTATTAGAAATGAGAAGTAATGAGAAATGAGAAATGAGAAGATATTAGAAATGAGAAGCTGAAGAAAGCTATTAGTTACTTCTCCAAATGTGACCACTATCCAGTTAGGAAACATTCAGAAAGAGAACATTCAGATCAGGATTTTAAGTGCCCAGGTGACAGTCGGACCTGCGTTTGCTCTGACCCATCACGAGCAGCAAAGTAAAAGACAGAGAGGCCCAAGAGCTTGCAGACCTGTGAAGCACTTGAACAGTTCAATTTAGTTGACAACAGTTGAAGAAACCTCTCACCACTTCCAGAACGTAACAAATAGCCCTTGGGAATTACTACCTCCATCACAGCAGAACAAAACACCAGTACAAACCCACAGCTGCCCAACCTCTGATTATTTTTAGATGAGAAAGGTTACCACAAAAGCTTTGGGGTGTGCTTGAATAACAAGAATATATCATTTTCTCATGATGATTCTTAATTTCTAATGCACACTTGATGTTAATTATTTATATATTAACTATGCAGCTATATCTCAATCTCAGTGAACCACATTCAGATCTCAGGAATTTGTAATTCTCCCACCACAACTAGATTCATAAAACACAATTCTTTTCAGTCTCTTCATTTCAAGCTCCACTGTAACTTTTGTGGACCAATACCTGGTCAATACAACAATATCCCAATCGAGATTTATCTAATTATCTGAAGAAAAGACACCAAGTATTTTGTGCACCTACTCAGACACACTTCAAAGAAGTTGTGATTTTGTTTACCCCTATTCTGTTTAAGTTTGAAAACAACTCTAAAAACACTTTGACACTTCAAAGGTCATAAGCAAGGCAAGTCCTTTTCCTAGAAAGTCTATAATCTCAATTTTAGGTATTGTTTAATTAGCAAGGAAATAAAATTAATCTAGGCTAAGTGCAGTAACAGATGCTTCCCTCATTATTTATATACAGTGAAAGCTCTATAAATGCAGAACTCATTACACAGATAGTGCCCGGCCATGTAATTTACATTGAAAAACATGAAAACGGAGAGTCGGAAAAGGTAAGATGCTGCCTAAAAAACTACAGGTCTCAACAATGAAGAGAGCTAGAGAGTACCCAGAGTCAGAAAGAGAAGCAGCCACACAGGTACCTGTGCTTTTACACTCTCCTTCCAATTTATCAGCTTGACAGTGTAGGAGAAGCCTATGTCTCTGATGTCTTTTAAACACATTTCTCTGCAGCAGGACCCACCACCGGAGCTCCAAACACAATGAAATCCCCCAGGCTTCCTCAGTGAACACACTCAGTCACATTGCACACGTGCAGCTACAACATTCAAAGTGAGAACTAGAAATTCTAAACCAAATACAAATTCAAGCCATGGCTCACAGTATTTCTAAGCTGGAACATGCAAAAAGCTCTTTGCATTTGTGCCCAGGGATGCGTGAGTACCCACCCAGTTATTGCCTGCAGTGCAGCAAGCATCACATGATAAATCATTTATTATTCAGCTCAGACAACTTGATTCACCCTGGCACTTTCAAATGGATTTTATGTAAAGTAATGGATAATTTTTCAGTTTCAAATGCCACCTAATTTTGCTGAACTGCTTACATCAATGGGAGCCTTACACAGGTAAAAAAGGACAGATTATAGAATTATGCACATTTTTTCAGATATTAAAATTAATACTGCATTCCTAATTATCAGGACTAGACAATAACAAAATAACAACAAATAAACAAAGACATTTCCAGCACCTTGAGTTTGTATACCAGATTTGTCCGTTCTGTAACACTAACTCTGTGTGGTGTGTGTGCCTGCACACCACCTAAATAATTCAATTAATCGAGTGTTTGATCCATGAAGTATTATTATAAATACAAGTCTTACAAGTCTTACGAGGAGCGGCTGAGAGAGCTGGGGTTGTTTAACTTTGAGGAGGCTGAGACGAGACCTTATTGCTCTCTACAACTACCTGAAAGGAGGTTGTGGAGAGGAGGGTGCTGGCCTCTTCTCCCAAGTGACAGGGGACAGGACGAGGGGGAGTGGACGCAAGCTCTGCCAGGGGAGGTTTAGGCTGGACATCGGGAAAAAATTTTTCACAGAAAGGGTCATCGGAACAGGCTGCCCAGGGAGGTGGTTGAGTCACCTTCCCTGGAGGTATTTGAAAGATGGGTGGATGAGGTGCTCCGGGACATAGTTTAGGGGCAGATAAGAATGGTTGGACTCAATGATCCTGGAGGCCTTTTCCAGCCTAGTGATTCTGTGAAATCCACTACACGCATTCATCAGTAACTTCTCTCAGGTACCATGAAGTGTCTTCTGGTTTTGGAAGCTGCTTTCAGAGCCCCAAAGAACTAATTCTCCTCTTTCACATTAAATAAAATTAAAAGCTTGTACACCAAAAAATATAAATATATCATTGGATGCAAACAAACAATGTGGAACATATTAGAGAATCCCCCAGTAGAATTAAATTCCCATTTAACATTTACCACCATGAAAACTAAGTAGTGTAAATCACGAATTATGACTACTTCAGGCAAGAGGCAAAGGCAACATTTATCAGATGGCATTATCTTGTGTGTTCAGCTTTAACTAATTCAGGATTCAATTTACTGAAATTTCCTTCCAAAGCACAACGGTGCTCAGGCAAAAATGCTATTCCATTTTCTAAAGTTCACTTAAAATACCCTTTATCATCAACAGCTATCAAATATGTTTAGCAATTTTGAACCATCTAGCCTCGAGAACAAATTCAAGACTAGTAAGCATGAAAACCAAAGAGCATTCTAATGTCGTAGCACCTTAGATTGAAATGACAGAAATCCAAGATGTCACAAACCAAAACACATAATGATCACACTGAAATTAAAGTGTTTATTTTCCGAAAGTCAGCCTGACATGCTGTCTCCATATGCCCTTGTCGTACCCATTTGAAATTATAATTAAGGTATTTTCCTGCAAAACAAGAAGCCCAAATCCTCATAAATAGTAACAAAAATCCACAGAGCCGCTTGCAATTCAACCACCGTAATTATGTTCGGAAACTGTGTGACAGAAAGTGATTAAATAGACACCTGGAAACCCAGATTCACTGCTAACTTGGCTTTTCCTGCTTTGTGATCGTTGCTGCATTTTGGGAAGGAGGAAGAGGCTATTTCATGCACAGCCAAAAAATTGCAGCAACTGCTTTTTCAGCAAGTCCCAAAGGAACATTGGCTGCTTCTCTGAAAAAAAACACGTCAGCAATGATTCATCATGTTCAGTCATTCATGTTTTCTAGGATTTTGAAAGAAGCAGAGCTTTCGCTCAATCCCTTGTAGTGCTTACTCTTTATCCAGTGATTAACCTGTTATGTTGTACCCCAAGAAAATGCTCTCAGGCAGGCAGAACACACAAATTCATTATACAACCACCAAAGCATCTTATTGCATACAGCCACTCTGATCAATACAACAGTAGTCTCTTCTGGAGAGCCTAGTGATTAACAGCTTAGGGCTCAGAGCCCATTTTCTGTGTTACCAAACCAAATTAGGGCCACAACTATTTTTTTCCATGCAGACTCAAGCATTTTCCTACCCAGTTCTGCTTTGGAGCCCTAAAGCAATAACCAAACCCTCTCTTTACATCACAGGATCACCTGAAAAAAGTGAGGATCACTCTTCAGATAGGGTTGCTAGTTCTGCCTGTCTGGAAAAACAAAGTCCCCACCACGCTCCCTCCATCAGCACTGACCGTAAAGAGGAACTGGCCACCTCAGCAATACCTTGTCAATACAATTAATGAAAAAGCATAAAGGGTGTTCTAGTTTTTTTGTTCCCAAAGTTGATATTGAGATTGAGAGTCAAAGAACAGCTACAGTAGAAAATCTGTGATAAGAAACACAACCCCTCCCCCAGGATCTGCCATGGCTACACGTAATCAGCAGAGCACAGTACGCTGAGTTTTGGTGAGAAGCTGATACTTCCTATTGCCTCCACACGACAAGAAGCTTGTCTTGGGATTATAATTAGTACCGCTGATATATGCTTCCCATAGGACCAAAGAAGAGCTTTCAGCTTGTCAAGGAAAAAGCCTAAATGCACAAAAGCCTTTATTACTCTGCCAAACTGTTTCATTTGGGAAAAAAAAAACTAAGTAGAATAATATTCTTCTGAGACAGCGTGATTTGATAGTGGGACTGAGACTGTGCTCATAGGAAATAAATGAAAGCGTAAGGAAAACAGATAGGAATACTCAGAATCATTTCTGTTTAGCTGCATCATCAGGAAAATATAACAGAAAAAGGCCTCAGTAAGGGCTAGTAATTACTAGAATTCACTCCTGCCAACAAATGCAGGGATCAACAACCAGGCTCAGCGAGGTCTAGCTTAGCAACACTGATGCAGAAAATCCCATGGCATCTTTCACTCCTACATGAATGGCTCAAAATCTTTCCTATGACTCAGTTTACCAAACAACTTCAAAGGAGCCTTAACAGCTGCTAGCTGGCAAAGAAAGGTCTCAGCTTTCAGAACAGAGACAACCTCCCACTCCTGACTTTGTCCATGAGCAGCAGGCTCACTGGCGTCAACTACATAGGAGCAACCAACAAGATAGGCCATAAAACCATCCCCCGAGACAACCTCCCCGAGTGCCTCCAGACTCCCACACAGGTAAGATTTGCACATCTGCTGCTCTTCCTACCAATACCGCCAAGCCAGATCCTGCCGCAACCTTGATATTCCAGCATCACAGCAATATACATTTTTAAAGATGCCAAGCAAAGCAGTTTTACCTATGGGAACATTTCCTGGCTGCTCCAATTAGTTAAGAAAGCGGAAACTGGTGGTGAGAGGAGGAGGTCGGGAGTAGGGAAAGCTGTATGACCCCAGCTGCACACTGCCATTTCCTAAAATCTTCTTCCTACCACTACAGTGTGCTGGATTGAGTTTCTAAAAAGCAATATTTTGCAAACATCCACAAGGATCAGTGACAACCACACTGCATTTCTCCAGTCCTTTGCCAATAACAGTTTCACAATCACTTCCTGGGATTAACGTTATCCTGAACTTAACCATTTTCATGCAGAACCAACATTCAGGTGATGTCCACCCCTAAATTCACTAAGATTATTCCCTGGTATTCCAGCACTTCTTAAAACCTCAGCATCAGCAGCTCCGAGCTGCTCAGATAATTGTTGTTAAGATTCCTACTTGAAAATTACACAAAGTATACCCAAGTGTTTGTCATCTTTCCTAGTTTTTGAAATAGAAAGCAAATAGGAAAGAAAGGCTTTTGCACAGACAAAATAAGTAAGAACAAATGGTGTATTTAGAGATTGATATAATAAAACATAGAGAGTCCCGCAACACTGGGTAATACATTCTGTTTTCCCAAGGAAATAGTCTCTAAATTTCTGGCTCAGGATAGACCGTCTGTTTTTCCACAGATTTCTGCTGTACATCTGTTTAATCCAACAGCCTTGAAAAGCCAACCATTATAAAGATCCAGGTCGCTTTCAGGTCACATCAACTAAAAGTTTGAAAAGGCTTTATTTTATAAGCATTAAAGAGGGGAAAGCCTAATTAAGCATGAATACAATCCATGCTTAAGTAGGCTGAATTGGAACAATTTCAAGTAAGAAGCTCTTCTCAATGTTTATTTAGAAAATCTCCCATGTGAAAAGTAGCAACAAAATCAGGAAAGCTGCTCAGACCCGGGGACCTCTTCACTACAGACACAGTGTTTATTTGCTATTGCACAACCTGCCATCAAGTCCATCTGAGATGGAAACAGCAACAGTGGTGTTTACCTGCATTTTAAAGAACACACGTGCTTGTCCAGAGGCATTATACCACCCCACACACCCCGTATCGCTGGTGTAGTAATAAGTAAACCATTCAATAAGTGAAAGGTATGAAGTAGGACAACTGCAAGAAAAAAATAGGGCACACCTCTACATGTAATGAAACGTACAGAACAAGAAAAGCTCTGGACAGAGACAAAAGAAATAGCAGCTTTTCAGTACCCTGTATCACCACGGCCTTCGCCAGGAAAGAAAAATACTCAGTAGCGAATAAAAATTTTCTAATCACACCACAAGGTCTCTAAGGTGATGTATTTACTAAGGAATGATACAGCAGCTAATATATTGACCGCAGCCTCTGAGGGAGCAACAAACACAATGCATATTTAGTAAGCCCACCAGTGGAAACTATAAGGTTGGGATTTCTAAAATTAGATGTGATGAAGCAGCTATCTTTATTGAGCTCAAGCTGGGAGAGAAGAGGAGGTCGGAGATGGTCAAGCTTACTTACAATGTCCAGCGGAGGAACTGCATTTCCAAAACCTCAAACAAGTGAGCTCTGATAGTTCCCTGTCTAAAGTCACCTCTAAAAGTCACTTAAACAGTTCGGGTTTTTTTCCCCAAAGTGAAGGCAACCTTGCAGTAATTGAATTCCTTTTAAAGGAGATGTGCAAAGTCCTTTACAAGCTTTTAAAATGAATTCTACAGTTCTAGAAACATATTTCCATATTTTTTGTATCACAGAACAACATTGGAAAAATACAAATGCTTTTCCAACATTTTTCTAATTGAAAAGCTATGAGTGTCAACATTCATTATTGCTTAAGGAAAACGAAAAACTCTGAAAGCATGTTACAAGAACAATTTATTTCAGCTGTTCATTTCCAAATGCCTTGAAGACAACAATGTACTGCCACAAAACTGGCTGCTTTACTACTTCAATTTCAACATGAAATGTATGATAAAGGGCAACCACTTCAAAAAAGAATTAAGGAATGTTCTGAAGTATAGATTTTACTGGTATAAGGTGATCTGAAACTGGTAAGTACAGATGTGCAGTTAAGGAATATGTCTAGAAAACAGATGAAAACAGCACCCTATATTAAGCCTCAGAAAGCAAGCCTCTTTTAAATACCGAATACACAGATGAAATATTGCAATACGAAGCAAGTTCAATAGCCAAAATGTACTAAAGCTTTAGTGCTGAAAATACCTCTGTTGTCAGAACACAACATTTGGCATAAAAATGAGACACTAGCAAATTGCTTAATGTGTTGGATGTAATTCCAGTCCTACTGAATTCAAGGAATGCAATGGCAACAAAACAACTTTTTCTGCAAAATGATTGGCTCACATACCTACCAAGAGCACTGCATCACACCTATGAAAGGTGCCAAACACAGCCCTGGAAGTTACAGAGTCACACTCTCTTCAAACCCAGTGGTAGTGATTGAAGCACATAGCAGGGGCAAAATGAGGCTGACAGGGTTTGCTCATGTGATTTCAAACCTGTTAAGTGAGGCACCGTTGGAATGCACCTGCAATATAAATCTATTTGGCTTTCAAAATGAGGACTTCCTGAACACCACGCTATAGAATTATTTGTATGTAAATGCACATTCCAATGGAACTCAGACTGCTTGTAACACATTTAACTGGGGAAACAACTTCCTTAAATAGAAAAGGCACCATTTTCATCTTCACTTATCATTGGAAATAAATATGTAGAAAGAAAATCTCAGCTGACCATTTCTTTGTTGCAACACAAAAGCATGGAGATTATGTCCCAGCCGAGATGTACGAACTCAAGTAAGAACTTCAGACTTGAGATCTTCAGACTTGAACGAAACATGAAAAGCTTGTGAGCATATCAGAAAATTTTGCAGTTGATTTCCTAACAATCCAAAACCCACATTTACTAGGGGGTTGATACGTTCTTACTAAGAAAAACGTGCAGGACCTCAGAAGTACATTTTAAATACTAGCTTTGTTCCTTCTTTGGTTTCTGGAGAATTCAGGTAATTATGTAGTAGTTTCAGGTTTTGGTTTCAGTTTTGTTTCTTTAGTTTCACCTTCATCCCCAGGAAACAGAAACTCAGTCTCTGCCAAGTACAGCCCTTTATTCAATGCTATGAAGTTTACACTTACCCAGCCTGTTATATTAAATTTAAATTAACAGAAGCTGCTTAGAACAATACACAAGCAGACTGCTCATTTCACACAAGCTTTGGTGGCATTTCATCATGTCTACAGAGCTTTTCCTGAAATTCTTCACCTTTTCCGTAGCTGGTTATTCAGAAGACCCACTGTTTTCAGCACCCATAGAAGGTTTACTTTATTACTAAATCAGTTGCCATGTTAAAGCTGCACCTAGCCAGGGCCTAAATAATTTTCATGTAAGTGTTTTTATAAGCAATGACCCACAGGAAAAAAATTAGAAATGCAAGTTTAAAGCAATTCTAGCAACACTAGGCAGCTTTATAAAATCTTAATACACACTGCTGACAAAAGAATAGAAAATCTATTCAAGGATGCCTTTGTGTTTCAATTTTAGAACAAGCCTAGCATGCAAAGACCTAGTTCTCCAAACATTAGTTTGGGATGAAGAATTGTATAGATCTATATCTTTTGAAGATATCGCTTTGAGGTGGGTGAGGAAGAAACCACCAAAGCATTCAGTTAATGACAACCTACTTCCTTATATCTACAACACAACAAAGTAAAGTACAACAAAGTAAAGTTAATGCCTCGCAAAAGCCTGTTGACTCTTATTTCTTAGAGGGGCTTCATTTACACACCTCTTCAAACACAAGGATCTATTTGTGTGGCTTATTTAAACTCGGAAAGTGCAAATCAGGAACAGCATCACTCGCCAATGAATACATTGTTCAGATAGCAGGGACATAACAAGTGTCCAAAATGACAAAATACTCACACCAAATAAGAAACCAAGTCTCTGTTAAAGCTTCCTGTATTTTGTTATCCCACACTGCCTCCATATAAACCATCTGCACTACACACACTTCAAGCCATCTTCCAAATATCAACCGGGCTTCTGCAGTAAAACAAACAATTACTAATAGATGTATCTTAGAGATAGATATTAAATCAAAAGCTGCAGTGCTTCAGCGTTCTGTTATTAACAAAAGATAAGAACAAATCAGTAGAGATTTTTTTTCTGAACAGCCATTAGTTAACAGAACACAGAGATGAAAGACAGAGGAGGGGGAGCAACATTTGCTATCACACTCACCCAGACAAGACAACACACACAGGGCCTGGACTGAAAAACTGCTTCCAAGTGCTCATTCTAAAAGAATTTTGTGACTTTTCTTTTTTTCCTAACCCAAATAATTCAAATAAAAGGAAAGAACACGAAAAGCTATTGTAATTTGCACTACCAAAAAAGTGTAACAAGGCATGATGGAAACAAGTTAACAATCAAACTGTAATCTGGGGAGTCTTAGAAGTCACACAACTTCTCACTGGACTTGGCACATGCACCCCTCAGCTATTGAAACAGGTAAAATGTCTCAGGCTTGCTAGAAAAGAAACCTTATTAGCTTTATTTATAGGAGGAGTTGCAACAACCATGAGCCATAGTCTGCTAGATTCACAAGATCTTCTGGAGAATGTCTCATTCCTAACTTCTCTTCAGAGGAAGATTGGAACACTGGTAAATGCAGGTTCCTCACACAAAAATACACTTCCTAAGTGTGGATTACTTATAGGAAAAGTATTTAATAAGACAGTCTACAGATTGTGGTGAACCTATCATTATTGTCATTTGGGTTAAGAGCATTCACTAGCTGCAAGGAACCAGGAAGAGAGATCAAGCACGCAGGAATCAGAGCTGTGTAAGGGGCAGAGGGAACACCCTCTCTCCATTTAAAACATGTTTCCCAACAGCCTACCTGCTGCTCAAGTACCTCTGGCCTCCTTTACAGCCCAGCATCCCTGCTCTCAGCTAAGGCAGGAATCGGAGAGGACAGCCAGTTCTCTCTCTGATTCACAGGACTGCTTGCTCATACCTCAAGTAAACCCAGTTTTTAAAGTGGAAAATAACCACAAACAGGAGATTATGAATTTTGGGCTGTGACTGCATGCTGAAAGGCAGCGCAGTTCTCACGCAGGCTGCGCGTGTGGGTACCAGGCAGCCCAGAGGAATTATTCTGTGACATAAAAGTCACAGCAGGGCTCATCCCGCTCGGTGTCATCGCTCCCCACAACAAAGAGAGGGGGCTGTACCCCATTACATCTCTGCAGCTTTACAGCCTTCCCTGCAGCCGCACAGCAGGACCTGGAGGCAAACGCAACTTCATCACAGCTACTGGAAAGAGGCAGCTGGAGCCCCTCTCTGCCTCGCAGGCTGGGACAGACCCCGAGGGCTGGGGACGTCGTGCTGGGACAGACCCCCAGGGCAGGGCACATCACAGCGGCCACGAGGCCTCCCGGGGGCGGGCGCGGCTCCCAGACACCGGGGAGCCCCGGGCGGTGCCAGGGCCGAGAGCCGGGCCGGGCGGACACCCCGAGAGGAGACAAGCGGGACCCCGGCTACCCCCGGAGTTGCCCCCAGACCTTCCAGCCCCCGCTGCCCCAGCCCCGCTGCCTCCGAGGGCTTCCCCCTGCCCCCTTGTCCCCCTGCCCCGCTGCCCCCCCAGCCCCTACAGACCCCGCTTACCCCCAGCCCCACTGCCCCCCAGCACCCAGGCGCTACCCCTGCCCCCCAGCCCCACTGCCCCCTTGTCCCACAGCCTCACTGCCCTCCAGCTCCATTGCTCCCTTTCCCCGCTACCCCACTGCCCCCCAGCCCCACTGCCCCACTGCCCCCCAGCTCCATTGCTCCTTTTCCCCGCTACCCCACTTCTCCCCCAGCCCCACAGCTCCCCCTTGTCCCACTGCCCCAGCCCCACTGCTCCCCCAGCCCCACAGCTCCCACTGACCCCTTGTTCCCCAGCCCCACAGCTCCCTCTGCCCCACTGCTCCCCCTGCTCCCCCTTGTCCCCCAGCTCCTTGTCCCACTGCCCCTGCCCCACAGCTCCCACTGACCCCTTCTTCCCCAGCCCCACAGCTCCCCCTGCCCCACTGCTCCCCCTTGTCCCCCAGCTCCTTCTCCCACTGCCCCAGCCCCACTGCTCCCCCAGCCCCACTGCTCCCCCTTGTCCCCCAGCTCCTTGTCCCACTGCCCCAGCCCCACAGCTCCCCCTGACCCACTGCTCCCTTGTCCCCCAGCTCCTTGTCCCCCAGCTCCCCCAGCCCCACTGTTCCCCCAGCCCCACTGTTCCCCCAGCTCCCCTGCCCCAGCCCCGCGTCCCCCGCTCTCTCCCCCCGCGGCCCGGCCCTGCCCGCTCACCGTGTGCGAGTGCAGGCTCTGGCTCGCCTCGATCTGCGCTGTCAGCGGCACCGTGTCGTCCAGCAGCACCTTGCCGGCGGGCGGCTTCTCCATGAAGGCCATCCCGGGGCGCCGACCGAGAGCCCGGCGGAGCCCACCCGCGTCCCGGGGGCAGCTCCCGCCGCCGCCGCCGCCGCGCCCGCCGCTGTCAACACGGCAGCGCCGCCGCGGGGCCTTAGCGCCGCCGCCCGGCACCGCCGCCGCCCGCCGCCAGGGGGCGCAGCGCGGCCCGGCCCGGCACCCCGCGGGGGAGCGGCGCCCCCCGGCGGCGGGAGACGGCGGTGCAGAACGGGAGCGGGCGGCCAGCGCAGGGGGAAGGGGCGGGGGGGGCAGAGCGCCCGTTACCCACAGCCTGTCACCCACCAAGGACATCGTCACCCACCCTGTCACCCACCCCCTGCACCATCACCCACCCTGTCACCCATCATGTGCACCCACCTCCTGTTGCCCACTCCATCACCCACCACACACACCCACCCCCTGCACCATCATCCACCACCTCCTGCACCATCACCCACCCCATCACCTGCTCCACTACCCACCACGCGCGCGCACCCACCCCCTGCACCATCATCCACCATCACCCATCATGTGCACTGACCCCCTGCACCATCACCCACCACCTCCCACCCACCCCCTGCACCATCACCCACTCCATCACCTGCTCCACTACCCACCACGCGCGCGCACCCACCCCCTGCACCATCATCCACCATCACCCATCATGTGCACTGACCCCCTGCACCATCACCCACCACCTCCCACCCACCCCCTGCACCATCATCCACCCCATCACCCATCATGTGCATCCACCTCCTGTCACCCACTCCATCACCCACCACGTGCACCCACCCCCTGAACCATCATCCACCATCACCCAACTCCATCACCCACCACATGCACTGACCCCCTGCACCGTCACCCACCACCTCCCACCCACCTCCTGCACCATCACCCACTGTCACGCATTACATCACCCCCCACGTGCACCCACCCCCTGCACCATCACCCACTCCACCACCTATCATCCACCCCATTAGTCACTGCTTGTCCCCCACCCATCACACAACCCCCCCTGCACGCGCCACCTGTCCCCACTCGGTCACCCACACCCTGTCACTGCGCACTCTGTCCCCGCCACTCCTCCCAGTGCTGCTGTGCCCGGTGACACAAAGGCAGCAGGAAGGGGATTGCCCCAAGAAGCCACCAGCCCTCGCAGAGAGAGGAAGAAGCACAAGAGAGCTGGTGCTCTCGTTGCCCCTCACCTTCTGGGGGCTGTGTATTTAAACAATCATGAAGAATAGAACAGCACCCAGGGCCTTTGCCTCAATTACTTGGGTTTAGTTAATTTATTTCTAAACACAGATTTAAAGTTATTAAATGGAGCCCAACAACTCAGCTGTTGTTGTAGCAGCACAGAGAACTATTTCTACAGTGCCCAGCACCAGAAAACCCAGTGCCTGTTGAACGCTTCTCTGCCTTTCCGTATGTTCTTACAGCGTGTACAGGAACTGACCGCAGTGAAGGGGCTGTAAGCAGGACTGCAGAGCGTGGGTTTGTACTGCAAACAGCCTCCTCAGCCCCACACTGACAGGAAAACAGCCTGTGCCCTGTGGTTTAACAGCTTCATCTCAGGCTGGAATAGCGACCTTTCCAAACTGCTCCTGATGCAGCTACCCCAGGGTCAGAAACAGATTTGATGCCTTTTCTTAACAGGCATTAACAGGATGACTTCCCATCTAGAGAGGCAGGTGAACAAGGAACGAAGGAAGGAGAATGCCTGCTTTGAAAAAGTGTTGCTTGGCAAAAGCCAGTGATCAGGCACTGATCCGAGGCAGAAGAAAATGGGAAGTGAAGCAACTCCTACTGCTGAGAGATGAGGAAAGCTCTCACCAAGTACTGGTTCCATATTGAGAAGAGGCCAAACCCTGAGCTTTGGAAACAGAGGGCACGTTGAAGTCAAACAGCTCAAACATTGCCCCTCCCTCTGACCCAGTGTGACTCAATTCCTGGATTTGCTGTCACAGTGCCGCTGCCCTGAAAAACAAGACACTGCATCCAGACAGCGCAACCGTTTTACCAGCAGCTTTCATCACAGTTTGAAGACAAACTCTCCTTTCACAGCAAATAATTTCTGAGGTTATTTTCAGCCATGAAAAGTCAGGGCACTTAGGGACATTGTTTAGTTTACCAAAAAGAGCAGCCTCAGTACAAGCCCTGTCACTCCAGACTTGCCGCTGTAGGAGGTTTGTTTAAAGGTGCCACTTCTGTGGTTTCATCTTGGCAGTACATGAGGAAAAATGAAAAGCTCCAGGTTTAACATAGTTCTATCAAGATTAAGCTTGTGCACTCTGAAACATTGTGAAGTTTTTTTTGTTGTAAATTTACTAGATCAGATGACATCACATAAAAAGACAGAGTCAAAGCCAATCATACATTTCTCACCTTTATAGTAAAGTAGCACAGGATCAAAAGCTCTAACTGTCAGACACCATGACTTTCACCATCCCTTCCATAACAGTCTTTCCACTTTCTCTGACTTTACATGACACCAAGATGTGCGCCAGAGAACCCTTCAGGCGTTTAACTTCCGCAGCAGCTACAACTTCTTCATCAATATATAAAGGAGCTGGAAATCGGATCTCCTGAGAAAGAAATATACAACCTTGACCAGGCATTTTAGTACCCAGAACTGCAGAAATAAGTCCATTGATCAAGACTCCATGCACAATAGTTCTTCCAAACCTAGACTTCTTTGCAAAATCTTCATCTAAATGCAAAGGATTTGTGTCACCTGTTAAATGAGAAAAAGCAACAACATCATCCTGCGTAAAAGCTTTGGTAAGTTCAGCTTTGTCTCCAACTTTTATGTGTAAGTTCTGAAGGAAGGGACATCCAAGCAGGGAGCTGATTACTGTTAGCTTCGTCAGGGTTCTTTGTCGTAAATCTCCTCCAGAAATTCCACACCTGATGGGCGGCAACATCTCAAGCAGCTTCTGCTTTGTACAATGAAACCAACAGCGGCATTCAGTCCAGGACTAGTTCTCTACTGTTGCCAGATAATGCAAGAAGAAATGGAGAGGCCTAGTTTGGGGGCAAGAAAAAGAAACAAAACACAAAGCAAGAAACTAACTAAAGCATTAAAAAATAAAAAAACAAACCACACCACGAAATGCGCTCAAAGCTGAAAAACCTTAAATGTTCCTTTTGACATAAACAATGAAAAACTCAGAGCTGTGCCCAAGATTTTTTTTGTTTAGCTACGGCTTCAGAGACAAAGAATTCTTGGAATGCAATTTATTAAGCAGCATCTTCTGGAAAAAAATAAACTCTGGAAGTGCACGTTCATGCAGACATTTTTAAACAAGGTCAGACAACAGTGATTACTAGAAAGAGAAGAAACAAGGTAGGGGAAATAAAAGACTGGACCAAGGTGTGGGCCAAGAACACAGAAATTATTCCAGAAATTATTTTCTTGCAGACATACTAATGAGTTCAGGGCTTGTCATTTGAATTAAACCATAAAGCAATGACACAGCCACTATTGGCACATTTTCCAAGATTCATTATAAGATGCAAATTGCTTGAACACACACCTACACACCTGCATTGAAAAGCATTTCACTC
Source organism: Phaenicophaeus curvirostris (assembly GCF_032191515.1). NCBI lineage: Eukaryota > Metazoa > Chordata > Aves > Cuculiformes > Cuculidae > Phaenicophaeus > Phaenicophaeus curvirostris. The sequence continues at coordinate 14,862,021 of NC_091402.1, forward strand.
TCAAACCATGACATTTTTGCACCTAGGCCATTTTGCTGTGAAGGGGAAGCGTGCTCAGCTGGCCAGACAACCTTAGAGCCAGAATCGACATTAGGGGGAAGCCATCCAGCCCCCGCAGAGCTTTACCTGCAGCACTCGAAAGGCACACCTCCTGTTCTGGTAGAAGCCCAGCAATGTTAAAGCACTCCACAGTTTGACGAAGCCACTAAGAAAACAAAATATATGAATAAAATCTGGGGGTTTTTTTCTGTTTCCCAGCAGCATTAACATCTTCAATAAAAACATGTTATGTGAAGAGTAACAAAACCTTAACTGAGTGTAACAGCAGTTAATTTCATCGATGAGTTCCAGTAGCAACATGATGTCGTAATGGGTTATTGCAATGACTGCAGTCTCTTGTTCTTGGCATACAGATACAAAACCATAAACTTTACAAGTTTACTTTACCGGCCCTGTTCTTGTTCCCTCTGTGAAGCTCCTCCTTCCCCTAAATCACCTGTAGTTGCCTTCACCACCTAAATCTGGTAGCCATTATCACCTTTACTTTATAAAGAGATTTAAAGCCACATATCTCAATGGTCCTGCCAGACCATTCTGTTTTAAAGCAGGAATAATGTACTGATGCATCAGGCTACCAAATCTTAGTGAATTTTTACTTCCCACGTACTTTATATGGACATCTGCAAGTTAGGCTTAATTCTTCAAAGACCACTCTTAAGTTAAGAGTCATGGTTTCTTATGAAAAATATTTCCATGGCAGTATCTGAAGCGCACATCTTCTGCGCCTTACCTGCTAATAACTCTTAATATGGCACACAGAGTTTTTTCCTCATACGTTAAGACGTCAACAGGTAAAGCTGCTCCAACCTATGAAAAAATACATTATTTAAGAAAGTACCATCCTATGCTCTTATAGTGGTTTATACGCAAGTGAATTCACTGCCAGCCCATGACATCAGGTATTACGGTTCAAATCTCATGTGAGTGTTTCAGTGACACCACCACTAGACACCCCAAATTCTCAAAACCAGATATGCTGCAGCCACTCGACTACAGACCCAGAGACAGAAGGTTCAGCCCCAGCTGCATCAGGAGCAACTCCCATGCAGCACAAACGGGGCTGATACAAGAAGTAGTTACTATTGCAAAAAGTGGGATGTTTTCTTTTTAAGCTAAGTATTAAGTTTCATCTAAGTAATTGTATTTTTTGAAAGTTGGACAGAATGTCCCTCTGATGGAATGTTTTCTTTCACAGTGCCTTCCAGATAGCGTTCATTCTTTGAAGATAACTTCTTGTGTTCAGTGCGATCTGTGCTGAACAGATGTGTTCTCTCAAATCATCCATTTGCTAAGGGGCATGGTTTAGTGTTTGATAGGAATGGTTGGACTCGATGATCCAGTGGGTCTCTTCCAACCTGGTGATTCTATGATCCCTGTTTGCTGCCTTTCTCTCCCTCACATCCAAGGTCAGGCAGAGCTGGAGCCACCTCCAAATCAGCAACAGTTTTGGCTATTGTAAAGTTCACAATAACATAAAAATTACACCTTGGAAAGTACAGAATATGCGTGAGATTTCTGGAAAATGTATATGCGTGCACGTCAGTGGGAAATCCATTCTGTCCCAGCTCTTGTCTGACTGCACGCAACTGATGGGGCTCGCTCCCTCGTGTTGCCCAGGCCTGATAATCACAGAATCATAGAATAACCAGGTTGGAACAGACCCACCGGATCATCGAGTCCAACCATTCCTATCAAACACTAAACCATGTTCCTCAGGACCTCGTCCACCCATGCCTTAAACACCTCCAGGGAAGGTGACTCAACCCCCTCCCTGGGCAGCCTCTGCCAGTGCCCAATGGCCCTTTCTGTGAAGAATTTGTTCCTAATGTCCAGCCTAAATCTCCCCTGGCGGAGCTTGAGGCCATTCCCTCTTGTCCTGTCCCCTGTCCCTTGGGAGAAGAGCCCAGCTCCCTCCTCTCTACAACCTCCTTATCATAGAATCATAGAATAACCAGGTTGGAAGAGATCCACCGGATCATCGAGTCCAACCATTCCTATCAAACACTAAACCATGCCCCTCAGCGCCTCAAATGGGTGCTCGCTCTCTAAAACTCCAAAACGAGTCTGAAGAGAGTTCGTTTGCCGGCATTTTCGGTATCAGGGCGACGGGAGAGGCGAAGAGCAGACGCTCCCGCCGCCCCCGCGGCCCCCGCCCACCTCTCCGTGCAGCTCCCTCAGCGCCGACACCACCAGCTGCTTGAACTGCGCGGCGCTGGGCCGGGACCCGCCGTCGGGCAGCTCCCTGCGGGGAAGCAGAGAGGAGACCGGGCTTGCGGGGGTTGCCGGGACCGCGATGGAGGGGGGGAGGTGGAGGGAGAACGCGGCCCGCGCTCACTCACAGCCGCACGCGCAGGTAGTGGTGCCCCGCCGCGCCCCGCAGCACCCGCCGCTCGAACGAGGGCGCCGCCATTTTGACCGGCCCGCTACGGCGGCCGCGCGGGGTCAGCCCCGCTCCGCTCCTTCCCCCCTCACGGCGAGGCGGCTACGGCGGCCGCGCGGGGTCAGAAAGGCCCCGTCTACCCTCTTATATCGAGGTGGCTACGGAGGCCGCGCGGGGTCAGCTCCGCGCCCCCCCGCCCCATCTTCTTATTCCGAGGCGGGGGCAGGTGCTTCCCCTCCATCCCCTCACGCGGCTGCACTCGCCACCGCTCCAGCCCGGGGCGTGACCCCGGGGGCCTCCGAGCTTGGCCGCCTCAGACGGAGGAATCATAGAATCACCAGGCTGGAAAAGACCCACCGGATCATCGAGTCCAACCATTCCCATCAGTCGCTAAACCATGTCCCTCAGCGCCTCGTCCACCCGTCCCTTAAACCCCTCCAGGGAAGGTGACTCAACCACCTCCCTGGGCAGCCTGTTCCAGTGCCCAATGACCCTTTCTGTGAAGAATTTTTTCCTGATGTCCAGCCTGAACCTCCCCTGGCGGAGCTTGAGGCCATTCCCTCTTGTCCTGTCCCCTGTCACTTGGGAGAAGAGGCCAGCTCCCTCCTCTCCACAACCTCCTTTCAGGTAGTTATAGAGCGCAATGAGGTCTCCCCTCAGCCTCCTTTTCTCCAGGCTAAACACCCCCAGCTCTCTCAGCCGCTCCTCATAAGGCAACAAGGACAGAATCACAGAATGACCCGAGATGGAAGGGCCCCACAAGAATTATTGAATCCAACTCCTTGCCGTCCACAGGGCAAGCCAGAAGTTCATACCCTGTGTCTGAGTGCGCTGGCCAAGCACCTCTGGAATATTGTCAGGCTCGGCGCCGTGACTGCTTGCCTAGAGAGCTGCCCCGGTGCTCCACCACCCTCTGCATGAGGAGTCATTTCAGAGAATCATTAGGCTGGAAAAGACCTTTTAGATCATCAACTCCAACCGACTCTTAATGTCCAAACTAACCCCCCCCCCAGCACGTCTTCCTGCTGTTCCCTCGAGTCCAGCGCCTGTTGCTCCTCTCCTTGTAAGGAAGCAGCTGTCTTTGGGGTTGGAATTAATCTCTGGGAAGCTGTGGAAACAGATGGTGTTTTGAGCGCTCCACACTAGCTTTTAGCTTCAAAAAGACAAATATTGAATACTCCACAGTAAACACACTGATGGAGAGCAACTAGCAGAGATGCTCTTCCACTTGCCCTTTAAACCAATGATGCTGGTCTAGATGCTGTTCCTGGTGGAGGGTAGTGTCTGGCACCACAAACACCGAGGGCATCGGGTTATTCCAGCATATGTTTTGCAGAACACAACTGAAACAGATTTGAAAAGTACACAGCAGTTGGCTGGCAGCGTGTCTTTGCATCTCGCTGGTCAAGGCAGAGTTGAGAGCACAATTTTATTAACAGCGTGAATCCCTGTAGCTGATCTGAAGCCTGCTGTACAATATCCTTCAGAGAGAAAGAAGAGAACAGATAGATGCATCTCTGCCCTGCCAAAATGAGGAAACACTGTCCTTGACATAAGAACTTTTCAGAATTTATTTTTTTTTAAAAAAAAGGTCTATCTAGGAATTAACATTGACCTTCACGGTAGCCTAAAAGCCACCTGATGCACTTGAGTTAGGGCCCAACTCACAGGACACATTTTGTTTGCCATCAAGCTGCTGTCTGTGCAAAGGAATTTCAGAGCTCAAGATGCATTCTGTTTAGATTTGAGGCTTTCGCTCTCCCACATGAGACAGCAAACTTTTGGACCTGAGCCGTAGCACACTGCCAGCCTGCTGCCACGTTTGGCTGCAAGGGGCACATCTCCCTTTTACAGGCACTAATCCATTTTCATCTTCCTGCTGCTGCTGCGGTGCAAAGCCTGGAGACAGCATGTGTGTCAGCTAAAGCCCTTGGTGATTTTCAAGAGGTATTCGTAAGAAAACAGCAGTATTATCTAATCCTCTCCTGCCTCAGACAGATGCTATAAGCATTCAGCAGAGCTAGCTTAGAACCATTGAAAAAAAACCCAAAAAACACCCAAACAAAAAATTAGTGCTGGAGGATTTCACACTCCCCTATGCAGTCTATTCGAGTTGTCTTCCAGGCAGATCTTTTCAATACTTAATCACCAGCTTTCCTGCTGTAGCTTATGCCCAGTATTAATAGGCCTGTCCCAATTACTATGGGATCATTCCTCCTTGCTGAAGTCTTTTCCCCACTCCTTTTTTCCATAGGGGAAAAAACCCAACCAAACAAAAAAAGCCAAACCAAACCCACCCAGTTTTTCCTCACCCGTCTGTAAAATGTAAGATTTTCTGGATATTTGTTTATCATGCTGCTGCCTTCTGGCCCTTCAGGCATCAACCATCTTCCTTGAGTCAGAGTGCCCCAAGCTGAAGTCCTGTGTTCTGGAAGAGGTTTTCTCATGGTGAGCACCACAGTCCCTCTGAACTGCACTCCCAGACTAATTTAAAAACTGTACATAAAATGCACAGTGCTTAGAAACAAAACTTCAGCAAAAAAAAAATACTGAGTATTTGAACAGGCAACTTCACATGTACCAAAGTAATTTTCTTTTCAAATTGTTAGTTAGGTTAAAAAGCAGCTTGCCACATAAAATTCAGTAGCTGTAAGTGAAGGCCAGCAAGAGACCTTTGGGAATTTTGTGTTTGTTCTAGGAACCAAGAACCAGTTAGCACAGTGCTAAAACACTAAATCAGTTTTACGATAATTCAGCAGACGTATCAGAGCAGCCAGTTTTATTGGGAGGAATTTTATCTACAGAAACTAGTAGTATTTTCAAGATGTTAGTAAAAATTTTATCACCAAACAGCAAAATTGGGTGGCCAGGTGATGTATAAATCTCTCCTGGTTATTGGAACTGGGCGAGTGCTGCTCTCCATAAGGCCCTGATAACAGAAGCAACAGTGACTCAGGCACTCTGAGTAAACCTAGTTAGCTGCTGTGAAGTCCACTCCTGAGGCGAGCACCGGGGAGGTTGTGTCAGCTGCAGGGAGTCAATAAAGAGCACACACAGGACGGTAGAGGAAGGCTGGACACAACAGGTCAGTTTATTAACCAAAGGTGAAGCTAAACCCCAGAGTGGTTTGACTCGTTAAAACCATATGTATATATGCCAGAAATTTTTCTTTTATGTTCAACACTATAGTGCAAGATCCAAACTGCACAGGTGTTCATCCTTTGAGAATCAAGTACTAAATGTAAAATGAATTAAAATAAGGGTCCCTCAATGAATCAATTAAAAAACCACACAACTCAAAAGAACAGACCGATTTTAAGAACTGTCTTATGAAATTCTCCCAAGTGAAAGACCTTGAAAAGCACTTGGAGCCTTGAGGTAGCAACTTTATGCAGAATTTAACTCCCCTCCTGCCCCACAGAGCAGAGAAAAATTAGTAGCACATTATTAGCTCCAGCCAGCTAATAATCGAGCGTTCTGTGCACTTAGTGATTTTCTCTTCCATCTTGTAATAGCAGTATATTCGTGCAGACCATCAGGAGGAAATCCACAAGGAAGGCCTCTTGAAATAAAGTATATGGTTTGAAAAAAGTGAAACTAATCAGCAATAACCATAATAAAATAAATATCTGGAGTGGAAAAAACCCAAAGCATTTGTATGTTGGCAAGACTAGTTTGCAAATACATGTCAAGAACAAGAGCCGCTTTCGGCCAACAGAAAAGAAAGAATGGAAGTGACATTCAAAAGGGTTTCAGTTTTTGCCCTCTGTGCAAAATTGCACTTTGTTTTAAAAGTTTTAAGGTTTAAAGTTTTGCACTAAGAGAGCACGTTTGCCCCTTTTTTTATTCTGTTACATTGTGAAACCTGTGCTGTGACATTAACAGAAATAACACATGCCAGGATATTTGACCACTGAAAGCTCCTCTCACTGACTTCACAACAATTACAAGCAGGGAATCACAAACGAGACTTCTTTCCCCTCTAAGGCTCAAAGACACTATCCTCTTTGCTCACTTTGCTGCTGAGTTCTTCTATTAAAAACTAGATTTCTCTGCTGCCAATTTTCAGCAGATTTACAGAACACTGAGCAGTAACAACAAAACAACTGGGCTGATTCTCCGTGACAATTGCGATGAACAGTCAGAGTGAAAAGGAATGAGCTGAGATACAGTGATGTGTGCAGGTCTTTACAATCAGACACCTCACTTTAATCCCTGGTCTTGGTACCACCACGCACACTTTCCAGCTTTGCTCCCTGCTGGTGGTCTAACCAGATACCTGGCAATGCTGAGTATCCAACTACAAGCTTCTCTCACTATATTCACCTTCCAAACCTGTCCAGGTTGCTTCAACCAGACCCAACTAAGCAGGCACATTGCAAATTATAGCTCCTAAATGGACGAGCCTTTTTACAGGCTCACTCTCATTCAGCTTGCCTCTTTACACGACAGAATGATATCACACAGATGCTGGATGGCATTGCTCAGTATGGCTTTGCTTTAGGGTCTAGAGAAAAATTCAAAACTTCTTGCTTGCATGGGATCCAAACCTTTTGACTTTACATTCTCATCCTTTCCTTTGACTTCTGGAAGCCACCAAATCCTCCCTTCCAGGCAGAACTACCTTAAGAATTTAACATCAGCTTTGCCTGGTTTTTTTGGTTAAGCTTCTGAATAATTGCTAACCCCCACATATGCTGAGTTACACAGTCCTGTCCAGCAGAGAACCAAAGGCTGTAAGAACCAGAATCCATCTGTAAGGTAGCCCAACCTGCCAGGCTCCTCTGGACAAAGGGGAGGATATTCTGCCTAGGAATAATAAAGGCCAGCTGATTGTTCACAGCAAGTTCCTCTTCAGTTCATATGACAGTTTAGGCAGCACAGAATCTCAGACTGTTTTGGAGATAAGTTTATGTCTGATTCACAGGATGGTCATAAGCTGGCTTCAAAAGGACTCTTGTCTTAGAGCCCAATATCTCTTAAAAGTTTTAACTGTTAACAATGTAAAGACCTGGGGAGTGTTTCTTTTTTTTTTTTTTAATTTTCTGTTGTGGTTTTGTTTGTTGAAGTTTTTTTATGCGTTTTTGTTTGTCAATTCTGTCAGCAAAAGAACGTTTTTGTCTTTGGTGTTAAACCTTGGAAGCATGAATGAAATACCTGCTGCTTCTTTGGCTGTAATTTACAACAACAGCAACAACAACAACAAAAGAACCAACAGCCCAGCAAAGCAAGGGAAATTCACTGTTCTAGAATACATGCAGTTAGAACAGCCGCTAGACATCACAACCAGGACTTTAATAATATGGAAACACCTAGTTCAGTGGTGTCCATTACAAATCATTTGCATTATATAAAAATATGACTCCAATTACAGTAACTGGACAACAGTCATTTAAACTTCTCAAGTTTCCATCTTACTCATATTGCAGGAACTGGGAGGAGCTTGTCCATTTAGGGAAAAATATTGTCCAGAAATCAACTTAAGAGTTGCAGCTAAGCATCTCGAGCCTTAGCAAAATGTCCACTGTGGTAACTAGAAGCAGGAATTCAACAATATCATCCTTCTATTCTTGCTCATGTGGCCATGAATAAAAAAAGCAGTTCTGTTACATTAGCATCCACAATTAAAATTTTATAACCCCCATAAAACACCAGTTAAGTTTTGTATGAGCTGTGGAACAATGCAAATTCAACAGTTCACTAGATTTATTACCTACAAATTCAATGTCTTAATATAAATATTCTGTTTGTACACCATTAAAATGTCCTTCTTACGGCCCAATTCTTGTTTAGATAATACTCTGATAAAATCTCAGCAGTATGCCAATTTAGGTCATTAAAACTATAGAAACAGAATCTATCTAATAGATGCTGTAAATTTTAACCAGTGTTTTAGATAAACATCATTAGCTCAGTTATCACCTAAACCAAAAAGACTCCTCAAACACACCAACTGCGTAGTTAGGAAAGACGTTTGCTTTACAAAGTCAAATGTTGCCAACTTGTGAAAAGTTTAGCAAATTGACAGGGTATTTGGAAGCATCCAAGTGTCTAATTAAGTTAGAATACTGTGAAACATTAGGACTGGGGGGACCTTCTGTAAGCAAGTACAGAAGTAGTCTTCATTTAAATTACAAAACATTCACCTCCTTAAAAAGCTTTAAAATTGACCCAGTCAACAACAGCGTCCTGGGAAATCTAGCAGTAAAAAGGGTCTCTGCAAGCAAGAGAAGGTCATACATTGTGATCTCATCACAATAAAATGTACTTGGTGTCAGGAACAAGGAGCAAATCTGGGGAGATGACAATCACAATACCTTCATTTGATTTGAACCACTGCACTTTTTTGGGCAGCATAGAATAAAACAATTTTCTTTGCTGCTCAGAAAACACTTAAAATGTACTAATGCTTCATTTTCTGCATTGTGTTGCTAAGCAGACTCTCCCATGTCCCCAGCTCATTTTACTTGGTTTAAAGAGCTATTGTAGATATAGTACCTGCTGCTTTCAGCAGGTGGAAGAAAACTTCAGTGCCACCTTATTAATTGGCTCTGTTGACATTTTAACTCCAAATCCAGATGCTACAATTAAAAGCAAATTTAACATTGTGTATAGAAAGCATCAGATGAAGGTCATAAGCCCATAAAAGGCTCGTATTCCACAGGTTGCCTCTGCAGAACAGGCAACCTCACACTACAGAATCTGATCTGACAATTTATCCCAACAATAACACCAGAAGGAAGGAGGCTTCTGTATCTTGCACACTTTGGGTTTCATATCAGGCACTTGAACTGTTGGACAGATGCCATTCTGAACCAAGTAAGTGAACACAGGGTTAAAATAATCTTTAATCTAGGTCTAATAATGAAGTATCAGCAGCAAATTGGAGGCAGGGAGTGAGCAGTCCATCTGTGCTGAGACTTGTTTATGGTTTCTAAAATGCCCAAGAAGACAGCAGCAGTAACTGTTCCATAGTGTCTGTTTTCCTTGTGAGTTGTGTTGCTGATAGGAGGCTTTTCTGTGTCTTGAACTAAGAAGGCATTGAGGTACCCTGTGCCTAATTCCCTGGATCCAACAGGTCCATGCTAGAGCCAAACATTGCCACCAGCTGCTCCTCGTAATGTGTTATATTCCTCTTCATAATGTCCATGCAGGGTCCAAGCAACCTCTCAAATGCTTGCACATCCATGACTGCAAAGGAACAGAAGTGAGAACAAGATTGTTTGTCAGAAAGGACACCACACACCAATCTATTTTTTGAACTCAGAATATAGACCTCCACTCCAACCCATCCAGGTTCAATGGAAGCCACAGAAACAGAAATCACATTTCTGTTTTCCCTCTGTACCATTACGTGGAGAAACAAGATTAATGAAATGCACACCTAACCTCAAGGACAAATACAGAAGGCAAATACACACCACACTGGCACTAAAAGAACACCTGAACGCTGTATGTGACAACAAGCAGTAGACAAGAAGCTGATGCTACTTACCTCTTCAAAGAGTATAGGCTACAGAAGCAGAAAAACCAGAATCTGCAGGAAGGAAGCAGCAGCGCTTCTCAGACTTCAAAGTGGAGATGCGCTCCAGCCCATGCCCCTAGCTTCTCGTGTCTGACCACGTTACTGAAAGGCTGCTAGGCTTCAAATAGCTGCTCACTCAAGCACAGTCCACAAAACAAGCAAAGAGTAGAAAAGGGTAACTAGAAACACAGAACATCTGCTTACCTAAACACTTGACTTCCCCAACAGCATAGGCAGAGGCTGCTCTGGGTTTGTTGGTAACAAGTGCAAGTTCTCCAAAATACTGCCCTCTGTGACACCGGGCAATCTCCACTTCTTGGTTGGCTTCTTTACTCGTCATAGTCTGTTAGACAGTACATTTTGATTATTTGCATACAGTCCTGTCTTTGTACGAGGCTGCAGTTAATCCCACGCATCTTACAGATGTGCAACATCTCATTGGTTTAGGGCTTTTAAAATAGCAACACCCACATCATGCTCTGTACTGGCAGAGCACCTAAACAGCATGTTCAATTAAAAGTTTGATAAGAAAAGTGTATGCCAGACCCTAAGTGTTGAGATTGTTAGATAATTACTTTTACAGCTTTGGGAACTACCATTACGTTAGCCTAACGGGTTTCATCATGCACAACATGGGTTGTTCCCCATGGGTGGTTCAGACTGTACAGAGATCCATCCAAATTCCAATGTCTACTGTGCCACTAGAGATAACAGACTGCAAATTTTCCAAGTTGCAGTTTTCTATAATCCTAGAAGAAAAGTTTCATCTCCAATCTTAAGGCTAAGGTTAGTTTGCAGAGGAGCAGATACAAGCTAAAGACTTTCCAACTTTAGTAAAGTGACTTCTGGCCTCTTCAGAACAGGTATGGGGATTTACAACCTAGTGCACATGAGTGACCGTCATAAATATCATAAAATAATATCTTAAAATAAGTGAGGGTAGTTTTTTTCACACCACTTGTATAAATAGATCAAATCAGGGATGGACCTAAAGCCTAATCACCCAATTTGAACTCACCTTGCTTTTGATCAAGATTTTTACTTCACCAGATTCTACAATGTAAAAACAATCTGCTTTATCGCCCTGTGAAGAGGGGAAAAAAAAAACCAAATTATTTTTACTGTAAAAGTACATATTTAATTTAAGGATCTGATAAGAGAATGGGAGCTGCTCAAACCTCTGAAACAATGTGAGGAAAGAGATAAATTTGATGTTAAGTCAGCAAGAAAACTATGAATGTAATAGGAAAGATGGAGAGAGATGATTACTACTTGAATATAAAACACAGGCTTGGAAAAGATCATGCAAGAATTAAACATGGAGTTACAGAACAAACTGAGACCTTAGCTAAACTTCCTGGGGATGGTTAAAAACAATCCAGCACAAGGCTTCTTATTTGCTGTTGCCATCTATCATAGCTTGAGCTAACACACAGAGCAGGCTTTTGAAAGAGTACCTATTTTTCTAAAAGAATGAAAACAAACTGAGTGGGAGATGTCCTCACAACACTGGCAGGCACTAATAATTTTCACGTGCTCCAAAGCATACAGCCCTTAACTGAAGGATCAAATTCCAGAAAAATAATCAAAATGTAAAATTACCCACGAGAGAAAAGGGGTTCATGGTATTGACGCAACTGCTATAATATAAGAGCTATCACATCTTTCCCATGCATAAAATTTCATCATCATTCAAAAATTTCAGCAGTGTATTACCATCACCTAGACCTATCTAGACTATTAATCCTCCTTTTAAGGGTAATAACATCCTTGTCCTTAATTAGGTTATTACAAAAGATTAAATCCAACTGCATAATTGGATCACTGATTGTGTGGGTTCTCAGTTTTGAGACTGATTTTAAGCTTTGATATTTCTGAAAATTCAGTTTTCTCAGGGTCTTAAGCAACAAGATTTTCAACTTCGCAATGGCAGCTTTGGAGAGAAGTAATTTGGCAGTATTTGGTTATCAGTAAACTAAGTTCTCCTACGTTCAGAATTATCTGACATTCAAGGTAATTAACATTAATTATTCTAGACATTATCATGGAGTCATTCTGTCTATAAAACAACATGATGGTTATGATTAAATGCCTGCAATTTCAGGTAAGCCAAGGAGTTCTTTTGCATTAGTTTCTGCTTGAACTACAGCACTTTTGCAACAAAGCATCCCCAAGCTAAAATTAACGCAAAATTTCAGTGTTCCATGAGCAATAAGGTTCAAAAAAAAAAAGTTTTGTGTCATGGTCAAAAAAACCCTACAGCTTTAGCTTGAGTTTGTCCAGCCTCATGTTCCACCACTCTGGTCTTGATCTCTTACAGCAGACAAAACGTACACCAACAACTAAAGGCTGGCAATTGAAGTTAGACTACTCCACCATTGAGATATTCTTTTTAAAGACCATCAGGAAAAAAAGTGGTTTCAATTAACCTTGATAGTTTCTTAGTATAGTTAACTAGGAAGAGGAGGCTGAGGGGAGACCTCATTGCTCTCTACAACTACCTGAAAGGAGGTTGTGGAGAGGAGGGAGCTGGGCTCTTCTCCCAAGTGACAGGGGACAGGACAAGAGGGAATGGCCTCAAGCTCCGCCAGGGGAGATTTAGGATGGACATTAGGAAAAAATTTTTCACAGAAAGAGTCATTGGGCACTGGCAGAGGCTGCCCAGGGAGGTGGTTGAGTCACCTTCCCTGGAGGTGTTTAAGGCACGGGTGGACGAGGTGCTAAGGGGCATGGTTTAGTGTTTGATAGGAATGGTTGGACTCGATGATCTGGCAGGTCTTTTCCAACCTGGTTATTCTATGATTCTATGATTAAAGTTTTCCCAATTAACTTCATTTAGTTTCATCCAAACCATACTCCTGTAGAGTTGTTTGGCTTTGTTTAGTCAGACCAAGGAACTAGAGATGCTTTTACTATATGCTTGTGACTCCTTGTTTAATTTGCTCATAAGGGCCTATGAAAAGTCTAGCTGTGGGCTTTCATGGAAAATTGCATAGATAGGCATTTAATTTTCAGAAGAAAAATGCAGAAGCTAAAGTAATAGAATGGGTGGTTAAATAAATTGGAAATATGAAATGAATAAGTGATGCCAAGTTGGTCCCAGTAATAGGACCTAGTAATAGTAATAAGTCAACTCCAGGGAAAAAAGAAGCAGCGAAAGGAAAACAATAAAGAGAAATTTAGACTTAAAGTACCTGAGAAATGATACGTTCACCATCTTGGTAGACTTTCTCCCCTATAACGTCCACTATCTTCATTCGCTCTGATGCCTGGAATAACAAGGAAAGTTAAGCTAATCACGTATCATAGAACATTTCTGGTAAAACCTGTAGCCTTGAAAAGGCATTCACTAAACATACAAATACACAGTACCTGAGTACTGAAAAATATAACTATTATAATTACATGGCCATAGTGCACCACATCTTTCAAGATTACCATAATCAATAGGGAAAGAAAATTTAGTGTCCCATCCATATGCTTTTCCTACCCCCAAAGTTAACAAATAACTGATCTGGCTGGCTTAGAGTAAAGAACAAAAAATCTCTTCCTCTAAGTTTCAGTTGAAATTCGAAGAAAATACTCAGAAACTGTCAAACTTCCTAAGAACAAACTTCAATAGGAATACGTGTGGGGTTTGTGCTTCCCAGAATTCATTTCTAGAGTGGAGAGAGGAAAGGGCTATGAAAAGGATTTCAGCTTTAAATTGTGAGCAGGCGCTGCAAGAGATGCCCAGCAGCAAGGGCAGGAGGTACTAATCTGACATGCAATGAAACTCATCCTAGTGTTCATAAACAAGAAGAGAAAAAGAACAGTTAAATTTATCTCCAGTGTTTCCCACACCACAAAACAATTTTATTACTTCAGAGCACTGTAAAAAAAACCATGTCAGGTAAGGAAGAAAATCCTACAGTTAAAATTAATACCTCAACAGATGATTCAGTTGTAATCCATTCATTCCACAAGTGCACCTCAATCTAGCCCATGTATGAGAAACTTCATTTTGACCCACACATGATTCAACTGCGGTGTGTCATGCAAAAAGCCACCCAGTGCTAATGAGTTATTTTTCTACATCTTTAAATATTTATGAGTCATTTTTGTGCTCAAAAAAATTCAGTCTGATGGAACTAGTGTAAGCCAGGCACTGGGGGAGAACGTGTTGTGTGATTTACAGCTACCAGCATATGTCCAAAATAATATATATTAAAGGTTGCTATTCACTTGAAATGATACTTGGCAATTTTGTAATCTTCTCCAAATGGATTAAAAGCTCTTCTCAAACACCAAACATTAATGCTGAAAAAAATCCTTATGATGAGAAAACAAAGAAAAGCTAAGTTATGGTGTAATGCAAAGACAGACTCCTGCTAGTGTTCAAAGCAGTTTGGTATGGCTCTAAAAACCCTCTTAAGATGCAGGCTGGATCAATGGCTTAGAAGTGACAGTTTATACATTGCTCCTAAAGTCATGGTGAAAACACATCAACTTTACATAAGCCTGCTTTGCCTGGTCATTTTGTTCCCAGGTAGCAGTACCAGCCTCTAGCCTATTCTTAGTTTACCTTCTGAATATCAGTTAAGGTTAAAGCAAGAGCTACTATGTCCCACAGCTTTGTCTCAATTTTAAAATGATTCACAGCTGATTAAATATATCCCAGTGATTGTATCATTCCTTCAACATCACACCCTCAAAGGGAACCACAGATCTGAGTCCAGGTTTTCACTTTAATACCTGTTCTCTGACACATTTACAGTTGGTTTCTGTTTTGTGGTGTTTCTGGGGTTTTTTTTCCAAATCTCTACACAGACTGAGATAAAAATCAGCAAATTGCCTACTGTGAACAAAATGTATATAAAAAAATGTTGTACAACTTCAACAATGCAAATTAAGTCATACAGTAAACACGGTATCAAAGCAGCTCTTAAAATTTTGTTCTAAACAAAACCAACACAGATCTCTGATATAGTGGAAACAGTGACTGCAGAGCTAATGCAATAATTTTATGCAGATGTCTCCAAGAGGCTTTACCTCCAAGGATTTAAGAAGGGGCACAGACTCAATAAATAATTCATATGTCTTCCTCTTCTTTGCGTTGTTTTTCAGTATAATTCTCCTGAATGTCACTCGATCCTGCAAGAAACAGCACAGGAAATACATTATTCCTCTTGACTAAAATGCTCTGTTTAAAGAGCTGACAAACATGAACTAGTATTTGCAACAAACACTGCGTTTGAAGAGCCAGCTGTTAAAAAGATACCATATTCATCACAACGGTGACTGTAACAGCTCTTGTGAGAGTACTTTCTGCAATAACAAACTGAAAAACAGGGAACTATAACACCTGCTCCTTCTCATATAAGCATTTAAGAATTCCTTTTTCTGTCTACCTTGTACTGTTTTTCAGGGTTCAGTTTCTGGTGGTGTTTGGTTGGTTGTTAATATCTCTTACATGCTTTCACATAGAATGAAGTAGTTGTGCTCTTCTTGTTGAAGCCATTGGAAACTGGGACTGCAACACTTATTCGTGAAGGCAACTGCAAGATTAAGTCTGAATCAGATTCTTCTCAAATCACAGATTTCAAAAGCAAGTTGGAGATTTATACTGGTCTCAAATAGGTCAGGAACAGAGTATCAAACAGCAACAGGCTTGATTCACTCCTCCACCTTTTAGGATCCAAGAGGCAGCTTTTTCCAGTGATTCCTTCCTAACTGCTGTACCATAAGCACTTTCCTGATGGAAAAATTGTTTGGTTTGGTTTTGAAGCCCAAATATTGGGCAAGATTCCTACTCACTATCTGCCAGCCCTCCTGCACTGCTCTCCTCCCCGGGCAGCAGCCAGCTATGTGCAGGCTCCATGGCCACAGGGCGGCACTACGTGCCCATGTGAAAGCAAGCGTGCCCCTTCACCCACAGCTCCTGCCTCAGTACCTGCCAGGGCAGACATATTTAAGAGTTTGTGGTTAGAGATCATCATGAAATGCTTTCTATTTCCACACGGAAAAGGCAGGGCTCAACTACTGGCAAATGCCAACAAGAACGGCCACAAGAGAGCTGAAACTAAACAGCACAACCAGGCTAAGCAGAAGGGCACCTGCCCACCAAGTAATTTTCTTAGTGTTTACGTGACAATCATGCCCACCATCCCCGTTACGAGCAGCACTAAATTAAGAACAGAGGGAGAGTTGCAGAGTTTACCTTACACAATAGGAGGCCATAAGTGTAAAAACTGAGAACAAAAAGTCAGAGGGGAAAGGAGAAGTATGGTTAGATTTAATTTTCTGAAAACATCAACTGCTACCTTAGCAGAGACATTTTGAGGTTAAGAGGGATTTTCAAGTTAAGAGAGCAGCTTTATGGGATGTATGCTGCAAATACGTGAAGCAATGATTGACACAGGTGAATATAAAGGTTGGATACAGTGGAATATAAAGGTCGAAGGATGTGAAAGATGAAAGGAAAATGGTATTGTTGTTATCCAAATGAGAACAAGAGATAATAAAGCATGAGGGACTCTCATTTTTATTTTTGAAAGAAATAATTCAGGGATAGATGTCTCTTCAAATGTACATGCTTGAAGAAGCAGAAAGGTGCAGAAACAGTCAGGGGAATTGCAAAAGCATAAAAAATTCAGAATTCATTTGATTGAGAATATCAGCGAGGGAGGAGAAGCAGCAGTATTTGAACACAAAAGGCAGAGCAGTGAAGGAAGCTTGTGTGATCCCCCAGCACATTCAGTAGCGAGGGCTGAGGATGTTTCTTTGCTCCAGAAGAGACCCACGTATGATTACTGCCTTGTGCCTGAGCCTTCCAGGCTTTTGTTGGCCTAAGTCTGCAATGCAGCAGGAGTAATCCACATTTCCTAAATGACAAATAACCCATAAGCCTTAGCAATGGCTTCTGCATACTAATAAAAATATGTTTAAATTACATCAGGCATAAAATAGTACAATAAAACATGGCAATGACAGAATATCTAGAAGAAATAATATAAATTTTAGGCAGGAAAATGCAGCCTCAGTTAATGAAATATCCAGAGGACAGATGACTAGCAAGAGATTCCTCTTCACCTATACCTTGCTAATTAAGTGAATGTATCACAGAAAACAAATGCAAAATTAACCATATTTGCACAGTTCTTTTCAAAAGCAAATGAGAACAAAGAATCACCTCATTTTCTTCCTTCTGTGAATGAGCTCAGTTTGTACTAGCTGCTTTGTTCTGTTTCATTTAAGAAATTAGATTCTGACATTACTCCCTGGTTGATTTCCCAAAATCTTTTCTTTCAGCTCACAAAGAAAAGGGAAATCAGAAGTCAGATCTCTCAGCAAGAGCTGAAATTGCGCAAGCGTGCAGTGTGTAGCAGCTTATCAGTCCTGTAATCAAGGTCACAACACACAGTCAGCCCCCAGCGCTAGTTGCCGAGGAGCCCAGTGCACACAGAAAGCGTACAGCACTTCTGGCTTCAAATGCTTCATTGAATGCACAATCGGCTTATTATGTGAGCCCTCAGAGATGAGTAAGAGAGCACTGTGAAAATAACCCTATCCAAATAGTACAGAGAAAAGAACTAAAAAAGGAGACTAATGTCTACAGCTTCACATTCAACACTGCTGGTCTAGAGACAAAGCAACACCATCACTTATAGCTGGGTATCTCATAGGTCATGCTGACCCGAGAACCTCTTCCAGGGTAGCATAAAGGGACCAGAAACATCGTGACAGTTTATTTTGAAGGGAAACAAAGATTTGTGCAGTTTTTCTAGCTTTTCAAATTACTAACGTCCTTAAGGAGATATTTAACACCTTCCCACTCCCCCTAAAGCAGACAAAATGGTAGGAAGGTGAGCTGAAAATAAAGAATCTTTTAGATAGTATTCATCTTCCATAAAATACATGCATTAATGCCTCCACTGTCCTCTGCAGGATGAAAACAGAACCAGGGCTTTTTTTTCCCCCCACTAAGAAAAGCCACAATTGCAGCAAACAAAAAATATTGAAGGGACAGATAGAACTGGTGATACAGTTTTTGCAGACAAGTTGTTCAGAAATGTGGCCAAAGAGATTTACACAATGGATCTCTTACGCTAGGAGGCGAGATAATAGATCGTGATAAAATAGTTAGGAGCATAAGGAGCCATACCAAGAGAAACACTGGACATGGTGAGCTAATGTCTAAAATATTAAGTATATGAGAGCAATTTCCTTTCCTTACCAGTCCCCAAAGGGCTCCTTCTGTTGTGGCAACAATAGTGGCAGCTCTAGGAGTGTTGTACATCAATGCCAGTTCCCCAAAACTGCCGTGATTATCATAGCGGCCCACACAGCGTGACTGGTTGTCTTTTGCCACAATAATATCATACAATCCCCTGGAAAACAATGGAATACATGCTTTTTATTAGACAACATTCCAGAAAAATCATAAAAACAGATTTTTGCTGTTAAACAAATAGTCCTTTTACTGCTAGGTGAGATGGAACGTGCTTTATAGAGCCTTTCAATCGCCTGATACGAAGCTGCTTCTATCTACATTACTTTCACAATAATTCTCTCAAAGCATTTCCCTCCTGATTGGTCTGGTCAGGATCCACTTGATTTCCTCTGCATAGTATTATATTTTGAAACTGCTACTGCAAGTATTGTGGCCAGGGTGATAGGTAGTTCCATCGCCTTTAACAGTACTGTCTTTTCAAAGCACATGTTACCCAGTGAGGCCTCTTTAGAGCTACTTGGATCCGTCTATACCCATTTTCTCGGTGACAGCATTGCTGTAGTACCTCTGGGATACACTCGATCCAACTGCTTACCTGCTCCTATGGTTTTGTCTCAAGTTCAGCTTAAGAGAGTGTCTAACATAACCCCAAAATGCAACTGTGGCTCATGTCTGCATATGCCCATGCTAGATTCAAACAATCCAGCTCTTGTCTGCCCAAGAGTGATGCTGTAGAAGCACAAAGATGACAGAAAGGCCCTTTCTTTAGATACCTAAGATACCGACTAAGTTCTATAGAGCAAACTGACCAGTCTTACGAGCAACAGACACTGATCCTTCCTGGAAGATTTAAAGCTTGTTCAGGAATGTTACACATGTCATTTCTTACCCAGTATTCATCTAATAGCTCCCTTATGACCAAAATTTCTATCACTCAGTTCAACTCCACACAGCGCTGCAACTCCAAGCACGCTGGAAGTTGAACCAACCAATTTTATCACCATTTTCATAGATGTGCAGCTACTGAAGAACACTGGTTACAGCACACAATAAACTTGAAGAGCATCTGTTCAACTCTCACAAAGCTCTGTGTGCTGAGGTGACACTGTAGGATGCAAAAGCTTAGGAAGCATGGAAAAGTAACTTCCAGCAGTTTTGCAGAACAGTATAGGTTTTACTCTAGTCACACAGGCTTCCAATTAAAGCAGCCAAGCTAAGAGGAAACTGCTTAGGTAATCAGAAGCATCCTTGTACTTTGTTCACAGGGAGCTGTAACCTGTTAAAATTGGAAAGGCTTCCTCACCTGTTCTCCCAGAGGCACAATTTCTACATTAAAATGAAGTTAAAGGAGCAATATTCCAGAATTTACTAAGAATCAAAAGACTGCTCTAATGAAGATGTAGGTACAAGTCCAGTGAGTCAAAGCTCAAGACACAAATCTGGATCAAACTGCACCACAGCAATTCTACATGAAGAAACAGGCTGTGCAAAGAAATGTAGCCCTCAGTACTACCTTATGTTTGGAGCTTTAAAAAATAATTATATATATTGTATATCTGGCATGACTAAGCTTGATTGATTCTTGGTTATGGCATCAGAGATCACTCAAGGACTAGCCACAGGCCTAGGAGACTTTTTAAAAATAAATCATGCCCTAGGAAAAGTAGGTAAGGAACACCTCCCTGTCTTTAAGCAACTGAACACACATAAATTTTCCCCAGGAGCTCAGAGATTTGTCAGAAGGAGTGGTATTATCTCCCAGAACATCATAGGCATGTAAGAAAAAAAAGAACCTCCAGAAATGGCAGGGGGTGAAACCTCATGGTAAACAAGCTTGGGAACAGAATCATTGGCGAAACCTGCCTAGCATTAGCAGGAGAATGTCATTCAGGATTGCTGATGGACCACCCTGGGTTTGTTAGCTATCTTTGAACACTGCTGCACCTAAAAAAAATGTACTACAGGACAGCTTTATGTCAGCTTAATTTGTAGTAGATTCCACAAAGTGGACATCACATGCATCCAACAAACAGCTAAAAAATATTAAAGTGAGGAAGCTTTGCACAGTGAATTGAAGGCCTACTGTATTAGTCTTTGAGGCCCAGAGAAAAGTTTGGCTACTGAATCAATAGAAAATGGGTCAGATTCAGACATGTCAGAAGATCCAAGAAATTTAGTTTCTCTTTGTCACCCAGAAAGCTAAAGGAGGAAGACAGGCACATGAGGACTGCGTGACATCCTTACCAGGAACTTTTTACACTTTACTGCTTACTGACACCTAGAAGACAAAGAAACCAACAGCATATAAGCAGTAAATTTAATAAGGATTAGTGACGATAGAAAGTTTCACTAATTCTTGTAATATCCCAAATCTATTTCATGATTCTCTGAGAGGCACCAAATGCAAGTACCTTCAGAGGGTTTTTTGATCTAGAAGAACCATCCTTGAGCACCTTAAGCAAATGCAACAACTTCTTCCCATCCCTTAGCCTGAAGGTCACTTACTAGTGTCATTTATTTCGCAGTAACTACAGCCATGTAACCTTCAGCCAAGCATTCAGCCCGAGGACTAAACTGATGAGGCACCACTGGGTAACCTTGGCTTAGATTTATTAAGAAAATTGTTGCTGAGCTGTAAGACAACTCATGAGCTAAAGCCCTGCAAGATAAGAAGAATAAAAACACAGACCAAAGTGTAACTGTTGAGATGGTAATCATTAGGAGCTCAAGGACTCAAAAGAAAAATACTGACCTGAAAAAATATAAAACCCCAAGAAAAAAAAAAAAAGCAGAAAAGCAGAAGAGGGCAACTCAGCAAGACTGAGGATCAGACTGTTCCAAGAGGCACCAGAGGCCAATGCTGCCCCTCCTGACTGATGACGGCTCAATCAGCAGAGACTCATAAGGTGCCTTCTCAGCAATGATGAACACACTAATGTTTAGCCAGGCAACACATTTGTCCTAGCTCTCCCTCCTCTCTAGTAAGCACTAACCAGCTCCTGAATCCTCAAGTTGCATCTGTCCTGCCTGCTGTCCCTCTGCACATGGTAAAAGACAGATAAAAGTGATCTGGTGAGGAACTATTACAACCAGAGACTTTAGAAAAAAATGGCCTGTGCCAGAAAGTCTGTTTTTCTATGCAGATGAGAACCTCAAGAGTTACATCTGCAACACAAAGTCACTCTTCATTAAGACAGGAAATAATCCTCAGGGATATTTAGGCATTAATGACAGAGTAACACGCCTAGTAATGCCTTGAAACAGCCAGAGCCCCCTGAATTGGCATTTGCAGGCTAGTGAAAATATTGTAGTTTTCCATAAGTATACTGCTATTCTTTTGCATGAAAAAATGAGGGGTTGGGAGGTTGAGGAGGACTGGAATGGAGAAGAAATGGAAAGAGAGAGAGAGACAGAAAATTCATAATGGTAGAATTCTTTCTAATAACTGAACAGCCAAAGACACAGGATTGGTCTGAGGCAGAGCTGTTGATGGAAACAACTGAGTGCAGAAACACAGCACTGGTTTAGGTTAATGGGATGGTATGGTAGAGGACAGGGGAACAGGCACATGGTCAGAATATATTTGAGTTAACATCATGACATGTAATTCCACTACTTGGAAAGGGGAATGTCCTTAAAATGAACAAGGACCATTTAAAATGAACAATTTCTAACCTAGAAATTCTTCTTCAAATTCATTATACACAGAAGTGACAATTCAAAAGGCAACATGTTGTATTGAACTGCTTTGAAAGCATTTAATATACTATTAACCATGCCGTTATTTGAATGATAAGGAAGAAAACAGTGTGTCAACAAAGACGTTTGCTAAGATTGTGCTCCAACAGACATTCATAATTTGGTCAGTAATATTCCATTTAACGTTACAGTTTTACAGGACGAAATAAAACTGTGCCCCTAATTCTTCAAATAGAGTGATTAAAAGTAATATTAGCCAGAACTTCTTCCAAAGAGTAAAAGATACTCAAACTGTGTATGCACACATACATTATTATATGCTTATTGCACATATACAATCCACAAAGTTACCATGTGAATTTCCTTGATGCAAGAAACTACAAATCAGCACCTTAAACTCAGAAAATACTAATCACACGACCAAGAGAAGCAAAGGAAGCTAAACTGAACAAATCATAGGCAAGCTCACGCTGTGGCCCTTCCCTCAGAGAAAGTGGTATTTGAGTTTTTCTGCAGTCACACAGAATGTGGTAAAACCCAGCAGGTTTGAAATGTCCTCCTCTGTCAGATTTGATTGCCACTGGGCAAATGATTTATAAGTCAACAGGGGGCTAAAAGGGAAAATGGAAAGATCAAAGGAAGAGGCAATGACTTTGGAAAGTAAATTTCCTTCAGGAACTGTCCTGTAAGCACTCCCTGCCATTTCTAAGAAACTGAAAAGAAACATACTCTGCATTTCAAAGGCACAGCTGCTTACCGCTCAACAACATAGAAATTGTCTCCATCATCACCCTGGTCAATCACATGTTCCTGAGGTTTCACCTTCCTCTCAAACATGGCATCAAGGACCTGAGACAGCTGCTCCTATAAAACAAACAGGAGAGGCAAAGGGGAAGAAAAAAAATCAGAACAGTCTTAGAAAATACACTTTATCCTTATTGCTGAACAAGGGCGAGTTCATCTGACTTGATCTGGATAGTGAAGTGCAACATGCATTACATTATTGTTCCTGTATGTAAATACAAAATGCTGATACTAAATGTTGATTTCCACTAGCACCTCACTTGCTTCCAGTTTATTAATTCAATAATTTACTAAGTTCAATAATGCGGACTAACAAATACTTCCATGACAGCAGAGCTATTATCTCAAATGCATGATCAAACGGTTTAATTAATGTACGTCATTTCAGGGCCAAAGCATGAGTGTACAGCAAGTTCTTATTTGGGATAATCTGACACAGCTTCACAGAAATGGATGCATATTGATTTATGTCAACAGTACACATTTCCTTACATGTATAAACGTCTAGAAACTGCATTGCAATGTATTAGTGACTTATTTGTACTGCTATCATCTAAGAGCTCCAGTCACGATCAGGAATATACTGAACAAGACTCTATAGAGTGTTATTTCCTAGACAGTCTGTGTCTTAGAGAACATGCAGTTCCAGTACAGGACAAGGTCAGACAAGTAGAGATGGGGAGCACATACAGCAAAAGTGATAATGCTGGTCTGCAAAGCAGACTCAAGCAAGGTTTCTCTGACAAGCCATGACTAACTTTTTTTGCAGGCAGCACAGCCAGAGAAGCTGTGAAAGCCAAGAGAGATGATAGCATATCATCTCGCCTCAATGCTGAGCTGCTTTACCCATCTTCGTTATTCCAAAGTCCATTAACAACAGACTTTCACGGCATTTTCAATGAACAGATGTTCAAAGTCAAAGATGCAGATCACAGCTGAACTTCTAAAAATATACTGCATGCACAGGCAACCTGAACAGGCAATCTGAATCAACTTCAGTCCGAAATTCAACATGAACTTTGCTAGAAGTGATGTGCTGGACACCAGCTCCCTTGTGTTTGATACCATGTGTAAGATATCCATGCAAGTGAAGACATTTTAAAGGGCTGTTGAGTCACTGGGCCTAAATTCAGCACAGTTCACCTACAAGCAACCAGTGGAAAAGGAATGGATTTGGCCAGGACATTTGAGTCACACAATCATATTTACTCCTAACTGGGCTTTAGGAAGTTTTGTTGTTGGGTTTGTTAGCTCATATTTAACAGTTTTACATGATACCTTTTAGAGGTTAAGAAGGAAAAGAATGTATTTTAAGCCTTAATTTGGAAGTGTTCCTCACCCTTATTAAAGGGCAATATGCACTGAGCAAGATCAGCAGCTGTGTATTCTGCCTTTCAGTGGGTATCCTACAGCCAGCCTTCCAAACCAGCCACATTATACAGAGGGAGTTAATAAAAAATTATTGGGAGGACATGTGAAAGGATGCAAGTTCCATACTCCCTTTATACTCTTCCCTCTCTAGAGTGCCTTTCATTATACAATAATCAATGTATGGACTGCAGTCATCTTGTTCAGCCATGTGCTATTTTAAAGCCCAAGTCTTTAACAGTTGCAGTTGTTTCCATTACTTCTCTCCTCAGCAGCTTCAAAAGCTTTTCCCAGGAAGCACTATTTTTCCAAACGCACTTTCTCAGCTCAAATTTGTTTTTCAAAGTAATCTTGGAATATAAATCGGTAATTAATTTTTGCTTCTGGGTGATTTTGCTGGAAACTAAAAGACTGGCCTAATCAATTGGAATGGTGATCACATTTTGTACATACTCCTTGCGCTGATGAATGCTCTTAAATATTTCATTTTTTTCCTGTACATAATGAGGTTACTTGCAAAAGGAACCTTTAAAGTGTTTTACGTAAATAGGCTTAATGACTACAGGAACCCTCGAACAGTGAAAGGCCAGTCTTGGAAAGGACAGCTTTCAAGGAAATGTTTTAACGGAATGTCAATTCCTTAAGCCTGCTGCAATCTAAAGCTTTCCACAATTATTTTGAGAATGCAGTTCAATGACCCTTGGGGTTTGTACAGCAACCAAGAACTGCAAGAACTTCCTGGTTTTCAAGGAAAGCTGAGCAGTGTTTTTGAAGCCATAAGCTACCACATCCACCCTTTCATATCTCAGGCAAAGCTCATTGATTCAAACCAGGCAGCTGCAGGGACTGTCACTGGTGTAACAGCTTTCATTCTTCCCCACCCCTTAGTAGAGATGTCAGGTTTTTTTCCTCATGGTAACATCAGCCTAGAGATGAGATGCATTTATTCTATGACCTCTCAGAGGCTGGATTAGGGGATCTCCAAAGTTCTCACCCTGATCTATCCTATGATCCTCATCAAAAAAATTCATGCCGAATAAGAATACTAGGTACAGTATTGTACCTAGTAATGGAGACACTCATCTCTAAAACTCAATGCTAAGCCAATGAGTAATTAATAACCACCTTCAGTAAAAAAAAAAAAAAAAAGGAGGAGTAAGAATAAGAACACTTTAAAAACATTACATTAATTTACAGAAACATTACTGACACATTGGCATTTAAGAAAAAAGTGCAGCAATCTGAAGTCATGCAAGTCTGGATAGTGCTCAATATCACAATTGTGTAAGTAATTTCCTTTTTAAGTTGCCCATAAAATTATTAACTGTTTCCTAGGGAAAAGGAAATCAGGTGCAATGGTACCCAACAGCAAAAACTGAAAAGTAGGCAAAGGAATGTTTAAAAACCCCAAGCTTTCTCTAAAAACAACAACAAAAGAATATGCAAGGAGTGACATCTGAATCACAGTAACTGACAATTTAACATGTTTAAGTTGTTCACTGACTGTTGACCTCCAATTACATGTCCCAATCCAGCCCACATATAACTAATAATCCATGAACTATCACAACACAAACAAGTGCCTGGACTGTTAGATCATGCTATTACTTGTACCTGCAAACCATCAACTCTGGTTAAATTTACCTTAAAATGATATTACCTGATCTAGGTTTTTGAAGAGCAGGATATCTTTACACGCTTCCTGCAGTCTGCACCGCTGCTCATCAGTTTTCGGATGAACTATCTTTAAAATAAAGTAAAACAAAACCATCATGACAACAAAGAAATATGATTAAAGACTTAACTTTCGCTTCAGAGTAAAGAAGCAGAAAGCAATTTAAGAGTGTCAAAGTAAACAGTTCTTTTTTTGTTGTTTGCATAAACAGTCTTTATATATAAACACACAATGCAAGACAGAATGAAAGGAAGAGACATAAGAAATAATATTATGCTGACAATTAACACAAGCAAAATAACAATCGAGAGAGACAAGAAGAGGATGCTTTTTCCTTTCACTTCGTTTCTAACCCAGCCACAGATACAGTCAAGGCTTGGGCATTTGGAACAGAGGAAGAGTTTTCTTTCTAAACTCTGGCTTTATTAGACCAAATACACTTATTGTTGGCACACGGGTAATTTATAAGACTTATGATAAGTATGTATCAGCCCATCTAATAACAAAAGTTACCCAAGAACTGTATTTTTTTAACAAAATTACTTAAATAATAGCTTTGCTGTTTGAGAGATCTTTTTTTGATGCTTTTTTTCCCATTATAAACATCTCATCAAGTTAAATTAACCAACACTCACTGTGTCATAGAAATGTTTATATATGTGCTTTTGGGGGGGCTAATTATGAAAACATAAAAATATTAATTACCTCCCATTCACCACATTAACTACATTTCTGGAATAACAAGGATCCCCAAAACTAGTTACATTAGTAGGCATTCCTAAAAATCCATTGTCCAAAGCTGAGTAGATCTCAGATATTTCGTTTTCTAAAGAAAACTGAATGAGCCATCAGGAAAGCTAAGATTTTTTTGATGGAATAAACGTATCCAGGTTTATAAACATTTGGCTGATCAGAAACAATCATTCTATTTTTCTTTTCAAGGCATCTTATTTTTCTTCTTTTTGAAGAGAAATTGAATTAGACTTAAATTGTCACTACAGAAATTTAAGCATCCCAAATACCATCTCAAGAAATGGAACACTAGAAGTCCAGAGAGAAAACACTGCTCTCACCAGCCAAGCTACAGGAATTCACTCACATAAAAGCGCCTCTAAAGAAATCCAATTACTGTATTTGGACTTGCAATTCCTAGAAATTCCCAGCATCCAAAAACAATAGAACAACAGGTGGCCACAGTCTCAAAATATTTCAGCAAAGTATTGCTCCTGCCCAGGCAGAAGTGTTTTGACAAGAAAGGCAGTAAAAAGCATGTCAGGAATTTTAAGCACCCATGAAGAAACAGCTGTGGTAAAGCTTAACTAATAATTCAGAAGAGCATCAATGCTCTAGGATTGCCTCAACAAGCATTTAAGATAATTAAGAAAGGAAAATATCCACACTTTTATAGATGGTAGACTTAAGCATGGCTCTTGAGTCCTTTGAAGTAAAATTATATTAAAATCTATAGTGACTAAAAAAGCACCTGAGACCAAGTGGCCCTACGTTTCAGAGCAATGTCACTTGTCAACGTCAGCCTCGCAGAATGAAATGCACAAGTGGTAAGGAAAAGGCAACGTACAGACATCTGACAGCCTGTCAGACTGCAGAGAGAACCATGCATGATACAATTCACCCACTCTTACCCTTTGTTCTGTATCTTCTTCCTCTTCATCTGGATTGAAAGCTTCAGCACAAACTTGGAAGAAACAGAGAGAGGAATTTAGTAAAAAGAAGCAATTACATGAGAACATGAAGCAAATCAAGTTTCAATTCCTTTATTCTATATTTTATTTTTCTACAGAAATAAACAAAATCACTTTAGTTTTTATGTCATTGTAGTGTCAGAGGCTTATATCCTGTCCATTCTCTAAGCAGACACAGCCTGGCTGTTCTCAAACTCTCATGAAAAAGGTCTGTCTGTAACTTAAAACAAAGTAATTGCACCTAACGAGTACTACAAACCATGCACACAGGTTCCCTTGCAATTCTTAAAGCTTGACAACCCCAATTCATTTACAAACACCTTCTCTAAAACGCAGGGAAAAAACACTGCAGCTACATTGTTCTGTTCTTTGCAGTTTGATGTATGTAGAAAAACACATAAATAAAATGAGTGCAAGGAGACACGTGGCACTCATTCCACCTGAAGTCAGATTTGCAAGCATCTGTACCTTGGGTCTTTTCAGAAACAGAGATATCACATTTACAAAGAAATTAACCCGGGAAATAAACAATCACCTTGAATATGGTATATTCTATGACAAAAACAAATGCTTAGTCCTCTTCCCTATGTGCTCCTATATCTTACTATATTTGACTCAAACGGGTGTCAAGTTGCAATATAAAAACAACTTTAAAACACACACAACATGATTTTTATTTTTTTTTTAAAAGGATGAGAACTCTTGTGGAAATCATGCATTGCAAGTATGCAGGAAACAAAGCTCTGCCAAATATGCCATTATAACTACAGGATCAATTGTAACAGAGGTGATGATAATAGTGAGCTTCTAAGATTTCAAACCATTTTTGTTCCACTTTAATACTTCAGAAAAGGCCTATCTTCACTTATCTTACCAGTTATGCTGTTACACAATTTTATAATATTAAATATAGACACCTTTAGCTGCCAAAAGTCTATATCTCTAGTTCAGACTTCAATATTAATTTGTGGACATTTGCAGTGTTTTTAACTCTACAATTCTAACAAGCTGTACAGGTAGTTAGGGAAAGGGAGAGTCAGTCCTGTTTTCATCTAGTTCTAATCTGACTTTGATAAGGGTGGTCTCACCGCCTACTTGTAAAATTTTAGAAGGAAACACAGGCAAGCATTTTTCTTTGTACTTTATCCAGCATCCTGACAATACTGAAGGCTTGGCAGGATGCCCAGGAGCTCACTGCAGTGACATCGAACCGCTGAATGGACTTAGAAAGTATAAATAAAAATAAGCAGATTTTAAAAAAAAATGGGAGGCCTATCATGTAGCAACTTTTAAATAATTTGAAAACATATACAGGACTATTGACCTTGTCATCATGCTTTCAAAAGGATTATAAAAATGCACAAGTCCAGTATGATTTGCTAGGGAAGACTTGCCTTATCTTTTTCCCCTCTGTCTAAAAGGTACAGATCTTTCCTAGCAAATCAGATTTTAATTCCTTTTTTCCTGGAGAGGTTGAAGAGACTGGAATACAACACAAGCATTCCATTTATCAAACAACAATGTAAAAACTCATATAACCATTAGGCATTTGAAGAGTAGCTACTGCTCATATAATAAAGCTAGTGTCACACTTCCTCTTCTGTTTGGTGCCATTTAACACTATAGAAACAGTATATTAACAGTGCACCTACAACACACACATGCTTTTAACAGAATGATCAACCCACATTTAGGGCAGATACTTTACAAAGAATAAACAGCATTCTTCCCCAGCTGCAAAAGAGAGTCTGGTCCATCACACAGTCCAAAGATGACTGTACAACAGGAAGGAAGATGCCTACGAAGCTGCAGAACTTGGACTGATCGGCAAAGATCCACTTCATATGCAATACAAAGGCACTAACAAAGAGAATATTATTAGCATTTTAGTGTGAAAGCTTTCCTCCTCCTTTCATTTTACAGTAAAGATCAAAGTCTATTGTGAAAGCTTTGGATTTTCTAATAGGAAACATTTTCTTAGAAGAAAGACTCATTGGCTTAAACAGTATGGTGAAACTGGAGATGAATTATCTTTATTTCTTACAACCACCATATCTTACCAGTCACTACAATAGTACATACTATAAATGTATTTCTGCAAATTAGATTTTCTTCCTGCCTCAACTGCAGGGAAGTTACTGCTAAGAATTTGCTTTGGAAATGAGGAAATTCTCTCAAAGATTTTCTTCAGAAAACAAGTTTAATTACCATGGCTAATGCTACAGCATTAGAGCAAAACCTTATCTTAAAACATGCAGTAATCAAAGCAACAGTCCTCTGCAACTTTAGTATCAAATGGCTTTGGTTGGGATTTGTACACATAAGTCTACCCTGTTTCATCTTACCCAGCAAGGGCAAAAACAGCTTCATAAATCCCACTAAGGATACAGACTAGGACTTAGGGTCCTTCCTTACATATGGAAATCACTCCTGTAGTACTCATGAATGGGCACCACAAATATACAACAAAAACGTGGCAAAAATACTACTTCTTCCCATGCTGTCACACAGAAAGCCTTCCCATTATACTTTTCACTCTTCAACCTCCTGCTGAGATTTCTTTTTTTCATGTTGAAGCGGCAGGGCATTTTGGACTTCAACTGAGAGCTCTGAATGACAGGACTTTATTTACTTGCAGGCAGAGCTGTAACATATATCGTAACATATCTGTTGTGGGACGGTTGAAAAAAAAAGGAAGAAAGACAAAAATGATTAATTCTGACCTCAAGCTTAAATTAATATTGTGATATGATGGAAAACCCACAGAAAGCTTTTCAGCCTACTCACATTACACAAACCAACAGCATTTTTCAAACGTTTTAAAACATGACTAATGCAAAGAAAAGGCAAATATTACGTCAACACTGTATGGTGGCTTACGTTCCAATAGCTCCATTTTTTCTTTCTACTCTTTTCAGTCAGTAAATTACTTGTGGAAGACTCTACTGGCAAACGCATTACCTGTCAAGATCTGTGTGTCAGTCTTACCTTCAATATGCTTCACATTTCCTGTGATCAGTATCATTTCTCTGCTCTTCTGATTGAAAAGAACCCCCGTAACTACCCTAAACTCTGCCAACCCCTGACAGAAATCTATGGAAGTTAATTTCAAGGCTCCTGAAAGTTAGTCATTTGTGGGTTACAGTACAGCCAGTCCCAACGAAAAACACATCTGATCTTTCATCTTGAGGGAGTGAAAACATACTTTCCCTGCTACTTTATACGTGACTGAATTAAAGTATTAACTATTTCAACGTCCCAATAAAACAGGTACATGAATGCAAGCTTATTTTCACAAGATTACCCTAAAGCAAAGCATTGGTAGCATCTTTTCAAACTCATTGAAACAGCAGTTGGAAGGGAACCCTCTCTGAAGGTAACACATTCCAGCCTACCCCTTAACAAAGAGTTATTTGCAACACGAGCTTGGGGCTGACCTGGAAACCTCCCTGGGTGAAGATGGCATCTCTCTCTGGCCAACCTGCTCCATTGCTCCAGCACCCCCCCAGAGAAGAAGTTCTTAACGCGCAACCTAAAGCTCACAAATATCTTGATATTATTTGAAGCGACTGCTGAAATCACACCTTTCCTGTGTGAGATTTTCAGCACAACTCTGCCCTTCAGCAAACACTAAGCATGAATGCATCAGTGAAAATTATGTGCAAGCGTGACACACAGCCCCACTACATATTTCCAATACTAGAACTATACCAGCATGTATCATGCAGACCAAGCTTCCTTCCAAATCCGCCCACATAGTTCAAATAGCTTTAGAACATAAAGAAACAGTTTTCAACTTAAAGAAGCTTTAGGATAAAAAGAAATTCAGGCTTCTATCCTACCATCTACATTTAGTCTCTCTCAGCTTGTGCAGCTTCTATAGCTAGCTTAGCTTTCTCCTCCTAGGGCACCTTCTTTGGCTTTCAAGAACAGGCACATCTGTTAACACTTCTGAAGGCTCAGAGATGATACAACTTGATCACTGCTTATGCAGGTGACAGCATCTGAAAAGCAAAGATCTTTCTAGCTGCAGCAATGACATAAGCAGTGGATGGGTGAGGGGTAAGCAAGGGGTGGGGAAGAGAATGAGAAGTAGCAATAAGTTTGCCAGTACAAACACCACCTTTGTTTATGCAAGTTTTATTCTCTCCCAGGGTAATATTGTTCTCTAAAATATGTGTTTTGTCAAGATAAAATTCCTTTCACTCTATGCAAACCTGCGTAATAGTTCAGCATTTATCTCCCATAAGCAAATAAACCCTTTGTGAGAAAAGCATTGGTCCTGGTAGCTGAGACATCACTGCTACTTTTTTTTCAAACTAGCAGCCAAGAGGCTGTGGCCTGAAAACCTTAAGACACACACAAGAGGAGGAAAATTTCTCATATCAGACATGGAAATTCTACATTTCATGTACAGTGAATGCTCTGTTGATATTCTGCTGTTATTGGAGGAAGTAGCAAAGATGCTCTGTCATATTCACTTTGCAGTTTTAGATGGCACTTTCTGTATTTGGGAGTGAAATCCTACTCGCTTGTCTTCACTTATGAGGATGCATCACCTCCAACTCATGTTATGAGATCCATTAATGAGAATCCACCCAGACTAGCACATGCAGAACAACTTTTCCAGTTATTTCTTCAGATCAGTAATCTTGCACTACAATGAAGGTGACGTTCTTTGCATTTGAGCTTACCAGTGCTTCAAATGCTTTGTAAGCCTGTGTCTCAAGGGTCGGATCCATAGCATGTTCTGGGAACAGTATGCCAGCTGGAAAGGTGACCACTTCCAGTGGCTTGTCATTCCTCTTCGACAGCTGAGTTGCTAAAGCAGGCAATTCCAAAGTGATGGCAATTCCAAAATGATGCAGTGAAGATGAACTCAGGAAGCTTAAACAGAGTTTATACGCGGGTCTTTGCTGGCACAGCTCAACGTGATTTTCTGCACTTCAGAAACAACTTCAAGTTTCCTCTCACTTCTGTTGCTGGATAGCTCAGAAGTTTTTGGTGTAGAAATTGCACTTGTTTTCCAAGTTAAAGATCTCACCGTGTCAAAGCAGATGACAGATTTATACCTCAATTCAGCAAGTGGGAAACAGAACCTGCACCCATTTGCACTACCTGAACAATTTTCACATTTATGACAGTTAGAATGAAAAGCAACACTGAAACCTGAAAAACAGTTAAGCCATATGCAGGAAAATCAGCTGTTTCAGCCTTCAGCTCACTAACAAGAAGTGACTGAAATCAAGTGTTAAGTTTTTAGCTAAAAAAATGTCATTGCATCAGCTCCTAACTTGGATCTCGGGTCTTAAAAGGCTTGATGTGCCACTTGGAAAATCTCCAGATGCAGGAGTACCCACAGCAGTGCCACCTCAGCACTTCATTCTTAATTCTCGAAGAGGCATAACTGAGACACGACTTACGATGAATGGGACTTGAGCAGACAACGCCCCCTCAAATCTTCGTCAAATACCAGCACAGAACAGCCAAACACACTTGCACGGCCATGTACGTCAAATCGATTGTAAGATTCTTCAGTTGAGAAGTATTTAGAAATAATGAATTAAGGTGGCAAAGGAAAATAATGGATTTTCAATTCCAGAAGGAGGTTCAAATTCCACTTGAAGTTAAAAGGAAATTAAAACAAAATCAAGTGCCTTTTTCACAGGCAGAATTATTCTGCCTGACAGATTAACTACGGAGACACCGAGTCACTTGGTCTGCCTGTGCCAAACCAGCTCAGTGCAGCAAGGATTACAGGTTCAGGCGCATCTCCGCACATGGTCCCAAAGCCTGCTCAGTTTAGAAAGCTGCACAAATCATTTTGGCAGGCAAGGAAGCCTTTGAGACACTGAAAAGCCTGTAAGGCCCTAAAATCCTATATTGCCTCACCCAGCTCTGCCAGCACTGCCTCTCTGTACTGTTGTACAAACACAGCAAGAGGTAGTTTAGGGGAATCATAGAATCATAGAGTAGTTTGAGTTGGAAGGGACTTTAAAGATCATCTAATTCCAACCCCCCTGCCCTGGGCAGGGACACCTCCCACTAGATCAGGCTGCCCCAGGCCCATCCAGCCTGGCCTTGAACACCTCCAGGGACGGGGCAGCCACAGCCTCCCTGGACAGCCTGGGCCAGGGCCTCACCACCCTTATCGTGAAGAATTTCCTCCTTATATCTAAGCTAAATCTGCCCCTCCCGAGTTTATACCCATTCTCCCTCATCATAGAATCATAGAAGAAAGGTGAAAACGCTCACCTGGCTTACTCAAAGCTTTTCTTATACCTCCAATTGTACCTGAAAATGCCCATCTCTGATCTGGGTGATACAGGTATTTCACACAGCTCACCACTTCATCAGTGAGTGGTACAACCGAGGTCACAGGCAAGGACCAGGTGCCTCCTCGCTGCCGAGGCACAATCCAGGGTAGGTGCTTTTGTGCAGGGAGGTTGGGGCACTGCAACTCTCTAAGGGAGCTGGATGATGTGTGCCAGTGCGTGCTATCCTTGCCTTTAGAAACCTGCGATAAACTCTCCCTCGGTTACATACCTTCCAGTAGTATAATTATCTAAATCAGACTTCTCCAGCTTGTTTTCTTCCCAGCTTATCAAGACAGAGATGAAACAGTTCCAGCAGCAATGGCTTCAGATAAAACTAACACCAGTGTCACACACTTCTACTTCATATTACATTTCAGTCATGAGTTCAGAACAGGCTGCATAATCAATTATAAATGCCTTTTATGACGATGTAGTTTTTTTCTTTGCAGGAAATCCAACTCTACATCCACAGACACCATTCATCCCACGACGCATAATTACAGGCAATATAATAAGCCCTTCAAAATGATCACAATTCACTGACAACTGTTTCCATATGTACATTTGTTTTATAGATTCTGAATGAATTTTTCAAATATTTATATTAAATTCATACAGATTAATAAAAATCCAGGTTTAAGTGTTTCTTTCAAAGACCTTATCATCTAGAGTAAACCAATTTATTAAATACATTACAGCAGAACAGCCACTACATGATACAGCCACCAATTAATTTTTTTTTCCACTACAGGAAGATTCAGGAAAGTATTTAAAATTGCAATTCCCCAGGGACAAATAAGAACTTTCATGATGAAAGAACTAGAATAATAAATGGAAAGTAAATAATCAGTCTCTTTTAGATTTGTATGTTTTACGTAGATATAATGAAAGCAGTACAATGCAGACAATACTGCTTCAGACAAACATAAAACACTTAACTTTTAATACAATGCATTCCTATTCAATTATTATTTTTAGGCAGGCTTTGTTTAGGGTTTGGTGGTTTGTTTTCTTTTGCTTAACTCCTTCTGCAACACACAGTATCGAGCTGGAAACTGCCCCAAGTTTACTGACAGGTCTTGCTTTGCCACAACCATCCTACACATCACAGCAGCACACAGCTTGAGAGCCTGACCTGCTCCTAGGATCTATTATGCAAAGAAATTTCCTGTCAAAGTAAGAGGCAAACTGGGGGTAAGGGAGATCCTACTGAACTGCAAAGGAACCTCAGAAGGCAATCCTCAGCCTCTGTATCCTTATTTAAATCCTCCTCCTACTCAGGAGCAATTAAAACAAAAGATTTGCACCAGTGTAGGACTAGGGACCAAATTCTCTTAGGCTTTTCTGCTACCTCTTTGGTACAAGCACATGAACACGGCATTTACGTTTTTCTTTTTGTTATTTAAACCAATACCAATTTATCACTGTGTTTGCTTTATGTTGCTGCCTGGTGAATTATATAAAGGCATGACTTCTACCCTTATGTACGAGTTATGCAAACTGCTTTAGCTTATCCTTCCACTTTACATGCTGACAAGTGGTTCAAGTGACAAACCCACAAACCCTCCCACCTCACAGAAACCAGATGCTGGATGATGATGATGACAATAACAACAATAATAATAATGTCACAAGGCTACTTTGTTTCATAGAATAAAACACGGGCAAAAATAACTGACAAAAATGCTTCAAGATCATCTAAACGCACATTCCTGTACACACTCCGATAGTTCTACATAATTTGAAATCCTAAAATTTACAGAGGACTGATCATGAAAGCACTCTGTAGATAAAATACAGTACTCTGCAATTAGCTGCTCTTCTGTACAGCTGGAGAAGCCAATGGACAAGTTTTCTCAATTTCACAGAAGTAATCTGTTAATTAAGCCGCAACCAGGGCTCCTTCACTTTTGGCTCCTATGTCTCTATTTGCAACAGTAAGTATCCCATCAGACACTACTGTGCTCCTGAACTTGCAGTAAGATGTAAGTCTGCATAAAAAATAACAATAACAAAAAAATAACAAAAAGCTTTCTATCATGGTAGAGGGCTAATTAAAAATAAGAAAGCTTTCCATGTGGCAGCATCAAAGGAGTTCACAGCTCTGTCATGGTAACAACCAAATCAGAAATATTGCCTCTTAGATCTTAAACAGTAATTTAAGATTTGCTACTTCTGTTTCCAACTCCCTTTCCTACGTTTAAACAAAAACCGTAAAACAGTAGAAGGTATTTTACAGTTATACGTTGTTATTGCATGTGGTATGGCCTGAGAAATTCAAATGAAGTACGCTTTATTCTTGCAAGTTAAGAAATCAGAAGACTGAAATGGATAAACATG
Organism: Phaenicophaeus curvirostris; assembly: GCF_032191515.1. Lineage (NCBI taxonomy): Eukaryota > Metazoa > Chordata > Aves > Cuculiformes > Cuculidae > Phaenicophaeus > Phaenicophaeus curvirostris. The sequence goes on from NC_091402.1 coordinate 14,898,104, forward strand.
CTGCTGACATTGTCCAAGCCATCTAAGAGAGCCTTTCCGATGAGATAGTCAGCCATAAAAAAGGTCTCCTGGAAAACATGATGCTACTACTATTTCAGAGCACCCAGCTTCACAATTGTAGAAGTAAGCCTTCTGCTTTAACGATCTTTTGGTTTAGCCCATCGCATAAAGCTGGCCACATTGCTAAATGGTTACATAACCAAGGCAGTCAGAACCAGAAATCAAGCACCAAAAATGTTTACACGCCTGATAAACACGGTGATACTTTAGCTCATTTAAGAACTGCATGAAGAATGTTCATTTCACATTGAGTTTATACCACAAGTACTAAGAAAGGGCTCAAAGCTCAAATATATACCTTCTAAAAGGGGAAGGAGAAAAAAAAGGCATGTTTCTTACAAGTTTGTAGTTGCAAACAGTAGTTAGGAAAGAATCTAGCTGAGGAGTAAAACAGAAAAAATATTTTGAGAAATAAGAAATTCTCTTTCATTTTCCAGACCAAGGCATTTTTTGTTCTTATACTTGCAGTTCTGATTTGTGAATTGCTAAACCTGCAATAAGGCACATATTTTAAAAGGACCTCAGCATCCTTAGAGAAGTGCACTGAAGGACTTGAGCATAGCAGATATTTAGCAATGAAAATTACCCACATCTTTCTGACTTATACCTTGACAGAGAATTGAAGGACGTCAAAGTGTCACAAGGCATTTCTGAAATTAATGGCTCAGCCAACTTAGATAGAATTTGTAAAGATTTCTAGAGAATGTCCAGATAGATTAAAAATCACATTCCCTTAATGGAACAAGTATCGCTTGTTTACCTGGACCGCCAGTGAACAATATAAAACTCGTACGGCTTAGGCACAAAAGGATTGCGTGCAGAGCAATGATGCAGAAGCCCCCAGGTCCCTGTGCTTTGAAATGACTGCTTCCCATTCTGGCACACAGGCAAAGCAGGGGATGTGGACACGTATTGACCAATCCCTTGAAGAAAAAAAAAAAAACAAAACACCGGCTCTCCCCATTTCTGTGCAGCTACCAAGCAATTCGGATGCTCTGGCGACTGCTAGAAGTGGGGAAGATATAACTGTCTGATTTGATGCAAACGCATCTTCAAGATGAGTCAACTCTTGACTTCAGTGGCTCACTGAACAAATCGATTTCATTTACAGGAAACACGCAGCTGAAGTCTGGCAAGAGACTCCGGCAGAACTTCATCAGCTGGAACTTGCATGCTTTACATACAACCCCTTACTTGGTGTTTTTCCATTACAGATGATTAGTGAGTTTAAGAAGATTAGATTCCTTCCTATCCTGAATTTTGGAGACGTGGGAAAAACATACATTATGACACACTAATCGGAATCAGGTAAGTGCTTCAGAAAGCCAAGTACCCATGCAGAAGTTATGCCCCAAAGTCAAGCCTTGATTTAAGTCTCTCTTTAAATGACAGCACTGTAAAAGTGCTCACAGCAATTCCTAACTGACACTGCTTTAAACTCATTCTGTTCCCTGTATCCAGTTTTTTAGCATCCTGACAACAGCTTTGCACTATTTAGAGTACACACAGCTTCATCAAGGTATCCTGGTGTTAAAAACAACTGAGTGAGGTTTCTGAAAATACATGGGATATCCTTTCACATTTAAGTCAGATACGCTTAAACTTTTCTGTTCTACATTCAATCCTTTTCACATTTGATCTGAAGTTACAGCAACCTAAACTTGTCATGAGTGTATTAATCAGTATAACAACATGACATCTATGACTGTCTAAAACTTTATATTAAAAAAGGGATAAGGTGCTGCCTTTTTTAATCAAAAAAAAAATGTAAAGCACATCAACTCCTGTGGTCACTCCACATGAATACCTCACAGCACCATGTTCTGCACTAAAACTCTTGTTTTAGCCTGTAGTATGACACGTGTTTTGAGATTTCTTCCAGTGTGCTTGCCTTCAGTTTCTTGTGCACAACAAACCATGTGGGAGTATTTTAATTTGGGCTTTAATTCACATGTTAAAAACCATCTCGGGTTCAAAACAAAAGGGAAAAAAAATTCTCCTCTAAATTCCAACCCATCAAAAAGTGAATTACATTTTATTAAAAAATAACGGTCGATGGCTAATATTTTCAAAACTGTTTATGTATCTAAATATACAGATTAGCATTAAATAATTTTAAAAGTTCTTTAACATAAAAGAATTAACAAGTTCATCACCTGCACCTTTTGCAACCCGAATACTTCTGTAAAATTAGACCTTAAGACAATAATGGCTTAGCATATAGCATACCATAATGCATAGCTATACCTTATTCTCCCAGTTAATAAGGACTAAATTGAATTAAAACAGTTGACTTCAGACAAACAATTTTTAATTGTTATATAACACTATACGCATTAACAATTATTTAGAGAATAAATAAAAAAGATAGGAAAACTGAGTGAATTCTATTCCACTGTAGCACTTACACTCACTTATATTTGCATTGAGTAGATTGGACCAGATTTCATCTGACCAGGTATGACACTGACCCAAGTTTTAAATAAGGAATCTCACTAGGTATTGTATTTCTCTTTCTCATTAAAAAAATCTAGCAGTTACAAGGAGAATTATTCACAACAGTGTAAAATCCAAGTAATTATGAAGTCACGACTGTTAATTTCCAAAAATAATCTTTTCATTTTTCACTGAATGCCAATTACATGCCAAGAATTTTTAAGTAAGTCCTCATATTGCAAACAGAGAAAACAAGCTTTTTTTTTTTGTTTAACGAATAATGAATCAGGCGCTTTCTTACAGGAGGAGCACCCACACAATTTATCACCACTTTCATCTGTCATCCCACACACTTGGCTTTTGCTCATATCAACATTTTTCAAAATGAATTATTTTCACTCTAGTTATGATATCAGTTTTGCAATCATTAGGGCTAGCAATAAAATAGGCATCATGTTGTTGAAACAGGAAAGCTGTTTGTGCCGTTAATAAAAAGTGAATTTTTGAAGTCAAAAGTCTCTTAAAATTTATTATCTGCCTGAAAACCTTTCAGCAGAAGTTATTATGTCATCCGTGTCATAAGATGGTGAATAATCAATAGAAAAATCATTACATAGCTGTAAGAGAAGAAACCAGACTATGATTTTCAAGTCAACCTCTGATAATCAGATAGTCTGGCAAAAAGAAAGCAAAGAGAATGGCACAGAGAAAGTTAGTCACTCGGTCTTCCTCCCTCAATGATGTGAACTGATGAGATTTTATCGCTGAAGTAGCAGATAGTATCCTGCAATAGAAAATACTCAAAACAACCTCCTGCAAAAGTGTTGCTTCTTGTTTCATTGCTACTATTTTGATGTCTTAATTTTACAGGATCCCAGAACTGTATTCTTTAGCAAATACTAACATGCCACATGGCAATAATTAATATAAAAGCTTTCTTAGAAAATTATTTTTTTTCAAGCTGTCATTTTAAAATGTTAAAAAGCTACTAAAAAGATTTTACTATGCATAATATTATCATATCCTGACATCTCGACTTGCCAGGGTGTGAAGAAAATGCTGTATCTCACCAGAGAGCCCAGAGAGATATCAGACTTCAACAACACATCTACTTTATGAGATGATTGCTCATCTTTGGTAAGAGGCAGAAGCATGAAGAGCCGAAGGTAATGATTGCCCCACTGTCCAAATGGAGAAAAACCAACAGTCATAGTCCTCTTACAGGATTTCATCTTATGAGAAAAGAAAAAGCCAGAAACCATAAGAGGACGTTGATTTAAACATCATTTAAATATGGTATTTTCTATGTACAGCCTCTATAAATAGTATGTTAAAATGGTACATAAAGATAAAATACCCCAAAGAACCAAATCAGACTGTCACATCAGACTGCTAGAGAAGAGCAAAAGGGAAACATCAAAACAATTACTCCAATCCCACCCTTTGATGTCAGTGTCCCCAACCATGTTAATGCTCACCATACAAGGAAAACAAGATTCATTTAAAGTAACATTTAAATAAAATTATCCTCTACATATGTAAACATTTATTTGGTAATCATATCTTAGGAGAGGGCTTATCCTCTTGTTCCAGGGACAGCAGATTTGATCCTTCTCCCTTCCCTGAGTCTCTGCTGAAAGATGCCCTACCAAAAGGACCAACTGAAGCAAGGCTGGCTCATTTGACTACTTCTCAAATTAAAATGAAAATAGTCACAGATCCTGAACATTAGGAAAAAATTCTTCACAGAAAGGGTCATTGGGCACTGGAACAGGCTGCCCAGGGAGGGGGTTGAGTCACCTTGCCTGGAGGTGTTTAAGGCACGGGTGGATGAGGTGCTAAGGGACATGGTTTAGTGTTTGATAGGAATGGTTGGACTCAATGATCCGGTGGGTCTCTTCCAATCTGGTTATTCTATGATTCTATGACAGTCATGTTACTTTGCTGGTATAAAAATACTGGGGAAATAACTACTGTATATTGCTTCCCTAGACTGCATGATTTGAGCATTTCGATCATACAGCTGTAAAATGTGAAAACCGTAATCTCATTCCTACCCCTTGGAGGCCAAAAGACGACTGAGGAAGGAATACAGGCATATGAAAGAGGTATGTTATACTAGGTCACTCAGAAAACCAGAAATAATTGGAGAAAACAGATTAAAATCCTCTGCCACACATGTATGGTATGGGTGTCATATTTTGTCAGAATTTTTCTATTCCATGAAGAAGTCAGCAAATCTGCTGGAGAGTGGGTGTTCTGTGGAATGAATCAAAGGTGTCTAGAAATGGCAATATAGAAATCTACATAGAAACTTTACTTTTCTGAAACAAACTAAAAAGGGAGAAACCATACCCAAGTGAGACTGTAGTAGGCGTCACTCTTCATTCCAAAACCACAATTCATTTTCATTCATATACTGCCAGAGAAGCAAAATTCCCCTTGATGTTATACATCAGTTGTTGCGATGGGACAAATATCAATGCCCTCTGCCCTTTAGTTTTCAAACAGCTTTGGTATTATTGTTTGAGAAAGGAGGTATCACTGATTGCCCCACCTCCCTGCACCCTATAATCTAAGGGCTGAGGCACTCGCTGCCATTCTCTGCAGTCGCTTCTACTACAGAAAAGGAAGCGACTAAAGAAGTTTGTCAGGAGCCCCTGTGCTTGAAGGAATCAAACATAATCAAGCAAGGATGAATTTCAGCACAGTCTGAGCCTTGGAGGAAGGAATCTGTACGGTTTTCAGGCCATTCAAACCAAGGCTGGGCAGACTGAGCCAGTCAGCAAGCCATGCAACGGGAGTTGCTCACACTGGTGGAAGGCTCAGACGCTGCTAATTTACTTAAAGCAGCAGCAGGACCATTTGTTCATCTGAGAAATGAGCACTGAAATTGCCCATGGCACCACAGGCAACCTAGAGCCAAGAGACTTTTAAATTAATGGGCTGGGAATGGTGGGGTTTTTTTTCTTTTTAGTTTCTACAGAGGGACAGCTTATGATTTTGCAAACAGAGGATGGTTTTAATTATAATTTGTATACAAGCCAGTGGCTCATAACTGACCAACCACACTCGGGGTTTGTGCACATAATACTGAACCTCAACATGTTACATGGCCAAACACACCGTACACAAGTAACATACATATTAATAGTATGTATTGCACTCTATACACAAGTAACATACATATTAATAGCATGCATTACATGCTATACAGAAGAAAACTATTCATTAGATAAATTTCTAAGGCAACATCAGGCTCCCATTTCTCTTTCTGCCTCCTAGCATTTCCTGGAAAAGGCTGTTTCTCTTCACGAGAACACTACTTTACCACTCTGCACTTCTATAAATAATTCCGAACATGATTAGATAAGCCCCCCTTTTCCAGGATGACCTCCCTGTGCAGTCTGTGGAGTCTCCCTCTATCCCACCCGCAGACCCCTGCTTGGCTGGCTGAATCTCTGACCAACACACAGAGCTGTGTTTCTCTGGTCAAGAAGCAAATGGGATTCCCTGCAGAGCCTTTATGGTTGTCAAACAGCCTGGAAGGGTTTAGTGCCAAACAGCCAACAGCATCCCTCCCCCTCAGCGAACACATCAGCCTAGGAGATGAGTAAGGAGCAAACACTTTAGAAAAGGGGAGCACAAGCGAGCAGAATGAATCCCTGCGTTCTCAGTATCACAGGGTGAGAAATAAGTACTAGCATGTGAGAATGAGCTACTGTCATTTATGGGATATGAAAGCGGTACCATTCTTGGCCAGTGACTTGAGAAATACAGGAATAAAATCTGTTCTGTTGGATAAAGAATATAAACAAGGCATGTTTTAAAGTACAAGGTCAGCTTCACCTTTCTAATAGATTAACATTTAGAAGCGTTTTTCTTAAATCGTAATTTCTTGGAGTATTTTAGTGAGGTGCTGCATAAGCCAGAAGTAAACAAATTTAAAAAAAACCAAGTTTTCAAAAAGCGCAAAAATAAAACCACATAGTTTGAGTAAGCCTTAAAGACTGACAGCTAAGTATTTACAATCATTAAAGCAATATTGGCCAGTACAGTCAAGAGCCCCAACTTCAGATGTTTCATAACTAAAAAAGCACCAACATGAAAATTCAGTAATCATTACAACAGTTTTTTTTAATAGGTTTATGTATCCTTAGAATTTGCATTAGTGCACCAAGGGACTCATGATCATCCTGGTACCTTTCAGCAGCAAATCACAACTGTCCAGGAGTAAATACTCCAAATTTAATATTGAGGACACTAATAAAGGACTTTAAAATAGATTCTGTAATTGCTATGTGTAAGAGGGTCATAAACAATCGTTAGTCTCCAAGAACATACATCCAGTTTAATTGTTTACCAGAACCATTATACACACAGTTTAGGACAGGCTAGTAGTGTAGATAATTACTTTATTATCGTTTCCTTTAATTAGAATTATATTTTTTCTAAATTTCATTCTTGACCTACTGAAAAACGTCAGCAAAACGCCACAATTTCCTTTCCTAAGTCAAATGCTTAAAAGAAAAAGAAAATAAAGATTCTTGCTGGATTATTAAGCCTTTTTCTCCAATATTAGTTTTTAAATTTTCCTATTGCGTTCTTCCAGAATACTGTAAATCTACAATTTCATGCATGCTAATCTCGATACCAGGAAACAATTTAGCTGCGTTCTTCACGCCCCTCACAAATGCACATTGCCCTGGAAATGTGAGAATAGCCAGTAAGACTGACAAGATTTAACACAGATCAGCAAAAAGCCCTTCTGATTAGAAGACCATGAAAGAACACACTAAATGCAAATACAAAAAAATTGTGCATTAGTTTTTCTCTGCCAAGTTTTGCTCTGCTTTACCTAATTAGTTAAAAGCAGAGACATTTAGATACTGCGTTGAGTAATCTATAATGCACTGTTGGGTTCTTTTTACAAAGAAAAAAGAAATCCTATAACTATTTTAGAATTAAAAGTTTGTTAAATCCTAACACATTTAACAAGGAAATCAAACTGAATTCAGAGCACCAAAACCAACAGACCAGTTGTTTATTTTATACATGGGATTACACACTGAGGTTGCCTGCGACAGTAGAGGCTGAGCTCAATAACCTAGGAGAATCCTACCAGCCTCGTTCCACTTTGGGAGATTTCTTGACAGACACAGCAGGTATGGATTGCAAAAACATCCCAACCAAACAACCTTCCTTGCCCCCCCCCCAAAAACAGTAGGTTTCTGGATTTTACTGCCAAGAAAAGGAAAATGGGGTCCCCTTGTACATGCATGGGTGCTGTTTGCATCTCTTTTGAATTTTAACAAATGCCACGCCACTCACCACCCACACAGTGTGTATACAAAAAGTGAAGAAAAATAATGGTGTTGTAGTGACAAGCATTTAAAACACAGGAGTAAAAGTATACATATTCTATTAATGTTGGTCTCCATGAGAATTCTAACATGTATTGCAAATTGAATTATTCTAGCTCTTCTTGGAGGAATGTAATTAAGCACCTAAGCAGTCCTCCTTAATCAAGCAGCATAGCTTCACTATTCAGTTTTACATTTGCTGTTCAGTTCTTCACATTGACCTTTAGACTCCTTCAAAGAAACCTGGTTCTAACTTAAGAGTAGCTCAGTACTACGACAGTACCAACACTATTTCAGCATTGAAGATCCAAAAAGATTACAACTACCATATCATTACGGCTCGACTTTTCAAGGCTGAATTATTCGTGAAGTTATTTAAATTTAAACCTGAGATGTACTCACTTCTCATTTGTAAGATTTTACTATGTCAGTAAGTTCCATTAAGCTAAGGCTAATTAAACTAACCCACATTATTTTAATTAGCAGAGAAATGAAAATGTCTTGGGACTCTCCAGATTAAGATACCCTATCCTGTATGACTTCCCAGTATTTACTACCAGAGTATCAAACGCCCTCAATTCAAAACATCAGTTGCACAAGCAAGGGGCTACAACACAAAGGTGGGATACCCCCACCTACCCCATATTTCTGTATTCTAACCAGACACGAAACTCCTAGCAACATGAAAGACTGGGAGATGTGTTCCAGCAGAAAGAAGCTGCCACTTTTTCAGTTCACTGCAAGTAAGCTTTCGCCATAACATTGCATTAAAAATTCTGGGGAGCTTTTCTGGACAGAGTCATTTACTGCTGATTTACTCAATGACCCGATGGGTCTTTTCCAAACTGGTGATTCTATGATTCTAAATTGTTTTAGTAGTCTGTAATCACCTACAGAACTGCTTTTAAACTACTCTCGATGTGTTTCCCAGTGGTTTCTACAGTGAATTAAGAAGCAATTTTCATTATTTCAAATAAAAATACTGCAAAAAGTATGAGAATTAAGGCAATGGCGAAGAGTAAGGTAATTTTTAATGTAACTTTAGTCAAATACTCATTTAGAAACTTTTTCAGAAACATTAAATTCTTAAAAGGCAATCTTACCTGATACTCTTCTGTTGTATCGGTTAACAACTGGAGCTGCAAAATAAACAAAACAAAATTACAAATGCTATTTATTATTACAAATTCAAAGTCATCATCTTGAATAATTGATGAGGCATTTTTACTTTCGAGTATCTCAGCACCACCAGAATATGAAGAACAATGCGTTCTTAAGCAAACACACAAGAAGTCAGCTTCTTTTGAGCATTTACAACCACGCTGCGTCTATAATTAAAACGCAGAACTGAGAAAAATACCAGAAAAAAGATCAAAATTATTATTGGGTATTCTTCTGTAGCAATAAAGGAAATCAAAAGAATGAAGAGGTTGGGCGAAAAATAATCAGATTAATCAACACTATAAGTAAGAAAATAACATTATTTCAGGCACTATCTTGCACACTCAGTTTTTTTTCCTCTGCTTTCACTTACTATGCTCATTTCTTGCTGGTGTTTAAGAATAACATTTTAACATCTTTAAGCAGAACTAATATACTACAGGAAAACTCTGACATACTTTGGGTACCATAGAAAAAAAAAAAATCTACTTTTCAAAGGCTATGGCTTCTTTTAGAATCTTGATTATTTTATCCCATAGCAGGATTCAGCGTCATCAGAACAGCATCAAGTTTTCCAGTGTTAAAAACAAGAAAAAACATAACCTTTTAAGGACAGTTAAGAGAGCACTATTATTCTGCCTCCACAAAGCTTTTAAGATTAAAATGATAGTTTGCTTTTCTCACAGCAGTGATGGTTTTAATATGTATAAAATTTCAGGTTCACTTTTATATGTTGTCAGAAGATGACTATTTTTATGCTAAGGAGAGAAAAACTGACATTTCCTACACCAGAAGATTAGCATTTTCTTTTGTTCTGGCTTAGCAATGAAAAGCTCTCTCTGTTTACGATTGTGTTCAGGGTTGCACAGGCAGGACAGCCGCTCCTTCAGCATCCTTGTGCTTTGCCATTAGAGGGACACGGGAAAAGTCTGCCAGCAAGGACTGCGAAGAGAACAACTCATGGAGGTCCTCCTCACCTAGATTACCATGTGGACAGATTCCAAAACAAACAAACAAAAAAATATCAGATGGGGTGGAAGAGAATAATACATTTACGGTTAACCCAGCCTTTTTCCTAGCCAGAACACATTAGGACATCTAATTTAAAGCAACAGTGATAGATAAACTGTTAGTAACTTTGTACGTCCTTCACAGCCATGGGAGAACACCTCTGCCCACGCTGCAACAAGAACACGGTGAACCCAGCACGCCAGCCTGGGACCACTCGCTGCTGGCATCTTCAACAACAAAAAGAAATTGCTGCTTCTAAATAGGAAACAAATTTTTTTTTTTTTTTTTATATCCACGTTTAGAATTTCCCTCTTGCACGCCAACAGGCCATGCTTTGGGTCAGTTATACATTAACTGCAGAAATTTTAATGAAAATAAAACATTTAGCTGCTAGATTGTTGTATTACAAATATTCCATTATGTCAAAACCTCAGATGCAGCAACATTCCAGTTCAAAAATGACTCGTACCTTTGGCACCGTCCTTGCCTTTACTTGGCTCTTGGGAGCCAAGACTTAGTAATTGGGGACACACAACAAAAACTTGAGGTAAATTAAACTATTGTACCAGAGGAGACCAAATCAGCCCCATTTCCTCCCTGGCAGCCAGAGGCAAGGGACACCGGCAGGGGAAAAGCAGATCAAGTTGTGCGTTCCACAGCTTTGCCAGAACAGACTCAGGACAGATCCTGTGCCGCTGCTCAAGAAAAATCAGAACTGTCTCCTGAATGTGTATTTTCCATACTGACCTGAGGCACAGACTGAATGGGGCACTAGACAGCAATACTCAACAGGAGCTGGTTTGGATTGAAGGAATTACAGGGTTTTGGCTGCAGGATTCTTTTTTATTTACAACTACAACATCTAGAACTAGTGTTTAAATCAAACACATACTTTAGTAATCAATTTTATTTCAGTATCACTTAACCTCACTCATCATTCTCCTCTTCCTGCACCAGGGGACAAAAGCCACAACAAAATAGTGGGCATGAATATGAATGCCACACATACACCATAAATAATCAAAGAAGAAACAATGCTATAAAGCCATTTTAAGGCCCAGCTTCCCAATTTCAAAAGCATTTTATACTACCTTCAACCAGCTAACTATGCAAAAATTAGTCATGCACACATTAGCTAATAAAAGAAAGCACAACCTTTCTTCCTCAAAGTAAAGCTATGTCATTGCACTTAATAAAAATTATTTGAACCATTCGCATAAATAAATCAATATTGTACCTTCTGTTAGTTAAAACGACCGATACATCTTATATCAAACAACAAGCAGCACTACTGCCACGCAGCAATCCTAACACGTATTAGTGGCTCCTTTCCATGTGGTGTTATAACTTGACAAATTAGGGACAAATTTCAGAAACAGAGCCTGGTTTACGATATTCCTGGGAACCACTGGCCTCAAATACAGATTTATTTATTTTTAAATAGCATTATTATTTTTAAAATACATTCCAAAAGTGCAAAAAACAGGAATTGCTTCATTACTCTGCAGTTTACTTTGGCACTGTGATTTTTTTTTTTTTTTGCTAGGCTTTGGCTCACCATGCTTAACTCACGTGAGTTCTGACTAGGGTTATATGCAGGTGTTTAAACTCAGCCCCATAGGTGTATATAAAAGAAAAAGGACACAAATGCTGCTTCTTTTTACCCCTGCTTTCAAGATCAAACCAACAAGTACTTAAGCTAAACAAGTGACAGTAAAATCATTCTCCATCTTCAAAAATCAGACCTAAAAGACTGTTTTCCCTGCAGTGCGTGGGTTCCCTTCTTTGTCAGCGTGCTGAAAAGTGACTGTAAAAACACCAGCAAGCTTCTTAAAAGTTACACTACTACCGTAAAAACATAAGTTATTTCTCCATACTACTTATATACATTGTACAGTTATAGAAGACACCAAAGCTTGAAATGAATAGAAAAATAACAACAATCGTTCTGCCACCTATTACTGTCCTCCTCTTACACATCTTAAGAACATAGAATTCTTACAGAAAAGATAAATAAAACTCAAAAGATCAGTTCAGGGTCACAGGAAAAAAAGTCAGGGACAAATGAAGAACTGGCATTCCAGGCATGAGCTTAAAGCACTGGGTGTTACCATCCCGTACAGGATACTTTGAGAACTTTATTTCTCTTCTCCACAAGCACTAGGTTTTTTTGAGGACCAGTGAACACTATTTCCAGCTGAGGGGAAAAAAATCCCCACATGTTGACTGTTCCTGAGACTGGATGCAATTTACAGCAGCTAAGTTAAGCTATTGTGCACACAAAGATTTAATATAGATCTTTCATGTAACACTCATCTGCTCAACAATTTCTTGAACGTTTCCTGATGAAAGACGGAGCAAAATTTACAATAGGTTGCATAAATTCAGTAGTGTAGTACTCAAGAGTTTAGAGATCGTAGGCGTGAAATACCAGCCTTAGTAAAACAAATTAGCAGAAATCAGTGATTTCCAGAGTAACTGCCCATGGAATCATAGCACAGAATCATCCTATGTGAACAGAGAGAGAAAGAGAGACAGAAGGTGAACTGTTCTTGTTTAACCAGTCAATTAGGATTACCCAAACAACATGTGAGTTGACATTATAAACTATTAAAGCTGAAATCCCAGAAGCAGAGTAGAGTATAACTCTGAGGTGTGACTGTCTCTATGGAATGTTGTATCAAGTTACGATAAGGAAGTGCTAGACTACAGCTGTCAAAGTGTTTTTCTACGCACAGAGATGTTAATGGACTTACATGAATATGAACCACCGCAACTGTGAGAAAATTCGAAGACTTAAGTATCAACGTTTTAGGATTTCTAGTAATTAAAAAGTGATGCCATAGCAGAAACAAGACTTTCATCACCAGATATACAATCGTACATTAATAAAATCAAAATCTGAACTGTAATTCTTTCACACGCAGTTCTGGAACCTAGCAGTCCATGTGTCACTGTTTCTGTCAGAAAAGCCAAAGACAGAAATGGACAAGAATTTTACAGGTGCCAGTTTTACTTCCTTCTATTCACACACACACAGAGACTCCCCAGAAAAGGATGGAAACTCAGAACCTGGTTACAGACAGGCAGGAGAGATTCTGATGGTGTCAACTGAAGCATGCCAGATATTCAGAGGAAGACAAAAGGTCAGGGAGCACCGCGGAGGAAGCAAGTTTTCAGAGTATGAACATGGAATGTTAAAAAAAAAAGACAGAAAGATCATCTGTGTATGCCCACACACTCAACTTTTCTGTAAAAGACTTTTACATCTATTAAGTTGGAAAACAGTAATAAATACATTAATACTAAACACTGTTTTCCTCTTCACTGCAGGAGAAGTAGTAGAGGCACAGATACCTTTTCATTCCCAGTATTTAAAAATAGCTCTCAGCAGCAGCATGAGATAATAAAATATAAAACCGAACTAGCAACACATCCTGCTCTCCAATTTAATTGATTTCTTTTTATTTGGATTTAAAAATTACTGACACAAAATGGAAAAATGGTGTTTGGAAGCCTCATCATAAAGAAGCCCCTGATCCTTGCTTTCGGATATTTTAGAATCCCTCTAATAGAAAGAATGTAATAAATACTTATGATGGAAAAAGTTGAGTCAACAAGCAAGGCATTTATGTCAGTTAAAAAAAGATCTTCTACAAAGTTATTAAAGTTGTTGTGCTATTTTGGGTTGGCTCTTTTTTTTTTAAGAAAAAAAGAAAAAATAATATGCACTCTGCAATGGACAGACTTTAAATAGCTGATAAATTCAAAAACAATGCTAAATCTTTACTTGACTCTCCGAAATAAAATCGGGGGAACCTCCTTGGTCAAAAACTGCTATTAAGAGTTTTTTTTAAATTCAAGACTTTTTAGAAAAATGTATCACTATTTCATCGTTCTCATTCCACAACTGAATTTGAGCAGTGGTGCGTGGTGCTCTTTTGATTATGCATCCCAGCAGATACTAATCCAATACCAAAAATGCCCACAACCTGTTTTGTGGCGAGCCCTGCTCTCCAAATTCAGGAGTTAATACAGTCTGACTGAAGCCTAAGCCCAGGAGAACAAACACCTAGCAAGCAGCACTAGTACCGTTTGACATTGCAACGACATGACCCAGGCAGCACTCCCCTATTTCTTACTGACACGTTTCAGAGATCGAGCCAAACACAACATTGGGGTTTTCTGCTGATTTTTTTGTGAGAGTAACCTATATTATGAAGATCAAAGAGAGCAATAGGAGATGCATGTGCTTTACAGACATAAAATCAGACAAATCTCTAGCGCTAAGGTACAACCTCAGCTGAAACAACACGCTTCATGGTGATTAAAGAGATAACCGTATGCTGATACCACATGGAGACTGAAATGAAAGACTTGGGCATTTTTTCAAGGATTAGAAAGGCAAAATTATATATTGCATGGAAAAGGAAGGAGGCTGCAAAGAACGAGGAGAGTTGAACAGCAACTGACAAATCTTCAAAGCGTTGTCAGGAGAGGAACACATTGGAGGGTAAAGCAAAGGAAAACACAGTAAGTAAAGAAAGGGAAAATTGCTTGGGCTTTAAGAGCAAACTTAAAGAGGAAGGCATTTCAGAGACAACGAAGCAACGAAGCCACACTGGTAATACCACCAAAGTTTTTGGAGCCAGAATGACATTCAGCTTACAGACCCCACATTAAATAGATGATAAAAAGTAAAATCCTGAACAGATTTGGAAAATTATTTTCATGTGGATTCTCTGACAATGACTATGAGACTATAGAGTAACAGCAACATCACATCAAAGAGAAACACCTGCATGTTTTCTTAAAATAAATGTTTTATGCAGGATAAGATAGTTGCATCCTACCTAGAGAACCAAAAGGCATTTCCCAGTCAGAAAGAAACATGAGCAACTCAGCCTCCTGTCTACGTGGAGTGGCAAAGGAAGGATAGCCTCTTCCTTCCCCAAGCCTCCTGACTCTTCCTTTTTATGTTTGTAGTCTTGCCTTCAAACTTCACCCCCTTATTTACCAGACTCCTGTCCCACCAGAAACCATAAATATAATAGGAAAGGGATTAATACTCCAGGGTATTTAAGATCTTTGAAATGTGACGAAGACAAATTTTGTCTGGAATCCTTTTGGATTTCAGAAGTGCTGTTTAAAACAAGGTTTGACAAGTACAGATCTCTTATAGCAACACATTCACATTTCAACTGATTTTTTTACTGTATCTTTGATTTCTAAGACACTGAGAAGACTTAACTTCACATCTTCATATCTTTTAAACCATCAAGCCCTAAAGACTTTTGGCTAGATTTTTACCCTTTGACTGGTTATAAGATGCAGAATCATTGCTCTGTGTTACATATTAGCAACATTTAAACTTCTTTTAGCTTATTAAGAAAGCTAAGATTCACCAAACATACTTAGAAATTATCTCTAGAATTTCTAAATGAGTCACAAAAAAGTCATTTAACTATGTTTAGTCAGCTACTCTATTTTTATTATTTCCAACAATGCCTCTCACATCAATCTTTTTCCACAGATTAATGAACTGCACACAGTGAATGCAACGTGAATAAAGCTAAAACAAAACCGAACCCCACATAGAATCATAGAATAACCAGGTTGGAAGAGACCCACCAGATCATCAAGTCCAACATAAACCTGAGACAAATTTTTATCAGTTTCACTACTACTGAATTTGCATCCTACCACAGCACAGAGCCACTGCTAAGTGGAAGTCTAAGCTACGTAAGTCACTGCTCCAAAGGGCATAGTCTCAATCACTCCTTCTGATCCACTACTGAAATCACACAAGACGACTTGTTTTTTCATTTTCAGTGGCCTAATTAAAAGTCCCACTACTATCCTGAACAAGTGAATGTCTTAAACATTATTGTGAAAACTTTACTGAGAGCAACAACCCAGTGAAGGTCTCTCATGACAGGTAAATCAAATCCACCTAGCAATTTCTGCACTCCTCCCTAAGGGAAAATGGCACCAACAAGCTGTGGTCTGGGACAGCATCATCAAAACCAGCTTAAGTGAGGTCCAGACTCAGCTCTTCCTCACTCTGACCATACTCAGTCACTGCTGCCCATGGGGTCTGGAAGTGGACAATTCTGCTCAGTCTCGCCGTGATTAGGTTTCAAACACTCTCATCGAATGAGCACTGTCCTCAGGAAAAACACACAGCCAGCCTCTCCCTAAGCACCCATATATCAGTTGACAAAGTACCTTTACTGAAGCCAGGAACCTCTTCTTTACTGCTAGGCCAGTAACTTGGAGAGAAATTGTAGCCAGGTAGTACAATTACAATAGTCAAACACAATCCAAACGTAGATCTGAGGGGAAAATCTTCACTAAAGTAGTATGGGTTAACTGGAAATGCTATCACTAGCACTGGCTTTAGTGCAGCCTCAGGTAGGAGCTATTGTGAAATTAAGTATGAAAAGGGTGGGAGACAATGATGTCACAGCTATGGTAACAGCACTAGTGAGTTAAACAGTGTACTAGATTTACATATACTGCACGTCCTGTCACTGCCTTTTCCATAATCTTTTCCTCCTGGACGCAACAGCTTATTCCCTTCTCACACATCCTCCTGAAAGGATAAGACAACTGCAACAGAAAAGAGGAAAGTTACAACCACCACTCACAGAGAAACCCTTTGTCTTTCTGTTCCAAGACTTTTAATACATTCCTACTACCAAGACTTTACTTCATATATCAAGGATTGCCACAGAAACACAGAAAACACTTAAGTAATTAATCTACACGCTTTCTCAGCTGGACTGCTGCTGTTTGCTGACAGCTGACTCTGGGTTTCAATATGCTACACTGCAGTGCACCACTGATGTTCTTGTCACTCCATTTCTCAGTTTTTCAGTACCCCTCCTATCCACGCTGAACATTTCTTAATACACCTCACTTAAGGTCTTAAAATCAATTAAATACACACACCTATAAATTCTTTTACACAGCCTTTCTCAGTTAATAACTCCTCAGATAACTCAGACATCCTACATTTCAGCAATTATCTATTGCCTTATATCTGTTCTTTAGGCAGAGGCATATTTTACAGCATAGCAAACGTTGCACACTCTCCTACTATTTTTCTAGGTACATTTAGCATTTAAGACAACTTAAGGCATAGTGCTGAATTGTTATTTGGATGTATAACGAAGAGTTGATTTCCTCCTGTATGTAAAGAAAGATGACAACACACCAATATCCTTGTGGTTTAGCAATGAACAACAAAAAAAAAAAGAATAAATTTTGACTGCCTCTCAGTTTCCACCAGAAACCAACCTTAATTTTACATTCACTGTATTGTATTTTAAGGAGGTTCCATCTGCTCTGTCTGTAGTACACATTAATATTCAGAAGACATCTGCAGTGTGCAGACCAAGCTTTTAATTGGAATCATGTCACAGCTACCATCACACAACACTGAATGTAAATGTTGGCTATCTGCACTTGGCAGCTGCTTGGCAGGCTTATTATAAAGTCCTACTGAGACCGATAGTGTCTTCAAATATTGCACTATCAGGACATAAAAAGTATCTTGAAAAATCAAATATTTACTATTATGAAAGTTTTACAATGCCATCCATACCTAATATAGTTTACCAGCACCTTAAACTACTTATGAGCAAAATATTTATATTCAGCAAGAATTTCCAGAGAGCCAAGAAACCGACACAACTGAACGCTCACGCCTTTCGTGATGATAGATATTTAAGCAAATCTAAAACATAAATGAAAGAGGACAAAAAACCCTGAACTTCAGTGCAAATGAAATTGTGTAGGGAAGCTTGAGGCATTGATAAAAATCTAAAACTTGAGCTTTGCTAAGCATGTAAGAGCACCTGAATAAAATAATTCAATTAACAGGTATGCTCGGTGATTTAAGACACTTACCTATTATGTCAGACTAATTATTCTAGAAAGAACAAGGCAATTTAGTGGGTTTTTTTTTTCTTTAAAAAGATAACTAATAGCATCGTCAATTGCTTCAAATCCTTGCCAAACTATGGAAAGGGCTCACGCTGGAGCAGTTCGTGAAGAACTGCAGCACGTGGGAAGGACTCGGTGTTGGAGAAGTTTGTGGGGGCCTGTCTCCCATGGGAGGGACCCCATTCCAGAGCAGAGAAAGTGTGTGAGGCATCCTCCCACTGCAGAGGAAGGAGCAGCAGAGACATGTGATGAACTGACCACAACCCCCATTCCCCGTCCCCCCACACCGCCCAGTGGGGAGGAGGTAGAGGAAAGTTAAGCCCAGGAAGGGGGGAAAAGGTTGGGAGAAGGTGTTTTAAGATTAGCTTTTATTTCTCATTATCCTACTCCGATTTGACGCGTTTGGCCCATGACAGAAATTGGTGAGCGATCTCTCCCTGTCCTTATCTCGACCCACACGCCTTTTGTTATATTTTCTCATCCCTGTCCAGCTAGGGAGAGGAGAAACAGAGCGGCTTTGGTGGGTACCTGGTGTCCATCCAGGGCCGACCCACCACAAGTGCCCTTCTCCAACAGACTAATTGGCTTAACAGATACTGCTTAGCTTCAGTACAGCTTTCAACATTAAAAAGGGAATTAAACACAAGGGGAAGACACAACTCTTTGTGCTCAGAGCATACACGCACAGCCAGTCTCAAGCCCATACTTGTACATCCACCACCATTTTAGAACACATTGTGGTGGAAGGGAAACAAAGGAAAATAAAAATCAGAGGACAGACTAGGGTTTGGTCTCAAATTTGAACACACAACAGCCAATTGACGGCTATCAATTATCACAGCACTTCTAGCCTGTTTCAATCCAAAAGGAAAGCGTTGGTCTTAGCTTTTTAATCAGTGATATACAGCTGGTCTGCTCAAGTTGCACTAGAGCAGACAGGAAGAATTAACGTGGGCAGTTACGGATGAGATGCAGTACAAGAAGCTTTTCCTTTTGCCTCTTAGCTATTTACAGTCTTGGATAAAACAGATTGGAGTCACTCTCACAGTCAGGTACTCTATCTCATGTGACAGACAGTAAGAAACAACTATAACTGAACCAGTTGTACAAAAGAGAGCAATTTCGAAGAAAAATATGGAAGAGAAGATTTGAAGCTCAGCAGAAACAACTAGTAACACTGACAAAGTCTGGAGTTTTATAAGCCCAGCATGGATGTTACACAGCTATACCTGCCAGGTCAACCTGAGCTCAGGATAGTATAATTATAAGTACCCAGGTAGGATTAAAGAATAGCGTCCTACAGCTAAAACAGGAGGGACATGAAAGGCCATAGTTCTTTGGTTGGGTCAGTTCTAATTTCATTACAATTCCTACTGTCATTTCTGATTTGGATGATGAAACATAGCATGGTTTTTACAAACAACAAAGCTGGAATGGGTTGTGCTATCATCTGATTAGATCTGTATAAAGAGCAAGAGGAATTTCAACTAGAAACACCAGCATCAAGCATTACTTCAAGTTGATTCGGAGCCTAATCTCACACACCCACCTTTAAACCAGGGCATAAGCGCGCGTGCACACACCACACAAGACACACTAGCTTCAGGGTATCCTGGGCTGCACTAGGAACAGTGTCAGCAGGGTGAGGGAGGTGGCCCTACCTTTCTACTAAGCCTGGTAAGATCACACCAGGATGAGTGCTGTGTCCAGTTCCAGGCTCCGCAGTACGAGAGAGACATGGACATACTTGACAGAGTCCAGCAAAGGGCCACAAAGATGAGGGACTAGAGCATCTCTTGTCCGAGGACAGTCTGAAAGAGCTGGGATAAAGCCCTTCTCTAGGCTAACGGTCTAGGCTAAGATTGATAAATTTATTTATCAATAAATTTATTTATTGATAAAGCTCAGGGGAGTTCTTATCAATACCTGTAGGGAGGGTGCAAAGACAATGGAGCCAGGATCTTTCAGTGGTACCCAGTGACACGACCAGAGCAAATCAGCACAAACTAAAACACACGAGCATCCCTTTGAACACCAGGAAACACTTTTTTAACTGTGAGCGTGACAAAGCACTGGCACAGGTTGCATGAAGAGGTTCTGAAACGTCCATCCTTCAGAATACTTAAAGGCACTCTGGACACAGTCCTGGGCAACCACCCTAGGCAGCTCTGCTTAACCGGGGGGATTGGACAAGATGACCTCCAGAGCTCCCTTATAACCTCAATTGTTCTGTGATTCTGTAAAGATATTCTAATAACTCAACACAACTCATTCTTTACTTCCAGTTTAAATTCCAAGGACTGCCCAGGGAAACAGCTGAGTCACCATCCCTGGAGGTATTTAAAAAAACATGTAGAAGTGGCACCTAGGGACATGTTTTAGTGTTGGCTTGATAGTGCTCGGTTAAGGGTTGGACTCAATGATCTTAAATTTCTTTTCCAATCTAAGCAATTCAATGAGTCTATGTGTATCAGCCTTCTCAGTCAATGTCACAAAAGGAATCTATTATCAGATGATCATCCATGATAACCTCTCCATCTTTCTCCACATCACTGTTTTCTAGGATTTAGAACTTTAGCCAATACACATAATCACCACTGAACACTCACTCTTGACAGAACAGTTTCTGAATGACCTTTCCCAAGTCAGTTTTTCTCAAAAGATCAACAGTTTGAAGAACTGGTTCAATTCTTGAAGTCCGATTTTGACAGCTTTTTTAATCAGATGCTTAAAAAAGACCAAAGATGTGTTGATTTGTGAAATTTAAAAAGTGCATTCAAAAACTACTGTTCCTATATGTGATATGCTCAAAAAATACACGGAGAAAAACCTGTTACCATGTATCATATCACACATTTTGATAACCAAAGCCAAAAACCTCCTGGTCAGTTGTTTATTAAAAGTTCTAGGTAAACTTGCAAATGTTATTTGTTTTCCAGTTAAAACAGGCAAAATAAAACCAAACACACAAAACTCCTCACACCAACTCACATCTTGTGTCCTATATATAGATTTATCTACAGGAGTCACAGGACTTAAAGGATTTTATCCTATAATGGCAGCTTCAGAATCACGGTGCTGGCCACAAGGATTTCTGCCTCGCTTCCCCTCATCTCTAGGGTGCAGGACCCTCTGCACTGAGCACAACTGACTCTACCACTCATGTCAATTCTCTTTATGGGTGCTTTACTGGGAAGACAAAACGTGAATCGCACAGAGCCCTTCCGCACCACATCACCGAGAGGGGATGACAGCCAGTGGACCAAGGGGTGGCACAGAGCGATAAGAAGGAAGGCACAGAAAAGCATCAGATTCTGCGGAAGAATTACTAACATCTCTGGCGATTCAGTGACTCTGTATACAACATAAAATACTGCTTCATTACCAATACAATTATATTCATCAATAATAGTTTTTCTTCTTTCAGATTTGCTCTTCTAACAACATTAAGTCAACATTCAGCAAAGCTTACTTAAATATACAGCTGTAAAAAGAATAATCTCCGTGTAAAAAAAGTATTTTGACAGACAGCCCACACACACACTTCCAGTAACTGAATCCTGAGCGCTTTCACAGGAAGAGGATTTTGGGGAAGAAGGATGAGTGAAGATAGACAGATTCGTCCTGTTTCCTAAGAAGGTATAATAGGAACAGTGTATTCTCCCCAGACCAGGGAAAATCTTTCTTCACGCTCATGAATGTTTGAAGTCCCTGCAAGAGAGTACAAGTTCACCCCAACACAAACATGCCAGTACAATAAAAAGAAATTCCCCGACCAACGTAAGCTGCAGCAGGTGGTGAGCACTACTATATGGGTCAGCTTCCAGATGAACTGACTTTTAGTAACAGAATTTCTAGTATAAAGTTCCCCACAGTCACTGTTACACACTATTTCAAAACACAATGCACACACTGCAAATCTTTTGGCTAGGAAAAGTTAAGCATCTGCATGTAAAAGCTAGGAAAAGTTAAAAAAACGCTATCAAAAACAATAGATATCATTCAAAGTTTCACAGTATCATCGTACTGTTTCATAGTGTTACCAAAAGAGATACAAGGCACAACACAATAATTAAGTATTTATAGCAGCAAGAAATTTAAAGTACTTCACAAGGATGTAAGAGATGCTCATACAGAATACAAGAGAAACCGAAGCCCAGTTTTTGGCATTTATCATAAAGTTACACAATCTCAAGATAACAATTAAAAACAACATACAAATTACATCCAGTGATGTTTAATTTCTATGTGCTTGAGGAACTGGAGTATGTAAAATAACATCACCAGTCTGAAAAGTATTAAGTTTTAGCATTTCAGAAGAATAATACTTCTGGAATCTTCCACCAACCTTCCCTAAAGGTCTCAGAAGACTGAATGTTCATCTATTTCCATGAGCCATCTTGCCAAACTTATCCCTGAGAAATCTGAGTCTAAAATTCATAGATATTTGTAAACCAGAGACATTTATATACTTTGTAACATTAAATGTCAAAAAAGTAAGTGTTTCAGAAGGATTACTTTCAAAAAAATAAATATAGAATAAAAAGAAACTCCATCATCTTTCAATTTTCATTCCAGGGCTGTCCATGAGACATCTTTCCCAGGGAGGTGGTAAGGTGCCCCCCATATGTGTGACAACCCGAGATGGACCAGCTCCTTACACTACAGCATGTCCTAGAGGAAGCAATTCTTCCTGGATGATCAGGATTAGCATGAGTGTCGCCACAGAAATGTGTTTACTGAGGCCCCAACAGGAAAAAAACCCCACACAAATATTTGTATTTTTCTTTTCTTAAAATCTCTTCTATGGAATAGGGTTTTCTCAATAGGAAGCAGAAAACAATGCTATCCCAGGGGAGAACCAAACTGGAAACGAAGGGCCATTGTGACATCCTGCTTTACAAGAGTCAATATACAATCACCAACAACAAGGAACTTGGCACTACCATTTATTCAAAAACACACAGGAAAAATACAGAGCAGTTTCTCAAGCCTCAACTAAAAACCACAGAGTTCACTGCTCACACAAGCTCCACACATGCCTTCAGAACGCTCCCATGGATGATCTTGATTTGGATTTCAACACCTGAAAAGGAGTGCAGGGTTCCAGACTTCTCCAAGATGACCTGATCTAGTGGGAGGTGTCCCTGCCCGTCGCAGTAGTTGGAATTAGATGATCTTTAAAGCCCCTTCCAACCCAAACCATTCTCCGACTCTGTGACCTCAGAACAAAACCTGACATCCTGCCAGTTGGAAACGGAGCTTCTGCAGGCTGCACACCTTTTCTGCAGAGAAGCAAAGCTGTTTTTCAAGCCACCCTCAGAAGCTCAACAGGAAATAGAAGGAGGGAACAGAGTGGCTTAAACCATTTTAGAAAAATAAAAAATAAGTTTGGATTTCTTGTTGTTTTTAAATTATAAAAGCAGTGCCACAGAAGGAATACCTGCAGCCCCTCCCACACACCTTGAAGGCAGGGTATTCCTAGAGATGCCTCCCTCCCTAAAGGGAATTTCCAAGTCTATACTTCAAGTAGAATTGCCACTACTCATCATCCGCAATTGCTACATAGAAAAGAAATGTCCCAGTATGAAAAGGAGCAGTACCAAAACTGCTACCAATTCAATGCAGGGCTTTATTTTACACACAACTTATTGTATATTTACTGAACAGAGACCGGATCCCAGCAGTATGAGAACTGTAAGACAAGCTTCCTTTCTTCTACATCTCTTATCTCTTCTAAGCATCCTACCCATCAAAGCACACAGAGAATATCACCGTGATCACCACAATTTTCACAGCCTCATAGACAAAACACAAATGACTACAAAGCAGCTACTTGTTCCACGCAACAGACCTCCAGAGTTTCCCTCTTTCAGATTCAAACATTCAAAATAAAAGGATCCTTTTGCATTAAAAAAAAAAATCTCATAAGCACACTTCTTTTAGTAAAATTAGTATCTTGCTGCAAGTGTCGTTGATACATCAGTGTTTTGTTCACACTCAGATTTCTCAAATTCCCCACTAGTCACTTTTCTAACCAATATTCTTATGATTTATGATTTACCCGGTCTGTTTCAGATTACAGTGATGCATAAAGACACTAAAAATGCAGAGTGCAGAAGAGTACATATCATTTGCCGTGCAACTAACGGCACCTCAGGGGAAAAAAAACCTAAATCTACATGATCAAAGAACTGTCGTGTATCAAAACAACACGAAACAATTGTTACATACCAAAGAACCACTGATGCAAAGCCAGATGCAGATCACAAAGATCCAAGCATAGCAGCTTATCTTAAAGAATCTAGAGGTCTCTTACAGAGATAGGAATGATATCCCCCTAGAAGAGGAGCCAGTATGTTTGTGAATTATATTTGACATTGTCTACTGCTTCTTTCACAAAAAAGAGGTTCATTCATGAAGTTGAAAATGTTACTAAAGCCAGCAAGTAACATCCATAGCTGGTCTTGGCTACACTTCCAGTCTGCATTTGAATAATGAGCAACTGCTCTTTGTTAAACATTAATGACTGACTGGTGAATAATTTGAAGTGAGCTTGCTCTCTGTTGTCTCCTCCTCTTCCCCGAGGTCTCCATTGTTCTATTTTAGATAAGAGGGTACAACTAAACTTCAGTATTAGCACAAGGGGAAGATGGCACTCTGCAACACAGAGAATTGTTTCAGCACTCGAAAATTAGTTTATTGAATGAATAAAACAGCATAGTTAAAAAGAAGCTACTATTCAGTACAGTATCTAATATCACAATACAATAATTTCCTTTAGCTTAATTTTAGAACCAGATAGAACAATCCCATTTTAAAAGTTTCATTCATTTTTTCTTAAAATAAACTTTTTACAATAAACATGGGAAAAAAGCTTTTAAGAATTCAATAATAATTTACAAAGCCTCGTTATCCATTTCCTTTATAGTTATGCTATTTTTAGAGGCCAGTATACAGTAATGCAGTTTCTATTTGCCCAAAGCAACAGCAGGACACTAAAAGAGCAGAAACTGAGTCTAGAATTTATCTATACAGTAGTACCTAGTATCAAAAGCTTTTTCAGCAAACATCAAGCTTAACAGTCCAGTGAAAAGTTACCAGCATGCAGCAGATCACAAATATTAATTCATAAGTCATTTTCTAAAGTACTACTTGCTTCCTCAAATTCTACGACGTGCAGATTACTTAAGAAAAGCAGAATGACTGCATCAAGCCACTGACAGCAAACTGGAATAAGAGGATATCTTTCTTGAGAGATTTTAAGGAGTGTCTAGTGATACTATAGGAATAACAACAGTGCTGATGACAGTGTTACAAATAACACTTATTTATACCATGTCAAAATTGCAAGAAACTAACCTTTTAAAACTAACACAAGTTTGTCCTTCCTCATGTAAATCAACACACATTTAGCAACATCCAGTGATGCTTGCAAATTTCAGTTAACTCATCTACAATTCCCTGCCTCTCAGCCAGCCAGCAGCTTTTATCCCTTCACTCTGTATTTCCAGTTCTTTTACTGTTGCAGGCAAGATACCTGCATTTTAATTAAAATTTTCACTTGTACTGATGATTACTGATGAAGCCTTCCTTCCAACTCCATTGGGATACAAATGGTGACCTCCTTAGTCAAAAAAAATCCTAGTCTAATCTTGTAACAGAACAAGTGCAATCTTAAGAACAACACTAAAAAGCAAGTTTTCTGTGATAAGCAAACACAGAAGCAAAACAAAAAAACCCAAAAACTCCAGAAAAAAAGCTTTAGATATTTTGTCCAAGTAGCTAAAGAGAGGTAAAATCAGTCTCTCAATACTTGGTTTATCTTGATAGTTCGCCTGTGTGAACAAGATAAATATAAGGAGTGAAGTTCCATTAGTACTAACAACTATTCTATTTAATCTTTCAGATTTAAGCCAGTGAGAACTATTTCTGCAAAAGCAAAGATGTGCAAGTATAGCAGCTGCATGTTATACTTTCATTTGATATTTATGTTAAACACGTTCAAGATACCATGCTGCCAAGACTTATTAATATTAGAAGATTAAACACAGAAATACGTTCCTCTTAGAATACTATCAACATGGATGCATTGCGAATATTTTGCTTTATAATTGATTTCACGTTCGCAATGGAGATCAAAGAATAAATAAAACTGCAGCTTCTGCACCTTCAGGTTGCTAGGCTTGCTGACATATACATTATTCTTAAACATAGTATAAAGAAAGCATGCATGTCTGTCTTTGTATACTCAACCCAGAAGCTTAATACAGTTAGATCATATTCTAGAGCTGCTTCTTCCATTTCCATAAAATCTAGAGACTGCTTAAGTAGAGTGCAAAGCACCTTTGTTATAATCACAATTAAGCTGTTAAGCCACATGAGTCAGTCAAACAAATTTCAAAGGGAAAAAAAAAAATGTAGTCATTATCAGATTATGAAAGTGCTCACTGTGCTACCTAGATTTTAAATAGTGTAGCTATTCTGTGGACTGAATTTGCATCATACAACGCAATAATATTGTAAAAAGGATGTTCTGCAAAGAGAGGCTCTTTTAATACTAAGGACAAAAAAAAAAAATAGTGAAGAGAGCTACTCTGTTTTATTCCCAGTACATTAACAATTACAGAGGAAGAAGGCGAACATACTACTACGAAGTTAAAAGTACTTTCATTTAGAGGTGACAGTACCTCACAGGAACTCATGAATCTGAATCACATTTGAAAACTTGAAGAGCATTCTTCAGAAGAGGACCGCCGTTCCCCTTACTCTGTCCTTCAAAAGTCTTAACGTCATCTGACTTCTACCATTCAACAATGTCCCTGACCTGTTTCAGGAAGACAGCAAGGAGTTATGCTTGACCTGTAAATTGATGTACGCAGAGCACAAATTCTTTGTGATTGATGTAACAGTAATTCCTGAGGAATTCCACAGGACAATAGCAGCCAAGTATAAGAGAGCATAAGCAAACGATGCTTAAGAATGAGAAGCAATCAATCCAAAACAGTTTCAATAGCAAGCATTTCTGTTAACAATAAAAAAGGAAAATATTTCCAAGATGAATTCATATTCAGTATTATCTCCAAGATTTAATGATGTAAAAGTGCATTTCCCTGCTTCCTTTTGCACCCCTTCTATTCAGATACCCTGTTGATGGTTTAGAGATGACACTTGGCAAATCCCTGAATTTTAATTGAGCAGCTCAGAGCCAAACTAAATGGGATTTTTTCACCTGTTCATCCAGATTCACAAGCACCATTTTCCTTCGTAACAACAGAGCACACTGAAGAGGATTATTTCACAAGCAATATATAAAGAAATGTTCCAGTTTTGCTCAGGGAGCAGCTGAAAAGCACACAATCTTTTCCTTCAATAACAAGGTGAGACTCTAGAAAGGAATAAATGGTTTTGCACTAAAATATTTGTCGTTAGTTAAAACATCCGAGTTGCTCAAGTTAGCATATAATCCCAAATAAAACTTAGTTCCACTGTTAGCTACACGTGGTATCTCCAAAACTAAACACAGGTGGCTTTTAAATTACCTGATTCACAGCCTTAACACATCCATTCAGAGCTTACTTGTTAAAAATACAAGCGTGATAGTCAAGGACACGTATCCATCCTTGGTTATGTCCTCAGCCTGATTTCTGGAGTTGTCATTTTGCATCTTTTCCTAACTCTATCAACTTGTCAACTGAGCAGCTACACCAGTCAAATAAAGGCTCCAAAAAAAGCTTTGTATGCATAAATTCTCTGCCGCAACCCAACGGATAAATGTTCCTGAAGGTTTCCCCACACACACTAGCAACATTTTCTTTCCACGCATCCTTTACCCTCCACTCACTGCCAAACAGCCACGTCCCAATATCCATCAATCACATATAAAAAAACAATTAAAATCAGGGATGAAACTCCAGAGGGGGTCAGAAAATAAGAAATCACTTCTAGGTTTATATTTAACTACCACAAGAGAACAGAAGTCGTCTTTGTAGTCCAGTAAGTTCCAGTGACTTTTACCACATTGATCAAGTGCCATAATGGCAGAAAAGAAACCACTGACTTCACTATGACTACATCAATAAATTTACCACATGGTTTACACCAACGGCCAAGGACTCACTCTGATTTTAAGTTATTTCTTGCTTCTATTACCATGTGCACTCAAAGCACATAAAAAAAGCAGATAACATATCTGAAATGTTCTCTAACTCATAGCACAGAGGTGCAGCCTAGCGAGATGCACAAATTTAATGTTGTTCCAGAACTGCAAACACGATGACACCCACATTATTTGTGCAGATGTCTTTCATGTCCCCAAAATAAACAATAAGATTATTTATTTAAGCTATCTTTAAATTTTCTTAACATAATATTTTACAACAGCACTGCTGCTCTACATCATTATTAAAAACAGCCATGGAAACATGTGTCTTTGCAGCCGGAAGGTGACACTGTGTTAACCCAGAGAAATTAACTGAAGTCTTTCCTAAGATGTTCAAGATCACAGAATCATAGAATCGAATCATAGAATAATCTGCCCCTCTCCAGTTTATAGCCATTGCCCCTAGTCCCGTCATTACCAGCCTTTGTAAACAGTCCCTCCCCAGCTTTCTCGTAGCCCCTGAAATCTGAAAAAGCAGAACGCAACGCTCCTCCTTCCCCAGGTCTGTGGAACGATGACGAGGAATAGCAAAGGTTTTCAGATAAGAGGCAAGACAGCATCGCTAACAGTGCAGCTTGCCTCGAGGGTTCCAACTTGCACAAGTGACACCGACCAGCCGTGTTAATTTAACTTTCTCTCCGACGAAGATAGATGATGAGTGGAAACTTGAAGCAAAGGAGCCACCTTTCTGCTGCGGACAACCTCATCACATTAAGTGGTATTTGAAAAGTTGGTTGCCACATCAAGTTCTTACATTTTTATCTGAAAGTATTTAACTTTAGAGGATCCTTTCAGCTGGAGTTGCCAACATTCACCAGCAAAACTTCACACTCACTCTCGCAGAGAAGATCTTTCGAACCCTAAAACAAGAAACTGATCTAGAAATAGAAAAGTTGCTTTCAGTAACACTAAAAACGCTGGTGGAGAGGGAGTTTTTGTACATGTTTTTTGCTAGTGCAGTTGTGGGTTTAAGGAAAACATCATAAATGGATAGTGCACATTTTAATAAAATTATATCCAGCTATTTAGTATGTTTTTTCCAATTTAGAACTTTATTTTAAAATAATACATTTTACAAGGAACTACAACTACTTTTACATTTGGAGATGCTTGAAAATATTCCTGACGTGGGTTGCAGGACAAAGTCACCTGTAATTATTGTCATAAATCTGTGCTCATTCTTGCACATCCCCTTAACTTCAATCGAGTCACTACCAGTGTCTACCCCTTTACCCTTCACCTTTCATCTTTTCTTCTGCCCTACACAGAACCTCTTTCTCATTAGAAAAGAATAGCCATCCAAATCTAATTGCAAACTGCTTTTTAACTCATCCTGACTTTTCTTCTCACATGTTTGCATGGCTTGTTTATCTTGTATATTTTCAAGAGCAGAAGCTGTGGTTTACTTTGTAAAGGTTCTGCAACGATAGCTGGGCTCTCAATGCTTCCTTAAAAAAAAAACCAACCTATTATTTGTTCTACAGTTTAATTTCTCTTTGTTTCTTTAAAACTGTTAACTGAGCACAGACAAAAGAAAACACTGCATTCACAAGGTGACACACGGTAATTGGTCTAAAAGAGGATCCTGTCAATAAAAGTCAGAAACATTTATACACATTACAGGTCAAGGACACAAGACCTTCAAATGAGGGCACTGAAAGTTTAGGGGAAGCACCTCGCCTTTCCCCTCTCCCCTTACATCCCTTTCTAACAAAGGGAGAGCGTTCCCTGGTTTCAGGTCCAAAATTGTTGGCGTGCCAAGAAGTACCATTCGCAAACGTTTTAAATTACTTTTCGCAGCGCATCTCAATCACAGCCCAAATCATAAACCCTGCGCATCGCACAGCATGCGTGTTACACCCAACAGAATAAAAATGGAAGCATCACCATTGTTCAGGTCAGGCAGGAATCTCTTCTACCTGGGAGAGCTACAGCGCACACACACGGGTGGGTTTGCATTTTTGCTATTTAATAACATATTAAAAGGTCGTTTCAGTGTGTTAGAATAATCATTTTAAACACAGCAGCCACAAAGAGCACAGAATCATAGGATAGGGAAGGACCTTAGGGAAAGGACCTTAAAGATCATCCAGTTCCAACCCCCCTGCCATGGGCAGGGACACCTCCCACTGATCAGGTGCCCAAGGCCCATCCAGCCTGGCCTTGAACCCCTCCAGGGACGGGGCAGCCACAGCTTCCCTGGGCAACCTGGGCCAGAGCCTCACCCCCCTCATAGTGAATAAATTCCTCCTTATGTCTAGTCTAAATCTGCCCCTCTCCAGTTTACAGACGCTGTCCCTGCTTCTATCACCACAGGCCTTTGTGAACAGCCCCCCCCCCCCAGCTCTCTCGTAGCCCCTTCAGACACTGGAAGGTCGCTATAAGGTCTCCTCAGAGCCTTCTCTTCTCCAGGATGAATAACCCCAACTCTCTCAGCGTGTCCCCTTATGGAAGGTGCTCCAGCCCTCGGATCGCCCTCGTAGCCTCCCGTGGACCCGTTCCAACAGCTCCATCCCCTTCTCACACTGAGGATTACAGAACTGGACACGGCGGCCCAGGTGCGGTCTGGCAGGGCAGCCGCGGGGCACAAGCCCCTTTGCCGACAGCCCCGGGAACCTGGCCGCTCCCTCGGCTCCCCGCACCCCCCGGGGGCAGGACAGCTGTCCCGGGAGCACGGCTGCCCCCGGCACCGGGCACGACCCACAGGCACCGGGCTGGACCTCGGCGATGCCTCCTGGCCCCCAGGCAGGACCCCACACCGGGTTGGACCTGAGGGCTGTTCCCCAGCCCCCGGGATGGACCCACATTCCCCAGGCTGGACCCTGGGGCTGCTCCCCGACCCCCGGGATGGACCCACATCCCCCAGGCTGGACCTCGGGGCTGTTCCCCAGCCCCCGGGATGGACCCACACACACCGGGCTGGACCTTGAGGCTGCTCCCCGACTCCCGGGATAAACCCACATTCCCCAGGCTGGACCTCGGGGCTGTTCCCCAGCCCCCGGGATGGACCCACACACACCGGGCTGGACCTTGAGGCTGCTCCCCGACTCCCGGGATAAACCCACATTCCCCAGGCTGGACCTCGGGGCTGTTCCCCAGCTCCCGGGATGGACCCACACACACCGGGCTGGACCTTGGGGCTGCTCCCCGGCCCCCGGGATGGACCCACATCCCCTAGGCTGGACCTTGGGGCTGCTCCCCGGCCCCGGGCTGAACTCCCCCGCTCTCCTCGGGCCGCTCCCCGCCCGGACACGACCCCCCCGGCCCGGTCCGTAGCTCGGGGCCGCCCCCCGCCCCGCAGAGCAGGACACCCCCCTTCCCCCCACCGCGCCCGCACTCACGCTCGAAGTCGGAGTCCGAATCGTCGTCGCCGCGGTCGGGCTCCTCCTCGCCGTTGGACTCGGTCTGCATGGGTTCCCCGTCGAAGCTGACCACCCTGCGGCCGCCGCCCGCCTCCCGGTCTCGGGCATCCCGCAGGCGGGCGAAATAGTCGGCGGCGAAGCCCAGCAGGTCGGGCGGCCGGTGCCGCAGCACCTCCACCGTGTAGCCCTGCAGCAGCTCGGTCAGCCCCGGCGGGATCTCGATGCTCATGGCTCCGGGCACCGAGGACGCCATCGCCTCCCCCCCAGCCCTGCGGCCGTGGCGGGGCTCGGGGCCTCCCTCCGCGGGCGCTGCCTCCCCGCCGCTCCGGTCACACGAGCCGCGCCGGGAGGCGGGGGGGAGGAACGGGAGCGGCCCCGGTGGCGCAGGCGCCGCACGGTGTGTGCGTCACGGGGGGCGGGGGAAGAGGCTTCGAACCGCCCCCCGGCACCCGCACCGAAACGCTTGGACCGGGACCGCCCCCCCGGGATCCCGCACCGCCCCCCCAGCCCTCCGCACCGCCCCTCCCGGGATCCCGCGCCGAAACACCGGGGCCGGTACCGAACGACCGGGATCCCGCACCGTCCCCCCCCGGGGCCCCCGCACCGCCCCCCGGGACCGGGACCGAACCACCGGGATGCCGCACCCCCCCCCCGCAGGACCCCGCACCGCCCCCCGGGACCGAACCACCGGGCCCCCGCACCCCCCCGCACCGCCCCCCCCGGGATCCCGCACCAAAACACCGGGCCCCCGCACCGCCCCACCCCGGGCCCCCGCACCGCCCCCCGGGACCGGGACCGCACCACCGGGACCCCGCACCGAACCACCGGGGTCCCGCACCACCAGCCCCGAATCCGCACCGCCCCCCGACGACCCGCATCGTCCTCCCCGGGAATGGCACCGAACCACTAGGACCCAACACTACCCCCCCCGGGACCCTCATCGCCCCCCCCGGCACCCTCACTGCCCCTCCGGGACCCGGCACCGCCCCCCGGGACCGGGACCGAACCACTGGGACCCCGCACTACCCCCCCGGGGATGGAGAGGGGGGACCCGGGCTGCGGGGGAGCCTGCGGGGTCCACATCGCCGACCCCGCACAGCGATTCCTTTTGCTCTTTCCTCACGCTGCCCAGGAGGGTTTTTCCAAGCTGCCCCCGGGAGCGAGAGGTTGTCTTTGATCTTGATGGGAGCCGATATAAAACTCGATGCGGTTCTTGGTTAGAATTGGGATTTAGTCCTCCGGCACCTCTGGGTTTCTCTGTCCTCAGAAGGAGGCTCTTCTCCCTCTGTACTCGGCACTGGGGAGACCGCTCCTCGAATCCTGGGGTCAGTTCTGGGCCCCTCACCACAAGAAGGATGTTGAGGCTCTGGAGCGAGTCCAGAGAAGAGCAACAAAGCTGGTGAGGGGGCTGGAGAACAGGCCTTATGAGGAACGGCTGAGAGAGCTGGGGGTGTTTAGCCTGGAGAAGAGGAGGCTGAGGGGAGACCTCATTGCTCTCTACAACTACCTGAAAGGAGGTTGTGGAGAGGAGGGAGCTGGGCTCTTCTCCCAAGTGACAGGGGACAGGACAAGAGGGAATGGCCTCAAGCTCCGCCAGGGGAGGTTCAGGCTGGACATTAGCAAAAAAATTTTCACAGAAAGGGTCATTGGGCACTGGAACAGGCTGCCCAGAGGGGTGGTTGAGTCACCTTCCCTGGAGGTGTTTAAGGCACGGGTGGATGAGGTGCTCAGGGACATGGTTTAGTGTTTGATAGGAATGGTTGGACTGGTGGGTCTCTTCCAACCTGGTTATTCTATGATTCTATGATTAAATAAATATCATTAAATAAATATTCCTAAAACTAAGAGGGATATGGAACATAAGAAGGATATGGAGCTGTTGGAGCGGGTCCAGAGGAGGCTATGAAGATGATCCCAGGGCTTGAGCAGCTCCCATACGAGGACAGGCTGAGAGAGTTGGGGTGTCCAGCCTGGAGAAGAAAAGGCTCTGGGAAAACCTTAGAGCAGCTGCCAGAACCTGAAGGGGCTACAAGAGAGCTGGGGAGGGACTGTTCACAAAGGCTTGTAGTGATAGGACTGGGAGGAATGGATTTAAATTGGAAGGGGGAAGATTTAGACTAGACGTTAGAAAGAAATTCTACATGATGAGGGTGGTGAAACACTGGCCCAGGTTGCCCAGAGCAGTGGTGGCTGCCCCATCCCTGGAGGTGTCCAAGGCCAGGTTGGATGGGGCTTGGAGACCCTGATCTGAAGGGAGGTGTCGCTGCCCGTGGCAGGGGGGTTGGAACTGGATGAGCTTTAAGGTCCCTTCCCAATCCAAACCATTCTATGATTCTATGAAAACCAGTGAGCAGAAGAGAGGCATGCAGGTCTTCACATCAGATCTGTAAGGGCCAGGGAGGTCTGGTGGATGCCTGGGGTGGGTGATGTCTGCGTGGGGGGAGCCATCAGCCTTTAGGGTTCGGCGTTGCTAGATAACCAGTCTAGGAGGAAAACAGTCCAGTGCAAACAGGAGTCAAGGAGAAGAGGGATGTTGGCTTAGTAAGGCCTCTACGTGTCGTCAGTGTAAATATTTTTATTTTATTTTTTTTTTAATTCTTTTGTTTCAACAGTCAACTTGTACTCAAAAAAAAAAAAAATATCACTTGGAAGCCCAGAATTGGCTGAGACAATTTATTGTGGGCTTTGGTTTTGTTTGCTTGTGTGCCAAAGGGTCCCACAGCTTATCCAGATGGTGCTCACCACAATCCCGTACAAAGATAGCCTGTTTGTTGCCGTTGCAACAACTGCAGATCCCAGAACAACCCATTCAGTGCTTTTACTTGATGACTTTATTCTCAGTGAGGGAGGCCAGTCGGAAGTCTCATGGCACTTATTACAGCACAAAGCCTCTCTGGTAAAAGCTGTTATTTGTAATTCAGCTCCCGTATTTTTTATGTAGGGTAGGATTACATTTTGCATCTATACAAAATGAACAAATTAAGAACAAGCACAGGAGATAAACTGATGAGATGTGGCAAATCTATCTGGAGATTTCCTATGAAGCCATTTCTCTTTATTTTTACTCTTTCTTTACAGCAGGCACAATAATTGCAGAGTCCCTTTTCTCCAGAGATAATGGATACTGATTTTTCATTTACCACTCCTAACATATTATCTTTCTGATGGCCTCAAACAGTACAAGAGCCCATTTCACTGCTGAATGTATTTACTTTAACTACTGATAGAACTAGTACAGGGAAACTGCACTTGGGGAGCCCCCCACAGAAGTGATATTTCTGACGAGATCTTTCCTTTGCCAGTTGGGTGCTGAACGCATTACTGGTGGTGAAAGGGTGCAAAGGAAATCTTAAAAATGCTCTAAAGCTCAGAAAATACTGTTAAGAATAAAAAGCATTGGCAAGCAGAATTAGAGGAAGAGAGAGAAAGTCTAACTCCAAGGGAATACACTTATTTTTCTTTCCCATTCTTGCACAGCAGCCAGCCTGACAACTGCCTGCTTTTGGCATTAGTCAGCTCTTGTATTAGCTTTTAACGTTTGTTGATCGTTTTCTCTCATTTGTGCCTGTGGATATAAATCTGGTTATTTATATGAAAAAATGTGTTACCAGTAAATATTGTTAAGTCTCTGAAGAGCTACATTGTGTTAGCCTTCTGATATTTATATGTCCACATACAACTAATCAGCTTCAGAGGAAAGTAAACAGCAGAGGGCTGTTTAGCCTCTTTCTGAAGGTCAGTGGACGAAATAAAATGCATTCAAGGTCACATGAAGCACATTTTCAAGCTGGTTCACACCACAGCTTGTCCCATTTCTTTATATACCTTTTTATTTAGTGAGCGTCAGGACTGATGGCACATATGTATGCAAGAGACTTGCCTGCGATCAGGGTAATTGCAATACTTCCAGCTGTGCATGCGTATAGAATCATAGAACCATAGAATGGTTTGGATTGAAAAGGACCTTAAGGATCACCCAATCCAACCCCCCTGCCATGGGAAGGGACACCTCCCACTGGATCAGGTTGCTTAAAGCCCCATCCAACCTGACCTTGAACACCTCCAGGGACGGGGCAGCCACCACTTCTCTGGGCAGCCTATGGCAGTGTCTCACCAGCATCACAGGAAAAAAATTCTTCTTACTATCTGATCTAAATCTCCTCTCTTTCAGCTTAAATTTCCCTTCTTTCAGCTTAAATGTAATTCATCGTATGCTTTCTTTCACCCTGAATTTGCATAACTGTTTCAATTACTACTGTAATAAGCATCCACATTAAAATAATAGTAGGAAAGAAATTAGGTCATGTACTAGCAGCCTTAATATGATCCCCTTTATAATAACATTTCTCATTCATGCAGCATGACCGATGCAATTTCTTTTTGCTGGCTTCATGGCATTATCAGCATCATCTTGTGTAAATGATGAACCCGTTCCCCCACGGTATTCCTATCAAAATATATATTATTCAGAATCATATTTTCTCCTAATGATTTCTTAGCATCTGAAAGCTATTCTCAGACTTACCATGAGTCTGTGCTCCCAAACACTGGGGTCTCTTCCCTCCACTCTGCCTGTCCTACCCAGTGCTGTGCCTGGGATACACCCTTAGTGAAACTCTGATGGAGCTTCAGTGCTTGTTTGACTTACATGAGCAGCAAAACTGCAAACAAAAAGGCAAAATAGTCTATGTAGTCTTGCACTGGAGAAAAATAATCAGATTAAACTTCCAGGCTGGCTCTTTAAAAAGTAAAATAAATCATTTTATAACTAGTAATAATTTACTTCTCATAAACCTGTCAGCACCAGCCAGAGCTCAGACACTGTATAAACATATGTACATCTTGGATTAATTACCCTTGCCTTCAAATTTGCTGCGAGTAATTCAGCACAAGGATAACGCAAGAAAGCACTAAGTATCCTGATGGCTGTAATTAGCAAACACAACCTCTTGTTTAAGGGAAGTTAGATTAATTAGCACAAGTGTAGCTTTTGCATGTTGTTACAAGGTGACACGCTCGCCAGCCCTTTCAAGTCGGGCATGTGGCAAAACAGTCCTCCCGACAAACCCCGTTCAGGGCCTTCTGCAAACACTGTGAAATCCTGCCCTTGCCCTGTTGACTCATGGAGTTCAATGGAGTGGGATCTTTTTGGCACAAAAAGCATGAACTGGAGAGGAATAGATTCAACAGTGGCTTTGAAACTCAATGGCAGGTTTTAAATGATTTGTTCGTTCTAGGTGGAAAGAAGGATCAACGAAAGGTGCCCCATTTCTTGTACTGTCTGTCTAGTTGTGCATTGTTGGGACTGGTTATTAGGTTTGGGGAACCTTTGCTCTGACCCACTTCCAATTTATGAGTTAATCTGGTCAGAGTCCAGAGCCTCTTAACACCTTAGGTACTGCTTTTGTCCTACACCACTGCTGTTCATATTGAGAAGCTGTAGGCCAATATTAAATAATTTAAAGACCACATTGATAGCATCTTAAAACAGAACAAGTCAAACGTTGTATTTGTGATTGAGCAATCAGGGCTGCTTGCCATTTCCCTATGTTTCCTGGCTGGTAACTACCTCAGCTCACTTTTAAACCCTTCCACCCAACATCTTGGAGCCATAGAATAGAGGACAGATGGTATCTGTTTGATAATCTTATGCAAGATGTTGTAAACCTCAGGATGTTATGTTTTCGACATCCCCTGTGCGCTGAAGCCAGTAGCCAGGGCTTGTCCCAGAATCCTGTCTTAGGCAGGATAGGAGGAGATTCTGCTTGCAGAGGGCACATCAGCCTGGCTACTGTCTGCAGCCTGATCCCCGAGTAGTGCTCTAGCATCTCTGGTTGTTTTGTTAGGGATGTTACGGAGCATAGCTCTAGCCATCTCTTGTCCATTTGAGGGAAAGAAGTAGCTGTTTATGGCTCTCTCATCTGGTTTTGAACCCACAGCTGCAGTTCATTTCTATAGTATCTCACAGAAGCAAGTTCCAGAAGTTAAATAACTGTTAGATAAAGCGTCACTCCTCTTTCCTCAGTTTTGAAACACTCCTCCCCCATTTACTGAATGCCTCCTACTCCTCGTATTGCAGGGTCTGGTGAATGATGGTTCTGCATCTGTTTTATTTGCTTCTTCATATTGTTGTAAACCTTAATCTTAGCTTGCTTCAGCCTTTCTTAAAATAAGGCCTCACACTCTTACCAGTCTCACCTCCAAAGGAAGCTACATCATCCCAGGACCACATTAAATGCTCTTTTCTGTACCTTCTCAACTCTACTACACCTTTCAAGAGCACCATTTGCAGATCTGGTCTCCAATTCCAAAATGTGGGCTCTTCTCAGTTTTACACAGCAGAAAAATTAAACTGTCTGCTTAGTTCTCCAACACGTTTCCTTGGGTTTTTTTGGCTGCCACTTCATAATGAGCTGGAGGTATCCTGTCTTCATTATAAGATGCTGAAAACAACCTCACTTCACTTGCTCTGTTCCTCCAGTGGTCGATCAACCTCATTGTAAAAAAACCCCAAACATATGCTGAGTTTCATATTTGAAATTTTCTGTTTAATGTTCAAACTTTGGTGGTTTTTGTTTTCCTATGTAAATGTGCACGTACATCATATAGCCACGTGCTTAACGTACAAAAAAGTTCTGAGTTTTGATTTTAGCAGAGGAAGTAATTCTAACAAAAGACAGAGTGATCCTGGGCTTAGCTACCAGGATGTAAAGATCCTTCAGTGCAGAGAACAGGATAAAACTGCTTCTCCTGCTTCTGTTTGGTTTTCTTCTTAGGGAAGTACTAAACCTCAGAAGCCAAGGTTTTGATGCTCTAATGAGCCAGTTTGCCTGTGGCAGTCAGCAAGACAGTATGTATTTTTTCTTGTTAGCTTTTAGAGTGAGGTGCTTGAATACTGTGTATTTCAATAAATTACACAGGACTGTGTACACTAGTACAAAGACAGGAGAAAAAAAATCAGCTTTCTGAATAAATGTACATAAATACTGGTATCAGTTGAAATATATTAGGTTGCCACTCCTTGATGTTGCTACAAGGTTGCTACAATCCTTGATGGATTGTAGTCCATCAAACATACTTTGGACAATTCT
Organism: Phaenicophaeus curvirostris; assembly: GCF_032191515.1. NCBI lineage: Eukaryota > Metazoa > Chordata > Aves > Cuculiformes > Cuculidae > Phaenicophaeus > Phaenicophaeus curvirostris. The sequence goes on from NC_091402.1 coordinate 14,936,700, forward strand.
TGGGAAAACACTTTTCTTCATTTGCTGATAAAGCTCAGAGCATCGAGATAGGAGAAATATCTGCATAGGTGTCCGGATTTTCATTGGCATAATTTAGTTTATGAACACAGATAACACTGATTCTGTTGGGAACAATTATAATTTTTCAGGCAGTAGAAACCAGGAGTTTTAAAATACCTGATTTTGTAAGACATTTGCCCTAGCCCTTACCTAGGTGTAGAAAGAAATATCTCTGGATATCAGTTGCGTTGTACTGATGATGTAAAATGCGACGTGTATCAATCTAGATAAAAGTAGTTCTTGCAGCCTAAGACACGCGATGACCCTGTTGTTTAAATTACCTTGAGCAACACTACATGGCAAATGTAAAGTTTGTGGTTTCCACATCAGAGAAGCCCTAAGCAACTGCTTTCCAAGGTGTAAGCGCAGATTATTCAAATCAGAACCTTGCTAATCGTTTAGTTCTCTTGTTTACAAAGTGAAAACTGTACTCACTTTGATTGTACTTTCTTTTTTGTCACCAGCAATGAAAATATTACATGAAGCGCTTCCCTGGTGAGGCCAGGTGAACGTTGGGCAGAAGGAGCTGGTGAGAACAGGGCTTTGTGCCTGTCCCATGGTAGCAAGAGATAGCCCTGAGCCTGTTGGAATGGCTGTGTTTGGGTTACACTACACAGGCATTGCTACTAATTAAAGGTAAAAGGTTTCTAGATTGTTTTCTTTCAAGAGAAGACACCAAATTAACCTGCTTGTACATTGTTCAAAGACTCATCTGAATCTGAAGTATCAGTTTTTATCTATGTTTTCCAGCAGACCCTGTTCAAACAGAAGTTTGTTGGAGTTAAGGGGTGTGTCCCACAAAGAGCTGTGAAATTAATGTCTTCCTTGAGCCTTTGCTTGCAAATCTGGGATTGTCTTTTACTGTATGTACACACGTGTCCCTTCGCTCCCTATCTTCTCACATTTCCATCTGACGCAGTTCAGGTTGTCAGAGCCATTGTAATGCGGTCCCGACCTGCCCTTACCCGTCCCAGGGAGCATTTCAGACACGTCTTGCTCTATCGCTATTGCTACAAGCCCTGTTTTCACATCTTCCATTGTCACCTTTGTCCATTGAACACTATTGGCCATTTCTCACACCTTGGCATTTTCCCATTTGTCATATATCTTCACTTGCCTTTCATAGAATCATAGAATCATAGAATAACCAGGTTGGAAGAGACCCACCGGATCATCGAGTCCAACCATTCCTATCAAATACTAAACCATGCCCCTTAGCACCTCGTCCACCCGTGCCTTAAACCCCTCCAGGGAAGGTGACTCAACCACCTCCCTGGGCAGCCTGTTCCAGTGCCCAATGACCCTTTCTGTGAAAATTTTTTTCCTAATGTCCATCCTAAATCTCCCCTGGCGGAGCTTGAGGCCATTCCCTCTTGTCCTGTCCCCTGTCACTTGGGAGAAGAGGCCATCGTCCAAAAACCATTGCCATTCCCACAACTTCACCTCTGAGGTTTACCCCAAATCCATAATCCCACCCCATCCTGCTTATCTCCCCCAGTGGGGCACCTTGCAGACAGAGCCTGTCTCTCTCCCTCCTCTTGCAGCACTTGATCCCTCACCAAGCTGGGAGACGCGATGTCTGTGCTCTTTGGCCTCATTTTATGGCAACTGCAAGAAGTAAGCCATTAACACATCTTGCTGTTCCCAGAGTTTATGTCCCTGCCCCTGCCCTTTGGTGCTCACAGATCCACCGCACACACAGACGTACTAAACAAAAACACAGGACAGAGCTACAGAATCACAGATGGATGCTGTGCGAGGGATACATTTTGCCAGTCCTTCCAGCTCAGCACAGCGTGTTGACTAATTCCCAATGCTAAAATCACAGTAAATTATAGCAGTAGTAAATGAGTTTTAGCCACCAAATCCCAAACATTTTATATTTTATTCTTAACCCACTTTTATGAGCTCTATTACAGCTGTTAGCACTTGTTTTAATTAAACTTACAGCACAGCATGCAGCTCAGTTAACCAGTTCTCAGTTTCCAAAGCAAATCAGTAAGCAGTTCAAATTGCATTTTTCTGTCGTTCTTCCCATGCCGTGCTTTACCATGCATTGTAAAAATGTTGATAGAGGATTATATGTCTCAGGGGAGGATAATGGGAATGTGAAACTTCTTACTTTCAGGCTATTTTTTCCAACTTAGTTTAGATTCTTAAGTTTTATACAAGTCTTTGGTGTTTGACTGTGGCTTGGATGTGTGCTTTAAAGGCTGAGTGGTCTCAGCATCCACGACAGAGGATTATAAGGCCACCTCACCATGGTTAGATCCCTCATTGACAGTGTCAGCAAAAAACTGATTGGTTTATTGGGCTGAAGATGCTTGCTGGCTTCAACTGCAACTCGGATCATATCTGTATCAGAAACTGGTTGGGTTGGTGCTCCCTGTACAGTGCCTCTCCTGAGGATTTTTTGTGACTTTAATGCCCAAGTCTACCAGCCCAAAAGAGTTGTATTAGAAAAAGAAGAAAAAGAACCTGGTTTTAGAGAATGCAGTGGTACAGCCTTTGTTGCAGCTGCTTTGAAGCGTCTCTCCATTGACATCTAGTGTCGGTACAGAAAGATCTTCAGATTCCTCACAGCCATGCGGGCAATATGTGTATCCACACCTCTAGAGATTGTTTCCCCGTGTAGTTATCAAGACCTCTTATTGATAATACCGGGTGCACCAGTGGGTGAGGCTGACGGTGACAACACAGGAGTCTCCCTGCACTTAACTTTTTCAGATATGGCTCCAGAAACCCTTTCACCGCCCTGCAGTTCAGAAACATTATAATTTTTTAAGATATTCTGTGAATACCTGCAAAATGCTTTTAATCTCTATTATCTTTCCTCACAGCATACAAGTGATTGTGAATCTTCAAGACAGATTTTATGAAGTATTGTACTTCTGTAGTCAGGCATTATTCTAATTTCCTTAATTAACTAACAGTCTTTTTGAATAATAGAAGCCTCTTTATTACACTCCAGTATATCACCGAGAGCTATTTGGTAAAAAACTGTTTTTATCTACTTTTACAATGATGAAGAGTTATTTTTGTATTCATCACTTTATACTGTAGAAAATCCAAGTTTTTACAAAAGGAAAGTCATTCCCTAATCTGGAAACTTCCTGTAGGTTCACGTTATGATCATTTCCATTGCTACCTGGTTTAAAAGGCAGTTACTCCATATAAATTATGTTATGAAAGCTTAACATGATTTGTTGCCCTGATATCAGTTTGTTGCAGCTTCAGGAGAAGAGGACAGGTCCAAGATGCATGGCTCTTATCCACGATTGACTCTGTGGCTCCGAAGGGCTCATGGACTCCATCGTTTCTTGGCACCGTTTTATCATCCACCCCTTTCCAGTCTTTCCTCAGTATGTCGTAAGCTCTAGAGGAGCTCTCCCTTGGTTTGGTGATACCTGACATGGTAGGGTCCTGTCTTGCTGGTCAGTGGAAGCTACTAATGTGCAAATAATAAATCTGTGCCTTGGAACTATAGGAAACTTCTGCTCAAAAAAAAAAAAAAAAGGCTAGAACAGCCTTGAACTTTTTATGTGGGGCTCAGAGGAGTGTGATACAACATTCTCCATAATTTCCGGAAAATGAGCTGTCATCAGTTTCTATGAACAGTCAACTATTTTCCCCTCTTTGTCCTTTCAGTATTCTGATTATTCTGAGTATTAAAAATACTCATTACATTAGCCCAACCGTCAGAAATTCTGTATTGAGAGAACCTGCTGAATCAATACATCCAGAATAGGAATGAACACATCATTAAAATGTATCCTGCTTAGATTATTCATAATTTAACTATAAAGCAAAACATGTGATCATGAGCAATGAAGGAATGTGACATAAATAATTTCATTCAGAGCAGTGCATTATGTGGGCGCGGACAAAGCTGCTGCAGGAGCAGCCAGAGCCTTTAACATGGAGCTGCTTTACAGTGCAAGGTACAAATATACATTCATATCGTCCATGCCACGATCCTTTGGTCACCCTGACTTTTCATCCTTGGTAGGACTCAATGCTTCCAACAACCCCAAATTCTCCCTCCCTGGTGTCAATGGAAGGAGGCAGCAACTGCAGCTGAGAGCATTGCGTTGCTACAGCAACACATCCCACATCCCCAGGGACCGCTTTGTCTCAGCGACATCGGGCAGGCAGGCATCAAGGCATCAGGAGATCAAATTGTCTCAAAGAAGCTGCCCCCCAAAAAAGCAGGGTAGTCCTGGCCTTCAGACCATATGAGCGAGCAGAAGTAGATGACCTGATGAGTGTAGGACTGTGCACTCACAGCCCCAGTCTGAATTAGGAGAGGGGACTGGGGCGTGTGATTCTTTGCAGGTAGGCAAAGACATGGTTACTGCCAAAAATAAGTTAAAATAAGACAGCAGGAAAGACACTGTCAGCAGGAGGGGAGCAAGTGCTGAGGCCACTCTTCTTGGTTTGTATAATCAGGACCTGCAAACATACTGCAACATCAGAAATAATTGTCTTGCTGTATGACGCATCTATGAATGAAGAAACCTTGTACGTTCATTTTAGGGGAGGCCAGTGCTTCATTATGCTGTGTCACACACAGTGCACAGCGCCATGTAGGCAGAGGATTAAAGATCAATTTACATAAGCAAATATACAGTTGGGCACAGAGCCTCCCATTTATGTGTCTGCAGGTGGTCTGGGCCCAGCCCATGGGAAAAGGCTGACAGGATTTCAAGAGCCCATAGACTATTTATTACAACAGTGTTGGTTGAGATCAGCACCAAACGCATTCTCTGGACTTCGCTGGAGCCATCTGTGTAACTGCTAGTAAAATGCAAGTTTGGTGCACGGACATCAGTTATCCATAACACTTGAAAAGCAATTGGAAAAGCAGGAAGAAGGTAAAGAACAGAAGAATTTATTCAAGAAGACAGGTAATTTCCTTGTGATTTGTCCATTCTTATTGTAGGAATCTTTCCTCCCTTTACGCTGCTGGATTAAGAAGCCTCTTGGCTACTCTAAGTAGCCCTTGAATAAAAAACACCTCTTAAATACAAGCCTGTGTGTCCTGGGTTTGTGTGCTAGCTGTGCTTTGGGGATTTTTTAAGCCTTACACTGATTCTTGCAGAAGAGCAGAGCCTGTTTCAGAGGGTCTAATGTTATTTTTTGCCTCTAGAGACGTTGCCATATGCTGCAGTGCTGTGTCTCAATGATGTTAACGTATCTGGTTTTAAGTAAATATTGCCTGTGCTTACAGCTACAGCTCTGCTACTTGATTTATCCTTGTATTTCTAATATTTGCCTTACCCTCTCTGAGCCATTCTTTGTGCATTTTCTGCAAGACATTAGCTGTCTTTGTTCTTACAATCAAAACTAGGGTTAGTTGTATTCACAAAGGACTCCTGAACTGTGAGAAATGTTTCTCAGAGTGTGTGGTTTTGCATCATTTAGCCTTGAAAGGACGCTGCTTTCCCTGACCTCTTGCTGCTTTTTCTCATTGACACTCAGTAGCCTTGGGAGTCACATTTTCCTTTCACATCTAGGAAAGACCCAATATTTCCTTACCCTCTCCCAGCTGAATCACATATCCAGTCCCTCCTTTATGCTGTGGCTCAACCACACCAGCTTTTCCTCTCGCTCTTTTTCTCTGGCTCTGTGGATGCAATCTTTTTTCACTCTTGTCCAGAATGAACTCTGCCACTTTCCTGGCTCATCATTTCCACCGCTCTGCTTTTCTGTGAACTTCTCAGTCTTCTTTCCTCCCCCGAATGAAACACAGTTATCCTCTCAATCAATATCCTTTAGAACCCCTCTTCAGTCGAGTCCGTTAGCAGTCATTCTATCAGCGTTGTCCCCTGTCACTGTTTCAAACAGACACGTCAGTAGTTCTCTCTATCTCCCCACCACAGCTGGGCAGTGCTCTCCAGAGAAAAGACCACCATGGTCCTCCTGTTGGAGGAATTAATCTGTCATGTTTCACCCTATACTTAAAATTCAGACTGCCTCGGGGAAAGGGCTTGTCTTTTGTTTGCTTCAGCACACTGAGAAATTGAAAAAAATGACAGCCAGGAATGCATCCCAAGCCCACACATTTATGACTGACGTCACCTCGGAGCCGCTCAGTCCCCACGCGGATGTTCCACGTTCTCTGCAGTTGTGGAAGGGAGGGGTTCCCTTTCAGACACATGGCAGCAGTGTCAGTTCCTTGAGGTTTAATTTGCAGTCAGCAGGAAACTAGAGGCAACATGCATTAAAAAAACCTGTTTCCTCTCTTTCTTCACACCCTTTTAAAGGTGACTGGGATTTTTTGAGTCATAGCTAACGCAAGTCTTTTGAAAAAGATTAAGCCTAGACTTATACTACAGGTTAGAGGAACCTAAAAGACCATTTAGCATTTGAAGTATTATTATAAATTATTAATCAAGACCCCTGTCTGGCAGAGGTCAGTCAGGTCCTCCTTCAGGCTTTGTGGAGTTTGCTTCTCTTGTCATCCGGAGCAACCTTTAATGCGCAGAACATAGGTTTGCTGATAAATCAGGGAGATTGCTGGCAAAGTTCGGCTCTGTCTGCATTTGCAGGAGGATCTTAGTGCCAGAGATATGCCTTGCAGTTGTTCTTTTGTTCATATTTAATCACACGAGAAAGAAGAACATAATTATGGCCTGTCTCCCTCAATCTCCTCCCTGCCTCTGAGTATTTGAACTCTTTGAGATAAAGGCAAGTGGGAACGTAGGTTTTTCTGACAGTGGCGTGCATCCCAGAGAGGATCAGAAGTGATTCTGCCCCAATCACTCTGCAGTTTCCATTTGACAACAGTTTCCCACCGAGCTGTCTCCCACGTGAAGGAACACGGCCATTACAGACAGCGTTGGAAGCACCAAAACCTGATCAAAGCCAGAAGCATGGTGTTTCACAGAATCACAGAATCACAGAATAACCAGGTTGGAAGAGACCCACCGGATCACCGAGTCCAACCGTTCCTACCAAACACTAAACCATATCCCTCAGCACCTCGTCCACCCGTGCCTTAAACACCTCCAGGGAAGGTGACTCAACCACCTCCCTGGGCAGCCTGTTCCAGTGCCCAATGACCCTTTCTGTAAAGAATTTTTTCCTAACGTCTAGCCTAAACCTCCCCTGGCGGAGCTTGAAGCCATTCCCTCTTGTCCTGTCCCCTGTCACTTGGGAGAAGAGGCCAGCACCCTCCTCTCTACAACGTCCTTTCAGGTAGTTGTAGAGAGCAATGAGGTCTCCCCTCAGCCTCCTCTTCTCCAGGCTAAACAACCCCAGCTCTCTCAGCCGCTCCTCATAAGGCCTGTTCTCCAGCCCTTTCACCAGCTTTGTTGCTCTTCTTTCCTCTTGGTTTTCTTTGTACATTTGACAGCCCAATCAGACCATGCTTGATTCGCTTTTCCCCTCAATAGCTGGATGATTTCTCCTTATCTGAAAACACCCTTATACAGTTATTAGATTTGAGGATGCAGCATCAAGATGGGGCTTGCCTCCAAAATAGACTTTCTTTTCTTTATTTTCCCCCCTATTTAGCTATTTTAGCTGTTTATTTTCTGTTTGGCTTTGTATCAGAAGTTAAACTCACTTCATTGACGCTCTAAACCTGTCAAGCCCTATAAAGCTCAGCACAGGGCTGTAAAAGATTTTCAGAATTCTGAAAATTGAAAATGTCTTATTGAAAAGGGTGCCTCAAGCTTATGATTTTGGTTGGCCTTGAGCTGAAACAAAACCATAACAGCAAAGACGAGAGAGGATTGGAAGGGGCAAAGAAGGATGAGTCGACCCACCTGACTCCCAGGACGGTGGCTTGGGCTGGTGTCGTGGGAGGCAGCTTCAGATGCCAGCAGTGAGGGATGGGGTTTGACCAAACCAAGGAGAAACCTTTTGTTTCTTTGCCTGAGTTGTGTGTCAGAGCTACAGAAAAAACAGTCAATGAGACGGTAGCTGATTGATGAAATTGCCTGAAATGAGGAAGGAGGAAAAAAGACTGTAATATGTAAACACTTTAATTGCAAGTTGTTTAATCTGAACTGTTCTGGGAGCTGACAGGGTATATGTTACTGCTGCTTCCTAGACTACAGTAACAGGCACAGAGAATGACAGGGAAATCTTCCCCATGGCAGGAATATTGAATTATAAAAAAGATAAGAGTTTATCTTAAAAGTGATGAGCTGATATTTTCTGAAGACCTTTCTGCCAAATTTTAAAAGTGCCATAGAAATCAAAGCAGTGCTTAAAAGGAGAGAAATCTGCTACAGAAAAAATACTGATTTAAATCTTCCTTCAGTTTGCAATTTATTTTTTTTTTGACCTACAGAGAGGCTTTAAACAGGAGGAAAATGTATTCCAATTGCTTGGGATCAAAATCCAAGGCTCAGACACACAGAAGAATAGTCCGGAGAGAGAAGCCAATAATTGGCTGCTGAAAAAAAAGCTATGGCAAATGTGAAACCCAAGAAGAGTGGAAAGTAAAGGGGGAGAAAGGACAAAAGAATGGAAAATGTTCTTGCAGCAGCAGAAGTGCAGCTACAACAGAGGATTTGAATGTGAGGAATAACCAAAAGGTTATATGGGAAGATTTCTTGTGAGTTAGCGAGTATGAACTGTGGCACAGTGCTGGTGCTTAGGAAGCAAGCTGCGGGAAGGTTGATTTGATGGGAAAAGTCTATTCTTGTTGTAGAAAAATACTGAGATGAGGAGCTTGGGAAAGAGGAGGAGAAATGAAATGGAAAGGATTGCCCTGAAGAGCTTCAGTGATGAGCGAAACAGGGGCTGGTGCCCTGTTCCCCGCACCATGGGAGTGTGTCTGGGTGCAGCGAGGGCCAGCGGCTTCTCTGGGGAAGGTGGAGCCGGGAGCTGCGGGTAAGGGCAGCCAAGAAAACCCCGGAGCCTGGTCATGGTCAGGGACAGGCAGCGCTCACAGCCAGGGGTAATGGGGGCACAGAGGGAGGTGGATCGTGCTCTGCTCTCAGCACCCCACAGCTCCCTTAGTCCCCCGTGGCTGTTGCAGTCCTCAGGCTCTGCCCCGGGCATGAGGCAGCCCCTTGCCTCGCAGGGTTTCCCCATCAGAAGCTTTAAATATATTATTAGTGGCCTTTAGACTGAGCTGTTCAGTTCTGGCCCCTCACCACAAGAAGGATGTTGAGGCTCTGGAGCGAGTCCAGAGAAGAGCAACAAAGCTGGTGAGGGGGCTGGAGAACAGGCCTTATGAGGAGCAGCTGAGAGAGCTGGGGGTGTTTAGCCTGGAGAAGAGGAGGCTGAGGGGAGACCTCATTGCTCTCTACAACTACCTGAAAGGAGGTTGTGGAGAGGAGGGTGCTGGGCTCTTCTCCCAAGTGACAGGGGACAGGACAAGAGGGAATGGCCTCAAGCTCCACCAGGGGAGATTTAGGCTGGAAATTAAGAAAAAATTTTTCACAGAAAGGGTCACTGGGCACTGGAACAGGCTGCCCAGAGGGGTGGTTGAGTCACCTTCCCTGGAGGTGTTTAAGGCACGGGTGGATGAGGTGCTCAGGGACACAGTTTAGTGGTTGATAGGAATGGTTGGACTTGATGATCCTGGAGGTCTTTTCCAACCTAGTGATTCTGTGATTCTGTGATCGGCTCCAGCAGCTGCTTTCTTCAGCTCAAGCACAGGGAGGCCATGTGCTCCTTGTTAACCACACGCCTTTCCAGACTGAATCCCTGGAGGTGTGCAAGGCCAGGTTCAATGGGCCTCGGGCAGCCTGATCTGATGGGAGGTGCCCCTGCTCATCTCAGGGGGTTGAAATTAGATGATCTGTAAGGTCCTTTCCAACCCAAACTATTCTATGATTCTATGATTCCATGATTCTATGATTCTAAGAATAAGAAGCGATGTTATCTCCTATTAAAGGATGCGGTTGCTTGCCCGGTTATCCCTGTCACAGGGTGCAGCTTCTGCTCACATTTGAAAGCAAATAGTTTAAAATGCACTTTGAAATAAGCCAGTACTTTGGGAAAGGTCGAATTCTTGCTGGAATTTTGATTGGTATATCTTTTAACAGGAAAAGATCCAATAAAGAAGGTAAAATAGAGAAGGCAGCAAGCACTCATGCTATCAGTAATTCAGGCTCCCAGACTGCTGGGAAGAACTGCCCTCGGGGAAATTAGGTTATATTTTACTTACGACATATATAGAATAACAGATTTCTCCTTCATCTCTAAATCCATATCGAAAACGATTACGGAAGAGCTACTGGAACAGAAGGAAAATCGTGACCAAGCCATAGAAGCAGCATTAGGTCACCAGAAGTCTCTTTTTGGAGAGACTCTCATTGGAAATGAATACATTGGTTGCTGGAACAACTTAGAGAAATTAAGGAAGACTGCTCCTTGCTTTCAGTGAAGGGAAACCTCTTTCTATATTTATTTAGTTAGTTAGTTATGAAAAGATGTTGTTTAAGCAATATTTGGGGCAAAGAAGGTCTTGCAAAAAAAAAGGGTCATCAAGAGTAACCTGACCATTAAATAGTAATTACATTTCTAACATCACAATTTTTTAAAAAAGTATATTTAGAATTAATTTAAGTTGAATGTCATGGCATATGATGGAAAAACTTGGTATCTTATGAAAAAGAAGATCAAGTGGCAAGGAATGTTGGTTTGGATTTATAGGAATTCAGGAAAAGCAGTGTTTTCAGTAAGATAGTTACCTATTGTAGCAAAATGAGTACTACTTGTGTTGTTTGCTTATTTTTAAAAGCCTTGATATTTGAGAAAGGCTGAAGAAAAACAAAAAGACCCTAGATGTAACAATTTATCAACTGTTATATTAATTAACTGTATAAGGAATAACTAAAAGAGACATCCAACAAAAGGAAAAAAAAAAAAAAAAGAAAAATACTTAAAACTTTGCAGCAGCATAGGAGATGAGGGCTTCCCCCATCTGGAGTTGCTGGGGCAGTGGGTAAAGACAGCTCAGCAGGGCTGCCCAGGGCTCTCTGTCCATGCACCTTCCCCATCCCCGCAGCAGCAGATGCCACCCGATTTCCTGGCATCCTGGCAGAGCAGGTGGAGACCTTGCTCTGACCTCCTGCCCAGCGCAGCTTCAGGTTCTTTTCTTGAAGAGGCCTCTGCTGTTAGAGCCAGGGTCCAACCACCCCGCAGAAGCTCGCTGTGTTGCAGCTAAGCACGCTTGCGACTGCTGGGAAATGGGTGGTCTGGCTGGGAGAACAGCGAGTTCCCTCCGCTGAGTGATCTCTTGCCATCAACTGCCAGTTCCTGAACTTTGGCTCTAGCAGTAAACAGAGCAGATAATTGCCTGGCAGTGACTGATGGGGAGTCAAGGGTGAGCGGGGAGGCAGCGGAGGGGGGGTGGGCTGTATGAGCAGGAGGATTATGTTTCAGAGGGAAGTATTTTTTTAAGATTGTCTGTGCAGGCAGTCGGGAGCTTTTCTGAATCACGTGGGCTTTGCCCGAGCAAGAGGACTTGTTGTAATTTTACACCTTTTAAGCATTTCAGCTGATTCTGCTGAAATCTGTATAGGGATTAAAGATGGGAAAGGACAGATAATTGATTTCCTTGCCTTCAACCTACCAGGACAAACATTCATGGCTATATCGCAGTTTAGAATTTTTTGGTATGAGTGGAGAGAAGAAGGAGCAAGCAGCTGCCAGCAATAAATAACTATTAGGAAACAGTATTAGGAAATGGAACCCAGAAGAAATGTTGCTGCTAGGATATGCTTTCAGTGTTGGGGAATCCATAACCAGGCAACTCAAAATCTGCTTTGAAATCCAGAGTTCTTGTGCTTCTTTCAGACTCAGAGAATGGTGCTGCTAGAGAAGCCTGAGCTCGGGTGTCTGATGAAGAGAGGAAATCAGTTTGTTGCATGGATATACATTGCAGGCTTCCACTTGGCCGTGCTGAGGGCTGGCAACAGTGTCCTGCACTTCAGCAAATCTACATTCAAACTGTCGTTGCGAAGGGAAGTGAAGCTTATCTATAGCCTCCTGCTGTAAAGACAATACTGATCTTTATAGCCAGGCTTCCAGTAAGCCTGGGGAGAACCTATGCATTGTAAACCACTTAAACTGAACGTTCTGAGCTCAAACTGAACCATCTGAATTCAGAGACATATGTTAGTAAAAATCCTGTCCAAGCTCTGCTTAAGGTTTACATTTTTTACCAGGTTTGAGATACACTAGAAAAACTATTCTAACACATTGAGGTAATGGAAAATTCCTCAGTTTTATACACAAATCTCCCTGAATTAGAAATGGTTTTCCATTTCAAGCATCCAGCGTCAAGCACGCTGTTCCCTCTCCTTTGCTGGGTGACTTTCGCAGGGCAGGGTCTACCGGGCAGAAAGGCAACACACGGCATAAACCAGGGTCAGACAGAGCCTTGTCCGTGGCTGCAGACCAGATGGTCAGCTCACCGCTAGGAATGAGCACAGCCACATGTGGTTGGATCACCCGAAATGCATCCTGGAGAGTGGGGAAGAGGCAGGAATCCCCGCAATCCCTCCAGCCCTGTCCCCTGGGAAGCCCCCAGCTGCAAGGCAGGCGTCTCCCTGCTGCCTTCTGAGTCAGAAGCAAAAGTCCCCAGCAAACAGCTGCCAAAGCAGCTGGTCCTGTTTTCAAACGGGAGCAGTTGGGCAGCATTACTGAAGCCCTTTGGTGCCCAGCACGCCCAATGGCAGCAGCGAGTGCCACAGGGTACGTGGCTTCTCGCCCCTGACTCAGCAAGCATTTTCATCCACGGCCTGTACAAGCAAGCAGCGCGGTCACACGTTACAGTTGGAAGCAAGATGTTGTGCAGAGAACCATCCCACACTGCACACACGAGGTCGTCCTGCATGGAGACCCCACAGAACAGTCAGGGCTCTGCCCATCGCATCACAGGAACAGCAGCCAAACTATCAAACTATCTTCTGCCTGACAGTAGCCAGCAGCAGATGTTTAAGGAAAGAACACAAGAAATAAAGCCCTTGGTGTGGTGTCCCTAGCACACTCTCCCAGTTCCCATCAATCTGCAATTCAGGAACTTCTTGTATGAGACATTGTAGTTGTTTCACTTTCCAGTAGTTCTTGATGAACTGTTCTTCCATGATGTTTTTTAAAGCACTTTGCACTCTGTGGCAATGACTTGTGTAGCTTAACTGTACACAACAGTTAAAAAGTATTTTTATTTTAAATATTGCTTGATAACCTCACTGGACACACTGTATGTCTTGTACTGTAAGAAATAAGAACAAAAGCACCCTTGTGACATTACTAACTATTTGTAAGATCTACCACATCACATCCTTTCCAAACTGGAGAGTTTGTAGTAACCCTCCCACAGGCAGCTTCCTTTAATTAGTCAAGATTGATCAAGACTGACTTGTCAGGGTTATTCCAAGGACCTTTCTGCCAATATAGCAACGCTGAGTGTACACAACAGCCACTTGCACACGACAGGCAAAGAAATGCAAGCAGGGAAGACTTACGTATCATGGATTACTTCTGAAATACTTCCAGGCACCTTGAGTCACCACTGGAAAAATCACTTGTCTCAAAGCAGGATGGGCCAGGAAGGTATGCAGCACGAGAATTCTGGGGAACTCTATGCTGACTTTGATACAGCAAAAATGTACGTTATCAGCACAAGGAACGCAGACAAATGTCATCGGTATCCTTCGCTGGTATGGAGACCCAGCTTACCAGCTGCTCCTGTTAATATGTATATGTGCTACCTGAATTCCTACAAGAAGCTGGGCAATTACAAAATAACATCTGAATGCAAATCTAGGCTTCTGAAAGCAAAAGAGTCCTCAGAAACTGCACCTGCAGTAAAACCCCTCTCTCATTCTGAGGCTGCACACACCAGAGGACAAGGATTTGGCAAATTTTGCATTGCAGAATCTTGAGACGCATGAGCAGCTTTTTTAACTTTTCCAGGGTGTCTGGGTTTCAGTTTCTGAACAAACAAGCAGATGTGTCTGATCAGCCCTCCCAAAGCTCCGCTCCTCCCATCGCTGTTGTTGGAAAGCAGCCCCTGATTCCCAATTGCCTTCCTTCATACTCATCTAAAAGCACCAAATGAAATCGAGCACGTTAAACAGTCAGGATGTTATCATACAAAATGCAAAGCTCTGCAAAAAGTTCAAAGTTGGGAGGCTGTAATTAGGATAACTGAAATTGGAAAAAGGATCTGAAATGCTTTTAAAAAGTATGAGAAAGGATATTTGGGTAGCAGGGAGACAGTTTAATACTTCAGTTCTTACCAGGAACTGTAGGGAGCACAGGGAATCTCTCAGATTTCAGAGCAGATACTGCTTACAGCCACAGCCAGGCAAGCCTGAGCTGGTGAGAGCACAGCCAAGGTAAGAGCTGGAGCACCAAGAAAGAGGCCAGCACAGCCTGAGAGAAGGCACCCCAGTGGAAGATGGAAGACCTGTGCTCTTATCCTCAGCAACTGAATTCAGGGCATTACTAGCCCCTGACTTGGTTTCCAAGAATCAGATGGTTTTTGCAGACTGCAGCACTTCAGACTGGGATGGGAGGGAGCACTAACCACAACCCACATCTTAGCACCAAGCCTGGAGGATCACAGTCTTCTTCAGCAGGACAGATGAGGAGAAGAGAATCCTGCCTTCCGGCTGCCTGTCTGTCCTGACAGAGACTCAAAACTTCTGCGGTCTGACAGGGAAAGCTGGAGGTGCCACAGAGAGAGGTGTGCCGGCTCCCTCGCCTTTGGACCTGCCGTTTGTCTATCTCGACAGCCCCAGACAGCCATCTGCTGGGCAACTGCATCATAAACCAGTCTAGAACAGCTCTCCCAACCAGGACCATGATGCTTCGGTTCTTAACAGCTTCCTATGAGACCAGGAGCAAAACGGGAGGCACTATTTAGCAGAGCTGCTGGAATAGGCAGCTTTAAGCATTAGTATTTGGAATCTGAAGACAGAAGATGCACATCTACCCCTCCCAGGAGGTGTCAGTATTTCTGGAACATGCAAGTAAAAGGGAAGGGGAAAAAATATCAGCTTTATACCACTTCTCAAAGCTGAAAGCTGCTTCAAGGTATCAGAGCCCAGCACAGAAGTCAGAAAGGTGGCTACAGCAGCAGGGGAACCAAAGCAGTAGGACAGCATTTAGGGGTCAGGAAGCACAGAACCATAAAAGCAGACCTGGTCCCCTTGAAACTAGACAAGATTAGCCTCAGTAAACCTTGGGTTGTGTCTAAAAAACATTCCAGAGGTTCGCTAATCACTTGTCTGAACCATTATTAACTTAGTGCTCGTGCTTTAGCATTTCATTCATCCATCACTGCTGTGACTTTGAGAAGCAGGAGCAGCAGCAGGTTATCAAGCAGTGAGGAACAGGGAAAGCCTGTGGTGAACACAGAGGCAGCTTCAAGCGACTGTTTTTTTCCCACACCAGGTGCTACCTCATTGTCTTCACTCCCTCCCCTCTGTAAAACACAAGGGGTAGACTCTGTAGAAAGTAGGTTCCCTTCTGGTGCTTCCAAAGAATTGTGAAGGAGAGCAGGATTCAAGGCTTCTACAGCATCATTGGGTGGAAGGCATTTAAGGCTGACCCTGCCTGTGGAAAGCCAAGGCGAAGATTGTTTCCTGACAGAAAAAGCCAAAAGACCACACCAGACCCAGGCCAAATTCTTTGCCTCCTTTCCTGTGGGGCATCAGGACAGGTGCTTGCCTTCAGTTCCCCTCTTATCTGTGCCCAGGGCTCTCTGTGGAAAACATAAAATACTTTCCACAGGCAAGATGTTATTTAGCTTCTGGTTTTACAGTTAAAAAGCTGTGGCTGCAACACAGCACCTAACAGGACTCGTATGACAAATGTGTTGAATGCAGAACGTTCATTTCCACAGCTCATCAGAAATCCAAAAGCTAACAGCAAGGGGCTAACAATGAAAGACAGCACAGCACAACTTATTTCCCAATCACATCTCAGAATGAAGAATCAGAAAACTTTTGCAAAACTGACCATGCACATCCATGCAAAAGGTAAATGAACCAAAGCACACGTTCTAGCCAAGCACCAACTAGCTTTATTGAGTTCCAATAACACGGCATCAAACCCAAAAGAAATTAAAAGCTGCGTTTTGCTTCTTAGCATTAGGCATTTCTCAAATGAAAATGTGACTGTTAAGAGAAAACCAAGGAACAGTAGCAAGAATAAAGTTAGACAGAATTGCAGAGCCAGCGTCCCCTTCACATATCCCTTTCACACACCCCTCTCATGACAAAGAAATTTGAGTTCTTGGAAGCCTTGTTAAATTTCCTCAGGTGAGGGATTCAATCCCACAACACAGCATTTGAGAATATCAAATATTGTGGGCTGCCAGAAACCATGCTAAACTTTTGAAATCACAACTGGGATATCTTCAGTGGGATATTAAGGGATTTCAGAGAAAAGTTCAGGTTAATCAAACACGTTTCCCCCCTGGCTGCCTCAGTAAAGCTCAGTACAGTGAGGAGAATTCATTTTTCCTTCTAGTTCCACAGACAAGACCAGTGTACAAGATCCAATGTGGTATCTGTAACACCTCTCACTCCACTGAAATGGAGGTCTGGCCTCCCCTGCTTAGTTCTGCATTTGCTTCATTACATGCATATAGGATTAAAACCACTGTCAACACAGAAACAGCCACAACTGAAAAACTGCAAGAGATGCGAATGCTGTCTGACATTGCCTGCGAAAGCAGCATGCGCAGCTGCTAACTCATGCCCTGAGTTAAGTACACACTGCCAAGCAATTCTTTTAAGGAAGTTTTTCAGCATTAGTGGCTACATGTTTCTTCAGTAAGTAAAAAATTACATTTTAAGAAGTGTCCTCTTCTTCCATGAGGAAGTACTGAAGGTAGCGTGTGTGACAGAGACAGCTGCCTGTTAGCAGCATTACTGCTGTGCTACATTGGCTCAGAAGGCAGGTGCATCACCTCTAACTCCTCATCAACTCTGTTTCAGAGTTACAGCTTAAATTCCTGAATGGCACATAGCACCACCTAAAGAACGTGAGGAAGGCAAAAAGGTATTAGGCAAGCAATCATTCCTGAAACTTCAAGTGATCATTCATTTATTCCTGTGAGGCAGACTTGCACTCTATTCCTTCTCCTCTCTGATTTCCAAAGACTTTCTAGTCTTCACAGACCGGGTGCAATCCAGTTAAGGAACTTCATGGCAACTTCAAAACCAAGAAAACATGCCTGGAAAAGAGAGAACAGGCAGAACAAATAAGGATTTTAGCAACCTATTCTGAACAAGGTTTTTTGAAATGCAGCACTGTAAACACCTGATGTACCTAATGTGGAAGGAGGAAGAGAACAAAAAAAGGTCTTCGACCAGAGGCAAGAATTCTACTGTACCCATCCACACAAAGGCAGAATTTCTCTTCCGTTAGACTTGCTATTTATTCAAGGGGAAGAGAGTCTAAACTTAGCCACCCATTTCTGTCTTCTATGACTGGGTGTGCAATCAGACAAGAAATACTGTCAGAAAGAGCCAACAATAGGCTTTCAGGTAAAGCTTTGAAGGAAGGCTTACTTGGTGCTCCCCCTAGATTGAAGTACGTTTTTAGAACCTGGACACCAATAGCCAAAAGTACCTGCAGTGACAAGAATCTCACTGAAATGGTACAACAGCAAGCAGCCAGTTGTCTCCTCTACAGACTGCAAACATTCACTGTGAGTGGCCAGGTCCCTCAAACCCATCTGGAACTGCAATTTACTTACCGCGTTAGCGGGAAATGCCCTGATCATGACAGCTGTGAAGCCCTTATAGAGAGATGCAACTCCTTCCTCCCTGATAAGTTCTCTCAGCACATCTCTAAAACCATTCGGGTATTTTCCTGGAGGAGCTGAAAGGGATACAAAACACATTAGCTAAGATGCGTGGCAGTCACAAATGCTGGAGAATGTGTTGTATGTAATAGCTCAGGATTTTCAACAGGTTCATAGTCCTGTACCATCTAGGTCACACCAAAATGCAAGCATTGCTGAAGAGACATTGTGAAAACATATGCTTGGGAAAATTATCTCTCTCAGTCAAAAGCAAGCAATCAAAAAAGACACCTTACTGTGGACTCGGTAAACAGAAGGTAAGTGCTCACCATCACCACAAAGCATTTACCTAATCAAGTCACTGAGGGGCAGGGAAGAAAGAGGAAAACTTTTTTCAAGGCTGGATGTCTGAGCTGTTACTTGCGCCGCTGCTCACAGCTCTCCCAAGAGCTGCAATTAGGAAATAGGAAGGTCAGATATAAAAATCAATGAAGTCTGAAAATTGATAACGTCAGAAAATGATCCTATCACATGCCCAGCCAAGAATAGGAATAAACTTCGAGTGAAAAGCACAGGATGTTTTAATGCTGATGTTACACAGATTTGCTGAGGTGTTTTTTAAAAGTTATGTTATTCAAAGAGCAAGTTCTTCCTTCTCCTGCCCTTCTTGGGGAAGTACTGCCTCAACCAGCCCTCTGAACAAGAGCGCCACAAACCAACCCGGTTAAAAAGAACCACCGTTAACTCACATCATCTGCATAGCAGCATTAGGGATTGGCTCAGTGGAATAAGGGTGAAAAGCTATAATGCATTTCACACACATCCCTCAAACAACTACAGCAGCCATTCTTCAGATAAAACCAAAATAAGTTTCCTGCACTAGATTATCATAATCCATGACTCAAGGAAAAAGATCACTGTCCAGTGGGGAGCTAAGTCCACAGACAGGGACTGCGAGGAGCCTTAACAAAAATATCCATTGACTGGGACTCCCAGAGAAACCAACAAAAAGTCTGTCAGCTTCGCTGAAGTGCAGGGCCTAGGGACATCCTTACAATAACCAGGCCAGAGATACTGAAGAGCAGAGCTGCTAGTCTAAAAGCAATATTCTCAGCAAGATGCACTCAGTTACTATAAATTTCAGACAGCACAGACTACAAGTTATACAACTGCGTCTGAAGTGAAATAACCTCTCAAGAATCACATTTGTAATAAAACAGCCATGAAGAGCTGTCCTGTTATTATGACTTCTACACTTAGGCTTCAAACCACACATCTGAAATAGAGATCATTATATTAGCAGGGAGGCAGAAACAGAGAAGCACAGCCTGATTTGCCAAAAATTTGTGAGGAAACCAATTAAAAAGCTAGGAACACGCTTTGTTTTTTCACATACTTGTCTCAAGCAGTGTTCAAGACATGCTTTCTCCCAGCTGCCATGCTCAGATGGCATCTTGGAGATTGGCCGTGCTCAGATGGCATCTTCCCTCGCTGCCCAGCCCATTGCCAGGAGCACTGCACTGAGTGTAACAAGCAGGAATGCAACTCACCGGTCTGGAAACGGGATTTCAGCACGTCTGGTGGAATGGCAACCGCCCAGTTGAAGATCCCAGCCAGGCCCCCAGCAAAGAGGATCCTAGGCACACTGAGGTCACTCACACTGTGGCAGGGTTGGGGTAGGAGGAAAAGAAAGAAAAAAAAAAAAAAAGTAAGAAAAAAAAGGAAAATCTCATCTGTTTTGACTAAGGTGACAACCAAAGAGGCAGCCTGGCTGACAGCTAGAAGGCTGCACAAGGCTGCAGATGCAGAGTGCAGTATCTGAGCAAGATTTCCAAGAATCAGAGCCTTGTTGGCAAAATGTACTAACTCTACCCTAAAGGTCAGATCGTTTCATTCAGCAACATATGTACAAATAATCTGGGGAAGAGAAAAAACAAGCCAAAACAACAGAAAATCCCAACAACCCCACACACAGAGCTCTTGGTGCACACACAGGGGTGGAAGTGAAGAGACCTACTTTAAATATTCCTTACTTGGCTACTAAGATCCAAGGGAAGAATCTGAGAGGAACTCTAATACTATTTGCATTGTCACTTAACGCCAGAACAACACAGCTCAACCCAAGACAAGTGACTTTATTTTGTTAAATTTGTTTTGATGCTGCTGCTCTAATCTCTTCGAAACTGGGGAGATGAATCAGGAGTGTCTGGGAAGTCCAGAAAATGATGACTGTGAGATTTCACTAACCTTTTTCCCTCGGGGGTGAGAACATTCTTCAGCCATTCGTACGTCATGAAGTACATTCCGCTGGCTGGGACATCTAGTGGGTAAACAACAAGTAAGTAGTGGGGAATAAACGAAGCCAGAAGCACAGCAGCCCCAGGCCAGCTCAGCAACACCACTAAGTACATCCAGATTCCTTTCCTGAACCTCCTCTACAAACAAAATCTTCTGTTGCTCTAGACAGAGAAGCATGAACTTTCCCAGGGAGAGCAGGTGCTAAAAGCAAGAATTGGGAAAATAGCTGTTCTCAAGCATTTCTGTTAGCAGCCCTTCTGATCAGACTCTAACCTGCCTGCTGGCCGTTAAGCTAATGAAGAGATAGCTCCAAGCTTTCTTACTTACTGCATAGCAGATCAGAGCAGCTCAGGAACTTCCAGAGTTCTGCACATTATTAGTTCTAATGATTCTGTTTGGGGTTTTGTTTTTGTTTTGTTGTAGTTTTTTTTTTTTAAGGTATTCCCACAGCCCATTCTTAGCTCACGTCTCAACTGGAGAACGAGCCTCTGGCTAGGGACACTGCTAGAATTACATTGCTAGCTGCTACACTAATATGAGAAGCAGAGGACAGAAGAAATTCCTCAACTGAGATATAAAAAACACAGAAATTTCAGCTTGTGGTTGGACAACATTCCCTCGGTATAGGGAACAACCTAATGCTTTTCAAAGGAGAAAGTACTAAAGCACATAAAGAATTCAGTGTCTGGCACAATTTGTTGTTGTTGTGAGAGAGGTTCTGGCATCCCAGTCCAAAATAATCCACACTCAAGCAGGTAGAAAGCATAACTGCTGCAATCGCATCTTTTAAAGTGGTCAACATTACACAGCAAGTGTCATACACACTTTCTTTCCTTCTCTCAAGGAAGGAAGGAAAAAAAAAGACAAGGAAAAAAAGCCCACTTTGTATTTTTCTTTTCACTTTGTCCTCTCTGCTCCTCTCCTGAAGTCTCTCATTCCTATATCCCTCTGATCCTTGTTACCCAATCTCTTCCTCCCTCACTGAGAATCTCATTTATCTCTCAGTCCCATTGAGGCACTGGAGTAGCTCTGCAGACTGCAAAGAAAGGAAAAAGGGTGACATAGCATCTCCAGTTGGCTAAAGGGACGGTGAAATCTATGACACTATGTCAGTCTCCTTATCCTAAACTATCCCATGCAGAAGAAGCATCAGAACATCTCCATCAGTTACCTCTCATGAGGGTGAGCACTGTCCCCTTGTACACGCCACGAATCCCAGCCTCGCGGTACAGCTGTTTTGCACAGTCCAAAGAGCCACTGTATTTAGTTTCACCTGTAGCTGCCTGGATCTGAAGGATTAAAGTGACAGTGTCTGACTAGTGAAGGTTTCTGGCTGGTGAACAATCATTCAGCTAATAGTCAGAAAGCCACGTGCATGTTTCCAGAGAGGAAAGAGCACATACTCGTTCCACAGGCACTTCTGCATATGAAACCTCTGCATCACCCCCTCAAACCACACTCTCCTATTTATGTTGAGGCTATGTTTACTGTTCCATGCAGCAACTGCATTCTCCTTTATTTTTCCCCAGCGTAAGTTTGAAACAACTAAAGTCAGTTAGGTAATTTTATACTTGCAACGACAAGAAGTAGCCTTCAAATACTTCAGTGAAATTCAAACAATTTGTATGTGTATAAAAGCTTCCATGATAATATCACATCTGTCAGAACTAACATGTGACTAGGCATCACCATATTAACGGAGTTCAACAGAGTCTAGAATAAGGAAAGCTTCTTCTAAAGATGGTATTTTCCCCTGTTCAGGTTTACATTTTCCAACAGTACTTTAAAAGCCTGGAGGAGGTGTGGAGCTAACACTCACCCAAACACTGGAAAACTATTTCATGTATTTGAATTCCTCAGTTACGTCCCAGGAATCTCTCAAGGTAACCAAAAATCTCTACTCTAGAAAGAGTCTTATGATCTCATAGTTTTCCATTTTTTAGAAAAAGTTTCCTGCTGGAAAACTGGACTTTTCCATACTTTAAGGTAGACCGAGGCATCCACCAATGCCTCACATCATGCATCATAAGGCTTGTGCTCTAAAAAAATAGAGCAATGAATGCCATATGTACTCATACTGTCACAGTGAGTTTGTATAATGCTTCTTCGTGACACAGTTTCATTAACTGACAGTTGTCTCAGTCCTGTCGAAAACCAGAACAGAGTAAATACACTAGCTGAAGAATTTTCGGGTAAGGAGAGACAAAACCCCTAAAATTAAATTCCCATCACTGCCACCCGATGCCTTACCTGTAAAAGGCACTTGATTCTCTCGCCTGGAGCCATGATCGCTGTTGTGAACACTCCTGACAACATGCCAGCAGCAAACAGCTGAGGATATCTGCGCCAAGGAAACAGAAGAGACCTTAACACAACACAGCACGCAGGAATCATAGAATCATAGAATCATAGAATAACCAGGTTGGAAGAGACCCACCGGATCATTGAGTCCAACCATTCCTATCAAACACTAAACCATGCCCCTTAGCACCTCGTCCACCCGTGCCTTAAACACCTCCAGGGAAAGTGAATCAACCACCTCCCTGGGCAGCCTGTTCCAGTGCCCAATGACCCTTTCTGTGAAGAATTTTTTCCTAATGTCCAGCCTAAACCTCCCCTGGCGGAGCTTGAGGCCGTTCCCTCTCGTCCTGTCCCCTGTCACTTGGGAGAAGAGGCCAGCACCCTCCTCTCTACAACCTCCTTTCAGGTAGTTATAGAGCGCAATGAGGTCTAATGAGGAGACGATGGGTAGAAAGACCCTGGGATCGCCAGATTATGGTGTTCCACACAAGGCTGGCAGTGGAACTAGGAATGCACCCACTGCTTTTGATCAGTACAGAAGTGCCTCATCAATGCATAAATAGAGCTAAATGTTTAAGATCTCAAGGATTCAAAGCCCTGGTTCCCACAGTAACAATAACCCAGCTCTTCACATCATTGTATTTGCCTTTAACTTGTTTTTTTTGCTTCAGCATTCCCCATTGATTTTTATGCTCAACAGTCTCATCCCCTTCCAGTCTCCCACTCCCTTCTCCATGATCTAAGCTTCCACGTATATTCCTGCTTGTGCAGCCAGGAGCCTCCCTTCTGTAACCTCTCAGTCCTCAACTCCTTTAGCTTCTGACATTGTCGAGTCTGCTCTACCAACATGCCATCAGCCCACGTATTCTGCATCCACTGTTATTTGGCAAAGTCTCCATGTCAGAAATCCCTTTAACAGACTGAGCTTTATCATCACAAACTTATTTTTACATCCAACATCCTGCTACATTCTCTAGTAAGACAAGCTAATATCTCAATTTAATTAAATTTCACACCTCCCACTTCTCTCCTCTTGCCCAAGAGATGGCATTCTATTCAGCTTTTTTGGTTCTTACCACCTTTCTTTACCTTTAAGATTCTGTTAATCATCCAGACCATTCAGACCTCCCTCACCAGTCCCCACGCACCTTCTACTCAAACTAATCTTTGTGTTTTCTAACTTGCCTTGGGGTTATTCAGCCCTGGAAAAGATAAAACAAGCTCCTCCAATTTCTTCCTATCTCCTTCCTTTCAAAACTTCCCTTTAAAATCAGCCTAGGGAGCCACTGCCATCGTGTCTGCCTCTAGACGCACATACACAGCACTAAGAGTCTGACTTTTGTTTTCAGGCCTCACATCCCAAGTGCACTGTATCTTACTGTGTAAAGTCTACACCTAGGGTCCAGCACAGTGGGGAACAATGACAGTTGCATCATCTATTTGTTCTTTCTCTCCCGCTGCTCTGCTTGAGAGAAGTTCTACATAAACACTCAAAAAACTACGCTGCCCTCCTCCAGCTTGCTCCTTAGAATCTCCCTTAGGAATAATGTGTATAAAACACAAGGCAATGACTGAAAAGGCTGCTGGAAATAAGCCCACAGCACATTTATTCCTTGTACTCTCCACTCCTTATTGTTCCCCTGATTTTACCCTTCAGCATTGTCTGCAGGAGACGCTGGTTAACCAGAGCGTAAGCCAGCAGCGGCCTGGTATCTTGGCACTGCCTCCCTCTGAGCAACGTGAGCACGGCGAGCTCACTCTGTGTCACAGCAAGGACTGAGCTGTACAGCCAGGGGCACCCACGCCACCCTGCAGCCCCCACGCAGGCCAGGCTCCACCAGAAACCTCACCTCCCCACCCACCACGCCTCGCTCAACACAAAGGACTCTTCCTTTCAGACAGAACTCCTACGTATGGCACAAATAACAGAATAAAATGCTGCTAAGCTACAGCTCTGTTCCTGTAGAGCTATAAATCACAATTCAGCAAAGAAGTTAAGGGAGTACTTTATAGGGTGGGGGCTTTCTTTATGCATAAGTCAGCTTGGAGAAAGCCACATAAAGCTTTCCTAGCTTCCCATCTCTTTTCCAGGAGGTCAGATGTGCCTGAGAGGAGGGGTGCTCATAAACATCACCTTTTGGAAAGCAATAAGACATTTCTATGAATATTATTATACCCTAACGTAAGGACACAGCAAGAGTCACAACTAAAAGGAAAAACATAACCAGGAGTGAGAAATGTTGTCAAGACTACCTGACCATGACTTTATTTCTCTTCTGTTAAGAGCAAGGCTGTTGGCAGGCAATCATTATATAACTCGCGCTGTATTCATCTCAAATGGAATTGTTCCTTAATGGCTCTTTCTTCCGTAGAAAGTGATTTGCATAGCACCTGCCCACACACTGTCTGTTTTTAGCCTGTGCTATCGCTCCCACGCTTCCAGAATCCTTAAAACACACAAGTGTCTTATTTTTTAGAACTATATTTATAAGCTAGGAGAACAGACAAATTTACACCACAACAAAATGTGCGACAACAGAGGGTGCCTTTCCCAAAAGTCTGATTAACTCGGAAACTCACGTCAAAACGTCATCAGGCTTTCTCTGTTGGAGTCTTTTCCCCAAGCCAAATCCAAAGAAGCACACAGCAAACATGGGTGTCACTCCAATAATAGGAGCTGCCATTCCTCTATACAAACCCCGGACTCCCTGCAAGAAATGTAATCATAAGAATTACTTTGTTTTGCACAGACTTTGCACACATTTCAACTTACTGAGAAGAAAAAGTCTACAATACAGCACAGTATCAGTCAGAGAGTTAAATTAATCAGAAGAGTAATGCAGTCTATTGTTCATTTGCAATTGTATGCGTCTAGCTGCGGCTCAGGGCCTGTTGCAGAGGAAAGCTAACCTTCCTAGAAGACATTAGCACCACTTACACCCTTTTTTTCCAGTACTGTTCGTCCAGTACTTGCATCTCATGTATGAAGATGCTAAGGTAAAAGCCACCTGAATAATTGTCCTAATAGATTATTTAAAGCCTTCTCTCTCAGATACACACAGAAATGCACATGTGCTTTATTAATAAGTCATCAAAGGTAGCAGTGTGAAATCTTGACACTGAGCCCGAGAACACTGAATCAAATTTATACTCTTTGGATAAAGGAAGAGCAATGGGGACTAGCTTGAACTACTTCGCTCCTCACATGAATTCAATTTGGAATGCGCTCAGGAGCAAATTATTTTTTCTTTCCTCTTCTAGGTCAAAACTTTACATTCCTGACCTTTCCCTTCACCAGACAACACACATGGAAAAATTCTAATACAGACCCCAGCAGTAACATTTATTTCATTTATCTTGCTTTTGAACCGATCGTTTTCTAATAAAAAGGATAGTTATCTTTCTAGATAAAGCCCAGATACACAAATTAAATATTTGCTGGTCTGTCTACCCATTCCTTCCCCTCCCAATAAATCAGTGTATTCTAGTATGTGTCTGTACGCTTACAGGCACAACTGACACTAATGAAATGGTATCTGTCTGGCAAAGATCAGACACCCCTGCTCAATCTTCCCGTGTGCAGCAGGAAACAAAAGGCCTTGGCACAGAGGTTTAATAGCTTTTCTTATAGAAACTGATGAGTATTGAGTAGGAGTAGAGAGGCAGCATTGCTTTTGAACTTCACAGCACAAGGCTATTATTATGGTTCGGCTCTGACGTCCATGCTTCAGCAGGGGTGTTAAAAACCACAAGGGATTCAAAGCTAGCAAAGCATTTCAGCACTTTGTGGGAGAGACTAGGAAAGCAAGATTTACTTTGGTTACATAACAACCTGTTAATACCATCATGAAATTAGATTTCAGATATGAAATAGATCTTTCATTTAACAGAGAGTGACTTAACAAGATCCAGTGGGTAGAAATTAAGACTCCAGACTAGTAAACAAACAACTCGGCTTTACAGCCTTTGTTTCCAAATGGTAAAAAGCTGCTGGGGAAACTCACAAAGCAGAAAAATGGATTCTATGTCACTTAGTCTTTAAACAAAGGCTGCATGACTTTCTAAAAAGAAAACAGACTATAGTTCAGTCACAGGAGTGAAAACTAGTGTCCACCTGCTGAAGAAAAGGGAACGAAACCACTATAACTGATCCTCTGTTTTCAAAAAAGAAACATATCAAGCTAATGCTTTTCTGCCTTCTCATAGATGGCACAATATATTACAGAAGAAAGTAAAAATATTGTTTGTATCAACAAAAATCATTGCCTGTTTTAGGATTTCCAGAGACAACTCCAAATACCACTGACTACAACAAAGCCAGCAAACAACTGCTAACTTCAGATATTAATGCCATGATATTTTAAACCAAAAGTATTTCTTAATCAAACAGAGAGACATGCACCTGGAACATGTGGGTGCTAAGTATTCCTCAAGTTTTGTAATACGACAAAGAATTTTAGTTAGAAATCAATTCAAGCGATAACCAAAGAATTGTATAGTCTCCAAGGGACAACATTCCCACACAATTCCATTCCGGCGACAAACAGGAACAAGTGGTATTTTTGGCAGGCATTGCAGATGACTGGCTAACATAGTACCTCTCCGACAAGAGTCTTTCTGAAGCAGTCAAAGGTCCCAGAATAGAGTGGAGGCTGACCAGGCTGCGGCTTGGGCTGGGTTTGCAGTCTGACCTAGTAAGACAGAACAGGAAAACAGTATTTTATCAACCATTACTGTCTCAGCTTTGATTCAGAGCACATCTCTGTGTGACTTATGGAATAAGTTACGTGAGTGGACTTTGGTAGAGAGGTTAACAACCATCTGAAGGAAAGAACAGATTGAATTTTAATGCTTTTAATAGGGATTGAAGCGATAGGATGAGAGGGGACAGATTAAAGCTGAAAGAGGGGAAATTTAGATTAGATCTTGGAAAGAAACATCTTCCTGGGGAAGACCATGGGGAGGCCATGGAGCAGGTTGCCCAGAAAAGTGGTGGCTGCTCAGTCCCTGGAGGTGTTCACAGCCAGGTTGGATGGGGCTTGGAGCAACCGGGTCCAGGGGGAGGTGTCCCTGCCCATGGTACAGGGGTGGAAGTGGATGGGCTTTGAGGTCAGTCTTTAACCATTCTATGAATGTATTTAATTAATGTGCTGGAGAGCAAGTCTTATAAGAAGTGGCTGAGGGAACTGAGCTTGTTCAGCTTGGAGAAGAGGAGGCTGAGGGGAGACCTCATTGCTCTCTACAACTGCCTGAAAGGAGGTTGTGGAGAGGAGGGAGCTGGGCTCTTCTCCCAAGTGACAGGGGACAGGACAAGGGGGAATGGCCTCAAGCTGCACCGGGGAGGTTCAGACTGGATAGCAGGAAAACATTTTTCACAGAAAGGATCATACTTGCCTGCAGGGTTCCTCCTGCCCTCCCTGCGGCCCCGGGACACTGTGTCTGCCCCGAGGCTGGCGGGAGCAGCCCAGACTCCCCCTCTTCCCCGCAGCACCGATGCACTTTTATCAATTCACTGACTCCGCAGCGCCCCGAGAGAGACTGCGGGGAGAGCGGACACCGCCCCGCCGCCAGGGGGCGCCCTGAGGAGTGGGGGGGGAGTGGCGCACAGAGGCCGCCCCGCCGCAAGGGGCGCGCGCCACAGGCTCGGCCCGCGCGGTGCACGCCGGGAAATGTAGTCTTTCTCTCCCACACACTCTCTCATCTTCTCCCCTCCGCTCGCCGGGAAGCGTAGCCCCGCACGGCACCGGGGTGCCGCCGCCTCACCTTGATGGTGTCTAGCGGGTGCCCCACAAACACCAGGCAGACGCCGCCGAAGCCTCCGGCGAAGAAGTTCTTGACGGGGCTGATGGGCTGCGGCTGCTCCGCCATGGCGGCGGCGGCGGAGCGAAGCGCGGGGCCCGGCAGCTGTGTCCCCGCCGAGACAGTGCCGCCCCCTCCGCCCCGCGACCTTTACCCCACAGCGGGGCCGCGCGGCACGCCGGGACGCGGAGAGCGCGGGGCGGGACGGGACGGGACGGGGGCCCCTGGCGCTGCGGGCCCTTCCGCACCGGGCGCCGCCATCGGGCGAGGCCTCCGAGGGGCGCCTCCCCCCCCCCAGGCTGTTCCGCCCGCGGCCTCTTCCCCCCCCGGCCCGGCAAAGCGCTCCGGCTGTTCCCCCCTCCGGCTGTTCCCCCCTCCGACTGCTCCCCCCTACCCCGCCCCGGCGCTCCAGCTGCTCCCCAAACCCAGCGCAGCCATTCAGCTGTTCCCCCCCCCGGCCCGGCACAGTGGTTCGGCCTTTCTCCTCCCCCCCCCTCCCTGGGCCAGCATAGTGGTTCGGTCCGGCCCGGCCCAGCCCGGCGGCGGCTCCGGCCCCGCCCGGCGGAAGTGACGTCAGGCGGAGGCCGGTGCTTCCGGCGCACAGGCAGTGGTGGCCCGGCAGGAGGAGCCCGGGGCGCTGCTCCCTGCCTCCCCCGTGCTCCGCGGCGCCCGGTGAGTGCGGGGCCGGGGGGAAGCGATGGGGGCTCCCGGGAGAGGTTTGTGCCGCGGCGGGGGCAGCCGGTGGGGGCGTGCAGTAGGCGCTGCCGCCGCCCGCCAGGCCCGCGTCCCGCGGTGGGGGCCCGGGGCGGGGCGAGCCCGGCGTGGGAGACGCGGTGCCGCTTCTCCCGAACTTCTGCCCGCTCAGCGCTTGGCCCCGGAGCCGGTGCTGCGGGGGGGCTCCCTGGGGAGAAGCCGCAGCCCCGGAGCTCTGTGGCCGGTACTGGTACGGGCTGCGAGCGGGCTCTGCTGGGGCTCCCTCCTCGCCCCACCGCCATTCGGGCTCTTCCTCCGCAGCTCTGTTCTTTCCCCCGTGTTCCTGGGCTTTTGTCCCATAAGGATGCGGTGCCCGGGTGTGTGGGACAAGCGCAGGATTTTTAGTCTTGCACGCATTGCAAAAGCAAAGGACTTGGTGTGATTTAAATGGACAGAGCACCTCTCTGCCCAAGCCTGAAGTTACTGTAGAAGCAAGACTCACGTAGCTATGGGTCAAGTAACTTGTTAAAAGCGGTGGTGGATCAGAAAGGACAGGAATGAAATGGATTAGATGAGTTGGGAAGGACGAGGCAGTCGTAATAGCCTGAACAAAGACTGGGAAGTGGGAGGAGAGCATGCAGATTCACGGGGGATGTGCGATATGGCTGCAAGGAGGTCCCTGCAGAGTCATCTGTGGTGAAAAGGATGGGGGATGTTCTTCTAGTTTCTCACTTTTGGGGTGACAAAATCCTATCAAAAAATAGCGAAGGGAGAAATGGCAAGGTCCGCATACTGCATGTGTGATGAAGCAGTAGAGGATGATCCACGGATTACAGGTTTGAGTGACACAGACAAAGATGCGATTAACATCGATAGCCAGGATGGAGATGAGATTGTAGATGGCTTCAGAGAAAAAAGAATTAGGCCATTTAAAGTTTGCATGGGGAAGTGCTTCAGGAGGTAGAGTTGAGTTAGACTTTCTCTATGATGGCATTATCAATAAAGAGGTGAGAGGAAAAAGCCATGTCAAATGGCTGTGAAATATCAGCAGAAAAAGTAGAAGAGGAGTGTCTTTCAAAAGACTTATTGGAGAAATCGCACAGAGGGCAAGAAATCGGGAAAGAGTGATGTAGTGGAAGGAGATACAAGGCAGCAGAACATAGGGATGGGTGTGCTTATGAGGTCCTTCAAGGAGGCTGGAGGAAGAGAGGAGATTAAATTATATCGGTGTGAGTGAAGATGAGGGAGTATCTTGAATGAAGGTGATAAAGAAGTGCCTCATCCTCTCTTGGGTAGGAAAGTTTAAAAATTAATAATCTGATTTGAGACATTATAGTGATTATTTACATACTGATTGGAGGGGTTTGACCTGCTGTTATGAGCTTAACATCTTTATTGTCTTAAAAACTAGCGTTACCGAGTATTAGCTGTGTCCTGTCTTAGACTGAGCATTAGGTGAGGTGAGTTCTGTTCCTCATTTTCCTAGAACGTTGCTTTGCTTTGTCCCCAGAGTTTTTGCCTTCATCTTCCTCTCCCGTTCATGCTTGTCTGATGTGCAGTTATGCTGGGAGTGAGCTCTCTCTGAGAACATTGTGATGGGAGTCTCGGTAGTCATCCAGTCTGCAGGCTGTTTTCAGCTTGATATATCCAATTGCAGAGAGTCCCTGTTTGTTCAAGTAAGTGTGTTAGTGGCACAGAGAAACAGCTCTGCACTGTTCTGAGCTTTCTGCTCAGCACCAAGAGGTAGCTGCTGAGGTACAGAGGAGGCCCATTATTCTACTTGGATATCTAAAAAACCCATCATTGCTTGGATGGGACTCACTCTGTGTGAGACAGCAAATGGACCCAGTGTTTGAGGGTTTTTTCCTGTCTCTGGAGTGTGGGATAATCTGTCTGAGTTTGAGAAGTTTCCTGACTGGTGGAGCTTGCTCGGGCTTTGTGATGCTTTGAGGTTGGCTGAACAAAGCAGTTGCATGCTGGGCTATTGATATCTCTGTAGAAATGCTCATGATGGTTTTAGATTCTCAAATAAATTATTCCTTTAAAGTAAG
The DNA here is from genome assembly GCF_032191515.1 of Phaenicophaeus curvirostris. NCBI lineage: Eukaryota > Metazoa > Chordata > Aves > Cuculiformes > Cuculidae > Phaenicophaeus > Phaenicophaeus curvirostris. The sequence continues at coordinate 14,967,639 of NC_091402.1, forward strand.
GCTTAACAGGTGAAGATCCATTACTACTTCTACAGATTAAGCCCGGAACTGGATCATTAACTCTAAGCAGGATAGAGGGAGGAACGGACAAATGTAGGTTTGCCTTGTGTCTGTCAAATCAGGTTTCACGTCTGTCTCCTTCTAATATGAAGAGGCGGTGCCTCTGTTCCACTGAAGTTCCATGGGAAGCAGAGCTGTGAGATATTTGTGTGCTCCTATGTGGTGGATAGCTAAGAAATCAAGAGGCATATTAAAAGAATGGGTACCAGAATTCAGGGGATAATATAATTAGTTCCTAGCCTTTATCCTCTCTCACTGGAGGTTTGGATTTGCTGGAATCGCTGCAGCTCTTCAAGTTAATTGTACATCACATCTCTTCCTGATTGCTCTGTGCTGCCTGGTCAGGTTAGTGGAAACAGAAAACAAGCAACTTGAGGATGAATAATGAAAATTTATGGTTGAGATTTCCTGTGCTCTGAAGTCAGGATTTTCAAAACTTCATTATGTTTTCCCCAGCAGCTATAAATTGTGATACTGTGGGAATATATTTCAGTAACAGAGCTAACAGCATAGTGATTTAAAATGCAAACATGTAAGAAAGCCAGGACGTGCTGCTTATAGAAAATATAGTTTTGATTTTGTGTATATATTTTCATATGTAAAATTTGTTTGCAGAGTTGTTTTAAGTCTTTTGTGTTTAATACATTCCCTCTTGAAACTAAATTATTTTGTTAAATGGAAATGTGTGGCTAAATGAGATGACCATAACTCAGGGTTGATACATGCTCTACTGATGAACCTCTTAGAACTCAGATTCATGATGGTTTAGTTATTCAAGCAGAAGCTTTGTAGTTTTGATTAGTAAAGTCAAATATGTGAATTTTCCCATACCAGTGAGAATCTAAAAAAAAAAATTAAAGATTAGCTGTTCTGATTCTTCTGGAATAGCAGCTGTCATCACCCAAACATAAATTTCTACGTTCAGAAGATAAGTGTATGGAGAAGGTAATACAATTAGAGAAGTTTTTATTCCCCCCTCAGATGTAAGGCCCGAGCCACATCACATCCAGCAGAGCTTACTTGAAGGGATTAACTAATTTCACCATTTCTTTTGAGATGGTACCGAAATCTGTTAAATGTGGTGTATGCGAGTGATCTGTTTGCTAGTTGTCTTTTCCAAACTCCCACTTAATGGCTGTGGTTCTGAAGCACTATGGACTTGCACAGGGTATCACAGGTTGCCTTTCTAGCTACAGTGGTTACAGTTAAGAGGATTGTGATTTTTCCTTTTGGTGAAGTTGATGCTTTTCTGCAACACATCAGGCTGTTGGTGAAAACTTCGTGTCATCAATCTAGCTGTATCTCTGTAAAGATCTGTTGCAAAGGTTATGGAGCCACTTTCCACATGTCAGAAGTGTCGGGGCCTGTGCTGGGGGCAGAACTTTCTCTAGCTGGGCCACTGGATTGGTCTGTTCCTGACTGTTTGATCACCTGTATGATGTTGATGTGGCCTCTCTTATAATTGCCTAGGCAACAGAAAAAAAAAAAATCTTTTTCCCCCCCTTAGGAGACAGAACTCAGATGAAATCAAAAGAACGATAAAATTTGGAGGAGAAAAAGAAGCTGCAATTGCTTTCCTGGTCTGCAGTTTGACAGGGCATTAAGATGTCCGTGGACATGAACAGCCAGGGCTCTGACAGCAATGAAGAGGATTATGACCCTAATTGCGAGGAGGAGGAAGAGGATGAGGATCCTGGGGATATTGAGGATTATTATGATGGGGTAGCTAACGACGTGGAGCAGCAGGGAGCAGATGCCTTTGATCCAGAGGAATATCAGTTCACCTGCCTGACTTACAAGGAGTCGGAGAGCACTCTGAATGAACACATGGCCAGCTTGGCTGCCACGTTAAAGGTGAGGAAAGGTTTCTGCATTAATACAGGTGTGGATTAAATCTGTGATTGCAAAGGCAAATCCAAAGCATTGCATTAGATTTGAAATAAAAACTGTGGTGATGTTACTGTTGTGGGGGGTTGGAGAACGTTATTGAATGTCCCTGGTTCAGAACTGACGCAAACATTTAAAATTGTTGCACCTGTTTCTGGGGCCTGAAAAATCTTCCTCACTGAATGTTGATTCTTACCACTTTTATTTTTTCTTTAACAGAGCTGGGCTTCATGACCAAAATTCCTGAGTTATAGCTCTTTGCGTCAGCACAGTGCAAAGAGGCTGTATAGAAAAGAAACAAACCAAATCGTGAATGGTGCAGATCGGTACCCCTGTGTTTGAGATGTTAACTGACAGATGGGGAGACATGCTAAAACTCTGTAATTCTAACAAAAACACTTTTCTTTGTTGGTTCTGAGAGAATAATCATAGACTTTCAAAAGATCAGCTGTCATGCCAGGTATTAACCCTACTGTTGCAGTGACAGCAATTAAAGTACAATGAACTTGCCAGCTCTTGTAGTGACTAATTCATCACTGATGAGTCCCGCTTCAAGACAGCTCCATGGTATTATGCCCAATAAGACTTCTGTGAAGTTTTTTCTTTTTGCAACTGATTACTGTAGTGCAGAAGAGCAATAAAAACAGGGTCCCTCTCTGCTTTGCTAGTGTGCTTTGGTCCCAGTGCAGGTCATAGAAAAATAGTTTCCCAAGCTCTAGGTGTTGACATGGGTTAAAATTACCTATGCACCTACTTTGTAACAGGTCTCCTAGTGTCTGTGGTCCTCTGGAATGGCCCCTGAAAGGAAGACAGGTGATCACAGCATATATAAAAACACGTTGGATGGGTTTTGATTCCTACTCGTTTGGTCTGAATCAAGCCTTATTTAAAAAAAAATAGAGGGATCTCTTGGTCCTCATTTGCACATCAGTGTGTCCTATAGAAATAGTGTAACAGTAAATCCTGAAGACTGTAAAGCCTATAAACAATAGGCTCTAACATGCACCCATGCTTTTTGCTGCATCTCTGGCTGATTTTCCCATCTATTGTGCCTTTTCCCAGCATCCATCACCTCAGAAAATGAAGTTTTACTTTCTTGACTGTCAGACTTGTATTTGATTTCTTCAGTCAACTCTAAATACCTGCTATTCCCTACAGACTTTAGGAAAAAGGAAGCAAAAGAAAAGAACAAATGAGAGTAGTTCATCAGCATTTTTAATCCAGCTGCCAGTTGCTCTTGTTTCTTAGCAGTTAAAGATTTAGAATGTCTTTTCTGCTCCTTACCATTTGCCTTTAAGCGGAGCACCCTTCGAAAAGGTGACTGCTGCCATATTATTCCTTTGAAGTAAATTAACAAAAGCAATGCTTTATTTAGTTTTTAAAATCAGACTTACAAAGTCAAAATAAATTTTCTAGGAATTCTGAAGGTCTCACTGAGCAAATATTATGCTTGACCTGTAGTACCAACCTGCTAGCTCAAAACTGGCCCCAAACATGACCCAACGAGAGAAGATTTTAGATTCCAGTTGTATCAGGAATATGCCTGCGTATTTGCTTAAAAGTGAAGTACTACACATTTTGGTTTGTGCTTGAGAAGATAAAAATAAATTTGGGTAGAAACCTGAAAAACTGTGATCTCATAAGCCATACACCAAGTTTTTAGCTCTTGAAGAACCACATTAGCTCTGTTTGCTAGGAGCAGTCATGCAAGAGTTGCACTGTTCTTGGAAATGTGTCATGTATCTGCAGCATGTGCTTCTTGTTTCCTGGCATCCTTTCTTAGAATACTACAGCAGCCTTGTTTCTTCCTTCCCCTCTCTTCCCCTAAGGAAACTTGTCATTTTGTTGGTTTTCTGAGACAAACTGGAGTGGAAAGAATTTGCTTTGTATTAAAAAGCTTAGAGAAGAAGGAAATTGAATAGAACATGTTGAACTATTTGTTATCATTATTTTCCATTGACTTAATGGGTATGAATAAACAGGGACAGACTTGTGGAAGAACCATGTTAACTTCTTTCCTCTAATTTGCTCAAGCTCAAGCCTTTTTTTTTTTTCCCCTCTTGGAGACTACCTTTCATAATGTCTTGGGCTTTTTGGACAGTGATGATTGTTCTTCTGGAGCATGCTAGTTCATTTTGCTGATTTCATCTACTTTTCCTTGTGAGGGCTGGTGGTTGTGGAGTACTTTTCAGCAATAGCTCATATTTAAGGCAGAGTGGCTGCCCCTGACAGGGGAACATCAAAGTAAATTAAAGACCGTCTTCAGAAGATGCAATGTTGAAGGCAGTGCCTGACATGGTATCTTAGCAATTTGCTATCACAAGAAATGAATAGACTAATACAGTTCCCTAAAGCAAAGAAATATGAATGCAATAAATGGGCTGAAAGCCATGTTTGAATGTTCTGCCACTGCATGTTGTCTTTAGGTGATTCACTTTCTGAAAATCAAATTGGGAGGGGTCTGTATTGAGCGTGTTTTTTCTGTCACATACTGTCTACCTGTTTTTAAGACCAGAAACAGGTTTTCAGAGCTTTAAGTCCTCATACTTGCTGCTTGTACAGTTATTAGCTAATAACAAATAAGCAATGTTTCACTTGCTCTGCTCATTAACCCTCAACATTTCTCTTGAACTGTTTTATTCATCTAGTTCAGGCTGATTGTTGAATTCCTATTTTCTTAAAAGGGTCAGGGTAAAGGGTGATCTTCCTTGGAAACCCTGTTGGCTGCCTTTTTTTGTTCCTCGTGAGATGCAGCTAACCTTGTTCTCGCTCCTGCTGAAGCTAAACGAACAACTGAACAAGCCTTGGATTGGCTGACTGACTGCAGGTCAGGTGTGAATACCCTGTGTATGTTAGAAGTTTGAAAAAAAACAAAAAAACAGCCTCTTCAACAAAATGCTTGGTTTTTTATCTACCACATTTAAAGAGAAAAATCAGTTGAAATGTGTAGTCTGATAAAAGCATGAAACTCAGCATGTAGGTATACGCGTGCTCTTGTATCTCTTACTGTTATAGGAAACTCGTGCTTCAAATTCTTCTGACTTGATAAAAAGCAAGTGGGGAATTCGGAATAGGAAAAATTAGTACAAAGAAGGTAGAAGTACATACAACCAGCTGTGCTGTGTGTCAGGCCTGCAGCTACAGTAGTTGTTATCCCAGAACCATACTGAAACTGGAAGGACTTTTCAAGTGGCACTCTTAGAAGTCTCTCCTCATTTTTGTTTTAGTAAGAATTATGAGTGGATCCTTGCTTTCCAGGAAGAAGAGGAGGAAATGTTTGCTCCTCGTTGAGTGCTGTTAATTTGGAAGTCTCTTTGTGGAGGGTTCAATTAATACTCTGACTAAAATTAGGACAGGCTATCTCTGTTGAAACATGCCTGAAGAAAATCTCAAACTAGTATTTTCCAAAACTGCGATTCTTTGACCAAAAGGCCTGTGAACTGAAGCAGATCACTTCTAATTCCCAAAAAGGTCACTTAACCAACACTCATCACTTAAGGACAATACTCTTCAAAGCAGAGTGGCATCTATTGCCCGCAGATCAGCAAAGGAATTTACAGGAGTTCTTTTTAAAAAGTAGATATCATCATAAAATCTAGTATCTTTCCAAAACAATGTGCTAATTCTATAGTAGTAAGTTTGTTTTCAAGGTAACTGTCATATCATCACTGAGTGATGTGGGTCCTGGAGTAGCAATGTCAGTACATGCACACAAACAGTATGATACTCAACAGTTGTACAAACGGAATTGACTCTGTCACTGAAAAGCGAATAGGTGTGTGATGATGTCATATTGTTTTTGTTTGTGAATGACACTTCCTGGTTTTGCTGAGGGTCTCTGTATAAGTCTGAAATATCTGTAATGTTCCAAATAACTGTCAGTAGTTTCTCTGTTTCAGTGGAGAAATGGATCTTTCTGGGTTTTACCAGATTTTTTGAACTGCTGATATAAGCAACCAGATAAAACCATTTATGAAAAAATGTTACCTTGACTTCAGGTCTCTTTAGAAGTTTTAGAACTGATCAGAAAATAGTTTGACTGATTTGCAGTCATGAAGAAGCTAACATGTACAGGGTACCAAGGAAAGATAGTTGTGGTGTTTTACAGGCAATTGATACTGGTGTAGTCTTTCCACTAAACAAGAACGAATTGTAAAACTTAACTTGTAATTTTCAGTTCACTAATCTGAATAATCTGTTAATATTTACCAGACAGCAAAAAGCCTACTTCCCTTGCTCCTTGAAATAACAGCTTGCGATGTGGTTTTTAGCCCTGTCACGTAATCAAACACTTGGTAGATGCCAAAAGTATTTGATGTCATGACATAGTACTGAATCTGTTGATCCATGTTATCATTGCTGATCTTTTGGAGATAAACCATTTTTCTCATTTATTCTTGCCCACCTTCCTAATATCACAGCTTTTAATGCGGCCAAATTAGTGTTTGCTCATGAAAGCACGGCACTCTGAAACTTTTCCACACGCTCAAATTGCGCTGACACACAACAGTTAGTTTGTCGAGCTGCTTGGTGAATGCTGGCACTGGTCCTTCTCAAATACCATCTTTAGCAGATCCAGAGTCATGTGCATGGAGATTGGCAGCCTCTATGAGCAGCTCTACCCGAAGGAGCTGGCGCTCACAGAATGCCTGTTCAACGCGATGGCAAAAAGTCCGTAAAGAGCCAGATGTCAAGACGCTGGCGTGTGTGCCTCCCTGTGTCACCACACAAACCATGACCAAGCGTGTGGGGTGGGCTGCTTATCTGAGCAAACCTGCAGCATTGCATAGTCATCCTTTCTTATGCTGTAATGACTTCATGAAACTTATATGCAACGTAAGATGACAGTAATGAAAAGCTGGCTGCATCCGAGTCCCTTAAGTATGCAAGAAGTATTAAACCCCTTGAAATATTAAAGTGCACATGGATAAGAACAGAGTTTGATAAATTTATGTTCAAAGTTGGTGTCCGTAAGAGCCAACATTTGGTGAGTATTGGTATATATTAGCAAACAGTAAATATTTAAATATAATTTATTATAAATGGTAGACCCTGATAGGCAAATATAACTTTGCCACAGAACCCCTATGGTGCTGTTTGGCAGTGATTACACACACTTTCACAGTACCTGTAAACTCTAGATTAGTCAGGACGTGTAGGTTTATATCTGTCCTTGTTCTGTGTTCTCATATCAAGCCAACACTATATGGGCATCCAGTGTGAAGTTGTAGCCCGTAGGAGCACAGACGTTTGAGGTGTACCTTTGTCCTTTACCTGCCTTTTGTTCTTAAACAGAAAGATCCTGGAAGTTGTGCCATACGAGAGCTGTGGAGCCTACCAGATTCACAATGCCTGTAATTTAGTAGCGTGTTAAACATGAAGAGGACATGAAGATGGCCATAACTGTCTTCAGTGTGTGTTTTATTTTGGCTCCTAAAGGTCTTTTTTTTTTTTTTTCCTAAAGGAAAAAAAAACCAACCGAAACCACATAGTAAGTTTTTGTAGCCTTCTGGTCAGTGAGATAAGAGCTGGCAGTAGAGCCAGGCCTTGCAACAACTTCTTGAAGTCATTTGAGGAGAGAAATCAATTTTGTTCCTTATTGCTCAGGACTGCTGAAATATTCAACTTGATTAGAAAAATGAGCCACAAATGTGGAGGGTGATTATAGCCCACACACTTCTTTGTGATTCACGCCTTAAGTGCATCTTACAACCAGTACGAATTGGCAGTGAGCAAAATATCTATTCACAGCTGTTGATGAGTATGGTCTTGGTGGGAGGTAGAGGCAAGACATAAGTCATTAAAAATGCCAAAACAGTCTTTTTAGTAACTGTTCCATGCTGCAAGCTGGACACCACAATCACTGGCGCAGCTGAAGTGCATTGCCAAATTTGTGTGTTGTACCTGTTAAGGATGGCACAGCAGCAATGGCGTATGTTGTATGCTATGAAACTGTTTTACAAAGCGGGTGTTCCTCCTTGTCATCTTTTTAAAACGTAAGCAAAATTCCCTTAGAAGCTGGAATAGTCAAGTTGAGGACTATGTTATTTGGGACTGAATGGAGGTTACTCACTACAAAATTACTGAAGCTCAGTGTGTGTGTGCTGCTGTGGCTGTGTGCACGCACCAGTGCTTTCCAGTTGCACTTGGCTGCCCCTTGTCCTGAGCCACCAGTCACGATTGTGTGGATTCAGGTTGTGACCTGCCCTTTGCTTCCTCCCTGTGTGTCCTCCCCATCCTTCTTTATATCAACCAGAAAGAATGTTCTGGTTTGAGCTAAACTAGAATCTGTTTTCCAAGATTATAAAAATGATGGTAAGAACCACCAGGCTGGGGCTAAACCGTGACCAAGAATTGTCTGCTTCACCAGTGTTTCACTAGGAAAGCAGCTGGGCAGGGTCTGAGCTGAGCGCAGCAGTGGGGTTTGTCTGGGGTTTCACAGCACGTTGGGAGTGCAGTGCAGTGTGCACTGGGCACTGATGCTCTCAGACACTTTATTACATCGGAAGGAATAACTCCGGTGTGTACAGCTGGGGAGTCCCATGTCAATGTTCTAGCCGTGTGCTCTCTTGCAGCTTTCTCGCTGCATTTCTTTCTCTCTATATCTTTCGAAGAAGAAATCTCATAGCTGTTTTGTAATAAAGCCTTCTGGCAGACCGTCTTGCTTAAGTCTTTTTTTTTTTTTTAATTTATTTCTGGATCTCCTCAGGAAGAATAGCCTAACAGCTTGAGAAATACGTATGTTGAGATTTCCTAGCTGAGTCCTACTGATCCTGCTTGTTGGCAGCTGCAGCTGAAATTGTTGCTGTCCTGCGTAGGAGAATGGATGGATTAGAGCAATATGTAAGTGTGGAGAAGGAGTTTAGAATATAACCCAAGATCCCCTTTCTTTAGTATGTGGCCAGCTAGATTGTGCACTCACAGCTTCACAGACCCTCAGTATTTGTCATTCCCAAACTGCACTGTGGCTCCTAAATATGCTTCTAATCTTGCGAACTGACACTAGGTCTCTACGTGCCAGAGGCTGAGTGACGGAGTGCAGATCAAAACCCTGCAATGAAGCAGAGCTCTTGTAGAGCTGTTTGTCAAGACCTTCCAGTGATATCATGACTGCAGATACAGACTATAAATTGCGTTTCTTTCCCTGGTGAAGCCTGCACTCTGTAATCAGGAGAGGGGCTGAAATATCAGACAAATTGTAAGCGAAGCTGTGAGTGAAACCTGAGATGGAGGGCTTTTTCTCACATTTTTTTTTAAGGTTGGTTGAACAGAGAAAAAAAAGCGGGGTGCCTGATTTTGTTGTAATGTTGTCCTTTTCGTTCTGATAAGGGACATAAATCTGAAAATAGCCCTCTAATGCTCAGAAACCTGTAACAGTTACAGAGGGCTTTGCTTCAAGACTTTGAACACTTGTGTTTATGGCCAGTGACGTTAATCACAGCTCAAGCTCTTGCAACTTCATGAGTTTTCTACCAGGATTGTGTGTTGAAGCCTGCTTAAAAGAGGGGCAGATCAAAGCTAAGGAGCAAATGTGGTCCAAAAGAAGCTGTTGTCCCTTTGTTTCTTTTTAAATCCTAATACCTCTGCAGTTTTCTGCATAATCGTCCAGTGAAAACCAGAGCAGTTGGATGTTTTTTCCAGTGGGACATGGAGGGAGTCAGATCTATTTTCTACAAGAGAAGTGAGTGTAGAGTAGTATTTTGTCCATTTGCAGGTCACTTTTTTTACCTCAGTAAATAAATAAAGCCTGTCTGAAGGAATTTTGTTTTTCAGCAAAATTATTTGATACAGAGTACGGTTTCTTTCTACCCTTGTGAAGAGTTTGAGAGTGTGTTTTTAGAAATTTTGATGCAGCACACAAACTAATATCTTCCCAAGTTCATCCTTTCCTTGTAGAACTAACAAAAACTATTCATGGATTAAAAGAAATGCTTCTCAAGGTTAATCCTATTTGCTTAAATCTATTTGTACAAAACCCTTTGATTAGGGGAAACACAAGAAATAGAAACTGGGTTTCTTTATGCCAGGTTTGTGTTCATCTCAGCCAGACATTTTAGTGCAACCCTGATTGAACATGAATTGTCAGCTCTAAGCAGATCATAATATCTCCAACTCATTCTGAATTGAATCTCTCTGAGAATTCTGTGATGATTCTTGTTTTAAATTCCTGAAACCATATCTCTGCAAAAGTGAGGATTGAAACACACCTCCAAAAAATAGGCCATCCCTTGGAGAAAAGTGAAATGAACTCATGAGATATGCATGCAACATCAATATGCATGAGCAATTTCTGTAGAATATAAGCTCTACAAAAGACAGCAGTTTCTTAGCTTTTAGCAGATATTTCTGTCTGAATTAGCAACTGTCAAGGTGGCATGGTTGAAAAGACTTTCTGCTGTAGGTAGGTAAAACTTCAGCTCTTTAAACAACTTAGTTTATCTAGGGAAGCATTTTGAGACAGAGTTGTCTTAGAGCTCTCCAAACCCAGCATGGTACCTGCAGAGCTGCTTTGCAAATTCTTTTGCTATTGTCTTGTCCTAGACCGTGCCAGACTCTCTCTCTCACACTTCAGAAGTGTGAAAATTTTGCTTATCTTGGAGGGTAAAGAACCCAGGAGATAAACAGAGGTAGAAATAAGGAAAAAAAATACTGTGCTCTCTTCCAGACACTGAATAGATGTGTGTTTAATGCAGTGGCGTTACTTCTTTGTTCTACTTACAGAACCTAATTTTGTCCAGTACTATGTAAAATTTTCAGACTTCACAACTACTGTAGAGTGTTTCTCTTATGCAGAGCAGCTTCCTCTTGGTATCTTCTTGTGTGCACAGACACTGAGCCTCTTTTCCAGTGCAGTGATCCATTTCTTGCAATCAGGAGCCTTCTGTCACTAGGAAGGCAGAATTAAGCTGATTGAGTTTGGAAGAGGCTTCTGAATTGACCAAATTCCTGTTTTAAGGTGAAGCTAGCAATTGCAGATTGGGTGAGATCCTCTCTTCAGCTTTGCCACCATATCGTAAAGAAAGAAGCCTAGTCTTCAGATTTGGACTGAGCCAGTCTTTAATCTTAAAGTTTTAAGTTGATGGTGAAGAAACAGGCAAATGAAAATGAGGAAAAGAGAATTTTTTTAGTGTGACCACTGCTTTCAGCTTTCATCTTCTAAATTCAAATAAATTTAATCACAGCTAGAAGAGTTCTGGAGAAGTCAGACTATGTAGAAGTACTGGCACAATTCATTAGTTGCAGGTAGAAACTAAAATAGAAGTGCAGCACCTAGAATATGTGTTCTTCTGCTGTGTGGTCTGTAGAAGTGTGTTACTGAAGTGACCTGCTGCCACCAAGACACCAAGTGGGCTATCTCACTGCCTGGTTTGAGTCCTAGTATTCTGAAACAAGAATAGGAAAGCTGACAATCTATTAAAGACATCTTTTTTAATTTGTGTCTGAGATGAAGCATTGTTGTTCCTGGATGACCTGAGCTTCTGGTGGCACCCGGTGACTGATGGGGGACTGAATCATAGCTCTTTCTGAAATGTTTTGTAAGTTTGTAACCTTTCATTGCGTGAAACTTCTGACTGTCCAGGAAATGCTGTATTGGACAGTGTACCTGAAGAGCAACCAAGGCTTCTTTCCTAAGCTGCAGGGCTGCAGTGGGTGCGTATGAAGGGGGCATCAGTGTCTTCTAACTGAATAGTTGAACCTGCATTATCAGCATCTGTACATTGCTTCTCCAGTACTGTAAGGTAATGGATTATGTACATAGGGAACAGACTTCTGACTGCAGTGGTATTTTTTCCATGCTCAGCATGTTTTCACTCCTGCTTACAAAGAAATACTTCAATTATTCTGGGGTGTTATTGTGGAAGAACTGGCTGACTTGGTACAATCATTCACTCATTGTGAATGTACAATCATTGAAGAGGCTGGGGAGCACTGCTAATCAATAGAAGCAGGCTTTTGTTAAACACTTGTTTTTCTTCTCATGCTTGTTTTCTTGAATCTCTCCGTTAGTGTTGACCTCGATGGTATTCACGTTTGCCTTCTGAACCATCAGGCTTGCTGTTGGTGAGCAGGATGTAGACTGCAATGTGATGAGACTCCACTCGGCAGGCGTGGTCCCAAGCCTCATCAGTTATCTGCTCCTTTCCCATCCCTCTTTCTTACAGTTTCAATGTTATCTATCTTTAACGTGTGAGAACTAGTACTTCCATGCCAAGCATACTCTGGGTATGTTGCTGCAACAGTCTGATTCTGGGTCTTCTTTTTTGCCAGATCGATATGCACCAGTCAGGTAGTGCCAAAAACTTCTCTGCTTCGGGCCTTTTGTGAAAGTGGACCCATGTAACGAACCTGGCTTATGAATTTATGAAAATGTTGTATTCTTGGATGATTATATGACAAAAGTAATTAAATAAGCACTACAGTGGTCCAATCAGTGCTTGCAGTTGGAGCAAAATAGAAATGGTCACAGAAGCTTTATTATTCTGAATGTACTTGATTCCTTCTCCAGGAATAAGTAACTGCATGGGGTTATGATATTGCAATAGATGCTACACCTCAGGCTCTGAAAATCCAACTGAAAAATACTCATTTTCATATGTTAGATATGAACTTCCCATTTAAGTCTGATGGTTTGGTTTTTTCTGTTGGGATGGTAGTTCTTCCTTAGTTCTACTAAGAAATAATTTTTTTTTGCTGTTGGAGAATGATTCATTAGCATGTGATTTGCATTTGCAGGAAGCCAGTCTTGTAGAGACCACATTCCTGATGCTTGTTTGTTTTACAAAAGTGAAATGCAGATGTCTTCCTTGTTCGAGCAAGTCAGAGGTGTCTGTCTGGGTCTGCCAGGCTGGGGGCTTAAGCTAACAACCCGTGCAAGACTTTCAGTGGCACTTCATCCATGCAGACTGCACTTGTTGGCAGCAGCAGCCCTGCGTGCCACGCTCCATCTAGTCCCAGGCGTCTCTGCTGAGAGGGAGGACAACGCTGCCTGGGCAGCCTTTGTTTTCTGAGGGTCACATCACTGGTAAAGTCAAGGAAGGAGACATACCAGACCTTACACAGCAGGAGCTAATGCTTCAGTTCTTCTGGAAAAAGAGATTATTTGAATATTGGAAATTTCTCCTGTATTGCTGGGATATCTTAGTGGCTAGCAAAGTGAACACATTGGAAAGCAGAGGCAGACAAAAAAAAAAACAACCAAAAACCTTTAAAAACCTTGGCTGCATTGTGTATTGGTGCTACGCCGGTTTAGCTCACTGGATGAACTACCCAGCTCTGACAAATGCCAGCGTGGGCCCAGGGCAGTATCGTGTGGCAGGAATAGGTCAGTTGTGTTGCGCTGGGAAACTGCACCTCTTCGGTGGGCAGATTTTAAAGAGTAATGAATGTGCTGCCCCTAGGTGTGCAGAGGGTTTTATTGGGGTTGCTGTGTATCTGTATTACCGGTACATCGGATTCTGTGATTCACCTGCAGCAAGAATCAAGAAGGCTTATGGCTTTTCAGCTCATGATTGGGATTGACAGCTTCTCTGGGGAACAAAGAGCTCTTCCTGCAGCTGGGATGGAAGGAGTTTTGGTTTTCATATGTATAGTAGAGAGAGAGAGGTGACGTGGTGACAACTTGGCTGGGAGTGCAGGAGGTAAAGCCCCTTCATGTCAGAGGGTGTTTGAATGCATTGAGCTTAACCAAGGGCTTCCTAGCACAGAGAGGAGTGAGGAGGCAGGGGTCATGAGCTTTCCAAATCCTTCTGGAAGAGATGTCTTGTTTGCAGGAGACCTGCTTTATGTGAACTCCATGGGCCTGAGTCAGGCATGAAGGGGTCAAGAGGCAGGTTGAAGGTCCGTCAGCTCAGCAGTTGCCTGTGGTCTTGGTGGGTACAAGCCTTTTTGTGCTATCAGACCAGTCTATTTTATTCTGAAATAAACTAATACACAGAAGCAAAGGAGAACTTGTTCCCCCATGCCCTTGTAACATGACTTTAAAAGTCATGTTGCAGTATTCTAGCGGGTGCTCAGGCTAGCGTGGACTGTGTTAGTGCTTGCCAGGAGTCCACGTAATGCAAACAACTCTGCATGGAAATAGTCCCTGTCACAGTAGCTTTCCATCTTCCCAGTCCAGTCCAGCGTGTAGCTGTAGAAAGAAATTTCTACAGTGAAGGCCTTGGAAAATGGTTTTGGTTTTTCCCCCACCCTTTGCTGTCACAGCATGCCTGCATTCGCAGCTTGTTACTGCTTCTCCAGCTCAGTCAGTGGAGTCTGTTTTACCCCAAGGTGCCTGCTTTGCACACTTAACATGGACCCTAATCCCACTCTGGTCTGAGACTCTCAGGTGGTGACCACGGTCAGGACTGGATGTGGGCCTTCCATGAGCAGTTAAGCTAATCCAGTGAATTCATGATTCTTTCCTCTCTGTACTGTTGTGATTAAGTATCCGAGTTCATTTGGGTGCATCCATGCTTCATTTTAACCTGTGTCTTGCAGATGCACTGACTGTGAACATTATGTCTAGTAGTTTAACGGGTATTGGATATCACTGGGGTATTGTACTGCCTTTGTACAACTTATTTTGTAAGAAGGTCATAATCCTAAACAGATGTGTGGCTTCAAAATATGCTTAACTTGACTTTTTATTTTATTCTATTTTCCACCTAGGTATCACATGCTGTTGCAAAGCTAGTATTAGTTAGTTTCCACTGGCAAATCTCAGAGATTTTGGAAAGGTAAGTTTAAATAGTCTTCTCTCTTCTATGCTTAGTGCTTTTGCCCCTTGCTTTGCAAGAATGCACAGGGTGGTCCATAGGTGTCTTTTTGGCAAGTGTCTTTGAACCTAAAAGCAGGCCATACAGTCTATTTGGGAGCAGAGGAAAAACATTGTTTTGTTGAGGCTGCATTGCCTGTCAGAAATTTGTGAACAGGGAGAGAGTAGAAGTGGCAAATGTCTTTCAGTCTGAGGAATTATCATCCTGCTGGGAACCCTGTAGAAGCATTTAGCTTAAACTTTGAGATAACAGATTGAGAGTGCTGCATCTATATTTATTTATTTTAACAAATATAAAGGTAACATACGTTCTGTTTTGAACATATGAGCCATAAATCTTGAAGAAGCACTGAACCTATGCTGGTGTATTCTTTAGTGTTACATTTGCATTGAAGCTTTTGCTCCTTCGGACCTTAAGTGATGCTTTTTTCTAAGCTGACTAACATTGAGAGAATAGGAGACGGTTTGAGAAAACCAATAAGTGCAGCCCCTTTGTGGCTTGGTCAGTGTCACTGTAACTAAGTCCTCTAGCTGATTTCAAAAGGAGGGTTCGGACTCTACCCAAACATATACGGGAAGCGTGTCAGGAGGCACTGCTGTCTGGCAGCCCCTCCAGAAAATACTGGCTCAGAACTTATCATTGTCTGTAAACAGAGAGCACATCAGTCTGACTCATTCTGCCATGCCATTTTTTGGCTCTGTAGCCAGCAACTTCATCCAGAGGATGTATGGGAAATGCATCCTATGCATGGATATTGCTGCAGCATCTGTTGTAACTGGCTCGTTGGTTACCAGGTGTTGAGGAGTTTTTAGACCAAAATGGGTATGGATATTTAAACGTGCACAACCCAGCTTTTGCACCAGAATAAAAGCTAACTTTGCAGAAGAAGCAGCTACTGTAGAGGACACGCTGTCCTTAAGGTTTCTCTTTGTAATATTAGGAAGTTGTTCTGCCTTGTACTCCTCTCATTTCTCATGCCTAACTTTCCTCGGTAGTCCTTGATTTGTTACTTTGTAGTCTATCAATTTGTAGACCAGAATGCTCACATAGCTGTTTTCTATGGGAAAGTATAATAGTGTATGTAGCTAATGATTGCTTGTTGCTAAAGGAGAATTGTCCTATCAGCTTGTTACACAATAGCTTGTTTCACCTAAGTTAGGTATAAAAGTGTGTTATGAACTTTGATTAAACGGCTTCACTTGATCATATTGGTCGTGTGTTGTCCCTTATTCCTCCGCAACCAGGCATCCTGTGAAAGCTTTACTCTGGGGAACGTGGAGGGTGAGATTCCTGCTCAGGGTGATTTTGCAGGTCAACTGATGAGATTTAAACAAGAGGAAGTTTGGGGAAGGATCTACTTCTAAAGCTCTGACTTTGCAAGTTATACTGCGGTTGATCAGGTCTTCAAACATCTGTCTTGGTACAAAGTGACATTATTAAAGGAAAGCTCCCTAGTACAACTAAGAAGTGCTAGTGGAGAGGGGGGATTTACAACATTGTCACAATAGTGATGCTGCTGTTTCTGATCGTCTAGATATAGGCTTTCCTCTGCAACAGAAATCACAAACAGCAGAACACATTTAATTCTAAGGCTGCTGATAGACAGCTTCATATGCCTAAAGGGTGATAATCTGTCACAGAGTAAATACTTGACTAGATAACAGACTGGAGTCAAAGTGAGACCTAATCAGGATAGCTTCGTTTTACAAAGGAATAGGAGACAGACAGGAGCCTCACTGGAGTGCAGTGCTAATACAGGCAGTGCTTCAGGAATGCTTTAGGAGTGTGGACAGAAAAATCTTAGCTTCAAAAATAATTTTTCAGGGAAGGGGGAGAGCTGTAGAAAAATATTCATCAAGGAGTACGAGGGAAATTCTCATCCATTTCTCTTTCTGATTTTGAAGAAACTCTCATAAAGTTCTGTTGATGAGCATTCGGCTCGCTGTGTGGAGGAGCCTCACACAGGACACATTCCCACTTTTCTTGTGGTAACCTACCCTACCATTTGCACAGAGCCTGTTATTTATTCAGAGGAGAAGGATGAATTTAATAAAGCAACATGTATTCAGAAATTGATTTGATCGTTTTTCAATTGCCTTTCAGGCACAAGTCTAATGCTGCCCAATTGCTAGTAGAAGCACGAGTTCAGCCCACCTCATCCAAACATGTAAGTATGCTAACTATTTTGGTCTGCTCCCTTGGCAGACACCTCTGGCCTGAAGATTGCGTTACTAATGGCATAGTCTGTCCCATATTAACCCTTTGTAACCTCAGGTCCAACACCCTAACTCAACGATGGGTTTACTTTTTAAATGGAAATGTATTCAAGAGATGTCTTAACTTCTAAATAGCAGCTTTGCTATTGTCTTGCAAGTAGTGTTCATGAATTACTTGCCTCAAGAAAATTAAGCTTTTTTTTTTGGCGTGAGGGATGGTAAGCAATGGAAGGAGTGGAGTGCTTGGGCTTGGCTACCTCTTCCAAATTCTGCTCTCTCTGTAGAAGACAGTCAGGGAAAGCTCTGGCTGCAGAGAGTGAACAAAGCTTCTCTGTGGCTGGAACAGAGTATTTTTAATATTTTTCTTGAGATAATTCTTTGCTGTGCTGCTCTGCTCAGGGATGCTCAAGCCAAATCTCACAGTGATGTTGCTGCTGCTGAGCCAGTCAGTACTGATATCTGAACCAACAGCTTGTGTTTTGCAGCCAGGGCTACATAGGTCTACTGGTTTGGGGTTTTTCCCTTTAAGAAGAAAACGTCTTGTTGTAGTTTACAGGTTTTGTTTACAATAGGTGACTTGGTACAATTCACAGTTACCCCAGATAACATTGCAATGTGTCAGATTTTGAGTTAATAAAAATATTACATCTGAGAAACACTCTTTGGGCTGGGGGGAGGGGAGATTTTGAAAGCCTGATTTGGCATCCGAGCTGACCTGTAACTAGCAGGGGGTGAAAATGATAAAACAGCTGACAGGAGTAAGCTTCATGGACTCAAAATAAATTATCTGCCTAGAGTCTAGAAAAAAAAGCTTTGGTATTTGAGGTAACTGCAAATAAGTCCATGTATTTTGAGATTTGCCTGAATCTTTTATCAGCTGTCACTTAAGTATTCTCCACTGCAATGGAGATGTAATCTTGACAAACTTGGTTTGGTAGGTGATTCATTAGAGCCTTTTGGTATGTGCTAGAGCAAGTTGCTTTGTGCTTCTGCTCCTGATGCAGAATGGTGATGATTTGGGAGCAGATGCTCATACTGTAGAGCAATTGGCTCTATACGGAGAAGCTACAGTGGTGAGCTCAGAGGGACAGCCTTGCTGTTCGAGTTGAGCAGTCGGTGTAGGCAATCAACACAGTTGCAGTTGTAGTGAATCTTGTTCTTGTCCATAAGGGCAGCTGTTTAGAACAAAGTTGCTTTATTTCCTTTTTCATGTGGTCATGCTATAAAACAAGCTCTGTTGGTCATGTGGCTGGGTATCGTGCTGCTGCTTCTCTGTGTCTCTGGCATGCAGAGCTAGGCATGGAAGCTGATGACTGCCTTGTACAAGCTTCTAGAAGAGCAGCAAAGGTTTAAGTAGATGAAAAGTGATCATACGACTTCTTGGTGAAAGGGGAAATGGGGACGTAAAAGCAAGGCTCTTCAAAGCTGTTATCACTTCGGTGATGTGCTAGACCTAGTTCTTCAGGTTCCAGGGGTGAGCTGAGATGTGTTAGAGGCTTGATGTGTTGTCTAGGAATTAGTTCTGCGCTACCTGAGGGGAGATCCAGACTGCTTCCCAGTGGTTTAGTGAAGCAATAGCAGGATTATGCCTGACTTGAGACAAACCCTCTAATCCTTTTCAGATGAAGGGATGGTGCCTGCTTTGTCAAATGTGGCATGGGCGGAAGATAAGAGATGCGAGGTGATGGTCTGTCAACTCCTTCTCCTCTTTGCATATACACTTTGCACCTTCAGTTGCCTACCCTCTTACCCAAAATCATTTTCCAGTAAAAGGGCACTGCTAAGCCTGCTTCCAGCGGATGAGATGAGAATACTCGGGAGCACTGGGATGCTTTCACGGTAATGCTGATTTGTCTCTCTCCCAGGCAATGGTACATTCCTCCCATCACTGCGCAGTGTGCATGCAGTTTGTCCGGAAGGAGAACTTGCTCTCTCTGGCTTGTCAGCACCAGTTCTGTCGCAGCTGTTGGGAGCAGCATTGTACAGTGCTCGTCAAGGATGGTGTCGGAGTCGGTGAGTTTAAGGCAGATATGGTACAGGGTCTCTATTTGTTATGTTGACCGTTTTGATGATGACTGGCTGAATTGGTCTAAAACATCTCTGTAATGACAAAACAGAGTGTGGAATGAGTATTTGTGACAAACTTAATTGAACTAGTGATCACTAATCTGATTCCTTGGTTATTGTTGGCATACCACCGGGACAGCACTTACTCCTGCCTATCAAAACATGCAAGCTGATAAATCCATGCACGGCTTTTCTTCTCTCGTGATCTTGAGAGCATGATTGTAACAAGTTAGAAGCTGCGAATCTGCTGCATTTTGAGTTTGCATCTCTTGTGAAGTGTTGTTGCACTGCCCCAGAGTGCTTGTGGATGCAAGCATCTGTTCCCTTTGTTTTGGGTAGAAGACAGTTGTTGCCAGAGTTGCTTTGGGCTTTTCCTAGCCTGTCTTCCATGCTGGCATGGCAGTAACATGCAATTTTTTACTTTAAGTGTCTGACCTTGAGAATACCGGTTGAAGCGCTTACTGGTCCTGGATGCACATGTGCCCTGTCATCTTTTGGTGAAGACAGTTGGGCTTCAGCCTTTCAGCAGCCCAGATTTGTTTCACAGTTGTGTCCTACTTGCACAACAACAGATAGCACCCAGGAAACTGTGTTGAACGCTCTCTGTGCAGTCACTTCTTAGTATAAGTTGTGGTGAAACATTGTTTCCTCCTCTCAGGGGTCTCCTGCATGGCTCAGGACTGCCTACTTCGGACACCAGAAGACTTCGTGTTTCCATTGCTGCCTAGTGAAGAGCTGAAAGACAAATACAGGCGCTACCTCTTCAGGGACTATGTGGAGGTATAGGGGTTTTTTCAGTTTTAAAATATACTGGCTTAATTCACTGATGACTTGCAGAAATTTTGCTTGAAGTGCCTTGCATCTTTGATTAGAACTGCAGTAACTGCAGCAAAATTGTCCCTGATAAACATGATGTGGCTGCTTCTGTAGGACAGCCTCACTGATAAAATGCTCTAGCAAGTTGCCAGGGTAAATTCTGATGTAAGGTCACCGAGTAGCTCCTTGGCTGGTGCTTGGCTCTTTTCCTGAAGCGGATTTCTCAGAATGTTGCAGCTAAGAACTGCAAACTTCAATCTGAATTTTAAAGTCCTTCTTGCTCTTGCATAGATATTTTAGTCTCTCATCTTAGCGTAGCCCAACTGAATTGGCTTTCTCAATAGCACTTTATGTGAGGTCTTTTGAAATAAAAGCAGCAATCGTTAAGATTAAACGTGCAGGAAATATTCTGGTAGCTGGGAACAGACTGGGAACACTCAAGAAGCAGCGAAGGAGTTTAAGAGTGGTCACCTCTCTTCAGTAAGAGATCCTTTGTGAGGGAACAGCCACTACAAGAGATCAACTCAATACATTCTGAGGCATAAAGAGAGGACAAGGAAAAATCTCAAATGGAATAAAATTGTTTGTTCAGTATCTTGGTGGAGTCTTATGGTTGTGTTACTGCACTAACCTGGTCTGTAAACCTCCATTTGAATTCTCTCTTCTAGAAAAGCTGTGAGTAACTGACACTCCCTTTCCTCAGGTGGAAAAGGTTTGTCTGCTCTGTTAGCCAAGATCTGGTGACAGTTCTCACTCTTTTTCACCAAGAAGTAACTGACTTGTGTATTTTTGAGGATAGGCGTGATTAAACTTGGATAATGCTCTTCTGCACCCACTGCTGACTGACCACCTTGGTATGTTCGCAGAGCCATTATCAGCTGCAGCTATGTCCTGGTGCAGATTGCCCTATGGTCATACAGGTACAGGAGCCAAAAGCCCGGCGAGTGCAGTGCAATCGTTGCAATGAAGTGTTCTGGTAAGAAACAGAGAAGGTTAAAGATCGTGGGGAAAGTCTGTGCTGTCCTCAGAGCTACTCCATTTGCTTGCCAACAGGTTCAGTCTGTTGAAATATCTCAAGTGCTGCTAGAGTTGTTTGTAATTTGAGTTAGCTTGAGTAATTGGATGCTCGGGTTCTGACTTCTGCAGGTGGTCAGCCCTCTTCTTGCTTCCTAAACGGCTTGGAAGTTGGGTGTTCTGACAACCAGGGAATGCAGGGCTTGGGTAATGAAGGAGTTACAAATCTACCATTCTCATGCTTGCCTCAGTTACAAATGTTAGTACAGTCCAAGTGACCAGTAGAGATTCTGGTAATGGATGTGGCCTCGCTGCTATCTGCTGGTATTGAGTTTTTAAGTTTATTACATATTTGACTCCCGGAGTGTCTGGCATATGTTTCGGCTGGTGTGAGAATACATTTCTGCTG
Source organism: Phaenicophaeus curvirostris (assembly GCF_032191515.1). Lineage (NCBI taxonomy): Eukaryota > Metazoa > Chordata > Aves > Cuculiformes > Cuculidae > Phaenicophaeus > Phaenicophaeus curvirostris. The sequence goes on from NC_091402.1 coordinate 14,988,866, forward strand.
CATAGGAACACTAGTGTTCCTTCTCTGACTTCAAGTGTATATGGGACCAGAGCAAAAAGACAGCTTGCGGGGCTGCTGAAATGTCTTCTGCTCCGGCGTATCCAGAATCACTGCTGTTGAGAACGTCTGAGGAGCACAATACAACAGGTTTAGAGATGCAGGTTGCTGGTGTCTCTATGCAAATGGCCCTTACTCACCTGGTGGCAATCAGCTCATGCTAACGCAGGTGCCTTGATAGCTACCACTGGAGTAAGGCTACTTGTAAAGCCACTGGTAGAAGGCCTCAGGTCACTCTCATCCTGACTCCAGTTTCTGAACAAGAGGGTCAGGGTTTATTGGAGCTCAGCCTTAGTCTTTCACTCTAGCAATGCACATCCCTTACCCATGCTTGGCCTCCTAGATTTTGGTCGTCACTGGGGAAAACCTCAATTCTTGAGTCACTTCCTTGGAAACTGATCTGTCTTTTTTTCTTTCTTCCTGTTAAGCTTTAAGTGTCGGCAGATGTACCACGCACCCACAGACTGTGCTACCATTCGGAAATGGCTCACCAAGTGTGCAGATGATTCCGAAACAGCCAACTACATCAGCGCTCACACTAAAGATGTAAGGACAAGCACCTGCGTGTCTTTTTTTGTCCTCTAGCCCTGCCTGGGAAGCAAGATACACCTCCATACGCAACATAGCATTGTGTGCTGCTTTTTCACAGACTGTGGTTTCTCACAGCTTCCTCAGCACTGTTATAGAACAGAATTGAATGCTTTGGGAACACTTTGTGCAGAAAATCCAGTTGCTCTCCCCTGGTAAGGACCTGGTGGTCCTTATTTCAGACCTGGTGTGAATGTCTTGGGCAGCCAGGTGTGCTGCCTTCCCATGGGGAAAGGAACTGTGGCTACTTCAAAATGATCAGTGGAGATGTATTTCAAATGAAAGAAGAGAATGTAGTAAGATTAGAGTCAGTATCAAATAATGCATTGTACTGTTTAAACCTGAACAGCTGAGTGAAGTATTGTGTGCTGGAAGATGAGGGAGATAAAGTCTAGATTTGGCAAGGAGAGCAAAATAGGGTAGAAGTAGTCTGTAAATTAGACATTGAAGTACTTCTAGTAGATTTAGACCTAAGAAAAAGAAATACTATTGCATATTGTGCCCTTTAATAGTATTACTATTTCCATACATGAAATAGTAATACATATTGTGTTGCGGATACAATACCTTTATCCTCTAGATCAGCTGTTGCAGATTGGAACTTCTGATGTCTTTTGGGGATTTGGTGGCCTGACTGCAAAACAGTTCTTAGCTGGCTTTTGTTCTACCCTAGCCAATGGCAATTGTGACAGTGCTATTTATCTGCAAACTTCAGTTGTGTTAAGAAAATTGGTACTTAGATAGACTAGAGATTTTAAATTCCCTTCTTACTCTGGAGAAGGTATCAACATGTGATGGCATTGTTTCTGCTATGCTCTTTTGTAAAATAAGGTTCTGGTATATTGAGCGTTGTCCTGGCATACATTTAGCCTGCCGCTAACGTTTATAAAAAGCAGCAAAACTCTTCTTTGTACCTGTACAACCCAAAACCATGTAATTGAACTTGACACTCCAGAGCATCAGGGGCCTGGTGATGGAGCGAAGTATACAGCTCTCCCTGTGGTCAGCCGGATTCCCTGCAGCTAAGCTGTCAGTGTTAGTGGCTCCTGAAGGTGGGGCAGAGTGCTGATCCTCTTGTGGTCTAATGAGCTGCGGAAGCTGCTGTCATATATGAACTAATTATGTCCCTGTTCCTGAGCAACTGCTAAATGGTAGCTCAGTAAGACCTTCCCTTTTACAAGGAGTAACAACAGTGAACTTGTTTTCTTGAGCAAGCCGTCCCGTGCTGCTATGTAACTTCCCTGGCTTTGCCTTTCTGCCTCCTATTTAAATGGAGCTGTCAGGAGTTGATGAGAGGCAGGGTGCATCTGTGTTAACGTTCTCATATATGCATATTTAAAATAATAAAAAAAGCTGGAGGGGAATAATCATGCAAGTATTGTCATTCTCCAGAGGGCTGCTAGAGATAGAATTGGATCTAACAACTGCTTCTGTTTCCCCAGTGTCCCAAGTGCAATATCTGTATTGAAAAGAATGGAGGCTGCAATCACATGGTGAGCAGTTCCCTGAACATGTCAGACCTTCCTTGTTCTTCCTTGTTTTTTCCCCCACTCTCCACTAACCAGTGGCTCCTGTCTCTTCTTTTTCAGCAATGCTCCAAATGCAAGCATGGTAAGTAGGATTTGGAAACAGTTTTCTCTGGAATGTTTCTTAGTGGTGGTGTTCTTTTTTTTCTGTGATGTGAAGACAAATTGTAAACATCAACTGAAATTTCCACATAAACCCCCAGTAAAAGGTTAACAGGATATTAATTACAGACTTGTGTGTGATAGTGCTTTTTTTTTCCCAACTGGCTGTGATTGCAGCTGGGTTGTAATTCGGTGTTGATTTGGTTCCCTCTCCTCGACATGTCCATTGTATAAGAAGTCTCCATCTCTATCTCTTCATTAACAGTGGAATCCATCTCAGAGGAAAGCAGTAAATGCTTTCCATGTGCTTGTATTTGTCATCAGCTGAAAATAATGGCAAAACTGACCCGTTTACTCAGATCACTTTAAGTCCTTCTGCTTAATGATGGAAATAATAAGCTTCAACCTAGATGAATCTGCAGTAACTGTGAATTGTTCTGCAGAAAATTATCAGTTGGACTTCTCAGTCCACCTCTGTGCAATTAGCAGCCTGAATGTCTTTGGCCCATTGTGTGGTCCCACAAAATGACAGCCAATTCTTGCACTTATCTTTTCATGGCAGAATTAATTTCTGTTGCCTTGGAGCGAGATAGCTTGTATTCAGCCCTCTAAGTTGAGTGCACCACTAGGAAATTTTATAATATCCAAACCTTATTTAGAAGATAATTAAAGATTACTGTCCTCTCTCATTTCCTTTGCTTTGGGGTCCTCAGCAGCACTGGACGTGATTTGATGGAGCTGTCACAAGGGTGAGCATGCAAGTGCCAAGGTACCATGGTGATTAGCACTCGAGAAGGCTGGTGAACTCTGGAAATACAATTTCAGTCTCTTATTATGAGTAACACAGAAGTGATTCCTATGTAGCAACTTAATCTCCATCTTTTTTTCCTTCCCAGCAGAACACTCACAGCCTCGCTCTGAAATCAGGAAACTGTTGTGCGGGTTTTGCTGTTTCTCTCTTTCCTCCACTTTCTTTCCCATTCAGTGGCTCCTAATTTGAAGTGTCATAAACCACTGATACCTGAAGTTACCTGGCTAGTTCCCTCCTCAAGAGAACTGAAGGCAGACTTTATTTTGCATGAGTTACTTCGCTTTTGGATTTGATTGTTCATATTTCATTCAGCCAGAAGTCTGCATGGGGTGGTTTGCCAGTGGTGGGGAGGACGCACCTCACAAATAAGGCTGCAGCCTGCCTCTTCTTTAATCTAGAGTGACAGCCTGTGCAGGGCGCAAGTACGGTTCTGCCAGTCAGTCTTGGTATACAGGATGCAGTACTTCAGGATTTACTTTCCGTTGTTGCAGGGGAGGCTGTAAACTGAAAATCTTCAAGACAGGCTGGTATTTTGGGCTCACTATTGTGTTCCGTTATGCAAGATAATACAAAATGTGTATGTTTCTTGGCTTAGCAGAAATATCTGAAAACAGGTGGGTTGTGTCTCCTGAAGCTTTTCTCTCTCAGGAGTTTTTTTTCTGTGCATCACAGTGGGTTTTTTTGCTGTTTTCTGCAGACTTCTGCTGGATGTGTCTGGGAGACTGGAAGACTCACGGCAGCGAGTACTACGAATGCAGTCGGTACAAAGAGAATCCTGATATTGTAAACCAGAGTCAGCAAGCACAGGCCAGGGAGGCCCTTAAGAAGTACTTGTTCTATTTTGAGAGGGTAGGAGACATCTCCTTGGCCAGAGCTGCTGTAGCCTTTTAATGCTCCCTGCCTGGTGCAAAGGTCATTGCCAGCAATCTCCGTGCAAGAAACTGCCCAAAAGAATCTGTGCAGAATTTTCAGGCCCTGTTGTTTTTCATTCAAAATCCTGCCCAGCAAGTCCTGTCCCAACCAGTAATGTTGTACCCAAAGCAAATCACATTCACTCCTGTATTTCCTTGTGCTAAAGAAAATCAGTATTACCTGTGTGCCACTGTACTGTTTTACTGCAGGCTGAGTGCTGCTGCAGTAGATAGATATTGCTCCTGTCATTTCCTTCCAGGATCGGGGAACATCAGCTCTTTACAGTATGTCTTTATGGAGACAAAGACTAAAGAAACTGCCATGCTTAGAGTTCCATTGGCAGAAGCAAAGTTTTCCTAAAATTTCATGTAATTACATTTTTAAAAGTTGCAGTCAGAGCGTCTCTGTCCACACAGCAGGCTCGATGCACCTGGCCATACAGTGCGATTCTAGAGCAGCATCTCTAGAAGAGTACGTGGTAGAGGTTCAGTGCTGCTGCACTTCAGTTTCCCCATTAAAATGAGTTTATTCTTCACACCATGAGCCAAGTCTTTTGGTAAAATAAATGTGCTTATTCCTCAGTCTCCAGAACAACAGGCTGTGAGAAATAGCCCTGCTTACAATGTGCACATAGATGCTGGAGTTCACTGAGCCCGTGTTAAATGTCAATTTAAACTCTTGACCTTTCTATAGGAATTCCTTAAGTAGGAGAATCGCCGTTACTTTCCATCTTGTTAGACACAAGGTCATTGTGTGACCAGAAGGGATTCCCACTCTGAGGAGTTGGGTTTGCTCCCTGCTCTTTGCTGTTGTCAGTCTGTTGAATACAGCCTCTGCTGCTTCCTACGGGAGATGCTTCCTCGCTGTTCTTTCCTGCAGCGTGTCTTGCCTTGCTGGACTCCTACCCCACTTCAATTTCTGCTTGCTAGAGCTTGTGCTTTTGCAGCAGCAGTATTCTGGTCTCATGCTGTTTTTTCTTTCCCTATCTCCCCACCCTCACCCCTTGCAGTGGGAGAATCACAATAAAAGCCTACAGCTGGAGGCACAGACGTACCAACGAATCCAGGAGAAAATCCAAGAAAGAGTTATGAACAACTTGGGAACGTGGATAGACTGGCAATACCTACAAAATGCTGCAAAACTGCTTGCAAAGGTGGGTAGTTGTGGCTTGTTTGGCACAGAGAAGAAAATACGCACCAGAACGCTAAATTCACAACACCGAGGGAAGAAGGGAATTCAGGAGTTCTGGGTATGTGGGACAGTACCTCTGATCGAGGACATGAACTTAGCCAAATATCATCTGGAAGTGACCTCCATGAAGTTATACTTTACTGCACAACTTCTTCCAAAGAAGGTTTAGGAAATTCCACTCTGAAGTGTCCAGTTGTCCTTGTAAGAAGGTGGCTTCTTAGTCTGTAGTGGTCACACAAATGTGACTCTGCCAACTTCCAAGTCTGAGACTTTTGTCCTTTTTTTCTCTCTTCCTCCCACTCCTCAACAGTGTCGTTACACCCTGCAGTACACATATCCATATGCCTACTACATGGAGTCTGGTCCCAGAAAGAAATTGGTAAGATGTTTTGCTCTTTTTTTTTTTGTGCTGATAGCTTTTTGAGGTGTAGCTGGCAGCATGGTGGGCTGAATTCCAGAGCTTGGCAGTGTCTGAAATGTTAGTCCTGAGTTTGAGGCATGGACAGGACAAATAATAGGTGGATTTGCACCTTTCCTCTTCACTTCGAGATGACCAGCAGCTCGGTCTTCTGATACATTATTTCCCAGGGCAGCACTGCACTTTCTCTAACACACAATTTATCCAGAATGTTTTGAGGCTGGAAAAGTGTGTTTGTTCCTTGGTAAGACTTGTCACGGTGCTGTGGGCCATATCTCCCGGGAAGAGCTGCTGGAGGATAGCTTTTCCAGCCTCCAGTCAGGGTGTAGCTTTGCTTTTTTTATTCCTGCTGTAAGTTCCTTGCTTGCTGGCTTGGAGCATCCCATGGGCTGGGCTTGTTCAAAAACAGCCCTGAATTGACTGGAGACGTTGTTTCTTTGACTCGATTATCCAGTAAAACCTGTTATCCAATCTCTCCCCGTAGCATCATACATATTCTCTGAGGCTGCCAACAGATGTTCTGGGTCTGACTGTGCCAGTGGAACAAGTTACTGCTCCCAGCAGCGGGTAACAGTCCCCGTGCCCTGCCTGCAGAGCTGATCACAAGAGCATTTGGTGACCCATTTATGGCAAAATTAACTGAGTTAGAAGATATTTGTCAAAAAAAAAAAAAATTTTAAAAAAGATATTTGTTTATAGTCTGACTGGGTTAATCTTGAGTAATGCAGATTGGGAAGTTCTTACAGAAGAGACTCCTGGAAGGCGTCTAGCTGAAGGTGGATAAGGAGGAGGCACAAACCTGCTCTGCCAGCACAGCTGTCAGAAGAACACATTTGTCTGCTCCTCAAGTGTAGCGCGTGATACAAAACTGTTCCACTAAACTAGTTTCTTGTTGCTGTCTTTACTTTTGCTCTTTGCAGTTTGAATATCAGCAGGCCCAGCTGGAAGCTGAAATTGAAAATCTCTCATGGAAGGTGGAGCGAGCAGACAGCTATGACAGAGGGGTGAGTGTTCCTCTTGCTTGAGCCTACTGGCCAGATTTTGTTTGTTGGGCTTGACGCTTCTGCAGGAGCGCTAAGGCAGTCAAGTGAGGGTTCTGGGAAACTAGATCAAAAACCTCACCATCTAATCAGCAGATGTTTTAGAAGTGGAGTGCTCGCTGCCTTATGAGAGAGGAGGGAAGGCTGCAGTGAGCCTTGCAAACTGAAAGAGGACCAAAAAAAGCTCTGGAGGAGCTGCGTGTAGCCCTCTGGTGAAGAGCAGATCCTAACAGTTTCTACCTTCTCTTCTACCAGGACTTAGAGAATCAGATGCACATAGCAGAGCAGAGACGGAGGACCCTGCTGAAAGACTTCCATGACACATAAGACAGGAGGAAGTGACAAAATGCAGGGGTGAGAGCAGCAAGTGAAGTGATGGCAGCTTCACCGGTATAAGCAGGCACTGCCTCTGGGAGAACACGGCCAAGGACAAAGCCACCCCTCCCCTTGCAAGTCAGACACATGCAAACACCACATCTTAGTCCAGTTTGTTCTCTTATCTTTCTGTTTCTGCCAGGCTAGAGGCCAGAGTTCAGATTGGCATATTTCCTGGGACATTTCCCTCCTGACCGTGTTGGTTTCAGAAGGGGAGGGAGTTTTTCTCTGAAAGGCTGTTAATAGTATTAGATCATTACAATTTATGTAATTTTCAACGGTTGTACAATTATACAGGCAAACTTTAGAATAACACACAACCCTTTTTGAAAATAAATTGGCAGTGGAGTGTTTTTCCTTAATCTGCTTGTAAATTTAATGGGATTTTTCCCCTCTCCCCCTCCCTTCCTCTGACCTCAAAATCCTCCTGGGCACTGAAGGAGGTTACAAAATATCTCAAGGAGATTTCTCCATGCTCTTTTAGAGGGCATTGTAGCATTGGCGTTGCAGGAGGAGAGTGGCTGGTGTTAAGAGTGGCTGCTGCTGCGTCTGACCCAACAGTACCTGCAGTGGCCGTGATTTAGGATGATGACATGCGACATCTCTTTTCTTGTAAATCAGCTGTGCAAAATCCTGCTACACGAACAAAAGCAAACGGAGGAATCGTAGGGGAGAGACCAGGTTAACACGAGGGGATAGGCCTTGAGTCAGGTCACGTTCTACATTCGATTCTACATTTGATTTAGGTCTTCCATGTAGATTTTTGCTTTACTCATTTTTGTGGGGAGGATGTTGTATTGCCAAAGTGAGTGATGAGGGAGTAGTAGCATACAGTTGTTAATCAAGGCTTGGGAATTTTGCAGAGTGAAACAATCCATGTTATAACAGTGCCATGAAGCCTGGTAAAGATTATTTGTGCCTGCTGGGTAACATGGCTGAGAAAATTTGATCCCATGCGTCAAGGTGAGACTAAACACCGGTATATTATGAGGCAGAAGGATGATGTGTAACACACTCCCTGGCACGTGTTGGCAATGTGGGCAGGCACCTGAATACAGGTGCCCTGCTTGTGCAGTGCCTGCACCAAGCCAGGCAGAAAATTAACTAGCAAAATTAATTTATTTGTATATTAGTATTGATACTGGTGGGGACTTATCAGAAAAAAATTGATTGTTAGGAGCATGTGGAGCTTTTTTATTAACATTCTTTTTTCTAATGTAAAATATACACTAAAATAAAAATATGAAAACCTAGTTCATCTTAGTAGGGGTTAACGTGGAAAAGGTTACTTAAGTGTTGATGCTTCCCTGTTTGCTGCAGGGAGCAGGCCACATGTTAAGATTTCACAGGCATGTATGTTGCCTGCACCAGGAACATGTTATTTGCAGCCAGTAAGGTGGAGCTGAAGTCTGGTTTGAGGAAATCTTCACCTCTGCGGGGAACTCATGGCATTCTCCTCCATGCTCTGTTTGGAAGCGTTGCCTTTGATGCATCCCTGTATTGCTCTTACACAATGTTACTTGGTAAAGATTAAATTGGAGGGGGGGGAGAGTGCTCGATTCCTGCATGTCAGCAGAAGCTAACTCTGCTGCTGGAGCCTTTTTCACCTACCTGCGACATGTGAGCCAGGTATTTGCAGTGCGTATAACTGGGCTGATGGATTTTAATGAGAGAGATGCATCAGTTTAAAAGAGGAGTCAATAGTCAATAGGAGCCAATCCTGTGGCCGTGCGTGTTGCACACAGCAGAAAATTTTGAACTGAGAGGCATTTTTCCCTCCTTCCCATCGCTGGTGTGGAGTGCATCCTCAAGGAATGGGGGAACGTGCTGCCAGGAGCTGCTGGCAGTGGAGAGGGTGTTACAGCAGAAGTGGCTGAGGGTAGAGCAGGATTGCAGAGAGGTGGCTGGAGCCAGGGAGCGGAGCAGGGGCAAGGAGGGATGAGACAATGGTTTCTGGGAGCAAGTGCTGCTTGCTGCGCAAGAGATCTCCATAACCACAACTCCTGTGTTCCTGCTCTGTCCTGTTCCGCCTCCGCTCCAGGCTGGAGCCGTAGGGGTAGATAGGTCCTTGCCACAGCCGCTGCCTCCTGATTTTATTCCCTCCTCTGCTCCCTGCAGCAACCTCGTTGTGCCCTCCTCGTGAGATATTCTAGGCTCAGCCTCTTCCTTCCCCTCCCCTTCCCAAATGATTGTGAAAGTCTGGGCACGCTAGACCCAGGGGAAGGGATGGCGTGGGAGAAGGCTTGCTGAGACCTGGCAGTTTGCAGTGCGTAGAGCCAAAGTTTAAACTGATCTTTGAAAATGTAATGTGCAAAGTACTAATTAGGATAAAAGCTGGTGTTCTCGTTGTCTAAATGTAACTATTCGTAGCACCTAATCTCTTTGCAGAACAGGTACATGGAGTTCCCTGATCCCAAAGAGCTCTCACTTCTGTTACATAATTGTCCGGCTTTGAGCAGATGAGAATGGGGTTTTGTCTTTCTCCCTCCCTCTTCCCCTCCCTCTCCCATGCCCCCACAAAATGCTTTGCTATGAATCCTTGTTTGTAGACAAGCCAGACCATATAGCTGTGGCCAGGCTTACTGAACAGACTGCTGAGCAACAGTAACAAATACTGCACAGCACACCCCCTAATTCTTTCAAATTTTCTGAAACCAGAGCTTTGTCAGCAGTTCTGTTTATTTTAAAAGAAAAAAAAAAACCCACCCTTTTTTAAGATGGGGAAAGTCCTGGTTTGCACGCACAGATTTCTGTACTCTGGGAAAACAACAGGACTGCCTCGTGCAGCGCAGGCGAGGCGACTCCTGTACTGGTGTCCGACAGAAAGCCGTAAGCTCCAAGACCTGCAGAGCACGAGGACTGTTGGCTCTTCACATAAAGTGACTGAAGCTGCTTGAGAGGGAGGCGACAAGGAGGAAACAGAGTTCTTGATGCCAAAAGATGAGGCCAGTTTTTTCCCCTCTGATAGATACACGGCCCTGTTTGAGTCAGCGGGGTTATGAGTGTAGGTGAACAGATAACGGCTCAGGAGCTGCTAATTCTGAGGTGCAAGTTTCCCTTTGGTGCATTACTGCTGTGGATGTGGAATGTTTGCTCTCTTGTTTCTTTTTGCACTCATTTCCAGTTCCCGGGCCAGCCCGACACCTCTCCATCCTTCACCCGATACTCTGATTTCAGCTTCGCTTGTGTTAGTGCGTTGGCTGCTCACCTCTAACAGTCCTCAGGCTTCCCAGACTGTAACACAAAGAATTTTCTACTGATCTCGTAAACTGCATGACTGCTGCTCCGCGCTGCCGGCGCTGTGGGATGGGGCAGCAGGAGGTTTCTGTACCATAGTCTTACACTCTGAATTTTAGACTTTTTAAGCGGGTGAAAAAAAAAAAAATAGAACTTTATTTTTAAATGAGGCGCTTGCTCTGGGAATTCCTTCCCTGGCCCCGCCCGGCTCGGGCCGCGGGGAGCTGGGGCGAACCCCGACACGGGCTCCGCTTCGCCGCGCCTGCAGAGGGGCGCGGGGGCCGCCCGGGAGGCGGATTCCCAGCGGGCGCCCTCGGTTTATTTGAAATAAACTGCGACTTTCTCACTTTCCGGAGGCGTCGCGGCTCTTCTTGGGGAGCGGGGCGGGGAGGGGGCGGGGAGCTCCCGCCACAAGCGCGCGCCCTCCCGCCGGCGCCACGGGCTCTGGCCACGCCCCTTTTGACCTTGGCCACGCCCCCGCGCTCATACCTGGCCACGCCCCCTACAGGGCGTCTTTAAATATGATTGGCCCCGCCTCCTTCCATTGGCCCCGCCCCCCGGCGGTGACGCAGCGCGCGGCCGTTGCCGTGGTGACGCGCGCGCGGGGCGCGATGGCGGCGGCGGCGGAGCCTGAGGGGCCGCCGCTGCCCGGCCCTCCCGGCGGGCGCCCGCGCCCCGTGTGCTCCCGGCCCTATTTCCTCGTGCTGATGGTGTTCGCCCACCTCTACGTCCTCAACGTGCTGGGGCTGCTCCTCTTCGTGCACCTCAGCGCCGGAGAGACCGGCGCGCCGCCCGCCGCGCCCCCGCCGCCGCCGCCGCCGCCCGCCCGCGCCCTCCCGCGCCTCGAGGGCATCAAGGCAAGGCCGCGCCGCGGGTCCCGGGATGGGGGGGAGCCGCGCCGGGCCGCCGCTGACGGCCGCTCTCCCCACAGGTGGGACACACGCAGCGCCTGGAGCTCGAGCCCGGCAGGGTCCGCGCCGCCCGCACGCTCAGCCTCAAACCGCTGCTCTTCGGTGAGTACCGGGCCCGGGGCTCTCCCGCCGCTGTACCCCTCCTTTAACCTCCGCTGTCACCCCCGCTGTCACACCTGGTGCCTCCTGTCGCCCCCCGCTGTCACCCCACACCCCCGCTGTCACCCCTGCTCTCACCCCCTGCTGTCATAGAATCACAGAATCACCAGGTTGGAAAAGACCCACCGGATCATCGAGTCCAACCATTCCCATCAGTCGCTAAACCATGTCATTCAGCACCTCGTCCACCTGTCCCTTAAACACCTCCAGGGAAGGTGACTCAACCCCCTCCCTGGGCAGCCTCTGCCAGTGCCCGATGCTCTCATGTCACCCCTGCTCTCACTCCTGCTGTCACACCCCGTGTCACACCCGCTTTCACCCCCGCTGTCTCATAGAACTATAGAATCGCTAGGCTGGAAAACACTTTTGAGAACATCAAACCCAACCGTACTTGTCTGCTACTAAATCACATCCCAAAGCGCTTCATGGAACCATAGAATAGTGTGGGTTGGAAAGGACCTCAAAGCTCACCCAGTTCCAACTCCCCTGCCATGGGCAGGGACACCTCCCGCTGGATCAGAGTGCTCAAAGCCCCATCCAGCCTGGCCTTGAACACCTCCAGGGATGGGGCAGCCCCAGCTTCCCTGGGCAACCTGTGCCTGTGCCCCACCACCCTCGTGATGAAGGATTTCTTCCTGATGTCTAATCTAAATCTTCCTCCTTCCAATTTAAAGTCATTATAACGAAACAAAGCAGGCTTTCCCTAATTCATAGAATCACAGAATTGCTTTGAGATCATCAAGCCCAACCATATCTGTCCACTACTAAATCACATCCCTAAGCACTTCATCTGCCCAGATGGCAGCTCAACCACCTCCTGAGCAGCCATTCCAGTGCCTGAGAACCCTTTCAGTGAAGAAATTTTTCCTAATATCTAATCTGAACCTCCCTGGGTGCAACTTGAGGCCATTCCCTCTCATCCTATCACTTGGGAGAAGAGACCAACACTCGCCTCATTACAACCTCCTTTCAGATGGTTGTAGACAGTGATAAGGTCTCCCCTCAGTCTCACACTCTCTCTGTCTGCTTTCTCGGGGCTGGCTTTTCCCTTGGGACTGTCTGAAAAAGAGTGGGATTCTGTTTAAGGTATTTACTGCAGTTCCCAGAGGTTACTTGTTCTGGATGGCCCACTTAGAAGAATTTGGGAGATTAACCTTTCCAGGTTTTCCCTTTGACATACCACAGACAGAAGATTGCTGACAAGGACCCCAAAGAAGCTGCCGAGTATTAGGAAGGGATGAGGGACCCCCAAAGTTTTGATAATAAATTATGAGAAAGTGATTTAGTGTTGGTGCTTCAGTACTGAGGAAGGAGTAACAGGAGAAGCGATAGATTTAATGTCTTACACCATTTTGCATCCGTTTGTTCTAGATTTATCTTTATTTCTGCCTGTGCTGGTACACAACCCCACAACATCCTTCTTTCAGATATTTACATTTCTTCTCTACCTTTCTGTGATTTGTGCTGTGACAAGTAAAGTCTCGTTAATTGAACCCCGTGTGCTGGAAATCCACTGAAAATATACAAATTAATTTTGGGGACAGATGATTACAAAATTCCTGCTACCACAAAGTCAGAGAAAACCTGTTGTCTTTGAAAAAGAGTGTTGAGAGTGTCAGATGCTTTCTCAATAGTATAAGAAGGGTTTTTTTCAGATTACAAATCCACATAGAAACCTCAGCCATAAACCAGATAAGTTCTTCTGCCATTTCTCCATATGTGGTGCTCATGGGCTGCAGGTCTCCAAGTGGCTTTCTGACATTCAGTGAACAGACACCTCAACCTAGAACTGACACCTCACAGCCATCACAAAGCTGACCTCATTACCAGAACCACAGCCTGGGGCAATCGCTCTGATTTTCTCTCAGGAAAACTGTTCCCACTTCCTCTGCCCCGCTGGTGCTGCTGAAGGAAAAGAGCTGATCATGGCCTGCGAGGAAGGTGCTGAGGCTGAGAAAAGGCAGGTTGGTCCTGGCAGCCCTAATCCCAAAGATTTTAACTTGTCACTCCGGCACCTCTGTCTGTTCTGGGGGTAGCTTTGCTCCCTGAGGAGGCATCACAGACAGCGATGGACATTCAGCGTTTGAGATGCCACGCGAGTCTGTTCTCCTTTGTCCTCCGATAGGGTCCCTTATTTAGAAACTGCAAGTCGCAAGACAGCTCTTATCTCCTGGATGAACCTGCCAGGAGCCAGCTCTGACTTTAAAAGACTTCCAGAGATTCCTCTATCTATGCAAACAGCACCAATCTAAATCAACTCTTTTTTAAAAACCAAAATTTATTGCATCTCTGTTATTTAAATTAGTGAAAGTGTGTATTTAACTTGGTGGTGTTAGACAAACCCAGGAGCTGCTGGCAAAGGACTCATGAATTTCTGGGGATTTTACTCAGCACGAAGTGTTGTGGCGTGCGAGAGCCCGTTTAAGGGAATAAGTGGCTGGTCTGCAATCTTTGCTTTCAGTGGCGCAGGCTGTAGTGGGACTGCAGCAGCAAACGGCTCGTTAATGATTTAATGTGCGCTCTGTGCTTTGCAGCGTGGCACTGGCACCGGAGGGGAACTTGCAGTTTGTTTTATAAATGTGGCTAAGTCATCTGCCTTGAACCCAAGCGTATTTCATGGAGCCAGAAGAAGTCCCTGCCCTATTTTTCCCCCTCTGGCTACCAGACGTCATTTCTAAAGCTTGCAAGTCAGACCATCTGTGCACTTTTTAGTTAGGAAACACCAGTAATCAAATAACCCCATTAATGGAAAACAAATATCAGACAAAGCCTTTTCAACCTTCAGAGCTTTTATGTGTTCTGTCATGTTTTCCAAATGCAGTCTGTTCAGAAGATGCTGCTGTTGCAGGGACCACCTGGCAGCAGATTCTGTGCATCGGGCAGCCGTTTGTAAGACAAGGCTATAGGGAGAAATAAAAATAGGAAATCTCACTGCGTTTTCCTTCGGCGCCTCAGGGAATAGAAATAATGTCTGCACGAATGTCAGGGCGCAGCTAAATTTCAGTGTGAGTGTCTGCATGCTCGTCTCGGCCCACACTAAATCCAAAGAGGAGATCTCGTTGTGGGTTGTCGGTGTGCTGTACGAGCACAGGGAGGCAATGTGCCTCCATCAAACCGAGTGCTGCTCTCCACAGCTGAGGCTGCAGGCATCATAAACAGAGCAGAAAGCATTTCTCCCAAAAGGCGTTTTCCCCCTTGTTTTCTTATTTCCATCCGGAGTTTAATCCAGTGTAGAAACCTTTCCACAGACAGTGCTTGGTTAGGCAATACAAATCTGACTTGTTTTCTCATTTGGGGCTTGCTCTTCTCTGGTCTGTGGTCTGGAGTATGGAGCTGTAGCTGGTTTTGCCCCCTGCAGGGAATTACAGTCCCTACTTGGGTGAGAGCGTGAGCTGCAGAGAGCTGCCTTTTGCCACCTTTTTGGTCTTTCCTGCATGCAGGGGGAAGGCCAGACAAATGTGTGATGTTTCTTGCCCCCTGTATCCAAACTGCAAGTATCTCCTGCTGTGCTGCGGTTGGGGCTCACCGCCGAGTCCCAAGCAAAGCTGCTGTTGCACCCCAGAGCAGAGGTTTAAATGGCTGATGTCCTGCTCTGCTTTCTCAAGGCCCTTGCAGTATCTTTGGTAGTTCCTCAGATACCAGAATCTTCTGATTCAAACCCAGTTTCTGATGTTAAAAAATGTTTTTTGCTGTTATGCAGAAATCCTCGGCTATCTTTGCTCCGTGCCTTTCCTGCTTGAGAATGCCTGTTTCCTTTTACCCCTGTGGATGCTCATCAGCTCTCAGCGCAGCAAGCTGAAGGGACAGCCTGAGTGACTGATCAATAGTGGAGAATTAGCATTACTTTTTTAAGGGTCCAGGCACTGCTTAGGTGTGATCCTCTCTCCCTTAATTTACCTCAAACTGTTCAAAAGTAAAGAATTTGCTCCATGACCTAAAAAAGCATCTCTTAGCAGTCAGGGAGACTTTCATGTAATCTCTCTGGACAGAAAACAAGCAGGCACTTAGCATCAGTGTCTCAGGATCAAATAATGAAGCTGAAATGGCTATCAGCTCTAACAATGAGACGTAGAAGAAACTGTTATTATATGTCTCTTCTAGTTTGTGCTTGCCTGCAGAGTTCATTTCAGTTCAGTTGTGATGTTGGATCCTACACAAAGCTGTCCATTGCAAGTCCTGGATCTGCAGAGCCTTATGAGAGGAATATGTTAAATCTGCATCCTTAAACTCTGTCTCAGTAAAACCGTGATCTATCACGAGGCCCTATCTGTGGACTACGACTGCTTTGAATCGCCTAAAAATATTGTCTGTACATCTCCAAAACATCACCTGCCAAGGAAAGGAATTTTCTAGCCATAAGGAAAGGAGCAGTTTCTTATTGTTGGAATTGAGATTTTTCAGACCCTCCGGCCAGCCAGTTCGGGGCAGCGATGATGTTTCCACCTCCGCACTGCCTGGTGCAGGTTCCTGTTCTTCTTCTGCCAGGCGTAGGCCTTGTTCACCACCACTTTGTCACTCTGTACGTCACCACTTACAATGAAGACCCCTGCCTGAGTGCCTCTCATGATGTTGTGGACGCAGGTAGCATCTATGTCCAGCCACTGCTGGAGCCTGGTGGGGATTTCGGTTCGGAGGAGCGGGCCGTGCTTCAGGACCTCCACCCTGGAGGCATCTAGGTCAAAGTCCGAGATGGTGGTGGTTATATTCTTCCTCAGGATTCGGATTTTCACTGCTGCAGGGGTTGGAAAAAGAGCTGTTAGTTCTATTTACTTTTCATAGCTCTTACCTACCGAAATACACAGCCAGGACAAGGCTTTCTTGCTGTTTCTGTAATGCAGTGACACATCCATCCAGGCTCCTATAATGCAGTGAACTTGTCTAAGTTCTCATTTGAAGTTACCTTACAGTACTGAGCACCATTCTCACTCCACTTTTCTCGTGAGTGGCAAAGGCTGCATGGGCAGAAACCCTGTAGAATTAGGGGCACAAGCGAGTGGATGCGTCAAAGCCCTGGTCTCGTGCAAATTACTTTTCTCTGAGCTGGGATTTCGGGAGGTAACGTGGCTGCCAGCTGCTCAGGATTTTTAATTTTGTTTTTTTCATGAAGGTTGTGTGCCTGAATTCAAGACAGTATCTTGAAAACTTCCTGCCAGCTGACTGAGCAGAGCTGTTGCTGCCATCTGCTAGGGCTAGGAGAGGGAGAGGCGTGTTGCTAGAACAAGAGTCCTGAAGTTCAAAATAACTAATGTGGAGTTTGCTAAAGGTTTTCAGGGGCAGCAGTTGAAATCTTAGTCTCTGAGGCAAAACCAGTGCTTGTGTTTGGCAGCCACAGAACAAAACCAAATCACAGCCCACAGAAATAAAGCAGGTCTTCACCTTCGATGCTGTCTGGAGCTGAGCCCTCCTGCTGCCGAACAGGTAAGCTGGGACCTGGAAATCCCTGGGATCTGCTGTGAAAGCTGCAGTTCTGCCGAGTCAGTTTGTTAGGGCAAAGCCTTTTTCTGCCCCCACCACTACTCGGCTGTTGGAGAGAACAGCAGCAACTGAGAGGAGAAGGAGGGTTACTCACCAAAATCATTCGCACAGAGGTTTTCCAGAATCTCCCTGGCAGTGCTGGCCTCCTCAAGCTCACAGTCCTTGCAACTGGCTCGGGGCACTGCTGCAACAGAAATTTGGTTATAACACCCTTGTCAAGCTTCACCGGAGAAGGTGTAACACAATTTTGAGACCCGTGAGTGGTGGCTTGCTGTTCCCAAGTTGTGCCTCCTCCTGAGCTACCCAGTCCCTGGAGAGACAGCTTAGGCTTCCAAGGTGGGAAATGTTAATCTCCCCTTCCTATGGCTGGGGCAGATGCTGCTTGTTGTGCTTTGTTTAGGCTTATCAGTGTTTCTGCATGTTTAAGCGCCAGTGAAAATGCCTAATTAAGATGTCCTGGTTTGGGTGAAACAGTAAAGCCATTGGTATGGCCAGACTCCATCCAGTGATGCTGAAATGAGGCGTCCGTTCTCCCCCTAACCGCTGTTGAATCTCTCCTCACGTTTCTCAGTATCTAGGTGTTTAATTTAGTCTTTCAGTCGTAAAGATTTTTTTTTATGTGTAACACAAGTCTCCAAAGGCTTCTGCCCCTTTGTGGTGTTTCCTAATGCTTAAAGAGGAGGCTTGCAAAACATTTCTTTTTGCATGGTTATTTAAACCCTGGACAGAGCTGAAATATCAGGGCTGCAGCTCCTTAGCTCTGTTGGCAGCTCATCTCGCTGCCTGGAGCCTGCACACAAGCTGTGCCTGAGCATTAAGCTTTTACAGCAGTTTTTTTCCCCTGCCCAAACCCTGTGTGGTCTGATGGCACCCGGGGAGCTAATGAATACAATAGAGAGGGGAACAAGCTGCAGTCGGCTTTACGCTAATTTTCTAGGCACGGTGGAGTTTCCAGAGAGAACAAAACTAGAATTTACAATGCGTTCTTTTTTTAAGCATAGCTTAAAGCAAGAAATGTTAGGAATAGAAACAAGGCATTGGGTTTTCAGTGTTACATATGGGAAAACGTACGAGAGAAGAAATCTTACTTCTCCTGCTGGAGGAATTTTCATCTGTGGAGACTGCTGCAATGCACAGTTCGTGGTCTGCGGGGAACTTGTTGCAGTTCAGGATTTCGGGCCAGGGGTAGCCGTAGCAAGCCATGACGGGTGCGCAGCTTCTCTTGACGGCTTCGCACAGGCTGCGGCATGGGTAGATGAGCCTGGGGAGGGGATGGGCATTACAGCAACTCTGGACTCCTGGCGGCAGGCTGGGGGTCAAGCCCTGGCACCGTGCTGCTGCCACACAGGGCTGTGTTGCACAGTGTAGCTCTAGCGGTGCTATTTTGGGGTCTTTGATCTGTTTTGAACATTCATTCCCAGGAAGCAAACAACAAATTTCTGAGGACAGGAGGGACGAGGCTGTTCAATACACGCTGCTGCCAGAAGCCATTTCTTCCACCCAGGGATCTTCTTTAGTTGGCAAAGTCTGCTTACCTTTACAGGTGCCTAATTACCTGATTCCCTTAGCAGCTCTGTATTGTAATGGCTACAAGACAAAACTTTGGATTTTGTTGTGCTGCTGCTGCTGTCAGGCTGAGAAATCCCCTGCGTGGTGGGGCAGGAGCTGGGGAGGGGGCTGCAGGGAAGGTGGGACGTGAAGACAGTGAGCACCAGCAGCAGCAGCAGCAGCGAGAGGGGCAGCTGGGGGCAATGGCAGCAGTGCCTGTGTGGGAGAACAGGAAAATCCAGAGGACTGAATATAGTGCTTCTGCTCCTGCTAGATGAAATGCTCGTGTTTAACTTCCAGAGGGAAGGTCCCTGCTGGGTAATCCAATTGCCCATTGCCAAGAGGGGCAGCACAGCTTCTCGGGGACTGCACTGATCACGTTGCATGCATTTTCTCCTGGGAGGCAAGTGCCATTGCACTCCTGGGGAGCATTACTTGCTACAGCTGAAATAACGTGTGAAAACGTCTTACCTGTCCAAGCAGATTGGTGCAAAGAGGGAGCAGAGGAAAATCCTGGCGTCTGGGTGGCACTCCCTGGCCAGCAAGGGCAGCCAGCTGGAAGACTGCTGGATCACTTCTGACATGGTCTCGTGCTCCAGCAGGTTGGGAATCCTCATCTCCGAATAGCCAATATCGTAGCACAAGGCCATGTGGTGTGGAATGGGTGTGCAGCTGGAGGATCTTCTCAGGTAGCTCGCCCAGGTTCCTGAAGAGCCCCAGAGCAGCAGGCGTGCCAGGAGACCCAGCAGCCATGGGCTACCCAACCTCAAGGGGTGCCTGCGGTGGGCTGTGACCATGCTCAGAGCAAGCTGGGAGCAGGCGAACAGGCGGCGCACCCCAGACTGAGCTGCTCGCGACTGTGGGATGCCTTTTATAGCCTACGAGCCACCTCTCTGTCAATCCATCCTCATTAAGTGCGGCCCTTTCAGAGCCCTCATGGGGAAGACAATGCTCCAATTTTTGTTTGCCAGCGGCCCCGATTGTTTGGATTTTAGCTGGGGTTTGGCTTAGATCAGCAGGTGTGGAAATGAGGGCAGTTGGGGAGGGATGAATGACTTGGCCCATGTGTCTTGGGGCTCTTTCAGATGAGATTGAATCTCTGTTTGACACCAGTGCTCGAACCCATCCCCTTTCTCTTGCCCCAGGATTAGTCATTATTTCATAAACCCCAATGTTTTCCTCTCTTTTGTTTTTTGTAAAAGCAATCAAGTGTTGCTCAAAGTCAATTAGGAGGCATTTGTTTAGCTGGATCTATTGTTGAGCAGGCAGGGAGATAGGATGGTTTCACAGCCAGAAGTTAACTATTTTGGAGAGCTGTGGGTAGAGAGGAACTAATTTGCAGCTGTGGATCGAGGTTGTTTGCAGACGGGATTGGCAGCGCTTAGCTGGAAACCCCCCTACCTTGCAACCTGTGTGACAGCGCACTTTCAGGTTAGCAGAATCTTTGCTTCATTACAAAATCCCGTTGCTACTGCTGAAGAGCAGGATTGTCCTTCCTCCAGCATGTAATTAAGATTCCAGAAGCCGTTATTATTGTAGCCCAGTTTGGGGAACTGGAAATACTGGGGGTGTTGCTTGCCAGTGCACACGGTTCATTCAGACCTGGTGCCATGCCATGAGGTTCAAACCAGCCAGCGGAAGCTGCAGCTCTGAAGCATCCTCTGGCACAAGGGCTCTGCACTGCCTGTGGCAGAAATTGTTTCCTCGGAGGATGTTACGGATACAGCCGGCTGCATTGTGTTTCTTGGACTTCCCAGGAACATCTTATTTGCTCCAGGGCAAGTTCTGGTCTGTGCTTAGCAAGAGACCGACTGCTTATTGACAGTTTGAGCTGATAGGGTTGATTTAAGGTCACGAAAGTAATTAACTTGGGTTTTCTTCCCCCTCTTTGAGGATTGCTGCTATACTGGGGACAGAATATGTTCTTGGCGCATATCTGCAGGTGCTCTAGGGGAGAGCAGAACCTTTGGCCTAGGAGCACTAAAACTCTCCTGCTTTGGTGGGTTTTATTTCTCTTTTCAAAAGTCTCAGCAGCTGGTAACGAGATCCCTGTAGCAGTAACAGGCATCAGCCAGAGGGATCTTCTCAACCTGCTGGGCCACAGTGTAACTGTGCTGTGGAAGGGGACCTCGCCAGCACTTTCCATGCAGCTGGAAATCTCTTAGCCTCATAGTCATCAGTAGCTTTCTCTGCATTTAAATTCACTTGGGATTCCCAGTATTGCATGATTGCTGCTGGTGTTGTGCTGCAAAGGAGACCTGATGATACTGGAATGCTACCTGGGTATGGAGTGTGGTGTCCACCACGTGTGGTGTCTTCCTCTGTAATAATAAATTTGAAGACTGCTTTTAATGGAGGATCAAGGAATGAGTTGGGAATAAGTTTGGAAGTTGTTTCCCTGCTGTTTGAGTTTCATAGTAGAGCACTGGAAGGTGTTTGATTTTGTGCAAAGTGCCACCCTCTCCACGTGAGAGCAAGGAAGCCTGAAACTCTGGCTATCACCGCTGCCCACCGGAAAGGGATTTGGCCTGGTAGAGAAGCAGTTCCCAGAGTGCGATCTCCATGTCACCTTTGAAGTGATAATATGCGGTGATATGCACGTGTTTGTTCTCTCCTTTGTCCATTGTTGTACCTGTGAGAGAGTTTAAGGGCTTGACCTCTGGATCCAAACATTTAGGAACTGCCGCTGTAAAAATACCCACCTTCAGCAGCTCAGGTGTGTGGTGTGTGCTCTTAAGGGGTTCTTCTGATAGAAGGCTGGATGTGTTTGAAACTCCCCGGCTTAAGCAGTTTGTAATGGCCCCGGCACCTCTATTTTTTACCTTCTGAGCGGCCTGCCATCGGTACAGGGTTTCACTGTAGCGATTCCTCAGCCTCTGTCGCTGCTTACGCTTTTGCTGCAGAAATTCCTGACTTCCTGACGGAGGAGGAATGCAAGCTCATCATCCATCTGGCTCAGCTGAAAGGATTGCAGAAAAGCCAGATCCTACCAACAGATGACTATGAAGAAGCCATGGAAATGATAGAAATCAGCCAGATGGACATTTTCAATCTGCTGGACCACAATCAGGATGGGCAGCTGCAGCTCAAAGAGGTAGCGTGTGGGACAGACCAGGGGAGGTTTGCTGGGGGGACCCTCTGGCAGGACCTGTCCCCAGGACATACCCATCAGCATTTGCTTATTTCTATTTCTGAAGTCTTGTGCCGGCCTTGGGAAGTGTCTTGGGAAATGCGCCACAGTTGTGATGCTGTTGGGAGGTAGCAGCGGTCCTTGGCAGGAGATGGGTGTTTTGAATATGCTGGGTAAAATGTTCCTTGTGCTCCAAGTTTCCACTTGCTGGGTGTCCCAGGGAAGTGAGCTTGTAGCGTAGGGACTGCTTTGTGCAGCCTGTAGGGTCTGAATGCGCTCAACTGACCAGGCATCAGCAAAGCAACCCCTGTTAATGACCCTGGGGAGAGATAATGAGCACCTTGTCTGCAGTGTTGCAGTGCCCTTGCCCTGTAGGGCAGCATGCACCAGAGCAGGAGCTGGTGGTCCGAGGATGTCCTTTCCCAGGCTCCTGTTTCAGGTGGGCCAGGGGTGTTTGCTGTCCTGTGGGCAGCACGCATTGTGGAGTACGGGGAACTGACAACCCAGGGAAAGGCTCATTTCTCTGAAGGTCAGAGCCTGCTGAGAGCTCTCCAAGATACTGCATCTCTCTGTCCATGTGGAAAGGAAGTATTTTCTTCCAAACCCTTATCTTGGACAAGTAAATGCATTCACTTTTATCATCAGTAGCTTTATTTTCCCTTCAAGGGAAGTTGCTGTGCCCCCTCCTTCTCATGAGTGGTTAACTGAGTCCCAGCAGTCATTTGCCATGACCTAAACTGGAAATAACGACACTCATCAGCCACTCGCTGTGTGGCTGCCAGATGATTCTCACTGCGGTCGTCTTTCTGCAGAGGCGCTGATGCTTGGCTGGCCAGTGGTCTGCAGAGGAGAACCTCCCAGGCCTCGAGCAGGCAATCTGTAGGGTTTCGTTAGCACAAGAAAGCAGTGCTTGGCGTTTATATATTTATGAATTTCAGGTGTTGACCCATACCCGGCTTGGGAACGGCAGGTGGATGACCCCCGAAAACATCCGGGAGATGTACACTGCAGTCAAGGCCGATCCTGATGGAAATGGTAAGAGCAGCCCCGTGGGAATGGTAAGAGCAGCTCCTCAGTATGCAGGACACCTTGCACAGCTTTGCGGGGCAGAGCAAGAGCCGCGTCCCTGCTAAGGCCTGTTTCTCTAGCTGTGTTCTTCAAAGGAAAATAACGCTGCTTTTAGAGACCTTTGCAGAAAAGTAAAATCAGTGAAAACGTCTCGTCACAGCACTCCTGCCCCTTCACTGCCAGTCTAGCAGCAGGCTAGTTAGAATCATAGAATCACCAGGTTGGAAAAGACCCACCGGATCATTGAGTCCAACCATTCTACCTCCTGGGCATGGATTGTGCAGAAGCAGGAGCAGAACACAACTCAGCTCTCCCTCTTCCCTGTCAGACCTGCCTCGGTGTGAGCCCCACTGTAACAGGACCTTCAGGGTGCACTTCTGCTCCTGTGGTCTGAGACACCCCTCTGGCTCTGACTACGTAGCTCTTCTCACCTGGGCTGCAGGTTTTAAGGCACACCCTCCACTCCCCACCTCCCAGTTGTCAGGGAGACTTCTACAGCAGGCTGGGAGCACTGCATTGCTGGCAGGAGTGGTTGGAATAAGCAGAGGTGAGGGTGGTCTTGTTGGTCAGCCTTTGTCGCTGGCAGCCCTCTCTGCCCCTCCAAACTCCCTGTATTCCATGAGGCCACTTCTGCCTCTCCTGCCCTTGGTCTCCCAACAGCTCCTGCGGGTCCAGAGTTGCACTCTAACCTCTGCTGCACTAATTAGAGTGGCCTCAATTGAGCAACTCACCATTTCCTAATCAAATTAAGTGAACGCGTAGGCTCTGCACGCTGTCTTGCAGTGACCTGGCATTGAGAGCTGCCCGGGAGGAGCTGCTTTGGCGTTGGAGCAGGACCCTTGTGAATGCCTAAATATCCGGAGAGCACCCTGTGCCCTGGTTCTCCAGGCCGGTGGCATTCTTGGCAGGGGTAGGAGCGTACGATTGAGTCGTCAGTGGCTTTTCCACTGTTCCGGACACTAACAAATGAAAGGTCCTATTAAAGTGCTTCCAGATTGCTGCTTCCCTCATTGTTAGATTGGTACGTGACACAGAAACCGGGTCACGACCTGGATGTGATACTGCGTCATCAAAGACCATGTGGCGTAAGGGGAAGCCGGGACAGGGAGACACTAGAAATAATAATGGTGGATAATTTGGTCACTGGCGCCTGAGGAGGTGTCCCAGGGTGACCCCGCTGGCTGGTCCTTCCTCCTGCCCAGGGAGCAGAGCTGGCACCACAGCAGCACTGGGTTTGCTGCCTGAGTGAGCTCCTCTCGCAGCCCACGAGGAGTGCAGGGCAGTGCACTGCAGCGCTCCCCACACTCTGGTCCCAGGCACTAGGTCCCCAGTGCAGGGCTTCCTTCTTCTCCAGAAAGGGAAAACAACAAGCGTGGGGACTTTTCTGAAGGTGATAAAGACCAAAACCCATCCCTTGCTAGTCTGGTCCAAAAAGAAGTACCTGTTTTAGCAGAAGCCATGTTTTACCTCTCACTTCTCTGTTATTTGTACTTACGCAAGGTCATGCTCTGCTGTATTTCTCGCTCGTGTTTTGCAATTACAAAAATGCAGAAGAACGCACCGCTTGTTGTTTGGGGTTCGGCTTTTCTAAATTTCCCTGCAAGGGAAAATGTGGTCCTGCCCTGCTCTTAAAGGCATCTGTTTAAGTATCTAAGTAACAAGTCTCAAGGCATCAGGTGGCCCAGGCGTTTTAGCTGTGGCATTGCATATATTAGACCTGGAACTTCTCTCTTTTGATGGATTGGTTTCCTGCTTTAGAAGCTTTTTTTAAAGTTCAGAGTGGTATTTCGCCTGTGCCGGTTCTCACACTGCGTGGCAGTTTGCTAACAGTTTGCTTTTGCAGGTTGCTGCGTGCCCTCTGCTTAGCTGAAGCAGGCGAGGGCACTGCTGGGGTCCGTAACGTGTCGGTGCAGCCCATGATGCGTGTGGTGGACCCTGAATGGGGTTTGTTTCAGGCAGGTGATCTCTGCAGTGCCCTCAGCTGGTGGTTTCTCCGAGTACCGGATGCCAAGAACTGTTACCTGCACCACAGTCAGCCGGCTTTTCCTCTCTCCTGGTAGGTGTGCTGAGTTTGGAGGAGTTCAAACAACTGAATATCCGTGATTTCCACAAGTACATGGGAAGCCAGAAGGTGAAGATGAGTGACTTGGTGCGCAACAGCCAACACACGTGGCTGTACCAGGGCGAGGGGGCACACCAGGTCATGAGAGCCATACGGCAGAGGTAAGGGCCAGGCAGCTGGGCGGCTGGGTTTGTGTAGGCACAAGGACCATCTGTGCTGGGAGAGGTGGTGGCAGACGTGCTAATATTCACACTTCCTAATTGCCTGAAAGTCTTTGGAGTATAAAGAGCAATGACCACATGCACAAAATGGGGAGAGGAGGTTTTCATTAGAACAAGAATTTGTATTGTCTCGTGGAAAAGGAAAAAGAAAAATCAAACCTTTCGGCGTCTCCATTCACTTTTGGGAACAGCCCTCTAAAACCAAGAAGACTTGGCATCATATGAAATAATTCATTCTAATTAGTAAATGAGCTTACTAGGAGAAACTGCCCGTTTCCAATGCTGTCTGGGTGCCAGTAGTTACTGTCATTTGCTTTAGTTACTCATGCATTTTACTGAAGTCTGCCTTAGCTGTTCAGAGCTGACCTTTTAACAAGCACAACTTCACCTCAAGTTAGCTGAGTTAGTTTAATCCACCGAGCACACGTATTGCAGGGCAGCTCGCGGCAGATGGGAGAACCTCTTAGATTTGCCTTCATCTCAGGTTTGGTACTGGGAAGTGTTGAAACCCAGCACGCAGGCCCAGTCGTTTAGCTGTGGTGAGTTTCAGATAATTGGCTGGAGGCTCTCTTGTTCTTGTGGTGCTGGTCCTCGCCCAGAACATGGGTGGGTAAAAATCTGTCCTGAGGCTCGACAATGGCTGCGGCCACTCCTTTTCTTCAGCGCATTCCAGCCGGAGAATGGGGTCGCATATTGCCTTGATTAGAGCAGACTGGCTGCCACTTTCTCCATGCCAGATAGCCAGCACACACAGGCATTGGCGTGCTGCTTTTAAGCTCTTCAGTTGGCCACTGTTATGAGGACATGAAGACACAGTGCGGAAGGAGGGCGTTACAGCCCTCCATGGGTGCCTAGAGGGGCCTTGCCATCCTGCCTGGGTGTGCGTTCCCCTTGCACCTGCCCCGAGGGCTTCACCAGTCTGAATTCTCAGAGCTCTGAGTGTTCTTTGGCAGGTCTCGAGAGGTACCTGCTTGCCTTGGGGATGATCTCAGATGTAGCAGCGGAAAAATCCCAGAGCAGGAGGGCTCCGGTCTCCTTGATCACTTCCCGTGCCCCTCTGCCCTGGGGGAGGCTGCTGAAAAGGCTACAGGGAAAGGTGAGTTAGGTGACACGAATATTCCTAGAGGTAGTCTCTCGTTCACTCTGAGCAGGGGCCCTGTGCTTTGCTAACTGTCCCTGAGGTCTGTAGGTGGTGTTGCAGGTGTCCAAAGAAGCAATGAGATGGCACATGAAGGCTCCAGGGACACAAACTTTCTGAGCAAGCAAAGTCTTCCTGAGAGCAGTCCTGCTGGAGATGCACCCTTTGGTTTGAGTTTATTTTATTAACCTTGATGAGGACTTTCTGAGCTGATGCTGATGGTCCAACAGATCTGTAAGGACCTAGCTGTCTCGGCATGCTTGCTGCAGCCCATCCGTCTCTTCGGTCTCTTGGGGAAGGGGGTTATCTTTCTCTGGATTTATTTGGTGCTTAGGAGTAGCGGCTGACCAAGCTGACGGTGCTCTCCCCTCACCTGCTCTGCTCTCCTCTTCAGGGTAATGCGCCTGACTCGCTTGCCCCCCGAGATCGTGGAGCACAGCGAGCCCCTCCAGGTGGTGCGGTATGACCAAGGAGGACACTACCATGCCCACATGGACAGTGGCCCCGTCTTCCCCGAGACTGCCTGCAGCCACACCAAGCTGGTGGCCAACGAAAGCGCTCCCTTTGAGACCTCGTGCCGGTAAGGGCTGCGTTGGCACCGTCTGGCACGTGATAAAGAGGCGGGGAGAGCTGCTTCGCCTTGCCTCCCGCAGCTCTCAGTGCTGAGGTTGGTGGGCTCACAAACCAGCTCTGGGGATGGTTGGCATGGAGAGGTTTGAAGGGGAAAGTGGGTGAATCCTGTGGGTCCACATGAGGAGGGCAGAGTGGCTCTGCAGAGCTGCTGGGCCAGCCCCGCCAGGGGCCAGAAACGCACCCTCACTGCTGCGGGAGGGGATTTTCTTTGTTGTTCTTGTTCCTTCCTTGGGGAAAAACTGGTGATGTGCATCCCGTGTCTTATGATGTCTTGGCGCAACCGCTGTATGTATGGGGAAGGGGGAGGGTGCAGACAGCCCCTGTGTGTCCCTGTTCCCGTTGTGTCCCCTGACAGCTGCTCTGTCTTGCAGGTATGTGACAGTGCTGTTCTACCTGAACAACGTGACTGGGGGAGGTGAAACAGTCTTTCCTATAGCCGATAACAGGACGTATGAAGAGATGGTAAATGAATCTCACCTACATGTTACCCCCAGGGATTCTGAGTCCCTCTTTTAATGTCTTTATGAGGCTGCAGAAGGGGTCTGGTGTGTCAGGGTGGTGGATGTTGGCCTTCACAGCTAGAACATGGGGAAGCTGTGTCCCTCTGAGGCCAAAGGAAGAGGCGCGGGGGCTTTGCCAGCTGCACCTCTGCCCACTCAGAGATATGAGGGGATGGTCTGTTGGCCTTGCTGCCGTAATGTAGATCTGATTAATTCTGCCTGGGCAGGTTCCTCAGACTGAGTCATGGCAGGTATGTTGTGCTCCTGCCAGGCAGCGTGTTAAGGGCTGGGCGACTGCTCAGAAACAGATCGTGGACCTCCAAGGGGCCGAAATGAGCTGCTGTGGGTGGGTTGTGAAAGCCCTGCCCAGTCTTGAGCTGTCCCTGTGGGGCATTCAGGCAAAGGGCAGGACGATGACTGGCAGCAGAGGCAGCCCAGTGCGAGCCCTTTCTTCCAACCCCATTTGTGACACCTTCTCTGTGGTTTCTTGCCAGTCTTTGATCCAGAATGATGTTGATCTGCGAGATACTCGGAAAAACTGCGACAAGGGCAATTTGCGAGTAAAACCTCAGCAAGGCACTGCTGTCTTCTGGTACAACTACCTGTCAGACGGAGAAGGTACAGTCCTGTTTCAAACCTTGGCTCTTGGGAGGGGTAGGACTGCAGGGGGTGACAGCTGTTGTCTTCTTGCGGTGCCTAGAAGCTAAATGGAGAGCCAGAAAGTGATAGCTGCCTGCTAGTGGGAACTGTGGAGTCTACTTGTCACCAGCTGGGTAGGAGTTTCCTGACTCTGACAGGCCTTTGTTTGCAGGCAGTAGGTCAGTGGCTCCTGATGTCTTTGGGGGACAGGGCTAGCTAGCAAACAAAGACCGTGGCTGCACTAGCCATTGCCAGCAGCCTCCCGTCCTGCTGTGCGAGCTGAAACTCCTACTGGAACTTGGTCTGCAATTGAAGATGTTTCATTGCTGTGGTGTTGCCCAAAGGGCTGGGGAGGGGAGGCAGACAAAGGCATGGCCGTCAGTGCCGCAGCACGGGGAGGCCTGGCCCGCCCCACACAAGGCTCTGCCGTGCTTGGGGCCGACTCCTGCTTTATAGCTGAGCCGCAGCCTGATGGTATGCGTCCTTGGGGCTGTTTTTCTCATGAAGCGCAGCAGGGCTTTCTTTGACAGCCAGGCTGGGGGATTGATGTTAATCTTCCAGGCTGCTGGTGAGTATGACTGCAGAGTGTTTTGGTGGCAGAGTTTGAGCAGCGGTAGGAAGAAGGAGTACAACATCCCAGCTCCTCTGGGAGCAGCCTGTGTTTCCATCCCTGGAAAATCTGCAGAGGAGGTCACAAGACCAGCATTTGGGCTGTTGGATGATAATATCGAGGCCATCAACTTCCCTGTAAGAACAGCCCTGTTGTGTTTTTATGAGCAAATTGTTCCTAAATGGAAGGCAACTGCTGTTGCAAGGCTTCCACAGAAAAAGCATGGCACCTCTGTAAAGAGAGAGGATTGCTGAGAACTGCTGAAATGCAATCTCCAACGGGGCTGTGGGAGTCTGACTTCCATGAGCCTTCTAGTGGCACCACCAATCTCTCCCCTGCCAGCCCTTCTGCCCTTTTGGGAAGAGCTAAGAACTGCAGCAGCCGCCCTGCAGAACGCAAGAGCCCCTCGTGCTGCATGGAGACACGGAGGCAGCGAGCATTTTGCAGCTGGGGGGCCTCTCCTGGTGAACTCCTCATAGGTCCTAGGATGGGATACGAATAAATGGAGCGGTGCCAGGAGGAAACAATGCCTTTTAAGTTTTATCTGAGCTAAAACCCAGGCAGGCGCTGTGCAGGGGACAGCTGCTGGCAGCGTTCTCTGGTTCTGGCTGCGCATTGCTTCCTCCTGGCCACCTCCTAAGAGGTTTTTTTTCGCTCCGCAGGCTGGGTGGGGGAGCTGGATGACTTCGCCCTGCACGGGGGCTGCCTGGTCACCCAAGGCACCAAGTGGATCGCCAACAACTGGATCAACGTCGACCCCAACCGGGGGCGGCAGCTGCGTTTCCAGCAGGAGATGGAGCGCTACGCGGGGGCCGGGGCTGGGCCCGGGGCGCCGGCTGAGTGGACGGTGGACAAAGCCTATAGCGGGGCGCACCTCGAGCTCTAGTTGGGGGGGAGTGGGGGGGACGGCCCGGCCGCGCGCACGTGGCCTTTTCCCGCGCTGGGCGAGGGGGCGGGGCCGCGGGCCACGTGCGCGGCGGGGCCGCGGCGCGCGCCAATAAAGCGTGGAGAGGCGGGCGCGGGCTGCGCGTGCTCCGGGGCGGGGCGGGGCTCGGCCAATGAGCGGCGGGGGAGTGAGGGGCTCGGCCAACGAGCGGCAGGCGGGGCGGGACTCAGCCAATGAATCATAGAATCGTAGAATAACCAGGTTGGAAGAGACCCACCGGACCATCGAGTCCAACCATTCCTATCAAACACTAAACCGTGCCCCTTAGCACTTCGTCCACCCGTGCCTTAAACCCCTCCAGGGAAGGTGACTCAACCACCTCCCTGGGCAGCCTCTGCCAGTGCCCAATGACCCTTTCTGTGAAGAATTTTTTCCTAATGTCCAGCCTAAACCTCCCCTGGTGGAGCTTGAGGCCATTCCCTCTTGTCCTGTCCCCTGTCACTTGGGAGAAGAGGCCAGCACCCTCCTCTCCACAACCTCCTTTCAGGTAGTTGGAGAGAGCAATGAGGTCTCCCCTCAGCCTCCTCTTCTCCAGGCTAAACACCCCCAGCTCTCTCAGCCGCTCCTCATAAGGCCTGTTCTCCAGCCCCTTCACCAGCTTTGTTGCTCTTCTCTGGACTCACTCCAGAGCCTCAACATCCTTCTTATGGTGAGGGGCCCAGAACTGAACACAGGATTCGAGGAGCGGTCTCACCAGTGCCGAGTACAGAGGGAGAATAACCTCCCTGGCCCTGCTGGTCGCACCGTTTCTGATCCAAGCCAAGATGCCATTGGCCTTCTTGGCCACCTGGGCCACTGCTGGCTCATGTTCAGTCGCTGTCAACCAACACCCCCAGGTCCCTCTCTTCCAGGTAGCTTTCTAGACAGACTTCTCCTAGCCTGTGAGCGGCAGGCAAGAGCGGGAGCTCGGCCAGGGAGCGGTGGGCGGGGCCGAGGGCTGAGCCAATGAGCGGCAGGCAGGGCAGGGATTTAGCCAATGGGATCCCGGCGGGGTGGTGTCTCAGCCAATGAGCGGCGGGGACTCAGCCAATGAGCGGCCGGGGGGCGGGGCCTCGGCCGGTGAGGGGCGGGGCTCGGAGCGCGGCGCGCGTGGCGGCGGTGCCGGCGCGATGGAGTCGGTGGCGCTGGTGGCTCCGGTGACGGCGCTGGAGTTCGCGGGGGACGTGCTGCTGGCGGGTGAGCGCGGGCGGCGCGGGGCGGGGCGGGGGGGGGGTCCCGGCGGGTGCTGGGGGGGCGCCGGTGTGGCTGACGCGCTGTCCCGCAGGCACGGGCCCGGAGGTGGCGGCGTTCCTGCTGAGCGGCGCGGGCCCGGCGGCGTTGGCGGCGCGGCGGATCGTGCTGCGTGAGGCCAGCGTGCAGGGTCTGCGGGCGGAGCGCGGCGGGGCCGGGCCGGCGGTGCTGGTGGCGGCGTTCGGCGGGCGCAGCGTGGCGGTGCTGCGGGTGCGGGCGGCGGGCGGCGGGGCCGGGCTGGCCGTGCTGGCGCTGCGGGCGGCGGGCGAGCGGGTGTGGGAGGCGCGCTGGGCGGCGGGCGGGCGCCTGGCGCTGGCGCTGGGCGGCGGGGCCGTGGCGCTGCTCGACTGGCGGGGCGGCGGGCGCTGGCTGCGCCGGGCGGGCTGCGGCGGGGCCGGGGGGGCGCTGCGCTGCGCCGCGCTGAGCGGGCCGCGCTGGGGGCGCCTGGCGCTGGCGGCGGGCACGGCGGCGGGGACCGTGCTGGTGTGGCGGGCGGCGGCGCCCGCGGCCCCGCGCCGGCGGCTAACGGGGCACCGGGGGGCCGTGCTGGCGCTGCGCTGGGCGGCGGCGCGGGGGCTGCTGGCCTCGGCCTCCGAGGACCGCAGCGTGCGGCTCTGGGCCGTCGGCGACCTGCACGGCGGCGACGACGACGACGAGGGTGCCGGCCGGTGCCTGCTCGTGTGCTACGGGCACGGGTCGCGCGTGGCCGCGGTGGCGCTGCGGGGGCGGCTGCCGGTGAGCGCGGGCGAGGACGGCGCGTGCCTCGAGTGGGACGGCGGCGGCTCCGCGCGGCGGGAGCGGCGCGGGCACCGGGGGGCCCTGCGCGCCCTGGCGCTGCGGCCCGGCGGGGGCCGCGTGGCCACGGGGGGCGACGACGGCGGCGTGCGGGCCTGGCGGGCGCGGGGCGGCGCGGCCCCGGCCCCGGTGGCGCTGGGGGCGCCGTGGCGGGCGCGGGCGGCGCTGCTGCTGGCCCCGCGACGCGCGCTGGCGCTGAGCGAGGCGGGCGCGGTGGCGGCTCGGGAAGCGCCCGCGGGGCCCTGGCAGCCGGTGCTGCCCGCCGGGACCGCGGGGCCCCGGGCGCTGCTGGCGGCCGACGCCGAGCGGGCCCTCTGCGCCCTGGGCGACGGCGACGGGCGGCTGCTCCTCTTCGTCCCGGGCGGCCCCCTCGCCGCGCACGCCCCGTTCGACGGCGCCGTGCGGGGCCTGAGCTGGGCGCCGCGGCCCGGGGCGCCCCCCGCGCTGCTGGCCTCGGGGCCCGGCGGGGAGATGCTCTGCTTCGACGTCGCCCTCCGGCCCGGGGGGTCGCCCCGCGTGCGGCTCGCGGGGCGCTACCGGCTGCCGCCCTGCAAGCAGCGCTGGCACACCTGCGGCCTGCTGCTGCCCCGAGCCCCGCTCCTGCTCTGCGGGGACCGACGGGGCTCCCTGCTCCTCTTCCCCGCGCCCCGTGACGCCAGCCCGGGCGGCGAGGCGCAGCCCTCGTGCCCGTCGGACAAGGAGGCTCTTCCCCTGGAGAGCCCGCTGTGCGTGCTCTACGGGCTCCACGGGAAGACGGGGGTCACCTCGGTCGCCTGCCACGGCGACTACATCTACAGCACCGGCCGGGACGGCGTCTACCGGCAGCTGCGCCTGCGGGGCCGGCAGCTGGAGGTGCTGCGCAAGCACCGGCCCTGCAAAGGGCTGCGGTGGATCGAGGAGCTGCGCTTCACCCCGGACGGGGATCTGCTCGTTCTGGGCTTTCACGCCGACAACTTCGTGGTGTGGAGCAGCCGGACCGGCGAGAACGTCCACTGCGTGCCGTGCGGCGGCGGGCACCGCTCCTGGAGCTACTGCAGCAGCCCCTCGGCCGACGCCTTCGCCTTCGTCAAGCGCGGGGACGTGATGCTGTACCACCGCGAGGCCCAGCCCCACGAGCAGCAGGTGCTCCTCGAGTCCCTGCACGGGCGGGAGATCGTTTGCGTGCGGCGCCTGGGGGCGGTGGAGGTGCCCGGCCGCCCCGCCGTCGACGTCTTCGTCACCGGCAGCGAGGACACCACGGCCTGCGTCCTGGTGCTCAGCGAGCGCACCCGGGCGGCCCTGCCCGTCGCCCGGCTCAGCGACCACATCTCCAGCGTGAGGGCCCTGGCGCTGGCCGGCAACGGGGACTGCGCGGACGGGGACCTGTCTGTGCTGCTCTTCTCGGCGGGCGGGCGGGCACAGATCGAGTGCTACCGGCTGCTGTGTGCGGGGGACCCGGCCTCGGAGAGCGCCGTGGACTGCCAGGTTGTCCACGTGGCCTCTCACCGGCTGGACGAGTACTGGGAGAGGAAGAAGAACAGGCACAAGCTCGTCAAGATGGACCCAGAGACGAGGTGATGCTTGGGACCCGCCTGAGGCAGGGTTAGCAGTGACCGTAACCTGGGAGGGTGCTGGAAGCAGCGCTGGCCTCCCCTGGGATACCCGCTCTGGGCACCTGTGGGCTCAGCTGAGGCAGAAGCAGCTGGTGTGGCTTCACGCGCATGTCCCCGGTGTCTTGTACCTGATGGCTGGGCCTCAAAGGGCTTTTGGCTTAGGGGAAGGCTCAGCCTTTCCTTGCACTCCTCCGAGGGCTTGGAGCCGTGTCCCACACTGGGCTCAGGCTGCTCTGCTGGGTCACCCACCTCCCTGGGGCCATCGTGTCACCAAGGCCTTGGTGAGTGTCGTGTGTTTGCTGCAGGTACATGTCCCTCTCGGTCGTGCCCGGGACCAGCACCAAGCAGCTGCCGATGCCCTGGAAGTTCCTGGCTGCAGCCTGCAGTGATGGATCGGTCCGGTGAGGAGCCATCGTGGGCCCTGGCAGCGAGAGCGGAGCTGGGGCTGGCGACAGGAGCAGAGCAGGCTCCGTGGGGGTTGTGGCCGGCTCCGAGCCGGGAACAGGACGGTGCATGGTGGGAAGTAGGGGCAGAGGTGCCAGGAATCCCCTTCTCCCCCAGCTGACCGCCCTCTGCTCCATCACAGGCTCTTTGGGCTCCTGGAGGCCGCCCAGAAGCTGGTGCTGGTGGCGGAGTCGTTTCACCACCAGCGCTGCGTGCTGAAGGTGGAGGCGTTCCTGCACACGCAGGTGGGAGAGGAGAGGTGAGCCCTGAACGCGGTGCTGCAGCCAACAGGGCTCTGGGGCGAAGTGTTTAACCTCACAGAGACAGCAGCTGGCAGCTCAGCGGGCAGAGGGAAGGGATAAATGAGCCCGCAGAGGCTGTTCTGCCGCTTCCCTGGATCTTGTTGGAGACCTTTGGGGCTGCCTGCCGCCGGGCTGCAGCCAGAGGCTCCCCGACACTCTCCCTTCTAGGAGGCACCTCCTGTGCAGTGCAGCCACTGATGGCAGCGTCGCCTTCTGGGACATCACCCAGCCCCTCGCAGCCGCGGCCGATGCCCTGAACCAAGCGGAGGGAGAGATGCAGCCCCTGGGTGGGTGCAGCTGCCCCTGGCTCTGCTTTCCCTCCGGAGGCCCTGCTGGTGGCTCCTCCGATCCCTCCGGCCAAGGTGAGCCGCTCTCCTGACCAAGCCTGTTTTCCCAGCCCTGGGCTCCCCGCTGCTCACCGTCACGGCCCACACCTGCGGCGTGAACAGCCTCCACATCCGCAAGACGCCGGAGGGGCCGTACCTGGTGGCCAGCGGCAGCGACGACGGCTCCATCCACGTCTGCCTGCTGGAGGTGGCCGCGGGCGAGGCCACAGCGGGGACCAGCCTGCGCGTCCTGGAGCGGGTGGCCAGGCCCTGTGCCCACGCCGCTCACGTCACAGGAATCCGGGTGCTGCGGCCGGACCTGCTGCTCTCGGCCTCCGTGGACCAGCGCCTGACGCTGTGGTGGCGGCTCCCGGACGGGCTGGATGAGCTCAGCACCACCTTCTTCCACGTGCCCGACCTGGCGGAGCTGGACTGCTGGGAGGAGGCAGAGGCCAACGGGGAGCTGCGGTTCTGCTGCGTGCTCTGCGGGCAGGGCCTGGAGATGCTGCGTGGCACAGCTGCCCCAGAGCCCCTTCCACCAGGACCTGTAACGCTGCCACAGCCTGCTCCCCAGATACCTGGGGAGGACACCTGCCTACGTGCTCTGCCCCTCAGCACAGCCTGTCCCCTTCCTCCAGGGACAGCAGAGCCTGAGAGAGGGCAGCTTTGACCCTCTTGGAGAAGCCTGTGTCTCCCCAGGCAAGAAGAGGTGTCATCGACACTCTGTGCACACAAGTTGCTCTTCCCTGAGGGGTGATTAACCCATATCCAGGCTTCCAGGCCTCGGTCCCAGAAAGGAACCTGCTCAGGAGGGTGCTGGCCCTGCCCAGCCCCGGGAGCTGGTGGATGGCAGGAGGACGAGCCCAGTTTGGCGCTGGTGTGGCACTGGCTGGCAGCCTCCTGCTCCCTGGGACAAGCCTGAAACGCAGGGGGACACTGATCTTTGGTAGCGTCACCCTGCAGGGCGAGAGCCGAGCACCATTGGAGCACAGGGAAGAAGGACAAACAACTGCACGTGGCCCTCCAGCCAGGCAGAATAAGGCGTTGTGAGGAGTAAGATGCACTCTTCATTTGTCCAGCAACAAGTGTATTGGACCCCAGGATTGGGACCTGGCCTAGGGCCCGGTCAGAGCCTTGAGTCTCAGGAGCTCCTTGCCAGCATGGAGCAATCTTCAATAAACGGTTTTGAGGGAAGCAAGGTTGGTTTTCTGGTGCCCCAATTCCCCGTGCCGCCTCCCTCGGTGCGTCCCCAGCCCTGTTGGCGGCTGTCACAGGCGTCCTCCGTCTCCCATGCTGGGCACACGCCCCCAGCTTGGAACGTGTGGGCAGGGATGTGGGCAGGGAAAGCGTGTGCGTGGGGCTGAGGGGTCGGTCCTCTGGCTCCCTGCCCGGCCGCCAACGAGGATGTGCCCCATCTGTCCCCTCGTGGTGCCTGTCGCGCCATGTCACGGCTCTGTGGCAGTGGCTCAGATCTGGCTGAGAGGAGGGAGGTGGAGAGTCGCCAGGGCGCTGTGGAATACGTCCCTCACCGCTCCCAGCAGCCGGAGCCGGGCAAACATCTGGTCAAAGAGGTGAGGGAACGGCTCCTGCAGGGAGAAGGGCAGCGATTTTGGGCTGCTGGTCCCATTCCCCTCCACAGGTGCCTCTGCACCCTGCGTACACAGCCCTGCTGGGCTCTGTCACACCACTGGCAGCACAAAGCCCCAAAACAGAGAAGGCTCTGGGGAGACCTTGGAGCAGCCTTCCAGTACCTGAAGGGGCTACAAGAAAGCTGGGGAGGGACCGTTTACAAGGGCTGGTAGTGATAAGATGGGGGGAAATGGTTTTAAATTGGAGGGGGCAAGATTTAGACTAGACATTAGGAAGAAATTCTTCGTGATGAGGGGGGTGAGGCCCTGGCACAGGTTGCCCAGGGAAGCTGTGGCTGCCCCATCCCTGGAGGGGTTCAAGGCCAGGCTGGATGGGGCTTCGAGCAGCCTGGTCTGGTGGGAGGTGTCCCTGGCCGTGGCAGCAGGGTTGGAACTGGATGGGATTTCAGGTCCCTCCCAACCCAAACCATTCTGTGAACTTCATTCCAGCCCCGGGAAGGACTGCAAGGCCACAGCTCTTCAGGAAATAGCCCACAACATCTTACTTACCCCCAGGACGTGGACACGGTTGTAGTAGGAGCTGAAATCCATGCTGAGCTGTATCAGGAACTTGCACACCTACAAGACAACGAGCTCCTGCTGGCACAGCGGGGCCCCCAGGCACAGCAGGAGCCGCCCCAGGGTTGTCGCGGGCTTCCCTCAGCCCTGGCCAGCGCCCTGCCAGCAAGCGTTAGAGCTTGCGCTGGGCTGGGGCTGGTGGAGCAGCACCCGTGGGTGCTACAGCACACGGCACTTACTGCCTCTGTGTTGGCTGTGATCCGGATCCCCTTGGCAGGGGTGGGCAGCCATGCCGCCTGCTGCAGGACTTCAGGGAAGGGCAGGAGATAGTTGAAGAGCAGGAGCCATTCGCCCTGGGAAAGGATTACGTGTGTAAGAGAGGGCCGGGTCCTCCTGGGCCAGCAGCATCCGTCACTGCAGCTGAGGGTGCCCAGGTCCCCACACGCCCCCTCTCAGCACTCGCCTCTTCCCGCAGGCAGGAGAATTTCAGTTCTGACGCTGGTGGCGGAGGTGGGTATGTGCCTGGAAAGGAGGTGGGAGATTTCTTGTGCCCAGAGAAATCCCTGTGGCTCCAGGCGTGAGGAGCAGCCCAAGAGTGGTTGTTGGAGGAGGGTCACGGGGCTGGTGCTCACCCCGCTCCACTGCGCGCTGGTAGGTGTCAAAGAGCGTGGCCAGCCGGGCACAGTTGTACATCACGAAGGCACCGCTCTTCGTTCCCTTTGTGGAGATGCTGCTGTCCCCCAGGTCCAGGGTGATCTGAAGGCAGGGAGGACTCACAGTCCAGGCTGCTAAGTTCGGAGCCGCTTCACAGTTCCCTTGCCTGCCTGGCTCTTCACAAACCGCTGCCCTACCTGACTCCGGTGCGCAGTGCTCAGCATCTCGAACCTGATGGCAGCCACCGTGAGGGTATCAATCACCTCAGTCCAGGCCTCATCTGCAGAGAACACAGGTGGCATCACGCACCACTTGCTGCACTGTCAAGCACTGTCACCCCAGCACCCAGACAGGAAACTCTGGGGCCAGGCGGAAGCTGGGGACTGGCACGCTTCATAGAATCATAGAATCACCAGGTTGGAAAAGACCCAGTGGATCATCGAGTCCAACCATTCCTATGAAACACTAAACCATGTCCCTCAGCACCTCGTCCACCCGTCTTCTAAACACCCCTAGGGAAGGTGACTCAACCCCCTCCCTGGGCAGCCTGTTCCAGTGTCCAATGACCCTTTCCATGAATATTTTGTACCTAATGTCCAGCCTAAACCTCCCCTGGTGGAGCTTGAGGCCATTCCCTCTCATCCTGTCCCCTGTCACTTGTCCCCCGTCCCCTGTCACTTCCCCAGCCTTGACCTGGAGCGGCCGCTGCACCCTGCGAGCCAGTGCAGACACCTCCCCTGCAAGCCCTGGCTCCATCACGGAGGGGAGAGGGAGCAGCATGCAGGGGAGAGAGAGCCCCACCAGCCGCAGACTGGGAGCAGTGGAGATGGGGATGGAGCCACGGAGCAAACCCTCACCTTGCGCAAGCTCCCCGTACTTCATCACAGAGGCTTCGTACATCTGGTGCTTTCGGAGCCTGGGAGGAACATGGACACTCACAGCCACCACCCCTGGGCTAAGCCAGCTCCAGACAGTGCCCCAGGGCTTCCCCAGCCTCCCCGCTGCTGCACGGGGCATCCCAGCTGCAGCAGCCACCAAGCCCAGTGAAGGCAGTACAAAGCCTCCAGGAGCTGGGCAGGGACAGCTGCGCTGGGGACAACCTCTGCCTTTTGGCCTTGAAAGGGCCACCCCCACACCAGGACTATCCTTTAATGCATGAAAGCAGTGAGATGGCACCTTGCTCCACTGCAACACCCGGCTCCTGACGCTTCCTTTCCTCCCAG
Organism: Phaenicophaeus curvirostris; assembly: GCF_032191515.1. Taxonomy (NCBI): domain Eukaryota; kingdom Metazoa; phylum Chordata; class Aves; order Cuculiformes; family Cuculidae; genus Phaenicophaeus; species Phaenicophaeus curvirostris. The sequence continues at coordinate 15,026,876 of NC_091402.1, forward strand.
CAGCCCCTGGCAGCGCGACTAGAGGAGGTCACTTGGACTGTCCTCTCGAAACCGCCTTGGGGCCGTGGAAGAGCAGAATGGAGGGACTGCACAGAACTCTCTGCTCGCTGAACGCTGCAGCGTGGCTGCCTGGGTGCCCACAGGGCCGGGCAGAGCACAGGGAGCCTTGGCAGGCGAGCAGGACAGCAGGGGCCTTGCTACACCAACTTACTGGAAGTACTGGTCTGCCCCAATGGGTGATGAGGGGTTTGTCACCTTCACTGGCCCACAGACAAGGTGTTTCTGAAAGAGAAAAGAGAGGGTCAGTGCTGCAATCAAAGACTTAGAAGCTCCACCAAATACACTGCAGGAGAATCAGGCTAAAAACAGCCCTGTTCTAGCTGCCTCCCTGCAGTCTTGTCCTGATCCTCCTTCTTCAGCACTGAACTCCCAAGGGCAGAGAGGCTGCTTTACGAATAGAGAAGAGCGTGGAGGGGCTACCAACAGAAAGGGGAGCTTCACAAGGGGACAAAGCTGGGCCTTGGCATTCGCTGTGGGGACTGAAGGAGGCTGCGTGTGCACAGAGATGCCGGAGGCCGTAGTGAAGAGGGGTGGAGGTTCCTTACCTGTGAAGCTGTGTGGGCTCCTGGATCCAAAATCCTCCAAAGCAGATCCAGCTGCTGCTGCTGGAATTCCTCCTCGCAGCTCACCACATGCACGATGCTGCAGCAGCTCCCCTGGCCTCCAGCCTGCAGCAGAGCACAGCAGGGAGCTCTAATGCCATTGTGTGACATTGGGAAAGCGAGAGGAAGGCAGAGTTAACCGCAGGGTTACTCACTGTGCACTGCAGAACAGCTTGCTGCAGCTCAGCCAGGGACCACAGCTTCCCCTCCGTCACTGAAAGAAGAAAGGATGCTGAGAGCAGAACACAAGGGCTCGTGACCCCCCCACCATCCTCCACTATCGGCCTGCCCCAGGCTGGCTGTGTTTCTGGCTCCAACCAGACTAAAGAGGAGTAAGAGGAGAAGGCAATTTGGATCTTAAAGCTCCTTATTTCCTGTGAAAACAACTGGAAATGGAAATGGACCTGTTTGCAGGTGATCACCTCCCTGCTGTCACGCTAGACACACTGTACACGTGAGCCTCACCTAGAAGGACATCGATGTTGGGGTCATAGCCCACCAAGCCCTGCTGCTCCACGAAGCGTCGCAAGTGCACTTTGCAGATGACGTCCTCGGGCAGCGTGGCCGCGCCCGGCTCCTGCTCGCAGGCTGCGGCACAGGGGGACCGGGCCAGCACTCGCTTCAAGGCCGAGACAGCGTCCAGGAGGGCTGCGTTGTCGCAGTCGGAGGGCCAGTCGACACGGAGCTGCCGCAGGACCTCCCAGCCGCCCTCCTCGGCAAGGGCCGGGACCAGGCAGACGCCGACCCTGCGAGAGAGGCGGGTGCTGGCAGCGCCGGGGCAGGCGGAGGGACGGCGGGGCGCGGCGAGGCACTCACCCCTGGGTGCGCAGCAGCTGGGACAGGTGTTCGGCCAGCAGGAGCGAGCGGAGGTGGCGTGGCCGTGGCGGGGCGAGGCGGCGCAGGGCCGGACAGTGCAGCACCACGCTGCCCACCGGCATCCCCGCCACGGTGGCGGCGGCCGGGCCGGGCGAGGGGCCCAGCAGGCGCTGGAAGGCCTCGGGGCGCCGCACCTGCACCGCCAGCCCCGCCGGCGTCTCCTGGCAGCTCCGCAGCGACAGCACCTCCGGGCCTCCCAGGGACGTCACGGCTGCCACGAGGCTAGCAGGGACCTGCGGGGAGTGAGGGGTCAGACAGTGGTGGGAAATGGTGTGCAATCCAGCTGGAGGCCAGTGACAAGTGAGGTTCCCCAGGGCTCAGTGCTGGGTCCAGCCCTGTTCAATGTCTTTATCAATGACCTGGATGAAGGCATCGAGTGCACCCTTAGCAAGTTTGCAGACGACACTAAGCTGGGTGGAAGTGTCGATCTGCTGGAGGGCAGGGAGGCTGCAAAGGGATCTGAACAGGCTGGACCGCTGGGCTGAGTCCAATGGCATGAGGTTTAACAAGGCCAAATGCTGGCTCCTGCACTTGGGGCACAACAACCCTGTGCAGCTACAGACTAGGAGAAGTCTGTCTAGAAAGCTGCCTGGAGGAGAGGGACCTGGGGGTGTTGGTTGACAGCGACTGAACATGAGCCAGCAGTGGCCCAGGTGGCCAAGAAGGCCAATAGCATCTTGGCTTGGATCAGAAACGGCGTGGCCAGCAGGTCCAGGGAGGTTATTCTCCCTCTGTACTCGGCACTGGTGAGACCGCTCCTCGAGTACTGTGTTCAGTTCTGGCCCCTCACCACAAGAAGGATGTTGAGGCTCTGGAGCGAGTCCAGAGAAGAGCAACAAAGCTGGTGAGGGGGCTGGAGAACAGGCCTTATGAGGAGCGGCTGAGAGAGCTGGGGGTGTTTAGCCTGGAGAAGAGGAGGCTGAGGGGAGACCTCATTGCTCTCTACAACTACCTGAAAGGAGGTTGTGGAGAGGAGGCAGCTGGGCTCTTGTCCCAAGGGACAGGGGACAGGACAAGAGGGAATGGCCTCAAGCTCCGCCAGGGGAGGTTTAGGCTGGACATTAGGAAAAAAATCTTCACAGAAAGGGTCATTGGGCACTGGCAGAGGCTGCCCAGAGAGGGGGTTGATTCACCTTCCCTGGAGGTGTTTAAGGCACAGGTGGACGAGGTGCTGAGGAACATGGTTTAGTGTTTTATAGGAACGGTTGGACTCGATGAGCCGGTGGGTCTCTTCCAACCTGGTTATTCTCTGATTCCATATCTTCCTCGCTGGCCCCGCCCCTCAGCCGTTGACTCCGCCCCTCACCGCAAGCCCTGCCCCTTCATACAGACCCGCGCCGCGTTGGCCACGCCCCTTCATCTCAGGCCCCGCCCCCAGCACAGCCCCGCCTTATTTAGAGCCGGGGCCGCGTCAGGCCCCGCCCACCCCCGTTGGGCCCCGCCCCTACAGCACAAGCCGCGCCCCCTCCGGCGCTGCCCCTCCCCGCGGGCCCCGCTCCGTACCTGCCCCCCAGGGAAGGCGGCGCTCAGCGCGGCGCGCGGCGCCAGGAAGTCCCGGTGCCGCAGGTTGCGGGCGCCGCTCTCCTTCACCCAGAGCGCGGCGGGCCGGCCCAGCGCCTCGTTCAGCGCCCGCAGCGTCGCCGCCACCCCCGGCCGGCCCTCGCCAGTCTCCATAGGAGCCCACGCCGGCGCTTCCCCTTACCGGTGACCGGAAGTGACGTCGCCGCTCCGCACCGGCGCCCTCGGCCGGCCGCCATGTTGGGCGCGGCGCACCCCGTCGGCCATCTTGAGCGCGTGGGCTGGGGGCGGGGGCGGCCACCTCGTGGGGGGGGAGCGGGCGCGGCGGCGCCATGATGGGAGTGGCGGAAGCGAGCGGCGCCGCCATGATGGGAGCGGCGGAGAGGAGCGGAGCCATGTGCCCCAGCACGGCAGGCTCTGTGGGGCCTCAGGCGGCCCCTCGCAGGCCCCGGCCCGGTGTCACCCATCCCCGCCGCCGGCCCCGACCTGGGTATGGGGACACGGGCGTCTCTGCCCCAGCCCCATCCCCCTAGGCCGGCTCGGGGCAGCAGGAAGTTCCCTCCCTGCCCACAGGGCCCAAACCGGTTTCTCCAGGGCTGCGTGGGCTCTGCTGGGAACGCAGCAGCTCCTTTTGGGGCCCCACGGGCGAATCTGAAGTGCTGGGGTTGTTGCCCACGGCCGGTGTGAACCCAGAGACATCAGCATCCCCCCCAGCAGGGCTGGCTGCACCATGGTGGGTGCTCCCTGCACCACCCACAGCCAAGAGGTGATCTGAGAATCGCTGCTCACACCAGACCAACTGCTGACTGTCTGCAGGGCAGGAGCCGCCCAGCACCGCTGCCCAGCCAGCTGGGGGGCACAGACAGACCTTGTGGCGCTGCTGGGTGGGGGGGGTCCAGGTTGGATTCATCATCTCCTGAGCGCTGGGGGTGCCCACAGATGGCCCAGGGGAGGCTCTCGGAGATGCCGAAAGAGCTTTGGACAGACACGACATCCCCGATGGCTCTCTGGCTGCCCGCTCAGCGGGAGTGATCGTGTCATTCCAAAGCCATCTCTCTCTCTTTCTAGGGCACGGATCCTGCCCTGGCACCACTCGTGCCTGCTGGCACCGGGGAGGCCGCAGGGGGCTGGAGAGAGCCCGGCATAGGCTGGTAGCATCAGGAAGCTCAGACAGCACCATGACCCACAGCACCTCGGTGCAGGTGGCCACATCCACGCTGTGGCCGGCAGCACGCTCACCCCGGTGGTTAAGTTGGTCCCCAGGAAGCGAGTGGCTATTTTTAGCCATTGGTGGCACAACATGGCTAGAGAGCCCCAGGGACCGAGCCCCAGGGCTGGGCACTGGTGATCCCAACACCCTCCTGCTCCCAGCACGGCCCCCGCGCACCGACTCAGCCCCACAGAGGGGTTGAAGTGGGGCGAGCGGCTCTCGCCCGCTGCCCTGCTCGGCGTGGGGTGACGGTGGGCAGCGGCGTGGGGAGCGCACAGTGTGAGGCGGAGGCGGCAGCGCGGGTAACGAAACCCCAGGGCAGCTGGGCACAGCGGGGACAGCTGCGTTTGGGATTCCGTTGCCCGCCCTGGCGCCGTGGAGGGTGAGGCGTGGGGGTCACCGCCACGCCACCCCGACTCCGAGGCAACCGGTGAGCCGAAGGAGGAGAGGGCGACTTACCGCCGCGGCCGGGCCGGTTGTGGCTGCGGGTGCTGGCAGAGGCTGGGGTTGTGCCGCGGGCTCTCCCCGTGCCGTGGGCTGGGTGCCAAGGGGAGGGCGGCGCAGCCGAGCCAAGAGGAAACGGCTCTGAACAAAGCCCCGGTGGGGCCGGCTGGAGCATCTGGTGCCAGCCCAGCAGCCCCTGGTGGGGCCCGGAAACCCGAGCTGTCCCCGAGGGACGGCACCCGCCCCGACACCTGCTCCCGCGCCGCTCTGTGCCGCCGGCGAGGAGGCCTTGGGCACCGCCATGGGGGGAAGCGAAACCGTGCGGGGAATCCACTGGCTCCTCGTGGTGCTCACGCGGTAGTCGCTGAGGGTGCCCATCTTGTGGCCATGGCACCTGCACACCCAGCGTGGCACAGAGGTGGGAAAGGTCCCATCGCCCACTCCTGGGAGCTCCCCGGGAGCCCCCACGGTGCTGGGTGGCCCCGAGCAGGTGAAACAGCGTGGGGGACGCGGGTCCCCAGCCCCAGGACACCCCTCAAGCCCTGCTCCCCTGCAGCCCCGGCCCCACCGAGCACAGCCGGGAGCAGCCTGTGGTGCCTGCGAAGGGTGGCAGCAACTCGGGGGGCTCAGCCTTGGTCACCCACTGTGCACTGGGGCTCTGGTGGGTCTGGGTGAGCATCCCCGTTCCCAGGGACTGGGCGAGCAGAGGGATCCCCATTCCCTGAGCAGAGGGATCCCTGTTCCCCGGGATTGGGTGAGCAGAGGGATCCCCGTTCCCTGAGCAGAGGGATCCCCATTCCCTGGGACTGGGTGAGCAGAGGGATCCCTGTTCCCTGAGCAGAGGGATCCCCGTTCCCTGGGACTGGGTGAGCAGAGGGATCCCTGTTCCCTGAGCAGAGGGATCCCCATTCCCTGGGACTGGGCAAGCAGAGGGATCCCTGTTCCCTGAGCAGAGGGATCCCCATTCCCCGGGATTGGGCAAGCAGAGGGATCCCTATTCCCAGAGCAGAGGGATCCCCGTTCCCCAGGATTGGGCGAGCAGAGGGATCCCTGTTCCCCGGGATTGGGCGAGCAGAGGGATCCCCGTTCCCCGGGATTGGGTGAGCAGAGGGATCCCTATTCCCAGAGCAGAGGGATCCCCGTTCCCCAGGATTGGGCGAGCAGAGGGAACCCTGTTCCTTGAGCAGAGGGATCCCTGTTCCCCGGGATTGGGCGAGCAGAGGGATCCCCGTTCCCCGGGATTGGGTGAGCAGAGGGATCCCCATTCCCCGGGACTGGGAGCGCAGAGGGATCCCCGTTCCTTGAGCAGAGGGATCCCCGTTCCCCGGGATTGGGTGAGCAGAGGGATCCCCGTTCCCCGCTGCTCCCCGCGGCTGGGCGAGCAGAGAGGCCCCGTTCCCCGGTGCAGCTGGGGCCGGGTGAGCCGTGGGATCCCCGTTCCCCGAGCGGAGGGACCCCCGCTCCCCGCTGCCCCCGGTCCCGGCGGGCTCCCCGCGGCTGCTGCCCGCTCACCTGGGCCCCGCCCCGCCGCCGCTTTCGGTTTCGCTGCGGGCGGAGGCGGCGGGTCCCGGTCCCGGGGCGGGGGGGGGGGCGCTGCCCGCGGCCGCCGGGGGGCGCTCGGGAGGCCGCGGTGGCGGCGATGGCGGCGGCGCTGAGGGCGCTGAGGCCGCTCGGTCCGGCCGCGCGGAGGGCGGCGGGCGGGTACGGGCAGGGTCACCGGGCCCGGGGGCCGCGGGGTGGGGGGGGGGGCGCGGGCACCGGGGGTTCCGGGTGCGGGGACCGGGGGAGGCGGAGGGGGCGTCGCCGTGACCCAGCGGCGCCGCCCGCCCCCGCAGAGCGCCGATCCGGTGGCACCGGCTGACCCCGGCGGACGACGAGCTGTACCAGCGCACCCGGGTGACGGTGCTGGAGCCCGAGGCGCCCGGAACCCTCTTCGTCGAAGGCTACAGCGGCCGCGGCTTCACCGTCAGCGGCGACGTGGTGGTGGGACCGTGCGCCATCCTGCCCCGGGCCATCCTGCAGTGGAACGTGAGCGGCCCCCGGCCCGCTCCCGCATGTCCCCTCCCCACCATGACCCCTCTTCCCATGTCCCCTCTTCCTCATGTCCTCAACCCCCTATGTCCCCTCTCCCTCATGTCCTCTCCCCTCTATGTCCCCTCTTCTCTATGTCCCCTTTCCATGTCCCCTCTCCCCGCCATGTCCCCTCTCCCCCATGTCCCCCCTCACCCTCATGTCCCCACTCCCCCACGTCCCCTCTCCCCTCCATGTCCTTTCTCCCCCCTCCATGTCCCCTCTTCCCCCATGTCTCCTCTCCCCTCCATGTCCTCTCTCCCCACCATGTCCCCTCTTCCCCATGTCCCGTCTCCCCCATGTTCTCTCCCCTCCATGTCCCCTCTTCCCCATGTCCCCTCTCCCTCATGTCCTCTCCCGCCTATGTCCCCTCTTCCCCATGTCCCCTTTCCATGTCCCCTCTCCCCCGTGTCCCCTCTCCCCCCATGTCCCCCCTCACCCTCGTGTCCCCTCTCCCCAAGTCTCCTCTCAACTTCATCTCCTCTCTCCCCTCCATGTCCCCTCTCCTCCCATGTCCCCTCTCCCCCATGACCCTCTCCCTCCATGTCCCCTCCCCCCTCCATGTCCCCTCTCCCCTCCATATCCTCTCTCCCCTCCATGTCCCCTCTCCCCCATGACCCTCTCCCCCCATGTCCCCTCTCCCCCATGTCCCTCTTCCTCCATGTCCCCTCCCCCCCATGTCCTCTCTCCCCTCCATATCCTCTCTCCCCTCCATGTCCCCTCTCCCCTCATGTCCCCTCTCCCCTCATGTCCCCTCTTCTGCATGTCCCCTCTCCCCCATGTCCCTCTTCCTCCATGTCCCTCTTCCTCCATGTCCCCTCTCCCCCATGACCCTCTCCCATGTCCTCTCTCCCCTCCATGTCTCCTCTCCGTCCATGTCCCCTCTTCCGCATGTTCCCTCTCCCCCATGTCCCCTTTACCCCATATCCCCTCTCTCCCCCGTTTCCCCTCTCCCCACCATGTCCCCTCTCCCCCCCATGTCCCCTCTCACCCCGCTCTTCCCTGTCCCCCCAGGTCGGCTCCTACCGGGACATCTCTTATGAGAGCCTCTCGCTGTTCCGCCTGCTCGCACCCCAGATCGGTATGGGGGGCAGGAGGGGCATGGGGGGCACAGTGGGGGACACAGTGGGACAAGGAGGTTAACGAGGGGGCTGGAGGATGCACAGCAGGGCAAGAGGGGGCACAGGGGGGCAGCTGGATGGGCACAGGGGGGCAAGAGGGGGCACAGGGGGGCAGGGTTTCCCCTGTGTGGCTCGGGGAGCTCTGGGCCGGGGCAGCCCAGCTCGGCTCTGCCCGCCCTTGCCCCGCGGTCACGTCCTGCTCGCAGAGATCCTGGTGCTGGGCACAGGGGACAGGGTGGAGCGGCTCCATCCCACCGTCCTGAAGCAGATGCGGGAGTGCGGGATCGCCGTGGAGGTGCAGGACACGGTGAGGAGCGGGGAAGGGGAAGGCCACGGGGAGTCTCTCCTGGGGCTCAGGGAAGGGGCCCCGTGCCCTGTGGGAAAGGCTGGGGCTTCACTCCCTCCCTTTTCTGTTTCACAGCCAAATGCCTGCGCGACCTTCAACTTCCTAACGACTGAAAAACGACTGGCAGCCGCCGGGCTCATCCCTCCACGAGGCACCTACGTGGGGATGTAAGGGCTGAGCAGCTCTTCCCTTGCCTGCCCGAAGCCCCCAGGCGTCACTGCTCGTGATGGAGAGACGCTTCGGACCTGAACTGTCGGAGCTGCGGGCTGGGTGGTGGCTCTGTGCGTAGGATGGTGTTACAAAATGCGTGGGCTCAGCTCTGCCTTGAAGTCCCTGGCTTCTCAGCTTCCGATCCGTGCTGGGGGCTGTAGAGCTCGGCACGAGGCACGAGCAGAGCCGGCAGCACCGCACCCGCAGCCCTGTGGTTCCGCTGGGGTGTTGCCCGGTGCCTTGGCAGCAAGAAGCTGTCACCTCGAGGGAGGGTGGAAGCTGGTGGGGTTGAGCTCTACACCTCCGGGCACGTTTGGGGCTCCGCAAGGAAAATACTTGTAAAGTGGAAGTACAAAGCAATTGCGTGGTGGTTAATGACTCTAACGGGGTGCTCGCTGCCTCTGTGGAGCTGGCCGGGCGGTGGGGCTGTGGCTGCAGCAGCTCCTGGGCAGCGTGTGGTGCCAGGGGCGCTGGCCTGACCCGGGCTCTCCTGGAGGGTTTGGTACAGCCCTGCAACATCTGTATCCTTTGCTTCTCGCTTTCTTGCCCAACAGCCACTTGCTTTCTACCCTCAGGAAGGTTTTCCTTTTTTTGAACGCTCTGCACTGCATTATTCACTCCTCCTGGTCTCGGGGCTGTACCCCTCTTCCCCCTCACGTGCACAGTGTCCCTTCTGGGGCCGTTGTCTGCTCGCGAAGGAGAGAGCAAAGGAAGGAGAATGGAGGCAGAACAGAAGGAAGAGGCTCCGGGCTGACGCCGACTGCACATCTTTTCCTCTTTTATTCTAAAACACGGCCAACACGTGCAAGGCTCCAGGCACCAGCCCAGGGTCACTGCTCCTGGGCAGGGGCTGGGCCCTCTCAGGTGGCGATGAAGCAGCCAAGGGACACGGGGAGCTCCAGGCACTCTACAGAGTAACGATCCTTCTGCAGCAAGAGCAGCTCCTGCAGGTGGTGGTGCAGTGCCGAGTGGCACGATGACAGACACAGGCGGCCCTCCTTCAGAAAAGGCGCTTCTCATACCTGCGAGGGGAGCAGCAAACCAGAGAGGCCTTTTACTGATCCACCTCACCCAGGGCAAGCACCAAAGACGCAGTTAGGAACGGCTCCTGGACTGCTGGCCCATGGCGAGGAAGGACCCGGCACACTGGCCGCCAGCAGCTCGTCTGCTCACGCCTTGCGAGAGGAGCACCGGCCCAGGCTGGAGGCCAAGGCTGCAGCTCTGCTAGCAGCACAGGATGGCTGTGGTTAACCCCACCCCGATGCCTGCCCCGGGGAAAGCGGGGTTCCTGTCACAAGCACTTACGAGTGGAGGCCATGCACCCCTCCCTCCACCTGGGCAGATGTCGTCCTCTTCTCAAACTTCAGCTCTCCCGAGTACATCATGGCTCTGAGGGGGGAGAACACCAGTCACAAACCAGCCAAGAGTCCAGGGGAGACAGTGCTCTGACACGCATTCAGCTGCAGCAGCTGGGACGAGGGACACTGGCTCCTCCAGCTGCAGCCAGAAAAGTCTTTGCTGTGCTCTTAAGCCAGGCAGAGCAAGGTAACCCCAACGTTTCAAACCCAGGCAGCTGACCCTGCCACAGGAGACCTCGCTCCTGCATCCCTGGGGGCTGGCAGATCCCTGAGAAGAGGGAAGAGGGCTACAGCAAGGTCAGAACACACAGCAGCTTGGGTACAGCTTGCCTAGGGACCCCAAACGGGGCCTAACCAGAGCAGAAGCAAGGAGAAGCACTCACCGCACTTGGGTCAGGCTCTTGGCACCAATATCCTGGCAGGAATGCTGGATCCCAGCAATCAAGTATGGAATGAACTTGTGGATAGAGCCCTTGTCCTGCACTGCACCGGAGACACCCTGCGCCACTTTGATTTTGTCCGTCTCGCTGCGCGGGGGCACAAATCAAGGAAGTTTATGAAGCAGAGAAGCCCCAAAAGCTCAACCTGCTACCCCAAAGCACTATCTCTTACCTGAAATACCGGTTCTGGCTGCCTAAGTTCTTGTCCATGGCATCTAGTGAGCCCATGCCACGGTATTTCTTCAGCCTAATCCCATCCGAGAAGAAGTACTCGCCTGGGGCCTCGGTGGTGGCAGCCAGGAGAGAGCCCATCATCACTAGCACAAGAGACCACCAAGAACAGCTTGTCAGCAGCAGGAAAGCCGGGGCCGCAAAACCCTCAGGGTCGCTGGGCACAGCGCGGTGCTGCATCCCCCGTGCCCCCAGCAGGCAGGTTCACGTCCTCGTGCCCGGAATCTGCTGCCGTATGGAAACCATTCCTGTGAGGCTCCCTCCAACGTGCCCGACGCGTCGCTCACCTGTGGAGGCCCCCAGCGCGAGGGCCTTCGCAATGTGTCCAACCGTCTGGATCCCTCCGTCCGCAATCACGGGGACACCGAATCTCCGGGCGTATTCGGACACCTTGTACACCGCCGTGGCCTGGGGGCGGCCGCACGCCAGCACTGCAGGCAGGGAGACAGCAAAAGGAAAGCTCAGCTCCCACGCAGCAGCGCGTTCCTTCCCCAGCAGGCCCATTTAAGGCTTCCAGCACACACATGCTCCAGCACTCGGGAACGCACAAATCCCTGGATGCTCCTTCCCTAGGCCGAGTTGCAAGAGAAGTGGATGCCCAGGAGATGCCTGCTGGGACATCCTCGCGACCCTCAACTCCAAAAAGCTGTGGGTGACCTTGGGAGCGGGGTCTTTGGCCTGGGAGCAGCCGACACGCGTGGCTCGTGCTGGTGCCCAACAGACGTGTGAGGAGCTCGGGAAAGAAGCAGAGCAGACTCCAAAAGCCCCTCTCCAGAGCATCCCTGGCACGTAGCCACGTCCCACCGCTGGCTCCCTCCTAGCGGTGCCAGACCCCTTCTCCGAACACCCAGCCGCTGTATGATGTGCTGCTTGCATGGAAAGGCAGCTGGCTGGGGGAGAGCTGTATGTATATATATATACAGATAGATATTTATATATATACATCTGCATCCACACACATGCAGCAGTGGAAAAGGAAACGAGCAGGATGATTTGATGGCTTACAGGAAATAACTTCTGTTCCTGCTCTGCAACACAGCAAAGATTCTGTCAAGTTTAGCTGCCCCATAGGAAGGGAGTTACCAGGTTTGGATTTACCTGCTCTTCCCAGTTGGTAGCAGCGAGAGGCTTCCCATCGTGCAAGGGAAAACCAGCACAGGGCACGCCTGGTAACACATCTGTCAGCCACAGGCATGCAAGTACGCGGAGATAAGCTTCTCTGAGGGAGACCTCCCTTCCCCACAATTAAGTGGAAGCCTTCTCTCCAGTCATGGTTAGTTGGATACACCGGGTAAGTTTATGGCCATGCAGAATTAGTGCCTCGTAGCGTGGACTCCAGGTGCGGGTTAGCCTGCCCGGCAGCAGCGCTGGCAGAGCACGTCCCTGGCAGAGTTTTCCCAAGGCCGGGAGTCTAAAGCTGCCCCATTCCCAGTTCTCAGCAGCAACTGAGAGAGGGAAGCCAGACTCCAGGCTCGGATCATGAACGAACTGATTTTAATCAAACCAACCTTGGTGTTAAGCTAGGGCTCAGCCAGCCAGGGAGAGTCTGCCAGCTGTAATAGGAAGGCCGTTAGTCTTAAAGAGGTGGTCTCGCTCGGTACTGCACTGCTCAAGGCCACGTTTGGCTGCAAAATGCTGCGAGTGAAGAGCTCTGTAGAGAGAAGCACCTGATTTTGGAGGGCCTGCCCTCCAGGGTGTACGGGATTCTACCACAGACAGCATGAGGCCTGCAGAAACCTCAAAAGAGCAACCATGAAGACCAGCCCTTTAAGGAACAGCACAGCTCAGGGCCCCTGGGAGCACCACAGCGTTCCGAGTGTCCCAGTGCCCAGCGTCACAGCTTCAGAGCGCAGGCTTCCAAAGCAGGTTTAGAGCACACACACGCCAAGTGGTCTGGGTGAGGGTTTGTCTTTTTTAGCGTATCTGCAAAGGGTGGCCCTACAAGACCATCTGCTAAAGAAAACCTTCCAGGATCTTCAACAGAAACCTCTTTTCCCTTTGAGGTGTGTCAGAATGAGGAGAAAGGGCAAAACCCAAGGGTCGCCTCGCACGGTTGCTCGATCCAATAGCATCAGAGAAGTACAGAGCAGACAGCGCTGCACCCTGTGCTGGGCAGGGGAAGAGCCCTTTCTCTCCACAGGTTGAAAGATGGAAAGGTGGGGAAAGATGTGGTTCTGGTACACAGCTGCCAAGGTAGCTGTACACAGTTTAGGTCCCTCTGCAGCCTTGGGGGAGCTGGCTTCAAGTGAAGCTTAGCCAGTGCATAACTTCCCTGCAGCTGGGGCCAGATTTAGAGCAGGACTGAGAACTGTTGCTCAGGAGTCACCTCCCAGCACTGGATCAGCTGGGATATGCCCAGCTAGAGATCCAGAAGATTCCACCAGGAAGCTCAGTCAGGCTCCTGAACCGGATTTTGGAGTGGAGGGTGGACGAGCCTGAGTGCCCTCAGCTTTAACAATTCAGACTCTGCTTTAGGAATTCAGAAAGGCTTCTCAGCTTCCATTTCAGATTCAAAACCAGTATCCAAAGCCACAAAACCCCAAGTGCATCTACAGCTAAATTATTCTCAAACAAGCAGTAGGGCCATGTGCAGCCAAATCAGGGTCCTGCTTCAAGACACGTAATTAGGGTTGGGAACAGGGCAAGTGACTTACTATAGGTGCCCGTGACAGTAGAAGGGCATTTGGGGCTGTGGGACTTTAGGTCTGGAGGGATCTTTGGAGCAGCTAAACAAAAACAAACACACACATTTTAGAGACAGAAGAACAGCAGCAGAACAAAGGACCCCAGCAGTGACCTGCTACTAGGCAGAGCATACGGTGTGGGACAGAGCTGACCTTGCATCCCTTTCCAACCCCAGCCAAGCCAGCGGCCAGATCCAAGCCAGGCCCGGCTGTGCGCAGCACATGCTCGCCCTGCCCCAGCAGCCATCCAGAGAGATGACCTCCCTAGCCAGAAGACCAAAAGGGGACAAAAACCTGAGGACCTGTGGTTAAAGAGTTTTGCAACTACGTCTCCTGTGAAGTGCCACATTCTACCTCTGCTCTGTTCCCCCCGCCAAAACAAGCACCCAACCCCACCTCCTTTGGCAGCAGGGAGAGGCACCTTCTGGCGTTGTTCATCGCTGATGCGGAACGGAGCAAGCCCCAGCAGGTCCTCTGCCTCGGAGCCAGAGAAGGACACATGTCCTGGTTCTGCTCTGGCTAAGGAAGCGTCACAGCCCAAGGACACCACCACCTCCCTAGAAATGTCACCGAGACAGACTGCCCTGACTGGGAAGCCCACACAGCCTGTGCTCCCATGGCAGGTAAAGCAGCCTAAGCTTGAGGGCTGCTCAAAGGATTTGTGCTGGGTTTGGCAGAGCTAATGCAGTGCTTTTAGCCATCAGCTACCCTCTTGCTGCCTCTTGGGGCACGGACCAAGGAGCAAAGCAGATAGGGGCCGCGTTTGTGGGCTGCAGAGCCTCCACCACCGCTGTGCGCCTCGCCTGCCACGTTCAAAACACAAGAACTGAGCCTGTCCTCAAAGCAGCCTTTCTCCAGGCCCTGGGGATGCCCCTTTTTGCTGAGGATGACCACCCAGCCCCTGCCCCACACAAGCTCTGGCTTTCTGCTGAGACAACGGCCAGAAATCCCGTTTTGGCCTGAAAACTGCAGGAACGCATCGAGCCCGGCAGACCAATTCTGAAGCATCACGCACACTGCTGCCAGAGGGAAAGGCAACAGACAGCCCAGTGCACTTCACCCGGTAAGTCCCTCTCCCTGCAGAGCTGCCCGCCAGCCCCATCCCACACCAAGCCAGCGGCTCCTCTTGGGCAAAGCCACGCGTCCCACACTTGCTCTACTCAGCCTCGGTCAGTACTGGGAAATGCCTTTGCTGCTGCTGCCACCCCAAAGGTTTGACCCAGGTGATGAGAACATCCTGGACGAATGGGGTGAAAGAAGGCTTGTGGCTGGACACTGCCCTTACAACAGGAGAATTCCATCCTGGCTATGGTGCTTTCAACAGGGAATCTCTATTAATAAACAGACATCTTGAGCCTATTTAAGAGATAGCTGATCTCTCTCACCTTCCTGCGTGATGCAGATGGAGCCACTGCCCATCCCGACTCTCAAAGCATCGACCCCCGCGTCAATGAGGTTCTTGGCCTGAGCCGCGGTCACAACTGTGGAGAGCAGAAACTGGTTTGAAGAAACACAAGCAGATTTGCGCGCAACACCGCTCTGCCTGGTGCCTTTCCCCATGGCTGCAAACGCCCTCACCCAAGGCACCAGCTCCACCCTGTGTCAGAGCCAGGCCTGGCTGCAAAAGCAGCAGCGGGTTTCTGTCCCAGCTGTCCCCAGTGCATGAGGTGACACTGGTCCTTCAGGCTACTCCGCAACATGCTCACGCTCCGAGGCTGTGGTAGCAGAGGTTGCTTCACTGTGCCAAGCACTCTTTGGGCCACACCAGGCTAACAGCAGCGCCAGTGATGCACTGGCTGGGTAAAGACACGGACTGCTGAGCTCTGCTGTCAGGAGGCAGGGAAATTTTCCATCAGATTTCAACATTAGGCAACATTAACTATTATTATTACCCAAAATTTTGAACTGGTATGCTAGAGAGGCTGATGAGCTGCAGAACAAAAGTTTCAAAAAGTATTAGCAGCTGTGGCAGGAGCAGGGCACTGCCCTGTGTCTGCAGAATGGTCTTGCTCTGCTCCACGAGTGATAGGAAACCATTTTAAGCTCACAGATGTTTACCAAGAGGATCATTTCAGTCACATCCCTGCAGCTCTCTCTCTAAGAAACAAACATTAAAGTCAAGAATAATCTTCAACACACGCCTACCGTTTCCTCCAATGACTTGTAGGTTGGGGTATTTCTCCTTAATATATTTTATCATGTTGATCTGGAAGATGGAGTTCCCCTGAGAGGAATCCTGCAACAGAAAGAAAACCAATCCCAACCACAATTTCTCCAGAAGATTACAAGTGAAGCTTCGGAAGAGCCTCGGATCCTTGCTCTGCTTATCAGGGTCTCTGCTAAGTGGGCAAAATACCTCTCCAGACTGAGCACAGAACCAGAGGAGAAGCTGCTGCCGAGACAGTAACGTACCTTCCCTGGGCAAGGCAGCTTATTGTGAAGACCTCGCTAATATCCTTCACACTTAAATCCTGCAGCTTCAACAACAGACAAGTGGCAGCACATCTGGCTGTGGCGAAGAACCAAGTGGCTCTGCCACCAGGACACCATCAGCCCCGTCTCAGACTACAGGTGAGACGGTGAATGTTGGTTGTGAAGCCCTGAAGGGCTGGCGGGGGGACGCATCTCTCCCTGCTGCGCAGCAGAGCCACTGAAATACCAGCTGCTGGCCAGCAAGCGCTCAGGCCCTGCCAGCGTCCATGACCCAGCGTCTGTTAAACATTTCCAGCCACAGCGCTGCTCAGCCAAGCCCTTGGAGCATGGTGGACTTGCAAGCTAACGATCGATGGGAAAAACCAATGTGCAAATACAGGCAGTGACTGCTGTGCCCAAAAGCTTGAGAGGCCACAAGGGGACAAGCAGCTCCAGGCTGACCACTCATAGGTGGTTAAAAGAATAACACAGCAACATCAATCAGTTGAAGGGACACTTTAAGAAGCCAAATAACCAAAACTAGTTAGGAACAGCAAAGAGGATGGTGGCAGACTGCAAGAAGCATTTGTAGAAGACTCTGTATTAACTAAGAGCATTTCTTTTCTCAGCCTTTGGGACTTCGATGCACCCTACACACCCTCATGTGGCCACAAATCTCCCAAAGCAAGAGGAATCCTCTTATTGGAGGACTCCAAACTGAATTAGACTGAGAGGACTGCTGTAAAACAGAAGGACCTGTAACAAAGGCAGCACGTGCCACGATGCTGCCTCGCTGTCAGAGAGATTCACTCAAATCAGACCCTCGGCCCACCCAAGAGGTGCCTCACCAGCACTACGGCATCCACGCCAGCCTGCACCAGGAGGTCCAGCCGGTACTTGTCGTCTTCATGGGTCCCGATAGCGGCACCACAGAGCAGCTGCTTCTTGGAATCCTTAGACGCTAGAGGGTAGTCCCTGTTCTTCTTGAGATCGGTGCGGGCAATTATAGCCACCAGCTCGTCATCTTCATTAACAATTGGCAGCTTGCCTTGAAACAAACAGAAAGAACATCACTGCAGATTTCTGCAGGAGACAGAGAGCCTGGAGCGGTGTGGCAGACCAGGAGCATCAGGCAGGCAGCAACTGGTACAAGGTGGAGACTCCAAGAAGTCTGTTACCAAATCCCGCAGCCCTGGCTCGGGAAACAGAGCAAAGCGCTTGCAGAACTGGAGAAGGACTAAGTATTTTCACACTGGCCATAGAAAAAGTCTTTTTTAATAATTAGACCCATAATACCATGTTAAAAGTCAAACTACCAAACCCTAAGAGAGTTGAATTGAGTGCCAAAACGTACAGGCCAGGACAGAAAACTGAAGATGTGTGCCTGGACAGCCAAGCGCTCTTCAACTCCTGGGCTGCCAAGAATCCCTCAGCTTCAAACGGATTTGAGATGAACGCACGTGAACTCTGTACCCTGGCAGAGGGCTGCGGGCACTCTCTCCTCACTGGCCTCTCCGTGTGCTGGAATGCAGCCCTTCCACGCTCCACCCACGCGCAGACGCGTGCTCACGTTCACCCACTGCTGCTCCCGGCCCAGCACCTCCACAGCCCTCCCTTGTGACACAGACATTTTCAGGTACCTTTTTTACTCCTTTGCAGGATTTCATTCGCTTCTTTTAACATTACGCCAGCCGGGGCCACAACAAGGTCCTCCCGCTTCGTCATAATCTAGTGGGAGGGAGAAGATAGAAAGTCACAAGAACTCCTTCGCACGGATCTGAAAATAACAAACCTCTCAGCCCACGTGAAACGCGAGGCAGGAGCCATGTGGGAGTGCTCTACAGACAAAAGGAGCCCACGGCACAGCAACGCGCCCCCAGGAACAGCCTCCAATGTGCTGTCCCCTCCTTGCAAGCAGCCCAAACCCATTGGTGTAGTGAAAACAGGAGATGGCAGAGGGCCTCAGCAAGCCGAAGAGAGCACCTAGAAGCAAGGGACAACTCTCAGATGACCCTTGTTTGGGATGTCACCCAAACGGCCCTGCCTTTTAATAGAGCACAGGCAAATAAGGGCTGGAGAAGCCTCCCCAGTCCCATGCCGTTCTGGCAGAAACGCTACCCCCAAGCTCATTTTCAGGCAGCGATCCCCAGCGCACAGGCTCGGGAAGGGCTCTGCCCAGAATAACCCCCTGCTGCTGGCAAGGTCAACGGGGCGAAGGAGTCGCCTCAATCCAAACAAACACGCTCACCCACGCTCACTCTGACAAACAAGCACCAAAACACAGCAGAAAGGCAAGGGGCAACGGACACAAGCTGGAACACAGGAACATCTGATGCGGTACACAAAAAAAAGCTTTCACCTTGACCATGGTCAAACACTGAAGAGGCCCAGAGAGGCGGTGAAATCTCCATCCTTGGAGACACAGACACAGCCCCACACAGTGCAATGCACATCACACAGAAGGCCTGACAGAGGACCTGGAGGTCCCTCCCCACTGGCAGCGTTCTGCACTCACAAAACTCATGTAGGATGTTTCCCTAAAGGTTCCCAAAGCAGCCAGGGAAAGCTAAAAGGGAACGCTCCTAACCCTCAGCAAAGGTAGATTAATTGCAGACAACAATGAGGGAACGCTTTAGTTATTTACACCATAAGAACAGGCATTTTGTATCAGGATAGAGGTTCACCCTGCCTGCATGCATCCAAAACCCTACCGATGACAGAACCCACATCTCAGGAAATGCTGGAGGAATCACAGACACATCCCAACACACTGTCCCTAAGCCTGCAGGATCCACAACCTCCGCAAGCTACAGGAGACCTGTGTGTTTAACTGGATGGCAATGAACAGCTCAGCAAGATGACTGCTGGACGGTGAGCAGGAAGAGATCTAAGAGACCTTTCATCCTCTTAGCCTTGCCTGGTGACAGAGGCAAGAATCAAATGCTAACAGCAGCAAGCCAGCTTTGCAAGACTGAATGATTCACATAAAGGATGAGAGGAGATTCTTATCTGGCTCCTGTGAATGGGCCAGCATTTCTTCAAAGGGCCATGTGCACTTTTATAACCTACTCTCTGTTTAGGACTCCTGTTACAGGTATTTATAGGCGATTTCAAACCAAACAGGGATGAGCATGTGATACCAGGTTTGGCCAGCAAGAGCTAAAAATAGTTGTGAGTCAAGGCGAAGCCTGGGCGAGAGGCACCGCTGGTGTAACCTGACAGCGCCGCGGATCTACTGTTACAGCGCTCGTGTAACAGGACCACCACATCGAACAGGAATCAACATCGGCATCGCAGAGAACATTCTCCTGTACGAGGACAGGCTGGCAGTGCAGCAGAACAAAGGCTAAGCCGCAGTTCCTCACATTTAGAGGTTTGTTTTAAAGAGCAAGTCGCCTAGATGAGGCACGCAGGAAAAAGCAGTGCAGAAAATATGCACCCTTGGAGGGCTTGCTGGGCACAGCGCAGTTGCCAGAGCCCTGGACGTTGCCAGCACGCTATGTGGAACCACAGCAGCAGCCAGGAACACCGGGAATTAATTACTGAACCAGGGGAGAGCAGCAGCCGTGGAGAGAACGGCTTCCACAGCACTGAAAGACAATCCCACAGGAGGAGTCATGCAAACACTAACAGCACTTTCATCTCTCTTTCCACTTTCTTTCATCTGCTCCACAAGAGCTGCAGAGAGAGTGTGAATGAGTTGCAGAGAGAGTGTGAATGAATGCCACTACCCTGGAAATACGGTTAAAGATGGACCCACAAAGCTAACACGGAGTTGCTCCCTCTGGCTGGCGCAGCATCCTCACAGCCACACACTCACCCTTCTCCTCATCACAAGCCACACTCGCTTCCTAATGCGATGCTCGCATCCACCGGCTGCTCACAAGCCCTTCTCACCTCGCCGAGAGGCAAGTCGTGCTCCGACTCTTTCAGGAAATCAATGTCTCGAGATGAAATGATCCCAACCAGTTTGCCCCCCATCTTCCCGTTGTCCGTGATGGGAATCCCACAGAATCCATGACGAGCTTTCGCTTCAAACACATCTCGCACTCGGTCATTTGGGCTCAGCACCACAGGGTCTGTGATGAATCCTTGCTCGTATTTCTGGAAAGAAGCAGATCCAGCAGCCAGGCTGAGCGGCACTGCCAGACCGAGCAGAAGCCAGGCACAAGCCCAGTGGTTACTGCAGCTGCTCACAAAGGTCTGCAGGCACCCAGCCTGGCCATGTGCTCACCAAGAGGCTGACTCCCAGACCAGCACTATGGCTCACCCAGGGAGCATTAGATTCCCCAGAGTCTCCAGGCTAACCTCGTTCCTGAAATTATGGGGAATACTCCCAAACCAGGAGGCCCGGCAGCTCTCTAATCACAGGCTGCGCATGGATAGTGCGTAACTCACAAGAGGTTTGTGCAGGCAGCCATGGAGCTGGCCTCTTCTCCCAAGTGACAGGGGACAGGACAAGAGGGAATGGCCTCAAGCTCCGCCAGAGGAGGTTCAGGCTTGATATCAGGAAAAAATATTTCACGGAAAGGGTCACTGGGCACTGGCAGAGGCTGCCCAGGGAGATGGTTGAGTCACCTTCCCTGGAGGTGTTTAAAAGACAGGTGGATGAGGTGCTCAGGGACATGGTTTAGTGATTGATAGGAATGGTTGGACTCGATGATCGGGTGGGTCGTTTCCAACCCAGCGATTCTACGATTCTACTGCTCCAAAACACCAAGAGCTGGCACACTTTAAAGGTGTCCCCTCCCAGCTCCTTCTGCGGGGCCAAACCCCACCACCCACCTCCATGAAGCACCTGGAGCGGCCACTCACCTTCACTTTCCGCACTTCGTTGGCCTGGAACTCCGGTGTGCAGTTGTGGTGGATGAAGCCGATGCCCCCGGTGAGCTGGTAACACAAAGGCAGCTGGTAAATGGCTGCGATAACTGCCTGGCCCTTCACTGAGTGCATCCAGCCGTGGGCACAGAGCGCTGTGCCACCCAGGCCACCCTTGTGTTCATAGAACACCAGGTCGGGAAGGCCCTCTAGGACCACCTCGTCCCTCTAGGACGAGAGGGAATGGCCTCAAGCTCCGCCTGGGGAGGTTTAGGCTGGACATTAGGAAAAAATATTTCATGGAAAGGGTCATTGGGCACTGGCAGAGGCTGCCCAGGGAGGTGGTTGAGTCACCTTCCCTGGAGGTGTTTAAGGGACGGGTAGACAAGGTGCTGAGGGACATGGTTTTAGTGTTTGATAGGAACGGTTGGACTCGAAGATCTGGTGGGTCTCTTCCAACCTGGTGATTCTATGATTCTATGATCTGGTCCAACCTTTCTAGGTGATTTACGGTTTAAATGAGACAGCCCAGCACCCCGTCAAGCCGGGACTTAAAGGCATCCAGTGTAGAGTGATCCACTGCTTCCCCGGCAGACGGTTCCACTGTTTCACCGTGCCTGCCTTGCCCGCAGCCTCAGGGACGCGGAGAAGCTCGTCTCCTCGCTGAGGGGGCTGCCGGGGGCCCCGCAGCGGACAGGCCCGCGCCTCACACGCCTTTCCCACCCGCTCCCGCCAACGGCAGCTACTCACCGCCATGGCGATGGCCATGCCGGCCTCGGTGACCGTGTCCATGGGTGAGGAGACCAGCGGTGTTTTCAGGGTGATCCTCTTGGTCAGCGCCGAGGTCAGGTCCTGCAGGGAGGCAGCGGGTGAGCAGCGGCCCCGGTACCGGCCCCAGCCCACCCCCTCATCCCCGCCACTCACCACCTGGTCTGCTGTGAAATCGATGTACCCGGGGAGGATGAGGAAATCGCTGCGGGTAGAGGGCAGGCGGGTTAGTGACCACCACCCTGCTGCTAGACCCTGCTGCCCTGCTCTGCTGGATCCCCGCTCCCTGTCCCCCTGTCCCTATATCCCAGTCCCTTCCCTGTGTCCCAGTCTCCATATCCTAGTTCTGCTCCTCGGTGTCCCCATGTCCCAGCCCCCACATCCCGATCCTGATCCCTGTGTCCTGGCGTCCCAGTCCCCATATCCCGGTCCCAGCCCCCGTGTCCTGGTTCTGCTCCCCGATGTTCCGGTCCCGGTCTCCCCAGTGTCCCAGTCCCAGCCCTTATATCCTGGTCCCAACCCCTGTATCCTGGTCCCAGCCCTTAAACCCCGGTCCCAGCCCTTATACCCCGGTTCTGCTTCCCTCTATCCCGGTCCCAGCCCTTATACCCCGGTCCCAGCCCCTCTGTCCCGGTCCCAGCCCCTCTGTCCCGGTCCCAGCCCTTATATCCCGGTCCCAGCCCTTATACCCCGGTCCCAGCCCTTATACCCCGGTCCCAGCCCCTATACCCCGGTCCCAGCCCCTATATCCCGGTCCCAGCCCCTATACCCCGGTCCCAGCCCCTCTACCCCGGTCCCAGCCCCTCTATCCCGGTCCCAGCCCCTATATCCCGGTTCTGTTCCCCCTTATCCCGGTCCCAGCCCCCATGTCCCGGTCTCCCGGCCCCCTTATCCCGGCCCCGTGTCCCGGTCTCCCGGCCCCCCGGTCCCCGCGTCGCAGTTCCGCTCCCCCTATCCCGGTGCCGGCCCCGCGGTGCCCCCTCACTTGTACGTGAGCCCATCCCCGCAGCTGAAGAGCTGCTGCGCCGTGAGCCCGTCGTCGGGCACGTAGCCGGTGCCGCCGCTGATCAGATAGTCCGCCATCGCCCCGCCGCGTGCGCCGCCCCGCGCCGCCCCGCGCCCCCTGCCGGCCCGGAGGAGACACCGCCCCGGGGCCCCCGCCCGGCGCCGCGGGACACGGCCCGCTGCAGGGGGGACACTGCCCGGGGCGGTGGGACACTGTCCAGTGCATGTGGGACACTATTTGGTGCATGTGTGACACTGCCTGGCACTGTGTGACTCTGCCTGGCACTGTGTGACTCTGCCCAGTGCATGCATGACACTGCCTGGTGCATGCGTGACACTATTTGGTGCATGTGTGACACTGCCTGGCACTGTGTGACACTATCTGGTGCATGTGTGACACTGCCTGGCACTGTGTGACACTATCTGGTGTATGTGTGACACTGCCTAGTGCATGCGTGACACTATCTGGTGCATGTGTGACACTGCCTGGCACTGTGTGACACTATCTGGTGCATGTGTGACACTGCCTGGCACTGTGTGACACTATCTGGTGCATGTGTGACACTGCCTGGCACTGTGTGACACTATCTGGTGCATGTGTGACACTGCCTGGCACTGTGTGACACTATCTGGTGTATGTGTGACACTGCCTGGTGCTGTGTGACACTATCTGATGTATGTGTGACACTGCCTGGTGCTGTGTGACACTATCTGATGTATGTGTGACACTGCCTGGTGCTGTGTGACACTATCTGATGTATGTGTGACGCTGCCCAGTGCATGTGTGACACTACCCGGTGCATGTGCGATGCTGCCTGTCACTGTGTGATACCATCTGGTGTATGTGTGACTCTGCCGAGTGCATGTGTGACACTATCTGGTGCATGTGTGACACTGCCCAGTGCACACATGACATCTGCCTGATGCTATGTGACACTGTCCAGTGTTGTTTGACACTGGTCAGCACAGTGTGACACTGCCCAGTGCACGTGTGACATAGTCCACTGTTTTTTGACGCTGCCCAGTGCACATGTGACACTACCCAGGTCTGTGTGACACTGTCTGATGCATGTGTGGTCCTGCCCGGCACTGTGTGACACTGCCCAGTGCATGTGTGACACTGTCCCTGTGGATGTCACCCAGTTCAAGGCCCTGCACAGGACCGTGTCCAGGCGGGTTTTGGATCTCTCCTGTGCTCCAGTCTATGCCCGTTGTCCCTTGTCCTTTCACTGGGCACCACTAAGAAGAGTCCAGCCCCATCCTCCCGACACCCACTCTTCAGGTATTAATAAGCACCGACGAGATCCCCTCCCAGGCTTCTCTTCTCCCGGCTAAACAGACCCGGGTCTCTCAGCCTTTCCTTGTGAGAGAGCTGCCCCAGCAGAATCCGAAGCAACTTTGTAAGCCAGAAAGGATCTGCAAGAAGGGTGGAAGTGGGGGCAGGGGCCAGGTAACAGTCTAGAAACGTGAAGGAATGGAAAGCAAAGAGGAGAGGGAGCCGTGCGGGGCAGAGGAGGATCCCCAGGGATCCCAGCTGGACGCTGGCCTCACGCAAGCCCCCTGTTCCAGAGGCTGCCGGGTCAGGCCGTGCACACAAACACTTTGAAGAGGATGGCTGAGGGGCTCAGTGTGGCACTTTCCGATGCCTGTGCCACACAGGGCAGCTGGAGGAGGCTTTTGGAGAAGAGCAGGAGCAGGGAGCACTGTGCCTATGGGAGGGGAGCGGGCACAAACACCCACCTGACTTGGAGGAACCAGCATTCGGTTGTTGCCAGGGTAAGGATGACAAGTTTGGGTGTCAAAAGTTCCTGTACAAGGAGCTACAGAGCAGCCTCCTCTTCTGACAGTGGGTTTGCTTGTTGGGATATACCAGAGCTGGCCTCGGAGCTCCGGGGAGATGAGATAAGCTCACTGCTCTTATATGACAGGGTCTCCGAGGCAACCCACTATTTAACAAGTTCAGGAAACTAAAAAATGGCGCTGCTGTAGCTCCAAAGTTCTGACTGAAGCAGATGAAATCCTTGTCCAAAGGTTAGAAGTAGCTTTAAGAGAACATAACTGTTAACTCATGTTACCCACCTACAGGAACTGCGACCAGACATCTGTACCGGCCTCCTGAGACACTCGGAAGCAAACGGCCCTTGCATGTTGTCAGGTTTGTTGGATACATTGCAGGCCCTGGTTTGGATTAACGAATTCTGGTCTGACGAAGGTCCTCAAAAGAACACGGACTTTAGAGAGAGCAGTTAAGCTTGGCTTTGGTAGACACTCATGTTGGCTTTGATATAACAGGAGAAAACCCCTGAATGAGTGATCCACGCTGTGGAAAGAAGCAGGACTCCTAGGTGCTTGTCTGGTCTCAGCAGCAGTAACCTACACGGAATAGAGGTCACACTTTCTAAGTTACAGTCATTTCCCATCAAACGCTGGTTTTGTTTGTAGCGGGAAAGGCACGTGCGTGCCTCAGCACAGGGGTGTCCCTTCGCTGTGAGGCTTCCAGGGGCCCTTGTACCCGAGCCACCAACGACGACACTTGAAACTTTAAGTCAACAGATTTGTAGCGATCTTGTTGCTATTACCGTGAACACCAGCACCGACACCATCTCGTTCCTACAGCCACGTGTTAACGGTGTTTGTCACTACGCTATGCTCTGAACCTCACAGGGTTTCAACACGTGTTCCCTAGCAGTCTGCTGTGAAAGATTGCATTGCACCCTGTTTTTACTTCTTCATGTAAATTCTAGGTTTATTCACAGTTGAGAGTTGATTTCACCTAGCCGGACACTTATTTCCCACTGTTTGCAGTGCCCTTGGGGTAGGGAGCTATGAGAAAAGCCCTGTCCTCTGTAGTAAATAAAGCATCTAGGCTCACACCACCGACAGCAGTAAGGGGTAAAGGCACCGAGAGCCTCATCCCAGAGACAAGGTTCAGAAACACAGACTTCCAAAGGAAAACGCTGCCTGCCCAGGACACGCACTCTCAAGTCAGCATTATCCGTCACAGGATCAGCAGAATGGGAGGCACTGTGCCAGACCAAGATCAGCGTAACAGGTCTCTCTACCCTTTATTTTAAATAAGGACAGTGCTAACAAAGGTTCGCTAAGCCTAGGCTGGGCACGCACTGATCTCGGCTGTTATGCTAGAGCACGGGCACAGCAGTAAACAGGCAAGTTGGCTTCTGTTCCAGTAGAAACACCAGGCAAAGTTTAATGGTTCTCAAACAGACTACAACAAAGGCTGCAGGGAAAAACATTTTATTTCCAAGCAGATTACAAAGAGCAGAGAATATAAGAGTAAAATTAAATTAAAAAAATAGTTGAGTGCATCTCTTTAAAATGATTTGTAGTGTGAGTTACTCACGGGGCAAAGCTACTGGAGAGTTCTGAAGGTCACTTTGCAGGATGCCAATCACATGTGCTGTTTAGACCGGGGTCAACACGGGAGGGACAGACAAGACGTATTTTGCATATAGGCTGCACACTCATTATCAAGCGAGGCTCTGGGCTGCAACAGGACCCTGCCTTTCCGAGACATCCCCTCCACCTCGTTTTCCCCTGCAGTTTCCTCTCAAGTTCTAGATGCGGTTTATTGCTGCTGCGAGTTCAATCTGCCTCCCCATTCTGATGAGCTCAAATGAAAACGGAGAAACAGGCAAACGCGGCTGCCATGCGCAGTTATACAGGGAAAGCGACTGCAGTGCTGAGAGCTGAGCTGCAGCCACACAACGAAAGCAACCGACAAGCAGGGGACACGGCCATTGCTTCAGAGGTTTTGGGGCAGCATGTCAGTGAGACTGAAGATTTGAGATGCTTCTTAAGGTAGGAAGATGCTCGAGCTGAGAAGGGCTCTTTCTATGCACTGGCACCAGTGAAACAAACAGGCTGAAACATCAGGATAAAGTACATTCCCTGTAGTGTTTGAGGGGAGCAGCCCCAACAAGAAGATGCGGAGAGAAGCCCCGTCTAGGGTGGAAGACAGTTTATATTCCACTTAAACACAGATTTAAGAGTCCAAACACTAATTACAAGTAAGTCACTATTAAACTTGGATGAGAATACAGTTTGGTTGGACTGTGCAGAGTCAATCAGTGTCCAGCAGCGCTCAGACCAGCAAGAGGATGAGCAATGAGAGTATCAGCAAGTCTTCCACCTCACATGTGCTCAGAGAGCTCTGTCCTATCAGATCCGCACCTGTTCTTACTGCAGCACAAGAAGCTTGCGGGCCTAATCCATTCTAAGTACACCAAGGCAGAGAATAGCCCTGATGCAGCTGAGAACAAGACTGGCTTAACTTCTGCCCAAGCAGCAATGGTGCACAAGACTATTCTTATTTAGCGATCAGGTTAAGTCTTTTTTCACCAGTCCAAGGCAGAATAGTTCAGGAACTACCTCAGGCTCTGTCTCTAATCTAAAATCCAGGAGATCTCTAGGGGTGAAGCAGCCAACAGATGAAAGCCTTATTAAGTTACTTAGGCTGTTCCCTTTGCTCACCACCCTAGACAGGAGCAAAGAACCACACTAGTTTGCTCTCTGCTGCTTCAGCCATTACCACTTAGAGGAAATGCTTGAACTCTTGAAAATAAATTAAAAGCTAATGGTGCCGTGGACAAGTGTGTAAGAAGCTACAAGTTTCCTTAGGAAAGCAATGCTACTAGTGTCAAGAGAGAGGACAATACACAAGTCCCATGTCAGAACGCGAGGTGCTTTACAACAGTCAGTCATGCTCTGTTTTCTGTGGTTCTTTTCAAACCACAGAGATAAGATGAGCACAGTTCAAAACTAACAACGCAGGGTCCCTAGCTTGATCCTCTCAGCTTTTTTAACTTAAAGCTTGATGCATTTTCAGCCTGTCTCATACAAGGCATAGGGCATGGAGAGTTCCCGTTTAATATATACACACATACAAGAGCTAGCAGTTTGGCACTCTCAGAGCCGAGGGGGAATGCCCTTTAAGCAGCAGTCAAGCTGGTTATAGGAAAGTGTTAAAAAGCTAGTTTACATGTTTGAGTGGGAACGTTTCCCAAAACTTGGATAGCAACTCAAAGCCACAGCACTCGTCTGTGCTGCTCTGTGCACATATCTTCCTATAAGCCCCTAAAAGGGAGCAGATCATGTTCTTCACTATCAAAGAACATCATATTTATATTCTAGAAATACTGTACCTTTTAAATTAGCTCCAGAGAGCCAGACTAGAAGCCAGGTCCAGGCAAATGATCCTTAAGTCACAGTATATCGATTGTCTCTAAAAATAGGGAATGAAGTTAACACAGTGGACACTCTGATGAGACAGTACAGAACAGTACAGCAGTCCACTTCTGCATCAGCAAATCCTTCTCCTATGTATGTCCAAACAATGAGAAAATAATGGAAACTCTTCAGCCTTTCAGGACAAACCCAGTCATCAGGAGACCTCTACAGCTGACCATGTGCCAAGCTCCCCTGCTTTTAAACGGTGCACTCCAAGAACTCCACCCCTACAATGAGTTTAGATGATCCTACAGTTAAGACTGGTAAGGAAAGTGCACAATCTGGAGTTTTAAGGTAACATGGAATTCTGTTTCCCCCGAAAGCTCAGCTGAAGTTATCTGTCCACCCCTAACTTGGAACTGCCCTAATAGTCTATCAAGTTATTCCAGCTTCTGGCGATTTTTAGAGTAAGAGGTGACTCCAAAAGCCACCCAATGAAGCGACTTGCACACTGGGTATCTAGCAGATGACTTCAACAACCACAGCATTCCCGATGGAGACAAAGCTCACACTGAGGTGCGGGCCTGCTGGAGCTAGTTTCCCATGCAGCACTGCAGAGCACACACTGGAACTCGAGCACAGAACTAACTGCCCCAAAGAATGGGAAATTCACTCTTGTGCAGGCTTGTCAGACTTCCTGAGCCATAAGCACAACCCAGCTGCTTGAAGCGGTGGGAGCTTGCCCCTAACCATGTCCTTAAATATTTAAATTAGGGCCAGTGATGGACATTCTGGCCACTAAGATATGGCGAAGGGATTACAGGTTTCTGACAGCTGAAGCAGTGTTAGTCATCCTGAGAGCCACTCTACCAAGAGGCAACTGCTAGCTCCCAACAGCCAGGCTGAGCTGAGGCTGCACGTTGCCAGCACAACACACCACCTGGCTACCACCTTCCCAACTTACCCACCGGGATCTGGACACCAGCCCCGGGCTATTTTCCCCTGGCATAACTCTGAGGGCAGACACTGAGCTAAGAGCCTACTTTAGAGTAGGGGTTATCAATAAATAACAGCATGTTGCTACTTCACCGCTCCGCACCGATTTGAGCACAGTGTTATACAGGAAACAAACAGCTCATTTTGACAACCAATTCAAGCACATCTGCTTTCTCAGGAACACCAAAGTCAATATGAAACATCAGGGGCTTGTAGTATCTTTAAGCCCGCACACCTCAACGCTTATCAAGAGCACAAAGGCAGGGAACATCACAGCTACTCTCATCCTATGTGCACAACCGACAGAGGGCAGACCTTCCTTCTCATACAGACAGGTGCTGGTCAACAGAAGCTTCAGAAAAATTGCTTGCCTGTATACAAGTTTAAGTTCTTTTACTGTAATATATATTTAAATAGATACTTATATATTTTTGGAACAGGGAAGGTACGTAAGATGGAGAACCAGGGAAGCCAAGTTCAAGAAGCAGAGTCGTTTCTCCACATTCGAGAAGCTGGTGGCACAACTAACAAGCCTGGCTAGAGTGATCTCCCATTTCAAGCATGGTTGGCTACCTGCTGGCTTCGTAAGAGCATTCTACTTGTTAATGATATAAAATACAACAACCATTTAAGATGCAGCAAGGCAAGGCTACAGGGCTAGGGTTTATGATCATGGAACAATGCCAGAAGCTAGACAGCTGCTTTAGAAGTGTGAAAAGGCTGTTAAATGGCAGGAGTAAGCCACACGCTGCTCCTGAAAGGCCTTTTCCCTCCAACACCCCTTCATCCTGCCGTTGGTGTGATGTATTCCTAAAGGTGAGGAGAGGGGGATTTGCCTAAGGGTGAAGCCTTGCAGGCCGGCCACAGAACTTCAGGACATACTGGCTCTCACAGGTCCCATGTTCCTAGCCTGACACTGAGCTTCCATCAGCAAGCAGACACTTGGGTCCTTCAACAGAAGTGAATCCCCTTCTACCTTCCTAATTTGTAGGGGTGAAAGAAGTCCAGTGGAGTTGAGCTGGAAAGCACAAACAGGGATGAGAACAACCAGTTTGCATACTGATCCTTGTATAATGACCCCCCCCCCTCACAGCTCACTCTTCCCCAAATAAAGACACATTGTTCAATGGCATGTTGAAAAGACGTGCTCGTCATTCTTAATAAACAACTAGAGTAAGAATACATAAGAGAAACAGGGTGGTATCTTTATATGATACACAAGTGTATGTTACAAGAATTCCATCAGGCACAGGAGCCTCAAGGTTTAAGGCCTCAATGTTAGGCCAAAAAAAGAAGAGTGTGGTAAAGTTTGTACTTTTAACATCTAAAAATGTCACTTAAAGGTCTGAATAGAAATCGTTGGTTTGGGTTTTTTTTGTATAAATCACAATTGCAGTTCACTCTCTCCTCTTCCTTCCAAGATAACAGCAAATTAACGTCCAAGCACAAGAAAAGATGCCTGCCTCTCCTCCACCAGCTGAGCAGGTCCATCCATCATTCTGTGCCCTCTAGGCTGCATGTGCTCCAAGGAGATAGAGGCCCCAGCCATCCAGGCCAATCCTGTAGTTCATGTTTTCTACATCATAAAAAAAAACCAGAGTCAACCAGCAGCTTTCCACAGCTCCCAGCTCGCAGGGGATATGCAGCCTCCAATGGTTCCAACAGTTTGGTGTGTTGGGTAGGATACACAATGGGTAGGTTTTCCTTTAGATTCTTTTAAAGAGAAGAAGCCTAAAAGGGCTTCATAACTACACCAATAAAAAACCAAAAACTTAGGCATCTCCTTTAGTGTAAAAGTCTGTACAATTTATCTTTGCTTGTCCCCCATCACCCTGCCCCACCCCTTCCGAGCCAAGAAGGATGCCTTAGTGCATGGTGCTGGCATTAGCCACGGCAAGAGCTTCCTGAATCTCTCGTATCACCAGGATCCGGGTGAGCATCTGCTCCATCTGCTCTCTGCTGATCGGCTGGATGGAATACCAGATAGGGCTGTTGGGGGCCACCACTGGCTCCGGTGTCAAGTAAAACGTGTCATTCCGGCCTTTCACACTCTGGGGGCTGTGTGAGGAAGATCAGAGATAACCAGACTAACAGAATGTCCTGGAAGGGAGAGACCGCCACTGTCCTCACCCCAGGCTTCACAAATCCTGACAGCGAGCATCTGGCTGATAAGACATGGGGGTACGGAGGTACATCTAGAGGCAACAATAGTCTCAAAGTTTTGAGGCCGTATCATGGTTAAATTGCCATGGTGATGACTATAAAAGTCACTTTTATTTCACACTGCT
The DNA here is from genome assembly GCF_032191515.1 of Phaenicophaeus curvirostris. Taxonomy (NCBI): domain Eukaryota; kingdom Metazoa; phylum Chordata; class Aves; order Cuculiformes; family Cuculidae; genus Phaenicophaeus; species Phaenicophaeus curvirostris. The sequence continues at coordinate 15,057,520 of NC_091402.1, forward strand.
AAGTATGACACAGACAGCTTTAGAGGTCTTTCAGAGTGAAGCAAGGATGGGGTATTTTCACATCCAGGCTAGTTGTACACCCCATCCATGCAGAGGAACATTTACATCAATTATCAGAATCATCTAATTTAAGAGTAGAGCCCTTTGAAGCTCCCTTTATTCTCCAGAGAAAGTCCTTATTTTCATTCAGCAACCAATATGAATAGGACCCTAATCTCATCTCAAGTAGTAGATGCTTCCAGATGACTTGCTTGCATGTCACAGGCAAAACAGCGAGCTCATGCTAACACAGCAAACTCTAGAGTGAGTATGAGTTTAAGAGCAGCCAGTTCACACATCAGGATTTGTCTCTAAGTACAACAGAACTTCAACTTATGTGTGATCAGAATAAATCCCACCCTCTCACATCAACACCCCATCCCATTTAAGTAAATTTATCACAGCCCTGAAACCAGGCCAGCTACAAGATGCAGCTTAACAGTCGCAGAAGACAAGAAACCACACACATGAACAAGAGCTCTCACCATTTGAAGAGGTAGAAGTCATACAGCTTTATCGGACACCTCAGGGGGTTCTCTGGATTCTCAGTCTGCTCTGCATACATGTCATCTGTAACTACAAACCAGCCCCCCGAAATCTGTCAGACAACTTGTAAGTACCATAAACTGAGCAGTGCTGTACAGCCTCAGCACTCCTTGTCACCATGCAAGAGCTGCCAAGAGACATATGACTGCTCCAGGGCAGAGGCACCTGGTTCTGAATGCTCAAAGGATCGTATAGAGAGCTTGCTGTATTCCAAGGCTATACCGCAACCCATCCATATCCTCCTTTCCATCTCTACTCTACCTGTGCCCAAAAATGAGAGAAGTCTCTCTACTGAGTCTGCAGTGCCTCTCCTAAACCCCGAGCCTGTGTTCTAAAGAGGACAGATTGTACTTTTATATGAATTCTACATGGATTCACAAATCAAGATAAGAGAAGCCCTCCCAAAGAATTTTCTTCCTCTGTTCACAAGCACTTAACCCCAAAAGCCTCTTTGCCCATAAAACCCCAAAATAACAAAAGACACTATCCTTAGCGCGCGACAGTCCCATTCGCTCAGACAAGGTATGTCCCCAGGCTTATTATTAGCTGGGACTACGTGCTCTAGAAAGCTTAAAAACTGCTAGGCAGAAGGCAATTGGCAGAGCCTTGGGTTGTCGTGGCCCTACCTGCAGACATCTCCAGGTTCATCCACTTCCTTCAAGCCCAGAAAGTAAATATTCCCAAACCAAACTTCCAGACACTACCTTTCTGTCCTGTCTGGTGTATGCCAGGAGCCTTCATGTAGCGGATACTCGTGCTTTTATCCTTGGGATTAGAAGGGTTCTTCTTGGTCTGTCTCAACACCTTGGAGAAGGCCAGCTTCATGTGCTGGTCTACTGTTTTCAACAGGAAGTATCTGAGCAGAAAGAAGAGAACACAAGGCATTCAGAGGCAAGTAAAGGGTACAGTTGTGACAGCGAGGTAGTTAGCTTTGCTCATTGTGAGCCAGGTGAAGTTCAAACCGACACTGAGTTAAAGACTGTTCCAGCAGCAAAGCCACCCCAAGTTGAGTTTTCCCTCTGCTACTGCATCTTCTTTGCCCGATGGGGCTGCAAAAAGGGCTCTGCAGGCAACCATTTGAAATTAATCATTTCACCCTAACCCAGCACAGCATTTTCCTAGAAATCTTGTCAAGGCATTTGAATTTCTTTCATTCCCCAAGACCTAGGTACTTACTTTGTATTAAAAAACATCAGTGTGGTGAGCAAGGTGGAAGGGGAGTGAGCTCCTAGCTGCTTACACTCCCACAGCATCTCTTCTGTTACATGACTGGAGAGGACATAACCTGCAATAATGAGAAGTCAGCATCATTCCAGGAGACAGTCACAGCAGGAACACAGGCAGTATTTTATAGTCTAGAAGTACCGAAGAACATAAGTCCTAAGGGAAGGCGGAGGAGGAGATCCTTACTGATGTCAAGACTCCCTGCTGCGCAAAGAACTTTTTAAATAGCAGGTACAGTTCAGAAATGCTTATATACATACGTCATCCTCTGGTTGTGGAGAGTACACTTCTGTGATATGCCTATACATCCCAGCCCACAGAGAAATAAATATGCACTTTAACAGCTTTTAATTAATGGCTCTACTCCAATGCAGATGCTCCTAATCCAATAATATGTGAGAGCAGGCAGGCCAGTGTAACAAATCGGCTCTTGGCCCTGCGCACAGCTTTAGTCAGCACACAGTGCCAAGTGATGTATTTGGACATGAATAATCCTTTCATTCTCAGATATTTTTTTTTTCCTTTGTGTAGAAGAGAAATACTATCCTCCAAATACACAGATAAACAGAGAAACAGACAGCAGTATGAACTCTGGGGCTTGTGGAATGACAAAGCACAGATCAAACAGCCAGGGTGAAAACAAAAGGATTCCAAAACTCATGGTGCTACTTAGCCATCTAGCCCGTAACATCAGCTGCTTTTCTGAACACAAGCAGTAGCTTCTTCACTGATGTCTAATCAGATCAAAGGGAATGAAGTGATGAGAAACCAGGTTTCTGTGCTTTGAAAATGCAATTCTTACTCTAGTTTTCATAAGCAACTCCTCCAGAATCTCTCTCTTCTGGAACTGCTCCCCCCAGCCACCATCTTCTAAACACAGGGTTGAGATGAGCTGCATTGATTGGGCCTCAAATGCTGCGAATCACATACTGGATTTTACTTTTGACACTTAGCCGGTCCTGCAGACTGTATCGATCTGGCCACACGGCAACATGACAGTGTTGTATTACCTCCCAAACAATTCATACTAGAGGCAGGATGTATTAGTACATCAGATGAAGAATCTTGATTCAGGTGAAGGATCAGTTGGCTTCTAAGTAAGCCAGTCTCATGACAACACAAAGTCCAAACACAATCTGCCTTGTGATGGGTGACAACAACAGACAAATCAGGGCTAGAGCAATAACCCCAGCATTCACTGCAGACAACACTTTTCTCCCTGACCAGTATGAGCTGTGCTAAGGGACATCAAGTACTTTAAAAGGGTTTTTATTCAGACTCCACTCATGCTGTAATTCAGTATAAACATTCCAAACTCTGGAAAGTTTTAAAGTTCTTATACAATATTCCTTACCAAGAGGGGAAATGCGGGGCTGTACGTCCTTGAGAACTTCATGCAGCCATTCAGTGAACCGAATGTAATAGAGATCTGAGAAGATGTCATCTACTCGGCCATTTTCAAAGAGATACTGTAAGAGATTCACAAGACAGTCCAGTACAATGGTACAGAGTGTAATCCTCAGATCAGAGCTTATCCTAAGAGCCCATGTACCAAATTAGTCAAGAATTTTACAGCATGGCACTGAAGACTAATACATTCTGCTTAGAAGAGTGAGGAATCTTGCATCAAAGCCAGTACAAGGTAGGTAATCTCAGCTACTACCACGGGAGTGCTAAGTCAGAAAGGAAAAACCATCTCAGAAAGTGAAGCTGATTGGATTTCACTTTCTATGTCAGGTGCGTTCACTCCAAGTTCTTTCACATGACTGTCCTTTGGACACTAGACTTGTTCAGGTTAAGAAGAAAAATGTTCAATTACCCTATCACAATTTAGCTGTTCCTGTAGCTCTTCCAGAAAGGACACTAATATTAGCAGCTCAGACTACCCACACCACACAAAGCCAAGTTCTTGCCTGTTGAAGTTTCAGCTAGATAAAGTTTTGACGTTGACAAATTCCTCAAACATTATCCAACACCCTCCCCACCCAACAAAAAACTTAAAAGCATTTATTACTCTCCATTCTCAGTTATAATGAATCTTCACAAACTTAAGTCAGTAGATAAAAGCACTGCTACGTGCTAGTTATGTTTAATCTGACCTTTTAAAAAAAAACAAAACCCAAAGACTTTTTTCTTATGAAATTGTTGGGAAGCTTAATAGAAGCCACGGTCTCCATTTTTGTGCCAGAGAATCCTCCCTATACATGCTGACAACACACACAGCTCTGCTGCACAGCCAGCTGCCCTCCCCCTACCTTCTGAATACACAGGAAGATATAGTAGAGCACGTCTGGATCATAGGGTTCACCATCACCATTTCGAGCTTCTCGTGTCATTAAGCATAGACCATAATTCAGCTCAGCCACAGCTGAAGAGATGAGATCTTCCTGGAACCTCAGCAGCTGACGCCCTGGAAAAACAAAACAAAGCCATTTTATTTAAGCCATAAAGTCATATTATTTCCCTATCTTTCAGGAATGATTTTCCACATCTCTGGCTTTGCCATTCTATCTGGTAGGCCTAGTACTACCTCATTCTCCCAGTCTAATAAAGAGAGCTGGAAAAAATCAAGACCTTAGGTTGTCAGATCTACTAAAAGATAAACAGGCAAGAATCCGACAGGAGTACTCTCTGCCCTGCCTACTGCATGACTACTGCCTTTTTTTACCATGTTCACAAAGAAATGCTGCCCTGCAGCAAAAGGAAAACAGCAACTCCATAACTGCTCTACCAGCTTGGCTGGCATTTACAGCTGTTTGTTCACCCATGCACCAGTCATACAGCATCCTTTTCTACTGCTGCCACCCTAGGTGCTCAAGCTGGCTCAGCACAGAGCCCTTGAAACATGTCCTGTGGCAGTGGGAGTAGGCAATAATTCGTGCTGCAGAGTAAATCAAAGCTTAAATTTAAAAGGAATCACTGATTACAGAAAGGTGCTTTCCAGAGCGGTAAACAACTAACAGTTTAGTCACTCCTAATCCTGCCTGAAAAGAAAGAAAGCCCACGTTGTCATGAAACTTACTTCCAATAGGTGCTAGCCTATTTTGGGCTTCTTTTTCCAGCTCTGCATTCTTGGTCTGTGCCCAGCTTTTCCACACTTCAAGCCCTTCTTCTGGCTTCAGGGAGTTTGGAAGTAGAAGTTCAGGTGAAGTCTGTGGCTGCGGCTCAACTTCAGCAACCTGAACAGTTTGAGCCTATGAAAGAGAATACTTCAATTTACATACACACCTTGATATGCAACAGTTCAACGATACCGCTAGTCCCAAGGCACTAGACTTTTGCAAAACTCTCCTCTCACAGGAATTAACCCGAGGAACACAACTTTTGCTGCCTAACCAGAACTGCTGCTCACAAAGAAGTATATATATATAAAACCAGTTTCCCCGAGAACACTTCAGTTCAAATGGACATATCTATAGTCCCTTTAGTAGATCCACACAACTTGCAGCTTGATGCACTTAGAAGCCCTGCAGAACTTCACAGGAGACCTAACAGCCAGGAGACATTCTTACTGCTTACTTTAAGAAGCTAGCCATTCAAAGGCAAGGATCTTCATAGGACAAAAGCCCTCTCAGCAGGCTCCTGGTCTCCCCTTGAACACTGAAATAGATCACTACTAGCATAGTGATCCTGAAGTCCCATTTGCTCCAATGAATTTTCCTTGTTTTCAGTTAATTTGTCACTCCAAACCACCTCTGAGGTCTATCATCTCACTGCAAGAGCAGACCAAGGCCCCTCACAGACAGAGCCTTGAGACACAGCAGCTAGGGAGACTGCCAGCCCCTGGCAGGGAAGAACAGTAAGTTGCTATCTACTCTACTAATCATTGTTGCTCCAAATCTAGACTGCCCTGAGCAAGGTTCTGGGTACAATCACTCTTGGACACTGCTAGCATACCTCCCCATCCTTGCCCACTGAGGTCAGGATCTCTTAATTATTCAGTATGTAACAGGCAAACTGAATAGATATTCTCTGCTCTTACCATCAAGAACTGCTAAGACTAATTCATTTGTAAGAGGTATAAAGTAATAATAGACCAGCATCAAAACGTTAATTTAGTTGCAATGCAATGCTCTCAAGCTGCCAACTACTGCTCATGAGAACTAGCTACTGTTCTGTGAAGAGCTACTGTATGACCTACTACTGACCCAAAGGGTCTCCAGAGCCTTTGAAAGTTTACTTTGTGGCAGAACCTTAAGTCACCAAGAATTACTACCTCAACATGAAACTTAATTTACACACAACTGATGGCTCCTATCCAGAAAGAGCAGTGAGCTCCCCAGCTGCGCTCACTCTGCATTCTTCTCTACAGGTTCTCAATCCCACACCACAGAAAGTCTCATGGCTACCTCAATTAAGGAGAATAACTTGAAGCTTTACAGCCCTTAGTCAAATTCTCACTGGCATCCCGATTGTCACAGGGGTAGCAGTTCTTGCATCAAAACAGACTTGCTTTCTCCTTCGTAAGAGTCACCCGAAAAGCAAGGCATTGCTATCATGCAGTAACTTTTCCCTTGACACTGACAAATGCCAATCAGTGAAAGTTGCTCTGACAGTACTAGAGACTATAATAAAAATGGCACAGAGACTTCAGTAATACCCGCACCTTACTCAGTATAACAAAAAAAAACAACAAAAAAAACCCCAAACCAAAACAACAGCTGAAGAGGCAAAGCCTGCAAGAGCCTCAGAGAGGAGCTTTCTGCCTGCCTGCTGGTTTCCCTTTTTTTGCAACAGCTCTTAACAGCTCTTTACTTATCAATCCCTGCATCACTAGCAGCGTCTGCCACAGCTGCAGAGAGAGACCCCAACTGAAAGGGTCCAACTTTTATCAAAGCAGATGGTAACAAAAGTTTAAGCTGCCAAGCAAGCCTCTGTCTGAGAAGACAGGAGTCCAAGGGTGAACTAACACCTTGTCTCTGCAGGAGCCGAGACGGAGCCTCTGCTCTCCTCCAGAGTGAAAGCAGAAGGCTTGCCAGAATCAACCACCTCTGTCAGCCCAAGCTCAGGGTCAACCTTCTGCCCTGACCTTCCAGACATCTTGCCAGTGCAAAGGCAGGCACACAGGCTGGAATTAATTCACCAACTGGCAGTTGCTTCTTAATTGACCTACATTTTTCACAAACAGAGCAAAACAGCTGCAACTTGTCTGGATCCCAGAGCAGCACAAGACCAGAGGACACTGTGGGGCAAGCAGGCAAATTCCTTCTCATTCTCACAGCTGTGAGGGGGACAACTCCCAGAAGTGTAACATTCAGGTACAGCAGCTTTATTGCTGTTTTAGAGGAACAATGCATCCCCTCCTGGACTTGCCTCTGTATTTAGGGGCTTATGAAAAACCCAGTACTCAAGAGAATTGTGACCAGAAAACCATCTGATACTTAAGAACTGCAGACTGCTGCGCACAGGAACACACAGCGTTAGGAGATTTACAAGTAACCATTAAAGAAACTATGGAGCTAATACCTTGGAAACAATCACAAGAATGTGGCTCATGCTCTTTAAGACCCTAAAATAAATCTAAAAATCCTGTTCAGCAGAAAAGCAAGAAGTTCTATCAACTTAGTTTGTTCAAGTAGCCGAGAGCGAGAAAATGCTCTCTGAAAAGGAAATGAGCTACAGAAAGCCCTTCAAACATGACAAAACAAAAAACCCAACCAACCAAACTTCCATGCATTGTAAGAACCATAACATACAGTCTTATAGAAGAGGGCATCCAGCACCTGAAAGTTATTTAGAGACGCAGGGAACCCTTTTCAGTGAAGACCTTGGTGGGCTGAAGCCCACAATTGACTCAAACAACCAGACGTGACTACAGAAAGTAATCGTCCTGACCTCAGTGCTTACTGATGAGGCAGAGGGCATACAGGCCTTTATAAAGCCAACAGTGTTATTTATAAACTGGAAAGAATTTATAACAACATTTACGCTCACAGACTTGGATATTTTTGTCCTCATTCCTTTCAGCAAAAACAGGCTCTGACAGATCAATCACTTTCTACTTTCTGGTAATAAAAGTTACATCCATTTGCACGCATAAGAGTCCAATAACAGCTCAAGTCATTCCAGTTTCAAAAGCCAATTCAAAATAACCTGTGGCTTAAAGTCAGCAACAAAGCCTCTAAAAAACCAGCAACAAGTGTGGCTGCCATGTTTGCCAAGCACTATGAAGAGATGTTTATCGCTGCTTATTACTGTGCTGTTGTGCACCAGGTATTTATTGGAAGCACGACGTGGCGTTACAGACAGGTACACCTGAAGTCTACTCACTATTAGTTAAATTTTACTGCCCACTTTACTTGGGCAGTGGATCTGCTGTGGACTCCACATGCTGTGTAACGCAAAGTAACAGATAACTAGGTGACTAGTGTATTTGTACACCTTACTTCTTCACAGTCACCCCTGCCTGTCCACTGCAATGCCTACAACAGCTCAGGAGAAGACTGCACACCTCAGAATACTTGCTATGAAGAAGCCAGCAACGAGCATGTACCTATTAATTTACACTATAAGTATTTATTAATCTACAATAATATGATCAACACTAATTCCTTCTAGGAAGTTTTTAATCCTATAATTATGTACCAACATTAACACGTGGCAGTCCTACACCTATTGGGAGTCAAATGTGCTATGCCACACCCAGGCTACTGGGACAGCCGCGTCCCTGCTTCCTAGATACCAGCTGACATCCTCCCTCTCCGCAACGTGTGGAAGTTGTTAATCACAGACTGAGGCTGAGAATCAGTTTTAACTTACTGAGCAAGTGACTTGCAGTTGCTGCTGCTGCTGCTGCCCCTGCTCTTGGGGTGTGGGCTGCTGCTGTTGCTGCTGCGGGTCCCATATGTGCACTGTCTGTGCTGTATTCTGGTACGTCCCTGCCACAGCCTGCACTGCCACTGGAATGTGGATGTTGCCATTCATAAACTGCGCTGGAAAGAGCGAATTAGCAAGAGTCTGCACCACTTCCTCGTGAGAGTTCTTCACTACTGAAGTACTTCCCACCATCTTATCCTTGTCATCTTCCAGCTTCACGGTAGCCAGTGTCGTTGGCGAGCCACTGACGTGGACGGCATTATAGGCCTCCTGAGGGATGGCGATGTGGGTTATGTTTTGCTGCTGAAGGTCACCACGCGGCTGAGCAGAGTAAACGGGGATGGTCCAAGTCTCTCCAGTGGGGCTAGTAATGGTCCCAGTGGCACTGTACAGGTGGGCACTGTCCACTGTTAACAAGTCTGGCCTCAAAGAGACGTAACTTTGCTGCTGGCCCTGAGGAATGGCCAGCACTGTGGCAACTGGCTGCCCTGAAATAGCATACGATACAGTGATAGGCATATCCACTTTACGTTTCTTCACCGGCTGAAGGACACTAGCAGTGCTGATCCGCCGCTCCCCCTCTCGTGGAGAGCCTTGTTGAGAAGGGGGAGGTGACAGCGCCCCAACTGTTTGGATCTGGATCTGTTGGCCACCAGTAATGGCCTGTCCTGCCACAAGCTGGGCCTGGATCTGCTGGTGTTGTATGTGTTCCTCCTGTATTTCAGCAGCCTGGATCTGTTGGGCAGTCTGCACATGCTGCACTTGGATTTGCGCTGCCTGCAGCTGAGATGGGCTGGGGCTCTGAAGAGACTGACTCTGTATTGGCTGGGATGCTTGCTGCTGCGCCTGGCCCTGGATCTGCACTTGGACCTGTATTGGTTGCTCTGAAGCCTGATGGACAGTGAGCTGCGGAGAGAGCTGCTGGGCGCAGACCTGCTGCGGTGACTGCTGGACCTGGACCTGAACCTGCAATGACATCAATTTAACAATTAGAGATCAGCAAATGCCAGTGATACAACGGAAATGCTCTGTCACTGAAGGTCTATGCTCCAGGTCTTTTATGCTCAGTTTTACAATTCCATGTATGAATCCAGTAGGAAAGGTCTCAGGAATATGAAAGCAAGTTATTCTAGGAGTGCGCGTTTGACAACAGCGATAGAAGCAGACGATGCACGGCATTGCACATGACCACACTTCTCCAAACAGACAGAACAGCACATGAGCTGCATCTCCCTCCTCAAGACTCTGTGGGCTCAAGCCAACAGATTGCATCCTTGGAAGCCAAGAGAATCTTCAGAACTATTTGCATTGCTAAAACGTCATTTCAGCACAGGCCTTGCAATAGCAAAACTTTAAGGTCATGCATATGACAATTCTGATAGTTTATATGGCTACAAAACACAGGAGCTTCCCTCATTCTTACTGCGCTCTCAAGATTGTTTTTCTGCCAGTCCCCCAAATGGCTGCAGGATCACTTGCCAGTGACAGGCAGTAAGAAACATGGGTAAGTCGAAACCAGCACTTGGCTCTTTCCACATAAAGAACAAATATTATTTTGAAACCAAATGCTAAAAGTAACACTACACAAGCAGGAGTCAACACAAAGTGGCAAGTTCAACCTGAACCTTTGTCATGTGTTAGGGGGCAGCATTGCCGCATTTGTTTTTTTAAGCCTCACAAGTATTTCTTTAGCAGTGATAATTAAAACAAATTCTTTTTTCATTATTTACTTATTCCACTTAATTCCATGATTGTCCAAATTACTCAGTTGTATTTCCTAGCTCATGCACTTACACAATGCTGAATAACACAGGCAAAATATGTTAAGGCTTGGATTCAAGCACAGTTCCTTTTATTTTAGGGGAAAAAATAAAAAACAACTTGCACCTTCAATGCCCATTTGTCCAAGGTCTGTCATGCCATCTAGGAGTAGGCCAGGAGTAGACTTAAAGCTAGCAGTCAGATGTAGCCTCCAAAACAAAGTTCAGGTCTCAACAATTTCACATTCCAGGCCGTGAACCCAACCCAGCTGGGGTCTCCACTCCCAGGGCATTAAGCAAGGTTTGCTCTCCTCCTCCAGACACTTTACCACTTTGTCCCTCGCAGTGACACAGCATTTCCCTCCTCCTAGAAGGGACATCCCAGGTTCCCATGATCATCTGCTTTCTCCAGGCTTCCTTAACGCTATATCTTAAGGGAGAGAACTAATTACTCAGCTTCTTTCAAATCCAGCTAGAAGATGCAGAGCTTTACTAGAAGTATATATGATGGCCATATGAAGTTGGAAGCCAACACACATTTATTTAGTTGCAAAAATGCCTCCTTACTCATGTTCTCCCATCCCTTTCTACCTCACCTTCTCGAGTCCGACAGACTAATGTAGCATTTGCGCAGAGACACTTCACTAGCCAGCCTGAAAATACCAAAATGAACTGGTAGCACAGGTCTACATTGTGCAGATACACAAAATCTCACTTCTCAACATCATCTCTTAGACTTAAAGAATGCTAAGGATTCATTCACAGCCAACTAAGAGTTGCTAAGGAAAAAAGGGGAGGTAGCAAAACACATGCTTGCAGACTAGTTATTTCTTGTTAAGAACTAATTCCATTTCCAGGAAGAATGGAGTTTCACAGGTTCCTGCTGGGAGCTGTGTGCACTATACTGCAATCCACATGACGTGGACTTTCTATAATAATTTCCTGCATGGTAACAAGAAACACATGACCTTGTGTCAGCACGACAGTTTAAAAGCTGCATCAATGAGCGACTTGATCAGGCAGTTAACTGAAAAAGATGAAGTCACCTATAGGATGCTGCTTCAGTTCTATCTGATACTCTTATATTGCCTTATAGCATGACTACTGCCTTGGGCAAACAGGTCAAGCACAGATCCCAGTTAAGAGCTCAGCTTAAAGAATCAGTTTCAATTACACCTCTAAGGCAAGTATACTCCAAGATATAGTACTTGGTATTAATTTAAGTCCTTGTTCAAAACATTACCTGCAAGGCAAAGGCCCAAGCTGAACAAGCTAAAATCCATTATTGTAAATTGATATATTTCCCGTTACTGCTGTGGGGCATACAAAGCAAAGCCTTTTTTTTTTGCTAGCAGTAGGAATTAAAAATCCGCTCCAATGCTGTAACAATTTTATCATATAACCGCAGTTAGAAAGGTAATGGAATAAGTTTAAGCAAGAGGGATTTTCAGCAAAAGAAGCATGAACTAACAACAGACCTGACAAGACAGCATTTTCTTCCTTTTGCTTTTATAGCTTGTCTGGAGGGGACCTACAGTGATAATCTGACTGCCTGACCACTCCAGGGCTGACTGAAATTTAAATGTTGTTAAGGACATTACCCAAACACCACTTAAACACTAACAGGCTTGGGGCATTGACCACCTTTAGGAAGGCTGTTGCAGTGCTTCACCACCTTCTTGGTAAAGAAATGCCTCCTAATTGTCCAGTCTAAACCTCCTCTGGCACAACTTTGAACCGTTAATTACTTTTTAGCCCAAGCCTACTGTCTCGGAAAGTCATGGGCAATGACCATCACTTTCAGCAGATGAGCAATCATAACCCGAGGCCTGACAATACTTCCCTAGGACTAAACCCTAAACTCTACAACTAGGTTGTCTTGCCTCTGTTTTAGAGTTCTCAAAATCTTACTGTTAACACCCAAAGAATTATTTCAGACCCAAACAACACGAAGAAGTCAAGACTCCAGAAGCACTGGAAGTTCTCCATGCTGCAAACTGCAGACATGATGCTTCTGGCAGAGGACTGCTCCTATGTAAAAGAATACTGGAGCTCTACCTACCATGCATTGCATATCCCTTATGAATTACACATCCATTTTTAACAACCATATTTGACAGCAGACTCCTCCCTGTTTTCAAGCAGGTTGTACCCAGGAGTGCTACAAACATCGGTTTCAGATTCACAGACTTCAACCCAATCTGACACCAGAGCTTCTTAAAATGACCTGACTGTCTAACTTCCTACCTGAGAAAAAAAAGGAGAATTACACTAAACATCATCACCGTCTGACTTTTTAAGACTCTGTACAGAGAGGAATGCTTTAGGTTTACAGGCCAAGACCAACAGAAAGGACTTTAAATCTTCACCTTATGCTGGAGATTAAAGTGAGAACATGTTATGCTGGGAATTCCTGGATTATACTGGTGCAAGACAGGAACATGCCAAGTTACCAGTATTGAAAAACTGCTCATTGCCAGAAGTTTGGATCTAACAGCATGAAAAGAATCACTTCCCAGCAGGCTACCATCACAGAGAAAAATGCTTTTTTAGCATAAAACAACTAGAAGTTGGACCGAGTACTAGCTAACCAGAGAATCAAAAGCATTAGAAGCCAGCCCTACATCATATCAGGAGGGCAGAACTAAATTTGTAAGATCCTCCTAAAAGAAATCTGCCACATTAAGCTCAAAACCATATTCCACCTAAAACTGAACACATGCAAAGAGAAAACAAGTAACTCCATGAGCACGAGAACAGCTGAAGCCTGGTTTCCACAAGTTACTTCCCCATAGTCGATAGACTAACTCCGACAAACTTTCAAGTAGAATGCATAACAGTTAGTGAAAACAGAAGAATACCAAGCCCATAATTATTTTTTGACCAATGCATGGGAAGAAGGCTTAAAATACACTTCCCACAACAACAATCCAAAGCCGGAGTGGCTCCAGCTTTAAAAATTGACACTGTAATAAGAGTTCCTTCTAATGTTACATCAGAAAGCGCACCTACAAAACAGATCTGAAGTACAGAGTAGGTGAAAACACTGACCACTGAAGTAGGAGGAAACATTGGAACTTGTTATTCAACTACTTTACAGGAAGTCCTTTGCTATCTAAGTAAACAAGGTCTACGGGGAGCGTACAAGCCAGCTTTTCAGAACTGCCAGACAGATTTTCACTCCACATTTTTCCTCTGCTCATTCATCAACATCAGAGAGAGAATTCCATGGGCCAAATTAAGCCTTGTGTGTATTTGAGCAGTTACAATATCAAGGTTTTGCTGTCAAGCCTGGATGCTGGGGAAGAATTTAAGCCTAAAACAGTCAAAACACATGATGCAGGGAAAACAAACCAGCTTACCTCTCAAAGAGGCACCTGCTTCCATATACAAGAAGGTGCTACCTTGAAAACATCACTTGACTATAACCATTCTTGGAAGTGGTACATTCAGCCCTGGCTAATGCTAATTAATACTAGCTGCTACACTAAAATCTTATTGGGATGCTTTTCAAAGGTAAGTGAATAGAAGCCCTACCTCTAGGCTAAACTTCAGAACCAAGACTGGGGCAGGGGGAAGCTGCATTCATTAGCAGTGACAGACAGCAGTAGCCTATGCAAAGCCAGAGACAACATTTTCTTGAGCTACTTAAGTGCCCCTTTCTCTGCCTTATAGCATTCCTAGTGCCCAGCTTCCCATAATGGCCTGAAATCACAGAACGTGCTGGGGGAAGACTGAAAAAACTGAACAGCAAAGACTTAAGGAACCCAGCAATTAGAAGGCACAGACCTTAAATGCCTGTGTAGTGTCTTTCAGTTAACCACTCCCTACATAGTTCTACAGTCCTGCTTACCTGCAGCACACTTCCCTCAAGCCCTGTCCAAGAAGCTCTTTTTTGCCCCCAGCCATCGTCTTAATAAAAAGCTGAAATTGAGGATCTTCCTGACATGCGCTGCACATGTCCTAAGCAAAGGTACTTTCTGTTCTCTGATATTCTTCCAGTTAAACCTTCTTGTGGAAGAGGAAGAGGCATAAGAGGTTCACTGCAGAAATACCATATTCAGTAAGCACGTCAGTGCTAACACCTCTTCTTGCTGGCACCATCAACTCGATGGCCTTAATGCACAAGATGAACTAGAAACAATCTCACCAAAGGCAGAGCTGATAAAACTCTTCCTTGACTGGAGCAAAACACGGACCTTCCCAGCCACCTGCAGATGCAGCACAGGGTATGACAACTTGACATAACCAAACTCTTTAAGATTGTTAATGACACTGCTGTGATACTGGGCATGGAAAGGGCTCCAAACAACTTGTACTGTAGCACTGCTAGCATATGTAACCCAGCAGCTGCGATCCACTCAGTCTTTCAAAATAAATATTTGCCAACAGTTTGCTGAACCTTTAAGGCAAGAAAACCCTAAGGTGGCAACTTCTTCAAACAGGAAATTTATTTTGCCAGGATAAATACAAGCAGCAGGTACAGTCTCTGGTTCTTCACAGCAAGTAAAATATAGGATGAAATTTGAGCACCGCCTGTCAGTCTTTATGACCGTAAGGTTGTCGGCAGCACTTGCAGCCATGAGGTCACCTGACTGGTCATATCATTAATCACCTTCAGTATCCCTGTCACATTGCCAGACCATAAGCGTAGTCATTTAAAGGGTCTTCTACTGGTTTGCAACTGGATTAGCAAGAACTAAACAGATTATCAAGTCAAGTCCTGGGATGACATTAGTTTGATCAAAAGCTAAGAGGCTTCAGCGGATGAACAAAATTTCTCGTAATACAATGCAAGCAGTATTTTTGCAAAGCGAGCCAGCTGGGTCAGGTGCGCTGCTCTGGTGGAACACTGTCACCCCAGAGCCACAATAAAAGTTGTTCAGATACCGCACTCTGCTGCTGCTGCCACAGAGACAGTCTTGAGACAGTTAAACACTAAATCATGGGTTTAACATAAATCGCATCTCAATACCAGATCCTGAAAGGCAGAAAAACACTCCTGCAAAGGGGTAAAGGCATTTCTCTCCATCCCATCCTTGCAAAAAGCCTTGAAGACAATTCTGATCTAGCTGCTCCAATACACGTGACTCCAGCTGCACAAAAGGTGAAGTCATATCTAGTACCAGATATGCCATCTAAGCATTCTGAGGGTTTGTAACATCCTAAAACAAGCGGCAGGGTAAGCAACCCAAACACTAATTATGATGTGTACTCACAGATGTGAAAGCAAGTATTTTAAAGCAGAGCCACATCAAAACTAAGGGGGAGAGCACAGACAACATTCTTCAGGAAAGCTGCTGCAATCTTGACTTCCATCAGATATTTTTTGTGTTCAGGGTGCAGGCCATTCAGTTTAAAAACAGGAACAGGTCTCTGGCAACAACTCTACGGTTATTTTCAAGAAGGTCAGGAGATTATTTTTCTCTGCAACATATGATATATGACCTCCCTCCCTATCTCTGTTTCTAGAAGACTTGAAAGGGTCAAGCCTGAACTTTGAGTAGTTCTGAAAGCAGGCAGCAGCAGGGGGAACTTTTACAATTGGTTTGAAGGCTTTCCACACCTTCAAGACTGAGGCTCCCCAAAAAAGCCAACCCTCCTAGTTCTTCTATAGAGAAATGAGGCTTCTCCCATAAAAACGTGCTGGCTGGGAGAACCAAAAGCACCCTTGATCAGTTTTAATAGACTCACACAGAGATCCAAGTAACATCTCCGAGACTACAGGCTTTTATTCTTCAAAAGCCTGGTGACGTAAGTTACTGTAGGGCAACAGGTTACAGAAGTCCCAGTTAAACATTCATTTATTGAATAGAAAGAGTAATTGGAGATGAGTTACCCAGTGAAGAGGCAAGTCTGTCTTTGCTGTAGGGTAAAAGCACACAAGTGAGCTGTCAGCACAAGTTTACTGCACTGCAGCAAGTTCGCACCACCTTATCTCCAGTCATTTGTGTCTCCATACCGCCATTTGTTGCAAAAGACAAGAGCTCACAACTTTACATCCATGCTACAGAAGGATTCCTATCTGGAGTGCATCAGAATTACAGCTGTAGACAAAGTGCAGCTGTTTGGAGACATAAGAAAACCTTAGTAAATGCCCCACTGCCTATAAACTCTTCAAATAATGAACTGTGTTTGAGGACCAAAGTAGTTGACCTAAGTTATATGTTTGGAGTTCCTTTCCCCTTTACTACTGGATTGCCTCTTTTAATACTTAATAAAAAAATTACTGTAATACCTATTAAAATAAAAGAAAGAGGAGAAGCCTCCTTCTACCTTGACACGCATGCATCTTCTAGAGTTCCTTTCCTGAAAGGTATTTACCCCGGTCCGTACCATGAGCTGACTCCCCTGCATTTCCCCCTGATGGAAAACCCAGTTCAAGATCTACAGCTTTCAGAACATTCAAACAAAATCATTTAAAGATAATTGATTACATTACAAAAACCTGAAGACTAGTAAGTTGCCACGACCACTCTGAACAACCAGATACATACAGACCAGCAGAGGAGGGTAGTATTTATAGCAGCTTCACACAGAGTGCAAGGCTTCAGGGAGCTGTGTACACACCAGAATCATCAAACATTTCTCCAACAGGTTACACCACTACATCGCTACGTATGCTGCTGCTCCTACAGTAGGGCTCAGCAGAGGTGCAGTCAAGACAGAAATTTACTACAAAATTCCTAAATGAAAGGGAAATAGTGCTGTTCTATACAAAGTTAGTTGGCTTTGCTCCTTAAGTGCTTGCCTATGATTTCAGGTTAGACAGTAGCTGGCTCTGAACACCACTCCATGGGTTAGCAAGTCATATATACATCGAGAGACAATTTAAAGCACTTACCTGGACTTGCTGGGGTTGCTGAACCTGTATCTGTTGCTCTGGTGGAGTTTGCTGCTGGACACTGGTTGTCACAGGACAAGCAAGTTCAAGCAGAGACCCAGCCACCTCCGTGCTGTCCGTGTAAATGCAGTTGCCACCCTGCTGATACACCATCGTGGTGGTGGCTGTCTGCTGAAATTCCTGCAGAGCTTCTGGCCCCTTGGAAGCAAGGGAGTCCAGGAACTCCTTCATTCTGTGCTGTGGGATCGTTCGTGCCTTCACACGGATATACTCTTCAAAGGAAATGGTGTTCTCCAGAGAATTATTCATATTGCAAGGTCCTTAGGGTTCCTTAAGGAAACAGAAAGTAAGAGTCTTAACTAAAGCACTTCTTTAATGCAAGGACATTCCTAACTCCAGTAACTAATTTCTCATACTGAGTCCCATATGAAAACTAGCAAACATGCACAGCCAGATGCCCGAGACAGATGCTTTAGTTTTAATAGGCATCTTGTGCTACTACACATTTCTCAGATTAGCCCTTAGCAGCTCAGGGAAGTCTGAACAATAACCAGGTGTAACTGTGGTACTGCTCAAAGAGCTCACTGCTACGTAAAATCTTCTAGCAATGCACTTCAAGATCAGGCGAGTCCCATAACAGATGAAATCAAGTCACACATTTCATTTGTTTGCTGCATGCAGTATTAGTGAGAGAAGCTTAGAAATCAATATCTGTGGCTCTGCTTCACAGTCATAGAGGTGGGAGAACCAAGCGGTATGTTCTATCAGGCCGTGCAGTTCTATTCTAGGCAGATAATGGGAAGCACAGCGGAAGAGCATCAGAGGCAGCGTTCAGCCCGCTGCTATTAGGACTACAACAGCCTTATCGATTTGAACATAGCAAGCAAAAGGAGAGCGCTGGAATCAAGAGATTCCTCAAATGGGAAACTACACACATAGAGAAGCAGAGCTCTAGAAATGACAAAGCCAACAGCAGCATCAGTTCTTGATGTCCTTTAGGAAGAGGTTAACATGAAACATGCCGTGTATGAAGACAAAAGAGACAGAAAAAGAAATAAAATGATCAAGGAAGAAATGAGTGCAAGGAAGAAAACCAGCAAAAGAGATGACTCCACCTAAGAACATTAGAAAACTCCAGGGTATACTTTGACAGCATTCTTCTCTTATTGACTTATCTTGTTTAAACCCACAAATTGTTTCTGCAATGAATATACTGGTTGTTTCTAAGGCACTAATTAGTCTTGATAAAGGATAAATAGATCTGAGCTATAACACTATCAGACACTGATACAAGATTAGGACTAGAAGAAGTGATTCGGTGCTATGAGATCAAGCTGTGGAAAGGAGGCAAAAGGGACAAACACCCCTATATGCACATTAAGACTGCAGTTCTAAAGAAAATAGGTACAAAAGCAAAACCTTGTTAAATCATGGTAAAATGATACAAAAAGCAGAACTAAGACAGAAATACGTGGTTGAATGTAAGACTGAAACAACCTGTGTGAAAATGGGAGTCAGTTCTCGGTACTCAGTGGCATCCAAGTGTACTCCACAAGTCCAGCTCCCACCAAAACCAGTAGGAGCTAAAGCAAATTCTAACCACTCCTCACTGTGACGTGACGGCAGTCTAAACACACAAAAGTTCTTGTTTACACGGAGTAGGTTCATGGCTAGTGCATTGGACCAAGCTCACGGGAGAAAGAATGAATATCAAAGGTAAGGGGAATGCACATGAGGCAACTTGCACTGCACCTACAGATTCTCAATTACGAAGCAACATTTGGTGCTGTATGACATTACTACAGAAAATATTCTTAAAATATGCATCAATGTTTAGTACAAAGCATCAGCTAGCAGTTTTCACTTGGTATATCCAACAGCTCTGTGAAAATCAGCATACAGAAGCTCCCGCAGAGCCCACAGCTGGACAGAAAAATAATTTGTCGGCCTCTCAGAGATTCTGATCTGACACATTTTCAAGCCAGCTCCACACAACAGAGCCACTAAGACTATTCACTTAGGGAGTGAAGTTTCCTCCAGGAGCCATGGGAGACTACTCTACACCTCCACAGGACACATAATTAACTCCTTCCCAGGTGGCTGTATGACCAGGGTCAAACCAACAGAGAACAACCTCAGCGACTCGGGCAGGACCTACATCAGGTACACTTGACTGCATCTCGTATCTAATTGCACGAGGCTCTGTCACATGCTCTGAAACTGGAAAACAGATCTTGAGCGATTAACTTGTCCTGATTTTATACCTAGAACCTGCAAATCCTTGACTTCAGTACCACAGCAAGGCATTCAGAAGAGCATACTCATTTTGTACTTCCACACTAAGGTGCACTGGCAGACCCAGCTTTCAGAGGGAAGGCTCTTGTGAGGAAAAAGGCTCGAGATCCTCTGCTGTGAACCCAGGTGTGAACACAACAGGCGCTCTCTGAGATTACGTGCTCTTTGACAGTTAGCTGCTGCTGAATAGGATGGGCTTGCCTCTCAGCAAAGGTCCTGCCTTCTTCCTTGCTCCAGATTACGTTGTAAAGACTCAGGAAATAGCCGTCCACCTCCTATTAATCTTGTCAAGGGAGAAGGTGGGAAGGGAGGTCAGCAGGGCCACTGTTTTCAATAGCAGCTGTTCATTAGCCCTTCCTTTTATTTTGGAACTCCCAACCCTTCTATCAAGGGCCACTCACACATGCATCACATTCCTGTGCAGTAGAGACTAGAAGCCAGCAGAAACCCAGATGCCTAAGCAGTAGGCCCAAAGAGCAAGAAGAGGTCCGCCACCAAATCACCACCCACCTTCTCCAACCACCAGGAAGCCAAACAAACACAGCATTAATTTCTTAGATACAAATCTTCACCCCTGCTTGGCTGCTCCATCTTAATTAGTTCTCTTTAGCATCAAAATCAAGAGCCTACTAGGCCAGTCCTTCCCTACTAGTAAATCTTCCTCCAACACAAGCTGTCAGAAGGAATCTCTCTTTCAATCTTCACTTGTATTTGCTTGACGTTACTATATCAAGAGCCACTAACGCCCAAAACAGTGAGACGTTCATCTGAGCTGCTGCAATACTTGAAGTATCAACCATGGATCAGAATCCCACTGCACCATGTGGTATGGGTTCCTGCTCCATAACAGCACCAGGATCTTTCTTTGGGTTTCTCTACAGCTCCCCAACTCTGACAACCAGAAAGGAGCTAAAGACACTGCAGGGAACAGTGTGGGCTGTACTACGTTTCTCTCAGAGTCATTCCAGTCCCTCTGAAGGCTGCTTGGGGCTATTTAACTGAAGTACTCAAAGTTGTACCTCACAAACCCCTACACGGCAGCAGAGATATCAGGTTGAGATTCAGGAGGTTAACGTTGTATCCTCAGAAATTTTTTTGATTAAAACTAAACCCACCTGTGTTTATGACAGACACTTCTTTAAGGTTCAATTGTGCATTTAACAGGCTTTTGTAGGGCAACATACACAGCTTGTTGCTGCAGTCGCCGCTTTTACTGTTAGTTATCAAAACCCACTAATTTACATATTCAACTTATCCCATAGACACATATTAGAAAAAGCAAACACCCATCCTCACAAGATCTGGGAGGCATGTTTTTAATACCGCACTTTAAAATAAAAAAAAAAAAGAGCATCCAGGCAATAAGCTTTCTCCGATAAAGGGAGGCCATTCCTTCCTGTTCAGCAAAACTGCATTTTTTCCAGGAAATAAGTTCAAGAAATTCTTTGAAGATCATGAGCACATACGGTTAGTTCATAAAACTTAGACTGAGGTTACTGCAAACACACACACAACTTGCAGCATGTGGACAATCTGGACTCACCAGTCACCATGTTGCATGTATTTCTGCTGCTCTTGTCCTGAGCTCTTAGACTTGTAACGTTCTGGAGAAGACAGAACAAAGAAGCCCTTTCCAACCCCAGTTCCTCTTTCTTTATTAAAGCTGTTTTATTTTTAATATGCACTCCATTAAGAAAAAGAAAAAAAGAAAATTGGAAGAGAAGGATGTGAGCATCCAGGCAGCCAGCAGCTCCGACTGAAGAACCGCCAGGTGCCCAATTCCTAACCTCTGTATCCCTCAGCCTGACAAGCGTCAGCAGGAAGGGGTTCACGAGCGCATCTGTCACCGGGCGCTGAGCACCACGCCGTGACAGCGGAGTTACTGGAAGGCAGAACTTAGAACAAGGCAGCAGCAGTGACCGTATCCAGAGGTGCCCCCTCCTCCTCCTCCTTCCCCGCCGGCGTTCCCGGCTCGGAACAGGCGGCAGCGACACAGACCAACCCAGCTCCATATTTAACCCCTGAGATCATCGCCCGCGGCTCCACACGGCCGGGCCGCTCCCCACCGCCTTTGTTCGCCGCCGGGCCCGGACCCGAACCCGCGGACAGGAGGCGCCGCTCCCTCCGCCCCCCACCCCCCCAACTCCCCGTTGCAGGAGCCATGTTGGGGTTTTCGCGGGGACGGCGGCCGCCGAGGGCCGCGCCGCGCAGAACGCGGAGGCCGCGCCTTCCTGCGCGCGCTGAGCCCGCCTGCGTGGGGGGGGCGCCCGGTGCAGGGCAAGGCGGAGTGGGGGGAGGGAGGCGAGCAGGGGGGTCGACCGGCGCGTGTACGCGCCGGTCGAACCCCCCTGCTCGCCTCTCCCCCCCCCGGGCCTGCGCCGCCCCCGGAACCGCCGCCACCTCCCCCCCCACCCCCACCCCGCGCCTGACGGGAGGCCCCGCCGCCGCGCACCCCCAGTCCCGTCCCCGTCCCGGCGCGCATTCCCCGCCCGCGCTAGCGCTGCGGCGCTTGCCGGCCCCGCCTCACCCCGTCCCCGCTGCCGCCGTCGCCTCGCGCCGCCGCCGCCTCGGCCCCGAGTCTCTCTCCCCCTCACAGCTCCCTGGGCGCCATCTTACATTCAACCCCCCGCAGCCAATCGGCGCGCGGGCCGGGCCTCGCGAGAGCGCGGCGCCCAAATCTCGCGAGAGCGCGGGAGGTGGGCCCGCCCCGCGCCTTAAAGGGGCCGCGCCGCGAGGGGGGGGCGGGGCGTGGGCCGGGGTGGGGCGGTGAGAGCGGGGCTGCTTTAAGGGGCCCACGTGCTCGGCACCGCCCCGCCGCCGCTTAGCGGGGCCCGTGGGGCCGGGCAGAGCCCCCGACTCCCCCGCGGGAACGGGGCTCTACTCAACAGGCGGTGTTGGTGCACGCTGGGACCCGACAGCCTCAGCCCGACAGTGCCCTGTGGGGGAGCTGCCTCACCCCACGGCGGCACCAGCCCTGAACAGAGCACAAACCCCAGGGAGGGGGATGCCCTCACCCCCCCAATCCAGCACCCCAAGGCTGAGCAGGGGGACAGAGGAGACCCCCCAGCCTCACACCCCAAGGTTGAGCAGGGGGACAAGGGAGACCCTCCAACTTCACACCCCAAGGCTGAGCAGGGGGACAAGGGAGACCCCCCAACCTAGCACCCCAAGACTGATTAGAGGGACAAGGGAGACCCCCCCCCAGTTCAGCAGCCCAAGGCTGGGACAGGAGGCAGGGACAGCACAAACACAGACAGGGCTGGGATGCTCTGTTTATTGAGGTGATTCTGTGGGCGCCCCGGGGGGCTGCGCCAAGGCACGGCGGCGCTGGGGGTGCACAGGGACCCCTGGGAAGCAGCACCATGGCAGGGCAGCAGCAGCAGGTCCCTCAGGCCTTGCCGGGGTCCTCCTTCAGAGTCACCGTCCGGTTGAACACCAGCTGGGGAAGAGGCAGAGGGTCAGCACTGAGTCCCACGGCCACAGACCTCCCAGTGCCCTCCCCAGGGCTCACCTTCCCCTCTGCGCTGTCAGGATCCACTGAGAAGTAGCCCAGCCGCTCAAACTGGAACTTGTCAAAGGGCCGGGCAGAGAGGACGGAGCTGTCGACCAGGGCGTTGTGGACCACGCGCAGGGAATCCTGGCAGGGGGAGGCAGCTCAGCTGGCACCCCTGCCCCCTTCATAGCCCTGCTCCTCCCACCTCCTCTTCTCCCCAGGACAAGGCAGGGCCCTGGCCAGGGAGGGCTGGGGGGTGCATCAAAACGTGTGCCTCCAGCTTGAGTGCAGGAGGTCCCCAGCTCCTCCAGGGCCCACGACCCCAGCTCCCGCCACTACTCACAGGGTTGAGGTCACTCAGAAAGCCACCGGGCACCTCTGCTGGGTCCTCAGGATTTTTGTGCAAAAACCTGCCGTGAGACAGTCTCAATCCAAAGCCAGCAGACAATGGGATGTGGGGCAGCAGGGACATGGGACAGTGGCTCTCAGAGCCTCATAGCTGCATCTCTGCCACCAAGGAGCAGGGCACAGCCCAGCAGAGCCGGAGGCACAGGGCCACGCTGCTGCTCCAGCACCGCTGAGCTCGGTGCCTCTGCAGGTGGGTGAATACTCACAGCCGCTCGTAGAGCCGCACTTCACAGGGCAGTGGCTCTGACACCCAGTGGATGAAGGCTTTGGGCTTCTCTGCCACGTCTGACTTGGTGCAGGTCACCTCCAGCTCGATCACGCGCCCACTGGCGTCCTGGGCAAGAGGAGATTGGACGAGATGTCAGGCAGCAGTCCCGACCCGCAGGGCAGCCCTGGGACCGAACCACCAGCTCAGAGAAACCCTGCTCCTCGCCACACAAGGCCCAGAGCAGCCTGCACCCACACTGTGCCCACGGTGCCCGGCCCGAGATGACCATTACTGCCCTTCCCTGCTGGAGTATGGCCACATCCTGATGTCTTACAGCCCAACCTTGTGTCACCGATGCCCGGAGCCACCCACCTTGATGATGTTCTGGACGGCAATGATGTAGCCAGCGTGGCGCAGCCCCACCGGCTGCCCACGGGTCAAGCGCTTGTAGCCCTTGTCCGCCTCCTGGGAGAGAATTTATGGCTGCAGAAGGAGTCCCAGCATGGGCAGTGGGTCCCCCCTCCAGCATGGCTCTATGTCCCCACAGCTGCATCCCAGGGATCAGGGTGCCCAGGGCTGTTAGAACTCCCCCATTGATGCTGGATGTTGCCCAGCACACAGGCCAGGTGTGGGCACCATCGGCTGGACACATCCTGGCCAGGTTGAGGGCATTTTCCCAGTGCCACCAGAGCCACTGGTACATTTGGGAATCTCTGCTGGGTGCCTGACCCTGTGCAGCACCGGCACTGCTCCCAGTACCACCAGATGCCTGCTGCCTGAGCTGCAGCTCCCAGGAGTGAGGGCAGAATGGCCTGGTGGGCCTGGCTCACCTCCCTGAAGTCTGTCTCCTCGATGTAGACAGTAGACTGGAAGGGCACTTTGTGAAAACCCCGGCTCTCATCAGCTGGGAAGTTGGGCACAAGGACCTCAAGTGCCTGAGGAAAAGGACGGGGTGAATGCTGACCTTGGGGAACCCCACTCCCAGCCCAGCCCGTAGCAGCCTCACCTTCGGGGCAGGGAAGTTGGTGATGGTGACCTTGAGGGGCTCCAGGACAGCCATGGCGCGAGGGGCCTGCTCGTTCAGCACCTCCCGCGCACACGCCTCCAGCAGATGCGGCTCCATCGTCGCCTGGGCCACGGTCACACCAACCTGCAGGACAGCCTGTGGTCACCACGCCACCCGGGAGATGCATCCACCTGCCTCGTCCCAGCCTGTCTATGGCACCTACCCGGGCACAGAAGTTGTTGATGGCCTCCGGGGGGAAGCCTCGCCGGCGTAGGGCTGTCAGCGTGAAGAGCCGCGGGTCATCCCAGTCCCTGAGAAAACACTGGTGTGACAGCTGGGTATGCCCCTGGGGGAGACCCGTCCTGGCTGCTGGCCCTGCTCCTACCTCACAGCACCCGTCTCCACCAGCCGGATGATCTTCCTCTTGGAGACGACTGTGTAGAGCAGGTTCAGGCGCCCGTACTCCCACTGCACGGGGCAGTAGACATCCAGCGCGTTGCACAGCCAGAAGTAGGAGGAGCGCCTGCGAGGGAGGAGAGGCACAGCCCGCTCAGCTTCACGCCCACCCCCAGCCCCACGGACACACTGGCCCCTGGCACTTTGGCAGCTGCTGGGATGCTTCCAGCTGCTCCACCCTGCCGGATCCAGCTCAGCACTTGGCTGTGCTGTGCACGGCGCTCACCTGGCCTGGAACTCCTTGGTGCAGAGAGAGTGCGTGATGTGCTCAATGGAGTCGCAGAGGCAGTGTGTGTAGTCATACGTGGGGTAGATGCACCTGCAAGACAGACGCAGTCAACCCTGGGGCACAGCCTGGTGCCGCTCCCCTCCTGCGACCTCCCTGCTCCCAGGAGATGGGGGGCAAGCCCACCCTGCCACACGTGCTGGAACGCTACAGGCCCTCCCTACCACTTGTCCCCGGTGCGGTGGTGTGGAGTGAACTTGACACGGTAGGCGACAGGATCCATCTTCCCATCCTCCATCACCAGCTTCATCCGCAGCGTGGCCTCCCCTTCCCCAAACTTGCCCTTTCGCATGTCCTGTGGAGCAGGGGGAAGCTGTCAGCCGAGCCACGGATCCAAACCCCACAGGCACGCAGCGCCAGTCCCCAGCCAGCAGTACCTCAAAGAGCAAGAGTGACTCCTCCACGGGCCGGTCCCGCCACGGCGAGGGCGGTGGGTTGTGGCCCTTGATCTCCTCCACCTTCTGATGGCAGACGTATGCCTGGCCCCTGTGGGGGGACACGCAGTCACCAGGCGTGAGCAGCACATCCTCTGGGCAAGGGGGAGCCCCAGCCACGGTGTGGGACACCAGCACCCCCAGCACACGCACCTGCGGATGAGCTCCAGGGCCCAGGTGTAGAGCTGGTCAAAGTAATCGGATGCGTGGGTCACTGCATAGGGTTGGTAGCCTGTGGGGACAGGGAGACAGAGCAGGTTGGAGACACCCCCAGGGAGCAGCAGCAGGACCTGCGTGCGGGGATGTCCCCAGCAGCGCCTGGCCTGATCCTGCCCTCCCCAGCCCAAGCTGTACCCAGCCATTCCACCATCTCCCGGATGGCCGTGAAGTACTTCTCCTCCTCCTTCTCTGGGTTGGTGTCGTCATAGCGCAGGAAGCACACACCACCGTTGGCCTGGGGATAGGGGGACAGTGAGCAGCCAGTCCCTGAGGGACCACAGGGCCAGGTCAGTGACCAAGCATCGGAGGGAGGCAGGGGCCAGTGGGAGCTCTCAGCAGGGCTTGGTGCTTCTCACCTTGGCGTAGCCAAAGTTGAAGTTGATGGCCTTAGCATGGCCAATGTGCAGGATCCCATTGGGCTCAGGAGGGAACCGCGTCCGCACCTGCAGGGAGGAAAGTGGATATCTCTGACCTTTGGCAACTCCTTCTCTCCATGACAGTGGGGGCACCAACATGAGCCCCTGACTATCCCACAAAGCCCCTAGTGCCGTGCAGGCGCTGCCTCTGGCCATGCCCCCGGTAAGCTGTGTGTGTCCCCAGCCTCCCATCCCACCCGGCTGGAGCCTGGCATGGCAGTGCCACCCTCATAGAGAACCAGGGGCTGGGGATGCAGCCTCACCTGCCCACCCGTGATTGTCAGGTGCTGCTTCAGCAGAGCCATGGTGTTGGGTGTCACCACGTAGCCCTCCGTCTTGTAGTTCTCTCCTGCAGGCAGAAGATGCTCAGGGCTGCAGCAGCCCCCTCCACACTGAGCCAAGCGCAGCAGCCAGCAGGGAAGGACAAGGGACCAGTCCGGTTCCCTGCAGCGCAGAGAGCTGGGGCCAGGCACAAAGACAGCACAGCAGCCCCACTCACGGCAGCGGCTCCTCGCACTCACCTGGCTTGTGGAACTTGAGGGCTTCTCCTCGCAGCTGCTCCAGCAGTGACCGCGTCTCTGTGCCCTCCTCGCCTGCAGGGAGAGAAGAGGGCTAAGCAGGGTCCTGACCGCAGCACCTGGGGCCCAGCTCGGAGGCGGGTCCTGGTCAGGAAGCAAAGGGCTGAGGAAGCTGCCTGCAGAAGGACAGTCTCTTACCATTCATCACAGCAGCCTTCTGCTTTTCTGCCGGAGCCGGCCGGGCCTTTGCAGCCTGCAGGAACCAGCACAGCACCCTGAGTGCCCACCCCCGGCACATACCTCTCCTTTCTGCCCCAACCTGCTGCCCCCAGCCCTCCCCTGGACCTGCGCCCGTGATGGCGGGTGGCCCAGAGCAGCTCTTTGGAATCCCACCCAGAAACTCAGCAGTGAAACGCCATCCCTGCTTCCCCCTCTGCATCACCTTTGGTTTTTTTTCCAGGTCAGCTTCTGTCTTTGGTCCCAGCAAATGCAACACCTGAAAAAGGGAGATGCAAACAGGAGTAGAAAAGGCTCCTGGTGCCTCAAAGCTTGAAGTGGTGCTGCCCAGTCGTCACCCCCTCTCACCCTGCCTGTGCCTATCCAGGGCGGGCTGCCCTCAGCACCAGGCCCTGCCACCGGACAGGACAGCAGATCCCACACCGAGCACAACACCAACGAGGGATGCTACCCCTAGCAGCGCCCAATCCACCTCCCTCGCACCCACCTGCAGGTCCACCTCATTCTTGACGGTCTTCCCATCCGCCCACCGCAGCCGGTTCCGCGCCTCTCCTGTGGACAAGGCACCCCGTGGGCCAGGGACACGGCCCAGCCTGGGGGCGCATCACCCAGGGCCACCAACGCAGGACACCGCAGGCCCAGGGCTGGCACCAGGCACCACGAGCAGCTGCCACCCACAGCCCTGCCTGCACGGGGGACACGGCAGGATGTCTCCTGCACGGCTGGGATGGGGCACAGCTGGGGCCAGGGACAACAGGCTGGCTCTCAGGATCCTGGGGAGCAGGAGTGCCCCACACTCACCCATCAGCAGCCCCATGTTGAAGCTGTAGCGCTCGGCCAGCAGCTCTGCCCGGTGCTTGTTGATCACGGCCTCAACCTGGCAAGGGGGACAGGGACACGGGGATGAGCCAAGTAGGCACGGGGCGCGACACCAGGGGCTGCCAGGCCACCCCATGCCCTCCCCGTGGGGCAGGCAGAGCTGCAGCCCTACTCACCGCCTCCTCGATCTGCTCAGGGGTGACGCGCACCCCAACGCCGCAGGCCTGCTCGAAGTCCGCCGTGTCCAGGGGCTCCAGGGGATGGCTCCTCACGTACTCCAGGGCAGCTGGGGACAAAGTGGGGATGAGAGGCAGGGCCCTGCTGTCCCCACTGGGGCCGGGGGCAGTGCCGGGGCTGCACGGTACCGCCGAGCTGCAGGTCGGTCAGAATCTCCTTGCGGGCGATGTAGCCGACGAGGAAGCCGAGGTGCTTCGGGTCCTTGAGGCGGGCGGCCGCGTTGTACAGCAGCGTCCCGGTGGCTTTGTCCAGGGCCGGGCCCAGGGTGCTCTGAGCCTGTCAGCACCCAGGGGACACGGCAGGGCTGAGCCCTGGGGAACCGGCGAGTGGGAGTGGGGGGTGCCAAGGGCTGGGGGTGCTCGGCGGGCCTGGAGGGAGGACGGGGCTTGGGAGAGGGGTCCGGGGAGGGGCTGGGGAAGGGATGGGGTCTGGGAAAGGGATGGGGTCCGGGGAAGGAATGGGGGACGTGGAGAAGGGATGGGGGACGTGGAGAAGGGATGGGGGACGGGGAGAAGGGATGGGGGACGGGGAGAAGGGATGGGGGACGGGGAGAAGGGATGGGGGACGGGGAGAAGGATGGGGGACGGGGAGAGGGGATGGGGGACGGGGAGAGGGATGGGGGACGGGGAGAGGGGATCGGGGACGGGGGGAAGGGATGGGGGACGGGGACCCGGGAAGGAGCAGGGTCCCGGGAGAAGGAATAGGGTCCGGGGAGGGGCGGGATACCGAGCAGGGGGCGGGGTCCCGGGAGAAGGGATGGGGTCCGAGAAGGGGATAGGGGACGGGGAATGGGCGGGGTCCCGGGAGAAGGGATGGGGTCCGCGGAGGGGGCGGGGTCCCCGGGAGACCGGGGGAGCGGTGCGGGCGCACCTGCAGCACGGCCCGGCGGAGCAGCGCGCTGAGCGCCCCGTTGCGCAGCGTCTCTCGCGCTTTGGCCTCACTGAGGCCGATGCTGGTGAAAAGCCCCAGCGTCTCCTCCGCCTCCCCCGCCGCCGCCGCCGCCATGCTGCTGCCACCACCGCCACCCCAGCCCGGGGCGCGGGGCCGCGCCAGCCAATCGGCGCGGGGAGGGCGGGGCCCGGCGCCGGCGAAGCCAATCGGCAGCGAGAGCGTCCCGCCTCAACCAATGGGAGGCAGGAGCTCGGCGGCGGCTCCGCCAATGGGAGCGATGGGGGCGTGGCCAAGCCAACGGCCGGTTGCATCATTTAAAGGGACCGGCGGCCTCCGCGGCCACGTGGGGGGCGTGGTCTCGTATAACCACGCCCCCACACAGACCTTTGGGTCACGCGCCCCTTAGGCCACGCCCCTTGTTTACCCCCATGTTCCCCCGCCCCGTCCCGTGGGGGGCGGGCAGCTCGGTCATAGAATTTCCAGGTTGGAAGAGACCCATCGGATCGTCGAGTCCAACCATTCCCATCAGTCACTAAACCATGCCCCTCAGCACCTCGTCCACCCGTGCCTTAAACACCTCCAGGGAAGGTGAATCAACCCCCTCCCTGGGCAGCCTCTGCCAGTGCCCAATGACCCTTTCTGTGACAAAGTTTTTTCCTGATGTCCAGCCTGAACCTCCCCTGGCGGAGCTTGAGGCCATTCCCTCTCATCCTGTCCCCTGTCACCTGGGAGAACGAGCCCAGCTCCCTCCTCTCCACAACCTCCTTTCAGGCAGTTGGAGAGAGCAATGAGGTCTCCCCTCAGCCTCCTCTTCTCCAGGCTAAACACCCCCAGCTCTCTCAGCCGCTCCTCATAAGGCCTGTTCTCCAGCCCCCTCACCAGCTTTGTTGCTCTTCTCTGGACTCGCTCCAGAGCCTCAACATCCTTCTTGTGGTGAGGGGCCCAGAACTGAACACAGGATTCGAGAAGCGGTCTCACCAGTGCCGAGTACAGAGGGAGAAGAACCTCCCTGGACCTGCTGGTCACACCGTTTCTGATCCAAGCCAAGATGCCATTGGCCTTCTTGGCCACTGCTGGCTCATGTTCAGTCGCTGTCAACCAACACCCCCAGGTCCCTCTCCTCCAGGCAGCTCTCCAGCCAGACTTCTCCTAGTCTGGAGCTGCTCAGGCACCACCGGCTGCACCAAACCATTGTCCCCGGCTCCTTCAGACCCATGTCTGCTCCACACCGGTGCTCCCACAGCTGTCCCAGCCCTGACCCCCCTCCCCCCAGCCCACTGTCCTCCCAGCCCGATGTCCCGTTTCCCCAGTCTTGGGTGTGCAGGATCAGGCCAGCCTGGTGTCCCTCGGGCCCCCCAGGCAGTGTCCCCACAGCTGCCCCTGCCCTGCCTCCTCCCATTCCCCAGCCTGATGTCCTATCCAGCTCACAGCCCCCCAGCCCCGTGTCCCCAGCTCTCCCCAGTGTCCCCCCCCCAGCACGATGTTGCTCTCCCCACTGTTTCCCAGCTCCCCCAAGCCCATTCCCACCCTGGCACCGGCAGCATCAGACCAGAGCGGCTGGGGAAGGGGGTTTATTGGCAACACCCAGCAAGAGGAGACACTGTCAGGTCCTGGCAGCCAGAGCCACTGTTGTCACCAGCAGTCCCACACCACCTAGGGGACCAAGCTATGGCTCTGTCTTTGTGCCGGGCACCGTCTCTGTCCCCTCAGTAGCTGCCTGCTCCCCGCCTGCCGCCGGCAGAGGCTTCAGGCAATAGCGGGCACTGATGTTGGTACCCGAGACGCTGCGGTACTCGCCCATCTCCGTACGAACGGCTTCGTTTTGGGTGATGGTGAGCAGGACCGGGACGGAGAGCGTCACCTCCTTCCGCAAGACCTGGATGCTGAGTACCGTGTGCGGGGGGATTTTAGCTGGCAGCTGCACCTCCACGCGTTCCCTGCGGGTGCTGGATTCGCTGCGCCCTTTCTGCACCGTGAAGATGTTGGAAGCCTCCACAGTCAGCGTGAAGGAGAGCCCGGCTTTGAGGCTGGTGGCGTTGCTGAAGTGGAAGCTCTGCCAGAGCGTGGTGGTGTACTCCCGGCTGCTGCTGGCTGCCAGCATCTGCTCCGACTCGGTCTCATTCACCCCCTCTATTTCATCCACCAGCACTTCTCGCTCTTCCTCCACCCGCTTCTGCTCCCAGAGGAGACGCGCTGAGACCAGGGGCCGCCCGGGCTGCAGTGGGCGCAGATGGGACAATCGAGCCTGGAAGTTCAGCTCAGTTTTGTAGTCGGCGAGGCGCTCACCGGGCCACGCCAGACAGTGCCAGCCGCCCCGGCTCGGGTGCTGGTAGAGCAGCCAGACGCCTCGCTGCACCACGTGAGAGGCCACCCGGTCATTGAAGTACCCATACGCCAAGTTGGTCTCCTCAGTCACCACCTTGCAGGCGCCTTGGAAGTTAGGGCGCTCATAGAGGGTGATCTGGGGGTCCCCCAGGTCGTGGTGCACAAGCCGCAGTGCCGAGAAGCTGTTGGGTCTCTCCACGGAGGGATACTCGCCTTCCTCGAAGACGTGCGGCTCCCCTTCATACTTTGGGTCCCTGTAGGCAATCCAGGGCTGCCCCACCACCTTCAGGGAGGCGATGCAGTCCCCGAAATCAAGCTCGTGCAGGTCAGGCACGTCACAGGTGAATTCCCGGCTCAGCCCCTCGAAGTCGGCTCGCTCATACACCGTGATCCGGTTCATGGTGGCACAAGCGCCCTCCCCTGCGAGGGCACAGTGTGTGGTAATACCCCTTGTGAGGGGTCGTGGGGGCTTCAGGAAACCCGTGGGGAAAGCCTGGCCAGCAAAGGGCCCCCCAGCACCTCCTTCTCGCTCCCACCCTCTGTCCCTGTGGTCTCACCGTCTGTGCCGGCAGCATCCCGATGCCAGCCCGCAGCCGAGCCTTTTACGAGAGCTTGGTGGAGCCGGGGCGTGCTGCGGCACGAAGCGAAGGCGATGACGGTGCTCGCCCCCGCATCCGCGCCCCACTCTGGCAGCGGGGAGCCCCGCACGGCACACCGGGATCCCAGCCGGCCTCGCAGACCAGCCCTGCCGGTAAGTCCTGCCGCACCCTGGGCACATGGCGCTCCACTGCTAATGAGTCACCACCAATTATCACCCATGTTTCTGCCCTGCCTGTGCTAATTACAGTGTGCGTTGCCGGTGGGGCAGGAACTGTCGGCTCACAGCGGGGTGAGAGGGTTCGTGGTGGGGTGAGCCTGCACCCCAACAAGCCCCTCTAGCGCACGGTGTCCCAGGACACAGCTCCCTGGCATGGGACACGACTCTCCCGGCACGGCACCGCTGCCCCAGCCCTGCTCCCCAGGATGGCCGGGGCAGGAGCTGGCACTGCTCTCCCTTCCTAGAGTGGCTAGAAAGCTGCCTGGAGGAGAGGGACCTGGGGGTGTTGGTTGACAGCGACTGAACATGAGCCAGCAGTGGCCCAGGTGGCCAAGAAGGCCAATGGCGTCTTGGCTTGTATCAGAAACGGCGTGGCCAGCAGGTCCAGGGAGGTTATTCTCCCTCTGTACTCAGCACTGGTGAGACCGCTCCTCGAATCCTGTGTTCAGTTCTGGGCCCCTCACCACAAGAAGGATGTTGAGGCTCTGGAGCGAGTCCAGAGAAGAGCAACAAAGCTGGTGAAGGGGCTGGAGAACAAGTCTTACAAGGAGTGGCTTGGAGAGCTGGGGTTGTTTAGCCTTGAGGAGGCTGAGGGGAGACCTCATTGCTGTCTGCAACTACCTGAAAGGAGGTTGTGGAGAGGAGGGAGCTGGACTCTTCTTCCAAGTGACAGGACAAGAGGGAATGGCCTCAAGCTCTGCCGGGGAGGTTCAAGCTTGACATCAGGAAAACAGTTTTCATGGAAAGGATCATTGGGCACTGGCAGAGGCTGCCCAGGGAGGGGGTTGAGTCACCTTCCCTGGAGGTGTTTAAGGGACGGGTGTTCGAGGTGCTCGGGGACATGGCTTAGTGGCAGATAGGAATGGTTGGACTCGATGATCCAAGAGTTCTTTTCCAACCTAATGATCGTCTGATTCCCTTGTCCCTCCACGGGCAGGATGGCCACAGACCTCCCTGGGTGGCCATGGCACTGCTGGAAGGTGACGGGTGCCAGCGCTGGGCGTGGTGGGACACTGACACCTGGCTAGGGTGCAGGAACGGCTGGTAGCCACCCTGAGCACAGCATGCTGGGGGCTTCCTCAGGGCACAGGTAACGGATCAGAGCTGCCCAGGTCCCCCCGCAGCTGGCATTCCACTGGAGCCAGATCATGGGGTCGAGGACAGGTTGAGCCTCTGGCTTCTCCGGCTGCACAGCCGGGCCTGAGGGCTGTCCCACCCTTCGTCCCCACAGCCCTCCCCAGCCTAGGGCTGTCCCTGCAGCACAGGGGACAGTGCTGGCCGCATGGGACGCCCCATGTCTAGCGCAGTCCTGTGGGTACCCACATCCTGCTATGGAGAGGGACAGAGATCCTGCTGCTCCTGCAACTCTGTCCCCACCGAACCACCACAAGAGAGCAACCCAGGTGTCCTGGGCTCCCTGAGCCCTGTCCCCACCTAACCTCTGTCCCCTTCAGGCAGGTTCACCCCCCATCTCGCCGCCCCAGTCGCCCACCGCCCCCGTTCCCCTGCCCAGAGTGCCGGGGCTGCCAGGGTCTCCCAGTTTATTGCCAGATGTCGGGGCGGTTGGGGTTACACCAGACGAACGCTAAAGGAAGCGGTTAGTGAGCGGGGGGCCGCGGGGGCCGCGGGCAGGGGCTGGTGAAGGGCTGTCTCGCTGGCTCCCCTGGCCCGCAGCCTCCCCGCCAGCCCCCCCCGAGCTGCCACGCTCCCCTGTGCCGGGGACCCTTCCCGCTCCCCGTGGCCGCCCCTGCCCCGCAGCCCCCGGTGACCCCCTCCCTGTGCCGTCTTGTCCCCCCGTGTGGCCAGGCTGGTGGGCCGGGGTGGCGCGGGGGCAGCGTGGGTGGGAGGCGATGCTGGCATTATTGCTATGGCAGGCGGGAGCAGCGCGACCCTCCCCACGCTCAGATCACAGTCTCGAAGTGCATCGTCTTCTCCTTGGGGGGCTCTGGGGCCAGCAGTTTGGCTTCTGCCTCG
Source organism: Phaenicophaeus curvirostris (assembly GCF_032191515.1). Classification (NCBI taxonomy): domain Eukaryota; kingdom Metazoa; phylum Chordata; class Aves; order Cuculiformes; family Cuculidae; genus Phaenicophaeus; species Phaenicophaeus curvirostris. Next base: position 15,091,788 of record NC_091402.1, read on the forward strand.
GGCGTCAGGTACTCCAGGTGGTGGTGGCCCCAGATTGGAGTGGTCAGGAGCTGCCAGCGCTGCGGTGACACTGTGTCAGCCCCCGGGGGTGGCAGAACCCGCGGCTGCCCTGGAGCTGGCACGCTGCATCCCCCAGTGCACTCGGAATGGGACTGAGGTGGGGACAGAGGTGGGATTGGGATGGGGATGGAGGCGAGAGGGGGACAGGGGAGGGATTGAAGTGGGTTTGAGAGAGGGACAGCACGGGGACAGGGGTGAGACAGGAACGGGGACTTAGATGGTGACAGGACTGAAACAGGGATGTCAGCAAGGATGGGATTTGGGTGAGGTTGGGAGTGAGGCAGTGATGGGGATAGCGATGGGATTCGGATGGGGTGAAAGTGATGGAAACAGAAACGGGATGAGGGTGAGACTAGGATGACAAGGGGATTGAAATGGGATTAAGAGAGGGACAGAGATAGCATGGGGATGGGGGTGAGATGGGGACAGGACTGAGAGGAAAGAGGACAGGGATGGGACTTGGATAGAGGTGGGATCGAGACAGTGATGGGAGCAAGAATGAGATTCAAGTGAGGGTGGGAGTGAGACAGTGATGGGGACAGGGATGGGATTTGGCTGGGGAAGGGACTGAGATCTCTGGTGGATGAGATTTGGATGGGGTGACACTGGGATGGGGACAGGACTGAGAAGGGCACACAGACAAGACTGGCTGAGATGGCGTGAGGATGGAGACGGAAGGGTCCTCACTGTGTCCCCCTCACCTCACGCAGGGAGCCTTTGCAGCGCAGGAGTTTGTAGACAACGGTGCAGGGGATGCAGAGCATGGAAGAGAGTGCCAGGACCCAGCCGATGGCGTCCCCCCACCACGGGTACACGTACGTCTTGTTGTAAGTCAGTGGCTTGTAGTTCACCACATGGAACACGAAGATGCCCTGGGTGGAGAAGCCAGGGTGAGGTCCCACAGGGCAGGAACCTGGTGACCCCAGACCCTCTGAGTGTGGCTGCCCCCACCCCTGACTGCCTGTCCCCCCATGGCCCTGACACTCATGTGCACCCCATGGCCCCAACAGGTGTGTCCCCTCTTGTGGCTCCAATGGCTGTGAGTATGTGTGTGTCCCCATGGCCCTGATGTGTGTGTATGTCCCCCTGTGGCCCCCACGTACGTGTCCAAGGGCCCCGACACGTGTCTGTGTGTCCCTGTGGCCCTGACACGTGTGTGTCCCCTCTGTGGCCCTGACACAGGTCTGTCCACCCCATGACCCCATCACATGTGTCCCCTTCTGTGTCTCCAACATGTGTGTGTGTCCCCATGCTCCTGACACACGGGTGACCCCCTTGGTGGCTGACACGTGCGTGTGTCCCCTGTGGTCCTGACACATACATGTCTCCCTCCACGCCCCAACACACACGTGTTCCCCCGCGCCCTGACACACGCATGTCCCCCTGTGCTGTGACACACATGTCCCCTGTGCCCTGACACACACGTGTCCCCCTGTGCCCTGGCACATGCGTGTCCCCCCACACCCCAACACATGCATGTCCCCCCTGCCCTGACACGCGTGTCCCCCATGCCCAAACACACACGTCCCACCATGCCCCAACACCCGGGTCCCCCTGTGCCCCGACACACACGTGTCCCCTCTGGCCCTGACACATGCGTGTCCCCTCGTGCCCCAACACACGCGTGTCCCCTCATGCCCCAACGCACAAGTGTCCTTCCATGCCCTGACACACGCGTGTCCCCAATACCCCAACACACACGTCACCCCGTGTCCTGACACGCGTGTCCCCCATGCCCAAACACATGCATGTCCTTCCATGCCCTGACACACGCGTGTCCCCCATACCCCAACACACACATGTCCCCCCGTGCCCCGACACACGTGTCCCGGGTTGTGGTGCCCACGGCAGCCGCCTGGGGGAGCGCGGTGCCTGCGGGCTGGGCATGGAGCCCCGTGTGCCCACGCGTGTCCCCCGCTCACCACGCAAACCAGCGGCGTCACCACGGCCCAGCACCACTTCATGAAGGGCAGCGGCCGGTAGCCGATCATACGAGCCACGTCGTCCATGAAGCGGTCGGCACCTGTAGGGAGATGGGCGTCAGCCGGGCCCCGCGGGGCACTCGTGTCCCCTTGCGTGTCCCCTACGCGTCCCCCCAGCCTCACCGTAGACCCAGGCGATGACCACGCACTCCCAGAACGCCTGCCACAGCAGCGTGATCCCGCTGGCCGAGTAGTAGTCAAAGAGCTGGAACACGTACATGCCGCCCTGCCGGGACGGTGCCACGCATCACCGGGGCTGTGCCAGCTGTCCCACGCCGGCACGGCTACAGCCCTGCCAGTGCCACCGGTGCCCCGTGTGACACGGACACTCCATGTGCCACGGGCACCCCGTGCTTCCACAGCACCCCGGGAGCTTCCACCCCACGCCATGGCCCCGGGGAAGGGACAACGGGGGCCAGGTGGCAGGTGTCCCCGCTGCGTCCCCACCTGCGTGACCATGGAGAGGTCGATGAGGCAGCAGACGATGCAGCAGAGCGCGGCCGTGATCTCCCGGCGCATGGAGCCGGCCGCCGGCTGGGGGAACAGGTCCAGGATGCCCGTGATGAAACCCTCCACACCGACAAACTGCGGCAGAGAGCGGGGCTCAGCGAGGACGCGCCACCTCGTCCCCTCCTCATCCCTGTCCCCTTGCCCGCGGCCGCACCTGGCTGTCCAGCCCCAGCACGAGGAGCATGAAGAAGAAAAGCGTCGCCCACAGTGGGGACAAGGGCATCAGCGTCACGGCTTTGGGGTAGGCGATGAAAGCCAACCCAGGGCCTGTGAGAGACGGGGGTCAGTGGTGTCACACCGGGGGGGGACACAGGGGACATGCTGCCCCGCTGCCCAGCACTCACCGGACTCGGCCACCTTGGAGATGTCCACGCCTTGCTCAGAGGCCATGAAGCCCAGCACGGAGAAGACAACGAAGCCGGCAAAGAAGCTGGTGGAGCTGTTGATCACGGCCAGGATGTAGGCGTCCCTGCGGGCAGAGCAGGTCAGGGGGTGCGAGGTGACACTGGGAGGCACGGTGGGGGGACGCCGAGGGCTCTCCCCACAGCCAGCAGAACTCTACCTGTAGCAGTTGTTGTGGAAGCGGTTGTAGCTGCCCAGCGCGGTCAGGGCGCCCAGCCCGATGGCATAGGAGAAGAAGATCTGGGTGCCGGCATCGATCCAGACCTGGGGCACAAGGGAGGGTGTCAGGGGGTGGAGAGGATGCTGGAGTGTGCCCAGCACTCGCCCCCACCTGCCCTCCCTGCCGCCCTCACCTGCGCCTCGGCCAGCTTGGACCAGTCGGGTTTCAGGTAGTAGATGATGCCGTCCAGCGCCCCGGGCAGCATCACACCATGGACCAGCAGCATGATGAGGACCACGTAGGGGAAGAGCGCCGTGAAGTAGACAATCTGTGGGGAGTGGGTGCCAGTGAGACCCACCCCGTCCTGGGCGCACGGCTCTCTGTCATGTGTCACAGGTGTCCCAGCAGGGCCAAGGCTTGGGGACGTCCCCAGCGGCACCTCCCAGATAGAAGTGGGACAGTGGGACACATGGGACAGTGGGACAGCGGGACAGCGGGACATGGAAAGGGTCATTGGGCACTGGCAGAGGCTGCCCAGGGAGGTGGTTGAGTCACCTTCCCTGGAGGTGTTTAAGGGACGGGTGGATGAGGTGCTGAGGGACATGGTTTAGTGATTGATGGGAATGGTTGGACTCGATGATCCGGTGGGTCTTTTCCAACCTGGTGATTCTATGATTCTATGTTGCACCCCCATGGGCTGCAGCAGGGGAGGGCAGGAGCCAGCAGTGCCACGTGCTGCAGTCCTGTCCCCGTGTCACCAACCCCCAGCCAGCATCACCTTCCCGGTTGACTTCACACCCTTCCAGATGCAGAAGTAGACGATGACCCAAGTGGCGATCAAGCAGAGGATCATCTGCCAGTTCATCTCCCCCGGCTCGCTGATGTCCCCCGAAATCCGCAGCACCTTGTTCCTGCAGAGCAGGGCCGTGCTGAGCGCCCGTGCGACTCCCCCTGGCCCCGGGTGAGACCCCCAGCTCCACACTCACTCCCAAAACTCGATGACGGGGGAACGCTTGTTGGCCATGTCGGCACAGCTGACGTTGAAGGCGCTGGCGTTGGCGCTGCCGTTGAGGCAGAGCTCAAGGTGGAAGAGCTCCGTGCACTGCTCTGTGTTCCAGGGGTGGTCACAGCTGGCCCAGGGCAGGTGGTCCGTCAGCGAGTGCACCAGGTAGAAGAGACCCCACACCAGGATCATGATGTAGTAGGAGTTGCAGAAGAAGACAATCACCATGGAGGCCAGGCCCAGACCTGCAGCGTGGGGAGATCGGAGCCGGTGGGCACCTACGGGCACCTGGCAGCCCTTAGGGGCTGGGGGAACAGGGATGGGGCAGGACCTGGGGTGCTGGTGGAGACAGCTCAGGACGTGAGGAGCCCGTGGGGACGCGGGGAGCCGGCAGGGATGGGACAAGCGGAGCTCCAGGCAGGACAGGAGCGAGGGCAGCTGGCAGCACGGCACAGGACAGGGGGAAGCTGGTGAGGTGCAGCACAGGGAAGGCAGCGGGACGCTGCCAGGTGGGAAGCCGGCAGCTCTCGGGGGAGCAGGGAGCAGGCGGGGAAGCCGGCAGCACATAGGCAGGGAGCCACGGGGCACGGGTACAGGTGGCTGCCAGCCCCGGCCGGGGCGCAGGGGAGCAGCGGGACGCGGGCAAGGTGCACGGGCGCAGACAGGGTGTGGGCAGGGCGCAGGCAGCCGGGGACACGGGCAGGGCACTGCCAGCCCTGGGCAGGGCGCTGGGGGGCCCCAGGCGGGGAGCAGCGTGCTGGGGACATGGGCAGGGTGCAGGGCACGGGCACAGGGTGTGGGGTGCAGGGCGCAGGCAGGATGAGGGGTGCAGACAGGGTGCAGGGCACAGACACGGTGCAGGGCGCGGGGTCCAGGAAGGGTGCAGGGTGTGGGATGCAGGCAGGGTACAGGGTGCAGGGTGCAGACAGGGTGCAGGCAGTGGGGTGCAGACAGGGGTGCAGACAGGGTGCAGGGCACAGACACGGTGCAGGGCACGGGGTCCAGGAAGGGTGCAGGGTGTGGGATTCAGGCAGGGCACAGGGTGCAGGGTGCAGACAGGGCGCAGTGTGCAGGCAGGGTGCAGGGACTGGGGTGCAGGGAGTGGGGTGCAGGCAGGGTGCAGGGAATGGGGTGAAGGGAGTGGGGTGCAGACAGGGTGCAGGGAGTGGGGTGCAGGCAGGGCGCAGGGTGCAGGGTGCAGACAGGGTGCAGGGCGCAGTGTGCAGGCAGGGTGCAGGGAGCGGGGTCCAGGAAGGGTGCAGGGTGTGGGATGCAGGCAGGGCGCAGGGCGCAGGCAGGGTGCAGGGAGTGGGGTGCAGGCAGGGGTGCAGACAGGGTGCAGGGCACAGGCAGGGCACAGGGTGTGGGGTGCAGGGCATAGACAGGGCGCAGACAGGGTGCGGGGTGTGGGGTGCAGACAGGGCACAGACGGGGCGCAGCGTTACCCTTGAAGAGGGGGGCGATGTTCCAGGCGGCGATGCCCCCCTGCTTCATGAACTGCCCCAGGGCCACCTCGAGGAAGAAGACGGGGATGCCGCCCACGAAGACGATGAGCAGGTAGGGGATGAGGAAGACGCCTGGGCCGGGGGGGGAGGGCAGGGGGGGAAGGAATCGGTGCCGGCTCAGGCGCCGCCGCTCCCCCCGGGCCCCCCCCGGCCCCCCCTCCCGGCGCAGCGAATGGCGAAGCCGCCTCCGCGCCCTCCCCTCGGTGCGGGGCAGGCCGGGGGGGCTCCGGGGCACCGGGCACCGGCCCTGCCCCTTGGGGGGCTCCGGCACCCCGTGGGGTTCTCCCGTATCCCACGGGGGGCTCCTACATCCCATAGGGCTCTCCCGTGTCCCGTGGGGTTCTCCTACATCCCGTGGGGTGCTCCTACGTCCCGTAAGGTTCTCCTACATCTCGTGGGGTTCTCCTACGTCCCATGGGGTGCCCCCCTGCCGTGGGGTTCTCCTACACCCCATGAGGTTCTCCTACATCCCATGGGGCGCCCCCCACCATGGGCTGCTCCCCTCCCGTGGGCTCTCCCGTGTCCCGTGGGGTGCTCCTACATCCCGTAGGGTTCTCCTACATCCCATGGGGTGACCCCCCACCGTGGGCTGCTCCCTTGCCGTGGGGTTCTCCTACATCCCAGGAGCTGCTCCCTTGCTGTGAGGTTCTCCTACATCCCGTGGGCTGCTCCCCTGCCGTGGGGTTCTCCTACACTCCATGAGGTTCTCCTATATCCCATGGGCTGCTCCCCTGCCGTGGGGTTCTCCTACACCCCATGAGGTTTTCCTTCATCCCATGCGCTGCTCCCTTACCGTGGGGGTCTCCTACATCCCACGGGCTGCTCCCCTGCTGTGGGGTTCTCCTACATCCCGTAGGGTTCTCCTACATCCCACGGGCTGCTCCCGTGCCGTGGGGCTCTCCCGTGTCCCGTGGGTTGCTCCCACGCCCCGTGGGGCGCCCCTCGCCTTGGGGGTGCCGCCGTGTCCCAGCGCGGGGGCTCACCTCCGCCGTTCTTGTAGCACAGGTAAGGGAAGCGCCAGACGTTGCCCAGCCCCACGGCGAAGCCCACGCAGGACATGATGAAATCCATCTGCCGGGTCCACGTCTCCCGCTCGGGCGCCGCGGCCGCTTTCGGGGGGCCGGGGGTGCCGGCGTGGGGGGGGTGGGGGGGTCCCACCAGCGGCGCCGTCACCGCTCGCTCCTCCCCGGGCGCGGGGGGCTCGCTGCCCTCCGCCTCCCCTCGTTGCTCTGCGGGGCCGACCCGGTCACGCGTGGAAGCGACCCCCCCCCCATATAAATAAAAAAAAAATCCACGCGTGGAGGGGGGGGGGGCGTGACGTCAGATGTCCCCCCGCCGCGTGACGTCACAATGCAGAACGGTGACTCACTCGGGAGGGGGCGCGCCGCGGTCACGCGTGGCCGTGGCATCCCCCCCCCCCCCTCCTCCTTCTTTCCCCCCCCCCCCCTCCTCTTTTTCCCCGCTTACCGGAGCCCGCGGGGGCGGCGTCGGGAGGCTGCGGGGCGGCCGTGTCGGTGGGGACGGGGGGCATGTCGCGAGGTGAAGGATTGAAGGGGTTACCGGAGATGGAAAGGGGGGGGTTGGGGGGGGGTGGGTAGTGGGGTTGGGGGGGGGGCTCCGCGGTTTGGAGTTGGGGTTGAGGGGTGGGGGGGGGGGGTTGTTCAGAAGCAATCCACGAAGCACTTGAAGGTGAGTCGGAAGAACCTCATTGAGGGCGGCGGACCGGGCCGGGGTTTTAGGGGGGGTAGGGGGGGTGGGGGGGGGTGGTGGTGTAGGGGGGGTGCTGCGGGGCCGGCGCCGCTCGCGGCCGCTCCGGGGCTTCTCTGCGCCGCGGCACCGGGAGGCGGCGGGAGGCAGCGCCCGTTCGGGGCCGCCCCTTCCATTCGATTGGACGGGGAGGACCCGCCCGCGGCTTCACGGGACTTGCAGTTCCACACCCCCCCCACACACACCGGCCCCGGTTAGGCTTGGATATGCGCGCACCGGGGCCGGTGGCTCTCCGCGGGGGCGCGCGCACCGGCCGGTGCGCGCGCCCCCGCGGAGAGCCACCGGCCCCGGGAGTCACCGAGTAATAACGCACCAGCGGAGTTTAGCGAGTTTAATGAACGCAGGACAAACCCCTGAACCCCCCCCCCCCACACCCCCAACCCCAATCCAGGGCAGGTGATGCCCCCCCCTCAACGCTGCCCCCCCCTAATCGACTTCTTCCATGCTGCTGTAGGAGGGAGCCGGGGGGAGCTCGGCGGGGAGGCTCTCCGGGGCGAGCGGTGGAGCTGAGTCGGGGGTCAGGCTGGATCCGAAGGGTACCGGAGGCAAACCCTGCAAGGAGAAGGTGGAGGTGAGAGGGAGAAGGGCACCTCGCTCACCCCCCCCCCCCCCCCATCCTCCCTCAGACTCTCCCCGGCACGGCTTGCGCACCCCTGGGGTTTGGCTGAACTACCCCAGGTGCTGCCAACACCTGGGTTGGGGCCCTCTGTGGGCCACCCACTTCCAAGGAAAGCAGGGCAGGCAGGTGCTCGCGGGCCCCAGCGTCGGGGTGCCAGCAGCAGCCGGAGCAGAGGTCACCCCGGGGTGCTGACTCAGCCCCACGAGGCCAGCGCTGTGGGCGAGCAGGGAAAGCCGCGCCCCAGGGCTGCAGACAATGAGGCGACTGTTCCAGGATGGGCATCTCACGCCCGGGGACCCGCTGGTCGAGGAGAGGACCCCACAGCACACGGTGTCACACTCCTTTTTTGCCCTGGGCTTCCTGCAGTGAGAAACGCAGGTGAGCCCCTTCCCCGCCAAGCATCCTTCCCCGGCGAGCCGAAGGCATCACCCGGTGGGTCAGCGGCAGAGATGGAAAAAGCAGTCACAGGGCTCTGAAGTCACCCTCTCGCACCCAAACACGCCAGAGCACTCCTGAGCCACACTCAGCCAAGGGCAACACGTCTCAATGTCAGACGCCACCGGAGCCACAGCCCGTTCCCCGGCCCCCCGGGACTGCTTGCTGCCAGCCCCACCAGGGTCCACCTGGAGCGGGAGCCCAGCCTGTGCCCCAATCACCCACAGGCAGGGCTCTCCCTCAAGCTGGCTGCCACCCCGACTGCAGCAGGCACCCAGTGGAGCGGAGAGAGTCACCTCAGGCCCAGGAAGGTCACTGGCTCCGGGGCAGAGGACAGGGATGCTGCAACTCTTTGGAGAACCTGGCTTTATTAACACACGGAGGTGCTACTTGCGCTCCCCGAGCCAACGCCTCTCCCGCGGTACCCACAGTCAGTCCCCTCACACTGCAGGCACTGCACTGCCCGTCACAGCCCTGGCCTCCTCAGACACAGCCAGCTGGGGCCAAGCAGGGACAGCCCACGCGCCCCACGGCGCTGCCGAGGGGAGGTGGCAGCCCAGGGAGGTAGGTGGCAGCCCAGCCCAGGTTGCCAGGCTCCCCAGCAGCCTGGGGGAGTGGAGCTGCAGCAGGGCTGAGCTGCCAACCGAGCAGGGAGCACGCAAGCCTTTGGTGAAAAGCCCGTTTGGTCCCAGCACGGGAGCACAGCGCTCGCAGCTCCAGCTGCACGGACAGCTGGCACCAGGAGGGAGTGGGCTGGCCCAGGAGCCACAGGTCGTGCCAACACCAGGGAGCACCAGGATCCCACAGCAGCACAACTGGGAAAGGCAGCCAGACCGGGACCCATGTCAGGGCATCCTGCCCTTATTGCAGCCTCCCACAGCAAGTCTTTTCTTTCCCAAGAGCTGAGCAGAGACAATCGATCTTCCCTGGGGTCTCCCAGAGTGCTGGCTGTGCTGCAGCAGCAACATCCCTTTTCGAGCAGCAGGTATCCGTGAGGTCTGTCCCGCTCCCAGCAGGCAGCAAGGGCGAGGGATGGCGGAGGGGCTCCTGGTTCCAGGCTGTGTCTTGGCAAGGCAGCGGGCTGGCCATGCAGCCCTGCCAGCTGGCACGGGAGATGCCAGAGCAGACAGGCAGGAGCCGACGGCCCCGTGCCTTCCTTGGCGAGTCCTTCCCAGCAGCTTCTGTCCTGCCACCCAAAGTCTTCGTCGCACAGCATCCTAGAACAGTGTTTGCCCCAGTGGCCCTGCTCCGGCAGCTGGCCCTACGCCTCTGCTTATCTCCAGCGGGTCTGGTAAATGAGCGGGTAGAAGACGTTCAGGAAGAGAGCCACGATTGCGGCCGTGGTGGCCAGGACGAAGTATCTGACGCAGCCTTCGTTTGGGTGCTGTGGGGTGCCTAGACTTGGCTTCTGGCCACGGGGCCTCCAGGAGTTTCTTGCGGGCCTTTGGGGTGCCTCGAGCTGCAGCTCTTGTTCTTCAGCCTCCAGTTCCTGCCAGATCAGAGAAGCCTGCGATGTGGAAACCTGCGTCAGCACTTGGAGAACACAACGGGCAACACCCCTCGCCATCCCTTGCCTGCGAGCCCAGCCCGTGCCCAGCCAGCCCGCCTCCCCATGCAGCACGGTCGCAGTCACGCCCGCCCCCACGGCTCTTCGGGGTCTCTGGTGGCCGGGGCACAGCCGGGCTCCGGCGGGCGACTCTGCGAGAGGGAGCGCAGGCAGCTGCCAGGCAGGGTCTTCGTGGGGCAGCAGGGAGCAGAGTGCGCGGTGGGTCCCGGTGGAGCCGATGCTCTGCCACTGGTGGATCCAGGTGTGGAGGGCGCAGGCAGCAACCAATCCCAGCCCATCTTTTTGTGATCCCAACAGGATCTTTCAGACGATGGCCAATCCAGAGGGCAGCTGGGGCAGCAGGAGCAGGAGGCAAGGTCACAGCGCAGCCAGTCACACTTCCGTTCCGGTGGGTGGGGATGCTCCGACAGCCGACCGCTGCCCAGCTTCCAAGAGGAATCTCCACAGGCAGCCAATCTCAGCCAGGCCCTTCGCTGCGCCGGGGATCATGTGGGGCGGCTCATCAGCGTGCAGGTATCTGGGGGGCACCGGGTGCCCGTGGATCATTCAAGCTGCTCAGGGCCCTGCTGAGCCCCAGCGGGATCCAAAAAGCCCCGTTGCTGTGGGGGATCTGGTGCTGCTGGGGGCCTGATGAGCCCGGGGAGACGTGATGAACCCCAGTGCTGTGGGGCACACAGTGAACCACTGAAAGCTCCCGCCGCTAGCATGGAGCAAGCAGCACAGGCTTGCTGCTGCCCAGGCCCCACACAGTGAGCGAGGCTGCTTCAGGGCATCCACAGCCCCCAGGATGGGAACAGCCCGGGGTTGGTGGACACCAACATTCTGGATAGACCCTGGCTCCAGAGACAGGCAGCTCCTACCCCCAGCCAGAGGGGCAGAGCTGGGATGCCCAAACCTGTGTTGGGCCGAGGGCTGCACAACCCAGATGGGTTGGGAGACCAGGCCAGAAGGGCCCCGCGCAGGGCACACACGTGCAGCTGTGCCAGGGACACGACAAGCAGAGTCCTAGACCTCGAAGGAGCCGAGCACGGAGGGAAGGGCTGCAGCACAGCAACACAGGGGAGCTTTGCCAGGCAGGCACTGCACCGCACCCCGCTCTGGGAATTCAACATTCATACAAAGATCAGCCCAACCGTTCCCCACCGGTGCATGCCGAAAGCACACCACGGGCCGGCTCACCCTCCCGGGCAGCCTGGCAGTGGAGCTCACGCTGGCAGGTTTCTCTTCAGCACCCTGACAAGGCTGCCAGGCCTCCGGCTCAGCGCTGGCATTTGCCTTTTTTGCACCTAGCTTGGCCCCAAGCTGGGCCCCAGCAGAAACCGTTCCCCACCCTCCCTCGAGAGCAGCTGCACAGCGCAGGTTCTCGCTGCTCCTTGGCACTGCCAGCTCCTGCTGCACCACTCAACAGCCTTCCTCTGGTGCAGATCCCAGCAAGGCTGAGCTCTTCTTGTCCTCCTCCAGCACTCCCACCCCCACCCTGATGATGGGAACCAGTTCTCCTTCCGTTCCTCAGGGCAGGGACCATCCCAAGATCACAGCAAGAACAGCGCAAGACAGGTCCCAACACCCAGTTGGCGCAAGCCTTTTGGTGTCAAACAGGGGCAGGCATCACACCGCAGCCGCACCAGGCTCTGTGGGATGGGATGGGCCCTGCGCGTGGGCATCTGGCCCCAGTTCAAGGCTTTGTGGCTTCAACAGTGCCAAAAGGGACGCGAGCTCTCACCTGGCTGGCAGCAGCTTCGGCAGAGGGGGTGCGCTCGGCCCGGTGATCTGGGGGGTGCCCTGGCAGGGGTCTCTCCACAGGAGAGTTCCTCCGGCGGTAGAAGAGGACATACGCATATCTGGTTACCACCTGGCTCTCGTCCACAGTGGTGACTGTGCTGTCGTCAAAGAGCCGCCAGCCTGAGAAGGGAGAAGGGTTAAAAGCAAGAAGACAAGGCCACAGCTGCAGAAGAGGGGGGCAGCAAGGCTGGCAGATCCTCACCCACGTCGCTGCGCTGGCTGTTCTTGTCGTTGGGCAGGCGGGCGTACGCCGTGTAATGCCCGCCAATCATGCCCCCGTAGTGGTTGATCACAGCGTACAGGTCATACATGGGCAGCTGCTGCTCACCCTTCCTGCCAATGCAGAACTTGCTCAGGTCCAGGCTCCTGGGGAGAGAGACGGGGACAGTCGGGGGACAGTCGGCATTAGGCAGGGCAGCACAGCAGCACAGGCACTGCCAACCCAGGGACATCGTCCCTCAGGCTCTCACCGGACAGGGAAGTCCACCATGTCGTTGATCTTGTCCCTCCAAATAAAGCTGCGGAAGGAGAAGCGCTTGAGCTGGATGATGAGGACGTTGGGCAGCCGCCACAGCATCAGCTGCTTGGAGGCCTCACGGTGCTGCTTGCACTTGGGGCAGTACCTGAGGGAACAGTGTGCTCGTTACCGGGGTGGTGAGAGCCGCAGGCCTCGCAGCCCAGCTTCCAAGGTCCCCAACGTGAGGATGCGGGAGGTCTCAGCCTCCCCTGCCAGGGACAGGCCGGCACAGTCCTGCGGAACGCTGGCATCGCTCCCTGCTGGCTTATGGCCTCCCTCCCCGGCACACAGGGAAGCCCAGCCCAACGCTCCTGCTGCCAGAAGAAACAGAGCACAGGCCTAGGCAGCTCCTGGGAAACCCCCGCCGCATCCTGGGCCCACGGGCTGGAACCCACCCTGTCGCCTTCCTCACCAGGCTTCCTCTGGGGCCAGGACCTCAGGCTTGGTGAAGAGATTGAGGCACTGCTCCAGGGTGAAGTGACCAGCACGGGCTGCTTCACTGGCCGAGCCCGGGTCCTCCACGCACTCCAGCTCCTTGGATTCCACCAACACAAATTCCTTGAGGCGCTCATTGTTCTTCCAGACCAAGGCAAGGGAGCAGTCATCTGTCAACTCCAGGGGTGTGTCACCTGCGAAGGGGCACAAACCTCAGACCTGCCCTGCCCAACTACACCCAGCCAACCCCGCTGGGGCCACAAGCACTCTTGCCTGTCCCAGTACTGCAATCGTGGGGACAAGTGGCCCTGTGGGGCACCTCCACAGCCACGTTCACCAGCCCAGGGCACCAGAGTCCCAAAGCCAGCAGGGGAAGGCTGTCACAGCCCCTCTCAGCACCACCTACATAGCACCACACGCAGGTGACCCATTCAGACATGATGCCATCCAGAGATCACAGACGCTCTGCGGATGCAGTTTGAAAAGAATCGGTCTATTTGTTGAGGAGAACAAGGACATCATGTCCGAGAAGAGCTCCTAGGCAGCAACTCTGTGCAGCAGAGCCCTGCCAGATGCAGCTTCCAGCCTGTGGCCACCGTCACACCTGGGTTCACCTTACGCCGTGCAGCCTAACGTGCCCTGGTCAGGCAGATCCACCACCCTGACAGAGGTCGCGAGGGGTGAAAGTGGCACTTTCTGGGTCTCTGGGCTCACCTTTATCTTCCAGCTTGTGCTCTCGGTTGGCAGCATCGATCTTGTTGATGTAGAATTGTGTGGCGCGGGCACTCAGCGAGTCTGGAGTGTGTTGGTACCCAGGGATGGCAGCTGTGGACATGCAGGGACAGATCTGGGGTGGCAGTGCCCATCTGCCCTGTGTAGGGGCCAAGAATTTGCAGTGCCCCCACCCCCACCTCACATGCTACGGCCTTGCAGGGACACAACCACGTGCCCCGTGTCCTTGACTATTTTTAGCAGGCGCCTGCCCCTGGCAAGCTGCGCTCCTCTGCCTGCCTTACCCCTTCACTGCACATTGCTGCCATCCTGAGACGAGTGTCTGGAAACGTGACAGCCAGGCAGCCGAGCGCGAGAGTCTGCTCCCGTGCAGCTGAGTCAGAGCAAGGGAAAACTGTGCTCACAGCCCCGAGGGGCTCAGCCCGCGCCAGGCTCTGCCCTCCCGTGGGACTCGGAGGCTTCTGCCAGCCCCTGCCTTCCCACACCACCGCAACGCTCAGCCTCTTTCCTAGGGAGGTCTCTGCTCTGCCCCACAGGCCCTGCCAGGGCAAAGCAGAGCGTGGGTGGGCAGGCATTTCAGGTGGGGCAGCACCGCGAAATACAGCTCCCAGGGCCTTGTGTATGTCCCCAAAGGCTTCCAGCTCACAAGGGGAAAGCGGAGGCTGTGGTGGGAAGTCACCCCAAGGAGGGATACATCACTGCCGTTTTGTCTTGGGGCTTCCTGGGCTCCCCAGCGCAGACACCGTTTGCACTGCAGCACCTCTTACCTTCTGGTTTGAGGGCTCTCTCATAGGATGGCTCCTTCTCACAACAGCTGTCGCCCTGCGACTCCATGTGCTCGGAGAAGCCTGAATCCAAGCTCAGCAGAGAGCTCCTGGCTGCCAGGACTTTGCTCCGCACGGTACCTATATCCGCCTGCTCTGGGTGCAGCTCAGGCACAGCTGGCGAGAGTGGGGGCTCCTGCAGGAGGCTGGAAGCCTTCTCTCCGTCCCCCAGATCAGGAGCGGAGGTGGCTGCTGCACAGCTGCTCTTGGCCAGAGGGTCCGGCTTGTCTGGGAGCAGAGGCTGCAGCCCCTGCTCTGGTGACATCCGGCCCAGCTGGAACGGAGGCTGGAACACGCTGACCGAGTACCTGGGCAAGGAGGCAGCAGTCAGAGCCAGGCAGGAACAGGGCTGAGCTCAGCTCCAGGGCAGAATGAACCCCCATCCCTGGCCCCTCACCTTGCGTAGCCCTCCAGCAGCTGAGCCAGGCGGGCATAGGTGAGGCGGGACTCCGGCACGCTGATGAGGAAGGGGAAACCGATGTTCTCGGGGCGGCACAAAGCCTTGTGGTCTGGCCAGTGGGTTTTCTGACAGGCCCTGTAACACATACAGCCACAGGTGAACCCAGCATCCATCACCACCCCGAGCAAGAGCGTGGCAGGGTCAGAGGGGTGCATCGGGGACAAGGGGAGCGCTGTGAGCCAGACTGGCTGCTTCCCAAAGGCCAGGCACATCCTACTCCCTCTCAGAGGGATAAGCTCTCCCATCCAACCCTTTGAAGCAAAAAAACCCTCTTTCCCTTCCAGGCACCAAGCCAACTCACACGTTGCAGTAACCAACTCGATAGCACCTCGTGCAGCGCCTGAGCTTCTCATCCTCAGGCAGCTGCTTCTTCTGGCAGGCTGCGCACTTGGCGACGGGGCCGCTGGGCACCTGTGGACGCTGCAGGAGAAAGGATGCATTGGGCAGGGAAGGGGACCCACGCTTGCTGCAGCTTGTCACCCAGTGTGCAGCTTTTTTCCCCCCTGCCCAGCCCCAAACCGTGGGCTCAGCCTCCTTGCCTGCCTCCCACTAGTCCCAATATTCCCCTCTTACCTGTTGGACCTGCAGCTCCACCACCCGCTCCTTGGCCAGCTCTGGGGATAGCACCTCGAAGCAAAGCAGCAGGTCCGTGGGGGAGACAGTATCCAGCGAGTTGGACGGCAGGAACATGCGATGGAAGCGGTTCTTGATCACCTGCCAGGTAAACAGTGGCCCAGGCCATGTGAAGGCTGCCCCAAGTCTCCTCTCCTGAGAAAGCCATAGATCTCAGCAGCACCCTAGGGATGCTCACCACCCTGCCAAACGAAGATGACATCCCCTGCCCCACCGTGATGACCCAGCCCTCCTCAGCAAAGCTCTGCCCCACAACACCAGGACACTGCCACCCATGGGCAAAATCTAGCACACAGACATGTTGCGCATGGGCAAGCGACTGCTGGTGGCCACACTCCCTTGGGAACTGTGGGAGCCAGGGCACCCATAAAAGCAGCCCACAGGTTGCTGTGCAGCTCGAGCGCTCTCACCTCTGCCAAACGCAAGTTCTCTGGTTTCACACGCACACTGTGGGCCACCGAGTCAAGTACCTCCATGGCACTGGAGTTCTCCTTGCTGATACTCACGAGAAACTGCCGTAAAAAAAGTGCCACATGAGTAACACCAAAACAGCAGATGTGAGCCCTTATTTAACACACGGCCCAGCCTGTTAGCACACAACCTGGCCCCCCCAGGAGCCCTCTCAGGCTCCCTCCCCAGAGTATGAGATGGCGTCCTTCACCTTGATGGGTTTCTTGTGCGGCTCCTTTGCAAAGTAGTAGACAGTCAGCACCTTCTGCTTCTGTGGAAGAGGTACGGGGAGGTACAGGAAGGGGTCAAAGGTGATGGACACCTGCAGACACAAGAGCACACTCAGTTGTGGGAAGTGTTTGTGGCCGAGATCAGCGGGGCAGCAGCTCCAGGGGACCCAAGATCCGGCCCTGTCTTGTGTTCTCTGAGGGTCAGGAGCCAGCTGGGCAGACAGGACAGGGACAGAGTCTCCAGTGCTGCCCTACCTTGGAACACACCGGGCACACCAGCTTGGATTTGTACTGGCCCTGGAAGAGGTCCACGATGAAAGAGTCGTTCCTCATCTTGTGTCGCTGCCAGGCCTCCTCAGCTACCACCTGCAGGGAGAAAGGGCTCAGCACTACGCTAAACCACACGAGCTGGGGCTGCTCACACAGCGGCTTTGGGGAGGGACATCCTCACCTCATCGGGCCTCCCATCTGAGTCAACAGTCTCTGTGTAGGGCTTGTTCTGGATGCGGTTGAGGTCCTCGTGCAGGCCATCCAGCAGGAAAGCCATGAACTCCTGAGCGTCGTGCTGGGCATAGCCAGTGAACTGACTGGCCTTACTGGCCACGATTGCCTGAAGGGAGCACAGTAGTCAGGGCTGGCCAGCAGCCCCCTGGCAGCACTGCCTGCCTCCCACACCTACCCAGCTCTCAGGGGCACTGGTGGGGCAGCCAGGTGCCCACAGAGAGGTGCTGGGGACCCACTGAAGCTCCTCTGCAGTGCTGGTGCCAAGCAGCCCTACCTTCAGTTTAGAGGGCTGGAAGGCATGGTGCGTGCCCTTCCACAGCGCTCGCAGCAGCATGGCAAAGCCGATGGCCAGACGTCCCCCCGTCCCCAGAGGGTTGTTGTAGTTGATTTCTGACTCAAAGGACCGATCTGCAAGAGATGCATGAGAGCAAGGGTGGCTCCTGCTGCATTGTCTGAGCAGCAGGGTTCTGCTGAGTCCCCGGGCAGGTGCTCACCATGGAAGTAGTCGCGCAGCTCCCGGGTGTTGGACAGGGACTGGATGACGCTGTTCATGAAGCAGGTGTTGCCCAGGTTCACCAGCCCTGTGAAGCCAGGCAGGCACACCTTCTTCTTCTCATCCTCATCCTCATCGTCCTCCACACTCTCGCTGCTCACCGGGCTGTGTGTCATCGGTGGCACCATGCACGTGGGTTTGGGCTGCCAGAGCAGAGGCAGGTGTCAGGGTGCTGCGCTCAGGGGTCTCTCCAGAAACACCAGAGAGCTCGACTACCCAAGGCACTCCTCAAACGTGGCTGGGTCGGAGCCACCACACCATCTCCCACCAGGAGACAGGACAACCGCTGCCCACAATCCTGCCAGGAACAGTTTGCTGGTCCCAAATCAACACTGAAGAGGCAGAGTCCCACAAGAGGGACAAGGAAGGGCCCCATTTTCCCCAACCCAGATCAAACCCAGTGCTGCACCACTCACTGAGGGGATGTGCGGCTCCTGCTTCACTGCCACGTGCTCTGGGGCTGTACGGGCTGCCACGCTATCCAGGCCCCCATCTTCCATGCGCGGCTTCTCTTTGTCACTGGCTCGGGCCTCCTCCTTGCTGGACAGTGGGTGCTGGTTACTGCCCGGGGGATTCTTGTCCAGGGGGGTAGGGCCTGTAGGCATGGCAACCTTTGCACCACCCACTGCACCTTAAAAAGGGGGAAGGGTGGGCCTGTGGTTAGCAGCACCACGCGGTGCCCACGGCCAGGCTAAGCCGATCGGTCCATGCTCACACACAGGCTCTCTCTTATCCCTCTTCCCCATGAGCAAGGGGAACAGCAGCGCCCTTCCCCTAGCGCTTGTCTCACCCTGCCCCACATCCCTCTCCCCGGCAGCCACTCAGTCCCTCTCCTTCCCCACAAGCCCACACTGGAGGATTTGGTACCACCCAACTGCTGCCAGCGCTGAGGAGGCCCACTCCCCACTGGGGTGCAGCAGGCAGGCAAGAGAAGAAGGCAGGGTGCAGACCTCGTGTGGCTGGAGCCTCCAGCCCGCCCCAGCGCTGGCTCTGGCGTTTCTTCAGGCAGACGTCGATGCGAGACACCGTGAAGTTGTACGTGCACTGGTCCGGCTCAATAAGGTTCCTGCAAGACAATGCAGCAAGTCAGAGGCGCCCCAGACCCGCAGCAGTCTCAGACATGCAGGGCCACAGCCTTCAGGCAGTAGGGACCCAGCTAGCACCACTCCCACGGTGACAAAGCAGGGCAGGAACCCTCAAGCCTGGCCACACCGAAGCACATAGAGGGCCTCTTTCACGGCAGATCCTAATTTTCCTAATGCCCAGCCTGAACCTCCCCTGGTGGAGCTTGAGGCCATTCCCTCTTGTCGTGTCCCCTGTCACTTGGGAGAAGAGGCCAGCACCCTCCTCTCCACAACTTCCTTTCAGGTAGTTGTAGAGAGCAATGAGGTCTCCCCTCAGCCTCCTCTTCTCCAGGCTAAACACCCCCAGCTCTCTCAGCCGCCCCTCATAAGGCCTGTTCTCCAGCCCCCTCACCAGCCTCATCCCTCTTCTCTGGACTCCACATCCCACCTCCTGCTGGACACCCTGCCCAAGGGGCACACAGGCTGGACTGGCTCTGTGCCCAAGAGCTCTAGAACTGACTAGGGGAGGAACTATGGGCCAGGAGGCTCTGGGATTTCCTCCCTTGCAAGCCACTAGACAGAGCCAAGGCAGCCTGGGCTTGAGGCATTAGCGCAGCATGGAGACCCCAAGCACACAAATGGCATTCTTTGCACAGGTTGCCAGCAGGGACTGGCTCCCTCTTCAGCTCTGCACTCCCAGCTTCCTCGCCCTGGTGCAGGTTAGAAGGACTGGAGCCATACCTGAGCTTCACCTGCCACCGGAACACTGTGTGGGGCCCACAGCCAGGGTGGAGGCGAAGGAAGTTTGTGTCACTGCAAAGAAATTGGGAGTGAGTGAAAAGTGAAAAAGCAAGAAACTTGACCACAGCCAGGAGTTCTGCGGCAGCCCGGCACTGTCCCGAGGCAAGTCTGTACCTCGTCTGGAAGACCAGCGTGAAGTCTTGCTCCCGGAACAACACCTTGGATGTCTCCTTGTGGATCTCCTTCACGTAGACATGCACTACCACCAGGTCATTGCCCTTCTCGTACGAGTCATTCTTGACAAAGGTGAGGCTCACGAAAGGCTCTGGCTCTGAGCAAGGAAAGCCATGGAGACATTACCTTCTTTGCAAGCTGAGGCAGTGCTGCAAGCTCACCCAGGAGAAGTCCCGAGCAGATGGACCTTCCCAACCAGGCCAGCTGCTGAGCTCCAGCTACTCACCATCAGCTGCTGCTTCCAGAGCCACATCATCCTTGGACCAGTCCCTCTTCTCAGCATCTCTGCCCAGAGGAGGGGTGGCTGCTGTGACAGTCTTAGAGCTCTCTCCCAGGACAGGCGTGCAGTCCCGGCCACGCAAGGCCTCAGCGGGGTTGCCTGGCTGCAGGACCCTCTTCTCTACACAGGTGGCAACACGGTGGGGGAACACCTCTGTGGTAGCCGCGAGAGGTGGCATCTCCATGGGAACTGTCTCCTTGGCCAAAACCACAGCCTTTCAAGACAGAGGGACACGGTGAAGAAGAGACACTGTCACCCCCAAGCTGCCCTGCCCACCCGCCGTGACTCCTGCCAGCCAGGCAGCTCTGCGCTGCCTGCTTCCCCGTCAAATCCCACACTGGCTCAGCCCCATTAGCACCACAAGCCAGCAACTGTGGTCACCCTCTCCTCCACCACAGCCAAGCCCACACCAGCCCTCTGCACCGCCTAAAGAACCCCAGAGAGCATCTCATCAGCAGGGATGGGGCCCTGTGTGAGCAGTATTCCCTGCGCAGGGGCCGAGGGAGCAGGAGTGCCCTGTTCAGCAGGGTCCTCGCATACCTTCTCCAGCGGTGGTGCGAGGTCCGTGAGTGCTGTGGGCACATCAGCTTGGCTGGATCTGCCATTGCGGCGGGTGCCTGCCCTCCCGCTGTGCCCTTTACTGGTCTCCCCGCTCCCGGTTACTCTGGCATTCGACTCCTCTTCAGTGGGAGCCACTTTGAGGTATACTGCCCGCTTGGCGCTGGGGCCACTCTGCCTCCCTGGGCTGGCTGGGCTTTTCCCTCCCAGGGCCTCGCTTCTTCCCGGAGCACGCTTGGGGTTGGAAGGCTCTCGCCGGGACCTCGGCAGCTCAGTGCCTTCAGCCCTTGGCTCTTCTGGGGGCAGCTCCGCAGAAGCAGCCTTCTCCTTCCCGTTCTCCCAGCACGTGGCCCCTTTGGCCAGCTCTTTGGATCCGTCCTTCCTTCTCTTCTGCGAAAAGCAGTGCAGCATAGTGAGAAAGTATCCAGTCAGAAGCACCTCTTGGTTTCTGCCAATGCCTCACCCGCCCTTCCCAGAGCACACCAGGGCTCTGCTCCGGAACCTAAGGGCTATGTGGCAGGTGGGGACAGGGGTACGATGACACACCCCTCCCCTGGGACAGAGGCAGGTGGATCAGTGCCCTCATGCAGCATGTGGATGCAGAATGTGCCCCGCATTACTCTCTGGGCAGCTCAAGAGCAGGGAGCGAAACCCTCACCGCAGTTCCCCCGGGCTCCATAAGCTCCCTCAGAAGGCAGATCCTCCCCTCCTCACCAGAAGCGAAGACCAGGTATGGAGTGGGATCTTCTTTTGAAGCACAAGCTGTAGAAAGTTGCCCTTTTTGCACTGGATCTTGCTGCAGGAGCCCTCAATTTCTTCGTAGAATTGACAGCTCCACTGACGCCCATCTGCAAGGGAAGAGGGACCGGCACCTCAGGCAGTGCTCCAGGCAGCTGTCACCTAACTCACAGCCAGCTTTCACCTGCCTGAAGGATCAAGGGAGGACTCGTGCAGCGCCAAGGAGGCTGCAGGCAGACTGCCACCATACCCCAGGAACCTTCAGGGCTTCAGCCAGCTTCCCTGGATTTGCTTTGTACATCTGGCTGGCTTCTTTCCCAGAGGGAAGGCCCTGGCCCCTGCTCTCTGGGACACAGTCACTTTCCAAAGGATACCCAGGGCCGACTCAGTCATCCCAGCAAGCAGGAGACAGAGATGCACCAGCACAGCAGTGGGCACTTGCTCACTCGGCGCAGAGGCCAGCCCTTGCCCTCCCCAGCTCTACACCCTTCTTTTACACTCCTCTTGTATCAGTCCTGCCTGCTGAGCCAGTGGAGAGAAGGGCATTGCCTCTGAAGGAAAGGTTTTCTGCCTGCCTGGATCAGCCCCAGGTCCAGCCCAGAGCTGTGCCAAGCCCTGCTGGAGAAACGCCTGGAGCAGTTGCTCCGTTCTGCATACCTGGCAGTTTGACCACGCAGTCCCTGTCGGTGAAAAAAGCATCCACGTCCTCCACCTTCAGAGCTCCACTGCCCAAGTTCAGCTTGACGATGATCTCATCGGCATTCTGCTTCCAGTCCAGCAGCAGCTCTGGGAAGATGAAGGGAAGCATCACCTATTCCCTGGGCCGTGAGCCTGCAGCACCCACTCCTTGGCTGGGGAATGTAAGCCTGAACGCAAGCTTGGTTCAAGGAGGTCAACACGGTGGACACAGATCATGCCAGTTAAACAGAACGCTCACAACCTGCTCCAAACAACAGCACATGTTGCAGCAGGGCAGGTGAATTCTGGTGGGAACCAGAGAGATGGAAAGGCAGCACTGCTCTTGGCCCCATCACGTGCAGCAGCAGTGGCTGGGAAGAAGGGGTTTCTCCTGCCAACTTAAAAGCAATTGCTGCTTTCCCAGGGAACAAGGAAGCCACAGAATTACTCTGGGGGATTCAAGTGGACTCCGACCACAACCAGAAATTGCCACTTCCCCTTTGCATATGCAAACCAAGCATATGTAATCACCAAGAACACTGTACTGCCAGATGAGCACTGATAACAGGGCTGAAACATGGGTGGGCTGGCCAGCCTGGCAAGAACACTGCACCAAGAGAGAAAAATGACACAGCAGCATCACTCCGATGCAGGCAGGACTTCTACCAGGTGCCTGCCAGGCTCCGAGTCAGGCCCTGTGGTGCCCTGGACTCTTCAGGGTAAAAAGGTGATTCAATCACCTTAATTTCAATCATGTTGATTCTACCCTCTGTGGCACAAGGATGTCCTACTCTGCCTCAAAGCAGGCCTAGACCAAGGCAGAAGACAGACAGCAGCGCCTGCTGGGTGACACATCCTGGGATCTTCCCAGCTCAGCACAGCTCCCCGCTCAGAAACAAGCATTACAGATGTTGGCAGCAAGATGTCCCAAGGCTGTGCTCAGTGGCACTGTGACACCCGTGCACCGCAGCCTGCCATGTGCTCAGGGCCTCTTCCTTGCAGAGAGCCCTTTCCAGCCACACACCCCCTTCCCTGCCCCTGGGAAGGCCACATCCAGTTAAGATAAATGCCAGGGCAAGGCAGCTCTCAGGTTAGTTAAGCTCAATGCAGGAGCATGGGACAACGACAAGGTGAGAGCTTCAAATCCCTCAGCAAGGGCACTGTGTGGCCATGCACTGAAAGCCGGCACACACCTCGACTTACCCTCTTCTGAGTCCTTCTCCTGGACAGCCTCAGCCTGCTCGAGCTCTGAGCGAGACACTGGTAGGCAGAAAAGCAGAGCACGGGCAGGTCGTGATTCTGCCACCTCAGAGCATGGCTGGCACTCTGGTGCCCAACATTTCCTTCTCTCCTGAACCCCTGCCCAGGCCTTTCATCCTGCACGCGCTGTTCATTTCCCACCTCTGCCTCCTCACACCTCTCCCTTCCCCAAGCCCTGCCTGCAGCACCACAGCAAGCCGGCCCCCAGGACTGCTGCTCGGGACCACACAACCATATCCCAGTCCAACCAGCACCACAGTGGGAGCAATGCAGCATCACCGCACCAGAGCGCAGTCTGAGGCCTGTCTCCGTGCGGAGCTTTTGGTAACATGCTGTGTGCCCGGCTCAGCACACCAGGCCTTCAGCCTCTGGCTGTAAAGAGAAGTCCTGCCTTGATCTGACAGGGAGAGCCTGACATTTGGGCACGATTGAACCACTTCTGTTGTAATGAGAGAACCACATGGCCCAGCTGCACTTTAACATTCCCATTCCTGCGGAGGCTGCCAACGTCTGCAGCTGAAACTTCCTTCCAGATCAGGCTGGGGAACCAAACTGACCTGACACCTAATCCCTGCTCCCTGCAGGATTACCTCCAGCTGCCAGAAGCATTTCAGGGCCTGCTCCGCCCCCACAGGGCAGTGAACTCCACCGGGCAAGGGGCTCAAAGTGACAGCACCTTGGCCCGGAGCAGAGTAACAGTGACAACAGGAGCTGTGGTCTCCACCCCAGAGCACTCAGAGCTGTGACTGCCTCCCTCGAATACCTACAAATCAATAGGAACCTTTTGCTGACCACCGCAGCCACTGCTGCGATGGTACTGGCAAGGCTGGGTGTGAGAAGCGCTGCAGCAGAACTGCCTGGAGGATCCAGAGCCTAGTCCAGCCCCTCACCACCCCTGCACGCAGGGGACAGGGCAGCACGGCCACACCGCAGCCCCAGGGAAGGCAGGAGCCCCCGCAGCAGAAGGAGCGGTGGGTCAGGCCTTACCAGAGATACAGCGCACCTCCCACGCGAGAGGATTCGCAACGCTGCGCTCTCTGTGCCATGGGCTTTCACATCAGGGACTGCAGCCGGCCGTTCCAGCACACACCTCAGCAAGCACTCATTTACCTTGGCCTATAAAACACCCTGTGATTTTGAGGTTACAACAGTCATAATGGAGCAGAAACAGAAATGAAACAGTTTTCCAGAGCTGCAGAAACTCTGGCCTGCATCCTGCCTGCAGGCATTCCCTGCCCTGAGCCAGAGCCTGCACCTGAAGCATTGTTTTCCGGACTACATACACAGCAGCTACAGAGGGAATTACTCCATGGCAACTGTTCCACTCGAGCCACACCTTGCCCTGATACAGGAGCTGTAGCACCAGGCCCACGCGTGGGCCCTGCACTTGGTGGGTGCTGTCAGCACCCAGTCGCTTCCTCGCAGCATCTGGCCCCTGCAAACCGATAGGTAAGCAGCCCTGTCTCTGGCTGCACAGCACGCACAGGCTTCCCTCCCACTGCCTCTGGATCGGGGTAGCGCAGTCCCAGCCAAAAGCAGAGTCTAGAAACAACCACCGAGGCCAACTCCAGGCTCAAGCTAACAAGGCCCGACCCTTCTCGCACAGCTGGGGCTAAGCAACGCCCGAAGGAAGGAGGTTACAGGTCCAGGGAGGACACTGTGCTGAAGAGGATCCCACACCACATGAGTTACCATCAGCTGCAGGAAGCGATTAGTTAAATCTGCTTATCCTGCAGCAGATGGCTGTGAGGCTCCCACCCTGCGGCGCCGAGAAACCATGGGCCTGCTTGCCACAGCTCTGCTGAGGGTCTCTCACCTTCCTTGCTCTCCTGGTTGGCTCGATCTTTCTGCTTCTTCTTGTTGGTGGCATCATCCAAGCCCCGAGACACTCTCCTCTGGCCAGGGGCATTGGTGCTGCTGGACATTTTCAGCCGTTTGGAGGACACAAACGGCCCGCCGGGGTCGGTAATGGAGTCTGGGTCAGGGGTGCGACGTTTTCTTCCTGGCCCAGCTATCTTGGCGACTCTCTGTGATCAAACTCTCTGGCAAGGAACTAGCGGCCTAAAGAGAGGAGAGAGCAAGCATGGCAGGAGGAGCAGGTGGAGAAGGCCCAACAGCATCAGGATCCGCTCTCTGCCCCAGTGCTGGGCCCTCCCAGGGCCAGTGCCCTCACACGACCTTCACTGTGGCATTTATGGGAAGCCCCTCGAAGTGCTCGGTGAGGAAACCTATCTCATCACAGCTGTTACAATGCTTACTGCCAAAAGCATGGCCTTGCCAGAGCTCCCAAGATAAAACCAGGGGTCTTCCATATGTGGCACACATTAAAAACCTGGAAAGCAATTGTCATGCTCACGGCTCCCACTACAGTAACAGTGGCACGGAGGAGCTGCTGGCACTAACAACACCCAGAGGCAGAATTGAGGATAAGAACATGGGGAGAGCCCAGTCCACAAAATCGAGCCTCTGGGGTTAACTTGAGCAGCCTGGCCCACGGCTCGGGGTGGCAGCTATTTCAGTCCAACAGTGCCCCGTGTCAGAGGGCAGGAATGGGAGTGAGTAACGCCCTAAGAAGGAAGCAGGAGCAGGCCTGGGACAGTCTCCTGTGACAGATGAGAGTGGAGCTCCCTGGCAAGAGGAGAGTTCCTCCCCTCTCCGCCCACCAGCTGGGAGCTTCACCAGCAGGAGGCACCTTGCATACTCATCTCCCACAGGTTTACAGACAGGGCCAGCGGGGCCTGGCCTGGAAACAGGACACCTCTGCTCTGCCTGCCCCAGGGAGAGGACAGAGACAAGGCACTCGCCCCTGTCCCCTTAGCCATGCCCTCCCAGGCACAGCCAGCTCCCCTGTGGAGTTGGGGAGCTGCTGACCCAAGGGCTGGTTCCAGTTTCGCTCCTGGGTGTTCACGGCTGTGATAGAAGAGAGCCGGAACAGCCCACTGAAAATGGTCCTGCTTGAGGTGCCTTCATGAATGTGGTGAAAGCAGAGATCTGGGAATTCTTCCTCTCTCGCTGCCCCAGCTGTGTGCCCTGACCCCAGTGGCACTTGTCTGCCTGCAGGGGAGCAGGTCCAGACACACAGATCCTGCCCACTCCCAGGTGCCGCCACCAGCTCCCAGTGTACAGATTCACACTCATCCCGCGGCCCTGCTCCTGTCCGAAGACACAGAGCTGAGCCCAACAGCATCTTGGTCCAGCCCAGCTCCACAGAGCCTGCCGTTTTCAGGGGGAGGTGAGCCGTGCCCTCAGCAACACCCCAATCTACCCACGTACCAGGCACAGACCCCACAGCTCTGCTCGGGCACGGGCAGGGACAGGAGGCACTGCCAAGGGGAGCCCTCGGTCAGCAGGAGCACGCTTGCAGCTCTGCACTGCCGGCTCCACATCCCCTGGAGTTTGTGTTCTAGAAACGCTCGAGGCAACAAGTAGCCACAAACATTGAGTCATAGCCACAGATTGCCAGGGACCCCAGAGAGAAAAACGGTCCTGTCTTGCCTTCAGCTCTGGTAAAGCCAGCCCCACAGCAGGCGCTGTGCCCAGTTTCTCTTCAGGCCAGCCTGCCCTCGGAACCAAGAGCCACCAAAACCAAGCCAAAAGCTCCAGCACCGAGTGCAGCCCAGCTGCCTGGCACAGACAGCTCCCACGATAAGGGAGACCTGAAATGATCTGATGATGGGAATGCTAAGCAGGGCTGGGCATCAGCCCCCAAAGAGTTTGAAAGAGTGTGGGAGGACAGCAGTGCTATCCCCAAGCAGCACTGAAGTTCCTCAGGACACAGCAGTGCCTCTGGCTTCAGAAGGGATAGGAAGGGCCTTTGCAGGGATAAATGTGGCTGGAGTTCACAAGGCTGGGCCTCTGGCACTGCCAGCCACACGCCACTGCTTCAGTCCCCACCAACACCGAAACAGCCCAGCTACAGATGCTCCCCAGCACTCTGAAGGCTATCCTGGCCTCAGCAAACACAGGAAAGTATTTTCTTGCTCGATTTCTTTTGCCTCAGGGAGAGAACCCCATGAGGAGTAGGATATGAGAAGAAGCAACTGCTTCATCCAGGACCAGGCCAGGCTCCATCGCCTCCTTCCTGCATCTCCAAAGGGTGGCACAGGTAACTGGTGGGCAGGGTGACAGCAATCTCTGAAAAGGGTCCTGGAGGGCTGAGAAAGGATTGTCCTGTGCCCGAGAAGGGATAAGGAGGAGAGACAGGGCTGCACGTCTGCTCTTACTCCTCTGGGAGAAGTCTGCTGCTCTCACGCCTCACTGCAGGTTTGGCTTCTTTGGATGCTTTGCCAACAGTTCTTCCTAAAGGAAGGCAGGAACCAAGTGAGGCTGGAGCTCTGCCCAACTCCAGCTGCTGAACTGATGGCAGCTGAGGCCGCCGTGGGCATCGTGGGCTTTTGGAGGAGTGTAGGCAAAGCAGAGGATAGTCCCATCCACTCATTCAAATCCTGAGGATTTCTGTCTCTCTGACATCAGGAAATGTGCAGCCAGGTGGGATGTTCAGCCCCTGGGTGTGCAAGGGCACGGGGGTTTTGGCACTGCTGATGTCAGCACCGTAGGAACTGCTGCAGGGGAGAGATGGGGGAAAGGCTGCTCTGGCTGGATGCCAGGTGTACCTCTGAGAAGCACCCAATGGGCTGAGCGTTCATACAAAACCTCACTCAATCATTTCCTGAGCAGGAAAGCCTGGCTGTGTTGCTAAGAGAGGAGGTGCCTCCTTGCCCTCTGCTCTCCCAGGCTTTGTGTTGGTGCGAGCACCCGCGCGGCTGCAGCGCATACCAGATCAGGATGCCAACCAGAGAAAAAACGCTTTCTGCCAAGATTTTCTTACCCCAGAGCAGTTCCTCAACCCAGTTCATGCCAGGGCTGCATAAACACTTTCACCAGATAGAGGAAAGGGAGAATTCAGGAATGTCAGCAAGGGGCTGGGGAGAAGGGCCACCCCTTCCCGCGGCAGCACCAGACCGGGCTAGTGTAAAACCTCAGGGAACGACAGCAGAAGATGCACAACAAGATGCTGTTTGTCCCTCCCCAGGTTTTGGTGCATATTTAGCACTTGGCAGGAAGAGGCTCTCTGGTTCCCGCCTGCAGCAGCTGCCTCAGTGCCCAAAGGCCTCTACTGGGGTAGCTGTGGAGGAGGCTGCTATCCCCCTGCCTCACCCTTCCGTGGACTTTTGGTTGGACTCGATGATCCGGTGGGTCTCTTCCAACCTGGTGATTCTATGATTCTCCGTGTCCCAACACAAACACTTCCTTGTGTGCACAAGAATGTTTGTTACCCTCTGCTCCTCCTCCCCTGAGGGATCAGAATCTCAACACTCAGCCTCGTTTCTTACTTCAGTTTCCTCAGCCTGATGCACAAGCCGAGGCAGGGCCAGCGCAGAGCCCCTCGGGGCGAGCACCCCACTGCCACAGCCCTTGTGGAAACCCCCACAAAGCACCTGACAGCAGCGACGCCCGCAGCCCGGCTCCCCCGGGCCCCAACAGAGCACGGCAGCCCCGTCCCCCCCCGCTACCGAGGGGGCGGGGAGGGAGTGGGGCGAGAAGGGGGCGAGGAGGGGTCAGGGAGGGGGACCGGGGGGCAGGGAGGGGGCACAGAGGCGACAGGGGAGGGGGGACGAGGGAGGGGACGGAGTCTCCGCCCCGCGGGCCCCGGGGGAGCCGCCCAGCATCGGCCCGCGGCCCCGCTCTCCTCGCCGCCCCCCCTTGCCCCCCCCCCCCCGCACTCACGGCTCCGCGGCCGCTCGGGGCTCTACCGGTTCCGCTCCGAAGTTCCGCGCGGGCCGAACCGGCGGGTCAGGCCCGAGCCCGTGACGCACTTCCGGGAGCCGGCAGCGCGGCGCCACGTGACCGCGGGGAGGCGGGGAGCGGGACGGAGGGGAGGAGGGTCACGTGGCGCGAGGCGGGGCCGCCCGCTGGCTCGCGCCCGCCCCGTCCCGCCGCCGCCGCCGCCATGGCAACGGCGCGCGCCGTGACGTCACCGCCGCGACGCGGCCCGGCCCCGCGTTCCCATGGCAACGGGGCCTGCGGCCGGGCTGGGTGTAGGGGCCTGCTGGGGTGGGGGGGGCCGGGACCGGAGGGAGGCTCCCAGGCCTGGTGTGGGGGTCCCTGGACCAGCGAGGGCGTCCCGGGCTTGCAGCCGGTGTCTGGAGCCCGGTGTGGGTGTCGGGAGCCCGCTGGGAGAGGGTATTGGGCTCGGTTTGGGGCTCCGTGTCTTCCCGTGCTGCATGTGCATGGATATTTGAAGGAAGGAATAAATCATTCTGTTAAGGGAATGAATTAGCACTAAATGTTGGGCAGCTTGTGTTTAGAAAGAATGTGATTGTAGCAGGGGCTTAGCTTGTTGAAAATTTACTAGTTGAAACCAGCAACAAATCAAGTATTGTGTATCTTAAACTCCTCTCTGCCTGATGCTCCAAGCCACCGAAGCAGGGCTGGCAAAAACAAAACAACAAAAAAAAAACCCCAAAAAACAAAAAAAGGGGCAGTTGTGCAGCAGAAACAAAGAACAGACCTGAGCTCACCAAGAGGACACAGTTATGAAGGAGATAAGATGAAGTAAAGACCACCAGAGGCCTCTGAAGACCAAAGAGAAACTGATGTGCATACAAGAGTGGGTGATAAACTATGGTAATGAGTTATTGGAAAAAATAATGAATATGTAACATGTTTCCCAGAATCTATATCAATATTTATCTTTGACCAGTATAAAAGTAATGTAAGCAGCCTCTTCAGTGGCACGTGTGAGGTGGAACTGTGCCCTGTGTGTCCAGGGATGCATAATACAGAATACCTGCTTAATAAATTGGCATGGATTATTGAGTTTCACTTTTTCACAGCGTTGTTTTCCTGCTGCATCAGAGTCCACTTGGCCATCAGGCTCAGGACTTTTTTCAGCTGCAGGTCTTGAAGCCAAGGTCCCGAGCCCAGTCTGGGTGTCCCAGGCCCAGTTTGGGGGGTCCCAGCACTGGAGTGGGTGTCCTGTGCCCAGCGTGCCCCCCAGCCCCATCGCTGGCCCCACAGCCAGCCCTTGCCCCACCGACTCAGCCCCACTGCTGCACCCAGGGGCCGGCGGTGGCCCAGGGAGCCCACACAGGGCCCACGGCACGGGGCAGAGGCGAGATGCTCTTGCTCTGTAACTTTATTCACACAGGGGGTTGCCCCACAGCCCCCACCCTGCCCACCGCTCCAGGCGCACACGGGAGGGCGTAGGGGTCCGTGCCTCTCCGGGGCATCACTGGCAGGTGTTGTAGATCTGGACCTGCTGGTTGATGGTGGCCAGCACCTCCCTCATCCTGGCCTCCAGCCCTCCCAGCTGGGCTGCCTTGGCGTCCAGCACCCGCTCGTTCCGCTCGTACGCCTCCTCCAGTGCTGCGGAGCACACGGATCAGCCTGGCCCTTCGCCACCACTTCCCCCTAGCCCGCTGCCCCGGCCTCACCTCGCAGCTGCTGCAGCTTGCCCTGGGCATCCCGCAGCAGCCCGGCAGCCTCATCCCGCAGCTGCTGTGCCCGGCTGCCTGCCTGCTGCACGCCCTGCGCCCGGTGCTGCACCAGCTCCTGTGCCATCCGGTACTGGTCCCGCAGCGGCCCCTCCAGCACCTGCCGGGAAGCGGAGCCGGTCAGCAGGACCCCCACCCCCGTATGACCCCTGCGCCCCCTGCTCACCCACCTGCTTGGCCTCGCCGGCTCGGTCCCGTGCAGCGCTGGCCGCCTCCTGGGCACGCGTGGCTGCCAGGCTGTTGTTGGCACGTTTCACCTTCAGGGCATCCGTCTGTCTGTCCAGGAGCCCAATCTGCTCCATGGCGCCTGCAAGCTGCTGCTCCGCACTCGCTGTCTGACCCTGCATCTGGGTGGCACGGGGGATGGGGGCAGTCAGGGTGGCACACGGTGGGGACAGGTCCTGACTCGGTGGGGCTGAGATCATGGAGACGGGACCCTTACCATGCCGAGGGCTCTCTGGCTGTGCTGGATGTCACCGGTGGCCTGCTGCAGTGCCTCCTCAGCCATGCCCTGGGCTTGCCGTGCCTCCTCCAGCGCCTTCCGCACTGCCTCGGCCGTGCCCCGTGCCCCCTCTGCCCGCGACCTGCAGCCAGGATGGCACAAACCTCAGTGCCAGCCTGGGCTGGGCGTCCCTGGAGTGGATTGTGTACCCACGTCCCCGGGCTCACCTGGCCCGCTGGGCGTCCTGCAGCAGCTGCCCAGCCTGGCGCACGTCGCCTGCCGTCTGCTCCAGGATGGCATCCACGCTGGCCAGGCTGCGCACCCGCGCCTTGATCTCCTCGGCCAGGCGATGGATCTGGGCCGGCGCAGCAGGGAGCGACAGCTCCAGCACTCGGCTGGCTACCACCTCGATGCTCTCGGGGTCGGCCCCCTCCTCTGCGGGCAGGAGCTGTCAGCGTGCCCCAGCGGCACCCCGGGGTGCACCGAGGGGTGGTGGAGGGCAGCGGGGAGCAGAGGGCAGGGTAGGGGGACAGGGGACGGTTGCACGGGCGTGAGCTCGTTGGGGCAGGCACCATGCAATGCAGCGTGGGGCAGGGGCTGTGTGGTGCTGTGCCCAGCTGGTACAGCTCACATGCAATGCAGGGACCATGCAGTGCAGTGTGGTGCAGGCACAGAGTCACACAGCGCCGGGCAGGAGCCGCCAGCACCCTCAGCACGCTGGCACTCACGGCTCAGGAAGGCCTTGACGTGGCCGATGAGCTCCCGCAGCTCCTTGTTGGAGCTCTCCACACGGGCCCTGGTCTGGTTCGCCTTGTCCAGGGCTGCCTGTGCCTGCAGCCGTGCCTCATCCGCCTTCCCCTTGGCCTCGGCGACCTGAGCAGGGAGAGAGACCCTCAGACCCTAGGGGTGGAGGGCACGGCTGTACCGCCTGCTCCCACCAGAGCCCCTGCGCCACGCACCTTGTGGGAGAGCTGGGCCACGTCACCGGTGGCCCGATGCAGCTCCTCCTGGGCATGGCGTGCCCGGTCCAGCGCGCTGTCAGCCGTGGACACGGCCCCACCGCAGCTCAGACCCCCACAGCGCCGTCCCCCGTCCTCGTCCCGGCACCCAGCTCCCCCGCAGGGGCTCTCAGCACAGGGCACGTCTCCCGCCGCACCGCAGACCTGCGAGACCGTGTGAGCTCAGGGCAGCTCCGAGCTTCGTCTCCCCACTCCCCTCCCCGCGTCCCACCTTCTCATTGAGTGGGTGCAGGCTCAGCGCCTTCGCCCGCGCTGCCAGGTCCAGCAGTGCCCGCCGGCTGGCTGCGTTTTGGCGGTTGAAGTCGCCCCGCCGGCTGGCCAGGAGCTGCTCAGCGCGGTGCCGGGTGTCCGCCGAGGCGCTGACAGGGCTGGGCACAGCACGGGTCGAGGCATCTGCGCGGCGCTCGGCCTCCCACGACTCCCGGTGGGACTGGCAGATGCTGTCGTAGGCACCTGGGGGTGGCAGGGGCACCATCAGACCCTCGGCCGAGGCCCCGCTGACCCAGCCCGGCTCTCTGGTGCCGCTCACCGAGGAAATTGGAGGTCTTGAGGGTGTGCAGCCGCTGCTCCAGGTCCTGCAGGCTGTGGTTGAGAGCGCGGGCGCCCCGGTCCACCGCGCTGAGCACATGGCTGGCGTTGAAGTTGGCATCCTGGGCGGCAGTCAGCTCCCCCTCCAGCCGTGTCAGCCTCTCCGTTGCCTCCTCGATTTGCCTCCTGCAAGGGGAGAAGGTGACAACCCACCCCTCACGGCCACCCCGGGAGCCGTGCCCTGTGCTGGGTGCTCACCGCAGCCCCTCCATGGCGTGCGTCAGGTGGGCGGCGGTGGTGGCGGTGGCATTGCGGGCGGCCACCACGTCACGCACAGTGGCCAGGCTCTCCTCCAGCCGCCGGAAGGTGCCCTCGAAGGCGCCGGCGGCCCCGCTGTGCTGCAGGAGGCTGGCTCGCTGCGCCAGCGCCCGGGTGCGGGCAGCCAGGTCCTGCACCACCCGGTCCCAGTCCCCAAAGCAGGGGTGGCAGGGCTGGCAAGCGGGGAAGGTGCCGGCAAAGCCTCGGGCGCACTGGTCGCAGCGGACTCCAGAGATGCCGGGCCGGCAGTCGCAGTGGCCACTGCTGCGGTGACACTGGGCGCTGGCGACGCCGCGAGGGTCGCAGTCGCAGGCTGTGGGGAGAGCGCGGTCAGGGTGCCGCAGGGCTTGCCGTGGCTCACCCTCCGGCACGGCTCTCACCTCGGCACTGCTGCCGCGGGTCGCCCCAGTGATGCTCCTGGCAGTCGGCACAGGTCCGGCCTCCGAAGCCCGGCCGGCACGAGCACTGCCCTGTGAACTGAAAGACATGGCGCAGCCGAGGCTGGCACCGCCGCAGCGTGCCCCCAGCCTCGTCCCACCCCTCTGTGTCCTTGTACCCATCTCACCTGGTTGCAGGCGGGTGTCAGGGCGTGCTGGGGGTGGCAGGCGCAGGGCTGGCAGCCCTGCCCGCTGCCCAGATTCCAGAAGTTGGGGCTGCAGCGGTCACAATTCTGGCCCTCCACGTGGGGCAGGCAGTGGCACTGCCCGCTGCGCCTGTCGCATTGGCACTGCTGGGACTCGCAAGTGCGGGGGTCGGTGCCCAGCGTGTTGCAGGAGCAACCTGGAACCAGATGGGTGCTGAGTGTTGAGGGGACAGGATGAGGACAGGGACAGGATGGGTATAAGGTTGGGATGGAGATGGGATTGGGGGGTGCAGGTGGTATACGGACACGAGCAGGAATGGGACGGCATTGAGTGAGGGTGGAGACAGGATGGGGACAGGATTGGGCAGGGACAGGGTGGGAACAGGATGGAGATCATAGAATCATAGAATCACCAGGTTGGAAAAGATCCATCTGATGATGGAGTCCAACCATTCCCATCAATCACTAAACCATGACCCTCAGTGCCTCGTCCACCCGTCCCTTAAACACCTCCAGGGATGGTGACTCAACCACCTCCCTGGGCAGCCTCTGCCAGTGCCCAATGACCCATTCCATGAAAATTTTTTTCCTAATGTTCAGCCTAAACCTCCCCTGGCGGAGGTGGAATGGGAATATTGAGGACCACTGACAGGGATGGGATGGAGATGGGACAGAGAATATCAGGACAGAGATGGGATGAGGATGGGAGGGTGACAGAGCCAGAGTGGCAGTGGGGACAGGAGGGCAACAAGGGTAGGGATGGGCATGAGATGAAGGTGTGGATGGGATGGGACAAGCTGGGCATGGGGGCAATGATGGAGATGGGGCTGCATTGCCAGGGCTGGGCAGAGGAGACACCCCAGAGCAGGGCAGGGCTGCAGGGGCCCCCCAGTGCCGCACACGAGCAAGGGCAACCGTGGGCATGCGTGGTCCCCGAGGACACGCTGGGCCATGGAGGCAGGTCTCGGTGTGGCTGTGTGTACTCACGTCTGCAGCTGTGCCGCATGGCATCGCCGTAGTAGCCGGGCTGGCACTCGGCACAGTGAGGCCCTGCCGTGTTGTAGAGGCAGCGCAGGCACTGCCCTGTGCGCCGATCACACGCCTCTGGGTCTGTCATGTCGATGTTGTCATGGCACTGGCAGGGCTGGCAGCTCCCGCCGGGCTGCCGCGGGTCCCCGTAGTACCCAGGGGCACACTCGTCACAGCGGGGACCTGCCGGCACAGAGCGCAGGGCAGTGTCTGGGGGCAGGGGACCCCCGGGGCCACCAACCTCGCCGCGGCGGGCACCTACCTGTGTACCCAGGGCCGCAGTGGCAGACGACCTGTCGGGAGCGGCTGTCTTGGTAGCAGGAGGCGGCGAAGTGGCGGGGGCTGCCAGGCCCCTCAGGGCAGGGACAGGGCCGGCAGTGCTGCCCGGACGCCAGCGCCGGGTTCCCGAAGTGCCCGGCCGCACACCTTGAGGCAGGTGGTCAGTGAGGGCTGGGGCTGCTGGCAGTGCCCTGCCCTGGCCCGGGCCCACACCCCACTCACCTCTGGCACCGCTCGCCGTCCGTGTGGTCGCGGCAGCGCAGGCAGCTGCCCGTGCGGGGGTCGCAGTCCTCGGCGTGCCCGTTGCACTGGCAGGGCCGGCAGGCGGGGAAGCCCCAGTGGCCGGGCTGGCAGCGGTCGCAGCGCAGACCGTGGGCACCCTCGCGGCAGGAGCACTGGCCTGTGGTGCTGTCGCAGACGGTGCTCACCGACCCCTCACTGCTGCACTGGCACGCTGGAAGGCACAGCAGCCGTGGCATCTGCCCCTGGGCCGCAGAAAGCATCCCTCCCCAGCACCCCCAGCCCCAGGGCGCCCAGGCTGCTCTCCAGGCTGGGTCAGCACAGCCCTGCGGCACCCACCTCGGCACCCGCCGGGCCCGAAGCCGAAGGTTCCCGGAGAGCAGCGGTGGCAGCGCCGTCCCACGACGTTAGGTTTGCACTGGCACTGCCCGCCCTGGGGCCGGCACTCGGCGCTGAGCGAGCCCTGGGGGTCGCAGAGGCAGGCTGCGGGCACAGAGCAGGGTAAGCGGTGGCAGCTGCCACCAGGTGAACGATGGGGCGCGGGGCCGTACTCACGCAGCGTCCCGTCATGCAGGATGGCCGAGAGGCTGTGCAGGAGGCCGGAGCAGGGCTCAGCTACAGGTGAGGGCCCTGCAGCGTGGAAAGGCTGGGCGCAGCGGTACCGCTCGAACGTCTTCCGGCGCTCCATGGCACCAGGGTCACCCGCAATGAACATCTCCAGCGAAGAGTAACGGGGCAGGAGCACCAGCTGGGGGGAACAAGCCAGAGGGACATCAGGACATCATGAACATCTCTCCTCGTGTCCCCTACAGCCGCATCCCGCTCCCCTGTAGGTTTGCCGTCCCCTGTCCCTCTCACCGAATCGATGAGCACGCTGGCAGTGGAATCCTGTTGAGCACCAGCACAGCCCAGCTCCAGGCGGATTGTGTAGGAGACGCCCCTCTCCAGGCAGATGGGCTGGGGCAGAACCACATACCTGAGGGCCAAAGCAGAGCACAGGCAACTGAGTGCCTCCTGCAAGCCCTGACGCAGCCTGGTCCCAGTGAAGCACTTACCTGGCACCGGAGGGGAGGCTGGTGGAGAGCTGGTCATCAGCTGGGATGGTGTTTCCGCAACGGCTGCTGGCAGAGACGGGGCTGGGGCGCAGCACCCTCACCCTCACCTCCTGCCAGGGCTCCGGGTGCTGCCGGCAGAGAAGGAGCTCTGCCAAAAAGCCTCGCCACCTGGCACTCCTCATCACCACCTCCCAACCTGGCGCGACATCCCACCCCTGGCTTCATCACGTTGCTCACCTGGGGCTCATAGCGGATGATCACGTCGTACTCGGTGGAGAAAGGCACGTCACTTATATGAAACTCCACCCAGCCGCCCTCCAGCATGCGGGCAAAGCCTGTCCCCGTCCAAGAAGCCGGGTGGTCCGTGGGAGGCTCACGCTCTACCACTGAGCCCTGGGGTGAGTTTGGCTTGTGAGATGGGACTCCAAAAATAGCCTTGGCCAGCGGGTACACAACAAAGAGCCACCCGCTGCTCTGTTCTGCCCTGCCCAGTGTCACCCCAGGGACATCTTTGTCCTTTACCTGATGGAGCCGCGCATCCTCAGCCTCATAGGTGTAATGGTCCAGGTTGATGCGGTAGAAGCCAGGCTCCACCTGGCCACACTGCCGTCCCATCACATGGCTGCGGCACCGGCACTGCCCTGTCTCCACGATGCACCTGGTACCCCAGTGGCACTGTCAGCCCCAATGCCAGCAGAGATGCCCCTTGCTCCCTGCATCCCCATGAGGACTCACAGGTTGTTGTAGGCACCTCCCACGTCGCAGTTGCACGGCCGGCAGCCCTGGAGGTCATGGCTGAGCCCCCAGTGCTCAGGCTGGAGAAAATAAGGGTGTCAGGGAGCGCTTGGCTGTGGTGCCGTGGCCCCAGGCTCCCTGCATGGCTGCCGAGCACCGCGCACAGGCCCTGGCACAGCCCCACTCACCAGGCACTGGTTGCAGTCGCGCCCGGTCACCAGTCGCTTGCAGAAACACTTTCCGCTGACAGGGTCGCACCGGTTGCCCTCAGCCACCGTCCCGCGGGTGTCACACTGGCACCCTGCATGGAGAGCCAGCAGCGTACACTGGAGCTGAGCCACGCAGCCAACCCCAGCGGGTGCCACCCCGATACCTACGCCGGCAGCCTTGCGGGTTGGCAGCACTGAGGCCGAAAAAGCCAGGTTTGCAGCGGTCGCAGCGGGGACCAGCCACGTGCTCCTTGCAGCGGCACTGCCCCGCGATCAGCCCCCGCGCGGGGTCGTCGGCGCCGTCGCACAGCCCACCGTCCAGAGAGCCGTCGGGGTCGCAGTCGCAGGCTGGGGATGCAGGTGGGGTCAGCATCTCACCCCGCCCGGGCTGTCCCGTGCCACGCACCCCCTGGCACCAACCTCGGCACACGGCGGGGTCCCGCAGGTCCTTGCTGGGGTCTTTGTAGTAGAAGGGCTTGCAGAGGTGGCAGCGGCGGCCCATGGTGTTGTGCTGGCAGTCGTCGCACACGGCCCCGCTGGCGTTCCCCGTGGCCAGGAAAACAGCCATGTCGAAGTGGCACCGCCGCGAGTGCTCATTGCAGTCACAGCCTGTGGGGACAGAGCCGCGGCACGGCGTGCGGCACCCAAACCTCCCCACACCTGGCAGGCAGCACCCCCAGTGCCAAACCTCTCCAGCTCTGACTCCCGTCGCGCCAGTCTGCAGCACCCCAACACCAAACCTCCCCAAACCACAGCCTGGAGCATCCCAACTACCCCCCAGCCAGGCTGCAGGATGCCAGTCCCCACTCGAGCACATCCCAGCGTGCAGCACCCTGGTACAGCACTACCGGTCAGCCCTGGCACCGAGATCTCCGTGCCAGGAGCCAGTGCTGGGATGGGATACTCACGGCGGCAGGCGTTGGTGCTGGAGCCCTCGGCTGGGCGCCAGGGCTGGTCGTGGTAGAAGTCCTCACAGCGCTCACAGTTCAGTCCCTGTGTGTGGTGCTTGCAGACGCAGCGCCCATGTACCTGCCAGGATGCCACGGTGAGGGGCTGCAGGGCTGGGCAGCGCAGCCACCCAGCTCCGGCAGGGATGACGGGGCCAGCTCGCCTTACCATGCCGTCGGCGGTGGCAGGCGCCCCGTTGAGCGGGGCACACTCAGAGGCGTGCCCGTAGCAGAAGCAGTTCCCACGCATCACCAGCTCGTAGAGCGCGTAGTAGTACTTCTCCCGGATCTCCCGACGTGTGTCCAGCAGGTCGTCCCCCAGTGTGTGCAGTTTGGTGAAGTTCACCCGCAGGTTGGTAACACGCAGTAGGTCTGGGGCAGGGAGAAACCTGCATTGGTACCAGGTGCCTGGCTTGTCCATCCGTGGCTTGGCTCTGCCAGGCTCGGCGCATGGCACAGGGCTGCGGGTGGCTTTGGCGGAGCCAGGCACAGCTCGGCTCGCCTGTGCACCGTTCTGGTCTGTGCATGGCACGGGGTGTCCACGCGGGGCTGTGCACCATCACCTCAGCTCCACAGGCCTTTCCACAGCACGGCTTATTGGCACAGAGCTACGTGTGCTTTGGCTCTCTGGCATGTGGCTACACGTGGCCAGACTTGGGCTGTGGATGCCGCTGTGGGGGTTCAGCTCCAGCGCACAGGGTTGTGCGTGGTCAGGCTGTGCGATGCCCACACAGTAGATGCGAGCTGTACCCCCAGCGCCGAGCACACACCTGAGGCAGGGGCACCTTTCTGGGTGTTGAGGTACCTGCTGCTGGGGGCTATGCCCAGCGGATCGCTGTACCCAGCGGGTGGCTGTGCCCAGTGGATGCAGCCTGGAGGCCCCCGCAGGACAGAACGGCTCCCCCGGGACAGCAGCTTCCCAGCTGCCCTGCCCTGCAGATTCCTCCCGTCCTCTCCCAGCCTAAATTTAGCTCTGACAGATTAACCCGCTGCATCCTGCACCCAGCCAGACTCCTCTGCCCATCAGGAACCCCATCCCGCATCTCAGCCGCCGCTCGGCACCGGGCTCAGCTCCGGCACGGCCGCCCTGCTTTGCTCCCCGCGCTGCAGCCCAGCCTTTCGCTGCTCCCACGCAGCGCAGCGCAGGAGGGGCCTGAGTCCCAGCAAGCTGGATCTGGCCCTGGGGCTCCAAGCAGGGAGAGAGCAGCCGAAATAGCAGTGCCCAAAATAGAGCAGCCAGGCGGGAGCCCGGAGTGGGCGACTCACTCTGGATGGCGGGGCTGTAGGGGTCCCGGATGGGGATGGCGGGGTCCAGCACGCGGTAGATCACCTGGAGGGGAAGGCAGGGCAGTGAGGGGAGGGTGGGGGGCTCCCCCGACTCTCCTGTGGCACCACTGGGGTCTCACCTCCCCTTCAGTGGAGGGCTCGATGTCAGAGTAGCGGGACTCGCAGATGACGTCGTCGATGCGGCGCGGGGGCCCACGAGGGACGTGGGGAAAGGCAGCAGCGCAGTCGTAGGCGAAGTAGCGATAGACCTTCCAGCTGCGTCCGAAGTCAGCCGAGCGCTCCACCAGCATGGCCGCGGGGCGGAAGGTCTATGGGACACGGTTGGACTCAATGATCCAGTGTGTCTCTTCCAACCTGATGATTCTATGATTCTATGACACCCGGCTGGGATGGAGGGCAGCCCCGCAGACCCCATCCCACGCCATCCCAGCCCTGGTGTGCCGCAACCCACCTTGAAGGTCATGATGAGGTGGGTGAAGTGGAACTCGGCCTCCAGGTCCAGCTGGATACTGACGTGCTCCACGCCTGGGGATGGCACACGTGACGATGGGGAGCACCCACCTGCAGGTCTCCACGCCTCATCCCCCCGAACCGGCCACGGTCCAGGGGTGCGGCCGTGGCCGAGGCTGAGTCACGCTTCCTCAGCGTGGGAGGAAGGGAAGGAGAAGCCCCCCGGGACGCCCTGCCACCCCCGCCCGCTCTCACCATTCTCTGACTGCCACCAGGCTTTCTTGGGGCGGGGGGCGAAGGTGGTGACCACATTCTCGATGCGGTGGCTGTTGGCATTGGCGCGGGCATCGTAGGGCCTCCGCGAGTCGCACACGAAGCACTTCTTCTCCTCCTGCAAGTAGGGGGCTCGGCACCGCGTGTCCTTGTCCCCATCCTGTCCCCCCCATCCCTATGCGGTGCCCCCAGCCCCCACTCCAGCCCCGTTCCGCTCACCTGGAGGTGGCTGACGATGCAGTAGGGCTGGGGTCTGTGCAGCCCGCAGGTGGAGGTGGCGCTGAGGCGGGGGGCTCGCCCCACCAGCAGGTCCCCGGTGGCCGGGTAGCAGCTGCCACGGGCGCAGCCATGGGGGGGATCGGGGGCCGTGCCCCCTGCCAGCCCTGTGGGGCAGCGGGCGCTGAGGGTCTGCGGGGCGCCCCGAGATGGGGCGGGGGGGGCGCTTGGCCAGACCCTGGCCCCCCATCCTGTCCCACTGGGGAGGGGGGGCTCGGACTCACCAGTCAGCAGGGGCAGCAGCAGGAGGGCAGCGGGGCTTCGCATGATGGGGTGCAAAGAGGTGCTAAGGGGGTGCAAAGGGGCACAAGGGGGGTGCAAGGGGGTGCAAAGGGGCGCAAAGGGGTGTAAAGGGGGAACAGAAGAGAGTGTAAAGGGTGCAAAGGGGCGCAAGGGGGGTGCAAAGGGGGTGCAAAGGATGCGAAGGGGCGCAAGGGGGGTGCAAAGGGGTGCAAGGGGGGTGCAAAGGGGGTGCAAAGGATGCAAAGGGGCACAAGGGCGGGTGCAGGGGGGGTGCAAAGGGGAGCAAGGGGGTGCAAAGAGGTTCGAAGAGGGGCAAAGGGGTTCAAAGAGGGGGCAAAGGGGTTCAAAGGGGCTCAAAGAGGGACAGAAGAGGGTGCAAAGGGTGCTAAGGAGGTGCAAAGGGGCTCAAAGGGGCGCAAAGAGGACGCAAAGTAAGTGCGAAGAGCCGCAAAGAAGGCGCAAAGGGGAAGAAAAGGGGGCACACGGGGAGGGGGTGCAAGGGGAAGCGCAAAGAGGGCGCAAAGAGGCGCAAAGGGGGCGCAAAGGGGCGCTCGGCAGGTGCCCCCCCCCCCCCAAGCTCCGTCCCGTCCCGCCCCGGGTTCCCGTCCCCCCCGCCTCCCCCCTTCTCGCCGCGCTCGGGGCTGCGCGGAAACCGCGGTTCGGATCCCGTGCGGAGCGGGGACCCGGGGGTGGGGGGGGGAGGCGGGACGAGGGAGGCAGCGGACACCGACAGAG
This sequence comes from Phaenicophaeus curvirostris, assembly GCF_032191515.1. NCBI lineage: Eukaryota > Metazoa > Chordata > Aves > Cuculiformes > Cuculidae > Phaenicophaeus > Phaenicophaeus curvirostris. The sequence continues at coordinate 15,132,615 of NC_091402.1, forward strand.
CCGTTCATCGCTTTTATTTGCCGTGGGGCGCGCAGGGCGCGGCCCTAGCAGGTGGCGTAGGCGTTGGCCCGGTGGCGGATCTCCTCCAGCAGCCCCCACACCCGCCGCTCCAGCGCCTGCAGCCGCGAGGCCTTCGCCGCCATCGCCCGCTCGTTGGCCCCGAGGTGCCGCTCCAGTTCTGCGGGGACACGGGGGACACGGGGCACGGGGTGACCGCTGAGGTCACGGAGCCCGGCCGCACCTGGCCACCCCTCAGCCATGTCCCTCAGCACCTCGTCCACCCGTCCCTTAAACACCTCCAGGGAAGGGGACTCAACCACCTCCCTGGGCAGCCTCTGCCAGTGCCCAATGACCCTTTCCATGAAAGATTTTTTCCTAATGTCCAGCCTAAATCTCCCCTGGAGGAGCTTGAGGCCATTCCTTCTTGTCCTGTCCCCTGTCCCTTGGGAGAAGAGCCCAGCTCCCTCCTCTCCACAACCTCCTTTCAGGTAGTTGCAGACAGCAATGAGGTCACCCCTCAGCCTCCTCTTCTCCAGGCTAAACACCCCCAGCTCTCTCAGCCGCCCCTCATAAGGCCTGTTCTCCAGCCCCTTCACCAGCTTTGTTGCTCTTCTCTGGACTCTCTCCAGAGCCTCAACATCCTTCTTGTGGTGAGGGGCCCAGAACTGAACACAGGATTCGAGGAGCGGTCTCACCAGTGCCGAGTACAGAGGGAGAAGAACCTCCCTGGACCTGCTGGTCACACCGTTTCTGATCCAAGCCAAGATGCCATTGGCCTTCTTGGCCACCTGGGCCACTGCTGGCTCATGTTCAGTCACTGTCAACCAACACCCCCAGGTCTTTCTCCTCCAGGCAGCTTTCCAGCCAGACTTCTCCTAGTCTGTAGCTGCACAGGGTTGTTGTGCCCCAAGTGCAGGACCCGGCATTTGGCCAGTGCCTGAGAACCCTTTTGGTGAAGGGTTTTCCCAATGTCCAATCTAAACTTCCCCCACTAGTGCAGTTTTGGGCCGTTCCCTCTTGCCCCATCACCTATTGTGGTCTCACAGAATCACTAGGTTGGACAAGAACCCCAGGATCATCAAGACCAACCTTTCCTATCAATTACTAAACCATGCCCCTCATCACCAGTCTTTTAAACACCTCCAGGGATGGTGACTCAACCACCTCCCTGGGCAGCCTGTTACAGTGTTCTATGACCCTTTGTGTGAAAAATTTTTTCGTAGTGTCCAGCCTGAACCTCCCCTGGTGGAGCTTGAGGCCATTCCCTGTTGTCCTGTCCTCTGTCACTCAGGAGAAGAGCCCAGCTCCCTCCTCTCTACAATCTCCCACACGTAACCCCCCCCTCACCTTCCAGCTTCTTCTTGCTGCTGCTGGCCTTGTCCAGAAGGTCCCGGGCTTCTGCCGTCAGCCGCGTCACACGCTGCAGAGCCCCATTGGACACCCCTGCCAGCCCGCTGACCCGGCCCTTCAGCAGCACGTAGCGCTGCGTCACCTGTGCCAGGTCCTGGTGGCGTAAGGGCAAGGTGAGGCTGAGCACCCCCAGACCCCCACACCCCCTTGGTGCTGCGCCACAGCCAGGGCTCACCTGGCTGAGCGTCCCCGAGGCGGTGGTGGCACGTTGAGCCCTGTCCTTGGCTTGCTGGGCCACGCGGTGGGCATCCCGGCCCCGCTCCTGCAGGGCGGTGACACGCTGTGCCAGCTCCTGCAGCCGCCGCTGCACCCGCGACTCCTTCCCCTCCAGGGCCTGCAGCCTGCGCTCCGCCTGGGCAGGGACAGGTAGCAGCTGTCAGCAGGCACGGCGAAGGCCGCTGCCATCCTCACCGCTTCGCCAAACCCACAGCACCCGCCCCACGCCATCCACACCCCCATGGCACAGCCCCACCACCTCTAATGGCATCAGCCTCGCTCTCCATGGCATCAACCCTGTTGCTCCCAGTGGTACCAACACTGTTATTCCCAGTGTCCTCACAGCACTGACCCTGTTGCCCCCAGGATGCCCAAAGCACCATCCCTGGTCCCAAGCCGAGCTGGCAGCATTGGCCCTGGTCACCCAACACTCCCGTCCCCGCAGCCCCGGTGCCTCTCACCTCCTTGGCTCTGCTCTCAGCCTCCCGGATGGCATCCCTGGCACTCCGCAGGGCACTCCCCAAGGCCGTCGCCTGTGCCCGTGCCGCCTCCAGCGCCCGCTGCGTCCCCACCAGCTCATCCCTCACGCCCTCCGCTCGCTCCCTGTGGTGGCACAGGCAGCTCCAGTCCCCGCTAGAGCTGCGGGACAGACCTTCACTCCCTTGCCCACCCCAGCGCATCCCCCACTACTCACCTAGCATCCTGTCCCTGTGCCAGCAGCCCCCGTGCTGCGGCCAGCCCCTGTGCCGTGCTGTTCAGCACCGCGTCCACCCCTTCCAGCTGGCCGATGCTCTCCTGCATCTCTCGCAGCAGCTCTTGGATCCTGCTGGGGCTGCTGGGCAGGGAGATGTTCAACACCTGCCGTGCCACCAGCTCGATGCTGCCTGGGTCGGCTCCCTCCTCTGCGGGGACTCGGGGTGAGCTCAGGGTGGGCTCGGTGACCCCCGCTGTGCCCACCCCGTGCCGGTGCTACCTGCCAGGAAGGCCTTGATGCGGCGGATGAAGCCCCGTAGCTGGGCTGTCGCCTTCTCAGCACGGCTGCGGGCGGCCTGCGAGCGCCCCAGCGCCTCTTCTGCCCGGCTCCGAGCCCCCCGCGCCAGCTCCTGCACCTCCTCCATCTGGGGACAGGGCGCAGGGGGGGTGTGAGCGGACACGCACAGGGGACACGAGATGATGTGCAAGGGGTCATGGGGAGGTGTGCCACGGGGTGCAAGGAGACATGGAAAAGGGGTGAAATGGGACATCAAGGGGTGCAGCTGTGGCCTGCGGGCATGCAAGTGGCACAAGGAGCATCTATGAAGGGCCGTCAGAGGGTTATACGGGGCAGGGATGTGCTTGGAGGCATGGAAACGGGACATCAAAGGGGCATAGAAGGGGCACAAACAGGACACACAAAGGGAACACAAACCAACTGCCAGAAGTGCCATGAAGCCACTACCCCTACCTTCTGTGCCACCACACCCAGCTGTCCCAGTGCCACCTCCAGCTGCTGTGAGGTGTTATGGGCGCTGCTCAGGGCTCGAGCCGAGACGGGCAGTGCCCCCATGCACCCCGTGCCACCACAATGCCGTTTCCCCACTCCATCCAGGCACAAGGCTCCTCCACAAGGTGCTTCCTCGCAGCTCCGCTCCCCAGGCGCCCCACAAATCTGCAGTCATAAAATCATAGAATCACCAGGTTGGAAAAGACCCACCGGATCATAGAGTCCAACCATTCCCATCAATCACTAAACCATGTCCCTCAGTGCCTCATCCACCCATCCCTTAAACACCTCGAGGGAAGGTGACTCAACCACCTCCCTGGGCAGCCTGTTCCAGTGCCCAATGACCTTTTCTGTGAAAAATTTTTTCCTAATGTCCAGCCTGAACCTCCCCTGGTGCACCTTGAGGCCATTGCCCCTTGTCCCCTGTCACTTGGGAGAAGAGGCCAGCACCCTCCTCTCTGCAACCTCCTTTCAGGTAGTTGCAGAGAGCAATGAGGTCTCCTCTCAGCCTCCTCTTCTCATGCCAGTGGTGGAGGTGGCAGCTCAAAAGCACATGGGGAGAGAACCCTGTGCTGCTCCAATACAGGGATCTCCCCTCACACACCTGTTTGCCACTCACCAGTCCTATTCTCACCTTCTCATTGATCCCAGCAATGCTGAGTCCCATCACTCGTTTCTTTGCCTCCCGCAAGGATTTCCCTGCTGCAGCCATACCCCGGCGGAAAGCATCGCCCTGCTGCCGCAGCACCCGCTCAGTAGCCTGCCGTGTCGCCTGTGCTGCATTCAGCTCCCTGGCTGTGCCGTTGGCCATCGCCTCCGCCTGCCGCGAGTCCTCCACTGATGCCAAGATGCTGCGGTATGACTCTGCAGGTGCCAGCATCAGGGTTCATAGAATCATAGAATCATGAGGTTGGAAATGACCCACAGGATCATTGAGTCCAACCATTCCCATCAATCACTAAACCATGTCCCTCAGCACTTCATCCACCCATCCCTTAAACACCTCCAGGGAAGGGGACTCAGCCACCTCCCTGGGCAGCCTCTGCCAGTGCCCAATGACCCTTTCCATGAAAGATTTTTTCCTGATGTCCAGCCTGAACCTCCCCTGGCACAGCTTGGGGCCATTCCCTCTTGTCCTGTCCCCTGTCACCTGGGAGAAGAGCCCAGCTCCCTCCTCTCCACAACCTCCTTTCAGGTAGTTGTAGAGAGCAATGAGGTCTCCCCTCAGCCTCCTCTTCTCCAGGCTAAACACCCCCAGCTCTCTCAGCCGTTCCTCATAAGGCCTGTTCTCCAGCCCCTTCACCAGCTTTGTTGCTCTTCTCTGGACTCGCTCCAGAGCCTCAACATCCTTCTTGTGGTGAGGGGCCCAGAACTGAACACAGGATTCGAGGTTCAGCTGGGATGGTTGCCACTGAACCTCTCAATCCCTGCTGGATTCTCTTACCCCCAAATCCGGCTGCAGCTACGGTGCTGAGGAGGGTTTGGAGGTGGGAGGTGGTTCGGTTGAGACCCCCCAGCTGGTGGCTCAGCCCCGCTAGGCGGTTGCGGTGCTGCACATCTGCCTGGGCCAGCTGATCTAGATGTTGCTCCAGCTCTTGTAGTTGTTTCCAGAAGTCATCTAGCTCCATCCTTTTAGGGGAGAAGAGGAGTCTCAAGGCTTTTTGGGTGACAAAAGGGGGGGTTCCCCTGCCCCCCAGCCCACTGTGCACACTTGCCTGGTGCCGTCCAGCTGCCCTGGCAGCCCACTGAGGAGGGGGCCACCAAGGCTACTCCCCTCTCCCAGCAGCCGCTCCACGCGCTCCAGGGCCTCCTCCAGCTCCCGCAGGCGGCGGGGGCTGAGTGGGGGTGCTGAGCCCCCCTCTCGCAGTGCCCGCACCTGCGCCCCCAGGCGCCGCAGCCCGTCCCGCAGGCTGCCCAGGGCTGGATCCCAGCGCCCAAAGCAGGGGTGGCAGGGCAAGCAGTGGGGGAAGGCGTCCTGGTAGCCCCGCTGGCAGCGGTCACAGTGCAGCCCCCCAAATCCCGGGCGGCACTGGCACTGCCCGCTGGCCTGCTCACACTGCAGGCTCTCGGCGCCCACCGGCTCGCACTCGCAGGCTGCAGAGACAGGCGGTAGCATGGCCAGGCCTCCTCAGAGACCCCCATGCCCCCAGAGTGCCACCATGTCCCCAGCATCCTACCGTGTCCTTCTGCATCTCCAGGGTTTCAACATGTCCCAAGGGTCTCTTACGTCCCCACAATCCCACCGTGTACCCAAGGTCCCCCGAGGCCCCCATATCCCCAGAGATCCACCCTGTCCCCAGCATCCAACTGTGTTTCCAGTGTCCCCAATTCCCCCACAGTCTTCCATGTCCCCAGCATCCCAGCATGACCCCAGTGTCTCCCATATCTGAAGGGTTCCATTGCATCTCCATAGCCTCACCAAATCCCCAGGATCTCCTAAGTCTCCTGTGTCACCAGTGTCCCACCATCTCCCTAGGGTCTCCCACCATGCCCCCAGGGTAATTCAAGTCCCCAGGGCACCACCATGTCCCTAGAGTCCCATCATGCACCGAGGGTACCTCCATGAGCCCCTGTTTCCACAAGACCTCCCATTTCCCATGGCCCCCACGTCCTCAGACTTGCTGCATCCCTGGTCCCCGAGATGTGTCCCCACCTCGGCACTCCTGCTCGGGGTCTCCCCAGTGATGCTCCTGGCACTGGGAGCAGACGCGGCCCCCGAAGCCGGGTCGGCACTGGCACTGGCCCGTCATCTGCAGCGAGAGCAACATGCTCAGCCAGGACTCTCGCCCAGCCCCAGGAGGGCAGTGGAGCCATACTGGGGTGCTCAGGTGCTGGGGTGTCGAGGTGCCAGGGGTCTGACCGTGTCGCAGGTGGGGTGCAGGGCATGTGTGGGGTGGCAGCTGCAGGGCTCGCAGCCCCCTGGCCCCCCCAGGCTCCAGAAGTGGGGTGCGCAGCGGTCGCAGCTCTTGCCCACCACGTTCGGGCGGCAGGTGCAGGCACCCGTGCCATGGTCACAGTCGCAGGTGCCAGCGGTGCAGTGGGAGGCCAAGGTGCCCCGTGGGTCACAGCTGCAGCCTGTGGGCAACCACGTGGGGCTCAGCCCGTACCCCCAACCTGGGAGATGCCTTTCTGGCATCTGAACCCAGCATCCCAAATTTCCTGCCTGGCCCCCAAGCTCATGCACGGCTCCGACTCCTCCCAACACCTGCCTCTCTGACCCCAGTCCTTGTCCCCTGACAAATTCAAACCCTAAGCACAGCACCAAACTCCGCTGACACCCCCAAATCTCTCCAAACTCCACTTGGCTCTGACCTCACCCAGCCCCAAACCCCTCCAACAGCCTCAAACTCTGTCCCCAATCCAAATCTCTCCACACCCCAGCATAACGCCGAGCCTCACCCCCATCCCGAGCCCTTGCATCACCCGCACCCCCACATCCCCAGCCCCTGGCACATCCCCAGCCCCGGCACAGCCCCTCACTCACGCCGGCAGCTCCGTTGAAGGGCGTTGCCGTAGTAGCCAGGCTGGCAGTGGGCGCAGTGGGGTCCGGCAGTGTTGTAGAGGCAGCGCAGGCAGTGCCCAGTGCGAGGGTCGCAGGCTCCTGGGTCACTGGCATCGATGTTATTGTTGCACTGGCAGGGCCGGCACACGCCCCCCTCCATCTCTGGCGCCCCAAAGTAGCCGGGGGAGCAGCGGTCGCAGCGGGGTCCTGCAGGGAGGATGGGGCTGTGGGTGCTGAGGTCCCACAGCTCTGGTGCTTGGTGGGGTCCCTGCTGCCCGGTGCTTGCTCTGCTCCTCACCAGCGTAGCCGGGTGCGCAGAGGCAGACGATGTGGTGGGTCTCCTCGTCGGCATGGCAGGCGCTGCCGTGGTAGTGCCGTGTGCCAGGGTAGCCGGGGCAGGGGCAGGGCCGGCACTGCTGCCCTGAGCCCAGCACAGGGTCCCCGTAGTAACCATCCTGGCACCTGCAAGGATGAGGAGTGAGTGCCCTGTGGGGTCCATCTCACCCTTCATATCCCACCCCACCATTCCATATCATCCATACCACTCTGTACCATCATACTGCATCTGACCTCATACATTCTATCACATCTCATCCCGCTATTTCATCCCACCTCATAGAATCATAGAATCACCACGTTGAAAAAGACCCACTGGATCATTGAGTCCAACCATTCCCATCAATCACTAAATCATGTCCCTCAGCACCTCGTGCACCCGTCCCTTAAACACCTCCAGGGAAGGTGACTCAAGCACCTCCCTGGGCAGCCTCTGCCAGTGCCCAATGACCCTTTCCATGAAAGACTTTTTCCTAATGTCCAGCCTAAATCTCCCCTGGTGGAGCTTGAGGCCATTCCCTCTCGTCCTGTCCCCTGTCACTTGGGAGAAGAGCCCAGCTCCCTCCTCTCCACAACCTCCTTTCAGGTAGTTGCAGACAGCAATGAGGTCTCCCCTCAGCCTCCTCTTCTCCAGGCTAAACACCCCCAGCTCTCTCAGCCGCTCCTCATAAGGCCTGTTCTCCAGCCCCCTCACCAGCTTTGTTGCTCTTCTCTGGACTCACTCCAGAGCCTCAACATCCTTCTTGTGCTGAGGGGCCCAGAACTGAGCACAGGATTCGAGGAGCGGTCTCACCAGTGCCGAGTACAGAAGGAAAGTAACCTCCCTGGACCAGTGGGTCACGCTGTTTCTGATACCTCACCTCATCGTACTCCATCCCATCTCATCCCTTCCCATCATATCCAATCCTACCATCTGATCATAACCCTTCTATCCCATCCCATTATATCTATCCCATCTCATCTTATTCTGTGCCCTCCCCTCTGAGCAGGCTCACCTCTCGCAGTGCCGGCCAGCGGTGTGGTCGCGGCAGCGCAGGCAGGTGCCCGTGCGGGGGTCGCAGTCCTCGGCGTGGCCGTTGCACTGGCAGGGCCGGCAGGCAGGGAAGCCCCAGTGGCCGGGCTGGCACTCGTCACACTGCCGGCCCACGGTGCCGGGCTGGCACCGGCACTGCCCGCTCACCGCATCGCACAGCTGGGACACAGAGCCCTCCGGGGAGCAGGCGCAGGCTGTGGGGTGGCACGGCTCAGGTCAGGCACACGGGTGCAGGGACACGGGGATGGACAGACAGACAGATGAGGGACCAGCACCCAGGTCACGGCCAACCCACAGATGACTGCACAGGGGGGCTTGTGGACACACAGGCAGGCAAGCAGGTGGCTGGATGGACAGGTGAGTGAGTGTAAGGCAGCACCTGCACCTGGCAGGAGCACAGAGCTTGGATGGATGGATGGATGGATGGACAGGTGGATGGATGGAAAGACAGGTGGACACAGGGGGAAGCGGAACCCAACCCATGGGCTTCAGGAGAGCAAGGCTGAGACGGACAAATGCACAGACAGACAAGTGAACACACAGATGGGCACCGAATGGGGCTCTGACAACTGGACAGACAGACAGAAAGGAGGGACAGGGATGCTAGGTAGGCACAGATCCCACTACTCACGGCTGCAGCCCAGGGGCCCGAAGCCGTAGCTGCCTGGGGCGCAGCGGTCGCAGCGCCGGCCGAGGACGTGGGGTTTGCACTCGCACTGCCCTCCCTGCTCCTGGCACTCGCTGCTGCGGGAGCCCTGCGGGTCGCACTGGCAGGCTGCAGGCAGCAGGGACAGCAGGGACAGCAGATCAGGGCTGCCCTGCTCACGCCCTGGCACCGATCCCCTCCCCACCCCGGCGTGGACACAGCCCCATCCTGACCCACCATACCAGGCAGGGCTGCCCGCTGTCCCCCTCCCATCCTCCGTCCCCGGCAGCGTGCGGTGCCCGTGCTGTCCCCACTCACGCAGCGCCCCGCCGTGCAGCAGAGCCGAGACGCTGCAGACCAGGCGGGCACAGGCCTGGGCCAGCGGGGATGGAGGGGCCATGCGAAACGCCTCCAGGCACTGGTACCGCTCCAGCTCCTCCCGATGCGCTGCCCCCTCAGCTCCGTGGAAGCCCGGTAGCTCCAGCACCCGCGGCAGGAGCACCAGCTGTACCAGGCAACGAGAAGGGGAGAGTAGATGGGGCTGGGGAAGCACAGCCACCTTCGACCGTTGGACCTGGCCCCTGCTCCCAGGCCATATCCATCTGCCCCAGGGCACACCTGACCCTGCTGGGGGCTCAACCTCCCCAGCCCCATCTCTGTTGATATCCCCAACCCCATCAGCATCCCCAGTCCCATTGGTAGTCCAACCCAAATTGCCATTCCCACAGGCTTCCTTATTCCCATCCCTGCTGACATCCCTAAGGCCAGCCCCATCTCCATCAGCGTCCCCAGTCCCATTGGTATCTCCTTTCCTATCAACATCCCCATCCCCATCAACAATGCCATCCACATTCACTTTCCCATCCCCTTCCCTATGACCATCAACATGGTCTTTCCCACCTCCTTCCCCATCCCCATCCCCATCCCCATCCCCATCCCCATCCCCATCCCCATCCCCATCCCCATCCCTATCCCTATCCCTATCCCTATCCCTATCCCCGTCCCTGTCCCTATTCCCATCCCCACACCAAGCAAAGCCCCAGATGGGAGTCACTGCCACCCCAGTATGTGATGATCTGTCCCTGCCCACCACCCCAACCCTCCTGAGCACCAGGTGTGGGGCACAGTGGGTCCCCCCTCACCGAGTCAATGAGGATGAAGGCACTGGGGTGGCGCTGGGTGACCCCGGCCCGCTGAAGCCGCACGGTCACCTCATAGGGGGTGCTGGGCTCAAAGCAGAAGGGCCGGGACAGCAGCACGTACCTGTGAAGAGGCAGGTGTCAGGGTATAGGCACAACGGGCCTGTGAGGGTGGCAGCAGGACCCAACCAGCTTCCCTGTCCCCATTCCCATCCCTCATCTCTTTGATCAGACTGTCCTAGTTTCCATCCCATCCTCATCCCTCAGTTCTGGGAGAGTGGCAGGGATCTGAACAGGCTGGACTGCTGGGCTGAGGCCAACGGCATGAGGTTTAACAAGGCCAAATGCCGGGTCCTGCACTTGGGGCACAACAACCCTGTGCAGCTACAGACTAGGAGAAGTCTGTCTAGAAAGCTGCCTGGAGGAGAGGGACCTGGGGGTGTTGGTTGACAGTGACTGAACATGAGCCAGCAGTGGCCCAGGTGGCCAAGAAGGCCAATGGCATCTTGGCTTGGATCAGAAACGGTGTGACCAGCAGGGCCAGGGAGGTTATTCTCCCTCTGTACTTGGCACTGGGGAGACCAGCTCCTAGAATCCTGTGCTCAGTTCTGGGCCCCCTCACCACAAGAAGGATGTTGAGGCTCTGGAGCAAGGCCAGAGAAGAGCAACAAAGCTGGTGAGGGGGCTGGAGAACAGGCCTTATGAGGAGCGGCCTGAGAGAGGCTGGGGGGTGTTTAGCCTGGAGAAGAGGAGGCTGAGGGGAGACCTCATTGCTCTCTCCAACTGCCTGAAAGGAGGTTGTGGAGAGGAGGGAGCTGGGCTCTTCTCCCAAGTGACAGGGGACAGGACAAGAGGGAATGGCCTCAAGCTCCGCCAGGGGAGGTTCAGGCTGGACATTAGGAAAAAATTTTTCATGGAAAGGGTCATTGGGCACTGGCAGAGGCTGCCCAGGGAGGGGTTTGATTCACCTTCCCTGGAGGTGTTTAAGGGACGGGTGGACGAGGTGCTGAGGGACATGGTTTAGTGATTGATGGGAATGGTTGGACTCGATGATCCGGTGGGTCTTTTCCAACCTGGTGATTCTATGATTCTATGAACCTTGTCCCTGCCCTGGCCCAATCCTAGTCCCCTTCCCCACCCCATCCCCATCCCACCCTCATCCCACCCTGTCCCCACCTCTGGCTGTGGGGCAGGCTCTCTCGGTACATCTGCTCGGAGGGCAGGAGGTTCCCGCAGCGAGGGCTGGTGGGCAGTGCCCGTGATGTGACGCTGACCACGGCCTCCCAGTCCTCGGCCGACTGCGGCGACAGGCAAGGCAGCGTCAGGGCCGCAGGGCACCATACGCACCGTGGTTGTGGCCGTGGCCGTGGCTGCACTCACCTCGGGCTCATAGCGCAGTAGCAGCTCGTAGTCCATGGGGTAGGGTACATTGTCCACGTGGAAGGTCAGGCCAGCTCCATCCCGCACCCGGGCGAACCCTGAGCCCGTCCAGGTCACCATGCGCCCAGTGCCGTCCCGCACCACCTCCTCCACGTCCGGCTGGGCAGGGCACGGTCACGGCTTGGCCATGGCTGCCCCTGCCATGCCCCATCCCAGCCCCGGCGCTCACCTTGGGGGGCGGCTGGCGGCTGCGGCGAGAGGGGCTGCGAGGCTGGGAGGTGCGAGGGGGGCTGCGCTGGTGCTGCGGGCGCCCCTTCCGCCCCCCTGGTTCCCTGGGGTCGTAATCCAGGCAGTCCTGGGGCACCTCTGCCCGCACGGCACCCTGTGGGGATGTGGGAGCCATGCACGGGGACAGCCACGCACGGGGACAGCAGTGCACAGGGCACGGGGACAGCCACACGTGGAGCAGGGTGTGCGGTGATAGCCATGTGCAAGCCCAAGCTGGGGGTGCAAGGCTCCCCCAGGGAGACTCACCGGGAGCTGAGGGTGGCTGTGGCCGCGGCTGGTGGCCTGTTCAGCCTCGTAGGTGTAGTAGTCAAGGGGCGCACAGAAGAAGCCAGGCTGCACCTGGTTGCACTGCCGCCCCATGATGTGGGGACGGCATGGACAAGCCCCATCCTCCATGGAGCACCTGGGGATGACCACCCTGTCCTTTTGTCTGTCCTTCTGTCCAGATCTGTCTTCACTCCTCCCTCCCTCCCTCCATCCCTGTCTTCATCCCTTCATCTCAGGGGATGGAGATATCCCATTCCATCCTGCCACCCCAGCCTAGTCTGTCTCCCCAGCCTTGGCCCCATCTCTCCACCGATGTTCTCATCCCTCCCTCTGTGCTCGACCCCCAGCTCTGTCCCCACGCCCCCCCAGCCGCATGCTGTGTGCTGTGCTTGGCCCCACCGGTTGCTGTAGGCTCCTCCGAAGTCGCAGGCGCAGGGCCGGCAGCCCCCGACATCGTAGCTCAAGCCCCAGAACTCAGGCTGCAGGGAGAGGGAGGGATGTGGGGCAGCTATGGGGCCAGCTCAGCCCTGGGGGTGGCTGTGGGGCTGGGGAGAGCTGAGGCGATGGTGTGAGGTTTGGGGCAGGCTGGGGACACTCACCACGCACTGGCTGCAGGAGCGCCCGGCCACGAAGCGTTTGCAGTAGCAGTCTCCGCTGATGGGGTCACAGGGGGAGCTGCCCGCCACCGTGCCCCGTGGGTCGCACCTGCACGCTGCCCCCCGACATGCGCGTGCGCCCCCCACATGTGAGGGGCTGCCTCGGGGCACCACAGCCCACAGGCTTCATAGCCCTCCATCCCATGTCCTTCCATCCCTCACCCTTCTGTTCCCATCTCCCTGTCCTCATTCCTCCATCCACACCCCTCCATCCTCATCTCTCCATTTCCATCCCGCCATTCCACATCCCTCCATCCCATATCCCCCATCTCCATCCCTCCATTCCACATCCCTCCGTTCCGCATCTCTCCATCCCTTATCCCCCATCTCCATCCCTCTGTTCCACATCCCTCCATTCCACATCCCTCTGTTCCACATCCCTCCATTCCACATCCCTCTGTTCCACATCTCTCCATCCCATATCCCCCACCTCCATACCTCCATTCCACATCTCTCCATCCCATATCCCCCATCTCCATCCCTCCATCCCATAGCCCCCATCTCCATCCCTCCATTCCACATCCCTCCGTTCCACATCTCTCCATCCCATATCCCCCATCTCCATCCCTCCATCCCACATCTCTCCATCCCATATTCCCCATCTCCATCCATCTGCCCTGCATCCTCCCATCCCCATCCCCATCCCAGCTCACGCTGGCAGCCCTGGGGGTCGCCGTGGCTGAGGCCATAGGCACCGTGCCGGCAGCGGTCGCAGCGGGGACCTGCCACGTTCTCCTTGCAGCGGCACTGCCCCGCGATCATGCCCAGTGTCACATCCGTGTGCCCATCGCACGCGCCCCCATCCAGCGAGCCTGCTGGGTCACAGTCACACGCTGCCAAGAGAGAGAAAGAGACCATCAGGAGCTGGGGCTGCCAGCACTGGGAGCCATGGAGACAGGGTTGGTGGCACCAGGAGCCATGGAGACAGGGTTGGTGGCACAAGGGGCCATTCAGATGGGGCTGGTGGTGCCAGAAGCCATGGAGATGGGGCTGGTAGCACTAGGAGCCATGGAGATAGGGTTGTTGACACAAGGAGCCATGGAGATGGGGTTGGTGGCACTAGGAGACATGGAGATGGGGCTGGTGGCACCAGAAGCCATGGAGATGGGGCTGGTGGCACTAGGAGCCATGGAAATGAGGCTGGTGGCACCAGGATCCATGAGGCTGGGGTCCCGGGGCACTCACGGGCGCAGGCGGTGGGGGAGCGGATGTCGGAGCGGGGGTGTCGGTAGTAGAAGGGCTTGCAGAGGTGGCAGCGGCGGCCCATGGTGTTGTGCTGGCAGTCGTCGCACACGGCCCCGCTGGCGTTCCCCGTGGCCAGGAAAACAGCCATGTCGAAGTGGCACCGCCGCGAGTGCTCGTTGCAGTCACAGCCTGCGGGGACAGAGCCGCGGCACGGCGTGCGGCACCCCAGTCCCACCAGGCAGCGTCCCCAGAGCCAGACTCCAGCTGGCAGGATCCCCTCATCCCCAAACCCCCCCGATCACAGTCTGCAGCACCTCTGCCCTCCCAACCCACAACCCCAAAACATGGCATGGGAGACTCTCGATCCTCATCCCCAAGCCACAGCCCAGGGAACGCTGAACTCCCCTCGAACAACACGCAGGAGCCCTGAATTCCCCAAGAATGACATGCAGGACCCCCATTCCCCGAGCCCAGCTTGTGGAACCCCGAGGCTTCGGGCACAGCGTGGCACGAGGCACTCACGGCGGCAGGCGTTGGTGCTGGAGCCCTCGGCTGGGCGCCAGGGCAGGTCGTGGTAGAAGTCCTGGCAGTGCTCACAGTTCAGTCCTTGCGTGTGGTGCTCGCAGACACAGCGCCCGTGGATCTGAGAGGGCAGCACCCGGCTCAGCAAGGCCAGTAGGTCCCACGGGCGCTGTGCCGGGCTGGCGCATATCTCACCATGCCGGGGACGGAGGACGATGGGGCACCAGGTGCCGGGGCACAGTGGGCAGCGTGGCCGTGGCAGAAGCAGCTCCCGCGCAGCACCAGCTCGTCCACGGCGTAGTAGTACTTGTGCAACACCTCGCGCCGTGTGTCCAGCAGGTTGTCCCCCAGTGTGTGCAGCTTGGTGAAGTTCAACCGCAGGTTGGTGACACGCAGCAGGTCTGGGACGTGGAATGGCACCATCAGCACCCACCCCACCGAATCCGTGGCCCCAGCAACCCCAGCCACGCACCCTGGATGTCCGGGCTGTAGGGATCCGCCACGGGAATGGAGGGGTCTAGCACCTTGAAGATGACCTGGGAGGAGGAAGGAGAGGAGGTGAGTCTGGGTGTCCCTGCATCCCAGCCCCACTCCATGGCATCCCAGCCCCACGCACCTCGCCGTGGCTGGAGGGTTCAATCTCGGAGTAGCGCTGGTCACACAGCACCTCATCCACCAGCCCCGAGGGTTGGCTGGGGATGCCGGGGAAGAGCTTGGAGCAGTTGTAGGCAAAGTAGCGATAGACCTTCCAGCTGCGTCCAAAGTCAGCCGAGCGCTCCACCAGCATGGCCGCGGGGCGGAAGGTCTAGGGGACACCAAGCTGGGATGGGGTGCAGCCCTGCGGCCCCGCTGTGTCCATCCCATCCAATCGCATCCTGTCCCAGCCACCCATGTGCCAGGACCCACCTTGAACTTCATGATGAGGTGGGTGAAGTGGAACTCGCCTTCCAGGTCCAGGCGGATGCTGACATGCTCCACGCCTGGAGGGGACAGTGAGGTGATGGCCAAGGCTGGGGAAGACCTCACTGGGTGCCTGGCCACACAGCCCTGAGGAACATGCACAGGGGAGTGGCCCCACTGCTGCCCCAGCCTTACCATTCTCAGACTGCCACCAGGTCCGCTGGCCATGGGGACCGCTCAGGTAGATGACATTCTCTATACGGTGGCTCTCGGGCAGGGATGGGTCCCGCGAGTCGCAGGTGAAGCATTTCTCCGAGTCCTGTGCCAGGGAATGGCAGCATCAGGAAATGGGGTGGCCAGAGATCGTGCCGGTGCCTGGCTGTGCTGGGGCTGGGGGCTCACCTGGAGGTGGCTGACGATGCAGTACTCCTGGGGCCCGTCCAGCCCACAGGTGGAGGTGGCACTCAAGCTGGGGGCTCGCCCCACCAGCAGGTTCCCCGTGGCTGGATAGCAGCTGCCACGGGCACAGCCGTGGCTCGGGTTGGGCTCCTGCCAGCCCCCCGCCGCCGGCACCCCCACTGCAGGGAGCACAAGGGCAAGGGCTGGGGGCTGTGCCAGGGCACCCCCGACCCCTGTGTGCCCCAAAGCCTGCCTGGCACCCTCCCCACCCCCGAACGTCCCATCCCCACGTCCCGACCCACTGATGCAGCATGAAGCTCCGTGACCCGGAAAGGTGCTGGCAGCAGCGCTGGCGCCTCGTGACCGGGGGGGCAGGGAGCATCGGGCAGTGGGGGCGAGGCGGGGGCTGGGATGTTTGTGCTCCTGGGGCACCAAGCAGTGCCGGGGGGAGCCAGGGGCCAGGTCAGGCGCTTGCTAATCCCTCCGAGGCTCAGCACAGCCCAGATTCCCCGCTGGAATTTGCAGCCGTCAGGCCCTGGCTGCTGCTGGCCAGGGAGCATCGCCAGTGCCACCCGCTGCTGCCCAGCGGATCTGCCAGGCAGGGGTCCTGGGGCCACCACAGCTACCGGCCACCGAGCCCAGTGCTTACCCAGGAGGAGAGCGAGCGCCAGGAGGTCCATGCGCAGCCACAGGCTCCGTCTGGGGGGACACAGAGGTGGCACTGTGGCAGGGTGTGGGGCACAGGGTGGCCCCAGCAGGGCCGTGCACCCCAGGGTGCTCCCACCCAGAGCTGGCGCTGAGGAGAGCCAAGGGAAGCACGTGTAGTTGGGTCCCAAAGTTCCCCAGGGTGCCGTTCACTGCCCACCCCCATGGCCGTGTCCCAGCCCCACCCGAGCTGTGCTGTACACAATCCTGCCCGCGTCGGGGCAGATCCATCCCTTCAAGTGACACTGGTGTCCCTGGGGGGACGGAGCGCCAGGCCAAGGCCACCCGGGGAGGGCAGCCAGGAGTGCCGGATGCGGCTGGGCAAGGCGTCTGTGCCGCTGGCCGGGGTCCCGCTGTTAAATTTAGGCTGGAGCTGCCTTTTGTGCTTCCTTCTCTCCCGGTACCACCCGTTCTCAGGCTCCCAAGCGCTGGATCAAAGCCTGGCTCCGGCACTGCCCAAACACATCTTTCCTGTCCCCGTGTGGGAGCCAGTCAGAGCAGGGGGGCTCGGGATGGCGGGGGCAGCCGGGACTCTGTCCCGCCACAGAGCCTGCTCGAAGCCACGCCAAGGCGGGCAAGGCCACATGCCAGCGAGGGGTTCCCCGAACCCCACGAGCCCCCGGTACCGACCTGGCGTCCTGCGGCGTCCGGCGCGCTGTCGGGGCCGAGGTTGGGGGTGACGGCGGCGTGGGACTCGGTGGCCCCCAGGCTGGGTGCGCAGAAATGAGCCGGGGCGATGGCGGCGATGGGATGGCGGTGGCCAGTGGCCCCCCTTTTTCCCTGCGCACGATTCTTATTCAAATGGGCTGCCCGCTGAAAGGGACGGCGGTCTCCAGGCTACGGGAATGTCACTGCCGATTCCTTCTGCCTGGAGGCCCCCGCTGCCCGCCCGTCCGCCGCGGCCACGCGGGCCAGGCGTCGGCAGCCCGGGCACGCCCCGAGCCTGGCGGCACCACGGGCCCCAACGTGGAACAAAAGGGCGGCTCACGCGCCAGCGAGCCAACGGCGCCACGTTCCCCGGGCTCCTGGCGCCGCAGCCGCTCGCGGCCAGGTGGATGGGACACGATGGCAGGATGGGCGCCTGGCATTCCGGGAACCAGCTGGCTCAGCTGCGTGTGGGGCTGCGGCATCGCTTTTTGCCCCATGGTGGAGACACCAGCAGGGCTAGGCGAGAACCCAACGGCAGCTCATCCAGGCACAGCCACGATGCTGCTGGCTGGGCACGTCCCTGCCGAGGAACCCAACCCTCCCCACCACCAGGGCACCCTGGGCAAAGTCCAGCACATTCCAGCCCCAGGAAGCGCGCTGCAGGCGCGGGGGAATCCAGCCTGTTTCCCCGAGGGACCCCACAGCCCCCTCCTTGTGTGCCGCCTTGTGCTGGCTGCCAACACCAAGCCCGTGCCCGGGACGGGGCGGTGAGCCTGGCGCTGTGCCGTGCCCGGGGCTGTGCCATTCCCAGGGCTCCACGACAGATGCAGAGGCTCCTACCTGTGCCCACGGGGCCCAGCGTGCCAGGCGGGCAGCCGTGCCCCGGGTGGGCTGCGGAGTTGGCCAGCTCAGCCTCGCCAGGCTCAGGTCGGACTCGGCCGCTGTTCCTGGAAGAGGGCGGCCGGTGTCTGTCTCCTCCTCCAGCAGCCGTGCCAGGCGAGGGGAGGGACTGCCCACACCGAGTTCTACCCAAGGTGAGGCAGAGCCAGGTAGCAGCTGGCGGTGGCCCACGCGTGGCACGGTGGTGCCCAGGGCGGCTGGCACACAGCCTCCCCGCAGGGCTGCCGTGCCCAGCTGAGCGGCACGTGGGGCTGCCAAGGCAGCTCGGCCGTGACTCGCCCTGCACCGCACAGGCTCGTCTGTGTCTGTTCGGGGCACGTCTCCAGCATCGGTACCGGAGCCCCAGGGCGGCGTGGCAGCCAGCCACGCTGGGTGGATCCTGCCCCCCGTCCCGTGCTTGCACCATCAAGCAGGTCCCCACTCACCCCGCACCAGTCGGTGCTGCCGGGGATCCTTTGGACCAGGAGGGCCAAAGCTGGAGGCCCCAGAGCCCTGCGGGGAGCACGGTCACACACCGGGTTGGGCTCGACAGAGACCTCGCTGTCATGCGGGGAAGGTGCCTTTTATTAACCAAGGCCGAAGGAAGGAAGAGGAGCTGCGTGCATCCCACGCCGAGGCCGTGCTCCGGCCGTCTGCTGGCAAGCAAGGTCACAGGCAAACAAAACAGCAGCTCTGGCCATGGAGATGCCAAATTCCATGCCCCCAGGGATGCCCTGACACAGCCCAGGCTGGTCTCATGCATCCCGGTGGGTGAGGGATGCTGTGGACAGCCCTGCCAGCACCCCATGTCGAGCTTTCAGCAATCACTGGGAAACGTGGAGAGCGAGCCGGGCTGAGCTCAGTGAGGCTCTCGCAGCCCAGGTTGGTGGCACCACAAGCTCCTCAGCTGAGAGCTGGCAGATGAGCTGATAAAGATTCATTAGCACTGGCCAGTGTGTCTGTATCATCACAGGGATCTTGCCAAGCAAACCTTATCTAAGGAGATCCAAAGCGCCTGATAAATAAAGGTGACTGTAACAGGATCTCTGGCCTTGAAAAGCAAGGTAAAAATGGGAGGGAGGAATCCTCAGCATGATCTGAGAGTCAAGCGTGGAGTCCCAGTCCGTGTCCAGGTGCCTCCTGGCTACCCTGAGGGCTGCTATGACTTCCCATCCCAACCCCCGACCCCTCAGCTGCCCCAGGCTGAAGTGGCCTGTGTCCACCCGAGGAGATGACACAGCCAGGGGCAGCTCTGCTGCCTGGAGATCTGCCAGCAGCTCCACCGCAGCCCTCCCTCACCAGCGTTTCAAAGCTGCTGAGCATCTCCTGCTCCCTCAGGCACCCGTGGCCTCAGCTCCACCAGCTCTTTTCAGTAGTGATCAGAGCGCTTTTGCCACGATCAGCAGAGCGTGCGGCTCAGAGGAGCAGCACTGGGAACCAGCAGCGCTTGCTGCTTTGGGGCACACAGAGGAGGGGTCCCCCAGTCCTCAGCAGAACCCCCAAGCTCCTAGGGCATCTGCTCACGCCTGGCCAGCCCCACTTGGACCGACTTCAGCACACTCAGGGGGGTGGCCAACGCTTCCCTGAACATCCTCACGAGCTGGAGAACCACTTAAACATTTCCCTTCCCAAGGAAGAAGCTCCGGCACCACAGCCAGTGTCTGCCTGGGGCCATGGTCCCACCACTGTTAGTGCCGGGTCAGCGCACCGATGGCCCCACGGCACAAACCGGATTCAGATCACACGCCGGGGAACAATGGCATTTCTGATGAAGCAGCCAGCCGTGGGGACCCGGCCGCAGGGTCCCGGCTGCAGAACGGGCAGATCCAGAGCCAGAGGGTGGGCAGCACAGCACCGACCTGGCACATTTCTAGGAACTAACCTGCAACGTGGATTTACGCCAGTTTACACCAGTGGCACTCGTCTGGAGTGCTCCTCATCCCAAGTCAGGCATTCCTTAACAGGGCTTGGGTAACCCCAAACCTCACTGGGGAGACTGGGAAGAAGAGATGGTGATGGGCTCCAGCTGAGCGTGCCCCACGCAGCCGCCAGGCAGACGGGAGATGCCGTTCCAGGGAGCTCACAGGGCGCTGGGAGGAGCAGTCTGGCAGGGCCCAAAGAAAAGCTGGACACGCTGGGTGGTTCTGAGCACCATTTTACTGAAAGGCTGGACACCTGCTAGGACTTCATAACAAAAAGTTCACTTCATTTAGGAAAAAAAGACAGTCTGGTTTTTGTCCCATTCCCTCTGAAGAGCAGAACAATAGTAACGCTGTCTTTTCATTAAACAACGCCATTCCAAAATATACAACACTGAGTGTGGAGCCCAGCCTCATATTAAACACTAAATATTAATATAGCTTCAGGAACATTCTACACAAACAAATGAAACAGTAAAAAGTTCACTCAAGAACAAGATGGTCAAGTTGCTGTAAATTCACCATACAAAAGTTTGTTACTCGCCCTCCCACAGGCTGCAGTTGCTGTTCCTCGGCCATCGCTAGGGACACCGGAATGCCAGGGGACAGTCCGAGCTGGAGCACATCAGTCACACTGTGGTGTGGAGACAGTTATCCCGAGACGATGGCTGGTGGAGATGAACACAAGGGGCCGGGCAGTGCCCAC
Organism: Phaenicophaeus curvirostris; assembly: GCF_032191515.1. NCBI lineage: Eukaryota > Metazoa > Chordata > Aves > Cuculiformes > Cuculidae > Phaenicophaeus > Phaenicophaeus curvirostris. The sequence goes on from NC_091402.1 coordinate 15,152,834, forward strand.
CCAGAGCCCCCACGTCCCTCAGAGCGGCTGTTGAGCCTCTGCTTGGGAAACGCCACCCCTCACAAGTGCTGCACTGGGAACCAGGAGGAGGGAACAGCGTCATGCTCTGCACCTTCCCCACCACGAACACCACCGAACACCACCAGACGTTTCATCCCGTCCCAGGCGGAGCAGGGGCAGGAGGGGAGGTATTTCTGGGGTAGCTTTGCAGCACCTTCTCATTTACAACAGCGCTGCGTGCCTGACTGCGTCTGTGGGAATCACCAGGCTCTCACAGAGGCTGCATGTAGCAACAGGAACGGAAAGGGCTAATTAAGACAACAAGCAGAGAGTCCCAGACGATAATAAGGCCTTTAAGGCACTCCCCGGGACAAGGCCTAATGACTTTCAAAGGGGAAGGTATTTCAGATGCTCACTGGAGAAAGTGCTACCTGCCCTGCGAGGGCATCCAAGGGTACAACTCAGCACACATGGGGTGGGGAGCTCTGTCAGCTGGGGAGCAGCTTACTTCCCCCACAGCCACCCGAGCAGGGTCACTTTGTGCGAATGATGAAGGACAGAAACCAAGGGTCAGGAGGGGCACCTGCTCCAAGAGGGCGCCCCATTGCCCGTGCTCCAGAGCCTGCAGCAGCAGTGCCTGTGTGGTGCTGCCAGACAGGGCAGGACTGGCTCCCTCAGCCGGGCAGGGACAGAGTGGAGGCAGGGCTATGGCATGCCAGACACTTCCCTGTTTGCTCATCTCCTCCTGCAGTGGAAGCTGGCCAGCCAGGTGCTGCTGGTGTCTCTGGTTTCCCCTAATCCTAGTTCCTCACTTTTTCACCACACCTCCTTGGTCTTCCTAAGCAAACTGAGTGGTCTTGACCTCAGCACCACGGCTTTGGAGGCAGCAGTTGGCCAAGCTCCAAGTGCCAGCAGTCTCACACCTAAGGACAGGATTCACTTGACACTCAGGGCTGACCTAGGAATGAGGGCTGGCTCTCCTGTATTTTGGGACAAGCTCTCTGCTCAACCAGCCAGCGAGGCACCTGGCACCTTCCTAATGGCACCCAGCTCCACGCAGGAACAGGCTGTGAGGAGGGGAAAACCCAAGCGTGGTGCTTCCTAGCACACTGTCCCAAACAGGAGGGCCTGGGAACAACCTGCCCTGCTGCCCTCTCCACAGATGCTGCCAGCCTGCAAAGCCAAGGGCTGCAGCACCATCAAGAAGGTGCAAGGTGCCCGAACAGCCCTCCTCTCCTCAGGCCACTTCAGATCCTGGCAAGCCATCCCCATTTGACCGCAGGAGCAAACAGGCCAGTGGCATTCTGAACTGAAACAGAAACTGTCACTTCCACACAAACCAACCAACCTGCTTGAGCAGCAGGTGCTCCACACAGCTCACCAAGGACCCTGCCAACCACAGCCAAAACACAGATTCTCCCACCGCAACCTGCTCTCCTGCCTGGGAAGCTGCCCAGCTCACATCAAACTGTGCAGCTGCAGCAGAGACAAACCTGCTCTCCAGCCCCACACCTCCTTTGTGCCATGGCCAAAGGCCCAGCTCCCAGCCAAGGGCAGGGAACGTGAACCCAATAGGGAATAGCAGCTGGAGGGGCCGCCTGCTTCCACAGTCTTCCCTTGAACACAGCACAAGCCACAACTGAAATGGCCCAAATTCTGTGCTCAACCCCCAAAACTCCAGCTCCTGCCACAGTTGGAGCCAGGGAACTTGCACCGGCTCCACCAGCAGAGAAGTGCTGCTGGTGTACGAGGGTGGATACACAGCAGAACCAGGCCAGCTGTGGAGCAGGGCCATGGAGCCAAGTGCACAGCATCACCCACCTTTGCTGCTCTGCTCCCAACTTCCCTGCAACGCTCTTCCCTGGCGACTGGCCAAACTCTGAACAAGGAACATCAGGCAGCGAGGGGCTCAGCCCACCAACCCCCCGGCCCTGTGAACAGGAGCACTGCAGGCTGGGCAGGGGATGCCCTGCTCTGAGCAGGGCCTGGCTACACCAGTGCTCACAACACTCCACAAAGCACATCTCCTTCTCGCATGGAAATACCACCAGTGGGCTAAAAAACAGGAGTAACAAAACTATCCCATCTTATTTCGCAGAAAAGTGCTTAAGAAATGGCGTACAAGGATCGCTACAGCAGCTGGCTCTGGGGGCATACAGATGGTGGGGAAGCAGCAGTACCGTGCTACATGGCTTGCAGGGAAGAGGCCAAGGAGAAACTTCTCCAACTGAACGCAGTGGCAGAAGGTGAAATATGACCACAGTGGACATGAGCTTTGAAACATTTCTACCAATTAACAATGTGATTTCAACTAGTATCTGATGTCGGCTTCCCTCTCAGCTGCCTGCTGGACAAGCTGCTCTCCCCACGGATTTTGCTGACAGACATCTGAAGCATGCAGGAAGCTCAAGGACCTTGTCTGGTGCAGGCGAAGCATAAACTCTTCGCTTCTTGGCAGCTGAATAAAAGGAGAAGTTATTTCCACAAACGCAGTTAGAAGAACAGCCCTTTGACCACAGGCTGAATCATTTCTCAAAGTGACAGTGGCACAAATCCATGCGGTAAAAGCATTCCTAAGGGAGTCTCTAAAGCTCTCGGTTGTCACGGTGCCCAGAAACAGCGTAGTCCAGGTTAGGCACTTGGATGAATTCAAAGTGACTAACACAGAAACAGGTCTGAACAACCTGCACACAGCACGCTCAGCAGAGACCACAGCACTCTAGGCAAAGCATTTTTAAGTACCTCACCAGTTAATGCTGCACAGTTGCCTGGAAGGCAAGCGTCACGCTGGTGTCACAGAATAACAGGGTGGAAAGGGACTTCTGGAGGGAGATCTCTGGTTAAATCAGGTCTTAAGCAGGTCTGGTTTGACCAAGCCAAACCCCTCATCTTTCCTAAACACCAGACAGCAGTGTCCACAGCACAGTCCCTTCTGCAGCCTCCTGCACAGCAGCACTGAAGGCCCAGGATGCCAGGAGCATCTGCACCCGGCCACGAGATGAAGGACGGCAGAGCCAACCACCAACAGGCTGCAGGCCCCGCGTCTGCCAGCACTGGATGACAGGCAGCAGTTGCTGACATTGGCACATTTACAGCCCCCCTGGGAATAACAAGCTGCTATCCTTCCAGCCAAGTTCCCAAATCACCCGTGACAGGAAAGAGGAGACGTCAGGAGGACATAGAATGAAGCTCTGGTGCTCAGAAGCTCAGGGGCCCTGTGGTTTGTGAGAGATGTGCACAAGAGCTGAGAGAGACTGGAGTGATCACGGGCAAGTCCCAGAGCAGAGCTTTGGGGTGATTGCTTCCCTGGCAGGAGCCTCAGTGACACTAAAGCATTTCTAATGCACGCCTTTCAGAATCACAGAATCATTTAGGTTGGAAAAGACCTTTAAGATCATTGAGTCCAACTGTAAACCTAACAGAGACGACCTCTTGCTGGTGGCCTGGGAAGGCCACTGAGTGAGCAGTCACTATTGTTTGCAGAACTCAGCTCGGTGCCAGCAAAGGACGGCAGCGCTCAGGTAGCAAGTTCTGCAGAATGTGCTATGGAACAGTACAGGCCAAGTCCCTGACTGGCAAAGATGCTTGCTGTGAAAGACAAGGTGATGAAGAAGAGCAAGGAGGCAGGCAGCAGGGCAGCTAAGGGAAGAAACACACCAAAGAGGAGGGATGTGGCCTGATAAACTGGCCTCAGGTGCTCAGCTTCCTGCTCAGGCTGAAGGAAAAGCAACCTCAGCCTGAGTTCAGCCTTGTTGATGCATGGTTGTTTTTCCCACTGGAGGCCAGGCGCTCAGCTGGGATGTCTGTGCTGCATGAGAGCTCTCAGTGCCCTTATAAGGGGCTGGGAACAGGGGAAGCCACTGAGCCGCCTGTCAGACAGTGATACTGCAGGCAGGAGTTCAGAGCCCTCCTCAGGAAACAGCCAGAAAGAGAAACTCCAGTACGAGACTTCAAGACCTAGCATTTGAGACCGTGGGAATGAGAAAGGACTGAAGGAGTGGGAACAAAAGGGACAAAGCAATTTTTGGCCGGTTAACAGTGATGGAGGGCCCCTGTTCCTTCCTCCAACATCATGTCAGGACAGGGAACTCTCTGCCAGGGCATTTTAAAACACAGGAGCAGAAGGAAATACTTCTTCCTCCTCTGCAGCCAACCAGCGGCATTCACAGGTCAGTCTCAAACACTGCAAGTTATGATCTCTGACAGCAGCTCAGATACGCACAGTAAAACCACAGAGAACTCAAGAACATGACTCAGAGTCTGCAATAATCCTCCAAGAGAGAACCACCACCCTGCTCACAGCACTGTGATACCTGGGTGAGGGGAGAGAACCCTGGTTCTCTCACTCCCTCATGAACCTCCCCTCTCCTCTCCGCGCCATGGCTTTCCTCTCTGAGCTCTCAGACACTGACCCCTTTTACAAAGCGCTGGAATCCAGCCAAGTGCTAGGGAGGGGCTGAAACACAAAGATCCGGGGGTCCCCGGGGAGCTCATCTCTTCAGCCAATGTCCACAGAGATTACTAGGTCAGAAAGGGGTATTTTGAGCTGGTGAAAGAATGAGTGGATTACTGGCCCGCTGCCGCAAAGATCTGAACGTACAGTCGCGTAAAGAGCCATGTCCGTGCCTGTCCTGACACTGCTCCCTCTCTCCAACCCACCAGGTTCTGCTTTTGCAGTATTCCAACACAGATCATCTCATCGCAGGCTATCCCTCCCAGGTGATGCCTGCAGCACCGACCACTCCAACACGTTTCTCCTGGAGTCTGCGAATCCTCCCCTGCGGAGAGCAGACCCAGGCGTGCAGTCTGCGTTCAATTCTCACAGCGTATCCCAGGCACAAGAAGGCTAACGCAGCCTGGCTGCAGCGGTTCTGCAGTGCCTCCTGGGGACAGTCAGAGCCTGCGCTCTGGGAGCTTTCACACCTGCCACACACCTTCTCACAACATCCCACATGGCACAGCAAAGCCATCACCCATTCCAACACGGTGCCGGTTTCCCTTCCTACTGCTTCACCCCCACACAATGACAGAAACTCTCCACGTTTAAGTGCTGGCATACAGCCTCTCAGCTCTTCCGCTTTTCTGCTTTAATTCAGGCTCAAGCATCCCCTCCGAAAGCTGGGACCGGCAAGGTGAATCTAATACATTCAAACACATCCTGTGTCTTCTCTACCGGCACCTAGAACCTCCTCCTGAAACACCCAGCAACAGCAAAGCAGCGACATGGTGGGGAAACTTTCTGCAATTCTTATAAACAACTCCAGCTCTTCGGCTCCAACAGTCACAGTTCGTGTTCTACCTTTGCACCTGGGACACAGGAAAGTGAAGCAACACCATGTTCCGAGGAGGAATCGCTCCTTGGAGGCTCCATGAGCTCAGAGCTTCTGCTACCAACGAACAGAGGAGGCACCTAGAGATGTCAGGCAGACTTGCCCCGTAACACTCCCCGACTCTTATGCAGAGGTAATACCGAAAACATGATTAAAACTATAGTTTATAAACTGTTAGCCGGTAATTCTCCAAATAGCTTGGCATTTCTGGAGACAAATGAGCAGCTCTAGCTCTGCCTGCCTCTGAGCTGCTCCAGAGAGCCCAGAACAGGCTGTCACAACACTGAATCACAGAGAAATCCTGGCACCTCTCAACAAAAGACTGAGTGGAGGGGGAACAAAAGCTATCAAACCCAATCCCAGAGGGATGGAGAAGTGCATCTTCCCACAGTTCCTGGGCTATATGCACATCTATGGATATATAGACATACAAAGTTATAAAATCTGATCAAAATAAAACCAGTAAATGTACAGCTTGAAAAAGAGCAATATCACAGTGCATCAATGTCATGATAAAGTCCCGTGTTCTCCCCCTGCCACGGCCTGCTTGGCTCGCCGCAGGCGAGAGTCACCATCCCACATTCCCAAAGAGGGTGGTTTGTATTTCTGCAGTCAGTTCTGCATAGCAGTGGTAAACAGGCAGAAACAGCACGAGAGCCGGCTGCTCCGTCTGCAGGTTCATTGGTACAACGTCACCAGACACCAGAGACCCACAGTCACTCCTAAACTTCTCCACGCTCTGCCCCCAGGATCGTATTTTTAGTTATGAAAAAAGTGACATAGTGAAGAAACTCAGGGGACGCTGTCAGAGTGGGACAAGGGCTGAATTCGGATCACAGGGGACAAGTTGACCCTAAGAATCTTCTGTGCTCTCCTCCTCACTTCATCGTCAGAGGAAGAGTTGCCCACCTTGATGGTCCGGAATTTCAGCAGGTTTAGAGTACTCCGAGCCCGTCGAGATTTATTTTGCACAGGAATGGTTTTTGCTTTCTTCCTCTGCGGTGCTTCTCTTGACTCTGTAGCACTTCTCCTCTTCTTCCCAACGCTCTCCTGGAAAATGCTGCTGTCCTTCCACTCTGTTTTTCCCACCTGAGGTTCCTTACCTTTGATTTTCAAGGTCTTGGACTGCAGTGCGGTGCTGCAGCCGTGGGACGAGCTGCCTGTAATTCTCCCGTTGAGGACTCCCGAGGCTTTGCAAGCATTGCTCTCCTGCAACACTCCACCCTTTGGTCCCTTCGGAAGATTTAAAGTGAGGGTGGCAGAATCTGGTGCTTTCTTTATCGAACGCTTGTACCCCTTAACTTCTGTTATTTTAGTGGTCTTGCCCGAAGAAAACTGCCTCGGTGGACTCGAAGCTTTGAGGAGTTTGAGGTCTGAGGGCGAGATCCCAAGACGCCCTTGCGTGTAGTTGGACTCCAAACAGGACACGGTAGTTTTCAATGGCACCACAGCTTCCAGAACCACTGAGAGTCTCATGGCTGGATACACGTCAGGATACACGCCTGCAGGGAAGCCCACTGCCGCGGCTTTGGATGTGCTGGATCTTGTCTGCTTCAAGGAGCTCAAGAGGAGATTTGTGGAATCCCCTTTAGAGATGGGCTGAGCAGTGACTTTCGAAGCATTCATCGAAACACTAGTTGGAGAAGCAGACACCTTTGCCAAGGCTGCTGTGTTTCTAGCTGGACTCTTAGCGGACTCGGCAGCACTGGTGCAGCTGTGCCGGGTGCTCTCTTGTGTCGGGCTTGGTGTGTCTGCTGTGCAGGAGCTGTATCCGTACACATCCTTACTCCTCAGGATGGTGGGCCGGTAGCCCTCGTCCTTCAGGCCCTGAATGAAGGCCACCAGCTGGGTCTCTGTGCTCGAAAGGTCCTTGGACACAGGGTTGAAGACTCGGAGGGCTTCCTCCAGCACTTTCTGTCCTGCAGAAGAAATTCTCGACCAGGAATGGACAGCTTTTTCTTCCACATCGCTCACTGCAATATTCATGGCATTAGGCAAGCAGGGGCTTCAAAAAGGTCCAAATTACTGGAGAAACAACGCTTGACACCTCAAAAGGGGAGAGAAGACAGTTAGCTTACAGCAACTGAAATCACCTCACATTTTCAAGTGGGGACCTGAAACCATTAAGCCCAGGCATGGCTACTCACAAACTGAGCATAACCCAAGTCCGAGGCACCACCAAGAAAATCCCATCACTAATTTCTCTCTGAAGTAAAACTAAAACTTCACTCACAGAAATAGCCTCAAACCTAAACAAAGACTTCAAGGCAATCCCAACCAACCCATCCCAAGACGTAGGGTTCCAATGAAAGGCTCCTAGTTTCTCAGTGAAATCTGCAGCTCATTTCCAGTTCAAGTTCGACATGGCCCAGCTCCAGGTAATCAGAGCTCATTTTCTCTTCATTGAACTCTCTCCCTGTGCACAAACTGAGAATACCACAATCAAGCCATCTCAACAGCAAGCAGCCTGAGCACCTCAAATCTATCCCAGCTTCACTGTCTATTTTCCAGCTTCCTGATTCTGCTCAAAAATCGATTTTGAGTTCTTGCCAAAGAGGCACCATCCTCCTGAAGACCTGAGAGCAGCGCCGGAGGCTATTTCAGTTTGCGCTTCACTGATGCCAAACGCTGTGACAAGGCCACACTGCTCCTTGCTGCTTCCTTGTTTGAACAACAGTCTGCAACTCGCTGTCACAGCAAACTGGTGTTGATCCAAGGGCATTCACTGCCAAGTGAGGAGGAAGCAGGAAATTCAAGCAGGGCAGTATGAAGGAAATGCACATCACTGGGACAAGTGTAACAGTGGCCTTGAGGGAGAACCCTGGGATCACGCTCAGGGCACTATGCAGCTGTCTGACCAGGACAATAGCACTATTGCTTTAAATAAAAAACAATAGGCACCGAAGAGCAGTCCAGGCTGGGCTTTGTCATGCACCCAGATCCTCTCACGCTGAGCTGTCAGCCCCTCACACTGACCTGGATATTGTGCTGAGAAGTTATGAATTTTTTGGTTTCATGCTACCTCTCAAAACATTAAAGAGGATTCAGTGAAAAATCCTTTTCAGGAAAATGCAGAAGGCATCAAAGACACTATCAGAGAGGGCAGTGCACAGGGAAGAAAGCTGTGATGGAAAAGTTAGCGCCTGAGGAGAGCAAGGAACTGTTTTGTGTCCGATCTTTCAGAACTCATAGAGAACAGGCACAAGCCAAAAGCCACGGCAGAAGGGGAAACACAGGTCAGCAGGGGGGTAAGAGCCTCCACATGACGGACTAATCTCAGTCAAGTGTTCTGTAGACGTCATGGCAGAAGAGGGATTTGGAGGAGGATAATGCAGTTGTTGTGTGACACGTGGGGGATCTCCCACAGAGGAGGGGAGGCAGGCAGGGAAATGCTCCAAAAGAGCTGCAGCTGGTGTCAGCAGACAGTGCTAAGATTTGCCACCTCCAAAATGAGCATGCAGTAGCAAGCACAGAGAAGCCAGCAAGGATGTAAAACTTAATTCTGGGCTGGGAGAGAGGGAGAAGCCAATGGAGAAGCACAACTAACAACGTCAGTCTTTTGCCAAGTTCAGGCTGCCGCAGGCCCAGGAGCAGCCGGGACACTTTACGAGGTGAATAACCCTGGTGGTGTCGGACAGAGAGACTACGACATCTCACTGGGAACAGGACATCTCAACATCCATCCGCCCGGTCCCGTTTAGTACCGTGCAAGTTGCAGCAGGTGCAGAGGGCGGCCCTAAGCCGGCAGACCCACAGGCAGCCGGTCCTCCCCACAGCAACCTTGTTCACTTGACACGCTAGGTGACGCCGTGCCCTGCCTGGCTGCGGTGCCCCGGGCCCGGCGCAAGGCATCGGCAGGGCCCTCACGCGAGCCTTGAACGGAGCTCCGGGAACGGGGTCTGCTGCGCTTCACGAGTGCGGCGGAGGGGCCGGCCGGCTGCGGGCGGGGCCCCGGGAGAAAGGGGCGGGCGGGAGGGCTCGGCGGGGCTCAGCTTCTCCTCCTGCCCCTCCTCGGTGGAGGCGCTGCTGCTTTCCAAGCGCCCCTCTCGCCCGCCCCTCCGCAGGCCCGGTACGGCGGGGGCGGCGGGCGCCGCTCTGCGGGGCGGTGATTGGTGCAGACAGCGCGAGCGGCCCCACCGCTCGGCCCCCGCCGGCTCCCGGGCCCGGGGTGGGGGGAGAGGGAGGGGCGCGGGGCGGGGCTCTCAGCGCCGCGGCTCCGCCCCCATGGCCCGGAGGCCGCCCCGCCGGGCGGCTCGGCAGCGCCCTCGCCCGGGAGCGCGGGGCCCGGGCAGCGCCGGCCCCAACCTACCGGCCGCCGCCAGACCCGTACACGCCGCCTCGCCGCCACCGCCGCTCCAACATGGCCGCCCGCGGGGCCCCGGAAGCACCGCCTACTTCCGCTTCCGCCCCCCCGCGCTCGGCCCCGCCCCCGGGGCGCGCAGGCCACGCCCTATCTACTGGCCACGCCCACCGAACGCACCGCCTCTTTTTGGCCACGCCCCTTTGGTTCGCCCCACGCGCGGAGCGGGCTCGGCCCCGCCCCCGGGGCGGTCAGGCCACGCCCCCACCGTTGGTCACGCCCCCTCCCTGCTCCTTGCCCCTCGGCCACGCCCCCACGGGAACGTCGACCACTGACTCCGCCCCATATTGGCACCGCCTCTTCTCTGACCACGCCCCATTAGTGCTTTGACCACGCCCCCTTCCGACCACGCCCGCATCGCGAATGGTCACGCCGCGTCCTGGCCCCGCCTCCTTCACCTGACCCCCGCCCCTTCCCCTGGCCCCGCCCCCCCTCGGCTCTCCCTCTCGGTGCCGGCAGGGGGCGCTCGGCGGCGGAAGCGCCGCGGTTCCCAGGTAACGGCCGGCGGCGGGGCCGGTTCCGGGGCGATGAGCGGCGCGGGCGGGCGGCGGCTGGTGCTCCACGTGGACCTGAACAACACGGTGGTGGCGGCGGACGCCGTGTCCGGGCAGGGCCCCCGCGCGGCGCTCAACACCTTCCTCACCACCGTCACCTGGGGCCGCACCGGGACCGCCGGTGAGCGCGGGGGCCGGGCGGGCGGGGCCGTGGCGGGGGGGGCGGTGTCGGCGGCTGAGCCCCCTCCTGTCCCGCAGGCGAGTGGCAGTGGGCGAGCGACCGGCCCTCGCTCAGCGCCCCGTGCCCCGGCGCCCGCAGCTACTACAGCCGCCACGGCCGGGACCCCTTCTTCACCGAGGCGGGACCGGGCCGGTGCTTCGAGGGGCTCCACGCCCGCCACCTGCAGCTGCTGGAGTGGCCGGGCCAGCCGGACGACGTCTTCTCGGTGCGAGGGGAGGACGGCAAGAGCTACCACCTGCTCCTGCCCGCCTTCTTCCGCCTGCTCGACGCCCTGCACCGGGAACGGAGGCTGTTCTCCGTTATCTTCAGGTCCTTCGGCACAGACCTTCCCCGCGCCCTCCGGGCCGCCGGCTGCGCCCTGGCCGGGCAGCACCCCCGGTTCCCCGCCCTGCGGGACGTGGCGGTGAGTTGGCACCCCGAGAGCAGGCACAAACCTGGCCTCGGCGCTGGTGAAACCGTAGAATCGCGAGGTTGGAACGGACCCACTGGATCAGCGAGTCCAACCGTTCAATGTCCTGCTCCTGAGCCGCTCGGCCTTCCCGCTTTTAAAAGCTGCAGCGAGGAAATGCAGCCGGCGTCTCAGGATGAAGCTGTTAAGCAGGGCAGGGCACGTGTGCGGAGATTGCGGGTGTGCGGGGAAACGGTGGGTGGGAAAGGTCTCCTCTTGGGGTATCCCAGGTTGGACTGCCAGCCAGCGCCTGCTGCAGCATTGCAGGGCTCCCTGGCTCAGAGCCGATCCCAGACCCCTGGCAGCACACCAGGCAGGACGCTGGGAATGAGCTTCAGAAGCTGCTTCAGCTCTTCTCGAAGCGTTGACGGGGAACAGAGATTGGAACGGGGGCTGTGTGCAGCCAGGAGGTCATTCCCTTCCATCCCAAGGAAGGGATGGTTTTTGCTTGGGGGGTTCCACGCCTCCTCCTCTCTTCTCCCCAGCCCTGTCGTCTCACACTGCAGTCAGTGGTGGGGTGTTTCCACCCTGCTGTCTCTGCCAGTGCATGAAACAACCTGTCTGCTTTGGAAACCTTTCCTCTCCTGCTTTCCTGCAGCTCCCTGTGGACCTCACCCCTGGCCAGATACGCTGCAGCAAGCGTGAGGTGGTGCTGACAAAGGGAGCGGAGCGGTTGGCCACCCGAGAAGATGGAAGAAAGCTTTATGACTACTTCAGCTCCTTTGAGGGAATCGGAGGCTTCCAAGACCACTTTGACTGGTGAGAAACTGAGCACCGAGGAAGTGGATTGGGCATTTTCTGCTCTCCTGTGATTTTCTGACCTTCTTCCAGTCTTGGATAGCTCCTACTTTTGATGGTTTTGCTACTTATGTGATCCCCGTTTTGCCTCTGGGCAGCCTGATGGGACTCTCATATCTTTCTCCCAGTCGCCATCCCCTGGTGTACCTCCTGCTTCTCTCCAAACACCCCCTGCTTTGACACCTCACTGCAAAATGCTTTTCTTTTCTGGGAGGCAGCAGCTGGCAGAGGGACAGGACGATCTCCATCCTGCTTCCCTGGCTGACAGGGCTGCCCTGACCCTGCAGTGCAGCCTGGCCTGCGTTTACCCAAGAGCTGTCGTGCTCTACCCCTCCTGACTGCTCCTTGTTCCACTTGCTGTTTCAGGTGGGCCAGAAATAAGTTCTCTTCCCAGGGTGGGAAGCCCCTGTGGATCGATCCCCACGATCCCAGCATTCACCACATCTTCATAGACGACAACATCCGGCTGGATGACGCAGACACCATTGTTCATCCCCAGGTAGGCGGCTGAAGGGATGTCCTGACATCCTGACAGGGATGCACTCAGGGATGTCCCTGCTGAGGTCAGGCATGTTTTGTCCTCTTTGCTTGAGCGTGAGCCTGCAAAGGGGTGTCGAGGCGCAGCCCCAGTGTCACAGCACCCCATGACACCAGCATTGCTGCACGGGGCTGCCTGTGGGGAGGGGGAAATTGGCTGGCGGCAGAGAACAGCCGGTGCTGGCCGCTTGCGCTCGCTGCCGAGTGCCTCTGCTCTGCCGGCGTGAGTCAGCCCCGCTCCCAGCGGCAGCAGGCCAGCCGGCTTCGGCATGCGGCCGCAGCTCCTCTGTGGCACCGTATGGAAAGGAAAAGGGAATGTTTAATGCAGACGGAAACGTGCCTGGCAGTTGGACAACTGTTGGTGTTTAAACAAGAGCTGCAGCTCCACGGGCAAGCCTGAACCCCTGCCTGTTTCCATCCGGGAGGAGACAGCACAACGCGGGGAAGCCCGTGGCAGCCGCTGAGCGGTCAGCAGCGTTTGCCAGGCCGCTGGGGAGTGGGAGGGATGGGCTGCTTGTCAGCTATTCCCTTCCATACGAGCTCTCTCAGCTCATGGATTTCTAGCTGGTGGCAGGAGCTGTCGCTGCCCGGAGCAGACCTGTCAGGACCAGGCTTCGGTCTGTGCGGTGCCTGATTCAGGGGAATTGCTGTGGCTGGCTCTGCCGAGAGCCTGAGGCCCCTGTGCGTGGCAGCTGCTGCCTGCATCTCTGCAGCAGCTGGAGCGTGGCTCACGCAGCTCAGCTTGCTGCATTTCAGAGCTGGGTCGTTTCCCTGATCAAGTTGTTCCTCTCCTCACCATCTGTAGCCCCCGTGGCTGGTCAGTTGGGCTGCTCGGCTTCCTTGCACCGGCTGTGCAGCCAGCCCTGAATCACACACACAGGGTCAAGTTATGGTGGCAGCAGATCACCGGGGTCGGCGACAGAGCATCTCGCCAGCAGGGCTCATCCCCGCTGCCCGGACTTTGATGTCCTGCAGCCAGGATCACTAGGATGGATTCCAACTTCTTGCATCACCAGCTCCGCAGGACTGTCCCTGTGTCAGTGACAGTGATGAAGCAGCACAGGGAGGGAAATGGATTGCCAGGTGGCCTTAGGCAGAGCCATGGTAAAGGTCAGGTGAAATCCCTGTTCCCTCCTGTGCGACAGGCCATGGCAGCCAAAGAAAGACCCGTTCACTGGTTTTCCTGGGGTTGGCTGCTCCGCAGAGCCCATTCCTTAGGGGAGGCCTAGCTGTGTGTTGTGTTGAGCTGGTTCTGAGGCAAAGGAGCCTCATGGGAAGGAGGGGAAATCTGGAGAAACTTCATTTTCTGCCACTGGAGTGGAGCTGCGAGCCCCTGCCGTCTGCCATCGTCCTGCTTTGCAGGAGACTCAGAGCCAAGAGAAGGGCTCTGCGCTCCGGGCTCAGCCCTGGCACTGCTGCCTGCCGAGGCTGCAAGGGCTTCTGGGCGCTGCTCTCTCCCTGCAGGTGTTTTCGGAGCGGGGCAGCAGCACCCCCAGACGCGCTCCCACCTCGGAGCTGTACGATGTTTGCCTGGTGCAAACCAACCTGCTGGAGGCCATTGCCGACGAGGACTATTTCTTGCGCTGCGTGAGGAGGTGTGAGGAGAACTATGACCGCTACCTGGCCTGCGCCGAGAAGGACACCCCAACCCAGCAGTGGGATGGACAATGACAGCACGACGAGGGGCTCTGGACTGGGACACTCTCTGGTTCCCGGGCTGGGATCGTCTCTCAGTCCTACCAGGACCCTCCATGCCCAAATGTCTTAGAAGCTTATGCAATGGGATCCGTGCAGGAAACGGCTTTCCTTTCCTTGGTGGCACCGTGGCGGGCAGGAGCCATGCCAGTACCTGTTCATGCATCCCTTCCTGATGCCACGCCGGTACCCGTTCACACATCCCTTCCCATCCCACACCAGTACCCATTCACACATCCCTTCCCATCCAGCTGGTACCTGTTCTCACATCCCTTCCCATCCCACACCCGTACCCGTTCACACATCCCTTCCCATCCCAGCCGGTACCCGTTCACGCATCCCTCCCCATCCCACACCGGTACCCATTCACACATCCCATCCCACGCCGGTACCCCTTCACGCATCCCTTCCCATCCCAGCCAGTACCCCTTCACGCATCCCTTCCCATCCCAGCCAGTACCCGTTCCCGCATCCCTTCCCATCCCAGCCGGTACCCGTTCCCGCATCCCTTCCCATCCCAGCCGGTACCCGTTCCCGCATCCCTTCCCATCCCAGCCGGTACCCGTTCCCGCATTCCTTCCCATCCCAGCCGGTACCCGTTCTCGCATCCCTTCCCATCCCAGCCGGTACCCGTTCTCGCATCCCTTCCCATCCCAGCCGGTACCCGTTCTCGCATCCCTTCCCATCCCAGCCGGTACCCGTTCTCACATCCCTTCCCATCCCAGCCGGTACCCGGTGCGGAGCGGGTGCTGGGATCAGCGGGTGTTACCGGGGCCCCGCCAAGCCCCGCGGGGTCGAGCTAGCGACACCGAGTCCCTTCTGCCTGTTTTTAAATCCGACTTTTCTATCTCGTCGCTGTAGCGAGTTCCCTGCCTGCCCTCTGCTCTGCCTCCCGGGGGCGCGGAGCCCCGTCCCGGCTCAGCCGCGGGGGCACCGGGGACACGGCAGAGTCCCGCGCTGGGGACGGGCGGGCGGCACCGGGGCGGCTGCGGCACCGCCCCCAGCGGCAGCGGGCGGGACCGGCACCGGGAGAGCGGCGGAGCGGGCGGAGAGGCGAGCGGGGAGCGGCGGGGCGGGGAGCGGGAGCCCCGGTAGGTGCAGCGGGAGCACCGGCGGGTCCGGGCTGGGCACCGGGGGGTCTGGGCTGGGCACCGGGAGCACCGGGCAGAGGGAGCCTGGGAGGTCCGGGATCTGCACCGGCAGCACCGAGGGGTCTGGGCTGTGCACCGGGAGCACCGACAGCCTGGGGGCTTCCAGGCTGTGCACCGGGAGCCTCGGTAGGTCCGGGGCTGTGCACCGGGAGCACCGGACAGAGGGAGCCTGGGGGTTCCAGGCTGTGCACCGGCAGCACCGGCGGGTCTGGGCTGTGCACTGGGAGCACCGGGAGCCTCGAGGGGTCTGGGCTGTACACCGGGAGCACTGGGCAGAGGGAGCCTCGGGGGGATCCGGACTGTGCACCGGGAGCCTCGGGAGGTCTGGGTTGTGCACCGGGAGCACCGGGCAGAGGGAGCCTGGAGGGTCTAGGCTGCGCACCGGGAGACCTGGTGGGTGTGAGTAGAGCACCCCAAGTTGCGGGAGCCCCGGTGGGTGCAGGCTGTCCGTCAAGAACCCCAGGTAGCAGAATTTTCGGTGGGTGCAGGCTGCATCAGGAACCCCAGGTAGCAGGATTTTCAGTGGGTGCAGGCTGTGCATTGGGAGCCCCGTGGAGCAGGAGCCCCGGTGGGTTTGGGCACCTTGGGGAACAGGGGCCCCATTGGGTGCAGGCAGGGAGCCCTAGAGAGTGGGAGCCAGGAGGGAGCGAGCAGGCAGCCTGAAGGTGCAGGAGCATTGGTGGGTGCCAGCTGGGAGCCCTGGGGACTGCGGGGCTGCGGCACTGCTGAGGGGAGCTGGTTGCTGTGGCTGTGGGGAGCCGTGGGTGCGCGGGCACTGACTGGGACGCTCTCCCCGCAGGAGGCGGTGGGCAGAGCCGGGCCAGCACCGACTCAGGCCGGATGGGCGACACGGCAGGACAAGGGCCCGGGGACCCCCAGGGTGGCTGAGCTGGCCCATGGCGGCGGGCGCGGGCGCCTTCGCGTGGGCCACCTTCCCCGCTATGCCCACACGGCGCGTCTACTGCAGCGCCGTGCACCGCGACGGGCAGCTCTTCGTGCTGGGCGGCTGCGGGAGTGGTGGGCGAGCCCTGGGTGCTGCCGAGGTGCTCGACCTCTCAGCCCAGCGCTGGACCGCCCTCCCGCCGCTGCCCACGCCGCGGGCTGGTGCCGCTGCCCTCGCCCTGGGCAAGCAGATTCTGGTGGTGGGAGGCGTGGACGCGGCACAGAGCCCCCTCGCCTCTGTTGAAGTCTACCACGTGGATGAGGGCAAGTGGGAGAAGAAGGCGGCACTGGCTCAGCCCTCCATGGGCATCTCAGCCATACAGAGAGGTGAGGCCGCTGGCGGGACTTTGCTGTGGGTACCTCTGCCGTCTGGAGAAGCAAGGATGCAGGGGCCAGAGATGCGCAGGTGGGATTTGAATTCTGCAGCTGCTTGGGATGCAGCTTGAGGGTTTTACACGGTAGCCAATCTTGCCACTTAATGGCAGGATCATGCATCTGCCCCAGCAGCCCCGTTGCAGCCCAGGGCTGGATAGTACAGAGTCCCTTGGGCACAGGAGCCACTTCTGGCTGCCTTGGCCAGGAGCACCTTGGTGCAGCTTGGCTTGGCATGCTGTACACCAGGCACGTTGCGATTCCTGCCCAAACTTTGCTGAGCAGCCTCTGAGCTCTGGCGCGCAGGCCGGCAGCCCAAGGGCTGGGGTTGGTGCTGTATGGGGTGCCCACATCTGCTCCTTCACTAGGGATGCTGAGGCATGGTCTCAGGTTGAAGCAGGGTGGGCAAGGCACAGGGGGTGGCAGGGCAGCAGTGAGAGCGGGCAGGGGTGCCGGCCACACCGGGAGCGAGAGCAGGATTTGGCAGCATGGCTGTGTTGCCATGGTGTCTCCAGGGAGATGATACTGTCGAGAATAATTAGAGCCAATGGTCTTGTGCTCCATTCTGCGCCTGAGGGATGGGGTGGAGAGAGGGTTGAGGAGGTCCCAGCAGGGTCAGGGCACTGCTGGGCTCAGGCCTGGCCATGGTTGCCATCCCCCTGTGATCCCCAGCCATGTCTGGCCATGGGGCTCAGCAGTACCCGTGCTGCCTGCCCTGGGGAGCATGGGGGTGCTCCCAGCCTCACAGTGATGCCCACTGCTGTCCCCACCTCTCTGCCTCCTCTTTTGCAGATGGAGCTGTCTATGCTCTGGGGGGAATGGGTGCAGACACCTCTCCCCAGGCGCTGGTCCGTGTCTACGAGCCGGCGAAGGACCACTGGCAGCCCCTGCCCTCCATGCCCACACCCTGCTACGGGGCTTCTGCCTTCCTGCAGGGCAACAAGATCTTCGTCCTGGGTAGGTGCTGCTGGGGTGAGCTGAGCTGAGCATCTCCCCATGCTCCTGCCCTCTCCCTCCGCTGCCTCCCCGAAATGGGGTGGTGACCTCATGCACTCCAGGGTGGCTCCGTGCTGCCCTTCCATCCCGGCACGGCAGCTGCCAGCCCCATCCTGCTTGCTGAGCCCGACTGTGATACTGGCTCAGGGCACTGGCAGCCACAGCATCTCCTCTATGCACAGGGGGCCGTCAGGGCAAGCTGCCTGTCACCGCCTTCGAGGCCTTCGACCTGGAGACGAGGAGCTGGACACGCTACCCCAGCGTGCCCAGCCGCCGCGCCTTTGCTGCCTGTGCCGTGGTGGATGGTGTCTTCTTCAGCCTGGGGGGGCTGCAGCAGCCAGGGCCGCACAACTTCTATTCCCGTCCCCACTTCGTTAACACTGTGGAGATGTTCGATCCTGTGCAGGGTGAGTTCAGGTGATGTGTTTGTGGGTGGTGTGGGAGCACACCCTGCAAGCCAGGATGCCTCCCTGGGGCTTGGTGAGGGGTGTCCATGCCCAAAGGACTTGGCTCATTCGGGCTTTGAGCATCAGCCCCTTGCACCCGTGGCAGGTCCTGCCCTTAGTTCCTGGGATGCTGTTAGCCCAGGTGTCTCCTGGCCTTGGTGCACAGAGATGCTTGCCCCATGGAGAGGAGCCCCAGTGGGTGATGTGCACATCTTCTCGCCTCCAGGTGCATGGAGCAAGCCAAGCCGTGCTGTCCGCATGAGGGAGAAGAGAGCTGACTTTGTGGCTGGCTGCCTAGGAGGAAGAGTGGTGGCCGTGGGCGGCCTTGGTAAGGCCAGAGGGAGGCTTGTGGCAATGTTCCCTTCTCCATCCTTTGTTGCACATCAGTGACCTGTGTGGCAGCTAGGAGTTCAGCTCTGCAAAACCACTGTGGTACTGCAACACCCTCAGCAGCTGTGTGGCCTTAGCTCTGCCCACTGTGTCCCTCCTGTGCCCCCTGAGGTCCGGGGGGACCCTACTGCCCTGCCCCACCAGCTGACCCCACTGAATTGCTTGCCCCTTTCAGCCGCTGTCCCGGTTCAGTGTGTGGTGTGCAGGGCTTGCACAGCCCACACCAGCTCAGCACCGCCACACAGGGCTGCAGCACCGCATCCCTCTCCCGAGAGAGCTGGGGAAAGGTTAAGGCTGTCACTCAGTAGCGGGGATGCAGCGGGGAGGGCTGCCAGGGGAGCCCAGCATCAGCCGCAGCACGCGCAGCCCGCAGTGAGGGCTGCCAGACCCCACCGAGCTCAGACGGGGTGATGCCACAGGGCAGGAGCGGGTGCTGGGGAAGGCGAGCGGTGCTGGCTGGATCCCTGCGGCATGGCATCGCTTCCAAGCCCTGCTGAGACTGCAGCTGCCTCCCCTTACTCCCTGGTGATGGCTGTGGGATGCTGGGGCAGAGCCCGCAGTGCGGCATCAGTGCCAGCAGCCCTTCCCGTGGGGATGTTACTAATCCTCTTGTGCCCCTGATAATTGCCTTTGGGACCACAGAGCTCCCGCAGCTCGGGGCCTTGGGATCAGCTGCTGCTAGGGGCTCTGGATGGGGCATCAAAGGAATGTGGAGGGGAAAGGCAGAGCCTGGGGTGTGGGGAAGGCTGCGGGGGTGCTGATGCCATCCCATCTCCCGCAGGGAACCAGTCCTGCCCGCTGGACTCAGTGGAAGGTTTCAGCCTCTCACGGAAGAAGTGGGAGCCACTGCCCCCCATGCCTACCGGCCGCTGCTCCTGCTCCAGCTGCCCAACGCCCAGCTTGCTCTTCGTCATCGGCGGAGTGGCCCAGGGTCCCAGCGGCGCCGTTGAGGCTCTGTGCCTGCGTGAGGTGCCCTGAGCAGGACCCCGGGGACAAGCCCTGGCCGAGCACCAAGTGCCTGAAGACGGGGACAGGGTGTGCACGCACCTGCACATGCAGATGACCGGGCTCTGGAGAGCTCCCATCCCGTAACGCCGGGCACCGGAACAGCCGTGGTTTCTTGCCATGCTTGGAAACCCCTCTTGGCTCCTGCACCACTGCAGCGGCAGAGCCCAGGGCAAAATCCTGCCTGGTGGGAGGGCTGTGGCTGCCAGCATGGAGGGAGCGGCGGTGGCAGCACTGTCGCTGGCCGCACTGCCCCGTTCGGCCCCGTCTGTGCTGTGGCATGTCCGTGCCATGTGTGTAGCAATGAGTGCTGTGTCGTCGTTAGACCCAGTCGATGTCTCATGTAGCACAGAGGTGCCCTGTAGCTCAGTGCCTAGGAGGTGACGTAGCACCTCAAATAAATGAAACATGTGGAATTTTACCCCGCTGGAGTTGTGTCATCCCTGGTTATCCTGCTCTGGGCAGGGATGTGATTCATTGAGGTGCTGGAGCGTGTTCAAAGAAGGGCAATGAAGCTGATGAAGGGTCTGGAGCACAAGCGTTGTGAGGAGCAGCTGAGGGAGCTGCGGCTCTTTGGTCTAGAGAAGAGGAGGCTGAGGGGAGATTTTATTGCTCCCTACAGCTCCCTGGAAGGAGGTTATAATGAAGTGGGTATTGGTCTCTTCTCCCAAGGAATAAGTGACAGGATGAGAGGAAATGGCCTCAAGTTGTGACTGGATATCTGGAAAAAATTCTTCACCAAAAGGGTTGTCAAGCATTGGAACAGGCTGCCCAGGGAAGTGGTTGAGTCACCTTCCCTGGAGGTGACTGGTATTTAAATGTGTAGGTGTGGTGCTTAGGGACATGGTTTAGTGATGGCTTGGCAGTGTTGGTCTATGGTTGGACTCAATGATCTAAAAGTCTTTTCCAACCTAAACAATTCTATGATTCTATGCGTTGCAGCCTGCTGGGAGACAAGCTCCCAAGGAAAAGCCTGATGAGCCTTTCTCTGGCAGAGCCCTGTGCTGTGGGGCAGGGGCGGCTTCTGCTCCTTTCCCCGCTGCCAGGGCAAGCAGAGTAATGCGATGTAAAGATGTGCCCTCCTTTTAGAGGGAGAGCGCTGAGCAGCAGCTGCTGTCAGCAAAGGGGCTGTGAGGGATGAAGGCAGCAGAGGAGAGGGGCTTTGTCAAGAGAGAGAAGTGCACAAGAGCGGGGAGAGAGTAGCAAGGGCTGCCAGGATGCTGAGAAATAAGATGAGATGCCTAATGATGCTGGAGATCCTGGGCCCCATCCAGCACCAGAGCCCTGTCCCAAAGGATGGAGGGCATCCAGTGCCTGGGAGAGCTGTATCCACCTGTGTCCAGCTCCCTCTGGCAGGAACACCTCATCTCCCATTTAACTGGCACCAGGAAGGGAAGATAAACTCCACATAGGTGGTGGCTGTGACATTCAGGGGTGCACAGTGAGACTGGTAGGGGGGTCTCGCCAGCTGCCCGGTGCCATGAGTTCGTGTAAATCTCATTGGTCTTTGCTCCGTGCAGACTCACACGCCCTAAAGCATAGAGCAGCGGTCACAGACACAGGCAGGGGATTTGATCTTTTAATGATATGACACTAGGAAGATCTCACAGGTCTTGGTAAATATCAAGCACGGATGCCTGACCTTTCAGAAAAGACAGACGGCGCAATCTTCGGATGGATAGTGGGGCCAGAAAGAGGAGAAACCGAATCCCATCGAGTGTGGCAGCATCCAGCACACCGCTGGGTCAGGCTGCGCCATCTGCTGGAGGTGTGATGGCACGGGGAAAGTTGGAAATGATTTAGAGACGACTATTCACGAGATGTCTTCAGTGTTGTTGCCCCATTGCCCCTGCTGCCTGCCTGGTGTGGTTACTGCAGGGTCTGTCCTGGTGTAACACATAGTTACATCATGTTTCAACACGAATATCCTGGGTTAGCGGTACCTTGGCTAAAGCCATGCCTGCATCTGCCTCTAGAGTTGCCATAGAAACCACCACTGTGCCATAGCCAGCATCAACAGGGAGCCCCAAATTAGTGATTGAGCTGTACCTGGGCAGCTGGGGAGATGTGCTGGCAGCCAGACAAGGTCATCAGGTTGTGCTGTGCCAGGGGTCTGGACAGGGGGACCCTGTCCTCTGAGCATAACCTGGCTCCAGACTTCTCCTATGAATATTGCAGCTGAGCCCCATTTTCACAGCACGCCCTGACTCGCATGTCCCTCCAGCCCAATAGCCCTCTCCAAAAGCTACCGAGGCATATAACTCCACGCTTACTGAAACTTTAATCATAGGGGACCCTAAATCATGGAGCTGTGTTGGAAACGCAGACCTGATTAATAAGTTTTTTCCGCAGGAACATTGCATGGACAGGATAAATCAGATGCTGAGTCACCATCAAATTGACATCCCTGAGTGCCAACTTTGCAGCTTTTCCTACAGCTCACGGACTGCCCAGCACTACTTTTACCAAATTCAAGGTGATGCTGGCTGTGACGGCTAGGAGATGCCAGAGGGGGAAGCCGCAGCTCAGATGCCACTCACTGTTGCGGTCTTTCCAGTAGTGGGGCTAGTGGTCACTGCCCTGCATGGGGTTTGTCCTTTTCCTGGCAGCACCTTGCCTCACGCACATGGTTTTCTGGCACTTTGTCTCACTGCAGTGCCTTTTGCCTTGGTTTTTCCACTTGAGGCAAACAGAAATCTATGGCCTCTCCTTAAAGTCTGTATTTCTCATTCTTTTCTGTCTCTGCTTTTGGGAACAGGACCAGGAACCCATTCGAATGAGAGGAAGAGAGCGGCCAGGACAGTGCAGAGGGACATCTTGGGGTGGATGGAGTGATTGTTAAGCAAAGGGACGATGGCCCTGGCTGCCCTTGGAGAACAACATGTTATTAACTGAAGAGTTCCTGTGAGTTTCTAATGAAATGCGCTATGAAGAAAAAAAATGTTGAGGGATGTACCAAATATATTGCTATCTATCTCCTGGCAGCTTCTGCTAATTTTCACTAAATGAAAGGCTTCAAGTATGTGGCCACACTCCCTAACGCTAGAAGCACAGTCTGTTACTTCAGATATAAGGAGAACTACGAGCCAGTGCCTGGCAACATGGCTAATCTCCTCGGAGCGTGTTACAGATAGGGGAGAGTGGAACAGGAGGTAGCTGTCAGACCTATAATTAAGAAAATATTTTTTTTTCTTATAGACATTTCTTTCCATTGTCAGGAGAGATGGAAAAAAGAAATCTCATTTATCATATTCCACAAACTCTGTAGACACTCAAACCAGAAAGCTCCAGCCACAACAGAAATAGGAATAGCTGTGATTAACAGCCAAAAATAACGCGCCAGGCCCTATTGCTGATGCACAAAGCACCAGCAAATCCTTTCCTCAGGGCAATGGAAGTGCTGTAAATGGGTACATGGCTCTACAGCCTCTTCTGAAGGGAGTTCTCAACAAGTTTCCAATTGCAAGCAGTAAAATGATGCAGGGCCATATAGGACCTGGTGCACAGTGAGTCTCTTGGCAACAGCACTGTGCACCAAGATACATAACAGACCTGTAGGAAGTCCAGGAGCACAACAAGGCTTTTATTTACTCAATAAGCACAATAAACATTAATATTCCTGTCAACATGGCTCTCTGGAGGAAGCTTTGCCTTCCAGCCCACAGCTGCCTTGGACAGCCCAGCCATTATCCCATCCCCGAAGCAAGAACGCAACTCAGGCAGTAATTCCCCACTCTAGTGCTAGAAAATCAACCTGTTAGAGGTTCATCACGCATTTGAGAGTTAACAAGCCATTGCGATAAATTCCAGCTATTTATGCTAGACCTAGTCTGGTATAAATACCAATAATCCACAAAAAGCACAGTGAAGTCACTCCAAGAATTTTTTTTATGGGTAGAAGTCCAGAATTATCTATTTTCTTTATGTGAAAACTTTATTTCTATGAGATTTGATTAGAAAACCGGATATATACATCAAGAAAGCCATTATTTTGACACCTCTGAGCTCCAGGGTGCCTTTAATACTAAAGCCTAAAGACCATAAAGGGGAGAATGTGAGTGGTTTCCCTAAACTATCCATGAATTTATATCAACAGTATTTCTGCCGTGGTTTGGTGCTTACAGAGAGTACTTTCAGAACCAGCAACCAAACATTTTGACCAGTATTGAAAGTGTTTTGAATTAAAGGAGAGAAGAGCAGTCAAGCAAGTATGCTTATTTTCCACTCATGAAAACAAAGGAATCAGAAGTACAAGGGGGAAATGCCAGTAAAACCATATTTAAGAATCTTTCTCTGGTGAGTGTTTAGGTGATGGGGTTTTTGTCATACTTTTAATGGGTGAAATTAAATTGTTCTGCGTTTCTGCAAGAGGTATTTGCACGACAGACCGCACAGCCTCTGGCCAGGCAGTAAGAGCTCCTGTCAGAGCAGCCCTCAGGCTGCAGGATCCCAGTCCCCTTTTCCTCTCCAGGATAGCCCTGTGTTTCCCAGGGTTTGCTCTCTGGTCGAGTGGCAGGGTCAGCCTGGGCACCTGCTGTGGGCAGCCTGGGTTGGAGCTGAGTTTCCAGCCACGAGTGAGATGATTCTGCCCCTCTGCTCCTCTCCTGTGAGATTCCACCTGGAGTATTGTGGCCGGTTCTGGAATCCTTAACATAAGAAGGAGATGGAGCTGTTGGAACGGGTCCAGGGGAGGCTAAAAGGATGATCCAAGGGCTGGAGCACCTCTCATACGAGGGCAGGCTGAGAGAGTTTGGGTTGTTCAGCCTGGAGAAGGCTCTGAGGAGACGTATTAGTGACCTTCCAGTACCTGAAAGGGGTTACAAGAGAGATGGGGAAGGACTGTTCACAAAGACTTGTAGTGGTAGATCTAGGGGCAGTGTCTATAAACTGGAGAGGGGCAGATTTAGGCTAGACATAAGGAAGAATTTCTTCACGATGAGAGCGGTGAGGCCCCGGCCCAGGTTGCCAGGGGAGGCTGTGGCTGCCCCATCCCTGGAGGGGTTCAAGGCCAGGTTGGATGGACCTTAGGCAGCCTGATCTAGTGACAGGGGGGTGGAAGTAGATGATCTTTAAAGTCCTTTCCAACCCAAACTACTCTATGATTCTATTACACCCTGGAACTCGTCCCTGGGGCTGTCAGCCCCTGGATCCTGTACTGAAATTGGGGATTGACCCAGGGGTAGGACCTTGCCCTCGGCCCTGTTGAAGCTGGCGAGGTTCTCACAGCCCCACTTCTCCAGCCTGTCCCAGCCCTGGGGTGGGATCCAGGGACCCACCACCCCAGGGTGAGATCAAAGAACCCACGGCTCCGGGGTGGGATTCAGGGACCCTGACACCAGGCTTCGAGGCCCCTGGAGCGCGCAGGGCCCGTGGGGCACCACCATGCCCAGCGCTGGGCCTGCGGGGCTGTGATCCCCAGGCTCTCCCCACAGCGAGGGATGCTTCCTTCCAAGCAGGAATTATCTGTCTCTCTCTCCACCTTCCTCCTCCCTGCAGGGCGGCGAGGCAGCAAGGCCACCGCAGGAGCAGAGGCCGTGGGTGCCGAAGCCACGGGTGAGGGCCAGGAGCGCCGAACGAGGTTGTCAGCTGCGAAAAAAACATGAATTTTAACGTCTGGAACATCAAGGAGATGTTGAGCACGCCGACAGCCACCGGGTGAGCTCGGGCCGTGGGGTAGGGAGCAAAGCGGGTGAGGAAATGATACGCGAAATTAAACGCTTTGGGTGTTTGATAGTGATTCGGAGAAACACAACTGAAGTTGCTCTATGGTTAATTGTGGTGTGGTTAATGATGCCTAATTAGCCAGCTCCATCATCTTGTTTGTGCCTGTGTCGCTCCCGGCCTGCTGGGCACTGAGATGGATCCATCGTGGCTGGGAATCTGGAAACCGGCATCGGCGGAAAGCTGGTTTGTTCGGGGCGTGTTCGGGGCAGTGCTGTGGTCTAGCTACATCTGGTCAGATAAGTTAAAGGTTCCCTCTTGCCTTGTGCAGAGGGTAGGTAAAATGAGTCGTGATTTGCAGTGCAGTTACACATTATGTAACTCTGGAGTTAGTCCATACGCTGCATTAATAGGCACCACTTAGTTTTTTCCCAGCAGAAGTCAAAGAGCAGCTAAAACTCTCTAAAATATATAGTGAAACAGCAAACATCACTTGGATGTAAACATCTGGAGAGTAAATACATAAGACAGGCTACATTTTCTACAGCAGAGCATCACCTTATGCGTCACATGACTGAAAAAGAGAGCAAGATTTATTCCTTGTTTGACTCTGGAGAAGCTAGTTGATAAATTTGGTCCTTTGAGCCTCTGTTAGTTAAATAACCCACTTATATAACTAACTGTTCAAATTCACAGTTTTAGTCATGCTGTCTCTCTGGCCTGGTCTTACCGCCATGATGGATGATGATGAAGACAAAATAGTAATTTCCTTACCCATTATAAAAATATTTGTCATATATATGTGAATTAATTGAATTTTGCACAGATGCAATGGTCAAAGGGGAGCCAGTTCAGGGGAAAACATGTTTATAACCATCATGGTTTTGTCTTTATAAATACACATTGCATAATTCCATTGTCTTCTTGGTACCTGTAGATATCTTTTTTAAAAAATTTTTGTTTTCAAGAAGTTACTTCTAAGTAGTTAAAAAACCTGCCACTTTCTTTCTGGTCAGAGACTGAGCAGGGGAAGTTCAGAGAATGTATATAAAATACATATACGTTTCTTATGTACATATAAATCATTCTGTGGAGTCAGGCAATAGGAAAGGAAATACATGGAAGAAGTAGAGATGTCTGTTTGGAGAGGAATCATTTGAATTCCTTGCTCTTCTAAGGTATCCTGTCACCTACAAAGTCTTTTCTTTTAACTCATTAATGCAGGAAGAAAACACAGACAAGATTTTAACACCCATTCCTCAGCATTCCACATTTTTTGCAAGTGAGTTGAAAAAGCATCCATTAGGGCATAAAATGTTGCTGAAAAGTGCAGCTGTGTTTTGGGGGGAGTTGTGAAGGGGGAGAAGGTTCTCAGGAGGCTAACTAGCTTTTTCTAATGGAGAAAAAGTTACTTACAGAAGAGAGAGAAAGAGGGTGTGTTGAAATAGGGGGAAGGGTGTTGATTACTTTTTCCT
The DNA here is from genome assembly GCF_032191515.1 of Phaenicophaeus curvirostris. Lineage (NCBI taxonomy): Eukaryota > Metazoa > Chordata > Aves > Cuculiformes > Cuculidae > Phaenicophaeus > Phaenicophaeus curvirostris. The sequence goes on from NC_091402.1 coordinate 15,179,175, forward strand.
AACTCACTTCTGTTACTAGAAACCTTCCTCACCGTAGCAGGGGGTATGCTGTGTAATCCCCCGAATGCTGTCTTTAAAAATGAAACATAAAAACAGCATATAATCTAGGCAGGGCATGAATCACACTGTGCGTTCTTTGCAAGTTTGAGTCAGGGTGTTACTTCTGAGCGCAGCTGCCACCAGGTGCCTAGGAAACGCAGAGCTCCAGTGGCACAATACCCTCCCAGCAGCGGTTCTGCAGAAGCCCAAGATTGCTCTGGGTTTTGTTCATTATCTATCTGTCAGATGTGCATGTGTTTCTCTGTAACCGCTAGCAGCCTGAGAAATGGGGTGGGGGATCCAAAGTCCTTGTTTTACCTCTTTAATGTATGAATATTGACACAGTAGAGATCCTAGAAACGCAGGAGAAGGCAGATAGTGTGGTTGGACACTCTAATATCAGAGTGCCAGTTATATAAGGAGGTGGGAGGGCATCACATGGACAGAATGACAGCTATACTGTGGAGATAACTTAGACTCAATTTAAGTGTATCGACAAATGACACAATTTTTGTGGACTGAAAGCCAGACCTAATTAGGGAAGTGCTACATTAGAGCAGTGCTGCTACCTGCCCCGACAGCAGGGCTCATGAAGAAAGATCGCAGAGGGTGTGAGAACAGCAGCCTCAAAAGCAGTGATGTATCAATCAGCCTTTTATTGACTGGTTAAGCATCACAGGGACGTGATGCTGCAAGTACATTTTCAGAGACCATAAACACCTGCCTCAGCCAGGGCACTCCCAGGGGAAGAGGCACATCTCACCTTGGCCCTGAGCCATCACAAGACCTGCAATCAAGTGTCCTTCTTGTAGTGCAACCCTAAGGTGACCATGGTGAACTGGAGTCAGCATCTCCACAAGAGTAACAGAAGAAAAAAAATCCATTATTCTTTAATTTCAGAAAAGACACTGATGTAGTAATGAGGAAGCTTGCTAAAAAGAAATTAAACTGGACAGCCAAAAGGGTTAAATGCTTGCCTGAGGCATATATATTATTTAGACCTCATGTTGAAGCTCAGAAAAATTGCATGCCAGCTATCAGATCAGATCAGATCAGATGCAAGAAAGATCAGTACCAGACTGGCATGGTATAAATGACTACTGAAAATGCAAGAAATTAAAGGCAATCAAAAATAGAAACCAACATATTATGATTTTAAATTGAAGTTATGAGAATTTTCTTGTTCCATGGGAAAAACAGTAACTTGCTGGAGGCATAAAAGCTACTAATATACCTAATTCCAAAGGCGTCAGAAGCAGAATGTATGTAAGCAACATATGATGAAAATCTTAAAGGGGCATTCAAAAAGGATACTGTAAGGATGTTAAGGTCTACTTGGGCCATTACTCTCTATGGCTTATTTCTACTGTTGAGATAAAAAACTTCCAGATTTAACAACCTCACTCAATCCATTATCCCATGAAATTTCATCCCACATAGCAGGGCCACATATTCTGAAGTCTCCTTAAGGTCCCAGAATAAGCAGAAAATGAAGGAGACTGCCGGGACAAAGATTGAAAGAGCAGCCGTAAAAATCCCAAGCCTTGGAGGAATGAAAAACTGGAGCTGCAAGTGCAGGCTGGAAGATGGGTTCGGACTCGGGGAGCAAAAGCCCTGTCTCCACATGTCTAATTCTTAATATAGTCAGGGATACGTTTTGTGTAAGTAAACAAGTCTGCTCCATGGAAATCCCAATCTCCTCATAAGGAAAACGGCCTGCGAGCCCCTGTGACCAGTGACTGTCTCAGGACAAAGGACTAACACGGTTTCCAAGGTGAGAAATGTCTGGGCAGTATTGAATCACAGCCAAATGAATAATAGAGTGGCTCATAGAAAGTAAAAATGACCTTCAGGAATTAAAACAAGACCAGAAGGACGTTGAGCCTGAAATCTGGACACTGGAGGCAGTATCTGAGCTGAACAACCAAAAGGAATTTTGTTGTGGTTAGTGCATTAGAGCCAATGCCAAAATGTGTTTGTAGAAATTCCTTTTAGAATAAGATGGAAATTATTTCTAGCAAGCAGGTCATGCCGTTCCAGGGGACGGAAAGCAGAAAAAAAATGTAGTCATTTCCAGTGAAGAGGTCATAAATGGCTGGAAGCTGCAACAGCAGCTGAACTTCCTTGATTTAAACTCCTCCAGGCCCTGGATGATGAGGTTTCTTTGCACCCAAAGCCAACGCTGATCCTTGCTCATTTGTTGAACGCACTGGCAGGCAGCAAATAGTGACAACAAGAGCAGCATAGCAGAGCTAGAGACAGTTCCTATAGATACAGACTAAAGCCAGGAGAAAAAAAGGGTGAACAACAACTCCCAGAATTTCAACGGGGTTTGTTGTGATGCGGCTCTGGTCCATAAATGAGGAGAGGCAGAAAGGGCTGGAGTTTTTCAGGAGGGGAATCAGAAGGGAAAGGAACTTTCTGGCACTGATCTTACTCAAGATTACAACCAGGAGAAAAAGATCTCTTCTTTGGGAAAGAAGCTTTGCTGCACTTTGAAGAAATGTGCCAGGAAGGCATAAGTGAGCTTCACCCACAGTGCTTGGGAAGAAGAGGAATGTTGGCACAGGTTCCATGGGGATGACAGAACCAAATAGAATCACTTACAGCAGCACAGTGGATAAATGTTATTTTGCAAGTTGTGAAAGACTCAGTTTGCTTTTCCAGATGACTCTTAAACCTTGGTGTTGGCGCACAGGATGGATCCAAACAACAGAGTAAAAATTACTCATTTTTAAAAAGAGCAATAATTTATATTTATGAATGTTAGCTTGTCAGTGTCCCTAGGAAACGCAATAAGAGGATATTTATCACATGCTGTGTTTCTCTTGGTGTGTTGTATCTGACAGCTGTTTGGGGGCAAGGCAGAGCCTTTGAATGAAAGGTGAACGCTTGCATATGGTTGTGCTAAAATGTTTGGAAATAGAAATTAGAACTTAGATAAATGAAAGGAGCTCCCAAAAGATCTCAATTCTTCTGTGAAGTGGAAATTCCCACTGGCAGCAGGGAAGCTGAAACTAAGAAGAACAAGCTGACTCCTCAGATGCGCAGAGGGCTGCAGATTTTTTAGATCACACTCATAACACAGAAAAGGTTGGAGTTGCCAATATCACAGTAGCTTGCACAAAGTTAGGTGGGAAAAAGCACTCATTCCATTGGTCAGCAGAGGATGATTTAGTGTTTTTTGGAGCTGAGAAGAACTTGCCTGGCATGTCTAAATCTGTTCCTGCTTTGGACGCATATGCTAGTGCCATAGGAACATTATGGGCACAAATGTGTGTCCAACTTGTGGAATGGCTCATGTTAGCGGAAAGCTACAAGTTCTCCGGGGGTGAACTATTGCATTACCTAGGAGGGACTTCCAACTGGGGTTAAATAGCTGGGATGGGGTTATATTTAGGAAGGGGGTATATTTAGGAAGGGGTTATATTTAGGAAGGGTCCCTGCAGCTCAGGCATCCTGAAGGGAATGATCATGTGGTTAGAAGCGCTGTGATTGCCTGATCATGGGTCCGGTCACTGATCTGATCCCAGTTGTCTGATCTCACCACCATAGGCCAGGGCCAAGTGTGGCCAGGCTGATGTCTTGCCCAGATGGTCTTGTTAGTAAATTAAATGTCTGCAGTGTTAAGCAAGGGAGAAAGAAATGCAGTGCTCAGGGGAATGAGTGTATTTAAGAGACGTCTGTTGGTCTTCCCCTCTAATTTGCAGAAGTGCCATCATTCCTAACCCATCCACTTGAAGCAGTGAACTTAAGACAGAAAAATTAGGCTCCAGAGCAGTCGACAGCCACCTTTGGTCATTGTGTCAGTGCAGAGTGAGCCTAGGAAGTCCCTTGGCTCATAAAGTCCTCTCAGCTCTAATACTCCTCAAAATACCAGTCATAAAATGATTTGCAATAGGAATCTTGTGCTTCAGGCATTAAGTAATGTGAAAGGACTGAGAAAATGAGAAAGGTGTGGGACGTGATTTTCAACAGTTGTACCAGACACTTTCAAAGGGAGTTTGACAAGACAGTGAAGCACTTGGGGATTATAAAACCCCTTCCTTAAAGTGAGAGGGAGGGCTTTTGCCTAGAAGACAGGCAGATTGAGAAAACTGGCACAGGAGATGTGCTGCCCACATTGCAAGCAGGGGTCCTGCCCATACGGGGTCACGGCAGCCCATGTGAGCCTATCTCTCCCTGACATGCTGGCTGGATTTTTTTTTCTTTAAACAAAGCTTTGCTGAGATGCAAACAAGAAGCTGTGATAGTGAGAGTTGTAGTCAGATTTCTTTTTTAGTTGATTTGGGGTCCACACGCACATCAAAGGGGAAGTTTTGAATTCAGACAGATTTATCAGGCTTTTTGAGAATCCAGAAACCCATACCTCACCTATTTTTGCCTGCAGCTCAGTGTACTCAGTGAGCTCAAAGCCAAAAATATTAATACGATATTACCACTGACACCAGTATTTATTGAAGAGGGAAACTGAGCAGTTCAATCCCTTCTCTGTGGTGTGTATGATGTTTGGGCTCCTTCCAGAACTGGGGATTAACCAAACACGTCACTGCTAATAAACGTTGGGGTGATCATCTTTTGTTATACACATTAATTAGTTTCCTGTTCTTTCTCCTTTGGTTATGTGATTTGAGATAGAAGGAAAACCATGCATGAGAGTATTTTTCATTAATTTTGGTCTGTAATTCCCAGTTCCAAAGGCAGCAACACGTCTCCATTTTGGTAGCTTAAAAAACAGCAAGAACTGAGTGTATAAGCCTGTCCCAGCTTTTCGTACCTTTGGACCTAGCCTAAGCACTCTGTTGGACCTTGTGGATGTGGAGCAATGGAATAGCAATTATGGGAAAATGAAAAAAAGTCTGTATCTTTGCTAGCAAAAGATTGAAGCCAGCCTCCAACACAACAAGAGGCAGTGCAGCTGTGCAGGGAAACCCTTGTCTGAGGGAAGCTGGTACTGTGCCACGAGCCTAGTCTATAAAGCAGTAGAAGCTGTGCTTCTGAAGAGGAGTAGAATCAGAGCAACGTAAACAAAGTCAAGGCAAGCTGCAAAAGGTTTATTTGGGCAACAGGCAGCAGCGAGAAGGGAATTTTTGAGTAGCATATTAAGTCTGAAATATGTCTAATAATTCAGATTGATTTGTGCAGCCATATGCTACCTATTTATTTGTTGTCAGACTGAAGGCATCTGGAGAATAAGTGCCCAAGAAGTGTTATCTATCAGTCAGAAATGTTTACTCTATTGCAAGTGCCTTCCAAATAAGGTGAGTAGCATCTGAGTTAGGGCAGAAATTATTACGTGGAGGAGTGAAAAGGGAGAGAGCTGGCACTTACTAGGAGCAAACCCCAAGCTGTCCCTTGATGTTGGACTGACTGACCAGGCAGGCAGGGTGAGCTGAGTTAGGTGGCCAGTCCTGGCTTCAGTCTTCTGTATGCAGGACATACTGGAGAAACACCTTCTACCCTGTAAGGTGAGTGCAGGTCTGCCGCGCTGCCTTTGTAAGGATGTGGCAGAGTAAGATGGGACAGTTTGCTTCGTGTATCACAAGCATGCTCTTAAATATTATCCAGTTATAGGGTGGCGCCCTCCAAGTGGAGAGTGGAAATGAACATGTTGGTGTGGGTCATGCTTAAACAGTTCCAGCAGGACGTGTAAGGAGCTGTAGTTGGCTTTTTAATTGCTCAAGACTCATTCACAATTTGCTCTGCCCTGTTTCAGGCCTAATAAGTTTTCCACCCGGAGCAGCGCTCCTAGTGACCACTCAAGTTTGAGCGATTCTCAGCTGCTCTTCGGCTCCCAGTTCTGCCCGGAGAACGTGCAGTTGGCAGTGGCACCGCTGGAGCTGGGCACGCAGCTGGGACAGCACAACTCCCAGGACGTGAGTCTCGCTCTCGCTCAGCCCCGTGCAGGCACACAGCCACCATTCCAAGTCAATGGAAAATGCTGAAACCAGGTGGTAACGCTCACAAATGTTAGTAATGCTGGATTCGAGTTATCCTCTTGATACATAAATGTACTGACTATAACTGGACAAAGTAGCAACCTGGTTGGCCAAAAAACTAGTATTCATAACATGTTACTATAAATAATTGTTGAGATAGGTTTTATTTTCTTTATTCACATTTTTTTAATTACTCAAATAACATTAAATTACTCTCAGGCTAATGACTTTAGACCACCTAGCTATGGGAGTATATCACATCTATTTGTCTTTGAAAAATACTGTGTTCCTCTCCAGTAGCTTTTTGCAAGTGACAAAGTTATTCAGTATTTACTTCAGTACTGACTGAAAATTACCTTGTTGTACTGTTGTCAGGGCATGTGCTTGAATGGTTTTGGTTGAAAAGCTTCTACACTCAGAATATTTCTCCTGTGATTTCTAGTGTTACCAGCCTCACTAAAATAGTTCCTGCACCGCTAACAGATACCATCAGATCTGAATAAAGACACCTCAGAGCAATTATTAGGAAAGAGCTGTGTTGACAGCTCAGTGGCCCTAGGCTTTCCTTCAGCTCAAGTCCCTATCTGCTGTCCTCTGCATTTTGCCAAAGATCTTGTCTGTTAACTGCAACAGCTTTTCAGCAGACACAAAAAAGGAAATTCACTCTTCACGATGAAAGAAGAAAATATAACGGAATTTGCATTTTCTTACTTCTTAAGGAAAAGGCATTTCTATTTCAGTCACACAGTGTCTGGAAAGTTTATAGAATGAGGGAGGTCTTTACAGCTTTCATAACAATATTAAATTTCTTGTTCTGGAATGTTTATTGAAGCATGTGAAAAACTCATCCGCAGTCTGGTGATGTTGCTAGTTGGCAGCAAAAATGATGTCACCCACCAGGAAATTCAATAGGATTTTCTTTAGATTCCTGCACAGGGTTCTCCCGGTGACGATTCCAGGAGCACTAGAATTCATTTCTAGTCTCCATGTTGAACATACAGGCAAAAAAATCCACACCCCTGATAATCACAACCACCTGAAAATCCTCAAGATGAGAGAAAAGCCTGAGTCTGGAGGAATTCAGGATGGTCTCAATTCCACATTGAGTAGATCTAACAGGGCACTCTAAGTGAGCCATAATCTCATTAAATTCTTAATCTGCTCGTCCAGCCTAATCTGTCACATCTAATCGCTATGATCTCTGTCTGCGAAGTGCTGGGTACACAAATGGTTTTTCCTAATTAATGTTCTGATTATTTTTATCCTTTAACATTTTTCTTTCTTTTATGCAACAGAGCGAGCCCAGTATTTTTACCAAATACCAGACAAAACCACAGTTATTCGATGAAGACACAAAAGAAAAAGGTTCATTTATTTTTGGTGCAGGAAGGGTGAAAAGTGTCTTGGAAAATTTTGAATTGAATAAGAACAAAATAAAGGACAAATATGATCGGTATGTAGACATCTACTGGAAATTCTTTCTGTGCTGCTGGTTATCACTCCCTGCAGCTCCTTCTTCTCCTATTAAAAATCATACGTGACGTAGCTGCTTATTTCTCCAACAAAAGTATCTTTTCAGGTTTTAAATAATCTCTGACTGGAAAGAGTCACAGGATAAGAGAACAGGGTTTATTTGCAATGTGATTTATGTAACACACTCAGCCATAAGCCACAAGGAACAACATAATTCTAACCTGAATTTATCTTTGTCCTTCTTTATCTAATCAGCAGGGGTTTTTTCTGTATTGATTCTCTGCAAGAGCCTGTATTTCTCAAAATTTTATAGACTGTGTGGGGACTGATTAAAGGGACTCTGAGGTCAGCCTTCACGTTTAGGCCAGAGGAGGATATTGCCAAGCATGCTTTGTGCAGTGCAAGATGCAATGGTTAAACCTTTATAGATCTGCACAAATCTCTAGGAGTTTACTTGTATACAAGATTTTTATATTTTGAGTTTTTGGTAACAGACAAGTGTTAATTAGCTAATGTAATTTGCATCTGCTGTTTGTCAGATTTTAAGAATAAAATGCACAGATAGGTCCTAAAGGACTTTAAGGAACAAGCTACCATTTCGAGCTCAAAAATGAAATGAAATGGCAAACTCCCCAGTGCACCTATAAATAATTCTTGGCACTGTACATTTTGTAATGTAACATCCAAAGTGAAATGCATTGTTATTAAGAGCCTTTGATTAAACCATGCTATGTACCTCTCTCTCGTTTGCAAAGGGCACTACGCTTCTGATAAGGTAAAATTTGATTCCCTAGTACCTATTAGAGAAGAGGAGGATCTTTTAAGTGAATTATGAGAAATGAACAAATAGTTTTAAATGTTTAGGCAGAACTCTTAATTATCCTTCATTTCTTCTTTAAATGAATTATGCTTCCTCCTACACTCCAGACACACTCCCAGATTAGAAGCTTGTTTATGGAAACATCTATATTATCTTTACAAAGATAAACGTATAATTTATCAGTTTACATCCCCCGCAAGTTTGACTAATAAAATGAATATCTTCCTTTCCCTAAGGCTAGAAAGATTTCAGAAGCCTTGCTTAAATCTCATAACTAGACTCTACCTGGTCTCCACCTTTCTGGCTGTTGCAATTTGGATCACTACATGGTTGATTTAAAATGACCTGAACCTTCAGACAGGAAACAGGTTATCACTTTGCTTAGCAACCGCTTTTGCATTTTGGTTCGATAGGTTAATAATGAACACAGCCTGCTTCCTGGTAGGCTCGCTCGACTTAAAAGGACGCAGAGCAGAAGCCACAGGCATAATCTCAGGAGAAAAAGATTTGCAGTATTTGTTCTTCCTGACTTGGGCTTTGTTGATACTGAAGTTTTTCCTGTATTTTTCACCCAGTTATTTTAGTCCAAATACAACACTCATTTACCCAGCAACTGGCACATCACCCCTGCCGAGGCTGGGTCCTTCTGGAGCAGGTGGCATCGTGGTAACACTCCAGTAGCTAATAGACAGTTGTGTAAATGCCAACTAAAACTTTCAAACAGGCATAAATTCTAAGCCAAAAATGAAAGAGTTTAAAAAAATAATATAATTTCATGTATAGGAGATATATGTGCATGTGTATACACATGGTTTTTTATTACTCTACATATCAGAATCCATACTTTTGTAAAACAAGTAAGGGTTATGCTCGCTGAAGTAAGACTTTAAAGGGTTATGCCCCCTGAAGTAAGCACACTTCTGTGCTTAAGCCCTGCAGTGTTTCATGTCTCATGTTTACTGTAATCTTTTCAGTCTCTGCCTATTTCAGTAACTTACATGTCTCGTTTATGCTTGTTTTTTTTTTCATTTTAGAGAAGTATTAAGCACCTTTATTTCAAGTATCAAAGACAAGCTTCAAGGGGTAAGTTAATTCCAATTCATATTGCAGAATTATGCAGTTAGAAATGCTGCAAAGCATTCACCTTCTCTCATTTACTGTGCTGATATTTGAATTATTATGCTATTTGTCTTGAGCACTCGAGTACTTTATACCAACAATTGTCAATTTTTTTGCATATACCATTGTCTTTGTGGGCTGTCCGTAGGGTCGAGGTCTTCAGGGCCTTGCCTCATGGTCAGCAGTGGAATTCTTCTGGGTCTCTGGAGCAAAAAAGGGCTGTAATGGATGTCTGCAAATATAAATTCTTTCTTCCTTCAGTCTGCTCCTGGGAATAAGTTAGTGTGGTCTTACTGTCTAAAGGCGAAGGTGTCTCCCCCAACATTGTTATAATTATTTTGATTTATGTTATTATTAATGTTTTTTTACAGATTAGTATTGCTGTTTCAAAATCTGTTAAGACTTCTGCAACATTTCAGGAGCCTTTTGAGCCCTTCCAGATCTCCTTTGGGGTTGCAACCAACAGCTGGACAAACTGTTCCAAGCTACAGATAAATAACCATTTTCAGGGTGTTCCACGCCATGAGTTGAAGTAGTTGTTCTGTTACATTTGAGGCTGTGTTTCTGCAAACGAAGGAAGGGCAATGCATTAATTTTCTCGTTTACCTTTGTTTTGGAAGCTGCAAGCATGCTTGGACAAGTTTGGAGAAATGTTTGACTCAAGAAACCAATCTGTTTTGGAGCACCTAGAAACCATTTCCAAGACACGTAAGTCCTTTTTGTATTTCTGTTAACAGCAGAGGGCACAGTCAAACTGCTGAATGTCAACGTCTTGCCTCCAGGCTGGGGTGAACTAGGCAGGTCATGCCACTCACAGCAACCCTTCATAATGCAGAAAAGCAAATAAGACTTGTCCATGGTATGGACTTGCCTGTTTTTCCATTCCTTTTCTCTATTCTCTTGTGCTATGTCAGAGAACTTAGGTGTTGCATGGTCAGATGTCATGCAGGCATAGATAAATACACCTCTTTGGTTTTGTATTCTGCCTGAGTATGATCGTTTTTAGACTATCTGGAGCACTAATGGAACACACAGTAAAAATAACTTAGATATTTATATCCTGACTATCCAGTTTCGGTTTTTAGGGCTTTCTCAGATTTTCACGTGTTAGTTTGAAGTCTTCCATCCTTCTTCTACACTTGAAGTGATTGCGTATTAGATATGAGCAAAACTAGTACTGTTCATTTCTTGAGTAAGAAGCACATCGTGAAGCACACTATTGCCATGATAAAAAAGTGACTTCCCAAAAAAGCCAATAATGGAAAATGCTTTTGAACAGCTCCACCTCTGAAGTGGCTAGTCACAGCAGTTTTGACTGAGGGAAAGTGCTTCAGAGAAATTGTTTCTAATTGGCCTTAGATCTGAGCCTTTGGGTGTGTGTTACTTTTTAGTCCTGGCATTATTTTTTTATCAACACCCTGTCAGGACTCTGCTCTGTGCTTGCCCTACTCTGTGCAAGAGCAAGAGACTGGATTTAATACACACAAGAACTGTGGAATGAGTTATACCTTGAGACTTCAAGGCAGCAGACCTTCACAAAAGCACTGTAATATTTACTGGGCCACAAAACGGGGCTTCCACGAAGCACAGCTTTGACAGTTACCCTTTAACTCTGGTGCATTCTGCTTGAGGCTGCGATAGCTTCATTCGAAATACCAGTCTTGTTATGCTAAGAACACTCCCTTGCTGTGCTTGGCAAGTGCTCTTTGGTGGGACCTTAGCATAAGCAGAAATCTATCTGCTTTGGCCAGCACAACAAGCTTCCTATAATGCATTTGCCGACCTCCTAATTACTTCAGTGCCTCAACTTGTCCCCTCTGCAGCAGTACTCTGACTAATTTCATATACCTCTTGCACAGAAATTGTTGTCATGGCACTGAAAATCAAATCTATTGTTCACGATTGCCCCTCTTTATTCCATACCATTTGCTCAGCTGTCCTGTGTCTTTTCCATACCCGTTTTAAATAAATGTGCTTTGAATGAAATGAGAAACCTCCCAGAGGTGCCTGCTGCTAGATTTTCAAAGCAATTGAAAAGAAAAATTGGCACTTTCTGTAATGTATTATGCTGCAGAATGCTGAATATATAATGAAAATCATCACATACTCCACAATGTTGTTCTTTTTATATTTCTGGGAGGTTCAGCTGTCACTGGTTAATTGCTGATAAACACTGCCATTTGACTGATATCACAGTGACGGGTAATTAAGTTCCTACTAAATAAATACTTGTACTAGTGCCTTGAAAAGGTCCCTACTGAGGCAGTTTCTTTGAAAAAATGATATAAAATTCCAAAACTCAGGTGATAAAGAGCTACATTCAGAGCTGATAATGCACCGAACGCCAGTGACTGATGATACAGTCCCTTGGGATGTGGGTGACACGGTAGAGATGTGTTAAGCCATTGGCAGTGGAGGATTTCACATGTAGGAGAGGAATGCAGAAGATGAAGAGCCTCTCTTCAAAGAGAGAAGTAGCACACCAGGACATTCAAACAGCTCAGAAAAGCAAAGAAAGGTGGAACTTCAAATCAAGACTGTCTTTAAAAGCATGCAAGGAGTATCACAAGCCTTGTTTATAGCAGCGGGCAGCAAGCGCACTTGGCACCGTCTGCACAGGCACCGGGTGAGAACAAAACAGAAAATATTTTCCAAAATATATTTCCAAATGCTGTTGGGCTGGCGTGCTCTGCGCAGTAAGATTAAAAAATGTTCTCCCTTGAGGGTTTGCTCATATGTGCTTGCGCACAGTGGCTAGAGCTGTCTGGCACTGGAGATGGGAGAACATTTGCCTGAGCAGCTTCTGCAGAGGCACAGCTGCTCTGTTCCCTGCACACACCTCAGCGCGCTGTGCACAGAGATGGAAAGAGGCAAGCATACCCTGTGTCCTCAGTTCTGCCACCTTACATAAGGTTTTTCTAGTTGACTTGCCTGCTCATCATTTCCTTCTGATTTCAGCTCCTGTAACTAATTTATTCTTATATTTGTCTTATTTTCATTTATATACCCACACTACCATCAAAACTTTCTGGTTTTTAATACAAATCCCAATTTTCACAGCTCAGCCCTTGCTGAACTGCTTTGCTTTCCTGGTATCTGGTAGTTCCAGCTGTGACTACTTGTAACAGCCATATCCTCCGCACCACCTTGACTTCATTGCAAATGAGAAGAACATTACCAGCCATCACACCACAAGCAATCCTCTGATGCTCCTGCCAGCAAGGGTGGCAAAATAACATGAACTATGTCCCTTACAGAGGTAGGAGCTAGCAATTCTCTGACAAAATACAGTGCCTAGTGGGCAGTTTTCAAACATGATTTGCTTCGAGACTCTGGAAGCCCAGTAGCTGCTGGCAAGGTTTCCTGGGAAATTTGCTGTGTTTATAACAGTGGGATTTGAGCTTGTTTACTGTGAACAGCACGGCCCAGACTGGGACACTCAGTCCAGATTCCCTTATATTCTGTATCGATTGAAAAGTCAAAACATTTAAAACCTTTCCCGTGCAGGCGCTCACTAGCTGTGCAGCGACTGGCAATGAAAGTTGTTGAGATTAGGGACCTAACAAGACTCTAAAACGCCTCAGCATGGATGGTGAGAAGGTGTGTGGTTGTCTTGGTGAATACTGGAACTTCTCAATGCCACACCTGAGTGCTTTGTGCTCTACCTGCCAGAGAGCAGACTGAGACCAGGGCAGCTCATCCCATGGTTCTCTGTTGCAGATGCTTTCTGCCGTGCTGCAGAAGGGGAGCCAGGATAAGGAGGCACAAACCAGCTGACTGTTCAGGGTATACCTGAACAAGATGCAGCTGTGGCAGCTCAAATGTCTCACCCTCTGTCACAGCTCACTTACTGCCCAGAAAACACAGTGATCTACCGAGCTCCATAGCTGTCTTCCTTGCTTGTGTCTTACCAGTTTTATATAACCTCCTATTTCCCTTGCTGAACCGGAGTGTGGAGGAACCAATCTCTCTCCAAAGTGTTATTTAAAGCCTCTGCCCTGTCAGTGCCAATCTCAGGATGAGTTGCATAAATGATGATAGATAGGCATCAGAAGCAGTAGCTGTTTAATATTCCAAGGCTGGGAGGCTGACGCTCCCTCCCTTGGCTGCTCAGGCTGTAGTTTTCAGGTGTTAGGAGCGCAGCTGCACCCGAGTGCAGGCTGATTTGTGGGGAATGCTCTGCAGCACAGGGTGGCAGACCCACCCTGAGATCCTACAGCCTTTCATCTCATGCCAGATTTCACATTCCATATGTTATTAATGTAAACAGCATCATCCAAAACCAATGGTACAGCAAATCAAAACACAGCCATGTTCTATGTTGTAAAAAACTGCTTTGTTTAGAGTTAAACACCTTCAGAGGCACAAGTCTGTACATAAGCTACCCATTAACAGAGTAAAGATCTTCCCTCTATGATCAAGTTATTCAACAGCTATCTGCTGCAGGGTTTGTTTGAAGAAAACTTTCTCTGAAGCAGCCATTCTTGATCATTTTCAAAGACAAGAGACTTGACTAACAGGGTCTGATCTGATCTAGTTTGGCCATCTCAGAGCCTGATATTTAGGGCTAGATTAATGCTCATTTTTGTTTTGTTTCGTAGTGTTTGACAAGTCTGAACATTCCTCTGGTATGGGAGCCAGAGAGGGAAGGATAGTGCCCCTCCTCTGTACTGAGGGTTTTTTTCTGCAGAATACTCCTACACGTACAAATGAAACGCATTCAAAGGACTGGCTGTTGGTTGCTTGCCTGCAGCACGCTGAGTCAAATGTATGTGCAGATCACAAGCCCAGTGGATGCAGTGCTATTTTTAGAGTGAGGATACCATGTTGTAAAAGAACAGACAGATCAGGGAAATCAGAAAGTTTTAAAAATAATTCTGAGCTAAAATTAAGTGCATGAGGAAGAGCAGCAAGATGAGGTAAGCTTGATGATGCTGGCCTTCCTGTACCCTCGCTATGCAGAGATGGAAGGTGATGGAGTGACATGAAAGGAGTTTCCTCCTTCAGTCACTGCTGCTCTCCTCCTCTCTATAAGCTTGCAGGCCAGGAGGGGGCTGGCAGACTGCCCAAAAACCTATTCTTGGATTGCAGGTAGCCCTTATGTCTAACCAATGAGATGCAAAGACTAAAAAGACCCACTCAAACCTTTATTCCACTGTTTCAAACCCATCTGCAAGCCACAGCTTTCCTCTGGTGATCTGCAAAAAAAAAAAAAAAAGTCTAAATCTGTCAGAGCAAAAGACTAAAAGCTTAAAAACGGCGGAGACAGAGCAGGGGCAACCAAATTGCATGCAGCAGCAGAGAGCTTATTAGTTGAAGTAAGTGCAGATAAGCCTCAGAAATCAGCTGCACTCCTACAGAGAACAAGACAAAGCTGTGGGATGATGGGCATCCTAATAAAATGGAATAATTCCCCCTGAGGCTGGGTCCGGGAGGAGGTTTAACTTGACACATGTGAGGAAGATACATGGATGAGGCAATTGTAGGGCTCCTTCTCACAGATGAGAGCAGTGTGCACTGTTCCCAAGCACCGCTCCTTCGGAGGAAGGCAAATAAAGATTAAAATACAGCCTGACAGGGGCTCCCCGCTGTTCTCAGCAGGCGCCCTGTCCCTCGAACATCAGCCTCGCTGCACCTGAGCAGCACCTTCCACCCCGTGCCACCAGGCACCTCTGGTGTGCATGGCTGAATAAGCCAAACGCTTTCAATCTCCTTTCATAAGAGATTATCACCTAAGCACTTCAATTATCTTGTAGCTTTTCTCTGCACGTGTCCCAGTTCAATCGACTGGGACTGTGCGTGGGCTTCCAGCCACCCTGGGGTGCAGAGCCGTTCCCATCAGCCAGGGAGTGCACACCCTGCACCCCACTCTGCCCTGTCTCACTCCTAGCCCTTGGTGCTGGCATTTGTGTCTCTGTGTAACCTGATAATCACCTAAATGCCCACTGGCTTTTGCACCCAGGTGACTATAGCAGATTTTAAGCGGGTCTTGAGGAGCACCTTCCAAAGTCATCCCTTCCTCTCATGCCACTTCTCTCAAGAGCTGATGTCTTCCCTTTAATTGAGGCTTATCCACTTAATATTTCTCGGCTTTTTTTCATATTATGTGACAACTTCCACTGAAAAGCTCTGTTGGAATCTACAGAAAGGCCACTGCATTGCCTTTGTCTAAGAAGTCACCTCTCTTATTCTAATGTATTACTTTAGTAAGGCACAATCCACCTTTTATAAAATCTTGTTCCTTTTTATTCTGTTTCCCTCCATGTCTTTGAGTACTCTTTCCCTTAAAGTCTATTCTAAAACCTTGCACAGTATGAGAGCAAACTAGTAAGCCCATAATTGCTCAGATCTCTTTCCTTTCTTCCTTCCTAAATGTGCCTTTTTTAAATGCCCCTGGTTTTTCAAAGCCTTTATGATCACTTCTTCCCTGCCTCTCTCTAATAGTTTGTAACTCTTTGACCAATTCCATCTAGAGTTTGACAGGAGGGCATAGCTCACCGAGCTAATTAAATCCCTGCAAGCTTAATGAAAATAGGTGGGCAGGAGAAGGAGAGATCTCGACTGCCCTGTGGCTCTGCAGCCTGTGAACACACACCTCTGGGGCGAGAGATGCTGCACTGAAGAGCCGAGATAAATACTCCACGTGCAGGAATAGCTTCAGCCGGGCTTTCAGCTCCACCAACATCAAAGTCAAGCAAGCGCATTGGATCTTTAGCAAAAGAGGATTAATTAATTGCAGAGCTCTCGTTGGAATGCAGGCTTTATTCAGCTTTTTCTTGGACAGGGAGTCCTACTCCAGGACTCCAGAGTTTCAGTTATTCCAGCCTATTGGCTTAGCAATGCATTATTTTTAGCAGGAGAACTTTGCATCCTGTTTTGTTCCAACCAGCCAATGCTCCAACCCAGCCACACCAACTGTACACACCCTCCTGGGCTGTTCCCAGCAAAGAACAGACAAGTCTAGCAAAAAGTACTTTTTTTTCCATCCTAATTTACAATTTTAAAGAAAAACTTCCATAAGACTGCTAAGGATTTTTTCACCTCCCCATTCTTGTGCTGCAGCGTATCAGGCACAGCAGTGTCTCCTAGAAGAATAGCTTCATCTTCCTAGGGGAAGTCACATCATTGTCCAATCATATCACAAAAATAACTAATTTTTATCATTTTTTCAACAAGACTGACTGAAGCCAAGAGCATCTTTCTCCAATTTAAATCCTTCCAGGGTCTCCCTGCCCCTGCAGGACACTGCCGGGGTCCCCACCGCCTGGGCACAGCTCCCTGGTTCAGATGGTTTCTGACCCCATCTCTTCCTCTACCCAGCAACTATAAATTTCAGTTCTTTGCACACTCCTTTATAATTTCCCACTATCCCTTCAGGCAGCTTTCTTTCAGTTACCGGGCTCCTGTGTTTTTCAATCTCTGGATGCACTTCTAGCCATGACCCTCCTGAACTTCCCTCCTGTTATCAGCAATGATGTTCTTCCCATCACAGGTTCAATCTCCCATTTACCACCAGCTGTTTCCAGAAGAGGGCTGGTTATCCTGGGGTGGGTCAGCTATACTGTGGTCCCCCTCCTGTGGCCATGCCTGTTGTGCTGTTGGCAAACAACTGAGCCTCAGCCTTCCTTGTGCTGAGACAACTGCCTCTTGCAGCTCCACGTAGCCGTTCATCTCCAGCTGCTGTATTAATAGAGCACAGTAAATGAGGTTTGGCCTATACACAACATCTTATAAATTTCAAATGCTTTGCATTAAACATCTACCCTATTGTTCATCGCTCGAGGCTCGGGGAGATCTCAGCGGGCGAATCACCAGGGTTGCACAGCAGAGTGAAGTATTTCAGGCCAAGCCATGGAGGAAGTAGCAATAGTATTGATAGTACTTTATTCACATTTACAAATGAAAGACCAAATGTGGTTTTTATTGATTTCCCTGTTTAGTGCAAGATGCTCTTCAAAGTCACTGTGGCTCGGTGCTGAAAGCTCTAGCAGATAAAAGCCAAATGGAGCAGGCACTGCTGGAGATGGAGCGGAGACTTGCAGCCGTAAGTGCAGAAATTAATCTTTTATTCTGAATCTTCGTTCTGAATTTCTGCCGCTTCTTTAAAACACTCACTGAATATTAAATTGCCTTCAAATGCTGGATTATAAACTAGGCTGCTCCTGTTGTAATGAAGGGAGAAAGACGTATTAAAATGCTAATTCTGGGTCGCATACTGCCTGATGCTCACCCAAGAACTTGCAACAGTGCTGCAAGCTCTGGGGAAGCCCTGGACAGTGAGCAGGGAGCCCAACAGTGCCCTGTCGTGGCATGCCAGGGTGGAGCACTGCTCCCTCACACTGGTGGCGCAGTGCATGTCTGCGAGGGGACAGCAGTGCTTTCTCCCTTCAGCAGGATGGCTTCCCGGGGAAAAGAATAAAAAAAGAGGTGAAAAAGGAACAAGTGAGTGGCAGAAACAAAAGAAAATGAACTGTCAGAAACCTCCTGGGCAGGTCCGGTTTCTACAAAGACCCTGCTGCAAGAATTGCTTTCAGCAAGGATGTGTCATGCCAGTGCGTGAGAAGGAAGCACTCCTGGGAGAAAGGGTGTCACAGTGGGTTAGAGATGTGCCCCAACCCCAAACCTCGTACTTTTGGGACAGTTTGAGACCATGTATTACACAGGGAGATAAAAATTGCTGTCTTTGGGTTGATACACGACTTAAGGTGTTCAGCTGACACATAATACCTAGAAGCTCCTTGTCTGAATACTATTATTGCACTGTTTAATGCAGTTAGATTTGCAAATTTAATGCAAATGCAGTTGCTTACTGCTTCTGCTCTGTTCACTGTCTCCCCAGAAAGATGTGGAGATTCTGGATGTGAAATCCAGTGTCCAGCAGCTGAAGGAGAGTCTGGAGACACTGCCGGCTCAGCTGAGTGATCGGCACCTGAAGCTGTGTGAAGAACTTGGCTTCCTGAAGCTCCCCAACACCTTAGCCGAGCTGCACGAGTTCATTTCCAGTGCCAGACCCCCACCCCACATGGCAGATAATTCTTCCCAGACCTCCCCTGGCCCGTGCCAGGGCTGTGCTCAGGGTAAGAACACTCACTGGCCCTGCTGCCAGGGCAGGGGGCTTTGTGGCTCCTTGGATCAGCCTCCATCTCCCCTCATGTCATCGGGAAAGCAGCACGGACACTCCGCCACGAGGAACCAGGGCACCGGGAACAGCGTACCTGACGGTGACCTGAACGCAGCTCCAGGAGGGAAAGTCAGTCCCACTGCTGCAGCAGCGCACGGCAGAGCAAACACCTCTGTGCAGGAGGTGAAATATGGTTCAGAAATAACGAGCAGTGCTAACCGTCTCTGCCTGTGCTGCGCTAGCAGTCACTTTTCTGCAGGCAGTCAGAAGAAACACTGTTCTGTACCGCAGGAGCTGCCTCTACGAACTCCGCTGAGGAAGGCGATCAGGAGAGGCACTCGAGGATTTGGAACCGTGACACCGTCACAACAGAGGCAGCCTCAGCTTTGCCACCTTTCTGTACAGAAAGATGTGTCTGAGCAAACAGACGATAACCTGTCCACAGACATTGAAGTGGAGAATACAGCTGTCGGGAGCAAAGCGAAACAGAAGCCAACAAGGATCCCCTGGAATAAAGCAATGGGGAAGAAGAAAATGTGCCCTGCTATGAGAAAAGGGGAGCTCTCTCGACGTGCTGATGGTGGGCTGAGGCAAAGGAAGGCAAATGGCATTATTGAGTTGGAAAGCTCCAGAAAAAAAACCCTTCCCAGATACATGGTTGCCTTCAATTTAGAGAGCTCTAATTCAGTTTTTGCAGCCCCTAGTCAGCAGCTCCTCAGCAGCGCTCAGTCGAGGCTCACAAAGAATTTCCCATCAGTGCCTTGCTCCAACAAAAGCCTGCAACAACTTGCAGACAGGAGGAAGAAAAGTTTGGAAATTAAAAAAAGAGCAAATGTTTCTGGTGTAAAACATAATTTCTGGGATTCCTCTCCCCAGCAGAATGTACTTTCCCTGTGCAGCTCAGTAGGTGAAGATCAGATGAGCTGCTTCAGTCTCCAAAGCCCTGCAAGCTCTAAGAAACCACATCCTGCCAATACCCTGGCTCAGCAGAATATGGCCTGTTGCTCTTTAGATTTTGATAGTGATTATTCTGACTGAGGGGGTTTTGTTTCATGTTTGGAGTCCTCAGCACAGCCTTGGCCACCTCAGTTGCAATTTATTCCTTTAGATGTGTTACCTGCTCAGTCAGAGACAAGGCTCATGCCTGGATGTTTGAAAGTCTTTTTGCCCAGGCTGATAAATTGTAAAGGACAGTGTTGGATCTGAGGGAAAGCCCTCCCATAGCTTGGAAAACTGATGGGATCTGTATTACTTTACCTCCCTGCTCCCAGCAGAGACGCCGCAGGCTCCAGTTACCGTCGTATTTACACAGCAGAGAAGCACCTGTGGAATCTGCCAAGACTCTCACTGGGGAGGAGAGGGCTGGCAGAGCACAGACGTGCAGCTTGATCAGATTTAACACTGAGATCTACTTTTCAATGCAGTGGAGGTAACAGAATCTCTGTGGCCACAGGCTTTACTCTGTTTCTCGCTTATAGTCGCTATGTTGGTTTTCATGTCTGGAAGTTCAGGTTTTCAGCTCCCTAGGCAGTAGGAACATTGTTCCGGTTGATTTTTATAAGGTTCAGATTTGTCCCAGGAGTTGTGAGACTTGGACAGGGTCAGGTTTAGCTAAGGAAAGAGGAATCCCAGAATCTCAGGTTCATCAGCTATTGCATTTCTTCTCCTTTAAGGCTGAAATTTTTTTGTTTCAGAAAATTCGGGAAATTATTCAGTTCCTATCTTATTTGCCTTATATATCTCTTAACTAATTAGGGAATTCTCCAACACTCACTTTTCAAGGGCACTGGTTCTCAAACAGAAGCCAAGAGATGTGACAATCATATTCAGCAGATGGTGGATAGTTCTCAGCCTCCAGAACCTTGCACCTCTCAAGTGAGCAGATGCTCCACACATGCAGATTTCCAAGTCAGACAGGACCAGCCTGCCCACCTACTCTGGCATTTATAGCACTGGGATCACTGGGCAGCCCCAGTTCCCACCAAGCGATGCTTGCCAGGGTACCCAGCTGTGACTTCTTCAGGCATTTGTATCACGTTTGATTTTTGATCTGACACATTATCATCAAAAGAAGCATTTCGGTGTTGATGAAACAAGTCTGTTGCCACAAATCCAACTGGTCTGAGCTTGTCATCCCAAGCAGGGGAGACTGGGATCCCTGTTTCCTGGCTTTAATAAACTCATTGTGTCTTCACAGAAGTCCAGTATCGTTGCATTGTTTTTTCAGGAGAGGCAAGATCCAGTTTCAGCTGTTTAACTCCCCTGGATCGTGGAACTGGGAAGATTGAATTTTTTCAGCTCCTCTCTGTTGTTTGAAGAAGGAAACCACTGCCCTGGCAGTTCAGCATCGGTTCGGTGATGCTAATTAGCAAGGAGAAGGTGTGGGGAGACACCAGAGCCTTGGGACCCCCAGCTCAGTGAAGGGGGTGGGTGACAGCAGCCATTCATTTTACATCCTAACCCCCCCCCGCCACTCCCCGCACCCATCTCTCCAGCATCCCCAGCAGAGCCTTTCCTGGGCAAAACCTGCTCCTCGGGGCTCCCCATCTCTGCTTTCCGGGGTCCACAGGGACGAGAACAGGCCCCTGTGCAGCCTGAACACTCCTGGCTGTGCTCAGCGAGCACAGCGGCACATGGCTGAGCTTGGAGGGACCTCTGGAGGTGTTTGCAAGCCCCTGTGCGGAGCCAGAGCAGGCCCTGGCTTTCCTGCACCCCAAGGATGGAGCATTCGTGCCATGGGGAGCAATGCGGGGCTGCCCCGGGGACCCCCACAGCCCAAACATGACCCTACACAGTGGGGTCCCAAACAAAATACTCAAACCAAGGGGGTGTTAAGGCAACAGCAGCCAGTGATGCTCCCCCGCCGCCTACCACCTTCTCAGGAGAGTGGGGCGAAGCCCCAAGGTGCCACCCCAGCTCTGGGCATGTGTTTTCTCCAAGCCTTTGCCACCACGGGGCCGCGGGGGATTTGTGGGTCTGATCCCACCTTTCACCAAAGCTCCCCGGGGAAGATGCTGAGGATGCTCCCCGAGCAGCACAGCCGCGAGGGACCACGGAGGGAACAGGATGGCACCAAAAAAATGCACACAGTGATCATCAAGGAGCAAAACTGGGCTTTGGGCTCTTCATGGGCATGTAATTGGGGCGGTTTTCTCCTAAACTGTGTTTTTGTCCTGCTTCCCTGGGGAGAGCCCAGGAGAAGGCAGAGGGCAGTGGCCAAAAGCCAGTGAAACCCAGGCGGCTGCCGGCACAGGGGTGTGAAAAAGCAGGTCACATCCTCGCCCTGAGTCCCCAGCTGTGCAGGCAGCCGCTGCGGTGACAGGGAGCGGGACTCTCATCTTTTCATCTGCCAGTGAGTCACTCGGCAGAGGAGGAGACCACTGACGGCACTGAGGATGCGGAGGTGGCTGCTGCACCCGTGCCTCGCGCTCGAGGCACCCTGGCGACTGTGCTGCACAGGGCACGGGCAGCTCCCTCCCCGCAGCCCCACCGCACGCTGGGCACCGCGGCTGCTCCGGCCGCAGGGTGAGGCCAGCGGTGATGCCTGGCAGCACCCTGGTGCCAGCCGACCTCCCTGTCCCTGCCGCAGCCTGGCTGTCCCTCCGCACGGCCTCCCCGTGGCTAATCCCCAGATTAGCTGCCTGCCCTGCATGCTTTGTGGGCGCCCGCGCAATTCCCCAGACCCTGCGCTCTGCCGCCCGCTGCAGCCCCTGGACATGCCGCCTGTGCCCAGGACAGAAACACCCGTGTGCCCTCGGGGAGCCCAGGGGTGGCAGGGAGCAGCACGGGGACACTGCTGCCATGGGCACCTGAGGTGCCGCGTGTCCCCGCTGGCCTGGGCAAGAGGAGAGCAATGGCAGTGACAGAGGGAGTCAGGGCTGTGGAGGCTCCGGTACAGCCAGAGGGAGATGGGGTGCAGGCAGGGAGATGGGGTGCAGGGAGGGAGAAGAGATGCAGGCAGGGAGATGGGATGCAGGCAGGGGGATGGGGTGCAGGGAGAGAGATGAGGTGCAGGGAGAGAGATGAGATGCAGGCAGGGAGATGGGGTGCAGGGAGAGAGATGGGGTGCAGGCAGGGAGATGGGGTGCAGGGAGAGAGATGAGATGCAAGCAGGGAGATGGGATGCAGGGAGGGAGAAGAGATGCAGGCAGGGAGATGGGGTGCAGGTAAAGAGATGGGATGCAGGGAGAGATGGGATGCAGGGAGAGAGATGGGATGCAGGCAGGGAGATGGGGTGCAGGCAGGGAGATGGGATGCAGGGAGGGAGATGGGATGCAAGCAGGGAGATGGGATGCAAGCAGGGAGATGGGATGCAGGGAGAGAGGTGGGATGCAGGTAGAGATGGGATGCAGGCAGGAGGATGGGGTGCAGGCAGGGAGATGGGATTCAGGCAGGGAGAAGGGGTGCAGGTAAGGGGCCGGGGTCTGTGTGGCGGCCGCTCGGCAGCACCGCGGGCCGGGGTGACTCGCAGCGCAGGCCCTGGCAGGGCCGGCATCCCTCCAGCAGGACGATGAAGCTCATTAGCTAATTACCCCCGGGCTGGCTTTGCCCCGGGGTGCCCGGTGCGGGGCGGGCGGGACGCGCCGGAGGACGCCCCCCCCCTACACCCACCCCCCCCGCCTCCTCTTCCCCGGGTCCCGCGGAGCCCGGATTCCCGGTTTCCCCCCGGTGCGGGCGGGTTCCCGCGGCGCGTGACCGCCCGGCGCCCGCCCCGCCCCGGCACCGGCCCCGGCACCGGCTCCGCAGGTCAGCGGGGAGGGGGGTCGGGGGCCTCCCGGGCCGCGGAGGGAGCCGGGGGGGGGGGGGGGCGGGGGGCGCCGGTACCGGGCGGGGCGGCGGGAGGCGGCGGGAGGCCCCGCTCCGCCCCGCGGCTCCGCAGCCCCTCGGCCCCGGTACCGGTACCGGCCCGGCGGGGGGAGACGCGTGTGAGCGGGGCCGGGGGCCGATCGGGGTGCGGGGAGGGGGGGACGCGGCAACGGGAACCGGGAGAGACCGAGCGGGGCCGGCGGCGGGGACAGCGAGGGAACCGGGGATGGGGACACCGGGATGAGGAGGCGGGGATGGAGGCACCGGGGATGGAGACGCGGGAACGGGGGCAGCGGGAATGGAGACACGGGGATGGGGACACGGGGATGGGGACACGGGGATGGGGACACCGAGGATGGGGACATCGGGGATGGGGACAGCAGGGAGGGAGACATGAGGATGGGGGCATGGGGGGCACCGAGGATGGGGATACAGGGAGCACCGTGGATGGGGACAGTGAGGATGGAGACACCGGGATGGGGACAGCAAGAATGCGCACACCGGGAATGGAGACCCCGGGAATGCAGTCACGGGGATGGAGCACCAGGGAGGAGACACCGGAGCCGGGATGGCGGGGAGGCAGCACCGGGGATGCTGGGGGCAGGGAGCGCTAAGCACCAAGGAGCACCAGCACCGGGGATACCGGGATGGGGAAAGCTGCGAATGGGGCCACCGGCAGCAGGGCCAGGAGGGATGGTGGCAACTGGGAGCAGGGCCCAGGGTCAGCAGAGCTGCTGGCTCTCTCCCCGGCAGCGGTTTCCCATGCTGGTGGTGTGAGGACCCCAGCAGGTGCGAGCCCCCCCAGCAGGTGCGAGCCCCCCCAGCAGGTGTGAGCCCCCCCAGGAGGTGCGAGCCCCCCCAGCAGGTGTGAGCCCCCCAGCAGCCGCCGGGGTCCTGGCTCACCAAGCTCTCTGTCACTGCAGGGCCAGCGGGGCACACACCATGGCCACGGCACAGCTCGTCACCTGGGGGCTGCTGCTGGCCGCCGGGGTCTCCTCCGAGACCCAGAGGACGCCGCCGGTGGGGCTGTCCCCAGGTGGGACCCCGCAGCGGGGCAGGGAGCCCCTGCACGACCCTGCCTGGGGACAGCAGTGGCCTGGCCCATCCCTGGCTTGGGAGGTGTCAGGGGACCCAAGTGGCGCTGGGGACCTCGGGGACGAGCGCTGGCGCCGTGGCAGCCCCGTGTCCTGGTCCCCGTGGCCGCGGGCAGGGGATGCTGCCCGGGCACCCCTGGAGACGGGAACCAGCGGGACAGGCGGTGGCACCAGGGCCTGGCGGGACGGCGATGAGGCTGTGGCCATGGTGGAGGAGCCGCTCGTCACCTGGAGAGGACACGAGGCCAAAGGCCAAGACAGGCCCCGCGGAAAGACCTGGTTGCCCTACAGCGCTGTGCTGGGGACACCGGGCCCCGAGGTGCCCACAGACACGGGGACAGGCTCCCCGGGGTCACCCTGGGAAGGGGAGGGACCATCCCCGGCTGGGCAGAGTGTCACCCCCAGCCCTCGGCCAACTGTGTCCACCATCGCCCTGACCCCCACGCCAGCAGTGGGGACAGGGATGGGGACAGCAGATGCCCACGCAGGGGGACAGCCAGTGGTGGCAGGACCCGCGACAGCCCTGGGCATCCCCCGGGACGCGCAGCTCGCACCAGCCAGCAGCCAGCTGGTCCCCCTGGGCACTGTCCCTGTCCCCCAGCCTGATGGCACGTGGCCAGCCCACGGTCCCCATGCCACCACACAGCTGGTGGGCAGACAAGAGGACGTGGGGGGGACCCCCAGCCCCTCCCCAGCTCTGCCCAGCTCTGCGTCGCGGCTGCTCCCCACGGCTCTGTCCTGGGGGCTGGCTGAGCCCTGGACCCGGGTGCTCCCGGCCCACCAGCGCGGCACCCGGAGGGCTCCGCTCAGCCGTGCCACTGCCAGCCCTGGGGACATAAACCCTCACACGGACCCCAGGCCGACGGGGCCGCAGGGACCTCACCCTGCCTTTGGCACCGGCCCCGCGTCACTGCCAGCCTCCAGCATGGCCCCTCCTGGCACCCCTGGCACAGGTAGGAGCCAGCACAGGGTGGGGGACTGACTCCCTGGTGGGGACTTGAGCCCTTGCAGGTGCCACCGCCTGGCTCTGCCCTCTCTCTCTCGCAGGGCTGCTGCCCGAGGAGGACGTCGGCTCCCCGCAGCGGGTCCGGGGAGCTGTGGGCCCCGTGAGAACCCCAAATGCCTCCGAGGCCATCCCACAGCCAACGCCACGTCCCACCGGAGGGACAGCCAGGACCAAGCACTCAGGTGAGCCCCATCGACTCGGTCCCCAGTGGGGAATGCCACGGGAGCCCATCCTTGGGGCATCGGGGCTGGGCAGGGGGATGGCAGCTATCTTGGGCTGCCCAGCTGGACACGATGACACCTTCAATCAGGATTGTGCCCGGCAATGGCTCTAATCTACTCTGAGATTAGTGCTAAGTGCCCAGTGGGTGGCATCTTCCCCGGGAGGGTCAGGGATGTGCCCAGGTCCATGCCAACCCCTGGTGGGCGCTGCGGCCACTGCATCCCGGCCATGGGCTGCAGGTGGGGGGTCACCAAGCCACGTGTGTGGTGTCCCTCAGATAGAATCATAGAATCACCAGGTTGGAAAAGACCCATCAGATCATGGAGTCCAATCATTCCTATCAATCACTAAACCATGTCCCTCAGCACCTCATCCACCCGTCCCTTAAACACCTCCAGGGAAGGTGACTCAACCCCCTCCCTGGGCAGCCTCTGCCAGTGCCCAATGACCCTTTCCTTGAAAAATTTTTTCCTAATGTTCAGCCTGAAGCTCCCCTGGCGGAGTTTGCGGCCATTCCCTCTCGTCCTGTCCCCCGTCACTTGGGAGAAGAGCTCAGCTCCCTCCTCTCCACAACCTCCTTTCAGGTAGTTGGAGAGAGCAATGAGGTCTCCCCTCAGCCTCCTCTTCTCCAGGCTAAACACCCCCAGCTCTCTCAGCCGCTCCTCATAAGGCCTGTTCTCCAGCCCCCTCACCAGCTTCATTGCTCTTCTCTGGACTCGCTCCAGAGCCTCAAAATCCTTCTTGTAGTGAGGGGCCCAGAACTGAACACAGGATTCAAGGAGATCCCCATTGACCACCTGTCTCCTTCCTCCTGCAGACACCCCTGGTCCCGCAGCCCCCTCGGCCACCTGGAAGCCGGCAGAGGCAACGACACCACCAGCCCCCCGGCATCCATCCACACGGCAGCCAGAGCCCAGCCGACCCTCCCTGGCACCAGGGGCCAATGCCACAGGGCCGCGGTGGCCCGAGCTGTGGCGCCGGCTGGGCTTCTCCTGGGATGCCCACGTCTACGGGGTGGCCACCGTCTTCCTGCTGCTGGCTCTGTGCTGCCTGGCTGGGCTGGTAGGGGCGGCCACCCTGCGTCCCCCGCACCTGCCCCACGTTTTAGGGGCGCATGGGCTGCTGCTGGCCGCCTGCCTGCTGCGGGCCACCTTCCTGCTGCTGGACCCCTATGGGGCGCGAGGCCGCCTGCCTCCCCGGGCACTGCTGCTGCTCAGCACAGCCCCCTTTCCCCTGCTGCTCAGCGCCTTCGCCCTCCTGCTCCAGCGGCTTCAGCGCCTGGCCCAGCTGCGGCTGCTGCCGGCGTGGCTGCGGGCGCTGCCAGCGCTGGGGGCAGCTGCCACCCTGCAGATCGGGGTGCTGGGGGGCGCAGACCTGCTGCCCCCCCGCCTGGGCTCCACGGCCGCGCTGGGGCTGCAGGCACAGGGCTGCGGGGCTGGAGCCCTGCTGCTGCTGGGGGGGCTCTGGGGGTGCTGGCGGGTGCTGCGGGCACCCCAGGAAGGGCCAGGGCTGCGGCGGGGGGCTTGGGCGCTGCTGGCAGCGGCGGCGTTGGGGCTGCCGGTGTGCGGGCTGCAGCTCTACAGCGCCCTGTGGCTGCGGGGCGTCCTGGGCACCCCCGGGAGATTCTCCCGGCCCGGCTGGGCAGCACAGTTCTGGCTGCGGGTCGGCGAGCTGGGCATGGTGCTGGCACTGCTGCCGGCCGCTGCCGAGCTGCCCTGCTGCCGCTGCCACCGCCGCAGCCCCACCGGCCACTCCTGCTGGGCCAAGGCGCTGCGGTACTTCTGCACCGGCCGCAAAGCTGAGGCGCCCGAGTACCCCAACAACTGCTACGACTGGGGTGGCGGCAGCGCTGGCCCAGAGCGGGCACCCACCAACGACATCTCCAAGAGCCTCATTCGCAACCCAGCGGAACAGCTGCCCCTGCGGGCGCTCAAAGACAGCAACGAGGCCTGGGCGGCCGCTGCTGGGATGCCGGGGCTCAGCCCCAAGTGCCCCAACGCGGTGGTTGCCCGCTCCTGTGCTGCCTTCGAGCAGGGTTCGTCCCCGTCGCTGGGAGAGCTGGCCTTCCGCCCACCGTCGCCCATCGACCTGCGCCGCAGCATCGACCAGGCGCTCTGCCGTCGGCACCTTCTGCATGACAGCCTCTTCAGCCAGACCCGCCGTGGCTCCGGCACCTCACTGCACAGCTCCCTGGCCCCTGCCCAGACCCCGCGCCTGGGGCGCATGGCGCGGTGCAGCTCGCTGACAGAGCTGCCTGGCCCCCGGCAGCAGCCCCCTGGCACCGTCACCGTCACCATCACCGCCTCGGCCAGCTCACTGGACAGCAGCTCACTGAAGATCAGCTGGAATCCCTGGCGCCACGGGCTGTCCTCGCCAGACAGCCTGCCCCTGGACGAAGCCCCCAGCCGCGCGCCCCTCCTGGTGCCCGCCGTGCCCCCCAGCTGGGAGCATGAGGGCCCCCGCAGCTTCCCGGCTCTCGGAAAGGCGACGGACACCCGCAGCCTCTCCAGCGACACCATCGAGCTCTGAGCTGGGGAGCTGCGAGGACGGGCAGAGACTGGGGGCGCAGGGGATGAGACCAGCAGTGGGGACCGGGGGCCTGATCCTGCACCCCTGCAGAGCAGGGAAGGAGGGAGGAGCTGGACTGGGCAGCTCCGTTTGTGCCAAACCAGAGAAATAAAAGTTTTATGTTGGGAGGTAGCCCTGTTGGTGTGCAGAGACAGCGGTGAGCAGCAGCACCCCCAGCCCCACCCCAGCCCCCTGCCCCAAGCAGCCGGGTTGGGTGTGCAGAGCTTTATTTCCTGAGATATGGACACACGGACAGATAAGCACACCCCGACGGACAAACCACAGACAAATGCAACGGCCACGCTCATGCATCTGGCAGTGCCCCCCGCTGCCAGCACGGCACCCTGGGAGCAGCCCCCGCCCCGCTGCCCTGCAGGAGCCCCCAGCCCCGCCAGCCTGGGAGGGGAGAGACGGGCTCTGCACAGGGATGGGGGGAGGAAGGAGTGGAGGGGCAACTCTCCCAGCCCCACGGCGCAGGGCAGAGGGGGGACCCAGCCCCCACTGCCCCACAGTGAACAGTCTTACGAGGAGGACACACCAGTGAGCCCAGCCCAGGAGACGCTTGCTGGTCATGCAGCACAGCCGAGCTGTGCCAGCATCACCACCCTGGCACCTGGCAGTGCCGCAGCACCCCCCTAAATCTGCCACGGCGCTGGGCCTGTCCTCCAGAGCACAAGGGGCTGGGGCAGCATGCTGTGTCCCCCCCTCACTGCCGCTCTGCTCGGCATCACCGCGCTGGCCAGAGGGAGCTGTGCAGGAGCTCCCCGGGGACCAGGCACCCCTGCCTCGTTCTGCCGGGAGGGTGGTGAGACCCTAGACTATCGGGGCTGGGGGATGCATGCAGGGCACAGCACCGCATGCAGGATCTGGCCTCAGCAGCCCCTCCTTGGGGGGGCAAGTCCCGCACCCCTGGCTGAGCCTTCACCCCCCAGCCCACAACTGGTAGCCCCAGAGCTATCTGCCCTTCATGAAGCCGTCGAGAACGCGGTCACTGCGGTCAGAGAGCCAGTAGCCAGCCATGGCAGCCACGGCACCGATGAAGATGGCAGTGAAGACCATGTCACCCTTGGCCGCCAGCGTGGCGAGGGCACAGATCATCACACCAAAGAACATCTGCTGCAGCACCACCACCTCGTCGTCGGTCACATCGTCAAAGAAGCCCTTCTCCGGGGCGTCTGCAAGGACAGCGCTCATGGCGGGGCACGGTCAAGGGGGGCGAATAGCCCCCCATGCCCCTTGCCCACAGCCCGAAATCCCCCTGCCACATCAGGCCATACCAGGGGGTTTGTCCTCCACGCATTGTCCATCCCGCCGGACGTGGCCACTGGCGCAGACGCAGCGGTAGCTGCCCTCCGTGTTCTCACACACCTCCTGCACCCCCGTGCACACCGGCTCCTCGGCGCTCGCACACTCATCCACGTCTGTGAGGAGAGGCAGAGCTTGGACAGGGCTCGGGCTGTGGGAAGGAGACAGAGCTGACCCCCGCCTGCAGAAGCCACTCACCCAGGCACTTAGCTCCATCCCGCCAGTAGCCCTTGTTGCATTTCTTGCAGCGAGCCGGCCCGGCGCCCATGCAGCCGATGCAGGCTGTGGAGCAGTCTGCCGTGGGGAGAGGAGCTGGGATCACTGCTGGAGACCCCTCCCGGCCCAACCTAGGGCAGGGGGGGATCCCTGAGCACAGGGGAGCTGCTCAGACAGAACCCCGTCCTCCTCCGCCTGACCTCGGCACTCGTAGGAGCCCTCCGTGTTGACACAGAACTGGTTGGCTCGGCAGTGCGCCATCTCCGTGCCACATTCATCGATGTCTGCAGGAAAGCGAGGGTGGCCTTGCTGAGCCCCAGCTCTGGGGACACAGCCACTCACATCCCCAAGCCCAGAGCTGTGGCCACGGGCCCTGAAAGCATCTGCCGTCCCCTCAGCCCTCACCAATGCAGCGGTGCTCGTGCAGCACCCAGCCTCTCTTGCAGCGAAGGCAGCTGGAGTCCTCTGGCCCCGTGCAGCGCCCGCAGGCCCGGTAGCACTCTGTGGGCACGGCAGGGATGGGTGCGGGCAGGGCAGACACCCAACCGCACACCCCCCATCGCCGCCAGCTCGGCTCCCCGCCTACCAGCACATATCAGGTGGCTCTTGTTCCGCGAGGCCTCGTAGTAGCCGTCACCACACTCGGCACAGAAGGGGCCACCGTAGCCCGGGCTGCAGACACACAGGCCAGTGCCGCGGCGCGTGCCATCACCATCGCATCGCCCGTTGCCGCTGCAGGGCTGCTGGGGGCCACCAGCACAGGCTGCACAGGGAGAGACCAGCCGGCTGGCAGCCGGGTTTGGAGCACGCCAGAGGGACCCCCGGGCCCTTCCAGCATCCCACGGGCACCCCACTCGCACGGCAGCTACTCACGTTGGCAGTCAGGGCCGTAGGTGCCAGGCGGGCAGCACAGCGCCAGCCGGTCCATGCAGAGCCATTGGAAGAAGTCAGGATGCTGCTGCCGCCTGGGGAGAGGGGACACACAGCTCTCAGCCCCCTGCCATCCCCGTGCCCCCGTATCCCTGTCCCCACACTCACTCGTGGAACCACCACTGCTCTATGTGCTCCTCGCTGCGCTCCAGCAGCTGGTGGCAGGCGAAGTCAGAAGGGGCGCAGACGCCCTCCAGCACCTCCAGCAGACGGGTCTCGCTGTGGTGACAGGGAGTCAGGGTGAGGACGTGTCCCATCGGGGCAGCTCAGGCCCCCCCCGATCCCCTGGCTGGGGGGCACCCACCTGTGCTGGTACTTGGCCAGCTTCTCCTCCTCCCACGCTGTGTTGCCCCCACCAAAGCCTTCGTGCTCCGTTCGCTCCAGGCCCTGGGCAGGCATCGGAGGGGGGCGGTGCAGGTGTGGGACTCCCAGTAACCCCTGTCCCTGCAGGGTCCCCCCTGGCCTGCCCTTCCTCACCCCAGCAACCCTAAATCATCCCAGGGACCCCGACCTGCTGCCCTCTGCTCTCTCCAAATCCCAGCTGCTGCCCCTTCAGACACCTCCTGCCTCTCCAATGTCCCCCCCCAGGCACTGTCACCACCTTGTCCCCCTGTGTGCGCTCCCTGCACCCCCCCTCAGCCACGTCACCCTACCCAGGAGCCACCCCCCTGTGTCAGGCCACCCCCAGCCCCACAGGCTGCGTGTCCCCCACGTCACCCTCATTCCTCCCTGCCTGCCACACGTGTCTCCCCCCACCACCCATGTCCCATGCTTATCACTGATGTCCCCCTGCCTGTCACCTGCATCCCCCTGCTTGCCACCCACACCCCTTGGGTCACCCTTGTCCTCTCTGCCTGTCACCCACATTCCCCCTGCCCGCCACCCGTGTCCTCTTCATCACCTGTGTCCCCTTGCCTGCCATCCATGTCCCCGCCTGTCACCCATACCCCCCCATCACCTGTATCCCTGCCTGTCACCCAAGTCCCCTTCTGTCACCCAAGTCCCCCCAACACCCGTGTACCCCCCTGTCACCCACGTCCCATCACCTGTGTCCCCCCCTGTCACCCACGTCCCATCACCTGTGTCCCCTCCATCACCCAAGTCCCCCTCCGTCACCCATGCCCTCCCAATCACCCGTGTGTCCCCCTGTCACCTATGTACCCCTCCGTCACCCATGTCCCCTTCCGTCACCCATGTCCCCCCCATCACCCAAGTCCCCCCCTGTCACCCAAGTCCCCCTCTGTCACCCGTGTCCCCCTCCGTCACCCGTGTCTCCCCCAGTCACCTATGTCCCCCTCCATCACTCATGTCCCCCTCCGTCACCTGTGTACCCCCGTGTCACCTCTGTCCCCCCCTGTCACCCACGTCCCCCTCTGTCACCCATGTCCCATCACCCAAGTCCCCCTCTGTCACCCGCGTCCCCCCGTCACCTATGTCCCCCTCCATCACCCATGCCCCCCCCTGTCACCTCTGTCCCCCTCCGTCACCCGTGTCCCCCCCTGCCACCCGTGTCCCCTCCTCCCCCGCCCCCGCCAGCCCCCGGCCCCGCACCCTGCTGAAGCTGTCGGCGAGGCCGCGGCAGGCCCTGCAGGGCTCGTTGCCGTCGCGGTCGGTGCCCGCGGCCGCCAGCAGGGCCGCCCCGAGCAGCGCGGCGGCCGCCAGGGCTCCCCCCCCGCGCCGCGCCGCCATCCTCCTCCCGCCAATGGCCGCTGACTCAGCGCGCGCCGCCCCCGCCAATGGCCGCGCGACGGCCCCGCCGCGGCAGCCAATCCGCGCCGCCCCCGGGCCCCGGCTCTAGCCAATCAGCGCCGCCCTGGGCCCCGCCCCCCGCCACGGCAACCAATCGGCGCCGCCTCCGCGCCTCGCCCCCAGCCAATCAGCGCCGCTCTTGGCCCCGGCCCCCGCGCCAACAACCAATCAGCACCGCCCTTGGTCCCGCCCCCTGTGCCCCCAGCCAATCAACCCCACCCCAGCCAATCCAGGGCACCATCCCCCTCCCCCGACAACCGCGTCCAGTTCCCCCTCATCTCACCACTGAACTGCTCTACTTCCCTTTTTGTCCCCCCGCCCCTCACCGGCCCAGTTCCCTCTTACACTCCACGGGCTTGCTCTAGTTCTCTCTCAGCCCCCCAAACCTGCCTTGTTCCCCCCCAATGAACCAGCCCAGTTCCCCCTCACTGGCCCAAACCGCCCCAGTTCCGCAACATCCGACCTGAACCGGCCCAGTTCCCCACCCACCCTCCCATCAAACCGGCCCAGTTCCCCTTCACCCCCTGCAAACACCCCCAGACCACCACCCACCTCCTGCCCCCCTTGCTCCCCATCACCCCTCCCCAAGCCCTCCCCGTCCCTGCCACCAGGGCTGGACTCATCCTTGGCAAAGGCACAGTCACCACTTTATTCCCCCAGCGCCCGCTGCAGCCCCTCGGCCACCGCTGCCACGTACGGCTCTGGCCACGGGTCCCGCCGATGCCCCGATCCTGCCAGCGCCCGCAGGAACCCTGGCGTCTCGCTGGGCAGCGCGAAGGCCGGGGCTGCCCACAGTGCTGGTGGCACCGCCGGCACCAGGGCCTCTAGCCGAGCCACCACGTAGCGCCCGCTGCCCGCCGCCAGCACCGGCATGGCACAGGACAGAGCCGCCGCGAACACCTCGCAGGGTGCTACGGTGGGGACGTCATCAGGGCTAGGGCCGTGGCGGGGGCCAGCGATGCTTTCAGCGTCCCTAGCCCCCGGCACGGCTCTGGCCCTGGCATCCCACCGGCTGGTAGCCGCCACAGCCGCCGGGGAGAGGAGGAGGATGACGGTATCACCCTCACGCAGCGCTCGGCGATGGTGGGCGTGCAGCCAGGGCAGCGGCCCCCACGCTGCTACCCCACTGCCACCGCCTGGTGCTGCCACCACCGCCAGCCCCAGCGGGCGCAGGGCTGCCATCAAGGCACACGCTGCCCGCTCCGCTGATGGCTCCGCCGCATGCACCAGCAGCGCCCGCCGGCCTCGCAGCAGGCCTGGGGGGAGAGGACTGTCAGCATCTGAACCCCTTTCTGGAAACCCTGTACCCACGCCACAGTGGGGACCACCCATAATGGTTGCACTCGATGATCCGGTGGGTCTTTTCCAACCTAGTGATTCTACGATTCTATGATAATGGGGGGACCACCCCTTGCAGCACCCTTCTACCCACCCCACGGGGCAACCACAGTAGGATGCAGGGTGGGATCACCCACAATAGGGTGACCCATCCCCTGTCTCTGTCCCCAAGCCCTGCAGCCGCCCCCGTACCCAAGGTAAAGGACAGCCATGGCGGGAAGCAAGCTGAGACCACCACTGATGGGGGACCCTAAGGACAGTCACAGCAAGAGGCAGGCTGGGACCCCCCAATAGAGTTCCCACCCTCTATTCTGTCTCCCTACACCTCTAATGACTCTATGGGGCAGCCATGGTGGGCAGCAAGCAGGGACCCCCGCTTGGCTCTGTCCTCTGATCCAGGTGCAGAAGATAAGGACATGCCTGCCCCATCCCTCCAGACCCCATGCTTGACCCACACTCACCCTCGGAGCCGTAGTCAGCCCTCAGAGTCTTCAGCCAGCCTGTGGGCAAGAGAAGCAGTGAGCTGGGGTCTCAGGCTTGGGTCCTGGGCTGGGCACGGCCCCCAGGCAGGCACTGCTCACCTTTCGCATCCTCTTTCTTCAGCAGGAGCAGGAGGATAAGGCAGGCAGCTCCCAGTAGCGCTCCCATCCACGCCAGCGCCCAGCGGGTGCGCAGGTCTGTGGGGCAGGGGTCAGCATCCACCGAGGGCCCCCAGCACCTGCCTGGTGGCTCCGCAGGGTGGGTGCCCTCCCTCAGCCCCATGCTGCACCCCCTTTTCCCTAGTGCAGCCAGGAACACTCACACTTGTGCAGAGGACAGGCCCAGAGCGTGACCCCAGTGCCGTTCTCGGGGTGCCAGATCTGTGGGGACAGGGACATGTCACACACTGCCCGGTCTGTGCCCGCTGCCCAAGAGCTCCCTGCACTGACCTGTCTGCACTGCCCCGTGGCCACATCCCGGCGCAGCTCCTCTTCCAGCAGCCCAGGGTGCCCAGCTCTCTGCAACGGTGGCAGGGGGTGAGACCACTGTGCCGCTGGTGCCACCGCTGGGACAGCGGGGTCCCTGCCCCTTACCACGCTGGTGAAGCTGGCGAGGGGCGTGCAGGTGCCCCGCTCCAGGGCACACAGCGATGCGTTCCCCCCGTGTTCTCCGTGCTCCAGCAGCAGGAGGTCATCAGCGCGGCCAAGCAGGGCTCCTGGGGACGCGGCAGAGGGCTGGGAAGGGTGGCAAGGAGAGGCCAAGGGGTGCTCACCCCTAGACCCCTAGGCTGCCGCTGCTCCTGCCCTCCTGCCCCAGCAGTACTCACGGTCCCGCAGGCACCGTGTCAGCCGGACCTGACCACCGCTCCACACCTGCCCCAGAGAGTAGGTTAGCAGTGTAGAACAGGAAAACTGACCACAACCAAATACAGCATCAGCTCTGCCTTCTTTCCCCCTCTGCCCCTTTTGACAGACGACAATAAGCAAATGACTCAACCTATTTAAATTACATTTTGAGTGGCTTTAGTCAGCGATTGTGTTTTCTTGTGCAGTACTCTTAACCTAATATTATATGGCCCTCACAGCAACTGGGAGCTGTGGATGCCAAAACATTACAAAACAGATCCCGACAGGAAAGGTTATGAAGAAAGTCCATGCTGTTTTTCCCTAGCTAAGGCAAGGCAGTCTCTAAAGCAAGCTGCTATTGGAAGTGAATAACACTTCAGAATCACCCCATTCTTTACAGAAAGCAGTTAAAACAGAATAAAGTATGGTGTTCCATTGTTAAAAAGAAATATTTTGCACAAATAGAACTGAATCTTGCTAATGAAAAAGCTTTATGAAAATATCAGGTTTAGTTAACACATCCCTGTGGGCCAGACATGGGGCAGAGAAGTGTCCTACCTGCACACAGAGGCTGGGGTGTGGCTGCAGCCCCCTGAACTCCTGCGGTCCCTGCGGGTGGAAGGGATGCTCCATCAGTGCTACCTGCATCCCTCCCCACGCCTCCATCGCCCCACGGAGCCCCACTCACCTGCCCCACGGCTGGCTGCTGCAGGCCAGGCAGGGCTTGGCAGGGTCCAGTGGGTGCCGGCTGCCAGCAGGGCACCAGCTCGGCCGGGAGGTCGCAGGGGGCCAAGAGGGAGCAGGTCAGTGCCTGCCCTTCGGCACGCAGGACCAGCTGGCTGCGTGCCCACAGCCGTTCCCAGGCCTCAGCATCTGCCATGGCAAAGAAGAGGCGTCTCCACCTGTGTGGTGTCCCCTCAGGTCCCACCCGTGTCCCAGTCCACCCCAGCCCCGCAGCAGGGGTACCATGGGAGAAGGGGCACAGGCTGGCACGCAGTGGGTCCTGGGTCTCCAGCCAGACCTGGGGAGGGTAGAGAGAGAAGGATAAAAGGATCTGGGGTGCCCACGCTGTGACCATGACACGACCGGACCCCTCAGGATACCAAAGGGAACCCAGAGTCCCTGTGCTTTGGCGGCAGCTCGGCCACCCCTGCAGTGTCCTCTCAGGTACCCACCTGCAGGCAGAGGCAGGGCAGCACCTCCTCGGCCGGCAAGCTGTAGTTCATGGGGCCGCTCTGTTGCCAGGAACCAGATGTGGGTCACCCCATGGCAAATCACCCCCCGGCAGAGTCACCCCGGTCCCCCTGCATAGAGGGACCCACTCTGGGGGACCCTCTCACGGTGCCCTGCCTATGACACAGACGTGGCTCCCCAGAGGGTGGGGGGCAGCGGCCAGAGCCCGGCCAAGGCGCAGGCTCAGGGAAGGGGTTCCTACTCACTGTGGTTATCGCACGCTCTCGCCCGCCAGCACCGTGGCTCTGGTTGTGGTACAGCCGGAGGGTGTAGCCGTGCCCCGTCACGGCCCCCTGCACCTCCACGACCACCTCGTTCAGCCCCGGGGTGATCTGCAGCCTGGGCACTGCACCCGAAGCCGCTCAGGGCACCCAGCACCGCAGCACAGGGCACGGCGTCCTGCGGGTCACCCTCTCCCCAGCACCCACCACCCAGAGATCCCCAAGGGACATGTGCTGAGGGGGGGTGTCCCAGCACTGCCATGGCCTGGGGACAACAGCACTTACCTTGGCACTGGGGGACAGCAGACTGTGCCGCGGGCCACGAGCAGTCTGTGGGGACAGGGGGTCAGCGGGCCGGGGGGACAGGGGCCACCGTGGCAGGGCAAGCCAGGGGCTCACCTGGCACCCGCTGTCTCTGGCTCAGTCTCCGGCGGCCACGCGAGTTGGTGTACGCTGTGACGTGGAGCTCAGAGCCCAGTGGTGCCTCGAAGCACCGGAAGATCACCCAGCCCTGGGCAGGAAAACCACCACCGCGTTGCGGTGAGGCACTGGCATCACCAGCACCCACCTCCCTGGGGCACAGGGAACAGGGCCACCGCGCCACAAACATACATCAGTGCCAACACCCACAACCCCACGCACCGCGGAGCCTGGGGACTGTCGGTGCACCCATCCCTGGTGTCCCACACCTACGTACCAGGGGTCGGTTGGGTAGCGTAGAAGCCAGCGGTGCCCACACCTCCACGGCCACACAGCGGGAGGAGGCGTAGGCATTCCCGGAGAGCAGCAGGAGCCCGGTGATGTTGGGCTGGGATGAGGCAGCCCCATTCACCGGTGACCGCTGCCCCCCGTCAGTGCCATCCTCTGTCCCGGGGTGGCCTGATGGCACGGCCTGGTGGGGCTCGCTGGCACCGGGTGGCAGGGCCAGGCGCAGGCGAACCTCCAGACAGGGCGAGCAGTCCATGGGCTCCGCACAGCGCAGCGCAGGCTCCAGGCGCAGCTGAGCCAGGGCCAGCCCGCGGCCGGGCTCCGGCAGCTCCATCCCGCACAGCGCGTCGGTGTCTGGGGGAGAGGGAGGGCGAAGGTGGTGCGAGGTCCCATGCCCTGGGTGAGCTGGGGACACTGGCAGTGGAGGTGGCACTTTCCAGGAGTGGGCACGTACAGAATCATAGAATGGTTGGGGTTGGAAGGGAACTTAAAGATTGTCTATTTCCAACCTTCTCACTTAGCCGGGAGGGGACACTAACTTACCCAGGACAGGACACTTCCTTACTCAGAAGGGGACACTGACCCAGAAGGGGACACTTATAGAATCACAGAATAAGTTGGGTTGGAAGGGAACTTAAAGATCGTCTATTTCCAACCCCACTTACCCAGGAAGGGACATTTAACCAGGCAGGAACATTAACCCAGGTGGGGACACTGACCCCGGCAAGGGACACTGACCCGGGAGGGGACACTTACCCAGGCAGGGGACACTTACAGAATAATAGAATGGTTCGGATTGAAAGAAAACTTAAAAATTGTCTATTTCCAACCTCCCTACTTAGCCAGGAAGGGACACTAACTTACCTAAGAGGGACATTTAATCAGGCAGGGACACTAACCCAGGTGGGGACAATGACCTAGACAGGGGCATTTACCCAGGAGGCGACACCCAGACAAGGGACATTGACCTGGGAGTGGACACTTTCCTAGGCAGGGGACACTAACCCAGGCAGGGGAAACTTATGAGATGGGGACACTTTCCCAGGGAGGTGGCACTTACCAGGAGGGGACCCTTTCCCAGGCAGGGACACTGACTCAGGAGGGGACACTGACCTGGCAGGGGACACTTTCCGAGGCGGGGGACACTTACCCAGGAGGGGACACTTTCCTAGGCAGGGGACACTTTCTCAGAAGGGGACACTTTCCTAGGCAGGGGACACTAACCCAAGCAGGGGACACTTTACCAGGGAGGTGGCACTTACCAGGAGGGGACCCTTTCCCAGGCAGGGACACTGGCTCAGGAGGGGACACTTTCCAAGGCGGGGGACACTTACCCAGGAGGGGACACTTTCCTAGGCAGGGGACACTTTCCCAGGAGGGGACACTTTCCGAGGCAGGGGACACTTTCCCAGGAGGGGACACTTTCCTAGGCAGGGGACACTTTCCTAGGCAGGGGACACTAACCCAGGAGGGGGCATTTACCCAGGAGGGGACCCTTTCCCAGGCAGGGACACTGGCTCAGGCGGGGACACCGGCCCGGCAGGGCCCCTTAGGGTGCGGGGCCCCTTTCCCAGCGGGGACACTCACCGAGGAGGCGGCAGGCGAGGCCCTGGGGGGGAGGCCGGGGTGAGCCGGGGCCGGGGGCGGCCGCCGGGGCGCGGGGACACGGACCCACCTGCGAGCAGCGCAGGGTGTCGCGGGGGTCGCCGCCCGCCGCCACCGCCGCCACCAGCAGCGCCAGCCCCGCGGCGCCCATGCCGGGCCCAGCCCCGCTCCCGGGGCTCCCGGGGCTCCCGCTTCCTGCCGCGATCCCGGACACCCGGCCCGGCGACACCGCCCCGGGGTGGGGCCTGCCCGCACCCGCCCGGGAACCGGAGCGTTGGGAAAGACCTGAGGGCGAGGGATCCCGCCCGGCACCAACCGTGTCCTCGGCGCCTCCCACACCCGGCCCTAAACAGACCCCGGGACGGCGCTCACCCACCTCCCTGACGGCTGTTCCAGGGCCCGATGACCCTTTCCATGGATAATTTTTCCTCATATTCAGTCTGAACCTCCCCTGGAGGAGCTTGAGGCCATTCCCTCTCATCCTGTCCCCTGTCACTTGGGAGAAGAGCCCAGCTCCCTCCTCTCCACAACCTCCTTTCAGGTAGTTGTAGAGAGCAATGAGGTCTCCCCTCAGCCTCCTCTTCTCCAGGCTAAACACCCCCAGCTCTCTCAGCCGTTCCTCATAAGGCCAGTTCTCCAGCCCCCTCACCAGCTTCATTGCTCTTCTCTGGACTCGCTCCAGAGCCTCAACATCCTTCTTGCACCAAGAGGCCCAACACCAAACACAATATTCAAGGTGCAGTCTCACCAGTGCCGAGTACAGAGGGAGAATAACCTCCCTGGACCTGCTGGCCACGCCGTTTCTGATCCAAGCCAAGATGCCATTGGCCTTCTTGGCCACCTGGGCCACTGCTGGCTCATGTTCAGTCGCTGTCAACCAACACCCCCAGGTCCTTCTCCTCCAGGCACGGCAACAGCGGGACCCACAGCGGCTGCAGAGCGGGCTGCACGCCAGCACCTCGCTACCCATGACACGGGGTGGCACCTGCCCCACTTGTGCATCTCCTCACCACCCGTCACACAGGGCGGCACTACAGGGGACAGGGTGACACCCGCTCCAGGGTGGACACCATGCACCCAGGAGCCGGCAGCAGCTGCAGAATGGGACAGGACAGGCTGCACCCCACTTCTGCAGCGTCTTGCTACCTGTGGCACAGGTAGCACCAGCCGATCCCCCCAGCACAGCAGACAGACAGTGGGCAGGGTGAAACAGCGCCTTTATTGCTCCCACCACGGACAAGGTCCTGCTAACAGCGCGGTCACGAGGGGCACAACCAGGCTGTGCTCAGCACGCACCCCCTCTAACCCCCCGGCTCTGGGCAGGACGGGGAGCCCCCTGCCCTGCCCAGCTTCTTCCAGGGCTGCTCCAGCACCTTGCCCAACTGTTGCATCCCAAGGGGCTTCCCTGGGGTCCCAGCTCTCCTCCCGAGCACATCCCTGTGTGGAGATAAAGCTGCCCCTGCCTGCGCAGCACCTCTGCTCCTGGCCCCTGGAGCCTGGCTGGACACTCGCCCTGGTCCCACAGCTCATCCTTGGCCCCACCGCAGGTCCTGTGGCCAGGGCCAGCCCTGCTTGGGCCCCACGGCACACACGGCCACCCCTCCTGGTGCCACGGTTGCCACGCTCAGCCCAGCCCCACATCTCCCCGCTGGGCCCCTCACCAGAGGGCTGCCCCCAGCCCCCCCAGCCCCACAGCAATGCCCGGCTCAGCCTTGGCACAGGCTCTCAGGTGCCGGCAGCCACCCTGGGTGCCTGCGGCTGGTGGTCACCCTCCCTGGTCCCCACCTGCAGCAGCCGGTGCAGATGTCCCCGTGTCCTGCAGCGACGAGGGGCCGGGGGGCTGCCCCGCAGGGCACCCAGCAGCCCGGGCAGCTGCCGGGGCAGGCGGTAGGTGGGCAGGGGCCGGAGGGGTCGGGGGACATCGCGGGGGCTGCAGAGCCGGCTGAAGTAAGCCAGGACCCAGCCACCGCTGCCACGCGCTGAGCCCAGCTCCCCGTGCAAGCAAGCCATGGCCGCCCCAAAGATGTCGTGGGCATCCCCGGCAACCCCGGCAGCCACCCCGAGCCGCCATCGGTGGAAGAGCCGAGTGCTGCCCCGGCTCCAGAGGAGAAGGACGGTGCCACGCTGGCGGCCCACATGGCCCCGCTGGGTGTACAGCCAGGGCAGGACGCCCGCCTGCCCCACACCACCTGCTTCCCACAGGTCCAGGTGCACATCGCAGCCCAGCCCCGTGCGCAGCCGCTCAGCCAGGGCGCACACCAGCCCCAGGTGCTCCTCCGAGTCCGGCGAGTACAGCAGCAGCACGGGGCGCCCGCCCGGGGCACCTGCAGGATGGAGGGGACAGTGACAGACCCCCCCAAGGGCATCCCAGCATCCACCGTACTGCAGCCTGGCGAGACAGCACCTCAAGGTGCTCCATCCGCACGGCCACTGCGGCCACCACCCCTCCACCCCACGGGGTGCCCCTCACCATCAGCCGGCCTCCAGGCGCCACGGCAGTTGAGGAGCAGCACGGTCACCAGCAGCA
Source organism: Phaenicophaeus curvirostris (assembly GCF_032191515.1). Classification (NCBI taxonomy): domain Eukaryota; kingdom Metazoa; phylum Chordata; class Aves; order Cuculiformes; family Cuculidae; genus Phaenicophaeus; species Phaenicophaeus curvirostris. The sequence goes on from NC_091402.1 coordinate 15,220,539, forward strand.
CCAGCGCCAGCGCCAACCCCAGCAGCCCAAAATGCCTGTGGGAGACTGGAAGAGGAGCAGTGAGGAGCCACCCGCCACCCTCGCCACCCACCGCGGCCCCCCAGGACCCCCACTCACCATCAGGGCAGAGCAGCTGCTTCCGAGCAAAGCGCACGTCCGAGCGCCACACCTGGGGAAGGGGCTGGGTGAGGGGGAAGCAGGTTTGGGGTCCCCGCGATGCCGCGGGCGCTGGCAGGGGGGTCACCTTACCAGCACACAGCTGCCCAGCACCTGCATCGGCAGCAGCAGCGCCAGCTCCCCCAGCGCGGAGCCCTCCGGCTGCAAAGCACAAGAGCAGGTTCAGCACAGCTCAGAGTCCTTCCCACCCCGTGTCCCACTCAGCCCTGTGTCCTTCACCTGCGTGACGGTGTAGAGGGGGGCTTCGGGCTCACACTGTCCGCCCCGGCGCTGGCACAGGGCTGCACTGAAGGCCGCAGGGACACTGGAGATGAGGTGCAGGCGCAGCTGCAGCCCCCAGACGCTCACTGAGACATTCCAAGTGGTCTCTGCGGCCACCAGAGAGAGAGAGAAAGGGGATCACAGGATGCCCGAGGGACCCTAAGGCAGGGCTGCGCTCAGCCCAGAGGTGTCTCCCACCCATGGGGCTCACCTGGCCGGTGGGGACACTCCACGTGGCTGCTGTTCCCATAGGAGAACTGGGGGGAGTGGAGGCCGGCAGAGGATGAGCTGCCATCACCCACCGCTGCCCCCCAGCCCCTTCCCAGGTGGTGCCCACCCACCCGGGAGCACTTACCCGAAAGCAGAGCTGGGGGTGCACATCCACCTTGTCCAGCATGTACACCTGGTATGGACAGAAAGCACGTCACTGTCCCAACCCGCAGAGCCCACCGGCACCTCAGCACCCACCACCACCCCCAGGGGACTACTTGGGGCCCAGCAGCTCTCACAGCCAGGGCCACAGACCCCCCGGGCTGGTGCCCCATGGGACCCCAAAGTCAGAGGAGCCCTCACCTGCTCCTCTTCGCTGGCCGTGGAGTTGGGGATGTCGTGGCAGGGCACGGTCTCAGCTGCCGTCTCCCTCCAGCACAGGGTGGCACGGGGGCGCAGGGGGCAGCTGGCGCTCAGCACCATCGCCATCTGGTCCTTGCTGCTGGCACTGTAGTCGTGGAAGCGCACCGAGGACCACAGCTCGGGGCCATCTGCAGGACACTGGGTCAGGTTGGTGGCTGGGGAGACCCCTGCGACCCAGTTCCCCTCCCCAGGGATGCTTACAAGTGGCCGGCTGGTCATGGAAGGGGCAGCGCTTGCTGCGCAGGCTGTCGTGGTCGGGGTAGGAGGCCTGAGGGAGCAGAGCGGGGCGGTCAGGGCAGGATGCGGCCCCGTCCGTCCTGCCTACCCTCACTGAATGGGCAAAGAGAGGGGCCCGGCAGCTGCAGGGGATGGTGACACACCTCAATGCACAGGCAGGGCACCAGGAACTCATACGGCAGCGAGACACGGTGGCCCCCGGGCACCAGCACCTGCAGGCAAGGAGGCAGGGTGGGCTGGTGGGGAGCGGTGCCCCCATCCATGGCGGGGGCTGTGGGGCAGAGCCGTTACCTGCCGGTGGAAGGGAGGGGGCAGCTCTTCGCACTCCAGGGCCAGCTGGTGGCACAGCCGCACCAGCAGGGCAGGACCGTCGGGCACAAACACCTCAACAGCTCGTGTCTCGGGGACCCAGGTGTGGGTGAAGACGGGTCCTACGGAGCAGGCGGGGGGTCAGAGCGGTGCCAGCAGCCACCCGGGACACCTGCGGGGTCCCTCTCAGCCTCACCAGGTGGCTCGGTGGTGACTGAGTGGCTGCAGCTGATGTCCAAGCCCCGGTCAGGGATGGTGCGGACGGACACGAGGACCTTCTGGCCGCTCTCCACGGGGAAGCAGTCGACCTGCACCTGCCACTGTGGGGAGCGGGAGGTGAGCGGGATGCCCACGGCTCGGGCACATGTGCCCTCGTATCCCACCGGGCACTCACCGTCGAGCTGCCAGGTGCCCGGTGCCGCCGCCACACCTGCAGCCAGCCGGCCCGGTTGGAGTCCAGCTCCAAGAAGTCGAGCTGCAGCCCACGGACCCCGTCGAGCCCTGCGAGAAACCAGCGTGGGGAGCGACACGGGTGGGAGGATGAGAGACCCCCCCCGCCCCACTTCTCCTCCCCGTCCAGGGTGCCCGTCCGTGCCCGTACCTGTGGCCGGGAGGGCCAGGTGCACCCGCAGGCAGGGCTGGCAGCGCTGCGAGGCCGGGCACAGCTGCACCGAGCTCAGCTGCAGCGCCGGCGGCTCCAGCGGCGGCACCGGGAGGGGCGGCCGGCGGCACCGGGGGCGGCTCAGCCAGCGGGAGGCTGCGGGGCAGAGAGCGGCGGCCGTGCCCCGGGTCCCCCGCACCGGGAGCCTCGGGGACCGGGAGGGGGAGCCCCCTGCGCACCGGGAGCCCCAGGGACCGGGAGGGGGAGCCCCCTGCGCACCGGGAGCCCCAGGGACCGGGAGGGGGAGCCCCCTGCGCACCGGGAGCCCCGGGGACCGGGAGGGGGAGCTCTACGCACCGAGAGCCCCGGGGACCGGGAGAGGGAGCTCTATGCACCGAGAGCCCCGGGGACCGGGAGAGGGAGCTCTATGCACCGGGAGCCCCGGGGACCGGGAGAGGGAGCCCCCTGCGCACCGGGAGCCCCGGGGATCACGTGGGGGAGCCGTGCGCCCCGGGACCCCCGAGTGGGGGAGCCCTGCACACCGGGAGCCCCGGGGACCGGGAGAGGGAGCCCCGCGCACGCGGAGCCCCGAGCGGGGGAGTCCTGCGCACCGGGAGCCCCGAGCGGGGGAGTCCTGCGCACCGGGAGCCCCGAGCGGGGGAGTCCTGCGCACCGGGAGCCCCGAGCGGGGGAGTCCTGCGCACCGGGAGCCCCGGGGAGCAGGAGCCGCAGGCGGGGGAGCTGTACACATGGGGAAGCACGGGGACCGGGAGATCGGGATGGGGAAGCCCTGCATACTGGGAGGCCCGGGGGGAAGACGGGGGCCGGGAAAGCCTTGCACACCGGCAGCCCTGGGGACCGGGAGCCTTGGGAACAGGGAGTCCCGGGAGCGGAGAACCCTGCGCATCGGGAGCCCCGGACACCGGGAGCCGCCTCGGGGACCAGGAGCCCCAGGGACCTGGGGGAGAAGCCCCGCACACCAGGAGCCCCGGGGACCGGGAGGAGGAGCCCTGCACACCGCCGGGACCGGAGACCGGGAGGAGGAGCTCCCCGCGCACCGGGTGCCCCGGGCGGGTTGACGCAGAGCCCCGCAGACGGGGAGGCCCGGGGACCGCGAGTCTCAGGAAGGAGAAGCCAGGGGAAGCCCCGCGAACCGAGAGTCCCGGGGAGGGGGAAGCCCCGCGTCCCGGAGCCGGGGAGTCTCCCCACCCTCCGGGGCCCGGTAGTCGCGGCCGGGGATGGAGGGAGGGGAGAAGGGTCAGCATCCTCCCGCTGCCGGCAGGAGCCGGGAGCCCCACGACCCCACCGCTACTCACCGGTGGCCCGGCACTCCTGCAAGCAAAGAGACGGGAGTGAGCGCGGCGCCGCCCGTCCCTCCGCCCCCCCGACACCCCTCCCCCGGTTCCCCCGTTGCTCACGAAGTTGGCGGAGACCCGGAGGCGGCTGACGGTGGCCCCGGGCAGCAGCGGCGGCGGCGAGAGGAGCAGCAGGAGCAGCAGCACGAGCTCCATGACCGAGCCGCCGCCGCTCCCCGCCCCGCCCCGGTCCGGCCCCGCCGCATTCCTCCGGCGGCACGTGCGGCCCCGTAGGCAGGCGGCGCTTCCTGCGGCGCAGACACGCGTGGGAGCCGGGAGGGCGCTTTATTTCCACAAGTGGAGGAAAAAAGGGGGCACCCGCACCCCCCGCTCCGCCCCCCCCCCCGGCAATGAGAACACGGAGCCCCGGCGCGGCTCGGACACGCAGGTTGGTCCCCCCGGGGATCCCCCGGCGCGGAGCTCCAGCCCTCCCGGAGCTCATCCCTCCTTGCTCACTTCTTCTTCTTCTCCTGCGTGCTGGTGAACCAGGAGTCCAGCAGTTTCTTGCTGTAGTAGAGCTGCCAGCCGTGCACCTGAGCGGCCACCACCACCACCAGGTACATGACGGAGACGGCCGAGAAGCCGAAGATGAAGCGGTAAGCTTTGCCGTGACGGTAGAGCTGCTGTGCCATGGGAAACATCTCCATGGCCCCGTAGATGAGAGGAGCCACGGAGAAGAGGCCGGTGCTGATCATGGAGAGCACCAGGTAGCTGATGTTGTTGCGGGGGAAGGAGAGGAGGCCCAGGAGGGAGGGCAGGATGCTGAGCAGGTAGGGGTACTCCCACTGGTAGGGCATGGCCACCTGGTCATGGGGCAGCAGCTTGAGGTGGCCCACGCACATCTGGGCCAGCAGCAGCAGCCAGATGACCACATGCGTGTAGATCAGCTTCTTGACCTCTGACTTGAGGGTCACACTGAGGAGAGAGAGAGAGAGGGATGTCGTCAGGGCCCTCTAGGGGGGATGCAGCCGCCCCCAAGAGGCGCCGGGAGACCCACCTCATCTGGTAGTGCGAGGCCACGCGCTCCCGGTGCTGGAAGTCGCTGCCGTCGGTGCCAGCGGCGCGGGGACCCCCGCGGGAGGCCATGGCGCTATCCTGGGCAGGCACAGCGTGAGGGGGGAGCGGCCCCTGCCCCGCCCCGCGAGGGCCACCCCGGGCCTCCGTACCCCGGTGACAGCCCTGGGAGCCCCTTCCCATGACCGACCGCCCCTCGGTGACAGCCCCAGGACTCCCTTCCTGTAACCGACAGCCCCGGGAGCCCCTTTCCGTGACCGACCGCCCCTCCGTGACAGCCGCAGGACCCCTTCCCGTGACCGACAGCCCCCGGGGATCCCCTTCCCGTGACCGACAGCCCACCGGTGACAGCCCCAGGACCCCCTTCCCGAGACTGACAGTCCCGGGACCCCCTTCACATGGCCGACCGCCCACCGGTGACAGCCCCAGGACCCCCTTCTCGTGACCGACCGCCCACCGGTGACAGCCCCAGGACCCCTTTCCCGTGACTGACAGCCCCGGGACCCCCTTCCCGTGACCGACAGCCCTGGGACCCCCTTCCCGTGACCGACCGCCCCCGGGACAGCCCCCCGGGCACCCCCACCGGTGACACCCCCGGGACCCCTCCCCGCCGGCCCGGCGCGCCGCGCCCCACCTGCTAGCGGGACGCTCTGTCCGCACTTTCGCTTATCTATGGCCGCCGCCTGCGAACGCCTAGGGGGAGTCGCCGCTCTGCGCAGCCGGAGGCTCAAAGCTCTATGGCCGCGGCCGGGAGGCTCGCCTCGGCGCCGCCTCCGCGCAGGCGCGAACGCAGCCATGGCGGGCGGGGGCGCCGCCGCGCGCGTGCTGGGGCGCGCAGGGCAGGGGGCGCGCGCCCGGGGGTCAGTGGGGGCAGAGGGAGGGGTGGGGAGATGGGGGGGGGAATGGGGAGATGGGGACAGAGAGGGGGGGAATGGGAGATGGGGGGCAAAGGGGGGAATGGGGAGATGGGGGCAAAGGGGGGACTGGGGAGATGGGGGCAAAGAGGGGGAATGGGGAGATGGGGGACAAAGGGGGGGAATGGGGAGATGGGCAAAGGGGGGGACTGGGGAGATGGGGGGCAAAGGGGGGAATGGGAGATGGGTAAAGGGGGGAATGGGGAGATGGGGGCAAAGGGGGAATGGGAGATGGGGGGCAAAGGGGGGGAATGGGGAGATGGGGTAAAGGGGGGAATGGGGAGATGGGGGCAAAGGGGGAATGGGGAGATGGGGGGCAAAGGGGGGGAATGGGGAGATGGGGTAAAGGGGGGAATGGGGAGATGGGGGTAAAGGGGGGAATGGGGAGATGTGGGGGAGATGGGCAAAGGGGGGGAATGAGGAGATGGACAAAGGGGGGGATGGGGAGATGGGGGCAAAGGGGGGAATGGGGAGATGGGGGCAAAGAGGGGGAATGGGGAGATGGGGCAAAGGGGGGGAGTGGGGAGATGGGGGGCAAAGAGGGGGAATGGGGAGATGGGGGCAAAGGGGGGGAGTGGGGAGATGGGGGCAAAGAGGGGGGAGTGGGGAGATGGGGGGCAAAGGGGGGGAGTGGGGAGATGGGGGGCAAAGGGGGGGAGTGGGGAGATGGGGGCAAAGGGGGGGAATGAGGAGATGGGGGGCAAAGAGGGGGGAATGGGGAGATGGGGGCAAAGGGGGGGAATGGAGAGATGGGGGGCAAAGGGGGAGTGGGGAGATGGGGCAAAGGGGGGAATGGGGAGATGGGCAAAGGGGGGGAGTGGGAGATGGGGGGCAAAGAGGGGGAATGGGAGATGGGGGCAAAGGGGGGGAGTGGGGAGATGGGGGGCAAAGGGGGGGAATGGGGAGATGGGGGGCAAAGGGGGGAATGGGGAGATGTGGGGAGATGGGCAAAGGGGGGGGAATGAGGAGATGGACAAAGTGGGGATGGGGAGATGGGGGCAAAGGGGGGGGAGTGGGGAGATGGGGGCAAAGAGGGGGGAGTGGGGAGATGGGGGGCAAAGGGGGGGAGTGGGAGATGGGGGCAAAGAGGGGGGAATGGGGAGATGGGGGCAAAGGGGGGAATGGAGAGATGGGGGGCAAAGAGGGGGAATGGGGAGATGGGGGCAAAGGGGGGGAGTGGGGAGATGGGGGCAAAGGGGGGAGTGGGGAGATGGGGGGCAAAGAGGGGGGAGTGGGGAGATGGGGGGCAAAGGGGGGGAGTGGGGAGATGGGGGCAAAGGGGGGGAATGAGGAGATGGGGGGCAAAGAGGGGGAATGGGGAGATGGGGGGCAAAGGGGGGGAATGGAGAGATGGGGGGCAAAGAGGGGAATGGGGAGATGGGGGACAAAGGGGGGAATGGGGAGATGGGGGGCAAAGAGGGGGAATGGGGAGATGGGGACAAAGAGGGGGAATGGGGAGATGGGCAAAGGGGGGAATGGGAGATGGGGGCAAAGGGGGGGAATGGGGAGATGGGGTAAAGGGGGAATGGGGAGATGGGGGGCAAAGGGGGGAATGGGGAGATGGGGGGCCAAAGGGGGGGAATGGGAGATGGGGTAAAGGGGGAATGGGAGATGGGGGCAAAGGGGGGAATGGGAGATGTGGGGGAGATGGGCAAAGGGGGGGAATGAGGAGATGGACAAAGGGGGGGATGGGGAGATGGGGGCAAAGGGGGGGAATGGGGAGATGGGGGGCAAAGAGGGGAATGGGGAGATGGGGGCAAAGGGGGGGAGTGGGGAGATGGGGGGCAAAGAGGGGGGTGGGGAGATGGGGGCAAAGAGGGGGGAGTGGGAGATTGGGGGGCAAAGGGGGGGGAGTGGGAGATGGGGGGCAAAGGGGGGGAGTGTGGAGATGGGGGCAAAGGGGGGGAATGAGGAGATGGGGGGCAAAGAGGGGGGAATGGGGAGATGGGGGCAAAGGGGGGAATGGAGAGATGGGGGGCAAAGAGGGGGAATGGGGAGATGGGGGGCAAAGAGGGGGGAGTGGGGAGATGGGGGCAAAGGGGGGGAATGGGGAGATGTGGGGCAGAAGAAGGGTGGGAGAGGGGATGTGTGGGGCAGGGGGCATGGGTGGGACTGGGGACACGCTTGGGGCAGAGGGGGGTGGCAGTGGGGACATGTGGGGCAGAGAGGTTATAGGTGGCAGTGGGGATCTGTGGGGGTGCATGGGCAAGTGTGGGGGCACAGGTCGGGGGGACAGGGACACAGGTGGAGGGGCAGGGCAGGCGTGTGGGTCAGCTGTGGGGGCGCACATGTGGGGACACCCAGGGTGGGGGTGTCGGTGGCTTTGGGGGTGCCACGCAGGTCCCTGCCCATTCCCTTCTCTGCAGGTGGGGGCGGCCGCCAGGCCCCGAGGAGACGCTGGGGGTGCTGGAGGCGTCCGTGGTGCACCGGGAAGGTACTGGGGCCGGGGGAGCTGGGTGGATGCCGCTGGGGTGGCTGCATCCTGATGAGAGGTCCCCTCGTTAGGAGCCCTGCTGTCGCTGAGCAAGCCCCCCGGCCTGCCCGTCCTGGGTGAGTGAGGGACAGGGCGCTGAGGGGGTGTCTGGGGTGGGGGGGAGGTCCCAGCGAGCACTGACACCCCCATCCCAGGGCGTTCGGGGGAGCTGAGCCTTGTGGCGCTGCTGCCAGCGCTGAGACGACGCCTGGGCCTCCCTGCCGAGCTCCACGTGGTGAAGGCTCCCACCAGGTATGGTTTGGAGGTCTCAGGGTGGGGGTCAAGGGGTGCCAGTTCCCCCCAGCAAGGTTCAAAGCTTCTGCGTCCTGCAGGGAGTGTTCTGGCCTTGTCCTCCTGTCCAGCTGCCACCGCACCACGGAGCAGCTCCAGCAGTTCTTCAGCCAAGCCCGACGGAGAGGCCAGTACCCCACCACATACTGGTGAGTCCCCAGGAGACCCCGCTGTGCTCTTGGGGCGGGGGGGCTGTCCCCTCCTGACTCCTACCCTCGCCGCAGCGCTGTCACCGTGGGGGTCCCGGCAGAGGCAGAGGGAGAGATCCGTGCCGGGCTGCGCTGGCAGCAGGAGGGTGATACCGCCACGGTAAGAGGGTACAAGGGGCTGGGGGCGCAGGGGGGTGGCTTTGGGGGTGCTGAGGGCTGTTCCCCACAGGTGGTGCCAGTGCCAGCCCCGGGGCGCCGCAGCCTGGCCAGGAAGGAGGTGAAGAACACCCTGACACGTTACCGGGTGCTGGGTGCCGCGGGGGGCTGTTCCCTCCTCCAGCTCCAGCCCAAGACAGGTGAGTGTCCGCCAACACCCGCCGTGTTCCCCTGCTGCCAGCACAGTCCCAGCTCCCCGCCGTGTCGCCCATTGTCTGGAGCGAGTCCAGAGAAGAGCGATGAAGCTGGTGAGGGGGCTAGAGAACAGGCCTTATGAGGAACGGCTGAGAGAGCTGGGGGTGTTTAGCCTGGAGAAGAGAAGGCTGAGGGGAGACCTCATTGCTCTCTCTAACTACCTGAAAGGAGGGTGTGGAGAGGAGGGAGCTGGTCTCTTCTCCCAAGTGACAGGGTGTTGCCTTCGGGGGGTGTTGCCTCCGGAGGCGTGGCGACCTGGTTCAGGAACGACACGGTGACCAAACCCAGGTCACTCGGTCCATAAGCTCACAGACACCAATGTGGTGGACGGCAAATGGCGTTTATTGATACGTAACACAGCCTTATATAGCCTGGGCTTACGACGTCACTTCCGTCTGCTTACATCATGAACGAATACGCAATTGGCTACCCGGGAGGGGGTCCTACCTTCCCGTACATCGCGAGATCTTCCGACCGCCGGGCCCTAGCTACCCACATTTCCCCCCTCCCTATGCTTCATTTCCCCCCTCCCTATGCTTAACGAAATAGCCAAAAAATTATAAAGTATAAAATCTTAGCAAATATAAAATCTTAACAAGTCTCAAATATAACATCAAAAGTCTGAATTTAAAATATAAAGTCTAAACGTGTAAACAGCAGTTCCATAGTAACACTTTGCACACTTGGGCCCATGGTAACTTAAATGTAACTGGGTGTAGCGCTAACCCAATACCTTCTTAAAGCAGCTGCTGGTATTCTACAAACATAAAATTAACCTTCGCTGGCCAGCTCTTAACAAACGACGCAAGCTTACTCAATACACAGGGTCTAAAGACCAATACCAATATGATTATTACAATCAGTTCTAAAATCAAAATTACACAAACAGATAGCAGCCCCTTCCCATAGAGGCTACGTCGCTGTTGTTTGGATTCCGCCGGTGCGGAACTCCCAGGTGCGGACAGGATGCTTGTCGACTTGTCGTCTTCTCCTGTCACTGGGGCGTACGGGTTACAAGGACATCTGATAATCTGATCCTGTGGACAGAAACTCACAGTTTTCGTTAGCTTTATCGTGTAAGTCCGGTTTAATAGACTTAAGCGGACACCACTTAATTTTACCATCTTTCTTGATAGCAGCATACCCTCGCCCTGTCAGGACTAGCCTCCACCCTTGTTCCCATTCTCCCAGCTCATTTCTAATTGTGACCAACGGGCCTTCCTCTAACGCTCGGGTGGCCCAATGTTTTTGGGTTGGGCTATTCACCTCTTCCCCCCGGGGGAACTGATTTAGTGCTAGCAGAGCAGTCGCTAGCAGGCGTGCTTGGTTTCCCGGGGGAATGGCATTGACAAAACCTTCCGTTTTTGCTAATACTTCTAATTTAGATTTCAGCGTTTGATTTGCTCGTTCGACTATGGCTTGTCCTGTGCTATTATACGGGATGCCGTGTATTAAGGTGATACCCCACTTCCAAGCAAATGCCTGGACTGATTTGGAGACAAAGTTCGGACCATTGTCCGTTTTGATCTGATTAGGGATGCCAAGCCATGCCATAGCCGTCAGCCAATGTTGGATGGTCGCTTTGGAGTCGGTCCTAAGGTGTTGTGTAGCTACAATGACTCCGCTATATGTGTCTACAGTTACTGCTAGCCACGCTCGAGGCTTCAGCAACTGAAATCCGTCTGCCACACCTCGGAGGCCTTAAGGCCTCTGGGGTTGACTCCCCTGGACCACAATGGTGCTTTCTGACAGTGGGGACACGTGGCTACTATGTGTTTCGCGTCAGTAACTGAAATCCCGCACCTCTTTGCTAGCGCTTTAGCTCCAATATGGAGAGACTCATGCAGCTGACGGGCATCTCTTAGCGTCCACAGTCCTTTCGCTGCGGCGTCTGCTTTGTCATTACCAGTTTGGAAGAACCCTTTGATTGGGTTATGGCTATTGACGTGGATGACCGATATGGTACCTTTTCGGGAAAAAGGTGCTTCTTCTAACACTAAAGCTGCTGTGGATGTTGACACGCCAGGCCCCGACATGGCTAAGCAAAGCTTGGCCACGAACATCGAGTCAGTCACTATGTTGAGGTGTTCCATTGGGAACAGTCCGCACGCTAGTACTACGGCCATCACTTCTAGTTGCTGGACTGAAAGCGCACTATCGGTCATTTTAATGCAGTGCCATTCTTCATCCGATTGCCATACTGCTGCTGCAGTTGAGGTCACTGAGGATGCGTCTGTGAAGATCGTTGGTCCTTGTTGGGGTCGGTCCATGATTTTCCGTGGAAGGTCGATGTCGACAATTGCCAGCATCTGAGTCCAGGGGGGCTTTGTAGCATACCGGACTTCTCCACCAAATCCGACCAGGGCTATGGCCAGATACTCTGACATTGCTACTGATTGCGTTGGGAGCTGTTTGCGGAAGGGTAGGTATATCCTGGCAGGTTCGATGCCTAGGTGTCTTAGGGCGAGTTTTCTGCCTTTCATGATGAGGTTACCAAGGCACTCGATTCCTGGAGAGAATGCACGTGACGGTTTTCCTAGGACTATCCATTGTATAGGTTGAGCTTTTTCAGGGGGGCCCTGGGCTAGTGCCCCTACTCCCCCTCCTTCCGTGAAATGTACATACAGGTCAAGTGGTAAATTCGGGTTCCGTCTGGCAAGTGTGCTTGACGATACCTGTTGTTCGATGAAGTCGAGAGAGTTCATTGCTTCCGTCGTCAGTGTTTTTTGCTCCCATGGATGCTTTCCTTTTAGAAGATCATGCAGAGGGGCCATGGTTTCAGGAGGGATCAGGACGATATTACGGAGCCATTGCAAAGACCCCACTAGCTGTTGCATATCATGGAGTGTTTTGATGCGTCGACAGATTTTTATTTGGGGGGGGGTCACATAAGAACTTGTGATCCCCACTCCCAAAAAACTGACACATGGCCCTCTCTTAATTTTCGCGCTCGCAATCTCGAACCCGTTTATTTTTAGAGTTTCTGAGACTGTCGACACTAGCTGATCCACCTGACTTTCTGATGGTGCAGCGATCAGAATATCGTCCATGTATTGAATGATTGTCACGGTCGGGTCACTGCACTGGACCGGTGCTAACGCTCGATCCACCGTAATTTGGCAAATAGTAGGCGAGTTGATCATTCCCTGAGGCAGCACTTTCCACTGAAAGCGCAAGTTGGGGCGTTGGCTATTCGGGAACACGACAGAAAAAGCAAACCGCTCCTTATCTGCCTCATGTAGAGATATCGAGAAAAAACAGTCCTTAATATCAAGGACAGCACAAGGTTGTCCTTCTGGTATCATAGAGTTCATGGGCAACAACGTTTGGACAGGACCCATTGGTTGAATTTTCTTCTTCACTGCCAGGGCCACCCTGGGGTTTCGCCCCCAGAAGGTTGTCCTTGCTGTCCCTGAGATAAGGGCAGGTTCGACTGGACCGCTGGTTGGATCATAAAGTTGGTTGCTTCTCGGGGGGGGCTGCAGGTTCGGGGGCGCTTCGCCCCATTCGGGGTTGTCAAGTTGGGCTGCCTGGTGTCCCAAGTGGGAAAGGGCCGTGCGCGGCCCAGGTGCCCTCTCCCCCTCCTGTTTGCCTGAGTTTTAAATCTGCATTCCTTGGCAAAGTGCCCTTGCTTCCCGCAGACCCAACACGGTCCTCTGGGTCGATTCCAGCGCAGGGGGAATGCTGTTGGCAAGTCATTAAACCGAGGGCAGTTTGTTACAACGTGACCCACCTGGCCACATTTAGAGCATGCCATCACGTTGGCTATTGCAGTGCTAACGGCCATCTGGATTGGGGCTAGATGCTCTTCCTTCGCGACATGCTTGATCATGTCTGCGATACTCGACCCCACCGGCAATGACCGCAGAATTTCTTTGGTTGCCGAGTTGCACTGCTGACGCAAGCATTCTGCTACCACCGGGCCTTTTGCTTCCGCAGGCAGGCTCGAAGAGTCGACCGCTGCCTGGAGACGGTCCACAAATTGTGTGAAACTCTCACTTTCACTTTGTTTTATCATGGACCATGGTGATGGCTTGGCGATAACTCTAGAAGCTGTGCGAATGGCTTCTCTGGCCGCACGGGTAGTTGCCATGACTTCATGGGCCCGCAGGCCCTGAGCTTGCGCCTGAGGGGTGATCATTGTAGGGTCTGTTCCCATGAGCCGCTGCAGGCTGGAGCCGTGCAGTGGGTGATCTGCCCCAGCTACTTGGGCCAGCTGCTTCACGCAGTTGTCCTCCCATTCTTGTTTGAACACAATCATCCCTGCCCCGTCGAATATTAATCTACAAGCTTGTTTTATATCAAAGGGCAGCATGTCATCTCCACCGAAAACGCTGTCTATGAGGGTGGAGACCATGGCAGAATTAAGTCCTTTATCTGCAATTGCTTTAACAATTGCTTGTATGTCCTTAGGGTTTATTGGTGAGTGGACCCTCTGTCCCCCGTCTGTGATCCGGACCGGGAATGCTAGTGTGGCTGATGGGGCCCAATCGGCACATGCTATCGTTATTTTTCTCCAATCCGTGAGAAGGATTTGTCCCCCTCTCGGCTCTTCTTTAATTCGAGTGGGGATGTGTCGGTTTTTAACTCTATGCACCCCCACTTCCTCCTCCTCTGAGCTCGAGTCGGTTGTGACCCACCCGCCCGGACTAGTGTCCGAGCCGGAGTCAGAACTCGACTGACCGGCCACTTCCGGGCCCCGATCTCTTTTTGTTGGGCCCCGGCCCCGCCCACCTCCCTTGCGGGCGGGGCCGCTCCCTCCCCCCGGCTCGCCCCGCCTGCTGCTCGGAGCAGACGGACGCTGACTGGCTCTCCGCCCCTCGCGGGCACCACCCTTCTCTTTTATGTTCTCCTCCCCCTCACGCTTGCACGCGCTATTCAATTCCAGCGCTACCTCCTTGTTCCCGCCGCGAGCGTTCTCACCCCGCCTTTCCCTTTCCCGCTCGGCGCCATCTTGGGGCGCATAAGGTGGCGGCCTTTCCGAGATTTCCTCGGGCTCCGCTTTTCCAGCGGCGCCCCTGGCCTCCTCGGCCAACCCGCCCCAGAAGGATTCCGCTCGTTTCTGTCCCTCTGTGAGCGGGCCGGGGTTTGAGGATTGAGGGGACGTATCACCCTCTCGCAAACATTTAGATTCTGCATAATCATCACCACGTGGGGGGTGCAGAGTCCGCGTGGCCGCCCCGACCCCCAATCCCGGGGTGGCCGACAAACAGTCCCTTGCCGCCCCCCAGGTCTCCTGCTCCTGCATGGCCTCCTGCAAGGCCTGTACAACTTTCCCCCACGACTTAAGGCTTTTTGCACAACCCGAGAACATCGCCTCCTCGGCTAACGCTTTGGTGCATTCATCCCGCACCTCAGGGTGGAGAATATCCACCGGCTGGTCAATGACCCCAAGCTCTAAAAGCCTCGCAATGGCGAGAATAAAATCTTTAGGCTTACAATCTGTCTCATATAATAGCGATACGACCTTCACAAGGGCTTCCATCTTCCTTGCGGGTCCGGGAGCGTCCTCCCCGCCGGGCTGGTCCAGCCGCACCGGCCGTCGTTCACCCGATTCCAAGCGACTTCCCGATTCCCGGAGCTCCTTCCCGGCTCCCGGGTTTCGGCACCACTTGTTGCCTTCGGGGGGCGTTGCCTCCGGAGGCGTGGCGACCTGGTTCAGGAACGACACGGTGACCAAACCCAGGTCACTCGGTCCATAAGCTCACAGACACCAATGTGGTGGACGGCAAATGGCGTTTATTGATACGTAACACAGCCTTATATAGCCTGGGCTTACGACGTCACTTCCGTCTGCTTACATCATGAACTAATACGCAATTGGCTACCCGGGAGGGGGTCCTACCTTCCCGTACATCGCGAGATCTTCCGACCGCCGGGCCCTAGCTACCCACAACAGGGGACAGGACGAGAAGGAATGGCCTCAAACTCCGCCAGGGGAGGTTTAGGCTGAACATTAGGAAAAAATATTTCATGGAAAAGGGTCATTGGGCAGTGGCAGAGGCTGCCCAGGGAAGTGGTTGAGTCACCTTCCCTGGAGGTGTTTAAGGGATGGGTGGATGAGGTGCTGAGGGACATGGTTTAGTGATTGATAGGAATGGTTGGACTCGATGATCCAATGGGTCTTTTCCAACCTGGAGATTCTATGATTCCCCAGCATTCCCAGAGCAGCTCCCGGTGCACCTGACGCTGCTGCTGTGCCCGGCCCTGGGTGACCACAAGCACTCGTCCCGCGTGGGCAGGGTGCTGGGGGTGTCCTTCCTCCTGCCCCCCGAGGCCGCCCCAGCCCGCACACAGGTAGGTGGCCGGGGCGGGGGACTCAATGCAGCCCCCAGGGACCCCACTGAGCTGCCCTCCTCCTCACAGGTGCTGGACGAGGAGCTGATGGCGCGGCTGGGTCTCTCCCCACAGCAGCTCCACCGCCTCCCGCTCCACCTCCACCTGCAGCGGCTTGAGCTGCCTCAGGGCCCGCTCTGTGCCCCCCCACCCCCCCCTTTCCTGCACACCCTGCGCTGCTTGGGGCTGCCGGAGCCCTAGCACCCACAGGGGGACCCTTACCCCACTCCCCTCTGCCACCTCATTAAATCCCCACTTGCCATGGGTGGCTCGGTGCACTTTTCTTTTCTCAGCACACGTGGGATGCCTGGGATGCCTCCTCCCCACGGCATCGCTTGTGCCGGCCCCGTGCCTGACCTGGTTCCCAGTGCCAGGCAGCGGTGTTGCCACCGCTGTACAACCGCAGGCAGGCAAGAATAGAGGCATCTTTTCCTGCCCGCTCTGCCCCGAGCCGAGGAGCTGCTGTGGCAGCCCTGGTTCCTGTCCCCAGCCCCCCCAGTCCATACACCCACTCCACACACAGACAGAGCCAGACTTCCTCTTAAAACCGTGTTTTGCAGCCCCTATGGGGAGTGGGCTAGATGCTCGCACATAGCTGTGGAGCCCAGCTGGGGTGAAGGGGAGCCGGGTGCCGCTGCGTTGCCCCAGGGAGGGCAGGCAGTGTGCTGTGCCCTCCGGGTTGTCCTCCCGCGTCACGGTTCTTCTGCAGCCCCCTGGGAGCCACCCTTTGCCTCCCCACCATGGGGCTCAGCTCCGGGCTCAGCTCCAACAGGCAGGCCCGTGGGTTCTTGGACCTGGGTGCCAGCTCAGGGAGCTTCACTACCCTAGAAGGACGGGAGGAGGGGGGCAAGCCCGTGGGTCCCCCAAGGTGGTTGGGGGCACCCCTGGGCGGTGGGACAGGCACCCTGGGCAGGGGACGGGCATTGAGCTGGGGCAGAGTCGGCTGGGGCTGCCTCGGCGGGTGGCTAAGCTCCGGCAGCCCCTGGCTCTTGGCACGGTAGCCTGGGAGCTGTGGTTGTGCTGGGGTGGCAGAGCTGGGGTGGCGGGGGTGGTTCCTTTGCCCCCCAACAGCCAGGTTCCCCCGCGGCACTTCTGGCTTGGGCACCTGGGTGGCTCTGCCCCTGGGCCTGAGGGACACAAGGCGCTGGGGGGCACTGGATGCAGGGATGGGGGGCTTGTCCCCGGAGTGCTCCTGTTCCAAATGGGGCTTCCTCAGGGCGCTGCCTTTCACCATCAGCTTCAGCCCCTTGTATGAAGGCATGGGCACAGCCGCCTGCGGGAGGAGAGAATGGAGAGCACAGGGTTTGGGGTGCCTGGGGGCCGCCTGCCCCACGGAGCCCCAGCCCACCTCCTTGCAGATGAGCTCAAAGGCACCAGTGGAGCAGCTGGGGTCATTCCTGTGGTCGATGACCACACGCAGCGTGTCCCGCTGGACGTTGGCGCACAGACGTCTGGTCACCGCTGAGGAGGGGGCCATGGTGGGGCTGGCGTTGATCTCCAGCAGCCAGGGCTGGCAATCCTCCCCGAAGATAAAGTCGGCCCCGTAGAGCTCGAAGCTGCCCTTGTGGGGCTCCACCAGGTCCTGGGTGCTGTGCAGGGCGGCCAGCACGGCTGCCTTCATGCCAGGCACCATCACCTGATGCCAAGCATCTGCGCGCCCTATTTGCGCCAGGTATGCCTGGAGCTGCTGGCTGGACCAGATCCGGTCACGGGGCAGCTGCGGGTGCCAGCCCCGTGCCAGCTTGTACTGCTTCTGGATGGAGACGTTGCAGAGGTGCCGGGCGCTGGGACGGAGAGGGCAGGGATGGGTCAGTGGGGTGCCCGGGGTGCTGGGCTGGAGGGTTCTGGGGTGGGGGGCACTCACGGGTCCAGCTGGCGCAGGGAGAAGGGGTGGGAGCAGAAGCGCACGTAGCTCTCTTGGTAGAACCAGACAGTCAGCGGGTTCCAGTCAGTCACCAGGAACCATTGCCGGAGGTCGAATTTGGTGCCGAAGATGAGCAGCGGCCGCTCCACATACTTCTGCACCACCCAGTCTGCCAGCCCCGACCTGCGGTCTCTGTTCCCCACCAGCTGCAGCACCTCCTCCAGCCGCGCCATGCAGACAATTCCTGGGGGATGCGGTGAGCTTGGGACCCTTCCTGGGCAGGGAGCCTGTGCCAACCCCCACGTTTCCCCTGGCCTTACCTCTGCCTCGGGATTTGGCACCAGGTTTGAGGATCCAGATGTTGTGGTCACCCTCCATGGCCACCTGGGGCAGCTGCTCGGCCAGGCGCTGCAGCAGGGCTTGGCACCGCTCTCGCTGTGCCCCTGTCACTGCCAGCTCGGCCCCCTCGCTGTCAGAGAGACATGGGGGGGCTCAGCGCTGGTCCCACTGTGGTGTCCCCGCGGTCACGCTCAGCACTCACTGCGCTATGCGGTAGTATTCCCGCAGGAAGCGGTCCCAGTTGGCGCTCGTCACATACGGCAGCGGGGGGTCCGTGTCGATGTCCTCGTGCACCAGGCTGCCCAGGTGCTGCTCGCAGATCTGCAGGGCCTCCTCGAGCAGCTCGGGGTGCAGGGGGGTCCTTGGCCCTGCTGAGGATGGCATGGGGTGAGGGACAGAGGCTGCCCCTGGGATGGGTGGCTTTGGGTGCAGAGGGATGGGCAGGGCTCTATGTGCTTACTTGCTCCCTCGACAGGTTTCTGGGGTTGCTCGGTCCCCACCACCACATCCTCAGCCCTCTCCAGGGCCATTTGGAGCAGGCTGCGAGCAGCTGTGAGGTGGAAATCCTCTGCAAGGAGAAGGATTGTCCCTGCCTGGTCCCAAGCAGGACACGGTGGGGCACTGGGAGGGCGGGGGGGGGCAGAAGGGCAATGGCCTTGGCGGTCATGCCAGCCCTGAGCTCACCGAGGAAGGATTCCCAATCATCCACATCCCCCAGCCGGTAGCACCGAGGGAAGAAGGTCTCAGGGTCGGCTTGGTCAACCCAGGGCAGGTTTCGCAGGTTGAGGCACAGCCCGTTCTGTTCAGAGAAGGGTGACAGCCCTGCTGGACATCCCCTACCCCATTGTGTGTCAACTCCGACCCCCCTCCAAGGGCTTCAGGCTCCCACCTTGGTGGTGAAGGCAGTCACCCGGGCGTAGTGGTTCATCACCTGGTCCCTGTGCAGCTGCTGGCAGTCCAAGGTGCTGCAGCGGTTGGTCCAGATGAAGTATGGCACCTGGTTCTGCACCAGGCGGGACTGTGGGATGGGAGGACCAGGGTGATACACGTTGTCCCTGGCTGTGCCCTCAGCCTGGGTGTCCCAGGCAGAGCTCAGCCCTAGCCCTCTCAGCTAACCGTGAGGTTGTGGAAGCCATCAGGATCCTCATCCTGCTGTTCCTCCTCCTCCTGCTCCTCCTTCTCAACAGGTAGCCATGGGGAGCACAGGGGTTCCGAGGTCCCCAGGGAAGGCTGTGGATCTAGCACAGCCTCTCCCTCCCCGACACCATCACCTCTCTCCTCTTCCTCCTCCTCCTCCAGCTGCTTCTCCTGATTGCCGTTGTGCTGCTCCGGCTGGCCGCCTACCCTCCTCTCTTGGGGGAGCAGCTTCTCCACCCAGCCGCGGGCCCGCAGCAGGCTGCGGATCACAGGGTAGGGTCCCTGCACCACGAAGATCTTCTTCTCCTGGGGAGGGACCCGAGAGCTCAGTTCGGAGCCATAAATGCAGGTGAACGGCCTGCGGGGATGTGAAATCAGGCCCCTCACCTTGATGGCCTTCTTCACGTGCAGCCGGGCCCTCTTCAACTGCTCGCAGTCAACCGAGGGGCGGTGGCGGCGGGCGTTGATGGGCGCTGCCTGCCCTGTGAGGACAGCCCTGGCTGAGCCTGCTCCCCACATCCCCAGCCCCGTGGGAGCAGGAGAAGGCTCCTACCTGCCTGCCTCTGCCTGCCCGAGCCGGTCGTCCCCAACACAGCATTCACCGGCCTGCCGAGCCTCATGCCAGCGCCCGGTGTGCCACATGCGAGGCCCTGATGTGCCCTCGTCCCTAGCCTGACAGGCCAGGGGACAGCAGGAACCTGCCCCTGGCTGGGGGGCCGTGTCCCCACAAGGCGAGGCTCCTTGCAGCGCTGTCACACAGCAACCTGAGGGTGACGGGAGCGAGAGTCACCCTGAGGGTGACTCTGCGAGGCGCCAAACAGCTCCCTCGTCTCCCTGCTCCACTGGGGACGGAGCTGGGGGTCCACCCCACAACCCCAGCACTGCTGGGACACACAGCTCTGGCTCCAGCTGCCACCCCGAAGCGGGGACAAACACCAGAACCCCGAAATGCCACAAATGCAGCCCCCCTGTGCCCACCCCCCCATCAGCTCCCCCCCCCAACCTCACAGCCCCCTGTCCCCCCTTGTGCCCCACACCCAGACACCCCCGGTCCCCTTGATGCCTCCAGCCTCTCTCTACACCCTGTCCTGCCCCCCAGACATCCCCGACCTCTCTCCCCGCCCCTTCCTGACCCTGCCCGCACTGTCGGGGTCACCCCACAACTGTTTGCCGTTGTCACCCCCCAACAACTGTTTGCCGTTGTCACCCCCCAACAACTGTTTGCCGTTGTCCTGGCGACCGACAGGCCCCGCCCCCCTCCGTTTATGATCTGATTAGGGATGCCAAGCCATGCCATAGCCGTCAGCCAATGTTGGATGGTCGCTTTGGAGTCGGTCCTAAGGTGTTGTGTAGCTACAATGACTCCGCTATATGTGTCTACAGTTACTGCTAGCCACGCTCGAGGCTTCAGCAACTGAAATCCGTCTGCCACACCTCGGAGGCCTTAAGGCCTCTGGGGTTGACTCCACTGGACCACAATGGTGCTTTCTGACAGTGGGGACACGTGGCTACTATGTGTTTCGCATCAGTAACTGAAATCCCGCACCTCTTTGCTAGCGCTTTAGCTCCAATATGGAGAGACTCATGCAGCTGACGGGCATCTCTTAGCGTCCACAGTCCTTTCGCTGCGGCGTCTGCTTTGTCATTACCAGTTTGGAAGAACCCTTTGATTGGGTTATGGCTATTGACGTGGATGACCGATATGGTACCTTTTCGGGAAAAAGGTGCTTCTTCTAACACTAAAGCTGCTGTGGATGTTGACACGCCAGGCCCCGACATGGCTAAGCAAAGCTTGGCCACGAACATCGAGTCAGTCTCTATGTTGAGGTGTTCCATTGGGAACAGTCCGCACGCTAGTACTACGGCCATCACTTCTAGTTGCTGGACTGAAAGCGCACTATCGGTCATTTTAATGCAGTGCCATTCTTCATCCGATTGCCATACTGCTGCTGCAGTTGAGGTCACTGAGGATGCGTCTGTGAAGATCGTTGGTCCTTGTTGGGGTCGGTCCATGATTTTCCGTGGAAGGTCGATGTCGACAATTGCCAGCATCTGAGTCCAGGGGGGCTTTGTAGCATACCGGACTTCTCCACCAAATCCGACCAGGGCTATGGCCAGATACTCTGACATTGCTACTGATTGCGTTGGGAGCTGTTTGCGGAAGGGTAGGTATATCCTGGCAGGTTCGATGCCTAGGTGTGTTAGGGCGAGTTTTCTGCCTTTCATGATGAGGTTACCAAGGCACTCGATTCCTGGAGAGAATGCACGTGACGGTTTTCCTAGGACTATCCATTGTATAGGTTGAGCTTTTTCAGGGGGGCCCTGGGCTAGTGCCCCTACTCCCCCTCCTTCCGTGAAATGTACATACAGGTCAAGTGGTAAATTCGGGTTCCGTCTGGCAAGTGTGCTTGACGATACCTGTTGTTCGATGAAGTCGAGAGAGTTCATTGCTTCCGTCGTCAGTGTTTTTTGCTCCCATGGATGCTTTCCTTTTAGAAGATCATGCAGAGGGGCCATGGTTTCAGGAGGGATCAGGACGATATTACGGAGCCATTGCAAAGACCCCACTAGCTGTTGCATATCATGGAGTGTTTTGATGCGTCGACAGATTTTTATTTGGGAGGGGGTCACATAAGAACTTGTGATCCCCACTCCCAAAAAACTGACACATGGCCCTCTCTTAATTTTCGCGCTCGCAATCTCGAACCCGTTTATTTTTAGAGTTTCTGAGACTGTCGACACTAGCTGATCCACCTGACTTTCTGATGGTGCAGCGATCAGAATATCGTCCATGTACTGAATGATTGTCACGGTCGGGTCACTGCACTGGACCGGTGCTAACACTCGATCCACCGTAATTTGGCAAATAGTAGGCGAGTTGATCATTCCCTGAGGCAGCACTTTCCACTGAAAGCGCAAGTTGGGGCGTTGGCTATTCGGGAACACGACAGAAAAAGCAAACCGCTCCTTATCTGCCTCATGTAGAGATATCGAGAAAAAACAGTCCTTAATATCAAGGACAGCACAAGGTTGTCCTTCTGGTATCATAGAGTTCATGGGCAACAACGTTTGGACAGGACCCATTGGTTGAATTTTCTTCTTCACTGCCAGGGCCACCCTGGGGTTTCGCCCCCAGAAGGTTGTCCTTGCTGTCCCTGAGATAAGGGCAGGTTCGACTGGACCGCTGGTTGGATCATAAAGTTGGTTGCTTCTCGGGGGGGGCTGCAGGTTCGGGGGCGCTTCGCCCCATTCGGGGTTGTCAAGTTGGGCTGCCTGGTGTCCCAAGTGGGAAAGGGCCGTGCGCGGCCCAGGTGCCCTCTCCCCCTCCTGTTTGCCTGAGTTTTAAATCTGCATTCCTTGGCAAAGTGCCCTTGCTTCCCACAGACCCAACACGGTCCTCTGGGTCGATTCCAGCGCAGGGGGAATGCTGTTGGCAAGTCATTAAACCGAGGGCAGTTTGTTACAACGTGACCCACCTGGCCACATTTAGAGCATGCCATCACGTTGGCTATTGCAGTGCTAACGGCCATCTGGATTGGGGCTAGATGCTCTTCCTTCGCGACATGCTTGATCATGTCTGCGATACTCGACCCCACCGGCAATGACCGCAGAATTTCTTTGGTTGCCGAGTTGCACTGCTGACGCAAGCATTCTGCTACCACCGGGCCTTTTGCTTCCGCAGGCAGGCTCGAAGAGTCGACCGCTGCCTGGAGACGGTCCACAAATTGTGTGAAACTCTCACTTTGTTTTATCATGGACCATGGTGATGGCTTGGCGATAACTCTAGAAGCTGTGCGAATGGCTTCTCTGGCCGCACGGGTAGTTGCCATGACTTCATGGGCCCGCAGGCCCTGAGCTTGCGCCTGAGGGGTGATCATTGTAGGGTCTGTTCCCATGAGCCGCTGCAGGCTGGAGCCGTGCAGTGGGTGATCTGCCCCAGCTACTTGGGCCAGCTGCTTCACGCAGTTGTCCTCCCATTCTTGTTTGAACACAATCATCCCTGCCCCGTCGAATATTAATCTACAAGCTTGTTTTATATCAAAGGGCAGCATGTCATCTCCACCGAAAACGCTGTCTATGAGGGTGGAGACCATGGCAGAATTAAGTCCTTTATCTGCAATTGCTTTAACAATTGCTTGTATGTCCTTAGGGTTTATTGGTGAGTGGACCCTCTGTCCCCCGTCTGTGATCCGGACCGGGAATGCTAGTGTGGCTGATGGGGCCCAATCGGCACATGCTATCGTTATTTTTCTCCAATCCGTGAGAAGGATTTGTCCCCCTCTCGGCTCTTCTTTAATTCGAGTGGGGATGTGTCGGTTTTTAACTCTATGCACCCCCACTTCCTCCTCCTCTGAGCTCGAGTCGGTTGTGACCCACCCGCCCGGACTAGTGTCCGAGCCGGAGTCAGAACTCGACTGACCGGCCACTTCCGGGCCCCGATCTCTTTTTGTTGGGCCCCGGCCCCGCCCACCTCCCTTGCGGGCGGGGCCGCTCCCTCCCCCCGGCTCGCCCCGCCTGCTGCTCGGAGCAGACGGACGCTGACTGGCTCTCCGCCCCTCGCGGGCACCACCCTTCTCTTTTATGTTCTCCTCCCCCTCACGCTTGCACGCGCTATTCAATTCCAGCGCTACCTCCTTGTTCCCGCCGCGAGCGTTCTCACCCCGCCTTTCCCTTTCCCGCTCGGCGCCATCTTGGGGCGCATAAGGTGGCGGCCTTTCCGAGATTTCCTCGGGCTCCGCTTTTCCAGCGGCGCCCCTGGCCTCCTCGGCCAACCCGCCCCAGAAGGATTCCGCTCGTTTCTGTCCCTCTGTGAGCGGGCCGGGGTTTGAGGATTGAGGGGACGTATCACCCTCTCGCAAACATTTAGATTCTGCATAATCATCACCACGTGGGGGGTGCAGAGTCCGCGTGGCCGCCCCGACCCCCAATCCCGGGGTGGCCGACAAACAGTCCCTTGCCGCCCCCCAGGTCTCCTGCTCCTGCATGGCCTCCTGCAAGGCCTGTACAACTTTCCCCCACGACTTAAGGCTTTTTGCACAACCCGAGAACATCGCCTCCTCGGCTAACGCTTTGGTGCATTCATCCCGCACCTCAGGGTGGAGAATATCCACCGGCTGGTCAATGACCCCAAGCTCTAAAAGCCTCGCAATGGCGAGAATAAAATCTTTAGGCTTACAATCTGTCTCATATAATAGCGATACGACCTTCACAAGGGCTTCCATCTTCCTTGCGGGTCCGGGAGCGTCCTCCCCGCCGGGCTGGTCCAGCCGCACCGGCCGTCGTTCACCCGATTCCAAGCGACTTCCCGATTCCCGGAGCTCCTTCCCGGCTCCCGGGTTTCGGTACCACTTGTTGCCTTCGGGGGGCGTTGCCTCCGGAGGCGTGGCGACCTGGTTCAGGAACGACACGGTGACCAAACCCAGGTCACTCGGTCCATAAGCTCACAGACACCAATGTGGTGGACGGCAAATGGCGTTTATTGATACGTAACACAGCCTTATATAGCCTGGGCTTACGACGTCACTTCCGTCTGCTTACATCATGAACTAATACGCAATTGGCTACCCGGGAGGGGGTCCTACCTTCCCGTACATCGCGAGATCTTCCGACCGCCGGGCCCTAGCTACCCACAACAGGGGACAGGACGAGAAGGAATGGCCTCAAACTCCGCCAGGGGAGGTTTAGGCTGAACATTAGGAAAAAATATTTCATGGAAAAGGGTCATTGGGCAGTGGCAGAGGCTGCCCAGGGAAGTGGTTGAGTCACCTTCCCTGGAGGTGTTTAAGGGATGGGTGGATGAGGTGCTGAGGGACATGGTTTAGTGATTGATAGGAATGGTTGGACTCGATGATCCAATGGGTCTTTTCCAACCTGGAGATTCTATGATTCCCCAGCATTCCCAGAGCAGCTCCCGGTGCACCTGACGCTGCTGCTGTGCCCGGCCCTGGGTGACCACAAGCACTCGTCCCGCGTGGGCAGGGTGCTGGGGGTGTCCTTCCTCCTGCCCCCCGAGGCCGCCCCAGCCCGCACACAGGTAGGTGGCCGGGGCGGGGGACTCAATGCAGCCCCCAGGGACCCCACTGAGCTGCCCTCCTCCTCACAGGTGCTGGACGAGGAGCTGATGGCGCGGCTGGGTCTCTCCCCACAGCAGCTCCACCGCCTCCCGCTCCACCTCCACCTGCAGCGGCTTGAGCTGCCTCAGGGCCCGCTCTGTGCCCCCCCACCCCCCCCTTTCCTGCACACCCTGCGCTGCTTGGGGCTGCCGGAGCCCTAGCACCCACAGGGGGACCCTTACCCCACTCCCCTCTGCCACCTCATTAAATCCCCACTTGCCATGGGTGGCTCGGTGCACTTTTCTTTTCTCAGCACACGTGGGATGCCTGGGATGCCTCCTCCCCACGGCATCGCTTGTGCCGGCCCCGTGCCTGACCTGGTTCCCAGTGCCAGGCAGCGGTGTTGCCACCGCTGTACAACCGCAGGCAGGCAAGAATAGAGGCATCTTTTCCTGCCCGCTCTGCCCCGAGCCGAGGAGCTGCTGTGGCAGCCCTGGTTCCTGTCCCCAGCCCCCCCAGTCCATACACCCACTCCACACACAGACAGAGCCAGACTTCCTCTTAAAACCGTGTTTTGCAGCCCCTATGGGGAGTGGGCTAGATGCTCGCACATAGCTGTGGAGCCCAGCTGGGGTGAAGGGGAGCCGGGTGCCGCTGCGTTGCCCCAGGGAGGGCAGGCAGTGTGCTGTGCCCTCCGGGTTGTCCTCCCGCGTCACGGTTCTTCTGCAGCCCCCTGGGAGCCACCCTTTGCCTCCCCACCATGGGGCTCAGCTCCGGGCTCAGCTCCAACAGGCAGGCCCGTGGGTTCTTGGACCTGGGTGCCAGCTCAGGGAGCTTCACTACCCTAGAAGGACGGGAGGAGGGGGGCAAGCCCGTGGGTCCCCCAAGGTGGTTGGGGGCACCCCTGGGCGGTGGGACAGGCACCCTGGGCAGGGGACGGGCATTGAGCTGGGGCAGAGTCGGCTGGGGCTGCCTCGGCGGGTGGCTAAGCTCCGGCAGCCCCTGGCTCTTGGCACGGTAGCCTGGGAGCTGTGGTTGTGCTGGGGTGGCAGAGCTGGGGTGGCGGGGGTGGTTCCTTTGCCCCCCAACAGCCAGGTTCCCCCGCGGCACTTCTGGCTTGGGCACCTGGGTGGCTCTGCCCCTGGGCCTGAGGGACACAAGGCGCTGGGGGGCACTGGATGCAGGGATGGGGGGCTTGTCCCCGGAGTGCTGCTGTTCCAAATGGGGCTTCCTCAGGGCGCTGCCTTTCACCATCAGCTTCAGCCCCTTGTATGAAGGCATGGGCACAGCCGCCTGCGGGAGGAGAGAATGGAGAGCACAGGGTTTGGGGTGCCTGGGGGCCGTCTGCCCCACGGAGCCCCAGCCCACCTCCTTGCAGATGAGCTCAAAGGCACCAGTGGAGCAGCTGGGGTCATTCCTGTGGTCGATGACCACGCGCAGCGTGTCCCGCTGGACGTTGGCGCACAGACGTCTGGTCACCGCTGAGGAGGGGGCCATGGTGGGGCTGGCGTTGATCTCCAGCAGCCAGGGCTGGCAATCCTCCCCGAAGATAAAGTCGGCCCCGTAGAGCTCGAAGCTGCCCTTGTGGGGCTCCACCAGGTCCTGGGTGCTGTGCAGGGCGGCCAGCACGGCTGCCTTCATGCCAGGCACCATCACCTGATGCCAAGCATCCGCGCGCCCTATTTGCGCCAGGTATGCCTGGAGCTGCTGGCTGGACCAGATCCGGTCACGGGGCAGCTGCGGGTGCCAGCCCCGTGCCAGCTTGTACTGCTTCTGGATGGAGACGTTGCAGAGGTGCCGGGCGCTGGGACGGAGAGGGCAGGGATGGGTCAGTGGGGTGCCCGGGGTGCTGGGCTGGAGGGTTCTGGGGTGGGGGGCACTCACGGGTCCAGCTGGCGCAGGGAGAAGGGGTGGGAGCAGAAGCGCACGTAGCTCTCTTGGTAGAACCAGACAGTCAGCGGGTTCCAGTCAGTCACCAGGAACCATTGCCGGAGGTCGAATTTGGTGCCGAAGATGAGCAGCGGCCGCTCCACATACTTCTGCACCACCCAGTCTGCCAGCCCCGACCTGCGGTCTCTGTTCCCCACCAGCTGCAGCACCTCCTCCAGCCGCGCCATGCAGACAATTCCTGGGGGATGCGGTGAGCTTGGGACCCTTCCTGGGCAGGGAGCCTGTGCCAACCCCCACGTTTCCCCTGGCCTTACCTCTGCCTCGGGATTTGGCACCAGGTTTGAGGATCCAGATGTTGTGGTCACCCTCCATGGCCACCTGGGGCAGCTGCTCGGCCAGGCGCTGCAGCAGGGCTTGGCACCGCTCTCGCTGTGCCCCTGTCACTGCCAGCTCGGCCCCCTCGCTGTCAGAGAGACATGGGGGGGCTCAGCGCTGGTCCCACTGTGGTGTCCCCGCGGTCACGCTCAGCACTCACTGCGCTATGCGGTAGTATTCCCGCAGGAAGCGGTCCCAGTTGGCGCTCGTCACATACGGCAGCGCGGGGTCCGTGTCGATGTCCTCGTGCACCAGGCTGCCCAGGTGCTGCTCGCAGATCTGCAGGGCCTCCTCGAGCAGCTCGGGGTGCAGGGGGGTCCTTGGCCCTGCTGAGGATGGCATGGGGTGAGGGACAGAGGCTGCCCCTGGGATGGGTGGCTTTGGGTGCAGAGGGATGGGCAGGGCTCTATGTGCTTACTTGCTCCCTCGACAGGTTTCTGGGGTTGCTCAGTCCCCACCACCACATCCTCAGCCCTCTCCAGGGCCATTTGGAGCAGGCTGCGAGCAGCTGTGAGGTGGAAATCCTCTGCAAGGAGAAGGATTGTCCCTGCCTGGTCCCAAGCAGGACACGGTGGGGCACTGGGAGGGCAGGGGGGGGCAGAAGGGCAATGGCCTTGGCGGTCATGCCAGCCCTGAGCTCACCGAGGAAGGATTCCCAATCATCCACATCCCCCAGCCGGTAGCACCGAGGGAAGAAGGTCTCAGGGTCGGCTTGGTCAACCCAGGGCAGGTTTCGCAGGTTGAGGCACAGCCCGTTCTGTTCAGAGAAGGGTGACAGCCCTGCTGGACATCCCCTACCCCATTGTGTGTCAACTCCGACCCCCCTCCAAGGGCTTCAGGCTCCCACCTTGGTGGTGAAGGCAGTCACCTGGGCGTAGTGGTTCATCACCTGGTCCCTGTGCAGCTGCTGGCAGTCCAAGGTGCTGCAGCGGTTGGTCCAGATGAAGTATGGCACCTGGTTCTGCACCAGGCGGGACTGTGGGATGGGAGGACCAGGGTGATACACGTTGTCCCTGGCTGTGCCCTCAGCCTGGGTGTCCCAGGCAGAGCTCAGCCCTAGCCCTCTCAGCTAACCGTGAGGTTGTGGAAGCCATCAGGATCCTCATTCTGCTGTTCCTCCTCCTCCTGCTCCTCCTTCTCAACAGGTAGCCATGGGGAGCACAGGGGTTCCGAGGTCCCCAGGGAAGGCTGTGGATCTAGCACAGCCTCTCCCTCCCCGACACCATCACCTCTCTCCTCTTCCTCCTCCTCCTCCAGCTGCTTCTCCTGATTGCCGTTGTGCTGCTCCGGCTGGCCGCCTACCCTCCTCTCTTGGGGGAGCAGCTTCTCCACCCAGCCGCGGGCCCGCAGCAGGCTGCGGATCACAGGGTAGGGTCCCTGCACCACGAAGATCTTCTTCTCCTGGGGAGGGACCCGAGAGCTCAGTTGGGAGCCATAAATGCAGGTGAACGGCCTGCGGGGATGTGAAATCAGGCCCCTCACCTTGATGGCCTTCTTCACGTGCAGCCGGGCCCTCTTCAACTGCTCGCAGTCAACCGAGGGGCGGTGGCGGCGGGCGTTGATGGGCGCTGCCTGCCCTGTGAGGAAAGCCCTGGCTGAGCCTGCTCCCCACATCCCCAGCCCCGTGGGAGCAGGAGAAGGCTCCTACCTGCCTGCCTCTGCCTGCCCGAGCCGGTCGTCCCCAACACAGCATTCACCGGCCTGCCGAGCCTCATGCCAGCGCCCGGTGTGCCACATGCGAGGCCCTGATGTGCCCTCGTCCCTAGCCTGACAGGCCAGGGGACAGCAGGAACCTGCCCCTGGCTGGGGGGCCGTGTCCCCACAAGGCGAGGCTCCTTGCAGCGCTGTCACACAGCAACCTGAGGGTGACGGGAGCGAGAGTCACCCTGAGGGTGACTCTGCGAGGCGCCAAACAGCTCCCTCGTCTCCCTGCTCCACTGGGGACGGAGCTGGGGGTCCACCCCACAACCCCAGCACTGCTGGGACACACAGCTCTGGCTCCAGCTGCCACCCCGAAGCGGGGACAAACACCAGAACCCCGAAATGCCACAAATGCAGCCCCCCTGTGCCCACCCCCCCATCAGCTCCCCCCCCCAACCTCACAGCCCCCTGTCCCCCCTTGTGCCCCACACCCAGACACCCCCGGTCCCCTTGATGCCTCCAGCCTCTCTCTACACCCTGTCCTGCCCCCCAGACATCCCCGACCTCTCTCCCCGCCCCTTCCTGACCCTGCCCGCACTGTCGGGGTCACCCCACAACTGTTTGCCGTTGTCACCCCCCAACAACTGTTTGCCGTTGTCACCCCCCAACAACTGTTTGCCGTTGTCCTGGCGACCGACAGGCCCCGCCCCCCTCCGTTTATGATCTGATTAGGGATGCCAAGCCATGCCATAGCCGTCAGCCAATGTTGGATGGTCGCTTTGGAGTCGGTCCTAAGGTGTTGTGTAGCTACAATGACTCCGCTATATGTGTCTACAGTTACTGCTAGCCACGCTCGAGGCTTCAGCAACTGAAATCCGTCTGCCACACCTCGGAGGCCTTAAGGCCTCTGGGGTTGACTCCACTGGACCACAATGGTGCTTTCTGACAGTGGGGACACGTGGCTACTATGTGTTTCGCATCAGTAACTGAAATCCCGCACCTCTTTGCTAGCGCTTTAGCTCCAATATGGAGAGACTCATGCAGCTGACGGGCATCTCTTAGCGTCCACAGTCCTTTCGCTGCGGCGTCTGCTTTGTCATTACCAGTTTGGAAGAACCCTTTGATTGGGTTATGGCTATTGACGTGGATGACCGATATGGTACCTTTTCGGGAAAAAGGTGCTTCTTCTAACACTAAAGCTGCTGTGGATGTTGACACGCCAGGCCCCGACATGGCTAAGCAAAGCTTGGCCACGAACATCGAGTCAGTCTCTATGTTGAGGTGTTCCATTGGGAACAGTCCGCACGCTAGTACTACGGCCATCACTTCTAGTTGCTGGACTGAAAGCGCACTATCGGTCATTTTAATGCAGTGCCATTCTTCATCCGATTGCCATACTGCTGCTGCAGTTGAGGTCACTGAGGATGCGTCTGTGAAGATCGTTGGTCCTTGTTGGGGTCGGTCCATGATTTTCCGTGGAAGGTCGATGTCGACAATTGCCAGCATCTGAGTCCAGGGGGGCTTTGTAGCATACCGGACTTCTCCACCAAATCCGACCAGGGCTATGGCCAGATACTCTGACATTGCTACTGATTGCGTTGGGAGCTGTTTGCGGAAGGGTAGGTATATCCTGGCAGGTTCGATGCCTAGGTGTGTTAGGGCGAGTTTTCTGCCTTTCATGATGAGGTTACCAAGGCACTCGATTCCTGGAGAGAATGCACGTGACGGTTTTCCTAGGACTATCCATTGTATAGGTTGAGCTTTTTCAGGGGGGCCCTGGGCTAGTGCCCCTACTCCCCCTCCTTCCGTGAAATGTACATACAGGTCAAGTGGTAAATTCGGGTTCCGTCTGGCAAGTGTGCTTGACGATACCTGTTGTTCGATGAAGTCGAGAGAGTTCATTGCTTCCGTCGTCAGTGTTTTTTGCTCCCATGGATGCTTTCCTTTTAGAAGATCATGCAGAGGGGCCATGGTTTCAGGAGGGATCAGGACGATATTACGGAGCCATTGCAAAGACCCCACTAGCTGTTGCATATCATGGAGTGTTTTGATGCGTCGACAGATTTTTATTTGGGAGGGGGTCACATAAGAACTTGTGATCCCCACTCCCAAAAAACTGACACATGGCCCTCTCTTAATTTTCGCGCTCGCAATCTCGAACCCGTTTATTTTTAGAGTTTCTGAGACTGTCGACACTAGCTGATCCACCTGACTTTCTGATGGTGCAGCGATCAGAATATCGTCCATGTATTGAATGATTGTCACGGTCGGGTCACTGCACTGGACCGGTGCTAACGCTCGATCCACCGTAATTTGGCAAATAGTAGGCGAGTTGATCATTCCCTGAGGCAGCACTTTCCACTGAAAGCGCAAGTTGGGGCGTTGGCTATTCGGGAACACGACAGAAAAAGCAAACCGCTCCTTATCTGCCTCATGTAGAGATATCGAGAAAAAACAGTCCTTAATATCAAGGACAGCACAAGGTTGTCCTTCTGGTATCATAGAGTTCATGGGCAACAACGTTTGGACAGGACCCATTGGTTGAATTTTCTTCTTCACTGCCAGGGCCACCCTGGGGTTTCGCCCCCAGAAGGTTGTCCTTGCTGTCCCTGAGATAAGGGCAGGTTCGACTGGACCGCTGGTTGGATCATAAAGTTGGTTGCTTCTCGGGGGGGGCTGCAGGTTCGGGGGCGCTTCGCCCCATTCGGGGTTGTCAAGTTGGGCTGCCTGGTGTCCCAAGTGGGAAAGGGCCGTGCGCGGCCCAGGTGCCCTCTCCCCCTCCTGTTTGCCTGAGTTTTAAATCTGCATTCCTTGGCAAAGTGCCCTTGCTTCCCGCAGACCCAACACGGTCCTCTGGGTCGATTCCAGCGCAGGGGGAATGCTGTTGGCAAGTCATTAAACCGAGGGCAGTTTGTTACAACGTGACCCACCTGGCCACATTTAGAGCATGCCATCACGTTGGCTATTGCAGTGCTAACGGCCATCTGGATTGGGGCTAGATGCTCTTCCTTCGCGACATGCTTGATCATGTCTGCGATACTCGACCCCACCGGCAATGACCGCAGAATTTCTTTGGTTGCCGAGTTGCACTGCTGACGCAAGCATTCTGCTACCACCGGGCCTTTTGCTTCCGCAGGCAGGCTCGAAGAGTCGACCGCTGCCTGGAGACGGTCCACAAATTGTGTGAAACTCTCACTTTCACTTTGTTTTATCATGGACCATGGTGATGGCTTGGCGATAACTCTAGAAGCTGTGCGAATGGCTTCTCTGGCCGCACGGGTAGTTGCCATGACTTCATGGGCCCGCAGGCCCTGAGCTTGCGCCTGAGGGGTGATCATTGTAGGGTCTGTTCCCATGAGCCGCTGCAGGCTGGAGCCGTGCAGTGGGTGATCTGCCCCAGCTACTTGGGCCAGCTGCTTCACGCAGTTGTCCTCCCATTCTTGTTTGAACACAATCATCCCTGCCCCGTCGAATATTAATCTGCAAGCTTGTTTTATATCAAAGGGCAGCATGTCATCTCCACCGAAAACGCTGTCTATGAGGGTGGAGACCATGGCAGAATTAAGTCCTTTATCTGCAATTGCTTTAACAATTGCTTGTATGTCCTTAGGGTTTATTGGTGAGTGGACCCTCTGTCCCCCGTCTGTGATCCGGACCGGGAATGCTAGTGTGGCTGATGGGGCCCAATCGGCACATGCTATCGTTATTTTTCTCCAATCCGTGAGAAGGATTTGTCCCCCTCTCGGCTCTTCTTTAATTCGAGTGGGGATGTGTCGGTTTTTAACTCTATGCACCCCCACTTCCTCCTCCTCTGAGCTCGAGTCGGTTGTGACCCACCCGCCCGGACTAGTGTCCGAGCCGGAGTCAGAACTCGACTGACCGGCCACTTCCGGGCCCCGATCTCTTTTTGTTGGGCCCCGGCCCCGCCCACCTCCCTTGCGGGCGGGGCCGCTCCCTCCCCCCGGCTCGCCCCGCCTGCTGCTCGGAGCAGACGGACGCTGACTGGCTCTCCGCCCCTCGCGGGCACCACCCTTCTCTTTTATGTTCTCCTCCCCCTCACGCTTGCACGCGCTATTCAATTCCAGCGCTACCTCCTTGTTCCCGCCGCGAGCGTTCTCACCCCGCCTTTCCCTTTCCCGCTCGGCGCCATCTTGGGGCGCATAAGGTGGCGGCCTTTCCGAGATTTCCTCGGGCTCCGCTTTTCCAGCGGCGCCCCTGGCCTCCTCGGCCAACCCGCCCCAGAAGGATTCCGCTCGTTTCTGTCCCTCTGTGAGCGGGCCGGGGTTTGAGGATTGAGGGGACGTATCACCCTCTCGCAAACATTTAGATTCTGCATAATCATCACCACGTGGGGGGTGCAGAGTCCGCGTGGCCGCCCCGACCCCCAATCCCGGGGTGGCCGACAAACAGTCCCTTGCCGCCCCCCAGGTCTCCTGCTCCTGCATGGCCTCCTGCAAGGCCTGTACAACTTTCCCCCACGACTTAAGGCTTTTTGCACAACCCGAGAACATCGCCTCCTCGGCTAACGCTTTGGTGCATTCATCCCGCACCTCAGGGTGGAGAATATCCACCGGCTGGTCAATGACCCCAAGCTCTAAAAGCCTCGCAATGGCGAGAATAAAATCTTTAGGCTTACAATCTGTCTCATATAATAGCGATACGACCTTCACAAGGGCTTCCATCTTCCTTGCGGGTCCGGGAGCGTCCTCCCCGCCGGGCTGGTCCAGCCGCACCGGCCGTCGTTCACCCGATTCCAAGCGACTTCCCGATTCCCGGAGCTCCTTCCCGGCTCCCGGGTTTCGGCACCACTTGTTGCCTTCGGGGGGCGTTGCCTCCGGAGGCGTGGCGACCTGGTTCAGGAACGACACGGTGACCAAACCCAGGTCACTCGGTCCATAAGCTCACAGACACCAATGTGGTGGACGGCAAATGGCGTTTATTGATACGTAACACAGCCTTATATAGCCTGGGCTTACGACGTCACTTCCGTCTGCTTACATCATGAACTAATACGCAATTGGCTACCCGGGAGGGGGTCCTACCTTCCCGTACATCGCGAGATCTTCCGACCGCCGGGCCCTAGCTACCCACAACAGGGGACAGGACGAGAAGGAATGGCCTCAAACTCCGCCAGGGGAGGTTTAGGCTGAACATTAGGAAAAAATATTTCATGGAAAAGGGTCATTGGGCAGTGGCAGAGGCTGCCCAGGGAAGTGGTTGAGTCACCTTCCCTGGAGGTGTTTAAGGGATGGGTGGATGAGGTGCTGAGGGACATGGTTTAGTGATTGATAGGAATGGTTGGACTCGATGATCCAATGGGTCTTTTCCAACCTGGAGATTCTATGATTCCCCAGCATTCCCAGAGCAGCTCCCGGTGCACCTGACGCTGCTGCTGTGCCCGGCCCTGGGTGACCACAAGCACTCGTCCCGCGTGGGCAGGGTGCTGGGGGTGTCCTTCCTCCTGCCCCCCGAGGCCGCCCCAGCCCGCACACAGGTAGGTGGCCGGGGCGGGGGACTCAATGCAGCCCCCAGGGACCCCACTGAGCTGCCCTCCTCCTCACAGGTGCTGGACGAGGAGCTGATGGCGCGGCTGGGTCTCTCCCCACAGCAGCTCCACCGCCTCCCGCTCCACCTCCACCTGCAGCGGCTTGAGCTGCCTCAGGGCCCGCTCTGTGCCCCCCCACCCCCCCCTTTCCTGCACACCCTGCGCTGCTTGGGGCTGCCGGAGCCCTAGCACCCACAGGGGGACCCTTACCCCACTCCCCTCTGCCACCTCATTAAATCCCCACTTGCCATGGGTGGCTCGGTGCACTTTTCTTTTCTCAGCACACGTGGGATGCCTGGGATGCCTCCTCCCCACGGCATCGCTTGTGCCGGCCCCGTGCCTGACCTGGTTCCCAGTGCCAGGCAGCGGTGTTGCCACCGCTGTACAACCGCAGGCAGGCAAGAATAGAGGCATCTTTTCCTGCCCGCTCTGCCCCGAGCCGAGGAGCTGCTGTGGCAGCCCTGGTTCCTGTCCCCAGCCCCCCCAGTCCATACACCCACTCCACACACAGACAGAGCCAGACTTCCTCTTAAAACCGTGTTTTGCAGCCCCTATGGGGAGTGGGCTAGATGCTCGCACATAGCTGTGGAGCCCAGCTGGGGTGAAGGGGAGCCGGGTGCCGCTGCGTTGCCCCAGGGAGGGCAGGCAGTGTGCTGTGCCCTCCGGGTTGTCCTCCCGCGTCACGGTTCTTCTGCAGCCCCCTGGGAGCCACCCTTTGCCTCCCCACCATGGGGCTCAGCTCCGGGCTCAGCTCCAACAGGCAGGCCCGTGGGTTCTTGGACCTGGGTGCCAGCTCAGGGAGCTTCACTACCCTAGAAGGACGGGAGGAGGGGGGCAAGCCCGTGGGTCCCCCAAGGTGGTTGGGGGCACCCCTGGGCGGTGGGACAGGCACCCTGGGCAGGGGACGGGCATTGAGCTGGGGCAGAGTCGGCTGGGGCTGCCTCGGCGGGTGGCTAAGCTCCGGCAGCCCCTGGCTCTTGGCACGGTAGCCTGGGAGCTGTGGTTGTGCTGGGGTGGCAGAGCTGGGGTGGCGGGGGTGGTTCCTTTGCCCCCCAACAGCCAGGTTCCCCCGCGGCACTTCTGGCTTGGGCACCTGGGTGGCTCTGCCCCTGGGCCTGAGGGACACAAGGCGCTGGGGGGCACTGGATGCAGGGATGGGGGGCTTGTCCCCGGAGTGCTGCTGTTCCAAATGGGGCTTCCTCAGGGCGCTGCCTTTCACCATCAGCTTCAGCCCCTTGTATGAAGGCATGGGCACAGCCGCCTGCGGGAGGAGAGAATGGAGAGCACAGGGTTTGGGGTGCCTGGGGGCCGTCTGCCCCACGGAGCCCCAGCCCACCTCCTTGCAGATGAGCTCAAAGGCACCAGTGGAGCAGCTGGGGTCATTCCTGTGGTCGATGACCACGCGCAGCGTGTCCCGCTGGACGTTGGCGCACAGACGTCTGGTCACCGCTGAGGAGGGGGCCATGGTGGGGCTGGCGTTGATCTCCAGCAGCCAGGGCTGGCAATCCTCCCCGAAGATAAAGTCGGCCCCGTAGAGCTCGAAGCTGCCCTTGTGGGGCTCCACCAGGTCCTGGGTGCTGTGCAGGGCGGCCAGCACGGCTGCCTTCATGCCAGGCACCATCACCTGATGCCAAGCATCCGCGCGCCCTATTTGCGCCAGGTATGCCTGGAGCTGCTGGCTGGACCAGATCCGGTCACGGGGCAGCTGCGGGTGCCAGCCCCGTGCCAGCTTGTACTGCTTCTGGATGGAGACGTTGCAGAGGTGCCGGGCGCTGGGACGGAGAGGGCAGGGATGGGTCAGTGGGGTGCCCGGGGTGCTGGGCTGGAGGGTTCTGGGGTGGGGGGCACTCACGGGTCCAGCTGGCGCAGGGAGAAGGGGTGGGAGCAGAAGCGCACGTAGCTCTCTTGGTAGAACCAGACAGTCAGCGGGTTCCAGTCAGTCACCAGGAACCATTGCCGGAGGTCGAATTTGGTGCCGAAGATGAGCAGCGGCCGCTCCACATACTTCTGCACCACCCAGTCTGCCAGCCCCGACCTGCGGTCTCTGTTCCCCACCAGCTGCAGCACCTCCTCCAGCCGCGCCATGCAGACAATTCCTGGGGGATGCGGTGAGCTTGGGACCCTTCCTGGGCAGGGAGCCTGTGCCAACCCCCACGTTTCCCCTGGCCTTACCTCTGCCTCGGGATTTGGCACCAGGTTTGAGGATCCAGATGTTGTGGTCACCCTCCATGGCCACCTGGGGCAGCTGCTCGGCCAGGCGCTGCAGCAGGGCTTGGCACCGCTCTCGCTGTGCCCCTGTCACTGCCAGCTCGGCCCCCTCGCTGTCAGAGAGACATGGGGGGGCTCAGCGCTGGTCCCACTGTGGTGTCCCCGCGGTCACGCTCAGCACTCACTGCGCTATGCGGTAGTATTCCCGCAGGAAGCGGTCCCAGTTGGCGCTCGTCACATACGGCAGCGGGGGGTCCGTGTCGATGTCCTCGTGCACCAGGCTGCCCAGGTGCTGCTCGCAGATCTGCAGGGCCTCCTCGAGCAGCTCGGGGTGCAGGGGGGTCCTTGGCCCTGCTGAGGATGGCATGGGGTGAGGGACAGAGGCTGCCCCTGGGATGGGTGGCTTTGGGTGCAGAGGGATGGGCAGGGCTCTATGTGCTTACTTGCTCCCTCGACAGGTTTCTGGGGTTGCTCGGTCCCCACCACCACATCCTCAGCCCTCTCCAGGGCCATTTGGAGCAGGCTGCGAGCAGCTGTGAGGTGGAAATCCTCTGCAAGGAGAAGGATTGTCCCTGCCTGGTCCCAAGCAGGACACGGTGGGGCACTGGGAGGGCGGGGGGGGGCAGAAGGGCAATGGCCTTGGCGGTCATGCCAGCCCTGAGCTCACCGAGGAAGGATTCCCAATCATCCACATCCCCCAGCCGGTAGCACCGAGGGAAGAAGGTCTCAGGGTCGGCTTGGTCAACCCAGGGCAGGTTTCGCAGGTTGAGGCACAGCCCGTTCTGTTCAGAGAAGGGTGACAGCCCTGCTGGACATCCCCTACCCCATTGTGTGTCAACTCCGACCCCCCTCCAAGGGCTTCAGGCTCCCACCTTGGTGGTGAAGGCAGTCACCCGGGCGTAGTGGTTCATGACCTGGTCCCTGTGCAGCTGCTGGCAGTCCAAGGTGCTGCAGCGGTTGGTCCAGATGAAGTATGGCACCTGGTTCTGCACCAGGCGGGACTGTGGGATGGGAGGACCAGGGTGATACACGTTGTCCCTGGCTGTGCCCTCAGCCTGGGTGTCCCAGGCAGAGCTCAGCCCTAGCCCTGTCAGCTAACCGTGAGGTTGTGGAAGCCATCAGGATCCTCATCCTGCTGTTCCTCCTCCTCCTGCTCCTCCTTCTCAACAGGTAGCCATGGGGAGCACAGGGGTTCCGAGGTCCCCAGGGAAGGCTGTGGATCTAGCACAGCCTCTCCCTCCCCGACACCATCACCTCTCTCCTCTTCCTCCTCCTCCTCCAGCTGCTTCTCCTGATTGCCGTTGTGCTGCTCCGGCTGGCCGCCTACCCTCCTCTCTTGGGGGAGCAGCTTCTCCACCCAGCCGCGGGCCCGCAGCAGGCTGCGGATCACAGGGTAGGGTCCCTGCACCACGAAGATCTTCTTCTCCTGGGGAGGGACCCGAGAGCTCAGTTCGGAGCCATAAATGCAGGTGAACGGCCTGCGGGGATGTGAAATCAGGCCCCTCACCTTGATGGCCTTCTTCACGTGCAGCCGGGCCCTCTTCAACTGCTCGCAGTCAACCGAGGGGCGGTGGCGGCGGGCGTTGATGGGCGCTGCCTGCCCTGTGAGGACAGCCCTGGCTGAGCCTGCTCCCCACATCCCCAGCCCCGTGGGAGCAGGAGAAGGCTCCTACCTGCCTGCCTCTGCCTGCCCGAGCCGGTCGTCCCCAACACAGCATTCACCGGCCTGCCGAGCCTCATGCCAGCGCCCGGTGTGCCACATGCGAGGCCCTGATGTGCCCTCGTCCCTAGCCTGACAGGCCAGGGGACAGCAGGAACCTGCCCCTGGCTGGGGGGCCGTGTCCCCACAAGGCGAGGCTCCTTGCAGCGCTGTCACACAGCAACCTGAGGGTGACGGGAGCGAGAGTCACCCTGAGGGTGACTCTGCGAGGCGCCAAACAGCTCCCTCGTCTCCCTGCTCCACTGGGGACGGAGCTGGGGGTCCACCCCACAACCCCAGCACTGCTGGGACACAGAGCTCTGGCTCCAGCTGCCACCCCGAAGCGGGGACAAACACCAGAACCCCGAAATGCCACAAATGCAGCCCCCCTGTGCCCACCCCCCCATCAGCTCCCCCCCCCAACCTCACAGCCCCCTGTCCCCCCTTGTGCCCCACACCCAGACACCCCCGGTCCCCTTGATGCCTCCAGCCTCTCTCTACACCCTGTCCTGCCCCCCAGACATCCCCGACCTCTCTCCCCGCCCCTTCCTGACCCTGCCCGCACTGTCGGGGTCACCCCACAACTGTTTGCCGTTGTCCTGGCGACCGACAGGCCCCGCCCCCGGCCCCCCCGGCCCCGCCCCCCGGTGCCGCGCGAGGGAGGAGACGGACGTTACAGCAAACGAGACCGTTTTAAAAAAAACGAGACACGACAGCGGCAGCGGCCGGGGGGGCCGCTCTGCCGCAAAGCGGCGGCTGCTCCCGGCACGGCCGCCCGGCGCGGCGAGGGGCAGGCAGGGCCCAGCCGCTCACGGCGGGAGCGGGAGCAGGCACGGTGCCCGGCGGGCACAAGCGTCGGGGAGCCACGGAGTCCTGCGCCACGGCCTAAAACTGGAAGCAAAAGAATCACAGAATCACCAGGCTGGAAAAGACTCACCGGATCATCGAATCCAACCATTCCCATCAATCACTAAACCGTGTCCCTCAGCAGATTGTCCGCCCATCCCTGAAACACCTCCAGGGAAGGTGACTCAACCCCCTCCCTGGGCAGCCTGTTCCAGTGCCCAATGACCCTTTCCATGAAAAGTTGTTTCCTAATGTCCAGCCTAAACCTACCCTGGCGGAGCTTGAGGCCATTCCCTCTCATCCTGTCCACTGCCACTTGGGAGAAGAGCCCAGCTCCCTCCTCTCCACACCCTCCTTTCAGGTAGTTGCAGAGAGCAATGAGGTCTCCCCTCAGCTTCCTCTTCTCCAGGCTAAACACCTCCAGCTCTCTCAGCGCTCCTCATAAGGCCTGTTCTCCAGAAGACAAGGCAGTCCCTGCCTGCAGGTGGCCTCTGCTCCTCACCTTCTGTCAGCAGGCCCTCAGCAGACCCTCCTGTCATCAAAACAGCCACGTTCCCCTGGCTGCTGCCTGCCCTAAGCATGATCTGGGGGTCCCAAAGCTGGCATTTCACAAGTAAAGGGAGTACAAGCACTTCTGGGCATCCTTTCCCCACCCCCCAGAATGTCACCACCATCCCCACAGAGGGGCTCTGGGCTCAAGGGCTGCACTGGCTTTGAGCCTCACGCCCCACTCCCCAAACAAGGCACCCGCCTCCTCTGGTTTCAGAGCCTCACATTTTTAAGGAACTCCTCTGCCACAATGCGAGCCCTGGCATTGACAGAGAGCTTCATCTCGCTGATCTCCTTGTCAATCTCCTCCATGAAGTGGATGACAAAGTCCACCAGCTTGTGCTTGTACATCTGCTCCGTGTGGAAGTTTGTGATCAAGAAACTGATGTCGTAGCCCTGGGGAAGAGAGAAGTGGCCTGGACATGAGCACTCAGGCCACTCGCCACACAACCTCACGCCCCAGTCCTGCACCAGAGATGCCCCAGTGTCAGGAACGGAGCCGGGAGCTGCTCCCGCGCTGTCACCTCACCTCCACGGGCTTCCTGCGCAAGATGAAGAAGTTTTCGGCTCTCATCATCATGAAGCGCATGAATTTGTGGCACAGGATCTTCTCGATCTCATCGGCCTGGGGAGCAGAAGGGGCAGTGAGGCTTCCCTCGTGCCAGGCGGGAGCTGCCGCTCCACTGCCCGTGTCCCCCTCCTCACCTGTTTCACCGCGATGCTGACGCGCACGGAGTTAATGGAGCCCTCGATGAGGACCTTCTCCTTCTCGTTTCTGCTGATGATCACCGGCTGCAACAGCAGCTCCTTGCTGCTCCTACGAGCAGAAAAAGAGTAGGGATGACTCAGAAGGAAGTATTTACTGGTCAGAAATAGGCGTGGGGAGCCACAGCGACCACAGAGATTTTGCTTCATTCTGCTACGTGATGCCTTCTGCCTCCTGGAGGCGTCCATCGCCAAGGACGATCCTCCTTCAGCACCAAGCCTGTTCCCCTTCCTCCCTGCAGCTCCTCAGCTCCCCGTCTGCACAAACCCTAAGACCGAGGCGCGGCAGCCGGTGGGTGCGGAGCCGCCCCCTCCCCGCCGCGCTGAGCGGAGGCGGCGGCGCTGCCGGGAGCCGCCGTGCCGGGGCCGCCCCCGCCCCTCGCCGTACCTGACTTCCACCTCGGGCTTGTTGTGCCGCTCCACCACCTGCGAGGAGAAGTTCTCGAGGCACAGCGCAGCCTGCAGCGTAGCGCGCACCGCGTTCAGGTACGGGCGCAGAGTGGCGGTCTGCGGGGACACCGGGAGCCATCACAGACCGCACCGGGCACCGCCGGAGCCCGGATCCCACCGCCCTCCCCGGGATCCCCCTCCTCCTCCTCCCCCTTCCCCCGCTCCCCCTCCTCCTCCTCCCTCGGCCCCGGCCCCGCCGCCGCCCGCCCCACCATGGTGGCTCCGCTCCGGTCCCAGCAGGCGGAAGTGGCCGGTCCCGCGTTCCGCGATGCGCGGGATCTCCCACTGCGCCGAGACGGGGGTGGCCGGGAGGACCCGGTCTTCGTTCACGGCCCGAACGGCGGCGCAGCGGCCTCGGTACGGCGCGGGGCGGGGATATTACGGTGTTGGAGAGAGGTTGCGGCGCCGAGGAGCTGTGGTGGTGGCGGCGGCAGCAGCAGCCGGCGGCGGGATTCTCCGCCCGGCGTCGGGATTCTCCGCCCGGCGTCCTCCCCCTGCGCCCGGCCGTGCTTGGTACGCCCCTGTCATCGCTTCCATATTAGGGCAGGGAGATGGAGAGCGTGAGCGGCCAATCAGCGGCGGGCGCTGGGCGGGGCCGGACCAGTGGGAGCGCGGGGGGCGGGGCCGGAAGCGGCGCGGGGGGCGGGGCCTCCGGGACCGGAAGCGGCGCGAGGGTCCGGTCGCCCGCGGCGCCCGATGTGGTTCTCCTCCGCGCCCCGGTGATCCGCCCCTTCCCCGGATCCCCCCCGGTGCCCTCAGCTTCCCCGGTCCTCGGTTTCCCATAGCCTCCCGTTACCCCCGTAGCACCCCTTGCCCCCCACCGTTCTCCCATTGCCCTCCCGGTTCCCCCTGGGCCCCGGTTCCGCTCCCTTGCCCTCCCAGCTTCCCCTGTCTTCGGTTCCCGCATAGCTCCCCGTGCCCCGCACCGTTCCCCCATAGCCTCCCCCGTTCCCTGTAGACCCCGGCTCTGCTCCCTTGTCCTCTCAGCATCCCCTGCCCTTGGTTTCCTGTAGCTCCCCGTTATCCCCGTGTCCTCCTCGGTTCCCCCGCAGCCCCCCGGTACCCTGCACCGTCCCACCGTGCGCCCGGTGCCAGGTCCTTGGCACCATGAGCGAGCTGAAGGACTGCCCGCTGCAGTTCCATGACTTCAAGTCAGTGGACCACGTGAAGGTGTGTCCCCGGTACACGGCGGTGCTGGCCCGCTCAGAGGACGATGGCATCGGCATTGAGGAGCTGGACACGTTGCAGCTGGAGCTGGAGACGCTGCTTTCCTCTGCCAGCCGCCGCCTCCGCGTCCTGGAGGCCGAGACCCAGGTGCTGGGGCTGCAGCCATAGGGCAGCTCCCTGTCCCGCTCCTTCCACTGAAGGGGTTGCCTCCGATCCGTCCTTATCCAGAGTTGGGTACAGGACCCAACGAGGCATCATCACTCTCTTGCAGATCCTGACAGACTGGCAGGACAAGAAGGGCGACCGGCGCTTCCTGAAGCTGAGCAAAGACCACGATGTTGGCACCTCTGTCAAGCATGGGAAGCCCAAGAAGCAGAAGCTGGAGGGCAAAGGGGGCCATGGGACTGGGCCTGGCCCTGGCCGGCCCAAGTCCAAGAACCTGCAGCCTAAGATCCAGGAATATGAGTTCCAGGATGATCCCATTGACGTGCCCCGCATTCCCAAAAATGATGCTCCAAACAGGTGTGTGGGGGTTGTGGGCTGTCAGGGTCATCCATCTCCTTCCTTTCAATACCCAGCGTGAGGGCTGCCTGCAGCCCAAGGGAAGAGGTAACTCAGAGGGATCCCTCACAGTTCACCCATCTTCACAGGTTCTGGGCATCGGTGGAGCCGTACTGTGCCGATCTCACCAATGAGGAGGTCAGAGTCCTGGAGGAGCTGCTCAAACCACCAGAGGATGAGGCTGAGCACTACAAGGTGAAAAATTCCTGAGCCCTTTCCCTACTGTCCCACCCCATTCCCTCCTGGCCTTTGGCTGCTCTGTACCCTCCCGTGCCTCATGGCAAGCAGTCCTGCCTGGGGATGATTCACGTGGCCACCGTGGGGTGGGAGGCAAGGCAGGGGGTGCTGGGAGCTGCGCTGAGCCTCCCTCTCGCAGATCCCGCCCTTGGGGAAGCACTATTCCCACCGCTGGGCCCAGGAGGACCTGCTGGAGGAGCAGAAGGATGGAGCCCGAGCGGCGGCTGCTGCTGACAAGAAGAAAGGTGTCCTAGGGCCACTAACCGAACTGGACACTAAAGGTGCCCCTGTCCCCACCTGTTATGCAAGTGCTGGCACCCATTGACGCCGAGCCCAGCCCCACGACCCCAGGGTGGAGGCTGCCCTGCCCCACTCCTCACCTCTGCTTCTTTATGGTTGGTTTTTTCCCCCTCCCGCTTCCTCCCAGACGTCGATGCCCTGCTGAAGAAGTCAGAGGCACAGCACGAGCAGCCGGAGGATGGGTGTCCCTTCGGTCCCCTTACGCAGCGTCTCCTGCAGGCCCTCGTGGAGGTGAGAGGGCTCGGAGCCAGTCCTAGATCTGTGAGGCTGTGCCGTGGCCTGGCTCCATGGGGCAGCACCGGCACAGCTCAGCACAGTGACCCTTCCCTTGTCCGCCTGGCACTAGGAGAACATCATCTCCCCTGTTGAGGACTCCCCCATCCCAGAGATCGCCAGCAAGGACTCAGGACCTGACGGCGCTGGCACATCTCCCCGCAGCCAGAACAAGCCCTTCAGGTGAGCAACAACTGAGGTGGCCCCGTGACTCAGTGCTGCCCACAGGGACACCAAACACGCCAGTAGGTTTCCTGCCCTGGCAAATAGTGGGGAGCAAAGGGTGTGTGGTGAGCAGCAGCCGCTCTCTGCCCGGCAGTGTTCCCCACACCAAGTCACTGGAGGGGCGGATCAAGGAGGAGCTGGTGGCCCAGGGTCTGCTGGAATCGGAGGACCGGCCGGCTGAGGACTCGGAGGACGAGGTGCTGGCCGAGCTACGCAAGAGGCAGGCGGAGCTGAAGGCCCTCAGCGCGCACAACCGTGCCAAGAAGCATGAGCTGCTGCGGTGAGTGCCGGCAAGGGCCGGGTGCGGGCAGGGGGCTGCTGGCAGGAGCTGACACCCCTGTGTCCCCCTCAGGCTGGCCAAGGAGGAGCTGCACCGGCAGGAGCTGCGGCAGCGCGTCCGCATGGCTGACAACGAGGTGATGGATGCCTTCCGCAAGATCATGGCTGCCCGGCAGAAGAAGCGCACACCCACCAAGAAGGAGAAGGACCAGGCTTGGAAGACGTTGAAGGAACGGGAGAGCATCCTCAAACTGCTGGATGGATAGTGGGGGCCGAGACCCCCCTCTGCCATGGACCAGGGCAGCCAGGGGTGGTGGCCGTGGCCCTGTCACCCACGGGGTGCTGGCACGATGCCTGCACTCGCCCGGCCATCGTGGGATGGAGGGGACACAGCCCCCCCCGCACACCCAGTGCCTGCTCGCCCTCCCCACATGGGTGATGCGGCTCCTGGCTGCTGTCTCCTCCCTGCAGGTTGTTGTCACCCCACCCGAGCTGGGGCCTTCAGGGAGGTCTGGGGGTCCCTTCTATGAATGGACCTCCTGGCCACTGTCTTCTGCTCCCCTCGTTATTCTGTGAGGGTGGCAGCCGGGCCACTGCTGGGGCAGATGTGGTGGCCACTTCAGTGCGGCTCCCACGGCCCCTGTCCCTCCCCACGTCCCTGGGGGGAACCCGGCCCCTGCGGGGGCGTCTGGGGGCATGGGGAGGGGGTTGTGCGGCAGGGGACAGCCAGGCTCTCCGTGTAGCGGTGGTTTCTGCGGTTGTGTGCGGGCAATAAAGGGAGCCCGGTGCAGGTGGTGGTGTGGTGACCTCAGGGATGCTGTGGGGTGAGGGGGCAGCGTGGGTCCTGCTGCTGCTGGGCTCAGTCAGGGGTGGGGAGAGCGGGGTGGGAGCCTGGGCTGGGGCAATTTGGGGGTGCCGGGGCTGAGGCTGTTGTGTTGCCCCATGGTGGGAGTGCCCTGGGTGTGTCAATGCAAGGGACCTGCTCCTTCTGCACAGGGGGCACATGCAAAACGAGTCTGTGTCCTTTGTCTATGCAAAAGACCCGCTTGTGCCTACTCCTGCTTGTGTCCACCCAAGGGACCCACGTGTGGCT
This sequence comes from Phaenicophaeus curvirostris, assembly GCF_032191515.1. NCBI lineage: Eukaryota > Metazoa > Chordata > Aves > Cuculiformes > Cuculidae > Phaenicophaeus > Phaenicophaeus curvirostris. Next base: position 15,265,196 of record NC_091402.1, read on the forward strand.
GCACAAGGTTCCTGCTCCTGTACCCCCGAGAGACCCGGCTGTGTTTGTGTGAAGGACCCACACGTGCCTGCACAGGGGATCTGCTTGTGTCTACACAGGAGACCCACTTGTGTCCACGCAAGGGACCCACTCCTGGTTACCCGAGACCCACTTTGGTCTGAATTATAGAATCATAGAATCACCAGGATGGAAAAGACCCACTGGATCATTGAGTCCAACCATTCCCATCAATCACTAAACCATGTCCCTCAGCACCTCATCCGCCCGTCCCTTAAACTCCTCCAGGGAAGGTGAATCAACCCCCTCCCTGGGCAGCTTCTGCCAGTGCCCAATGACCCTTTCCGTGGCAAAGTTTTTCCTGATGTCCAGCCTGAACCTCCCGTGCTGGAGCTTGAGGCCATTCCCTCTCGTCCTGTCCCCTGTCCCTTGGGAGAAGAGCCCAGCTCCCTCCTCTCCACAACCTCCTTTCAGGTAGTTGGAGAGAGTTGTGCCTCCTGCGTGTTCCCCCCTCACCTGCCATTTACCCAAGGAACCCACTCGTGTCCACACAGGGGGAACCACTTTTTTTCTATGCAAGGGACTCGCTTGTGTCTACACAAGGGACACGCTCCTGTCCTCCTGAGGGACCTGCTGTGTTCCCCCCCCGCAAGGGACGCACTCCTGTCCCCCAGGACCCCTCCTCTTCCCCCAGGGACACACTCGTGTCCCCCTCAGGACCCCTCCTGTCCCCCCCGCCAAGAGACACACTCCTGTCCCCCCCCACGGGACCTCTCCTGTCCCCCTCCAAGAGACACACTCCTGTCCCCCCACCCCTGGACCCCTCCTCTCCCCCAAGGGACACACTCATGTCCCCTTCAGGACCCCTCCTGTCCCCCCCCAAGAGACACCCTCCTGTCCCCCCCAACCAGGGACCCCTCCTCTCCCCCCAGGGACACACTCGTGTTCCCCTCAGGACCCCTCCTGTCCCCCGCCATGGGGCCTCTCCTGTCGCCCCTCAGGGACACATTCCTGTCCCCCAGGACCCCTCCTGTCCCCCAAGGGACACACTCGTGTCCCCCTCAGGACCCCTCCTGTCCACCCCCCAGGGACCCCTCCTCTCCCCCAAGGGACACTCTCTTGTCCCCTTCAGAACCCCTCCTGTCTCCCCACCCCGCCAAGAGACACACTCCTGTGCCTCCCAGGGACCCCTCTTCTCTCCCCAGGGACCCCTCCTGTCCCCCCCCAGGTCCCCTCCTGTCGTCCCCCCCCAGACACCCCTCCTATCCCCCTAAGGGACACACTCTCGCCCCCCCAGGTCCCCTCCTGTCCCCCCCGCCCCCGGCCCCGCCCTGGTGACGTCACGCGGCCCGCGGGCCGGGAGGAGCCGCCGCTGCCTGGCGCGGGGCCGGGGCCGCCGAGCGCCGCCGGTAACGGGGATGACGGGGGGGTGGGGGGGGGGCGGTGTGCGGGTACCGAGCCAGCCCGGGGGCGGCCCCGGGGCGGCGGGGCCCTGTGAGACCCGAGCGGGAGTCGAGGGGGGGACCCGCCCGCACCCGCGCGTGTGCGGGGGGACACGGGGAGGGGGCGTGAGGGGTTGGGGGGTGGGTGTGAGGCGGTCCCTTTGGTGGGCACGCGTGGGTCCCCCTGCGTGGACACAAGTGGGTCCCTCCTGTAGAAAAGCGTTGGTAGCTTGGGTGGACACGAGCAGGTCCCTTGTGAACCCATGTGGGGTCCCTTGGATGGACACGAGTGGGTTCCTCCTGTAGAAAACTGTGGGTACCTTGGGTGGGTCCTTTCTGTAGACAAGCGTGGGTCCCCCTGCATGGACACAGGTGGGTTCCTCCTGTAGAAAAGCCTGGGTCCCTTGCGTGGACACGAGCGGGTCCCTTGTGAGCCCGCGTGGGTCCCTTGGGTGGACACAAGTGGGTCCCTCCTGTAGGCAAGGTGGGCCCCTTGGGTGGACACCAGCAGGTCCCTTGTGAACCCATGTGGGGTCCCTTGGATGGACACAAGTGGGTCCCTCCTGTAGGCAAGTGTGGGTCCCTTGCGTGGACACGAGCAGGTCCCTTGTGAACCCATGTGGGGTCCCTTGGATGGATACAAGTGGGTCCCTTCAGTGGACATGCATGTGTCCCACCTGTAGACTAGCCTGGGTCCCTTGTGTGGACACGAGCAGGTCCCTTGTGAACCCATGTGGGGTCCCTTGGATGGACACAAGTGGGTCCCTCCTGTAGGCAAGTGTGGGTCCCTTGTGTGGACACGAGCAGGTCCCTTGTGAACCCATGTGGGGTCCCTTGGATGGACACAACAGGGTCCCTTCAGTGGACATGCATGTGTCGCACCTGTAGGCAAGCGTGGGTCCCTTGGGTGGACACAAGCAGGTCCCTTGTGAACCCGCTTGTGTCCCTTGGGTGGCCACGCGTGGCTCATTTGCACAGACACACCATAGGGTGGTTGTAGGGCGAGCAGGCAACATGAGGAGCCCAGCGTGTGTTCCCCACGGGGCATCCCGCATGAGGACTCCTGCCTGGGGTGGGGTGCTTGGAGAGCGCAGAGCAAGCGCAGGATTTGTTCTCGTCACCCCATGGTGACAATGATCCAGCGCATCCCCATGGGACCCCGTCACCCCTAGAGCACGCTGACACCCCGTCCCCCACTGGTGTCACAGGTGGGAGCGGGTGCCCCACGGGGCACCATGCCGCTGGGGCAGGATGGGCCCAGCTGGAAGAAGAGGACCGAGGATATTCGGCGCATCTATGATTTCCGAGAGGTCCTGGGCACGTGAGTCACAGCCTGGCGGGGGGACACACCGGTGACAACCCACTCATGGTGCTGGATTTGGCCCCTCCGACTTTGCCAAACCCAACAAATGGAACTAACCATGCCAGCTCAAATACCAGCCCAAGGCAGGAGCCAGTGCCGGGCTGGCACACGAGGGAATGCTCTCCGGGGTATCGGCATGGGGCTGTGGTGCTGCCTGCCACCTCACCCGGGTGCTGGCCAATTCCCTGAGCCACCAGCGCTGGCCGACTGCTGTGCCAAGGGTGCCCGATGGTGTTCCCGTGGCCGGCAGAGGGGTGCCCGGCGGTGCCCGCAGCGCCATAAGCTCTTAGGCTGGATTAGTGTGTTAATTACGGCAAGGCTTAGGCCCCGGCGAGGCGCGAACGCGCTGCCCGCCACCTGTCTCACCTGGGCGCCGCTGGCTCCCGCCGGGCACCTGAGCTTTAGGGTGGCTGCCATGGATCCAGGAGGGTGGCCCCATGAGCCCTGGGTGCTGCCAAAACCAGCCTGGGGGCTTGTCCCTGGCACGAGCTGCCGGCAGCACCGCCGTGGTCCCTGCCTGATACGGGGCTGGTGCAGCCACGCTGGGAGGTGCCGGGCACCCCATCCCCAGCAGGGCCCGTGTCCGGCCATCCCAGCGGGCGGCTCCCGCTTGCTTTTCTCCTATAAATAGCTGGACTTTCTGCCCGTCGCCATGGCAATCGTGGCGCGGCAGCAGCGCCTGCGGCCGGCAGCACCCCCTGCCCGCTCACCCCTCGCCCTCGCAGGGGGGCCTTCTCCGAGGTGGTCCTGGCGGAGGAGAAGGCGACGCGGAAGCTGGTGGCCATCAAGTGCATTGCCAAGAAGGCGCTGGAGGGGAAGGAGACCAGCATCGAGAACGAGATCGCCGTCCTCCACAAGTAAGGGCTGTCCTAGTGCCAGGGTGGTGGTCCTGCTTTGCCCACCCCCAGCACGGCTCCCCGCTGCCAGCACCCATCGCCCGGTGTTATCGGCAGCGCCCAAAATAGCCAGCGGCGCGTGATGCCGGCCACGCTGTGCGGTGGGGGCTGGTGGGGGCAACCAGGAGCCTCCTCACCCCCTCTCCCCGTGCACCTCCCAGGATCAAGCACCCCAACATCGTGGCCTTGGATGACATCTACGAGAGCGGCACCCACCTCTACCTCATCATGCAGCTGTGAGTGAGCAACGCGGGGGCCCCGAGGGGAGCTGGGGGGGCCATGCTGACCGGCGCTGCCCATCCGGCAGGGTCTCCGGCGGGGAACTCTTCGACCGCATCGTGGAGAAGGGCTTCTACACCGAGCGCGACGCCAGCGCCCTGATCCGGCAGATCCTCGACGCTGTCAAGTACCTGCACGACATGGGCATCGTCCACCGTGACCTGAAGGTGGGGAACACATCCCCCCAGCATCCTTGGTGCAGTGGCTGGGAGGGGACCTGGAAGGGGACACAGCATCCCCCTTCCCTGACCCTCCAACCCTGCTCCCCGCAGCCCGAGAACCTGCTCTATTACAGCCTGGATGAGGACTCCAAGATCATGATCAGTGACTTCGGGCTGTCGAAGATCGAGGGCTGCGGCAGCGTCATGTCCACAGCCTGCGGCACTCCTGGCTACGTGGGTGAGCGCCTGCCATGGGGCATCACCGCCTACGGTGCAGGATTGGGGTAACCCCCGGGGTTGGGGTCCTCCCTCACCCCTGCTGTCCCCCCCAGCCCCCGAGGTGCTGGCGCAGAAGCCCTACAGCAAGGCTGTGGATTGCTGGTCCATTGGGGTCATCGCTTACATCCTGTACGTACCCTCCCTTCCTGCCCTGCTCCCCTCTGCAGGGACCCGGCTTCCTGGAGCCACACAGGGCCAGTGTCCCCCTTGCTGTCACCTCCCCAGGCTCTGCGGTTACCCCCCTTTCTACGATGAGAATGACGCTAAGCTCTTCGAGCAGATCCTACGGGCTGAGTATGAGTTTGATTCACCCTACTGGGATGACATCTCAGACTCAGGTGAGCCGGGACCACTGAGGCGGTGGGGGCTGGGATCCCAGTGTGGTGTCGAAGGATCTGGGTTGGGGGTGGTGGGCACAGGCACTCATGGTTGGACTCGATGATCCGGTGTGTCTTTTCCAACCTGGTGATTCTATGACTCATGGCTGCTCCACGCTCCGTCTCAGCCAAGGACTTCATCCAGCACCTGATGGAGAAGGACCCTTGCAAGCGCTTCACGTGTGAGCAAGCCCTGCAGCATCCCTGGTAAGGAGTGACCTGCTGCCATCTCCCTTCACCCCTCGGCTCACCGGCCGGAGACATCTCTGCTGACCCCCACCCCTCGCTCCAGGATCGCTGGGGACACGGCCCTGGACAAAAACATCCACCAGTCAGTGAGCGAGCAGATCAAGAAGAACTTTGCAAAGAGCAAGTGGAAGGTGAGTGGAGGGTGTCAGGGGGATGTGGGGAGAGTTGGGGGCTGCAGGCCCCCCCGCCAGGCACTCTGTGCCAAGTGACGGACGCTGTGGGTCGGCAGCAAGCCTTCAACGCCACGGCCGTGGTGAGACACATGCGGAAGCTGCAGTTGGGAACCAGCCAGGAGGGCCCGGCCCAGACAACTCCCACCAGCCCAGGCGAGCGGCTAGTGGGGGGCACCAGCAACGGTGCGCCCTGACGCCCCCCTTCTCATCCTGCAGCCCCTGGGGCTGCTGCCAGGCTCTCATCCTGCTCCTCCCCCCCACAGGGTCGGACTGTGGGCGCCTGCCCATGAGCAGAGCTCAGCGCCTCTCGCCAGACTGAGCGCGGCCCCACACAACCACAGCTCGGGGGGGTTGGAGGGCTCCCGCCCCGCCGCGGGCACAGGGAGGGGTGGGGGCCCTGCGCTGCAGCAGGGAGGGAGGTGGTGGGGCCCCCCTGCCCTGCTCGCCCCGCAGAAGTGGGGCTGCCCCCTGCTGCAGAGCTCTGCATCAGGGCAGTGGTGGCCCCCAGGAACCCCCCCAGCTCGGGGCTGTGTCCCGGCCCCCTCCCGCACCCCCTACACCTGCCCCGGCACTGCCCACTCCCCCAGCATGTTCAAGGAGAATTTTCCAAATGGATGTTTCTATTTTATTGCTTGTAATAAAGGTTAAGAGGCCAATGCTGCTTGGCTCGGCTCTGGCCTGGAGGGGCTGGATACACCCTGAACCCCAAGGATGGCAGCCCCCACCCCAGGCACAGAGGGGTAGATGGGGAGCTCCCTCCACCCCTGTGCATCCCAGTCTGGGAGCAGGCACAGCGATGCCCCCACAGCCACTCGCTGGCCCAGGGGCTCCATTCCTCCTGGGGTGTCCCTAGCGGGGCTTGTCCCTGCAGCTGTCCCGGCCACGGCTCTCCCAGGCCTGATCCCGGCTGCCAGCTGGCTCCTGGCCCTTGCGGAGGTCAGCGCAGAAGAGGACCTGGCATGGGGAAAAATGATGGGATTAGCATGGAGAAAGATGATGGGATGGGCTTGGGTGGGGGGCGAGGGCTGAGCCTCAGGGTGCTCAGGACGGGGATACTCACTGCCTGCGCCCAGCCAGCGCGGGGACCCCACAGCCCCCGGAAGAAATCGCCTGCGGAGAGAAGGTGAGCGCCAGCACCCTGCCCACCGTGCCCTTCCCTGCGTGTCCCGCGTCAGGGCCCAGCCCTGCCCTCACCGATCTCCTGGTGAGCCCGGGGGGTCAGGCTCTTGCCGCCCAGCGCCATGCCGTAGCGCTGCCGCGCGATGCGCCAGATGTGGGTGTCCACGGGCACTGCTTCCGCCTTGTCCAGGGCCATCAGGCAGACGCAGTCGGCGACCTGTCACCACGCCGTTACCATCAGACCCCACCACCACCCCTGCTCCTGCGCCCTCCCCCTCGCAGCACCCACCTTGGTGCCCACACCAGGCAGGGCGCACAGCACCCTCCTGGCCTCGGCGTAGGGTGCGGCACGCAGCCCGCAGAGCCCCTCGGCACCAATCCCCTCAGCCAGGGCCCGTGCGCTCCCGCTGACAAATTTGGCTCGGTACCCAAAGCCCAGCGCCCGCAGCCGGGCCTCGGCGTCAGCGCCTGCCGGGGACAGTGAGGACACGTGGGTGTCACGGGCAACGGTGGCGGCAGTGGTGGTGGGGTGAGGGCAGACCTGTGAGCGCCGAGAGCGAGGGGAAGGCGTGGAAGGGCTGGGCATCCAGGCAGCAGAGACGGCGGCCGAAGGCCTGGCAGAGCCGCTCGATCATGGCCGTGATGCGGGAGATGTGGTTGTTGGAGGTACAGATGAAGGAGAAGAGGCACTCAACAGGGTCCTGCCGCAGCACCCGCACTCCTAGAGAGGAGGAGGCCAAGGGGAGACCTTATTAGAATCACAGAATCGTAGAATTGCTAGGTTGGAAAGGACCCACCGGATCATTGAGTCCAACCATTCCCATCAACCACTAAACCATGTCCCTCAGCACCTCATCCACCGTCTTTTAAACCCCTCCAGGGAAGGTGACTCAACCACCTCCCTGGGCAGCCTCTGCCAGTGCCCAATGACCCTTTCCATGAAATATTTTTTCCTGATATCCAGTCTGAACCTCCCCTGGTTCAGCTTGAGGCCATTCTCTCTTGTCCTGTCCCCTGTCACTTAGGAGAAGAGTCCAGCTCCCTCCTCTCCACAACCTCCTTTCAGGTAGTTGGAGAGAGCAATGAGGCCTCCCCTCAGCCTCCTCTTCTCCAGGCTAAACAACTGCCTACAACGATCCGCAAAGAGGTTATAGAGAGGTGGGGGTTGGTCTCTTCTCCCAGGTGATGGGATGAGAGGGAACGGCCTCAGGCTGTGCCAGGGGAGGTTCACATTAGACATTAGGAAAAATTTCTTCCCAGAAAGGGTTCTCGGGCACTGGGAGGTGGCGAGTCCCCATCCCCTGGAGATATTTCAGAGGTGAGGTGCTGAGGGACGCGGTTCAGCAGCGGGCAGGTGCGGTGGGGCTGGATGATCCCGAAGGCCCCCGGGGCCAAGCTCACCTGGGCAGTCCCGGGCCACCTGTCGGAAGAGGGGGTCGGCGTCCCCCCAGGCTCGGTACAGCTCCCGCAGCCCCACGTCCAGCTGGAAGTAGTCGCGCAGGATCTGGTCGGTGTCGGCCCCCGGCGCCCCGTCCCCGTCGCCGTACAGCGTGTACCAGAGCCGCTCCCGCTCCTGCCGCAGCGTCCACACGCGGCCCGCCAGGACCCCGCTCCACGCGCCGGGGCTGCTCTCCCTCCACCTGCCGCACGGGGGGGTCAGCGCCGCTCCCGGGGGCGCCCCCCCTCGCTCCCCTCCGATCCCAGCCCCGCTCACCGGAACGCCTGCCCCGACCGCAGCACCAGCTCCAGGCGCAGCTCGGCCTGCGGGCACGGCAGCGCCCGCCACAGCCCCGGCTGCGAACCGGGGGCGGCGCGGAGCCGCATCGCCCGCCACACGCTCCCGCTCCCGCCCCCACTCAGCCACCATCGAGTTCCCCGCGCGCTTGGCAGAGCGCCCCCACGGCCGCCGCTCTGGCCGCACTTCCGGCCCGCGCGGTGCTCCCCCGGTTTCATTTTCATAGAATCATAGAATCACCAGGGTGGAAGAGACCCACCGGACCATCGAGTCCAACCATTCCCATCAGTCACTAACCCACGTCCCTTAGCGCCTCGTCCACCCGTCCCTTAAACACCTCCAGGGAAGGTGACTCAACCCCCTCCTTGGGCAGCCTCTGCCAGTGCCCAATGACCCTTTCCATGAAAAATCTTTTCCTAATGTCCGGCCTAAATCTCCCCTGGCGGAGCTTGAGGCCATTCCCTCTCGTCCTGTCCCCTGTCACTTGGCAGAAGAGCCCAGCTCCCTCCTCTCCACAACCTCCTTTCAGGTAGTTGTAGAGAGCAATAAGGTCTCCCCTCAGCCTCCTCTTCTCCAGGCTAAACAACCCCAGCTCTCAGCTGCTCCTCATAAGACTAAGAGTCAATAGATTTTTGTGTTGGGTTTTGGGTTTTTTTTTGGTTTTTTTTTTTTCTTCCTTCAAAATAAATACAAAGACCATCCAGAGCGCGGGGGCTGGCGGGGCAGCGGCGGCGAGAAAGCCCAGGCAGCTGCGGGTGGGGGGTGCGGGCAGCGGCCGGGGGAGCGCAGGGGGGCCGGCCCCCGCTCCCGGTGCCCCGGCCCCGGTGGGTGCAGGCCAGCTGCACGGGGCGGGGGCCCGGGCCCGGTTTGCCCTGAGTTACGGCGGGGAGCAGGCGGGCCCGGCTCAGTCGCTCTCGCTGGAGTCGCTGCTCTGCTCGCCCTGCACCTTGTTGCGGTGCTGCATGGCGCGGTGGTAGGCGATCTGCACCGACTTGCGGATGTTGGACTTGCGGCCCTCCAGCATCTTCTCCTTGTCCAGGTCCTGGTTCACCCCCAGAGGCACCAGCTTCGTCCGGGGCAACCACTGCCTGCGGGGAGCAGGGGGCCACCTCGTTTGAGGGTTACAATCGTCTCTGGACAACCCCCCCCCCAGAAGCCCCCGGCGCCCCGGCCTTACCAAGTGCGCTTGTTGTCGAAGAAGAGGACAAGGTAGAGATGCTCGCGCGCTTCCTGAGTCATCTGCTCCCCCAGCTTCAACACCTCCAAGGGGGGCACAGGGATGGGGACGCCGTGGTGGAACATGCCTTCCCGCGGCATCTTGGGGTCGATGATCTGCCAGAAGAGCAGAAGGGCTGAGAGGGGACGAGGGACAGCGAGGGCCGTGCCGCGGGAGGGGATGTGGGGCTGGCGGTACTCACCAGCGCCGGGTAGGAGGGGTACCCTCGGCACTTGGCCCACACCAGGTCCAGGGCATCCAGGGAGGAATCCTCATCCTCGGAGAGCCACCCCGCACCGCGCCCCATGCCCTTGCGCACCACTGTGGCAGAGGAGAGGGGAGTCAGCTGGGTCCCCCCCAAGGTGACAGAGGCAGCCGGACCTGAGGCTGCACGGCTGAGGTACTTACTGCCGTGCCCCACGCCTCGCCCTGTGCCCACGGAGTAGGACTCGTTCTCCGTCCCTGACGTGTCCTCACTGCTGTCCTCGGGGAAGTTCACCCGGGAGAATGAGGGCTTCCCTCTGCCCTGCTTGGAGGGCGTTGTGCTGTGGAGAGAAGGAGCAGAGCCATGCTGAACTTCCAGAAACCATTTTCAAGAGGGCCAGCAAGGTGGGACACCAGGGTTCGTGGGCTCAAACCGCCAGCTTCAGCCCTGGGAAGGACTTAGCAGGGGAACCAGAAAGAAAGATGGGAAGGTAGATGAGGCAGTGTTAGGTTAATAGTCAGACTCTACGATCTTCAAGGTCTTTTCCAACCTAAATGATTCTATGGTGCTTCTGCTAGGGCATCAGCTAGACCCTCACTTATGTTCACCTAGGAGGACCCAGAAGTTCTGATCAGAATCGGAGCCACAGGCAGGAACCTGGTGGAGCTGACAGCTGGAAGGGCTGGAGCCAGAGCAGCTGCTGTGCCAAAAGGGAATTCATTCCCTGGTTTATGCTCCCTACTGGCCCTTGGCAGGGCAGCACTGGGTTCAGCACACTCCCACCTTTAGCTTCTACATTAGGAAGAGGCCCGAACAGCTTTCCAAGGTTCAGCTGACAGCAGCCGGGCAGGAGGAGGGTGAATGAGCCAGATGCCACCAAACCAGCTCCTTGTCTGGCAGCTGGAGGCAGAGCCACCCACTGCCACCCCCTTGGAGCCAAGCCGGGAAGAGTACCTGGTGCGATCCGAAGCGGCGCTGCTGCTGCTGCTGCTGCTGGACTCCGAGTCGGAGCTGCTCCGGGGAAGATTGCAGTCGTTACGGTACACCAGGAAGCTCTTCTTCACCGGCTGGTTCCCGCTGCTGAAACCGTTGGCTGGCAGGTCTGCAAAACACCCACCAAGAGAGCGTTACAAGCGCGTGGGACCCCGCCTGCGGTCCCAGAGGTGCCGCCACGTGCCCGGCTGCGCAGGGAGAGCTGCTGCACCCACCCATGGGACCGTCTTCAGGGGATTTATCGCTGTCACTGTCCGAGCTGGAGCTGGGACGCGGGCTTCGCCCTCGCTTCCTCTGCCGCTGTGAGGACACCATTATTGGGAGCTGGGGGGGCCCGATGGGGCTGTTGCCGTGCCCGGGGGTGATCTGGCTGTCTCGATTCTTCGGAGGGCGTCCTGGGCGTTTTGGAGGGCCTGCAGTTTTAGGGTTCTTCTTGGAGAAGAGCACTGAGGTCCTCCTGCCAACTTCGTGTGCTGGGGTAGAAGAAGAGTTGGGACCCAGACCTGAAGAGGGGAAAAGAAGGAATGAGCTGCAGCCCACAGGACCTGGCAGGGATTGCACGGCAGCAGCGGCATGGAACAACTTCATTTCTCTGGGACTCTGTCTCCAAAGACCCTCCCATCTGAGCCTTGCCATGTCAGTGCCCCCAGAGTCAAACTATCCAGTCTGCTGACTGCAAATCTAAATGGGGACACGAAAGAACACTCCACCAGCCAGAGATGCCCTTGTTTTTTTTCCCAGGCAGCAACCTTGCAGGAACAGAAGCCAAGTGCAGGCGAGCAGGGATAAACCTTTCCCACGACACACAGCAGCCAAGAAGCTCCACTACACCCTTGAAAGACAAAGGTCCTAAAACACTCCCAGCTCAAAGAGCAGCCTGCTTTTCCCAGTGCTTATTGGGGCAGGACAGGGATGGAGAGGTGGCAACCCCCAAGTGACACCTGCCAGCTCTGCCTGAGGCTTTTGCTGTGCTTCCCATGACCCCAGCTCAGCAGCTCTGTCCAGGAGACGAGGGAGCTGGCGGCTGGCCCGTGTTTGGCTCCCAGCCTCAGGAGGGCAGCTGGAACTCAGCAGTCAGCACTGCTGCAACTCCCTCCCCTGTGCCCCCAAGCAGGAAGAGACACTGAAGGCAGCCTGCTCCGTAATGCCCCTAGAGAAACCAGCCAGAGCGCCAGGGCCTGGCAGGAGGAAACAATCCATCTCACGCCCCACATCACACAGCTGGGACTCTCACGGCAAAGCACTGGAACGACATCCAGCTCCTGGGCCGCAAGGGAGACGAGCTCACTTGGTGAATGGTGTCTGCAGCTGCGAACACCAGCAACCTGCTGAGCTGACCCACCCCAGAGACAAACACATAGCAGGCTGCCGGCTGTTCCTGATGCAGCAGGCGGCTTCCCTCGGCTGCCGATCTCCCCTGCTTGGCAGACACAGCTCATTACCAGCTACCCAGGGGGGCACCATCCTCGGACGGGCGTGCCAGGAGGGAGCCCTGGGCGGCACAGAGGCTGTACTCAGCACCCAACCTATGGCAGGCACTATGGGAAAGGAGGAACCCCCACAGGAGATGAGGGACTGCCCCTCAAGAGGCCACCTGCCTGGCTCCTATGGAGAAGCGAAGAGCAAGGTGTGTGCAGGGAGCTCCCCGTGCGGCCCTCCTGCCTCGGGAGGTGCCTGGCAGGGCAGCCTCTCCCTTAGTCAGCCTGTCCAGAGCTGGTTCTCCACCGCTCCCCAAAACTAGCAGCACTCTGGAGGGATCAGTACCTTTGCCAGTCTCCTGGCTGCTGCTCTCTTCGGCAGCGCTGTCAGTCTGCAGGTCCTTCTCGCAGGGGTTGTGGGACTGCAGGACTCCCCTGGCAGAGGAGCCGTGCCGCTCCAGCCCGTCTCGGCCCAGGTCCCGCGGGTGAGCGAGTTTCCGCCGTAGCACTGTGATCTCCTTCTTGATCATCTTGGCCCGGCGGGACCGTCCTATGCTCTGCTTGCCAGCGTTGACCTCATCCAGCCGCTCCAGCAGGATCTTCAGTTGCTCCTCCAAGGGAAGGTGCTTCTGATTCTCTGAGAGCAGCAGCCGTACGTCTTCTAGGGGAATGAAGAGGAACACATGGATGAAAGAAATCAGGACCTCTTTGGAGCTCCTCTACCTGAATGAGCACAGAGTAATCCAGGTTCCCCAAAGGACGGAAACAGCTGACATGGTACCAAACACCTGTGAACGTGGGAAGTTACCCTAAAAGAGTTGGAGAAGAAGCCCTGCGGGAAGCAAGCCGGTTAGGTCTGCTGGGGAAGGCAAGCTGATCAGCAGCTTGGAGAACACCAGGCTTCCCATTGGCTGGGGCAAGGACAAAGCAGGAAAAAGAAAGGGGCTGGTAACAGAGAAAACAGGAGTCAAAAGGATCCTGAAGCATTACAGTGCAGGGAAATTCCCTTGACTGAGCCCATCCTGTGCTGGAGCAGGGAGAGGGTGGCCCTGGAAAGATCTTCCCTGACGGGCTGTTCCTGGTGGTGTGCGCCCTGCCCAGGGACAAGCAGCTCTACAACCACGGAGCCAGAGAGACTGGCTGAGGGGTACCAGAAGCCAGCAAAGCTCGTAGGTGGGAAGAGACGGGGAGTCACTTTTTCCAGCCAGGCAGCACAGGGGAAGCCTCAGCAGCTCACGGCCACTGCTAGGGATGAGGCAAGCAACCTACCCGTGTCCTAGGCAGCCTCCCACTCCAAGGGGTGGACGAGGGACCAAGGGATTGGCAGAACATGCAGAGCCTGAACAAGCCACTGCCTAGAATCAACCCAATGGGGCCAACAGGCAACCGGCTTGCAAAGCCCCCACCACTCCAAGGAGCTGGCACACACGAGGTAGCTCAAACAGACACCAAAGTGCCTGACTCTGCCCAGGCTTTGCCTCCAAATAACCCTGGTACCAGGGATGAATACCCACCATCCTCGATGTCTTGGACCTGAGCCTCCTCCACTGTTACACAGTGGGGGAAATGCATGCCTGTCTCAAAGTCAATGCCCATCTTCTCGGCCTGCCGGCGAGCCTGCCGGAGAACAGCACCTCCCTGCTCTCGTAGACGGATGGCTGCCCGATAGAAGATTGTGTCTTTGGCATTGTATTTCAAACAGTTGTTGATAATCAGGTTGAAATCCTCCTCAAAGTCATCAAAATTCAGATAGCGATAGGCTTCCAGGTTTTGTTTCATTGTCTGAAAATCCATTGGCTTCTTGATGTGATCCAGGTAGTCTGGGACCTGCACGAGGAAAGAGCCAGAGCTAAGAGCCTGGGAGCTCTCAGTTAGTATTACCTGCTCCAAGAAAACAGTTGTTAGAGGAATCAGGTACTGCTCCCTGAGTTCTGCCCAAATGCACATTGGGGAACAGCGTCTGCTTTTGCAGCTTGAAGAACAGCAACACCTCTGCAGCAGGAAGCCCATATGCTGTGCTCAACCTCTGAAGCGTTTTTAAGGCTCCAGCGCACACACCAGAATCCCATTCTCTTCTCCTGTCTGTGGGCAGCTGGGATCCAGTATGCTACACAGTGCTCCCAGGGGAGGAAGCCACAAGAGTAACCCCCAGGGGGTGAAGGTGAATGCAGACAGGTAAAACAGAACCGTCCGGGTGGCAGGAATGGCTGCAGGTGGGCTTGTTCAGCGTTCCTCCCCGGCTCTGCTGAGACCCCTCCATGCCGACCTGCTGCCAAAGCCATGCAGGCCCAGCACCGTGTTTCCCCACCTCCCCAGGTGAGGACTTGGTGACAGTGTCGGGAATTGTTTCCCTTGCTCCCAGCAGTGACAGCCGGAGGGGCAAACCCATTTCTGTGCAGTGCTCGGTCTGTCACCCAGCAGAGGCCTTCACAAGAGCAGAGGTCAGAGCCTGCCGCCTGCCAAGCACCAGCACTGCCTTTCCCAACTGGAATCCTCAACCTCTCACAGACACTGGGGAGTCACCAGTAACACACGCAGAGGAGGAGCCGAGTGCTGCGCTCCCAGCTGGCACCAGCTCAGTTGTTCTGCATTGGGCTCACCCAGGAGAAGCGTCACTGCGCACCCGCCAGCAGCGCTGGGATGTAGAAGCCAGCACAAGGCTGCCCAGGGGAGCTTCCAGACCAGAGAGCGTCCTGGGCAGCACTTGGCACGAGCAAGGGACAAGTTTGAGTGAAGTAGAAATCTGGGGGAGGGGGTTCTTACTTCGTAGATTTCTGTTACCTCAGACAGAGGGACCGGCTCGCTGAAGATGTTGCCCGTGTCTTTCTCCTGCAGCTGCTCGAGCGTCTTGCGGAGGAGGATGAGGAAGGGGGTCAGCTGCATTTCCAATGCCACCTGCTGCACTTTGATCTGAAACGAAGGAACAGAGCGGGGCTGAGCCCCCTGCCCGGTAGGCAGGAGGCAGGGACAGTTCCTGGGGAGCAGCAGTGCAGCCCAGTGACACTTCTCCTCGTGCGAGGGGCAAGGACTGCAACCTCACCCCCATCTCTGGGAAGCAGAGGTCCAACACCGGCTCCAGCCCCTGCGCGTCCCACCTCAGCCTTGCAGAGCAGCCACCTTTGCTCAGAGCTGCCGGGCAGGGCACAGCACGGCCAAGGGGACCCCGGCACACACCCTACAGCACCCTAAAAAGCCTGTGCTCATGCCCACCCCGGCAGGTCCCCGGGGAGGTGCAAACAGTCGTTACCGTCTCTCTCTTGAGCTTCTCCCGCTTGCGTATCAGCTCCACCAGCAAGCGTGCACGCTCTAGGTCATGGCGGAGGCGCTGCCATGACTTCAGCTGCTCCTTCAGGGCCCAGTTCTTATCCTCAGTGTCTCTCTGCGGGAACATTAGAGACAGTGAGCTGACAGGAGATGTGTTCCCAGCTCCACCTTCCTGACCATGTCCTGGGGCTCCTCCCTGGCAAAGGCAACCGGCACATCTGACCCACTGGTTCAGTGAAGGTCCCAGTTCCCTTGTTGTAACCTAGGCAGGTGACTCGTAAACAGTCCAACCTCTGACACAGAGCTCAATACCTGCTCCTTGGTCATCAAACCCTTAGGATGCTGGGAGGTGGACATCCAATGCCTCTGGAAATATTTTTCCTAACACAACCAACAGCCTTCAGCTGCCAAAGAGCAGAAATCAACAATACCAGGGTCTGTGCAGCTGCTCAGAGGTCCTGTGAAAGGCAACGGGGCAAAAATGGAACATGGCTCTCATTAATTTCACTTCTGGAGCATCAAAAAAATGCTAACTTTTATCCCACCATAGCCAAAGACGAGCAGAAGCAGCCTCAACTCTTCTCCAGCAAATAAAAATGACAGGGGACAAAGGCAGGACAAACTTCGGCTCGATTACAGACTTCAAAGAGCTCAGAAAGAGACTTAGAGCTCAGACAGGAAGCCAGAAGGAAAAAATCTTCCTCTCTGGCACCAGAGACTTCACATCTGTGAAGCGCTGACTAAGGGCTGAGGCAGACAGTGGGCTGGAAGCAGCACCCACAGGGAGCGCTCCTGGAGCAGTTTCAGAAACTGGAAGTGAGGCCCTGGTTCCTTCCAGATTGTTTCTGGAGATCTCCGGCCACCTCCCTCAACACTCGTTAACACTCGCTGACACAGCAGCCTCGGTCTAGAGCCATTTCTGACAGATTTGCCATCGCCAGCGGCTAAACACAGGCACTAGGAAGGAGCTAACTTCTGCGCGGCAGCACGAGAGGGCAGGATTCCCTTCCCGTGGCAGGCTGCCAACGGCGTCGCTGTTTGGCAATTCTCTGAACGTTTAGAGCAGAGGAGGAGGTGAAGCAGCAAAAGCAGCTGGGGCTGCCCTTTCCTCATCCAGGAGCTCGTAACCCCGACACCACATGCAGCAAAGGCTCTGAGCCCACAGCTCCGAGGGTGCAGGAAGCACATGCATGCGCACCCGGGATGCCCCGTAGCACCCAACAAGCAGCCCTTACCTGGTCGCAGTTTCTTTGTGACTGCAAGTGCGTCTGAAGGCGGCGGAGCAGAGGAACGCCGTTGCGGGACTGCCTCTTCAGAGTCCAGTAGCTGTGCAGCCTCTGCATGAATTGGCTCTTCCTCTGGATGGTTAAACGGTTTGTGATCTTACTGAGCCTGAGGAAGAAAAAGGAACCACAGACCCCATCAACAAGGCAAGCCTGGCCACTGCAGGAGAAGCCCTGGCTGGAGGACGTTGCAGCAAGGCCACCTGAGAGCAGTGGAGCAGCATCTCGGGCAGCAGGCACCCTTTCCCGTGGCAGGGATTTCTGTAACACCAAGTCATGCAGGGAGCAGCACCCCCGGGAGAGCCACAACGAAGGACGCCAGGAAACATCCAGCCTGGTCTCTCCAAATCAGACTTTTCATTTCTACCTCCTGACAACTGTTGAGCAAAAGCCTGGGGCAGTCTGTGCCAGGTCGGCAACGCAGCCACATCAGGGGCAGAGCCTTAACAGATCCCACAGTCCTGAGACAGTGAAGGTTATGGCTCTGCTATCCCAAACCCATTATTTACCCGGCCAGGGGCAACCCCTGGTGACAAAGGCCCTGGTCAAACGCTCCAGAAAAAATTCAAGCCCCAGGGAGCCAAAACCAAACCTTGACCAAACCTGGCAAAGCTTGATGAGGGGACAGGAGGCACAAGCACAACAGAGCTCCTATGTGAGGTGCACCCTAAAAGGACTACCCGAAAAAGCCCAAACCACCACAGAAGGGATTTTCCTACTCTCTGCAACGGCAGAAAGCCTGGAGGGGCTGGGACAGCCTCATACAACAATGACCAGACAGAGATGCTCTGCTAGCAGGGAGCTGAAGGGATGAACACCCCGGCATCTCCATGTCTCGCTTGTTACAGTGGATGACTTGACCTGCATCAGCCTCAGCTGAAGAGGCTGCAGAGAGCAGCCTCATGTGCCAAGCACAGCTCCCACAGGAAGACATTTGGCATTCTGGCAACAGCCCTTGAAGAATAATTAATCCCAACAGGAAGGCCCGGGGAGAGGTTAACAGCTTCTAGCTCAGTGTGGGGTTTGCTGCAAGCACAATGACAGCAGTGAGGGCCTACAAACCTCTTGCCAATGCATCCACACACAAGAAAAGAGGCTCTGGCTGCAGAGCAAACCCCGAGTGAACAATAACATAAGCCTGGGACGTGAACAGACTGTGACAAAAAGCCAGCCCCTGTGCAGCAGAGACCTGACTCCACCAGTTGCCAGAACGCTGCCCACGGAGCAAAGTTCACAGCTCCTGCGTGCTCCCCTCCCACCGACTAGGAGCCCCAACAGTCCTGAGGGTCTGCAGGGAAGCAGCAGTCCCACGTCCCTGCACTGTCACAGCTGTGCTCCACCGGCCGGCGGACACAGTGCTGGGGCTTCACAGCTCCTGCTGTGAGGAGGAGGAGGGCTCAACAGCTCAGGGGCAGCGGTTTACAGCCACGAAGGCAAACGCTTCTGTGCCCAGTGTGCACGGTCAATGCCTACTGCAGGGTGACAGCAAGATCCAAAACCATCCTGATATGCCTCCATGCGCTTTTACACACCGCCGAGGACACCCAGAGTCATAAACTACACTGACAAAATCTAGCAACGCTCTTATATGCTCTTGTTTAGAGATTTGCACACCTGTCCAATGATCAGACCAGAGAGACACGTGCAGTTACACTTGTAAATACTGTGCTGAGCCCTCAGGATCAGGATGCAACAGAAACACAAGCCCTGGCAAAGCCTTGGGTACTTGCAGCCTGCGGGCAGCCAGCTGCACAGAACGCTGAGGAAACCCAGGGAGGGCTGGGATAGAGAAGCTGTGCTAAATAGGGCACAGGGACCCACCACCCAGGAGCTGGGTACAAGACCTCTCCGCTCCAGAGCCCAAGCAACCACAGGTCAGCCCATTTCCCAGGCCTGAATTGCTCCCAGATGGCCCCAGGAGAAAACAAACCTCGGCAGAAAGGAAAGCAGCGCCCTCCTTCCTCCTCGGTTTACGCTGGTGCCTGAGGTCAGCATGACAGGAAAGGAGTGCTGGGAACCCCCAGCTGCTTCCTGACACATCTAGTCAAGTTCAGTCTCTGCTGATAAACTGCCAGCAGCTATTTCCTGCCCCGCTGAGGGCCCAGCCACCTTTGCTGGGCAGCACATCACTCAGCCTCTCTGCGGGACTCCAGAGGAAACCACCAGCAGCCCTCCACGAGAGCAAAGCGGAAACTACCTGTGCCCAAAGCTAAAGAGAGGAACCAGATAACGCCTGCATAGCAGGTAGGACACAAGGCATGGAGAAAGCGACAAGTTTCTCCACATCCAAGGGAGGGCAGCAGGTCATACCTGTGTGGAGGGATGCAGGGCACAGAAACCACAGGCGCCGCAGCTCTTTTCTCCGCCAGGATCTTCCGTGCCTTCTTCATCTTGATCCTAGACTTGGCCTTTGCTTTTTTGACTTTCTCAGAGCTCCAGCCTTTCCCTTCCTCCTCTTCTTCCTCCTCCTCCTCTTCCCCTTCGCTGTGAGAGAGGGCAGGAAGCCTGCGCACGGAGCCTGGGGGCGTATGGATGTCGCAGTAGGCGGTTTTGCGCACACTGAAGGAGGTACCATTGGCTCCCGTCTCCCGGACTGGCTCCATCTTCATGTAGAGCCCGGCTTGCTGGGCACAGGTGACATGGAAGGCAGTGTAGCAGTTGGCTTTGTGACACTGGATGCAAGCCCCAGAGCCGCGCTGCTTACAGATGTAACAGGTCAGCTTCCACCGCGCAGGTGGGATGTGCTCAATGCTGTCGATAGGCTCCAGAAAGACGGTGTTGGCAAAGCACACCTCTGGGATCCAGAGCGCACAGACCACGTGTGCCCAGCGCCCATCGTCCGTCTGCTTGAAGGCTCCCCCCTTGTTTGGGCAGAGGGCGCAGTCCACGGCTCGTGAGGGCGACTGCAGGCACCGTCTGCAGAGCCACTGTCCTTCTGGGATGTAGGGCACCCCGTAGCACTCCTGATGCACGGCCAGGTTGCACATGTCGCAAAAGAGGATGACGTTGCTGTTCTGACATTCCCCATCATTGCAGATGCAACAGACGGCATCCTCATCCACCAAGGCATTTGGATCCCCTTTATTGTGGCTCTCGAAGTAGGACTCCTTCTCCAGCCGGTCCATCAGGTACTCAAAGATCTCTTGGGGAATGGGGCTCACGCCTTCAGTCTTCCGCCGCTCATTCATGATGTCCAGCCAGATGTAATCTTCCTCATCCATGTCATACTCCACCTCCTCATCCAGCTCTTCTGCCGACTTCTCAATGTACCTGGAAGGACAGCACAGGAGGGTGAGGGCACAGCCAGCGGGTACTCAGAGCTAACTCCCGCAGACCATGGCTGAGGGAATGTTTAAATGCTACAGCCAAGTTGTGGCTAAAAAAAAACCAAGAATGAGGCAGGAACATGCAGCAGCAGTAGGTGCTGCTGCACCTTGAGCAGCGCAAGGGCACAACAGCACATCGGGCACCACAGACAAAATAACACTCATCTAACAGCAGCCTCATGCCCAAGACACAACAGCAACCAGGCACACAGGCACCATGTTTTATTAACCCTGGCGAAGGTGACTCTGCCCTCTTCTCTTTAACTGAGTTGTGGGTGAGATGTTATTTAGACCGAAAAACACTTGAACCCGAGGCCACTGCTCAAATGACTGATGGCAACCACCCCCTTGCCATTCAAACAAGCAGCACTGCAGACACTTCAGGGGTGGTTTCATTTCCAACACCCTGACACAAAACAATGCCATTATCCCATCCCTGGAACGCGGTGCCAGCTTCTCAGGGCATGTGGCAACTAGGACAGCAACCATTAAATTTGTTTCAGCATTAGCTCCCTGCTTAAAGTATTATTTTGGGCCGCTGCATTCACCAAACAACTCATGGGAAAACAACAGGACAACAAAAACACATTAAACATGCAAACAGACACATCTTATGGGTAAATCTTGGTGCTGGGGGGGGCTCTAGATTAAGTCAGCACACCTCCCAAGGGCATAGGAAAGGCAGAAGGGTGCATTCAGCTTTTGTTACAACTGTACCTGCCATCCTAGCAAGGGAAGTGCAGCAATCAAACTGCCAGCAAAGACCTAAGTAGCAACTGAGAGCTCTGCAGGCACACGGACCCCTCAAAACCAGGGTGTGATGCCAGGTAGAGCTCCAAAAGCCTGAAGCCACCGGATGGATGGCTTCATGAGATCTGAGAGTGGCAGACGGCAACCACTCCTATGAGCCACAGACAAGGCGCCTGCACAGAGCAGTGCAAATTCCGCCTCCAGACCCAGACCACGAGCTAGAGCTGCCCAGGAACCTCTTCACACCCCAGCCACAGACAATACCTATAATAGGAGGTGGGGCGAGGTGGGGCGTCAGGGGTGTCCTGCTCCAGCTCCCGGTACACCACCTCAGGGAGCTTGGGAGTGGTGCCTGCTGAGGCATTGTGGTGATGGTGGTTGGAGTCCTTGCGCTTCTCCTTGTTCTTGTGCTTGCCAGATTTAGGCGGGACGCTCTGAGTCTCCGTGTTCTCCTTATTGCTCCCATTCTCTGGCACCTCCTCGGGAACCTCCTCATCCTCGGAAACCACGTCGAGGTTATCGAAGATGCTGATGCGATGGACGCGGCCGTGCAAGTCCACCTCCACCATGCGCTGGGCCTGGGCGTAGGTCATCACCTCTCGTCCCGGCGACTGAGAAGTCTCGGAAGGGTTGGGTGACTGTTTGTTGGCGGCGCGAGCCTGGCGCCCCTTCTTCTTGTGCTTGCGCAGGGGGGTGTGCTGGGGCGGGGGGGGGTTGTCATGGTCATAGTGGTACAGGTGGTACTCGATCCCGCTGTAGCTCTTGTAGATCTTGCGGCAGGTGCCCACCGGGCACTCGTAGGGCGGCTTGGTGGCGCGCAGGTTGTGGCAGAAGGTCTTCACGTCGAAGTCTACGCCCATGGTGCCACCAGCCCGAGCGGGGCTGAAGAGAAGGCAGGGGGATGAGGTAAGGTCGGGACGGGCCCCCCGGCTGCCCTGCACTCCCCTCCCTGCTCTCACCGGCCCCGGGCCTCCCCTCCCTCCGTTCATCGGTACCAGGCCACTCTCTCCCCACCGGCCCCGGGCCTCCCCTCCCCTCCCTGCCCTCACCGGTCCCGGACCTACCCTCCCTGCCCTCACCGGCCTCGGGCCTCCCCTCCCTGCTCTCACTGGTACCGGGCCTCCCCTCCCTGCCCCCACCGGCCCCAGGCCTCCCTGCGCGCTCACCGGCCCCGTGCCGCCCTGCCCTGCGCTCGCGGGCCCCGTGCCGCCCTGCCCTCGGTGCTGCGGCCGCGCTCAGCGGCCCCGCGGCGGCGGCTCCATGGGCGCGGGGCCCGGCCGGGCCGCAACAATGGAGGCGGCGGCGGGCGCGGGGCGGCCGCTGGGTAAAGCGCCGCGCCGGCCTTAGCAACCGCACTTTCGGCACGGCACGGGGAGGGGAGCAGGCGGGGCGGAGCGGGTGAGGCAGAGCAGGAAGGCCCGGGGCGGGGCGGAGGCGAAAAGAGCGGCGGGAGGCGGTAAGAAGCGGTGGGAGGCGGAGGAGAACGGCGGAGGTCGCGCCGCGCCGGATGGGACGAATCTGCCGACGGGAATCACAGGCACGGGTGGTGCCGCTCCGAGCCCCGCCCCCCGTCCCCAGCCTCAAGCCCCGCCTCCAGACCCGCCCCCAAAGCTTCAAGCCCCGCCCCCATCTGGCACCGGGATGGGTTGGAGCGCTTTATTTACAATCGGTAACGCGGTACAGACCCCGCCTGCCCTCCCAACGAGCCGCCCGGCACCCCACGGCTGTGGGGCTCAGCCTTGCAGCACCCCATGGCTGTGGGGCCAGGCTCTGCAGCACCCCATGGCTGTGGGGCTTAACTTGGAGGTGCCCCATGGCTGTGGGGCTCAACACTGAACCACCCCAGGGCTGTAGGTCTCAACCCTGGAGCACCCCATGGCTGTGGGGCTCAACCTGGAGGTGCCCCATGGCTGTGGGGCTCAACACTGGAGCACCCCATGGCTGTGGGGCTCAGTCTGGGACACCCCATGGCTGTAGGGCTCAACTCTGGAGCACCCCATGGCTGTGGGGCTCAGCCCGGGGCACCCCATGGCTGTAGGGCTCAACCCTGGAGCACCCCATGGCTGTGGGGCTCAACCTGGAGCACCCCATGGCTGTGGGGCTCAACCCTGGAGCACCCCATGGCTGTAGGGCTCAACCCTGGAGGCGCCCCATGGCTGTGGGGCTCAACCTGGAGGTGCCCCATGGCTGTGGAGCGAGGCCCTGCTGTAGGCGTTGGGACGGGCTGTGGGGCAGGCAGGCTGGCCCAGGGCACTAGAGCCAGGGAACTGGGTTGCTGGGGTGAGCTGAGCAGCGGGACGCAGGCAGGAGGGGTGAGACCCCCTGCCCCAAGGCCCTGGCGAGGCTGGGGGGCCCCCGCATGCACCCGGCCCCAGGGTCAGCCAGGCTGGCCTCCCTGGGGGGACACACTGTGACCCTCCAACAGCCTCTGCACAGGCACCAGCCCTGCCCACGCCACTGTCAGAGGGACCGTTCAGTCCGAGCCGGCCCCGTGCTGCCAGGACATCACTGCTGGCCAGGCAGGAGGAGCAGGGCAGCTGGGGACGTCCAGCCCCAAGGTCTGGCTGCCAGAAGAGGAGAGTCCCAGCCACGTTCACCGGCCACAGCAGCTGGCTATCGCCCTTGCAGAGGTCACAACTCCACAATCAGGCCCCAGCAGAAGAAGGGTGAAATGTCCTCTCCTCACCAGCCAGCCCCACGGCATGTGGAGGAGCTACTGGGGGTCCGGCCGGCGAGGCTTGATGTCATGGGTCTTCATGTAGGACAGCAGCTGCTCGGGGATCTCAGCCAGCACGTCCTTGGCCAAGCGGGCCATGCTCAGCACCTGGTTTCCCGAATCGTCCACGTAATCCCGAAATGGCACGAACTTCAAGGGAAAGAAGTTTGCAGCCTGGTTGGAAACAGCCCTGTGGCTGCAAGGGTCAGCGAGGGGCTGAGGATCTCTTGCCCATAGTGGGACCAGGCTTAATGCTAATGTTACCTGTACGATGTCCCTCTCGGCGTAGCGTCCCCGGGAAGACACCCGTACCTCGTCACCATCCAGCTCCTCCATGGCTGGGGAGTGACAGCCAGTGTTGCCAAGCCTCAATGGGGCAACCCCCGGGGATGGAAACACTGTCCCTCCCCATGGCTTTGGCATCCCAGAGGAAGGGGCAGTGTTTCCATCCTCCTTCCCAGGTGTCCCCAAGCCCCAGCTCACCCTCAAACTCAGCTGGACCCACTCCCACTATGATAATGGACATGGGCAAGGCGGAAGCCTGTGGAGCAGAGGCAGCGTGTGAGCCAGGGCAACACCCAGTGTAGGGTGAACTCACAGTAACGAGGCTGCGCTCACAGTGACGATGGCTTCCTTGGTCTGCAGCATGTCGGAGATGACGCCGTCGGTGATAATGAGGAGGACGTGGTACTGCGAGCCGTCGGTCACCTGGGCAGCCGTCCTATGAGGACAAGCAATGGGGTCCCTCCAGCAGCCCCGTGGGTGTGGGACTGGTGGCATTTGGGGATGGCAAAGGGGGACAAGAGTATCCTAGCACTCACCCAGCCACCTGGTTGATGACGGGAGCGAAGTTGGTGGGACCGTAGAGCTGGACAGTGCGCAGGCTCTGGAGGTAGGACTCCAGCACACCCTCGATGCCAGCGCAGCTGGGGTTGTCCACGTTGTTGTTCTAGGGGACGAGGACAGGTGCTTGGAGGGAGATCACAGCTCCCCGAGTCCTCCTCTGTGGGATGCAGCCAGAGCACTGAGCTGCTGTGGGCACCCCCGCCCCAGACGCACCAGGGGGAACTGGTGGGAGATCTTGCCATCAGGTGGGACTTTGGCACCGAAGCCGTAGGCGGGGAAGAGCTTGTCGCTGTCATAGTCCTGGATGACCTCGCCGACCGCCTTCAACGCCAGGGCGTAGGCGCTCAGCTGGTAGGGGCTCGCGTAGTGCAGCGAGGTGGGCTGTGACGGCAACCCTGCAGCACAGCGCCCGTCAGCACCCGCTCCACGGCCACGCCGACGGGGACACACCCCGCACCGGCTGCACTCACCATTGGAGGCCGTGAAGTCGATGGCAACGGTGAAATTCAGCTGTGTCCTTGCAGGGAGAGCGATGGAGGCTGCTGGCCCCACAGCTTGGCGTATCCTCCCTTCCCCAGCACCCTTCATCAGAGCCTTCCTTCCCCAGCATGCACCCCATAGCCCGGGACCACTGTCCTGCACCCCCTCTCCAGCCCCAACATCCCCTCATCATCCCCAGGGACTCTCAGGGGACTCAGGTCACTCGGCCCCCCAACTCACCCGCCCCGGATGTAGTCAACGAAGGTGAACTCCGACTCAACGGAGAAGGAGAGCAACGTCACCTGTGGGTGCGAGGGTGGTGGTCAGACCTGGACTTCCTCCTGCTGGCTGGCACAGCATGGGCGGCAGGGTCTAGGAGGCAGGCAGGAGCACCCCAGCCCCACTCACGGTGCCGGAATTCACATATTTCTTCTTCTTGCATTTCTTCCTAGGGTTCAGCACCTGTGGGCGCAGGGGTGGGTCAGCCCCAGGGTAGGGTTGCCCCTCTTTGGGTCCCTCAGTTCCCACCATACCTCGTACACCGTGAACTGGCTCTGTGCTCGGGAGAGTTCCCGGTAGCTGGTGGCAAACTCGCCAATGAAGTCGTGGCTGCGGGAGGAGCCCCTGGTCAGCACAGCCGGGTGTCCCGGTGAGGGGCACCCCAAAGACCCCAGGTACAGCCTCACCTCCCGTCCCGGTCCCAGTCGTACACGTCTATCTTTACCGTCCTGAAAGTGAAGGCGGGCAGAGGGTGAGCTGCTGGCACAGCTAGCACCCCTGGTTTGGGGACACCCATCCCCACAGCCCCCGCAGCGCACACCCTGCTGCCGGCAGAGCCACCTCACATCTCTACGGGGAGGGAAGCGGGAAATTTGGGTCACAGCGGGGGCCCTGGAAAGGAGGGGGATGCCTTTATATAATTTGGGCTGCAACAGAGGGAAAAAAATGAAAAAAAAACCCCACTAAGAACCCAATTCTGAGCTGCCTGCCGCTGCGGGGCCAAACCTTGAAGCAGATGCTGTGGCCCCGTGGCTGCCCCCATCCCCATCCACGACACGGTGCCTCGGTCCCTGTCCCCATACCGGTCGTAGTCACCGTTGCAGAGGGCGCGCACGGGGATGGTGAAGGGCTGCCACACCGGGTTGAGCGTGTTCTTCACCACTTCTGTCTTATGGCATATGGTGAAGCTGCGGGGACAGGGCAGGGTCGGGGCGTGCCGTACGGCAACACCGGGCACGCTGACCACCCGAAGGGCCCCGCGCTCACGTGCCGTCCTCATTACTGCGGTAGAAGACGAGGAAGGGGTCGGATTTTCCAAAGAAATCCTTCTTGTCCAGCTTGTTGGCGCAAAGCTGCATCGTGACGATGTCCTGGGGACAGCGACCGTCACTGCCAGCCACCTCCTCAGCCCCAGCAGGTGCCCGCACCAGGGGAGACACACGGCTCCCTCCTCGCTGCTGCCGGGGCGCAAGCACTTACCCGACAGTTGCTCAGCTCCTCGGCCAGCAGCAGGATGGTCCCACACCGCTTTCCGGGGACTCCCCTGGGACCAGAGGCACCCAGTCAGCTTGGGGACCAAGAGGGAGGTGGGACTGGGGCTTGCGTCCCCCAGTGTGGCCGGTGTGCCCAGGAGGGGCCACGTGAGGAGAGGTGTCATGGGGCAGGTGGCTGGGGACTCACGTGAGTGGTCTCTCCAGACGGCCTCGCTGGGAACCGATCACCTCCCCCAGCGCCACGAACGCCTGCCCCAGGAAGTCCTGCACCCCGAGCACAGTGCTGTGAGAATTTGGGGGCTCCCGACACCGTCCTCCACCACCCACCCACGCTCCTCACTCTCCCGATGTGACCTGCTGACACTTCACCTTGGGGCCACCTCAAGTGCTGAAGTCACCCTGTTCTCTGAGGACCACCCGGAACCCATCCTGAACCCCCCAGGACGATCCCAGGTGCCCACTCCATACATCCTGGACTCATCCTGTGCCCCCAGGACCACACCAGGTGCTCACTGCATACGTCCTGGACTCATCCTGTGCCCCCAGGACCACCCCAGGTGCCCACTCCATATATCCTGGACTCATCCTGTGCCCCCAGGGCCAGCCCACATCCATCCTGTACCCCCCCAAACCTCCCCACATGCCATGCTCGCATCCCTCCAGAACCACCTCAAGTTCCCACAACCCATCCTGCACCCCAAAAGCCACCCCTGTGATGTGTCCTGGCCCCATTCCGCCCCACCACAACCCCACCAAGAGCGGCGTTCTTGGGGCAGAGCAGGACACCTACCTTCTGCCAGTTCCCACGAGGCACAGAGAGACGGAGAGCAGGTTAGAGCCCCCCGAGACCGAGGGTGGCTGTGCCCCAAAACAGCACCCGTGCAGGCCATGGCCTCGGGGTGCATCACACCGGGGTGTCACCACGCTTCTCCCCGGCCCGGGCTGTGCTCACCTGCTTTAAAATGGAGCAGCTCTTGGAGTCCACGTTGTAGCTGGTGATGGGAGAGCAGAGCCCTGAGCCGGTGCCCATGAGATGCCCCAGCACGCAGCCCCACACCCATGCTTTTTGCCATCATATCCTTACTTATTATTGTTATTTATTATCCTTGTTAACTATTGTTATTTATTATCCTTGTTAATTAACGTTATTTATTACTGACTCAGTGCTTTGTTCCACCCCAAGCCAGACCCAAGCCCTTCCTGGGCTGTCCTACTCACACATCAAAGCGGAGATTTTGCTTTTCCTCGAAGTAGTAGTCGAGGACAAATTTGCGGACAAAGTCGGGGTTCAGGGTGTTGTCAATCACCTCCGTGCGCCCGAACTGCAGAGAGAGGGGTGAGGGCAGCCCCCCCCCGGAGCCCGTTGCCTCCGCAGCTGCCCTGGCACTGATCCCGGCGGGGGGATTAGGGCGGCTGGCGGGACCCGATCATTAGCATGGATGTGGGTGGCCATATGGGTCTGTTTAACTCAGCCAGGGATTAGCCAGGAGCAGGGGTGCCGGCTCAGAGCTGGGAGCCTCCCAAGGGCCCCGGCTACAGGGGCTGTGCTCACCTCCTTCCACTCGCTGCCGCCTGAGCCCTGCACGAAGAGGACGACCACTGCGGGGAGAGGAGATGAACTGGGCTGCCGTGCTGTGCCGTGCCCGTGCCGTGCCCCCCTGCCTCATCCCGTTACCCACCTGGGTCAGATTTGGAGAAGGTGTCCATGTCCAGCAGGTTCCTGTGGGGATCAGAGCCAGGTGTGAGCCACCCTGGGTGCCCGTGTCCCCACCCCAGTCAAGGGACCACACAGCAAGACCACGCTGGCACCCAGCAACGCAGGGGGATGCGCTGGCTCCTCGCTGCAAGGTTCAGTGGGACAGCAGGGCGAGCGAGGAGCAGCGTCTCCAGCGCTGACAATGATTGAACATGACAGGGAACCCATTTAAAGGATGAAACCTTCCTCCGTGCCGCTGGCGCAGGCTGAGTGCCCGCCACACCCGGCAGCGGGAGCGCGGCTAATGGTGGGGCGCACAAGTGAGAAGAAAGGAGACGCTTAAAACAGGGGCTGGGGAGCTGGTGGAGATCAGTGTCTGCCAGCAGAGCGACTGAGCCTCGTCCTTCGTATGGTGTGACACCGGGAAGTGCTGGGGGCTGCAACCAGTTCTGCTGGGATCCTTCCTGCACCCCCAGGGTGGCTGCACAGGGCCAGGGGCTGGAATGCTCAGAGAGATCCCCTGAACAGGGCTGAGCTTTTTGGGGGCTGCAAAGGCAAAGCCTGCCCCTGCTCTGGGCCATCTCCAGGAGCAAAACCTGACCCCCTGACCGGAGATGCCAGGGCCCTGCAGCTGCTCTGCTCACTGCCCAGATGGGCTGGTGGGGAGGGCTCGGGCTCAGCCCTACAGAGGGGGCATGGCAGACCCTGGCCCAGACTGGAGTTTGCAGAGCTCGGGACCACAACAGGGCCACCCAGCTGGCCAGGAAGCTTTCCAGGGCTGGCCACAGGTCTTCCCTGATGCCCCAGCATGGGGGCCACTGCTGCCCAGGAGGCCACGGGTTCCGGCAGGCAGGAGCCCCTGGCCGTGGGCAGCGAGGGCAGCCGTGCCTCTGTCAGGCTATATTTAGCCACCGACAGATTTGCAGCTGCTGCTTGTCCTGTGGACCAGGAGCCAGAGGCACCAAGCAGAACCTCTCCTGAAGCCCCCGTCCTGCCATGGGCCAACGCTGACCTGGTCCTGGCCCTGGCTCTGTTGCTTCCCGCGGGGCTGATGGAGCCGGGCAGCTTCGGGCAGTTGGTCTGCAGCCAGCACCAGCACCCTGGACCCTGCCAGCACCACCTCGGACCCCACTAGCATCACCCTGCACCTCACTAGCAACACCTTGGACCCCAGTAGCAGCGCCCTGCACTTCACCAGCATCACCCCACACCCTTACAGCGTCACTTCGGACCCCACTAGCACCACCCCACACCTCCCCAGCATCACTCCGCACCCCACTAGCACCACCCTGCACCTCACCAGCATCACTTTGGACCCCACTAGCATCGCCCTGCACTACATCAGCATCACCCCGCATCCTGCCAGCACCACCTCGGACCCCACTAGCCTCACACTGCACCCCACTGTAGCATCACCCTGTACATTAGCAGCATCAACCCGCTCCTCAACAGCATTGCCCTGGACCTTGCTAGCATCACCTCGGACCCCAATAGCACCACCCCAGATCCCACTAGCACCACCCTGCACCCTGCCAGCATCAACAGACCCCACTAGCATTGCCCTGCACCTCCCCAGCATTGCCCTGGACCCCACTAGCACCACCCCACACCTCAGCAGCAGCACCCTGGACCCCACTAGCACTACCCCGCACCCTGCCAACATCAACAGACCCCACTAGCATCACCCTGGACCCCACCGGCATCACCTCGCACCTCCCCAACATCACCTCGCACCTCCCCAACATCACCTCGGACCTCGCCGGCATCACCCCGCAACCTGCAAGCACCACCAGCCCCCCCCAGCATCCCCCCGCGGGGTCTGTCCCGTCCCCGGCGCTGCCTTAGGGACCGCCCGTCGGGGCTCCGGGGCCACGGGCAGCCCCGCGGCGCGTCCCGCATCCCCCTCGGTGCCCGGTTCCCCGCGGGGCTCACCGGCAGGACACGGTGAGCTCCACCTTGGTGCCGGGCACGCTGCCGGCCGCCGGTTCCAGCGCTCCCGGAGCCGCCATCCCCGCCCGGGCGCCGCCGCTCCGCTCCGCTCGCCGCCTGCCGCGCCGCCGAGGGGCGGGCACGGGCACCGGAGCCCCGGCCCCGCGGGCAGCGCCGCCCCGGGCACCGGCAGAGGTGGGGGCTCGGCACCGGGGACCGGCCCAGCCCCGCCGGGACCTCCCGTCCCTCCTTCCGTCCCTCCCCGGTGCGGCGGAGGCTCAGCCGCGACTCCCGTCCCGCCGGGGGGCGGAGGTGGCGGGGGTGGGGGGCAGCTCCCTCCCGCTCCCGGCTCGCTGCTATTTCGGTGTCTCCGCTCCCGGAGCGTGGGATGCGCTATTTATAGGGAGAAGCTCCCGCCACCCACCCCCCCCACCCCGGGTTCAGCCTCACCGCCCTCGGTTCCCCCCCCGAACCCCCCCTCTCGGTTCGGCCCCGCCGCGCCCCCGGTTGAGCCCAGAGAGGACACAGGAGAGGGCAGAGCACGGGGGTCTTTACTGCAGAGCCTCGGCGGAGCCCCCCGCGCTCCCCCAGCCCCGGGCAGGGGGGCAGGAGCGGGCACCGGGTGCTGCAGGTGCCCGCTGAGGGATGGGGGGGGTCCCAGCTCGGCCAGGGGGTCCCGGTTCTCCAGCCAGCGGTCCGGGAACGGCGCGCTCAGAGCGTGCTGCTGCCTCTCAGTCCCACGCCTCGAACGAACTGCTCGAGGAGGCCGCCGATGGCCCCCGACGGGCTGGGGGGCACAGCCTTCAGCCCGATGGTCCGGCTGTAGCTGGCCACGAAGGCAGAACGCACTTCTTCCAGCCGGGACTCGCGGTCGCTCGCTGACACCAGCCTAGGAGAGACAAGCAGGAGGTCAGCGACCGCAGCCAGCCCTCGCCCTCCCTCTTGGACAGGACGAGAGGCAATGGCCTCAAACTCCACCAGGGGAGGTTCAGGCTGGACATCAGAAAAAAAATTTTTCACGGAAAAGGTCATTGGGCACTGGAACAGCTGCCCAGGGAGGTGGTTGAGTTACCTTCCCTAGAGGTGTTTAAAGGACGGGTGGATGAGGTGCTGAGCAACATGGTTTAGTGATTGATTGGAATGGTTGGACTCGATGATTCAGTGGGTCTTTTCCAACCTAATGATTCTACAATTTTCTGATCCCAGGTGTGGGGCAGGAGCCTGGTGGCAGGGCTGGGGCTCTGCCCATGGCACCAGCAGGGCTGCGGCAGCACCAGCCCCACAAATCTCCAGCTGGAGCAGCTGGTTACGTGCTGCCTCCTCGCCCAACTCAACCCAATGCTCTCCATGGAGCCTCTCGCAGCCTCCCTGGGTCTCCTGCTTCACCAACCCCTCCCGTTTCTCCCGTCACCCTGTGCTTACGAGGCCATAGTTCAGACACAGTGCTGCTTTCGCCAAGCGGGTGCTGGCTGATGTCAGCCCCTGTGCCAGCTTCCTCCCCTCCCACATGGAGCCCATCCACATGTGCCGAGCCTGGACATTCGCTTCCAACCTATTTGCGACTGTCCCTTGCTTCCCCCAGGCCCAGCCTTTCACGTTTGTGCCAGCACAGATGGCTTTGGGGAAGGGGGGATGAGAGGGGGCAGACAAGGTGACAAAAGCCCGAAGGAGCACTCCAGCCGTGAAAAGAGGAGAGCTTAGCGGCGTTTTACTTCTGCTCGCAGAAAAAGCAGGAGGGCTGCCTGCAGACTAGGGCACAGCTTCCCCTGGGACCTGCTCTCCTCTCCAGCTGATCCATGCACCTGGTTAGGGGTGGAGGGAAAGAGAAAGGAAGGCGGAATTTGAGCCGAGAGAGCAAGCCTAGGGTTCAGAGGTGGCTGTTCCAAGCAATTCGGCCTGAAACGGTCCTTACTGTGGCGCTTCTGCAACGTGCTGGTGGTTCCCAGAGAGAATAAGAATTTCCTCAAAGGTCACTCCAAGGGCACAGCATGAACCTTCCCCATAAAAAATTCTCTTTAATCTCTCCAGTGCCTGGGCTGGCTATAAATTGGCACAGCTCATTTGAATGGAAGTGTTAACCACCCACAGCCAACAGCTTCGGTCCGGAAACAGCAGCAAGAGGATATGGTGGGAGGCCTATAAACAGCAAGCGATGCGGAGGCAGCCAACCAGGCCGCTGTTTACAGTCTCTGATAATAAAGAAAAGCCAGAGGGCAAAGGAAAAAAGGCAACATATCTAAACACATTAAAAAGATGCTTGTTTGGCAACCTAATTAGGACGCGGAACTGCCAAACCTCCTAGCATTAAAAATAAGCTACATGAAAGCAGGACTGACTTGCACCCAAGTACGCTTAACTTAAACATCACATGCAGAGGTAAGCGAGGGCGTGCAGCTGTCAGGTCCCACATCTTCTGCCTCTCGCACCTCTTCACAGGACAAGTTTTAGCTCATGGAGTGAGAGCGCAGGGTCAAGCTGCAGGCTGCTGCCCGAAGCCAAGCCCTGCAGACCAGCCGCACCGTTCCGCTCCGAGCAGTTCAAGCAGGGAGGCAGGTCACGCTTCCCTGCCAAATCCACAGTGCTCTGCCCCACTACACTTCCTACAGCCTCCCCGCTCGCCTGCAGCTTGGGGCGCAGGATGAGAGGAGGCTGTCAAAGCCCCAGCTCTAAGTAAGCCCTGACAAGCCCCACACAAGCACAAGTAGGCTGTGAAAAGCGTCCCTTCTTATAGAGCTGCTGCCAGCTGAGATGTAAAGTGGGAACTTAAATGGAATTTAATTTTCCAAAAACTCATACTGTGCTGGGCTGCAAAAAAATGGGGTAAAACCACAATGGGCTCTTGAACAAACAGAGCTGATGCAAACAAAGTGGAGGCCCTGGGTCAACCTCAACACAACATTCTTGGGAACTCTTCAGCCCTTCCGAACAGTGCCTGGTCCCAGTTCCTGCAGTTGAGTGGTCCCCGAGCACCCCACAGCTCCACTGAAGAGCCGAACGGGCCAAAGCACTGACAGCATCTGCTGCACACACAAGGGAGAAGCACCACTGCTGTTCCACTCCCTTTGAACTTGTCTGTTTCAAGCAGCTGGACTCCAAACGGCATGAGCCTGTGTCTCGGTACAGACAGGTCCAGTCCTTCAGAGCTCAACTGGAATTCATACTCCTCTACTTAGTTCCTTACTGTGATGTTGGATCCAACTCCAAGAAGAGCAGCAACGACTTGCTGGCTATCAGTAGCCATCAGGCACAGCCAGCTTCAGGGCACAGAAAAGCAGTTGCCACTTCAGCCACTAAATCCTTCAGTCCCTTCTGGTCTCTAGACAACTGCAGGAGCAGCTCAGTGTGTCCTCAAAGAAAGAGGGAGCGAATCCTGGCCAAGTCATGTCCGACATCTCTCGTGATTCTTTGATCTGCCAATTCAGGCATCGTGTAGATTCACCATAACTCGGTGGCAGATGCTCTGCTCTGCTCAGCGGTGTAGCACGCAGCCACAGGACAAGGCGAGCCAGGGTAGCCAGCCTGTCTCACAGGGGATGTTGGTTTTCGCGTTTGTTTGCTTCTGCCTTCAAATCACATATTTGGAACTTGGTAAGGGACTGCAAGCATTTGGCACCACAACTCCAGCACAGACAGCCAGCGGCAGCCCCTGATCTGCCATTTCAGTTTCCCGATTGAGAGTTTGCAGCCTTCAGGCACAAGCCCATGTTCTCCTCTAACAGCAATTAAAGCCCATCTCCCGCCTTTCAAGCTTTCACAGAGGTGGCTTTCTATTTGGGGAGCAACATTTGCCTTCCAGCCATTGTACGTGGCAGGAGGCAGCAGGATGCAGGGTCTCCGCTGCTCTGCGCTGATCTGCAAATGATGCTGCCTGTGGTCAGACAAAATTGGGGTTACGAAAGGGAAGCCCCTTTCTTACTGCAGCAAGGATCTGACCCTAGCAGGGAGACAGAGATGAGCAAGACACAAAAGCAAGAAAATCTGGGTTACCAGTCCTGTCCTGACAAGCACGCATCCTCAAATGCACTCAATTATGCCCAAATTCAGCATCTTAGGGAAGAGAGACAAGCCTCTTCTTCCTAGAGAAAGCAAAGTAGTCCCGTCACTAGGCAGAGAAAATGCTGGAGTATTTCCGAGTTCAGCATAAGCAAAGAGTGCTCAGTGACTGCATTTGTAGATGGAAAGAACCAAGGCAGCAAAGATGGGCCAGTTTGCTGTGGGATCCCAAGCTTCTTTAAAAGCACAAGGGTGATGAAGTTCCAGCGCTCGCAGCCAACCGAAAGACACAAGGAGAGATCCTGCATTTGAGACACTTACAGGCAAGTGCTAGGGAACTCATCCGGGAAGCTGCAAGGGAGAGAGGCGTCTGCGCTCAGGATTGCCTGCTCCCGAATACTGCCACACCCTGTCACCATCTGCCAGCTGCCAAAGTCTGTGGAAACGGAAGATCCGGGCAGAGAATGGTCCGCCGATCTGGGGCAGAGAGAGAGGGAGACGGCGCGATCAGTCAGGTCATTCAACCACATGCTTTCCCTAACGCCGGTGCCAGGGACCCGCCAGGCTGAGTGCCAGCAGCACCTGTGCCAGCAGCTTCGACACTCGAGGACCGGGGTGTGAGATGCGGCTCTGGCTGGGCCCTGTGCCAAGCCTTTCCTTTGAAATTAAGGGGAGAGACAAGCTGGCTGGGACCGACAAAGCAGCTGGGAGCCGGACAGGACAGAGCCAGCAAGAAGCAGATGGCCATGCAGAACTGTGAAACCCATTAGCGAGATGCAACAGCCCTGAATCTCTCAGAAGTGGATGCTGCGCTGTACAAGGGGCACCCCCTGTTTCTTGTCGTGGCTGTTAGCACATCCCCAGGGCAGCAGCAAGGTCTGACGGAGAATCAAGGCTGCAGCTTGGTTAGTGCTGAGGGAGACTTAGAGATGCTTGGTCCAGCAGCTGTTACAAAGCAGCTCTCTGCTGAGGCATTAACAGCAGGTATAAACAGAGCCATTCACTGCTCAAGACATCCCCAGGGCACCCACCCTCCCCAGCATCTGAAGATCTTTTCATTCCTGTGTTAGAAGAATGGACTGTGCCAGAAACCAGGCAGCAAAACATCTTTAGGACAGTAAAAAGAGCCAAAGGAAGATAATTGTTAGATATATGTATCCTTCCACCAGGAAAGGAGGAAGCATGAAATCTGATAAGTGAAGCCAAGGAGACCCTCCAAAATCTCAGAGAAGGCGGCACAATCACTTGAGACAAACCCAGAGCTCTTGGCTTCCAGGGAGCAAGCAATTACTGTGCCCCACTGCACAGCAGAGTGTACATAGCTGGAAGCACAGCCCGTGGCAGAGCTACTCAATTACACACTACCAAGACGGTCTGGATAATTTATCTGAAATCTGCTGGGCAGAGAGCAGCGCACCAGCTCCAGCTCTGCTGGGCCAGGTACTTGCACGCTGTCTTCACAGCTAAGAATAGCAGTGGCGCACTGCAGCTGCTCCCCAAGAGACCAGGAGAACAGTTAGAAAGACAGGATCTCCCACAGCAAGAAGGACCTCAGTGAGACTGGAAAGCAAGGGTGAGGGAAGATGCACAGCAGTAAACCCATCTGCAATCTCAATCTGCATACTTCCAAGCCTGCCATTTAACTAGTGGGGTTGATAGGGGCAAGTTTGAGAAGGCTGAAACATGGTCCTGAGCTGGCTGCACAAGCAGAGAAGGGGAAGTCACACAGTTCCTTGTGTGCCAGCTTCCCATCACAGTGCTGACGCTCCTACCCCTGCAGTTTGGGTGTAACACCACTGTCTGGAAGCTCAAGCTCTGGAAGGGCATCACAACAGAAAGCAGGAAGAGCAGAGCTTTCTCTGCCTTGCATGGCTCTTATCCTTTGGCTGCTCAATGAACTGAGGAGTGAGGTGGGGAGTATTTGGAGAACCCCTTCTTACAAAAAAGTGTTTTTCCTGCAGCACGTAACACTGCAGCAAGAACGAGGGCATTTCACTGAAAGAACTGCAGCATATACTCTTAGGAAGACCTTAGATCAGACAGGGATAACCTTCCCTGAGATGCAAGGAATTGGTAAGGGAAAGGGAGTCGCTGTTCAGCGACATGTACGCCTCTCCCTGCTTTTGAAGATAAAGCTGAGAAAATCAGCTTGAAGGAGGAGAGCAGGCAGAGCATTTGGGCCCAGAGCATGGTGCTATCCTGGAAGCACAGTGAGAACAGTGCAGGAAGCCAGAGAGAAGCATAGAGGGACAGTGCTTCCGTGCAGAGGGAAGAAGAAGACATCACCTCCCAGAGAGTACAGCACAGCTGACAGGACAAACAGAAGTGTCATATGCAGCGATAAGAGTTTGAGCTAAAGCGGTGAAGAGGTCTGTAGGTGATGGGCTTAGGCAGAAACAAAGGTTTTGAAGAGGACAAGTCTAGATGGCACAGGAGGACGTGAGACAGCAGGATCTTCAGGTAAAGAGAAGTGAACAGAGCTCTGCAGCTCTTTCAAAGGGAGACTAGTAGCAGGAGCTTGCCTGGGAGACTGTGCCCACATGGCAAGCAAAGGAGTAAGACATGATCCAGGGCCCCAGGACAGTAAAAACGTCCCTCTGCCTAGTATAATCAGCCACACCGGTCAGATCATTCTGTGCTCAAGAAGCTGAACAGAAAATTGCTTCCTCTTCAGGTGTGCAGCCTTGGCTTCCAGCTGTTGGTCACCTTCCATGGCTGTCAGTTAAGATTAGACTGATCTTACACTACCTCTTAGAGGTGGATCAAGTCACCTCTTGAATCCTTTTTTGGACAGGCTGATAAAAGCATCATGTATCTCCTGCTAGACTGACTCTCCATGGCTCTCTCGCCCTCTAACCCTTCCTGGGGTCCCTGACACTGTTAAGCAGCTGTGCCGACAGTGCAAGGGGTCTTGGGAAGCAGCTGGATGACTACAGCAAAGCTGACATGGCTAGAGGAGATGAGATACAGCAAGTCTTCAAGTTGCTGTCTCTGCCACAGACAGAAAGAAAACGAAAGTGAGCTTCACACACCCACCTCTTCAGGTCCACGAGTGGGAAGAAACTCCCTCAAAAGTGCAAGATTAACAAAATTAGATTAGCAAAACAGAGATGAGCTGCAAGCTGTTTCTTCACACAAGGAAGGACCTCTAGCAGGCCATAAACTGGCAACTCTGAGCCTGGAAGGGTTCCTTTTAATCAGGTCAGTGCTTCCCATGCAAGATGCTGCACAAGACAGTATTTCACAGCACATGGACGGTCACCTGCCAAAGGAGAGTTAATACTGGAGGCAGAGCAACAGTCAGGGATCCTTCCCCTTCTTAATACGTAACAGAGATGAGTGCCAAGTGCCAACAGCCCGGCTCTCATCCTGCCCTGTGCCGCCCCCGCTCACCTGCCATACTTCTGCACACCTAGGACTAGTTGGGAAGCAGCTCATTTGCCAGAATATGCTCTGTGCCTTAAATTGAAGTGTTAAGTAGGTACTGTGAGCACAGGCAGATTGTGGCAACCTGGAGTAAAGGGCAGCCCTTCCCACCTTTGCGTGGGAAATATTGGCAAGGAGTACTTGGCAAAGAGCTGCACTGAGAGCCCTGGCTGCTATCTACAGGCTGCGTTAGTGCCGTAACAGCCTGAGCAGCCAGTCCTCTGCAAGCGCAATCGTTTCTGATTGCAGCACTGCCAGTCAGCAAGCCCATTCTGTAGCACGGTCCTGCAATAATTCCAGAAAACGTTCCTGTAAACAATCCCTGTCCTGCTGCAGTCACTATCCCAAGTTGTCACATCGCAGATCCAACTTCCAAGCCAGGCTGTGAGGAGCAAGACATGCAGTGCGTATGCAGTCCTGTCGCTGTCAACCAAAGCCAAGGGACAGCAGCTCCTCTGTCCCTCTCTGCACCCCCTCCAGACCCACAGCTGAGCTGTCTGCAGCCCTTTAAGTAGGGGAGTTCTCTGTGGCTGTTGACCAAAGTGGATCCTCCACGACTTAACTCCTCTAGAGATCTTGACTCTTCAGATCGCAGTACTTTGGGTTTTATTTAATTGACTTAGCAAAAGCACATTCAACCAAAGATTATCCAGCAGCTAATCCACATTAGTGGTATGTGCACACACGCTAAATCCCTGACACAAATAAAGGGGTTTTCTGCAGTATCATGGGATATTCAGACTATCAGTGTCAAATGCAAACACAGGACACAGTTTGCAAGCCACTACCCACTCACATGTAGGGAGTTCAACTCAATGCACTCTATCATACTCGGAGCTCTCTGTTTGTAGAACAAGCAGCACTTTGTCATACTCTGCAAATAATCTATGCATTATCTTCATGCATGTTTGCCCTCAGTAGATGTGATATTAACCAATCATGCTGGGATAAGCTAGAAAGACTGCTAGAAACTTGCCTTTGTACTACTTTGTCTAACAAGGACCATCCAGGGACTTACAGGTATCCAGGACCTCTGGACTGGAGCAGGACTCAGAAGACGGGGTGGTGAGGTGAGGGCAGCAGCAGAATGGTGACACAGCCAGGGCAGCAGAGGGGCTTGTATCCCACCAGCCGAGTTGGCATTTGCGTTCAGGCGACCCCAGTTCCCCTCCCAGGCCCTGCTCCTCTCTTACAGCTGGCTTGCCTTCCCATTCCTTCCGGAGCTCCCTGCCTGCCAGCACATGGACCGGACTCTTTACGTGAACTACCTGAAGGGTGCCTGCTAGTGTTTTACAAGCAACCTTTTTTTCTTAACTGCTGCTGCAGTGGTTAAGTGTTTTGTTGCTATGGCCACACAACCAGAGAATTAGGAAGTAAAGTACAGTAGCTCCTTCACCTCAAGAGCCTTGGGTGTTAACCAGCCAGTAGCACAGTAGAGATAAAGGTATTTCTGGCATCATGATCGGTCTCTGTGCTCTGGTCTTTCCATCCTAGTCCTATCGTTTTTCAAGCAGTGAAGGGAGAGAATCTACCTCTCCCTTACACTCCTTCTTCACACAAAATGGGACTCCACCTTTCCTTCATGATGGAAAACGGTGGCTGAAGGTACTGTGATAGCCATTACCTACATGGAGCTCACCAGACAAATTCAGACTAAGATAGTCCAAATGGGGAGACCAAAGCCAAGTGGAGTGACACAAATGCTTTCTCTGCAGACAAAACGTACTGTGCTCAGTTCCCAAAAAGTGGAAGGCAATGCACTGCTCAAGTCCTTTGCTAGCAGAGCTGCTACCAGCGTTATCCCAGGGAAGGCAGGCAGGGCACAGACAGCAATCTGGCTGATCTGGCAGTGGACCATGAGGCAAAGGAACAGGAATGTGCGAGAAGACTTGGTCTGGAAAAGAAGCTCAGTTCAGCCATTGCCTTGACAATTCCACTCACTGCCTAGGCTTACCTCCTCCATCCTGTGCTCCAAGAGGAGCAGAGAAAGCCCAGGTGACACCAGAGATGGAGAGCAGGCAGGTGTACACAGTTGGCAGCCAGAAGAGTGTGGCAGACTAACCGTCTTTATGTGTAGCTGACTTCGCAGCTTTGGCCTCACAACCGATTCCCTTCTCCTGTCCCCTTGGTTTCAGGCTGAGCAAGGGGTTGGCACCCTTTTATCCCTTACTCTTTCCTCATGCACTTTTTTCAGCAGCCCAGCCTTTCATGCTGCTGTGTTCACAAAAGTTAAAAGGAACTGGGGGGGGACGGACTGGTGCAGCTTCTCTGAGCTAAGGATTATAAAGGTATAAGCCACCTGAAAACTAAATGTTTGTAGCAAAGTTCACTAACCTGTTTTCCCCTTATAATAACAGAATACTGCAACTCCTTCTCAGGTTTATTTATTGGACATAGGGAAATGCCACCCCCAGGGACACTTGCCTGGCAGGAAAAAGCTTCCCCACCATGCCTGCCAGCTGCCTCAAGCCCTGAGTGCCAGTTCCGAACACCTGACACCAATGGGCATTAATCATATAAAAGCTTACACACGCTCCATCCAGACACAGCCAGAAGACAATTGCTGGCTTTATCAACTCCGAGCCCTGGGAATACAAATCTTAGGGACTGTGTGCTCAGCTCCTTCCCACGGTGCTGTTCTACCTACTGTGTCTCTCCTCTTTGCTCTTGCAGAGCAGAGTCCAGCTAAAGCATTATAAATAGCTTCTTTCACAGCACTGCTGCAAGCTTGCTACCAGCTCAGTGCCACACAGCCTGTAAGGTTTTGGGAATGGCATGAGACCACGCACAGGAACCACGGCGTTACCGTTGTGAACAAAAGCAGCCCCCAAAGACAAGCTGCTTTTTCTTCCATATTCTGTCCTCTTCTTGGGAAATTTGTTTCATCTTTCAGAGAAGGCAGAGGTGGGCCTCGGCAACTCAAAAACATCCTATTGATCTCTTTCCCCAGGGAGAACAGTTTGCATCATTTAATGAACTGTCAGACA
The DNA here is from genome assembly GCF_032191515.1 of Phaenicophaeus curvirostris. Classification (NCBI taxonomy): domain Eukaryota; kingdom Metazoa; phylum Chordata; class Aves; order Cuculiformes; family Cuculidae; genus Phaenicophaeus; species Phaenicophaeus curvirostris. Next base: position 15,305,287 of record NC_091402.1, read on the forward strand.
GTGATTCTTCTCTGGAAACAAGAAACTTGATAAGCAAGTCTTATAAATTTTCAGTGCTTTACTTGTTTGTCACTTTATTTTCCATGTGATGAGAGAGTACTAAAATTTGGCTGGTGGCTGTTTCTGAGGGGAATCACTAGAAAAAGATTCAGTGGAAAACCTGCAGAGACTACACAAGCGTTTGATGCTGTTAACAGCAACCTCTTTTCTAAGAGCCTCTTTATCCCCTGTCGGCCTAAACACATGGTGTTTGCTCCACAGGCTCTGTTCTTTCTTCCCTAGCCTCTCTCACTGGTCTGCTTTGCCCTACCACAGCATCAGACTCCAGAAGGGTGCCAGAATATCCTTTGTTATGGCATGAGATTAGGCTCAGGTCCAGGGTCCCCATTCCCTGGTTGCCTAGTGGGAACACACAGCCTTCTGGGCAAAATCCTTTGTGCCTGCAAAGCACTCGCAGCTTGCTCCCAGCAGATTCTACCTCTGCTTTGCACCAGCACCCAGAGTTTTTCCACCCTGCAGTGTCAGGAAGGTCAGCAGGCGGAAAGGGAGACGGGAGAGATGCAGAGCGATATCTGCTTGGTTTGAAAGGCTTCCTCCCACACACAACGCAGCCATTTCAAAGCTTCGTGGATGCATTCGACAGAAAAAGTGCTGTGAGCTCCAAGCATGCAGGACGAAGAGGTGTCAGAGCTCATGGATTGATGCATGCGCTGAGGGCAGGCAGAACAAACACCTAGCTGTTATCAGCATGGCTCCTCACTCCTCTAAATGAGCTGAGGCAGGAGTTTCAGGGTTTAATGGCCAGCATTTCATACAAGGTCAGGACAGGAACAAGCCCCCCAAGGCCAGTTTGTATTTACAAACTGTGTAAATACAATGTGATGTGCTCCTGTGTTCTCAGAGCCCTGTGCTCCCTCTACCTGACACTCATTTTGCCAAGAAATGCTCTCCTCTGTCCCATCTCACCTGGATCTGGGCACTTCCAGTGGGCTGCTTCCAATCCTCAGGAAGTTATCAGAATGGGTTGATGAAGAGGAGCTGGAGGACTTGACTTCGACCATCCCTGTGGAAGGCAGCCTGTCTTCAGACTGCTGTGCCCTGCTCCAGAGCACGGCTTGTGGTGACGATGCACAGCTCTTCCTCCTGTGGGATGAAGGACTGGGTGAGAAAGCTGGCTTTCCTATATACTCCAGCTAGGAACCCTTTCCACAACAGGCTGGATTTTACCTCAGCAGCTACAAGCTCTTGTTCGCACTGAACCTGCCCTCCTCCATCCCAAGGAACCATGAGTCACGGGTAAGTGACAGGTACACTGAGCTCAATCCATCTTAGCCCATTCTTTTATAGATCATCATCCACATGACCTGGAAATCAGAGACGGGTGAATGCATCAGCCCACACAGGTACAGTGATTGCTTTGTTTAGTCTAGCTGTAAAAATGCCTCAAGCAAGGGGCCTCCCAGCAGGGAAAGACCATTTTGATCCGCTCTAAACTCTACAGAGTTTATCAGCCCAGGAGCTCAGCTCAGGTGGACGTTTGTGCACACTGATGAGGGTGACAGGGACGCAATCCCAGTGTCGTTCTCCTTTTTAGTGATTGTCTTCAGGCACCACTGACCACATGTCTGACCATACTTCTGATCACGTGCTCAGAGCTGACAGTCACTCAGATGCATTTCAGTCCTCTCCCTGTCTGTTCTGACAGCCCAGAACTGCTCTGGCTTCTTTTCCAGCCAGCACATTCAGTCTTGGGTGTGATTCACTGTCCACTGCTGCACCAGGCCTTAGCTTACAGTACTGCCCAGCTACATGCCAGAACTCATACATGGGACCAATTCATGTCACTGCCCCTCCATGCTCAGAAGACTTTATTTCTTACATGAGTTTTTTTTCCTCCAAGTGTCCCAAGATTATTTTCCCCTTCCAAAACCACTGCGAATTGGACAAAGACATTCCTAAGTACACAAGTGAAAAGGAAAAGTCTAAAACAAACTCAAAGAGAAGAGATGCTGTTCTTCCTGGAAGCTGGAAGGGTATCTCAGCTCTGTCAGAGATCTTTAGCACTGTCAGCAAGTGCAGCTGAAGAGACAGGCTCATTGTACAGTGAGAAGCATGATACCCTCTCTTCACTTCTTGAAGTGTGTCCACCCTCAAACATCACACTACAGCCTCTTTCAAGCATTATTCATCTCATGTTTTCATAGCTGCCAACATCTCCAAGCACAGCCTGCAGAAACAGGCTTGTACAGCTAAAAAACAAAAGCCCCCCTGCAAGAACACCTTGAGGCCACCTGTTTCCAGGACAATACAATGAAGTACATCCCCTCCTCTCCCCGCTCACTCTACACACAATCCAGCTCACTCAGTATGTTCTCAGACACAGCAACAACAGCCCACAGCAAGACATCTGTGTCCAGTCCCCCCACTAAGCAGCCACGGCAAGGCTCACAGCCTTCCCTTCCCACACTCATGCCTACAGCACCGGCCCAAAACATCATTGTGGCAGCAGCAGCTAACCCCAATACAACCTGATGTCTCCAACAGCAATGAAAGCAAACCAGAGTTAGAAAACACATCGCAAAATCAAGCCCTGATACACACAAGTACAGCATGCACAACTCTTCCAGCATACTCTGGTCATTTCACGTTTTATGATGTCGGTTTTGTGCTGAAAAATCTAGTCTGTATGTCCTGAGCACTCAGAGCAATGTTAATGCTTCCAGTTTACCACCCTGTAGCCAGGCAAGTGGGAAGTTGTTCTCTGCCTGCTGCAGTCACTTTGCTGCAGATAGGAAAGTGCTGTGTGTTTAAAGAGGACTCTGTCCTGCTCACTTGGCAAATGCAGTTTGGGGCTCTCCCTGTGTCCGTTCTGTGATTCTGCAGGAATATTCTCTTTTTCCCTCTTCAGTATTTTATAAATTGAATCACAATGTGCTTTAGAAAGGCTGCTGCCACTAGCATGGCTGCAGGCTCAGTCCCAGAGGACTTCCAGCACAACCTAGATTTAATTTAAAATAATTGCAATATAAAACAGCATCTTCGCATGTGCTGAGGGAGAGGAGAGAAAAATTAAACTGAGAGGGGCAACCCTACAGAAAGGTTCTGAAATCCCCAAACAGCACCAGAATCTCCACAAGCAAGCATAACGCCTGTCCCAGACCAGCAGAGTCACCAGACACCTTCCTTCTCGACTCCTCGCTTCCAGACAGCCACATGCACCCCCAGGTGAGTCCTCTGTGACCCCCTATCAACAGGGAGCACTGAGAATTTCATACTTTCCCCCATAAGTATCTCGAAGCAGTGCTGCAAGCAGCCACCTGCTTTCAGTTCACACACCTTATGATGCTAAAAGTAGCTAAAGTTTAGAGGTGATTCTTGGCCACCCAGCCCACCTTCCAGGAACTGCAGACACTCCCCCGTACAATCTCTTCCATAACCTGATAAAGCTTCATTTTAGGGCAGCTAAACTTTGTCTCCACATATTCCTGGGGAGGCTGCTGCCAAATGTAATTTTTCTGGTAGTTTGGAACCATCTTTTAAAAGTAATGAAATCTTTTCTGGATGAAGTTTAACAGCGAAGCTGGTGAAAATGAGACAAAGCTGCTTTACTCTCATCAGGGTACAAACTTTAGAGCATTCCCACAGAAGGTTGACACAGTCATTAAAGTGAGGTGGTCTCTAGTTTTTCATGCAGAAGCTCTTCAGCACAAGCTGCAGCAAAGCCTCCAAAGCTAGATTTGTTCCTTTGCTGTAAGGAACACATGCCACAGAGGGCAAACCCATAGGGAAAGGGACTTCAGAAATATCTTTTTTCCTGTGTTCAGAGCCTGTCCCTTTTGCTCTGCAGCCCACTGAGCAGTTATCTCCTCACCATGCTGCTTGAGTCTGTGCTCCTGCTGGCATCAGCTCCACTGCTTCATAGGTGAAGCTCCCAGCAGCTGCTCCAGGAGAACTTTCCATCCCCAGGGAGAAGTCGCTGCTCAGACTTGTGGTGCTGCCTCGGTCTCTCTGCTCTAGAAGAAAAGAACACATAACTACCTGAAGGCCAGCTTGGTCTTGCTTGCTTTCTCTATCTTTAAGCAATACATCTCTCACTTGCCCTGCAGCTGCGCTCTTGTCAGGGCAGCACATCCACTTGTAGTCACCCCAGCCCCCAAGCAATCAACCATTACCAGCACCCAGGGGTGCTGATGCTTGGCAGCGCCACTCACTGAGCATGCAGATCTCCTCAAGGGTGAAACCAGGCGGCAAACTCTTCCTTCTGGGGAAGAAAGGACAAAGTTACCTCAACCACACTTCACGGCTGCATGGAGGCTGGCCACAGCCCCATCTCTGTAGCACACACTGGATCAGAGCAGTGGGGTTTAGCTCTGCAGGGGCAGAGGAGAGGGGATGGGGCCAGTGTGCTGCATCCAACTCTCCTAACAGTCCCAGCCCACACCCCTCATGCTTCCAGAGTGGCAACAGGCTGCAGGCAGACATGTTTATTCAGAGTCTGCAAGGTGGGCTTTGTTTCTTTCTACTCCCCCTGGAACAGGAAAGGGTTAATGCTTAGTGCTCTGCTAAAAATGAGCCACACGGCTCCCGCTGCAGCTGCAGTGCCGGATGGAGCTTGCTGAACAGCCTGCTTGAGCCAGAGCACACACCTCTGGCTTCATCCGTACTAAAGCAGCCACGGACAGTCATTAAGCAGAGAGCACATTTCAGCATGGACAGTTTTTCAGAGCACAACATGGCACCTCACAAGCCTCGGCCCCATTTTGCAGCCTTCAGAGTGCAGAATAAATTAAAGAAAACTGGGCCAGGGCACCAGGGCTTCCATCTCCCCAAAGGAACAGCACTAACAAGCTCCCTGGCTCTGCAGGCCAAGCAGCAGCAGGCACAGGCTCCTTACCTCTGCGACTTCACAGCAGAGAACTCCTCAGAGGTGATGTGCTTCAGAAAATTGAAGCAGAAAAAGAAAATCTGAGCAAAGGGAGAAAGAAGAGTGGTTCAGGAATGAACCTGAGGCTCCATGCAGCCTCTTATCTTGGTGGGGAGGTGCTGGCACAAAGGAGATAGCAAGAAATCTGCAGCTACCAGCCTCCAATGTGCCACGGGCTGCCACCATCCCATCCTGGGCCATTTCTTACATATTACACTGACCCTCTGTTCCCTGCCACGGGAAGGCCCAGTAATGAATGTGTACGACAATTCTCCTTATCAATGCTTTGCACACATACCACAAGCACACGGCAGGTACTTATGTCATCAGTGCAGAATGGAAAAGAGATGTCCCCCAGCAGCTGCTTAGACACCCAGGTAAGCAGCAAACCCACCAGCACTGGCAGGGTTAGAGCCACAGGCTCCACCTATATCGCACCTGGAAGCATGCGGTACCCGCAGCACCTGCGATCCCAAGCTCATGCCCTGCCATGCACCGGTACACTCTGCAGCATTTCCCCTGCTGTGCCGCTGCCATCCCAGCCTCCTGCACAGAGCTGAGCCCTTCTCCCCCTAAACTGGGGAGCAGGGAGGGGGCTAGAGGCAGCCTGGCACCCCCTCTCCTGTTCCAGCTACTAACTCTGCCCTTGGCCAAGCAGAGCTTTGGGAAAGGAATGAATGGGAGGAACGATGCTAATACAGTGTTCCTGGACCCGTGAAAGATGGAAAATAGGGCAGGGTCCCAGCTGTAACGCAGGGAATTCCGTAGTGAGACCCTGAGAAGCAGGGGATTAGCAACAGGGTTAGACATACTCCTCACCTCCTTATTTCTATCCAAAAACGATATTGCAGTGCAGTACAACTACAGTCACAGCAATAATTTTTTGCCGTTAAACAGTGAAATATTTGAAGAGAATTAGTTCCAATAATCTTAACTGCCTCCCAGCCTCATCTGTGCACCTGCAGATACACTCTGCCAAAGACACATGCCAGAACCAGCACAAGCTGCTCCTCCACGAGCCTGCGATGACATGCAAAACACATCCAGCTGCATTGCCCAGGCAGGAGGGCTGGTACTCAGGACAAGCACACAAAACCATACAGCTTTATTTCCAAGCTCCCAGGAGTCGCAAGTCTTCAGCATCTCAGCTCACCGAGCTGAACAGCAGGTCCTAGCACCGTTTCACCAGAAAGCCTGAACACTAACGGCACTGCAGGGGAACTGGCAGGACTGACACCCACCAACCAAACTGCAGGCCAAGAGAAAAGCTTTCTCACACCTTATGCTTTGGGAGGTGACAAGGCAAGGCTCCTACCTCGTATTTCCAGCACCTGAACAATGTTTTTAGAGCCCAGTCAGACCACTGATACCACCAGAAGATGGCAGTTGCCACTGTAAACAATCACCCTGAGAACAAAAAGCAGTGCTCAGCCACTGCCCCAGACCAGACACTCACCTCTTCCCCTTTACTGAGTCGATCCACTAGCATGTGCCTGGAAAGAAAGCAAGGGAAGCTCTGTCACTTGCTGGAAGCCAGAATCAGCAGAACACACGCTGCCAAGAACAGCCAGATGCCTAAGCCTCCAGATAAAAAAACAAGGCATCAGTCCCTCTTGTCATAGCTCAATGGGAACTGCCCCACGCCCGTCTTTGGCTGTGAGCAAACACCAAAGATGACCACAGCAAGGAAGAAGTCTCCAAGGGCTGGGATGCATGTGCAAGTAAAACTTAGTGTGCCTACCCGAAGAGAAACCAGTCATAGGCCACTGTCAGGTAGAGAATCTCAGACGGCTCCAGGGATGCATGGATCAGCCCATCCTGCAAAGCAAATGAGAACAGCTTCTAGGCAGCAGCCCTGGGGATCGGGACTTGGCAATTCAGTCTACTGAAAAATGTCACGGTGATCCAAGATGCCCAGCTTGCTCTGCCTGCCTGTGATACCATGTTTAAAGGCAAGATAGCACGTTGGGCTCCACATCAAAGCAAACCCATACCCTCTCCAAAGCCAAGATGGTCAAAAAGAACATGAACTGCTCCACCTCCTCTTCCAGGTGAAACAGTCACTCACCCTCCAAGCAACCATCCCCAGAAGCAGGGCAGGTCAGCCAGGTACTCACAGCCCATAAGGAGAGGCGCAATAAGGAGATGAAGAGAGGAGTTCGATCCCAGCCGGATATACAGTGCACCAGGAGACCGCTGTCATCTGTTCAAGGCAGGGGTACCAAGGAGAGGAAAAACAAAACAAGGGCGTTGTAACAGCAGCAATGGCTTTTCTTTATGGCAAATCTGTACCAACAAACTGCCTTCCATCCCCACTGCCTGGGCTCAACAGCAGGGCTCAGCCACCAAGCCAGAACATTTTGCCTTGAATACAGCCGCCAACAAAGGGCTCAGAGTGCCCTGGGTTGTCAGCAGCTCCAGCTGATGGGCTGTCCTGGTCCTGACAGCTGCTCAAGACATGAAATCACTAGATATGAACATCACTTTACTACCCAGAACACAGACCTACCCAGCTGCAGCCCACTACCACAATCTACCCCCACAGAGAGACCTGCTCCAACTGAACATTTTTTCAGTCTCTTCAACCTTCCTACTGATACACGTGGAGCAGAAGCACGCACTGGGCAGCACTCCTGTGCCCTGCAGAAAACTCACAGTGTGTCCCAATGTAACACCTGCAGAAGAGTCTGCAGTTGGCTCTGCTGCCAGAGCCAGCCATGGCTCCATCTATGCAGCAGGGCGAGGTACAAAGTCACAGTGCTTAGAGGGAAAGCAATGCCAAGACAGAGCAGTACGTGCCCTTTGAGGAGTTGGGGTGGCTGTGATGACAGAGGATGGAAGGGGCTTTTAAATAAGCACCTAATGAGATCTCAGGGGACAAGACACAGATGTTCAGCAAATAAAGAGCAAGAGCCAGCAAGCAGAGGAACAAACGTTTGTTCTCTTCAGCTTTAAAGCAGTAAAACTTAGCTAAAGTTTTCAGACACCACTCCACCCCTGGGAGAAGAGAGTCGTCAAGGGATAAGCTAGGTCCCTCTCTAAGAGAGGAACTGGAGCCCTGAGATGTCAGGACCATCACCCAGTTTAGAAGGAAGAGAAATGAAACTCCATAAATTTTTGGTTATTGGGAGCTGATCAATGGTGACACTAATACCATCAGCTGTTCTTCTGGAGAAAGCAACTGCTCCAGTTAGACTGCTGGGAGAAGAGAGTTTGCCTTACCATCACTATTGATGATGGAGATCAGCAGCTTCAGGTAGTTCTGTGTCTGCTGCACAAGGTCCCAGCTCTATACAGAAAGAGAAACATTGATGGTAAGGGTCTGCCCACAGCAAAAGGTTGCTCTGCAGCTCAGAGTCTGCCACGCTCCTGGCTTCTCTACCCAGAACAATAGTGAAGCAGAAAGAACCCCAGGACTATTCCTCAAAGCAACAGACTCCCCTGGTGCCTCTAACTACTCCTCCCATACCCCAGAAAAGGCACTTTGGGACAGATCAGGCAGGAAAAGAAAAGACCATCTCTCCTGTCTGCCTGGCCAACACAGAACCTGCTTGCTCGCAATCCCAAAGCTCCAAGCAGTCCATGCTAGGAGAGACTGATGTGAGCCAGCAAACACCTGCAGAGCGCTGACCCAGTTCTGCAGCCCTCCCCCCAACACATGCGCTTCACCAAGCAGCTCAGCAGCCACATTACAGCTGTGTACGTGATGCGAGGAGCATGATGGGGTACAGGCCAAGGTCAGCAGGCTGCTCCCACAATCCAAGCACTCTGCCCCAAACTCTCTGGCCCTCGTCAACGGCCCCAGCAGGCTGCCTGTGGAGCCAAACCAGCTGCTCCAGACTGGAGGCACTGGACTTCGGCAATAACTTCCAAGCAGCAGAAGTACCACAGAAGGGCTCTGAACTCAAGACACCTTCTGGCTCTACAAGAAATGCAAGTAAAAAACATCACAACAACCTCAAGCGTGCCACTGTTGATCTTGAGAAGATGCAAGGCATTTCAGCAGAGGCAGACTAGCTCAAGGAATGGGAGATAGCAGTGGCAAGGAAAAGGCCACATGTTTCATTGTGACAGTGTTAATGGTATAAGTGACATCTCACCGCTAGCAAAAGAACACTCGCTGTGTGCTTGCTTGCATGTGTGCACATGTGCATGTAACCACACGTAAGACTACTGTCAGACAAAGAACATATTTCCCTGCCACAAAGCCAGCACAGCAACAAAAGCACAGGGAAATGGGGGACGCACTCAGCCCCGGGCAGAAAAACACATCCTTCCAAAGCCTTTTATCTGCCCAATTCAACCCAATCTTGTGTTTATGCCAGAAGGAATCATCTGGTCATCCAGTTTCATCAGAAACCAGAAAGTTTTGTACAGTTGCTCCATAAAAAGCCTGAAGCTTGCACTTGGTGACATCTCTGCACAGAGAAGCACCTTAACTAGGGGTGACAGTTCATCGTTCCTTTGGCAACATATTCCAAGAGACCATCCTCAAAATTAACAAGAAAGATGGCTGTCCCTTATTTGAAGGTCTGATTGCAGGCTGCAGATACTGCTCCCTCTGCAGCTCTTCTAGCCTGGACTCAAGAGTGCTTTAGAATTAGTATTTTATTCCTGCAAACGCACTTAAACATTAATCAAGTCAATCCTCAATCACTTTCATGATTACCTAAACAGATTGAGAACATCAGCTTTAAGTGAAGCTCCTTCTCCAGTCCACAGATCAGTTCTACATCTATTTTTTGCACCTTCTTCAATGTTTAGTATCCTTTTTAAAATACTGGCTGCTCAGTATTCCAGTGAACAAGTTTCTAGGCATAAACAAGCTGTGGTCCCATTAGTTTTGCTTCAACACTGCGAGCTACTTTTCTGCGATTCTGCTTATGCTGGCACTTAAACATTATTTACATCACTGATAAACACTGGCCCAGCACAGGGAGCTCTGCCAGTTCTCTGGTGCTTCCAGACACAGAGCATAGGAGCACGACACGCTCCAGCAGGACCAATCACCACAGAACCTGGGGGGAATGGTAAATCCGCTGACGAGTGAAATAGAGCACCCTAATCAGCAGTATAAGGTGATGCTCCCTGCTATAAATAAAGGTAAACCTTGAAGCCCAGGCAAACATAAGAGTTCAATTATCATTTGCAAGGCTGTCATGGTAATAAGGAATGGAGACATGCTATGGTCAATTAGAATTTTCCACTTCACTCTCACAGGACGGGTACACCCATGAAGAAGGTGCCTGGTCACTTGGCTTCTGCTCACATAAAAGAAGTCTGACCTTTCTCAAAACTCTCCACAGCAAGCTAAGCCTGCCCACTGCAGGCATGTGCCTGGATAAATTTGTGAGCAATACTGTTTTCCTTTTGCTGGCACGTTCCTTACCTTCGTTAGCGACATCTCCCTAATGGGTTGTAAGCTGCAGAAAGAGATTTGATGTTACAGTCAGCTGCTTCGGGAAACACCAAGCCACAGAGTTTTGGGGCATAGGATTTCCACTGCTATTCTGAACAGACAGTCTGCAGTCCCCCTCCCACTGGGGCAGTATGAAGTGAGACAGATTAAGGCAAGAGGAGCAAGTCAGACTTCAGGTCTTTACTGATCCTTTCTGACTGAGTCCCTGACCTCCCACAGAGATGCCTGCTTTGCTCACCTGGTACTCGCTCCAATCAATGTTCAGAGACTGGGTCAGAGAGGCTGGGATACTTAATGGAGCATCTACGTAATCCTGCAAAAAAAAACAAGCACAACTGGTCAGAGAAAAGCTCTGACTTGAAGGCAGCGAGTTCCAGAAAGAAAATAAAATAATAAATGCCAAATGGTGCATCTAGAAGAAAGCATCTCAGCAAAGCATCTCTGAATGCAAAAACCAGCAGTGGTAAGAACTGACTCATAGCCACTTAGAGGGACTTGTGGACAAGAGAAGCTTTTCTGTGCTCCCAGCAGTGAAAGCCAGGGACAAGGCACGTTTGTGTCTGAATTCCTGTAGCGTTGCTCCACTCAACCACCCCCCTCAGCAGGAGACAGAACATGAAAACAACTGAGAACAGAGCCTATCAATAAGATACCAAATTCAAAAACAGGAGCAACCCATACTCCCCATGAGAGTGCAAGCATCCTGGACTTGATGATAACAATTCATTTATTTTACACACAAACTTTATAATGAATGATTTAGTACAATCACTATCTGTTGTGTTTGTCTTATTGGTTTCTTCCTTGTGATCCACATAACGCACACACCATCACTCAGGAACTGTTAAGGCAAGAATTAAGCCCAGTAAAGCCCACAGTTCTCCATTTTTTAACACCCACATACCTGTTTCCAGTTAAATATCAGACCTTCAGCTGTATAATCCCGGTCTTTGTACTCCTTAAAAAATTCACAGCCTGCAAGAAGAGAGATAACAAACAACTGTTCAGCTAACCAATATCTAACAACTGAAGTGCCCTGAGGGACTGGAAGTGCTGTCAGCCTCAGGCTCCAGAGCACCAAACAAAACTGCTGCCTGCAGGAAGAGAAGAGCAGTAATTATCAGTATGGTGTGCAGCACAGCCTCCCAGCAGCAACAACCCAGAGCACTCGGCAGTAAACACACTCATACAGCAAAGGGCAAACTACAGACATGCAGCAAATGTAGAGTTCGAGGGACTGATTTCATTCTTTCCTAAACAAGAGCTATGCTTTCCAGGGCCATTGCCTTTTGCACAGATCTAAGGCATCAGCCTGGCATGCTGAAGGAGAAGGAACTAGCAAAAGAAGGTACTGGCAGAGCCCTGAGGAAAGCCAGCTTTCACAGGGCGTCTGCTGCAGGTAACAAGAAAGGGCTCTGTTGGAAGCAGCTATGAGTTCTCTCACATTTAAGTCTCCTCTTTCTAATAAGTGAATTGCCCTATCAGAAGGAAGCAGGTACATAACCACTTCCAAGGCTTCCCCCAAGCCCTCCCCTCCTGATGTTTGTCCTTTGGCACCGTTCTTCTCAAACAACTATTTGAAGTCTCTGCTGCAAACTGCAGTCACTTAGTCACAGCTGAACAGCACCATTAGCACTGCAGCTGCCTGCAAGCCATACGAAACACCTCTCCCAATGTACTGCGTATCCCCCAGCAGTGCCACGGTGCCCACGTTATCAAGACAGCCCTGTGCCAGGCACTGAACACGGGCAATTAACCCAATCCTGCAAGTCACAGGTAACCCCAATGGTGAAAAAAAAATCTTTATACAGGGACAGGACTCACCCTCAAAAACACAGTCAGGAAGCAACCTGTCAGTTGCGATTTAACTCCATTTAAACAGAGGCTTAAAGCAAAGAATGGGGGATTATGGCAGTTAAGAATGGGCATCCACAAATGCCAACTGCCGGTAAAATGAAAAAGAGGGTTCTGCAGTGGAGAGCACAAAAGCTTCTACAGACACCCCATTTTAACCTAACTCTTTCACCCTAGACAATCACATCTGGACACTGGCTCACTCAGCTAAGACAACAAGATGTCAGAAAAGCTTTAGAGACAAATTATAACACAGAAATTCTTCCCATGCAAACCTAGAAACAGTAAGAACAAATCATGGCATTTGGGCAGTCACTAGAGGGACTGCTGATCCTTAGATGTGTTTGCCTTAGATCTAACGGAATGACAGCATTCCCCTCCGGACCAGCACTGCTGAAATCAGGCAGCATCTACAGGGAGAGTTGCCAGTTTTATAAGGTTTACCTCTAGCATGGCAATGAAGAGCTGCTAAAAGGTAGCAGCTGTCCCAGACGGCATAAGGATGATAACTGAATACTGCCTACAACATCTACATCCTCACACAGTAACGGCTCCATACCTTAACTCGATAGAATTGCTTCTCCCTCGTTCTTTACAAACCCTGCAAAAGACCTGTGTATGCTCTTTCTCATGGTCTAAGCTTAATGAGGCATACGGCAGCAACATAAACCTGAGCCACATGCTCCCAAAACCATTACACTCTTATTTCTGTCCACCTCTGCAATCCACGTAGCAAACTCAACACAAATTTTAATGCAGCTCCTCTGAATTGTCACTAATTTCTGTACGAACCGAATTTTTTTAAAAGAAACGTGTTTAAGGGCAACAACTACAATCAAGGAAAATCTGGGGTTGGATTACCCACAACAGTTCTGGGTTTCTTTTCCTCCTCTCCTTTTCTTTGTGCACAAGGGAGAAAGAAACGTCCTTTCCTGCAGGCAGACCCCAAGCACAGCATTCTCACGTCCAATCCTATCACCGAGCCCAAGATCAGCAGGCAGGCAGCAATATTCAGCTCAGCTTTAAGACTGCAGCAAGTGACCCAGCAGTTGTTGCTAGGTACAGGGACTAATATAGTCAGGCAGATGGGCTAGAGTGGCCTGCATCTCAGTCAAAACTTCTGTGGGCATCTTACAGCAGTGCCCTGGAACACTAGGACTAGGAAATACTCTTAGGAATTGGGTTTTTACATAACACAGAGCAAGATATGTAATTTGCATCAAGTAGCAGTTTGGAGTTGCAGGAGTGTCAAAGGCCATCTTAACCTCAGCTCCACCTCTGGGACTTTTTGATCTGCACTTGAATTAAGCAGAACTGCTAGGAAATTATTTTGCCACCTCAAAGAGTGCCTAACACTGACTCACAGCATCCAGATTCGTTGCACTGTTCTCAGTTTAAAAAAGCTTCTCTCCAGGGGGAGCACAGGAAACGTTCAGCCAGCCACGGTCATTTCACCACACACACACGCAGATAGTTCCCAGTTCCCAGAAACGGATTGTCACCTGTCCCTTGGGAGTCCCTCTGGACATCAGTCCTGTACCTGGGTATGGGATGGAGAGAAGCGTGAAATCAGCATAACGTTGAGCTTTGTCCACCTTCTCAGAAGACGTCACACTGCACAGGACAAGAGGAAAACAGCAGGCATCTGTAAAGCATGTTTCACAGAGATACCAGCACCCAAAAAGCAACCTGTCACATCTCCCTGCACAATGACTTGACACAGTAGTGAGCAGCGGCAGAAGATACTCAACACATCCAAATAAACAGGTATAGCTCAAAACCATTCAAGTTTTCCTCTGAAAGGAATACCAGGAGAAACATCTCCCTCTGTTCCTATACACAAGCAGAAGGCTCCTTTTCTCTCCCCTTTCTGAAGGGGCGACTGTCACATCACCATAAGCTCCACAGAGAAAACCTACTCAGACTGGGCAAGTCAGATAAAAGCAGCTCTTTTGCCCAGATACAGCTTGCTCTGGCCTAAAACCTCTTTACAGCATAAACTACCTGACCCTGCTGCAGTACTCTTGCAGGGACTGCTCCCAGGACGCTGAGTGCACACCCAATAACAATTCACAGGTAACGGCTACACCAGCTGCAATCCAAATCCTGCAGAAAAACAAATGAACCTACACTCACTTCAAGCCAAACTTCACCTTCTTGTTTTCCACCATCAGGTCACAGATGTATCGGACAGACAAGTATCGAAGCAACTTGATGTCATGTCCTCTGACCTTGTCAAACAGCTGGGAGTCTGCATTTCTGCAAGACAGAACAAGACAAAGCCAGATAAGCATAAAAGACTGACAGTGTTGAGTCTGATTCTCTGCACAACACTGCCACAGTTCTTCCCCGAACAGCTTCTAGCCATAAGCTGCATCGCACAAGCCGTGACTCCACAGGTCAGAGTTGGACTCTGTAATGAATTGATACTGAGAACTTCATGCTTAGGATCCCTTCCCACATCCGCCTCTGTGCTGCAACAAACACATAAGCTACAGAACAATTTCTCCAGGCTGTAGATGTATTTTCAGAATGGAGTAAATGCATCTGTGTAAGCCAAACACCTTTTTAAATGGCTCTGTATAATCCCAGCTCCAGCCCTTCCCTCTGGCAACACTCAAGATTCTTTTTTTCAAAAGCAAGGAGAGTAAGAATCCAGGCCTGGTGTTGATGTCAAGCCTGTACTCAAAGCCCAGCCTAAGAAAGGCCAGAATTTAGTGGCCAAGCCAGTCAGCCTTGGTCCAAACTCCCTTTTCCCTATCCCAGCGATGCATACAAACCTAAATGCAGAATCTTCCTCTGAAATGTCTTCTGCATCTGCCCAAGCATCATCAGAACCCCCTGCAACGAAGGCATTAAGAAGTGAAGCTTGTTGGATTGAGCTGGTTTAGACCAGATATGCATGTGCCCAAAAAGGCCATGGTTTGGCACCTTCTCCCCATACAACTCCTCTCAATAGTTCCCCACATTTCCTCTTCCTGAAAAGCCCATTTTCTAATATAGCTCGCTCTTCCCTTGTCATCACAAAGGACCTAGGCAGATCAAACACATTACTGGGAGCCAGAAGGACAGAGTGATAGTGCTACACACAGTTTTGTTAAGCCAAGCTTCAGCTCCCACACTACAGACACCAAATACTCCATTGAAGAGCTTTCCCTGGAGTCCAGTATATGCCACCATTAGCAGGATTTGATTCCAAATGATTACCCAAGAAAGTTCTTATCCTCTTTCTTCCATTAATGCCACCCTCGACATTTGGGAATTGGTACCCTGAAGCCTTTTGGCCTGCCCTACTTGTCTTCCTGTGTCCCACAACTCACTTTTCAGCCTTAAGCTCTTCTGTCACTGTTTCTTATAAGCTATGGCACTCTGTCCTGGTCCTTGGAAAAGGACACGAGATTTCAGTCTTTGCTCTACTGTGCAGGGCCTGGTATAAGCAGGTCTATGCTAGAGCTCTGCACCAGCTCTCAGGAAGAGCTGGCTCTTGTGCGTAGGTCACTGTCCCAACACTGACAGCTTTACCAGGCAGACCACAACAAATGGCTCCTGACTCACCTGAGAAGATATAGTTGTAGCCAGTGCGCCCATAGAGCTCTCCCCAGCCAGCCAGCGTTGCCGATCTGCAAATATGCTGGAGGAAGATATTGTTATTAATCTCACATGCTCCAGGAGCCTTTCCCTTATCAGGTCTCTGGCCCATTTGCTGTTATGCTACACAGCCATGGCTAGTGCCTACAGCTACTGCCTCTCAGCTGTGCCCTTGCAACCCTGGTCCAGATCGAGTTCTCCAAACACATCAAAGTCCCAAGTGCCTTTATCTGTAGCTAGGTTTTAAATCACATTTTTATTTCTGGTTCTCCAATTCACTAATACAGTCAATTCCTGCCAAGTTAGCAACATCCGTGCTCTGTTAATACCCTGCTTGACCCTTATTTCCACATTCCTGTGGATAAGATTGTGGACAGTCACAGTGTGACTCCAGGCAGTTCACACCTGCAAAGAAGGTCAGCAGCTTCAGCCAACAGTGGCTTCAGTCAAGCTAGATTAAAACTGTCACAGGTGTGATTTTGCCACTCATACAGCATTTCTAAATTGAACTAAGAAAACTGAATTAAGCTACTGAAATTCCAAATAAGATCACTGCAATACAGTTTAAGTAATCCACATAAAAATGAATCTAATTTCACTTATTTATAGATCCCCTTGCAGAAAAGCTCTCACATTCATAAGCCCATTTATGCAGCTTTGCCCCCACAGGGAACAGACAAGGGGAACTTTAAAGAGAAAAGTTATTCAAGTGGAGGCTCACAGCTGGGAAGAGGAAAGAACAGAAAGGGACAACAGCTGTCTTCCCCCTCTCAAAGACCAAATAACTTTGGTCCTTCAGAAGAGACATACATATGGAGAAAATGTAACCTCTTGGGTGCAACGCTCATGGCATTGAGGAGTAAAACACAGATGACTTAGGCAGCCTAGACAGCGAATGCTATCTACTACTACCAGTTGCCTGCTTGTGCATAAGAACAGATTATTATTGCATTCGGAAAGGTGACAACTGACTGAAGATGTGGCTGCACGGTTCAAACAGTAGTGAGAGAGGTAGTTTTCTAAGTTAAGAGAGGTAATCTAAGAAGCTTTTACCTTTCCATTGTACAGAATGACTGGGCACACAAATCGTCCTCTACACCTTGCCATCTTACTTCGGTTGATAAGGTCCTGCAGTTTGCCAACCTGCACAGGGCTCTCAAACCTAGTGGACAGAGATTCAGTTCAGTACACAGAGCATCTTCTCACACATCTTTCAGCAAAGCTGCTGCAGACACCCTGGGCTGCCATCCCCACCCCCTTTGCCTAGAAGGCAGCTCTGAAGTTGGCAAGTGAGAGGACACTTCTTTAAGAACCGCTTCTGCTGTTACACAACAGGACGCTTTTCTGTCTCCTCCTCTTTATTTCAAAAATTCAGCTGCACAGCACATGACAGCGAGCATGTGGCAATACGAGTACCGACAGAAAGCTCTGCTAGAGAGTAACACGTGGACTAACACGAAGGGCTACTAGAGTAAGCCAATGTCTACAAAAATACACGTTCTGCTTTCCCCCCCATCTTCCCACCAAAAAGCTCAGCACCGCCATCAGAATGGATCATCTATCAGCGGTATTTTTGCAAGCAGAAATAAATAAAATAGAGGATCAAAGCCTGAAGGCTCAATGAGCCTTAGTTCTGGTCACTTGAGCATGCGTGTTTCTGGGTAATTAGACAACTGCCCATAAATCAGCTAGGGGGTTAAGCAGGGCTGTTCCATTAGTGGCAGCTGCATCTGCATAACTCAATTTTGTTTGGTTTTCTGGTTAAAGCTAAACCAGAAACACATTCTAAGTTGGAGATATTTTGGAAACAAGTTAACACTGCTGTAATTTGTCCAAATACCAGTCTACAGCTGATAAGAATCCAAATGTACTTCTGAACTACACAGACCCTCAGGAGGCACAGTCAACACAGGGAGGACTAGGAGTTTCCATAAGAATTGGAAAAGCATCTTGAGTGACATAACAGAGACCACATGAAGTCTGGCAATACAGAACCGCATGGCCATGCACTTAGAGATGACTAACAAGAATTTCCAGTTAGCCCTTTCTGGCTCTGGAGCTCAGTAGAAGAGCCTAGATGAACTGGTTGATCTCTGGATGTCCATATGGTACCAACATGGCAAGTCTGAAAAAAGGGAAAAATAAGATCACGGGAAATTCTCCAGTGGGACAGAGAAGCACCAGCATTACTGTGCACAGCGCAAGATCTCAGCTGAGATAAGGTGTCTGATTCTGGTGACCTACCCATGCCTGATCAGGTACAGCAAGATGGTCAGGATGGCCAGGGGACAGCATATGCTGCAAGAGAAACCACCACAGACCGAGTGGCAGAGCAGACGAAGGGAGGACGCAACAATACATGCATTCAAGTGAAGGAGAGGACTTAGAACAGAGAGGGAGAAGAACCTAAAGGCAGAGAACAATGCTGGCCCAAGAACAAATTAATACCTTTATGCTGAAGTTACAAGAAAGTTGCTAAGCTTCAGAATCAGTGAGTGTGTGGAGCAACCTATCTGCAGCTGCTGTTCTGGGAAGGATTAAAAAAAATAATCTATTATTAACATGGAAATTGATCTGTTTATGGAAAATATTAACCAAAGCGGTGCCAGTGGAAGCAGGGAAACAGCAAACAAGACCTTCAAATCCTACACTGTTTTTTTAAAAAGGATTCCATTCTCAGAATTCATAGTGGAGGCTGAGATTTTTCAATGTTTCCCAACATATAGAGCTATTTTGGCTGTCCAGCTCCATAGAGTTTTGACACATACCAGAATTAAAATAAGAAGAATCCAAGCTAATCTTCTTTAAATGTTGTGGGCATGAGGGACTCTTTAAATGTGGACATGCGAAGATGGGAAAATGCTAACACAACGTACTATACACAGGAGTATGTGAGGTTGCGTGCAGGCAAGAGATGCACACGCCTGATCAACACAACTCAAACTCCACTCATCACGGTCACTGCAAACAGCCAAGAGCTCCACTCTGCAATCTGCTTTCCCTCCTCAGACAGCACGTGAATAACATGTGCTGCAGGAATGGCCTGTGAGCAGTCTGAGATGATTTGTGGATAAATCCCAAAACCAAACTGTCCTGAAACTGAGAGATTATGATTATGTGGTCATGAGGTTGTTTTTAAATGAATGCACACAAGTAAGAGAGACATCCTGCACTCTGCTCCAGCTGTCTTTGTTTCCTTTGAAAAAGCAAATACAGCAAGAATCAAGATCTTTAATACGGTGTTACCAGAATAGCTCTATGGCACCGCTTTTAAGTCCAGAGAAAGGGATTCAGCAAGAACCTCATTCCTGGAAGATCAGAAATCGTAAAAGAAGCACCTCCCAGGGGAGCTGAGACAAGGTTTCACCTCTCAGCACACTAACTGTGCTTCTCCAGAGAGGCATCACAGCACTGGGGAATGAGTCCAAGTAGCTTGGCAGGAACTCAGGACACTTGGCAAACAGAAAAGCCCAGTGCTCCACTGGTGACATGGAAAGATAAGCCCCTCTCCCAGGCTCCCGTGCCTGTTCCCTGGGATGCCTGCACGCGCACTGGAAACCTGCCCTGCTATCCATCATGGCTGTGCTCTTGGAGCACAGGCTCTTGGAGCTTCTCATCCAAAGAGCCATCGTCAGTAACGCTAAAGATAAACACGAGCTAGAGATAAACACAGCAAGTTGGACCGAGACTACTGTAGTGAGGGGAAAGGCTTCTCTGGAGAATGTGTACAGGGCTCTTACAGGGACAAGTGATTAAACACAGCACAGGGAGGAGTAAAATCTACTGAAAAAGGTTCAGAGAATAGAGCACTTTTCAAAAGCAGCGTGAAAGAACGTCATTAAGGGTGCTTGGGACAAGGCAGAGAAAGAAGTGGAAGGAATTACATGTATCTTAACTACTTTTTTTGACTTTCAGGTATTTTTAGTGTGTTTTACTTTTACCTTCAGAAGTTTGCTGTCCAGAAGATATGGTCAGGCAACCTCACCTCTGTGTTAACCCCTCAGCCCTCCCCAGCAAGTCAGCCCCCAAACCTGAAATCACCTTTTTAAATGCAAGGGAAACACTTCCTATAATAGCAAGCAACTGTTTTGGCAACTCTCTGGGTTGCCATAAAGAACCTCTGTTTCCATCCCTGCAGCACCTGCCTGCTCCTTCTACGGGGATGTCAGAGTCCTCCGAGCGCAGGGAAGGTGCTCCTGGCTGTCAGAGGTGCTCTACCACCTTCTGTGGCTCCTGGCAAGCAGCACACGACCAAGAGACATACAGCTACCTTGGCTGATAGACAAAGAAGCACAGCAAATTCCTCACACTTCCTCCTGCACCTGCCTGGATTTTAAAGTACTGTTAGCAAAGTTTGATGAAGCAACTTCCTTTCTTCCCCCAGCTGCCCAGCTGCAAAACAACCCAGATCAGAAAACCCATCTCAGTTAAAAATACCCATTTTTGCTGGTTCCTCAGAAGCAGCTGTAGCAGCAGAATTGATGGGGCAGCACAGAGTTAAAATAAGTGAGAACTGCTTCCAACAAACCTGCTGTTCTCAAAGGTGTGAAGCACCCTGCCCACTTCAAAGAGATCTTAACAGCTGATTAAAAACATTAGAAAGATGAAAGGCAGCCAGAGACACTCAGGAAGAGGTTCTTGTGTTCTGCAATGCAAGAAGTGCAACAGCCTCTCTTTCATAATTACTCCACAGAGTACAATGATGAAACTAAAAATTGGATTTGTCTAAAAAATACCTGGCAGCTTTTACAGAGATTATCACCCAGAATTCAGGAGGGGAAGGACAAGGAAGAGCAGTCTGTTTCTGTGACTCTCAGGGACAGCAAGTCAAGACTTGGAAAGAACAAGTATTTAACACTAATTGTCACTGCTGGCTTGCAAAAGTCCCAGAAGAAAACAGGGCACTGAATGCACGTACACTTGTTTTGAATACTCATCAGAAAAAGTAAGCACCCTTTCCTCTTGCAAGAGCAGAAAAAGCAGAAGCACTCGGTTTCTCTTCCCCAAAGACACTCCTAACCACATTTACAGCTTCAGACTTCAGTTTCCCCCTTTTCTGCAGCAAGAGGTTTAATCTTTTCTGATTTATTCTAACTGTTAAGCAGAAACTCTCCCACCTGACAATCAGCTGGGGGGATTTTCCAAAGACTCCCTCCTTCCGCACTCAACCCACCTGCCAGCACAGCAGCTGACAGTTTGCCTCCCTCAGGCAAAGCAGCTGGACACAAGGGGAACTCGGATCACAATCCTTTGGAACGTGTTACTCTTGGCACAGACACAGTTTAGACTGCAGAATTACATTATGTTTTGTTGGAAGGGACAACAAAACTGAGAAGCTGTCGCTAGAGCTGCAGGGAGCAGCCAGTGCTCAACCGAGAGGTGAGACGAACACAATTCTGAGCTTGCAGGGCCAAAGTCCAGAAACGCGTTTGCTTAGACTTGCACTAAACCACAAGCGTTTCTCATTAACTCCCTAAAACTCAGCACCTGCTGACCCACGAACCACAGTGAGAGCACTGTCAAGATTATCTTGCCTGTCCGGCCCCTATCAGCTCCCACCTCGTGCCCCAAGATGTTTTCCAGGCTAAAATTCCTCTGAGCAGAGGCCTCCCAGCACGGCACCTCACCCAGACGGGGCGAGCACCAGCACCGCGAGCTCTCCGAGCCCGTGGGGCAGCTGCAGCCATAAGGTCCCAGCACTGTGCTCGGGTTCACCGGCGGACAGCGGGCAGGGAGCGTTCGCTGCCCCGAGCAGCCGCTTCTTTCGCAACCCTCCCGTCCCGGGAGCCTCGGGGAGCAGGCGCCGCCCCGGCGAGCAGCGAGGGGCCCCGGGAGCGGCGTGCCCGGCGGCTGACACCGCCCGCTATAATTAGTCGCACGGCTGCGGAGCTTCCCCCGGGGCAGAAGCCTAACGCGCCTCCACCGCTGTCAGCGGGACCGGGGGGGCACCGGGATCCTTACGGGTCGCGGCTGGCGTCGCGCTCCAGGAGGACGATGTGCCGGGGGTAGTGGGCGCAGACCTCGCCGTGCGCGTTGGGGATCACGCTGTACCGGTAGTCGCGGCCGAAGAGCTCCAGGCACCGCCGCTCGATCCGCTCCACCTGCGCACAGACACCGCTCAGCGCCCGAGCCCGTCGCGCCGCCGGTTCCCGGTCCCCGGTCCCCTCCTCACCTTAGCGGCAGCGGCGCCGCCGCCGCCGTCCTTGGCGCGGTACTGAGCCCGGGAGAACTCCAGCAGCAGCTCGGCCAGGGCGCGGTCCCCGGAGCCCGCCGGGGGGCAGCCGCGGGCCGCCGCCATCCCCACGCCGCTCCGCCGGCCCCCGCCCCCCGCCACTTCCGGTCTCTCGGCCAATCGCCGCCCCGAAAGCCCCGCCCCTTCCGCCCCACCCCCTCGTAACCCGCCCGTGACGTCATCGGGGCGCGACGCGGGCGGCCGGCGCGGGCCCCGCCGCTCCGGTACCGGCGCTGCCAGGAACGGGGCCGTGCATAAACCACGTTTAGGCTCCCTCAGGCGTGAGGCGGCCCTCAGGCCGGGCTGCCTCACCCGGTACCGGAGCCGCAGCGAGCCGGGGAATGCTTGAAGCTGTGAATAAACTACGTTTAGAGCCGCGCAGGTGTAGAGCGGGCTGCGCTCCCCGGTACCAGAGCTGCAGCGAGGCGGGGGGCGCCGAGGCTGTGCATGAGCCGCGGGGAGAAGGGTCTGACCTTGGCGCTGCGTGCTAAGGGCCCTGCTCTTTAGAAAGAATCCTCAAGTGGGTGTTAATTAAAGCAGCCCCTCCCCGGGGGGGCCTCCACACACGAGACGGGTGAGATTGACGGTAGCGCAGGCCTCGCACCGGGGCTGGCGGGCAGCTCCTTCGCTCTTAGAGGGGAACACGGAGGGGTTTCAATCTGTTTATCCCCGATTGAGGACTCCGATGGAACCTGGAGGTGTTCCAAGTCAGGTGGGAGGAAGCTCGGAGCACCCTGGTGCAGCAGGATGGGCTTTGAGGTTCCTTCCAACCCAAACCATTCCATGATTCCGTGATGAGGCCCCGGGAGCAGCTCCCGAGCGCGGAGTTCAGCAGCTGAGAGATCTTTACCGCCTTGAGAAGGAAACTGGCCCGGGATGGCCCGGTCTCCGCTGGTGTTTTGGGGCCAGCGGGAGGCGGCCGGGGCGGGGGAGGGGTTTGCAGGGCCCCCGCCGCCGCGAGCGCAGCCGAGCGCGTTCCGGAAAGAGCCGAACTGAGCCGAGCGCGTTCCGGAAGGAGCCGAGCGCGTTCCGAGCCGAGCGCGTTCCGGACGGAGCCGAAGAGAGCCGAGCGGGTTCCGGAAAGAGCCGAACTGAGCGGAGCGCTGCCGAGCGCGTTCCGGACGGAGCCGAGCGCAGCCGATCCCGCGGCGGGCGGGGCCGGGGCGGTGCGGTGCCCGTGGGGCGGGCTCGGCTCGGCTCCGCAGCGGCGGGAGGGGCCTGAGGCGGGGTGGAGGAGGAGGAGGGGTGTGTGTGTGTGTATGTTAGGGGGGCGGGGGGTGGGGGAGCAGGGAAGGAGGTGAAGTGAGGCGGGGGGGGGGGGCGCGTGCCCGCGCGGCGGGGGCGCGCGCGGGGTGCAGAGGCGGCAGCCAAGATGGCGGCGCGGGTGGCGCAGGGGCCGGCGCCCCGCGGGCGAGCCTAGGCCGCGGGGTTTCCCCCCCCCCCGCTTCCCCGCCCCGCCGCCTCCTTCCCCCTCCTCCTCCTCCTCCTCCGCCGGCCGCCAGGATGCTGCCCTCGCAGGAAGCCTCCAAGCTGTACCATGACAACTACGTGCGGAACTCGCGCGCCATCGGCGTGCTCTGGGCCATCTTCACCATCTGCTTCGCCATCATCAACGTGGTGGTCTTCATCCAGCCCTACTGGGTGGGCGACAGCGTCAACACGCCCAAGCCGGGGTACTTCGGGCTGTTCCACTACTGCGTGGGCAGCGGGCAGGCGGGCCGGGAGCTCTCGTGCCGCGGCTCCTTCACCGACTTCAGCACCATCCCCTCGGGCGCCTTCCAGGCGGCGGCCTTCTTCGTGCTGCTGTCCATGGTGCTGACGCTGGGCTGCATCACCTGCTTCGCGCTCTTCTTCTTCTGCAACACCGCCACCGTCTACAAGATCTGCGCCTGGATGCAGCTGCTGGCAGGTACCCACCGGTAGCCCCTGGTACCCCTCAGCACCCGCTGATCCCCACTGGTACCCACCGGTACCCATCAGCACCCACTGGTACCCACCGGTACCCATCAGCACCCACTGGTAAACCACCAGTACACATCAGCACCCACTGGTATGCTCTGGTCCCCACCGGTACCCATCAGCACCCACTGGTACCCACCGGTACCCATCAGCACCCACTGGTAAACCACCAGTACCCACCAGCACCCACTAGTAAACTACCAATACCCATCAGCACCCACTGGTAGGTACCCATCAGCACTCATTGGTACCCACCAGCACCCATTGGTACCCATCAGCACCCTCTGGTCCCCACTGGTACCCACCGGTACCCATCAGCACCTACTAGTACCCATCAGCACCCACTGGTAAACTACCAGTACCCATCAGCACCCACTGGTAGGTACTCTCTGGTACCCACCAACACCCGTTGGTACCCATCAGCACCCTCTGGGCCCCACTGGTACCCTCTGGTACCCACCAGTACCCATCAACATCCACCAGTACCCACTGGTACCCATCAGCACCCTCTGGGTCCCACTGGTACCCTCTGGTACCCACCAGTACCCATCAACATCCACCAGTACCCACTGGTACCCATCAGCACCCTCTGGTACCCATCAGCACCCTCTGGCACCCATCAGCACTCTCTGGCACCCATCAGCACCCACCGGCACCCGTTGGCAACCTGGGGCAGGGGACAAGGGGTTCGCTGGGGCAGCAGCGCTGAATGCAGGTGGCTGGGCAGCCCCAGGCAATGGGGACAGGGGCGCCTGGCCACAGGGTTGCTCGAGAAAGCTGGGCTGGGTCCAGGCACTGCAGGGCCGTGGTTCCAGCAATCAGCCCGAGGGCTTACTGAGACACCCAGGCCGGGCACTAGCAGTGACGGAGCACCAGGAACAAGTGCCAGCTCTGGGCACTGGCACTTAGGGTTCTCCAGGCAGAGATTGGCCACAGCGAACATCAGGGTTACTCAGGGAAGCTGGGCTGGGCACAAGCACTGCAGGGCCATGGTGCATCCCAGTCAAGAACTGACCCTGAGACACTCCAGGGCTTCCTGGGACACCCAGGCAGGGCACTAACACTGATAGAGTATCAGGAATCGGCACCAGCTTGGGGCACTGAGCACAAGGGCTCCCCCAGCACTGGTATCAAGGCTCCTGGCCACAAGAAACACCAGGGTTAAGCCAGGAAGCTGAGCTGGGTACAAGCCCTGTGGATCCATAGGATATCCCAGCAAGAACTGGTCCTAGGACCGTGGTTCCAGCAATCAGCCTGAGGGCTTCCTGGGACACCCAGGCCAGGCACTAACACTGACAGAGCACCAGAAACGGGCACCAGCTCTAGGCACTGGCACCTAGGACTCCCCAGGCAAGATATGACCCCAGGAAAGCACAGAGCTGCCTGAGCCGTGGCAGGAAAGTTGGGTCTGGGATCCACCTCAGGGGACCCGAGAAAAGGCACCAGCCCCGGGACACCTTGAGCCAGGGACTGGCCTTGGGGCACCTCAGGGGCCACTTTTAGAACACCTTATAATGAGAACTGCCCACAGAGTCAGGGAGCAGCCCCAGGATGCCCTGAACCTGGGACCAGGCCCCTGGAGACACAGCCATCCTAGGGCATCCCGCATCAGGGAGCAGTTTCCCTGTCTACCCAGCTCCGAGGGCATCCCTGCACATGACCAGCCTGCAGGGGACACCACTTCAGGGTAACTCTCAGCCCTTGGAGGTGCCCCACCACTGGCAGGAGACCGTGCAGGGACCTTCCAGCCCTGTGACAGGATCTCTCCACAGGCAGCTTCAGCTCTCCCGTAAAGAGATGTTTTGCCCAGGCCCCTTCTCTCCCTCTAGCATCATGAAAGGTCTGCGAGGACAGCCCTTCCCCAGCTGTAAGCATAAAGAGGCCCTGAATACAGTGCTTCCCACAGAGGGACACCATACATTTACCTTCATTTCTCCTCAAAAGTTACCATTCCCCCAAAAGTGGCCCTGTTTATGGGTCCTCCTTTGCTCCCTTCACAAAAGAAACCCCACTGCAGATGAACCCAAACATTCTCATAGACTCACTCCTCAAAGGGACACCATGCAGTAACCCAAACTTTTCCCTGAAAGGCGACCTGATGCCTTTGTTGGTGAGGATCCCAAGTATCCCCTTGTGCGCAGACTTCCAAACTGTCCTCACAGAGGCTCTGTTCTTTCAGAAGAAGGACCCCAAAAAGAGGTGCTAGGCTTCCCATGGTAGCAGGACCCTTCAGTTCCTTCTCCTTCCAGTTTTACCATATGTGGAAAGACGTTGCATTTGTCCCCACTGCACAGAAAGGGTGAATAGGTGCAGAGCTTCCACCAGAAGGACCCAGAGCCCCCCATATTCCTAATGAAAGGACCCCAGTCTGTCCTGAGAGAAGGGCCTCCCCCCATGCTAGGGGGCTGCAGCTTGCCTGGTTCTCTCCCTTGCAACTGGCTCGGGCTGGAAAGCCTGACCTCTCCTCACCCTGATCAGGACCACAGCCGGACCTGGTGCTGCCTTGGCTTATCGGGAAATTCCTTCATCTTTAATTTTCCCTGCCCCGAAGATTTACCGGTTTAAGGCAAGCTCAGAGCCCAAATCCTACCGATTGTCAGCAGCTTAATCAAGTGGCTTGCAGCGCCCGGCCAGCGCGGCTGCTGCACAGGGAGCTGCGGGGCAGAGGGCACTGCACCAAAGGCGGTCCTGGGCTTCCTCACCGGTGTCTCGTGTCCTGTGCTGGCTCAGGGCTTGGGTGGCCAGAGCAGCACCGTGTGGCTGTCCCCTCTGGGTGCCCCTCACCCTGTGCTGTGACTTGTCCCTGCTCAACTTCCCACCTTGCTGCTACGCTTGTGTTGCTCACAGCTGTGCTTGTGAGAACCCTGTGTGCGTGTCTTGCTGGGGCCATGGACCGGCTGTCCTGGCTCCAGCCAGCCCAGGCTTGGCTCAGAGCTCTCCCCAAGCAGTGTGGTTCTGTGGCCTTTCTGTGCTGGCCAAAGTCCAAAGTGGCATTTGCAGAGACTGGCCATCCACTCTGCCTTGAGATGAGGCAGCATGAGAGAGCTTCTGTCCTGCTGGAGAGGCTGGTGTCACCCTAAGTGAGGGTCAGGATGCAGAGGTGATGAGGTAGTGTGTCCCAGCAAGAGGGAGACTCATCTAGGGAAGCCTGGACAGGGCTGGACTTCCCTGGGCATGTCAGAAATAGCCACAAGTGGATGTCTTAGCTTGTGCGTGGAGAAAGAGCTGCTGTGACCCATGGAGAGGACAATATTGGCCAAATACCATGGGCAGAGCAAGGATGTGGCACCACAAGACAGCAAAATTTAGAGATTCACCTGTCTGGAAGGTCAGAGGGTCGTACCACGGCAGAGGGCTTGGATGGACAGAGAAGGGAAAGGCATTCCTCCTGCCTCTGTAAGGTTTAGGTGAAGGAGGACTTGCACCGCTCTGGCAGAGGCAACAGTGAGGCCCAACATTTCATGGTCTCATTGGTGGAAACCAGGTGAACAAGGTGAAAGGCAGAGAGATGGGGCAGAGGTGGGTTGACCCTGTCCCTGTGGGATGGCCGGTGCAGAACACAGGGCTGTTGAGTGAGGGCATGAACAGGCTCTTCAGAAGAGAAAAATCAAGAGCAGAAAGGTGGGGGAGGAAGGGGATCAGGAATTCAGTATCTCTTTCTGAAAAAAAAAAAAAAAAAAGTTTAAATCATCAATGTCTAATTAGTGGACAGCAATCAAGGAAGGGTTTAATTAGAGCTTCACAGAAAGCCTCAGCTCAAAAGCCACTGCCCCCCTAGGAGGCAACTGGATCTAATTAAGAGGAGAGACTCTGCTTTATCGCAAATAGAAGCGTAGCCATCTGCCCTGTTCAAAATCCCAGTAACGCAAAACTGGAGATTTTGCTAAATCCTTCTGTTATAAAACCAGAAATGGGCCTTTAACATGAGCATGTCAACAACTGGATGACTGACAGCACCCTGATGCCATCCCAGTCCTCAAAATCAGCAGAGCAGCTCCTTCAGAAAGTCCCGTGGGATGTTGCTTACTTGAAGAGAAATGGGCTGTGAGGGCGATTCCTCTTGTCTGTGCTCTGTTGAGGGCAGGAGCAAGATGAAGGCAGCTGGGCTGATTTTGTGGCTGCCTCTGTTCCAGCAGCCACACAGCAGTCATCTGCTGGAGACAGAGCACAGGAATACATCACCGCCACCACACACTGAGAAGGCTTCCCAGGAGCCTGAGCATTTCCTCCGATTCCCTAATCCTCTGCTGTAACGCAAGATGTGGTCATCCTGTGAGTTAACTCCAAGCTTTGAAGAGACTTGTCCCAGTATCTGGCACTAACACTGGAGCAAGAGACCTTGGCCACCTCTGCGTGGCACCACACTCACGTGCCTCTTGTGAGCAGACCAGGGGCTCTGGTTTCATGTCAACTTTGGTTTTGTACTTACAATCTACTGAGGGTCAAAAGAGGCAGCCGGCTGAGCACACAGTCCGTCTTGCATGGAGGGAGCAGCTGGCCGTGTTTGAAGGTGTTCCCTTGCACTCCAGGTCCAGTAGTCGATGTGGTGAGACCTTCTAGCTCCCTCAGGCCAGGCACAGGCATGATGCAAGGGCTGCTTTTCCACCCAGGGCCCTGTCATTGGCCACAGGGCCGGGATTTCTCGTTATCAGTGCCACTTTGGGGTCAATTATGCCCTGTCCAGGCATCATGCCCTGTGGAAAATGTGACAATACAAATTTATCATGGTCCTTTTCTCCTTTGGGAGACCCCTGTCAGTGCTCCACTCACCTCTGGGATGGGCACTTCCCTCCCACCAGCCTGTGAACTGGCAGCAGAGGCAGAGCCTGGATCAGCAGCTTCATCTTCTGCTCCTGAGCTGCGTTTGCCACCATCTGAGCAGGGACAGCACAGCTGCATGACATCGTTTCGGCATATCCAAGGGGAAGAGTGGTCAGGAAGCCCTTTGCCCACTGCCAGGTTGAGCACGGTGGTGTTGGTGGTGTGGCTGCAGCCTTACGGGAGAGCGGGGTCTGGCCTGAGCCAACGCCGTGGCCACGAAACACTTCCTGATGCTGGTGGCGATGCAGTGAATCTGCTGAGTGATGTCAGCATGGGCTTGTCTTCCCGACTGGGACTTACTGGAGAGCCAGCTCCTCTCAGAGAGAGTTTGAGGTTTCAAAAAAATTGTTTTCATGGATATAAAAGTAAGTAATTGAAATTCTTATTGAAAAAATGAGAGACAGATACCCCAGTCCCAAACCAGCCAGGAGCATAACTGGGACAGCTGCTGGGAATGAGCACAAAGTAGCCTCAAGCCCTTAGAATCATAGAATCACTAGGCTGGAAAGGACCCACTGGATCATCGAGTCCAACCCTTTCTACGCCCAAGGGAGAAATAGGGCCAGTATATGATCTTCCAGGTGAACCTGCCAGCCTTGCAGCAAAAATAAGACATCACTGCAAAAAAAACCCCTTATGTTTGCTGAATTACCGTCTCTGGCCCCAAAAAAAGCTTTCCTGAAAATCCCTCCTCTCCTTCCCCTGCCATTCCTGTCGTGCTGCGTGGACAGGAGCAGCAACACAGCACAGACTTCGCATCTGTCCAGTGCTTTGTGCTCTGCAGCAGCCAGCTCTGGGCTTTGGAAGGCAGCCTAACCCTCCCCGGTAGCTGTTAACGTGCCTGTGGACCCGCAGGGAGAGGCTGAGCCGGGTGTTCAGGAGCTGCTCGTGTCCTGGAGCTTACATCCCTTAACTGTTGTTCCAGATAAAGTAACTGTCAGTTCCGATTCATACAAACTCGTTACTCTATTCTGAATCTCGCTGATTTTTTTGGCTCAGAAACAGCCTGGGGAGCAAAATGCCGTAAGGGGAGCTCCTGTCTGTGTAAATGGACGGTGCTTGCTGTCTCGAGCACGCTGCCTTTAATTTTCATTTATTTTTGAGTGCTTTCTGGTTTTAGGAAGCAGGGGCTGTGTTTGTTCCCTTTCCTTTCAGCACTCAGCTCTCAGGAGATTTCCTAGTTAGAAGCAGCCCCTCCTCCCGCAGGGCTTTGGGGTGGTGTGTGGGGCTAGGGGCACTGGATTAGGGATCCTGCAGTGAGGGATTTGTCACCTAGAGCTTCTTCGCCTTCAGTACAAGGTGGATATGAGTGGGTTGTGGTCGCTGAAACACTCTTGGCAGAGAGATGTGTCTATGGTGAAGGTGTGTCGTGTGGCAGGGTGATGCTCTAGATGAGGCCACCTCTCTCAGCTGCAGGGCACGTCCTTAACTCCTTCCACCCAAGGCAGGCGAGAGCAGCCAGTCTTCAATCCAAACCTGCACACTAAACTAGACAGCAAAAGTGATTAAAAAAACCAGATTTGAATCCTGCAGGTACAACTGCACAGGACTGGGGTGACACTGGGATAAATCCAAGTACTTAACAAACATGAGTTACTCAGATAGTCCAAATTAGTTAAAGGCACCTTCTACCAGGAGGAGCCTCCTCATCTGTCTCTGCTAGAACTTTGCTCCAGTGTTGTATCCTGAGTCATAACATTGATTTCCCTTCAATTAATTTAGTTTGCAAGGATATCAGGAGCCCATTTCATTTCTAGGGGACCCTGACAAGGGAGCACCAAGGAGTGGGAAGCCATGAACCAGCTGTGAAACCACACCAAGAAATACTGATGACCCTGGGAGCAGAGCCCCAGACCCAGAAGGACCCCATCTGCAGTCCTGCTCATCCTTCTTCCACATCCACCCTGCCCCAGTCAGCAGTTCAATGCCCAGTCTCAAATCTGTCTGTCCAACTGGGGAAACTCTGGAAGAGGGACTTGGAGGCCAGGGCTTGGGGATGGCAGCTGGGGGTGATGAAGTGGCCAGCTGTCCTCGGTATCACCAGCAGTGGGGACTGGCACCACAGTCTCTCAGAAGAAGGGGAATACAACTGAAATGGATGAGAGTCAGGTTATTATTTTCCTTTTTAATAATGGCTCCTGTAGGAGTCATCACTTGGTGTTTTTTATGCGGTTGCAAGGTGTAGAAATAAGCTGTTTAAAAAAAAAACACCACGTTTTCCTGCAGGTCCACAAGGGACCTCAGCGCATTTAGAGGCAGGTGCTGGCAGAAGGATGCTATGGGCAGAGGGACGGGCAGGCAGAGCCCTGTCCTCACAGAATCACAGAATCACAGAATCACCAGGTTGGAAAAGACCCATTGGATCATCGAGTCCAACCATTCCTATCAATCACTAAACCATGTCCCTCAGCACCTCATCCACCCATCCCTTAAACACCTCCAGGGAAGGTGACTCAACCACTTCCCTGGGCAGCCTCTGCCAGTGCCCAATAACCCTTTCTGTGAAGAATTTTTTCCTAATGTCCAGCCTGAACCTCCTCGCGCCCTGCAGACCTGCTGCATGGGGCTTGTTGGCAAGGGCAGCACCGAGGCCTGTTGACTGCGTGGGGATCACCTCCTTGTTCTTGCTCTGCACTTCAATGTCGCTCCTTGCTGCAGGCACAGGAAGGTGTTCCCAGGACATCAGGCAGCCTGGGGACATGCAGCAAGAGGAATTGCTTGTGACAGAGCAGAGGACTCAACTTGCTGCTGGGAACACGTAGGACAGACGGGAAGAAGAGAGTGCAGTGCTGTTCTTGGCTGGGAGAGGACCTGCCCTTGGCGGCAGGGCTCGCTGTGCGCAGCAGCGAGGGACTCGTGGAAGAGGCTGGTTGCCTTCGGGCAGAGGCGTTTGGGTACACACGTGGCTCAGGAGCGCTCCTTTGCCTTGGTAGTAAATGTGTAGTTTAATTCTCTCTGGCAGACAGAGGCTGTGAGATCTTGAGGAGGAACCAGAGCAGGCAGGTGCAGTCCAGAGCTAGCCCTGGTTGTCCTGGCATTTGCCAGCGCTGCCTGTCCCCCCTGGCTGTGTGGTGACAACCCGTTGGATTGATGGCTCACGTGTGGTGTGTTTTTCCTGTACCTTTTTGAGCTGCTCTCTGCTTTCACCTTAAACCTGTCTCTCGTGTCCTCCATGAATGCCGTAGCCCTCCAGCACCAATTAATCCACTCCCACCCTGCTGTGTTTGGGACCTGCTGATGTCCTGGGAGGACCTCAACCGTGCAGCTGCGGTGATTGCAGAGCAGTGAGCTCTTGGGGAGCTCCTGCTTTACTCAGGCAGCCGGATCCATCCCGAGCCTAAATAAATGGTCTGAAATGCAGAAGAAATACTGATGCTTGCAGAGTCCAGGGAAAGATCCATGAACAAAATAGGCTGAGAGAGTTGGGGTTGTTCAGCCTGGAGAAGAAAAGGCTCCGAGGAGACCTTATAGCAACCTTCCAGTACCCGAAGGGGGCCTACAGGAAAGCTGGGGATGGACTTTTTACAAAGGCTTGTAGTGATAGGACTGGTGGGGAATGGCTTTGGATTGGAGAGGGGCACATTTAGACTAGACTTAAGGAGGAATGTCTTCACCATGAGAGCAGTGAGGCACTGGAACTGGCCACCCAGAGAAGGTGTAGCTGCCCCATCCCTGGAGGTGTTCAAGGTCAGGTTGGATGGGGCTTGGACAGCCTGATCCAGTAGGAGGTGTCCCTGCCCATAGCAGGGAGGTTGAAATTAGATGATCTTTAAGGTCCCTTCCAACCCAAACTATTCTATGATTCTAAGTGCTGCTGAAAAGGACTGTCTGAGGGACAGACACAAAAGCTAGGAGCCTGCCCAAGCCCCTGCTGGTGCAGGCAAAATTGACACCTGATTTTTTTTTTCTCACTTTAATTTACCTTCTCGTGCTGCCCTACTCTCTTCTGGGCTGAGAGGGGCTGTCGGTGGGGGCTGCTGGCCACTAGGCAGCTGGAGCCCTTGCCTTCCCACTGCCTGTGCTTTCCTGTGGCCTCTCCGTGCTCTTTCCTCCTCCGCACCGGTTCCGGCAGAGCCGTTACAGCCGTACGCATCTCCAGGCAGGGTCACGTCAGCCTGACCAGTGCTGTGGGGGCAAAACCACCGCCTCGATGTGGGCATCACCACAAAGCACCTCAGCACTTTTCACAGCTGCACTGCACCAGGAGCTCAGCGGGGTCCTCAAATCCTCTTGGCATCTCTGCTTTCCTGAGGAGAGTCCCCAGCACAAATCTCCTGCCTCCTCCTCGTCTTTAAGTCAGGCACTCACCTGAATTAAGTGGCACCTAGCTCGAAGGTGCTTGGCTCAGCAGGCAGGCCAGGTTGCTGCTCCCCAGCGACAGCGCAGTGCACAGTGACAGTGCTGATTGCATGTCTCCTTCTAGAGGGGATCATTCTGGGTTGGTCTGGTCCCGGAGGACAGGGACTTTCCCCAGATGTGGCCACGCTTGCCTGAGTGTCCCTGATGTTTGATGTGCTGGAGATGCCAGCTTGCCTGCTTCCTCACACGAGCACCACGCTCTGCAGCCACGCAGTGCTGGGGTGCCACTTGGTCTGTGTGTGTTCATAAATCAGCTTGCAGGGCTCACCTGCCTGCAAAGATGCTTTCACCAAGCAGGTTTGCAGTGTGGACGGAGGCAGCAGGGACCAAGCAGCAGCTGGCAGGTGGTATTACGTGCTGGTGTGCGCTGCCAAGGGCAAACTCGCCTCGGCATCCCTGCCCTTTCCTGGGGAGAGTGGTCGGCGCAGCTCATCAGGATGCAAGTGCCGTGCCAAGGCTCAGCGCGATGCCCGGTGCCAGCCCTGCGCTAACTCCCCACCCCCTCCTGGGACTTCCCTTCCCTACCAAGAGCAGCTAAAAGCTCACATCAGCACCCCGAGAGCTCATCAGCCAGACCACTGGTTGTCCCACTCACGCCTGGCAGGGTGACGAGGAACAGGGAGGCACTTTGTCACTCCTGTGGGCACAAACCTCTCAGTTCTTTCCTAACCCGGGACAAAAATACTCACATCACACCCCAGCTTCTCTACAACCTCATTAATATTTTTAGCTTTCCCAGCTGAAGTGAGAAGCTTTTGTACTGGCTGTAGTCAGAAAAAGCATTGTCTCTTTACCTTGACACAGGTTTCATCTCAGTATTTCCCTTCCCGTTCGTCCTGGTGCTTCCTGATGGCTCCCTGCTTGGCACAGAGCGAGGAGTGAGCCCCTGGGAGCTCGCAGGGCGGTGAGGAGGTCGGGTGTGTGTGCTCCTGGGGATGATGCCTCTCTTGGCAGGCAGCATCCCTCCCCGCAGCGCTCTGGTGGCTCCTGCCCACGTGCAGGAGGCTTGTGGTGATGAGGAAAGCCTGCGGGGAACCATTGATCCTGTGGCTGGTGCTCGAAGAAACCAAGCCCCTGACGTCCGTGTTTGTGTGTGAGCCAGGTTTGGGGCAGCCACGTGCAAATGTATCCCCAGGGGAGCGGTGGCCATCACCTGCCACGCTGCCTGGCTGTCATGGGACCCTCGTGCGCCGACCAGGGGGGCTCCGTGCCCCCTCTGATGCTTCTCCCTCTTCTTTCCACTCCTGCAGCGCTCTGCCTGGTTCTGGGCTGCATGATCTTTCCCGATGGCTGGGATGCAGAGACCATCCGGGACATGTGTGGGGAGAAGACAGGGAAATACTCCCTGGGCGACTGCTCCGTGCGCTGGGCTTACATCCTGGCCATCATTGGCATCCTCAACGCCCTCATCCTTTCCTTCCTCGCCTTCGTCCTTGGCAACCGGCAGAATGACCTGCTGCACGAGGAGCTCAAAACAGAGAGCAAAGGTGAGCACGGCGCTGCCAGGGGGCCCATGCCACAGCCCTTGGGGTGGGATCTTCATAGAATCACCAGCTTGGAAGAGACCCACTGGATCATGCAGTGGGTGTCTTCCAGCCTGGTGATTCTATGATTCTATGGTCATCAAGTCCAACCATTCCTATCAAACACTAAACCATGCCCCTCAGCACCTCGTCCACCTGTGCCTTAAACACCTCCAAGGAAGGTGACTCAACCACTTCCCTGGGCAGCCTGTTCCAGGGCCCAATGACCCTTTCTGTGAAAAATTCTTTCCTAAAGTTCAGCCTAAACCTCCCCTGGCGGAGCTTGAGGCCATTCCCTCTTGTCCTGACCCCTGTCACTTGGGAGAAGAGCCCAGCTCCCTCCTCTCCACAACCTCCTTTCAGGTAGTTATAGAGAGCAGTGAGGTCTCCCCTCAGCCTCCTCCAGGCTAAACACCCCCAGCTCTCTCAGCTGCTCCTCGTAAGCTTCCTCATTCCCTCTTGGGTGGGAATAGCCCAAGAGGCTTGGCCCCTCCAGTAGCCGGCAACCACGAAACGATCCCGTGGGCTTAGCTGCCACCTGCAAAGCGCGGCAGGGCGGGAGGGGGCTGCTGAGCCCCTGCCCTACGTGACACTCTCTCTTCTCTTTCCACAGATTTTGTTGGCACTGCGGTAAGTCCTGAGTGTCACCTGTCCCCTAGCCCTGACGTTGTTGTGTGTCTGGGGCTGACTGTGCTGGGTGGCCCCGCATGGGACACGGGGGATCCCTGGCTGTGTGGGGCAGTGGGGGACCAGCAGGCTCCACCATCGTGCCACCGGCATGTGCCATGTGCACACGCCGTGTGCATGGCACATGCCGGTGGCACGATGGTGGAGCCAGACCTCCCGACGCGCTGTGCTCTCCCCGCAGAGGATATAACGCTGAGCGCCCGCAGCAGGACCCTCTTCCCGCAGCTGGCAGCCTGGGCGCTCCCTCCCCATCCTGCCCTTCGTCTGCTGCCAGCGGCCACGCAGCGTCCCGCTCCGGGGATGTGCCGGCCGCCTGCCACGTCCACAGCCACCTCCATGTCCACGCCGGCACCGTCATCCCACGCACCCGACCAGCTCCGTACTCCTCACCGCCCGCAGGCTGCCGCCAGGGGAGGAGGCCCCAAATCCGCTTCGTTCGAGAACAGCGTCCAACTGCGGTTTCCTTTGGAGGAAAAAACAGAGTTTTTAACAGATTTCTACAGCCCCAGGACTCCTGACCCGCTGCCTCCCACCTGAACAGGCACCCAGTGATGCCCCAGCCCCCTCCCCACTCCCATTTTGTACAGCTCCGAGATCCTGTCTCCACAGCCGGCCAGGATGGGGCCCAACCTCTACTTTTACGTGTAAATTCATATTCTCTAAACAGGGTAAAGTGACTTGAGCCCCCCTCACCCCAGGAGCCCGGTCCCGGGACGCGGTTGTTTCCCAGTGCGTGGCTGGGGCCGCAGGCTGCCACTCGCTTCCCCCCGCAGCGTGGGGACCGCAGGGGCCTCGCTGCTGCCGGAACACCCGACTCGCGCCGCCGCTGAATGTAAATCCTGGTAAGTGGGAGCAGCCGAACATGCAAAACCCCCGGGGTGGGCGCAGGAGGACCCCCCGCCAGCCCTTTTCCTGAGCCGGCCGCGGGCTGTTGCCAAACGCCTTCCCTCCCCATCCCCATACGGTGCTTTATCTCCACTGGTGACGGCGAAGCTCTCTGCCATGCAGCGTGGCCGCGTGCCCTGGCTGCACCTCGCATGGCGATGGCCCGTGGGGAGGCAGCTGAGCCCGGCAGCCTCCGAGCACGACCCAGGCTCCATCGTGCACGTACGGTGCCCGGCGCCAAGACCCTCGGTGCCCTCCCTGGCACGGGCGGCGAGGCCCGGCTGCGGCTCTGCTGGCCAGACCGGCACGTGGGGGGCTCCGGTGGCCGCAGCCCTTGCAATGCAATAAAGTCCTCAGCACTGGCCGCGTCTCAGCGCGAGTAGCCGGGGGCTGCTTGCAGGGCCCCCAGCGGAACAGCGGGATGGGGGCTCGCGGGGACCCTGGCAGGACGAGGCCGAGCTGAGCACAGGGAGCAGCCCAGGGGAGAGGAGCTGCTGCCCATCCGCAGGCATCGGGGCCCGGGAAGCCAGAGGGAGACGGCAATGAAGGGCCCTGCGGGAACCACCACGCGGCCTGGCAAGCCGGGGTGCCCAGGGCTGGCGGGAGCTGGTAAGTCACGGCCTGAGAGCCCGTGGGGCGGCGGTGAGGGACGGAGCTGTGCCAGATCACCGGCTGGGAGCCAAAGTCACCTGGGCCGGCGAGGGTGCCGGGGTTCCGCTGCCAACGGCCTCTGCCAGCCACGAGCCCGGCGGCGCCTCCATCCCTCTGGCAGCGCCCGCGTCCCCGGAGCAGGGCTGGCAGGAGCCCCGGGCGCCCAGCCCTGCCAGCAGCCGGGTCTCGCCGCCTCGGGAGCGCTGCTGCCGGCCCAATTGGAAAAACAAAGAAAAATCAGTGGAGAAAGGAATACAGTAGCTGTAATATATCTGTATTTTAGTACAAAGTTTGATACAGTGTTTCACAAAACCTTATTGAAAAATATAATTCAAACCAGATGATCTCGGAGCCCTGTGGTGTGGGGGGACGGGGACGGGCTCCTCTGAGCGCTGGTGATGAGGATGAGGGGTGTTGCAAGGAGGGTGAAGGACCCTGCGTGGGCCCCAGGCCACACAGGGAGGAGAGAGGGAAGGGAGAAGTGGGGGGCACTGGCCAGCGAGTCCCCAGGGAAACGGTGTGTCCCACCCTGGGGCGAGACAAGAGGTGGGGTGGGGGTCTCATCCATCCCAGGAGCGTTTCAGCCCCCCGCTCTGCCTACCCACGGGTTCCCTGGGGCTCCCAGGGGCAGTTGTGTCAACTCACGAGCTCAGGCTGCTGGGAGCCTCCTGAAATTCAGCAGATTCCTGTGCCTTGATGGAAAAAGAACTCCCGTAGCTCATTAGTCTCTGGGAGAGAAGGGGAGGGGTTGTTGCTGCCTGCAGCTGCTCTAGGGAAAGGCGTCGAGGAGATGGAGCCAGACTCTTCTGGAGGACGCACCGGGACAGGACGTCCCAGACACAGTTCCACAAGGAATCGGGGGCAACGTTTTCACACTGAGGGTGGTGGAACAGAGGCATTAGGCTCCTCGGA
This sequence comes from Phaenicophaeus curvirostris, assembly GCF_032191515.1. NCBI lineage: Eukaryota > Metazoa > Chordata > Aves > Cuculiformes > Cuculidae > Phaenicophaeus > Phaenicophaeus curvirostris. The sequence goes on from NC_091402.1 coordinate 15,343,101, forward strand.
TACGCCAGCTTTGAGGATCAGCACTTGGTGTAGTAGTGCAGGGGACACCCTCCACCCCATCTTCCCCTGAAACAACCTTGAGTGAGGGTAAGAGCAGCAGCATTCTGACAACCCCAGGTGGGAAGCTCAAAGAATCTCCATTTCCTCTGGAGTTCTGGCTCCTGGACCAGCCTCTGGCTTCAACCAAAATGCTGGCAAAGGGGAGGCCTGCAGGGCTGCTGCTGCCAGGTGGCATCTACCCTGCAGGGAAAAAAAAAAAAGAAAAAAAAGAGACCACCCAACATGCACCTCCATCCCACCCCAAGACGTGGGCACCAGCGCTGAACACATTCAGGAAACAGAAAAATACCATGAAAAATACTGGTTTTCAAGTTAAGTATTTTTATTATCAAAATTATTACATCTCTTGTGAAAGTTCAAATGTTACAGCATGGTGTAAAAACTCCACTAGAGTAAGAAGCTACAGCCCCCACCTTTCCAAGAGCTTTCCAGGGTCCCTCCCTCCTGCCCCCCTGCTGCGCCCAAAGGTGCCGGAGCCTCTGGACAGGTCCCCCTGACCCCCTCCTGCCACCCGGCAGGGCAGAGCCCGCCTGCCCCGTGCTGTTCAGAGCACGAAAGGGGAGGCTGCACCCCCAGCGCTGAGCCGAGTGAAGTTTACACCTATTTTATACAGTATACAGACACCCAACTGCGGGGTGACAAGTTCCATCCCAACACGCTCACAGCCAGACAGTGTGAGAAAGTTACTCTTTGTTTCAATATTTTAAAAGTCTCCCCTAGGTTGAACAAACACCTGATTTCAATTGTGAATTAGAGAAACCTGTAACAGTCCTAAAAAAAAGGAAGAAGACTGTGCATCTGAAAAGACAGGGGAGACAGACTCACAGCATCGTTATCCAAGAGAAAGGAGAAGTTCCACTGCAGCACCAGGGATGACACCTGTCGTATATTAGCTAACCTACTATGGTTATAACTGAATATAAAATTAGATAAATAAAAACACGCCCGATATTACAGTAAACAAGTGAGAAAGAAGCTGGCAATCGTATGGAATTGAACAGACAGCGCACTGTGTGTCTGGGCTGGCTCTGCTGCCGCGCTCGGCAGGCGACGGCGGCTGGGAAAGACGTGCCACGCCGCACAGCGCTGCTCGGAGCGCCTCGCTCGGCACAGACCGGGGTCCCCACCCAACACCCAACCATCCCTCTGCTCCTCAGCCCCCCGGTCACTCCCGGCGTGTCTGTGCATCGGCAGCCAGAGCCCCTGACCCCCCAGCAAGGTGGCAGCGGCGGCACCGCCCCAGCAACGCTCCCGCTCACTGATTGCGCCCCGTCAGAGCAGCACGCGACAGTGCATCCCAGATCCTTTGCAGCGACAGGCACACGCACTCCAACCTCCCTCCATCCCCCGTGCTAGTTCACATTTTCAGAGACTCTGTTGTCCTGGAAAAAGCTCTGACCGCGGCAGTCGTGACCCAGGCCCAAAGGCAGCTGTGCGCGCTCGTCTGCTTGTGACTGGAATGATCATAAGGGATTAAAGCCCTCCCCAGAACGCACCGAGAACCTGACCTATAAAGAGAGCTTTGGGATTGGAGTTAAACTTCCCCCCATGTTTTCTTTTAACTGCTTTCATATCCAACAAGACGTCCGTGCTGCATGAGTGACTATGGCCATGGGCACGGACAAGAGACAGAGGCTGTGCCACAGTCATTGCACTTGAACCATTTGCCTTTTTTTCTTTTTTTTTTTTCTTTTTTTTTTTTTTGCAATGTACCCCCGCATCAGGGAACAGCTTTGCTACAGTCTCTGCCTCAGAGAAAACTGCTTTCTCCTACCAGGCCAGAGGCCAATACTGCTCACAAATCTCACCCGTGCATTTCAGACCTCAGCCTCTGACCCCTGGCACCCCAGCATCGGGTGCAAGCTCCCAACACTGGCCCAGGAGCCACTTCCAGAGGCGACTGGAAGGAGCTATGGGCAGTTTTGTCCTCCTGGAGTCCAGGCAGCCCTAAGAAAGTCCTGTTTGAGTCTTTACTCCAGAACCTTGAAGTTGCTGAATTCTGTACTGATGGACGCTGCTTCCCCCGCGGTGCGAATAGTGTTGTGCACTGGAAATCACTGCCCCCCGCGAGCCCTGGTAGAGAACAGACTGCCCAGAATTCGGGAGGCTGATAGTCCGCAAGTCTGACTGTAGTGACCTCGCACTCTGGGGAGCGGAGGTGGAGCCCGACGCGCCAGTGCAGGGCTGGGAGCCCGACTCGGAGGAATGAGAGTCCACAGTTGTCTGTTGGGCTGGGCTAGCAGCAGCAGGGCAGCTCTTCTTCAGGAGGCTGCTGCTGCCTGGGTGCTGCTGGCTGCTGTAATACCCCGAATTCCCTGCAAACAGGGCAGAGGAGTCTGTGGAAACTGAGTGGGCAGGGCTGGAGTATGAGGTGGAGGAGAGGGATGTTTCTGAGGAACCATGAGAGAGGCTGTGTGCTGTCCTCTGTGCTGCTGCTCGATAGCTGTATCCAGGAGACGGGGTAAGGTGTCCTCTGTAGGGGGAGGAACTCTGCTGGAGAAGGGTCTGCGATTCTGCCTGGGGACTGTCAGACTGAAGGAGCTGAACAAGTCAGTGGGGGGGGAAAAAAAAAAAAAGACACGTCAGACTGACTTCACCATTTTCTACCTCCTCCTCGTGCTATAGGTGCTTAGTGCAGCAGGACTGGCAGCCAAACTCAATCTCCCTCTACTGCTGTTTAAAAGCTTTATTTCAGAATGGGAGAAAATATATGAAATAATTTACCTGGTAGCTGTATCGAGAAGGACTGTAAACTGTAGGTCCTTTGTGGGCTTCTGGAGTGTCTCCTTCTGCTGTGTCTGCAATGTAGAGGCAAGATGTTAAACATCACCCTCTGGACTGAGACTACAGCAGTTCCCTCTCAAATGACCCCAGCTGTCTTGTTCCGCGTTCAGCTACAAGTGAGACAAGAGCAACTTCTCCAGCCCTCAGCCTTTTGGAAGCAGAAGAACCCTAGCAAAAGGCAACTGGAAAACCTTAACGTGCATAAATCAGCCGTACACATTAGGAACTGCTGCTTCCCCTAGCCCAGCTCTCTCTGGTTTAGTACAAAGCTCACCTGCCTCGGACCAGCCTATCTGAGCAGCTGTACTTGTTGACAACGCAGATGCAGCCTGGGCTTTTTTAGCTTCCCAGAAGGACACGAGAGGAAGAAGATAGAAAGGACTCAGTAAGTCTCCACTCAGGCTTGGTCACAGGAAGCCACACTGGTACAGCTGGGGAGATGTTTGTCAGCAGGACCCTGCTGCAGGCATTCCTCGAAGCAGATCCAGACACTGCCAGAGACTGAGGTCCCCGGCTGCTGTTGTGGGGATTATGCTTTCCAAGGCAACTGAGGTGCTCCAAATGGAGCTACCCTTAGACCTCAGAAACGCCTGTTTCTGAAGCAGGCCAAGATGATGAAAATGCTTTGAGGTTTAAAGGGTAAGAGCAGCACAGTACACACTGACCTACCTCAGTTATGCCAGAGATCAAGAGGAATAAGCTGCTTCTTGACAGAGAAAGCCTGTCTCGCACCCATATGTCAAATGGTGGGTGAGCTGCTTCTAGCAAATAACTGAACCTGAACTGGGCCAGGCAAGAAGTACTCACTGCAAGGGACCCAGCCACTTTGCCACCTGTGTTTTTTGGCTGCTACTACAGTAACCATGGGGTTGAGCGGGTGATCACGCTTCCCTTGGGAGGGAAAGAAACTGGTGGGACTAGAAGGTTTCACATCAGAGTTCTGTTTCAGTCTAATGAGACAGAGCTGTTTATCTGCAGTGTCACAGGGATTCTCAACAGCCGTGTTTGAAATGCCTTGCTGCCATAGTGTTGGTATTAGTATCAAATTTATATGACATATGTCTCAGTCATGAAACAGGACACGCTGCCTTAGTCTCCTCTGTACTTCTTCCAGAAAGGCCTGGCTTTGCACCAGATGCACTGACACAAGCAGCAGTGCCAGCAGTGCCCATGGCCTTGCTGCCATTGTCCTCCCAGTGCTAACATCACAGTTGCTGGCTTAGCTAGGCAGGAATCTGGATGGAGTTGTCTTGTCTGCTGTTGAGACTCAGAAGCTGCCTTCCTCTGGGCACAAGATTTGCACAGAGACCAGGACGTGAAGCCTCCAGCATGGAAGGTGCTCTTCGCTGTAGGTGACATTCCAGGTACCGTACTGCAGAAAAGCAAAATTTGGAAGTTTGGGGCATGTTTTGTTAAGCAGCTGGGCACAGAAGAGACTAACTACTCAGTGCAGGAGATTGTTGTGATTAACTGAAGTCAAGTATGAGAATCAGAGGCCAGGCACACCAGCAGGGCTGCACAATTTACCAGCAGTGTCTGTTCACAGAAGAAAACTTGACAAGTCAAAAGACTATCAAAAGACCCTAAGTTACAAAGGGTGAATAAACTATAGCCTTCCTGAATTTGTTTATGTAAACTTAAGACTGACAAAGCTGACGTTTCCCTCTCCCATTTCTTAATGAAGGACAAAACACAGAACTGCTTTTCGTGGCAGTACTGGCCCGTATCAACCTAAAGCACATATAAAGTCACAGCTTTAAGCTGTAATTCTCAGAAGTGTGGCATGCACAAAAATTCCATTTCATTCTCACATGCCCTAGCAGCAAACCATCCAAGTTTAGGGTTTTTAGTTCCCCTCATTATTGTCCATCACAGCACCAAGTAAACTTGTGTCTTCACAACTCCTGCAGGTGGCACCAGGAATGGCAGGAACTCAGCTGCTCACTTTGTTTCACTAAGAAACAGACCAGCAGCTGGGGAAGAGAAGGTGGCTCACAGAATCCAATAAAGCTGCTGAAGAAACTGCCAGAGTACACAAAAGAACTAAACAATTTTTTTCTGTGCTAGGACTAGAGATACTTTCATCAGCTACAGCAGTAAGTTTTCACAGCCTGGAGTGGGATAGGTTTTACATAACAAGGAGGAAGAGTGGATCGATGCAGCTGAGAGTCCAACTCCAGCCCAGTTAGGGTGAGACTGGAGAGCCAGAGCTGTACAGATCAATGTGGGCAAAAGGCCTGTTTTGAGTCTGGATTTTCCCTCCCCTTCTGGAAAATAACAACTGAGAAAGCCACTTCCACTGGTATGAGACAGACTGGGAACAGGCTCCCAGTACAGTCCCATGAAACCAGTGAAATTTTTGATAGGGTAGAGAATTTCCTCTCAATACTACAGGAAGAAAAGGCACTGAAGAGAGGTGTGCGTTGGTGTACAATGACAGCAAAATCCCAGATGGGAAGCCAGTTTTCTGAAAGTGCTCCCAAATACACCTTACGGCAGCTGGAGAAAAAGTCCGATTTGGAATGAAGTAAATACCTACTCACCCTAAGATGCTCAGAAATTAGATACCCCCAAGGCAAAAGTTGCTGTTGCTGCTGAATTACCCAAAGAGTGCTCTGTGCTCACCTGGGTTCAAGGCTCTAGTCCTCCCCTGTCTAAAATACCACATTATTAGGTTCTGGCCTCCAGAGAGATTCAGATCCCTAGTGAAGACCATTGGGGAGCTGAAACCATATCAGCCAGGAGTCTCCAAACCCAGTTCTCAGCTATTGGGAAACAGGGGCTGATGGCAACACACAGATTAAGTTATTTAAATATGATGATCCATCGCTATAAATCCCAAGGGCAAACAGGGCTCTGGGGGCACTATCTGTTAGTTAAAAAAAAGCACATTCAACAGACTGCAAAATAAATAAAACAATCCAGTTTCATAGTTGAGAAATTCGGGAACGATGCAGTGATCTGTCCCTCTCTCACAAAGTCACATCTCATGTTTAGACCACAATGGATAAAAGAGAGGTATAATTTCAGCACAAGTTACAAACACTGATCCTGCGTGCTACTTGGTGAGGACAACACTTTATTCAAAGAAGAAAGGAATAACAACACAGAACTGAATTCATCTCAGGAAGGAGGTGCATTTCACAAAGCTGACAAATATCATAACTCAGGGAATCAAGTTACTTCAAAAGAGCTGAAGTAAGGCTTAGAAGCTAAATTAGTTCTTAGCACTGCCTAAAGCCTACACCTGCATTTTACTGTGATAAGACATTTATCTGGATGTTCAGCCAAATAGAATTATTAAATGATGGTATTTTCATCCCCAGTACTTAGGGGCAATTGAGGCAATGCTGCTTAACCTATCCATGCAAGGACAAGGAAGCTGTCCCTGGCAGAGCCAAGATGCAAGTAGTCTTGAATTCAAACTCTGAAGAAACCTGGAGGTCTTCCAGGTCTAAGAGAAGAGGGATATAGGCTCAGGCAATATCCGAATAACAATGAAATATGGCTTGCAGAAGGCTTTTATAAGGCATTGACAACATTAAAGAAGAAGGTACAACTAACTTCAGAGACAAGTTTGCAAAGTTTTCCAAGCCCATCATTTCCCACCAACCAAGTGTTCAAAAGTTTCATCTTCCTACCTGCATCTCTCTCAACAGCACTGTCACGGGAAGGTGAAGATTCATTTCTCTGCGATACCTTTGCACCACTCCGCAGCACCTTCTCAAGCATGCCTCGGCCCTCTCGAAGCCTCTCCACTGACGTCGGGACCATCCTGCAACAAAAACCCAGTAACAGCTGAGGACTGCTATTACACAGCCGAGAGCGATGTGACCAACGCACAAGGGGCCTGCGGGGTCGTCGGTATAATCACAAGACAGGTTTAAGACTCTGCTTAAATTCACTGGTGTGACGTTAGCATGTCACAGAAAGGAGGGATCAGCTCTGTGGACAGATGAGGAATAAACTTCTGCACTGCTTTTGCAATGTAAAATGGGATCTGAGACTTCCATTCACTGGCTACCATGATAGCAACGTGCTGAAAACATTCAGTTCAGTATAACACCTGATTACAGGACACCTTCTCCCAGAAAATGTTTTCAAGATTCAACAGCATTTTGAAAATCCTGGTACTGCTTCAAACTTCAATGCAGTTTCTTTGCATAGATTACTTTTATTCAAATTATAGAGAAGCAAACCCAATACCTTTATGACAATACAGTGTCAAGATAGTACAGTTAGATCATGCAACGTTCCTGGAGCAGAGCTAGCTCGGCCATTTGCCCATTAATGCTACTTTGTCCTGTTTATTTGGTACTGTGAAAAATCTCTGCGCAAGATTGGTGCTAGATCTTGTTTCATTACATACTACACGTGTCTAGTCTGAGGGTGAAAAACAGAGATGAAGTGGCTTTCCTAAAACCAATCTGTAGAAGAAAAACAGAGCCACAGACAAACCCCAGACCCCTGGGTCAATGTTCAATCCACCATGCACAGGACCATCCAAATTGCTTTGGAAATATGTGGTTTACCCTATAAGACAGTAGCACCTTGATCAGGGATTCACAATGCCTTTACCCTAGACACTGACAAACACGCGCCTCAAAAATGCCCAAATTTAAATATTTAGTATAATATTAAATGCACTGCATACCATGAAAGTATGCAGCTTAACACCACGTTAACAGAATTCTGTTTTTTTTTTCTTTTTTAAAGATATTTAAAACTGTGCTTTATATCAGCTTGCTTTTTTTTTTTTTAAATAAATAAATAGCCCAGACATTGAAGTTCACCCCTCAATGAAGCAGAAGGGAGAAGGGGCCAGAGTTCACACCTCATAGAGGTGAATGGGGTGAGGGGGTGAATTCACACCTTCGTTGCTGCTATTGTTTTGCTGGAGACAGTTTTCTGCAAGGCTGGGTTTACTGGGCAGCAGCACATCTGTTTACATTGTGATGGCTGTATCTTGGCAACTGAAAGAGACAGAAACTTAATTTTTTTTAAATGAAAGCTATTGGCAAATATTGTAGAATTCAGCAAAAATCTGGACAACTCTAAAAATTAAGGCACGTATTTTAGTTCCCACCATTTTCTTCTGTCCCTACTATTATATTATTGTGAATGGCTGGAAAAGTATCTGAAATGTAAGCACTCAGAGTTAAAGATGAAATTGGGTTACAACTTCAACTCAGTAACATGCAGTTTCTAATATATTTTGTAAAAGCAGAAGGTGACTGTACGCTTGTTGGCCTTGCCCATTACAACACAGAAGAATAAGAATTTAAAAGGCAGCAGATCTGCTTAATCCCATTTCAAAACGTATCAGCATGGTTTCAACTTTACATCCAGTGTCCCATAACAATACAACCTTCATTCCCACATAATACTTACTCATGAAACCATGTGAGGAACTGAAGCCAGAGCACCTGCTGAGGAGCAGCAGATGAAGCTCACAGAATGTGAGCACTAGAGCAAGGTTGCTGCGTTGACACCTCGTCCCAAACTATTCTCTTTTTATTCAGCTAAGTTTTTCTTTTACCCTTTGCAGGCAGAAGGAAGTGGCACAGGAGGAGAAGTGTATGGTACATCAATACTTGGACAGAGTAATATTTGATTACAAAATAATAATTATAAACTAATTATCAGCTGATGGCCTCAGCTGTGGCCAGTCCCAACATCTGTCAGAGGGTCACCTGTTAGAGTAATATCAGGGAGGTACAAGACGAATTATTTCTATAATTCTCCACTTGAGGAGTAATGGAAGATTGGAAAATGGAAGAAAACAGATCTTATTCACCCATCAAATTCACCCGAAGCAGTGTTTCTTAAGCACTTTGAACACAGGCTTCATACTTCTCATTGCCTTCAGCATGGCTGAGCATCATCTCTTCCCTTGCCATCCCCCTGCCATTACATGAGCAGCAGGAGGCTGCGCAGGTGGAGAACCAGCATTAAGAAAGGCCTTTTTGCCCGTGGTGTGCATAGAGCTTGAATACAAAGCAGCAGAGCCAGAGTACTAGACTGCCCCAATAAGCAGAACACCCTGACTATGGCTGCATTGACACTATGATGCAACACTCCACATTTCTGTGCCGCAGTACTTAATTTTTTGGACAAGACATCGCTATCTGGTTCAGAAGTTTTTAAAGACCAGCCTTTCCCCTTATCAAACCGTCTCATGGTAACACAATAAAGGTGTTCTTTCCACGCCTTTGGGAAGCACCGACTGCAGTTTGGTAATTGCTCTTCAAGCTATACATGCAAGGCATTGGGGAAGCTGGAGTTGTTTCACTGTCCCTGTGTCTCACGTGCAAAGTTGCAGAGGGCTCTGTTAGCTTTCCTTCTGAAAAGGAGTTGACTTAGTATCACACATATCCAGACAGAGTGGAGGTTCACCAAGAAAAGACGTGGATTTAATTCTCATCACAAGAATAAGACCTTGAAACCCGAGACCTTAAAAGAAACTGGTGGAAAAGAGAGACAACTGTTTAACTTCATATCTATCGAGACAGATTTTTGATATCTCAAGCAAGAACTAAAGGGCAAACTGAGAAAACTGCTGGTATCCTTCACAGTTGCTTAGCAATTACGAAAGAGAACAATACCAAGAGACCCCAAATAATCCATTCAACTGCAGTTATTGTTATGGAAATGCCCCCTGCAGAGTTTGGCCTTTCTCTGTGGAGCAATCTCAGGCTTGCTTGGAAGGATAACACTCACCACCTACTGCTGATGTTCTCCTGGGATTTGCTGAGTGATGTTGAGGAACTAGCCCCCCTCGAGTCTGGTGGGCTGATGTCCTCTACGTGAGGCAGGGAGGGATGAGAAGGGGAGAAGCCACTTTGTGGGGAGGACTGGGTTCGTACTATGGAGCCCGGCAGGCTGTTGCCATCTGTGTCAGTCACAGAACTGCTGCTGCCCTGTCGGGTAGGAGTCCCTGTACATCGCACTGAATCGCCTCCCTCCTTGGCTTCTTGTTTCCGCTTGCGATATTCTAGTAGAGATACCTAGGAGAGAAAAATACAGCCATGAGTCAGGGAACGCAATGGACTAAGATAGGGGGAGGAAGATGCCCACACATCATTTTTTCAATCTATTTCTCCAGGTCTGCAAATAAAATTTTAAAAGGTAGATTTGGATTATAAAATCTACCTGAATCTGCAGGTGCTCTGGAAAAAGAGCTAAGTGGTACAAATTTCTATCATTCATTGACTGCCTTGCTCACCTACTTTTTCCTCTGGATGGCTAATCCATCAGCAGAAATATCCAGCTAGTTTGCTTCTCTGACAATCTGGAATTCCACATTACTTCAGTGCGTGGTTGCACAGTCAAGCATCAAGCCTCTATATCCTACTCTCAACACACTTCAATTCCTCTCTCTGGTTTATGACATTATATAAAATGTATATCAGTATCTGTACATCTCAAAACCAGAGAATAAGAGCCTCCTTCATAGAACTGGTACCTTCAGTCATGTTCACCTGTATTAGTTCAGCCACATTAATGCTAAAAACCTGGTAAAGCCTTGCACAGAATTTTAACCTGCTTAGAGCGCATTCCTGCTAGGGTGGTTCAGCAACCAGTATTGCAACCTGCCAGCACCATCACCTAAATAAATTACTTTTGGCATAGGTATAATGTATTTTGTGCAAAGCAGTCTCAGGTTTGTCAAAGGCACAGACCAAAGGGTCCCAGATAATGCAGTCTTGTAACGCAGGGAGTGCAGAACCAAAAATACACAAGTATTTCCAGCTAAGCACTTACCTTCCCCTGTGCCTTCCCTTAAGGGTTATTATGAGGCACAGTCTCCACAAAGTACTCCCAGAAGGCAGCTCTGCTGAGGAATTCATCAGCTATGATTCAATGCCTGTATAGAAGGCTTTGAAAAGGATGCTTCCAGAAGTAACTCAGCATACGAAGGTTTTAAGGTAAGTGTAACTTTAAAAGGAAACCAAAGGAAAAAAAAATGGACATGGAATGGACATAAGACATTCCATCCAGCTGGTCATTATACAAGCGCTCTGAGTTACCACACTTGCAGTGAAAAATAACCAACTCAAGTACAGAAAGAGGCACCAATATGCATCTACGCAAGCATATGTTTATTTGTCCCAGGAGTACCCAGTTTTATCATAGCAATGCCTGATTTGTCGTTTTCACTCAGTTTTAGTCCCATGAGGGTCACTGGCTGCTATTAGAAACCAATATGCATTTGCTTTCTTTAAATGATATTCCTGTGCGTTAAGTTTCAAAAAGCTAAAATTGAATTAACAGTCTTCATCTACTTTTCTTGCAATGTTATTAATGGCAATAGTTTAATACCTTCTAATGAACAGCCTGCGTTTTATTTTGAAACAGATCCTATTACCTAGCAAGGACGCTTTCCATCCTTTATAAATAACACCTTCACCAACTAGAATAGTTGAACTGTCTTATTGCTCTGGGTCTTGTCTCAACTGTTTATGAAAGCTGTGAGCATCATGCTCCGCTTTCTGTGCTCCCAGAAGACGTATTTTCATCGTGGTCTTTTTCTTCTGCCTCTCACATCAAAATCTTGCCTAAAGGGCAGCTCACTCTTTTAACAGTCTCTAGACTGTTTTCATCCAGGCACCAGATGCCTGAATTACTTGCCCAGCCTATATTTTAGAAGTATTCTGCTCTCTTCGTTCTCCTTGTAAGTCTCTTGCATGGTGCTGACTGTTCCTGCTCAGGTTCCAGCAATCTTAAAGAGTTTCTTTCAAAAGAATACTTACCTTCTTCCTTTGTGGCGGATTCTGGGGAGCAGACCTGACACCTTCACAAGGTTTCTCACCGCAGGGAGACATGGAACCGTGCACTGTTTCTTTAAGCAGCCCTGACTCGTGTCTGCTGAAATATCCTTCTGCAGGAGAGCTGCAGCATCCTGCTTCTGAATTCACTGGCTTCCTCTCTCCCAGAGGAGCAGATCCTCGCAACAACCCATCTACACGTGGCATAGCGTTCAACGGGGAGAAGGCATACATTAAATTAAACTCTGTCCGAAAAGCCTGATCAGAGCTTCGTAGCAGCATCTGTGCTTCCCCACTCTTCCCTGGGAAGTTCATCTCTGAAGTAGAGTTTATGGAGGGTTGCGGAGTCAGATCAGAGGATCCGAAGCTTAGCAGCGATGGTCGTTCTGGGCAGGTGTTTGCACTGGTATCTGGATAACCACCCTTCAAGTCCAGTTCGGATCGGAGGCAGAGCTGGAAAATCCAAGAGGAATATAGAAGGGGAGTGGGAAGTCAGGAAAAGCGTCAAGCAAGGATGGCAAGAGAAACTTAGTCAGAAAGTACTTCGTGCAATGCTATCTTACTGCTTTCCAGTTCCTTCCTGATCAGCCCTTTGATCCTTTCATGCATTGTTCTGCTCATTCTACGGGGGAATGACTGAGACTAAATAATAATAAGTTTAGCTGTCCAGGACAAGATGCCCTCTCCCCTTTAGCAGTCTTACTGCAGCAAGACAATAAGGGTCAGCACTATCCCTGGGCAGTCAATGAAGAAAAAGCAGCATTTTCAAACTGCCTCAGTATGTCCCAAAGTCGATGTTGACACATAGTAGTAGCTAGGTTTATTATGGACAGTGAAAAGATCTGCTGTCCATTTGCTGTTTTATTAGCCAAGTTCATGACTGTCCCAAGTCAGTCACTACTAACTTCCTAACAATAAAATGCCCAGGACCTCCAAGCCATTAGTCTTCACTTATTGTGAGATTCAGAAATCTCTAACAATAGTACATTCATTTACTTTATGCTGCATTTCTACATTTTATATTCTCTAACAAAACCATAATGGTATCATCTTTGCGCTGTCACAGTTTCTGGATCACTAGGCACTGACACAAGGGTATATCCATTTATCTACTTTAAGTGCCAAAAAACCTCCAGTGCAATGGCAGAATCATGTCCATCATGGTAACATGTCACGATCTCAGACAATGAGCATAACTGACACGATTTCACCCTCTTTGCAGGACTATAGTGCTTAGGGAAAAACACAGCAACACCAAGCATCAGCTCTATTATACTGCTGCTGCTGAGAATGTTTTGTCTGCTGAATTACAGCTCCAAGTAATCTGCCACATTGGCGATAAGTGCTTATTTTCCACTATGAAACAGCCTCTGAGCAAGATACTGAGGTAAACAAAATACTACTTTCTGGCATCTCCTCAGCATTTTAAGCCTGCAAGGGAACAGGTGATAAATCGAGGCTGAAGCGAGCAAGTCAGGTGCACCACCGTGTCCTCTAAGTCAAAGTCTCTAGTGAATGCTTTCCCCTTTATTCTCCAGTAGCTATTTTGCTGCTACTGAGTAAATATCACACATGACTTTTCTGCTGGGCCAGGGCTGAAGTTGATTAAGGTTTTTCCAGGGTCCCCAAACCTCTTGCCTTCACCTCAGTTGCTGAGACATAACAGGTCTTCACACTGCCTGCTTCTCACTAGAGTCAACAAGTGAATAACAAATTCCAGCCTTCGAGTTGTTTGCTGTCTTGCAATAACCCTGAAAATTCCTCAGCCTTACCATGACTGATGCTCAACCCTTATTCCCACCCTCCCCCACACTTCTCATCCCTCCCCTCTCACACGCAACAAGCACACACACTCACAACCCCAAATGCAGTTGAGGAAGAGTGATAACTACCTCAGGTGACATGGACTCAGGCCTATGCGCGGGGGAACTCTCGGGGGAGGATACGTTCTAGGAGGGAAAAGCATCTTGTTATTCATCTGCTTAAAAAGTCAAGAAGCAAAATAAAAAATCCCCCAAACAACTAAAAAGCAAGCACAGAGGTAAGCAATGGCTGTTCTAAACGAACAATACCCCAGGAACTGGCCCCAGCCTGGATGGTAATTGTTGGTTAAGTGGTTTTTTAAGCTTCCTTGCAAACACAAAGATAGGACTGAGTTACTGTGTTTCACACTATAGCTCAGTACCCAAAACAGAGCACATAAATGTTAAAATAAGAAGCATCTTATTCTTTATATTTCTGATGCTGTCAGATGGAGTTTGCACCATTCGCTCCTCTGCATATGGGAGGGGCTAAGCTGGTGGTCTTTCAGAAGCGTATGATACAAGCTCTTCAGAGAGCAGCTGGGAAATTAATCAAGAACAAAGTTTCTTAAAAGCCACAGCTTTCCAAAATGTATTCCCCAGCAAGCCAAGACGTCAAACGGAACCTTCCTCTTGCTTAAGGAAACTTGTGAACCGATAGAAGAATCTCTCTGTGGTTCTCTTCCTACAGTGTCATAGGACAAAGTATAAAGGTTTATACATGGGGAGATGTATTCAACTCAAGTTTGAATTGATGATAACTAATTTAAACAGACATGACATTAAAATATTACAAATGAGCTGCATTGAGGGGAAATACAAAAGTTTGAACAAAGCAGCCTATGTTCTACTGAGCTGTTAAATTCTCTTCAAGACGAAAAAAGGCAAATGTGCCCAGTGAAATCCAGGCTTCCACGTGGCAACAGAAATAACTAATACTAAGGTGGGACAGGAAATCAGTGACTAGACTGATGTGATGTCCATGGCAACACTGCCCTGATTTGCTATCTCAATCAGAGCAAAGCTAAGGATTGTAAGTTCTGTGCCAGAAACAGTCTTTCATCTCTTTCCTCAATGTTCCACAATCTTCCCTGCTAACCTTTACAGATTCCCCTCTCAGACAGCTTACAAAAAAGGGCTCTCAAAGAAGATGATCAAAACCACGCTGAACTAAAAATACCACAAAGAGTTGTTTGCCATGTTGCAAAACAGATGAGGGATTCCTGCAAAACAGTCCCTAGTACAGAGCAGTCTGTCACAGCACAAAATGGTTTTTGAATGGTTGTAACTATCAGAGTGTGAGCAGCAGGCCTTAAGTGTTCAATTTTTAAATGAAAATATGCAATACTAGAAAATCAAACTAAAGCTGCAAGCAGCACGATCCCTAATCACAGGCACAGAGCAGCAACAAAGTGGAAAGTCCTAGCTGGATGGATGCTGACAACACTCAGTTTAGAGTAAAGACAACCACCTACATGGCCTGTTCAATACTTCTGCAAATTTTTGTAAAGAAACTATAACAAAATCAAAGATGTAAGGTATTAACCTTCTGTCCAGTCAAGGGGAAAGAAAACTAAAAGGACATAGTGGAAGCTGATGTAAAGTATTTCTACCATACTTAGGGTTACTGAAACCTTTTTAGGGAAAGAGGAGCTGAAGCTGTCAGTCTTTTTGAAGAGCAGCACTATTACATGCTCTGGAAGAGGAAGGGACAAGAAGCCACATTGGCAGAGCAATGTGAAGTGGGGAAGATGACTGAAGAACACTGAAAAGCCTGTAAAATTTGGGACCTACTGTGGAGAAAAGGAAAAGAGAATTAGACTAATGATACTGTTAGCTATGAAGGGAGCTGAAGCTGGGCTGCAGCAAAGTTTGACACTTAACAGAGCAGGAGAATTGGCCAGAAATGGAGAAGATAGATGAGAAAGGCAGCTGTGCTCTCGAGTCTGACACTATGATGCCTCTCTTGAATATAGCCAGGTACTCAAAAAAGAAAGATGACCTTAGTGCTACCTCAGCTGTAAATATTCCAGTTTCTCTCTTTCTATCATTCCTAGTCCCCATTCAGATTTACCTCAAATTGTAGTGGAGTATTGCAGCGACTAGCAGCCAGAGAAGGAATTGGTGAGAACATCATGCCATAACCATTGCGACTCTCCTCCTCTCCTGGCAACGATGAGCAGGGTGTAGTCAGCTGTGGGCTCACTGAGCCAGGAACTGAAGGGATGGGAGGAGGAGGGGTGACTGGAGACAGTGGCCTCAGCAACTTCTTAACATTTTGCTCCATCAAGTAGCGAGACTTCCATTTCTTCAGGGGACTCAGCAAGTCTGAAAAACAAACTGAGCTGAAGACAGGACTGAACCATTAACCTTAACTAAGTGTAAATCACACGCTGAGTCCTTCCCCCTATTCCTAGCCCAAATGCGAAGTACTTCTATACCAGTCTTGAGACATGTCTAGATACTGATAACAGAACAATACATAATCAGGTACACACAGCGAACAAAGAAAGGGAATATTTCAGCTACAAGTAAGCACAAGAGGAAACTAGGGGAAAGGACGCCAGAAAGGGGTAAAAAGAGAGGAGAGTAGAAGAGAAGGGTCAGAGGACATGTCACTGTCACTGCTATGAACAAACCACAGGTAGTTCAATTATGACCTGAACCTAATAGTTCCTTATAGACTACATCAATACCGGCCTACCCCTGTGCAGAGCAGTATGTTTTTTTATGCTCAGTTAAAAAAAACAAAACAAAACCCACAAACATTCAGTGAATTCTGCGGTTCAGTTGTGGCTTCTTCAGGTCTTGCTCGAGGACATGCATTTATTGGTTCTGGCACACTGTTAATTTCTTATTCACCTAACTTTTCAATAATAAATTCTGTATTATTTGTGTGTTGTCTAGTTTCCTGTCTGTTGTCCTTGGAAAACTGACGCCCTACAGGGCAGATCTTCACCCTCTTTCTCTGTAGAAAGATTCAGACACAATATTTAACCATTCTGCTGCTTTACTCACAGATTTTAGCTTCTCCATCTTTGAGACTTACTTAATCATTCGCTTATTACATACGTGCCTGTGAGACTTTGCTATATCTTCCTACAGTCAGCAGATATTTAGTTGTCCATCTAACAGCATCCTGCTGAAAAGAGATGATATTGTACTTTTTTTTCCCCCCTTCTGTTGGACAAACGATCACACGGCACTGAGGTTGATGATGCAAGATAAAGTGATTATCTTTGCACAGGAAAATACTGAGAAACTTCACACATGCTCAAGCCAGAATGGGTCTGCAGGAATTTGAATGAATGGCAAAGTAACATTCTCACCTGCCATAAAGCTGTGCCATCAAGCAGCAGCACACATTAAGATGTGATCCTGTGCAGCTGCCTTCGCTATTCAGCAGCTTCCACAGTTTCACTCAAGCCCACGCTGCCCTGACGGTGCTGAACACTTACCTGTATCATCTTTGCAGATGCTGGAAGAACTGCTGTTCTCGTTACTTTGGTATAGACATTGGGTTCTGTTCTCTTGTGCAGCTGGTGAGGTCTGAGTCATCCCCTCTTCCAGGGCTTGTTTGATCCAGCGCTGAAACAGAACAAGACTACATAAATGTGCAGCCCCTCTGGTAGTTTCTATGTAATCTTGCAGGATGTACTCCAACTCCTACACTTCTGTGCAGCAGGCCAGACTGCTCAGAACACTGATATTACCTCCTTCGCATGTGTTCAGAAAGGAACCTTTTAGAACACAGCTGTTAGAGCTGAGTCTAACACCTACTGTGATGGGGCTGACTGTGCTCTTGATGAGATGTATTGAGGATCCGCAGTCTTCAGCAATAACACAAAGATAGCTAAAAATTATAAATAGATAAAGTTCAAAACTTTGGCACCTAAGATCTATTAAAAGCAATCTTAATTAAAAGAAAAGGGAAATAAATATCTACCTTAATAAATAACCTTAACCCCCCAATTTTGGGGAGAGAAAAAAAAAAAAGCTGTTCCCTGTGCAGGAGCACAAACACAGCCCCCCTGATCCATTATGGCATTTCAGAGCTTAACATAGATTCTGCTCTAACAATTCCAGCAAAGACATGTCTGGGTTTAATCACACAGCAATTCTTCCAAGACTGTGCTTGCTGCCAAAGACAAAGAGCAAAAATAAAATCTGATAAAAAACAAGTAGCAGTTCTCAGGGGCTGAAACAAGAAGAGAATAATAAAGGCAAATCTTCTCTTCAGCTACTAAGAGATAAAAGTCACAGTGGTCTTATGAGCATGAACAATACAGAATGTTTCACATCTCATGCAAGTGAATATGAATTGGAAGCCTTAGCAAATCAGCTACTGCACCGAGTGTGCTAGCCCTGTATATTGCTGCAAACTGACTCCTGATAGCATGCAGGAAACATTTGCTTACTTTGCTATAAGAAGTAACTGCCACAATATAAGGGAAAATTCCCAGATGATTCAGTAAATGGACAAACCGCTGAAAAAAAACCTCCTACAAGTAATTTGCATTTGTGTAGTTTACTCTCAGGACTCTCTAGCCTTTTCTTCTCCCAGACAGGTTTAAAATCAAAAGTTCAACTTTCAGCAATCCACAGTTCATCTGCATGCCAGCAATATGCATCCTGTTAGAGATGCATGTACATGCCCTATGATTTCTCAAAGCTACCATGAAAGTGCACAAGAAACTCAGTGGCCACAGTCCTCAAAGTAAAAGCTTCAGTGCGAGGATGAAGAGCAGGTGATAGGATCTATTTTGATGGCCTTCTCTACTGTACAGCCAACATTTCTTCTCTGTTCAAATATATCTCAATGGATTCCACTGTGGCCACCAGGAGAAGCGAGAAGTGCCAGCCAGTCTGGAGCACTGCTACCTCAAATACAGCATCTCATTCAACAGCCAAGTCACTGTACAACGCGTGATTAATGAGAGCAGCATATACAGTTCAGTTTCCTTGCGAGGCTCAGACATTGGCATACTTTGGAAGCAAACTGAGATCATCAGCTGAGGCTTTTGGCACAGTCCTCAGTAGTTTAAGGAGGAGGCTGCTGGCAATCCAGGAAAATAGGTGATCTATTTCATCAGCCTTTATACATTAACCTTCCTGACTGAGTAGTCAGAAGCAGACTAGATAGAAAGATCAGATCTTGAGAGAGCAACATCATCAAGTTCAGGACCATTTCTAGACCTCAGCTGGCTGAAAAGGAAGTCTGCTCTGTGAGAGTTTTCTAAACATTCCTGAACATGAGAATCAGACTTTTTCTACACCTCCAGACTGTTCACAATAAAAACACTGATGGCTACCAAGCATCTTCCATGGAAGACAGGAACTCCTAGAAAGTGGATGATACCTCTTACTACGAACAGTTATTTCCTTTCAAAAAGTAGAAATCTAATAAATAACTTTCTGCAGCACCTATTCTGGACACAGAATATTTTGGCATTTTATTATTTAGATAATAGAACCAACTGAATTCTTCATATGATGCCAGCCTGGGAGAAACAAGATCGTGCCAGTAGACAGCATACAAGATTTTCCTACTACCCTGGAAATGGATGGGGAAAAACAGGACACAGCTCAGCACAGGCTAGAACAAACTGCCATATAAAGCCAGAAACAATCACTCCTAAAACTGCAGGCTAGAAAAGCAGGCTAGGGTTGTTCTAAGAAACAGAGTAAGTCACAAACTGAACACAAGTCTAAATCAACCTGTCAAAGAAAACTTTGTCATTGTACTGGAATGCACAAAATGGGTACAGGCTACAAGACACAGAGCAACTTTCTGCATTGAAAATGCCTTAGGTGTAACACAACATCCAGTTTGGGACATTCAGTTTCAGGGAAGATGTGGACTAAACTGAAGTCATCCATTGTGAGACAAGTCCATTCCCTCTTCAGCAATGATAATTACCATATGACTAGAAAATAGCCAAAACCAGCCAGAGACTGGAAGACTTGTTCCATGGTAATAGTTTTCACTGAATTGTGAGCTTGCTGGTTAGTTGTAAAACAAATGCATCAAGAAGTGAACTCAAAATGACTCTGATCTGGATGCTTCTCTCCTCCCTCAAAGACAGTTAAAGGTTCAAAAAAGCAGCTTGAACCTTGCAGTTCTCAGCTTAGAGGTGCACAGGGAGATCAGCCAGGCACATGAAAACAAACGTGCTTTTCGTCATACAAGTACCCATGAACCATCAAGAGCTTCACCTACAAAGGAAACACCCAGGAGAGAACTTAGCTTCTTTTTATATCTGCTTGTTGGTGCATAACAACAAATTGCCTGAAGGTGGAAACAGCAAAGTCCAAAGCTTCTCCCTAGAAAAACTTCCTCAAAGGAAGGCAAAGGACATGGTACCTGACTTTGAAAGCTACCAAGACTGGAAGATCAGAACGGATTTCCATAAAGTTTTTCTCAGGTAATCACCCACAGTCTCTGAGCAAAACAGGCAAGATGAATTCTGATAGAAATCTGAGCAAACTAACCTGAACTATTGTTTCCCTGCAGAAGAGTAAAAGCTATTACTTACTGGCCACATACCATCTCTGGAGGAACGCAGTCCTCAGCTGGGCTAAGTTCAGTCCTCCCGCAGGGCCACAAGTATCTGTTGCAGATACAGTCTATGATGCCAAAGAGCTGTGAGCTTGCTCTGGTGAACGGGTAAACTCAAAGCTTTGCTAAATAAAGGTTCTCTAAAGACAATGCATCTTGATTGAGGAATCATTCAATGACAACACTGTCCTATCACCACAATGCCAACCATCCTCTGACTGTGAAAGCAGAGACGTAACACATTCTAAGAGCAACAACTAAAACCCCTCAAATCACATATGCTGGGGAATAAATGGCCACTGAATATTTGAAAATACGTGTTTCTAAGAAGGGAGTCACAGAACACTTGTTCTGCCACAATAAGAGGAAAGACTGAAGCTTGGCTAGGAGAGGGTCAGCAGTCGTTGCCTGGAGACTGAATCGACACATCGTGCAAGGCCAGCTCAGCAGGAACATACGGAAATGGGTTCAAAGAGAACAAAAACTTTACAAGGGTGCCAATAAGATGCTGATGAGTATATAGCCCCTGTGGGTAAGACATGAGCAAACATACCTTTTTACAGGAGCTGTAAATTCCATCCAACATGAAGGGCCTTCGACGTCTCTCTGGGTTGAAAGGTGAACCAAAACGAATGTAGTGTTTAGGTGTGGTACAAATTAGCGGGGAGTGGGTGAGACCTGGCAACATATTTAGGGTAGTTGCCAAAACTGTTGGGTCTGTGGTAATGCGCAGAGGGCATTCAATGGGGCACTCCTGCTTTTCTGCCTTGTCGTTCAGCCACTCGGTAACAAGATACTGAGGGAGAAAACACACGTCAATTCAAGTAGCAGAGGTGAAGAAGAAAGGCAGTATGGCACAAAGGCATGTGGGGAAGCAATGCCCAGGTTAGCGCACATGCTAAAACCTCCCTCCTCCTCAACAGGGAACACAGCCAGGACTTCCCAACATCAAATCCAATTCTCATCTGTTGCAGGCACAACAACAGGTAATCCAATTTTACAGAAGCAGCTTGATTTTATGCTATATTAATCTTATGAGAAGGTTCTCCCAAAACTCAGTCTTCTTCAAAACCAGTTTCAAGCTACAAGCCTAAATGTATCAATGGCTAATTTATGCCCAGTGTGTGGCACCTGCCCACTAGCTTCTGCTTCAGTCTATATAGACTGGCTGTAAAGATCAACTGGTTTATTTTTCTGATCTCTGTGTGTACACAGCTGAGCAGACAATTCCAATCCATGACGAGGGCTCTTAAACACTCTAATTCAAATAATATAGTAAATATGAAGTTACATAATTCCAGCTATTTTGAAGAACTGTTTCCTTTGAGCCAACTTTTCCCCAAAGGCCACACAACCCCTTTTCCCACCCCCTCTCCACTTTGAGCACTCCATCATATTTACCTTTTTAGTTTTGGGGTACTTTACTGCAGCTCGATTAGACTGAGATCCTGCAGCCAGGATAGCAGTTGGGTCAGATCCCATCAACTGTCTGCCTTCTCCTGGACCTTCTACATTGCTGACATCTGTTGCAGTTACCAAGCTGGCAGTGCTTCCTTCCTCTGGGACAGCCTGTGTGAGTTCAGCTTGCTGGGAACTGGCTTGTTTCTGCCTTCTCAGTCTTTGTGCTGCACTGGTCCGGTATCGAGAGAAGCGACTTTTTGGTCGAGGCCTGGAGGGTTTTGCTGGACCTGGCTTGGTAACTGTTTTTTCAGGGACAGCATCCTACAACGCAAACTCTCATTAGTCTGAGAACCTCCAAGACTACTCTTTTTCTCTGCATGCAGGATCAAAGATTGAGATTTATTTATTGACACTACCAGGCTCAAAATCTGCTTGGGCTCTGTGTTGGCTCATAAGATGGATTTGGGGATCTTTCTAAAACACCTTTTTTTTCTGCTGAGTTCTTAAATAGGTCAACCAGAACATTGGTCTTAAGGAAAATAGCAGCAGTATGAAACCTGCCGCTTGTCTCAAGGTAACTGCTCTTACTCATGATACGAACTGACAGGTATCATTCCAGGCAAGTCTTCGAGCCCTGCGACATAATGGAAACATAGCAACCATAGCAGACTGAGCCAAAAAAATAAAAAAGAAAAAGCAAAAATTCCTTAATGACTGCAGTTACGCATTCAACTTAAGTTCACACCAATACACTGGGTGAAGAAGCTGGCTTGTTCAATTCAGAGAAGACTTATGGAGACATATTAGTCTTCCTACATCCAGAATGAAGACACTTAGGAGGTGCAGTGGTGCATCAATGTACACACACCAAAATGAGAGGTTCAGATCAGGTACAAGGCAAAATTTTTTCACCATAAGAATAGCCATGAATAGGAAGAGGTTTCCCAGAGGAGCTGCACAGTCTCCATCTTTGGAGGCATTAAAGGCAAGACTGGGTAAAACCCCAGTCAACTCATCTGACCTCAGAGCTAACTCTGCCTGATGCAGAATGGATTAGAAACCTCATGAAGCTCCTCCAAACCTAAACAATGTTATGATCAGATATGCCGAGTCCAGTACAAGCTATTAAGCAGTCCTATCTCCATCTTACCACTACTTGCGAAGACCGTCGCGTGTTCACCCCAGTATTGCTGTTACTGTTAGAAACATTTGGAGCAGCAGCACTCAGTGCTGAACTTGCATCTTCGGTTTCAGCAGTCTCTGGTTTTATCTCCTCCAGCTCAGGAGCTTCAGAATTGGTGTTGATTTCAGCATCAGTGCTGTTACGGTCTGATGGTTGCTCTCGTCTCCTCTTTCTCTTTTCCAAGTTTTCAAACATGTGCATGATGGCTTCTACCTTCCTGTCTTCCCGGGTCTAGAACACAAGAATAAACTCAAGTCAGCACTGCAAGTTATGCACATAAAGAGGAGGAGTCAAGGACAGATGTGGGATGTGGTGCAGGAAGTAGAACTCTGCCAAACAGCAATGACAAGAGCCAGAGAGGGGAGAGAGAGAAGCAGTTCTTTTCAGATGTTTGCATTTTTCAAGATGGCAAATTTCCCAGAATAACAACAACACACATGTTTTCATAGAGTAACTACAAGAACTAGACTTCATTCTTAAATAGGATCACTTAGACACTACTGAGTTATATTCATAAAATAGCCACAAGAAAATACACAATTTTGAAGAACTAAAAACAGTACAAAAGAATAAATAAGAGTGAAGAGATGACCTGGAAATAAACAGAGCTACCCACTAATAACCAAACATTAGAAATAAACAAAAGCCAGAGGCAACAGAAATAAATCTGTAATTTACAGCAAGTACAACACACCACATAAACGGACTAAAATGATCCAGATTTATTTCTTCCCTGGTGTCAGATCATCCAGCTCAAAAAACTCTTGTCTAAGCAGCTTACATAGTGCATAAGAAAAACAGAAAGTGAGAGAATAAAGGTGCAAAATAAAGGTATTCATTAGTAAAGTGAAGGGACAGGAAATCTTATCACCTAGCTGTGTCACAAATAATTGGTAATTATGCATGTAAAAGGCCCACTACGATAATGCTGCAGACACTGGCAAAAAAAGAGGCTGAATCAAGTGAATTTTAAAAAGTGGGGTCAAGTGCTTTCTGAGATTTGTCAGGGATGAGAAAGTATCTCGAAGCGCATAGCAGTACTCAATCACAGCAACCTGGCATTTAGCTTTCTGTTCAAAAATATTCAATACACACACACACAAAAAAAGAGACTGGGAAAACTATAGATACAGGTATTTACTTGGTGCCAAGTATAGAAAACCAAATCTCATTAAAAGAGATTAACTAGTGAGATGTCCAGGAACAGGGCTTATAGGCTCATGGGAAACTAGCACTTTACTTGATCTTCTTGAACTATACTACCCCAGAAACAGATCAGTTTCCCTGCATTAAAATGAAATCTCATCTCCAAGCTTAAAGCCAGTCTGATGGAAGACTGTTCTTATCCTAATTTCAATAAAAAATGAGCGCTTTATCTTGCCTGTTCTAAAAAATCCATGACAAAATCTAAGGATCTCCCTGCTAGATGCACTGTCTTAATATCTAAAGCATTCTCGGGAAATTTACACATGGAAGATCAGATTAGAGAAAGAGTGGTGATTAAGGTATGTGTTGAAAAAAGTAAAAAAAGGGATCTCCCAGCTCCAATACATTTGTTGGCTGGCAGAATGATAGGAGTGCTTTTTTTCCCTTGGGTTTTTGCTTGGTTGGTTGGTCTTGTTTGGGTTTTTTGTTCGTATTTTTGCTTGTTTTTATTTTTTTTTCTTTTAATTGATGAATTAAGTAGAGCTAGAACAGCTCCATTCAAATAAATAACATGTACTAAACCAGGGAGCAATCCCATATGAAGCACATGAAAGAAAAACCCAGCTCTACTCAGCACAGAAGGTGACTGAGAAGGAGCTATGAAGAAGTTCCAAGGGAACAAAACAATACTTTGATCAAGAACACAGATTACAACAAAATTGAATTGGGATACAAAGGGATTTCCCAATAATAAACCTAGTAAATTTTGTTGACTGCTGTCAATAGTGCTGTTGGTGGTAGTCTACCTCTCTTACCAACTTCTGCCACTTGATAACACCCTTTACCCACAAGGCAGTATGTTTATATTTTTCCCCATATGGGTTTATTTGCTCGGAAACCTAACCCAGAAAAATGGGTAAGTTTAAAGAAGAATAGGATTCTGGTTCATCATATGGCTCCATAAATTCTTCTACTGGCAATAAGGAAGGGCAACAGGAACATAAAAAGGGTGCAATTACTGTTTTTCAGTCTGGCGCTTATTGTCTCGTTAATGATACATTTTAAACTACAGAATAGCCCTGAAAATAACAGTTAAACCTTTCAACCAGGAAACAAACCCAGTGTGTACCTTCCAAGCTGCAGCACTCAAACATGAATCCTGTGATGCAGAGTCACCCTGGAGTTTTGGGAGGGGTTTTTTTGAGTTTGTTTTTTTTTTAAACATCGAATTACTGGAGACCACTGAGAGCTGGAATTTGTGTTGAAACAAGGGAATAACCCACTGGACCTGTTGGTCACTACATGAAGCAACTCCTAAGGGGGGGTGATACCCAGACTGAGAAAGGTACTTGCCCGACGGCTGTGGGCCAAAGCTGCCTGCTCATCTACAGGCTCCTCTTTCTCCTCCTCTTGCTTTTCCTCCTTGTCTGCCACCTGAAAGAGAAGCCCAGCCCAGGCTTAGTATGTCAAACAAAATCCAGCACTGTTTTAAAATTAACAAGATTCCCTTGGTAATCCAAGAGGCTAAAGGTGTAAAAAAGGAACAGAACTTGTGTTCTGAAAACCCTAGTGTTGTATTGGATCATATTCCACACCACCGAATGATAAAGAATGCATATAACACTGTCAAATGCTCTACCTCATTGTCACTGACTGCCGCAGGGCCCTCTGGAACTTCTTCTGGTTGTTGACTGATGTTCTCATCTGATGCAATGCCCTGTAGTTCCATTTCCAGTTCCTTTCGACGGGCTTTTCGCCGGCGTGTTTCTGCCCCAATCAGTGTGCCTAAAACAGGTGGAGGTAGGTGTTCTGCAGCATTTGGGCTACGCTTCTGCACAGGGCAATTCCGGTTCCCCTTGTGACACGCACAATCCACTTTATAGTTGCTGCTCCAAAACACAAACATAACTGGTGTCACTCTTCATTTCTCAACCCTTGTACAGAGACATTCAATGCATCTCCTACTAAACATCTCACCACGTGCCAAAGCAAGGACAGCAGGCTACCTTATGGCCTCTATTGGAGAATATGCCAGCAGAACTGGACAGAATAGCCGGAAAATGCAATTCAGTAGAAAACGGAGCAAAATGTAGAATGCGAGGAAAGGGCTGGAGGAAGATGTCCAGTCCAGGAGGGCAGTGGAGAGCTCCTGGGCGAGGTGAAGGACTCACCAGATGTTGTACTCATAGTCAAAGGCGATGGTAACCTCTGTGTCCTTGGCAATGGTGGCAACAGCATAGATACACAGGTGGATCATCCCATCAGCAATCACATGACGAACCTTGTTAAACAAAGCAGAGAGAAACTAACGTCTCCACAAGTAGCACTTCCCACTTCCAAGAGGGAAGCCTCCTTCTGCAAAGTAGCTCTTATCTATACCATGAATAATTAACCTAAATTCTCCACAGGGAAAAGCCTTCTTCACTGTTGCATCTCATCCTGTGCTTTTCTACTTACTACTCACTACCACCTGCTTAACTGCACTACCATTCTGCAGCCAAAGAAAAGCCATAAAAGAAACCTTTTCCTTCCCAAGAAAAAGCCTCTGGTCTCAAACATTCTGGTCTCACCTTCCAAGTATAAACCATCAAACAAGCATGAGACGCGGAGAATTTACCCCATTTACTGCATTCTAAGTTTGAATATTCTTAAAAGGGGAATGCACTAAACCTGTGGAAAACATGTATTTGCAACTATGGTGATGGTGAAGAGAGCAATTTACCTCTGCATTTGGAGTGCAGGAACGCCTGATGAACCTGGCATCATTACCAAAGGTGCGGGCATCAACACACATTTCAACGCCATTGAACTTGGAGTAGAACAGCACAAAGGGATATGGCCTGGAGAAGTAACAGAACATCTCAATCCCAAAATACCCAATTCCCACGGACTTATAGCAGGTATCCCTCACTCCACTGGAAGCAGTGCTTCCATCACTTCCATCACCACAGTTTAACAGATCTACTTCAAAGGGTTTGGTAGTCCATAAGCAGAGCATCAAGTTGAGATTGTTTATTTGAATTCTACGGATGGCACAGTTGACAAGCACCCTGCAAGCGTGCATTATCCCACAGAGACACTAGTCTCTCCGTGCCATGATGCTCTCACACTAATCACTTCATAGTACTCTTACTTTTTGAAGAAATGCCCATTGACCTCGAATTGCTGTCGTAACATAACCTTCCCTCGATACTCAATTATAAGGGTATCTAGTGCCAAGTCTCTTGCGGCCCTCAGGATCTTCCGGTGCTTCTGAACCCGAGTCACCCTTCCCAGCTGCAGCTGTAACAAAAAACAGAGCAAAATATGAGAACTTAAACCAGAGACTTCTAACTTGTGAAAAGCATTTTACCTACACGAAAAGAAATATTAATCTAGTAGCAACGCACAAACTCAGCCAGGTGAATATATTCTCTATTCTGCAACAGTTTAGTAATGACCAGTGACCTTGATCATATTTATGAAAAAGTAAAGAGCATTTATTCCTTTCCTTTGACAACAAGTCCCAAAAATCTATCAGAACAAGTATTTCAGTCTTACAGCTAGGAGGTATAACCAGACCTGTCAGTTGCTGCTAACAAGGAACTGTTCTGCAATTATGGCCACCTTCACAGCCAGAATAAATCAAATCTTCCCTAACTTGTGGGCTGTCACACATTCAGAGGGAAAAAACACAAGCTTTTCCTTCTGCAGAGGATGGGAAATTCCAGCTTACAAGACAGGGACTTAAGATAGCAATTCCTATTTCCATCCAGAAACTTCTCTTTATCTGCCTGCTCTACTAGTACTGTGGAACCTTTTTGCAACATGAAGAAATGATTTTTTAACTAAGTAGTGACAGTTTGTTGAGTGTTCTTTACGTAAAGTCTACAGCTCTATTACAATGGAACTGCACAACAATGTGTCTTGATAGTGCAAAACCACAACATTCTTTAAGCACAGACATTCAAAGGTGACACATTTTACGGAATAATGGAGGGGCTATCACAAGCACTACGGCAAGGAAAGACTTTTCCTGCTTAACAGGCTGAACCTCTTAACAAGTAAAAATTATGTGAAGATGACTGGCTGCCTCAGCCCAAGAGCTGTGCCTGCTCTTTCCTAAGCATGCCACTCACAGTGCGTAAGGACCCAGGTTTCACACTTCTCTGGACTGAATTGAGGCATAAGCATTCTTTCTTCAGTAAGAATGATGGTCACCTATCCAAATTAGAAGTAAAACACAAGACTTCACTAAAAGCAGGCTCTCAACTTTTCCTGATAAAATTCTCATTAGAAACAGCTACTGAGCAGTCTGCTCAAATGGATAAAAACCACATTAACTCAGAAGAGGCTCAGTCTGGACTATGACAGAACATATGACATTCTAACCTTGTGAAAACAAAGTTCATGCCTTAAAGCCGCAGTCAACACTGGGAGCCAAATGAAACCCTCCTTACTGTTCACATGAAAGTACTGAACCACAGGCTTCTTTTTCGTAGCAAAGTTGTATGTGCTCTGAATTAAACCTCTCTGGCATAAAGATGACTTTCATCGTCTTAATATGACATTGTTTTAATTTGCTGTTATAATCAGTTTCTCATCTAAGCTGGCCTTACACAGGACGGTGGACCAGATGACCTTCAGGAGTTCCTCCCAACCAAAGTTATTCTATTACTTCATCAAATTCTCTTAGTATCTTTCAGAGAGATAAGTTCATGTCTGGTAGCCCTCACTCTCAGCTTTGGCCCATGACTGACTTGTACTACTGTTCATCTGGTGCTGGAGAACAGCTTGGGGAACACAGGTGGGATAAAGTGGGGTGGTGGTGGGAGAAGGAAAGAGCAGCTCCGCAACTGTAAAACTTAAAAATGTCCGAGTTTAGGAAAATAGGAATGACCTCATAGCTTTTCTGATAAGACCTTAGCTCAGCTTGTTTTCATTCCCTGAATTTAAAAATATGAAGAGGATTAGCTGCCAAGCTTTCATGTGTGAAAAGAACAAATGATTTTATTCATGTCATAGGCTAGGGATTGCTGACTGCTAATCAGACAAAACTGTTCTGATATGTTGGCAGAGCAACATCTGCATAATACGCAGTGGCTTTATTTTATAAAGGTCCTTTTGCTCTTTGCTTCAGAGTGTGAAATCCATCAGAGGGTTGAGCACTAGTCAGCAATTATCAGAAGCAACAAAGGACAAACACTGAACCTGGGTTCCATGTGGCAACAGCAGGCAGAAAAGTGATTCACAGTTTTCAGTTTGTCAAGCACCTGGCAGCAACCAGCACTAAGATGATTTCTAAGATGGTTTTATTCATGACACCAAACAGCTTCATAATTTCCCGAGTTTCCCTTGCATCATTAGGACAGTTAAGTATTGGTTTATCTAAAATATTCCAATGATTAAAATCCTTCATCCTGCATCTATAACTTCTTCATCCATTTTTCCCTGCTCCTCCTAGTATGGGGAAGCTTTTACGTCACTCTTTCTTCTTTCCCCCTCTGTCTTTAAGAGGTACGAAAGGACTACACTTCCATTGTTGTTTACCCAAACCAAACAACTCAACTTTGAGAGTACGTAGAGCACATAAAACATTTTATTTTTATTCTTTAATTCTCTCTCCACAGTTTTCATGGACAGAGAAGTTATGATACACCGTCTTCTACACACAGATGCTAGCTGCATACTGACATGACCTTCCTGATTTTTTCTCTAGTTCGAAGTACCTATTTTCTTATCTCCCAGAAAAGTTATTTTACATCCAGTAATGATATCTAGTTAAAAGACAAATGATGTAAACCAAAAAGCCTTCTCAGTTTGTCTAACGAAGATGAAACAAATGAGCGTAAAAAGAATTTACAGCACAGGATGAGAGACCTCACACTCCACACCTGCACAGGCAACATCCTCACAACTCCACAGCCATCTGCTGAGCAGAGAAAACAAGGACATAAGGGCTGACAAGCAGCAGTTTGGGACAGCCTCCTGGTCTTCCCTCAGCATCCAAGACTAACTACAGAGCCATTAAGTCCCTTTGTACTTCCCCAGCATGTGGAATGATAGGCACCTACCTACAGCTTGTCTACAGTAACTGCAGATCACTATGAAGTTTTTGCAACTTTCTATCTCTTTGTTTCTTTGGGAAATATGCATTTGCAGTCTTCTGAGTTGCAATGCTGGCCACTTTTCCCTGTGGAAAAACCCATGTCTGTAGAGGGAAGGGAAGGGGCAAGAAAGCATGACAAAAGCAAGCACATTCATCTATGGTATCTTTTATAATAATCTGTGCTGCTGTACTCTATGAAGGTGATAAGTAATAAAACATATGCTGTTTCTTTTCATTTCAGGACTTCTCCCAAAACACCTGTGAAGGAGATGCAAGAGCTTACATTTAGACTCAAAAAATATTAAGATTTCTAGAGAAGTAGAACTTTTTCTTCCCTGGGTTTCCTCAGTTGCTCTCTTTAGGAAGGCTACTCACATAGCCAAGTAGAAGTGTTTCTCCCCAACCCCCACAGAAATCTTAATATTGCAGAACTAGAGGCAAGAGTGGAAGGAAGCTGAGTCCAAAGTCCTCTCCCTTACCAGCAATATCTGCACTCTGCCTGATGTGCTTAACCTACATGAAAGCAGAGGGAAAGGTGGGAGGAAGCATGTGAACTTCACAGAGCGGTGAGTCAGCTGATATAAACAAGAATGATTCAGGCACAAACATATACCTGATATTCAGGTTTCTAACTGTTGTACTTCTACAGAAGAAGTGCCCTACATCTGTTTTGGAATTTGTCCTTTTCACTTGTACCTATCTCCATTCCCCCGGACAAAGAAGCTCTATCTCCATTCCCTTGGACAAGGAAGCCCCTACAAAGCCTGAACTAAGTGGGAATGCTGTTCTCTGTTCCAAAAAGCACAGATCAGGTGAAAAATCAGCTGAGAAGAGTAGTGGGGTGGACATACACCACACAAGCACACCCTTTTCCTGTTTCTCCTTGTCTACATGCGCTCCGTAAAGCTGGCAAAACACCAATCATTGCACATCTAGAAAGAGAAAAGTTAGGGAGAGATCGTTCCCTAAAATCAATTGTAGTTGTGCCCTATTTGTAAGTTCTCAGAGTACAAATAATCACCCAAAACACTGAAATAATGTTGAAAGGTTCTTTAAAATAGCCTTCTACACAACATGAGCCAGGAAAAAAAAAAGGAAAGAAAAAAATGACAGACAACTCAGCTAGAAAGTAGGAAATTTCCTATTTGCAGCAAGTGATAGATTTGGTCCTGCCTCAAGCTGTTCAATGACCAAAAATACTTACAGTAAAATACCTGTAAGCCATATCACAGAACCGTAAAAACTATTCCCAGCTTAGCAATACCGATTTCACAGAATGCAAGTGTTTCCAAATTTGTCTTGGTACTGGCATCTCTTCTGTTCCCTTTTATATCAATGCCTATTGGTCTGAAATTTTATGACCAGCTCATCTCTGCCCACACCTTATGTCTAGAAACCAGAGGATCTGACCTATCCGACTTATGTGCAATGGTTCTTACCTGCATCTGGGACCCAATAACAGTATTATTGCAGGCCAACTCCGTCTTGTTGATTGTGTCTAGCATAGCAGTTTTGCCCACATATTCCTTATTAGAGTTTAGGTGACGCTCCAACAAGTTCTGTACATCAGCGCTGTACTGGTTAGTAAAGGCTTCTTCGTACTGATCAGTCCAGAGTCGTATTCGATTCTCCCACCCTTCAGCTGTGTTTTCATCCAATGCGTGTGCTTCAGAAGGGGAATTCTGCACCAAACAGCAAAGGGTGAATGGCTACCACACAACAGGAAAAAAACTATACACAGTGCTCTCAAAACAAGAATATGCTACAAAGAAAAAAAAGAAAATCGATTCCAAGCTAAGAAAGCATCAGTTACAAGGACACCTTTTTCAGAATTTGCATCCTCCAGAACACTGCACAACAGGGCCACTTTGGAAGCTATGGAGAACTCAGTGCAGGACTAAGTAAAACATCTTGAGAGTTGGTAGTTGGCACTGCTACACATAAGAAAATTAAGGTAGTATATAGCCAGAAGAGGTTTCTTTAAGTCACTTTGGACGACTAAACATGTAGATTAAAAAAGCAAAAGGACAAAGGCAAGTAAATCTCATGTAAGCTTGTCCTACAGTCAACCCACTCATGTCCAGTATAATGCTAGAAGATGCTAATTACATCTCAATCTTTGCAGTGACTGATCCCAAAATACTTCTGAACCCTTTAACTAAATAGTCACCATGGCTTCAGGAAACCAAATATAAAGCAGAGGCTAATACCTGGAGGATTAAAACTGCAAGTACTAAGCAATATGAAGAAGAGAGGGGCAAAATCAGGTAACCCATTTATACCATCTTGTAAGGGAGGGAAAAAAGAAATTCATAGAAAAAAAAAACCCTTAAGCTTGATTCTTTACTTGACAATAGTTGATGTAATTCAATCACTGATATTCTGGAGATCAGTAACCTAATTGCCTTCGTAAGGGACCGACACATATGTGACACTGAGGTATTAATGGCAAGGACCATTGAAGAACAATCATTATTTTCATCATATATATTAAAGGCATT
Source organism: Phaenicophaeus curvirostris (assembly GCF_032191515.1). Lineage (NCBI taxonomy): Eukaryota > Metazoa > Chordata > Aves > Cuculiformes > Cuculidae > Phaenicophaeus > Phaenicophaeus curvirostris. The sequence continues at coordinate 15,375,393 of NC_091402.1, forward strand.
AAGAGTTTTCATGTATTTTTACCCTCTCAATGCACTTGTGCACTATGGAGATTGGTGCATACAGACACACCACAGGACTGTCCTATTTCCTCTGAGCCACCTGCTAGAAGCCACCATCAGCTACAATACTGGGGTCAGACAGAATCAACTCAACTTTAACGCAGCCCCTGTGTTTCGAGGAACAGGTTTAGCTTGAACTGCAGGTTTACCTTTTTTGTCAAATAAAATATCAGATAGCCACATCTACCCGTATTGCAGAGAATCAGAAATAATATCATTTCACCCATCCCTAGTAAGAGGATGGAGAGAAACAAGGCAGCCCTGCAAGGGACTCTGAACATGAAACTTGTGTACTAATTTGATGCCCAAGTTCAAAATAGCTTTGATGCAATCAAATGCTAACTGACCTCACAGAAGACTGGCCACAACCAGTTCTACATCCCTCACATCAAACATCCCACTCCCAGGTGTCACGTATCAGTCATATCTCTTAGAACAGGCTGACATCAGCCTGCAGAATGTGATGAGCTATCTGAAGCAAAAGCAAGGTTCAAGGTGCCATTCCTGTGATACCCTTTTGAATAGGCAGGATTGCAGTGCATGGTAAGGCTTGGGATCATTCTGAGCTGATCCCACAACTAGAAATTCCCTGGGCAAACCAAAAGAGGCACAAAGTTATATGGGAAAAAAACCCACCATCATCATAGAGGCTTCTCAGTTCCACTCACCTTCATCCTCAGAGACTTTCGTGAGCCCTCTCGAAATGCCTGTCCCCCAAACAAGGTGAGAAAAAACACAAAACAAGAAGTATTATATAAACTTCCTCAGAAATAGCATCCCAGAACCATTCCAGATCTTATTCCAACAGACCAACCCTTCACAAAAGACGGCAAGAATTACAGGAAGACCAACACAAGAAGCAATGGACTTGAACAAAAACACTTCACAATGCAAATTCAGTGGAAACGGCTGAAAAGCTTGACAGCCAGGATTTCTCAACTACAAAGGCTCGCCTCCTACTTAGTAAAAATCTCAAGATCAAAACCAAAACTGTTGCAACCAACCCCACTTGCTTTGAAAGAAGAAAGGGCCAGCAACAGAATCAAGCTGGTTCACAACAAAAAAAAAAAAAAGAAAAAGAAAAAATAAAAAAGAAAAAATAAGACTTGACATGGGTCTTGCTCTCAGTCTTCGATTTAATCAGCGCCTACCAGAAGAACTTCAAGGGAAACCTAACCTGCAGAAAATCATGGTAGAGCTAGCAGGTGATGGAAAGAACCAGCTGCTCATACACTTGCATTCCAATATAAGCAATCCAAAATTATTTCAGTCCCCAGACTGTCACAAACAAATCAAATCATTCCTCAACAAATGTTCATCACTACCTGTATCGTTTTCCACACAGGCCCTGTATCTGTCCCCAAAGAACAGTAACAAGAAGCTCTGCAGCCCAGATTCCTTAACACAGCCTGCTAAGAAATGCCACACTCTCTTCATTTTTCACTCCATTCACAGACCACCCCCTTTGACACAAAGAGACTCCAAGATCTATTTCCTCAAATCTTAATCATAGAACGGTTTGGGCTGGAAAGGCCTTCATCCAGTTCCAATCCCCCTGCCATGGGCAGGGACACCTTCCGCTGCATCAGGTTGTTCAAAGCTTCACTCAGTCTAGTTTAGTAGTGGGCAGGTATGATTTGATTCAATTTCAAAGGTCTTTACCAATCAAACAATTCTATGATTCTACCTCCAGGAACAGGGCATCCGTGACTTCTCAGGGCAACCTGTTCCAAAGGATGGAGCAGCAGGGAAAACATGCAAGTCCAAGCTCTAAGCACGAAGGCACAGCATTGGGAAATAAGGGTGGAGCTTCAGTAAGGTAATTTTTAAACCAACAGCCACGTAGTCTAGCAGGTCACAAACACAAGGCATCAGATTATTACACTAGAAAAAGCAATACCTTGCAGGACAAAAGTTTCCTGTCTAGTGCCAGCTTGTCAACCTGATCTCGACAATACACCACATAGCACCTAGCAGCAACCTTGTCTCTCTCCACATACCTTGATCTTTTTGGCCTTTGGAGCAGTGCGAACTTTTTCCGTGCTCCTCTTCCTCTTCTTAGGTTTGCTTCTACGGACGCGGTTGACAGTCAGCGTGATGCTTGTAGGGGTGTGCTGCGTAGCTGTGTACAGCACCGTAGAAGGAGATAGCTCCTCATCCCAGCTCTCAGTTGCACTGCTGTCCCCACCTATAGAGAAGCACCTCGTCAGCAGGGCTTTTATTCATCTCAAAGACAACAGCTTACCCCTGTGCCCATTTTCATTAAGACAACTTGATGACCCTGGATAGCTCTTCTCTCAAAAAACTACACAACCTCAGTCTTCCCACTCAGACTGGGAGCAGGTCTCCCAAACTTTTGATATCTCACAGAATGGCACCGATAAACGTTTCCCTTTTCTGTTCACAAGATAATCTGATTTTTCCCAGAGCTAGTTGAGGCAGAAGCAGAGTTAAAAATCCCAATGGCTGGGAGGCAAAGAACGTTAGCAGGCACTGATCACAGTTACATGATTACAGCAGCTAAAGCACAAATGTCTTGCAGAAAGCACACAAGTCACTATTATCAGAATTACAGCCTCATGCTCACCTGACACGTTGTCCTGCTTCCGGTGGCGGAGTCTGATCACCTTCCCCCTGCTCATTCCTCTGCCAAAGGAGAATGCACAATTGAAGCTGGTTTGTAGGAGTAAAGTCACTTGAAATTCAACAGGATGTCACAAGATGCGTGCCCTCAGTGGGGCCCAGGATGATAAGAACATCGATTTAACATCCTCATCTCCACTCCTGGTGCCACCAACACTTGTCAGGCTGACAACGCAAAGGAGGAGGGTCAATACTAGGTAAAGCACTGGAAAGAACGCTCCAGTTAGCAAAAGGAAGTCTGTCCCACAGCCCAAACGTGACACCGTTTGATATGAGTAGTGAACACAAGGAGCAGTCTAGATCTGCACTGCACCAAAGCTTACCTGCACTTTTCACACTTCAGGAGGAAACCATCCTGGGAGACACCGCAGTGGCACCAAGTGGGAATTGATTCTCCTTCTGAGGAGCTCTCACTGTCCCCAGAGTGCTCCTCATCAGGTGAATGCAGGCCGTTCAGTTCTGCACGAGGTATAATGGTCTGGACAGGAGGAGAGGCTGGTGGCGTTGGAGGAGGAGGGGCTCCATAATTATGATCCTGAAAACAAGTATTTGCAGTACTACTTTTAACGTGAAGATATGATGCCTAGAAACTGAAGTCTCAAATCTACAGTTATTTAACAACTGGTGCAAAACAGTAGTTTGAATTCCTCCATCTACAAGAAGGTAAAGCAACAGCTCTGAAAGATGTGAATGGTTTTCTTCTGCAGCAAGGAATAAAATTCAAAACCCGTGAAAACAACTAGTCTATTTCAACATTAACTGTTGTACTGCTAATTATCGGAGATGACATTGGTGGTCAAACACTGGAACCAGTTGCCCAGAGACTAGGAGTTTTCGCCTGTTGAGATATTTAAAACCCAAGTGGATGCAGTCCTGGGCAACCTGCTCAAGCAAAGCCAGCTTGAGCAGGGGAGCTAGATTACATGATCAAGAGGTTCAACCTCAATGACTCTGTGACGTCCTGTTCATCCCATAGTTTCAGGCTATCCTTCCACTCTTCCTAACTTGTTCCTTGTATCTTATAACTACAAGTTACCAATATGGAAATCCGCACAGTTGAAGCAAGTACAAATAGTGCACAATAAAACCAAACGGAACATAAAATTACCATCAGGGAAGTATTATATATTCATATATATTCACACTTAATTCATATAGCTTCATTCAGTTAAAAAATCTATCACCTAGAAGACTAATAAAGCTTGCTATAGAGTATGCAAGACTGCACAAACGATAAACACACAAACGCAAACTGTATGGCAGAACTCAGCTGTAACTCAGTGATCCCTAATAAATAAGCCAAAACTCCTAAGGTTTAACAGGAAAAAAAAGCTATGGAACAAGAAGAGAAAGAGTAAAGTAGACAGTAAAGAGCTGATTCACTGCAGAGAGAGTACTCACTGCGTAAGGCAGCCCGCGATAGCTGTGTTTCTGGGTGGCCCCATAGCCGTGGTTGGAGTACACATTCTTCTCACTGACAGCTGGACTAGCTTCCACAGACTCTGGGCTGCAGAAAGTGCCAGAAGTAAAACCCGTCAATATAACATCATTTATTTTAGTGCCAGTATTTCACTGCTCTTTTCTAGTCAACACATGAGCTCCAAATGAAGAAACTTCATGAAATCGAGGTGTTATTATGTGCTTCACCAGGCATCATGTGTGTAGAAGTTGTACAGGATGAACCTGCTTTCAACAGAGAGAAGCAACTGGGTAAGGGCCACCCTGGATAACTCATTAAACTGGGTCTCAATCTAGGAAGTTAAATAGATAATTAGCATGTAAGAAGCTCAGTTTCCTTATAGTTGAGGAAGTTGGATCTAGTTCAGCATTCACATCTGAACTCAGCCAGCCTAATCTTAAAGCCATCGAACAGTACTGCCATATTACCTCTGCAACAGCTTATTTCAAACAGCAGCTAAGCAGCTCTCCTGCATCTGTGATTGTTTCTCTCTCCCTCAGACACTAATTGTTAGCTGAGTCCAATGTCCTGTTATAAAGTCTGCGGGAAATGCGCAGCTATCCTGACAGCAATGACCAGGAGTTGGAGATTTCCTGTTACAAAGAGGCAGCAAGATTCATGACCTGAACAGAGAGTGACCACAGACAAATCAGACTCGCCCTGTACTTTCTATGCAGCAACATGGAGTGCAACGTGCTGAACGGGAAATTTGCTGCTGAGGTACAATGCACTCTTCCACCACACGGTGGTGAAAAAAAGCAGCTAAAAATGAAAGGTATATCCCTTAGCAGAAAGCTGCAGAAACCTACTCTGAGAAGGGACAGCTGCAATTCAATGCAGGGAATGTTAGATAATGAGGCTACAGACAGAATCCCAGCAAGGAAAGACACTGTCTGATACAAGCAGGAGATACAAGTCAGCTAACCTCTGCACAGACTGGAAGCAGGACCTGTACTGGAATACGTATTACTGAATCTGAAATCTTCAAAAGTGTAGCAGAAGGAAGAACAAGGAAGAAAGAAAATGGAAAACTTTACCTTGGACCTCTGCTGCTCTGGTGAGATCTTGCAGGATTCTCAGCGGGTCCTACATTGTCAGCATGAATCAGGCAGTACTCAAATGGCCAGTGGTCACGCGTGGGGCAGTGGTTAGGCACCACCCAAGAACACTAATCCCTGTGCCCTTCGGACTTCCTACTAGCTCTTGAAATCTCTGCTGCACTGAAGTTTGCCCCACCCTGGCACTAAAGCTGATATACTCTCCAACGCACCAACCTTCAGAGCTTCTGGCTTATTCTGGGATAAGGTGGATCTGTCTTTGCAATAAAAAGGAGCAATAATTCACTGTACGAAGAACTGCAGGAAGTAGAAGACCTTAAACTACACAAACCCCACTTTGGTAGCTCAGGATTTAAGAGCATGACATGATGAATTCAGTTCATTTTCAATGTAACTACAACCAGCTAAATTGTCAAAAGCAGGAGATACAGGTAGTAATACCTCTCAGAGGACATAATTCTTAATAAAAGACATTGTGCAGAGCTTGCCACATAATCCAGCCTTGCTGGATCTTTGCAACAGTCCTTTAGGGCTGCCAGATTGGTACAGAGTTAAATCCATTCAGGTTTAATCGTATTTTCAGAAACAATTGTAGAAGGAAAAGAGCCTAAACAGCCTAAGCAGCAGATCCATTCCCCTTCCAAGCCACCCACATTCCTAACTACAGTCAGCCTGGAATATCAGCAATGCTGCTTCAAGCATTAGCCATAAAACTTCAGGATTGTTGGTGCAACGGTGTCCAAGGGCAACAACGCTGGGGCCCACGCTTCCTCAGCAGCAGCCCGCCAAGGAGCTTCAACAACTTCCAATATGCAGTCAGACTAACACAGCAAAACTATTCTGCAACCTCTGTTTCACCCTCAGATAAACACAAACAACCCTTAGCACGTTCACCCACCCTGTATCGGAGGCCAAGGGAAGATGTTGAAGCTTTTCCTGAAAAGAAGGGCAGATAGTTTTTCTTTTTCCTTCCCACTGCCTTCATGATGCACACCTTTGAAATCAATCCCTTGTAGGAGAAAATAAGCTCAAGTCCCCCAGACTTCATGTATCAAACTAGTAGAGTTTCAAAGGAGAAGTGGAGGATAGCCAGACTCACCAAGGGCACTTCAGCAGTAACAGTGCATCAATGCAAAGCCTGGAGAATAAAGTCCTGATATTCCCAATTTTTAAAAAATTGAGAAACCAATTCAGAAATCTTCAAAAGCCATTTCTCAAAACACTCTAGTCCAGCCTCAAGCTGGACCTACAAATGTTTTACAACCAGGGAAAAAGAAATTGCTTTGCAGAAGGTTTACAGGGAGTCTTTTTGATACTCAAATATCAAGGGATATGCGTAGATATATCTGTCTCTCCTTTCTACCATGCCTAGCTCTGAAAGTGAAGTGCTGAGCACATGAGTAAACTATTTAGCACTCTTTCTTCTGTCATAAACAGTTTAAAATTCCTGCATGTTGAGTCTTTAAAGTGCTGGTGTGGGAGAAGCACAATGACAAGCAATACTGAATGTTAAATCTTGAAAAGTGAAGGTTCATATACCCACTGCAGATGAGTGACTTACTAGATTCTGGGCTCTCATTTAAAGAAAACATGTAAAACTATGGACTTATGGATGGAATGAAGCATCACGAAGAAGAATGCTCAGATGGGGACAGTGCCAAGACAGACAATGAGGAGCATTAGTAGTCTTGCAGAGAGTGCAACTGTGCAGCTAAACTCTGTGCATAGTCAAATCAGGGCAAGATGAAAGAGAAAAACAATGATTCATACCATAGCCCACTGTTTTCTCAGCTCAGAGCTGAGAGAGTCTGGAGCAGTATCTGTTCTACACTGATCAATCTGACACGCAGGTATTTGCACAGCAGGTACCTTTAAATAATATATGGGGGAAATCTATCTCCAAAATGCCCTCTTGTACACTTTTGTAAAGAGATGCAACAGTCCATATTTCAAAGAAGGGTACAGGAAAGCAGGAGGCAGAAGTACACAGAAATAATTTGAGCCCTTCCTCTTGCTCCCGACAAAAACATAGCACCATCTGAGCTGCCATCATTCTAACAAGGGTTTTAACAAAAGATCACAATGCAATAATTTCTGGATTTGAAATGTTTCTGATTACTGCAGAAGCAGAGCCTTTTAAAACAAATGGTAAGTCCCCTCCTACAGGCCTCAGAGACAGGGCTGTGGCAAAAGCCCTGCCCAGGGTCCTGTGGCGAGGACCCAGAAGGATTGCCCACTGAGGTGTGCTTGTAAGAATCCACTCAAGGGCTGAAACAAAATAAAGGTGCCTGCACAGGCTAGCACTGTCTGATTTCTGGCCAGGCTCCACAGGGGTGCAGAAATCAGTCACTTAAGATTCATATTGAGTTTGAGCTAGCAGGCTCTACTGAGAGAGAGGCTTAGCACACTGACCTCTCATAAAACTCTGCTTTTGGAAAAGGAGCTGGCTTGTACCTTGCCAACATTAAGCATGGGTACAACAAATGCATAACTGCCTGCACTTGAGTGTAGGCTTACTAGCCAAGCTGCTCTAAACCCCATGGTTGAATGCCTCAGACTGTCGGAATTCTCCTTTTCCCCATCTCCTGTGTCAAACTTACCGAGTTCCATTAACACTGCATTTGTTAAACACTCAAGAGTCTGTCTCTGCATTCATCTCTCACACAGCCAGCCGCCCAGCATTCCCTCTCTCTCGCATGGAGAAAGTGCTGGCACCGACCCTGCAGCCCCACTCCAAGGCAGCCCGCTGACACCCTCCCCTCCTCCTCCATGAGGTAACACTCACTCTGATCCTGCAGCCATGTCGGAGTAGGACGTATCTGGTGTGGTGACTCCCAGAGGGATTGCAATGCTCATGACGCCCGTCGGGGATCACGGAGTCCAGAGGGCAGCGACTGGCCGCTCCGAGGGCGGAGAGGAGCCGCAGAGCCTCGGCCAACACGTCACGGACATGGGGAAACCTACCGAGGGAGAAACAAAGCATTGCATCTCTGTTACAGGATGACATCTCCCTGTACACACCTAAAGAAGGCTTCACAGCAAAAGAAAAGCAGAAATACATTTCCATCAGTGACATGCTGCATTATTTTTACACACGGGGCCAGTGAAGAGGCAGATGGTAGTAGCTGGGGGAAGGGTGGTTGCGTTTGTTTGGTGGTTTTGGTTTTTTGGTTTTTTTTTTACAGTCTCGGACTGAGAGGCAATGAGCTGCTCTGCCATAAAGCCAATAACAACAGTTCTCCCCTCCCCCAACTAAACTTAGGACTAATTATCAGATAAGCAATCTATTAGCTCCTTCCGCATATAAGCAGCAGCTGTCACCTATCACCCACAGCCCTTCATCAGCCTTCCCTAACTCCATCCCCAAACAAGTTGCAGGGAAAGCCCCATCTGGGAGGACAATGAGACAGAGCCGAGGTGGACTGAGCAGAGACCTCTCGTTAGATTTGCATTCACTGGGCGAGCACAACCCGCAGAGCGGTTATCTCTGTGCTGCCGATGCCCTCCCCTTGGCAAGCGAGGCCCGTCCTGGATTCTGCACCAATTACTCAGTCCAGCAAGCCCAGACACAGCGGGCCCCGACTTTCCGAAATCCCAGCTGACACCTCCCCGCGGCAGAGCCACGTCAGATGTCTGGGCGCTCGCACATAGGCCACTCGGATGAGAAAGACGGCGGGGCCATTGGCTCGTGTGGGGAGCTGAGGTGAGTCAGGGTGGCATCATGGGGCGCAGCCGCTGGCTGTGCTGGGGCCAGCCGGGAAGCCCAAGCCCAGGCTCCACCTTCCCTGCTGATCACAGTGTTTTGCTATGGCAGCCAACGAAATCGCCGAGAAATGCAAACTTCCAAAGGCTGGACGGCAGCTGGAGGTGAAACGGGATCAGCTCCTCGTTATGTAAATAACCCCAATAACACAGAGGTTCATAAAGGAGCTATTATTCTATGCAGCTCTAAAGAACCCCCCTGTGATACAGAGAAAAGCTGCATTTCAGCACATAGCAAAGATAGCTTCAAAATCAAAGCAATACAGGCAACAATTTAGCCATCCTCTTTGCTCCTGGAACATTAAGGGCAGCCTTGAACAACTTTCCACAGTCTTTCCCCCAGCTCTGGCAGCACAGATGAGCCAGCCTGCCCTTGCAGCCAGCCGTCACGTGCTCCTCGGCACTTTGGGGGCTCTGCCAGCAAACCCTCCTGGGCTACAAAGCGGCCGGGAGCCAAGTTTTCCTGTGGGTAGCGAATTTCTCACAGGGAACTGCCTTTGCACACCACAGTCCAGCCATTGTTTAACACATAGAAACCCCAGAAACACAAAACCACACACTCTCTATGAGGGCAAATGAAGGAGAGGAGCGTCAAAAAAAGTTGAAATGACACACACTGTATCACCTTTTCCTGTCTTAAAAAGCAGGCCGCTTCTCTTAGCACAAGGAAATATTTACCTTCTTCAATATACATCCCTAAGAGAAATCTTTCTCATAGTATGACAGGCATACAGTGAACTACAGAAGCAACACAAAGATTTGTAAGTGGTCAGTGGCAATTCCCTGTTATGCCCCAAAGCAATGGTCTCACAGGGAGGTGGGAGATGAAAAGAAAACAGGCAGGCCTCTGCCCACAAGCAGCTCAAACCCAAGACAGCCCAGGTGTCCTTGAATGTGTTTTTTGGAAAAAAAGAAAAAGGACCTTTAGGAAGCATGTCATTTGTTCTTTCTCATGCTTGTGGCTGACAGCAGATGAGACAAATTGCTGCCCAAGTACAGCTAAAAGCTATGGACATCAATCCCTGCTTCAACCCAGAGCCACACAGAACTCTGACAAAAGGTTAAAAGAAATGGGACTGCTTTCTCACTGTCTGAAGCACCCTTCTCCCTTTTAAGGGACATAGAAGACTTTCCCCCACACTCCCTCCACTAATATTTTTAAATACTTGCTTTGATTCCCCTCCCCCAACCCCGATCTCCTGCCTTTGCCATGATCATACCCAGCTGGCAGCAGCCTGAGATTTCATCAGGACAAATTCCAGCCTCCTGCCTGCTTGTGACTCAGCAGAACCCAAGGATTTCAGGTGTGGCTTCTGGACTCAAGAGTCACGGTGTATCTGGTCAGTCCTGGGGTAACTGGGACAAGTTTTCAGCCACTTCTCATAGGAAAACCTCTTTTCATCAAAGCTGTACAAGCAGAGACTGTTTCGGGGCCACAGTAACTGCCACTTTTGGGAAAGAGATTACTGGAGAAACGTGAAATACCAAACAGAACAGTTAGACAAGGCAAATTCCGGTCCAGTCGCTTCTGTGTTGACCCAGCAGTACTTGCCTAACCATCACCCGTGCTCAGATTTTGCTGTTTGTTGCTGCTGTTTCATGCCTACTTTCGACTCTGACCATGTAGCATTGGTGAGACCAATCTCAAGTGCCCTTGTGTTAAGACCACAGTCTGGTCTTCATGAAAGTTGGCCTGATAACACCCAAAACTTCAGCCTGCACAGAAATACTGGAGGTGAGATCAAAGCATTCACCCACTGAACTGGATCATTTCCTGTCTATACAATCCCCAAGCTCCCTCCTACCTCTCCCCCCCAAATATACAGCTGTATCAGAGAAAAAAATCACATGAAGTTCTCTTCAGTGCCACTGAGAGAAGTTTTTCTAAAATCCGAAGTCTTAACGAAAATTTGATGAGCTTCAGACCACAGCACAAATCTTCCTTCTGATACAATTCTTGAAACCAAACGGAAACAGGAATTTTGATGGCTTAACAGGTAAACAATATTTTAATGGTTTCAAAAATGCAGGATTTAAAGACTTCTTTTCCCCCTCACATTTGGCATCGACATTCCTTCCTCCTTAACCAGTCATACCAGTATAAAGACACGTGGTCTTCCCCAACACCATCAAAACAGCCCAGACAAGCACCCACTTGCACAGCTACCCCAGCACTGGTATCCCTCATTCTCACTCGGCACAGGTCGCGCACCAAGGGACTCGCCGACCTTCAGACCAAAACCTTAAATGGTTGCCATAGCTAAAATGGAAATATACACGATTTAATTATTTCAGGTAACATCCTGTATTGCCGGAAAGGACTGAAATCAATCTAAGCTGGCCAAGAGAAGGTTAGGCAACACCTGCTATAACACTCAATTTAATTTTTGAAACCCTGTTTAAGATGCAGCAGCCGCAGCGCTGCACTGGCTCGCTTCCACAGCCACTGCATCCACACTACAAATAAAGCAGATGCAGATTTACTGCTGGAAACTCTTTTCATTACTCGTGGTGTGAGAAGTCACTATTAACAGGCACATCGTCAGTCAAACAGCTCGGTACAGCTTCTTCCCTCAAGACAAGGTTGATGCCTTTTTCACTAGTGTCCTGTCTCAGAGACCTCAGGCACCTGGTGCTGCACAACACCTGGTGACAGACCCTGCAAAATATGAGAGCTATGAAAAATACAACCCTGGACAAAAACCATGGCCTCAGCCTCACAGACTGCATGTGTTACCTAAATGCAGATGCCCAGACTCCATCACCAGTTGGTGCTGCTCAGGTGATGCTACACAATCTCGGGAGACAGAAAGAGAGAGCACTCTCCTTGCATCCTCCCACGGTCACAGGCTCAAGAGGAAAGCAGTTACCCAGCAGGGGGATGACAGATAAATCCAGCCCATTTCTCTGCAGTGTCAGTGCAGGTCTGCAAGTCTGTCTCTACAGACAACGTGAAATATTTTAGCATTGTGCATCCATCATCTCACATATTACTGAGAATGGTAAGAAGGTAACACTGGTACAAAACATATCATGGACAAACCTGGAAAAGCCTTTTCTGATTATACACAACTTCAACATGTGTGCCAGGGCAGGGAGGATGGGGAACCCTCCCTCTGCCAGCACCGATGATGGCCACTTCTCACACATCTCTCATTTGCAGATAGCAAAGGACAAACAAGCGCTTCCTGTGCCACTCCCCACACCTCCGAACAACTCTAGTTATTGAATTCCCAAAACTGAGTGCAGCCCCAAGATTTTCAACAGCCCAGGATTGCTAGCATCCAAATGATAACCACTACCCTCCTCTTTGTGCTCAGCAACAGACCTGCAGGTCACCTGTATGGGATGAGCTCCATATATCATGAGCCGCACATCTTTACCCTCCCAAGCCATTACCAGTCACAAAAATCAAAACACATTTTTCTCCTGCATCTCATGCTGCCATAGGCCAGAGCTGGTGGCAAAATGGAAATAGCAACTCCGCTCTGCAGCCTTGCTTGGCATCCTCTCCATCAACCTCATCTGGGACACAGACAGCAAATTCTGATCAGTTCATACTCACTGTCATCCCCACAAGTAGCAAACCTCTCTGTGAGTGGAGCCGTACAACATTCATTAGCAGGCTTACGGATCCTATTTTTTCCCCTGAAAAGTTCAGAGTAGCCCAAATTTATGGGGCATCTAATGTAAACACAAACTCCTTCAGTTACTGAATATGTCCTCTCTCATCAGCTGATGCCACCCAAATACAAGCACAGTCCACTTGAGTGCCATCAAGCAGTGCTCATTCTTTCCAGCACACCCATAAACCTCATGTTGAGGGCAGATCCTCACAGAAGGGCAAGCACCTTTAGTGCAAACAGAATCACATCAAGGGGTTTTGCAGTTAAAAAGGCCAGCTCAAAACTGCATCAAATTAGCAGAATTTCAGACATACTATTCCTTTAGGACACCTAGACAGAGGCAGGGACAAAGCAGACAAATCCTTAAGTCATTCAGCTCTGACTTATTCTGAAACATACAGATTCCTAGAAGTCCATGGACTGTGCCTCAATTCATAGAATCATAGAATCACCAGGTTGGAAGAGACCCACCGGATCATCAAGTCCAACCATTCCCACCAGTCTCTAAACCATGCCCCTCAGTACCTCATCCACCCGCACCTTAAACACCTCCAGGGAAGGCGAGTCAACCACCTCCCTGGGCAGACCGTTCCATTGCCTAATGACCCTTTTGGTGAAGAATTTTTTCATTCATCGATACAAATTCATCGGTACAAATGCTTAGCTCTGCTCTGAAAACAAGCTGGGCTCACCAAGCAGCAAGGAAACAGCTGTGTCAGTTATAAAAAATGAAATATTGACACGAGTCTTTACTGTTATCATTAGTGCCATAGATCAACTGCCAGCTGACTGACAGCAATCCATCCACCCATCCATCCTACAGGGCCTGGGAGAACTCTGTCCTAATCTACAACAGAAAGGAACAAAAAAGCAACAGAAGCATTCATTAGCAGCTACGTACACAAAATGTGATAACCAAATTATTGACAAATATAGCGCAATGGTTAAAGATTCATCCAGTTCAAAACTTCAAGGCACTCTCCTATTTTATACATATGACTATATGAAAAAAGAAATGCTTCTATGTCGACATTTGGTTCAGAGTTCATCTTGCTCTCTGGGATCTGGAGAACCATGATAAAGCACCAACAAGCTCTCAGAACAAGAACAACAACATTAAAAACTTGTTAAGCGTGTAAAAAAGCAACAACCTAGCAAGACGAGATCCTGCTCACCACACTGCAAAAGACCCGGAGTCAAGGAGCAGGGAAAGGTGAGATGGCTGCTTCTAGGCCGAGGTGATTTCAAAAAGCTTTTGGTATCCACAGGCCTATGCACCAGCCAAGTTGTCCCACACAAGACAAGAAATCATATAATGATTCCCATCATTCTTAAAGTACTTCAGGTACCTCAACACATGCCTACAAATACACCTATTTAGCTAAAGTCAGAGTGATAAAGCCATTAAGCCATGTTTAAAACTCAGATACAAGGAAGTTAAAATGATTTTGACAAAATTTGGTAAACAGCTGGGAACTAAAAAGATTTGATTACATTTACTTAAACTAGGTTTAAGCTATTTTAAGGCAAATTTCATCATGTCCATCCATGGGATTCCATAATTTTACCTCGTGAAGAAAACATTAATTTTAGTTAAACTCCTCTCCAAACTACACCCTAAGAGACTACAAACGATGACAGTGAAAAAAATTAAACCATCAGGCAGAGAACTTATGAAACGTATAGCCAAGTATTCTCAGCAACTGACCCACGACTGCAGAGAACATTCGGGAAGGCAAAAATAACAACCTCAAAATTTTGCTGCTGCTTTATTGGTCAAGAAGTTATGCAAAACCTCCTCATTTTGCAGACAGAAAAGAAAAAATCCTGTGTTTTTCTCTTGGAATCACTAAGGATTTCAGTTATTATGAAAGAAATAGAAGAAAAGATGAATAAGAGATAAAGAAAGGGTAGATAAGACTTTGCTTCCAGAAATACCTTCTACGGGACAATTCAACCACATTCTTTACACTCTGGATGTGGAAACGTCAGACCAGGGCTTGTTTGGACTTTCTTAAAACATCTGATTCACATCATGGAACCTTACTGGAAATTTTATTTTATATTGATTTGAAATTGGTTAAAGAGTCATACATACGGATAATTCCATAAACAAATATATGCCAAATTAGAAAGGGGAAGCAAATTACAGAGTAGCAGTGATCCGCAGCAGACCAGATTATTCTGAGGTATGTTTATGGAGAGGTGGCAGGAAGACAGCAGGAAACTGCCTGCACCCCACGCTAACGACGAGCGATGTAGCTGTGTTTGCATGGCCTGTACACACAGTCTGCTGGGCAGGATGGTGGTAGAGAAGACATTTTAAGGAGTAACAACCTCAACATAAAGCAAAAAGGACTATCCCAAAACAGAACTTCATGTGAAGTCCTTAGAACCTTAAGGGCCACATACAGAGGAAATCAGCAAGAAAACTTCACAAGACTCTACTGTGAAAATCCAGCAACCTGTATGAAATGGCTAGCACCTTAAAAAATGTTAATCATCAAAATAAAACTTAAAAAATAACGGTAATAGTGGATAAATTAAGAAACATCTCATAGACTCAGAATAATAATTCTTGGCCTGTTTCTATTCTATCAATGTTGTTTTACATTGTCTCTATCTCACAGCATAACAAGTTGTTGGTGAAAACGACAAATTCTTCTGATACAGAGGCATTTAGAATTCTATTTCAAAACCAGAAGGAAGGTGAGCCCCTGAAAATACTTATTGTTTGGTAGCACTGTTTCCTATTCCTTCCTGAAAGATATACAGCAATACAAGAGAAAAAAAGTATAACACGCAAGACCCCACAGATTTGGTGACAGAAAATCACTGAAGTAAATGCAACAGTAAAGAGAAAACCCGGCCTCCTCTTCTCTCCGTTCTACAAACTTTTGATTTCGGATAGTCATAAGGGTAAACTACTCTGCAGTGAAGGGAACACATCCTGATTGCTGTGCTGCTTCTGTACTCTGAGATAGTTATTCTCTTTTCCCATGGGGCAAAGGAGAACAGTCAAATGTTTGTACATCACAAAAATGAGAAATTGCAGACAAAAAATGGTTCAGAACCGGTATTTTGAGATGAAGGGCTTGACAACCAACCCCCAGTGAATCCAGCTGTGGCAGCTGATGGCACTGCTGTGACTGTCCCCTCTAAGTCTTTGCCAAAACAGCTGGCAGGAAGGAAACGCTGCCATGTCTCACGTGCAGCTGATGCCAAGACGACTGGACTGAAAGGAGAAGCAGGTAAAACACATACTCCCTTTTAGATACTGCTACAGGGGCAATAAATCTCTGCAACTAGGAACAGCAATGCCGGAGAGCGCCGCTGCGCAGTCTGCCACACCTTGTCCATATAAATCCCACATGTACAGATTCAACTTAAGAGGCTTCTCGACACCAGAAAATGGCTACGGTTAAAAGAAGATTCAAGATTAATTTAAATAATGCAAATTACACTGGCTTAATCCTAGCAGCTAGGAGTGTTTCTTTGTTCCAGATTTTGTTGCATGTAACAGTATTCACGTGAATGGTTGTACCTGTGTAACTATTAAACTTTCCTAAGTAGACGAACTCTAAATTAAAAAGGCTCCCCCAGCCTTCAAATTGTGTTTTGAAGGGATTTCAGAGAAAAGCCTATACCACATGCAAGGTCAGAGGGAAACAGAGCAATAAAGGGCAATAACCAGGATCAAATCCAAACCCAGAGAATTACAGTTCCCATGAGAATCCAGACAGTCCAGAGTCACAGGAAGTCACTGAATATAGAAGGGGAATCGGCAGAATTTACTGGCATGGAGTAACGTCCTGAAGTTGCAACCAGTGGAAGGCTAACCGCAAGCAAGTTGCCAGGAGCAGGATTGCAACCTCCAGTCCTAGAATTGGAAAAAAGATTTCTCCATAATCCCACTAAATACTCTCTGCCTCACAGGTCTGACTGTACGTCCTTTATACATCTATTTAAGGGCCCCACGTGATAGAGGCAGCCTGCCTGGCCACTCCCAGCCAGGGCAAACTCAGCTCCAGAGGAGACTCCAGCAGCAGCTTCCACGGCAGACGTTGCATCAGCCAGGTGTGCAGGAAGTGGCAGAGATAAAGCAGCTGTTGACTACAGGGCTCTCGGATGGAGGCCGCTTCAGGAATTCCGTGGAAAGGACGACAGGAAGGAGAGAGACGCTCCGCACACAGAACACGCTTCATCGGCTTCAGAAAGCCTTTGTGCTGGGGCTCCGGACCTGGCCTTTCTCCCAGAGATGATGCAACACTGAGGAACAAGGTCTGTGCCAGAGAAAACTATTCACAGGCTATGCAGATGGCAACGCAGCCAAATGATCTCGGATCAAAACATGCCAGAGCCTATCCAAGCCCGTCGAGCAACCCCCGGCCTCTCTCCATGCCCCCCTGGGATCCTCCACTTCACACTGCCACCCCACTCCTCGGGCAACCACGGCTTTAGGCAGAATGAAGGCCCTAATAATAGCAAGAAGGTTTTAAAGGTCAGCAAAGATCACAGCTCCTCCTCTGATCTGGTGGAGGGAAGAGATGGGGAGAGACTGAGCTCAAAGCCTCAAATCTCCCATCAGTGCGGCTTGCCAGCACACGCCTGAGCTCCCCAAACACGTACAGCAGCTCTCCGTTTGCCGGCAGCCTCAGCCCTGCCCTCACACACCAGGAAACCACGCAGGGACAGACCAGGCAGCCATGGCAACATCACACAGTGTGGCAATTATGGCGCTGCAGCTCCCAGGCAAAGGTTCAGCCTTGCTTTCCATTACAGGACTCGTTTTGACCCTTCCCTCCCCTTGCCCAAACCATCACCGAGTGCCCTCCCAGCTCCAGCCTGGCCTTCATGGTTTGTGATCAGCGAGTTTTTCAGCCTCATATCTGGGCTTGAAACCATGCAAATGCATTTTTTTCCACACTGTGAGGAAGTTATTCCAGGCTCATGTAATGCTCATGTGCTGCGTCCCAGCAAACACTGGTTTGTCCAACCCACCTCGAGTGGAAAACCAGGCTACGAAAACACCTGCAACCTGTGCTGCACACAGCGAGACAGTTGGATCCACTTACTAATTACGTGAATTCTGCACTTAATAAGGATTTCAGTAATCTCCCAGGGTTACGACAGGTTTCGAAGCTCAGCCCAATGCACTGTCCCGCAACATCTCCTTCTCAGGGACATCTTTGTAGGAAATGCCACAGACTACAGCACTTGCCCGGGCACCTGTGCCCAGTGGCACTGTTGGTCAATTTAGGTTGCTCTGGAACTCCTAGGAAAATAGACACATTTCCTGCAGATCTACCTTTCCCAGCACAAAACCTGTCAGCGAGCAGACAAGAGTCAGTAGGACAGTGGTGGAGAGCAATCATGAAGGCCTGAAGCCAGCATATCAACCAAAAAGCCTTATTTCCCCATCTGGGGCTTCTACCCACTTGTTGATGCTGAATTATGGCCAAGAGATGTTCTTTATTGCAATTCCCTTTTCTGAGTCACTTGCATCTCATGTTATACTGTATTTTAGTACCGGCAAGTTGTGCATTGATCCCAAAATAGAGGTACTGCCGACATGGGAGCATGGCATGACCAGGCTCTGCCTGCTGGATCCTCTGCGCCCAGCGGATGTTCACCCAAAGGCAATGTCACAGTAGTCAGATTTACAGAATAAGTCATCAGGCAACAACATACTGAACCACCAAGCATCAAGAAATATAAATTTCAGTAAGCTATTTTGTTTTACAAAAATTTATCAAAGTAATCAAAGACTTGCTCTTACAGCCACAGAGATGATGGTGTAATACTTGTTTGGAAAGCTCCCAATAACTGCTTCCTAACCGCTGACAAGAAATGCAAAGCTCCGTGGTACAGACAGCGATGAGAGCCACAGTCGCTTTTTTGACTAGCTGATTTTATGTTAACAAGACAAAACACACATCATCCTGTTGAATACATTTTCAAAGTAAATACAGATGACCAGAAATCAACAGTCAAAAACGTGCAACCAATGACTGAATACAGACAAAAGTCACTTAAACCAGACTTATTTCTGGTGACTTGCAGATAAATTAGTAATTTCTTCCTCTGAGAGAAGCTTCCCTGTGCAAGCACAACACTAACTAACCACCTTAACTGCATGTGGGTGGTAGTGCAAGAGCACTGACATCAAGCAGTTGGCCAAGAGAGCTCGTGAAGCTCAAATGAAAGCAATGCTGAGCAAGTGGTTCTGTCATACATCAATAAAAAAATGCAATCCGCTACCACAACCACTGGGGGTTTTGTATGTTGAACGATGAGCAAAGTAGTATGTTGACAACATTTTCATGATAATCGTGAATGCAACTAAAGTGCAGATATACAACCACATGCTGAAACTAAGAGGTTGGGATGCTTATGCTGACAAAGCCAACCTCCTCCAGCAGGTCGTCTCCATCAGCCTCTCGATGCTGGGGAGAGGGGAGTGATGACAGAGCAGAGAGGGAAAGCAAGGAAGAAGGGAGAGGTCTTTACTGATGTCTTTACAACCTCTTTTGCACACAGCACTTCCTGTGAGTCGCTTCTGCAGGCTAAGACAGACAGGACTGTCTGGACAAGGTAAGCAGCAGGGACTGCTGCACTGGATCTCCAAGCTGGAGGCCTTTGCTTTACAGTGTGTAGTGGCCCAACACGTTTCTGCAGTTCGCTATCCCTTTAGCCCTAAGCAAGGGAACTTGCAGTTGCCAGACAACTTCTTTCCCACATCAGAAACAGCTCTGTTTGTGTGACAATTCAATAGGCTCAACATTAAAAAAGCTATAGAGTTTTGAGCTGCCTCTTCTTCCTTAGGAAATAGATGCGTTTCCTTACTGCACCGCTGCAGCCATGGGAGCACCGAGGCTCCTCCCTGGCTGGGCCTGGAGGAGGAGAGGAGAGGCAGGAATGCAGCCGTGCAGGAGAGCAGCCCAGGTAGCTCCACGTCCTCCTCTGCCCAGACAAGGATGAGCGTGCATGCTGACAGGACTGACCAGGAGGTTTTACCTGCACAACAGAGCCAATTTTGAGAAACACCAGAAGGAAATTTAAGAGCTCTGCACGTCTGCAAAGGCATCTGGAACAAGATAATCCAGGGAAATAAAGAAACTCAGCAGCCATCACAAGAGCAGCAGAACGGACAAATGCAAATAAAAAGTAGAAGCACAATCTGAAGCCATGACCAAAATGAGTCACCCAGTTCCCCAGGTGAATTTACAAAGGGAGGGAGGAGCAGAATTACTGAAGTACTCCCATTTGGATGGCATGAAAACCAGCAAACATCTGCCATTAGAATACTGCTTCTGACAATTATTTAATATTGTCACACAAACTAACTTTCTGACAGTCCAGTTAACTTGCGAGACAGAGAATATCGTAGGTTAATTTAAGAATGAAACCTACCAGGAGAGCTTGTGCTTACTTTGCCTCGCACAGGAATTGTAATCGCTCTGCCATTGTGCAATTTTTTTAAAACTGTTTCTAAAAAAGGATGAAAAAGATTTACAGACTTCTGCTGCGGTCACATGGAATTCAGAAATACTCATCTGAATACAGTGAGTGTACACAGTTACATCAACACTCCTCTGTAGAGGCTTTCAGAAAGCCTTAACCATATCTTAAACATCTGAAGCCATGCAGTATGGGAAAGACCCAAGTTCCAATTATGGAAGCCACAGAGCATTACATTTCAGAGTTCCCTTCACGTATTCTGTATCTTATGCAAGGTATAATCTAGCACCAGGTTAACTATTTCTCCTCTAAACTCATCTTAATTTCATGATTGTGGCTTCGAATGCAAGTGCGTGTACCTGAAGTTGTGCCAACTGATCACGATAAGAAACCTTTAAAGATTCTTGAACGCCAGGAGCATTATCATCACTTTAAAAAAAAATGTCCCAACATATTTTCTCTGGTAAGAAATTAGTTTGGCCTATTTTAAAAGACTAAGATGAATGTTTGCTCCTTTCTCCTCCCTTGTAAACCATCCTAGTGTTTAATTATCATGATTGCTAAGAAATTGTACTTCAAGATTGAATCTGTCTAGCCTCAGTTGATATTGCCATGTCTTTGTCAGCAAATCTCACAAGTCCTTCTAGAGAAAGATCAAGTCCTCTCTCAATTGTCTTTTCAATAAGCCGAGTAAAGTTGAGCCCCTTTAAGCCTCACATCATGAGGCTTATTTTCCAGTCCCTGGATCATTTCTGCAGCTGTCCTTTGAATTCTCTCCAAATACACTGGCATTCTTCTTGAAGCATGGAAACCAAAATTCAATTCCAGTATCAGTCTCAATGTTGCTGTGTTTGTAAGATTACTTACTTTTGCTTCACATTCTTTTCCCCCACATTATTTTCTCCTCAATATGCCCAAGAATCACATTAATCCCTTTAAATAAAATACTGGCCCAAGTACCACATGGAGGAAATCACCTATAAGACCTTAAAGCTACTGCTTTACAAAATGTTGTTTCGCAATGTTTGCAGTTTTGCTAATAAATGCATCACCCTGCAACTGGATGGATTCATATCTTTCGTTGAAATGTGGCAAAACAATTCAGAGCTTCCTAAACATACTCTATTATTCCACTAGTGTCCTCTGACAGAAGCTTAATCAAATATTTTATGGTATCCAGACAAAAGGCCCTAAAGAGCAGTAAAGTAAAAGATAATTTCACCTCACAACCTTCTATAAAGCTAGGTGTGTCCTTTCCAAGTTACAATCCCAGATACTTTAGATCTCCACTTTTAATGCAATTTCTCCAGCACAACTGTTTATAGTCAGGGTATCGTGCTGTCTTCCCCCCAACTCCTGCCATTTCCACTCAGAACAGACATGTCTCCCACACCTCCTACCATCCAGTCCAGCTTCCACAGAACCAGAATAATCCAGGTTGGAAAGGACTGCTGGAGGTTAACTGACTGAAACCCCTTCCTCTCCTCAAAGCAGGGCCAACTTGGATGAGGTTGCTCAGGGCTTTGCTCATTTCTTCTCCACTAAGAGTTTGCGTAACTATGCATTCTAAGGCCAAAAATAACCTTCTGATGATCTGACTTTCCACCTAACAAAGACTGGAAACTCTCATCTAGTCATTTATACGTTTGGCATCGCAGCTTACAAACGAGCAACACCATGTTTGTCAAGCACGGCCTAAAAAACAGCATATGGGTCTACCACAATTCTTTGGGGGGAACTGAAAATGATGCAACAGACTGCAGCCTCGAGGTCCCCAGGCAGCAGCAACCCAAGGCCCTACGTCTTCACAGTGAGCACAGTACATCTGCAGTTCTTACGAAGAAAGTGTAAAACTTTTTAAAAACTAAAACTACATCAAACACTTTATCTGCAGCCTTTGAAGAATGCTTCAAACTGCCCAAGTGAAGCTACAGCTCTAACTATCCCTCCAAAGGAGACTCTTCCACCGCATACTTGAGTTACTTGAGATGTTAACTTGCCCACAGTTTTATGAAATACATATGAGTGGCAAATGTACTGATACAATTCTAAATGTTATCTTCCACATCCACAGTGGTAAGATTTATCTTGCACTTTTCTTTACCAATACATTTATTTAACAACCTAAGTAAGGATGGACATCATCCCTTAACCTTCAACTCACACAGGCCAGTTCCTACAAAGCTTGCCAGATCTTGAGTCAATCACTAAAAAAGAATTCCTCCCACCTCTCCAAGAAACCCCCATAATTATATAAACAAAGGATTAATACAGACATATATCTATGCATACAAAAGCAAGACTGATAGTCAAGCTATCTCCTTTTCCTGAAAGAACAGCTATGTGAAATCAAAGCAACTGGGAGCAGGGCTGTATTTAATGTAACAGCATGAACTACTACATGAAATCAGAGGTGTAAGCCAAGCCCCTGTGATCCACTCACCTAAGCATTCTTCCCTAAGCATAAATTTTTGGCCCCATCAGAGATGGATAAAACCTTAAGCCTGACTCAGGAGTCACTCTTGTTCTCACATTACATTTTCTGCTCTCCTGTCTGGGATTATCCATGCTGTATTCCCTGCCAATAGCAAGGAACCTCTTTATACCTGGAAAAACTGTGGAACAGAACAGAAAAAAAAAAAAAAAATTCACATCACATGAGTAAATGAGGCTTGACAGCATGATGGATGCTGCAGGTTCGTAAGTATGAAGGCACTCCTAAGAAGATGGCTTGTGCCTGTTACAGCTTCACGTAAGCATAAAAGATGCTGGTTTGCCGCATTCAGGAGGGAGATGCTCAGCTATTTAGATTGGACGCATTTTATGTAAGACTGGAGATGACTAAGTCACAGCTGGACTGATTATGTTCTAGAAGAAAGCTACGTGCTCCTCCCTCCACCTTAAACACCAGCATTTCCTAATTTGCACCTTTTTTCCTTTCCCTTTCAAACACAAGACACTGAATTCTCCCCCAGAGAAAACCAGCCAGAGGACATTCAGGGAAACGTGCTTTAACAGAGAGGAATTTCACATGCATCAGTCATCATAGGGCTAATTTGATTTTGTTATGGAAAAACTGAGAACTATTAAGACCTCAGCTGGGTAACTGTTGGATAGGAGAATGATCTCAATGCAGGAGGAAAGCAGCATAGACAGGAATTATGTTCCTGAATAATGCAGATAGGCTTGGTGTGCACTAAGCACCGAAACACAGATTGCCAAGATACTCTGAAGGCCCCTTCGGGTAGTTCACCACTCTTGATGGCTACAAATCAGTAGCAACATTGCTTTTAAGCCGAACTGTCTTGAAGCATTACAACAGTAGTGAAAACAAGCAGAGAAAATAACCTGGATCATGCTACCAGGTTTCTCCATCAACAGCTCATATAGGAGATATTTTCACTATATCCACTACACAAGGTACTGCCCACCACACTGATTAGCATCACTATTAAAATCACTGATTGCTTTACTAGGACAAACCAAAGGTACATGGAGATGCAACAGAGCACTACAGATAGAGACCTGTGGGCAGAAGTGAGAATTGGCATGGATTTTCTTAGGTAGCTGTCTCACCCATGCCAGACCAGGAGTCAAAAATCCATGTTTTATCTCCACGCTACCTGTACAATGTTCTATGCAAGTTAATGCCTTTTTTCTGCCTTAATTTTCCAATCAGCAAAACTAGAATACTACTTCTGAGATGTCACACGGTGTTTCAAGCCACATACACGGAAGCTACCAGCAAACCAATAGATTTAACTTGCACAGGACTGGGGACAAAACCCACCGGCAAGAATTGTGTCTTAAGCTTTTGGGTGGAAAAAAACTCCCGAAGAAAATTTAAATCACTGTGGCCATTTCACTTTTTTCATTCACAGGCAGTACAAGCTTGGGACCCACACATGCAACCCAGGTGAGAAACGACAGCCACCCAGAAAGCAGGGATGATCAGTTTAACTGCAGAGATTTTAACCTAAGCTAAATTACACCTTCGCAATAGTAACAGAACAGAACTCCACAGCAAGTCCCATTGTTCAAGATGAATTTTTACATCTTAAACCCACATACCATTTTAGTAACAACCACCTTTCTTAACAACTCAGGTAATTTTGTTTTACAAAATGCTGAAAAGTTTCCATCATTTTTTCAAATGTGTCAAGGCTGTTTCTTTCCTCCCTCACAAACTTCTCTCCATACAAAAGTGCAAATATAAGAACTCCTTGCAAATGTTGCCCCAACACAGCGACTCTCACGGGAACAGCCTACTTCACTATCGCTTGGAAAAAGGAGTGATGCCTTAAACTCTTGACACTGGAAGAGCAACAGAATACTATGAACTTTAATCACAAGAACAGACCCAACCTGTGCTCGAGAAAGGCCTGAGAAACGTCATTTCAATGTACAGACACGTCTTTAGAATACGCTAGTGCTTTATTCTTTATTAATTTATTACTTCTATCGGGGTATGTAAGACTTAGAAACACAGGAGCAGGAAACAGGAACTGTGACACATTGATTTCACTCATGCATTTTCTGGCAGCTTATGGGGAAAAGTCTTTTCCAAGTTAATGAATTTCTGACCTTCTTACAAATTCTACACCTGAACTTCTAAAGCATACTCTGAACCCCCAGCAGCCAAAGAGAATCCACCAAACAGTGGATTTGTGCCACTGAATGCAAGTACTTCTGCGCATGGCTTCTTGAATTTCTGACTGAACCACACCATGTGTTTCAGGAGCTAAGCTGGAAATGTAACAAGTAGCACTGTTCTAACATCTCTAAGTGCGATTCCCATAGGTGCATAAAGGACACTATCAGCTTGAGACTTCAGCTTCCAAGTGCCTCCCACATCAGACAGAGCACTCAAAAACAGCTTCTCCAAACAGGACCATCACCAGGCAGCTTTAAGGCATTTCCTTTGCAGATCTCACAAGACATAGTTTTAACGTCAGCAGAGGCCCTCCTACTGACAAGCCACTTCTCTACATTAGAGGCAGGTTTGGGATGGCATACCCCAAAATACAACGTCTATTACTTAGAAAAACCTTCTGCCTGGCCACCATCAGATGAAGGATGTGTCGCAGCCCTGTGTTCTTATCTGAGTGAGGAGCTGATACATCCGTTCAGATGGAGCACACAAAAACTCTACCCATGTATATCACCCTGCTGCTCACCTCGGTATTCAGCTACCACACTGCAGAACAACTGCTATCGGCTGTGAAGCATAAGACAGCAAATATTTAGTTCCTTTATTGCAAAGTGATTGATTTGGGGCCATTCGCAAAGGCTTTCATTAAATAAAATACTACCCTCACAACAGATGAGGTTTCTTGCTTATGAGACATACTGCTCACACCCAACGTGAATTTTGTGCACAGCAATATGCATTTGGAGATGTCATGACATGCTAACATTTAAATAACTTTAATCAAACACAAACAGCCAAAATGCTGCCTCAAGTTCTACCAGACCAAGTAGTTCCCTAGGTACAAAACTAAAAGCCTCAGCTCGCAGTGAGCAGCACACATACAATAGCTTTATTTCAAACGCATAATGCTATAACCAAGTTTTCCATATTAAAGAAATCTGATTCAAATTTCTTCCGTAATGGGCCTTGTGTTGTTCCAGTTGCATTCTTGTCTATGTATTTTCAACCAAGTTATATGGACTTCAAGCCATGATTTTTTCAGTAATTCATAATTTTCTGCATGCCTCGATATCTCCCAAGTCATAACGACAGGCATGTAATTGTAAAATAAAGACTTTCTAATTGTTAGATAAAAAAAAAGTATATGGAATATTGTATGGTGTGTTTACTTACACAGATTTGTAATACTTGTATCCCAATAAACAGCTTGCTATCTTCTAAATATCATTCCAGATCTCTGCTGTATTTACTTTCCCAAAAGTGTACCTACGATATGAGACTGGCTGTTTTGAAACAGTTGAGCACCATGCTTAGGTTGAAACACTATTCCACCATCACAGATCAAACTTACATTAAAACTTGCATCCAAGCAGCTTCCCGAGCAGATGAAGGAAAGGCTACACCACCAGTTTTCAAGCAGGGAACCAAGGACTGTCTAAAGAACACACTCCCTGTACAGTGACCAAGGGCATGAACTCAGTGTTTCACAGATTGCTCACCACGCCGTGGATGGCAGTTCACTCTCCTCTAAAAAGAGTGCAAAGTTCCAGGGCACAGCCCGTGCAGGCACACTGTGTGCTGCTGCCAAAAGGCCGAGACCCTGTTCCCCTTCTCCGGTCCCCACCACCACATCCTCTGCACTTCCACCCATATGCTCTCCTCTATTTATTTTGTGAGGGCTCTGGATGCTTGTCAAATCTCTTGGTGAGCCAATTCAGTTCGCTCTCCTGGCAAAAAAATAATCCAGCAAAACCCAAAACATAAAATAACCCTAACATAGCTTTCTGCTGGGTTAGCAAGCTGAAGGAGCTTAGAAAAGGGATCCAGCAAGAACCCAAGCTGGCAAACAGAAAAGGCAGAACTCCTCGCTGGGCAAGAGAGGGAGGGGGAGCAAACTTCCCCCATTCAGCAGCAGAGCTGTTGGATGCACTCAGCTGTCTCGTGTAACTTCACCCGGAGTAACCTCGCTCGCAGGGTGCAGTTCTGCAATAGTTTCAAGCTGACTTCAGCTGGCAGAGCTTCAGTGCAGCCTCCCCATCCCCTTCTGCACTGGTGCTAACCTGACCCCTCAGTCGCACAGTTCAGGCAGAAGCCAGCAGAAAACTCTTACGTCCAAAAACGATCTGCACTTGCGTTTGCCACGGTACCCTCCTGTGTAGCTGACTACTGGCATGGGATAGAACAGAGGCAAGAGCAATGGCGGGAGGGAGAGCAGGGCTGTGGCAGCAGCACATCAGGCCAGTCTGAATTGCCTTGGAACCGTATCACTAGCGTGCACCAAAAACCTGCACAAAGTTGTGCAAAGAATATACAGTGCGTCACAAACACCCATTCCAGCTTAACACTCAGATTTCCATATAGGAGCAAACCCTGAGGTGGATATTAGAAGAAATGCACAACAAAGCGAGTTTGCGGCAGGCTTAGAACCTGACTTTCACCCTACAAGTACTCTTGTTCCCTATTAACCTCCAGGCCATCTTGAACCCCCACAGCCTTGAAATTCATCAAACTGCAAGAGAACTTTGAATCGGAAAGCCAGGCTCCTCTACAGTCAAGCAGAGCTGACTTAACTTGATCAAGCAGGCGCCGTTTCTTCAAAGGTTCACTTTGGCTCTATTTATACAGGAAGCTTCCAGATCTTTGCTGTGGCAAAAGTTAATCTACAGCCACATTACTGAAAGCATTCTTGCAGCATGATTATAAGTTATTCCAACGTAATGCCACCAGAACACAGGAAATAAATTGTTTTAGTGTCTTTGGTTAAAGGCCACATGAATGCAAAAGGCTCCCACATACTTCCAGGTATCTATAAACTGATACTGTAACTCAGGTTGAGACATGGTAACTATTTTAAGGGCTCCACGCTGAACCCTAAGGGCACTTCAGTTTCCTAAATCACTGGTTCTCAAATTTTTCCCAGTGTATTCCTTCCTGCCTACAAGCAAGGACACATTTTCACCTCCTCGCTTTCTCCCATAAAAAACATTTGAGAATTGCTTGTCGAGAGCAGCTTCCATACCAGCATCCTGAAGGGGCACCAGAACTAGAGCACAACCAAGAACATTGCCAGGAAGATGTAATTTGCGCAGTGGCACAGCTAAGAAATAGGGCTACACTGAAAAACACTCCTGTGTTCCCATTCTCTGTACTACCTGGAGCTGTGACGAGAAGTCTCAGCCTTCCCAGTCCCATCCCCCTACTAGCTATCACCTCTCTGCTCCCAGAAGCAAGCTGGGTCTTTCCCTCCTCCAGTACGAGCAACCGTCTTATGTGGGCTTCCTTATCCAAACATTTCCATGCCACACAACCCTCAAAAATCCTCCGGTCACTTATTTTCATGATTCAATGTCTATGCAAAGCCAAGAGACTGTATTATCTGACACTGACAAACGAAACCTCCAAGCTGCATCCGACTTGTTTTTTCCTTCACTGAATCACCATCAGCAGGCATGTTCTGTTAAAAACTGATGGCAGGGTCTCACATTCCTTCTCTATCAATGACTTCCATTTCAAACTGCTCATTCTGAAGTCAAGAAGATTCTTCTCAGTATCAGAACTTGAAACTTTTTTCTGGGCTCCTAGCACAGTCACTGAAAAAGTTTTGTTCTGTAAATCAACAAGGCTGCAGAAGCAAACCCTGGTATGAGCTCCGTAAGGACAACAGGAATAAGCCTGAGTCACTAAATGAGCAGCTACCAAATCCAGACAATGTCTTCTTGTCAATGTGCATGATTGCAATTGTAATCATGTTCTAAATACGAACACATCAAAAGCACCGTGACCTTTCTACTCTGAAATTACTGCGAAATATTTCAGGGCTTAAGCATTTTGGTTTTAAAACTAACTCACATTCAGTCTCAAAAGGCTGCTTGTAAGTGAAAAAAAAAAAAACAACCAACCAAAAAAACTAAGCTCCTTTAGAACAGGATGAATAAGCAAAAAAGTTTGCTGCCTTGAAAACCTGTGCAGATCTGGCTGCTTGGGATACCTCCACTCTGCTAAACTTAGCCCTTCCATGACCCTCGGGAAGGAATGCAAGACCTGTCTACGTTATCAAGTTTATAAGGATTAAAGTCTAGCATAAACAACAGATCACTTCTAAATTTCACTCTAAGAGCCAAATTCCTGACTATTTCTCAATGCCACTCATTTGTGTTCCTCTCTCTTCGTTCCTCTCTGAATGTGGGACTATTAGATTCCTGACCACAAAAGAAATTACTTCTCCTGCTCACTAAAAGCTTGCCACTCAAACTGCTGACAAGCCCTCCCACATTCTTCCACCTTGAAGTCTGAGCACATCAGTGCACTTTTCTGAATATTTCCCATATTGCTCATTAAAGTAATTGGGGTTTGTGTGTTTGGTAGGAGGAAAATAAAACTCACCAAGACAGCTTTTCTTTCCCAAATTTATTATTCAAAAATATAATTTGCTTGCTCTACTGTTTAAACATTTAAATTAGACTTAAGGATCAGAAAGTTGCAGATTTACAATTTAAACAGCATTGCTGACTCTCCTATAGGGCTTGTGGCAACAACAGCTAATGTTGGGGCTATTATTCTCTGCAGATTTCTTCTTTCTGGGCTACAGCTTTTCAAGTTCAGACTCATCAGTTGAAGTGAGGGAAAAATCCCTTTAGCTATTTTTGGTAGGGGAAAATAATACTTCACCACTAGCTCAGGCAGGGTGGAAAGGGGACGATGAACAAGAACCTCCTGATTTGTCGTGCAGATCATTCTCTGAGACAAAGAGCATCTTTACTAATTATAGAAGAAAAAAAAAATTTAAACTAGGAGCCGTTGGAAAACTGTTTCTCAGCATGCTCAGTGGGCATTAGCTGCGATTTCAGCAGCTTAGCAAGTCCCACCCCTGTGTGAGCGCAGCGGGGAGGCCAGGAGCCCTGCACATTCTCCCCACTCAGCAGGGCTGGGGGCCGCTGCTCGGCTGATTTGCTACAGGAATACTGGAAAATTGCCACCAAAATAGCAAACCCTGGGAGAAATAAAAAAAAAAAAAAAGAAACCCCCAACAACTTTAATATGGAATTAAGAAAAGAGGAAAAAGTGGGAAAAAATCTCAGCTCCCACAGCTTCAAGCTGTTGAACTGTTACTGCATTAGGGGTCTGGGGCTTTTTCCATGATCAAAATAAGCAAAAGGTTTAGGCTAAGCCAGATTTATACAAAACTGCCTGTAACAATAAGTGCAAACTTACTGTGTGCTAACTCCTGCCACAAGTCGATTCTGGAAGCCAAAGACCAGCTGTAGAATCTGTAACAGTTTTAACATCCATAGCTATTTTTACTTTAATTTGAAAGGAGAAAAAAATGAAACAGACAAGTAAAACATAACAAAGTTTTTATTTTAAAAATCAAAGAGCAGCTTAACTTTCATAGGGGCAATTGAAACTTAGTATCTCACATGCTATACACTTAAGCACACATTCAAGGCTTTCAGCTCAAGGACTGCAGCTACATCTTGTACACATAAAATCAAATTTGCCTATTGCAGCCTTTCTCACGTACAGCACACAACACAAGATTTCACTGGCAAGATTTCAGAGTTACATACACAGGCAGCACCAGAGTAAGAACACAAATGTGCATCTGTAATACAGTAACATTGCCATGAGAACAATGATTTTTAAATTTTCAAGCCTCTGAATACTCATTACATCTGTTTTACTATTGCCAGAATAGGCAGACACATTCTTATCTCATCACATCATTGAAAACAAGTTTGTAAAAGTCCAATCATCCAAAATGAGAGAAAGAATAGACCAGTCAGAATAATAAATTATATGGCTGGGACATCACACATGTAGTTTTCCCTTGCATGGTGCACACCTGGAAGTTTGAATTAAAAACCCTTGTGTTACTTCAGGGAACACACAGAATCCAGCAGTTGCTGGATTTTTTCAGCTCCCACCCCTGAAAACAAACACACGCTTTTGCACATTTCAAGATGCCAGTTCAATAGCACCTCTTTCCTATGGGTTTTTTTCAATTCTGGTCTATTACTTTTCAGAATAAGATCTGGCTGTAACTGAGCATTCTTCCAAAAAAGGGGATTTAAACGTATGTGGGATTTCACCGCCCCACCTTGGAGTGTGGAAATCTCAGACAGCATTAGCCAAGGAATATTACTTTCAGGTCACTTGGGATATGATTCTAAAATGAAAAGCCAGGGCCTTGCCAGAGCAGTGCCAGTTATCCAACAGGATGCGAGGAGGCAGCAGACTAATTCCCCATTATAACATCCAGAGAGACAGTAAACAACGTACAGAGAGACTGTAAACAAAGACTAAAGGGACATGAAGATCACTTGTCGTATTTTATTAAACTGAGGAGCTAGTTTTCATACTCACAAAACCCTAAGTTCACTATTGTTGCTGTGTCACTCTGTGCCAGGTAGCAGATACCATGTTCAGCCCCAGTGAGGGATGCATTTTAAGTGGGTTGGAAGTTCCTCATCCCACCTTCTGAAACAACTTGGGTGCTACAGATGCTCACATATAAAAGCCACTCAGAGTTTGGCATCCACTGCATGATTGCTGCCAGTCAAGTGGATTTAAGGGCATATTTTAATCTCTCTCACATTACTCTAGTTCTGGAATTCTTGCTTCAAGCTCACAGCATTCTGAGTTGGAAAACTCAGGCCAGAGCAAAGGGCTCTCTTAGTTTACAAAGATGGTAGTTGTTTTCTAATGCTGATAGATTCCCGTTTCCCAAACTGCATACCTCAACTAAGAGTTTCATCTTTAATAAATGCACTGGAATATGCTGATAGCTCCAACTGGAGAGCACAGTATCATACAGACAGCAGCCAGTGCCAAATGGTTAGTTAAGCAGATAAGAGAGGCACTCATTCTTCCTTCATAAAAAAGAAAAAAAAAAAAAGGAGCTATTGCAGTCAAGTAGACAGAGTGTGGATAGAAGCTGGCAGAATCTACAATACACAGTCACGTCAAAAATGGCCTCCTGCAAACTGTTCCTTCAGCACGCATTTGAGTCAACTGAAAGGGAGGAATCTTTCCCATTATTCACAGGAGGTTTCACCTCCCTGTTCCACAGCACAGCAGCATTTGCTATACATTTTGCCATACAGCCGCCTAAGAAGCAGCAGAGGATAAATTTTACTCTGCAGCAGAGGGCAACTCGTCTCCTCGCTTTCTGTTTCCAGTCCCAAAGTTGAGCCAGGCCTTTATTTTGACTGTTCCCTGGTCTGTGAATGGAAAATCCCTCCTCAGCACTAGCAGGCTGGTGTCTGCTGCACACACCCACTGCACACAGCAGAAATTCCAGTCAATAAGGCAAGTGGGGCCCAGGCGATGGAAGGGGAGGAAGGAGACATACAAACAATAAGAAAAGCATCTGGCTCTGTTACTGGCTGGAAAGGAGACTGGAGTTCAAAAGGGACTCGACTGCAGCCTTCACTGAACAGGAAGATCATATCAATTCTCACTGTCCTACTTTTCACACAGACCAAAATATCTGGAAAGGGTAACTCGGGGTTTCCAGCCCACGCTTCAGTGCAATTCCATTAGCTCAAAAACAGCGATGAAACCCACCTTCTAGGTTTTTGTCCCATGGGACCAAAACACACCCCTGCTTCTACTTTTCAGGCCCTTTCCACAGGTCGAAAGCAAAGGCCTTTGCTGAACGTGAGCCAGCCGTCTCTCCCCCACCACACTAATGGAGGCTGCTCTGCTGTCCTTCCCTGGAGATAGCAGCCAAGTCTACTGAAGCTTCTCTCATAGCAACCAGAGCTCCAGAGCCAACAGCAGCTGCTGTCACTGCCTTCAACGCTTACCCACAGGATCCAGAGGAAAGCAACACCCTCCTCCCTGCACCTTCAGAGCAAAGAAACCAGAAGGCTGGTGACAAAATGACTTCCTGGGTCAACCACAGGAAGAAAGGAAAAGAAAAAAAAAAGAATCCTAGTATTTCCTATATGAGTGAAAAGGGGAATCTCCTGTTTCTGCTGAAGAAATGGGAAATCCTTTTCTGGCTTCACCTTCTGGCAGTAACATCCCCGTCAAGGCGAGGGGCAACCGCCCCAACCCCACCACGCGCCCACACGCCAGGGGACACGCATGGCGAGTTCCTCGAAGCCCAGGTGCCCCCTTCACCCTGAGGGAGGCATGGGACCCCCACCCCTCGCCCCCCCCCCCCCGTTACAACCACGGCCAGAGCCCCCCACCCCCAAAATCCCACCGGGGATCTCGGTGTGGGGCAGGGGAGACGGCAGGGAAGGGGCTGTAACCCCCTTTCCTCGGCCCTTCTTCCCATTTCCCCGCTCCCCCAGCCTCGCACCTCGCCTCCCTCCCCGCCCCCGCCCGAGCAGGCGGTGAACTCCGGTCACCGGCACCCAAGGACGAGCCGCCGGTGACCTTGCCGGTGCCGGGATCCCACCCCGCGGCGGCCACGCGTGACGGGCGGGAGAAGCGGGGCTCGGGGGGAGGCGTCGTGCGGGCACCATGAGTGAGCAGAAAATGCAGGTCAAACACCGCCCCCCGAGCCCCGGCGGCTGCCCCGGCCCGGGCGGCGACCCCGGCCCCCCCGGGACAACGCGGAGAGAGGAGGAGGGACCCGGGCTGCAGCGGGGATGCCCCGGCGCTCGCCTCCACCGACAAAGCCCCGCGGCCCCGCACCGGCCCCGGGAGCGCCATGATGGCCCGGTCGGGTCCGGCCTCCCGGGCCGCTGCGAGCGCCTCGAGGGGACCCCGAGGAACGGCGAAACGGAGCCCGGGGCACCGGGGCTGGGCAGAACCCGGCCCCCCCCTGCCCCCCGGGGCAGCCTAGGACCCCGAGGAACGGCGGAACGGAGGTCCCCTCCTCGGGGAACCCGAGACCCCGGGGCTGGGTAGAAAGGAGCCCCCCCCCCCCCCCTTTCCCGGGAGCCTGGGACCCCCACGGAACGGCGGAACGGAGCCCCCAACGCAGAGTCCGGGATCCCGGGCCAGGCAGCACGGAGCCCCCCAGCGCGAAGCCCGAGACCCCAAGGAACGGCAGGACGGAGCCCTCCTCCCCAGGGGAGCTTAGAACCCCAAGGAACGGCGGAACGGAGCCCCGCAACGCGGAGCCCGGGACCCGGGAGGAACGGAGCCACCCCTGGGGGAGACGGGGACTCCAAGGAATGGCAGAACAGAGCTCCCAGCCCAGCGGAGCCCCCCAAAGCGGAGACCGGGCCCCCGATCCTGGGCAGAACGGAGCCCCCTCCAGCCTCCCCGGCATCCCCCTCCCACCACCTCTGCCGGCGCCTACCTGGCCGGCCCGTTCCCCGGGCCCCCGCGCGGCACTAGGCCCGGCTCAGCGCCACGGCGTCTCCTGGGCAGCCGGCGGGAGCGAGTCCTCGGCGGCGGCGGCTCCGGCCCCTCCCCCTGGCAGCGGCGGCGGCTTCTCCCCAGGCCGGGCGGAAGCGGCGCTGGGCGCACGGGGATCCCCGGCGCCGGCGCCAGGGGCGCCCCGGCCACGCCCCCGCCCCTCCGCGCGCGCCGTGGGCTGCCAGGGCGCCCCGCCCCCGCTCCCCATTGGCTGCCTCTTCGCGAGGCCCCGCCCACCGCCCCTTCTCATTGGCCGCCGCGCGCCCGCCCCGCCGCTCGCCCCACGGCCCCGGCCTCCCATTGGCGCGCGGAGCTGCCAGTCAGCGAGGAGGCGGCGGGAAACGGTGCGGGGTACGGGGGGAGGAGGAGGCCGCGGTGCAGCCGGGCGGGCTGCGACAGCGCCTGCCGGCCGCGCTACGTGCCGAGAGGCGGGGCTCGTCCCCGCCCCCGCCGAGGGGCCGCTCTCCGCGGGGTAACTCCCGCGTCGGGACACGTGGCAGAAAGAAGGGGCGGGGCGGGCGGCCGGGATTCCTGAGCGGCAGCTGCGCAAGCGCAGGGCGGGGAAGGGGATGTTGGGGGGGAACACGACGCGTGACGCATGCGCGCAGAAGGGAGGGGAGGGGGGGACCGCGGCGCGCGCGGGACGTGGAAGGGCGGGGTGCGCATGCGCAGCTGGCGCGCGGGGCCTGCGGCTCGGCACGTCCGCGCCGGGCGGGGGCGGGGGGAGAGCGAGGTGGGGGAGGGAGCGCGCCGGGGGTCCGGGAGGGCGGGCAAGGCGGCTCCAGCCTCCTCCTCCTCCTCCTCCTTCTTCTCCTCAGGCCTCACGGAGCGCGGGTGCTGAGCCGCGGCGCTGCTCCGCTCACTGGGAGGGCACCATGCCGGGGATGGCGCGCGAGCAGCCGCAGGAGCCGCCGCCATCTTTGACGCCGCCCCCCCCTTCGCCTCAGGCCGCCATCCCGGGGGGAAGGAGGGCAGCAGCTCCGGGCTCGGTCACGGGGCGGCGAGCCAGGCGTGCTGCAGGCAGCGGGAGGCCGTGGCCCGGCGCTCGGGAGCGTAGTGAAGCGCGGGCAGGAGGAAGGAGGTGAAGGCGGCGAGGTCGTGCTTTGTCCAGCCGTGTCTGTCCGCCAGGACGCTGTGGAGGCTGCGGGGGGAGAGGCGGGAGAGCCGCAGGAGAGCGCCTGGCAAAGAGAGCGTAAGCACAGAGCCTTCGTTATGCTTGCGAGACGGGGAGGCGACCGCTCCTCCCGTCATACGAATCATCCAAAGCATCCTGAAGGATCTCTTCCTTCGCCTTAGAATCTTGCTCTCTGTAAGCTTCACCTGCGCTGCCCTTTCCAGGTTTGGCTCCTGGGCATTTCTCAGATATCGTCTTTCCAAGCTAATGTTTGGTGTCTCCTTGTCGCTGAGTACTTCTTAGATGGGAATGTGCCAAGAGTGAATGAAGTGATCCCCGAACAGACATGCCCAAACCATTGCTGGTTGTTCCCTTTGCCTATCCGCTGCAATCCAGAATGCACTTGGCCATTTCAGTGCCGTAATGCACGAGATACTGGTGTTTAATTTGCTTTGTGTCTGCTAGATCTGTGAGGCCTGGAAGATTCCCATTATTGACTGAGAAGGTGTCCTTGCACCCACAAGTACATGGTGTAAATGTAGTGATTCAGGTCATAGAATGGTTGGGGTTGGAAGGGACCTTAAAGATTGTGTAATTCCAACCTCTCTGTGATGGGCAGGGATACCTCCCGCTAGATCAGGCTGCCCAAGGCCCCATGCAACCTGACCTTGAACGCTTCCAGGGATGGGGTGGCCACAACTTCCCTGGGCAACCTGCTCTAGTACCTCACCACCCTCATCATGAAGAAATTCTTCCTTATATCTAGTCTAAATCTGCCCCTCTCCTATCTACACCCATTGCCCCTCATCACATCACTACATGCCTTTGTTAAAAGTCCCTCCCAAAGGGAGGGACCCAAAGTCTTGTACCCCCTTCAGGTACACAGTTTGGTTCACAAGGAGAACTAATATGGAACAAGAACTAGTTTTGACTTGTTTTTTTTGAGCACCATAGAAGGAAAAAGCATGAGCAAAGGATCTGAATGTGGAGGGAGGTGCTTGTTGAACTGCAGCATGGGTGTAGCGCTTAACATTGAATGAACTGTGGGTAGGCTTGAGGCTGTATGGGTGGTGAATGAGAAAGCAGAGAAAGGATAGTAGACTAAGTTGCAGAAGGATGGAGTCGTATGTTGCCTTGAAGTCTAAGACAAGGATTTCAAGCCTACTTGGTCAAAGGGAAAGGAAAAGGCGAACATAAAACGAGACTTTACAGCTTGGTCAGAAGACTAAATATAGCAGCCACATTGGAAGGATGAAAGGATATGAGTCCCGTTCTTGATCATCATTGTTCTCTGCCAGTGAACGGGTGAAACCCAGCCAGTTACGCACTCTTCAGCCTTCCTGGCAAGTAGCTATTTCCTGTCTGTATTTCCATTCTCTCCAAATCCAAAAGAGAAAGAATGGAAATGTTTTCCCTGGTGGGTGTTTATGACCGTTTCTCAGGATTTTGCATTCATCCTTGGAATGCTCCTGGATTGCAGACCTAGGCAGGGCAGGGGGCGTTACTGGGTTTTATGAAATCGCCACTTGTGTTCTGGCCCTGCTCATAGCCTGTGTTGTGTAACATAACTTCTGGGGGTTTTCAGTGTGGACTGAGTAGGAACTTACCAGAGATCCACAGTGGTTTTCAGATTAAACTTCCTTACTCCGATTCTTACCTGGCCTGCTGAAAAATTTTGTTGACTTGTTCCAGGAGAAAGCAATTTTAGGAGGAATTCTTCCCAGGAGTTCAATAATACGAGCAACGTGATCTAGGCAGAGAGAAAACAGATCTAGATATGAAGATTGTGATGGTCCTGTCAGTGAAGTGAATAAAACTGATGGAGTCTTACCATCATCTCTGGAGAAATATTTCCCAGGTTGAGGATCAAATAGACGCTCCCCAGTTGCCATTTCAAATGCCTAGAAATGGAGGAGCACTGTTAACTCACTAACTTACCTGGAGTTTTTTTCCCCCTTAACTGATAGTACCAGTTTCCCTTGCTATCACATAAAACTGATCCTCAAACATGGAAATATTCACACTGCTTTGATCCGTGCCGTGGTGGAACAGCACTTTTTGAAAAGCAGTGTGCGCCCAATTCGGTCAAGTCTATGAGTTAACCTACATCGAATGTGAATTACTTTACAGTGTAAAATCTAAGGGTGAATTTTACCGGCAGCGTGCTTCCAATCCCAGGTGAGAGAGCGCAGCCAGCCCCTTTCTGCTGTCAGCACAGAAGCCTTGCTCCCCATGCAGGAGGAAGGGGTGGGTGCTGAGGATACACTGCCCCTGGCCTCTTGGCATCAATCACTACCCATGCATGTGCGGCATTGTCCCTTGTCCTACCAGACAGCCTGTGCTCCAGATATCCACAGGAGTGCCATAGTCTAATCCAAGAAGCACTTCTAGGGCACGGTATGGCTGGGTCTGTATCTCCTTGGAAAAAGGCTTGTACTGAAACAGAAACAAACTCTCGTTGGATACTGTCCACAAATGAGTAACAGCAATGCTTGTGGTCACAAGTTTCCTGCACAGCAAGGAGGACACTGGGGGGCAGAACTGAATCCGTGTCCTGGACACCACGTGGCATGGCAGGCACATTCTCAGCCCCGCTGACAGCAGGACGAACTTGTCTCTCAACATTTCACACTGAACAAGGTCTTGGATTTCTGATTGTAGGGGCTAACTGCAAGCTAAAGAAACACCCGAAGCTGATAGTGTCTCCAGATGTTCAGTGGCCAGCTCTGAGCTGGGGCTGCTGAATATAACCCCCCCTAAAATTGGAATCTCTTCAGCATGTTGAAACAGCAATTCAGCTGTAAAAGGATAGGCACATAGGATAGGATGGAAAAAAGCACATGGCATTGTGCATCATCATGGGATTGAGATTCTGAGCAAACTCACTGTCCAGCATGCGCTGCCCAGATCCGCAACTTTCACTTCTATGCTCATTAAATCAGATTCTTCCAATTGATTGCCAAGATCACCTCCTAGGTGGAAAGGACAGAGAGAAATCAGATCTTTCCAAACCAATAGGTGTGTATCACTTCAGTAGTGGGAGGTATGCCCGCCTTTAAAATTTTTCAGCCTAAAAGGTCCTAAAATGCTTTTTATCATCAATAAAACGCCACCTCTGTTTTCTGTTTTCATATGGCCCCAGAAAAGAGTAATTTTGGTTTACTGTTTTACAGTCAGCTGTCAGTCTATGCCTACAGTCTATGCTTTTCTGCTCCAAGCAAAAGACTTTGTCACTAATCTAGCATTCCCGGATTGCCCCAGAGTTTGAAAGACAGAACAGCACCGTCATGGGAGAAATTCTCATGGGAAGACATTGCGAGGATAATACAAAGGGTGTAATTGCTGGGAGATGAGCTGATCTCTTGAGAAACTCTCTAGCCTTATGTCTTATTTGATATTCACATCATTCTCTACAAATAAATTATGTCTCAAGGGCCTTGAAGTTCAGCAGTACCTAGGCATCTCCCACAAACCTCAGAAACAGAGGAAGTAAAGAGCAGAAGCATCATACAGTTTTCTGATCAAACCATTTTGTATGTAAACCTTTCAGTGGCTGAAAACACCAGACCTAAGGGAACTAGTCTGTGCCTAGAGCTCTAAGAATGAGCTCTGAGGCCGTGGTGGGGCTGTTAACAGATGCCCATGATCTGTTTGTCCTCCATACAAACCTATTTAAGGCCACGTTTCTGTAGGTGCCTTGAGTAGCTGCTCAGCCTGATGTTTGTGTTAAGCAGAGACAGGAGAGGCCTCTTAGCAGCGTCAGCTGGCTGTACTGTTCCATACTGACTGTTGCAGGAGATGGGAACCTTTCCTAAAACATCTGTACATGCTGTCTCTCCGTTTCTCTCCTGGAAACAAACATGCAAGTCCCCTTTCTTGTTAAAAAAAACCCTGGAGTGCTCACCTGGTCCCGTTACCTTCAAATCTGTTCTCTGGCTGCAGTTGAGCACATCAGGCAGAAGCCTTTGGAGGCTTTTGTCACGTCCATACAGCAAGATGTTCTCTGGTTTGATGTCCGTGTGGATAATGCAGCAGCGCTTGTGCAGAAAGTGCAGCCCTGCCAGCACCTGGACGAGCAGGCAGCAAGTCACATCAGCAACACAAGGGTCCCCACTGCCTCCCCGCCCCAGAAGCTGTCAGAGCACTCAGGCACAGTGGGTATGCAAGTCATGGATGTCCTGGTATTGGAGAAAGGGGGCACTAATGATGACTGCAATAAATTGTTTCTGTGTACTGAGTTCCTGGTACTAAGCTGGAAGTGCAGCCAGCAGAGCGGTGGCTCTGGGGTGTTGGGGTGGCTCTGGAGGAGTTCTGTGGTGAATGAGTTTCATCACACAACACAGCAGGAGGAGCATGTGCCAGAGCACCACATGCCTACCATGCTGAGCGACAGGGCCTGAGGACCTCAGTGGCAAACAGGCTGTTTGGGGCGTGACATGGCACAAGACAGCATGAAAATCACAGAATCACTAGGTTGAAAAAGACCCACTGGATCAGCGAGTCCAACCATATGTGGTTGTTGGCGTGGATGGGCAAGTCCAAAGAGATTGAAAGAAGACAGGACTACAAGGAAGCATTACAATCCCAATGCTGAACTTTCTTCTGAGAAAACACTCCTGTTCATATGGCTGTTATGTCCTCAGACCACTGTGCCTTCCTGCTGATACGGCATCATCACTCCAGTGGAAGCTGGGGCTGGTTATGAAGTGATGTGTCACAGGGCAGGAGTAGTCCCATCAAACAAGGGAAAAAAAGGAGATGCAGCATAACCCAGACAGGAGGAGGGAGAAAACATAAGTGTGTGTGTGTGTGTAGACTTAAGGGCAGTATAGGAGAGCCATGTAGGGAAAGAACAGCTTATGATGGAGCAGGGAGAGTCTGGCCTGTCACAGAGGAGAGATAAACAATGTCTACCAGAGAGAAACAGTTGCTATCAGAAATCAGCAACAGCAAAAAGGCTATGAGAGATTTATATATTTTTTAAACACTCTGGTCAGTCATAAAGGGCTGGCAAATATTCTCTATATTATCAAATTCTATTCTTGGATGAACACCAGCCCCGGGGAAATACCAACCTTAAATGGTAACTGTGAAACACGGGAAAAGATTTAAATAGCAAAACTGGAATGAATCAGAAGGAAATGCTGCCCCAGCACTGATCTGAGGAGGAAAAAGATTCTGCAATTTTGCAATTAAAGTAGATAAGGGAATGGATCAAGCAAAAGGCCTGGGTGTGAAATGGGGTACAGGGATTAATGTGACTATATTTTTGTGTGATTTATTCAAGTGTTGGTGGAACTTCTTTAGAGGAAGAAGAGGCTGTTCCAGGAAATATGATGAAGGAGGAAGCATTTTTCTTCCTTAGTATCCCTAGAAAGGCAAGAATCAGGGTAGCAAATCTTAATCTTGGCAAGTGCGCAGATTTCTGATAAATCTCAGCCTGAGAGGCAAAATGTAATTGTAACTATTCTGAGGCCTCCTTCAGGTTTCCCATTCCTTAGCTATTCCCAGCCAACGCATAAGAAACTCAGTTTCACAATCTGTTTGATCAGCACACCACATCCTTACAGGGGATGAAGAAACAGTTGGCTCTAAGCAGGAAAACCTCAGTTTGGGTGGAGGACCAGCCAACCGAACTAGCAATTTAGAAAGCCCTAGAAGGACATCGGCACTGTGGCAGACCTCGAGCAGCCTTTGGTGGCACCATGCAGGAAGCTGCAGGCCAGCCCCAGGGCCCTGCTGGACAGGGGGAGATGCTGAGATGAATGCCAGCAGGCTGGCATCGCTGCCAGAGGGAAATTCCCAGGGCAGCGGGAAGGCAGAGAGAGACATGGTTTGCTTACAAGAAGTGTACCTCTGGCAGGCTGCTTGTTCCTGTGCTACTCCTAGGAGCAGCAGAACTGCTGGAGTATTCAATGGTGACTGACATGGGAACAGCAGTGCCACCTCTGAAGCCCTGGTGCAGGTCTGCAAGCCACTGACTCTTCATGGTGGTGGTCCTGACTCCTTCCCAAACCTGCAGGCTTGGACAGGAACACACAGTGCTCCTGTATTAACGGGAACATGATGGCTTCCTGCTCTGCATTTTTTTTAATGTTTTCTCTCCTCCTACTCAAAAGAAATAGTTACCATTTTCCTTAAAGAAAAATGTATGCCTTGAACACTCAATTCCATATCGTCCCTTTCTTTACAGGTGCAGTCACAGAGTTGATGGCAGAGGACCCCAGGATGCAGACTACGGCCTGTCCCAGCCAACAGTGCCCAGGTGCCCTCTTCACCCAGTTCCAGGTAAGTTCTCACCTGCTGTAAAGACTTTTTCACAAAAGGCAAAGGCAGTCCCTGGGCTGTGTAGTTATTCATCAGACATCGCAGGGAAGGACCCAGCGCCTCAAATACCAAGCACATATGTGGGAAAGAGTCAGGGTTTCAGTAACAGAGAGAAGATGCTGCCACCAGCCTTTTGCCCTTCACCAGAGAAGCCAAAGATCCCCTCACTCAACGTCGCCCCTTCAGCCACTCCCATGTGCCCCAGTCCAGCTACTGCGCTGCTTATCCCCCTCATGGAAGCACAGTGCTGGGTTTTACACCATGCTGTGACTCTCCAAGGCAGGCCCAGGCTTTGCCGACCCAGAGCTGCAGCACTCCCAGAAGAAGGATATGGAAGCCGTTCTCTCCAATCATTCTGAAGTCATCTAACAAACAGACGATATTTTCTCCTGCTCGGTCCTTCTTCTTCATACCGCTCACCTGAGGGGGAGGATTCCAGGAAAGGTGCAATTATAGGCATATGCACAAGGACAACTTGCACCCGTTTTATCCGATTCTACAGACTTTCTCTTCCAGGAATTGGCACTTCATGACAAATGCAATGAAAACAGCATCAGGAAACCTAAACTCCAAACATACAAGCAGAGTCTGTTACCAAGGAATGAGTTTCTTTATGTTGTCTTGCTCTTGACCAGGTAGGACCATGACGTTTGAATAACTCGAACCGATCCTGCTAATTGTGTCTAGCAAGCTTTCTGCTGGTTATTCTATCCCACGCAGACCCAAAAAGTGCTCCTGCTTGTGCTGGAAGGGGATTCCCCCAAGATCACAGCTTCCTGCTCCCAGCAGCAATGGCTATCCATTCCCTTTGCCCTTCTGCAGCCCCTGCTCCTTGTCCTAGGGCAGAACTGGCTATGTTCTGCTGAATGGAAGGTGTGTCTTTCAGGGAGAATTACTAATAAACTAAGAGTAATGCTGACACCATACATGGGATTGTGCTGACGTGTAGAAAAGCAGCTCTCTGAGTACATTAAATTAGTGCCACTTGTTAGTATCTCTTGCTCATGTCCCTTTGGACAGGGCCTACGGATTTACAGGTGCAAACTAAACCTTTCTCAAACCTGTTGGAGAAAGGCCTTGGAGTAATTTGAAATGCAAAATGTAATGGCTTTTACTCTTCTAAAGCTGACGTAACTTTGTATTTAGGCAGACTCCAAGATTTGTAACCATGAGCTTTCAAGAACTAGCAGGTCAAGCCACCTTCAAAGGCAGCTACCTGAGACCCAGATACAGGCATCTAATTACTACATCCATTAGTGAAAACAAGAGAAAGCTTTCTTACTTCAGAGATTTATTGTAAATTTGTTACATCCTGCACGGGTTTTTTGCAGATATTTCCTTTTACTTCAGTATTAGTGTTGTCGTGGAGCAATGCCCTCTGAGCTGGGAACAACACAGATACAGTGGGCATACTCCCATCTCCTGCTTAGGAACAATATTACCACTTTTTTTTTCAGTTGGTTTTCCACCTTATCTTTCTGCAGGTTCCTCCTGCTTACTGGATTTTGGTCTCATCTGAAAAAAAAAGGCTGACAGGGCAAGTGGGACACAGACACCTGTCCCAGGAAGGTGCCCATTTTAGAGGCCACTGCTGAGCCAGGGTGGTTTCTTTGAATTCCCTAACTTTTTGGGTTTTTTTTCCTGTTCCCCACCTAGCTTCTCAGACTGAAGGGAGAAGGGATGATGAGCCCAATATACAGACCCGAATTCAGTTGGCCATCACCGAGGAGCAGAGTACAGAGCCCCAGAATATACGTACACAGCGGAGGAGAGCGACCTCATCCTGTGCAGCTTCAGCAAAGCCTTCCCTGCTTTTCAGGATCTTTACAGCCACGTGTTTCTTCCTCCTGGGAAATGAATCACAGCTGCCAGCTAACACATGCCAGAGTGGCCCTAACCGGTAGCACCTCCCCTTTTCCCAGTCCCACAGGTATGGGCTCTGCAGGGAGGGATTTGCCCTCCTGCAAGCAGCCTTGCTTTTGGTCTGCAGCATTCCAAGCCCGTGGGCATCTCTCCTG
Source organism: Phaenicophaeus curvirostris (assembly GCF_032191515.1). Lineage (NCBI taxonomy): Eukaryota > Metazoa > Chordata > Aves > Cuculiformes > Cuculidae > Phaenicophaeus > Phaenicophaeus curvirostris. Next base: position 15,418,893 of record NC_091402.1, read on the forward strand.
ATGATGCTGCCAGCATCTGGCAGCACAGCTGCCCCAGAGACCAGCAAAGCACTGGAGAAAAAAAGGCAGAGCGTGGATACCACAGGGTCTGAATGAGAAGAACAAGGGCTAATCCCACCTCATTTATGTTCTTTAGCTTCTGGGGAGCAGCTCTGCTCATTGCACCCCACCAGTCTCGCTGCCAGGTTTGCCTTGTGCTCCTGTGGGAGGGGCTGTTCCTGCCCAGGAGCTCAGGCACCCCTCTGCACCTCCCCAAAAGGTGATTAGCCCCTCACCTCATGTCCTGGCACAGCCAGACGGTGGCAAAGGCACCACAGCCCAGCTTGCACAGAGCCTGGTATCGCGTGTTGAACACCTCTCCTTCTTGCACAGGGTGGTGGCCTCCTGCAGGGACCGTCACTAAGAGACATTACTCACATCTCTAAATGCTTTTAGACTGAGAGAGCAGCTGAGGGTCAGCCGTTCTCCCAGAGGAATGGGCCGACAGATCCCGGTGGCCTCCTCTGGCCTGGGAAGAGCCTGGCACAATCTCAGCTTTGGAGCGGAACACCTGGGGACTGACCTGGGTGCTGGGCTGCCAGCACCTCCTCCTGCATCTGCTCCTCCATCGCCCAGCAACACAGCAGATCCTGGCACAAGGAGACAGAGGGAAGCCGGGACGCAGGATTGGGATCACATGGATCTTCAGTGCTTTACTCCTTTAAAGAGAATTGGAGAGCTGCAGGGTAGCTGAACTGCTGCATACCACATACATTGATCTGCACAGCTCCGGTTCCCTCTTCTTCATCTGCTCTCCACTTGTCCCCTTCCTTCCCATGTGCTTCATCAACCCCTGGAGCTGGGATGTTACAAATGCTTTTGGCACTTTAGGGATTTTTTTTTTGAGAGAGTTCAGAAGAGGAAAGCTGGCAGGCTGGGACTGGGCAGGGATCCTGGTGGTACGCAGCCAGGGCCAGGGCTAGGGCCAGGCTCCAGGTGGGAGTCTCAGGTTTCCCTGTGCCCAGGATGGATTTTCAGGGGCTTAGCCAGGACTACGGGATCCCCTTCCACAGCCACAGCCAGGGAAAGCACTTGCTCCCTGTCCCCATCACAGCTGAGGAAGGGACACATCTGGTCTTTCGCTGGCAGGAGGAGCCTCATGCTGCAGATCGCTGCAAAGCAGAGCCTGCGTTTAGACACTGCAGTGCTGCACATCTGCCTGCAGGCCAGACTGAGGCACAGGTTTATCGCTGACTGTCCCATGACACTCTAGTGATAGGCTTTGACCGAGGGGGAGGCTGTTCCCAGAGTTTGTTACTATGACAGCCCAAGGTACAAACACCCAGACGGTGCAGACAGACTGATGCAACTGCTGTCCCCCGTGACGTGCAGCACCGGTCACCTGAAATAGCAGCTCAGAGCCCATGTTGCTAATGGAAATGTAGATGTAAACTGCCAGAGCTGGAGTGCTCCTGCCCCTGCCTTTCATAATTTGGAAATGTCACTTGCTGTAGAGCCAAAGTTTCAGACTAACACACATTGCCAGAGCCTGTGACAGGTGATAATAACCCCAGCAGACCATTAGCATGGGTAGAAATATAGACCTTTAAATCCCTCGAATCAGGTTGCTAAAGCTACGACCTCATCTGCACCAGAGGATTTTCAGAAATAGTTAGGGTCGGCTGGTGGTATTGGCAGCGGGACCCATGCGACAGGGAATTTTCTGGGACAGTAAAATCTTGCAGGTGCTGAGACAAGAGGTGTGACTTCCTCAAAAGGCTAAAGTTCCTTTCTGCATGCTTGTGCTTGTTTCCCAGCACAGCAGCCAGAGGCAGCCTTTGAGCACCCAGCAGGCTCCCAACACCATTCTAAACAAGGGTCAGACTGGGCTCGAGACTCCAGTCCTGCGAGGGACAAGCTGAACCACCAAAGCTGACATTACTGCCTTCCTGGAAGTCTTTACAGTGTGTGAAAGGAGCTCAAAATCCCTCCCCCTCCTTATATTTTTATACCTCTTAACTGTGGCATTTACACTGTTCAGAATTAGCCTCTTTTAGGCATAAACTTTCAGGATGCTGCCCGTCCATACGGGCACACTTTTCAGTGAATGCTTACTAGCATCTTAGCTCTGAAAGGTGAAATCAAAATTCGCCTTATTTGTGCACAGACTGGGAATATCTGTTATTTCTTGTGCTCCTGCACCACCAGAATCTACCCAAGCCCTCTTCACTCACGTCATTAGGACAGCAGGGGATGATCTGAGAACCAGGCAACAGCCGTACAGCTTTTCTAATATTGTGTTGCTCATAATTCACTTGCCAAAGGAAAGATCAGGAGCACGTGGAGATAGAATTAAAACAGCTCCGTCCCTAGGTGGGTTTTTATGGTAATAGGAGACTTCTGTGGGGAAGAACTGTCACCATGGCCCAGTGGTGACCAAAGACAGATTCAACCGAGTGTGAAACACATCCTAGTGCAAGGGCTGATGGAGCTTTTGAGCAGCTCACCAGGCTGTGGTGTCATCCTTGCCATGGAGGTGAGACAGGTCCATCCTAGTACAAGGCTTCACTCCATCCACTCTTATTACGTGGCTGCGCTGGTAAAGGATGAGGAGTGTTGCTATGCAACTTGGTACAGGAGATTGAAATGTACTTTGCTGAGCTTTTTGATAAATTGCAATCAATGCTTTAAAATTCTTCATCGTTTGATGTCCTCATATTAAAAACAACTGTTGTTTTGCTTTTGTCATTCAAAGCTACATTGTGCAGAACCTACTGGCTTGCTGCAGACCTGGACCAGGTCAGAGAACTTCAGTCCAAACCACACACCTGTCCTGTCTGGTCCACAAGAGCCACAGGAAGGGAGCGGTGCTTTGCCTCTAGCCTGGACAACACCTGACCTGCACAGAATGGCGTAAGGAACTTCCCACCTCTATCATGCCTTATAATCCTTTGACATCTGGAGTCACAGACCTCACCAGAGTAATACACACCTTCATCTCATGCCCACACACAGACCTGGCAAGCCCTTGCTAAGCACTGCATCCCTGCAAGTGGCAACATGCAGTGTAAAAGCAGCCCCATTGGCGCTGCGCAGACTTACCATGCAGCAGCTCACAGGCAGGGCACACTGCTCCGGTTGTCATCTGGCTCGCTCTGGAGCTCCCCAAAGTGAGATACCAGCTGGTTCTGCTCTTCTTTTAGTCTGCTGCTCGGGAGGGGTGTCCTTGAGCAAACCAAACTCTTCTGCATCGCTAGATGGACGTGGTGAGGAGCAGGCCAGGGTATCGGATCACAACACTGCTTCTGGGAACAACTTTGGCTTTGAGATAGAAAGAGACCTAGGACAGCTGCAGTGGATTCACTTTACTGCTGGCCTCTCCCTGCCTCCCTGGCAGCAGGTCTGTCAGCTCCGCAGTCTCCACAGCAACTATTTATAGAGGGAAATTCACAGCTTTACTTCATGAGATGAAAACAAGAGAAATCCTTCCCCTCTGCTCCCCCAGACCCAGAATCTAGGGAGCTGCCTGGCACTTCCCACTGCTCCCAGCAGTGCGTTGGCAGGACTTGTGGCCCGGCCTGGCTGCTGTGGCACCACATCCTGCCCAGCCCAGCCATCCCCAGCCTGTGCCTGGCAGAGAGGGACAGTGGCCCCAGCCCCAGCTGTGGCCCATGCTACCCAGCCCGGGGCACCCCAACCTCCCCCTGCAGTGCCCACATGCAGCCAAACACAGTCACAGAGTGATGCTCCCGTTTTCACAGAAAACCACAACAGCAGCATCCTCCAAGCAGCCCTGCCCCACTGAGGTGGAACCCTGGCATCCCAGCTCCCACACACCACTGAGGAACAAATGGCCACACACAGACAAAAATCCCATTTTTCTCTCCCGGTGCCGCATGCTGCAGCCTTGCAGCAGAGCTGGGATTGCCCCGGCCTCCCCCACGCTGGGGCCCTGGTGCTGCACAGCTCAGGTTTCCTCGCTGAGGCTGCAGAGACCAAGCCCCAGCCCTGAACCAAAGGGTTAACGCTGCCTAACACGGCTCTGCTGCAGATCCAGGAGGCCAAAGGGAGGTCGGGGCCTCCCAGTGCGTTTCTCCCCTTGCTTGTGCCCCTCTCCTCTCACCTGCCTTCCCAGCACTAAAAATACCGAGGGAGGGGGCAGAGGCTGCACCAGGCTGGGTGCTGAGCAGGCAGAGGACAAGCGATTTGTAACCCCTAAAAGGCCAGCAAGCGCACAGACATAGAGAAAGGAGGGACGAAGGGGGTGACATTACATAGACAAGAGGGGGTAGAGGCAGACTGAATCCGAAACGCTGCTAGCAAAGGAGGGAAAGAAGGATCGATGGGCCATGAGCCAGCTTTATGGCTGGGAAGAACTGTGCAATTAAGTTTAAGAATTAAGTTGTTCTGCTGGTTCTTGCCTTGCACTGGTAGACAAGAGCCATCGACATAAACCTGCCTTAAGCCACCCCCTGCCCGCTCACCCAACTGTGGAAACCACAACCAGAGCTGTACGGTGCCGCAAACCCTACAGCCCTGCTCCGCAAACTCATCTGCAAAGGGAGGTTCCCTGCTCCTGCAGGCAGGGATGGTGTCTGAGCCCTGGAACTGCAGAAGTGCCGCAACGCAGGAGCCAGCAGTGGAAGGCGGCACAAGGTTATCTCAAAGAAATGCAGGAGGGAAAAGCCCCACGCTGCTGGCACAGCTCCCAGGTCCTGGTGCTTCCACTTAGGAGGAAAAAAAAGAGATTAATAGATTCTGGGCAATTGCATCACCGTGTAACACAAGCATGACACAGGTTGTATATTAAAATTTATTGAATTATTGTGTAAGAATTCTCTTTATTAAAATCATTTGAACTCTAAACTGATTATTTACAGACAAAACCTCTTGTATCACCAATAGATTCCTACATCTCAGAACAGTATCTACAAACAGTTATTACACTATGTAACAAAATTCAGATTTTTTTTTTCAAGCTTTTTATATTAATTATTAATTCCAATTTGAGAAAGACAGTACCTCGGGTACTCTGAGCAGAACTCAGGGTGTGGCAGGGCATAAATGCAGGTCAGGCCATACCGTAACAGACAGAGAGACACCAAGTCACAAGGCTGGGAGAGGGCAGGGTCACCAGGACAGAGGACTGGGAGAGAGACAATTAGAGCAAACGCACTGGGTGTTCTGGAAACCAAAAGAATCATCCCAACAAGAAAGGCACAAAAAAAAAGCAGCATCTTGCTGCAACCGGGGCACACCTTGAAAAACAAACGGCATTCCACTGAGGCAGCAGCATCCAAGAACCCTCTATTTCCATTAAAAAAAATTAACCATCATTTCTACAAAAGAAAACAACCAAACCCACTTCCAGGTACAACCTAAATTTGCCATCAGACAGATGAAAGCAAGTGCTCTCACATCTACATTGCGTGGGTGCCAGCTATTCCTAGTCATGCCAACGGGAGACACATTCAAATACACCAACGGACATTTATCTTAATACTGATCAGTTCTTGGCGTTTCATCCAGACCACGGTGAAAGCAAGTTTCTTTCTCTGACTGCAGTACTAAATAAATCTTACTGCCTGCCATTCAGGAACATCACCTGTTTGAGAATACAATTAAAGCAGCAACGCTTCCTTGTTACGCTTTAGTCTTGCAGAAGGGGAACGGTCGCTGTGGCAGGGCACTCGCAGCTAGTGCCCACAGAACTTCCTACTTGCAAGAGAAGAACATCCAGAGAGGATTCTTCATCCTTCAGGAGAATCATCCGTCTCCAGAGCGTCTGACAAGCTGGTCATGGAATCAGGCCAAGACTGGAAGAAACTTGGAAGGATCATGAGAAATAAATAAATAAGCGTTCCCTGCAATAGGGAGTTTCATAATAAAACCTATTTTGTGCAAATTTAAATGCAACAGAACCCTGTTGTAGTAATGAATTTTGCCACAGGAGAGGGGCATGGACGGAGAGAAGAAGGGCCATGCCTACACATCCAAGTTGATCCCAGCGAGGGGCCTTCAGTGCGTGTCCGCAGTGGGAGGAGGATGCCGGTATCGAGTACACCAAGGACAGATGGATGGGAAGAGATGGGCACTACCAGCTTTCCACCCTCACAGCGCCTCCTGTCCAGCTACGCCAGGACAAGCTCAAGATGTAAAGTCAGTCACTCTCCTATGTTTAGCTCTATTTTAAAGTCTTGATTATTGCTGTAATAAAAGCAGACTTCCACAGATACACTCTGAGAAAGTGGATCATTTCCACAATCCAGGAGCTCTACTGAGAAGCAAAGAAGATGGCAGAGCCCACCTACCCCATGGCCTAAGTCAGCCTCTGTCTCAGACACCCCGTGACTCCAGTCACTAGGATTCCAGAAAAGCCACCAAGTCCTCCTCCCTTTGCCAATGTGAGTTGGATTCAGAATGAAGCCCCAAGCCCCCCTCTTCTGGGAAAGCACAGAGATAATTCTGCAAAAATAGGTGCAGACATTAACAGCCTAAAGAGCCATAAATCCGTCAGAGAGCCTGTGGCTCCTGGCAGACGCTCAGCAAGTTGGAGAGGCCTCAACCTATGCCTTGCTGCCTAGAGGGGGAAGTCCATCCATCAGCACACAAGGGGACAATGCTACTCTGCTACCATAACCACACCTGCCTCAAACCAAGGAATCACCTGCAGCTCCTAAGGGACTGGGCTTCCCTAATGTGCATTGTATCTGCCTTTTCTCATCTGCCAGTCCTTTCCTACAACCAGCTTTTTTTTGGGGGCCAATTTAATCAGATTTGACCAAGACAGAGGTTTTAGAGATGCTAAGTTCCTATAAGTTTTAGGAGGCAGGAGTAAGACCAGGGGGAAGAGAGGCAAACTGTGCCCCCCGTCTCTGCCTGGAAGCACCTGGCCAGCTCACCTGCTCCCTTCATACAGCAGGAGAGGAGCCAGAAATCGCACAGGGATGCTGGCACATAGCGTACCTGGAAATACTGCTGACAGGGAGTGACAGGAGAGAGCTGGCTTTGTAGCAAGAAAGGCCAGTGTTAGATTGTTGTTATATTGCTCAGAGAACAGTCTTGCAATTGTGCAGCACTCACACAAAGCCACAGGGCTGGAATTACTGCTATTTGCAATGTAAAGAGAGGTAGGGAGAGGATCCTGCCCTGTTTAGCTCTAGCCCCTCCTGGCCCACACAATCACCACCTCAGAGAAGTGACAGAGAAGTCAGACCGGTCAACCTGCCCCAGGCACGCAGGACATCAGCCTGGAATAAGCAGCAGGGGGCAAGAACAAGTAGGGCACCCTTATAAATAGGGATTTGCTCCTAGAAGGACAGAGGACTCTGCTCACAGGGCACAGGAACCATCCCAAGCGCTCTCCAGGAGGCAGCAGCGAGGAGCTGCCCAGGAACAGCGGGGAACTAACTGTGCTTGTGCCTGTTCCAGCCTCTCCTTCCTTGCATGAATCATTCCTGTTTGCAGGACACCTGGTGCTCCTTGGGAACAACACAGTTGTGCTTCACGGCTTCCTTGAGTTCACAGCTCGCCAAATAACCCTTCTATGTGCCACGACAGGAGAGTCTGGGAAGTGAAACTGTGAGTAAGGTGTAAGGCAAGCCTAACAGAAAGACACACAGCTAAGCCTGGAACTGAGCTGTGGAGAAAAACAAACTGCTGTTACAAAAATGGAGACATCTACGAGTTATCCCTGCAGACAAAGCAGTGGAGAAAACTTTGCTCCAGTGCTGACAGACGTTTGTCAGTAGAAGTGCACAGAGATGCTTCTCCAAGAAAAGCTTTGTCTCAAAGCCACAACATTAAACATTCTCCTTTAGCATTTAAATACATTAACTTTCGGAAGGTATTTACAAGTCCAGTTCAGAGCAGCAGAACAGCCAGACACTGGAGGAAAGGGAAGTGGCACAAGGCAGTCGTTGTGCTTTTCCAAAGAGCAGGGCAACCTCTGACCACAAGGAACCAGGAAGACTGATCCCAAGCTGGGTCAGTGGAGACTGAGGCGAGTCAGAAGCGACTCTCACATGCTGAATTTGTCCTGAGGGAAAGGGTGAGGGGGTGCTGTCCATTTACAGTAGGCCCTGGGCAAGCGTGCATGCTGGTGAACACGTTACATCCAAGCAGGTGTCACATACAAGCTGTCCGAGACCAGAACATTAGGGAGCAAGAGACCTTCACCATCGGACGCTCTCCTTCTATATCCAAAGCTGGAGGAGACATTGCTGCAAGCAGTTTCTCAGGTAGGATACTGCAGGAGTGCTCGCTAGCCCAGGACAGAGGTTAACCCGGCCGTCAGCCTGGGGAAAGCTTCCTAAACCCCTGCTCAAGCGAGCAGCTGCAGCTGGGAAGTCTCCCAGCATTGGAAAGGGTGTCCATGCAAGGCCGAGGACTCCACAGATACGGTGCTCAGTGCTGTCACCTGGCTCTTCAAACAACGTTGTTTGGAAACTTGGCACATTCATGTAATATCTGTAGGAAGGACCTGTGCGGTCCCCCTGACTGCCAGAGGAAAACCAAAGTTTGGGTGGTTTTGTGTTGTTTTGCTTTTATAAAGAAAAAAACTGTAAAAAAATATTCTCTGAGATGCAAGGACGCTTGTACTTTGTACTGCCTTGGCCATCCCCATTCATGTCACCCGCAGGTTCCTTGGAGAGCCTGGTTCCGATGGCAGCAGGACACCCTGTGTATAGGTAGGATGAGCACTGTCCCCATTCAGCCAGGGGAGAGCAGTCTGTCTGCGCTTGTCACAAATCTGTGACTTTATTCTCCACAGCTGCTGCAATCTGTTGAAGTCTGTAGCCGAGCTGCATCTTCTGTGCCGTTGGGTCTTCTTCCAAAGCAGTAATGATCTGCAACGAGACAGAGCTCACTGGCAGCCTTTCTCCAGTACACAACACAGTCAACCAGCTCAACTCCAGGCACAGTGGAGAGACCCAACCTGGAATCCAGTGTACTCAAGAGTAGAGTATGTATAGTAATTAATCTCAAATTAATAACAAAATAAGTATTCTAGATTTGTTCTAATAACTTATGAACTTCACAGTGCAAAAAGAATGCTAAACTTCTCACTTGAAAATGGTACCTTTGGTAAATGAATCTGAACTAACTGCACTTCACTTTTAAGTAGAGTATTTGGATACTGGAATAAAAAAAATCCAAAAAAAAACCCAAAAAACCCCCAGACAAGTGTATACAAAGTCCAAACAGCCTCCAAGTTAGAGATAAGCTCTTTTTTATGATTTCCTCCCTCCCTCTTTGATAAGAATAAAGGCAACTTATGGCATGGAAGTTATGCCCGCCAAGGAAACAATACACAGGATTGTAATAGTCTGGCTGCTCTTAATTATTAATTTTCAGAGTTTTTTTGGTGGGATGGTAAAAGGAGAAGGACATTTTCTTACCTCTTGGAAACACACACTCACCTGGTCGTAGTACTTATTGATGTATTTGTATAATTCATGTAGAGCCACCAGGGAATTGAGGTCACCTGAGTAATTCTGAATAAGAAAGGAAGTTAGAGAAAACCATAAGACACCTAACAATTGTTCATCTAAATTCTGCATCCTCACAACTCATTAGGAACTGTGACTGTTGCACAAAGCAACAGGAAAGGCAATTCACCAGTAGTCCCTAGGGAGGGAAAAAACCCCACACGTACTTCTTGCCCTGCGTCCTTGACCACACTTTTCTCTTCAGTGCTAGCTGGGCAGACCCTCACCATCCTTGTGGTGCCACAAAACAGGGCAGCCCCTGGGAAGGGTCAGTCTGAGCAGCACTGCACACTCAGCTGGAACAGCTCATCTTCACATTACTAACTTTCTTTCAGACGCACAGGGGAGGGGCCGGGGTGACTTCTGAAAGAAATAGTTTTATTTACCCGTGACAGCTCAGCCAGGGCAGAGTTCATCTCCTGGTCACTGGCAGAGATGGTCTGACGAATGTCTGCATAATACCTGCACAGCAGTACACAGGCCATTAGTGTATTGTTTCTCCTATCCTCCCTGTCACTGCTTAAACTATGACTCCACACACTCATTACGTACCTTTCCACCATCTGCTTGTAGCGAGGAATGTCCCGGGCATAGAGCAGCTTATTGATCGGAGAGTCCTTGAACATCCAAAACCAGAATTGATTACAAAAACCCCACAATCCTTTATCGTGCCTGGGCTGACCTTAACAGGTAACACCAGCACCGCTATCCTCTGTCAGTCATTCAGGATCAGGAACATTTGTCCTCAGCATGGAAAGGCACTTCAAACACTGGGTTCCCTTCTAGTAATGCAGTCTGAGGAGCCATGAGATGTGTTGGAGAAGGGATGTCCAGCCCAGCCTGGAGCTGGGTGGTCACCAGCATGAGATCACACTGACTATGGCTTTGCATAGCTGATTCCTGAAATCCTCCAGAGATCTCTACCCACCCCATTGCTGTTGACCCGTACTGGGCTGCTGCACCCTCAGCACGGGGCAGGCAGTGGTGATGTTTTCCAATGACCAACCTGAATCTTTTAAGATGCATCCTGTGACTTACACTGTCTGCCACAGCCAGCTAGAGTTTATTTCTGTCCCTCAAGTAGCTGTTAAGCTGTAAATAAAGTGTACCCCTCAATGACTTCTTTTGTACGCTAAACAAAACTGTCTCCTTCCTCCTCTCTTCCCAGGAGCCCTCACTGCGTTATCTCTGCAGTGGCACAGGGAACAAGGAGCAGGCGTGGCATCCCAACAGCTCTACGTAGGTATTACTGCCTTCCTGGGGCAGCACTGCTCAGCTGTCTGTGCCAACCATGCTCCTCTCTCCCTCTGTACTCACCCGCCCTAACTTATGGTCAGCTATTGTACAGGAGTCCATGAAGGTCTGCGCAATCACCAGGAGCACAGCATCTACGTTATCCGACGTCTGCACATCAAAAACAAACTGGGGATTCTTGATGATGTTGATCCAGAACCGCAGGGGCAGGCTGCAGAGAAAAGAGCAGCGCAACAGGGTATCAGCAGAGATGCTGAAAGATATTCTGCCCATTGCTGCATCTCCCAGCTTCGCCCTCCCAGCAAAACCCGCTTTTCACACCACGTTCTGCTGCCTCGCACTCCCATTTTGCTCCTCCTCAGCAGGCAAAGGTGGCTGTCACTTTGCAAGTGATCAGCTCCAGACAGCTTAGTAGTTCCTCCTCCAGGACCCATGGGAACACCATACCTGTTTGTTTTCCAGATATGGATGGTCTCAGGGTCTGCGATCCCGTAGTGCGTCGCCTGCTCATCCAACAGATCAAAGAAGTATTTGACTGCCAGAGGGACAGGGCGGTTGGTACTGAGGATCACCTGAAACAAGTCATCCACAAACTTCTGCAGAGTGCCCTGTGGAGAAGAAAGCAGGACAGAGTCAACACGGGTAGAGGACAGTGGAAAGGCCAAGCCTCACACAGATGAGAGGTTACCCCTCTTCTGCTCAGCAGCCTCGCCTCCACTGCAGGCAGCAGCAGCAGCAAAGGAGAAAGGAGGACCAAGAAATTTCTGGAAGAGGCTGTGGAGAAGCTCATGAACAAAGCAAAACATGGAGGGGAGTCAGATGTACTCAGAGCCTCTGCAGGTACAGGGGATTGCTACAGGGGAGGGGGCTTGCGACATGCTGGAATGGCCCTGAGCTGTAGAGACTGCCTAGGAGAGGGGAACTGCTGGCTGCCAGCAGGTGTATTCAGCCGGGTGGGAACAAGGAGAAGGGGTTTGCTCAGCAGCAAGAGGAAGTTCAGTAAACGTGGGAAGAACGCCAGGCAGTGCCTGGCAAAGTGCCTGGGTTGTTCCTTGAGGAACGGGGCTACTGTAAGCAGGGCACTACTGGGAAACCTGGATGCCAAAAGCTGATCCCTCCTTGAGAACAGAGTAGAGGGAGAAGTTCCTGGATCAATTTTTTAACAATGACACTGGAATAAAGCAAAAGGGACAATCTGAGCAGGTGCTATGCCTGACTTATGACTGAAGCTGAATTTGTACATGGCTGGTATGTACTATTAGCATCATCTCCCTGCAGCAGGTAAAAAGTCAGTCCTGTGTTCTTGGCCCTGGGTGAAATGGAAGGTGAGCAGACATGGCAGCCTAGCAGACACTGCTGCCCGGTGGACTCTGCTGCAAAGCACAGGGTACCTGCTTTTTTTTTTTTTTTTATGGGACACACAAAGACAAACATGGGGTGGACACAGGGATAAAATCATTTCTCACTCTTCCAGAGTCTCTGCAAAACTTAACCCAAGAGTAGGAGTAGAAGTCTGACACTGCAGTGCTGGGGGTGGAGGGGAAACAATGGGCATGTGCATGAACCCAGGCAAAGGATCTCTTCAACCCAGCAGTCTGCAGGGGGACACGAAGGAAGCCAAGATCCCAACCAGCACACAATCTGTGCTTCTTCTCACCTTCATTGAGAGTAGACGTGTCAGATAGATCTCTGGGATTGCCTTGGCTCGCTCCCGATCTCTTAAGCTTCCACGCCGATGCTTGGGTAGCTCTGGCTCTTCCGTCGGTTTTACCAGGTGCCAAAGTTTGATCCCACCCTCATCTGCATCCTCTAGCATTGGTGTTTCTAAAACAAGCAATCGTTTACAGATGAGTGTCAGTACTCTCACAGTACAGCTTGGCCCCAATGAAGCAAGGTTTCACAGCATGATAGAAATGCAAATGGGAAGGAACCTCTGGAGGCCTCTGTAGAGCCTCCTGCACAGAGCACAACTGTTACTATCACTACAGCAGGTTGCCTTTGTCAACCCAAAACCTTCAAGACTGTGGAAACTTCTCCAGACTGAGATCTCCCACCACCCCAATGGTCTGTTCCAGGACCGCACTACCCTTGTGCTGAAAAAGGCTTTTTTCCATGCCCATTTTGAACCCATAAAGCTGCAGCCAGTGACTATTGTCCCTCAGCCACAGAAGTATCCATGGAGCTGTTTGCTCTGCCAGGCAGCAAGGGAACTGCCTGGTGTCCCATCACCACCCTCAGCCCATGCTCAGCACCTAAGGGTATGTAGATCCCTACAAGTGGCAGACTGCGCTTAGCTCTGGAGTGTCAGAACCAGAGAATTGTCCTTCTCCTGCATTTTCATGCCCAGACTGGCTTTCCCCTGCTCTTGCACTCCTTTACTCTTCCCTCATCTCACCTGCCCAAGCTTTCAATTTCCTAACAATCCTATGAGGGTCCAAATCACGTATCAACCTTCTACAGCAACATAAGCCTGGGGCAACAGCAATAGACTTGTCCCCAATAGACTTGCTTTTATAGCAAGTGCTATAAAATCATTTTATGAGAACAAGGACATCAAACTCACTCTCTCCTGGGATGTAGTCCTGATTCTCCCTATGGATGTGCTTGGTCAGGCGTGGGACCAGTGCTACTGTTGCTCCATCAGGCACCTGCAAACAAGCAAAAATCAGCATTCTGAATAAATGGCATGTTCCTCATCAGCACAACAGGCAAGTGCTTGTAGACCAAAACAGACTATACCTTTACTAGAAAACACCATCACTGACCTTGTAATGTTGAAGAGTATTCAGGCGTTTCCAAGTTCCTTGAACAACAGATGTCACATCCTCATCGGACAGTATCAGATGACCTGCCAGCCCCGATCTCCACTCTACAGCCGTTAGAGCACAGAAAATGAAAAGATAAACTGTTAATTCAAGGCATCTCTGAAGTCTGCTGTTGACATCCATTAATCCTCATCAGCCTTTACCCACGCTGTTTCACAGACAACATAACCTGAGCAAGTGCCTCTGACAACGCTGAGTCTTGCAGTCACAGGGCAGCCTCTGAGCAGAGGAACAGGCAGCCTCATGGCCTCCCAGGTTCCACCCACCAAGTTCCTACGAATTCTGTGAGATTGTGACTCCAACCAGGTGATTCAAACCACAAAAATGCACCTGTAGTGCTTATTAGCTACTGTTCCCCCAGTACCTGCTCATCTATAAGTGTCACTACTATTCAGCAACAGCCAATGAATAAAGAAGATGGAAAATGGAGTGGTTTCCCTCTAATATAAAAGCTACACTGTGGGCAAAAGTCTTGCCTGACAGACATAACTGAGCTGCTGCCACTCACTTCAGTGGCAGGAAGAGCCTGTCTGTCTATAGCATCTCTGTGCTCAAACTGTCCTCTGCTCCTACGTGTTTTCATGCTTTTTTTTTTTCCTGTTTTTTTCCTTGGACCATCGCTATGGTCCAAGTCTGGTAAAGAACACCATGAAATGGAAAGGGCTGGACCCAGCTGCTTCTTTCCTCTGCTTTCGCTGTTAGACTCTTGCCTGCAGCATGCCCCGCTGGATCCAGCCAGAGTGCAAGATCCTTGGTCAGTGACTGCACACTCAGCAGAGAGTGACAAGTGTCACACACGCCGAGGTGCTGCACGCAGATAACCACCTCTCCGCTCTGCACTGAGTTTTGGCACAGAGGAGTTCTGCTCACCGAGGTCCAGGGTGTCTGGGTCTGGTCGGTGACAGTAAGGCGTCCCTTTATAGATCTGATCTAGGATCTTCTCCTTCACCTGCGTTATGGTGTCACAGTCTAGCACTTTTGCAGAAATGCCCTGGGAGTCCTCTGCCCCTCCTGGAGCAACTCCTGCTTGCGTCAGAGCATTTAAGGTCTGGGGAAGAAAAGAAAAGGTCACAGCTACTCAGCTGATAAGATTACATCCTACGCATTTACAGTTTGATGGCTGGCATTGAGGCAAGTTAACAGCTGCTAGTCCTTTCACTGGAAGAGTTTCAGAAGAGATAACATCACAGATGTTAAACACCCTGTTCTCAGTCTTGTGTCAAGAGCTGGGAACCAGTTCAACAGGAGGGGAGGGTCTTCAATGTGCCATCAGCAATTTCACCCCCTTACTTCTAGGCAGAGAACACAGCAAATACATCAGATGACTGTGGTAGAGGCTGGAGGATCCTATCAGGCTAGGTCAAAGTGCCTGATTTAGCAGAGCTCTTGTCTATGGAGTTGTGCTGCAGGGACAAACCTGGCTCCCAGGGGACAGTGGCAGGATGCTGCATTTCTGCCTCAACAGTAGAAACAGAGTCATTCAGCCCTGTCACACTGGAGACCCAAGAAGGAACAAGAGCTTTGATACTTACCAGAGTCCGGTACTCCAGGTCCTCTCTCAAGAGGCGGTTGTCATTCAGGGTATATTTGGCTTTCCCTGTTACCCAGTCAACTGGCCCTTTGTCCACCTGGTGCTTGATTCCTCGGAACAGCATGTAAAGGGGCTCCCCAACAGAATCCTGGCACAGAAAGGAAAGAATTTCACCTGTGAGAAATTCAGCTTGCTCCTCCCAGCAGAGCCCAATGGCTTGGAAAGCCAAGTAGAGGAGGAACAGCACTGAGGATACAGTAGCTAAGCCATAGCCGGCGAAGAGCTTCTGCTGACAGCTCCTGCTCCGTGCCCAGGGAAAGTGCACAGCCCAGCTACAGGCTGGGCGAACAAGACCAAGGTGTTGCTCTGCCCCTGTGCCACTAATCTGAGAGACTCCCCCTACCACCCCCTCTCCAGGAAAGAAATTACATCAGAATCTGTCCTCCTCACGCAGAGACCAGCCTATGGCCAGTGTGTCTCAAGATAAAGGAGCTACACTGAACACTCTGTCATCTGGCAAGATATCCTGGAAACAATGAGTGTTATTAACACCAATGTAAGCATCCCTGTGCCCAGCGAACAGCTCAGCTCTCTCATTCCCCACGCTGAAATACAGGATTACTCTGGCACTATTTCAGCTACAAGGGAGGCACAAAGCGAAGCTGTGGCTGTCTCCCCTCCTCTGGCCCCTCTGCACCACAAAAGGACAAAGAGCTCACCCTCACAAATGTGTATAGGCAGATGGACATCCAGTTGGTTAACAGCTTCTCTACCACTGTTTCTGTCCTGAAAGAGAGCGTGAGGTTGGTCACAGGAATATGGTGCAGAGCAATTAGGAATTTGGAGATAAAGATCACTTCCCTTGTGAAAAAAAGCACACTAAATGATTGTACAGGATCGCCAAGGGATGGGGGTGGGGGGAAAGGAATTTAGAGACCAGTAAGGTTAATGCTTTTGATACTACTTCTCTGAGGCACTTTTCAGCCTGAAGGAGGCACCAAATTACAGAAGCGGAGAGATAAGCAAGCAGGCAGCAGAGGAAAGCCTCTGGGAGGTCTCAAACAATGGAAATTTGTTCAGATCAGAAGGACGGACCTGACAGGAGGCTAATGAGGATTGAAACACAGGAAATATGTCAGTTTAGCCTCAAACATGGCATGACTATGCCCAGGGACCTCCAAGAGATCAGCAGACTTGGCAGAGCCCTAGTACCTGAGCACAAGGAGAGAGTCAATGTACAGCACCTTCAAAAGAGGAGGAACATGGAGTGGGCAACTCCAGCTTCCTACTCTTTTACAGCTTCCCTGCTATATTTTCTGCCAATTGCTGACTGGAGAGACTGGTATCATTGTTACTGCTTCCTCCATTCGATGCATGCTGTCTGGACACACATTGGTCTTACAGCTGCAGTTCAAGCCATGATAGTATCCTGTTCACAGGAGTTTTAGAGCTTGCCAGCTGGACAGAAAAGCTCTGTCCTCTGGGGTAGCTAGCAGTGAGGACCATGGGTATCTTACCTCCGCAGCATCAGCTTGGGGTTCTTGGCCACGTACTGCTCCACAAGGTCATTCAGGAGTGTTTTCAGGATGTCAGTGAAGTACTCCAGCTTCCCATGCAGTGACACAGTGAGCAATGATGCCACATAAGCCCGGTCTCTCGGAGAGAAAGTGCGCTGGATTTCTAGAGTGTGGATGAACTGTGGGGGAAGAGAGATAAACCAGTGTGTGAATCTGCTGAAAACAAGGCAGTCACAGCTACCAACTCCTGGAAAACGCGGTACTGCAGGGAGCTACTCAGGAATTAACTTCAAGAGACACTGCCCACTTGCCACCACCAGCTGCCAGTGACACGGCCCTGATACCAGCAGAGAGAGGGACTTTACCTTGGTGAGGAAGAGCTTGCTGTTGAGCAGGTTGGAGAGCTGGACCAAGCCCTGCTCCACAGTTTGCCGCCGGCACTCAGGGATGTCCAGATCCCTTTGCAGTGGTGACTCACGGTGGCCCGGGAAGAAAATGCGCTCTGCATAGGACTTGTAGTCCAAGAAGGGGATTCCTGTGCCCACAAGGTCACTTGTGAGGTCCATCATCTCAGTCATCAGGTCTAAAGGAAAGGAAATGCACACGAGGTTGGCTGCATGATCACACAACTGATGGTGCAGAGCACGAGGTGAGTACAGGAACCAGGGACAGCAGGATGGGGCTGAGGAAGACAGATGTTTCCTGTGAGGAAGGGGCACGTTGGGGTCCCATTGCTAGCATATTTAAAACTAGATGAGGCATTGGGAGAAATCATATGAGGAAGCTTCCAGCACTGGGGAGGAACCAAAAGGTGAAGTTGGTGATTCTTCTCATTTACAGTCAGGGCTTCCAGTTTGGTAAAGAAGAAGCCACCATTCAGTACAGATCTGTGCTTACAAGCATTACCAACATTAGAGACAGAGTATTAGAGATCTCTGGCTCCTCACTGCTTCCCACGTTAGCTGGAGATTACAGTCTGAGTCACCTGCACAGTTTCAGAGCCCCAGGTCTCCCACGCAAGGGCTCACTGCTGCAAGCAGCTAAGTACAAGGTTTATGGGCCCAGAACACAGGGTGCAATTGCCTTACACAGATTGCCTTTCTTGCCCTAAACAAAGACTGGGTTAGCTGTCCTTAAGATCTCTCCAAGTGTGCCCTCGTGACCCTTAGCTCTCCATCTGAGCCTGGAGGATGAACTGAAGAATTAGAGGAGTCTGTATAGATCACTGTGCTCTGAATCAAAGAGAAGAAATAAAAATGGAAGAATTCGGCTATATGTTTCAATACACTTGCACAGGATAAAGTTGTTGCCTGCTCTGAGTTACCCAAACAAGCATGCAGGAATGGAAAGAGAGGTAGGTTTGAGAGTGGTTCTTCAAGCTTCCCTAAAGCTGCAAGAAACAAGGGGCTCAACGACTGACCTGTGAATTCCTTTTTGCATCTGTCTCGAACACTTGTTTCCAGATTTTCTAGCTGGATTTGAACTTTCTTGTAATCTCTCAGAGCCTGTTTGCTCTTCCTCCTGCAATAAGAAGTAGAATTGTTCCTGGTAGCCCTAGCCCAGCAACTGTCCTTGCCAATGGTTGTGTTGCTGCCAAAGACTCCAGAGGAATTGGTGTTGATGTGATTTCTACTGAATATCATCTTTGTAGGTTACCAAGCAGCGTTCTGTAAACTAGATCGTCTCTTGGAGCACCCATTAAGTGCAGGCTCTGAATGAACCACAGTGCAGGCTGTGACCAGCAGGAGGAATGTCTCACACATCCAATGCCAACAAGGGCTAAGAATTTGGCACAAAATTAAGAAAACTGGAACCTTGTTTAGGCTCAAGATAGACACACTGCCACATCCACTGAATAATGTTGAAGAGGAACTTAAAGACCTCAGACAATGCCAGAGTTTCCTACCTGTATATGAAGACGATGGCCAGAACAATCAGCGCTACAAAAGATGCACCGACACCCAAACCAATCTGTGCCTCCAGCGGGAAGGTGAGCTGGCTCTCTGTGTCGTACTGCACTCGGCCCAGGAGGAAGTTCAAGTTTCCCATCTGTACCTGTAAGAACGCACGTGGCATGATGTAAGTGCAGAGCAGCCATGAAATACAAAGCCACAGGGCTTCCTCAGAATCAGAATAGGTACAGGTGGCATACAGGTCTCTAGCAAAGCTGTCCCACAGCACAACTCCTGAATCCAGCTATGCCACGTGCCTTCAGGTAATGTTTGGCACATAAGAGCAGCACTGAGAATAAGAGCAGCTCTGTGCTGCCCTCACACCTCCCCTGTGCCTCACCGGGGCTCTTGCCTTTCCTCCACTTGCCATCCCACTCCCTGACTCCACCACTACTTGTTGTTTGGGCTTGAATAAACAACAGGGTTTCTTGTGATACTAATTCCCTACCGTGAACTCTGGGAGCACGTCCGTGCCCTCCCGCTTTGTGCGGTGCCGCGGAGCTGGCTGCTCAGAAGGAGGCTCACAGTAGAGATGATTCCTTGTTAGTGTCTTCACCACACAGATTCCTTCCCCAATCATAGCCATAACTTCATCCTTGGAAATAGCCAGATCTAGATTTTCACCCTGGAACAGGTGTGGAACGGCACATCAAACCGGGAAAATAACAACTCTGCATTTCCATGGCTCCAGAGAAGATGGAGTAGACCAACAAGATAGGATGAAAGCAGCCTTTTTTCTTCCCCAACTACGCTTGCATCTAAATTGGCTGCATAAGTTCATTTTGTAAGCTAAAAAATGCACTTGCATACGATTTAGATTATAGCTTTAGGACCTGTACCATGCTGCATAAGTATGGTTATAAATAGCCTGTCTTCCTAAGGCTCTTCAGCCACAGCACGACTAAGCTCGACTTTTTGCTCTGTGTGTTTGCACATACAACGTGTATATATTTGAAAAAGTAATCTCATGTCAGTTAACCCACACGCTCAGGTGAGTCAATCAATGTCTTTCAAAGGTGTAACACATCTATGCTACCGCTCTTACTGGCTAGACAAATCTGCTTTAACTTTTGGGGATTAAGACCTTTTATTTTAATAAACCCACACTGATTGATGTTAATTATATTTTTATGTTGTAACGCTTTCCAAGCTGAATCCTGCAGCAGCATTTTTTTTTTCATTTATTTTTTTTGCCCAGAGCTCTGTCAGGGTATCCTGACAGGCTGGTATATCAACCTTCTCGTACAAGAATATTACTTCCAGCTAGTTTTTGTGTTACCTCCACAGAGATGACGCTTCCAGGCTTGTGACGATATGGTTTGGCAGGGTCTTCAGCATTCAGTGGTTTTAGGATGGGGTTGACTTCGTAAGAGAAGGGCATGGGATGCAATGAGTTGAAATCAAAGCTCAGATTATCCAGAATAAATTCCAGTTTGATATGGACACTCCGCAGCAGTAGGTTAATGGCTGGAGTTTTGCACAGGATCAGATAGGAGGAGTTAACAAGACATGGTTCTTCAAACTAAATATGAAAGGGGGGAAAAAGTGTCAGTAGTGAAACACTAATGCTTCTCTGGTAGCTCTGCCGTACTTCCCAGCCCTGAGCTATCTGGGGCCAGTCTGCATTCCTCTCATCTGGAGCAACGCCAGAGGAACTCTGCCTAATTGTACAGGAAAAAAATCCAATATCTGAGGAAATCCCTGCATTCCTCTAAAGAACGATTTCATAGCACTGGTTTTGTTGCAAATACCTACATCTTAGCAGTGGGAATCGGCTCTGGCATTCCCCCTGCAGCGAATTCTGGAGAGGCATCAGCTTTAGATCTCCCTGCTCTGACAGAACAGGACCAAAGATCTTAAATGCAAGGCTGATTTCCTAGACTGAAAGCTTCTTTGAAAGAAGCATTTCTTTGTCCGGTTGGGCAAGTTTTACACATTTGGTAAAAGTATGAGAGTAATTTCTTTTTCTCCTCTGCAGCCACAAACACCTTCCTAAGAACATGGGTAAACCCAGCGATGAATGATGCATGTGCACCAGCAGCATATCCCCCAATTTCTGTACACGAAGCCCTCCATTGTTTACACTAATAACGCAAATTCTTCTTGTACTTTGGCTCCCAAATACCCTCCCTCTACCTCTGCAAATTTTGATGCATGCTCTGTGACCTCAATGACCACATCAATACCTCTGTAGTGACCCATGCCTGGACGCTGGCAGCAGGGGCACAGAAAATGTTGGTGACACTGATAATTTCACTGAACTCTGCCTGCTTTTGTATTTCACAGTGAAAGATTGCCCAGGGACTATAAACATGGTCTGAATTATGCAAAAGGGAGAGTCTGGAGTATGGACGTGCTGAGCCCCACAAGCTCTCTGGCCCAACTGTGGATTTCTTTATCTCCACACTGCTGTCCTACTGTTTCTGTCTCGCATCACAAGTCCTGCACATCTATAATCAGAGAGAGACACAACTCATGGAAATGTTTGTGAAAGTGCATAATCTCTCAGCCTAGCAGAGAACAGTTCCACTCGGCCAAGGCTGTTGGTACAATCCAAGCAGATAACAGCAAGTGGATGAAAAAGCCCTAGGGAGAGAAAGTCCACCTCTCCAGGCATCAGCCCTTATGCACCCTTGCCTTTGCTCCTTTGCCTTGCTACCTGCTGGATGCTGCACAGAGCGCCCTCGGGGCACTCCGTGTCTGGGATGATCCTGCGCCATCGTCCCAGTCCTCGGCGCCGGCGTTCAGATGGAGAAACTGTAACGCGGATCTTTGGTTTCTGTACAACGTCCAAGTTGTATCCATGAACTCTAAGCACTCTCCCTCCACTGAAAGAGAAAAGTAGCTGATCTTACTCACCCACTATTTCATTAGTTCTGTCTTGCCCGTGCTCCCACCCTTCTGCTTATGCTCACTCCTGGAACCCTGGCTTTATTCTGAACTGCAACTCAACAAGCAGATGCCACTGGTGCTGTAGTACCTGCCTCAGCACACAGCACTGCGGAAGGTGCACTCAGTCTTTCTACCTGAGGAAGCTTTTAGGTGGCTCTGCAAAAGTGATGTTTGGATCCAGAGTATATCTGAAGAGGGATCCTTCCAGTCTCCGCTCTTGGTTCCCATATTTGATAGTGACTGGAAGTTCTGTGGACACGTTGCTGGGACTCGTCTGGCATGCCAACTGATCCTCCGTCATCTCAGAGAGGCTTGGAGAGACAGAAGAGAGAACAAGGGATTAACACAGCCACTGCAGAGATGGATTTTATAGTACCACACCTTGCTCTTTGCAGACAGTCTGCTGGTATTCTCCTAAATTTAATGCTGAAAGGTCTTGTGCCTTATGTAAGTAATGAACGTGGCAGTTGTCAGTGAGCATCATGTGGACAAAGAGCAGGTACAGCCACTGTCCAGATTGAGAAGACTGGAAACACGCTACCAAGGCATGTGAACCTTCCCACCAGCAGTGCTGTCGAGTGTACGTGTCCCAGGATGCAAGAAAAAAAAAAGCAGCTCTTAGCGTTAGTCTGCAGGAGCCAACTGCAGTTCCCCATCAGCAAAAGCAGAGCTGTAGGGATGGGATAGAGTCATGCAGAACAGAGGCCACGTGGCACTGTTCACATCCAAGGGAACATGGGCAGGAAGATGGTCGAGGTTACTGCAATGACCCTCAAGGGAAGGATCTCCTGGAACGCAGAGGAGAGCAGAGGTCCCACCACCTGTGTTACGGGCTGAGCCAGGCAGCATCACAGCCTGCAGGGCTCTGGGAAGGACTCGGGGCAGTTACACAGCCAGCACATCGGCAGGCGCTGATCTTACATGTGGCAAGGGAGGTCTCCAAGCAGGACACTGATCTCACTAGGATGCCCAGTCAGCAGCTTTGAGCCCAGAAGGGTAAGGCAGGTTCCTCCCGCTTTGGGGCCCTGAGTTGGAACAATGGATTTCAGCTCTGGGTTCTAGAAGAGGAAAAAAAAAACAAACAGAAAAAGAAAGAAAAAAAGGAGGTAAGTGACAAGAAGCTCCAAAGATAAGGCAAGGAAAGAAAACAGCAGAATATGTTCAAGGACCTCCAGTGCTCTGACAATAGAAGCTATAGATCTCAACCACAGGCAGGTCTCAGCTAGGCTCCAGCAGCCACCTTACGGAGCTGAGGGAACAGAGGAGGGATCAGTCACAAATCAGGGACCAGTCTTGCCACAGACTGCAAAAAGCAGACAGATGCTGGAAACAGCAGAGCTGTGAGCCTCACACACAAACCCTAGGATTAACAGTTCAAAGGGATTATTCAGATCAGTAACTGGATTAATAACTCCAGTAAGGAAAAACAAGGCAGCAAATAAACTATCTGTTTGTCTAGTAGATGAGATTACCAGCAGGAAGCCCTAAGAATTTGTGTTGAGACCTGTACCATTTAAACATTCTTGTAGGTGACCTGGAAAGGTAAAATGAAATTTGATAAATTACTCAGAGTAACAAGAATTTAGTACCACTGAGGAGCTGCAACAAAATCTAGAGCCAGCAGGCAGAGTGGTGCGTTAAGTCAATGCTGATAAACAAAGAGCAAGATACATGAAGTGAGAAGGAGCAGTGAAACTACAGCAAAAAAGTAACCCAACCATATCTATGCAGTTGAGAGTTTTAAAAGAGCTCCTGCCAGTTGAAGGGTGCTTTGGTACCTTAACAACAAGAATATTCCAGTAAATAAAATGGTTCTATGCAGCCAAAAATGGAACAGCCTAAGGCTTTTCAGGCATCTCTCTCTCCTTCCCAGGGAAGAGGAAGACATGGGCTAGGTACAGAACTTGTAAGTTGCACGGCAAGGATGAAAAGCGAGCACTTGTATGTAATTCATAGTTACTGGGTTTAAGATATCAAAAAGTTATCAGAAATGTATTTAATAAGAAGCATAGGAAGTTACAATACACAGTAACTTTGGACTCACTGCCACCAGCTGTTAAAAGCCAGAAGCTGAAAGTGTGTTCAAGCAGCAATTTGCAAATTAATTAACGGAAAGTCAGAAGTCTTAGTAAGATATTAAGTCATCGATAAACAAATCTCCAAATCAGAAAAGTGCTCTTTAAGCATTTAAGTTACCATTGTCAAAAACAACAAAAAAAACCCACCTAGATGACAGCACAGCCATTCTTATAGTATAAAAACAGAGGAGTGGGGAGAAAAAAGAAAAAAACAACCCTCCAAAACCTACCACACAACACAAATACCAGACAAATCAGATAAAAATACCAGTGGCAGTGCCTGGCAGAATCCTGTAAGTTCAGGCAATAGGCAGCCATTTCGCAGAGATACTGGAAGAACAGGGAGAGGTATAACAGGCCACAGTTACCTTACCTGATAGGTGAAAACATGCTCAGAAACTCCACGTCCTCCTCCAGGCACTTCCACCACAATGTGCCCAGATCTCTCTGTCCAGCTCCCGCCAGCGACACAGACGATACTGCAGGGCAATCCAAGAACAGTGTCACACCACAGGAGAGCAGATGAGCCGTATCCACTGCATCACATCCTAAAACCATCTAGTAACCACAGCTCCTTTCTTTCAGCCTTATGACAAGCTCACTATAGACAACCAAACAGTGAGAAACACCTTTAAAAGCTGGGCTAGTAGCAGCAGAGAAAAGCAGGGGGCGGTTCCAAACAGGAATTATTCTTCCTAGGACAGACAGGACGAAGCCCACTGTATCCCAGATACATGAAGAGTCCAAGAACTCTGCCACTGCCCATCGCTGATCAAACCAGTCACATCTGGAGTGACTCCAAGCTACCAGTGGTCAATCCACACATTAGGGCTGCGTCTGGCACAGAAAAATACTTAGTGACTGTGGGTTTAGCTGGACACAGCCTTCAGCCAGTGGCCTCTGGACCAGCCAGTTCCCCCGATCAGCATCACCTACTCTTCCCAGCCCATTTTGCAGCCATAATTTGGTATGGGAGATGCTGACAAGGTGAAAAGTCAGCTTGTCCTTAGAACAGGGCAGCAAAGAATCTCATGTTACAGCACTGATTTGCTATCAGCAAAACTACTCTGCAGGAGACTTCTCAGCCTTCCTACACAGTAGGAGATGAATTTCGTCTGGGCTTTGCTGAGGAGTTGGGTTCCAAGTTCACAGCTACTTCCCCTCAACCAAAAGGGCTCAGGAATTTTAACTTAGGCAGTGCAGTCCCAAGCCAGGATCCTGTGATGCCTGGTGATTTACAGACACAGAACTAGGACAGTGCTAACTTCAGAAGGATTATACTCTTATTCTAGGATGAAAACAGAAAGCAGATGGATCCAGACAAACAAGACACACAGACAGGACAACACTGCTCCACACAGCAGGCCATTTCCCAGCATGATCTTACCTGGCTCCCAGAAGGAAGGGTGCTACAACTACTGCTACCATGGAATGGAAAAATGGGTTTGTGATAGCTCTGATGAGAGGTTACTCACAATTGCTCTCCTCTTCTCCTGCTGGTTGCTTGGCTCCTCTCCCTCCCTTCTGCAAGGTTCCCACCTACCTGCCTTGTGACAGACCAACTATACAAATATTCCTTTCTCCTTGCTTCCTAGATACCCCCTAGTCACACCTCAACATTTGACTACACTGCCTTGTTATATGGCCCTGCCCTGCCCTGGCTGGACACACCAGCTACCCAGCTCTGTATCACTGACACTAGCTGAGTTCAGCAGGACGGGTCTTTCTGCTTCTCAAACTCCCAGCCACTGCTTTTACAAGCACTGTATGACCTGCCAGGCACTCCCGGCCACCAGAAGAGTGGCATAGGGCCCACCACCAGGACTCCCTGGTCTGTCCCTGGCTGAGAGGGTCCCATCGTTGAGTTTGTTCCTGGGAGGTGGAAGGTGCTTGCCTTGCTGGCTGGCAAGTGAAGAATGACAGTCTGGGGGTGTGCCCACTCAAGCAGAGACAACAATCTGTGCTGTACCTTCAACCACACATTCCTATCCTCACCCTGTGTGAACATCATCAGGCTATTTTCCTAGCTGACACTTGCACAAGCCATGTCCTTCCCTTTATTGGAATCACCCTGTGGCTGGGGGAGACACCCACGAAACCGCATGGTTCTGAGCCTGCGATTCCCTGATCTCGCTGGCTCGTGGGCTCCGTACTGGCAGTGTGGTTGGTACACGGCAGCATTGCTGGGCCACCTCTCTCCATGGTCACTGCCCAAGTAACTGGTCGGACAGTGAACTTACTCAGGAGCACTCCCCGGAGAATGGGCAAGGCTCGATACCTGCTATAGCAAAGGCAACGACAACTCAGGCTGGTGTCAGCAGCCAAGGAAAAGCCAGCCTCCTGCCTCTGGGAGGAGGTTTCACAGATACTCTACCTGCTAGAGATCTCATACTCTTGAGCATCTACGGCACAGGGAATTCCTGCAACAGTGACAGTTTCTGCAATGTCTTGATGTTTCTGCCCGAGGTTTGAGCCAGTGATGGTGATTCTAGTGCCACCTTCCACTGGTCCAGACAGGGGGTACACCTGCAAAGACATCCGCGCATGTGTAAATGTCACAGTATCTCAGACCTCTGCAGTCTGGCAACTGATCTACAGCACAAGGCCCTTCAGCTGCCCCATTACAAATTCTGCTGGGTCAGATCACTGCTATGGATTCCTTTACTGGCTTAGACCAATACCAGGTTGCGCCCTCATCAGAAGAAAGCCCATAAAGAACACCACAGTCGGAGCCTTCTCTCCCATACCTCCCTGCTGCCAGTGGTCCCTCCCAGAGGTGATAATCCGCTACAGACTTCTAAGGCAAGGACTGCCCTGCTTTGCCTTCTCATCGACATGCTCCATAAGGCATTTCTGCTGAAGAGTGGGAATGCACAAGCCAATACATGTTGCTAGTATTGAAGCAGCAAGCACCATTCCTCAGCATCAGTACGACAATGAATTGCATGCTGCACAAACGTCAAAGCTCTGTTCCTGAGCAGCATCCAAGATAAACTAAGACAAGATGCAGCACATGGAAGTTGTGTGCCACCGGAGGGAGAACAAGCTGACAGCAAAAGGGACACATGGCTACAGACACTTGTCATGTGGCAGTTAGCAAGAAACATTTAAAATCAACAGACAAAAATAATTTATTCCAGCAACCTGTCATGCGATTCCCTTCCTTGCTGTGCTTTTATCATTAGGTTTTGCTCTCCTTTGCCCCAGACTCAGTTGGGCCAACCTGTTTCAGGGTCTGGCTCGGGACAGTTAGAGGATCCAGTCTGTGGACCCTTTCCCAGCTTCTTCTGGTGTGCCAGTTTCAGCTCGCATGAGATACAAATGCATCTTTCCTCGCTGTTACCTATCAGCGAACTGAAAGCCCATCACAGAAGTCTAGCATCCTCGCAACACCAAA
This sequence comes from Phaenicophaeus curvirostris, assembly GCF_032191515.1. Taxonomy (NCBI): domain Eukaryota; kingdom Metazoa; phylum Chordata; class Aves; order Cuculiformes; family Cuculidae; genus Phaenicophaeus; species Phaenicophaeus curvirostris. The sequence goes on from NC_091402.1 coordinate 15,445,809, forward strand.
GGATCCTAGTAGAATAGGACTAACTCACTCTTCAGATGGTCAAAGTATTATTGAGCTGCAGTTTGCGCACTGAGTTCTCAGCGCTCTGATTTCAGCTGAAGATTTGAGCCTTCCTTGCCCCAGGTACACTACACTAGTGAGCAAGCTACTCACAGAGTGGATGAGAGGTGCCGGACACATATCTTCAATTTTTTCCTTGCAGGAGCCCCTGAAGATACAGCTGGGGTTGTCACCTCCACACCACACACAGTTGTACTTGGAGTCAGCTGTTTGGCAGCGGCTACAATCACTGTGTCCCACAGAGCAGTTGTAAAAAGTCACTGCAAAGGAAAAAAAATTCAGAGGCATCTGCAAACATCATATAAAGCATGGAATAATCTAGCAACTTAGCATCTCACAAAAAACCCTCTCCTCCTGCTTGTCCTGTGACAACCAACAGAAATAAGGCTGCATTGTTTTCCTTAGCTTCCCTGCGATAGGACTACTACAGATGCAAAAAGCCTCATTCAACGATTTCTCAATTCTCTTCCACCTCATCTGCCGTCTTTTTTTCTGGGGAGGTGTTGCCTTCCTACCGTGAAGATCTGCAGCACTGTCCACTCGAAGGTGTCGTCGCCTTCGCACAAACACCACGGCATTGAATTCAAGTTGAGGAGCGGTGTAACTGTACTGCAAAGACAAAGACCATCAAGACAAAGAACTTAATAGAGGCACACATGAGCCAGCTCAATATGCAAAAAGCATCAGCATCCATTCTGCACAGTGCACCAGCACATACAGCCTATACAGAGCCTCCCATGAATGCAGACAAGCCACCGATAGCTGGGGCAGTGGCAGCACAGGCCCGTCCTCACTTGTTTATGAATTAACAATTCTGCTCTAGAAAGAGTAGCAGGCATTGCATCACTAGGATGAACACTGAAAACAAATGTGTGCTCACAACAATATTTGTCTAACTTCCTAACTGCATTCCTAAAAGGTTAATTCCAATCTACAAGCCAACTGCTCAGAAAACTGCTCAAGCTGGCATTTCTGCAGTTTCAGTAGAGCTGAAGATGTAGATTACAACTAGTCCGCAGGGCTTGTATGCACAAGAGCTTATGTTGTTCCTCTCCCCTAACTATACAAGTTTCTGAACTGAAAATATTGCCTCTGCTTGCAAATCTTGCCCTAAGTAAAATCCACACATCATCCAGAAATGTTCATGGCTGTTTCAATCTTGTCTGTTAATCTTACAATCCACAGGCTAGCTTCCACAAAACTGGTATTAATAGCATTTTTCTTTTCACAAAAGCCATGATCCAGAGAACCATGAACAACTGCGCCTCAAGCTAAAGCAGAGGTGGCACCATCCTGGCAGGTTGCAATGAGTGGTTGTTCAGAGACAGCATCATCCCATTCTTCAGCAAATGCAGCAAGGGGTCACATGGCTCAGACTGAACAGCATTTCTGCAAACTGAAGATACCAATACTGCCAGGCAGCAGCATCACAGATGAGGGCCCTTTTCCCTAAAGAACTTGCTGTCCAGGCTGCTGTTTTGCTGAGCAAATCCAGCACCAGTGTGAACTCCGAAAAGGCATTGTATTCCAAGCACTCACCTGGTTCATCTGGCAGGTGATATAACAGAGAGACTGGTTTGTTTCTTCTCCTTCCACATAAGCATCCATCACGACTGTCTTTCCCTCCAAATTCAGAACACACTCATAGTCCCACTGCTGGTCCTGCAGAGAATGAACACATGGCACCATTTCTCAACTACGTGGAGCTTTCTGCTGCAATTCAGCACCGTTTACCAAGCCGCCTACTGTGCAAGCAACGTTCTCTCACTCCTTTGGTTACGCCAAACCTATGCTATGTGCAAGGACTCTCTATGCTGTCACTGCCTCCACGTATGAATGGTACAGCTACGCAAAACAAGACACCTAGAAGCGGGTACGTCCATATGGGGAGAACATGGCACAGGAGAAGGAATAAGAAATAAAACCCACTGGGACTGTGAAGTTATGCCTGTGTATCTGCAAAAAACCAGCTTGAAAACGAAGAGCTGAGTACGCAGATTAGGTCAGTGCACCTCAAAAAACACTGTATTCTTCTTCTCTCTGTCCTGTAAATCTTTCACTAAATTGCTTAGACATTTCCAGCAAAAAAGATGGATATGCATCTGTAACCAGCTCTGCTCTTCTAAGCAGAGCAGTATATCAGGTTTAACATATAAAGTAACAATTAGTCTGTGGGCTGTATGTTCTGGTTGTTTGTAAAAGGTTACTAAATCAGTTTTCTATCTTGAGAAGCAAAGAGAACTTCTATCAGAGGCACACCCAAGAAACATAGCTTTCGAGGGTGGTTTTCCCCATTGTGGCAGTTTCAGGTACAACAGGAACAGCCACATTAATGTGAACATGTCAGAAAGGAGAGGGAACAGATGACTTATCATTAGCTTATGGAGACGCAAAAAAAAAATCAGCAGAGATCCAGCAAGAAGTTACTCCAAGAACTACCATCCACTTGCAGCACAGCACAGGTGCAACTTAATTCAAACACATGCAGATCTCCAGCAGGCTGGTGCACACCTGTACTCCCCCTTTCTCTGGGTGACTTCCTACCCACCAATAAATCCAGCTATGTAATTCTTTATTCACAGAAACAGGTCATTCCTCTAGACGATTCTGCAGATGGGAGAAACCTAGGCAGAGCTACAACAGTGTTTTACACGTACTTTTAGCAGTCTGGTGGACAGGTTGCCCCAAAAGTGCTCTGCATTAACATGGTTTCTCAATGCTGATGGCACTGAGCTGACTACCTGATAGAGATGAAAGTTCTTCCCCAGCAGGGTTATCTTCCTTGCCACGTTGACTGGAAACAGTGAAGATCCCTGGATTCCCTGCACACAGGGACATGCATCTGGACCCCAGTTAAGTTCTTCACTCTGAAAACAAACATAGGTCTTGAAAGAAAGAGACCTGCATGGCTCTGATACAGGGAATTTAAGCCTAACATGCCAACAGAGAAACAAGCCCTGCCTAACGAAGACAGAGCTGTGCTGCTTTACCATGAAGTTACAGCAATGCAATGCAACAGGCCAAAGAGGTGAAAGGCAGAAAGCTGTAAATATGCTGGACACAGCAACTGCCACCTTCAGGCCAGCAGGTCTACAAGACCTGGAAACCTCAAACACATTTTTCTTCCTCGGGCTGCCACTTCTCACTCTGCACATGACAGAGGTCAGCTTCTACACTCTTGCAGGACACAACCTCTCCTGTGTGCTGAAATACCAGACTACCAATCTGTCTGAAAATTTCAAAGTGTTACAGCCTTAGGCTCTAAGTTCCAACGCCCAGCAACGTACCTCCTCCCAAAACTCAGGGGCATCATACTGATAGTCAAGGTCAGGGTGGAGGATCCTGGGAAAGTCAGGGACATCCCTCTCTGAAGAATCGCCATCACCCGACAAAAGAGTAGAAGCAGAGAAGGAAGATGTGTCATTCTCAGCCTGCAGCAAATCCATCCAGTCCTCCGTGTCCTGGAGCTCCATGCCTTCTTCCAGCAGCCAGTCTGGGGGAGCTGACTGGGGGAGCTCTGAAGCAGGTAGTTCAGTTCCAAGCAAGCCAGGAGAGTCATCGGAGGCAGCGTGGCTCCCCGGCACCTGGCTGGGGGTTTGGGGAGATGGGATGGCAGATGTCAGTGCCTCCATGGTAGGAAAAGAACTTGGAGACCACTTGAAACCAGTGACATGAGGGGAAGGTGTTACTGTCGCAGCAGACGTGTGCAGAGAAGTACCCACTAGGGTGGTGGGTGGGTCAGTGTGTTGTGGCTCCGGGGCAGTGGTTGGCCATTCTGTGGGCAAGGCTGCATGATCCATGGTTTTGGATGGGCTGGTGAGGACAGATACCGCAGGAGAAGTTGTCTCTGGCACAGTGACTGCAGGTTTGTCTGCTGGTGGTGGTAGAGGGGATTCTGTGATGGGCTGGAGAGAGTCTGCTTCACTTGAGAGAGTAAAGTATGTATAGCTGAGGGTTTCTGCAGGCTCAGTCGTCGTATCCAAGGCTGTGGAGAGCGTGATGTGGCTGGGCTCTGTGAGGGGCACAGTGCTCGGTACCACACGCACAGGGGGAGTGATGGGTTTTGTGGCTGCAGTTGGGGCTGTAGTAGAGGATTTGGTGAGGGGAGCTGCTGGAGAAGGAAATACACTCGAGGTTGGGATCTGAGCCTAGAAAAAAACCAACATGGTGGGGTAAGAAGTAAGAAAGGAAATGGAATAAAACTGAAGCAGAAAACCAATCCATATTACTTCCCGTAGCAGTGTTCACAAGAGGCTGCTTCACCTTCTGGATTTCAATGAGTGCTACATCTCATGCCACCTTGTCTTGGGATGGGACTGAGGAATGCTCACAGCGCAGAAGGTCCAGCGACATTCCCTCTTCCCACAGATGCCTGCACTCACCTCCACCTAAAGGAAGGTCTGCCTGCCTTCGTCCCCACAAAACTGCAAGGCCACCTGCAGTAGCCACAAACTGGGCATCTGTTCCACCTCCCCACTTGCATCCTCCCTGGATAACAGGGCTGGATAACCCCAGGAGAAGGGTGACCTGCTTCATCTGACAGGAATTCCCCAGAAACCTTGCAAGACCTTATAACATCAGGGACGCAGAGCCTTGGGTCGCTTCAAGGGGAGGCTCTGCTCCACCTCCTTGCCTGGTGTGACTGGCAGCTGCCATTTCACCTGAGAAGAGATCTGACTCGCTGCAACTTGCTGAGGCTGTTACTTCATATAGGACTAGGACTGAGCATGAGACATACCCTTTTGTTGTAGATAATGGTTCCTTCCTCACAGGCGGCTTTGTGGGTGCAGAGGTGCTGCTGGATGCACCAGTTACATCCCCAGAGACTGCTCACACACTTCTGGCACCTGGAACAGTGATACAAAAGCAACTGCTAAGACCCAAGAAGGGACAGCCACCCTCCCTACAACTACAGGAAAGAAAAAGCAGGTGCTCACGGTGCCGATTTCCACAGCAGGGCCACTGCAGCACAGTCATAGAAAGAGAAGTCCACGGAAGCAATGAAGATGTCATGGAAACGCACTACAAGCTTTATGGTGACATGATCTGAAAATGAAAATAAAAATTTCTTAGAAATGGAGCAACTGTAAGTCTGCTGTACTGTTAAGAGACTCAGCATACTTTAGGAAAGACACTGTCAAACATGGAGACAGATTCCCTTCCAAGCTTCCAGCATCTTGATCACTGGATTATCCTACAGACACTAAAAACAGGTTGGACAAGTTTGTCAGGAGTAGTTTATGACAGTGCTTGCCAACCTATGGTAAGGAAGACTAGGTCTGAAGATCTCTTCATCTCTATCTGCCATAATTCCACTCTCATCTATTGTATGAGAGAGAGACGTACCATTCCAGGCTCAAAGCTGATTGTCTTCCTTTGTCATCCAAAGGAAAATCAAACCCTTAGAACTGAGATGCCCTTTACATACTGCCTTCACCTTGAGAGCTTCGCTCTATGTCCAGACTAAGAAGTGAGTCTGTGAAGAGATTTACAAGACTTCACACTGACTGAAGTCTTACCTGCTTTAAATCCAGTCTCATGTCAACTACAAGCCTCAAGATAGCCCAATTCTCTTTGGGAAGATACTGTCACTGTTTTCTGACAGACCAAATAACTGCAGAGATGATAAAACCTTACTGCAGCTAATAGCATGAGGTGGAAGGAGACCTCTTGCACATGGCACTACTAAACCAGCTAATTGATCTCATTCCAGACAAATGCCTCCAACCCTGGAGTTGGCATTAGTTCTCCAAATAATGGAAACACATTGCATGTTCTGCTCAACTCCAGGAGCAGACCGTTTGCTATAAAAAATAAGTAACAAGAAACTTGGCCATTGCTCCTTTCACAGAATTCAGACCTCCTCTTGCGAGCAAGCTCTATTCACAACAAAACAATTAACTTGTCTGGTGGAGGATCAGTCACACCTAAGCTGGTTTCCCGATAGGATGACAAGTGAAGCAGTATGCGATTAAAACAGCTGATCATGAGGTGTGTATGAAAACCCGTGATTAAGAGAAAATAAGGGTATCATATGGAGCTGGAGGCAGGAGTCACTGCAGTACTGTCAACTCCCATCACTGTCATAGACGTTGCATTTGGCAGTGGTGACAAGCTTAACACCTCCCAGGATTTCAGGGCTATGACACCATATTTATAAATATTCCTTTCTCCAAAATGGCCATTATTTCTCATATAATATGAGAAATAATATAATATGAGAAATAATAAACACCTGACAATAATGCTGTTCAACAATACAGACGATGAGGTCAAGCATTTGCAAACTGAGAGCAAGAGTTTCTGCTATTAACTTGGAGCTCATCAGCTTAAAGTGACAGATGAGCTGGTATGCAACCTTTAAAATAAAGCTGAAGAAAAGGCAAGTATTTCAGTGAGCTGGGAAAAGTATTATAAGTAGGCATAGAAAAGGGCTGGTATCTAAGGCCCTGATGAGACTTCATTTAGAGAACAGTGTGTGATTCTGGTACCTGCTTCAAATTCATCTTAGCAGAGCACGGGAGCTGTGCAAAGAAGGGCAAGCAACACAGTGAAAGAGAGAGTAAGTCTGAGTGACAAAAGAACACGAGGATAAAGTTGGCACAGTTAACATGGCAAAACTGTGTTGAAAATACCTGGCCATAGTTCACAAAGTGAGCTGTGGAGGCAAAAGGACAACACAGAGAGATCAAACGGACACAAGCCATCCATAAGCAAGTCTAGGCTAGAAAACAGAAGCAACTTGTTAAGCCTCAGAGACGCAATATGGAAATAACACAGGTAAAGCATCTATGGAGTCTTTAAATAAAAGCAAGACTGACTTACAAAGGAGTCAATATGAATATGTAAAGCCTGGCATAACGAGAGCTGGACCGTGGCTTTATCTATGCTGATTTTTCACAACTGTGCTAAAATTCAGGCCACATTTGCAGAACAAAACAGGGAAGCCAATCCTGCCAGCTCTGCCTGTAGTGGCAGTGCATGAAGCCCTTTGCCTCTGTTCCTGACCACCCTGAACAGAGACCTGGTTGGTTTTTCCAGACTAAAGCAGTGTGAAAGCCAACAGATATAATATTGTAAATAATACTGAAAATGAGTGAGTTTGAGATTGAACAAGTGCGTTAGCCGAGTTCTGCTGTAATGTTATGTCCATGGAGATTACTTCAGACCTATTAGCCAGCTGCATACATGCATGGAAAATCTATTTAGCCATTTAGGTGAATTGTATGGAATGTTTCCCAGCCAGCACCTGCCTTTTACTTCAGATGAACAAGCTCTTTGAAGAGCTCTGCTCATCGGAACTCACACTGATAGGCTGGGTAAAATCCAAAGTAGACTGTAAACTAAGAACATTCCAGGTTCTTCAGAGTGGCCAATTAGTAATATTCAGCCAAATACTGTTCACGGTAGTAGAAGGCTGACTATGTATTTTGAGGTTATGCCGCATTGCAGATTCATAGAAATTAGAACTTTGGATTTCGTTTCTAACTGAAGTTAGAAAACTTTAAGGAGTGTGGGTCTCTTCTTGCCTTACAGGTACTTCCTTCTCTGACTATTACAAGCATTTTGAGAAGGTTTGCATTCTGTTTGATTTAAATAATAAAGCAGTATTTAAGACAGTTCTCTCTCCAGATTTATGACAAAGCTGCCAAACCAGCCACCACTCTCGACTGCATTTCAGATCATATTCAGATTTGCATATAACTCTCCAAGCAGGATCTCCTTCCCAACTACCAGAATTTGGCATTGGAATTTGGCAACAGCCCAAAATAGCACAGGATGCATGCGACACACAAGTAGAAAGCAAACAGATATTATGACAGGATGAAATGAACACCTGCTGACAGACCACATACATCATAGATGTTAATCCTGTAATCTGATGGACCTACAATGTACTTTCTCCCAATAACATTATCAGCGCTATCATGCTCGATTTAAAGCATTTCACTGACCTGCTCCTGTTGGCAAAGCTGGTGCTTGGCTGGGATCTGGAGAAGGACACATGATTCCTGACTCTGTCAGAACTGCTGGGCTTTCATAATCTTCAAAGTAACATGAATAAAATTCTTCCTCATGCAGAGAAGGTAAATCCGAGATAGCCAGGAATATCTATCAATTAAATAACGTCCAGTAAATAATTTGCCCTCTAACACATTCTTCTATATCTCACCTAATTTTCTTGTTCTACTTCTTCAAAGCAAGAGCCCCATAAAGTAGTTACCTACATATACATCCATTTTCCTACAATGCCTCCTAGGACTGACTGTTGCATTCATCCTCTTTTGCCATTGCCAAACTGAACTTGGCATCTACCAAGCAACCAGCAACGTCTGCCTTTGTTCAAGTCTCTAGCAAACAACAGGTTCTTGCCACCTCCTGGAACAACGATGGACTTCGAAACACTGCAGCACGTGGCTTTTCTGCCAGCTTTCGGATGCCAGGCTGAAGCCATAATTTTGGGTACCTCCTTTCAGATCTTCCTGACAGCAAGTGTCAGAAACACTGTGAAACCACAGACACGGGTGCCTTACAGATACCCAGCCAAGGAGGGACTTCACCCAAGCAGACATCAAATACTCCAGAATACCCAGTAACTCTTAGCAGGCAAGGACATTTAGTTTTATGGGAAAACACAATGAAATTATCTTCTGGTACAACCTATGTGAGGCAGACAACATGAGCTTAAAGGCTCGGTGATTCAGTAACTCACTGAGTGTGAAAGGAAGACTTGGGACTTTTGTCAGAGTTTGCAGGGGACTTTCTGCATGACTGAGGACCATCAGAGGATCATCATCACTCACATTTCTCTTTTCCTCTCTGCTGATGTTGGCCGGAGTTAGTGACTGGACAGACAGACACTGTTGTGTAGAGTTAAAGCTCCAGAGCCACTGCTCACTCATCCTGGACCGCAAACACTCTGAGCGACGGCTGCACCTGCAGGGAAACCAGCAAGAAGCCCTGTGACAGATCTGTGCAGCCCTAGCAGGGCACATTTGGCTTCCAAGCCGACACTGGCTGTCTGAAGCCTTGCTAGAGTCTTGGGGAAGCTGTTACACAAGCCACGAAGTGCCACCTTCAATAATAGGATGAACTGTTGCAAATATATAGATGGGTAGACACTTTTGGGGCTTAAAGGGTGACAAAGTAGTTCCTATGGCATTCTATAGGGAGGCAGAGCTGGCAAGAAGACATGCATGATGGAATAAACCATGTCTCATTAAGCAACATCAGTAAAGGAAGAAGTGAATGATAAATAAGAGAATGACAACAGAAGAATAGATTGTTTCTCTACATTTGAAATTTGGCAGCATTAGCTACAGTCAGACTAAAACCAGGCTGAAATCCACTGGACAGGAGCATATGAATGGTGACTGAAGACCCCAAAAGGAAGATAAAGATACCCCTGTGTCAAACTGTGACTGGTTATGTTTTAGGGAGGCAGACAGAGGAATGGTAAGTTAAGATAGAATATCCCATAAAGGAACTGAAAGTAAACTAAATCCAGACATACAGACATGAGGAAGAGAGTAAGCGAGGCAGTCCCTGAGCACCATCCCTCCGAAACCCTTGCAGGTGACCTGGGACCTATCTTACCGTCCTTGAAGGACACACCAACCACAGTAGGGATCTTTCAGGGCCAGACAGGATTCACAGTCTAAGTACAGGGAACATTCCAGTATGGGAACCTTTACCACCTGTCAGAGAAAGAAATCAGTTAAAACACAGCACACAACACAGGCCCCCAGTGAACGGCTGCTTCTGCTCTAGCCAGCAAGTCCCATCATCTGCATACTCACTGAAACTTATTCTTAATCCCCAATACTTCATAAAACTAAAGAAAAGAGGAACAAGTTTCCAGAGCCCATCAGAAAGGTCATTTCACGTATTGGTGAAGGATATCTAAACGTCAAGCTGCACTGAGGCGAGCAAAGTGTATTGCTGTTAATGGGTTATCTGTGACACTTTTTGTAAGGAGGAGACTTTATTCAGTGACAAAATTACATTTTAATGAAATGGATCAAGGAATAGCAGACCGAATACCTTTCACTCTTTTGCTTGCCTGGACTCCACCATAGGAGACGATCTCTCTTAACATGTAGGTGACTGGAGCTGGACACAGTAGCTCCAGCTGAGGTCTCTGAACGCTTCTGCACTATTGCACAGCTCTATCTGGCAGAACTACCATTTTGACTGAAAGCAGATCAAGAAGCTTTGATCAATGTGGAACAAACCTTTCTGCCATGTGGGGCTAAGTTTTACATTCAAAACGCTTCTGGTTTACCTTAGTATCCTTGCTGATATCAGCCTCTTGCCCTCTCTTTAATCTGCCACTATGCTGTCAGTTACTTTAAAGTATCAACTTCTAATCCCCACCCTATTAGTTTTGCTACATACATGATTTAATTTGCATTTTTTTATTGACAGAACAATTACTGTTAAGGATATAGTTCAGATTTCCCTAATCTTCTTCCACTTACAGATATCAACTCCTCCTTTGAAGTGCTATAAAATCTCTGGGTATCTCAAAGTACACGAGGGCTGGTGGCTTTCCAGCATGCTCTCATTTTTTGTTTGTTATTTCCTTCAGAGTAACTCAAGGGCTGCTTTTCCTTTGCTAGGAGGATCCTCTTCTTTCCACCTCAAGGGGCTGATGTGAGCAGTGTTGTACAAATCCTTTCAAATAAAGTATCCATAGCTGGATTTCCTACTCAGCGGATTTCCTACTCAGCAGATTTCCTATGAGTATCCCAAGAGCTTGGGGCATCACAATGCCTCTTCTCCTCCCACTGGGCACAAACAGAATTACAGAAAGCAGAAGAGGAGGGAAAGGTGCCTTGTATGGTTCCTTATACAGCCTGATTTCATCTGCAAGACGGCTGTTAAACACCCGGTCAGAGAGCACCCTTGCTGTCTGAAGATATTTCCCACACATTTCTGCTTTTTGTAGGTTACATGCCTACTGAGAAACAGCTTAATCTTTTAGCTGATTAAAAACAGGAGAAATGCCACAGTTTTAATAACAGAAAACCTTCCTTTCCTCTTTTTAATCTTTTGCAAAACCAAGACAGGTCACATTACTTATGAACCCAGAAGGCTCACATTCTTCTCCTCAGATAGAGATGTAAACTGTAGTCCAAACAGTTCCTGCTCAACACAGAGGAAACCCAGGAATTTGCAGTCCCTTGCCTTCATGCCAGCAGAACAGCCTTTTATAGCCTGCAGTTCACATTCCTCCATCACTGCTGATACAGTTTGACATGGAAATGCATATGCAAATGTGTCATGGTTGAGGGTAACAAGACTTCCTCCAGCTTTTGCACCAGGACAGTCCTCATCCCCGTAAACCAGACTGGCAGGCAGCTGCTGCCCAGTACAGCCCTAGCTGTGCACACTGTTTCACTCCTTCCCCTGCTCCCAGCAGCAGATTGTCTGGGCTTCAAATGCTTTCAGCTCTTCTGCGGAAGGGATTTTGTCGCACTCACCATTGACTGGGTCATGACAAAGAGGTGCTCCTGCGACTGGTCAAACAGCAGGTCTCCACTCACCACGCTGTTTAACTGGATAGCTAAAGAAGCGTATATATGTGCATCTCCCATCGCTCCTAAGTACACCTGCAAGAGAGTCACAGTGGTATGCAAAGAATCACAGTAGGAATTGGGGGCATCCACCCTCTGAGAGGAACAAGCTGGGACCATTACTGTGTGTGAGGATTTCAACCTCCCACCAAAATCTTAACACTGTGACTTGAGCCACATGATGCATGTGTCTAGCAACACCTGCAGAGGCTATGCAGGATGCACCAGCCCTGACACTGGCTCAGCGCAGATGTAACCAAAGGCAAAGTGACCAGTGTTTGGGGCCTTCATGTTCTCAACGGTTAGTACAGTGTGTCCATCTGATACTAACGATCTTCAGCAGGAACTCAGTATCCCAAGGCATAAGAGAATTTGCCTTCTTTCCTCTTCCACTCGAGCATCCCAGACTAGGTTTTATCCTGGGTACTTCCTGCCGCATCCAGATCATACCTTGTGCAGTTTCCCTCTGCTGTCTCCCAGAAAACCAATGGTGTGGCCATCTTCCACATGCACTGCCACGGCTGTCAGACGAGCCTCTGTTTTCTCCAGAAGGGGAGCTGCTTCCAAGGGCACGCGGCTGGCCATAGGGCTGGGAGTGTGGTCAGAGCCACAGGGGTACGCATACAGGGTGTCCTATTTGGGAGTGGAAAGAACAGGGAAATCAGTAAAAAAGAAAAATAATAAATGGATGCAATGTACATTAGTGCCTTTAACACTCCCCACCATCCCTTTCCACCCAGATTCCTTAAACAGGTGCCCCAGCAGTGAATTGAGCCTTGAACCTTTCTGAGCTTTTTAACTGTAAAAAACAGCTTCTAACAATTAGTTTAGATGTGTTGGCTGCTTGTACCCACACAGAATCCTGCAGACATTTCAGCAAGTCCATTCAGCATCAGTAATGAAATGTATTAAAACACTATTAACTCTTAAGTTCCCCAAAACCCATTACTAGCCACACACTGTCATGTGACAACTTCAGGGAAGATTCATTGTATTTTTCAGAGGAAAACAAAACCATGAGAATTCCTGCTTCCAGTGCAAACCCACCTGGTCACAAGCACTGCCTCCAAAGATTAGCATGGTTTTGTTGTATCACCTACAAATTCTGAAGTAGAATCCCAAAGCATCAGGACATACACTAACACAGGGTGGAGGCACAATCTGCACCAAAGACCTTACTAACTACACGCAGAAATCAAGGAGTGCATCTAACCAGAGACCAGCAAAAAGTCAAAAGAAGAGTCATCTCTGCACACTGCTTCAATTCTTCTGAGTCTTGTGAGAGTTCTGAAAATTAACTCCACAGGACTGTGCAAAACCAGCCATCCTTCTGTTCCAGTTAGACCTTTCCCAGTCCCACCAAACCTACAATTACTGAATTCTAAAGGAGAGAGAATGAAAATTATCAACTTCTTTACTGTTTCTATGTGTAGACAGTGGATATTCCGTTACGATTAATGTTTTTCCGAAGTAAAAAACTCAGTCTTGTGTCAGATAGTTTCTCCATTGCCTTATAACTTTCTCGACACCTTGTCCTGTGTCCACTTTAATTTTACAATATCCTTTTGGAGACTGCAGGATTGTTCACCCTACAATTACTGTTAAAAGCACCAGTTATAATTGATTAGTGGCTTGTCTTCAAATGATGTGGCTTGTATAAACTAATGATTTTCATCATGAAATCCCTTATGGATAACATTTTCACCCTCCTCTCCAGCTCCTTAATAATACTCCTATAAACCTGTGTGTAGAGCAGAGTCATTAACTGTGCATTCCATGCTGACTCCAGCTCCCCCTCTTGCCTCAGGCAACGTGGTTGAATTTGGACTCTTTGTGAGCAGGGTTATGTATTCCGTCTGTCTGATGTCCGTGGCTTTGCATTTGGCAGCGTGGAGCTGCGCGGTACCATCCAGCACCAGGCAATGGAGCTGCCCCCACCAGAGGTCAGCGATAACGGCACCACGTGGCATTCTTGAGGCATCTGCTCACCACTCCTTGACGATCCCACGGAAAAATTGACCCTTTTTCCCCCTGTCCTCTCATATATCTCTGAGTTATATTGGTTTTTTTTTTGGTTGGTTGGGTTTTTTTATACTTGACTGCTTCCTGGAGAAACTAAAAATAATCAGGAGCTCTGAAAAAGTCCATGGAAATCCATGGTGAAATACATTTAACCTGCTGACCTCTATTCATTTCTCAAATGTATTGCTGTTGTAGCAGGCAAGCAAGGCTTGACACGGGGGTTCCATGTAAGAAACCACGCCAGTTAGACTAGAGCTGCTTTAACTCTGATGCTTTCTTGTTTTCCCTTCAAACACTAATTCAACTGATTTCCTGCATACTGGACTTAAGGCTCTGACTAAGCCTCAGAGGAGGTTACAGCTTTCACTGACTATTTGTTTTCACCATCTTCTAAGCTATCACTCATTTTTAGTGACAGATATATTTCTCTTATCAGCTTATTGCTTGATTCTTAAGCTCCTTCCAAGTATCTTCTTGTAACTTAAAGATTTCTATTTCTCCAGTTGTCCAGTTCCTATAAGAATTACCAGGAAGCTAAATTTCCATACTCAGAAGCATCAAGTGTTTATTTTGACCGGGATTCTAATAACCTTTGTATCAATTCAGACAAACCCTGCACTCTAATGTACTCACTATTGAGGCTGATTTTTCAAAGTTTGCTTTAAAAAAAATGCATACAAGTCAGAAATAGTCGTCCCCCAGCCGTGCTCAGCACTGCTGCTGCCAGTGTGTGATGGGAAGGGCAAGTCACTTCACACACATTTATCTACCATAACCCAACGTGACCCGTGCAAGCTCTCCCAGCACTAGCAACGCCAGCCCGCGGACTCGCAACGGTGTCTGCAGTGCAGTTAATCACAGCCAAGAGCTGAAACCTGTTCTATTCTACAGGATTATGACAATGATAATTGTATAAAGCGCTTATATAAATTTACATAGAAGCTGTTTGGATTGTTTTCAGTGAATAACATCTTGCCAACATGCAGAAAATACACTTCAACATCACCCAGTGTCCTACTGTGATTCAGCAAGTTTGGATGAAGCTGCTGCCATAAATTCTGGTGTCTGCTTCCTACATTGCCCAGGGGAGGAACAATCTGTACCTATGCATGAAGAGGACTGAAAGCTAGTTGCAAAAGCGTAAGTTACACACCTCGAAAACTACACCCACAGAAGATATACACACTTCTCAAGCCTTGCAGAAATGTGTTTCACACTTCCAGTTATCAAGTCACTAACAGCACCTACCTATGGTTCTGCATCTTAAGACTAATGGATCTCCAGCAAACTAGAAAATTAACTGGTTCTGAAAGTCTTACAAAACCAACCATTTTTTGCCAATTGAAGAGATTGTATTGAGCTATAAAACCTAGTTTCTCCTGACGGGCTAAATATCTGAGACAGTGCTAACTGGGAAAAAGGGCACAGGCTGGTTTGGAGGCAGAAAAATGTGAAATTAATTAGCATTATCCTTATATACAGCACAAGCTGCCACCATTGAAACCAAGCTAAAACTAGTCCTGCATAAAACGTTCATTGACAGCAGCTTCCACTCAGCACTGAATGGAGCAGGCTGGAGCTGGCACCGACCCTTACGTCTTGTTAGATACAATCTTAATGACAACCGCTACCGTGTACTGAACGGTGAAGGATAAAGTTTGTTAGACATTTACATATCATTGGAAACACTTGTTAATAAGATCCCATACTTCAGACAACCGTGCAGCTGTGATCCTGGGATCAGGCACCAGGAATCACATAGCAAAGACTGGTCTTTTTCTCCCATCCTGTGCACCCATTTCCCCACTGGATCAAATGGAACAGCGAGGACTCCATGTGATTTCGAATGAAGGCTCTTTCTGAACTGCTCACGCCAGTTTGACATTTAACTCCTCCAAGCTGCCCTAAAAGTCACTTGTGACAATTCCTTCCATGTGGCTCTGCAAAAGGGACATGGGGCATGGCTGTGAGATACAGTGAAAGCAGGCAGTCTCTTGCTTCCCAACTCTTACTTACTCCTTCTGACCTTATATTTGCCCTGCTCCAAGTTTGCTCTTCACCCTTCCCTTGTCCCATAAATATTATACAGTCAGCTTTAGCTACTGAAAGGAAAACCATAATTTTAAAACTGGTTTTGGACACTACATCAAGCACCAGAGGCTTCCAAAGCTCTGTGGTACCACTTTGCTCTTTGTATCAAAAGAGCTGGGAAGAGGTAATTATCTGGACAGCCTGTTCTGTAAAAGGAAGACACAAGATAATATGCTGTTCTGCTAAAGAGTAGCAACGCCCTCGGTGAAAACAGGCTCCTTGCAACCACAGAGCCTCAGTCAGGGACACTGAATTCAGCATTGCCCCAGCAGAATGCTACTGCTCTGTGTTTGTGCCTCCTGATAGCGCAGCACCAGGGTCACAGCCACTTCAGATCACATTTTTATCCTGCAACATCCCATCATGCTTTTGTCATAGAATTTAAAGAAGGACAGCTCTGGAGACAAAGAAGAGCCAAGTCTGGAAAAGGTCTTTCTTAAGCACAGAATTCTACAAGACTAATGCAGTCTACAGGAAATTAGGATTTTGTTGACACTTGTTTTTGCTTACATTTCTTTTCTGTTCCTGGGTGACCTTGCAGGAAAATGTTGTGAAGTGCACCTCACCTTAAGCAATAGTGACACAGCCCACCCCTTGAATTCCCATCCCAACAGACAGATGCACATGCAGACACTCCACTCCCTTCCTGCAGTGCAGACCAGGACATGAAATTACTGATTGCAGCTTCAGCGCTCTTGCCTGATATTGCCAGGAGACAATTGCAATGAGATGCCCTCCCCACTGCTGCACATGGTCCATCCCCTTCGGCAAGGAAACCTGCCCATGGCGGGCAGGGCACTGCAGCAGCAATGAGACAGATGGTACTCAGGATGCAGCGGTTCTTGCATCACATTGCTGCAGTAGCAAAGAAACAGCCTGAGCCCAAAGGCTTTTAATCTAATCAGATTTCAACATCCATTTGGGTGAAGAGGGTTGACTCCAGGAACACAAAGCAACACAAGAACACACTGCAGATTGCTCTTTACCCTGGCATAGGTGCAAAGCCACTTACCGCTGGCAGCTGGACACAGTTGGAACTGACATCGTATTCAATATATGCCACTTCCGTCCCTTCTTCTGACTTCCCGTCTCTCATGTAGCAAACATCCCTAGTCCAGTTGGTCAGACGATCCACCTCCTCCATTGCATAAACACAGAGTGCAGACTCCTCACTCAGTTTCCCAGAAGAAGCCTGCCAGGCAGAGAAGGCTGCAAAAAGCACTTCTCCTTCTGTGTCCAGCTGCCCCCGGGCCAGGTCTTCTCCCGGCTGGGTGACATAGGCTGCTTGCAGGAGACTGTATGTGTTGGTTTTGCCCTGGCAGAGCAGAGGTAACTCCACATACGAGTAATAATGAGAGTCATCCAGGCAGATTCGTGAGATGTAGGTCTTGTACTCACGTGACTGAGACTTGAGGTCCCGACGGTAAAATAGGAAATAGATGCTTGAGCGGTAAGTGAAAGATTTAATGAAATGGTGGTTGTACTCTGAGAGCCGGCCCACAGCCAGTTTCGCTGTTTCTTCATAGGAGAAAATGGAGTGAGAGTCTGTAGCTTGAAGATCCCCACTGTGGGCCCTGAGATTCCGGGTAGTGATGGGAGGAATCCCTCCTCCAACTCCTCGGCTAGTGTACCCTCGTCCCACAAACAGCAAGGGGACCTCATCCTTTGAGTAGGCTATGAGTCCCACAGTGGTGATGTTGGGATCATTGGCAGCAACGTACTGAGTGTCACCAGGACTTTCTGGCCGGAATAGGACATGATCAATAGATGTGAGGCTCCTCTTTTCACAGATTCCCTGGTGCACACTGCCACACACAATGAGCTCCTTCTGCACCGTGTTCACCAGCAGCAGCTTGTTGTGATTGTCAGTGTAGTGTGCCTGAGGGCACTCTAGCTTTGAGACCGGGGGCAGGCAATCTTTACTGTCCAGAACTGGTCCAGTCTGAACCACTTTCTTCATCAGCAGGTCAGATGTCAGCTGAAAGAGAAAGTTGGTGGCCCCCAAATAAATGGTCCCAGATTCCAAGTCCATAGACAGGTGGAGGAATTTCGTAGCGTTGCGTGAGAACGTGACATATTGCAGTCCCCGTGGAATCACTGCTCCCAAGAAACAGAGAACAGGAAGGAGAAAAGTTCCCAGAGGCATGGTAAACACTCTGCAAGAGAGGAAAAGCTGTTATAACTCCTTGTAAACCAGAAGTGAAGATTAACGCTCATCAAAATCCTTCAACAGCACTCATTATGAGAAGTGGGCAAAGAGGACAAGTATAACCATAGAACGCAGAGAACTAGACACAGAAAGCTAACACGGCATTTTGCAGAAACATCCACAAAAAGCAACCTTACTCAAACCACCTTCACACCAAGATGACAGGCACAGCATCTTCAGAAGCAGCTGCCATACTGCAAGTAATGCTCTCGGGGCCTTTCCCAGAGACTGCTCGATGGAACTGGGGAAAGCTTCTCTTCACAAGTCCAGACTTGTACTAAACTGAATAAACAGTCTAAAGCACATATTCATCAGTACAGGGAATTAATCCAAGAAGAGAGGTCCTATCTATGCTATAATAGAAGGTGTTTCAAGCATTGGAGTTGATCACACCAGAAAAAGCCATGTTTAACCATACTCCTGCACAACTCTTTTCTATGATGCTATATTGGAAGTTCTCCAGGATGGGAGACCACATTCCTACAGCAGCCAGCACATTGTATACATTGTTAATGAGCAACACCACAGTAAAATAAACCACTGTCCAAGATAAACAGAACCTGGAAGACCATTGTTTAAACAAACTGTAGTTACGATCCAATTCAGAGCAAACTAATAACCCCTTTGCTCTCTATTTGATCTAGATATCACAATTAATCCTTCTCTTTCTTATCACTTGTGGCTATCAACAGCCTCTTTTGGGCCCAGAGCTATTCCACTAGTGCTTCAGACAGAACCTTCCCGCGCCCTTTCCGTCACTGAGCATGGCCCACCCGAGCAGGACTGCTCTGCCCTGATGCCAGGGTGAGGTCTCCAAAAAATCAATCATATCAGTTCCCAGCCACCCCCTGGGGCCACCAGCCTGCCAACCCAGGTCTGGTGGGCCCCCATCTCCTTGGGCAGGTGCAACACATCCAGGTGAGGAGACCACCACCTTATCCTGCTCACTTGTTACGGCACTCCTTAGGGGAGAGGTCTCTTGCTGGCACTCATCTCCCCACAGCACGTCTACCAGTACTGTAAAGCGCAATCTAAACATGCCTGTTCCATAGACAATGCTCCAGTCCTTCCCTGCCCCGTGCCCCAAAGTGCAGGCAAGGCCAGATGGAGTGGGTGTTGGACAGACCCAGAGAACCACCAGACCTGTTCTGCTCTGGAAGATCTTTCCATCAAGCCCTCTTGAAATCCACTGTGACCCACCCAAGCCACAGACGGGAACAACCACCCTGAACACCATGGGGAATCCCACAGCACAGTGGAAATGGGGTAATAAGTATCTGCAACATTTAAATTAATGCTTTCCCCATGGAGAAAGGGCAGCAGCTGCAAATGCTCATAATTTACTATGAGTACCATATTATTTGAATTGAGAAGTAGGTGTTGATGCAGCTGTGAACCCACTCCCTTCCCTCCCTCCATCAGACAAGTATCAAAGCTACATACAGCTACACAGATGCCAAGCTGGGCCAGAGGCTCAGACTCAGCTCCTCAGGGGTGATGCTAACTTTGTAGTTAAAGCTAAGAAAACTATCATCATTTCCCTCCTACAGCATCATCCCTCTTGGATTTTCTTGGTAAGCTCAAACTGCTGTTAGCCCAGAAGTGCTTAGAGCAGGGGAGGAAAAAAAGATGTGCAGCATTTCAAGACAAGACTACTCCAGCATTTACTGACAGACTTACCCAATTCAGGTCACAAGCTTCTGATCACACAAACTGTGTTTTACACTCATTCTGTACAACATCCAGCACAGAGCGTGCAGAAAACACAGTAGCGATTGTGAGAACAATAACTCTAAGACTCTAGTTCCATCTTTTGTTCAACTGCTTTTGCAAAAAAAAACCCAATCCCACAAAACTCTACTTTCCAGCTCCTTTGTCAGTAAAACAGGCATCTTTGCGCTACCAAAAGTCCAGCTGAGAGGATTAGTCTACTTGTAAAATCCAGCGGATGGAAGGTATTATAAACACAACACATTATTAAATATAGGCTTTGTGAAGCTCTGGAAAAGCTCCACTTCACACGGTTATTGTAGGTAAGTAGGCAGTACTGTCAGGATATACCCACACGCAGGAATGTTGGCTCTAGACTGGCAGCTTTCTCCAGAGCGCACAGCCGCTGATTCACACCGAACCAGCACTGTGTTTAGGTTACGTGCACACTAGGGCTTTTGTTTGCCCTGATAATGGACACTTAGTGTTTTCTGCTCTTAGTGCTATGAACACACTCTGCTTCACTCAGATTCGCAAACAACCCTGAACTAGCCTTGGAGTCTCTTTGCAGGGTGGCGAGACAGCGCATTGTAGCACTTGACAGAGGTCCTCATCATGTGGGAGATGTTATCTGTGAAGCGTGATGAGGGATATTTATAAAGCCAGCAAGCAGATACACGTAGACTGAAGGATGGAGCTCTAACTTAACTATATTGCCTCAGGTTTATACCAGTAGAGGATATCTTGCCCCAGCTCAAAAAAGTGAGTTATTTTTTATGAATTCTTACAATTTTTTTTGAGAAAATTTTACTTAAGGAGTGCCTTAACCACACAGTTGCCTTGGTACCTCTGCACGCCCATCACGCAGATGTCGTGATGGCTCGTTGTGCAACTCTGTCTGGAGTCTCCTCAGTTTAAAAGCTTAAAATGCCTGCAAACAAAACAATAGGCTGATGACCATCCAACAGCAGGAGCTTGACTACGTTATGACAGAGCCACACTGACGTGGAGAAGAGTCTTTGATCTGGAAGCAGCTGAGGATCACAAGACATCATTACACTACACCACTTGCAGGAATCTCTAATCTTTCTAGCCAATGCAACCTTCCTATGCCAGCACTTACAAAGTAAAATCGGTATGTCTCTTTGGAATTTATGAGTTCTGAAATACTGGCTTTCTCGCTAGAGGTCATGCCTACAAGCTGCAAGACTCTGCTCCGACCACCACATACCATCACTGACAACTGCTGGGGCAAAACCAATGCTCATATGTGCCATTAGTGGTTGAACTCAAAACCCAGCACATGACACCACTCTAGCAACACAGATCTTTTTATGAAGTCTCTAATCTGTAGTTGAATCTATCCCTAATGTTTCACTGAAGCATTTTATCTATTGGAGTGTCTGTTCTGGAAAAGAGATGAGAAAAGCAACCAGCCCTTCATTTCAGCAGATTGCAATCAAAAGCAGAACATGCCGTCATCAAATCTCTGACTTGGAAGATATTGTTCTTTCACTCACCAATTTCCTCCTAGAAGTAACTTTGTTAAGAGCTAATCCTCAAAGGTGTTCCAAGTAAGAAGTCACTATCCAATCCTCCAGACTCTGAGAAAACAGAGTACAGCTAAGAAGACAGGAAAGAAAAAAAAAAAAAGGTAGTACAGCATGTTCTGCAAGCTGAGTAAAAACACTGCGAGCAATGGATAAACACTGAATATCACAGAATCACTGGGTTGGAAAAGACCCCCAGGATCATCGAGTCCAACCAGTCTTTGTTGCTCTTTGCTGAAAATCCATTAGCAAACGAACTTGTATTTATTGCTAGGTGAGCAAACATACATTAGAAGTGAGCATGAGTCTGGGTGGCTTTCAGCAGTTAGAATCATTCCTGTTCTGCGTGAAAAGTGAGATAAAAAGCCAGCAGTGTCCTTTGATTCAGTTTCCCAAGTTGTTTCTCAAACATGTGCATCACTGCCTTTTCTATTTCTTGCTCTTCAGTTAAGCCCATCACAACCTCTCTGGGAGGACAGGAAGGAGGAGGATAACCTACATTTAAATCTGATGGTTTCACGACAGGCTACACTTCTGAGCTCTTTATGGATTTACTGAAGCGTTCGGCTTCCTGTGCTCACTGCTAGGATATAACACAGCTGTTACAGACAGATTGCACTGAAAGTGTGTAGCCTTTAATTAATTCTGAAGGCAATTGCCAAGGCTTAAAGATTCTTTTTAAATATTCCATTTTTTTGATGAATTCTCATTAAATAGGAAAATGCTCCAGACAATACTCTGAACATTGCCTCTAACACACTGTAAAATATTAATATCCAAATGATTCTTCTGAGTTTCATTTATTTAATCTGGATCACAACAGAAGGGATGGAGGATTAAGTCAGTTCTACCACAGAATATTTATATCACACCCACAAAACAACAACCAATACTGTAGAAGCAATGGCACCATTCTGTTGCTCGGAATTTGAAATAAGACTGTGTTTTCTGTAGCTCTATTTTTACCTCTCTGACCTCAGATATCCCTCTCGGAGACTTTACTCATTCATTAAAGAAACAAACACAGAACTCATTTGGACACATTTTAACAGCGTATCAACACTTAAAGATTATTTCCCTAATACCACATCCTACCCCCCAAACATGGAGAGGTCTGATAGCGTTCCAACTTCTAGGCTAAATTTCATTCTCTAGACCAATCCCAACAGAATTATCCTTGGAAAAAAGTAGGTCCCTGAAATTTGCACCTGCAATTTCCCCTGTATTATGTGCAGAGCCAACCCACAGCGAGAGCACTAAAAGATTTAAAAATTACAAGTGTAATTCTTCCAGCTGCACGATGACCCTTGTGCTCCAGCACGTTTCAAACCATCCAGCAGTGGGAGGATGACCACTGCTGTGTTTTCTGCACAAAACCCCTGAATTACAGCCCCCTTCTAAGTCTCATATGCTCAACAGAGACTTGCTGTTTTCCACTGTGAAAGATGACATTCCTGTTACATAAATAAATCTTGTTTTCAGCCAGTTCCCTGCTCTGCTGTTTAAGAACACTTGCAGCAAGCAGCTCCAGCAGAGATGAACACAAACCTCTGTTTTCCAAATAAAACTGACCCGAAGGAGAATCCCATGTCCAAGCCATCCTGTCAGAGCAGGGCTGGCACAGACAAGAGAGCTCAGTTATACCAGATGTGACTAACACCAAATCCAAGGTCAAAATATCAAAAGTGAAACAGCAAAGGAAGGTGGCAGAAAACCTGTACTTTCAGGCTATAGAATTAACAGGTAAGATAATTAACAGATTAGATAAGCATTTGGGAAAATGATGTTTTTTAAACCCTTGCTACTGACTGCTGACAATTACAATGTATTTTTCTAGATGGGGGTTGAGGAATTTATACTAAAATAACATTGCACAAAATACTTTGTCGACTTTGTCACACATTTAAGCATTTAGTGATGCTTATGCATCGCTAAGGGTCTTTGGAAAAACTGTAAAAAGTGCTGCTACACTCCTGGACCTACCTAAATATTGATTTTAGCCATACTAGAATTAATTGAGAGTAGTGGACAGGTATTTCTCCTAAATAGCTCTAGCACAACCATACTCTCTTGCATATGTGAAAATGTGTTATAAACACTAGTTTAAGCTTCCAGTAGAAATGGTTAGTGAAGAATTAATGATTAATACAATAATAAACAGTGAAATTTTAATGAATCAAGACAAATGACACCAAGCTGTTTGCTGCTAAAAGAAACTTTCTCCATAGAAATTCTATCACTGCAAATTGAGGGATGACTTTTCACCTCACCATCCTGTCAAACGCTACCAAAAAGCGAACTCAAATATCATATTGTAAACACATTTTTAAAAGGGGAAATCAAGTCGGCAGTTAGCTTCTCGGTATCTTAACACAAGTAAAAGATAACTTTCTGCCTGTCTTATGCTTTTGAAGATTAGAGCCCTCCAGGATCTGCTCCAACTTTCTGCGTACTCAAATCACAAAAGACCACAAAGCACCCTCCTCTTTTAGCTCATGAGCTCCTGACTAAAGTCTCCCATTGCAAGCAGATTTTTTAGTTAGGACTCCTACGTTACAGAAACTACCAATCTTAACCAAGCCAGCTGATCCCCGAGCGTTACCTACCCCAAGGAAAATGGCTTGTCATTTTGTCTAACTTTGCTTGTCACAGGATCTCCCGAGTCAAAGAAGTTTCTAGTCGCTTTTTGTATGAAGAGTTTGAAAACTAATCCTCCTTCTTAATCCTCCTTGGGCAAGAAGATAACGACAGCTATTCTAACTCAGACAGAGGCCACCTACACAGCAACCCTGGCTCCAGCAACAGACAATAACAGATGCCTAAGAAGCGTAAGGGCAGACAAGCACAAGGCAATCTTTCCCTTACGCATCCTGCCAGCTTCGGGTCTTCCAGCATCGCAGACTGCAGCCACGTATAATCCTCTGGATGGACACATTAGGTGGTCTGAGCTTCTTCAGTCAGGAAGAATTAATTTTCTTTTAGCAATTTGAGCCCTTTCCAGTTTGTCAGCATCCTTTTTTTGAAGTACCTGACAGGGATGAGCAGCAATCTTTTACAGCACCTGACCCAGACACATTATCCCTTATCTTTCTAATGCAGCACATGGAGCAAACGGTACTTTCTCCAGTTCTACCCACCACTCCTCCATCTACCTGCCCAAGAACTTCTTGCTCTTCTAGCTGCCACATCACATGTCATCAAGTTTGTATCCAGTCTAATACCATCAGGGATTCAAATATTCTAAGCAACTAGTTAGAGAAAAAAAAAAAAAAAGGAATCCTGTTCCCTAGCCTTTTAGAGAACATCCAGAGAGCCCAGATAGGTTTAATCCAGCTGTAATAGAACCCTGCTGGGAAAGCAGAGCTCACTAAAGTTACCCATCCAATTCACCCTGCTGAGTAAATCCACCATTTCTACACAGATCTACAGAAGTTTAAGCCCATCATTCACTGTAGAAACAAATTTCCTTGTAGAAGTTCAAGAAGCTGATCAAAACACAGATTAATACCGGAGCAGAGAAACCGGAGAGAAACCCCTGCAGTACCTAGGAAATTCCAAAAGTAAATTTCCCATTTCCAGTTAACCAAGATCCGAGAGCCAATTTTTAATCTGTTTAATATGAACTAAGTTTATTTTAAAGGAACTGTCAACTAAGGCTTTTGGAAAAAAAAAGTTAAGCTATTGGGGAATTAAAAGTTACAGTCCCTATCATGATTTCATAAGTAACTAAAAGACAGGAAAGTCAAAAGTGGAAGTTTCCTGTCAGACAGAGGTTATCAGTGAGATCTGCCAAGAACTCGTTCTGCAACCTACACTGTTCAGTGTGTTTACATAGGATCTATGAAGAGGAATAAGTCCAGAAATGGCAAAGTTTATTAATTAAAAAAAAATATTAATT
This sequence comes from Phaenicophaeus curvirostris, assembly GCF_032191515.1. Taxonomy (NCBI): domain Eukaryota; kingdom Metazoa; phylum Chordata; class Aves; order Cuculiformes; family Cuculidae; genus Phaenicophaeus; species Phaenicophaeus curvirostris. The sequence continues at coordinate 15,470,928 of NC_091402.1, forward strand.
GCAATCAAACTACTCAGGAAAGACTGAAAAGCAAAAAGTAACAGAACTCAGGTGCTCCTAAGTAACTACACAGTACCTTAGGTATCAATAAATACCCAAATCAACACAAAATACTCTAATTACAAAAACACAACGGGATCTAAATTAGCTGCTACCACCCAGGAAAACTTTGGAAAGTTGGTAAGTCAGTTCAGTATTTAGTATTAAGCAAAAATGGCAAGTACAGCCTTTGGAGCGATTAGGAAAGAAAACACAGATCACCATTAATGTTGTTGAATGCTGCAGGCGGTTCTGATTCCCACATCTGAAAAAGGAGACAGAATGACAGAAAGGACAACAAAGATGATCAAAAACATGGAGCAGCTTCCATATAAGGAGAGATTGAGCAGAGCAGGACTTCAGATGGACAAAGAAACAACCAGAGGGAAGATATGGAAAACTTAAGAGATCTGAAACGTGACAGTGTCAAGATGAAAAACATGGAATCATCTACTACCATGTCTTGCTATGCAGAAACAGGACAGCATCCACCAAAGTTACGGATAACGTTTCTAAGCCAGTTCAAGGATATTGTCACGGGATGCAGAATATTTTAAATAACATTTAAAAAGCATAATTAAATTGTAGACCTCACAGCTGCAGAATGTCATGGAGACTAGAAACATAAACACGTTAGAAGAAGGATTATATAAATTAATAGAGAACAGGGGCAGTGAAGATCAGACGATTAGCTACAACTCCTGGCCAAGGAGAGCACTAAACTGATGATGGTCATAAGCTGGTAGTCAAATAAGGGGGAGGAGAAAGAAAAAAAAAAAGACCCAACAAACCCATCACATTATCCATGCCCTGTTTCTTACAGTCCTCATTAAGCGTCTGCCTCTGGTTCTTGTCAAAGACAGGATACTGAGCTACACAGAGCGTTGCCGTTTGCCCCAGGATGACAGGTCTATTTAAACCTCTTATTTTATGGTACATTTATAGATTGCATTTATTTTTAAATATTAAGAATGTAACTTTAGCTCTGCCTAATCGCATATTTAGGAAGCCAGAAAGCTAACCTCGCTGCCTATTTCTAAAGGCACTATCTATCATATTAACATTTAGATACCATCTAACTGAATCCTTACAGCACAGCGCAAAGTCAATGCACAACGCAGGAGCACAGCAAGCATCACTCTCAGCAGACTGGAAAACTGAAGCAAAGACCAGAGCCACAGTGCATGGAAGTGGCAGGATTGGGTTTAATGCACCCACAGTCTCTCTTCCAGGAACAGCTCTTCCCAGTCTCCTAAACACTTCATGGAAACTTCTCACTCAGACGCCAACTGAACAAAGCAGATAATGTGTTTGCTGTAGGTACAGCTAAGCACTGTGCAGCGTTCAACAGAAGTGCTATTGCTAAAAGTAGGTCAGGAATCATCTGTTTAACCAGGGAGAAAGGAAAGCTAAAGCTCACCAGACTATTTGGCCAGGTATTACAGAAAACCTTCATCTGGGATTTCATCACTACTTCAAACAGACGTGATTCATATTTTACCAGTCTCCACCTCAAACAAGGCACGCCTTCCCAACCACACTGCCCTCTCTGTCATTAGGGGCACCTCTCCCCAGCCTCAGCCAGCATCCTCCTGTTCTCAGCTTTGGTTCCACGGTCTATGAAAGCCAGAGTTCTCTCCTGCACTGGCTGCCCTAGCCATTCTGTGTTGATTTGTATAAAGCCAAAATGCCCAACTGTTTCCTCCAGAACAGCCTACGATCTTTGCACTGGAATCGCTTCTGCCTTAAAGTCTGTTTTCCTTGGCAAGGTGCCCTCCAGAAGGGAGGGAAGAGACCTCCTGCAACCAGCACATGCTTCTTGGAGGACCGCACCATGACCCCAACCAAGCTCTCACGTCCCAGAGGCAAAGGCCAAGCTCCAAAGGCAAGTTCTTTGCATGTAGCCTGGACTTAGAGTAACCGAGCAAGAGAGGAAAGGAGCTTCAAACGTCCTGTGAAACTCCTGTGAAAGGAAGCCAGTCCTGCACTTGCACCCCAAGAGGAAACCAGGGTCTCCATACTAGCATCAGCCCTGCAGGATTGTCCAGTGGAAGGGACAACAGAGACCTATTGCAAAAGGAGTTCATGCTAGCAGTGTTACAAGACCACAAGCAAACAGACAAGTACTGCATCCTGAGTTCCACCATCCAATTGTCAACATGCAAATCACCAGAGCCTGCCTTGAATAAATCTTTTCACTCTGTAGACACTGAGCTGTGCAGGGTGCTCTCACCTGTTCAAGAACAGCATTTCCTCAAAGCCCTAGACATCTTCAATGTCGGCACAACAGGTCTACAAAGAACTATTACGCCCTTGGTGGACAGGAAGGAATTCTCCTTGAAGTTTTCCTTCATTTCAAATAAAACTCTCTTTTCTGCCCTCCCCAGTAATGTTCTGTTGGACAGCCTTCCCCTATCACTCCAACAGTGTCAGCAGTTCTGGCTACAGCCATGAATACAGGCAGTAACATGCAAATAAATTTAATGCAATGCAACCACAGGAGTAGCATCTATCCCCTCCCACCAAGAAGAGACAGCAAAATCAACAGAATTCCACATCACTACCACAATCTGCTTGTGGTTTGCTTTCAGACCAAGTTGGGGTGCATTCTATTTTGTATTACTCAACTCATTTTAAAGCATTATCACAAGCGAAGCTTTGATCAATCAATCTTCCATAAATTAGTACCCAAGCCTAGAAGGCTAGCAGTAGTCAGCTACAAGCTATTAGGCTTGATATTCTTGGTCATTAACTTACACAGGTCTGCCAGATAACAATCCAAGTTGAGGTGGCCAGACATTTTCTCCCACCTCTGCAAGCCAATACCAAACCTTTCACAAGGTCAAGAGCCGACAGGAACACACCAGGTCCTACAAAATGCTGAGGACCTGTCCAAGTTGTTCATAACAGGTATAAAACATGAAAGCTCCCACTGCACGATTGCAGAAGACTGAACAGGCCAAGTACACGCTTGAAAGCCAGGGTCAGATTGAGGAGATAATAACTTTTTCTGGCAAAAATATTTGAGTTCTGGGTCCTGGTCAGGGCTGAGAAAACTTTGGTGCTGTCCTAAAGCCACTACACTTCAGAACTGGCTACCTGTTCATGGCAGCAGGTGTTTTGGTCGAGACTGTTCTACACCTGGTTTCCTGCCCTCCCAACTTCAGTCCCACCGGCTGGGCAGGAACAACTGGCTCTTCTCTTTGCCTTTCAGGAAGCCCAGACCTTCACCCTAGGGCCACAGAGATGCACTAACAGGTCTGCTACATAAAATGCTAGTCTGAAACGCAGACGGCTATAAGCAGACTGTCACCATTTCAAGAGAAAGCTGCCTTGCCATGGTCACCCCCGGGCGTTAGTGCCCAGAAGACAGGAAAGCCAGATTTACGCTAGTTTGTTAAGAACAGCACTGAGAGTTTTGCATTCGATTGTCTGCTCTCCTGCTGGAAGGAACAGCGCGACAGAGCAGAGAGGCTGGTAAGGGGAACAAGGAAAAAGTATGCACATCTGTGCTGAAAGAAAGGATAAACCATAGCCTGTGGTCAGCACAGTTTTGTTTGCAGATTGTCCCAGTCCTGGGCACCCTTCCTCTGTCATTTGAAGCTATATATTCCACATGCCAGGCACTGTGCCTTCCTCTGGGAAACACAGCTGTTCAACTCTGCTGCAACACAGTTAGCTAATCAAAACCCTATGAAAACGTGGCTCAGGAAACACTCTTCAGACGTACATAGAATCATAGAATCGCTAGGTCGGAAAGGACCCACTGGATCATCGAGTCCAACCCATGTGGACCAAACTGAACAATCAGCTACCTAACTTCAACCCAGGAGGCCACGGCAGGGCCGATGTAAGTCCAGCATCATGAAAAAATCTTTAAAATTAAACCCCCTCAGGGGTTAGTGGGAAAGAAACTGGTTGAAACCATAGACCAGCTAGGAGCAGAGAAGATCACATGGGCTAAAGATGGTTCAGACTAAATCTGATCAGGATAGACTGTCTGGAGAATGGCAGACAGATCCAGCATTCACAGGAAAAGGTTGAGAGAGATTCATTGCTGGAATAAAACTACCGATGAAAGCAATAATTGAGAAATTGAGAGTAAAGCAGGAAGGATGCTCTCTAAATGGCATAACAACTAAGCCCGCTGCTAATCAACAATGATGAGACTTCTGGTTTGGGGCAGAGACACCTTCCTGCAGAGAGCTGACTAAGCAGGTACAGCATGTCTAGATGACAACGGAACAATCAACAGGAAGGGAACCTAGGCTCACTCCACCTAGTTCCAGTCTTCCACAACATAACCCTTGTCTTAATCCTTTGTGTACCCCACCTGGCTTCTAGTCCCAGCCCCAGGCCTGTCTGTATTCACTGTAGCTGTAAACCGAGCACGAGACTTCTCAGCCAGTCCACGGAGTGACTTTCAGTACAGAACATGAGAGGCAGTCAACTCAGTTTCTGTACCCTTGGAAAGGGGCTATAATTTCCCAAAATATATCACCCCGATTCTTTTCAGTCATAAGAGCACGCCTGCAAGAATATTCATCATCTTAGTTCTGCTACTGGTCAGCTTTCCACAGCTGCTCCCCACGGACCACAGCAGCAAAGTTACTCAACAACAGGGGAGAAAAGGACTCCACTTAACAGCAGAGACCATGTCCTTAGAGTCAAAAGGACACCTAGCCCAACATCACTCTCTGCCTTCTGAAAGGGAGAGGAAAAGTTCCACGGAACAGCGAGGGCTGCTATTCTGTATTGTGCCCTCAGCAGATTTGGGTAAGCATCTAAAACCAAGTGTAAGACCAGGCTTTCAAGGGTAAAGCATCTACAAATGAGTTATTTTTAAATGTTATTTTTAAAATGACAGGACCTAAAATAAGACCAGTGTTTTGAGTACTTCTGAGGAGTATGAACCTCACGTAGGCCGTGACATTTTTAGTTTAAAGTCACTTTGGAACAGGAATTATACTGTTTACACATCTGCTTATCACTTATTTCAATTCAAATTAAGTTTCAGTTCATTACCAGGCAATAACCTATCTTCTAAAGGGGGGAAATTCACACAAATAAGATTTAGGCTACCAGCAGCAAGACAGGCTCTGTAACTTAGGGAAGCACGTACCATTTCAGTGCATCAGGAACAGTATATGCCATAGGCAAAGGGAGAAAGCCAGCTTCTCTCCATATAATATTTGCCTTCACAACACCCTTCCTAGCTGTGCAGTTTCCAGAAATATACACTCCACCTCTCTTGAAACTTAAGTCAACAGTCTGCAGACTCCAACAGCCCACAGGCAATGCTTTCAGCAAGCAAGAGATGCACGCGCTACATTACAAGCAGTGCAGAAGCAACCTGGACCACAGGCTGTGCCAGTCTCTGTTTTTACAAGTTTTATTTATATTTCCCCCCCACCTCCCACTCCATGCTATCAAGCCAGATTGCAGCTGTTGGGCCCTGGCCTGAAGCTTTAGTATAAAATAAGTATATAGTAGTACTTCATCTCCCTGAGTACTATCCCAGGCTTCAACAATGTGCAGCTTGGGGATTTCTTGGGATAGAGGTAGTTTCTACGCATTTAGCAATCTTCAATACCTCCTGCTGCTATGGAGCTGCCCTGAGTTCTCAAACACACACGAATGCTTTGCATTCACAACATCCTGTGGCAAGAAGCTTCTCAGGTTAACTGCACACACTAAGGACTAGGTTTTTATTTGATTTTAAGCTTACTACATGCTGGCTCCATTCAATACCTATTCATCCTTGTAATGAAAGAGGCAAAGAAAAATTGCTCCCCCTCTAACCTCTCCATGCCATTCAGGATTTTGAAGATAACTATCACTCATCGCTTTTCAGGTGGAAGAGTCCCAGTTTACTTAGTTTTTCTTTATATGAATGGTATTCCTCACCTCTGGCCACTGTGCTGCTCTTCCATTTCTGATAATTGAAGATACCTTTCTTAAGGTGCAATGGTTCTCTGAGAGCTGTAGAAAAATCAACTTCCTTAAGAGCTGGAGAAACTAGCCTAATGGTTATTAAATACAGCAGGGATCCTCAGCTGCTATAGTGAACTGCTAGGCACATGGTTCTCTGCTAAAATATTCAGCCTAACTTCTTAAACTGAGTTTGCTGAAAAGCAAGTTTACTTTCAAGCCACAACACCCAGCTACATCTTCGTTCTCCAGAATAGAGTGTATTTTCCAACAACTTTCTCTCCTTGTTAATACTTTGAAAATACAAATAACCTTATACTTGATTAGCCTGTCCTGTATCCCTCATCACAAAAGGCTGCATGCCAGAGTTTTATTCTTTCTGCCTGATGTTATTTATCAACATTTAAATCCATCAATTTTTTCAACAGGCACAGCATTTGGCGATTCCCCAATGTTACATAACACTGTTTTTATCATGACTCCCTCAAAATCCCAAGTGATTTCTTCCACAAGTGCAGTAATCTTAATTGCTTCCTACATTCTTGATTATCAGATCTAGGACTTCACTACTTACACATGCTTAGCTAATCTAATTTTTTCTGTCAGGCTGAAGTATCTGGCTCACCTGTGGTGCTTTTAGAGGCAAAATGCAGAAACTAATTCAGAATTTTATTCTTTACTTCACTGTGGATATGTGTAGGTCTGCATTAGTTTTCCACTGAGAGGTAGACTAAAACAAGAATCTAGTTGTTCCAAGATAAAATAATTAAACAAATGGAGCATACATACCCAGTGAAAAGAGCTCAGCATGCAGAGAGACACATCTCAGAAACCACTTTGCAGAAAGCCCACTATACAGAACTGCTTGCCAGAGGTAGAAAGTAATGAGAAAGAAACCTCGACAACGAAAACACATCATCACAGCCTCTTCACTTGGAAAAACATGCCCACTTCCCCCAAAGATGAGGGTTTCTCCTGAAGAATTCTTGCCTTGCATACAGCAGTTGTAGGTTTATTCTTACTGAAGGAGAAAAAGAGATGGGCCACAGAAAACAGGGCTGAAAATCAGTCCCTACGCTGCTTAAAAAGGAGGGGAGAGAAAAGCAGGAAACAAGTAACACTCTCCTAGGTAACACCGAATCACTACACTGGCTGTGCAAGAATGAAGCAGAGCACGGCTGGGATAATAACCGTAACTCACATTTCAGAAGTTAGTTTGTTCAGCCATGATCTTTTGCACTTAAAGGTACTAAAAAGCATGTCCTCTACTCCACTTCTGCCGGAGCTCTTTTTCAACGCAATCTGGATAAAATCAGCTTGATAACTTGAAGAACACAACATACAGACCTCTGTCCTCCTTAGAATCTTTTATTTTTATGTACCCTGAAAGCAAGGATCCAGAAGAGACTGGCCTGAATTCAAGTCATCTCAAGTACTTACTCATTCCCTATTTCAAACAGCTTTGATTTACTGGCTTTACTTGAACCACCTAGAGCAACACAAAGCTGAGGAAACCAGACCTGCCAATCTTTGTACGTGTTATATATAAACAGAATTAATTCTTTGGAGGTTCTGTATTTAAGCAGGTTTTCCAAAAGCTTGCTTTTTACTATCCAAGAGTTCAATCCAGCTCTACAACCAAACTGAAACCACACAGGCTGCACACAGAGAAGTCTGGGCTAGGGGCTGCTGTCTGGCTTTGTTCATTGTTTTTACTTCTGCTGAGCCCTCCTGCTGCTATAGCTGCAAGCCCAAGAAACAGGCATCGTTCCAATGAAGGGCTCATGGACTCCCAGCGCTCTAACGCGATACTCATCTCTCTAGTTCCAGTGCAAGAGTCAGTGACTCATCTAAATCAGAACCTAGTGTCCAGGTGCTAGGATTTCGCTCCTCACCCAGAAGTTCACGCAGATATTCAGATCTCCAGCAGCTCATTCAGTCTGGGATCTTTGCTGTACCGCCCTATATTTGATATTCAAATTTCCATATTCAAATTTCACACATTCGCTTCCAGTGCTTTGCCAGACAAACTGAAACAGGAGTTCTAACTATCCTGTTTAACAGGAAGCAGACTGAAAGAAGTAATCAGTTTCAGGGAGACATTTCTTCAAGGGTCTGTAGCTGTCAACACCACAGAGCTCAGACAGCATAAAGCAGCTCTTCAACCTGCATGACGACTACCAGCTAGATCTGAACATAACCCCTGCTCCCAAAGACAGTCTTCAGACTGGACAACACTCACTGGCCCATTTCTGGCCATAGATCACCATCAGAAAGTAGCTTTTTTTGATTTGTTTGTTTCCATACGTAGGTTAAACTCATTCCTTCACACAGAAAATTCAACGTTTAGAAGTTATTTTATTACATTGCAACAGAGATGGAAGTGCAGTATGAGAGCTGCCGAGAAGATTCTTGCAGAAGGTGTGGAGTGGCCTGACTTAGGCACCAATGCAACCCACTGATCCCAGCCAGTCCCCTAAGAAGGAGGAGGTGCAGCTGCAATGGAGGACAGGGACAAGAATCGACAGGCAACCTTTGGAGTAAATACATCAGCAGGACTCTACAGATCAAAGCTTCTGTTGAAGAGATGCCCTCTGTCCTTCATCGGATTTCCCTATAATAAGGGAATGTTCTCTTTGCAAAGGGAATAAGTGAATACTCTCACACACAGCCACTCACTCTCCCCAGTAGAGCACGTGTCCGATGAACCCACTCCTCCAGCTAATGACAGGCGGTACAGCTCATCAGGCAGGTTCGTTATGCAGCAGCATCAAGAGGCTGCCCAGCATTACACTGGTCACGCAAACTGAGATGATGCAGGAGCCCAGCAGTCCATGGGCATCCCAGTGCTGACTCCCGACGCATTTTGCTTACCATCTGGACTCCTGGGACCGTTGAGACACCTTCATTTCTCTTTTTGAAGAGTGTGCCTCAAGCTGGAAAAAACAACATAACATGAAATGCAAAGACTATTTTTCCAATAATGAAATCTCTGTTGCACTTGACTCCCGCTGTGGTTCCCTTCCCCCTGAGAAGGCAAGGTCTGGCCAGCTGCACAAAGTCCAGGCAGCTCTGGGGAAACAATGGGATCTTTTTCTTGCCAGAACGAGCCTTCCCGTTCACCCTTCTAACCATGGCACAGAGGACACCCCCAGTGTGTCTGCAGGGGAGAGGAGTCTGTTGGCATAGCAACAGTACACCCTAACTCTCTGCTAATGAACAGGGATAAAATGTTTTGTTCTCATTAGGAAAAATACAGACACATTCCTGATTGGTGAGTAATGTCTCTGCCTCTGGGAGATTAGCTCAGAGCTGTGCAGCCTGAAACAGCCTCAATTCAGCCCACTTCAGCGCTTCCCTTGAACACTTCTTCTCCAAGGACCGCACATCTCTCAAGGGCAACCCTACAGAGCCTTCTGTAGCGCTTTGCCTTGGGCCTGAGACAGCTCAAGGCAAGAATAATGAGAAGAGGCTTGACAGGAGCAAACCGGAACAGGCACAATGGGAACACACCCTCAGTCCCTGCAGGAGTGCGGAGGAAAAGCCAGCTCTGCCTGGTGCATTCCCTGCACCTGGGTCCCCAGCTCCCGCCCCAGCAGGCGAGAGCTTCTCTTTGTGTATCCGCTACAGATCCTCCTTGCACAGGGCTCAGATCAGACCAGGGCTCCGGCTCCCACTCCAGCCACATTTCCCACCGCTGGGCGAGTCAATGGACAGAGGGAAGAGCAGCAGCATATTCAAAAGCAGAGCTCAGCAACCCCTGAGTGTGGACAGCTAAACAAGGGCTGCTGCCTGCCAGTTTTCATTAGGATTTTGGTATCTAACAATCAGCAAGATCCACCAGGAGGCATCTCTACACTTTGGTGTTGGCAGAATATTTGCACAGAGGCTGTTGTTTCATCGCTTGAGTCCGTATGTAGGTGCTGACCAAGGCTACTCCCTTGGCCCCGCAAGCAAAGACTCTGCCCCACAGACAATACCGCTTCCTTGACTCTTTCTGCCTCCAGATGCTCCTGCCACAGGGACCAGCAGGATCAGAGCATTTCAGCCTTCGCAAAGGGGATCTGGGACAGCAGCAAAGCCAAACGTGCACAAACCGAAATCCAGTCTCCAGACACACATTTGCCATGTTTTATGGGATAACCTGGCCTGCAGAGCACAAGCGCAGCCCAGCAGAATTAAACCACAGAATTGCACTTCAAGCCCATGGTACATCCCTCCTTTATGCTGCTGTTGGGTCCCATTCACTCACATCAGTTCACCTTGCCTTGAATTCAGAAGTTGTCGAGAACAGGGACTGCTGCACACCTGAGTATTTTTAGGGACTGAACAGGTACTCTCACTCCCTTCTACCTCTGCTGGAAAACTGGTGCTGGCCAGGATTAGTACCATAAACAGAGACAGAGTCATCTGCAAAGCAAACCGGGATGTGGCAGAGCCCTCTCTCTCTCCCAGCCCCCTGCACTGCTGATGGAGAAGCGGTGGCTTTGGGCTCTGGGCAGCTGCAGGCTGTGCTCCAAGCACCGGCTGCCTGCTTTCCCTGGCCCCTCAGGCTTTCACCCACTCTTCCCCATCTTCCTGCTCCTCAGGGCTTCAAATAGCTGAACTCAGCAGCTCAAAATGGTGCAAGAGGAGAAGGTGGAGTCAGCACCAGGAAAGGACCCTGCTATCTTATGCCTTTGAGAAAAATGCACATCCTGTAGGGACTGACGCTCCTTCAAACGCTGCTGCTCACACACAGCCACACAACCCATATGTTAACCTGTGCTGTGATCCGCTCGTGGAACTGCTGGGACTTGATTTCTGCTTTACATCCTTCCAGCTGAGGAATAATTTATTTCAGTCCCCTAGGCAGGAGCCTGACTGCCTGCAAGCCATCTTGGTCTGCCTAAGGGAGGGAAATAAACCCATGATCTTACCCAGCGGCCGGCCGAGCCCAGCCTTGGCCGGCAGCTCCTGTCCAGTGTGCAGTGAAGCTCAAACCCCTCGCAGCCTGGCACAAGGCTGGAGGGGTGCTGTTTTCCAGCCTCTGGGCATTTCACTTGTTCCAGAAGCAATCCCTCCCCCAGCCCTGGTCAAAAAGGAAAAGCCGTGGGAATGGAGCTGAACACCCCGAGGTAGGCTCACCCCCAGCCTGCGAGGAGCGCTTAACTCCCTCCGCGCCGGCGGGCAGCCCTCCCCAGAGATGGCCACAGGGATGCTTTGCTGGCAGGCCCTCCAGCCAAGGGTTGCAGCTCCAGGGCTGGCCCCGTCCTGCTCCCCAGGCTCTACCCTGAGTTGACTGGCACTGCGCGTGGGGCGGGCACCAGAGCCCACAGTGCTGTGCCACGAGCCGGGGACAGCCAAGGGCAGAGCTGCCACTCACCCGCCACAGTCCCTTTTGCTTTCCCAGGACACCCGTTGCTCCCGCTGCCGTACCTTCCAGCGTTTCCATCCTCCACCAGAGCACAGCGAGCAAGCCGCGAGAGGAGAGCACCCTAACCATCTTTCCGTGCTCCCAGAAAGTCCCAGAGGCTGCCCACTTAACAGAACGATATCTTCATCGTTGCATCAGAGCACGTTTTCTTCCTTTTGCTCCGCATGCCGCTGTCTGGAAGCCGTGCTGCCGTACAAAGCTGCCTTCGCTCTGCGCGGAGCGTGCGGTCAGCAATCAGCCGGCATGTCAGGAGTTAAGTTAGCATTTCCATTCTCCTGACCTGCACCAACACTGGCTGAATATCGAGCTATTCTTTGCAGCTTGATAAAGCATGAGAAAGCTGAAGGCCTCACACACTCCTCTTTTCACTGCCTGGCCCGCTGCCCACAAGCTGTCACTCCCTGGCACCCAGGGCAAAGAGAGAGAAGGAGGCCAAACTGCAGCCAGCTGCAATGAATCACTCGCTCCCCCTGGTCCCCTCCTCCCCAGGGAGCCTGGATCCCTCCTTCCGGCAAGGGGATAATGTCTGCCTGGCTATGCTGGCTTCTTTCACAGAAAAAGCCATCCTTTTCGAGGGGGGAGGGGGGCTCCTATTGCAAGGAAAGCGCAAAGCGGCTCCCGGCAAGACCGAAGAACAAGGATTTCTGCTCAGCAGCTGGAAGGGAACGCTCCTGCAAGTGTTCAGCACGAACACCACTTAAAAATCTGATGTTGGCCATTTGTCTAAATTGCAGGAAATTCTGGAGGAAAGCTCAGGCACAGAATCCGATACCACATATCCCTTCATGTCCCACTCACGCAATATTTATTCCAGGGACTGATTCCCACTGCAGTCCCTTCCTAGTCTCCCTACCCCCCTCACATCCAGCCCAACCACCACCTCACTTTGTGTTTATTTTTATGGGTTCCACCATACAAACCACCTCCTCATGTTAGAATTCATTCTCCATTTTTAAAGCAAAGCAGCAGAAGGAGACTCATACAAATCTCATGGTCAGTGGAGTCCAAGATGAAGAAGGCACAAGAACATTAAGGTCATTGCAAGCCTTCCTCATGCTATAGGCCTGGGTTTGGAGAGCAAACCCTCTGCAAGGTAAAGACATCACCTGTTTGCTTTCTGAGGAAGGTGATATTCATAAATAAAACACAAACTTAGCCCCTTACCGAGAACTGGAGCATGAACTATCCAGCAGCACACAGGTCCCTGTGGCACGCGGGATATTTTCTGTCCACGCCGTTCTATCTCCTTCACTCAAAGTTGTTCACTGCACAGCAGAGTCCTTGCACAAACAGTCTCATCTCTCTCCCACTACAGAAAAAGGAGCTGCAAACTGCAGATAACACTGGGAGAAGGGTTTAACCTCAAGCCTGGCGAAGTCTCACTGCATCCGAGGAGAGATGAGAGGTTGCCTTCCTGACAGTACAAGCTGCCACCTCCAGCATCCTCCTCCTCCTCTTCCTCCCAGAAGCAAACCTGTAACCTTCCCTATCCTTGTGCCTCATATCCCTAACAGTCATACAATCCCAACTACCTCCTCTCCTCTGCGAGGCAGCTGTTTAGGCTGCAAATTCAGCGCACCTGTCAGCTGGTAGTTGCTTCCAATTCAGTCAGTGCCAGGGCAAGATGGTACACATCTCTCTTATCTCCTCCTGCACTTGTAGGGCGATGAAGGAAGAATTGCTCAGTTCCCACCTGACAGCCAAGCTGTATTCAAACTCATCGACTTTGTTTGGGTCACCCAAGCACCATCAACAGAGTTTCTTTTATTATTGTTATTGTTTGGGTTTTCAGGGGGTTTGTTTTTACAGGATCTGGAACAGCACAAAACAAAACAGAACACAGATTATGAAAAGAAACTTTCTTTTTTTTTTAAACAGAAGTGGGAAGAACCTTTACTATTCTGAGAGATACTTTCATCACAAACTAAACCAAGTCTTAAAAATGGTCTTTCAGGGAGGCAGGCTGTCAAGAATCACAAGTAACCACATTCAATGCCATTTTATCACATGTGCTGTCAAATTACACACTACATACAGATTTACCCCTTATGATGCATTTATGGCACTACATAAGGTTTCTGTTGCATTTCTATCTGTCTGCATCAATAAGTGTCTCCTCCAAAACACCTGCAGCTGCACAACCAGTGTACTGAAAAGACTTTACACTAAGTATTTTTACACACACAAGTTTGCAAGCTCTGGAACTCAGGTTACCCCTTGTGCAAACCAAATACAAAATACTCCTGAACTGGGCAGACACACGCACACTGTTCTGCTATGGGAATGCTGGCTTGTTCAGCATCACTCTGCTCTGCCAGAAGGATCTCTAAATGCAAAGCTTAGTACAAACAGTTAATATCCCGAGCATGGCTCTGAGCCATCCGAGCTCTGCTTGTAACATAATCGGGTTCATAATGCTCAGAATAGCACTCTGGAGTCCTAGTACAGACTAAGACCTCACTGTATTAAGTGTTGTGTAGATAGCTGTAGCGGTGCCGATGCTCTTCTGTAAAATTACTGAGCACCATATACAGGAACCAACCATAACCCATATTTTACAGAAGTTAGGACACAGGAGAGCAATGTATACTTTTCAAATGTCTTTTTTTGGCAGCTAAATCAAATTAGTATTTTCACAGACACGCTGGGGGGAGGGAGGGGAACACTGAGGTTACTCTCTCTCCAGAGCAGACAGGCAAAAGCCCAGTTCAGCCAAAGCCCACTGAGCCTCTTTATGTTCCTGTTCAGTGACAGAGGTCACTTGTCGAAGATTGAACCAGATCTGGTACTGGGCTGCCTGCTAAGCACGCTGGCAAAAGGATCTGAGCTATACCCTTCTCCGCAGCTGTTTGCGTTTCTTCAAGAACACCAAAGGTCTGGAGTCTATCCCAATGCTCCTTGCACCACCTTCGCTAAAAACATGCCTTTTAGCTCCAAAGTAAAATTTGCCTTAAGTTCCTCATACTCTGAAGAAAGGAAGCCCGCACGCAGAATCTATGAAGAAGATAGTTATTTGGGGTTTTTCTGCCAAGACACTTCATTTACGCAAACTCTCATTCTTTGGGCTCAGATTTCAAGGTATTTTCCTACCATAAACACAGGTTAGATCTTTGTCTGAGCTGATCATTCTGTGATCCTCTTGAGGCTCACGTTGTGCTGCGGGTGCTGCTGCCTACGCTTCCCGAGCGTGCACAACTCACAGCTCTTCAATTCATTGATTTTTAAGAGGCACCAGGTCATGTTGTCTGGCCTTCAGCTGATCACAGTTCAGGAGCTTTCTGCACACTTCTGGCTTAGAAACTGTATGTGTTTGAAGTGAATGGAGACTAGATGTCTTTTTTCAGACGCCTGAGGCAAAGGTCTCAAGAGAGAAATCCACCATTTCCCAGGCCAACGCAAATGGACAGGCATCCCCTCACTTCAACTTTTATTCTGCATTTGTGAAGAGGCCAGGGGAGTTGTCTATTACAATGAATGGAAGAGCCGTAGCATCCAATGCAGTTACAAACAGCGTAGTTGAAGAAACATCTTACATGAGGAAATGGAACTAGGCAGCTGAGTACATAAAACCAGGAGCCCTTTGCAGCAACAAGGCAAACACCACTGCAGAAAAATCTCTTCATGCAGGTTGCTCCTTCAGATCTTCACTTAACCTGAATGCCCTCATACAGTGAGGAAAAATGCTCCATGATGATAAGCAGGAAAGGGCTAAGTATTGACAGGAGCAGGAGGAGGTTATGTACGAAGGATATTCTCCTTTTAGCTAATAAAAACAAAGCCACGGTTTTCAGCACTGATTTGCCTTTCTTCTAATGCCTTGTTTCCCAGCTGAGAGGAAGCCCATCAGCAATATGCACAGTGTCTCATCGGAGCCCATCCTGCCCGCTGCCCCTGGCACAGAGCTCCCCAGCGATTGCTCAAAGGGTAAGGGACAACAGGAGCAAAAGGGGGCACTGAAAAGGTGCCTGCTGAAGCATAGGGGCCAGCACGTTCTCCTGAGCTCAGCAGAAGTGGGGAGGCAGGAAAAGCAACTTCACAATTCTGGTTTTTAAGGCAGATTTACAAGGATACAGTGAAACAGGGTAGGGTCATGGGAGAAAGGAGATGGAGCAAGTTAATAGCTAAGCAGCAAGACTGCCATGAGAGACCACAACCTACAAGACATTTTCACAGGGAAACAGTGAATCCAAAACCGTCACCTGCAGAGCAGCTGGGAGCTGCTGCTGCCTCCGCCCTTTCTGTACCATTGCAATGCATCACAACTACAGTACTATCCTTCCTCCCCAAAGTCCCTGTTCCTCTAAGAGGAGCTTATACTCAAAACCATCTTTCTCTTTTTGTTATGCTATGGGGGCTGAGGATCTGAAAATCTGGGTTTCAGCAGCTAAAGTAACTGCTATGAAAAGCTTACTGGAGACTTTTGCCAGAACAGGTGAGAAGAGCCTTCCACTTTCTCAAAAAGGTACTGTGTCCAAAGGCAATATGATGTGGAGCTGGAGGGACAGCAGAAATGGAAGTTATGCTGCTATTAGCGTGGGAAAGAGGATGAAGCTGGCTGCTGCTTTTACCTATAGTCACTCAGGAGACAAGCTGTCAAGACCTACAAAAAAATCCAGTGGTCTCATGAGAAGTAGTTTCCAGGAGGACAATTTTTCATGAGGGTATTCCTGTATATTGGTTGAATAACTTCTTTGTTCCAGACTACAGCTAAATAAAAAAAAAAAAAAAAGCACCTTCTTGCTATTGCTTTGCTATTCAAGACATTGTCATTGTCACCTTTCAGATGTGTAAGCATAAGAGACAGCAGCAGCTGAGCTGTGGTAATTAGGAGGGAGAGATGTGCAGGCCTTGTCTCATGTCTTTCTGTTAAGATGCAGTTTACACTTTGGCAGGTTTTACAGTCCCCAGCGAAAATAAGCCATCTGCATCTACTCCAGCAAACCATCCTCATTTCTGAGCCTTTCAAATAATTCTGGAAAAATCATCATTGCCTCCCTTACCCTGCTTTCTATCAGGCCCAAATGTAGTCACAAAACCATTAATTCTCTTATTTACAGTAATAGAGGAACATTGGCTCCAGACCTATTTGCATGGCATCGACTTCAAAAAAAAAGTTCCCCATTCTATTCAAGCTTATATAAAGTTCAAAGTTCCACTGCACTCTGTACTTGTAGCAAGGAAGCCAAGAACGACAGGACCAGCCTCATTCAATTCAATTCACAAGCACCCTTCCCGAGGAAAGCCAATAACTTTCGGAGAGTCTCTGCAGACTTCGCTCCGCTGCTTTGCACACTGAAGAATGGCTGGTTGGTAATCCGCTTTTCACTCAGTGAGCACAGACCCAAAGGTTTTCATCCCTGTGAGCTCAGAAATTTCCATTTCCATTTGAGAGAGACATTTTCCTGGCAGTTCTCAAAAGATGCATTTGTAAAATAAGAAACAACCTCAAGGAATGCTAAGGCAAAGGAATAAAGCTGTACGTGGACAGTCTTTCTACCTCAGCCAGGAAAGGAAATTCCTTCTCAGCACCGATGCCTCATAAACACAACCTACTCTCCAGCTCCCAAATAATTGAGCAACACAAAGTGACCAGCTGTCCAACCTATCCTGTACAAACACCCAACATGTTTCTAGGTTTTGGTTTCAGATCAGCTGGGGCAACAAACATCAAAATCTCAACAGAAAGGAGAAGTCCAGAAATAAATATTTATATGTGCATGCCAGACAAGAAAGGAAAATCAAGGGTACATGTCAGATGGCTGGGAGAAATTACAGAGGTGAAGGTAAGGCAGGGAACTCATTGCAGGGAAGACACACTCCTGTCACAGATTTTTAAACTTGCCATCCACAGACTTCTGTTGTCTGCAAAGAGAAGTAAAAGATCTAATCCAATCCTGTATCTCTGTTGGAAAAGGTTTAGAAGTCTGCAAATCCAAAAAGGTTGAAACTTGCTTCTTTCAAGGGCAAAACATTCAGATGGCCCAAAGCCAAGTCCCAGAAAAAAGCCCTAGTCAGTAGCTTGGGAATGCCAGCTCTTAACACAAACCAAAAGCATACAAACCCTCCGGTCCCGCAACTCACTGTATTGTCTTCCACCAAAAACTCACTTAAAATTGCACCATTAAAATTGCATCCATCATCCACCTCCTTGATTCCACACCAGGGAAACCTTACAAAAGTCTCTCTTTGACGCTTTCCAAAGAAGTCAGCTGAGTGAGCTATTTTTCTTACCTTGCTGTGGGGAATTCCTGCTTAGCATCCTCTGTAAAGAGAAACAAGAAAGCTTCATGCAGCATCAGGCAAGATCCCTTCCATCACTCCCGGCTCCTTAGCAAAGGCATTCCTCAGACTCACTGTGCCCTAATAAATCAACACAACCGCTTCAGGTTTCCCCGGCAGCTGGAAGCTGGAATTCTGCAGTGAAGACAAACACCTCCCTGGCTAAAGCAAACACGGCAGCGGCATCCCTGCTGAGCACCCACAGCTACTGTGGAAAGAGGGACAGAAAGAGAAGGTGGAGATCACAATGCATCTGGCTGACAAAAGGCAATGCAGCTTAAAGACCAAAGATGGCCATGAGTCCAGCCCTGACCTAGGCTTTCCTCTCCGCAGGCATGCGCTTGCCAGAACATTTTATCAGAGCAAACTCACAGAACTTCATTTTTAGAGCAATGACCATCTTGCCCCCGACACAGATGGTAGCTTTGCTTTTAAGAACATTTATTTCAGTATTTGGGAGACCGGTGTAAAAGATCCTGCAAAAATACAGAATAAAAATAGCCTGGTCTTAAACAGCTTATAGCTTAACTCTAAAATAAACGAAGACAAAGGGAACAGTACTGATCAGTATGAGCAGCAGTCAGCTCAGCAGAACAAGGCGACTGCTGTTTCCAGGGGTAAAGGGAGGTGTGTTTGGGTTTGGTTTTTTTTCTTTTTAAACTATATAACAGAAAAGACCCGATGAAAGATTTTAGAAAAGAATTATTAGGTGGGTTGGCATCCATTTATGGGCCAACCACCTCTCACAGAAACCAAACCAGTATATTTCAAAAGCAGCACAAAGAAACAACAGAGGCTAATGTTACCAGGCAAATAGCAGCATGACTCCAACTTCCAGCACTAACATTTGCTAGATTGCATACAAAAAACTAGATGGGCTGTTTCAATACCTCATTTCAGTTGCACTTGGCGAGAAGGGGAAGGGAGTAGCCAATGCAGGGCTGAAACCATGATGGTAAAAGAAAAGCAAAAGAGCTGACTGCCTCAAATGCTGTGACAGCAGGCACAAACTCATCAATACCTTAAAACTAAATCTCATTTACTGAAAACAAAGGCATCTTCCTCAGACACACACTGAGAACTGGAGTAAACACCTAGATTTGAATATCTCCCACTCCTGATGGTTACGCTCTCCCACAGGGCATTTCCATGGGGAGCCTTCAGTGCACGGATGGCGGTTAGTACAGCCTAAGCGTGAATAAATCCCACTTATGTCGGATCTGATCTGCAGTGCAAACCCAAGTCTTCAGCTTCCACAGCATCATTTGGAGCCCTCACTTTGGGATGACTTTAAGGCATATTTTCCTCCCCAATCCTTTGAGGAACCAGCAGATCCCAGTCCGTAAGCAACTATCTTCTTTAAGGGAAATGCTGATCTACCTACACACGGTGAGACACACATGCCAGGTAGCTAACAGTGCACAGCAGTGGTGGAAAGCCAGCAGACTCATCAGGAGGTAAGTGCCAGAAACTCCCCCCTCCCAAGATCATTTCCCTGGCCCCCAATAAGTACAAAACAAACTCAGCTCCCAAAACTCATGAGATTCAGCCTGCAGTGCCCTTTTGGAAGACCCAGAATGGCAGCAGGGCACTTAGAAGCCCTGGGTCTCAAGAAAGGAATCACTCACTGATCAATGTGTTGCATGAAGAACTCGTACATATGTATATGTGGAGAGAGACAGACACAAAGGAGGGAGGAGGAGGGGGAGAGAGAGACAGCAAGACTTGTCTCCAGCCTTGTGCTTATTTTGACCTTTCAGTTAAAGATTCTCCGAAAAGAAACCGTTCAGCCCCAAGCCTGATTAGATGTCTTGGGAAAACCAGAGCACAAAGCATCACACATGAATGAGCACAGAACCATAACACAATCGTGATATTCCCACCCATCCATATGGCCAAAAAAAGCCAAGTTCTTCAGTGCAAACATTGGCAGCAGCAATATGAAACTAATGTGTTAATTAGCAGACTTGCAATCCAGCACACATTGCTGATGTTGGCTATTATATGGTCAATCAAAAGCCAAACAGAAGAAGCTCCACATTAGTTAACCCATTCAGAACAAAGTTAATAATTTGCTAATTGCAGGTTTCCGGACTGAGCCGACATCTGCTTTTCAAACTTCTTTTCTCAGAGATATCTTAAAATGTATTTGGTATGGCAAGCTCCCCATCACCCACAACTCTTTATTTACAATTGTTCTCAAGTTAGATGTTTAGTTTAAATTTCAGAAAATCCACTCGCTTGCTTGACACAACGTCAGACTAAATGAGCACAATGATTTGTCTGGCCTTATAAAACTCTAAGTTAGTTTTCAGCCTGTAAACAACTGCAAGATAATCTGAAACAATCATAGGCTAAACTACAACATTCATCGTATTTATTTCTTGTATAGGATTTTCACACTGAATGCAGAATAAGATTCAAGAAAGTAATTGAAGTTACTTAAATGCACTGTTCCTTAGTGTATATGGATTTACACAGCAACTGCATAATAAAACTCGACTTTCCTAGCAAGTTTAATCAGTAAAACAAGTTCCATAAGACAGGTCAGACAGAAAGATCAGTGTAATGACAAAAGAAATATTGTGAGAAATATATTGCAGACTTCATTCTCAGTAGACACCTGAAGTACAAAGCTCAAGTTAACATTCTCATCACGAACAAGATTCTTTATATCCAGGATGTACCACTTATGCTGCATAAAACATCTAGACATAAACAAAGTTGAAGAGGCAAAAAAGCAGGGATGAGGGACACCACTGCATTAGTCTTGGAGTTATTTCTAAAACACAGAAAAGCAGCAATCAATTGCAGCAGTCAGAGTCACATAATTTAGGGCAAGAGCACTCTGACTTCCTGCCTAACATAGAGGCGCCGTTTCATCTCATCCACTCACACCTCCACAAAACCCATTAAGTGGTTCTGCGAAATGTAGAGTTTTATGGCATCTAGACTAGAGGCCTTGGAGGTCAAAACATAAGTTCACTACTCTCCTAGCAGTTTGCTCCAATGGCTCTATCATTCTTTCTGGCAGCAAGGCCAGACTAATTTCTTATTTGTTTGCCTTCCGCCTTGAGCCATTAATTCCTTCTCTGCTGGATTAAAGAGCAGCTCCTCCGAGTCAATTATGCATGCGCTATAACCAAGTCACCTCTCACTAGTTTTTTTGGCAATCAACAGATCAGTCCTGTCAGTCCCTCAGTACAAGGCACCTTCTCGAGTGCTTGAACCGCTTACAGGTTTGTTGGGGTTTTTTTTTTATCTATTTGTCATCCCCGCTACCTCCTCCCCCCGCTTCTTCAGGGTCACTGCTTTGATGAAGCACACAATTGGTGAATGATCAGCATCTCCAGCACACAGAAGTCCATACTTGCCTGTACCAGATGGATTTTATTTCACTAGACCCGTTTTACAGCATAACAGAGGAGCTACAGAAATCATAACCTGCAAAGATGATATCAGTTTGCTAACAGCCAATTATCCAACTCTACTGACTGTAAGGAACTTGTACCTTTCTTAGTAATGATTTAATAATTTCTCCAAAACTTCTACAAGAAACTTCTCTACCTGCACAACTTCACTTGGCCGCTATGCCAAAGATTTATGTACTATTCTGGGTCTTAAAGCAAGAAAATCCCAACACAGTCATTTTCCAGACATTGCTTTGAATTTGCCCTCAGCATTCCCTACTTCTCCGCTGAATCAACATCAGCAGTGGCTTTAGATTTATTTACAGGATACTGATGAAGAGCAAAGAGTATGGCACCGATGCTTGCTGAAGACACACTAGGAACACCACTTCCCCACATGTCTCCAGTAATCCATAATTTCAGATGCATCAGCTTTTTTTAAAATTAAATAATTATGAGGTATGCTGTTGATGTTGGCACGGATCAATTATTCATACCATTGTACGGCTCCAAGTCAAACATCCTAAGAAACACATTACATGAACATAGTCACCTGCTGCCGTGTAGTCACGTGTTTCTGTCCAGCTGCTCTTTCTTACTATTAACACAATCGAACCCTTCAGAAGTATATAACCTCTGAAGTATATGTCAAAACCAATAACTACCCATCTCAAATCTCCCCAAAGACCAGAGTTGTTCAAGATCACTGCATGAAAAACTTTACTCCCTTGGAGATGTTAACCAGGCAACCTATATCACGAGGACTAGCAACTCCTACTGCTTATCTTGTAGCAGGAGGCCCATTGCACTTCCACCTCCAACCAGCATTTCCATTTAGCAACAGTTCTCATTTTGTGTTATGTGCCTTGCAAAGAGCACAAGGCAGAGAGGTTACACTCCGTGTGTGGGCAGGAGCACAGACCAAGGGCTGGGTGCAGGTCAGTATGATAGCGCAAGGGCTCTGCCAGTTATACCATTCTGAAGAAAATAATTCCAAGGCGACAGTGTAGAATGGGATGTGTGGCTTCTACCAGTCCTTACTTTGGTATTTTCAAAGCAAAAAACCTACTTGTCATTGTGAACCTGCCAGCCCAGCTACCTGGGAATACTAATATCTGGCTGTCTATCAGGGACACTACCCTCAACACAGCTCCAAGTAGCAGGAACGTGCAGCCGATGAAAGCCCAGTGGCAGGGAAGGCTTCCCATCAGTTTTAACAGCAGAAACTCTCCTATTTATGCATGACCGCCCGAGTGATCTGCGTGACTGCTTTTGTTGATCTGCTTTCAGTGATCTATTCTTTCAGCAGGAACACCAGGAGGAAGCCATGCTGGGACTGCGCAAGGGAAAAAACCCACCCTGTGGGCATAGTGAATGGGACAGAAAATTCCTCTACAAAGTCTGTAAATTTATTTGCAGTGATGCTCTGCATTGACTTTTCTAGCAGCTTTGTGGGACACCTTCACACATCAAAGCCCAAGCCATACCACAGCAGTCATTTTGACTAAACCTACTTTAGAAATTGATTATACCATTGATTTTTTCATAGCTTAGAGAAAGACTAAATGACCTCTCCATACCACAAAACCCAAAGGGAATTAACACATGTAAACAGTGTCTTCTTTTCCGGGAAGTGTTTTGCTCCCTTAGAAGGGAAGTCCTGTAATACTTCTTTTTTCCTTGCAGCTCTTGATCAAAAGATCAGTTCTCCTTCCTCCACTTAGGCTTTTCACCTTTCTGTCCAAAAGGACAAGACTTCTCAGTTCATATACAGAAGAGCATCCTGAAGACAAACACAAGACACTGATCTTCCTATAGGTCACTGCATGGTAAAGAAACCAGTACAATTTTTGGACTAACATTTCCATTTCAGTCAAGTGAAGCAGCATCACAGAAAACAGTTCCCAGCAGAGATAACAGTTTGACAAGCACAGAAAGTTTAAGGCTTTCTCTATATAGAAAATAGCATTAATCCCTGCCTGCATATGATTTCTACCTTCTTATAATAAACACATCGCATTTTGGGCAAAGTTCCATCATTAGGACCTTGTGCCTTCAGACTACAGTCCTAGATCTGAACAGCCAGTTGACACCTGGGTTTTGATGATCCAGGCTCTAGCAGCCTGCAGAGACCACAGAGACAGTAATTGTCACTGCAGCACATGTTAGGACTACGCTGCGCTGGCAGCACAAGGAGGAAGGTAAATGGATGCATAGCCCAGTGGCTCTCAAACGTTCAGAAGGCAGTACAGGCAAAGGAAAAGGATGAAACCTCAGAACTGCAAGTGCAGGTCATTCTCCTGTAACAGCTTTGTTCCATACAGCAGAATCCTGGGACTTGCATGCTGCTGCTAACTATCTCCACCGGACACCAACACAAACCCTCGATCAGCAACAGAACATCAAAGTGCAAAACTACTTAACCAGAAATGTGCAAGTTTCTTGGGGCGGTGCAAGAACACCACCAGCATGAAAGTTCTTCCCAGCAGGATGCTCATCACTGTCATCATCTGGAAGGTAAACACCATTTAGATGTTATTTGTCTGTAACTAATGTGTTTGGCATTCCCAGAGCTACTCAAGAGCTGTTGCTTTAGCAGGTCTGTGATGGTGGGATGCTGTGGGTGTATTTGAATGGTTGACTCCAAAATAACAGCAGCCTGCCATACGGCCATCAGATCGCCTGCTCTTTCTACTCTTTACAATCTTTGCTCACAGACTTCAACGGAGGCAACTCTCCAGAGTGTTGTGAAGTGCAGTTATGCGTTATGGAACAGTGGCCAGTATCAGCTTGGGTCATTAAGGAAAGCTCCATGATGACACCCTCCTGCACGTACAGTCCTCAGTAACGCCACGAAGCAGAACGATTCTTTGCAAGACCAGTGATGGCAAGCAGGCCGTCTGTGTTTTATGGACAGAAAATGCATTTACAAGGTTCAAGTATCCAGAACACAGTACGGTTACTACAACACACAGGAATAGTTTTAAAATAGAATAAGCAAGAAAGCGTGATTGTCAGAAGTACCCCCGCAGCCTTTAGCTTTGTGGCACTCCACTGAGCTTGTTACTGAGGCTACTGACACAGGCTTTCACCTCCCCTGCAGATCAGTTCAGTGGCAAAAAGGAAGGGGCCATGGTGACTTGGGCACTACGAGGACAGAGACTTGACTGTCCCAAGCCCAGAAAAAGCAAAACAGGCTAAATGGCTCTTTCAGCTGTTCCTGTGCAGCTGCTCATATGGCCACACTGCCGGCATATGCAGCCCCTACTTCCCTTCCCTGCTGCTGTGGGGAATAACCTTGCAGGTAGCTGCTCTCTGGGTAGCACAGGACCAGCATTTGTAGGGCAGCTGCTCCACCTCAACATTCCTTTTTCTTTAGCTCTACATCACCTCAGCACTGCTGAGCACAGAGCACAGCCAGAAACTCACAGCACTGGGACTCCAGCTGCTGGTTCCTGAGGCCAAGGAGCTCAGCAAACTGAGATGCTGAGGATGGCAGAGCCGCAGGGACTCCTCTGCCTTCTTGCCAACTCAAATTTTGCCTGTGCTGCCAGGATGACAAGCTGGTAACAGGCACCCAGGGCCGTTTTGTCATCGCACATGCACGTCTGCAGGCTGTCACCTTCTGGTTACAAATCCCAAAAAGACAGGAAAAATCTAGATCAAGGAAACAAACAGTAAAAGAAGCAGTGCAACCTGTTACAGTGATAACAGTCCCCCATAAGGCACAGTCGTGCAAGGGAATCACATCTCTCTGTTGCAGCCACGAGAAAGCTGCGCTGACACGCAGGCCAAGCTGCAAAAGAGATCTTTGACTTAAACCTCTCTCAACAGTTGCAGGTTGGCACAAAACACAATCCAAAAGATATTTCAGCTAAGGAACAGAATATAAATTCACAAATGCCTTAGTCTTCCTAGGTCCTTCAGCGTTTCTGCAGTCTCATTTCAGCAATATCTCTTGAAATGCTAAACTAGCTAAAAAGAGTTAGCCCATAAACAGAGTCCCCGGTTTCTACTTCTCTATTTCCCACAGTGGCACACAGGGCTCCCATGCAATTAATTCAGCTGCATACCCATATTGCCATTCTCTCAGGCAGAGGCATTCAGTAACGGACTGCAATCTGTATGCAAGAAGTTAAGCAGCAAGCAAATAGAGACCAAAAAGTTGACAGCTGTGGGATTCAGAAGTCCAGGAGCTGCTTTTGCACTAGAGCTCCAGCACATATAGTTTTAGGCCATGGTAAAAGTAGGAGAAGAGCTGTGGAAAACAGCAGACAGACAACCCCAGAAAAGCTAGCAAAATGCTCTCACATATGGTAATTTACTATCAGGTAATTCGCTCACAGAACTGCTCTCTCCAGCATTTTAAGAGGGTTGGTCTGATGTAAAAAATGTTGGGATCAAAACTTAAAGTGCTAACAGGAGAGTTGCTTCAGGGACATTAACTCCAAGCTGTCCAAAACCCTACACAACTTCAGGGATAACAATTCTGACAAAGTCTGGTCTGGTAGGTAAAGGAGCATCTCTGAAGCCCTGGTTCCTGTGCTTTAAACTTGTGTTGTCTGAAGGACTTCCAGCTGAGCACAAAGTACTTGCAGGGCACTGTCAGGAGCATATTCTCAAGCCATTGATTGGCCAGCTGATCACAGGTTTATGGAGATTAAAAAGCCCAAATCCAACTCCATCTCAAAGGATGGGGGCATGACCATTTGTGAGCAACAGAGGGATTTCAGGCGTGCACATTCTCCACGAGTCAAGACTAGAGAGAGGAAATAGGCTGTGCTCCAGTTCTTAGGGTAACTCCACACAAAGAACAGGGAGGCCACCTAACCAAAACATGCAGCTGTGCTGTGTAGGAGACCTAAAGGAACAGCTTGAAACAAAAATAATTTTGAAATAGGTATGCATGGGCAGAAACCTTAAGCTGAATGCACTACTTCTATGTAGTAATTTTCAGAATTATTATAATAGGGTAAGACATCAAACATACCCATTCTATTTACAGAATGACATACAATTTGATTTCATCAGCATAGACAAATGCTTGAATGCAATCAACTTCCCCCACCCGCGCAGTGCCAGGCACAACTACTCTCCTGCCACAGCAGAGCTGCCGGGAAGGGTAGAATGCCAGAAAAACTGCATTCTCCTTGTGATAACTTCAGCAGCAGCATGAATCCCATCACTGCAACTCAGCTGACAGGCAATACTACATTATGCTGAGATAAGCTGACGCAGATATTTTTTTTCCACTGAAACCCAGAAGCCCCAAAGGCAGCGCTGCCTTTCAATTCAGAATTAAAGAAAAGCACAAAAGGGAATGAGAATGGCCATGACCTGAAATTCTCTGCACCTGCAGATACAAAGCTTGTTAGTAATGGCAATCCATTTAGTTAACACCTTACCGCTGTGCATCCCAACAGCTCAACACAGGTTCCAGGTGGGTACTTGGAACAAGCAGTCACACTGTTCCTGAGCTCCAGCCCCCAGTACAGAACTAGCTAAACCACTACAAAGAACAAAGATCAGCCCCTGTGACACTGGGACAAAAGACTTTCCACACCAGCTAGAACAGGACCAGATACAAGTAGCAAGAGAAAATGACAATGTCCAAATAATTCAAGAAGGGAAACAAGTTACAATTTCCTAACAGGGAATAGCAATGAAACTGCAGGAATTCTGAGAGCAGCAGCCCTGGTGCAGAGCAGAGGCTGGGGAAACTCAGCCCACCAGTTGGACACTGTTCCGTAGTTAAACTTCAAAGCCAAAGAGCAATGTGAAATCTCACGTGTTTGCCAGGCAGTGATCCTCACAGCACTTGCAGTGTTTATACTGCAAGCAAATAACTAAGGTTCACATGCAATTAAATTCTGGCATCTAGGCATTTCCTTAGGATCAATATAATTTGAAGATTTACCTCACGTTTTGATCAACGTCTAAAATCTCCCTATCAGATTGCGCTAACAAATTCTTCTAGGTTCTTTTCTAATTAATTTTCCCCCCTTTTTCTTTTTTGGGGGTGGCAGGCAGGATTTTAAAATTAAATTCTAACATTAAATTCAGGATATAATGAATAATTTAAAAATTGATTCCATTAAGAAAGATAAATAAAATCCACCTAAATTGAGACCATTTCTTTCTTTTGTCCCCCACAAGCATCGGGAGGCTGTACTTAGTTCTGGTTAACGAAAAGGAGACCTAAATTGTTTCCTGCAACCTCAAAATAGCTCAGATGTCTTAGCTGGCTAAAAAAAAAAAAAATTATTAGCAGAAAAAAAGAGCCTTCTGCATTTATTACTTAAGTAGCTGGAGAGAAAAAACAGAGCCTTAAAGAGATCACAGGAAAGCACTGTGGTTCTTCCATTAGTCAAAGCTGCGTGTTGGTACAGGTCGAAACATCCTGCTTCATGTTTTTGCACCTTTGCAGTTTAGCAAATCTGAGCTCCAGTGGCTTCAATCCAGGCCAGTTGATTAAGCAGCGGGGCACTTGAGTTATCACTGTAGCAAACCATCGCATGAAGGTTTGACAATACAGTTTTAGAGAGCACACACCTAGCAAAAATCCTCCCAAGCAGTTTTCAGAGTCACCTATACTCAGCACGCCGAGGGGTAAGGTTTTTCAGCCCTCACCACTGTGCTGGAATGAAAACTGTGCAACACATGAGATTATTGTTTCCTAGTTGAATTAAGCATCTACTCTACCTTTTGGAACAACAGTATCTCGTCATGAGACTCTGCACGCGTTCCTAGTGCCTCAAATGCTTGTCCCTGAAAAACACATACAATAATTTTCTAAGAATTATTTTCCAGCACCGAGACCAAACCAGACAATGCTCAAATAACAATCAATATGAATCTTCTCTAAAGATATTATCACAACCATCAGGTCATCAAAGATGCCTTCGATCACAGCACAAGGAGAATGATACCGACACAATGAAAGACCAGCTGGCACATTCCCATAAAGGCCCTCCTGTGGTTTTGATGAACAGCAGAAGATGAATCCTTTCAGATACAGTAATCCTGCAATCAGATACTCACGAGTCCCACAAATAAATGCAAACCAAATCCAGGGCTTTAACAGATTATAGGGAATGCAAAGGAGAATCAGTAGAATGCACCAGCTTTCCAGCACTCAGAGCACAAAGACATTTCACTGAAGATCCAGGTGAGTGAAAAGGGCACCAATCCAACCGTTGCTTCCTGAAACCAGCTCATATCTAGAGGGCTAATTCTTACAAGAAAGCAGGCAGGCTCATGCCTCTTCCGACTGCTACCACCCCGCGCAGCCTGCAAGTTCAGATGAATCAAAGTCCTAACATCTCCCTCCAAGATGCACTTATGCAAGATTGGGAGGGTTCAGCTCAGAATTTGGCTACAATAGGCAACTTGAAGTTTCAGGGAAAAAAAGCCCAACAGCTACAAACCAAAGGAAAAAAAAAAGAACAGATGCAGAGGCTGCCAGGGAGGAGAAGAAAATGAAGTCCTTGTGGGTTTACTTCGAGAGGCACCAGGAAGGACCGAGACAGAGAAGAAGATGACAGAAGAGAAACAACATGAATCTGACCAATTCAGAGGTAGAACCTTTACCACAAAAATATACCAAGCATTTGTGGGAAGTGGCTGCTTCATCTTCTTCCAAAATTCCCCTCACCTGTTGTTCCCCCTCCCCAGGTGACACTAAAGCATACAAAATTTCTTCTACTGAAAATGATACCATGCCTCCCTGTACCCAACACTGCTGGCTAAGTGAACCACTCCAGACAGCAAACAGCAACAGCGGAAGGCAGCAAGTGCTATTACTTGTGTTTTTCCCGTTGCACAGTGCTGGATCGCACACACCCCACACACAGGCAGCCTGGGTGGGTGCTTGCTTCTCCCTTCAGAGCACACCCAACACCCAACTGGCATCGCTTATTTGGCAGGCGATCTCTCTCCAGGCACACGGAGCCACCTTCCGCAGCAACAGATATTTTCCAGGCTTGTTCAAGTCCTTGCAGTCTCTGCTGACACTGCCAAGAAAGTCCAAGTGTGCCAGCAGCAGCAATACTCACAGAAACAACCCTGCTTCCCACAAAGACTGGCACCGAAGCCTGGGGAATGGCTCCACGCGCTCCTCAAACCCTCCGTCAGCTATTCCCTCTGCCCTTATATGGGAACATCCCGTGGCCCCACTGGGAATATGATGCTGTTGGTGGACACGAAAGGTAAGGCAATACCTGAGCTGTCGGCACACGAGGAGAGCATTTTTCATTTCTGAAAAGCAAGCAGAGCTGAGGAGCCCAAGCTCTATACAGCACTTACGTGGGAGAAAGCGGAGATTAGAGTGTCAACTGCTGACAGTCTGCACCCACCTTTCTCAAGAGACTTATGCTGGTAGCTTTAATCTTATTAAATATTGTTAATCGTATTACTAACCTAACTCTTTTCACATGTTGGAAGAAATTTAAAGTGAAAATTCCATACGTGACCACACTATGTTAAATGCTTTCTAGCCAAATCCCAGTTCAGGGCGAGTTCCTGGCTTGCAGATCCCAGTTTTGTTACACACAGGTGTGAACGAGCAGGGAAGTCACCTGCTCAGCACTAGATTACTGACTAGTTAGCTTCCTTGCCAGATTCTTCTCCCAGGATACTGCTAGACATTCCTAGCCTCTCAAAGCGACCTTATTAAAACCTATACAATCCCATGCCCAGTTAATAACAAACACCTCAATCAAGGGGAAACACCGATTTCCCCATTAGAATGCAAAACCACGCAGCACAACAGCTCAGGGCATCAGCTTCCTCCTGAATCAGGGCGAGTGCCTCCATCACTGGCTTAGCTCCCAACGTCACACGCACACACACATCATTAACGCGATGCTCATTGATGTCTGTATTTAATACGCAAAATATAACACAGGACTCCTGTGACCTCTGTGCAAACAGGGAAACCAGCCGTGAGCAGGCAGCAGAGCAAGGCACTTGTTTAGTGAAATACTGACCCTGCTGCGTGACAACACTCAGGATTGCAGCCCCTTTTCTTTCTTTATAACTGTTGCAGCAGCCCAGATATTCTCTCAGGACTACTCTTGTTCCAGACTGCTGCTCTGAGATAAAGCAGCAGTCATAAAAAGTTTAGATTTAAGAAAAGAAAGATCTCGGATTGCACTGATGTAGCAGAAAACACACCTGCTCGGGGGGCCCAAGCACTTGCCACATGCTATTGAAAAGGAATGTGTTCAAGGTGGAAAATGAGATGTCCAGAACAACGGGACTTAACCATTCAGCTTGAGTAAAGACAGTAAAATCAGTGGAAAAAACATTCAGCCTTTGAGAAATTTGATTTATCAGAAAGCCATCTTTTAACATTTGGTTTTTTGCTGGAAAAAAGCATCAAGGAGGTTGAAGAAGGCAGATAATTTAACCTCCCCTGAGTTAATGATTTAAATGAATTTATAAGTTAGCAAAACAGATTTAGTTATTAAGCAACTTTCTGCAGAGGGAAGTTTTGCTACCTCCGAGGCTGAAGTTTCAGGAATACGATGATACCGCCTTGTAATGCTTTTTTTTTTAACAACACCACCTGGCTTCAACCATTATTTACGGCTGCACCATTCATTCTAAGCCCTCTAAGACACTCAAGTCACTTCTTAATCCCCGAGAGCATCGACTAAATCATTACGGAGCTCCTCAAACAGCGACTCCTGCATCCCTGAGTTCTCAGCATCCTTGGAGAGCGCCAGCCCAGCCGAACCCCAAACTCCAGCACCGACCCCGCAACCCCAGGATGGAGGCGAGAACTCATTCACAAGCGCGTTGGAGCATCTTTAAAGCACATCGAGCGCGTCTTTGATGCGCATTGAGCGCGGGGCGAGGACCGGGCGACCCCTTCCAACGCGGCCAGTGGCCGCGTTGGAAGGGGTCGCCCGGTCCTCGCCCCGCCAGCCTCCCAGGGCCACCCCCCGCCCCTCCCAAGCTCGATACGAACGCACCCGGTCCCGCTCTCCCCGCCCATCCCGGAGCCCCCCACCGGCTCAGCCCATCCCCCCTCCGCGGAGACAAAGCGCAGCCCCGGGGCGGCACCTGCCGCCCCCCACCCCCGGGACCGCAGCCACCAGCGCCCTTCCAGGCCACGC
This sequence comes from Phaenicophaeus curvirostris, assembly GCF_032191515.1. Classification (NCBI taxonomy): domain Eukaryota; kingdom Metazoa; phylum Chordata; class Aves; order Cuculiformes; family Cuculidae; genus Phaenicophaeus; species Phaenicophaeus curvirostris. Next base: position 15,502,124 of record NC_091402.1, read on the forward strand.
GTGGCTGCGTGCTCGCTGCCTTCGTGCCGCCGCCGCCGCCTCCCACCCCATCCCCGTCTTCTCACCTGCCCGCGGCCGCTCCGCTCCCCGCCGCGCAGCGACGCCCGCACCGACCCGCGGAGCCGCGGAGCCGACCCGCCCCGCGAGGCCACGCCCCCTCGGCGCAGCGCAACCAATCGTAGGCGGCCTCTCCGCCGAGGCCACGCCCCCTCGGCGCCGCTCAACCAATCGCAGGCGGCCTCTCCGCCGAGGCCACGCCCCCGCTCGCAACCCCGCCCATCGATCGGCTCATCCAATAGCAGTCAGGCGCTCGGCTGAGGCCACGCCCCCCGCGCCCGGCTCCTCCAATAGCAACCGGCCTCCCCGCGGAGACCACGCCCCCCGCGCACCCGCCCGGCCCCGCAGGGTCCTAGAGGGAGCCCGGCTGCCGCCCCCCACCCCAGCCCCGCGGGCACCGTGAGGGGCTCTGCTTTTGCTCCGCCTGCTCGAGAGCCTGAGGGTCAAGCCCCTGTACTGCAAACGGGACTGAAAACCCCGTTTAAAAGACGGGGGGATGAAGGGCTTAGAGATACGACTCAGTACTGGAGAGGCACGGTTGGGCTTGGTGATCTGCAAGGTCTTTTCCAACCTAGTGATTCTATGATTCCTCGAAATCGCAGCCCCTCTCCTCTACATTGCATAGAATCACCAGGTTGGAAAAGACCCACCGGATCATCGAGTCCAACTATTCCCATCAATCACTAAACCATGTCCCTCAGCACCTCGTCCACCCGTGCCTTAAACACCTCCAGGGAAGGTGACTCAACCACCTCCCTGGGCAGCCTCTGCCAGTGCCCAATGACCCTTTCTGTGAAATACTTTTTCCTAATGTCCAGCCTAAACCTCCCCTGGCGGAGCTTGAGGCCATTCCCTCTTGTCCTGTCCCCTGTCCCTTGGGAGAAGAGCCCGGCTCCCTCCTCTCTACAACCTCCATTCAGGTAGTTGTAGAGGGCAATGAGGTCTCCCCTCAGCCTCCTCTTCTCATAGCAAAACGGGTGTTTGGTGCGATGGTTGTGCTTGGCTCTTTGGCCAAGAGGTGGGGGTGAGCGGCAATCTGCAGCAATGCAGCACGCACGGTGCACAAGGAGCAACATCTGATAGCAAAACCAGTTCCTACTCATTGAGGAATCGTCCTGTACAACCACAGCATCGGGTGGTTGAGAGAGAGCACAGTTGCCACTGGCAGAGCCTGTGGGAACCAGGACGCGAGCAGAAGTCAAGAACGTGACAAAAGCATCGTTATCTCTAGTTACAAACCAGCAAAGAACATACCATTCTGGCTGAAAGTCAGTGGAGACAAAAGCACATAAAGCAGAAGTGCCTGAAGAGTGATATAAACTGATGGCTAGGTTTGTGAATTTTATTCCTGTGAAGCTGGAAGCTCCAGTTACAAGAAGAGCAGAGGTTGCTGCTCTGTAAGAGAGAGAAGAGTTTCTTGCCCCTAAGAACTGACTGCATAAAGGCCTCTCTCTGAATGAGGGGTAAGTTCTGTTGGTATCAGCTCTTCAGAGGGACAGAATTAATGCTCCCATTTTTCTCGCTCACACTGTAACCTCTGTGTTCCCCAGATGTGCCGGCCTCATGTCACTGATCGGCAAATGCAGAGTTAGTCTCACAACTGACCTGCTATCCACGCAGCGATGGAATGTGTGTACTGAACACAATTACATGGACCAATGGCCATTTGCCTGCTGAGCCAACTTACGGAAGTTTGGAAATCCCAGACAAAAGATTGGAAATCCCAAAAGTTTGAAACAAAAGTTTGGAAATCCCAGACAAAAGTTATGCCTTTACAACCCAGCCACAAATTCTGCGTGGAAAAACAATGTATTTGAGGATATGCAGGAGCGGTAGAGGAGCTCTGTAGGTTAAAGGAAGCTCTGAGGAAGAGGAGACAGGCACTGGCTGCTATGCCAGGCGTGCCCATCACTTTTCCTTTTTGCCCAGATGCAGCTACAGATCTCCGCTCCAGACACAAAGCTGCTCTGAAAGTCTGAATCAGGCTTCCCTCCTACGTGCATTTCTGACATTTTAGAGGAACGTAGTTGGTTCAAGTCCCATGTCCAGACGTGTTATTAAACATCCACTCTCTTTGTTACGATCCATCAGCCTCTCACACTCCCACCCCCAGCCCAAAAAGCAACTATTTTATGAAGGAAAAAAATACGTCTGAAAATTTAGAGATGCTGAATAGTTCCCAGGATCTGGCAGCACAATCACAGTCCCCCAAAGGAAGGATTCTTCTGGATGCAGATGCTAGCTGTCACTCTGGACCTCTGATTCTTGGCACTTCGTTTTTCCAGAGAGTCCTTGGGGCCTGCTGTACGCAGACCCCATGAGGACTCTCATGAGGAGATGGTCCCTTACTTGCTCCTCTCCCCACACAGAAAAACCTACCCTACTACCACACCCTACCCGCTGAACCGCTGTTTGTGTCAGAGCTCACTGAACAGAATATTATCATCTTGCCAGTCAGAGACATTTTAACTGCACTCAAATTGTTTCCACCAAAATCCAGCTTTGGTGACTAACAGTGTTAAAAAAAACCAGGTTTTATTTTTCCCAACCCTTTCCTGACTCAAAACACTAATCCCCTTTGTGCCTTTCCTCCAGAGCCAGTCCCAACCTGCAGGCTCTTCCGTCTGGTAAAAAACATCTGCAAGCTCCATTTAAAAAGTAGCAAAAAGCCCCTTGAGAGTGCATTGGAAAAGAGCTGCTTTTCCTCCTGTCCCATGACTGGGCTGGCACAGGGAGCTGGCTGCAGGGTCTGCCTTGGGAGCGGAGTAGGAAAAGCTTCTGTGCACTTGAAGGATGTTACAGTACACCCTTCTACCCCTCTTACAGTACTTACAGCCTCCGGAGTGACATTGTAAAACCACCATGAGATTACACATTCCCTCTTCAGGGAGGAGTTGTGACTGGTCTGCACAAAAATCCTATCCCGTTCGTAAAAATAAACTAGAGAAACAGCTAGTTCTTAAACATTACACAGCTGAAAGCAGCACCACACAAAGAACAAACACATTAAGGAATAAACTAAAACAGTTTGGGATTTCCATTTGTTCAGAAGTTTTTAAAATATATTTAAATCCATAAAGGATCCTCCTCTATAAAAAGCCCTTGTTCTTGTCTGGTTCTAAGCAGGTTAGCTAAGTTTCTTATGTAACTATTATGATAATCACAAGGCTAGCAGCTGCTAATGCTCCTTTTGATTTTCTTTTTACTCTTCCTCCCCTCCAAGCAGAGGACGAGATGGGTTAAGAAAATCACGCGGGATATCTGAATGCTGTCTATAGCTTCTGGGAATAAACTGCATTTAGGGCAGTAATTCAGGGACCAACAGAAGGTTGACGACATCCACCCTGCTATAAATTTGACCCTCTTCCTTTCAAGTCTTCAGTTTGTCAGAACATTTACAACCAGCATTAAGGTCTTGATTACCATCATTTAGGCACCTACAGTTTTGCCAGCAGCAGTCTGTGGATGTTTGAGGATCTGCTTTTGAAAATGTCTCACAGACAGCACAGCCCGAACAGTGCCAAGCAACCCAGAACCCTCAGGAGCAGAGTAAGAGACTTCTAGCACACGCCAATTTTCCTAAGTGTAGTTTTCTCTCTGTAGAACACAGCAAAACAAGCTTGGGATGCTTGCGACAATCTCTTTATCTAGCAGCTCTGTGGTCTAAGCATTTACACATGGCATGTCTCATGTCACCATGAACAAGTTTTCCAGCATTATAGGGGAGGGCTCCAGCCACCCAGACTGCCACAACCACCTCCACGAAGAGCAAGAATTCTGCTGTAAATTGTGCTTTAGGACAACCCGCACTAGGACAACTGAAACATCACATTGTCTGTAGACTCTCCTGTTTTATAAAAAAAAAAGCAGTTCTCAGAAGAGAGAAATTTGAAAGCTCTTGACTGGATCTATCCTCTTCTAGGACAGGATCTGCCTATACCTGTATCAAACCTCGTGATATTTATCTAAACTGTTCTTAAAATCTTCCCATGATGGAAAATCCAGAGCCTTGGCACAACCAGAATTACCCGAAGTCTTAATTCTCCTTAATTTTTCTCCAAAAAATTGTGTCCTAGCTGTTTTTCGCTCTGTTTAAGCCCACACCTTCTTAGATTATCACCAATTGCCAAACACCAGAAATCACACTGCTCTATGTTTTATGAGGAAGGTCAAGAATATAACTTGCTAGCAAAGACTGGCAATAAAACACAGTCCTAAATACATTACAGACAAACCCAGCATTGTCTCCCTTTTCCCAGCTCACAAATCCCACTCCTACTGCAAATATCTATCCTGCTTCTGAAGTGAATGCAACACCTCTGTCACTCCTCACCTCCATAAAGATGAAAGTATTTGATTTTAGAGGGTATTCAGTGAAAGAAACGGTCTTTTCCAAACAGATCGTGTCAATGAAATCAACAGGAACACCTGTGATTTCTGAACAGGGTCTTTGAATGTTGGAGCATTCAAAACTCTAATGTTAATAAATAAATATGCATCTCTCTCCTGACTGTGACAGTACCTATAATTGCTTTTGTCCTGTATTCATAAGCAACATTTGCTTTTTCTTTCATGAGTGGAAGGAATGGCAAACTTACTCTTCAAAATGCAACTACTGTTCGAAGTCTGCAGTGACCTCATGAGAAGTTATTTCCGTAGCCACAAGGCTATTTGCTTTTGAGTTACTAGTGGTTTCTCATGGAGCACTAAGGACTCAAAATAACTTAGCATGGGCCAAGCTCAGGCCACTGCCACCCATTTTTCTACAGTTAATGTCTATGAAAGGGCTTCCTATTGCTCTTACTAGGCTCCCTCTTTAACTTATCTCATGTGTCTTGATTGACAGTGGAATTAACTCGAATCGCCACTGGCTTTCTCTGACCTATACACAATGCCTGGGTCAGTCCCCAGCCTCACTTGGCCTGTGAAAACTACGGCAACCCCCATCCCTCCGAGCTGATGAGCATTTGGGAACAGGGCTGGCTGAGCCAGCCCGCCCAGAGAGGATTTTGCTCACAGAAAGAGCAGGAATTTAAGGCCTCAGCAAGCAGAATTTTCTTGTTGAAGAAAGCTTCAGCGGAGAGGCTTCATTCGAAAAGTAAAACTCAACTGTCTATTATCCACTTTGTCCATAACCCATAGGTATACAACAGAACACTTTTTTTTTTTTAAAACTATAATAGCCCAGAAAAGCACAGGCAACAAACGCCTCATTTAGCCATGTCTGAATTGTCAGGAAATATGCACCGAGATGTCGCTGTGCATTGTGTAAATTGCTGTTGGTACAGCATGTACCTGAAGTAACGTGAGCGCTCAGATAAACACCTCTGTACAGCTGTGCTGGCTTTGTTCAAACTTGTGTGTGCGCTGCCTGTGTTACCATGACAAAGGTTTAGCACAAAGTACTGAACAGATTATGTGAACAGTCTATGTTGTGGCGCCTTCCTGGATATTGCCTTCAGCTAGCTGAAGGTAGAGCTGTCACTCCTGCAGCCACACCTTCTGGCTTTGGGGTACAAATACGGCACAGCACATGTAGATCACTGCCACAATGGAGTGGTGATTAATTCAGGATTGGGGGAATATACAAACCTGCCCTCCTAATTATTGTATAGACACAGTTAATTACAAGGTTTTTTTACTGATTGAAATTATTCTGCTGTCACTCTACATACAAGGACTTCAAGGAAGAACAGAAATGAGAACCACAGTAATGACTTGTAACCATGAGTTCTGCCAGCTGTACAATGCTGTACACAGAATCTATTCCTGAATATTCCATACTCCCTACAAGAGCTGAGATCCAGTTATTTGCATCTTGAGACACATCACACCATCCAGCCCTTCTCAAATTTCAGGCTGTGTATTTCAAACTCTGATTTATCACAGACTGATTTGCTACTGTTCTCGGTGACTTTTTCTTACCATAAGTCTATGTAAAGTAAAAGCTACTATTGTACCTCCTTTAAATGAGTGAAATCAGATCTCTCTAGAGCAACAAACAACCCTTAGTTTTGTATTGTCTTATTTATTGCATACAAGATTAGCCTCAGACTTCTACTAATTTTTGATGCCACCAAGTACAATTCTGTGAATCTTGCCTCTACTTTAAAATATAGCTGCCTAACATTCAGCATTTTAAAACTGTATAAATGCCCATATATGTAATCCACGCTTCTCAGTGATGCCAAATATCTAAAACTCAGCCACTTACATAATAAAGGGGCCTAACTTCATGTAGTTAAACTGAAGGAAAAAAAAAACCAGAACAAAATTCTCAGTGAGTGGTGCCAGCACATTACAAATAGAACCATTGTACTGTTCCTGCCCCTTTAATTGCACTTGTCTGATTTTTATAAAGCTCCTGCAAGAAGTATAACCTGTAAAAACATTTGTCAAATGAGAAAATGGAACATAAGAGTTGAAAAATTGTATTGACCTGCATGTAAACTTCTTGATGCAACTAAGTGTATGGGAATTCTTATCCCAGTTCTCAAGCCATCAGATCAAACAGCTTCCATGATAAATGTTTGTTATTCACTTTACGCTCCAATCAATGCATAAACCAGCAGCAGTCCTTCCCAAACCCACTTTTTGCATACTTTATCTCCCTTACAAGCAGTGAATCACTACAGATCTCTCCTGATATCGTTTGTTTATTCAGTCATCACCTAATGATACCAAATGAAGTTGGTGCTTCATAAAGCAAATCTCCCTGTCCCAAGGATCTTACAGTCTTAGAAGCTTATAATCAAAACCTCAAATGCCTTTAATATAGTCACTGGAGAGAAGCAACTAGAAAGAGTTGATGGGAATAAAAAACCACAGCAGACTGTATGTTAAACACAACTCAGTAATTTCTAAATGCTTACACAAAGGCATTACACTGCGTAGTGAGCGTGTCGCTCCTTTGTCTGCAAAGGCTCTATAGAGTGCTTATAAAGGAGTTCCACATCTAATTTGCTTATCTCCTGCCATCACAGGGAGAAAACTATTTCTTTTCACAGTGACAACAACTTTGTATTAGGCCACACGCAGATACTGATGATCAGTTGTTTAGACAATCAGCCATTCTTCACCCCTTCCAGGAAAAACAAGCAGCTGGACCTTTCACTTCTTCCCTAATATTATTTTGGAGTAGTTTGCATAACGTTACTACCATTAATGTACCAGCCTAAAACCACCTGCTGTAGAGTAACATTCTGATTCCCAGACAGAAAAAAAAATTGAAAAAAGAATGAAAAAATGGAGAAAGTTCCAGCAAGAGCTACTAGTAAGGTTAAGAAAGTGATTGCTCCATAGGTGACTACTAAAATCACAAAATATCTAAGGAATGATGGGTGAAGGAGTCCAAAGAGAAAGGACAATTGTCTTGCATCTGCAGAATAAACATCATCTTGCTTTATACAGCCCACCGTCTGAACACTTTTTCTCTGCCTGCAAGCTTTTAAGGACTTGGAGCTAACAGTAACTAATAGCTAGGGCTCCAGAAACGCTTTTGGATACTCCATGATAAACCATCCTAAGAAAAAGTTACCACATGTAACTTGAATGTATTCTAAATGCATGATCTGGCTGTACAGCCACATTGTTATCATGATAACTTCAAGTCTCCTTATTTACATGGTCCCTGCTGTTTGTCACATTGCAAGTCACTGTGTTGTATCTAGAATTTAAACAAAACAAAACAAAAACTTCAGGGCAAATATTTCTACCTGTTCAGTAAAATGACTCCTAATGTTTTGTGTATGGACAAATTGCAAAACTATATAGAAACCAGAGGCAAAATTATAAAGGATTACATGTGAAGCATTTAGATCAATTATAGAGTAAAGGAACCATTTGAACAGAAAATCACAAATGCCGCTGCAGAGTCAAAGTCGCTGATTGGCATGATAGAGAGGATCAGACAGTAAAAGACCAAAGCAGTGAGCGAAATCAACAGATTAAATTGTGGAATTTCCTTTGCTTGAGGAGTTAAAAATCACAAGGCAGGACAAAGACTGCTAGCATGGAGCCTGCAGCAGGGATGGGCTGTTTTCCAAATATCCAGGAGAAAGCTTAAGGAAAAATGCTAACACAACTTTATTTTGTCTTGTACTGTAAGTACTTCGAGTACAAGTTTGCTTTTATTAATCTAGTAAACCGTGGCAATTAATTAGAGATCAGTTTCCTTTAAATATTACATAGAGGACTGGCAGAGTAATCGCAAACACAGCGCATGTCACCGCAGTGCTGTAAATAGAATTTCTCTTGATTTGTGCTTCCAGTCTCCGCTCAGTATCACACAATTCCAAAATCACATCTCTCATGGCAGAAGCCTGGCCCTTACCCTCCGCTGAAGGCCTTGGCATCACCCTTTCTGTAGGTCTAGAATGAACAGCAAGTTTAACACCCTGCATCTCAGAAATCATTTGCGCTAGACTTTCCTGAAAACTGCTAAACTGCTGCTGTAAACTCCCTAGACATGAACTGACTTGTTTACTGTAGTTAAGCTGTTCGTTTAAAGGAATTAAAAGAGAATCTAGTTTTATGGAGTCATTCCTGCCTTGTCCAGTTAATACAATGCCTTCTTTTATTTCCTGAGATGTCCTTGTTTGAAGCAGATTTTTCAGGTCTGCTATGACCTCACTGAGGTCCTTCTGCTGTAAGTAATGACTGGAAGCCTGTTCTTTGATGGCTTCTTGAAGATTTATTGGGCCCTTCTGTGCTTCAAGCACCAAGACTTTTAGTTCTTGCAGCCTTACTCGATTAACGTAGGTGGAACCAAGAACACCTATAATGGCTCCCAGTACAGAACCAATAATAGACCAGTTCTTCGTTTTTTCAGCTCTTGTTCGCTCTTTCTCATGGCTTTCCCTTACAGCTGCAGAGAAAAGGGAGAATTTTTCTCTCTCAGATTCTTCTGCATTTAAATACGTGGCTCGGTACCTCTTCTCTTCCTGCAAGAAATACAGAGATTTGAAGGAGAAGGTATAACATGAAGCTATAAGTCTATACTAAAAAAAAAACCATCCAACCCCCTTGAAGCTCCAGTGCAGCTGAAGGAATGGAATGTAGAACATCCATTAATTTTGTTTCAGAAATTTTCCTTTAATGTGGGATTTTCTTAATTAATCCTAATTAAGTCAATGAGACATCATTTTAAATCAAAACTGAGAAATGGAAAAGGTAATTAAGAATTACAGCTGAAGGTCTCCTACATGAGAATCTGTCCCATGCTGATGATGGAAAAGGGGTATGAGGGGGAGAGTCTCTCTCTCCCTGCAATGGTCACTTCTTTGGCCCTGCTTATTTCTCCAAACACTATTTTTACCACACTTCTTCCTTTCATTAGCAAACCCCTTAAATGGGAACTAAAATAAGACTGGAAAGGATGTCTCTGATAGGTTCATCCCCTGAATATACATACTTCTTATTCCTGTGCCTTCTCTTTCTTAGCCTGCTCACAGACAAATATCTTCCCTTTCTCCCCTCTCACTGGCTTCAGCATGGCAAAATTCCTTTTGTAAGCCACTTTACCTCAGCAAAATAGCAGAAGACTTTCTTGTTGTTCTCCTGCAGTAAAATTCCACTGGTTTAGCAAACAAATCGCTGGTTTTGGTAGTGGTGAGCCTATCTGTCAGCTAACTGCATCTCCCAGAATTATTCTCATTCTTCCAAGCATGTATCTCTTTTGTAAGACGGCACCATCACTTTACAGACAGCAGCGACTTGAGTTCTACCTTTCTTCATAGTCACGCAGATCTCCATTCTTTTTCAAGTCTCCTTCACACAGAGCCAGTCCCTTATGTAGACAACTACAGCCCTCTAGTTCTTTCCCGATGTTCTACCCACTGATCCAGGAGCACAACTTAAGCTTGGGCACTGGTACCCACTCCTTGCCTGAGCTTTGCCATAGGTGTACCGGCTTCCATGCCTGTTCCCTCCTGTTCTGCAGTTTCATCTGGATTTCCTGGACTGATTTTGACTGCTATCTTGTCTTTATCTCTGATTGATGGACTGTATTAAAACACATACCTGCTGCCAGCCTTGCTTGGTTTATCCTGCTGATGGTGCTGTAGGACTATGTCCTGTTGGTGAGGTTACCCCAGCCTGCACTGTAATCGACCTCACCCTTCTTGCTTGCTCTCCCTCATGAAGCTGCTTCCTTCTTGCTGTTCTCTGACAAATTCTTTAATGAATTGCCTGAGTGTTGCAGCCACGTAGAAGGCAGCTGAGAGAATTCTCAGGGATTAACAACCAGAAAGGAGCTTCTTTAATCACATGGAATTCATTGAATCCCAGATTTTTTGTGACTATTTATCTACAGGTCACCACTCCACAGTTTAGGTTCTCTAACTTCAGCTTTCTTTTCCAAATATACTGTCTGGTTTAGCATTAACATATAAAATTTGCATAGCAGATCAAACAATCTATAATAATTAACTAAACCATGTATCATTGGAAATTGACTTCAGAACTGAACTGCATCTGTAAAACCAGTCACTAGTGATGGAAGCAAAGCATTGTGTTTTCATTGTATTTGCCACTGTTCAAGTGCCAACAAATTACCTGCAGCAGCCTGTGTTCCAGCGTAGCCAGCTCTAAGTACTGGGTGTCATCCCGAGAGACCCTGTCTAAGCGGTCCCGAATTTCCTTCAGTTTAATCTGCTGGGCTTCTACGTTTTCACGAGCCTCTCGTACTATCCCTCGAGCTATCATAAAGACCTTTTCCGCCTGAGAAGGAAGAGTATTTAATATTTTTAGGGACTCTTACCAGGCAGATCTAAATCACTAATTATACGCATCTTTGGGGACGCCACCCCTAAACCACAATCCACGTCACTCTAATGGATAAGCTTCTTGTGCACAGACAAGAACACATTCATAGGATCGACACAGACAAAGTAGAGAAAAAGACACAATTCTCCTTGAAGACTCATTTTTGCCTTGCAACCAGTGTTTGTACTTCATACTGCTTAACTCATAATTTTTGTTTCCACGTTATAAGCACATTTACCTCTGTGACTTTTCCCTGAGCCTCTCGAACTTCATTAATTCCAACAAACTCCTCATATCTGTCCCACCAGTTCTTGCAGGTTGCAGACATTTTTTGAAGGGAGTTTTTTCCCATGACAGTTCCAGCTTCCATCAGCCGACTAAAAGCACCCACAGCCATTTCTATCGCAGACTTGGCTTCAGGCCTCTTAGGTGCTGGTGAGCAATAAGTCCGCACTATGTGTACATTCATTTTTGGACTCCACTTTATCAACAAATGGTGATACTGCAGACCACAGGACACCGAGGACACACTTGATTTGTATTTCATTGGCCCCATGTCTTGCATTTAATCACTAGAAGTGCTACACGGACAAAGAAGAAAAAGAAAAGTTACTGAAGTGTAGCTGATTTAATACCTCTTAAAACTACATGTGTACCAAAACAAATAAACTCCAGGAATGGCTCAATCATCACTATTTTTACACTATTACTTACATAGAGAGCTTTCCACAAGAAAGTTTCAACAATGGGCAGTTCTGACACAGATTCCTGCTCTTCTGCTGTTAGTAACTACTTCGGCCATGCTTCCTGATTGCCAGTTCACTTGCTGTGTGAATAGTGAGCATGTGCAGATCCAGAACCAGCAGTAGTAGCTTCAGAGTCATTTAATGCTTCAGCACAGCAGTGACTGCCATATGAAGTTTTCCCTTGTGCTTTTACACTCAAGTTTGGTGTATCACATCACAGGTATCACAGAATCACAGAATAACCAGGTTGGAAAAGACCCACCGGATCACCGAGTCCAACCGTTCCAACTAACAGTACTAACAGTTACTAACAGTTACTAACAGGTACTAACAGTTCTGCAAAAGAAAAGGAAAGGGTAAAAGACAGAGGGAGAAAAAAAACTTTGATAAGAAACAAAGTGGGGCTTGATCATTCCCTTTATCTTACGCTCCAGAGATGCACAAAAAACGTAAAGGACAGAGAGAAAACACAGATGTGCTGAACTGAACGCACATGATCTCATGAGACTGTCTATAGAAGCAAAACATAAGGAAGAGTCACAAGATCAGAAAAATACCAGACAGTGAACACACAGCCAGGCCTGCATTTTAAAATGAGCTTAAACTTCTTGCTTACATTGCAATAGCAGACTAAGAGTTATGGTTTATTGTCTATTGATTTGGGCACTGGAACAGGCTACCCAGGAAGGTGGTTGATTCACCTTCCCTAGAGGTGTTTAATGCACAGGTGGACGAGGTGCTAAGAGGCGTGGTTTAGTGTTTGATAGGAATAGTTGGACTCAATGATCCAGTGGGTCTCTTCCAACCTGGTTTTTCTATGATTCTATGAAATAAGATCTTAATTTTTGACTGAGCACGTGCTTCTAAAAGTTTTTAAGAGGAAAAGTTTAAATAAGGTTTTACATGAAGTTTGAGTGTGACTATATTAGGTTTTCACTAATGGAATAGAAAAGCATGGATTATTAAGAATGCTTGAGGGTTGCTGCACCATTGTAAAAAATTATTTTAATACAGTTTTCCGTGTTCATTTTAGGTAGCAAATACATTGCATGAGTGCAAATATAGGCACCTCCACAGGAGAGGATTCTTTCTACTGGAAGGCATTTTTTTATCAGCTTTCAGGAACACCAGAGGTTCACTCCCTGCCAGGTATATCCTACCAAACACTGATAACACCAAAGAGCACTGTGAAAATCTCACCAGTTGGTTTCTATGCATAATAGCACGGTAGATCAGAACCACAGGAGCATGAAACAAAGTAAGTTCTTTCTCCTTCTAGCATCACTCACATTTTACCATTATAACACCTACTCTACATTGTAGGCCATGCATTAAATTGTCATCTTTGTCTGTTCTAGACTGCAAGACTTCCCTTTTTTAACACCCTGCTACATCAAGACTTTTAAAGAATACTCGGGCTATTTAGACAGTATAGCAAAAAGAGAGAAAATCGAGATTTTTAGAAGAATTTCCATGCAGACAGTTGCAAGCAGACTGCACAGACAATAATCTCAGTCTGAGCCAACAGGCGCTGAGCCAGTTACGAGAGCTTCCCCTGAGATAACATGCCAGGTTCTTCTCTTACTTCGAGTTTCCTCTGCCCACAGTCACGGCCAAACATTCTTCAAAACACTGTTGCTGCAAACCCTGAACACTGCTTGCCAATAACACTGGTGTCTATGGGGCTTCTCACACTCTAGCAGCCTCTACTTACCCTTAAGGCAGTGAAAAGCCTCGTTCACTGCTAACCAGCCCCTTAGCTACCAGAGGGGCCCTCGCACGGTAGGCAAGGAATCATAGAATCACTTGGTTGGAAAAGACCTTTGAGATCATTGAGTCAAAACGTACCTGTCCACCACTAAATCATATTCCCTAGGCACCTCATCCATCTATCTTTTAAACAGCTCCAGGGATGGTGGCTCAAGCCCTCCCTGGGCAACCCCTTCAGTGCCCAATAACCCTTTCGGTGAAGAAATTTCTCCTAATGTCCAATCTGAACCTCCCCTGGCACAGCTTGAGGCCATTCCCTCTCATCCTATCCCCCGTCACTTGAGAGAAGAGACCATCACCCACCTCTCCACAACTTCATTCCGGGCAGTTGTAAAGAGCAGTAAGGTCTCAGCCTCCTTTTCTCCAGGTAAACCCCCCCGTTCCCTCAGCCGCCTCTCCTAAGGCCTGCGCTCCAGACCCAGCTCCCAGCCCGCCTCCGGCCGGCGAACCCTCGCGAGGGAGCGCCGCGTCCCCACCGCCCGAGCTCCCTGCGTGGCGGAGGCCGGACCAGGCCGGGCTGGGCCTCCCCGGACCCACCGGCGGCAGCAGCACCTCCTGCCTGACCGAGGCGGCGGCGGCGGCGGCGGAAGAGCTACAGCGGCCGGGCGGAAGTGCCGCCGGAAGTGTCGGAAGCGGCGCCGGAAGCGCTGCAGCGGCGGCGCGGCGCCGGGCGGAAGCGGCTGCGGATTCGGTGCCGGAAGCGCTACGGCGGCTGGGCGGGAGCGGCGCGGCGGAGGAGGCGCCATGTCGGGCCGAGAGGGTAAGGCCGGGCGCGGGGCTCCAGCCGCCGCCCGTTGCGCCGCTTCCCTCTCTCATGGTCTCTTCTGTCTTTGCAGGCGGCAAGAAGAAGCCGCTGAAGCAGCCGAAGAAGCAGTCGAAGGACCTGGATGAGGTAGGGCGACGGGCGAGCCCCGCGGTGGCTGCGGCACCGGGGCGGGGCGGCGCTGGGCCCGGGCCGCGCTGTGGCGGGGCTGCTGCCCCGCGTTTGTGAAGCGTCCCGTTTGGCGAGGGCCGCTGCGACAGGGCGAGGCACGGCCGTGCGGGGCCTGGGGGCGATGGGCTGTTGCCCGCGGCCTCGGCTTCGCGGTCTGCGCCCACGGCAAAGGCGGCCGTACTGGCTAAGGAGGAGCGAGGTGCCACGGAGAAGGCTGGAGTGAGCTCGCTGGAGCATTAGGCTGTGGTGGGATGCCTGACAAAGGGACAGGTTGCAGGAGCCTGGGACAGGACACAGAAACCGGGGATTACCCAGTAGTGAAAATAAATCAGGTAGTGGTGAATTTCACATTAGCGATACTTAAACATAGGAGCTCGGAGTGTGGTCATAGGATGGGTGTAAGTTCTTATTTCTGAGGATCGTGTAGGATGGATGAGGCACCACTGACTGGAAAAAAAAATACTGTAGCTCTAGAAAAGGAAAAAAACCCCACAGCTTTCTAAATAAGCTTTTTTTGCTCCAGAAACAGTAGAACCGGTTACAAGTGCTTACAAAGATCCAAGTTATAATAATTCAAATATTAATAGCCAGTATTGATTTTAGCACAGCTATGGGAAACAAAGGCAGTTCTGTTCTGTAGCAGAGCAGTGTTCTGTGTGTGAGGAGGAAACCAGGAGAAATGAGGTTCTTGGTGCCAGCTTATGTTATATTCTTAAACGCAAGGCAGGAGTGGGACCTCGAAGGTGATGGAAGGTGAGCATGCAGCTTACTGAGATGCAACACTCTAAAGGCAGTGTCTAGCATATTAATGATTCGATTTACTGCAAACATTGATAATTCAGAGGGCAGAATTGGATTATGCCATTGTAAACAATACTTGTTTAATTTCAGAAAGATCGAGCACATAAATTTAAACTTTAGTCATTGTGTTCTGGTACAGCAAAACCCTCTTTGTCGTAGTTCTGCAAGATTTTGCATCAGTTCAGCCAGGTTTTTATTACTGTTAGAACATTACATTTGTTTCTCATTGCTTGTCAGTTGTTGTTGAACTTTTGGTGAGGAGATGTTAACAAACACTGTTGTTCTTTTCTTTAGACAGATCTGGCATTTAAACAAAAGCAGAAGGAGGAGCAAAAGAAACTTGAGGAGATGAAAGCAAAGGCTGCTGGAAAAGGGCCCCTCAGTAAGTGAGGTGCCATACCGATAGGGAAAACGGAGGGCTTGCTGGCTTCACAAATGTAGTGGTTTTGCTTGACAAACATAAAAGCACAGACCTTTAGGTTATTTAACGTACACCAGTGAGTGAGTGTCAGGTGCAGGTGATAAGTAACAAATAGAGGTTAATTTTCTTTTTTGTTCATTAACTATGCAATTTCATCCCCAGATTCCTGATGCAGATTTAACAGCCTGTCTGGCATGCTAACTTATACTGGTGGGATGGTGCAGAGATGTTTCTACTCTTACTGCAGAATACCATCCTTTTCTTTCTAGATATCTTATGCGTAGGCTTTGTCACAGTCTTGAAAGTTTAAGAAATCCAGTACTTGTTCTGTTAGCAGATTAATTTCTTCAAGAACAGTAGGTTCCTGGCAGAAAAAAAAAAGTGAATAGAAACAAATCTGGCTTCAGCCTTTTTGCCTGAGTTACTGTAAAGTACGCGTTGTAACTGAAGAATGTTTGCAGAGTGTGTAGATGAAGCATTGAGCCCCATCTTTGTCTCAGATAGTGACCATAGGAGATGGTGTTCGTGTCTGTGCACTTTCCTCACACTTCAGTGTCTGTGGTGATCGGATTGGGAGGTTAAAGGGTGCACCTTGCCTATCCCCTCTAGATGTTTTGACCTGTGGTTGATTGATGTGACTAATCACTTCCATTCTGCAAAGACTGTTAAACTTTACACTTTGCTTCCTATCCTTTATCAAGCTTTCAGTCTTGAAAGGTCTCAGAAAGACCTTTCCAGGAGTCCCATAGCAGCTTAGTTTCTCTCACAACCTTTGCTGTGGAATCTTGTCAGTTGCCCTTTGAAAATATGAATACCCCTGGATTCGCTTTGTCCATGCACTAAATGGTAAACTTGGAGTTCCAGCAGGGAAGTGAGAAATAATTTAGTATTTACAGGAGTCTTGTTAGCTTTCACAAGACTGTCTATCCATTTGCTTTATTACAGACTCTTATCTTCTTGGAGATTAAGTCAGACTCTTGGTGTCTCATTCCCTAGTTCTTTACAGAATCCCTCTGTATCTGGGAACTATGCTGGCAATCTGCGAGTCCTGATGCCATGCCTGCAATGATATATTTCAAATCTTAGTGGCAGTTATACATTTTCACATTAGGGCTTGTCGGTGCTCTTGGAGGGAGTGCCATCCAGTCCCACTGACTTGTGATATTTCTTGTTTATTTATCTCAAATTGATCTAGCTCCTCTACAAAAAATGTGCTGAGTGTGGGACTCGAAACATCTTTGGTATTACAGACCAATGCAAAACAATTCGCTGACCCTCTCCTCTGTGTCCTTGCCATCCTAAACTTGATCTGCACAGGGTGCTTCAGCTTCCAGATTTCTTCATCGTTCTTTCCTACCATTATCCTGGCATTTAGTGATAAGAGTAGAGGGAATGGCTTTAAATCGGAGAGGGGCAGATTCAGACTAGACATAAGGAGGAGGTTCTTCACTGTGAGAGCGGTGAGGCACTGGCACAGGTTGTTCAGGGAAGCTGTGGCTGCCCCATCCCTGGAGGTGTTCAAGGCCAGGTTGGATGGGGCTTGAGCAGCCTGATCTGGTGGGAGGTGTCACTGCCTATCACAGGGGGGTTGGAATTAGATGATCTCCAAGGACCCTTCGAACACAAACCATTCTGTACTTCTATGATTACTCTGCATTTTTCTAGACTGAATTTCAGTCATCTGGTCCTTGTCCAGTGTTTGCCAAAGCAGATAGTGATTACTGTGTTATTGTGGGAGGGCCAGAGTGTTCCTAAGAGCCTCAGCAAGGCGACACTGTTGGCATCATATCACAGTGCAAAGTCTGTTGTTGACCATCAGCCCTTACAGCCCATCTGCTGCAGGCTCGTTTTTCTTTTTTCTTTTCCACTAGTCATACATGCCACATGCTGTAAGAAACAGCATTTACAAAAAATGCCTCCCCCGTTGCTGTGTTAATACATTGTGTTCTTTCACCCTGATTTAGTCTCTTCAATATTAGGGACTGCAGAGAACAGATAGTTCCAGTACCTCCTTCTGTAGAGCTTTGATCTCAGCTGGGGTCTCTAGTTGCTGTAGGGATACTGACGCTTTTATTCCCTTACTCTTGCATTTGATTTGACCGGACTGTACTCCTGCTGTATAAGAAATAAAACAACGGAGGGTGCCCATGGAGGAACAAAGAAATTGTTTAAATGTTTAGTTTTGTTGTAGATTTATGGGGCCTTACAGGTTTCTAATGTTAACTAAGTTATTCCTTCAGAATACAGTATGTGGGATTGCATACACATGCAAAACCAATTCACCAGTGGGATCTGGGTTGTACAGGCAGCTTGGGGGGGATTCGATTTCATGAGGAATAAGATTTGTTGCTGAGCTCTGTAACAGTTGTCTAATCAGTTGTGTTGTTTCCTTTGGCAGCCACTGGTGGAATAAAGAAGTCTGGCAAAAAGTAGTTTGACCAAACTGCAGGGTAAGGATCAAGTTACTCAATGGATCTGCAGACTTCAGAGAGTCGCCAGAACTTGGTATCATTTGGGAAACATTGTACATTTTGTTTAGTCAGAATAAATCTTTTTTGTTAAGATGTAATATTTTCTCTTTTTACCCATAGGTTTTGTTTTAAAAATGGCATTATTGTTTCATACTGGAAATGAAACCATTACTACAGACCACTTGTGAACTTGTGCACCAGAGCGCGTTTGGCAGTCGTTGGTGAGAATAAATGGAAACTTCTGCTCTCTTGACAATGGGAGTTGGGGCCCGAGCGTTAAAACCTGCAGAGTTTTGATCTGAAGGCTCAGGTTTAGCAGCGGCTGTTGAAGATGTGGCTGTATCTGCATATATGTGGAGGGCTGGAAGTTTTCTCTGAAGGAAAGGGTGGGTTATGCTCCCATCGCCAGCAAAGTAGTCACCTTCAGGTCTACCTCTGTCCAAAGTAAAGCTCCATTTCATAGTTACTGTGTAGGAATTCTGAAGTGCTCCCCTGACCTAGAACAGCTGCACCTTACAAGACAGCTAAGTATATTAATAAGTTCTCACACCCCTAAGACAGGTTATCTCTTGACCTAAATCAGCTACGTCTCAGAATACAGATTTATATGATGAGATAATTAAACATACAAACCAGCTGCAGCAAAACTTATCAATTCTCACAGTGGTATAGGGGCTGCTCCCTCTTTCAGGAAAGGCATGGGTGACCAGCGAGGCACTCTGAATCATAGAATCACTAGGTTGGAAAAGACCCCTTGGATCATCGAGTCCAACCATTCCTGACCGCCACTAAACTGTGTGCCTGAGCACCTCGTCCACCCCTCTTTTAAACACCTCCAGGGAAGGTGACTCAACCCCCTCCCTGGGCAGCTTGTTCCAGTGCCTTATGACCCCTTCTGTGAAATTTTTTTTCCTGATATTCAGTCTGAACGTCACCTGGTGGAGCTTGAGGCCATTCTCTCTCGTCCTGTCCCCTGTCACTTGGGAGAAGAGCCCAGCTCCCTCCTCTCCACAACCTCCTTTCAGGTAGTTGGAGAGAGCAATGAGGTCTCCCCTCAGCCTCCTCTTCTCCAGGCTAAACACCCCCAGCTCACTCCTAAGACTTGTTGGTCATGGGGAAGAGAAACCGCGTGTTTCCCGAGGGCTGCGGGGGGCACTTCCCGGGGGCCCCTCGGGGCGGGGCGGAGAGGCGGGACCCGCCGCGCCCGGCAGGGGGAGGCCCAGGTTTCGCGGGCCCTACCGCCGCCTCGTGGCCGCGCATGCGCACTGCGCCGCGGAATCTCCGCGCTGAGGAGACTGCGCCCCGGGAATTCCCGCGCTGCGGAGCCGGCCGCGCATGCGCACTGCGCCCCGGGCGGGGAGGAGGTGGAGGTGACGCTGTGGGTAACTGTTAGTTAGAAACCAGCGTCCCCGAATTCCCATCTCGTCTCGGGGAAGAGGTTTTGTACTAAATTTCTGGGAGAAAGAGCCACAAGGTGCTTGAACCGAAGGGTTGGCGAGGAAGGGAGAATGAAGCAGCCCTTTGGCTTTGGTTTAACTTATTTGCTACCTTCTCAACAAACCACAATCCTTGGGAAAAGACAGAAAATTGAGCTTCTAAGGCATATATACCTAGAAGTTCAACGCAATCCGGTTTCTTAAAGTTGAGGTTATAAATAGATAGTAAATTGGATCATGAGCTCCGAGGTAGAATTCTTTGCTCAAGACCGAATCTTGCTGATTTGGAATTATTGCCTATCACCAGGCCCGGCCCTGTGACTGCTGCCCTGCTCAGTGCTCCCTCTGTGGGGAGAACCTTTTCCTACGATCCAACCTAACCCTCCCCTTGTGCATCTTCCTGCCATTCCCTCAGGTCCTATTATTGGTGACCAGAGAGAAGAATCATAGAATAGCTTGAGTTGAAAGGGACCTTAAAGATCCTATAGTTCCAACCTCCTCAGCTCCTGCTCCTCCTGCCCTCACTTTGGGTCAAAAATCACTTCCAACACATGAAACAACCATAGGTGCTGTGCCTGCAACCATAGGTGCTCCGAGAGGAGTGGAAACACCCTCTTTTGCTTTACTTATACCAACGAAGTACACACCCATTTTCTGCTGGTGTCGGAGTAGGTAATGTGAGGAGGTGCTTTAAAATCAGGAGGGAGAGGGAATGGGTGACAACATCCTCTAGATGTGGCCAGAACACGAGAGAAATATAACCTTGGCAGGGCAACAATAAGAAATTGTTTGGCCCAGAAATTACTAAATGAAATGAATGAGGTTGCCAGTCACAGCGAAGTGAACGTGAAGTGGTCTGAGTGAAATAAGAGTGGAATAGGTTGAGTAGAAATGTGTGCTCTGCAGCATGAGAGAATATGCAAAGGCATTTCAGCCAGAAGTCAAGACAAGAGGGAAAGAGACCAAATGGCAAAGTGACAGATCGCTGCTGTGGGAGAGCTGTTCTCAATAGGCTTTAGTTTAATGTAGACATTGAACTGCCTTCCTGGCCAAGAGTCCTCCTGTGATTAATATTAGGCTATGAAAATGGAGCTGAACAAAGGAACGCTTTGATACATGATGCTATGTAATAAATGACATTTCATTCCTTAGTGCAGCTCCAGCTCAGTGTTCAACTACTGCAAAGACAACACAGCTCTTAAATCATGTATATACATAAAACTACCCACAGTCTGAAGGGCACAGAAAAAACAAAGCCCAGGAGGCAGTAGGAAATGAATGTCAATGATTAAAATAGTAGTGGAATAGATGCAGATATGTTCTATAGGGAAAGCTATTGAAGGATATGATTGCTGTAATGAATTCAAGGTGAGCTCTAACGTTTTGACGTACTTCGCCTGCTCTTTAGAGTTAGTTCAACTCCAAGGAAATCATACCTCAGTCTCAATGACTTCCACATATTGATTCACGTGTGGTCTTAAATATGAAAGTCCTCTAGCAGAAGTCAGCCATCCTGGAGAACTGCGTTTAAACTTTTGCTCTGCCACAGCCTTGCTTTGTGACCTTGCCTAAGACACTCTGCATTTAATTTTTAATCTTTCTGGAAAACAGAGACAGTGGTATTATCTTCTGTTAGAATAATATTCTGAGGCTTAATAAATAATTGTTATGTACTATGATTCTAGACCAAGAGAAGCTAAGAAAGCATGAAGTATACAGCCCAAAACATCCTAAAATGCCTCACTTCTATTGAAGAACTGCAGTTAATTCTGACATGCAGTCCCACAATTATGTATGGATCTAGCAGAATTGCCCAGACTCAATGACTTCATACCCTAGGCCTTTCTCACCTCTTGCTTCTATTGTTTTGTCTTCAAAAAACATCCAGGACACATCAAAGAACTTTGCTGCTTATCCCCATCACACTGGACTACAGGTACCCTTCTGCATTTTAATCGTTTGTAATCAAGTAGTAAACATTTGTAAGGGGATTTTCAATGGAGCTAAACTGCTAAATTTTCTAAGGACTGTATAAAGTGGGAATCCTCAGCAGATTAGCGAGCTGCTTTCCCCTGAAAAATAACATTGGGATTTCTTACCCTGAATGTTCAGAATGCTTTGAATTCCACAGGACTACCTAAAGCCTTCTCCTGGCTGAGAGAGACCTCATGAAGGGCCAAACGAGGTAGCTCCTGTGCTATGGTTGTTAGCAGGAACAGGCTTTGGTCTCCACCTTTGACATTCCCAAACTCAAGGACCTAGGTGTGCCCTTAATCAGCTCTGTGGTACGGAGCACCACATGACTGCTCCTGCACACTGGAAGTGCACTGTCTGGCAAGCTTCAAACACTGGGAAGTTTCTCATGCTTTCATGTTCCAGTTGATCCTTCCTTCCACAGCTGCCTTAAAGACAAAATCAGAAAGAGGGACACAATATAGCACAGAAACACAAGGGCAGTTAGAGCACAGAGCTCCTAGGTCTAACATTGTATAGGCTATTGATTCTGTGGTGGCCTTTAGCAGCTCTGGCAATCTCCATCTTCCATCTCCCTTTTCTCCAGACTGTCATGGTACCATTTGGACCCCCAACTTCCAAGCGCATTATAGTGGTTTCTAAGTTGTGACCTTTCAAAGATATAGAAGACGTTTTTTAAGTTGGGTTTTTTTTCAATTTCTTTCAAATAGCAGAATCTCTCATTTGCTTTGATCTTATTTGCAGGAAACCAGAAACAATAGTTCTAAATTCTTTCTTGCTATGAACTTTAATTACAGATTAGTTAAAGAATCTTGGTCAAAAGGGATTCTTCTTCCAACAGATTTCATAAAATACTTCTAAATGTATTACCAGCTTTTTAAAAAAAAAAGGTGTTTCTAAGCTGGAAACCAGTTCTACCCTGCCTCACACATTGAAATTGCCTGCTACAACTGAAACCTTAGATGTTAATTCTAGTGTTTATTCAAACATACAGCTAAGCTATTTTGAGTCCAAATGTACCATTCACTCACTCACATGCACAAAAGTTACATCATTTGAACAAAGTTTTCCCAGGCTAACAGCAGGAATCTGAGTGGGGTCCTTTATTTCCTGTGCTTTAACAACCAGGCTGCCCTGATTAAGTAGCTTAAACACGACAGTCACTGTTAAGTCACTCTATCAACACAGTATTAGACATGTTCCAAGCATTCTAGCAGATCACATTTAAGCACGAGGAGAAAGGCGGTGATCACCTCGGTGAGGCACAGCAGTGGGATTTGGTAGTGGATACCTAGGAAATTCACCCAAAGTAGTCTGGTCCTGTAGAAGTATTAGGCTTTACGACTAACTCTAGCTTTAGCAACTGGCTTCTGCCTTCCTTACTCTGTAGGCAACCAAATGCTTCTTTACGAAACATAACAGCATTTAACATCAGTTTCTGCAAGTTCAACAACTGGTGGCACTGCAAGAAAGTTTTCATTACTAGTCAAATTTGAAACCTATGTTTCGACCACTTCTTTTTTACCTCTGGCAGTATTTCTTCTACGAAATTCCTAAGGCTAGACTGCCACCTCATGGACATTATACCAAATCTATGAGGGAAAAAATCTGCGTATTTAAAAATCCATGTGATGATGCAGTCACATTTGGTAAGCACACAATGGGTTTGTAACATCTTCCTTTTCCTTCCAGTCATTAGTATTCGATCATTATTTATTCTCAGGTTCCTGAAGAGCTTCAAGGGATGGAAGAAATACACTTCCTAATGCCACACACAACAGCAGAGTTTAGATCAGTGTCAGGAGCAGCAAAATCAACGAGCTGCTGCTAAGCTTTCCATGCCTTTCAGCTGGACGTGGCCATTAATAGCGCTTTACTATTCTTAAGTTCTAGGTCTGTTGAGAGAAATCAAACCCCAAAGTCATTATAAAGCCCCAGTCTTTTAACCATGTGGTAAGGCCAAAAGGCTGGGGTATTTTGTGCCTTTAAAATGGTACCACTGGTGCCCTTGTGGGGTGTTATTGCCCCTGTGAGGACTCTGCAAAGTCCTGTGCAAAAGCAAATGATACAGGAAAGACAAGAGATGGAAGCATGTTTACTTGCTGAGGTTACAATGGAGTTTGGGGAGAGTGAACGTGTTCTGCATGTTGCTACGCTTGCTCAGTCACCTTGAACACATTGCTGTTTACAAGGCTTAACAAAGCAGCCTGAGATCTGACTGGAACACACGAGTAGCACGTTCTCTCTATCTCTTTGGCTATTCACCATTTCATTCAAATGAGATTATCGCTGTCACTTACTTGAGACAGTCTATGCCCATTCTAACCTGCTTTTCTAGGTCTTATCCTTGTATAAGCTTCTAAAATATAAACAGAGTATCTTAATTACCTTCAGAAATAAAAGTATTCTACATGGTAAATAAGTAGCATTCCTGTTTACTAAGATTCTGAAATACAAGCTTGTTTGGTAGAGGACATTCTGCTTTTATATATGACTCCAGTATCACAGTTGTCGGAAAAAAAGTATTAAATAAATTAAAGTCTTAAGTATAACAGATGATGCAAGAAAAGTGCACTTGGAGAATTACGAGAGCATTTTCTAAACTATTACGACAGTAATTTCAGGTGTCAAGACTGCCACTTCAGTGAAGTGTTTATTCTTAGTCTACTCATCATTATTTATTGATTTCTGCAGTGCCTCTCTCTCCACTTTAAGTTGCTTCACAGAATTATGAGCTATATACAGACCTCAGGAATGCAGAAGCAATTACAACCACGTGAACTACCACCCTTCACTAGATAATATTCTGCACTCCTTAAAGGCAGGAGATGAAGTAGGTAACAAATTCCCTAAAATTGTTCTGTACACTTGGCAGCAGAGGGCCTGCCAGTGCAATATTCTGTCTACAGATATCACTGACCTTGCAGTATGTCCAAACCAGAAGCCAGCCGAGGAATGACAGAGTAAAGGAAGAGTTCACCTTTGGAAAGAAAGCCATTAATATACTCCAACATTCAGGTATAAATGGCAAAGAGATAAAATGAAATATGTACTAAACTAAATAAGTACTGCCCCAAAACCCCACATAATTTTAAAAGAGAAGGAAGGAAGAAAAAAACAAAGGAACGAACAGGGATAAAATACAGTTGTGACATAAAGTAGCTTAGGTCTCCAGGAGATTTATTTTGATCTACATACAGAAATTTGGTTTTCCCAGACACAGGAAAATAACATTCTTGCCAGGAAGATAATTCTATTTAGTTCTTTGAATTCTTGCTTATCTGTTTGCTCAGTTCAAGTCACTTGTCTGTAATAAGACAGCATATCATCTAAACTTTGGTAAAGTGGCTCCTGATTTTGAGTGTCATTGCTGTTGGTCTCTGCAGAAGACACAACATGTTCAGTGCTGCAGCCACAGGTCTCCACTGAAGATGCCACATCTTGAGAGCTGCAGCCACAGGTCTCCACTGAAGATGCCACATCTTGGGTGCTGCAGCCACAAGCCTGTGCTGAAGATGCCACATCTTGGGCGCTGCAGCCACAAGCCTGCACCGAAGACGCAACATCTTGGGTGTTGCAGCCACAGGCCTGCACTGATGGCGGCACATCTTGGGCGCTGCAGCAGTAGGCCTGCATTGGTGGTGGCACATCTTGGGTGCCATAGCCATAAGCTGGCATCGGGAACGGCATGTCATGAGTGCCGTAGCCGTAAGGGTGCATTGGTGGCAGCATACCTTGAGTGCCGTAGCCATAGGCCTGCATCGGAAATGGAACATCATGAGTGCTATAGCCATAAGCCTGCATTGGTGGTGCTACACCATGGGCACCGTAGCCATAAGCCTGCATTGGTGGTGGGACACCGGGAGGACCATAGCCATAAGCCTGTGCTGACGGCAGCATGTCCTCATCATCGCTGCTGTCATCCTCTGATGATGATTGTGCACCTTGAGTGCCACTGCCACAGGCCCCTGTTGCTGCTGACTCATCTCGACCATTGCTGTGGTGAGCTGGCACCGACGGTGGCACATCTTCAGTGCTGCTGCTGTTGGCCTGTGCTGATGGCATCTGTTGGTTTTGGACTGTCTCTGCTTCCAATTTTTCAGAGGAGGTTTCAGGACTGTTCAAATTCTGACTCCTGTAATTACCATCTTTCTTTTGTCCCATGAAGTAATCAGAAGGTGGCGCGAACTCTGGATCTCGCTCATCTCTGAGTTCTTCCTGTTTCTTTGACCATTGTCCAAACATCAGCTCTGTCAGAAACAGGGAAAATGGTAATTTGAATATAGATTTCAAGGTCTGAAGATCAGTCAGAAAGCAGGGAAAACAAATTCGCAAACAGAGAAGATGCAGCTGTGAAAAGCCATTTGAAGTTACTTTTCCATCTCATACAAGATTACTGGCTAAGCTGGTAGACCACTTTCTTTACAGAGCAGAAACCAAAACACTGAGGATTAAAAGATAACCATTATCCTCAATAAAATTCATCCTAGTCACTTTAAGATCCTTTCACAATATGGTCATTGCTTATGAAAATCGACTACATAGTTGCGGGTGAATCAATATACAAACCAATCAAAGTATTAAGAAAAAATTATGGGGACATTATAGCAGCTACTGGCACTAAGGGATGCTTTGTCCATCACTACACTGGACACTAGGCAGTCACCAACAGAAAAGGAGTAAGTACTTCATTGCTCCTCAGGCTTACCATACTTTGTCACAAAATAGAAACAAAAGTAGCAGAGTGCACACTGCTTCCAGACAATGTTTCTGAATCCGCATTTCCTTACCTTTGCCTTTATCCCACTCTCGAACATAAGGCACACCAGGCTTTGTATCTCTTCTCTCCTGGATGACAACTTCTACTTTTCTACTTGCTGCAGGAACTCTTGGAGCTTCTGGTTCAGCAGTAACATCTTTCACTTCTGTTACAGAAAGAGATAGTAGTTTTTGTTAGTAACAGGATAAAATCTATATGAACGTCATATGAGGAACAGGAAGCAAGAGTTATTTGCATTTATCGAGCTCTTAATTGTTATCTAATTTAATTCTAATAATGAAATGCATCTGAGTGGGGAGGTGATTTTTTTTAATTACTGCATATTAGTTCAGAAAAGATAATGGATAAACCAGATAATCAGGAACCATATCTACCAACAGATACTTCATTAGCTTTCTAGCTGTATCAGAAAGACTGCTGAAGATCTACTGCCTAATAACCCAAAAAGGAACGCGCTGAGTGATATACTGGAGATAGAAAGTTAGGTAAAAATGAGATCATTAGCAAGTCATCTCCCTTTTATTTACTGGAGAAAACAATCTGCATTCTTATTCTCCTGAAAAACACTAACAGTTAGCAGTGTCACAGTACTGTTTCCATAACACTTCATAGTTAATCACTTCATAGAATTCTGACACAGTGAAACATCAGCTACGTTTTATGGTGGCAGACAGTACAAGTGACTAGAAGTGTCATAAGGGAGACTGCACAGAGCTGGGATTAGAATGCAAATTCATAATCCTAAATCCTAAAGTCAGATGGATGTCCAATTTACAGACTGCACTGAAACTGTAAGAGTGCATATCATATGATATAAAAATTAACTCCTTACTACTTTTTATTCTACTTCATCCTAATAAAGAAAAAGCCAGTAAAATTTCAGCAGCTTTAACCTCAACCTGCATAATTAACCCATATAATTCCTGCTCTCAGGTATGAATCAAAAAAGCCCATGATCTACTTATCGCATTGATACTTGCATTATTATGCTATTCCTGGCATGATTTTACATCTACAAACAAGTATCTTTTATCTTATTATCTTTTAACAGTTACTCTAATTGTATATACAGAACATGTAATACCAATATATTGCAGGTCCAAACCTAAATCAATTAGGGTATGCTGTCCACCTATCAGGTACAAGATGAAATAGCAAGTATTTAACTTAAAGAGGCAGCAGATCGTACCTCCTCCTTTCTCCAATTTTTCTGCCTCTTCCTCTAATCCAGCTTCCCGTAACTTCTTAATCTTCCGTGCTCGAAGTTTAGACAGCCTTGCATCTAGAGCTGCCTTCCGTTTTTCTTTTAACTGTTCACGTTTAGTTCTCTGATCAAGTGTCTTAACAGAAAGAAAAAGAAGAATTAATCTTCCTTTGTTATTATGATCAACTACCTATCTTCCTTCACTAAACAACTAAAAGCAATCCTTATCAAGTACCACATTTCAAAAGGGGAAAAGAGGCTCAATTTTATTTTGAGTCAGCTGCAGGCATCACCTAATGTACGAGTTATACAACAAATCAAAGACAGTGACTACTGAAACTAGGACGTTCTCATAAAACAATTTGCTCTTTAAATTCATACCTGCTCTCTTAGCATATCCAGTGTTGCCCGTTGTTTATCCCTAAGTTCTTTGTCACGAGAAAAGGCAAAGTAACCAACACCAAGCTGTCTGGCCTCTGAAAAGAAGACGACCAATAAATTTAAGTTACACTCCATTAACAATGGACAGTAACTACAAGCACCATGCACCCTGCTTTCAGGCACTGGTTTACTCCTAACAACACAAACCACATTAGTTTTAGATGGCTAAAAAAAGTCTTGGATGTTTGACGGGAAGCTTTCTGAAGGTGAACACACAATGAAGTAATGAAATTTTAAAAATACATTTGAGAAAAATACAATTTGGGGAAAAATAAATCTAGATTTATATACTGGTAATTTGAATGGTTATTACATGTGGCTTAACACATACCTTCACACATACCATAAAGTTACAAGAAGTAACCTTCCCTTGCTTCCTCTAAAACTACTCTCTATAGTGATGTACAGATAAGTGATAGAAAGCTTGGAAGTATACCATTTTCTCGAATGTCCTCATAATGTATAGGTCCCATGGGTTTTCTGAGGGCTTCTTCTTCTTCTTTTTCCCACTGCTGTCTCTGAAGTTCTCTTCTCATGTCTTCAGATAAAAGAGTATTCCCATCAGGAACTTGTCTAATGAAAAAAATAAAGTTAGGGATTACAGAGCAGAACTTCTGTTTTACAGCATCAAACAATGAAAGAATTATTGGGTCTGACATCCACATCAATGCAGAGACTGCAATTTCAAAGCGCTCATATTCTCCATCTTATATTTAAAATACGAAGAACACAGTCATGAGTTATTAGTGTGAAAGAATTTTCACTTAAGGGTCAGTTGAGGTGCCTTTTCTGAAAACGATTTAGTGCTGCCAAAATAATTTTAAAGAAGAGCTGTTAAATGACTGTTTAACAGAAAAGCAAAGCCAAACAAATGGAATTTTATAACAAATGTCATGATGAATTTGGAATTGCTAAAAGACCATCATCAATTTTCATGTTAAACAGAACCAGGAATCACATCTCCGGCATTTTCTGGAAGGTATAACAAAACATACTTTTCATGCAAGGCCCACGGTTTTAAAAGATGCATCCAATATCCAAGAGACTAGCAAGTCAATTTATTGGAACTTTGCTCTGCAAACTATGTTCTATAATTATGTTTTAGATTTAGTCAGCATTTACATCAAAAAGTGTCCTTTAGTACTTCATTAAAAATTTCATTTGGGCTTTTATTTGATAACCATGGTCTCCATTCTGTTGCAATTTAAAACCGTGTGTCTCAAATAGTCAGCTTCCAAAGTGAAATAAAACAGAAGCCTTGGAATGCGATATGAATTTATAATAGAAAGTCTTGATAAAATCAGTCATGCACAATTTTTTGGTAGGTACTCTATTTTTTAAGGCACAATGACATAGCCAGTAGAATTTTCTCTAAAGTAAATCTAGAGAGAGCATTAGCATCAACAATTCTGGACTAAGAATGGGGTGACAAAGCACTGTTTCTCTTCCTTCTCGCTAAAAGGAACAGGCACTTCTCTTAGAGAAACCACACCTTTTCCCTTGAAGTTCCTGATCCATTTTAAGTAGACCTGGCAAATCCTTCTTCATACAGCGTCTAGATCGGCCCAAGAAATCAACATAATCAACCCTGTAATGAAAGCAAAGCAGATTTGATACAAAGCCTCTATTTGAAGAACAGAACTTTTGACCATATGACAAAAGCAGCAACACTTTCCAAAAAGTATTCATTATCTCTCAGTCTCTCCATGCCTGACAGTTTCTTCTACCTTTCAATTAACAGACTCACAGGTTAAGAGGATGCATCTGAATGGGGCATATGACAGTTTTATCAAGCTTGCTTTGAGATGGCTGTTTGCTTTGGCAGTAAGATGGTGTAAAAAAACTTTCAAATGTTAATGTCATGTATTTTTCACACCAAAATAAAACTGAGCCTAGTACTTGCTTCCCATGGTGAAAATAATGATGCAGCATTGACTTCTTGCAGATAGGAAATTACTACAATATATTTCAATTATCAGTCTAATGCTCATTTAGAACAGGCAGAGAGCATTCATTCAACTGGCATAACAAAGGCTGACTAAAATACAAGTAAAATGTTCCTTTGAAGCATATATTGTGCTTCTCATTCAACTCTTTGTAGTTCCGAACACTTAATTTACAATTGTTGAGAAAGCTGTTAAGAGCTATACTTATTGTCCTGTAATGTTAGAAAGTTCTTTAGCATCAGGCTGCCTCAATTATCCCATTCTAAAGAATTAATATTACATTTGAAAATGTATGACTGGCAATCTAGTTCCCAAACTTGTAAAGATTGTGCTTTTGGTAGGTTAAGTCTTTTACATAATTTCTAAGTTTAGTATATACTCAATGCCCTTTGTTTTTTATTATACTGTAACTGCAGTGGAAAAAAAAGAAAGTCTGCATTCCCTATAATAAAGATGTAAATAAAAATCACTGCAGAATAATTACAAACCTGTATGCTGGCACCCAAATAGCCTCATTAGGATATGGGCTCACTGAGAAGGACAATATATTAACAATAACATGTCATTGAAAAAATGCAGGCAACAATAGAAAAGCACCGTGTGAACAGTAAAGAGTATCAGTTTGAATTTCTGACACTTTATGGTGAGGAGCGCACAATGAAGTCTGACCTCACCACTAAGATGCTGGAACAGGTGTTTCTGCCTTTCTAACCCAGCAGTTTTCTGGTACTCTATTGCATTAATTCTCCCAACTTATTCTGAAACATTATGTTGCGAATCTTATCTTGGCCTCATAAAGTAGAGAACAGGGGTTGTCCATTTTGTATCGGTTACTGTTGTTTTCAACTGATTACCAGAAATAAAATCTCTGTTCCATAAGCGTTTTAAACAAATGGGCAAGGAAAATGTTTAGTCAGATTGGTTTCATAATTGTGCCTAATGTCTTGAATGAAAAACCAGTGGTTACTTGGAATGTCACAGAAAATTGTCACAGATTATTTGCTGTGTTGCAGTTAAACAGTGGAAAAAAAGTGCTGGAAAAAGATGTTCTTTTTCCAACCAGACTTTCTCTCCTTTAGAAGGAAGTCATACAGTGAAAATGGGTGCTCATTTTGTAAGTCACACACAATTAGAGAAGGGAAAGCGAATCCAATAAAATGCCCAAGTATGCAAGAAAATAAGGACTTTCTCTCCTTTAGAAGGAAGTCCTACAATGAAAATGGGTGCTCATTTTGTAAGTCACTCACAACTAGAGAAGAGAAGACGAATCCAATAAAACGCCCAAGTATACAAGAAAATAAGGGAGGACATTATATATCTCACTTATGGTACATTTCCCTTATTTCTAGTTCTTAAAATCCTGGATGTAGATTCTGTTGCAGTGTTACACACATGGAAAGTAAAGTAACATGAAGTAACGTGACAGCCTTTTAATGAGACATGAAATGGAAGAACGTTACCACCTCTTCTCAAAGCATATTATTAATCAAAAAAAGGTGCCACTCCACATTTGGAGTGTAATTTGGAGAATAAAATTATCTTCTCATGCAATTGTCAAGAGATGGACTACTCACGACAGTGCAGCCCAACCACTAATACGAACCATTCTTCATCTGGGTCCTCAGGCGGTGGTATTTCCATTTCAGGTTGAGTTTCCTCGTCATCTGCCTCTTTTTCTGAAGTCTTTCTAGCAGCTTCACTCTGACACAGCTCTCGTACTTCGTGCTGTTTGTCTATGATCTTCTGAGTGAAATCCACTAAGTACAAATCCTCAGTTTCTTCATCTGAGGCAGAAAATCAATTCTTAGTGCACAGCCATGAAAAGAACAAAACTGAACACAAAATCAATACAAAATAGCCACAATCAGCTTTTCAGCTGCCAGTAATGTCCTTGATCACACTATTGGGGAATACTTAACTCTTATTCAGTGCCAAACAAACTTGGCTCCACAGTAATAATCTCTATTTCTGTATAGAAGTCTTAGGGTATTTTAGAGCAATTAATTGTTTGTGTACAATATGGAAAAGGCTGCAGTCTTTGCACTAAAATATTCTCCTCTTGTTAACTCTTTCAGAAGTACAGGTTTGTTCTGTAACAGTTCCAACTACTTTTCTGATGCTTAACATTTGGTATGTGAGCAGTAATTAAGCAGTCACTGGAGTACTTTTCAAGAGTAGACAAAAGTGAGGCGATACGGACAAAGACAGACACCAGTAAAGAAAACATTAGAGATTAATCACAAGGAGATTTGGATTCTATTTTAATAATTACTCCTTGCAAGGGACTGAATGAGTGAGAGAAGAAAGGGACAGATTAGAATTCTCTATTAGCTTCATGACTGGCATTCACATACAGACCAGCCAGAGACTCCTTCTGCTCCTCTTTTCTTCACAAAGGTCCAAGAATTAGAATGCACGACAGAAAATCATCAATGCAATCCAAAGACTGCTTAGTGGAGAATAAATTAATTTTGTTTTTCTGAGATTCTGTATTGGAAAAACAGAATATAGTCCACCCACTTAATGAACAAGTGAGTGAAACAAGCCCATAGTGCTCTACTAGGAGAGGCTGTCCTTCAACAAGTAATTTTGTTTTCCCTAGTAACCTTTATTTTTTCTCCCTTCAAAGCAAAATAACCAGGTCAATAACTTTATATAATGACTCAAAAAAACCAACTTTCCCATGTAAGAAGACAAGCAGTGAATTCATTGTGTACCTGCTGTAAGTCACCAGACAGTCAGAAATACCAACTTCCAGGGTGAACTTCACAAATATATATGCATATATACATATATGTATATAAACAAAATACTCATTTTAAACTAGTTTTGTTCACCTGGAAAGTCGCCTTTTGTCATTTGTTCATACAGCTTTGCTTTCTCTTCTAGCTTCTTCCTGAAAAAGGAAAAAAAAATCAACACTGCAATCCCATCAATTCCAAACAGAGTTCAGAATGGCCAATTTAGCCTTTGACTTACGCCTGTTTTTTTGTTCTTAAGCTTAACTGATATGTCTGAAGATACACAGATATCCAGTTGCAGAGTTAGTGAAGTTACAGAATTAACCTTAAGTGTAATTCACCAAGTAGGCAGGAACACGATGTAACAAGTACTCCACCTCTGTGTAACTGCTACAGTCTGTCAGATAAATACTGGAAGGTGGAGCATTATCTGCAAATATGAGACAATGAAATACTGTCTTACAGGAAAAACAGGAAGATATAACATGGAGTTACAGTTAATCTTAGAAAGAGAAAAGCTTAGCCCATTTCTGGAATGGTCTAAAACAATTTTGAAGAGCTATAGACTGCTTACAGAAAAGCAGCAAATGCCTTATAAATTGTATTCAGCATATACCTTATTGTACTATTAAACAATTTAGAAGATGGTTCAAATCTTGCAAAAAAGTAAGCCATTTTTGTGTCGTTCAAGAAACACTCTGGTATAGAAATCTGATGTACTGCTGCCCTGACTTTTGAAAAATCAGTAACCTGACATCCTCAGACAGCTATGAGAGGGTAGGTATCCCTAGAGCATGAGCCTGCTGGGATGCAGCTTGTGCATTACTGGTAAAAAGCATGGAACCGATGCTGGTCTTACTGGTTGGTCTAATGAGAATTGCTGGTCCAAAATATGCATAACTTGCTTTATGTGCTTTTCTAAACACTGAAAAACAAATTCTACAAAAGTTCCTTTCTTACAGAACCTAACAGTTACC
Organism: Phaenicophaeus curvirostris; assembly: GCF_032191515.1. NCBI lineage: Eukaryota > Metazoa > Chordata > Aves > Cuculiformes > Cuculidae > Phaenicophaeus > Phaenicophaeus curvirostris. The sequence goes on from NC_091402.1 coordinate 15,535,587, forward strand.
TTGATTTATCAAATATACTCTCCTCTTCTATCTTCTGCTCAACATCTTTCTCGGCTCGATTTGCAACTGCTGCGTTTTGTTTGTTCCAAATGCTTGGTTTCTGTGGAGTACAATTTTATAACAACAACTAAATAAATAAATAAAATTACTGAAATGACCATGATTAAAAAATATTTCAACTCCACAAAGCCAGCTTTGGAAATCAGTCATGAGAGACTTCATAAATAATATCTTAAACGTGTTTAACTTGAGACTGTATCTACTGTGCTGCAGGATGCAGCAAGTATGCCCTGAAATTACATGGACTGCAGTACGATCTAATAGTTACTGACAGGCTGAGAAGCAAACAAAAAAAAGAAGCACTCAGAAATCAGACAAAATCTATTCTGGCAAAGATGTTAAGGTTAAAAAAATTAATAAGAACAAACTTTCTGCTTAATAAAGTAATAACAAAGCTATGGATTGTTTCTGCTCTCTATCACCTTCATCTGAGATATCAAATACAAACAGTTTGTTTACAGCAAAACACTGTAAATGCTGCATGTTCTTTACATATAGCAGCAATACTGTATTCTAGCACTGGAAAGCTACAGAACTTACTGTAAGGAGAAACAATGACAAAAAAAACCAATGAAAAAAATACTTCTACCTTGTTCGCAGTTTTGGGCTTTGCAAAGATGCCAGCTTCTTTCAATATTTTTTCTTTCTTGAATTGTTCTTGCTTTCGGAAGAGTTCTGCTTTGAGATCTACCAACTACATCAACAGCAAAATAAACATAAATAATCAAGTCATATCACAGCAGTTGCTGTAAAAAAGTAATAACTGCATTTCTGCTAAAACTCTGGCATTTACAGTTACATGAACATTTGATTGCCTTTTTATGTGGAACTTGGAAGAACTCATCCAATCATAAAGATCACTCTTACGTTTATAGCAAGCAGTGTCCAAAAACCACAGAATGCAAATTATTATTAGGGATTTAAAACAAACCCTGAAATATCTCCTTGATTCTTTGATACATAATAGGAATAAGAGAGAGAGAATTCTATTCAAATCTTACCAGCCTCCTGATAGCGAGGACTAATGAAATAACACAACTGAATTTGAAAAGGAAACTAGTAACCATTAGATAATGAATAAAATCCTGTTTCAGAAAAAACACGATAAAAGTTTGTTTTCATAAAACACAGATACTTTCCCTCTGTTTTGTATACTGTTTATATACTTCAGATTTTCTTTTCTTTTTTTTTTAAATAAATATGTAAGTAGCATTGTTATCTGTGACCAACAACCATCTTATCTTTGATTTGGGAATGCCACCAGCAGTGCTATTACCATGAAATGACATTTTAAAAAACCTGTCTGGAAGGATATTACGACACTTTCCCTACAAAGTCCTATGGATGAAGGGTCATTAGGCAATGGAACGGTCTGCCCAGGGAGGTGGTCAGCTTGCCTTCCCTGGAGGTGTTTAAGGTGCGGGTGGATGAGGTACTGAGGGGCATGGTTTAGAGATTGGTGGGAATGGTTGGACTTGATGATCCAGTGGGTCTGTTCCAACCTGGTGATTCTATGATTCTATGAATGTTAAATCAGGAAAGTTGAAGACTTTGCTATTAATATTTGTACCAAACACTAAAGCATTAGCTTTTCAGGTCCCTGTAAAAAACATAGAATCACAGAATTGTTTGTATTGGAAAGGACCTTGAAGATCATCCACTTCTAACTCTCTGCCAAAGGCCAGGACATCTTCCAATGGATCAGGCTGCTCAAAGCCTCATCCAGCCTGGCCTTGAACACCTCCAGGGATGAGGCATCCACAACTTCCCTGGGCAACCTGTGCCACTGCCTCACCACCCTCACTGTAAAAAAATTCTTCCTAATCTAAATCTCCCCTCTTTCATCTTGAAACTGTTTCCCCATGTCCTATCTCTGCACACAGGAAAGCTGGGGAGGGGCTCTTTCAGTCCTAGAAGCTGCTCTAAGGTCTCCCTGGAACCTTCTTTTTAGGCTGAACAACCCTAACCCTCTCAAGCTGTCGTTGTACGGGAGGTGCTCCAGCCCTCTGATCATCTTCGTGGCCTCTTCTGGAGTTGCTCCAACAGATCCATGTCATTCCTGTGCTGAGGCCTCCAGAACTGTAAGCCAAGTGAGGTCTCACAAGAGCAGAGCAGAGGGCAAGAATCACTCCTTCAACCTACTGGTCACTCTTTTGTCGATGCAACACTATCAAAAGTTGGTAGCTAGTCGTAAATTAACTCTTTTCTTATTCCTGAATGATTAGAGCATATCATCCAAAAATTCCATGTTAAGTGTTCCATACACAACAGGCCACAGCTCACATTAACTGCTTATTTGGAAAAATTGAAATATTTGGTGGCAATCTCTTGTTAACAGACCGCTGGAGAGCAGGGCGGAGCCGCATCTCCCACGGGCCAGAGGTTTATTCGCCACGATATTACTTAGCAAAAACCAAGAAACAAAGTCAGATTTCCCTCTCATGCCCTAAATTCACCGCTACCCCAGGCAAGAGGGCAAATTCTGCCCTGGCACACTCAGACGAAGCGCGTACGCTCGGTCACGAAGGCGAATGGGCAAAACCTCCAACCCCCACAACCCCTCTTTGTGAGGGGTTGGGGGGGTTGGAGGTTTTGCCCATTCGCCTTCGTGACCGACGACGCGGCGGCAGCAATCGCGAGGCAGGGCTCTACAGCGCTTTAGAGCAGCATTTGCCGCACCGAGCCGGCGGGCCGGCGGGCCGGGGCTGAGGCGAGGGGGGCAGAAAACCCGCCCCGGCTTCCCCGGGGGCGGCTGCGAGGAGCGGGGTACGCCGGGCCGCCCTTGCCCCTCACAAACCGCGCTCCCGGCTTTCCTGGGGAGGCGGCGGGTTCCTTCGCTCCTTCCCGGCCGCGGCCTGGGTCGCTCACTCACCGAGGAGGCGGCCACGTCCAGTGGCTTCTTCCTCCGGTCCATGGCGGCCCTTGCTCCTCCGCCGACACGCTTTGCGGCACTACCGTAAAGCACCGCGACGCCGGGGCGCTATTGCGACAGCGCTGCTGAGGGGAGGGAAGCCTTCCCCCTCCGCCATGTTGGGAAGGTCGGAGGAGGCGGCCCTTCCCTGCCGCCATGTTGGGGAGGTCAGGGGAGGGCAGGCGAAGAAGAGGGGGCGCTGGGCGCTATTGCCCGCCCTGTGTCCGCCTCGCTCAGCCCGGAGCCCGCAGCCTGCTGCACTGAGAGCCCCTTTCTGCCTCAGAGCCTCTCGCTGGGAGCGCAGGGCAGCCTGCGAGCAAGCCTGGCTCAGCCCGCTGTGGCTCGGTGCTGGCTGAAGCTCTCCCTGGCTGTGTCCCAGCTCTGTGTGTGTGAAAATGAGGGTTCCAGGCAGGTGGAGGCCAAATTCTCTATGGTCCCTGTTGGAAATGCCCCCAGGGAAGTGATTCTGCCCTTGTTCTCAGCACTGGTGAGGAAGCACCTCGAATACGGGTTTCAGTTTTGCACCCCTCGCTATAAGAAAGATGTTGAGGACATGGAGTGCGCCCAGAGAAGGGCAACGAAGCTGGTGGAGGGGCTGGAGAACAAGGGTTATGAGGAGCGGTTGAGGGAACTGGGGTTGTTTAGCCTGGAGAAGCTGAGGGGAGACCTTACTGCTCTTTACAACTGCCTGGAATGAGGTTGTGGAGAGGTGGGTGATGGTCTCTTCTCTCAAGTGACAGGTGATAGGATGAGAGGGAATGGCCTCAAGCTGTGCCAGGGGAGGTTCAGATTGGACATTAGGAAAAACATCTTCTCCAAAAGGGTCATTGGGCACTGGAACAGCTGCCCAGGGAGGTGGTTGAGTGCTCATCCCTGGAGGAATTTAAAAGGCAGGTAGATGAAGTGCTTAGTGATGTGATTGAGTAGTAGACAGGTATCATTGGAGCTGATGATCTCAAAGATCTTTTCCAACCTTATGATTCTATAATTCTATGTGTGTTCTGGGCACTGGAACGGCTGCTGCCAGTGAGGGTGGTGTGGGGTGCTCTGGGACTTCAGGTTTGGAGGATGGCCAGAGATTAAACAGGGTTTGGCAGGATTGTGGACCTGTCCAGGGCTGGGTTTGGGGCTAAACAAAGAAGTACATGGTTTAAAATTGATATCAACAGAGAAAAAAACAAACCTGCCCCAGCTGATACACGAGTGTTGCAGGGATGAGACCTGAAATGCTCCCTGGAGCTGGACACAACCATGTCCTTCAACACTGGGATGAGTTTTGCCCTGTTAGCATTGCCTCTGAGGTTGCCTTGTTTAAGCCATTTGCTTGCAAAGAAGTGTGGCTGTCCTGCTGTCCCTGGCCCTCTGCCTGTATGGATCTGCACTGAGGGAAGTAGGAGTTAATGAGTTGCAGCTTTACAGTACTGACAAGCATGGTGCATAACAGCCAAACACAAACCCATGTATACACGCTGGAGTCAGCTCTGTAACCTCAGAGATGAGCACCAGTAGCTCTTGGGGAGTGAGGTTCAGTGTGTTACGTACCCTGGGTAGCTCATTGCACCCTTTATCATCCTCACGAAGAAAAGGAACTGTCCTTCCTTACCAGCCTAACATCCATTACAAGCTTCAAAATCCCATTCAGCTTCAAAATAGACCAATACTCAATAACATCTTGCCCTATCACACTATTTGTAACATGATCAATTCTCCAGTTTGCACTCTGATACATAGCTGCAGAACCACACATCACAATATTATTTTCTTACGTACTAATATTTCTAATCTCCATACTAATCCTAACAATCCAAAAACATATTTCTACTATAGATAGGCTGAGAAGCAGTTAGAATCATATAATTCCTCCTAATTGGCCAGTAATACGGCCAGGAAGAAGCCAACACAGCCACATTACAAGCCATGAATGGAGCTACTTTTAATAAACTTAGTAAAAAAAGAATGCTGATAGGTTTTAATTCAAAGTGATTCTGAAGATCATAATTATCTGGAGCTGCAGGAGGAAGCTGCCTTTCATTTGTCTTTATTTAAGTGGAAAAATATAAGGTGCTCCGATGTTGCTGCTTGGCAATGTGACGGGTGATAGAGGCGTCAGATACAGTTCTTTTGATTTTTGAAATATATTGCTTTTGCATTTGGGAGGTTGGATCAGGCCCACGTTTAAACAATTTGTAGACATAGAATTGCAAAGCTGACAGATCTAGTCAGTCTCTAAGTAAGCTACACCCGTATTCCAGGGAATATGAAGCATTCAGAAAATTCAGAAAAAGCAATTTTTGTCCCTAGTGGAACCTGTCTTGTTCTTGGCTTTTTAAAAGGAGAAAGGAAAATAGTGGGAGACAACAGATACAGAAAAGTGCAGGTCATATTAGGGCCATAAGGTTTACTATTTTAATCTGCAATGGAAGAAGAGGAATGAGCATTACTGAAAAATAGGACAAAGGAATGAAAACATCTGTGCTGTTCTAATTAAATCACATTTGAACACAGCATGCATTGTTGCTTGTTCAAACTTCACCTCGTGACAACACGAGAAACCAGCCTGAACACAGCCCAGGATTGATTCTTACTCGGAAATCCCTATCTTTTTTCAGGAGTCAGTGTCTGTGTGAAGGCATGTTTCTTCCCTGAGGTGCTGTAATTCTTCACCACATTGTTCATGTTGTACACTGCAGAGATAGGACTCACTTGGTCACCCACCAGGGTCTCCGATGCTATAGATGTTGAGCACTTTCAGGAGCTCAGGACTATTTTTATCTTGAGATCCTCATAACGTGAAGCGTTCCTGAAGGGATGATAGTCAGATATAGTCCTGTATAACTCTCTGTAACTGCAGGTGCAAAACCACATCAAGAAACGTCGGTGTCTTGAAAACTTGGCATGTAATATATAATGGCCAGTGGCGAAGCTTAGTGTCTGAGACTCTGGGATAGGCACCCTACATGACGAGTTTTAGAAATGTAACACTGACTGGCTCTACAGGTACTTCAGTGTTTCTTTAAATCTTCTGACTGAAATGTAAAGTGGTTCAGATACTGAGTCTATTCAGGCTACTACTCTGGAAACCCCTTTTTCACTTGTCTGTCATCTCTCTCCTTCAGATACCTGAAAGCAGATCTTTGCTTGCAGGATTCCTTATTCCTTGGTACTGCCTAAACCTCTGTATGGCTGCTTGCAGCTGCTTACTGCATTCTGTCCTTGCTGTGTCATTCCCCCATGACCTCCTAGCAAACCGCTCGCCACACCATCCTGATTTAAACTCCCAGTGGCACTTTTCTTCTTTACGAACAATCTGACCCTCTCTTGTAATATTAGAAGCACATTCTTCTTATCCACATTTACAAACCTTTTTTTTTTTTTTTTTTTAACTGGCTCCCTCCTTCCTCCACTCTTTGGTTTTGTATTTACCTGTCTGAACCACCCTGGGGCAGCACACTTTCTGTCCTGGGTGTTGCACAAAATGGCTCAGCAATCCTCTAAGTGTTACTTGGATAGTGTTATGGGATATACGACGATAGTGAGAAGCCCTGGAGGTGTCAGCATCTCTCTGAAAATGTTCCTTTCTGGTTGAGAGCAAGAAACATTACCAGGGCTATAAGGAGAAGCTGTGCCACTGATTGGTTACATGACAAGATGCAGAAAAAGGAACTAATCTTAGAAATTGCACACTAGCCTATGTTGTTGCTGTGAGTGAGGGTCACTGAGCTGGCACTTCTGCACTTGTGAGAAACAGTAGATTATTTTGTGGGTAGCAAAGGTCTGCCTAGACATGCCTGAGTTGGGAATGAGTCAGTGTCACTGATGGTGTGTACAACTGATGGACTTGTGCTGCAAGATAACCTTTAGCCCTTGTTCCCTCTCCGTTAACATCAGTAGTGACAAAATCAGACCCAGACAGAGGGGAGCACCATGCTCCAGAACTGTGGGGTTGCTGTCTGTGCTGTCGCGTTCCCCAGGGTGTGGGATTCGGCACTCAAGCATGGATCCACACAGATGGCTTTTGGAGTACTTTGTAAATGCCGGTTCAGTAGTTCTGTATTTACAGTCTAAGGACTGACAAGTTTTCACACATATGGTTCCCTCAAAAAGGCTCAAGGTTGACTCTAACCTGTAGAAGGCTGTTCAGGGCATTTTTTTTTTTTTTAAATCCAGCCCACAGGCATTCATAAAATGCAAAAGAGGGAGGGAGAGCTGGAATAAGAAGCTTTTGGAGTCATGAAGAAAAATCACCTTAATTTAAAGGAGGAAGGGGAGGAATCTGGCTTTATGTGTATAGTACAAATTAAGTGTGCCTGTGCTATGCTTATTTCTTATCGGGACTCTGTGAAGGCTGTATAAACTGCTGTGTCTGATCTCAGACTGCTGATAGCCTCGAATTCCTGGGGAACAATTGATCCAGCGCTTCTCATTAGTATGCTGCTCATTTTAGCATAAGGCCTAATTGTGTTTATTTCCACAAAGCTGCATCAACACAAAAACCTTGTTTATTGTTTTTTGAGGAAGATGGGGGATCGCAGAGGATTGTTCTAACGGGATTTTGTATGAAATGGTGGCACTTCAGCATCTTGTAAGATTGGTGAGAGATGCTGCACAAACTTGAAATTAATTAGTTGCAAAGCTTCAGTGTGGACTTCTACCCCTCCCTCTCCCAAACTAGACTTACAGGAGCTCAAAGCCAAATTATATTGATGATTGGGGGATTTGCTATTCTGAGACTGATTCTCTTATCACAGACACTAAGGTTTCATCCTACCCTAAGGCTTTGATGCTCTATCTTACTTTCTACATCTTGGCTTTGAGATGAAATAAAATCGTGGGCAAATAACAGCTGGATGTTTTGTGAGATAAACCCTGATGCTAGGGCACTGTGTCCTCCCACGTTTTTATAGCCACGCAACCTAAGGCAGCTTATCCGTGTTTCTCTGAGGGATGGAGAAATTCCTTCCGGTTTCATTTATTCTTTTTTTTCCAGGCATTTCATCTCAGAAGTTTTTACATGAGCAAATTTGTCCTATGTCAACAACTGAATTTTTAAAACAGGGCAAGAATTGTTTTGTTTTTCACAGTATGCATATTCTTGGTTGGCTAGAATATTTGTTTGTTGAATTTGTTAAAGACTTCATGTGTATGAGGTCACAAGCAGAACCTGACAAGCATAAGGAAAAAATAAGTACCAGTTCTAAAGATGAATAAGCTTTTCACTATTTTCCTTTACTAAGGGATATAAATACATACATTTTCTGAACTCGAGTTCCAAAAAGAAAACTGGCTTACCAATTACGTTGTGGGGCAGCTGTGGATATTTTCATCCTCTGAACAGGAACCCTAACCTATTGGATTACATTGTGTTGTGAATATTTTGTTGTCTGTGGTTTCTGTGCAGCTGGCATAAAAGGCAAACATGCCCTTTAAGAAATTGCTCAACTCCTTGAGATTTACTCATTCATCTGTCCATCCTTCTCTTACCATCTGCTTCTTTTGCTGTGGACATGTGAAGTTGCTCCATCCCTGCAGCAAAATGCAGCCTGGATAGTTCACAATCAGGGTTTCACATGAAGCAGAACTTCCCTGTCTTTGTAATCACAGATGGACTTGCCTCTCTGTCAAGGTGTAGCCCTATAAAGAAGCTGGGGTTTTTATTCCAGCTGCACATCCTCAAGCTCCTTCAAGACCCTATAGACTTATCTCTACGTCTGGGATGCCGGGCTGGAGGAAGAGCTTTGCCTTTTGTCTGCGGAGAATGCAAGACAGAGGTAAGACAAGAGGGGAATATGATAGCAAAGAGGGAGACTATAATTTATGGGATGCTTATGAGAAAGAGTTGGGTTCAATGTTTCTTTTTCTCCTCATTGATATTGCTGAAGCTGCAAGATCTATCCCAAAACCTGGGGCTTTTTAGTTAAAAAAACAGAACCACAATGTAGCTTTCCCATTAGAAAGCATATTTTAAACTTGAAATCTGTTCCTTTTCTGAAGTACTAGTCCAGATATGCGTGAGGATGATCCTACTGAATGCATCAGTGCTTTACTTATAGCTCTGTCTTGAATCTGAACCTGGCCTAGCAAATACAGCTTTTACAGTGGTGAAGTTGTGTCTATTAAAAGGCATCTACCAAAGCATAATAGTTGGGAATTTGAAAGCTCACCTACCTACTTCATGGTCTCTTTCCTTCTTTTAAAGAAAATACAGGGCTATTGATTTTGTCAGGTAGACAGATACATGCTCATTGTAGCTGTAACTTTCCAAAGAGGCTACTTTCTAGATTTGAGTTTAAACCCTGTTATTTATGTTCATTTAGTGTCATGGTGATGGTGTGAGCCATATTTATATCACCTTCACTGTTTGTGAAATGCTTCTGTTTATATCCCACAGCTTGAGATGAATTATTTTAAAACAGCAGGCTCATGTCAGCAAATACAGTTTTTCTGACATGGTGGCAGGAATCTTGGTCCTGTAGCACATTGCTAGACTGCTTTGGAGGAGGAGGGAGAATTTATATTTACTAGTCCTAGCGCAATATCTTTGCATTGCTGTTGGTGCTTTTTAGACATATATTGAATGGTATCATTAAAGTGTGAACTGAGTGGGATTTCAGATCAGTACAAAGCAGCATTTTTTTTTCCTTAGAACCACAGAAAGCTAGCCTGAGGTTTCTCATTTGTCTTCTCGGGCTGGAAATGCCAAAACATGTGTCTGTTTTAAGAATAAGTGTATACATAAAACCATCTTTGTTCTGTTGGTTATCAATAACCTTTGAATTGCACTTCGAGATGTAGATATGAAGATACCCCCTCTGCACGTTTCCTGTTTATGGACAGTCTAGTTCTTGACACTGAGCAGAAGATGGGCTGGCATAATTGAGCAAATTATAGCTCCGTGTATGATTTCCCAGTGCGCTGGAATGATCAAATACGCGTTCTTGGGCAGGACGTATCTCTGGCTTATGATCATTTTTACCTTGATGCACTGGAGAGGTTTAAATCAGCATAACTGGGTATGGAGTTTCTCTACCATATGGGCATTTGTTACCTAGCAGTCATCTACCATCTGCCTGTGTAGATGGCTAAGTGGCAGCTATGATTAATTTATTAAAAGAACAAAACTATCCTGTGTATGTATTCCTTCTCTGATACTCTGGTAGTGAAAAGCTGCTGTTAGATATTTTAGAATCAAGGGACTCTTTTCCTCCACTGTAGCTCAAAGCCTTGATGCATTCTAGTTTGGATTGCTCTTTATTTTCAACAGTTAGATTTATCTGCAATAAAGCATTTTTTTTCACTACCCATCATCTCATCAATTGCCCAAAAAATATGAAGTGGCAGAGGTTAAGTTGTCTTTCTAGACAAAGCAGTTGAGTGTTGTGCATGTTTGAGGAGATGCTCAAAAGGCTGTAGAGCAAAATATTCCCCAGGCACAGAGAGAGTGTCTAAGGAAGAAAGGGGTAGCTCTTCATGGCTCTCTCCCAGCTTCCCTCTGCAGCAATGTCAGAGAGGCGAGTCACTCGTGCCAGTGAGAAGATCACAATACAGTAGATGGCAGTACGAGACTGTTCTTGTAACCACGTAGTTCATATCTCAGCGGTACTGTCAGCAGTTAGCAGAGATTACCTTACATAAATGAGCATCTGCCTCTGCAGTTCCATGTCATCTCTCCAGCATCTGAGGAGTACATCAGTTTCTTCTCCCCGTTTCTCCAGTCTCATACATGTAAAGTTAGCTAAGAAATGAGACAAGTGGAGAACCCAGAAGTGCAAGAAGAGCTGACCCTGTGCTTCAGGCTGCCAGTTCAAATTCTGCGTATGTTAGTGGGACTCAAGTTTTGGCTTCTACTCTGGCCAGCTCTCTGAAATAAAAGTTGGACAAGTGCTTGTATGTTAGGTAGCATTAGCATAGCAGCTGCTGCACTTTCAAACTCATGGCTGACAATGGCTTTTCTGGGGATAAGACTGAAGATTAAATAGGTAAGGAATTATCCAAAAGGTCCATTAACTTTGCCAGGACACCAGAACACAGACCCTAAGGAAATCCAAATTTCTTTTGCTTGAGTGATTCTTGTTCTGTAGTTGAACAAGACTCCAACCCCCAGAACTGGCCTCTAGATACAAAAGTGACTTAAAATAGTAGCCCAGAAGGCACCAGAGTGTTGCTATATGTATCACAAAGGAAAGCTTAGGGTGATTATAGATGTTATTTTAGAAACAATTGAGGAAAGAAATATTGAGTCTCTGTACATAGAGAGAGCTTGGAAGTGTGTGTGGCATTGCTGCCATTAGTCAAATATAGACAAGTGGAATGAGAACTAGAGTAATACTTCAAAATGAATAACCACATCAGGCAAAAGTCCAATGATTGCTTTATTAAAGCCTTGATGAGTGCCAAGCAACTCCTTAGCTATACGAAGGAGCTGTACAAAATGTAATTTTCAGTATTTTATGAAATGCTGGAGGAGGGAGCCTACACTACATGGAAGTGAAGGGGGCTTTACATTTTTTTAACCCTTACCCACAGTGCTTGTTTCCTCACCCGCTAGTTTGGGAGAGATCTGAACACTGAAATGGCAATTACTGTCTTTTCCCATTCTCTTTAAATGTACATGCAAAAATACAGAGTGTTTCCATTAAGACCAACAGTCAATATCAATGATTTGCAACTGTCCTGCGTCCTTCTCTGATCTGAAAGGGACTGTAGTCATTAATGTGCTAGTGACAGCTGGAGCTGGGTCACAATGAGAAGGACAAAGAAGCAAGACAGTCATAGTAATGACTTCTAATGTATGTTGACAGAGCTATAGTGATTGCTTTCTGCACCCTGCACATTTCTTGAACTGCTTCTGTTCACCAACCAGAAAAAAGAAAAACATTGAATTTTATGTAGTGGCAAAATTAGTCTTCATGAGAGCAAATACCCATGTTCCTTACTGAGAGACTGATGGATACTGTTTCTCTGCTTACTATCTAGTGGAGCAGTTCTGAGCGCTTTTTGGTGAAACAGGTGAGTGCGTAAGGCCAGCTTGGGTTTAAAGGAAGTTCAGGAGAGAGCCTGAGACTGTGGCATGAATGGGAACTGAGTCCAAGCCTGTCTTCATGTCCTGAGCCACCTGCCACTGACACACAACTGAAAACTGCCTGGCAGCTACTGCTGTCATGTTAATAGATGGCACAGAAGTACTTCTGCTTCGTTTTTCTTCTGTGGTTGCTAAAAGATACTAAGCTATTCCCAGGAGAAATGGCAAATCCCAGGTGAGCAACTTTTTTTTACTTGCACAGCTGGTAAACAAGAAAGATGCAGTTTGGGAGTGCAGGGGCAGCTTAGAGATCCTTCGCCATGTAGAAACGTTTATTAATTAGGAAATCAAAGCAAAACGTAGAATGTGTCCTAACTGGAGCTTTTCCTGGGCTGCGATCTATCTGATACCTGGAGTTCTTGGTGATGCAGAGCTGGCACCTGAAAACTCTTTCACTTAAGTGATTTGTAACACTTCCCTGAGGCACCTCTGCAGTGAGGAGCAGAGATGAAAACTTACGTAGCCAGAGGCGAATCTTGCTAAGTGAATGCCTGGAATGAAAACCTTTATATAGCAGTGGGACGGTGTGGGGATCTTTACCATGGGTAAATGGTGATAAGCACTGTTCTTGCCTGAGAGGATTATGTGACTCCATGAAGGTGAACACTTGGATATGGTGTGAATGGGTGATATTTTATCAGTGATGCTGTGGATGTGTCTAAGGGCAAAGATGATGATGTGAGGGAGAAATAAACAGAAGTGAAAAAGGGGTAGAGGGAGTCCTGAAAACAGGGAAAGGAAAGAACATTTTTGAAAGGAAAAGAACATTTTCCCAGCAACAACATCTTCAATCACGAGTTAGAAAAGTGGCTCCTACATTGCTGTGACTGAGTCAGTTCAGGCTTGTTTTCAAATTCTCCTATCTTCCTAAATAACAGTCCAGATCACACAGTATCTTCACAGTAACACAGAAAAAGCTGTCCGCCGGTGATCCTGAAGAGGCTTTCACACAGGATGGGACCAATTGGTGTTGTCTTTTAGGTTTTACAGTTGTAAGCAAATATTAACAGTATTAAGCAACTGTATCATCTGCTAGTGCTTCAGGCTCTGTGCCGACTGCTTTGATTTGGAGGGTTCAATAATACATAGCATACACAGTCACCTCAGAGTATTGAATTCCTCAGCAGCCTGAAAATCAAAAGGCAACAGCTACAGTGGAGCTTGGGCACTGCACAGCCTTAAACCCCTCTGTTAGCAAAGAGACACAGACCTCTGAGTCTTTCTTAAACACTGATATTTTTGGGCAAGCAGTGAAGAGATGCAAAGCTCCTCTGGATTTGCCTTGCTACGCTGTGTGGTCCTCCCAGTACCATCTTGTGTGTGGCTGAGTCACTGGCAGGTAAATGTGGATAACCTCTGTGGTGGGGCATCGACAATAAATGATGAGATTATTGTGTTTTCGGGAAGACAAAGTGGATGTCCAGTTTAGCAATCTTGGCAGAAAAGGTGTCTTGTGATACCTTAAACCACTGGGTTTGCTGGCTGGTAGGCAGCCTCACTGCTTCAGCACCCAGAGCTTGTTGCACGCTTACTTTGCAGGGCTCATGCAGAGCAAAGATGACTTTGGAAGAGGCTGAGGGACTGGTCTAAGTCCCTTTGTGCTTATGTTGTAATTTTCAAAGAAGGAGGTGAGGAACTAGCTTTGGAGCTGATTCCAAGTGTGTCTTTGAGACAGAAACAAGGAGCACTTGAGCTGCCTTCCAGCAGGAACAGTGCACAGTGGTGACCATATCCTTATAGTGCCCGTAAATGGGGTCTATACTTGCGTCAATGAATCATAGAATAGTTTGTGTTGGACCCATTCCAACAGCTCCATATCCTTCTTATGTTGAGGATTCCAGAACTGGACACAGTACTCTAGATGAGGTCTCACAAGAGAGGAATAAAGGGGCAAAATCACTTCTCTCAACCTGTTGGCCACGCTTCTTTTGAAGACCACGATATGGTTGGCCTTCTGGGCTGCGAGCACACATTGCTGGCTCATGTTGAGCTTCTCATCGATCAGCACCTCCAAGTCCTTCTCTGCAGGGCAGCTCTCAATCACGTCATCCCCCATTGTGTACTGAAAACAGGGCCACTTGGCGCTGTTGAACCTCATGAGGTTCTCAGAGGCCCACTTCTCTATCCTGTCCAGGTCGGCTGGAATTAATGAAATCCAGAGATATTCTCTCTGCCTGTCTAAAAGGTATTCAGCCTTTCAGAGAGATGAGTATCACCCAGTAGAGACAGATTGCTTCTAGCTTTCAAAGCCTAGTTGGACGTGAGCACTTCTGCAGAAGTCCATAGGATGAATGTATGCCCTGAAGTTCCTAACAAGAATCAGGCAACAAAACAAGTAAACTGTACACTGCCTGTGTTTAAGACAAAAAAGAACCAGGCTGGATTAGTAAGTAAACTTGCTATTAATCAACCTCTGGTGGCGATAGCAAAGTAAAGATAATCCATTTTAAAACTGCCTTTAACCTTCTACCATGACAGGATTATTTTTAAATTCCACAATCTCAACGCTGTTCACTGCTGCCTGTGGCTTATGGGATCCACTTCTGCATACAGGTAAGAGTGTAGCAGTCACCACTGAAACAAACCCATCCTGACTGTGTTCTGACAAAGATTAATGCCTCATATCCCCAGTCCGATTCCTTGTGCCTGGGAGGTAAAACTAGAGACTGCTTCTTCATTAAAGCAGCTATGTGCTGTTTACATGTGATGGTGGGATGGAAACAGGTTGCCCACAGTCCCCGGCCTGCCCCACATACAGTTATAAGGATACAAGATGCACTGCTTCAACACTCAAAGTATCCCACCCTCAGTAGAGGAAGAAGATTTATCTTTTACTTAATTAAGTTCAGAAGGAGGAGAGAGAAAGGAAAAGATTATTCTAGATACCTAAATAGATTTCCTTTGTGCAGGATTACTTAGGTCAAAGTAATTTCTAGCTTGATCTTAGCTATTGAATGCTGTCAGGCAGGAGCAGTAGGTCAATATGAGAGGGGAAAGCCCACAGTCCCCTCTGCTTCCCAAGAGGGTTTCATGATGCCTCTGTTGAAACCATGGTACTTGTGGTACACCTTCATTCAGGCTGCTGGGAATGGTGGGAGGACTGAACACCACTCCTAAGGGTCTCCCAAGTTCCAGATCTTCACTGACTCAGAAATAGCAAGAGGAAAACTCAAATCACTTGATTTGTGGCTGAAAGTGAAGATTTCCTCATTTCACTAATTTTGCTCGTTGCATGGAGTCAATTTATTCTCATTGTGGGATGGTGAAGTGAGCGACCATCAAGGTGAGGGAACACACAACAGAAGAATTTGCTGGAGGTGTCTGGAGGCATGCAGATCAGGGACAAAATGGAAGCTGAAAAGCCTGGATATTCTCCCTTCCACCTTGCAAGAAAATGGAATTAGTACTTGGGAGCTTTCTTTTACCACACATGTGATACCACTGTCTGCTCACTACCTCATGCATACAGTGTGCAGGAGAGTGTGAGATCCACTTGGCTTGAAAAGCCTGGTTTGCATGCTTGGTGGCAGGCAGCGGCCAACTCCTGAGACTGGAAAACTTGGTGCTTTCATTTTTTCTTCTTACAGCTGTACTGGTATTTAGCACAGTGGACCCAAATCTCTTCTCATATGCCAAAGAAAGTTGCTGGGAGAGAGGGGCAGAGCTTGAAGATACTCAGGGCTGTAGAGACTATGTTCTCTACAAACCCATTAAAAGCAAATCTGCAACTCAAGACCTACTGTCACTCCTCCAGTCCCAGAGAGACACATGCAAGGAAAACCTGCTTTTTGTTCTGAGCTGTGCTGCTCATTTAAGATGCAGGCACTGCAGGGTGGAGACTTTACCTTTTGCCCAGCTTGCAGGCAGCTGGGATCTCAGTCATGCTGTACTTGTTGTGTTCTCCTGTGGGGCGAGAACCACCAGCCAGCAAAACAGTCAATGCAGTTAAGTCCTCGGTTGATCCAAACAGGTCAGCCTGTCTCAGGGCATGTGGCCAAAAAAGGAATGTATGCCTCACAAATTTGGTTTGACAATCCTTTCTGCAGGGTGGTGCAGCTGGGTGGGAGGACAGCAGCACCTTCTAAAGATGTGGCAGTATCCATGTTGCTGTGGTGCTCAAAATCCTACAGCTGGACATTTCAGTCATACTGACAGATTAGACATTGCTCAGGGGCATGGATATTCACTTCTAAGGTTTCCTATGGACTTTCTGCTGCTTGAAATATCCTTCCATGACTTCCCTCCAAAGATGTACCATAGCATCTGTCATATTGATTCTGCTTATGAATTCACAACCAGTATTTTTAGCTGTGTTTTGTTTTCTCTAACACAGTTTCCCATGTGAGCACTGAAGTTAGGCTAACATGCAGCGCTTGAGAAAATCTCACCACGCTAGCTTTGGCTCTTTCTACAATAATATATGTGTCAAATTTTAGAAACCCTCAGCTAATTTTTCAGCTAGTAATGTGCTTGCTGTTTTCATGTTTAATTATGTTTGTGGCACCAATGTCTTTTAAAGTAGTACTGTTGTAGCCATGAGATTTAAGGCAGAGTCTTCTGTGCAACCAGCTGGTGCGAATGGCAAAAAAAGATGAGCTTTTAGGTACAAAAAGCATCAATTTGACTTTGCTTTTAAAAGCCCCTTCCTATATCATGTTTTCTTCAGACTTTAATTACTTTTCCTCAGAGCAATGTTAGATCACTAACTATCATTTTACTGGGAATCCTTTTTGAATACCCAGAATCTGAATATCATCAAGCAATTACAAATTACAGCTGAGGAAACTGAGGCACAGAAAGAGCAGGTGATCTGCCTGTGTGAGTGGCCGAGTCAGTCATATAATCCGACAGCAGTTATCTTGTGTGCTGGGTTTTAACCATTGAACCATTTAACCACTGATTCATAGAATCACCAGGTTGGAAAAGACCCTACCGGATCATCGAGTCCAACCATTCCACCACTGTCTCCTTCCAACAGGATGTTTGCTGGCTTCAGATTAGTCCTTCTCTAAAAAGCTTCTGAGTTTTGCTGTGGGCTAAAATACTTGGCTTGTATCACAAACAAAGTTAGCGTGATGTGCCCTGATCCAGTCCGGCTAAGGAGTTGTGATTTGCTGGGAGTCCTACCAGGTACATTTGCAATGGAATTGCAGAGGGTTGTGTTTCCCCCTGAGCAGCAAGCTGTAGAGTAGTGCTCTATTTAGAGTGAAGAAAGAAACTCTTTAAGAAGTTAGAGCTGGATGAGGAATCAATCCCTACTCATGTTTCTACTCTGATGGTAAATGTAGGCAAAAACATCTTTTTGTTTCTGGGAATGTTTCTGTGCTGCTGGTGGAGGATAGGTAGGGTCTGGGCGACAGCAGTGCTGATAGTTCTCAGCTGATCTCTCTTAGAAGTGATTGCTCCAGCTGGCTGGAATAAGCCAGGTGCTATCCTTTAAGCTGATGGGTAACGCTCCGGTTACAAATGAGGAAGGGAGTCAGCCTGTAGAGAGCTGCTCTTTACTGAGATGGGAGCTTTTTATCAAGTTCTGTGGTGTTATCGCAGTTGGATCCTTATCCCTTCAAATTTCCCCAAAATTGCAGACTTTGGTAGGTTTCTGCTTTTTTTAGTCTCTTTCTTCACCTTCTTCTTTCTGCACAAAGTGCTTTTCTCCCTGGATGTGTGCTGAGCTGCAGGAGTTTTTTTCTAGCAGCAGAGTGCTCCAAGGCACCTTTGGGTTGAGCAGCTCCAGTTTTCACCAGGCAGTGGAGAGGTTTCCAGCCTCCCACTGCAGAGCCTGGCATATGCCGTGTCACACTCGGCTGCCCTGTAACCCCGGCTGCCACTGTCTGAAATGGCAAATGCCTCTCGGGCACGAGCTGTGGGCAGAGCAGTGAAGATAGGACTGCTGCCCCTTAACAGGCTGCTTGGCTGCCCTGGGGCAACTGCTTTTCATTCAGGTGGGCACAGAAAAGTTACTCTGAGAATCAAGCTGGGGTCCTTATGGATATATCTAGATGGATGTATTCCTTTCACAGTGCAGCTACCGTGTCCAGTCCAGGTGGTGTCAGATGTTAGTGTTCTGAAACCAGAATTAGCTCACACTGTCCCAAGGAGAGCTCGGTCCATGATATTTTAGATTCTAGCAGATGTTGCACGTAATATCACTCTCACAAAGGGAAGCAGAGATGCAGAGCGAGACCTACCAGCCAGCTAATAAAAGGCCTAACGAAGAACAAAAAAAGCTGCCAGTCACTGCATAGATATGTTGCCCCCAGGAAATTAAAAATTCGAAAGCCACGGCACATGCAATAAACAGCTTCTTTGTGTCCGTGTAAAAGCACTGGAATCTCTGGAATATTAAGAAACGACAAAGGCGTTTTTCTGGTCCTCCCCCCATTCCTTCAGCTGCTTGCAAGCGGTTGTGAAAAAGATGCTATCGCTCAGCCTGGGCCGTCGTACAACTTTATTTACCGAGAACCCCAGCTGAGCACAAGCCCTGGCAGGGAGGAGCGCACCTGCAGGGCGAGAGGCGCCAGGTGGAGGCGGCGAGGAGGATGCGGAGCACCAAGAGCGGCTTTTCTCTCCCCTTCCTCTGCGCCTATTTGTTCGACATCAGCCGGCGCTGCGGGACCCGCAGGAGCCCCGGTAGGGCGAGAGGGCGGTGCGGGGCAGCCCGCTGTCTCAGCAGAGCCCACCAGGGGCACAGGGAGCAGCCGGGGGTGTTCTTTTCCCCTTCCCCCCCCCCCCCCCCTCCTCTCCCCGCACCTGCGCGGCGGGGCGGGCGGGGCCGGGAGCGCCGCCGCACGCACCGCCCGCTAATAAAGCGGCGGGGAGCCCGCTTCGGCTCCGCTCCCGCCGGCCCCCCCGGGCCCCCAGAGCCTGTGTCGCTGCCCCGGGGGGCGGCAGCAGGAGGAGCAGCTCTGCCGCGATGCCGGGCTGGAGGAAGAGCCTCGCCTTGTGCCTGCAGCGGATGCAGGAGGATGGTGAGCGCGGCCGCGGGGGGAAGGATGCTCGGATCTCTCCTCCGCCTCGCTTCTCCCTTGTCCCTGGGGCGGGGGCGGCCCTTTGGGATGAGGACGCTCCTCTGCTGGCCCGGAGCGCCGCGAACGAAGGGGCTGCGGGGGGGGGGGAGATGCTTTTCGGGCCGGTAAACTTTGCTGCGGCGCCTGCTCTTCCATCCCCGGGCTCGCTTGGTACCTGCTTTTTGGTACCAAGAGGCGAGAGGGGGCTACGCGGTCCTTTCGGCTTTTTTAGAGGGGCTTGCAGCATCCGAGCTCGAACTTTTTAAAGCTCCTGGTGCTGTTGTTTTCAACCGGCAATTCTTCTTAGTGCCCAGCTCCAGCTGGGAGCTATAAAGAGCTCGCGAATTGCACAGAGAAGGTGTCTTCGTAGTCCGATCCCTGTTGTGCCTCTTGCTGTTGCTCGCAGGGACGGTGAATTATTTTGTTTACGTGCTCGAGAGTGTGATGTTAAATAAATGCTGGACCTGCAGCTCATAAAAGTTGGGAGAAGACATCCACAAGGTGGCACAGCGCGAGAGAGGTTTAAACCTTGCACTTTGGCTCCTGGGTTTATAGATGAACAGGGGCGAGAGTGGTGGGGAAAGTTTATGCCTCAGAAATGAAGCGCAGTTCTTATGTGCTCCTGTAAGACTTGGGTGGAGGAGCTGATCTGGGATAGGCAAAAGCGAGACGGAACGTGTGGCCCCACGCATTCAGTTGCTTTGGTGCAGGTGGTTAACAGCAGTGTTTTCTTTGCGCCCCTTCCCCCGACTGCTTCTTTATATTGTGAGCTGTTAAAGTCTGTTTACCAAACCCCTGAAGCAGCACTGCCCTGTCATTTGGCGTGAGTATTGCAAATCAGCAGGGGATTCTTTGGTCCTCCTAGTTAATAAGCGTAGAGAGAAATTGTGCTGTTAGATACCCCCTGTAAGATACCTAGACAGATTTGTTAAGCTGCTGAGTCTTTCTGGTGCTGCGTCCTTGCTCCCATTGCTTTGGTAGAACACCTTCTATTTCTGATGTTTGACCCCTCCGGGACTATAGCTTTTTACTCAGACTCCAGCCACCTGAGACAGAGCTATTAAAAATCTTGTCCTGTAGAAGAATCAATCTCCTGTTTGACACACTGAGACTTGTTGGTGTGACTTCAGCCCTATTGTGGTGCAGTGCTTTGTAACGCTGCCCTGCTGCAGCTGACAGGGATGCTCTTGCACTGCTGGACCAGCGATGGCATTAGGGGCCTTAAAACATTTATAGCAGCGAGCTCTCGATGTACAGCTGTCCTGGCTTACTATGTTTGCCAGGTTATTTTCTCTATGACTTCATATGCATGTACTGGCTCTTGTTTTTGGGGTCTATATAATGCCTTTCTTCCTCCTCTTCCCTCCTTCTGACTTCAGTCCCAGCACTGCAGTGAGTCTGTCAGGCGTGCATCTCTTCAAATATGCTGAGCACTTTCTGTAGTGACGCTGAGTTTATTTACATGGGTGCTCATGAGTAGTTGGTCTTTTGAAGTTAACATTTAGTTAACCACAGAATGGTTTATCTGGAGGAATAAATCTTGCAGGCTCAAGCTGATGTGTTTTGTAGAGGAGACAGATGCCTGCTAAAGAATGTGCTAAGTTTGTAGGAAACTTCTTTCGCCTTTCCCTAAGGCGACCAGTTAGATGGTTGTATTACAGCATGCAACTCTGCAGGGGTAGCAGAGAAGGTATTTGGTAATGTTTTTGTAGTACTGCAGTGTTAACAGGCATGGTGGGGGCTTTAACTGGATGCTGGAGAAGGCTTTGTGTCTGTCACATGTGATGCTGCCAGGAAATCTCTACAGGGCTCAGGTCGGATTTCAGTTTGCAAAACAGCCTCCAACCAGTCCATGAAGAAATACTGACTTCTGTTTTTCCTTATGGCTGCCTTGTTGGCCTCTCCATGGGCATGCAGATGTAGTTTTTGTTTTAAATATCCGAGCTTGGAGCTTCTCCAGACATGAATTCTCTGGCCCATCAGTGTGCTAACTTTTTCTGAGGGCTGTGGTACTTGAGGTTCCAAAGGAAATGTCTTGGCGCTCGGAAGCAACACATTTGTCATTAGAAGAGTGGTGTATTTTGGTTACTGAATGTTAATGTGATGAGCATCTCTTGCAATTTGCAGCTATTCAGTGCTGGGCTGGAAGCTTCATTAATCACAATTGGTATTCAAAAGGTCAGCCTGGTAAGTCACATAGGGAAATGCAAGATAGATGTGAACTGTGCTGAAGCATGATTGCTATTTCAAAACGCCACCCACAGTGGTGTTTATGCCTGTTTGCCTTAAAAATTTCTGTCCTTTGAGAGCTGGGGGTGACTCCTGACCAGTGTGCAGAAATGCTTCATACTGTGATGTGCGTTTATATCACACCACCAGAGGGTTGTACATTGGCTATGCTATTCCTTATTCTCTTTCTTGCAGGGAAAAGAATTTATGTTAATGGCTTGGAAATTCTTGGTGGAAAATGTGTTCCCTCCAACCTGTGTTGGTAACAGGCTGTTACTCCCAAGTCAGGGGGTTGATTTGCTTCTCTCTGTGCAACTATGGGGTTGTCTTGGACCTGGGAGCAGAGGTTGGAGCATACAGCCAGGCAGTTCTGTCCATAGCTGTGAATGCAGAGCTGTATGAATAGACCTCTTGATGATTTATCTCCTTGGCAGCAGGTCCACGCTTGGGGCAGTGGAGAGAACTAGATGGCCGTGCAAGACCCTCTCCCATCCCCATTTCCCCCCTTGTGCCTCTGTCCTTTATGCAAAGACTACAGCTTTTGAATTGTATTGTTGCTGCTGCCAGGCTTTCAGTAGCATGAGAAGCAAAGGCTAATTTTTGCATTGGGAGCATGAATGTATGTGGGCAGGTGGGAAAGTCTCTGGGGATTTTGGCATATCTGAGTGGATGTGGAAACTGGATGCCTAGAATGGATGAACTGTATCTGCAGACAGAGCAGTGGAAATGCTTTTATCCTAACTGATGAAAATAAGTGTTATCTAGACGCATATGACTTGTATAACATGGGTCATGGTAGTGGGCAGACATCTTCTGCTGAATCTGAGAATGTTTTTGTGCTTCTTTTGGGAGGAAATACAGGATTTGAGTGTAAATATAGGTTGTTGATACAATTCCCCCTTCCTTCCCCAGATGGTTTTCCTTCAATAAAACTAGAAAATTTGACTCTCACCTTAACACTCCAATATGATGCCTCATTTAAAAAAAACCCAGCAAACCCCAAAATTTAAAGACTGATGTAATAGGATTATAAAATGTGAGGAAAGTTACCCACCTCTTGCATGAATCATGGAGCAGCTGGAAGGAAGGAGGGGGAAAGGGGCACCTTAGACCTGCTCCAAGAAGAGACAATATTGCAGGATTGCATTGCTGCCGTTTGCTTCCTTCCTTGTATATGGCTCCATGCTGGTTACCTTGGAAACAGCTGTAAGAGCATATAGGGGCATTTTGCTGCCATGCAGCCACGGGCAGAGGTGTCCCATGGTGCGTGGGGAAAGCGAGATCCTTTGTGGTGCAAGTCGATTTATCGGGTGAGGGCAACAGAGTGAAATCCCTCTGCAGTATCTCCTTTTCTCACCTGCCTTATCTTACTGCAGGTGCAATTTGGTAGGAGTTAAACCCTGGGGAGAATTTAGCAAGGGGCTGTATTTTCCTGGGTTTGGCAGAGCTATTTAAATTTTTATCAAGGCGAAGGTAAAAATATCACAGCAGACTCTTCAGAGGGGTTTATAACAGCTGGGCTATAAACATCAGCTTTTTATTCTGTCCTCAGAACAGTGCATGGGGATATTTTGCTCCATAGCTGTGAAACTATGATTATGACTGGAAGCAGGATTGTTCTTTATTTAATCATGTGCATCAAGAAGAAACATCTCAATAAGATGGAAGTATGCTGGTCTTCCTTGATTAGCAGAAAATTAGATCTTTCATTGAGTTCCATGTTGTTTGCGTTAATGCATGTGATGTGTAGAATAACTAAAATAGAGTAACTGTAAAAAAAAATTGAATTATCTTTTGTTAACTTACCCATAAACATTCTGATTTTGCAAACTGTGGTGTGCATGACTTGAAATCAGTTGAACTATTCTGCTGCTTAACATTGTTTGCTCCTGTGCTTGCCACATCAGAAATAATCCAGTCATTCAGAACGGAGGGTTTGTATTAATCAAGTTGTTTTAGAACCATCCTTCAGTGCTGGGTTGAGTCTGTTCAGTTTTAGTATGTTACTTTACAGCATCCTTTTGTCCAAACCTACAATAATATGATCTATTGTACTGGCACTTGTTTTCAGTAAAGAAATTCAACTGGATAGCTGTCACGTAAATAGTGTGCAGTTGAACTGCTCTGTGGTTGAAGGGCTGTAATGTCTGTCTGCTGAATGCAACATATTAATAAATTCCTGCATGTGATGCTCTTACTTTTTGGTGCATCCAGGCTTTGTTGGAGATGAGGACTTGCACACGAGTGCTCAGGAATTTATGAGCTGCTCTCTGTTGGTAATACTCAGCCCACTGGTTTTAAACAAAATGAAAAAATAGAGGTTCTGACCCTCCAGTGAATTGTGGTGGGGAATCAGGGTTGCTTGAAGGCTGCGGTGGTAATGTATGAGGGATAATGTTAATTCATCAAAATTATGGGACAGCCAGAGCAAATCCTTCTAGACTTTGATGGGGTCTTTTTTTGTTCATTAATATGTTGATGTGGATTTGGCAGCCATCAAGTGAGGAGTAATAGCTGCACCCAGGTGCTGTGCTTGCCGGCTCCCCTCCTCACTGGCTGTCAACGCAGTCACGCTGTGCTCAGTTTGGGCTGCCGCTTTTGATCCTGTACTTCAGCAATTGTAAAATTCAGCTCTGATTGAGAAGCCCTGCACAACGTAGGGATAAGGCCAGAAGGGTTTTACAGAATGACTCTAAAGCCTTGTTGGAATTTGATTAAAGACAGAAATGGATCATTCACAGAATTCAGCTGTAGGAAACCATATGGATATCATGCAGTTCTGCTCTTTCTCACTTAAGCTGTTGCACTCTGTAGGGCTTCTTGTAAAGGAGTTTTTATCAGCAGTTTTGGGCGATGATGCTCAGTGCTGAGCCAATGCATCAGCTGCAGTGGTTTGGCACACTCTCCTTTTAGAGATGCCAAGGCTGGAAAGCATGTGGGGAACCTTTCAGGAAACTGAAGACCTTGATGGAAACCATGAATTATGGGAGCCAGCCGAACTTCAGACTGAGAAGAATTGCCAGTTCTACCTGGATTGAGGCCATGCTTATCATCCTCCAAACCTGTTGGTGTTGCCATGGGCTCATGTCAAGTGTAGTGGAAAAGAACGTGGGCAATTCCCAGGAAGCAGACATGATAGTCGAAACTGCTCCAGTCTTGAGGTGTGATTGCAGCTGCTGACCCAGATGTTGCACTGAGATGAAGATTGCTCAGGTTAAACTGAGGCGTATGGCAAGACTGAGGTGGATGATTTGCTTCCCTTCTTTTATTTGCCATTAGGATTGTAGATGCAAGTGCAAGGGAGCTGCTTGTATATACCCATGTCCAGACCCTTGCTGACTGGACAGCCAAAGGAGGACTCTCCACCAGGGCACGTGCTCTATGCCAGGTCATCTTTCTGCAGTTAAAACTCTGTAGACTTTCCTATGGGTGTTTGGTTCTAGAATAAAAATTACTATTTTGCTAACTACTTGACTTTGCTATAGTAGAATAAAATAACTTATTTTTAAACAGAAGTGAATTTACAGAGGTGTAACTACAGTAGAATAATTATCAGGGTATAGCTCTGTTCAAGTTATCCCCTTATAGCTGAGCCGTAAGACAGTGAATTGAGCATTTTTGGAGCTCTGCATGATGTAAATGGAGCAATCTTTTAAAAGCCAGGACTAGCCCTTGAAGCTTAGAGTGATGATCTGTGCCTGAAATGCTTCTGTAATATCTAGAGTGAGCTGAAAATTTGTGTCTTTTCCCAGTGGAGCCATGTGTTTTCTGCTCCAGCAAATAATGGTAATGACCCTGTGTGTATGGGCACTGCTCCTGCATGCATGTCTTAGCCCAAATGCAGATGTGTAAATGTCTGTTTGTGTTCCTGAATCCAGTGGGTTGACACTGGTGTAATTGCATTGGAGCATGGACAGCATTTGATCTGGAAAGTAGATCCCATGCTGACTGCCTCTGTCGGAAGTGGTAGATTCTCTTCTGCAGTGCTTGGCCTGGATGAATTGTCCACTGGGAGAAAACATCTCCTTCCACTGAGTGAAAATGTAGTGAAGCTTTCCACTGAAAATTCAAGTAGGATTATTTTTCTCAGCCCCCTTGTCTTGTCAAGAGAACGAGTTGCCTTTTTTCCCTCCCATTTTTCCCCTCCTCTCTTTGTCTTTGGAAGATAAAGGAATTCAAATAAGATAACAAACCCAAATAAATTCTGCAATTATGGTGATTTCCCTGTTACTGACTTTCCTCCTCATTAATGTTAGATGAACTTGGCATCTAGTAATTACTGGCTTTTGGTTTTGAGCCAGAACTGTTTTCTGGCCCTGGCAAAACTTGCTGATTCCACTGATAGCATTGGGAGAGATGCTTTCCACTGGGAAATTAGTTCAAGAGAGCATATTTTCCTCTGACAGCTTCAGGTATTTTGCATCAAGACGACTCTGCGTATAACAAGGAGGTTACCATGTGCTGTTTGAGATCAAGGAAATGCTATGCATTAAGATGTGGTTAGATCCATGTTTTATCTATGTATCTAAGTAGAGGTGTCAGTGACCCTGCCAGCTAACTGCCGCATCTTGATGAGCAGAAACCTCTTGCTGAGACTGCAAAATAAATCCAATTCTACACTCTTCAAATTGTTTTAAGTAATGCTTTTTGGCTTATGAACTTTATTTACACTGTGAACAAGGCATTGCAGAGCTTTTGTTATAGCAGATCTGTTAACCTTGGCTGCTTTCTTGCCAGAATTAGGGGCTATTGCAAGTTTGGTCTATAGGTATTGTCACCTTTCCTTGTATGTGTAATGCTGTTAGTCTTCTTGGTGGCAGTTCATTCATCTATGTGGAGAAATAAAGGTCCTGGCTCACATTTGAGTATTGCCTCATAGAATCCAAGATGGGAGCTGCTACTAGGGGCAAGAATTACATCAAGCTTGCAAGATCTCACTTGAGTCCTACAGGATGCAGTTCAGGTTGGCCTCTGGATTTTTCTTCTGTCTTCTATTTAAAAAAACCCAAACTAATAAAATCTTTTCTCTCTTCTCAGGGCAAAGTTTAGTTGACTCTGCAGTGCGTGGGCGCAGAGGTCCCCTCTCTTAGCTTTGGTCCCAGTTTGACAAGAGCAGGCACCACAGAAGCAGCGTTTAGACTGGTGGAGGGTTTGGCAAAGCTTGTCTTCATTTGCATCCCCTCGCAGCAGAAGCCTGGAAGCTTTAGCAACAAATGAGATGCAAAGAAACAAGGAGAAAAATAAGAGAAAAAGGCAAACTGTCAGGCAGTGTGACAGTTTTAAAGAAATAAGTGATGCTAAGTTGCCTTTTTTTTTTCTTCACTTGGTGCTTTCCTGATGCAGATCCAGTCCTTTCTGTGTTTTCCAGAAAATGATGTTTCCAGGAGTGAGGCTCCCCTGTTAAAAACAGCTTGCCCAAATTCTTTGCTTTTGGCTACTGAGAACCTGGGGAAATTCCCTGGGGCTGTCACAATGGGACAAATTTAGCAAAGTGCTGAGAAGGAGGAGTTAGAAAATACTTGCAGCAGCTTGTCTCAGGGCTATGTGTTAATTTTGAACAAAGGGCCCTATTGGGAATGAATATTTTGTTTCTAAATTAAATGTTCTTTTGCTTACTTTCATCTCAAAATAGGAGGTAGTCAATCTCCTTATTGTATAAGCAGTCACTAACATACCTCACAAACATCTCTTCTGTGATGGGAGGCTAAATAGATCTGTGGGTGGCAGGGAGCAGTGCTGTGTCTCAGTCTCCATCCTCCTTGGGAGCATCACCTCTCTACCCTTCTTCCATCTCTGGTTTTCCACTTCCAGCTAGGGATATGTGTGGTCTCTTTGGCTGTAAATCTTCAGTGACAGTAAAAACCTTCTGTGGGCAGGATTCTGTGAGGTCTTGTTCCTGTAGGGTACGTGCCTTTGGGTCTCAGAAGAGGAACTATCATGACTGTGCTTGGACACTGCTCCTCAGCACTGCTATGTGGTTGACCTGCCCACCTTATATGTAGGATTTGAATATAATCAACAGCTCTTTGCCTTTTCTGTACCTCAGTATCCAGAGATGATGTGGCCTTGTGGATACTGCCAGTGCTCTCATCTGCCTACTTGTTCCTGTTGATGGCTGAGGTCCTTTAAACTGCATGAATATTTTTTTCCCCCTTGAATAAGGAAGTCTTTCTAGGGAAGAAATTTGGAGGACACAGATTCCTCCCTCAATAAGAGGAAATAAACGAATCCTAAAGCTAATGTCCAGTTCCTGGACAAGTGAGTCAATGACCAGCGTCAGAGCTGTTGGCAGCTCTGGAGGAGATGAGAGACTAGTTGCTTTAACTGGAGAGTGAATGAGGATGAAAAATCTCTTGGTGTTGTTGCCTTTTATTTTTTTTTTTTAATTAGGCTTGCAAATGCTTTTTGAATCACTAGCCTTTAATTTAAAAAAGAAGCCACAAGTTGTGCAAGTCCCTTCTCAGTGGGTTGGAAGTTAACTGAATAACGTGTTTGGGCTTTGTTGCCTTGTGGGCTGGAGGCTGGTGTGCTGCCTCTAGATTGTTCTAAATGAAAGTAAAGTTCAGGCATGCTGCAGATCCCATGACATGTGTTTAGATGAGATGCTGATGCTGTAAGCATGCTCCAATTTACTGGTATTTTGCTGCTCCAGCATGCTTCATGGGCTTTGTGTCCTTTCCATCCCACCCAAACACCTCATGCCATAGTACCTGCTTGCATTAAATACCTACTGTGTTCCCCAACAGATCAAGTTGTCCAGTGGTAATTACAGCAATTCCAGTGTGGCTGGCACTTATTAATTAGTTGGTTAGTATTAAGCATTGAGCCACAGGCCTTTTGGTCGGGTGCCTAGTTCTGCTCCTGACCAAGTGTAGGGCTTTGAACAAAACAAAAATTATAACTTGGTTTCTCAGTGTGGTGGGGAATTTTTCTGTCAATTGAAATTAATGGGACTGAGGAGTTCTGTGCCACTTGGAAAACTAGTCTGCAAACCTTTGTATGCCTCAGTCTTCACATCTGCAGAATGCAAGTACTGACTACATTTTAAAAGGTTTTGATGCTCTTGGATCAAGACAGATCTAAAGCTGCAGTTACTGAGGGTAACTTCATGGCTGTCTCTCTCTACTTAACATCTTCAAACTCAGAATTATGCTAACTAGGCCAAATATTTTGAAAAAATAACCAAAATGTGGCAGAAAATTTCTGGCACAGAGTTGCCAATCCATTGCAGCACACAACTGATCAGAACAAGAAGTTTGGTTTTAAGTGGGTAAAAATTTCTCTCCACAGTAATGATCTGTGTTGTAAGTTACCAGCCATCTAATCTAGTTTCCATCCCTTACATCGAGTGATAATCCTCCAGCAAATTAGGCGCTGTTAGCAGCGTTTCTGTCAGTTCAGGTCTGGCTGAACATCTAGGCAACCTGCCTTTGAGGAATTTCAAAATTCACCCTAGGCAGTCATGCTGCTTCCTCAGCCTTTGGAGACTGTATTTCAAATGCAACGCAAAGCAGAGCTGTCTGTCTTGCTTGTTTAATTGTATTTATTCTGCTTTTCCTCCCCTACCACCTGCCAAGGGTGTTTGGCCATGTATAGATATGGCTCCTGGGTTGTTTTTTTCGGAATAGCCATTGTAATTGGCTCTTTGGAATATCTTGTCCTACTTAATTGTAATTCCTTCACTGTTGTTGTGCGTATGCAGGGGCTTTTTAGCAAGTGAGCTGGGGATTGGAAAGCAAAGAATTTGCAGAGCAGACTGTGATGCTTGGTTTCTTTAGGGCTTGCTGTAGGGTGAGGTTTGCTGGCTGTAACGTGTCCTGGCCTGGCGATGGGCTGTGCAGCAGCCGTGTGCCTCCAGCTCGCAGAGCCAGGCTTGCTCCGTGACGAGCCCCATGCTGCTCCGGCAGCTGCCACTACCCCTGCGCTTTGGGGCTGCCCTCTTGCCAAGGGTCACGCAGTGCCCAGGAGTAATTCAGTGACAGGCAACACTGCAATGAATGTCATCCAGCTTCTGCCTCTGAATAATTAAGAGGGAGCCTGGATTTTTGCCAGCGAGCGCCATCCTCTGCCACCCATCTGCTTCCCTGACTGTTGCTCGAAGCAGCTGCTCTCTGGGGTCTTCCTGCAGGCCAAGAGGGCACCGATTCCTGACCACCCTTCATTGCCTTGCCACTGACTTGTCTAGTGAGCTTGAAGTCCTCCAGGTGCTGTTTGTCTGTGCATCTCTTCTCTCTTGCAAAATCATACCATAATGTTTAATTGCCAGCTGCAGCATTGGTGCTTGGTTTCATTGCGGTGGTGAAGAGCATGGAGGTGAGAGTGAGGGGTGGGAACTGGTGGAGTGTGGAGCAAGGGGGCTGGTTTCACAGTTATCTCCATCTGCAGCTATGAGTTTCATATGAAACCCAACTCTTAGGCAGCTGGCTATAGGCTGGAGGTGCTGTTCAGTGTTGTTTGTGGAAATCAGAGTGGGATTAAACTGCATGAGATCCCCTGTGCTCTTGGCATGATGGGCATGTGGTCAAAGCCCCTGTGTGGAAGTGGGGGATCCTTTCAGTAGGATGTAAGGGAAAATCCCTGATAAAGCAGCCCTTGCATTATAGGGGCAGGTAATGATGGCCAACTGTGCAGTCTTTTAAAACAGTTGAGGAATTCAATCATTACTAGCTGTGCCCGTGTACAGTGGGATAGTCCAGTGTTTGACCTGTTGAACCTCAACACCAAGCAAGTGAAAGCCATGAAATTGCCTACAAGATGTGATACCCCCCAGCTTTGCAAACTTGTCTCTGGACACTGTGCCCCAGTGCAAACCCTACTTCTTTCCCCACTCAGTTTTCCTCTTTTTTCTTCTGGAGCCCAGCAGATTTCCTGTGATGAACCACTGCTCTGAGCTGGTGTGACAGCTGATGTGCGTCCTGTTTCCCATCTACCTGTCACCTTCTCAGTCTGACAGGCTGGTTGGCCCCTAGCAAGCTATTAAACAGTTTTGATGCACTAAGTTAGTCAGGCTTATGGGTTGGAGGTGAAATATTTGCTATCATAAAACACAAATACTTTGATCTGTGCTGTGAGAGGAGAATTGCCGATAGCCTTTTGGGGAACCTTATGTGAGTAAATGAGCAGAACTTTGAAGAGGTTTTTATTTTTGGGGTTTTTTTTTGAGATATTTAGCTTTATTTTTCATGCGTAGAAACTTGAAGTAGAGTTGAGGATAACAATTTGTGTGTGGGTAGGGACAGTAGGAAAACTCATTTATGCAACCAAGTAGGCAAGAGAATGGAGGTCGCTTGCTGGACTGCCATGGATGGATGAGTTTATTAGACAGTGCTTTAATCTTCTAATGTATGATATTCCCATTCCACTGTGTGAAAAGACAGGTGCAGATCTGCCCAGCATCCCCTAATATGCCTTTGTGGAAAAGTGTCCTCTTCCCAGGAGTTGGTTGCTTCCAAACAAGAGAAAAGGTCCATCTTCATGGCCGACTGGGTTATCTGCCATTGGAAGGGACCTCTGGGGTCTATTTTCCCTGTAAGTAAGATGTTAAAATACCAATGATCCAGGATAATGCTGTTTCAGGAGCTCATTGATTTTTAGTGGAGGGAAGTGAGTTAAAATGATGAGTCGCTGACCTATTTGAAAATGAACAACCTCCTCGGTGTCCTTAGGAGCTGGTAATAGATCATCCTGGACAACAGCTGGTAAAAGGGAATTAAAAGGTCCCCTCATGCCTGCTGTTGTTCTAGATTGGATGTGACTGCTGCTGCACTCATGATTATGTTTATGGGTGAAGAAACAGCACACTATATATAAAAAGCCAACAATTTCTTTTCAGTGTAATTGAAAATTGCAAGAGTCTAATCCTCATTAGTCCAACTATCACTTTTACAGAAAAAGAAAGCATAATAATGCAGTTAAAATTGTTATTAATGCATGTTACTCACCACAGGGGATATGATGTTCGTATTGATGTGTTTCTCTTTCCCCGATTTGGATTTTGCTTGGGGTAATTTTTGTTTGCAAAGACACTTTCACACCTTTCTTCATCAGTCTGCAGCTCCAGGTTATGTTGCAGCTTGTGTATGCTGGAAGCTGTTTGTTCTCTTTATCCCTTCAAGCAGTTTAGTCTGGCCCTGGGTGTGTATTTCTCTAACCAATCATGGGGAAGTTGTTTATACCTGTGGGTTCTCCAATGTCGACTCTGTCTGTCACCTGTCATCCTGCGCTGGTGTTCCCCCTTGCCACATCCTATGTATCTGCTTGTTGGCTGTTGCAGTGACGTATTTCGAGGCTGCATGGTTACGCTGCTGTAAGCAAAGAAGATGCACTAAAAGGTTATTGACAATAAAGAAAAGAGGCTGATGCTGTTTTGTGCTGGGATGCGAAACTGGGGATATGTGCTCTGTATTAAGGAGTGGTCTCTATTGACCTGCTGGTCTTGGATATTGCATTCTTGCTAAGGGCATATGGCAGTGGTGGATAAAAGGGGGCTGGAGCTGGTCTAAAGTACTGCTCCTATTAGAGAGCCCCTTGTGTGGGCACGTCTGATCTTCTTGGTAAAGTTGTACCTGCCTTCTTCGCTCCTCCCTGCCCGGGCTGTGGACCTATTTGCTTGTGCTAGGTGTTAGGTAGCCACAGGTGATATGGAGAAATGAGTGACTGCAGGTCTGCCCTCCTTGTTAATTTTTAAAATACTCTGGGATCCTTCTTTGAGAGGTGATGAACAAATGTAAAATCTTGATTTCAGAATTGAATGTTGCTGTAATGATTCTTGTAATGTAGATTAACATTGAGCCCATGCTTATTTGATCTCCTGCTTTTTCAAATTTCGGTCCCTGCCTCTTGATCACTTTGATATCTGGTACCTACATGGGGCTTAGGGAAAATAAAGTTCAAGTCTGCTACTGATGTATCTTTTATGGGTTTTATGTCAAGCCATGACTTTGGGAGTTCAGGTAGTGTTGTGTGCAGATGTGATCAATAAAGTTCCTAGTCATGTACTCTGCTGTTAAGACTTAGTTCATTGATTTAAGGAGTTACCAGGAACTAGGGAAATAACATGGTTAATTAAGTTAATTGGATTGTAAGGTCTACAGGGATTGTGCCTTTCTCTCTGCTCTCTGAAGTACTGCTGACGCCTCTGATCACTATAAAATAATGACTTTTTCTTCCCTGACACTGGTACTTTAAACTATTTAGTTGCTTTAAAACTATTTGTGTTTCAAGGCAACTAATTTCTACTTGAACTGTAGAGTTACAGCTTTGTAGCCTTTGGCTTTAGAGGTCTAGGTAGAGATGGAGAGGGAGATTCTTCATGAGACTTGGCTAAATGATCCCAAGGAATCTGGATCCTTGTATTTGTTTGGCAAGATTTCTTGTTAAGGGGTTACCTGTGCTCTTAGCAAAAAGCCTATGGGGCAAGTTCTAGTGTATGGGTGTTTTATATTTTGGCATTGGAGTTAATTTTAGTTACACTTCTCTTGTCATCCAGCAAGGCACATGAAGAAGAAATACATCAAGCTCTAGATAGATCTATTCTGTGGCATCTGTTTTTCAGGGAAATAAGTAAACATGTCTTTCCTGTCTAAAATGGAAATTTATTCTGGCCATATAAAGTGAAATCTTCCACAGAGGTATTCTTCTGGAGCTTGTATTTCTTATAATTTATAGCCCCTCTTCTTTTCCAAGTGAATTGGAGACCTAAACCTCCTATTATGGGTCTGTAATTTATGTTTTCAAAATTTTACTATCGTTATCTTTCAGTGTTTTTATGAAGCTCTGCTGTGGAGGTGTTCAGATAACGTTATATATTAAGTATTGGCCAATTCACTAGCAGCAAAACTGGAATTATAAATAACCAGAAACATTCTTCTTCAGTGTGAGTTCATTCTTATGTTAATTTCTTTAACCTGTTTTGAAGAATTAGGGAGGATGAGCTATGGCAAGATGGACTGGATGAAGCTGTTATGCAGCAGCTGGAAACCTGTGCTTGGGATTACCCATGTAGTGGTTTGTGGTTGCTGTGAACAAGCAGATTGAGGGTGATGCTCCTGGCATCTGCTGAGGGTCTGATAGAAGTCAGCCTTTTCATTTACGACCGATTGAAGGAAAAGAACATGCTCATTGCATTTTTAAGGTGGCACCAAGTTGTTAAAAAAAAATATTGGTGAGGAAAGCATAGACTTGGTGATCTCTTAAAACACCTTCAGGAATATTTGATTCCTGTGACTTTATGGGTAAAGCAAGGAGTAAATTATACTGAGGATGCTCAAGGACTGCACTGGGTTCTTGTATGAATTGAGGCTTCTTGTTTAATCTCTAGCATTCACTTAGAAAAAAGGGGGTGAAGGGAGAAAGCACTTCTGGGCAGCTTGGCAATGCGCTAATCAAGTGAAGAAAGTTCTTGAAACCGCATCTGTGTAGTAATTTATCTTGAAATGATCCTTTAAAGTTAGATGTGAGCTATCTGTGCCCTCTGTATCGTGCTTTCTGGGTGTCTTGTTTACAGTCCTACAGGAACCAAGGAGTCATCTAAATCTGGAAGTTAAATAGGTTGGGTTTTTTGTGGTTATTTCCCCCTCCCCCCAGCCGAAAGGAACTTATCTGCTGCCCTAAATCCAGATGTGGGAGCAGCTTGGCATTTTTCTTATTGTCTTGGCTGTTGTGTTTTTCCTACTGCTGTTTTTCCAAGTGAAATAAATTGTCATAGAAAGCTTCATTATTTCCGTGGTGCTACCTGGGATGGTATAAATGACCCATTGCACCTCTTGCTGTACCATTGTCTTGTTAGGAAAACACTTAATCCTAAATCTTGCTAGCCAGAATTGTGTATAATATTCTGCTGCATGTTGATATGAAGTGGTCTTTTAACATTAATCTCTTTGTGAAGAGCTTGGTTTTCAGGGATTTTTTTTTTTAAATTATCATATAGAAAGCAAAGATTTTTTTTTTTCTTTTTAACTAGGACAGGAAATATTTATTTACAAAAATACCTTCCTGGGAAGAACTACTTGTTTCTTCCCGGGAGGATGCAGTAATTGCTGCATGTGGTTGGTACAAAATCAGAGGTATTGAAGAAATGCCTACCCCAACAGTAACCGAGCTCCATGAGGATAGGTTTTCTCAAGCATTTAAGTATTGCATGACTCGAAGTAGGATTTGATGTTGTGTGGGTTTTCATTTTTCCCCCTACATGTGGATGTGTGTGTTAATCTTGCCAGCAGACACCTGAATTTGCAGAAGCTGGCT
Source organism: Phaenicophaeus curvirostris (assembly GCF_032191515.1). Lineage (NCBI taxonomy): Eukaryota > Metazoa > Chordata > Aves > Cuculiformes > Cuculidae > Phaenicophaeus > Phaenicophaeus curvirostris. The sequence goes on from NC_091402.1 coordinate 15,570,118, forward strand.
GTCACTTGAATGACAGACTGCCTCCTTGCATACTGTGTCTGATGTATGGGCAATCTTACTGTCATTGGTGGCAAATGCATTGGCTGTGCTTTGATTAGATGGAGCTGTGTAAGCAGTGTGGTGTACCCTGCTCTTTGTTGCATTGGCCTCCCTGTGGACAGGAGGAGCTGCAGAGGTTGCTGGGGTGGTCTGCCATCAGTTCATCATCATTTTTGTCTGACTGCTCTTCCCCAGCTCCCTGCAAAGCTGCTATGAGGTGCGTGAACAGATAGAGAAGGCTCACCCTCCTCAGTGTATAAAGCTTCCTAAGTATTTCTGGAAAGGCATCTCAAATTTCTCCCCCAACTCACTCTGAAGTCTTGTTATGCAGGATTGTTCCAGCTGCTGCAACAAACTCCTCTAACTAGCTAGGACAGTGTCTGCTTCATCAGCTTTTCCTAATGTTAGCAAACTCCTCTTTCTTTCCTAATTTCCACTGCTTGAATGTCACAGGCATTCAAATTAGTTTTGAGAGCTTGTGGTTATATGTGGAGCTGAAGCTGGGCAGGGAAAGCAATGTTCCTGGAGGGCAGGGTGAGGGCTTGCCTAGGGCTACTCTGTTTTGTCTTCTCTAGAGAAACATGTGAACCTTCCACTTCTGGAAACCCACTGGAATGAAACAAGGAGTTTTTGACAGAAGTACTTAGGAGCTCTTGCAAGAGCGTTGCCCTTGAACAAAGGGGCACAGAAGTTGACCCTGGTAAAGGGAATGCAACATCGGGTAGGCACATCAATTCTGTGAGCCCTCAACTCTGCTTACCTCTGTCCTGAACACCTACATCAGGGAGCCTTTAGAAGTAGTCACTTTAGTTTATCTATAGGTATAAACTGTCTCAGCCAAAACACCAGAAATCCCTCCAAAAAAGCACAAGAAGAAAGAGAATAGGAAAGCACCTCCATGCACTCTCAAGTGCTGCTTTTCTGCAGTGCATACAGCTTCCAGCAGCACAAATCACTGCATGGCAAGCAAGCAGAACAGGAGCTTGCATGTGAGTACAGAAATAATCTGTGAAACTCAATAAATCCTTGCAAGCAGCTCAGCAACTGCTTGTTTAGATCTCACAATTATGGGTTTGGGTTTTTTTTTGGAGGGAGGGAGGTCTGGGGGAAGGGATTGAAACAAGATTTAAATGCTAAAAATCCTTGAAGTAGTCTTTCCACACTGAGAGTTAAGTTTGCTGCAAACTGGTTATGTCTTGTAGTGAGATTTGGACAGAGAGAGGGGATAAGTGTGAGGCTATTTTGATTTGGTTTGGGAGGTTGAGCAATGCAGTATCTTGTTTCACGTTGAATTTGTCCCTTCTGTGCCCTGGCACCCTCCTTATCTAGCCTTCCAGTGGGTGTTTCAGTCTTCCCTGTCCATACAGTCTCCTTATCTAGCCCACTGCAATAGCATTTGTCATCGCCCTGGTGTGTACCAGAGGTGCCGTTGCTGCACAGCTGTTCCCACCACATGGATGAAGCCTTTGCCTGTCTAGGGTCACTGTGACTTGAGCAATTTGTCAGCCAGATAGTTTCACTGCTCTGCTAGGGTATCTGACAGCACAATGAACTTGAAAGCTTACCTGTCCTCTGCTTTTGACACCCTTGTTACTGAAGTGTCTAATGTGAGTCAGTCCACATTATTCTTATGTTTGTTATGGACCGACTCCGGGGAGTTTTCCCATTTTTATGGCTTCTTGTCTGGTAAAACCTTATGTCTTATCAGTGTCCCAAGTCTCTGAAGGACACTGATCAAAAAGAAGAGGCTACCTAGCTTTCTCCAGAGTTTTAAGGCTTGGAGAAATGAGGCAATAAAAGACAAAGGCTGGGAGGAACATAAGAAGGTACACAACAGTTTAAATATAAACTGCTGGCTTTATCTCATTATGGAAAGATGGTGGGGTACTTTTTAGAAATCTTTGTTACAGCTTGAGGAAGGTTAACTATGTAAAAGTGCTGACTTAGTTATTCTGGCCTCCAAGATGGACTGCTCTTTCCTGCCTCCTTGCCCGAATAAGAACTGTAAAATTCTTAAGCCAATGTTGAGAGTTGTAGTTACAGCTCAGGTCAGAGGCAAGGAGAAAGGAATGTGTGGATTGCTCACCCTCTTCAGTGTGCTACCTGGCCCTGGCATTACTTTGCTGCTCAGGACTGCCTTGACCTTCCTTTCATCTACCCAAGTCATTGTCCTTGCTTCTGACAGTTGAGCATCACTGAACAACCGGTCTGAGCTTGTCTGTTGGACCCTAGTCCTTGCCAACTCTCCAATAAGACTTTCTATCTTTTTTTTCTTTTTTGAGCAAGGTATTGAGGCATCACACACACCAGCATCCTTTCAGCTCACCAGGTGCTCGTTAGCTACAGCACTGGCAGTTTTCATTCACTGTCAGCAACACTTGTTTCTTGGGTTCCTTTTTTTTTTTTCCCCACCAACACTTCATTTTAAGCAGATGGTTGGAGGCTCTCCCTGCTGGCAAGCTCCGAAGGAAGATGCTGTAGGATGAAATTCATTTGCCCAACTTAGCTTGTCTGCCTCCCTGTCTGTCTTGCCTCATTGCAGAGGGGAAATTGTTGGTTTGTCTCCTTTTGCCTCAGTCTGGATACTCAGTGTAACCATGTGAAGCACATCTGCAGGTGCTCCTTCCCCCTTTGGCCGTAAAGGCAAGTTGAGGTCTCTGCAGTGGAGAAACCCACAGTGCAGAGTCCAGCTCTCTCACTAGGTGCGGTTAGTAGTAAGCAATGGGCATAATAAGCAGGACTCAAACTCTCTGGTAAGACTGGGGGTGTTTAATGAGGCAGTGGAAGATAGCTGGAGAGGGTTGATGTCCCTGGTCAGGAGGCTTCTTTGCTGATTTTGAGGCAGGAAGAAATGAAACTGGAGATTCAATAGAAGTGAAATTTGAGTTGTTCTTCAGTGGAGGCTGTGATTACTGATACAGACATGCCAGTCAGTCCATTAAATTCTAAGATCACTTACCAAGTCCTTGGAGACCTTGCTTTAAAAGCAGAAGGCTTGTGAAGGTGACTAAGAGGAGGAAGAAATAAATAAAGGAAAGATTTGATGTCCCAAGTTGGAGTGGCGTCTTGGCTGCCTGGCAGATTACGTCTTCTGTTGGCCTGCCCTAAAGATCAACCACTTGGTGTAAATCCCCACCCTGCTGCCTCCTAAAGCTCTTAATTTAGGGTAATCCCTTTTGCCCATGTTTCCTCCAGCATACTGCAGGCATCAGTTTAATTAGAAATAAAAATTGATTAACGTGGTCCCTAGTGGAGCTCTCAGAGGTTTGGCAGTAACTGAAAATAATGTGTGCAGCTGTTTAGTGAGGGGATGAGTAGCTGTTATTTCTGTTAAAAAATGATCAGTGCTTTTCCTGGGTATTGATCTGAGCCTCCTGGGCAGTAGATGCTCATCAGCCAGCCCTGTCCAAGCGTGGGTGGCCGGGAGCTTCTCAAGGAGACCAGGAGAACAACCTGCTACCTGGGAGAAGAAAGTTTACTCCTCTTGGTCCTATCTTGTAGTTTAAGCTTTTTTCCTAAGAATTTAACTTACCAAAAACTTGTAAAGATGGCTATGGAAGCCCGCAGTGGTTAGTGCCTAGTGGAAGCTGTTAATGGTCCTCTGGCTGTACAGATCTAGCAGATGTCAATGTTATGTTTTTCCCAAACAAAGCTATACTTTGCATGTCCCAGGCATAATTCACTGTAGTGGACGCAGGCAGGATGCCACTGTACTGAGGAGCTTTGCTTTAGCTCATTTCAGTACTGTATTGAGTTGGTTTGTGATGATAAACAGCTCTGTCTAGGTCTGCATTGGCACAATGGGAAAAGCAGCCTGTCTGCTGGTGGCTCCAGTGCTTGTAATCCTTTCCTTCATGGAAGAATGTGCTTTGCTGGACTCGCTCCACTGTTACATGTCTCTCTACTCTATTAAATGATAGAGATGCATGAGATTCAGTGCGGTGTGGACCTTGCCTGAGGAAGAAACATGCCTGCAAACCAGAACTGGGGAGTCTTTCTGCATAGCTATATGGGATTAAACAGTGCTGTACAGCTTGTCTTGCCAGCAGGAGGTCAGCAGTGACACCCATAAACAACTACCTGTGTCGTGTAGTCTCCTTCCTTGTCACCTCTGTCCCCTCCTGGAAGTCAAACTTGGCTTTTTTGCTTGTAATAAAAACTGATTAAGGGAACAAGATATCAAAGAGATTGTTAAGGTCCACATTGCTTGATATCTAGCCAGGGATCCACAGGCTGGTGCCTCTTGTGTTGTATATCCCTTTTGCTGAGCCTGCTCAGGTGACGCTGGCTTTGCGGGAGTTGTTAGCTACGTGGTTGTCCTAGGCAGTGTCTGGCTGGGTTTGAGCAATGCCAGGGCCTGACCCTAAACCACTGTGCACAGTAATGGTGTGATCTGTTGTTATTTTATGTTGGAAACCCATGGCCAAGCACTGGAAGCTAGCAAGGTATGTGCTTTTAGCTTGTAACCCATAGCTTCAATCCACCTTGAAATGAAGATTGAATGCATTTCTGTTGTCTCTATACCCCAGGGAAGTCTGTATGTATGAAAAGAAGGTTATAGAGAGTTCAGGAGTTCATTGCATGGAATTTGCTGGGAGGCAGACAGGGACTTTTTTTACTCTATTGGTAGCATACCGAATCTCTATAATGGTAGCGTATTTCTTCATGTTAGTATCTTTTCATGGACATTTATCTGAAAACGGACTTGTCCATCAAGAAGTCAAATGCTTTTCCACATCTGGCTGCCTCTGTGTGGTCAGTAGGAACGGGGCAGGTCAGGTCTATCCGTAGCAGAAGGGCCATCGTACTTATTTCTCTGCCAGCTCTAAGCTCATGGTGTTCTCTCTATAGAGAGATGCCACTGTTGGTGTCTCAGCGTGCTGTGGGACTGGACTTGTTGCTGAATTTTAATGCTGATCTTGAATCCTAGAAAGCTGGGGTTACAAATGGACTGTGCTAGAGTGTTTCTAAGCATGTGGCTCACTGGCAGAGGTGTCCAGCTTGGCAGGAGTGGTGAGCAATGCCAGCAGCCTGGCTTTCAACATGCAGAGTGCCAGCACCTGTAGCCAGCCCTGGGGCTGGTTTGCCCTGCTCCATGCCTGGTGCAGTCTGTTTATGCCTGGCTTTTACTTTGTGCTTGTCCTCTAGCCTTGTGCTCCTGAAGGTGTTAATGGACAGGAGGGAAGAGATGCCTTTGGGCTTGCTGTCGAGATTTACTGTTGCTCTGAGCCAAAAGCAAAATCCTCATTGGACTTCATGGCAGCAGGACTAGAAGAAAACTTTTCTCCAGAGGATTCTCTTCACAGCCAAGTTTAGCTGCTGAGGAGAGCAAAGTGCAAGCCAAATGTCCGCAGATAAATCTCCCAGTAACAGAGGTTGCTGAAGGGACAGCAGCCTTGCAGGGACTGTCAATGCTGGTGCCTTCCATCCTCAGCACAGCGTGAGAGCAGTGCAGGGAGACTGCAGCAAACCTTCCCTTGCTGCCTCCTTGTGGGTTTCATGATTGTCAATTATTCATTTCTCTCTTCAGGATTTTTGGGTGTATGGGTTTGGGTGTGTGGGTTTTTTTTGGTTTTTTTTTTTTTTTTTGTGTATAAATCTTGGTACCTCACCACCTTCAGATCCTGTCTAAGATTATTAAATAAGCTACAGATATCTGTGTGGAGCAGGGCTGCTGGCCTCTGGGTGATGACTGTGTTAGCAGTGCTCCTGACAGCTCCTTACATTTCATGCTAGAGGGTCGTTTAAACAATGAAATAAGCCCCTTGGGGAAGAGGTAGGAAGGCCACTGGTTGATACTTAACACTTGACTGCACAAGCAGGGCATATAGAGAAATCGAGCCCCTTGGGAAGGTGCCAAGCATGAGGCCCACGCAGGGAAGGATGCTGGAGCTGCTTGGGTCCTGGGCCAGTTGTACCCATTGCTCTGTTAGGCAGCTTTGCTGTGACAGTGAGCATGACCCCCAGCATGATGTTGTGGGAGTGAAATAGAATCATAGAATCACTAGGTTGGAAAGGACCCACTGGATCATAGAGTCCAAGCATTCCCATCAATCACTAAACCATGCCCCATAGCACCTCATCCACCCATCTTTTAAACACCTCCAGGGAAGGTGACTCAATAGCCATTAATTACAGCAGTTTGGTCCTCTGGATCTGCTTGCAGGATCTCCTGGGAGATCTGCTTTTACCGGGTCAGGCTTCTGGGATGTGAAGTACAATGTCCCACAGTGGGTGGTATATGAAATATCTCAAACAAGTTGAGAGGTTCACAACAGTGTTCAAAGCATTATGCCCATGTTTCATAGATTCCTCCTATCACCCACTGGCAGAAAACTGTTCTTTGCTTTCCTTGCTTATATAGTTCTCTTTCAGCATGGAGGTCAAGTAATCTTCTAAACTGGGAAAAGATCTTAGACATTAGGAACGAGGCAGATGGTGCAAACCAAGCAATGCTACTGGAATTAAGTTCTTCAGAGGCAGGTTTGTCATCACAGAGCATGTGGATTGACAAAAGCAGCCAGCTACAGAGCTGTGCTCTCTGTGCTTAAAAAGTGCAGTGCTGTTGCTGTCTTTCTGCACTCCTGATCTGACAGTATTAGGCAGAATCAGAATTAACATTTTCACAATAAACTAATTTAAAAATTTCTAGGTATTTGTGTTACTTGAAATAATTATAAACTTAAAAACTCTTAGGGTAGTAAATATGGGAGCATTTAGGAGCGTGACTTTTAATGTAGGTGTGTGTATACATACATTAGAATTCAGACATTTTTAATGTTTAATCTAACCAGCCTGCTGAGTCTAATTTCTGACATTGCTGGCTTCCCAGCATTTCTGCTGTGCCCTGTAATGAATCAATTCCACGAAGCAGTAGGATCTATCTCACAGGTAGGATGCAGAGAGCTAGAGAGATGTGCCCAGGTTGCAGAGCTGTAATGGTACCCGACCTCTGATGGTGTAGGAGAACATAGAGCCTACCTTTCAGGAATGACAGAGACCCCCTTTGCAGTCAGATGCTTTGCAGTCTCTGGGGTTTTAATGTAAGAAAGATTTGCTGCTTTTATGATCTGATGGCTAGTTTTGGTTGGAGGTGCTGTAGAAACTACTTCTTTCCCAGGCTGCTGTTGTCAGATTGTGAGTTTTTTTTCTCCTTTCTTCTTTTCTACAGAGCTGGGACTGGAAATAGCTCCTCACTGAAATAAAAGGTGATCTTGAAACTTTATGGCAGCCACATCATTTCTTAGAGTACAATTACAATGGTCATCATAGCACGAAGGAAACTGTGGTGTGGCTTGAGTCTTGCTAGTCACTGAACTGTAAACCTAGTTTATAGCAGTATTAAAAAGTGGCATTAATCTTGTCATAAGTTATTTGGTTTGATGGGAAAGCTGTTACGACCGTTCTTCTTCCACAGAAGAGGTACTTGGTTTGTGAGGGCAATTTTAAATGCAGCTATGGGGGGGGCAGGGAGAAGAAAGACCAGTTATGTAGTGCAAGAGGTTGGTGCTGGCTGGAGGGGGTCAGGGTCAATACCGATAAATCTGGAGCTGAAATGGACAGTTTGGTCAAAGTGGATAAGTTCATAAAACCTCACCAGGCTTTCCCATTTCCTCTATGTTGGAGGCTGTGACAGATTCTGCCAGGAGTGCTGTAACCCAGCAGGTGTTGCCTGCATGGAGCCAAGTGTTCCCGCAGCTGCTTACTTTTCCATATTCAAAACTGGGGCTGTATTTCTACCCTCCTATCATTCTACTCTTGGCACAGAATAAGGTGTTTCAGGCGTGTGCTGGAGACTTGTGCTGAGTCCCTTGCATCCACTGTAGCTGCCCCTGCATGAAGGAACAGCACGGTGCAACTTGCCTACAACTGCCTGCAAAAGACCTGTCTTGTTATCAGTTTGATGTGTATCATCTTTTGTATTGAAACTTTCAGTGCTAAAAGCTTCCAGATAGACTCACCTACATTCAGAGCTGGGAGTTAATTTGAGGCAGATGGAAAAAAAAAGGTTCACAAATTCACAGCCTTTTTAAATTGTCCTAACAAACACCTGTGCCTTCCCCATTCAGGCTGCAGCTGTATGGTGTGTGGCTTGTGACCTCCAGCTTGTGTGTCTGGGCAGGGAAATGGCAATTGCTTGCTGAGTGCTGCTGGGCAGACATTTCTGAAGTTTATGAATAAAAATTGTTAATAAAAATGCCAACTCTATGACATCAAGAAAAAGGAAGGGGGCTCTTCTCACAACTCAAGTCTATTGGACAGAGCTGCTGAAATGCTAGACATTTTCCATTCATCCCAGAAGTTTATCTTTCTCTGTGCCTGAGTTGTTCCACTTCATTTAAAATGGATCTTCAAATCAGTTTTGTCAAATTTCTGCAAAATCCTGTGTGGATGCTCTTCAGTCGATTTAATCTTTGTTTATGTTGGTTTAGTTTCTTGCCAACTTTTGCTAAATCCATTTGAGACAGAGTTAAATCAACTTACGAGTGTCCTTGCAATTTAATTAAGTCGACTGATGTAGCTAATGTAACTGATTGTAATTAAATGCAAGTAGCTTTTATATAAAGACAAACCCTGAGGGTGTTCAGGAAATCCCATCTCATGTTCCCATTAGCCCCTAAAAAGGCTTTGCTCACTATTTGCCACCTCCACTTCTGATCCTTGTACCAGAGCAGAGTTCTGTGTTGGGTCGTGCTTTGTGTTTATGATAAACCCAGGACTGCAGCTCTACCCCCCTGCCTGCCCTCCGTTCCACCACCGTGCTTGTGCAGCCACGTGTCTATAGCCCTGTGGGGACTGGCATTGGCTTACTTGCTGCTCTAGATGAATAATAACCTGCTCAAATGAAAAATAAGCATGCCTATGGAAAAAAAAGGGGAGGTTTTATTTTTCCTCCCTTCTGTGGCATCCGTCCTCATCCTGTGAAATGCTTATACAGTGATCTGCAGGGATGGAGGGATGCGTGGGGGCTGGAACAATGTACCTTGTAAAGGGTGCTCCGATTCAGCCTGAGATTATACAGGTCCATTGATGGAGGATATTGCTGTTATATTACTTGTCACCATCTCTTGTTTCTTATGAGGTCAGTCATTCTGAATATTCGTTTTTTCCCTAGAAATGCATTGCTTTTTCTTGTTCTCCGCGTCAAACTGGAGGCAGAGGTCTGTAATGGTGTAATTTTCCCTACAACAGCCAGATCCCACACCCCAAAGGCTGCATTTTGATCTCCAGTGGGCAGCCTTGCTATTCAAGGGAGCTGAGATCCTATGATAACATGAGTTTCCATGGCTCTGAATGGTAGAAGACAATCAGATGGGAGAGCGGACAGAGTGGGCTGTAGCACCTTGCTCCTTTTTTCCCCAGTGTTATATGAACTCCCTGCAATAACAGCAGCAAAGGGTAAGCTAAGGAGGATCCCTTTTCTCCCACCCTCTGCTATTAACATGTTCAAAAGTCTGGGTGGCTGGGGAGGCACAATCTGTGTCCACACAAGCTTTTAATTTTCTTTTTTTCTGCTCTGTTTCCAGCTCAATTCACACATTAAGGAAACATTAATAGTCTCCGATGATAGTTTCACGCTCTGTTTGCATCCCTTCTAACCAAACCCACTTACATCTGTGGGAGCACTCCCTCTGTGAGCAGAGATGCCATATGTGGATGTGCCACTAAATGACAGCTCCATGAACAAAAGAAACCCATGGGGATTTGGTGGGGGCTGTTCACGCCCTGGTGTTCAAGGCTACACCTTCTTGGCATCTTCAAAGATCATCACTGGGCTCATGTGCTACCTCCGCTGCTAGGTGTTCAGGTGGAGGTGTCACTTTTCCAGTAGCATCCAGCTCTCCATAGGGTCTACCTTGGTAAAGGGCTTCTAGACTCTCTTTTCCTCTCTTCTCTACCTCTTCTAGCTTGGGGTAACCCTGAATTTCTCTTGTGCCCTATTATCTCTCTCTGCAGCTGTGCCATGCCTGAAAGAGCAGTGGCAGAATAGCACTTGGGGCTTAGTGAGCTGAGTAAATTTGTTAGCTCAAGAGAGTGCTTCAGAGGAAATGAAAGGGAAAGTGGCCAAGGAGAAAGCACGTGCAAGGCGTGTTAAGGTGCATCTGTGACTAAGGAATATGAGCTCCACAAGTCGGGTGGTGAGGCGAGAGCCTGCAGAACTTGAAGAGCATCAACTGGAAGGATTTGTGGACAGAAAGGGGAGGAGATTTGCTTTAAAAAATAAGCAAATTGGGTTTTTTTTTAATGATTATTCATAGAGGGGAGTGAGGGACGTGCCAGAAATAGCTTTTCTAGAGTGGATTTACTAGTGGACATAGATTTCATGATCAGCTATTCTGCAGTGCCTCTATCTGAAGTCTGGTAAGTTCTAGATCTTGGAGCTGTCTGTCAAAAGAGATACATCTGCCAAAGGCTGCCCTGTTTCAAGAAAGCTTTGGAAATGAACTAGGCTGGATGGCTGAAGTGAAGCTGACATCTTGCAGAACAGCTGAGGAAAGCTGAGCAAGGAAGACACGAACCTCTGAACCAACTGACATGAGGCTGCTGAAAGCCTTTGTGAGGGGGAGGAAGGGAAGGGAGGGGAGGGTGTTCTGGAAGGCACTGGACACAAATATGGACATGATATAATTTTTTTCAATCTGTGAAACTTGAAGGAAAATAACCTTGAAGAGACAGCCCTGACATTCATCTAGGAGTTACAGGCAGAGCAGATCACACCATTTGTGCCTCAAAATGGTGTTTCCAAAAAGAATCTTTCTCAAAGCATAAGTTCAGAGCACTGTTTTATTCATTTGTTCAAAATCCTTTTTAGTGTGCTCTGCTCACCCATAAAAATACATTTAGATTTTGAATGAGTGAAAAAAAAAAATTGGGAATTGATTTTTGGTGTTGAAAGAAGTACTTACAGAGGAGTTAATGAAGGAGAGAAAAGAGATTTATAAAGCTTCCTAACCTTCTCTAGTACTACAGAGTGGTTTTGTGCAGCAGAATCGCAAATGTCTTGCTAACCAACAGCAGGGCAGAGAAGGGAACCTGTTGGCAGAGGTGCTGTGGAGCAGAGGTGCTGTGGAATGAGATGAGCATGTGCCACGTGCAGTGCGTGTTGTGGAATGTATATGCAACACCTATACAGCAAGAGTGCAGTTAAATGATGGATGTAGCACGTAAATCCTGTAAATGTGGAAAAAACAGTGGGGCTGCTGGTGCAGGGGTGTGTCATGAGAGAGTTGGAGCATTTAGGACAACCCTCCCGTGTAGTAAATTCAGCGTGGAGAGAGAAGGGGATTAAAAATCTGCAGTGAGCGCGGCATCTGCTGAGTGATGGCATGAAACATCTGGCTGTTATCTCAAACTTTTTGTTGAAACTTATCCTGTGTTTTGAAAATCTTTCTCCCTGAATGTTTTTAATCTTTTTTTTTTTTTTTAAGAAGAAAGAAAACAACCCTAGAAAGCCAATGAAAAAAAAAATAGCCCAAGCCAAGAGTGTTTGGGCCAAGATGTTCCAATTGGAGGAAAAAAATAAAGTTTATGCAAAAAAACCCTTATGATCTAAAAGGAGAAGGCAATGGTTTGGGTTGTTTTTTTTTTTTTTTTTTAATAAAACCCACAAATACTGCCCTCTTGTCACTGTGAGTGTATCTCTAATTATCTGGAAAACATAGCCCCATCCTGTGGAGGGAAAGATCAGGGAAATTGGTGATTGCGTGTTAAGGAGTGTACTCGGATATTTCCTGTTTTAGCTGTGGAGCTGGGGAGCAGGAGGGAGAAAAAGATGGAGAGGAAGGACTACAGAAATAAAGCAAAATAAGGCATCAAGAAACCAGTGCTGGTATGCCAGTAGGTGGTATTTAATTTATTTATTTTTCTTACCCTATTGTATTTCCCAGCAGGAGTTCTCTGATGCTAGAATGGTTTTGAGGAGAGGGCATGTGATGTGAGCTATGAATACTGATGTTAATGTAGCTAGCAACTCTGGATTTCATAAAGAAATGATTGAATGAAAGAAGTGGATAAAATCACTGACGTTGACCTGGCTGTGTGTGAACCTCTCCTCTGCTTCCCAGTAACAAACATTCAGTGTGAACCTGAGCTTATTTGTAAAAATTCTCTTGGATATTTGGAAACAGTTTAAGCAGATGTGGTGGTCGATGCTGGGAGGGGGGGTCTCTACTTTTTATTTGCCACCAAAAAAAAAAGAGTTTGGTTTGAGGAGGACAGAAGCACTGTGTAGTCTGGAGAATGAGGTCCTGAGAGCAATGAGGCCCATTCCCCTGCTATCGTATGGGTTGCTAATGGCAGGAAAGAAAGGAGGAACAGTCAGTGTTAATAAATATCTTTCTCAGGGATCTGCAAAACAAAACAAAGGAGTCCCTAGAAGGGCAGGAGAAGGAACACAAATCAATTACATGCACTAAGCAAGTGCACCCCATGCAAGAAGGGAGCATGCAGCTGTTCAAGAGGAACTGGGTGGGTTTTGAAATGTAGTTTTATTGCATTAAACTTAAGTGTTTTCCAGGATACCTTCCTCAGTCATGCAGAGGCAGGCGTCTTCATGTTTTGCTGCTTGGTGGACTGTGAAATGTACTTAATCACAGTGCTCTGTCCCTGATCACAGAATTGCTCTGATCTCCCAGTAATAATACAATATTATTTTAGCTCAACATCTTCATTCCCTGTGGAACAGAAGCAAATATATATTCCCAGCACAACTCTGACATTCCTGGGCAGTAATTTCTTTCCTCTCTCAATGCTCCAAGATTCAGAACGCTTGTTTTAAAACTAAAAAGAAGACGAGGCAGACTTGTGCAGTGTCTTTATGAGGAAGGTTGCATGATGCTGTCACGTGTGGTGGGTACCAAGTGCTGTAGAAACTGAGGCACAAGCACTGTGTGACTGCTGGTGGGCGGTTGTTCTGTGTGTTTTCTACTGCTAGGGCTGAGTTGGTGGGATTTCTTCCCAGAACACTCTTAGAAGAAGGCTGTAAATACAGAAAGGTTTGCACTGCCTCTTGTCCTGGGTCTTCTTAGAGCTGTGGAAGACCCATCTGCTGTGTGCAGAGCCTGCTCTTTAAAGCTGTCTTTTTGCCTTCAGGGTAGACCATGTTTTTGTAATATTCAGCTAGAGTTTTTTGTTTTTTTTTTCTAGATTTCCAAGCAAGGAGATTTTTCCCTCACCCAGAGAACCCATATAGATTCTGATGTTACACCAGGTTGTTTTGCGGAGCACTTCTGACTAATGCAGCCCACTGATACAGCCTTATTAAGGACAAGGTTTATTTTATGAATCTTTCCAGAATTCCCACTCCCAGACCATGGTTCAAGAGGCTTGACTTGGCCATTGCAGCATGTCTGCAGCATTTCTCTGGACAGAACTAAGTTTCTTATGCAGTATTGATGGAGCATTTCTATTTATATAGTTTAGTATTTAGCCAACCCAAGGGCTTTGTGCTCACCTTGGTACCCAAATCTGCATTGGAGAAATGATGGCATAGAATGAAAAACCTACTGAAAAAAAGGCGTTGCTGTGGTCTTTCAGTCATTTGCATACATTTGCAAAGCCAAGAAGATTGAGGAGTTTGAAGACCTTACAGACTCTTGTCGGCACTGGAGCTGGACCCCAGCCTGGCACTGGGGCAGCGTGTCTGTTGCTGGGAGCTGGGGAGGGAGGTGTTCCTCAGCAGGGCATGTGGTGTGCTCCTCTAGAACAGCTTACCCTTGGGAGCACGCTGTGATGATCCTGCTGCCTGCATTAACCAGGGTGTCAGGTGGGTGGCTGCAGCAGCCTTTCACACCTCTCTCAAAGATAGAATCACCAGTGGTTGTAGCAGCAGCTGCTTAACCTTCAGGCCTGAAACTCTTCCATGGCGAATGGCTTCCCCCAACTGGGGCTGCTGCCAAGAGTTCATCATTTTGCATCCTGCAGGGGTTGTGGAACTGTTGAGATTGTATCAGTGGGGATGTAATTGCTTTAGGAAGAGGTGAGCTGGTGGGAGAGGAGATGCAGCAAAGCAGGAGTCAGGGTGTATAGCATTGATTTTTAAAGCAGAGGGGAGGGCTGCCATGGTTGTATTCCTCCCCGGTGCATCTGTCTTGGTGCTGGGCAGCCTCACTCCTGTGGACAGGGAGCGACATCAGGGAGTGGAGTTTATTGGGATCTTCTGGTTGGGAGGTGCTTTGTTGTCCTATTTTACAAAAGTAATAAATATTTTCCATGTTAATCCCCAGCTGGTGGTGTGAAGTAAAAGTGAAGCACTACATTTTTACTTTTACAGCGTTTCCTCCTAGAAAAGAAGAGAAAAAAGTGACTCAATAGCATTGTAGGTTTTACATTTACATGCTGGGAACAGGAGGGAGGTGAACCTGGGTGCTGCTGTCCCCAAGCCTTTCCCTCTGTGGTGGTAGGTGACTGTCCTGCTGACCCACAGAGAAAACAAAACCACCAAGTTGCTTCATGGGCTGCTGCATTTGGCTTGTGGTTTGTGGGGTGTCTTTTAGGCACCTGGTTGTACTTGTTTTTAGCAGCTGTTTTAGGAATGTGCATGTGTTGTCCTCTCTGCTCCCTCCAAACACAGCTGTTGCTCAGGATTTTATATCAATCCACTAAAAGGTTGAAATAAAGTGAAGGTAAGCAGGGATAAGTATGGGAATTAACTGTGAGATACTCTAACAGCTGTTTGGTGAAACAGGAGCCCACTTCTGACCCAAATGAGAAGTGAAATCAAACCAACTTCTCAGGTGTGCTTTCTTTCCACTTTTCTTTGGGACTTGTCAGGAGAGAGGGCATGACAAAATATTGAACTCGAGTCTGCTGAGTCTGGCCCTGCTGTAATCCGAGCTGCTTGTGTCTGAGTAGTGTTTGAAGGATCACAGGCAAGGGAGTTTTGATGTCCTTTCCAAAGAGACTCACCTATGAATGGAGCCTCCCCGGCTGTGTGGCTCTCGGCTGGTCTTTTGTGAAACTTTGATTTGACTGTGTGGTATCTCTTGCATAAACTGTAGTCCAGCCTGCAGCTTTCAAATACTGGTAAGTTAATGATGCTGCCCAGGTCTTTTGCAACCTCTGTGCAATTTTCTACTTGGAGCTGCTGTACAGTGGTGTGGCCAAGAATACCCAAGCCTCTAACTAGCACAGCTATGTTTCCCTGTGCAACTGCCGCAGGTGAGATCAGAGCTGAGGTCAGGATATAGCTGACCTAATAGCTAGGGGAGGATCTGAGAGAACCTGTTTGATGCAAGACCTGAGGAATGAATGATACAGAGAGCTCATAGCTGCATGTGCGGGGGTGAATTCTCCCTCCTGCATCTTTGTATCTTCAAGGAACATTGATCGGTTGCCCTGGGCCCTTGCGATGACACTTATCTATGCTGCTGGTTCTGCTCTCCCCATCTCTTGGTGCCAGCTGTAGAGCGATGGGCTGTCTGCAGCAGGGCTGGGCAATTGCCTGGCTGTGTCTTAGCCCCTGCACTGCTGAGAGAAAGATGGGCTGCCAGGTCCAGTAGTATAATGTATGGCGTATAGGATCTCATGGGTATATGGTATCCTAAAACTCTGCTGAGAAATAAGATGTAGCTGTGAAATCCTCCAAAGCTGCACGGATTTTCCTTGAAACAGTCCCAGTCAGCCAGGGGGCAGTTCTGTGAGCAAGCCAATGACACTGTCTTTCTTAAGCTTTGTGTTAACTTTTGGCGTGCCTGTAGCTCCTAAGAGACTTGTTTATCTGCGGTCTTACTTGTGCAAAAGCACAGGATCTGTTATTTCTGCTGTTCTGCATCTTGCTGGATCTGCCTATGTCTCTCCTCCTCTGTGTCTGGATTTGGTTGCGGCTGAGAGGTTATTGAGGTGTGTAGGAGGCACCAATATAGACATACACTCTTCCTTTGCCAAAAGGGAGTCTAGTAGGAGCTAATGTCCCATTTCATATCTACCGGTGTATGTGCACACATCTGCTTGTTTGATTTAATAGTGGCCACTCAGCCAGGCATCTTCTCCTGCCATTTATACTGGAGCTGTTTGGCCATGCCTATGCTATAAACATTTATTTCCTTAGGAAAATAGACCAAGAATCTTCTGTTACCTGGTGTCCAACAGCACCGAGAGCTTTGTTTGGAGCAGACCTACAGCACCTTTGCAAACACTTTTCCTGATCCCTTTCCACCCAGCAGCCTTTTTATAACAAGTTAAAAATCTGTCTTGCTGAAAGCATTTGAATGCTATCAATCAGCAGCCCAGCAGTTGTGGGAGCCTATATTTTTCTGTGCTGATTTTTCTGAGCTGTACCAGGGGTGGGTTCTTTTTTTTTTTTTTGTCTTTGGGCAGCATCTTCGAGTGACTTTTTTGCAGGCTCAGTGTTACTAAAGAGATTAGTAGCAAATTGTCATCCATTTTTTTCATCATCTCCGAGAACTCACTTTCAGCCAAATGCAGAGTCCCTAACATGACTTAAAAGAACTTAGTGATTTGTCACATAAAGTACTATAGTTTGTCAAAGCTGTCTTTGCTTCAGGCACAACATGTGTTTTCTATCTACTGTAAGGATGACTTGGGTGGTGAGGAGAGTTTTGTTCCTTCACAAATATTCAGTACATCTTTCTTCCTTGTATTTCAGGATAATTTGTCTTGGGTCTATACTGCTGGGGGGTTTAAAAGGCAAACAAAAATCCTCTTAAAAGCAAACCCAGATATTCAGCGAAGTAAGCTTAGTGAACTTCCCTTGTGGATTTTTAGCAGGGTTTTCAGATTCCTAGTCCATTCTTGGATCCAAAAAACTTTTTTTTTCCTCCTTTCCTTGACTTGACAGACCTCTTGGTGTAGCTGGGTTTTGCTGCATGAGGAACATTTACAGTCCTTGCCTGCAGAAGACACGTAGCCAGCATGGTTCTGACATGGGCTGGGATCTGGGGTGCCTATGGCCAGCAGAGATGGTGCCAAACCATCCAAATGCAAATCTTGTCTGCTCATAGTTGGAAGACCTCATTGAACCTACCTATAGCTGTTGCTAAGCCCTCTCGGGGGTGTCTCATGCGAAGACTGTCCATCCCGAGATGTATGGTGAAATGGAAGATGTTCCCAGGGAGCACCATCTTCTTGTGAGGGCTCATGAGGGTCATCTTTGCTAGATCATTGGACATTGCTTTTCTCCTGAAGTGGGCCTTGCAACACTCTGTCACACAGGCAGTATTCTGAATTTAATTTTATTACTATTTTATCACTCCCAAAGATGAGCAAATGGACCTTCTGCAGGCCATTAAGAAGAGCTGAGGTGGTCTGGCCATGAAGTTCTCAATGTGGTGTGGAGAAGTTACTGTGCAGAACCACCTGGTTTTAATTAACGTTTTGAACCAATTTGGTTTTAGCAAACCAATTCTATTAACAGGCTAAGCAGAATAATGATGGGCACAGCTGCTGTAATTCCTTATTATGCTTCTAGTTAAAACAAAATCCTCTTTGCATCAGGAAATACTGATCTAATGTCATGACTGTGTTCATTATGAAATCTTTGGTAGCTGAGCACATCCAAATGCTTCACATGTGTTTTCATAATTTTTCCCTCCCTCCTATATAGCCAATATATGTAAATTATGAGATGACTTCTCCCCAGAGGAACAGCTAACTGGTGCATTAGTGTTCCAAAGATAAATCAAATTTGAGTCCTCTCCTATACTTGGCTATAGGGTAGACTTAAATACTAGCTGTAACGATCTTTGGGATGACTTAAATTTGATTTCAGTCAGTCTTATAGCTCATTTATGAGCCAAATATGGGTTCAGATGTTCAGTTGTTATCTTCACTTCTGATAACTGGATAACTTTATGGATTAGAATCAAACCATCCACTCTGAGAGACAGTGAAGAAAGTTGGGGAGTGGGTGGGTGTGGGGGGTGTGAAGCTGGGAGCCAGAAGGGAGCTTGGGTTCTCCCCTGTGCCTGAGGCTGAGCACTGCATCTTTTCTGTGCTGCAGTGTTATTGGCAACCTCTTTGCCTGTAAGTGGCTTTCTTCAG
The DNA here is from genome assembly GCF_032191515.1 of Phaenicophaeus curvirostris. Taxonomy (NCBI): domain Eukaryota; kingdom Metazoa; phylum Chordata; class Aves; order Cuculiformes; family Cuculidae; genus Phaenicophaeus; species Phaenicophaeus curvirostris. Next base: position 15,588,157 of record NC_091402.1, read on the forward strand.
GGACGTGGTATCTTTCTGTATCTCTGTGAGGAAGTTGGAAAGTTTTCTAGTTTTGTTAGCAGCTGCAGCATCTCTCAGTGCACTGACTTCAGGTCTAGTTGGTGAAGCATCCTGGTCGCTAGCTGTGAAGGTTGGCCGGCTGGAGTCGTGCAATGGGGGTTTCGGGATCAAAACCTGTGATTTAACTTCAGATGGGATGCTTTTTTAAACTGCTCCAGTTTACTTGTGTAGTTTTTGCAATGCGTAGTCCACTAGAGCCATGATGTGTATTTGGGGTCAACTGCTGTACAAGCATGTAGTACATAGGGTATTGTTGAGCTCTCTGGGGAGGTGCTGATTTGCCATGCTGGGGCTACAGCTGCTCGTATGCCCTTAGGGACATGATACGCGTGTAGATCCTATTCCCTGCTGCTGCATCTGTGGGGTTGCTTTTGCTTCAGGAACGCCAGGCTAGTTGCGTTAGACTTGCACTGTGAAAAAATGTGGATAAATGGGCTCTTCATTTTTGTTCAGATAGTGTTTTCAACAAAACGGCACGAAGGTACGGAAGACGGAAGTCCAAGTCACTGAGATAATTTTGAAACTCTGCCTCGCCGTGCGATTTTCTTGAGTGATTGGAGAAGTGACGTTCAGCACAGCTTATCAGCTTAGCTTAGTTAGGAGGAACAAGAAATTAGAGGAGTGATGGAAGCCAACCTTCAGAGACCAGCTTTGCCAGAGAAGGCAGCTGCCAAGCACAGCTTTACATGACTTGTGCGCAGTGGAGCAAGGAAATCCTTATGGCTCCAACTTTAAGTAGCTTGCTGCAGATAAATGTACAACCCTCTGCTGACCACAGCCATCCTTTTGCATAGGTGCGTGCATGTGTCTGCAGGCGCATATGCACACCCTCTTGGTAAGAGCATCCATAACTCAGCTTTTCTGCCTGAGGTAACTCCAGACCTGCTCCAGAAAGATAAACAGGGAGAGCAGATAAACTACTGCTGTGATTGCCCCCTGTCTGGGCTCTCTCTGCTGCATTAGTTAGGGAGATGGAGGCATCTGAGCTGAAAGCTGCCAGGCATTTGCCATGGTAGATCAGGAGGTGAGTGCAAGCAGTCGCAGTGCCCCTGTGGATGTATTATCGTACCCAGCTTGATCAGTCCTTGAGTTACAGGGCTGTTTTGTTTCCGTGGGATGTGGCTGTTGCCCTTTCCCATTGCTTTTGCACTGACAATGCGGCTTGTGAAATATGTGGGTGTTCAGTGGTGGTCACAGATAATAATCTGCTGCTCTTATGGTTAAAAATCTAGGGTAGTCAGTGAAGTTATTCTAGCAATATATCTGGCACAGCAGGCTGATTGTAAAATCTTGTTTGCTTCTGTGTGAATAAACCCTTGACACCTCATTTAACTGAAACCTCTGGAGGGTGATGTGCAGCTTCTTCTGATAAATACTAGCTGATCAACAAGGATGCTAAAACCAGCGAGGCCATCCATTGCTAATTATAAAGCTGTTTCGACCAGGCTAGTAAAACACGATGGTTTGTCCACTGTTTGCTATCAAATCTCACTGCATTTGTCTGATTTGAAAACAGTTTCTATTTGTTAGGCAGCAGCATGGGATGTGATGGCGTTTGAACTACAGCTCCCACGGTATTCAGCATAAGCATTGCTCCCAAAATTAAACAAGGGAAAAAAAATCCCATTAAAAAAAAAGAAACAATCCCAAAACCCATAGTAGCGAAGTAATAATCACTGTTAACATTTCAAGGCTTAATGCTTCTGCCATGGTACTTAATCGATAATTGGAATCGCAAGAGAAGTGTAATGCTTGAAATTCATGCAGTTAATTTTATTGCTCGCACTTGTAATTTGAAAGTAATTCTGAAATCAATATCAATGTGACTTTGCCTGGAATGGGAAAGCCTGGGGTAGGTTCAACTGCAAACAGGTCAGTATTTAAATGGGAGCCACTTGTTCTGTGAGAGATTGGGATTAATTCTACCCAAGTACTTTTTCCCTAGCTATAAATAAGATCTTCCTCACACAATTTAGGTGCACTTAGCGTTTCTGAATTGCATGAGGTTGTATTTCTCAGGTTTTAGATGCTTTTCTCAAGCCCTCTGTGTCCTGCAGGCTTTTCCGAGCAGCAGTGGGGCCGTGGGAGAGGAGAGAGACCAGAAGGTGACTGTTAAAAAATTCCCACCTGCCTAAATCCTGCGCTTTCACTGTGAAACGTGGTATTGTGTGGCTTCCTGAGCTCTTGCTCCCAACTGCTGCAGGCTTCAAAGGGAGATGTTTGTTGAGGCAGGAGTGTGTTGGGGCGATTTGTGCCTCCCATCTTGATGAGCTCATTGCAATGGGCTCTTCCTGAAGGTGAAGTACAAGAACTTAAGCTGGAAAAGCACTGCAATTCTGTGGCTCTGCCTCAAGTTGCTAAAGCTTCTGTGGTTACTCTGCGCCCTCAGTGGATAAGCCAAGAGACTGGCAGGGGTGGTTCAATTCTGCTGAGATGTGTGCCTGATTCTGGGCTTAGAGCTTCTCCTTTGGTATACTCCAGTCAATTTAAGAACATCCCATCCTTTCCTTCTCCCTAAACTGTTAAAAAACAACCAACCAACAAAACAGTGCGCCACAAGTATTGGGTCCAAAGAGGAGTCTTAGTGTTGCCACTGCAGGTGTTGTTTTGTCTGGTTTGTTGGAGGACCCTTATTCCTTTGTGAAACAAGTCAGATAGGCTGGGGCTTTTAAGCCAGTTCTCCTTAGATGTCGCAGTGGGAGACTTGGCAGCTGAATCCCCTCCATGGTTTGCCTGTGCTTCTCTTGTTCTAACACGATGACGTTTACAGGCAAAACAATAAATGTAATTTATTTTGCAGCCTGCCTTTGTGGTGCTGAGGTACAAAGGTTCTTCTGACATAAAAATCTGAAATGATGTGTGCGCTGATAAAGAGCTTGAACCAGATTTCTGTGCCTGCAGTTTCAGCAGAGAGCAGCACGGGCCCTTCATCTTCTCTGAACAGGGGTTGGGACCAAAGGCTGCAATCCGGGCTGTGTAGCTGCTTATGCAAACCAGCATCCTCTTGATCTCCTTGGGAGTGCTGACAAATTTAGGTGATGAATTCTCTCAACCAAGTAGGCTGGCTTTAGTAATGACGATGGATCTGATTGTTTTCCAAAACAGCTTTGGTGTGTAACTTCAGTGGCTGGCAGAACTTACAGGGGGGATATTTAAATAAGAAATATTTTTTTTACCTTCATTTTCATCCTTTAATCAGTCTAATTAACTGCTCTTACCTGGGGACTCATTCCTGTGCATTGCCCTCCTCCAGCCAAGTCAAGAGAAGACATTTGCACACACAGCGTGTTATTCCCATCCTGTAAATTGTATGCAAGTACACTGGTGCTTTCTCATTCATTTGGCTTTGTTTTAATCTTTCTCTCTTCACCCTGAGCTCAGCTGAAGTACATCACAGGTTCTGCAGCTAATTAGCACAATTATAGCTGTCCGTGTCAGGTTAGGAGATTGAGTTAGAAGCAGTCAGGATCCCAGTGTACAGGAGTCTCATTACTGAGTCTCCAGTGTAGCTACATCTAATGAAATTCAAACAGATCAGGTTAAATTAGATTAGCTAATGGAATTCTCATCTTCTCAGTTTAATGTAATTCTGAACACTAAATCTTTAGTTTACCTAGAAAATAAATGGTTCTTTGAGTTGGACTTGACTTAACCCCGTGGGCCTCAGCTCCTTGGACCTTGGAGAAATTCATGTCCAGGACCTGAACTCTGTGGGCTCAGCTTGGCGGTGGTTTTGGGGGATCTGGGAATAATTTGGTGTTGGGAGGGGAGGCTCTTTAGTGTTCCTCTTTGGTGGCCATGGGGTGGCTCTAAGTGACTTACATGTTGGGTCCCTCTTGCTGTAGGTGACCACAGCTGGGACAGGAGAAGCACAGAGGTACTGCCTCTGCCACAGGTATTTCATCCCAGGGCTGAAGCAGAGTCACCAGAAGAAATAGCCCCTGTTGCAGCATGCTTTGAAATGTTTGTCTCGCCATGCTATTAGCAACTCACTCTTTTGTCCTGGTACTGCAGAAAGGTGAAGGATGGAGCAGGCATCTGATGGGTCACTGCAGTGATTGCCTAGCTGAGTTGCTGCTCTCGTTCCAAAGTAGACAAATTTCTGGAAATATAGTAGACCTCATTCTTTGGCAAGATTAGAGGGGAGGAGATATTGTAAAATATTCTTTTGCTTATAAGGATAGTGTCTTGCACACTCCCTTAGCAATCCCCAACACGGGCAGCAAAAATAGCAGTGCCAGAGTGAGTCAGAGCAGCCTTCAAAGCTTGATGGGAAGCTGGGAAGTTGTGCAGGACTCGGCAAAGCTGCTGAAGTGTCTCCTTGGCGTGACCCATTTTGTAATCAGTAAGGAAATGGCAAGATGCAATGAAACATTCTTGCCTGTCCATCTCTGGCTTGGTGGCAGCCTCTGCTGGTGGGAGATGCAGAGACTTAAGATTCACAGGGGGTGGTAGGATTCTGATGCCTGCCAGGGGTTGTATGTGCTGAGTGAGGGTCCCTGGGAGGGGCTGCTACTAATCCTGGAGTGATGTGTGCTGCTGAGGGGGGTCAATATGTCTTGAACCTGGTGGAAATGGCCAAAGCTGCATTTTTTGTTTACTCATAGAGTAAATGGCATGAGTAGGAAAAGTTTTGGGTCAGTATCCTCTTGTCAGCGGAGGGCTGGGGAGCTATGTGACTGGCAGGGGTGCTGGATGGAGACAAAATAAGGTATTTGCTGTATTCATCTGTCCTTAAGCAAGCTACTATGCATTTTGAACTCTGTCAGCCTGGCACCTTTTGCAAGTGCTAAATTCACTTAATTTGTGGTGGAGTTGTGAGTGCAGTTACTTGGCATCATTGACTGACAGCATGGGAGCTTTCGAAAGGCCATTAGAGCTGCATGCTGTGTTTGGCTCAGATCCCCCTCTTTCCCTTCTTGAACACCAGGCGCTCTTCCTGGCTACGTGGTGCCTGCAAGCACTACACCCTGTGGATGTCTGTACTGCACCATTGTGATCAGAGTCCTCCTGGGATCAGATGGAGCATTTGATTTGCTTTCCTGTCTTCCAGCGAAGTGAACAAGCTTTGGTTAGAAGCAAAGTAACTTTAGGACATAGGGGAACATTCTAAGGGCTTTGAGCTTCCTCCTGATTTGGTTGTCATAGCGTTGCCTTTGGTAGCATTTGTTGGTAAAATTAAGGTCTTGGAGCAAAGTCAGGTGTCCTTATGTCAATTTTATTTTGTAAAGCTCTTCTTGCTCTAACAGCTCTGCTCTGTCTTCTGGGGTTTGTGATTTGGCAGATGTATTGTCCCTGTGTGTGTCTGCCTACCTATCCCGGCTGAGGTGCCACGTTGTGGGTAAGTTATTATTGCTGGTTTTAGGGTGCTGCGAGGGCTGGAAGTGGTTATTCATAGCAGTGTTCCTCACTTCTTCCTTAATACATCTTTCTTCTCAGCTGCAAACCCCACTGCCAGTATTATAATTGTCTTCATTGCTTCATTGGGAGTAGTGAGGTTAACATCTGGAGTGGCAGCTAAAATAGACAAGAGCAAATAGCACAATAGCTTAATCCCCTGGAAATCAGCCTTTTCGGTATGGAGTTATGTTTCCTTTTTATCTCCCTCCCCTTCTCTTTTAAAGGGCAGAATTACATTTTATTTACAGCTGAGCCCAGGACCTGTAGTCTGCTGGGTTTGCGTGCAGAATCGCTGAATATTCCTCTGGATGCACTTTTCCTGAAGGGAGTTTCCTGGCTTCGAGTGTTGCTAGACCTTGGCGATGCAGTGAGGAGCACTTCAACCACAAGTTCACCGTCCCTGAACGTGGCCGGTTGCATATGACACATGAGGTTCCTCAGTGGATCAGCAGCCCTCTGTTCCTGCCCGCGGTGGAGCTGGGAGTGAGTTCAAGTTGTCATTGCAGAGATGAGCAGCTTCTGATGTACATAAATATCCAACTCTTCTCTGTTGACTCTATCACTTTCCTTATAAACAGACACACAGTCATTTTCCAAGTGAGCCATCTGGGTTTGACAGATGTCTTTGGCTTTTTCTGGGCCCATTGTTAAAGGGGAAAAAGGGAGGGAATGTTCTCAATTGAAGGAAATAGCTTCTGATGGCAGTCTGCAATTTCATGGGTTGGGAGATGAACTGCCCCTCTTTCCCTGAATTGCCATCAGCTCCATTGATTGTAATCTGCATTTGCAGCCTGGGAAGCATCACTTCTCACTGGAAGTGCTGGAATTGTCACTTCTAGGGTGAGGAAGTTCAGGTATACTTTTGCACAGAGCTAGTGGCCTTTTTATACAGATAGAGAGGTGTAACCTTGGTTTCTGAAGCCATATGAATGAGGACTTCACAGTCCTTATCTAGGATTGAATGACCTCACTCTGCATGTCTTTTATCCATTTTTATCCCAAAGCTTTGCAGACACTGCCATGAGGTAAGGTCTCCCCCTCTCTTAGTCTTAGAGCCACGTGTATTTGAAGACTCTTTTAAAGTCTCTTTGAATCATGTTACTTACTTGTTCCTAATGTGGAAAGATCCCCATGTCTGGTCATTGCTGGCAATTGTGAAGTTAGCAAAGTTGACATTATGGCTAAATACCACCATCAAATGTCAACATTATGCTGTTTTTCTTTTTTTTTTCCTTTTGGATTTTTTTTGTTTTTCTTGATGGAAGCATGTGAAATACATCAGCTTCCTGCAAGTGATGATATTAAAACAGAAGGGGGGGGGGGGGGGAAGTGCTTTGTACCCTAAAGGTCATGCATCTGAAGAGAATTTCAAAGAATATATGCAGATAAGAGGTTGTGTTGAGACTCTTTGCTTCTCCTTTCTAGTGTGTTTGTGTGGGAGTGAAGTCTTGAGCTCTCACTTCGTTGACAGAGACATGCAGGCTTTGCTCTGCTTGAAATTTTGTGCCATCCTCATGGTGCCACCCTTGGTGGTTGTGAGGCATCTAGCACAGAAGCCTGACTGGAATTGCAGTGCTGCAGGCGTGCTGTCATGTACTGAGTTTGAACATGCGAATTATCATAATGCTTCAGTGAGAGCTAAGTCCGAAGGACACATTTAGGACAACTTTACTAAAACCACAGATTTCATGTTCACTTTTAGAGTTTATGTGATTAGCAGAAGAAGGAAGGAGAAGCAGGGAGAGCACTGTAATTATTCAATACTGTGTTCCTGGCAGCTTACTAAGTGGGAGATTGTCAAAGATAGAAATTTGGTGAAGAAATCTGTCAATACCGGAAGCCTCATTTCCTCCTCTGCGTTATTGCCTCCCTCAGGGAAGATAAGGTTGATATTATATAACCCTCATGTTTATTTGCTGTAACAGCTTCCCACAGACCAGTGACTACCAAATTATGATCTACAGACCATCGGTTGCAGACGGGCATGGAAAACAACAATCCATGTGACAATACTGCAAGTAACTTCACACTTATGAGGTGGGCGTTGAGGTGCTTTCTCCTTGAAATGTGTAGTTGGACATGAGAAAGTTTGAGATACCAATTGTTTGATGGTGCAGAAATTTTGGATGCATCCATTGCCCTAGAGTGGAGCATGTGCTCGATTGATAAGACACTGATATATAGATTTATCTAAGGATCGCTGCTGTGTTCAGATTTAAGCCACCAAATCACGTTTGTTCTGTGTTTATGCTACAGAAGTGTGTCTCCACTTTGTCACTTCTATGTGCTTTTAATTCAAAGGTGCCTGTGCTGCGTTGTAAACATTTCTGAAAAGATCCTGTCCCTACTGTGTATTGCGTAGTTCAGTGTTTTCTTGCAAATTGTTCTGGAACAGAGCTTAGGTTCATGCTTTTATGTGACTCCAGGGAAAAACAGTAATTTCTACAGAAGGGTCTGACTGTACATAATTGTAAGGGATACATGGGCAACAAGGAAAGTGAATTAAGTGGCCAGCATTTTGTATTAACAGAAGGCTTCTCGTGTTAAACTGCTCAAACATCACTTGCTTTTAAGTAAGGTGGGATTTGGGGTATGCATAGAGCTTCAAATACTTCTCTCCATTTATCTGCCCCTTCTGTAGTGCGTGGCACCAGTGGGGCTTTCTGTAGGTGTAGCACAAACATGAGCTTGCTGTGTGGAGACACCCTGGTGAGCTTGCACAGCTCCTTTAAGTATGAGAAAGCTCTGGCTTTTTTTTTTTTCCCCACTCCTTTCCTGCTGGACTCTGTCCTGGGGCTGTTCCTGTAGCAGTAGGCATTTCATATTGTTTCCATGCTCTTCTGCAATTCTTCCTATATCCAGCCCCACTGTTGTGCTCCTTTTTTGTTATAGTTTGTAGTATGTGTTTGCTGATGGCAAGGGAGTAATCCCAAATGACTTTGTCCTGCGAGCTGTTGGAGGATGCACCTCATCAGCCTGCAACATTTGCAAAGTTGGTAGTTCAGCTCCAAGAGCTGAGCTTGAAGTGGGTTTCGGGGCACGCTGATCTACATATGGCCCTGAATGGGGGGAAACAGGTAAAAGCACTAGGAAATGCTGAATGTTGTCAAGTCAAAAGGCACAGGTGCTCTTCAATGCCCAAACTGTAAGGTGTGTGGTCTGTAGTGGAAAGTAGTGCAAATTATATTTTCTGCTTGATGCGTTTATCTTGTGTGTTTGGGATCTGATCAGCTTGCTGATGGTGCTGAAAAGCAGGACCCTTCACTGGCCGTGCTGAAGAAGTGAATGATGCCATGAAGTCTGGGATTTCCAGTAGACCCTGTGGAAACTACATACCTAAATCAGTAGTGAATGGTGGCACTTGACTCCCTCAGGATACTTGGAAAAATCCTAGCTTGCAAATGTGAATCAATTAGACTTCTGAAGAAAAGTGTGATAAAAGGGTTTGAAGAGCTCAGTGAGATGGGAGGTGGTGCGAGACCCCTGCAGAAAAGGAGTCTGTATATTTGGGAGCTTCAGTGCTGCCCGAATCAGCAACTGGATGAATTGGATTTGTTTCAGGGGTCAGTGCCCACATAACTATTTGCATTAAGACATTCACCAACCTCTGTTAAACTTAGACGTGGGCTAGCCTGTGCCTCTGAGGTAGTGAAGGAAAGATAAAAGCTTTTTTGCTAGTTTTGATAGTTATGTTTGGACAAGGATTTTTTTTTTCCCTTACTTAAAGGGAATACTGGTTCAGGAGGTATTTGAGATGACGAAAGAGGTACTTTGGGACAGTTTTCCTTTTTGCATGAATTTTTAAAACACCTGAAGCTGGAAAAGCTTTGTCCTCAATAGTGTCCCATGAAACTTAACAGTTTGCTTTCAAGTGGAAAACCAGCTGCAAACATGCACGTGCAAAGGTGTAGGGCAAAATGCTGCTTTGAAGGAGTTCAGTGTGTGGAGCGGAGTACTCCATTGATGAAGCTTGCTTGGATTTTTCAAAGGTATTTATTTGAGTTCCTCACAGAAGATGTTTAAGGAAACAAAGCTGTCATGGAAAAAGAAGGCGAGGTTCTTTACCTAAAAAAATAGTTGACTAAAGGATGAAGAACAGAGAGCCTCCAGTGGAGGCAAATTAATAGCAGAATACTGCAAGGTCCTACGATGAGACCTTCAAATGTGCCAGGGACTTGAACAAAAAAGAGAGTTTTGGCAGCACAGGAAACTATTTGGGGTAATAAAGGCAGAGGCAAAGTGTGAATATGTGCAGAAGGATCCTCTAAAATAGGGTGGTGGGATGCCAAAATGACAAATGAATTTCAGAGTAGGAAAATGTGAAGTGATGCACATATAAAGAATTCTGTAGGTGCACACAAGATGATGAGCTGTGAGATGCCAGCAGGATGTGGGTTCTTGAGGTCCTCGGTTATAATTTAGAGCTCTGTGGTAGCATTGGCTCAGTGCTTAGAGGTGATCAACAACAAATTGAACATCAGCAGTTATTAGCAAAGGCAGTGGGAAGAAAATGTAATGCATCTGTGTAAGCCTGTGGCTGGACTGCCTGCTGTCCATCTACTAGCTCTGGAACAAACCAGGAGAACTGGAAAGAGGCCCAGAGCAGAGTTCATATCAGAGATAAAGGGCAGTTTTTGTACCAGGAGTTTTTGAGAAGACCAGGATTTCTTAGGCTGAGAATGAGATACCTAAGAGGAAATCTAGCGGAGGTCAGTAAAAATAATGAGAGACAGTGAAGGTACATAGGAAATATATGTGAAGGGATATTGGATGAAGGCTGGTGAGGCTGCAGGTTGTGCTTCCAAAGGGGAGTGTGAGCCAGGATGTGTAGTTGTAGTGATGCATATGAAAGTGCTAGTCATGGGTGTCATGGCCTTTTTGTAAATGTCTAGGAAGCCTTTAATGAAAGGTTAATTGGGTGGTGGATCAGCAGAGAGGTGCCCAGGGAGAATGAGAGGTGTTGCTGAGAAAAAAGGGCAAGTGCATGAGTGGAGACAAATTGATTTTATTTCTGTGTACTGAAGTAGGATGGTAATTCATGCTGTTCTCTGTCTGATGTTTACTGAAAGTGCAAGGCTGCTGTTCACACTGTGGCCATCCTGCTGTTGTGGCGTAGGTTCAACTTGGTCCTTCACCAGCATGTGCCACTCCTTTGACTTGTTTTGATGCTGACTGAACGTCAGGCCAAGTGCCTAGATCTTGGGAGGCACGAGCCTCAGGAGACCTGGGGATCGTGCAGACCTCGTTATTGTGGGAGCATGTGCAATGCTGAGCTCTGTCTCCATTAACCTTGTTGAGACCTGTTCAGAGCAGGGCTGGGAAGTGGTGGACTCTTCTGGCTTTGCTTCTCATCACCACCCAAGCCACGGTGTACTGGTACTGAAGAAGCAAAGCTGATCAGATCCTATTCTTGGAAGCGTATTGGGTTTTATCTCTGTTAGTAAAAAGATAAAGGTTATAGGAAGCTCCAGAAAGGGGAAACAATCTTCAAATTAATTTCATTTTCTAACTAGACAGATAATTTGAAGGTTTTAGTGGTTGAATCAAGCTGGGATCTTCCCCTTTGCTCAGGGCAAGTGTTCCCTTGTCAGAATGAAATGTTTCTGGGATCTGAGTGCCTGCCAGCAATAGGGCTAGCAGACTACATCATTTTTTTTGAGTGTCCTTTATTTCTAATATAATTGGCTGTATCTCATGAATTATCTGTGATGCTGCTACTGTAGCTTTGTGTTACTAGGTTACACTCCATTCACGCTGCTATTGTATTTTGTCTGCTGCTCAGTCTCTGAACTCCTAACTCAATGTGATTACTACAGAAATCTTCCTTTCACCTGGTTGTGTAATTATTAATGTGACCATATGCTGTCCTGTCTCTTGGTGCCACCTAACATCTGTATGGGTAGGCTGAGGGACTTCTTAGTGGCAGGTAGGCTTTGACATGAGGGGCACCCTCCACAGGCTGTGCTCAACGTGATGCTCTTCATTAGGTGCTCCAGGACAAGGTCTGCAGTCACCGCTGTGAACTGGGGTCTTGACAATGAGGATTGAGGTGGGTTGGATTGAAATTGGCTGAGTAGATGTCAAGTCTTATTTAGAAAATCCTGCCTGCTTTTGTTGGCTTTCAGGTATGGTAAAGACACCCCTAAGCAGGCAGGTGGGACTAAGGGCTCTTGTACAGGGTGCAGCGGGCCCCTCTGTTTTTAAAGCATGTTTTTCTCACTGTTGACACCATCACAGTTTCATGAGCTTGGCACTATTAGCATGTGTGCTTTCCCTTCACACTGTGCAAGAATAATTACTCTCAGCGGTGCGAGTGTTTCTGTTCCCTCTGATTTATGGAGGCAAAGAACTCATTTGGGAGGATGAGTCAGAAGTAATTGAGCTCCAGGGGGGCTGTATTTCATGGCTTCCCCTCTCCATTTTTGCACTGTACTGTACCTCACAGTTGCTGGAGCTTTGGCCTTCTTGGAAACATGCATAAAAGCTTAGAAGTGAGCTTGGGCTGTGTACTGTCTTGATTCACCTTTAAAAACCAACCTGCTTCTATAACTCAAGAATATGACAAAGATAATCTTTAAGCTTTGTAATATTATCATAAATACAGGATGATTCATGGAAGGCTATCCCGAACACTTGGCACCTTGTACGGAATGCAGGATGGGTTTGAGAGCTGCAGTGCAGAAAAACCCACATGCAGCTGCAAGAATTTGTCAGCTGTTGAGTTGCAGGGAGCAGCATGGGGTTTAGGTGTAGAGCATGGAATAAAGAGGATTGCTAGGTACAATTGATGCTTCTAGAAAGGCACTGGCATTAAGAAAGAGCTGGTGCTTCAGCAGAGGAAATGAAAGGCGTGTATGTATGAGGAGGGGGAGATTTGTAGTAGCTTGTATGTGTGTGTGTGGTGCCATCTCATGCTGCTGTTGCTTGAATGAGTCATGAAGACCAGACCCGGACTGAAGGAGGAATCCATGGTGTGGATGTGGTGGAGGGCAAAGGTGGGATACAGAATGTCATTTGCTGAACTGACATAAGCTATAGATGGGCAACTTGGTGGTTCAGGTCTGTGGAGTTGACCTCCCTGTGGTGTTTTGAGAAGATATTTGAGACCCTCGGTGGCTTGTTGAGTGTTAGAGCAAGGTGAAAAACCTGTAGTGGTTTTTATTACCCTCTTGAAATAATTCCTGTCCTGGCGTGATGGTGAGCTAGGCACCAGTGCTTGTAGGGACCTCAATATCACAGGCAGTATTTGAGCTGAGAGGCTGAATAACTTCCCTCACCCTTCTAGAAGGACACAGCAGAAAGTCAGTGGCAATCAGTTAACCCGAGAACCTTGGGATAGTGCAATTCAGGTTGGGATGTCTGTCCCTCTGTTTCTCCTTGTCCTCCATTTAAGTTAAAACCTTTTCCTTTTGAGGCTCTCTGGTGATAGGAAGCAGTGCAACAGCTCACACGGTGCCCCTTCCCCTACTGTTTCGCACAACTCCTTTGCCCTTAGCTGCAGTGGTTGCCCAATTCAGCCACTGGCTTCTCCTTACTTGGTGCTGGCTGATAAACTTCTGTACAAGCTGCAGTGAATGACGACTCTGTTCTCACATTTCCATTTCTATTTACAGTTTCATTTATCCCTCCCTATGTTGAGTGCTTCTTGAGAACGCTTTAGTGGCTTTTTACTTCAAGAGTAGTAGAACTAAACAAGAGAGCCTGATGTTTCTTTGCTGGGCTGAGTAACTCGCTGTTATGGTTGATAATGATGGAGCTGGTTTATAATCTCTAAACAGTGATGCACATGATAAAACCAAGCAGATAAACTTAAGTTCTCTACAAATATGATTGCTTTGAACAGTAGATGATCTCTGGGGAACTTGGAGTGGGAGCTGTAGCTCTGAAGGTGCTTTGAAGCACAAAGCTGAATGCATTGTAAAAAGTGATCATGAAAACTAAGGTGATGGATCAACAGTTCATTGATTTATATGTGCCTTTGGGTAGAATTGTCTGTAAATGTGTTTTGCTAGCTTTTAGACAGTAATCTCTTGGTTGTTCCTTCTCTTCGTTTCTGCTAAAGAGATCACACTGTTCCAGAATTAATCCCATTAATTAATTACAGTCTTTTCTCTGTGGCTTCTTTAGTCTGCAGATCCAAACTGTTAATGTTGGCATAGTATTTTTTTTTCTGTGCTGTGGTCGGCTCAGATTTTGGGGTGTGTATGTTTGTAGAGATTAAAATGAGAACACCAGTGTTGTGGACTGTTAAGCTATATTCCGCTTATGTGCATCCACTTAGGCTGTTTTGTCTGCAAGAACAGTTTAGGGAAACAAATAAAAACACAATGCAAATCTGGTTAGAACAAAAAATGCAGAAATGTGTAATCTGCTTGTGGGAAGTTCTCTGGTGAAACTGCAAGCCTTCCTTTGGTACATTTTGCAAACTGAATTTTGATGGAAAGGTATGCAAGGTTTGCCCTGTACTCAAGTTTCTGACTCTGATCAGGTTCAGGTGATATCATGCACCCAGGTCCTTGTTGCTTAAGCTGTTCTTGTGGGTGAAGGTGTTGCCTTGTGCTTTCCCCCCAGAGTAATCAAATGATCACGCTATTTGTCCATCTGCCTCATGATCTCCATCGCTGTCTGATTTGATCTTCAAATCCATGCAGTGTCCTACCATGTACAGCTTCCAGAGATGAAAGGAATTTTTTCTCTTTTTGCAGGAAAAAAAAGCCTGTGGTGATCTACCTTCTGTCATGTTAAATGTTGGTCTTAAAGGAGAGTTTAAACCCCAAATTCTCTGATTATCGAGTTATCCTTGAGCTGAATTCCTTTGTGGGCTGTTCTGTAAATGTGTAGGTTGCTCACACCGAAGACCAACCTCCCTCACAGGTGGAAATACATTCCTTATTTCTCTCTGCCTTGGGAGTAGCTGATGTGCTCAAGGCACTGGGATCACCCTCCAATTACAGTGCTAATAAGAGCTTATTTCGCATTTTGCTACATTGAACATGAATATCCAGAAATGGGCTGAAGATGTATGGTTGAGTAGCAGTGTGAAGCAAGTTGAGCCTTCCAACAAATTAAAAATACATGTGGTTCCTGAAAATAGTGTTGTCTGGAAAATTCTTGAGACCAAGGGTGGTTACTGCTATCGGACATCTCTGGCTTGTGTTAAGGGACTTTGAAGGTCACTGGTAAACTGCAAGTAAGAGATTAGTTTCTTATTACAGGGCAGTAAAGTTGGTCCCAAGCTGCTACTAAATTGTCTTGCATACCGAGAGGAGCAAAGGAACTTGTGGAAGAGGTGTTTGCAGAGTTTCAGTCTCAAAGGCAATTTTGTAATTCTGATGGAATGGAGTGTAAGATACCAGGTTGCTTTTAATGTGTTGTAACCCTGTGTGTCAAGGGTCTGATGCGTCCCAAGTGGCTTAGCAAGGAACAGCCCCGTCTTTGTGCCAGACTTGAGAAACACAGGGTACGCAGAAGCCTCTCCTCTGCAAATCCCCAGAGACAGGCAAGGCTAGGTCCTTTAAGAAAATCGATTGCTTACAGCTTTTGGGGAAAGCAGTGTGCTGGTTTTGATGGCACTGCTGGAAAGAAGTCTGTTCTGTGCTGCAGGCACTGCCTTGTTAATGCTCTTCCGCTCCCCTGCAACAGAGGTTTGAAGATTATTTACATTTCTTTTTGTTGTTTGGAGGAGGTGTGAGAAATACAGGGGAAGCAGCATCAGACGTATGGGACTGGTGCAGGACAAGCTGGGCACCAACTGCAGTGGGAAGGCAGAGTACTGAGAGACAGAGAGTATGGCCAGGGACCAGCTGAAGGGGCTGCAGGCAGGGCTGGCAGCTTCTGAGGTGGGTTGTTGTGGGAGATGCTGCTGGAGCACGGGGACACGCCAGTGCAAGATTTCAGTTTTTGTTGGCAGTGAGTTTGACTGGTCTAAATTCAGATATCCGCACTAGGAGCGAAGAGCTGGGGTCCTTCCACAGTGCCTGGGGGGACAAGCAGCTGTAGATTATGAATCTCCTCATCCCAAGGTAGGGTTGAAAGACAAGATAAAGGGGCCTCCCTCTAGCCTATGGAGGGAAAGTCCATAGAAATGCCCCATCTTCTGTCAGTGAGGACTACTCAGCCCTGTTGCTTTCTTAGTGGTGGAGGTGTGTACTTGTGCTTTCTCAAGAGCTGTTGTTAGTCTCTGCCTCTAAAAAGCACAATGTAAAAATCCCTTGTGCCTGTTGCATTGCAGTGGCTGTGAAGAAACTGAAGTTTTGTTGAGGAGATGTAGCACGAGTCAGAGGTGAGCTTGATTACTCATCCTGTTGCCCTTTTACTGCATTATGCTGGTGTCTCTGGCTCTCCTGTAAAAAGGGGCTAATGCTGCTTGCCCCTGAAGGAGGAGAGCAATGAGATGCTTTCAAGGCTTGCATGCTACCAGAGCCTGTCCCTAAGTGAGGCAGGTCCTGAAGCAAACAAACCCTGCTCTTTGCAATTCCATATTGGAGTCATTTTCTCTCGGGAAAAGCTTCTTCCAAAATGAGAATTCTTCTGTTGCTAATGAGCGAGTCAAAAAACATCATGGGGCATGTGAAACAGCACAGCTGCTTTTTGCAGTTCCCTGCAGTGCTTTGGTAGGGTAAGAGGTCTTTTTAGTTTGATTTAAGGTCCTTTTGCTGATAAAAGATACATAATATGGATGCAAATACTCTTTCAGCTCATGACATTGGTAGATGAGTGTATTTTTTCAAGCTATTACCTGGAGGGCACGTTGTATTGTGTGTTTTGATTTGTTGTACTATGTCATTGTAAAATACCTTTGTGCTGGGCAGAGGTTTGGAGCAGTGCTACCACGTGCACGATAGCACTTCTTCCTTCACTGCCATCCTATATCTCCCTTTCTCTTTCCTCAATATTGTCTACACAAAATGAATTTAAAAAAGTAAGTGAGCAGCTACTAAATACAGGAGGCTCTGAATACCCTTCCCTTTGAGGGACCTGAAAGAAGCAGTTGGGCTTTTGTTTATCCCAGAATTTTATTTGGGGAAAACCAGCTGGAAGATACAGATATGGCATGAATCTATACATCCTTTGGATGAAGAGTTTTCCTCTTTGGTTTATATATTTTTTCCTGATATTTTTAGATCTGGAATGCTGGAATTATTTTTATGTGGCTTGAAAACAGAATTTCCATGGTGGGTGAAGAGATTTAGGACTGTTTGTTCCAGTGCAAACCCAAACTGGGAGCCTTCACAGCATGTCAGGACTTTAACTACAAAAATAGGAGATCCGTGCTCCCCTCTGGGAAGACGGGATTAGGGAGGAGGGTGGCATGGGAGCCAGCTTGGAGTGTCCCTTCTGCGGGTTCCTTTTTGCCAGCTCCAGGCCAGGCACAGAGAGGACCTGACCCTGTTTATGCCCTCTCTCCAGCAAACATCCAACTCGTAGAGTCGTACAGGCACTCAATTATTTTGATAAGCAAATGCCTTTTGACCTGGACAACATTCTGCAACCTTGACCTGAATCAGCTTCATTGGAGATTGCTGGACAGTGTTTTGCAGCCGTACTTTCCTTTGCCAGAACGTTGCAAGCAATTTTAATGAGCCTGGTCCTGCATAAGAGAAGCATTTCTTGCACATGACAAGGGCCCCTGAGGCCAACCTTACTGACCATCCTGCCCTAAACCTCAGCCCAGCCTGTCCCTCCACCAGGCTTGGAATGGCTCTGTCCCTCTGAGTCTGTTCATATCCTCTGGCAGCCACTTGCCTGTCTTCCTTGCTTGCTTTCCTGTGGACTGTAACTGTTCAGTGGCTTGCAGGGGGGCTGTCTGTCTGTCCCCTGACACCCTGCCTCAAGCAGGATTGCTTTGGGTTTAGTTATTCAGTAGAGCTGGTGCTTCCCGAGAAGGGGGTGCCTGTGGTCTGCTTCCTGCCTGGTGTCTTTGCACTTTTTATTATTCAAACTGAAATAAATGAATACATGATAAATGTTTCTTTAACTGCTATTAGAATACGTTTGCTTTTCCCTTAGGAGTGGAAATAAGCAACCAAAATGTCATCTATATTTTTTACTATGTTTTTCACCATCTGAGACCTAGAAGAGACCTGCAGACCTCCCCCTGCTTCAAGCTCAGGCCAACTTTTTCCAATTGCATCTGAAGGGATTCCCCCTTCCCATTTTTTTCCTTTCCTTTGAGGGCAGTGGCTAGCCATGTCTTTATAGCAGTGCACATCACCTCTGGCCGTGCACATACCTTGTCTCTGCAAACCTGTACTTGCTGCAGGCTACAGCTGGTGGGTCAGGACGACCATCCTGCTGTTACCTGTGGCCTTAGGACTGGTGCGGAGAAAAGGGGAAGATGCTTTGCTTGAATTCACATCTCTGTTTCTGGAGCTCTTAATTTTATTTTTGCGTTGTCAATTAAGTGTTGTATTGCCATAACTCCCTCTGGTGGCTTATTTGACGCTTTAACCATCTATTTGGATTGATTTTTTTTTTAAAAAAATATGTAGATGCAGCGTAGTTATGTCTTGGAGACTGCCTTGAACAGAAAAGGTGAGGAGTTCGTGCCCTGTTGGGCCCATGTGTTTGATACCTGTCCTTGCTGTGCAAGTTTTCTCCTCTCTGTGGCTGAGTAAACCTGTTCCCCCTGAGTAATTGTCTTCCTTTACAGCTGCAGAGTATGTAGCAATTGAAATCCCTGTCAAAAAGGTTTGAGCGTCTGCTGTGCTGCCAGGCTGCAGCTGGCAGAGCTGTTGCCAGAGATGCCAGCTGATGCCTCGGAGTGAATTGTTCCTTCCTCTGCAAGCGCTACTGCAAAAGGAAGTCCCAGGTACAACAGTAGCACAGTGCTGGGGAGATTCCCAGGAGTTATCTGACAGTTATTAATTGCTATACTGAAGCAGAGACTGGCAACTGCGCTGTGCAGAAATCTCTCCTAGCTGGAGAACTTGGAGGTGAGTCGGAGGTTTGGTCTCTGCGCTGCTGGGTTGCAGCTGTGCATCCTGGACCAGGAGCATAACCTGCCTTTGGGAGCTTCTTGGCTTCCTGCTCAGACACCTCCATCTGCTGGCTCCGTGCCCCACTCCCCCATGGTGGAAATTCTTCCTGTCTCTTCCACAAGCTGCTTGTGTTTCCAGCCACAGGACATTTTAACACGCTGGTTATTCCCTACCTCTAACATGAAAGTACATACAAGTCATCCATCCTGTGCCACACAGAAATCACAGAAGAGTGGTTTAATAAATATCAGAATAAGCACTACGTTCTTAGAATCATAGAGTCATAGAACCACCAGGTTGGAAGAGACCCACCGGATCATCGAGTCCAACCATTCCTATCAAAATCTTGCAAAGGCTTCAGCTGTTTTTTACATTCTTTAGGTATATATGCACACCTTTGCAGGGTTTTTGGTGCAAAAATAATAAGAGGTTACCCTTTCCCCAGCAGAACAGAAAGAAAAGGCAGATGTTATCGTTTTGTTCTCTAGATATTATTCCTTGCAGCTTGGTTTTGTGTTTAATTAAATTTTGGACATTTAACCCTTAAAGTTGATGATTTATGTTTAAAACTACACACTAGCTAGAATTATTGTGAGCATAGTGCTGAAATGCTCAGGAGCCATGAGGGCAGGAGAGCAGTATTTTCCCTTTGTGGTTCCAATGGACTCACCTTGATGTAGTGTGGAAGTGCTGAAGTGCCAGGTCCATAATCCATGGTCGGGAAGCTGAAAGATAGGGTGGTTTTGGATCAGATTTAAAGTCTGCTCTGTATCCTCATGTATTTTACTTGTTTAAAAATTGAACTGAGGGTTTTTTTTTTTTTGGTGCTGATGTAACTACTGAACTTGCATCTATATCAACCTAATATGAGAAACAGGGGAAAAAAATCATGATGTGTGTTCAACCCATGAGTGCATGAAGTATAATCTGGGATGATGCGTCTGTCCTCTGCCACCCTGAGACTGGGAAGCAGCATGGTCATGTCTGGGGATGCTGAGAGCATTGTCTCTGTGGACCCTTGGAACTAGAATTTGTTACCTTTTTTCTGTCTGACTTTGGGCTGCTAAGGAGGCCTTTCTAAGGCAGCTTAGAGAGACAGTGATAGTAGCTGGTGAAGGAAGGAGAGGTAACATGAGAAGGTGAGCCAGTGAGTGGAGATAAGAAGCAAAGCCTGAGCTGGGAAAAGCTGGGCAGTAACTATCTTGTCTTGTTGGGCCTGAGCTTAAATCCATCTTGAAAGGTCACCTTTCCCTGGTGGGTCGCATAAGGGATGTCTTACAGGCAGGAGGGTAGGCAAGGCAATTCTTTTTTCATGTTTTTAAGATCATTAAATCACTGACCAAAATTATGAGAAACACCTGAAGGGATCACTGTTACCCGTTACTTTTTGTAGGTCTGAGGCATAAGGATACCGCAGTGAAGAGCAGCAGTGAACCCTACTTGGGAGGGTTAATCCTCCCTGGAGCTCTGCTGCAAGCAGACCCAAGTTGTTAGCTCTCAGAGCTGGGAAACCAACATGAAGCTGGGCTGGAGGAGATAAAAATGCTGCAGTAGCAGCAAAGCTCCTTAGGGGGTTACGACTGCTCTGCGTTGAACTGGGGGGCTTGGCAGCAGAGCTGGGCACTGGAGGTGCTGCAGACCCAGCTGGAGTTTTTGTCTCTGTGCTCAAGTGCTTCTCAGTGTGGGTGCAAAAGGAGGAAAAGCGTTCAGTGCCTGAGTGTGCTTCTGCTGGTGGTAGGATATCGGTGGGCTCCTCACCTGTCCCTTGCTGGATGTGCATCTCATGTTCCCAGCTACATCTGCCTCTTGCCTGTGCAATATCTGCAGGGGAATCTGTGAATATGTGGTAACTAGTGATAGAGGAGCTGCAGCCTCTTCTGGAGAGAGGAGAATTTTTTGGGGGTACAAGCCCCAGAGTAGTGCTTGGAGACTTTCTAGAGGGTTTGACACATCTCAAAATCCAGTGGTTGAGAACTGGACCTGGGGGAGCTGTCTGCATCGCATTTGCTGTGATTTGTAGTGGCTGGGGTTAAAAAAAATCAAATCTGCAGAACTGGGGAATGTATTACACTAATTAACTGCGAGATGAAAAAAGTGAGGGACATCCTGGACATGGAGGAAATTAAATGGAAAGTGATATTGAGGTTATGTGGGATGGAATTGGTAAGAGCTCAGTTTGCAGGGTAGAAATTAATTATTGGATTTTGTCTAAAGCTGAGCTTATGTAAGAGGCGTGTTTCAGTCTTCCAGACTTTGTCACCTCAACTCTTTGTCTCTCTGCTTGTTAGAGGTGCTGGTGACAGCTCCACCAGCTGGATGAGAATGGCTTGCTAAGACTTCTGATGCTTTAATTCAAGGATGTTTTATTTTCAGATTAAATTTATGGTTGACCAAGGGCAAATCAGATCGGTCTAAAATGCAAACCCCCCCAAGCCCTCCACATGCCTCTTAGTAGCATGTTGACTTGAACAGGGATGTGATGCATCCCAGCGGAAGCAAGGTGAAGAGACAATTAAGCTGACTGAGATGTCCTGGTTCCTCCAGGGATGTGGAATTGCGTGTGCTCTTCTCTGGCAGCCAATATAAGTGGCTGCTTTGGCCAATGCTGTCCATGCTTTGGCTTTTTTGAACACTGCTGGACCTGGGTATGCTCTGGATGGGACATGTTTGTGGCAAACACAGGGCATTTGTTGGCAGCAGCTGACTCTTTGCACCAATGGCTAATTATCTGCAAGAGGCACTTGGAAGTTAAGAGTCTGGACTGTTACAGTAGGGATATTATTACTTCATTTTTTTGTGGGTATCCCACAGGAGTACAGATGGTAGACCAGGACTGGTAGGCACTTGTCAGACACAGAACAGTGTTTAATTCATTGATTGTTCTCCTAGAACCTTGATAGCTGTTACACATTTTTACCTTTTTCATTTTCCCACATGCAGAGAGCTGCTCCTGTATTTTTCTCTATATGTTGACCTTTGTTTGAAACGAAGGAAAAATGAAACTGCAGAAAGCCCCAGTGAGAAAGCCAGGAGTCTGTCTCCTTTAATGTACCGCATGGTTTGTATCTCACAGAAAGGCCATTTGTCTTGTTAAAATGTTTTCATCAAAATTCTTTTTCTAGGAGAAGCAGTTCTTCAAAGGAAGCAAACCTTACTGAGAATTCTTGCTATTTTACCAACAGACACAGTTGTTGCTCCTTCCTTTTTTCAACATATCTGGAAAATGTCAAACATTCAAGACTTTGATAGCATCATAGAATACGTCTTTTCTAGTCTTCCATTTGTTCTAATTGTTCCTTATGAGAAACACTCTCTGTATAGGTCCTAGCAGAAGTAATAAAAAAAGATATTTTTTCATAGGAAATTCTGATTAAAAACAGAAGAAAAGGAAGGAAATGATGCCTCAATGCAGTATACAACAGCACAAGTCCTACCTGCAAAGTTACTTTTCTGAGGGCAGGAAACTAGAGCTGCCTTGAAGGTGTGCAAGAATGTATTTACGTGGAAATAATTATGATGCTATTATGTTTTCTGTAAAAATAGCATTTAGTTGAAAACTTAATCCTTCCAAAAAGAAAACAATAAAGACTAAAAAACCCACATAAAGTCTTTATTACAAAATTACCTTGGGGGTAACGTAGTTAGTGTTGGGAGACTCCTTTATAGTGATGCTGTTCTTATGCAAGCTTATTGTGTTTTAGGAACAAAGACCATATTCTCCTGAAATTGTCTTCCGTTGGGTGCACGTAGGTTTCCTGTTGAGGTAGCTGTACGATGCAGTGTGCTGCTGAGTTGGAGATATCTGTTTACTGGTGGTTTTATGTTGGTTTTGTCTCTAATACTTATGGAAATATCTGCTTCTCCTTCCCTGGAGCTGTTTAAGGCACGGGTGGACGAGGTGCTAAGGGGCATGGTTTAGTGTTTGATAGGAATGGTTGGACTCGATGATCTGGTGGGTCTCTTCCAACCTGGTTATTCTATGATTCTGTGAAATAGAATTTTGTATCTGTCTATAGTCGGAGAGCGGTGAGGTGTCCTGCCAATGTTTTCCAATATGGGATATTACTGATTTATTTTATTTTATGCCTCTCTTCTCCTTACTGGAGTGAGCAACCCTGCTGCAGTCTTCCTTCCCTGTGTCTGAGGGAGTGGAACAGGGCTACACTGAACCCATCTGGGGGGATGTTACAATCGGAGTCACTTGGATTTATTTCCATGTGCAATTCAGGGGAGCTGAAACATGACCTGCTGTGATGCACGCGCTCTGTGTCTCTGGCCCCTTGTGTTTGTTAGCCCTGTGCAGCCTCTTGTGGCCTTTCCACTGGGAGAAGTTAAGCAGCTGGAATAGGATGTCAGTACCTAGAAAAGGGTTTATCGGCTGTAAGGTTCCCAAGTGGTCAGATGATAAAGGCAGGTCAGTTAACCTTGCAGCGGGTACAGCGAAGATTCAACAGCCCTCCCATGAACTGCTGGAACCTGTGGCCAGATCATGAACTAAAATCCTACCTTGTCACTTCTGAAAAAAATATGCTCTGAACAGAGCCTGCTTTTAAGATGTAGGTGACGGGCCCTAAGAGGAGCTCCTGTGGAAGTGTACTGACAACTTCCAGCTTAGCCTACTGCTTTCTGATCAAAGGGCTCTCCGATCAGACTGCTCGAGTGCAGCGTGTGGGGGAGGCAAAGCTTTGCAAGCATCGCTTCAGGCTCAGCATAATTAATGGTAAAGGATGACCCTCTTTAACATATTTGGAGAGACTGGAGGAGAGGCTCGTGGCAGAATTTGACAATAGCTTAATGAAAAGCTTAACCTTTCTTAGCATCCAGTGTGTGCTTGCAAAGGCAGAGAGCCCTGCCCATCTGCACTGTTGCTGCCCCACTGTAGCAGGGTGAGCTCTGCGGAGGCGAGAGGGACCCCAGAGGGACAGCTGGGGTCTGGCACTGCCTACAGTGCTGTTCCCAAACTGCTGGGCTTGGGTGCTTGGGAAAGAATTGACAGGACTCCCCTTCACTGCTTCGTTCCAGACCATTTTGCTTTGGTCGTTTAAAGTGAGTGATGGATGAGCTTCTCACGTGGATTTTGAAGGGTCTGAAAAATGTGACAGGGTTGCTTCCATTTCTCACTTTGTTTCTGACGTAGGAAGGGAAGATGAAGAATGTGAGGTGCCTTCCTTTAAATTTGCAAGACTTCTGCCTGATGTGGTTAATAATAGTATTTCTGATAGAAATCAAATAAGGACCTGGAACGTGGGCCCAGGGGAGGAATGCTGGATAGAATGCATGCGGGAGGAGGATGTGCGACTGGTAGAGTTGCTACCTGTGGCTGGAAGGAATCAAGATTTATGTGGAAAGGCAGGATGGGATAACCGCTTGGAGCAAAGACCCTGCTATAGCTGAGACAAATTATGAGCAATCTGTGTGCAGATTCTGCATGCAAGTGCTGCTCTTTTTCCCTTTGTCAAATTGAGAGACCCATTAATTATTTTAAACCTTTCCTTTCATTTTACTGTGTTTTGGTTGACCTGACAAGTATCAAGGGGCACATCTCATCTTCTTTGTCTTTATCTGAGCTCTTACTAGCTATTTCAGTCCAACCTGATGCCACCCCTCTCAGCACTTGTTTGGAGGTACAGAGTCTAAGTAAATGATTTTTTTTTTCTCATCTGACTGCATACAGTGCTACTAATATAGGGGCTACAAAGTAAAACAAAACCAGAGCAGAGCAGAAACTCGGGGCTGCTCTTTGCTGTGTAGAAATCCATTTGTTACCTCAGAAACTTCTTCCCACCAGCATATTGGAGACTGCAGTCAGAATGCATGTGTTTTTCTGCTTATTTTCCATTAACTAGGATGCATTTCTTTACAGTATAATATTGTGAGATTGGCAAATCCTAGCAATTTCCTGTAAGTCCATAGATTTTGAAATGGTGAAGCTTTATATGAGTTGTGATAGAGAAATGGTGCATGTGGCCAGACTTACTAGTTTGCCTGTTGATTGTTTGCACTGAATGCTCAAGTTGGTGTCTTTTGTGCATGTAGTTGATGATTTGATTGAATTTTTTTGGGGAAAAAGATCAGTAGCAGCTAAAAAAGAGAAAATAAGGTTCAAAGGCAGCTGGAGACTTTTCTTCTTCCAGTCTTTCTTATGCCTTCTGCAGCCTACAGGGAGTCTTTACTTCAGTTTGCATGAAGTTGCCTTTTCTGCTTGCATCTCTCAGTTTCTGCGTGTTTACGTTGGTTGTTTTCTGACTGCTTGTTGTTTTGTTTTGGTTTTTTTCTTTTCCCTAGTGTAACGTATGCTCATGCTTGGTATCTTTTATGGCTGCTTTTGTCTGTTACTGCAGCTCCTGAAATCAAGACACTGAGACTCGGTAATGAACTTCATTAATCACCTTGGCACCATGTAGGTACTGTACCGTATGCAGCAGTAGCACGTGTGCCTTTAGCAGACAAGGATACTGTGTGTTTGGGAGGGAGGAATAGGCACTGACAAACACTGCTGCAAGCACAGGACAGCAAGGCTGGAGGAGATAAGTCTGGCTCCATGTGGCTATTGATGCAGCAGTGGGAGGGCAAATGTCCCTACCTCTTCCTTGCTCTGTGCTAGACAAGCAGATAAGCTTTACCTAATCTGGAGTGGAGAAAGGTTGAACTTCATTTGCTTGCATTTACTGTTGACTATGTCCCTGTGGCTGGTCCAGCTTCTGGCTGTCCCATGGGAGCAAATGCTTCTGCACCCAGGGTGTTTGAAAGTCCAAGATTTTGATTTCAGTCTAATCACGTCAAATGCTGTTGCTGTTTTTTCTAGTTCTTTATGCAATTTATCTTATCTCTTTTTCAATATCCGTGTCTGGAATGTGCTCTGTTCTGCCTGTGTGTGCGTGGGGACAGGGTGATTCCTGATGACAGCAGAGAGAAGAAAGGTGGGAGCAAATTTTTTTTTTTTTTTTTTATTAGGGCTGCAGTTTAATGTCGTGAAAGTTGCAGAGCTGGAGGTGCTGCCATGTGTCCCAGGGACTGCATGAAAAGAAAATGGGAAGAGTTGTGATGCCTTAGAAAAGCTTTTTTAAATCCTTGTTTAAACTTTACAAAGTCAGTTGACTTCTCATCAGTAGCACTTGGAATTCTGATTTTCTTGGTTTGTGTCCCTCAGTGAAAGATGCAAAGTTTTTGTCATGAGAGCATTGTTAGCAGAACACCTCCACCCTTTCAGGCATAATTGCATATAAAATTGGACCCTTTTCTGAAGAATTGTGAGCATGATCAGACTCCCAGTGGGGATCCTCCTGTGACGTGTGAGATGGCTATGTAAGTAATTGCTTTCCTCTTCCCAGCCTGCAGAAAGACTAAACTATTAGATGAATGTGCACCTTAGGTCAATGACTGATGCTGTGGGGGAGAGAGTTACTTTGATTCTATCAATTATAATGATTTATTTTTTAAAAGCAGTTAGTTATAATTTTGTTAAGATTTCTTACTATTGAAGAGTTTTCACATTTTTTTATTGTATCTGCTCTCCACATACTCCTCACCCCCACGAGCCATTTATTTTAAAATGACAGTTATTTCCTGTTATTGAGCAGCAAGTCAAGTGTTCCTGTAGGTGGTGGAGAGGTGCCGATGGTGCTGTGGATGGGGGCATTTGCTTAGGTGTGCTGGAAGGAAGTTGTGTTTGGCTCTCTTATTAGCTCCTTCCTAAAAGATGATGAAACTATGGGTTATTTAATCTCCTTTGAGAAATCCTTGCATGTCCTATAGACTACGGTAACCCATGGAAGCCCAAGAGATGTTTTAGCAAAGGGTTTTACACCTCTATGCTGTCCTTCATTTCAGTCTTCCACAAGGATCTGCCATCTGTTAGCATTATTGTGCCCCAGTGGTAATGCTCTAATGTTTCAGCTGGGTCATGGGGAATGACATGCAGATCTAGAGATTTGTTTCTGTTTTCAGCTGTTGACTGAAATTAGGATCTCAGTTGCATTCCAAAATTATGGCTAGCCAAGAAGTTATTGGGGTAGGGAGAATGCTCTGAATGGATGGTGTCCAAAATGCTGCATTGCAATATCTGATGGTTTGAGAGTGAAGTGAGTCAATGTAAGTTGGTGCAGAATTGCAGTTGGGGATGTGTCAAGAGAACAGGAGACTTGGAGCTGTTTGGTGTGGGGAAGATGTGTAGGACGTGGTTTGGACTCAGCCTTCCTGTTGCTAGCCTCAAACAGCAGAACAATTTCATGACATCTCACCCTTCCTCCCTAGTTATATATATATACACACACATATGTATGTGTGAGTGTGTGCATAGCCTGAGGGAAACACCTGATGTGGAAAATGTCATCCTAATCCAGCGCCTTATAATGAAAAATAGAGTGCTCTCAGCACAGCTTAGAGTCCATTGAATTGAGAAAAGCCCGTATGGAATGGATCATGTATTGAGCTGTGCCAAATGCCTTGCTGATGGTATTGTTTTGAGGTGATGAGCGTTCCCAACTGATCCTTTCAGAGAGGCTGAGCAGAGGCATGTGGCAACTTGTGGGCAAGTATGCTGAATTTTACCTTGTGTGAATCTGCTTGGTTCTAGGGGCTTCAAAGTGGCTTTGGTGATTAACTTGGCTTAGGTGGAAGCCTGTACTAATGGAGTTACTTGGGAGTGCCCTGCTCCTGCCCTTGTTGGTCTCTGTCCATCATCATCCCCTGGGCTGCCAGCTCAGAAGTCATGATTGGAGCATTAAAAACTCAAGAGACAGGATTAAAAACAAAGGGATTTAAATAAAAGTTTCAGCTTCTTTGAAAGGTGGTTTTGAAACTTCTATGGGCTTGGGTCACATCTTCAAGGTGGTTTTTTTCTGCCTTTCCTTTGCAAAACTAGAAGCTATCTTGTATTTACGGAAATTTGGGACCACAGAGAACATGTAAATATGTTGAGACTTGGGATAAAATTAGTCTGACAATGCTGAACTGCTAAGTTGTCATTATTTGGATTTGCCAGAGTCCAGAAAAGGCTTAGCTTGTGTTTTGAGCAAAGCCAGCAGTCACATCCGGCTTTCTTAATTGCTATTTGATATGAACCATGATAATTTCCATTGCGAAGCCAGTTTTAATTAAGCAAACAAAACCTCTCTGCTCTTCTTTCTGGCCAGCTTCTGACGGCTTCTTCTGAATTGACAGTCAGGTTTCAATGGGCTCTTCAAGTGTGGCAAGATTTAGAAGCTGTAATAAAGCAGAGAATGGTATGCACGCCTTAAGCAGTAGCTTTATGTGGTGTAGAGGCTGTCAGTGTTTGCCAGTGGCTATGGAGTAGGATTTTAGCCATCGGTAGGCACTAAAAGTGATATGTTGCTTGGGGGTCTGAAAGGTCATATGTAGCTGAATGCAGTTATTTAGGGCATCAGAGGTTTAAACCAACAGGGAGGTGCTTTGTCCTCGTTTCTGCTGCTTCCGCCCAAGTGCGTTGGAGGGAGAAACACATCCCCAATTATTCTTATAGTCCCTCTGATGGAGGGAGAGTCAGTCCTGGCCCTTGTTGTAGAGGAACAGTTACAATATCTCAGGATGTGGCTCGAGTCAAGGACAAGACTGGCAGATGTTTGAGCCATTTTACACAGCCTTTGGACACGGATTTCTATGCTTGGGTCAGGACTCTTCAGCCTCCTTCACAGGCTTTGAATAAAAGATGTGGGAAAGTAAGGACAACTTGAGTCGATGTATCTGAGTGGGCTTGTGGTGCTGCTTGTGTCATGTGCAACCTGCATCCTCTTGAGAAAGCTCTGAAAGATGACTCCAGGAGAAGCAGGAGTCTCATCCAGGTGTTGCTTAGCAGAGCAAGTAGGAAAAGAAGGCTGAGAAAATTGCTGGGGGCTGATGAATTGCAGTAGCTGTGTGGGGAAAATCACTCGCTGCCAAAGGGCAAGGGGATGGTCTAATGTAGTAGACAGCAGGTAATTTATTTCTCCCTCATTGCTAGTAAATATTAATGATACATAAATAATATATAACAGATAACGAGATTCCTGAATAAATAACAGTCACGGTAGTGCACGAGCAGGCATGTGATCTGTTTTGCTTTTTGCTTCCCTTGGGACTAGCCAAGAGAATTAATGAGACATATACTAGGAACTGACTTACGTGAGCTCTTGAGCACAGCCACAGGAGTCTTAACGTTTAAAAATCTTTGAGGCCTTCAGGTTGTGCCAGTGTTTTGCAGGAGAGCAGAGAGGATGGTGGTTTCATGAGTACGCCCTGGGGGACAAGGTTGGACAGGTATGGGTGGGGGAAGATCAGATGTGCTTATGTTCCCTGTGTGGTTTCACTGCATCTGTGTGAGGAGGAGGAAGATAAATGAGCGTTTGACAAATGCTATTTCTCCATGCACTGACAACTAAAGCAGTACTTTATTGTTTGTTCACTTTAAGATCGTGGGGCTTCTTTTTCCCCACAGTTTCCTGTGAAAAATCTGAGCTAAAGACAGACTTTTAGGGAGAATTTAAATTTAACAAGTTAGGATAATTTACAACTAATTATAATACTCTACTGCTTCATCCTTTGAGTTGTCTGATGATATTTAGCCATGAGTAGTCTCTTCCTAAACCACTTTTTACAATCCTTATATTAACCGAGTTCCTTCCCACGCTGGTGGTGCTAACGGCCACTTTAAATATTAATAGTCTTTTACTAATCATATTGGTAATATAGCTGGGGGGGCTTAGTCATGATCCGGCTGTTCTAATGGAATGAAATACATTAAGTACCATTCCCCAGGGAGACCCTGATTCATAAAAGTGTGATGGACAATATTTTGTGTCTGTCTGTTTTAGAGAACATTTATGGTGAGGACTATACCTTGGGAGCTTGGAAAAACACTTCCCTGGGATATACAGTGTGTGTCTATTAGGGACGTGTAGAGGATGTGTCAGGCTTTTGAGAAACGTATGAAAAAGAGAAATTAGGTTCGAAAAAGCTGATGCACTGAGGAAGGCAGGCAATCCCTTTTCTTTCCATCTCGGACAAATCAGAGTTCTATTTGGGCATGCACGCAATTTTAGAGCTGTATGTACAGGCTCAGGTGGAGTAAGAATAACATTTTCAGGAGGCTGGCAGGCCTTGTCTGAAACATTGGTACCTCATTAGCAGATACATATCCCATTAGAATAAAAGAAAATGATGTCTTTTGCTTAACTGAAGAAAACGCTGCCTTAAACCCTCTCTCTTCCAGCACAAGGAGAGGGGTGTCAAGGCAGCAGTGATTAAGGGTTCGAGAGAGCAATCCTGAGGGGGATCAAGGGTTCAGACAAACCCAGAAGACACTGCAGAACTGTTAATTTGCTTTATTAATGGACCACACTGCAGAAGGGAATGTGTTCGGAATCCATGTCCTCTCAGTGCTCTGCTTGGGGAGCAAGCTGGAAGATGTGTGGTACCACATGCAAAGTTGTAATTTTAAGTAGTACTTGGGTGGCTGTGAGGGGGAGGTTCCCATGGTGGAGTCCCTGATGCCAACAGGGGTACCAAGTGTTTAAACACAACATGCAACAAAAGAAGTAGTGGGCTGCAGTTTTGCACCCCGAATCTCGCAGTGAAGAAACTAATGCTGGGACTAGGAAGGTAATTTGGTTTTTAATTTTCCATTTAATGTGCCATCAGCAGGATAGGCAGATGGAGGTGAGAAAAGGAAGACAAGTAAAGTGGAAGTCAGGGCTCCAGAGCTGGTCTTTCCTCGCTCAGGTGTATGGATGAATACAGGTGGTACAAGTTGACTTTGCTAATAATTCTTCTAGTTGGTGTTTAAGAAAAAAAAAGTGAATGATTCCTTAGCTGTAAGGATTGTGACTCTGATTTGCAATGCTGAAGGGCTCAAGAGTGAAGAATAAGGATGATGAAAAATTCTGAGCTGCAGCTGGGCCATAGAGGAATGTTTTTGTCAATCTTCCCACCACCAGCAGCCATCAAGTGGGAAGGAAGTAGTAATGGAAAGAACGATTATATCTAGGCAGGTTGCATTCATGGTTGCCTGTTATGTGGTATGTACCTGTGAGGAGGTTCTGCTTGCATCTTCATTCTCCCTCATCTTAAAGGATTTCATTAACATCTAGTTGCTGCTTGTTTTCCTCATTCAGAGCATCCAGGTGCTGTACAATGCTTTTAATCAAGCGTGAAAAGACCATTTGTCAAGAAAGCTCCTGATCCTTCAAGGTGCTTCTGGAAAGGTTTGGCCTTTGTCTGTCATTATCTAGGGGGAAAAACAAGAGGTGAGTGTCTTGAACTTGAATGAGACCTTGCTTCTGTGCTCTTGTGCCACAGTGGTGTAGCAACAAAGACCTCATCTGAAGGAACTGGAACTAATTTAATGGGATGATGCTGATATTGGTCTCTGTTGGTGGTTTGCAGAACAGCTCTTGGGGCAAGCAGGCCACTCACAGGAGGGTGAGAGATGAACAGTGTGGAGTGTTAACAGAAGCTGAATTTCTTCGCAGTGTACAACTAGGAGACTGGCTGAGGAAACACATAGTTTTGAGCCCAGGCTGTGGGTGGTAATGACAACATAAGTTCTATGGATTCCCTTGAACTCATTTATCTTGTTTCAGTCAAAAAGGGTAAAGTGTGAGAGATGTTCTTGAACTGGTATAGTGAGGGAATAGTTGCCATTGATGCTGAGAGTCTCAGGTTCAGACCTTGGCCTTGTTTTGTGCCCTCTTGGTCCTGTTCAGCAGTACATGAGATGATTGGTGATGGCAATGGTGGTTTCTTCTCCCACTGGCAATGTGCAAGGCTTCAGGACTTGGATGTCTTTGCCCACACCATAACCAGTGACGCTGGGGAGCCTGAAGGGTTAGTAAGGTTACAAGAATGCTGTCCTTCCTGAGATGGGACATGTGCCTGATTCAATCTGGCTGTGGAAAACACTAAGAGTATCCCCCCCACTGCCTCCCTCCACCTTACAGAATTAATCCAGTGGAAACAATCTGGATTTAAGCTGGCTGTTGGATGATTTGCTAGCTGTTGGCCAAAATATCGGCTGATATAATTCCACTAAATTCAGTGTAGCTTGGATCAAGGTCTCCATTGGCATATTTTTCATCCAGTTCATTAAGCAGCAAGCAGTTGGATCAGAGAGGAAGCTGAAAGCCCAAAACACTTGCTGAGAATGTAATATTCTCCATTAGTCAACTGGGCTTGCAGAAGAGCAGGAAGAGAGTTGTACCCACATCATCAAAGTCACGTCAGCCCTCAGTTGGATGCCTTAGCATGTTTCTCCAGCCACTGTGTGAGCAGTACTGCAGAAGAGCTGTGGGCTGAGACGGTATGCAGCTTACTGAACTGAAATGGTGTAATGAGGAAAAACTTCTGATGGAACAAGCAGCAAGGGACAAAACGAATAAAAAAAGATGAGAAAACATCTAGTCCCACAGAAATCCTGTTGATAGCACGTTGCTTCTTGGCATTGCAGATGGCAATGTGGGGAGTAGTTGGGTTGGCTTCTGCAGAGCAGTAGCCACAGCGCATGGCAGTCAATCCAGGACCATAAGAAAGTGTGATGGTGCTTTTGAAAAGGAAGATCTGTGTGGTTTTTTTGTTTGTTTGCTTGGTTTTTTTTTTCTTTTGAGCTAATGCAGTTAGCAAAGGGGCCTCAGCTTTATTGGGGAAAGACTGATGGTGAATTTAGCGTGAGCTGAACATATCTGTAGGCTTGCAGTGAACTGTAGCAAAGCATGCTGGAAAGCCACATGCCTCTCAGTGGTGTTCCAGTATCTCCCAGCCCGTTCAGCATGAGCATCCCTGACTCTGTGGGAGGAGGGGGAAAGGCAGGGGTGCAGGAGGGATATTGAAGTTCCTTAGAAATGTGGAAAGGAGGATTACACCCACAGTGTTTGATATGGGAGAGTAAGGATTACTGCCTGTGTGTGACGTTGCGTAGGAGAGATTAAAGTCACCGCAGGCAGGAAAGATTTGGATATGAAGCAGGAAAAGAAAGAGGGATTAGGTTGGGAGGAGTGTGAGACGGGTAGATGGAGGAGTGTTCCTCTCAGTGAAACAGAGGCTGTGTAAAACAACAAGGCTTGGATGGTGAGATTGCAGCGGAGGTAAAAGAGCTGAAGGCTCTGCAGGACCTGGTGTTACTTCCAGACTTTGAACTCTTGGAGACTGCTGTTCTTCAAGTTCTCTGGAGCAGGTGATATGAGGCTTATGGGGGAAAAAAGCCTTGATGTTCAGCCCTTATGATTCGGGTGGTGCAAAATGCTTCAGAGTTTGTGTGGATTAGACATTTGGGCTCTCGTATTCTCAAGGAACTGGTTGTTGCCCTTAGCTGAGACATTAAAGGCTTTCTGGTTTGGGATGGGTTCCTGGGTTTCCCAGGTGTCACTACTTATCAGATCCATGGAGAGCTTGCTGTGACTGCGAAGGAATCTCTAACCCATTCTCCTCATAGTTGAGATTATCAGAAATTTCGAAGTAATTAATTCTCTATTCTATCAAGTGCTACGTTAAAATGTAATAAAGGATAGTTTTTGCCCCGAGGAACCTTTCTGCTGTGCCTGGAAAAGAAAAACAAATTATGGTATAAACCAGCCCCTGAGTAGAAGAATTGTTTGGCTTGTCAGTGCATCATCTCACAGATAGGAACATCTGCATGTTTGATACAAGAGAAGACTCTGGAGGTGAGCCTGGTGGGATTTAGGCCCGTCTGGAGTGCTTTAAAGTGAGTGTTTTAAGTGCAGAAGTACAGAGAAGACCATCTGCTGAGTGTCTAAGGCCGATGCTCCAGTTATGTTGCACGTAGGGTGCCTACATTGTTTACTTATGTTTAAAATCCAACCATAAAATTGTATTTGGAGTGGCTGTTATACGTTTTCTGCTCCAGGAGCAGACTTTGAAAGCCCACAAGAAATATTCATTTACAATTATGTCTGATTTAAAGGGAAAAGATCTGTAGCTTTGTAGCCTTAATAATTTGCTCAAACAGCTGTAGATTAATGAAAGTGTTGCTCTAGGCATGTTTCTAGAAATAGCATGTAGCTTGGCCCTCTGAAGTCACATTGTGTTAGGAAATGTGTTTGTGTGTTTAATGCTGGAAGTACACACAAGCGGTGATACACCAGAGTGCTGTGGACTCATGGTCTAGCTGGTCAAGTGATGCCTGGAAGAGCTTGAAAACTGTTTGTTTACGGAGTTGGAGAGGTCTTAATAAGCACCTGGTATTTGGGTTTACATATTACAGAGGGAGCATCAGCCTCACCCCCAGCTTGTGACCCCCAAGGACTCTGCAGCCAGAGCACTGAAAGCCTGATGTAATTATTCTGTCCCAGGGAGATGGAAAGCAGATATAAATCTGCTATTTCAAACACGGACTTGGAAGAATCTACTTAGCTTTTTGCTCTGTAGTGTCAGACACTATTGAGTTCCACAGATTGAGTCTGTACTGTGCTTACTGCAAAAGTGCTTTTTTTGCTGTATTGTTGTTTTTAGTCCATTGTTTTGTGATTTGATAGAGGACAGAATGCCTAGGGACAAGAGGCTATTCGATAAGAAAACCACAGTCATGAAATGGAACCAGTTGTGTCTTCCGACAATATGTTGTTTAAGGTCATGGAAGGTCCTGTTGATCAGGCACCTATACTGGGGATACCTCAAGTCAGGTACCTTGTTTGGCGTGTTGACACCATTATCTTTCTGGATTGTTCCTGACCCTGAAGAGAACGGTGAATGGTGCCAATTCTGGGTTCTGCCTGGAGGGTAGGGACTGCACTGATCATTGCTCTGATTATGATTTATGGACTCCAAGGTGTCCTGTAAAGTTCAGGAGCAGCACAGGGTTGTTTTAAGTGGTATGAGGACAGGGCTACATAGGAATAGCTTTCCTGGAAAGATCTGACAATTCACTGAGTTGTGCCCAGCAGTGGGGCTGGCAAACCCTTCCTGCAGTTGGTGCTGCTTCTCATGCCCGTGGTGGAGCTGAAGATGTCTTCTCCTTGAGACTGGCGAGATGCTTCCATTTTAATAAACATCTACTCTTCTGTGTAAAAAACCAAGAAACCTGTTCAAACATTGTTGCCTTGCAATAACATATTCTTTGCTTAGACAATCGCTTGATTGAGATTTTTCCATTGATGTCTGGCCTGATTTATCTGTTTCAAACATGACCGCAAATAAAAGCAGCGCTCATTGAGCTGATCCAATTTGACCTGACAGGGACAAAATGAGTAAGGCTGGATGGAAATTCTCTTTTCCAACAGAAAATGACAGTGGAAGATGGGGGGAGATATAGCTTGGTTGGTATTTTCCACAGAAGTGTTCCACCTTTCTTTTAGAATTTATTTTGTGTGCCTGAATACAAGCTTTGTTATTTTTTTTTCTTTCCAATGAAAACTTTCTGCTTGTTGTTGGTACATAACTCCTTTTTTTGGGGGGGTGGAGGGGTGAGGATGGCAGGAATAGTTAAGAAGAAAAAATTTGCTCCTGGAAAATTTTTGATTAGCCCTTAAAAAGGCTGAACTCTGTGCTATGTGTCTGTGCTGAGTGCATTGGCTCTTGGTCATGTATGCCTTGGAGCATCAGGCTTTGTTTGTCTGATGTGGAGGTTCAAAAACATCAGCTGACTCTGCTGCCATGAACCTTTGCACCCAAATGCAAGAGCATCTGCATTAGCAGGGGGTGGTGGGCAGTGGAGCTCATGCGTGTTGCGTTGTGGTCTCTGGCGACTGTCCCTAGAGCTATCGAGTTGCTCCCAGATGGGACGATGTGAGAAAGTTCTTGGTAATGAGGAAAAGGAGTGTTGGGGTCAAAGAAGCAAAATCTGTTCAAGTTGCAAGGAGGAATTGGCTTCTGAGAAGTGCGAGGATTGTTTCAGTTCTTTGCCCCTTCATTTCACTGGAGTTCATTGCTATGAAGATCGCAACTGTTGTCGCAACTCTCTCTTCTGTGTTGCCATGGGTCACTATTGAACACTTGGCTGATGTGTGTGGAGTTTCATAACTGCATGATTTTGCTGTCCTCATCTTGAGATTTAATTGCAGGCTTCTTGCTTGCCGCTAGATGACAGCCTTACTCTGTGCACCGGGGACTTGGTTATCATTATTAGGGAGCAGGGAAATTACTGTCTTAAAGGACATGTCCTACCTGTCTTGCATTTGCATGCGTTCTTGCAAGGCAGGGAGATGGGTACAGAGGAGCTGATGGTGCAAATAAACCCACTGAGTGGAGAAAATGGGACTTGAATCTTGGTGGTGGTTCAAATGGGGGCACATCAAAAGGTAAAAGCAAGAAACTGTGTTTCGTCCAAGAATGAAAGGATAGATATGATTTTAGGAGCAGGGCCATGGTCTTTGAATTGCTTCTGCCAGCCTTGACCCAGTGTGGTCTTCAGACTGGCAGTCTCTGAGATCCATATCTAGGGTCTCAACTGGCTCCCAGTGAGTTTCCCTGAACAGGGACCTAGCAGAGATGTAGAGACTCTTACTTTAAACTATATCACCACGAAAATGTCACATAGCCTCCTGTTGCATTTCTTCATTGTTTCTTCTCTGCGTTTTTCTTGTCTTTGGCTTAAGCCATAAAGCTTGCCAACCCCTTTGCTCTTCTTTCTTGTACACGTACAGATGCAGGAATCCAGTTGCATGGTATTATTTTTGGGGCAGAACATCCCATCACCTTCCTTCCGCAGGCTTTTGGGATCTGCATAGTGTATATGTACTGGGGAGGAGAAATGCAAATTACCCAGATAACATGATTTTGCCATCCTTTTGTTAGTGTGGCTGTAGTATATAAAACGATAAAGAGATCAGCAGGGCAGGTTTAATAGCATGAAAGCTTTCACACTGCCACTCTAATAGTATCAAATCTGAATTATGTGTTTCATGTCTGCACTGACTTTGGGACTCTGGAGCTGTGTCTGAAAGGAATGCCAAGTGGAGGAGGTAAATGTGAGAGAAATCAGGGAGATTTATTAGTGCTGGAAACATGACCCTTCTTGGCCTTTTTCAAGGAGGGTTTTTGAAGAGAGACCCTCACTGGAGTTCTGAGTCTTTGGTCAACTGTTAAATCATATTTGTATCATGTCCTCTGGAAGCATGGCACAGTGCTATGCAGAGGTAGAACGTGCTGCTTCCTTTTGGGTAACAGCCTTCCTGATCCCTGGGAACACCTGCTTGTGAGTTAGAGCCAGCACAGGCTGCAGGATTCAATTCCTGTGTGTTTCTCTTAAGCCCCATCTCTTTATCCAATGTTGTGTTGATTGGGAAGTCTGTTTCTGTCAGGCAGTCCTGGAAGGCTTGTGCCCAACAGCATTGCTGGTGTTGCTGAGTTAGTGCCCCCAGGCTGATCTTGAGCACTGGGATGTGAGCAGGTGCTGATAAGGAACAGATTTATACGTGTTCTTGAAAACCTGCGAACAGCTTGGTGCTGTTTCAGTGCAACTTGGCGCAGCTAGGAAGGAGCAGGAGCCCAGAGGTAACACCAACAAGGACCAACTCTTTGCAGTGCTTTACTGCACACTGGGATGCAGCCTCTTGCCTGCAGCGTGGTGCCTGCCTTGGGCAAGATGTGCAAGGAAAAGGTACAGTATGTCACACTTGCACACAACAATGATTTTGTTATCACACAGCTGTACGTACCACCCCTCTGAAACAGCATTTTCATAGAATCAGTTGGAAGGGACCTTAAAGATCAATTAATTCCACCCACCCCTGCCATGGGCAGGGACATCTCCCACCAGACCAGGCTGCCCAAGGCCCATCCAACCTGCCCTTTAACACCTCCAGGGATGGGGCAGCCACAACTTCCCAGAGTAACCTGTGCCAGTGCCTCACCACTCTCACGGTGAAGAAATTCTTCCTTACGTCTAGTCTAAATCTGCCCTTCTCCAGTTTATAGACACTGCCTCCAGTCCTATCACTACTAGACTTTGTAAAAAGTACCTCCCCAGCTTTCTTGTAGCCCCTTCAGACACTGGAAGGTTGCTATAAGGTCTCCTTGGAGCCTTCTCCTCTCCAGGCTGAGCAACCCCAACTCTTGCAACCTGTCCTCATGTGGGATGTGAGCATTGCTATTGTCTCTGTCTAATACGTATTTATGTTTTAGTGCTTTCTACCTATCAGCTGAAGAAGGATGTGTGTTACAAGTGCTTAGTTAGCTAGTTTTAATGGGCATAACATATAAATAATAATAATGAGAGAGGAAGGAGGTAATACATGGAGTGGAACTCATTAATTACTCTTTATTAGTCATTAAGGAGTGAACAAAGTGCTAATTGAAGTGTATGAGCTTGAGTAGCCGTGAGTGTTTTCAAGTCACTGCTTTTCACAACACCGTTAGAGCATTTTGAATTCTATTACATATTTTTTCATCCTTATCTTTGAAGGTTTTTAAGCTATGATGTTGCATGTA
The DNA here is from genome assembly GCF_032191515.1 of Phaenicophaeus curvirostris. Taxonomy (NCBI): domain Eukaryota; kingdom Metazoa; phylum Chordata; class Aves; order Cuculiformes; family Cuculidae; genus Phaenicophaeus; species Phaenicophaeus curvirostris. The sequence goes on from NC_091402.1 coordinate 15,625,968, forward strand.
GATATCCACTTGTAGTTTTCAGCAGAACTTATAGCTTCTAGAAATTTGGAGACTTATCCTTATGTTTGAAGTATTGTTTTGTTTTGTATTTTTTTTTCACCAGTTCATATTTGTCTGGGAGTACTCAAACAAACCAACTCCCCCAAAACCCCACCCCCCAAAAATACCAAACCAACCCACCATTTTTTTTTTTTTGCTTGGGTGTCATGTCCTTTCTAGGTCAGATTATGGTTTTATTCCTATTCCTAAATGTTTGCAAACATACTTTTATATTTACTGATAGAGCTGAGGTTGGGTTCTGTCCCCAGATGTTTGTGTGCTGCTGCCTTCATGTGTGTGCAAACATCTGTCTCTTCATTCTAAACTGTCACTGTAGATGGTGTGTTTTGCCATTTATTTCCAGTTTGCTACCCATCCTCATTTCTGTTTGAGGGAATTGCTCAGTAATGCTGATCACTGCTCTGCTTTGTTCCCTGCAGCTGCCTTTTCCTCTCCTTTGTCTTTTCTTTTTCCTCCTTTCCACTATTTGTAGGCTGAATTGGGATTTCTCCTTGCTTGTGAGAGTGACTTTTCAGGCAGTTGGATCTGTGGCAGCGCATCTGTGTAGCAGACCCGCGGTCCCCGTGTGAGGGGCATGTTGTGAGATGCCCCTGGCCTTGATGCCCTCCTGCTCTGATGCTTCTTGACAGCTGCGATCGTGTCCAGGAGGAGCTCTGAGCAGGAGCCTGTCTCAGCTCTTTGCTCTTGTTTCTGGCTCTGTTGTGAAGAATGAAGCCTTCCAGCACATTAAATATCCTTTTGGGAAGCAGGAACAGAAAGCGCTGTCTCTCGGCTGTGTGCGCCTTTGCCTTCGCCAAGGGCTGCTGTGGGGCAGTTGCTTTTGAGCGCCCTTGAGGAAAGTGTGGGTTCTGTGGGAAATGGTTTAGTTAATCCTAGCAGTGGCTTTTCAGCTCTCTGTACTGGTGATGCAGTGTCTCCACAGGCTATCTACCTGCTTGCACTGAGCCGAAGGACAGTGGCTGTTCTTCCTGGCTTTAGACAGTGGTTCTGACTTTTAAAGACCTGATCTTGTAACTGGGCACAGAGACACCTAGAGCTGTCGCTCATGAGCCCGAAGGTGACACAGACTGCAGAGCAAAAGATGGACACTGGAGACTCCTCTCCTTTTCTTAGTTGGAGGAATAAGGAATTGGATGAAAAATTCTGACAGCACCAAAAGACAGAGCCCCACATCCATAAGGCGTTCTCTTCCCTATCCTGCTTTTTTCCCTTGCAGATATTTAGGGGTGAAGGATGACTGTCCATCAGTGAAGGGCAGAGGTAGGGTATAGACTGCAACCTTACTTGGTCAATGATGGGACCATCTCTCTCAGTCTTTTGAAATAATTTTGTAGCATGTGTGATCCTGTCTAGGGCCATTAGGCACTCTTATCATTTTTATGCGATTGCATGCATGTCTTTCCCTCTAGCAGAAAAGCAGGAGAATGCATCTAGCAGGGGTGGCACAGGTTTCACCATGTCTAGTGATGCTCTGAGCCCACCCAGCTGCAGGCAATGAGTGTGTTCAGTCCCATACTGAACTCATGGTGTGGACACAGCAGCTCCTGTCATTTTTTTTCCCCCCAGATGTGTGGTGTTGCCAGGATTTCTAAGCATGGGCAACCCCTCGTTGGGGAGCATCTCCATCTGTATTGAAGCTTGCAGCTGGATTTTGGTTGTTCCTTTTGTTTGTTTGTTTTAATATTAGCTTGTTAATTGTCTTTAAAAGAAATCTGCGTTTATTCTTCTAAAAATAATGAATCCTTAAATGCTTTTGTGCCTGAATAATCTCAGTTTGGTGACCCACAAACCACAGGCAGGAGCATGAAAGAAATTATCTTTTTCTTTTAGTAACCAGATGGCTCAGTTCAATCCCTGTGACATACTACAAATAAAATTGTATTGTAGACATTCAGCAAGAAACTAATTTCAGGAGTTTAGGAGAACTCTGAAAGGATGAAGGGACTAAACCCACAAATTATGTATCTCAACAGGGGACAGGAGAAATGTGGGAAGGAGAAAGAAGAAAACAGTCATAACACAGAATTTATTCTAAGCTTTTCCTTCTTTTTTTTTTTCCTACAAAGAAATTTCAGAATCAGCACTCACTTTTAATAGCAAACTTTTGTCAGTCTGTAATTCTTGGCCTGAAGTTGTTAATTGAACCTCTCCTTAAAGCTGTTTGCAGTTCGTGTTGTGACAACACACTATGTACATCAGCTGGTGATGCGGCTCTTTCCCCATATGCGACCGTGGCAAGTGTGAATTGGGAACAGCATATTTGAACATGTTTGCAGATGGTTAGATGTATGGCTGGAAATTGTAAATATTTGAGTGACTGAGTGTAAAACTTGCTTCTGCCTGAGTATTCACACCTGTAAAGCTCAAGCATTAGAGCTCGTACTGTGAGAAAGATTGAAATTTGAAGAAAGGACAGGGAGGAGGAAGAGGACGGTTCATACCAGTCATTGGAAACATCCAATGCTGAAAGCATTTCTGTGCTTGGAGGCAGGAGGGGAAGAGATGATGAAGAGTGAAGATTTTTGTAGTGAATATGAGGGTGTGTAGGAAAAGGAGAATGGATTAATTAAGGCTCCTCCCTGTGTCCCTGGCCTGTCCAGCTTGATCGACAGTCACTGAGGGTTAATGTAGAAGGAAATAGCTGAGCCTGTGGGGGCGGTTAGAGGGTCTGGATGTGACGGAGGGCTGTGGCGTTCCTGTAGCCCTCTGGCTGGCTGAGTTATTGCTTACTACCCAAACTGGGAGGTGGTTTTGCTTCTCTTTGGTGGACGAGAAAGGTGTGTGAGGTCACCAGAACCATGGGAAATTGTAGCAACTCTAAACTGTGGTGACTATTGCTTTTAGCCATGTGCATCTTAATTTAGCAGAGAACAGCACTACTGTCTGGAGTAGGTGAGCGCTATGGGAACAGCTTGGTTTTAGCTGCTCCAGAAGTGCAAGGCTGGAAAGCAGAAGATGGAAGGAAACGGCTGGAAAGACCTCAAGGACTGATACATTTTAAAATGTACGAAGCCAGCGAGTGGGATCTCTGGCACTTATTTCCACTCACTGGTGGTGATTTCCATCCTATTTGTAAGGATGCTTTCAAGCGTTAACTGGGATGTCTGTGCTACTGTGTTGTGAAAGCAGGAGCTGCTTCCACTTTCTTGAGCGTCCTTGGACAGATCTGTTAGCCATCTTGTGCCTCAGTTTCCCCATGATGGACAGAAATGTTAATTCTCCTTTTAAGATGTGTTTTGGCATCATCTGCCATAAGATGCTTGTGAACATAATGAATATTGTGTTGCTGCTATGGGGTCTCTGGAGTGAAGAGGGTATGTGGAGTAGATGTCACTGCACGAGCATGTTTGGTTACAGAATAAAACACAAGCAGTAGAACAGAAAGATGAAGAGTAAAACAGGGAAATGAAAGTGTATTCTTGTTTATTCTCCAAATAAATCACTATTTTTATTTTCCCTGAGGCAAAACAAGGTACAGTTAATGTAACAAAGTATGACACATTAACTGAGAGGTGCACAGGTTTTGTGAAGCTGTGGTAGTAATTGCTTTGACTCTTGCACTGGAGCTTTAGGACAGCTGAAGAACTGGATGATATTTTTTTCTGCCTCTGTCATTGTCTCCTTGCTCCTGTGCATCACCTAACACAAAACATCATCCCTGCAGGCATCAGAGACTGTAGCAAATTGTCATCTTGCCATTACTGGCTTTTCGTTTAACAGCCAGTTTGTATTTCCGTAGCCTGCAGCTGCCTTTGCCAGCTTTCCAAAGGAAGAGAGGAGTGTTGTCCATTTATGCCTCAATTTCTAGATTATTTTACTCCCTTTTTTTCCTGAGGGAGGAGAGTCTTCATTTGCTTCCAAACCAGGAGAAAGAGCTTGCTAAGAGTTTTGTCACTGCCATTACTTTGCTGCAGGCTGGAATCTGTGTTGCGTTTTATGTATTTCCTCCTTTCCCCCCTCCATGTAGGGTTGTCCTTCCAGCCCACTTAGTTGAAGAGCCTCTGGAGTAGCCCCCAGCCTTTGGCAGCACAGGGTTGAACTCTGGTCAGTCTTCCCATGTCTATCTTCATAAAAGCAATTTATTATTATTACCCCTTTTTGCAGTGATGAGGCAAGGAGAGATTTAGTGGCATAGTGAAGATCAAGACCAAGAATATATTTTAAGCTAAGCAAGGAAAATTCTGATATTGGCTGCTCCTTTGTCTTTTGTCTATTCTTTCCTTCTGTAATGAAAGACCTTCTTTGATTGAAGTTTACAGTCCTGTGAATTCTTGGATAGCAAAGTGATCATAGTCCCAGAATCTCTGTTCTCTCAGCTGGGAAAGTGGCACCAATGAACATAGTCTATGATTGCATGTGAAAGCTTACTAAGTTTTGGTTGAAACATGCCTAAAATGAGCTGGGTTGAGGTTGCAGTGTTCAAACTTGAGTAGTTTCATGAGGTGGTGTGATCAGTGACACCAAAATATTGCAAATCTTTTTTGTGTGCTTTCTGCTTAAAGCAGGAGTTTCCTCGGTTTAGCTGTCCCTGTGCAACATTCAGAACACTGAGCTGAGAAGCCTCATGAGATGAATGTTAACCACAAGAGGTTTGGTTTGTAAGTAAAAATTAAAACTGGAGTGTTAGAGCTGAATTGGAGGTTTAAATCCAGAGCTTATTGCTTGAGTCTTGAAGTGGTTCGGATCTTTGTCCCTTCTCAGTGTCCCCTCCTCCTCAGAGGGGAGCAAAAGAAGACTTTGTTCTAGTAGTATCATGTTCTTTGAAGACGGGTGAAGTATGTGAGGTCTAAACTGTTGTTTAGCTCTGCTAGGAGGATTTGGTCATTTCAGTTCAACATTATTGATTTTTCTGTGTGTGTGATATTCACCCTACAGCTGTGGAACATCTCTCATTGCTGACCTCTCTGAACAGCCCTGCAGTGCCATGGGGCAGAGCTGTCTTTGTACAGATGATTTGATTCCGAGTCTTCACAGTCAGGGAGGAAGAGTAGAGTGGAAAACTGATCCTGATGAGCAATGAAGGATTAGCTAGGGAGATTGTACGCTGTAAATCTGCATTTCCTTTCCTACATAGTCCCAAGGAAAGCAGAGAAAGAGGAAGCACAAGCATAAACAAGAAAGCCAGTAGTCTAAGCTGCTTTGGAACTTTAAAGAAGCATCTAGCTAATGTTTAAGGCAAAATTACAGATCTTGTTATCCAAGCTCATCAGTGCCGTGGGGCTGGTGTCTTGGAACTGTGGAAGAGTCGGCTGGCTTTTCTTTACTGTATACATCATTAATGCCAAGACCAGCATGATTCTGATTTTTTTTTTTTTTGGTTTAAACAATATTCAGCAGTGATGCATGAAGCAGAAAGGAAGTAATTTGATTTCCCCTTTTCCCCCTCCATCCTGATAACCAGTCTTAGCTTTTTTTCCATGCTGTCAGCTCAGGAGAAATCATGTTGAGACTTCAAATGGAGCAAATGGGATAAGTTAATTATTAGGATGGAAAGAAATAAGGGATGCTAAAGCTGTTTGAGTTTGGTTTGACAGTTTTACTGTCTTATCAGACGTGGTCAGTACTGGATGTGAGACATTGTAGAAGATGGAGGTGGTAACTGCTGAGGTGGGTTCCAGTCTCTTCAAGTGGGACTGCAGGAGCAGGGAGGATTTTCTCCTTGGCCTAAAAGCCTGAGGGAGCAAACTGCAGGCTAATGACCGCATTTTGGCACTGTTCTGTCTCCCAGTTACTCCTAAAAATGATTGAGTAGTCTCATCTCAAACCCATCTTGAGAGCTCTGTTGTTATCAGAGAGAAGAGTAGCCCCTGACTAGCAAAAAATCAAACTCTTAAGAGTCTGAGGCTCAAACTGACAGCCTTTAATTGGGGAAACAGCTGATGAAGCTCGCTAAGAGCTGAAGCATCTAGAAACAGGGGCTTGGAAGAAGTCCTTGGGGATAAGTTAAATGGTTTTGACATATGAGGTGCCATGGCTAGCAATGATTTGTAATTTTCCCCATAGTTTTCTTCCAGCTGTGGGCAGGAGTACACAGAAACCAGGTGGTCCTCAATCAAACGGTTGGCTCTCTTGGGAGCAGAGTGCAGTTGGCAGCATGCTTGAAGCCACCAATCTAAAGGAGTAGAATTTTCATCTGTTATTAGATCATAAGTCACTGAAATGAATGTGGCTTCTGTCTCAGCACTGCTTTATACTGTATGGCCATTAAAAACTTGTAAGGGGTGTTCAGAGTTTCTTTACTTGTTTTTTTCATGTAGGTCATACCTGTAACTGAACTGAACCGTCGTTTGGTGCTCCATTGAAAGATCGCAGAAATCTGTGGAGAAACTCCCACTGACTTGGAGTTGTGGTTCATGCACTGGTCTGTGTTGCATCTTCATTTGAGACATTTTTACTCCACATGGTGTGTCAGTGCTATGTTCTCTTGACAGCCTCATAGGCCATTGGTCAATTTTCCTGACTTGGGAGACATTTTTTGTTTTAAATTCAGAGCCATGTAGGCAGCAGCGATCTGCTAATTTTTCTGCCAGTTCACTAACTTGGTTTAATTCACTATCCCTTTCCTTGCTGAAGCATGTTCTGAGAGCCGAAAGGCCGAACTCGTTGGAACAGTGTTTCTTACTCCTCGCCCGCATCAACTGCACGTTTGACTTAGTCACTGGGAATGGGGAATAGGGTGGTAATGCCACATGAAATGTCAAGCGCAGAAATGCTCTATTAGTTTCTACAAGCAAAGGGCAGATTGCACAGAGCATCTTTGCTTAAAGGCTATATTCTGAAAGCAAAATCCCCAGGGAAATAGCGGTGGGGTTGTGATTTAAATCTGTTCTGGGCAAGAAGTTCAGAGCTACTGCTGCAGCAGGTATTTCCTTTGCAGAGCACATTTCATTCACTGGCTGGACGTGTAGACTTTTGTGATAATCCTGTCTCCTAAGGCATCTTACTTGTCATGCGATGTCCAGGAGAGGTGGTATGGAGACACGGGGTGGCCAACACAGCATGGCCCTTTGCAGAAATAGTTCCATTTTCCCTGGAACCTTTGGGGAGGATAGCAGCTAGTGAAGGACCATGTTTCAGTGACAATGGAAGCCGTTCTCTTCTTGTTTTTTAGGGATGCCTGGCCCAAGGAGAACTTTGCATTTTCTGATCATCTTTTAAAAGAAGTCAGCAATGGTCACATGCTCTTGAGCTTTTGGAAGCTCTTCTGAGCTTTCATGTTTAACATTTTTGCTCATGTAACGCTAGTCTGGTTTTGGGTTTAACAAAATCTGATTGCCACAAAGGGAAAGCATAAAACTTGGTAAACTTTAAGATGTGCTTAATAATGATTGAAAATTATCATTATTTTATTGCGGACCAGTGGACCTTGTTAACTGGAGGCACTTAGTAATGAGATAGTTTTTCCTTTACAGGTTGCTTGGCTGAATTTAATCAAACTGTGAAAGGCACATCCCAAGTAACAGCTCATCTTCTGTCATTCCCACTTGAAGCCACAATAAGCCAGGGAGGCTATCAAAAAGAATTAGCAGTAGAGGAAGAGCCTGTGACTGATTCTGCAATGGTGACTGTATTTATATAGGAGCTCCCAAGCAATAATTGATAGGTGAAGCAGTCAAGCTGACAGTGCAATGCACCAGGGGGATGGGCATAGCAACGTATAGAGGCCCTTGGTGATCTTTGGAGTTCCAAACACTGGTGGGGGAATAGGGTTTCTTTGCCTGCAGACTTTTCTCAGTGATAGATGAACACCTGTGTGTAGGTTTAGATCCACATTTCCTAGACCGTGCTTAGGATTGATGCATTTATTTGTGGAGCTGGATCTCCGGAGAAGCTTTTGCATTTAACATGAGCCAGAGTCTAATCTCTACAGGATCCACTGAAGGTTCATTTGAAACATCAGTCAGGTTGTGTTGACACCTTCCACAAAGGTTCTTAGAAATTTTCTTGAACCTAGTAATAGTTGCAGGAAAAAGTCATTGTAAAATCAGCTCTCATTTAATTTCTCCCCTGTCTTAACATTCCGGCTACTTGTGGCTTGCATGTTTAGACTGGATGCTTGTGGTTTCTGAACTGGCTGTTTTCTTGGGCATGAACAAGAAAAGAAACTTAAGGAAGGTGGACTCGCTTAGCATTGGGTAAAGACACTGTAGGAAAACTGTGTCTGTTCAAATATTCTAGCATCTGCACCTCAATTTCTGAAGTGCAGCACTTAGGAGGTAGAAAAGCAAACCAGAGATTAATAACCATTTCTGAACCTTTTGGATAGGCACGTTCTGTTTTCATCCTGAAAGTGGGTAAGTGTCTTTTTCTCCAGCATAGATTGGAGGGCACTGGTTTCAAGTTGCTGTTTGCCACAGTGCAGATAAAATGGACTTCTTGGATTGGTTGGCTGGCTTTTTAATGTAGTTTTTTCATTTGTGAAATAAACTAATGACTACTTTGCCCTTTCAATAATTGGACACTCTAGTTGCTTTGTAGCTCCCTCTTGCAGTGCAGGTGAGATTCTGTCTTCTCCACCAAAACAAGCGTGGGCTATTTGAGCTAACAGCAGGACAGGTTATATGACAAAAAGAAGAGCAATCCTGAATCGCTCCACTGGAGGGAAGTGTTTGACATACAGTGTTAAAAGCATCAGTGTAAATTTTTCCTTAAATCTAGGTGTGTGGATTTTTTTTTTTGTTGTGATTTGTTCTCTACCTGTCAATGAAGTCTTGTTCCTAAATGTTTTCTCAAGCTGTGTTAACTGGTGCTAACATCTCTTACTAAAAACTTAAATAAGGAGAAAATAAAATAAATAAAAAGCAGTCCTTGAAAGTGTGCATGTGCTGGGTGACACACAAATTGCCAAGGGAAGCATTGGCCTCATCTCAGATTTTGCACTCTGAGGATGTTTCTGACTGGGTCTGTATCTCTGGGGACATGTAGTCCACAGAGAAATAAGATGTAGGAATTTATAGGGCTGAATCCATGTTTTAGTCTCAGTTTCAATTACCTGTTTAGCAACGTAAGGATGACAACTAATGGCACTCCCTTGCAAATGCTGTGAGGGTAAGTTTACTTAACATGGTGAGTGGAGAAAGGTGATGCTGCAGAGAACAGAGAGCTAAAAGAGGTGAGCTAGCGGAATGCCAGAAAACCACTTTTAGGATGAAGAGACAGGCTAAAAATTTGGGACACAAGTGCAGTTATTTGCTTATAGATTATCTCTTCTCTGTGAGCAGACAGACCAGTCCATCTCGCTCATAACCGCCGAATTATCTCCTCTGGTCACTATAAATGGAGTGACTCGGTGGTGATTTCTGATTCTGAGGCAGGAAAGTTTTGGAGATGCTTTTAGCACCGAGTGAGCAATTGGTGACATTCAGGGCTGGGAGAACTAGCTGTGGAAACACTGGTCTAAGCGTCTCATCTCTTCTTGTGTTGAAGCTCCAGAAACCTTTTCTCCCTCATGCCCTCCCTTTTGTAATTTTAAAATCCTAATTAAGAGTAAGAAGAACATAAATGCTGCCAATCTGTTTGAACAGTCCTTCCTTTCCACCTAGGCCATGGCTAGATGCTTTCTTTGAGTGGATGTGCTTTGCGTGGCTTTGTTGGGTGCTTTAAAATCACACAGCGAGAGGGCAGTGCGATAGTTTTCCACTCTCAGCAGTCTACTAAAGGACTGCCAGTCTCTTATGTGTTGTGGCATAAATTTACACTTTAGTCTCCTGTCTAAAATGAGACTGACATTGCTTCCCTTTGGTAGATGGCTGGCAGCTTAAATAATTAAGGTGCTATAACGTTCTTTGCTTTTGTGAAAATAATATTGTGCAAGTGTGCCTGAGCAGTGCTTCAGCTCCCAGCTAGTTCACAGATGTTGCCTGTGCCCTGGGAAACACCAGAGACATTTTGTGCTCTGCTTTTTACAAGGGGATGATTTTTTTTCTTCTCATTTTTGACTCACAAAATGAGAAAGCTTTCATCTTTCTATCAGTGACTCAAAGCTTGAGTCACCGGGAGAGAAGTTTTTACTATCTGAGCACTCTTCTGTAATCTGGGAAGAATAATTTGGTGAGTGTTGGTTTAGAACCTACTGGGACAGATGTATGCATCACAAAAAATCGATTTGCTGTTTGAATAGAGAGGTTAAATGGAGTGTGAAGACTGCTCTCTTGTCAGCTCTGGAGGCAGTGTCTTGTGATTTCATGATATCAAATGTAAGGCACCTTGACAGTACAGAGAGGGAAAAGATGTCATTGGCAGGGCAGGGTCTGCTGTAACTTTGTGGCCAAAATGCTCTTTTCTCAGCAGAGTATGGCAAGAATACATGGATACCTTTGTGTAAATGTGTGCTTGGTATGGGAAGAAGAAAAAGAAGGCTGAGTCAGATCCAAATTTTGGCACTTGACAACAAAATTCCTATTTAGTTGAAACATCCGAGGAACCTCTGGGAAACAGACAGCTTGACTTTCAGCCTTGAGATATTCATTGGTGACCTGAATAAAATCATAATGCAGACCTGCCTCTCTCTTGATTCCCCCTTTTTACAGGCTTTATTTGCCTGTCTAATTTTCATGCTCACATCACAGTTCAAATCATTTTAGCAAGACAGCCGTGCTTAATCTGACTCCTTGTGCCATGTGTATCTTGTTGATTACAGACCCTCTTAAGATGCCATTGGGTGACTCGTTGCATACCCTCCTGTCAGCAGCTTTTCCCTTCCTTAAGCCTCTTGAATGTCTTTGCTCGCAGGATTAAAAGCCTTTCAATAAATACAGTGTGATTACTGAATTAGTGTAAACTTTACTTTAGGATTGCCAGTCACTTGGTATTTGAAAAGCAGCACCAGTCAGGTACTTGTAGGTGGTCTATGACTGTGTCGATGGAGGCCAGGAAAGTAGCACAAAGATGTCTCTATTTCCATACAAATTATATTAGGAATCATAGACTCATAGAATAACCAGGTTGGAAGAGACCCACCGGATCATTGAGTCCAATCATTCCTATCAAACACTAAACCATGCACCTTAGCACCTCGTCAGGAGTTGGTGTTTGGTCTCGGTTGTTGTCTGCTTTTATGTGCCAGGTAAATTGGAAATAGGAGGGGTGACACATCTCTTTGGGCTGCACAGGGGTCCTACCCACTCTCTGATGCAAGCTGGGCTGGGGTGTGATGGGAAAGCTTGAGATGGGGGAGAGCTGGCTGGTGGACAAGAGAGGCAAGTAATCTATCACGTCTCCACCAATTATGAATTGGGCTTAAAATTTTTATTCTCTATTTCCTTTGCTATCTGGTTTTTGGAATCTTGTGTGGTCAAGTCAAATGTTAGGACAGCTGAGTGAATGGAGGGTGTCGGGGTGATGTTCCCTGCAGTGAGGGCAAGTGAGGCCTTCCAGATCCTGCAGGAGATGCTTGGTTTTGGAAATGGCAGTTATCAAATGTGTCCCATCAAATCCTTCAGATGTGTTTTATGTGCCTGTGTAACTGTAACATGAATGCAATTGTCTAGGTATGCTCTTTGTGTACTGATGTAATTTTATTAACACAGCAAATACTTTCTGTTATTTAATATTTATAAGTGGTTTTGCTTTTTCTTCTCTATTGTATGGCATCTTGCTGCTCTGCTAAACTGCCAGTGTACCTTTCCCAGCAGGTGTTAATGGCCAATGAACGGGTCTGATGAACAGATTTCCAAAGTTGTAGAAAGCAACTGAGATGTGCAGAACCCATTTGCCTGCACAGCATCTGCACATCTGCACTGGCTGCAGCCATAACCATATCATGTACACCTACAAATCTTCTTAGACCAAGATATGAGAGAGAGAAAATCTACAGCCTTAGGCAAAATGATTTAGTGCAATGTGTTCCTTGAAGTCCCTGCCTACTGTAGAAACAAGGGGTTGAGTCTCCCATGTGCTGTCACAGAAGGTAGCTAGTGCTTCTTTCTGTAGAATCTCTCAGAGGGATTTTCCCTGGTGATGCAGGTTGGGTCCCATATCTACAGGAGGCTGGTTTGGGGTCAGATGTTAGCAGTCAGGCTGCTGTTCGTTGTTTCATTCTCCTATTTCAGGCAGAGGAAACTTCTTACTAGCTATATATAACCTGGCTGGTCCCTCCTTCTTGCATCCTTGCTCTTGGTTTTCTTCAAACATCCAAAGGCTTCCACCAAGCCTGGACTGACTCTGGTTGTTTCTCCTGTGGTTGAAGGCAGCAGCAGAACACCTTTGCAGAGTAAAAGACAACCCTGCTGTGGTAATAAGAGAGGAGGCTTGAGAAAGCTATTCTTGCTAGTTCTTTTTCAAGATCATCTAATGGAACAATGCAGTTCAAATGTTTCTGTGAAGCAGAGCTCAGTGGCATCTAGCTGGCTCTGAACATGGAACAGGAATGAGATTGAATGCATGGCTGAGCCATACTGATTTATTTTTTCAATTATTGTTTAAGGTCAATATTGCAACAAAATAAGCTGTGGCATAACTGAGCTAGACGTGGAGGAACCTGGGAGGCAGAATTTATGGTCTAGCTCTGCAGTCCTGCACTTTGAGCAGACTTTAATTGGAACTGTGTGTGCTTAGCACCTGGAAAAAAATCGAAAGCCACCTGCTAGGTGTTTATGGGAGCAGATTTTTCCTTCTGTCCAGACAAGTCAGAGTTGGACTAGGAGCCTGGAAAATGGAGCCCTTTCAGAAGCTAATCAGGAATCAACTCACAACTCTGTTTCACTAATACACTTTTGTTTTTTTTTTAAATTTTGTCTTTTGTGAAAAGAGCCCCAGTTGCTGGCTGGGTTTTGGGGAGTTGATCGGGCACCTGGTACTGCCTTTTGGTTGTTATTTGTTTGTTAGTTGAGTGGTAAGAGAAGTAAGTTGAAGGATCTGAGCCCTGTGCTGACTGCTCTTCCCTCAAGTTTCTAAACGCTTCAGTTCAACTAACAGACTGGTGGTTGGTAATTGTTGCTTGTGGGGAATGGGACAGAAATTGTAGAACATGGACTAAGAGAATTGCATATAATACATCTCAGTGTGGAAGGGAATAGGACAACATTGATTTTTGTTTTCTGATTGCCAACAAACTGATTACAGCACTTTTGCTTTTATCCTCCCATGGCATGTGTCTCCTGCATGTAATAGGGACACCACTTACTGTCTGTGGCTATTGGATGTGTCACTTGGCAAAGATGAAGCAACTCCTGCCTTGCAAATTGGAAAGAGGCACAGCCCAGCACTAGGATGCTCAAGGGGCATCATGCAGCTTTAGATTATGGTCTGTAACATCTTGATACAACAGGTCTGTTCATTCACAGACTTCTAAGTTGCTCCTTGAGTTCTTTGCCTACCTGTTAGTTGTCAGTGTAATGTATTCCAAAGTGTTCCTATTTCAGCCTGTGGTTTGCAAAGTCAGCGCAGAGTTAACATGTTTCAATCTTCTTGGGGAATTAGAGGTGCGAGTAGGCAAAGTTCATGGAAGGACGTGAGTAGCAGTGAACTGCCTGACTTGAAAGGCTCCTTATTTTTTCAGTGCTGCTGATTTCTAGATAATGATGGATGCTTTCTACTTCAAGGTGAGAAGGAACAAGAGAAAAGGCATTATTAGCTGTGCAGGGATGACGACAGCGTGCTTCTGCAAGGAGTCTGAGGATAAGGTATTCATGTTCAGCTGTTTGAAATGGAAGATCTAGAATAGAAAGAGGAAAATCTGAGCCGAACACACACCACGGTTTATGCGGAACTTAGCAAGTGCTTTTGCAATGTGGTAGTTGAATTCTTTTTCCTTTGAGAAAGCAGTTACCTTCATTTTTTGCACCGTCCAACATGCCAAAATGCTTTAAAAATTACCTTGAAGAAGCACTGAGCATGATGAGCCAGAAATTGGGAGAGATTTAATGGGAAACATTATGTGAAGCTCAGAAAACCAATGAGCAGTTAAGGCTGTCTCTTCTCCAGGGCTGTTGGACCTCCACTGCCTGCTTGGGAAATGCCTTTGAGAGTGAAGGATCTGAGCACTTGCAAAATCCAGATTTTATATCCATAAATAGTAATGATTAAATGAAAGGCTCTAAATTCTGTCCTGTATTAATGAGCAAGGTCTTACTTATAAAGGTGCTGTTTTAGGAACACTCCCCTGGTAATGTTTGTGTTTGCTGACGTGGTTGTGGCAGGTGCTCTCTCTAGCTGGGAAGGAGTGCTCATTACAGTTGGGAGCAGGTAGACTGTTTCCTTTTATCCTTGTACTCTTTGATGTTTTTACTTAGTAATGGATAAGAAGTCTATAGTCACTAGATGAGATCTGCGTATGTATGCACTTTTAGACTGGAAGGGTGCTGTTGTAAGCATGTACAAAATAAAATTTTCCAGTTAAATTTTGAAGTTGCCTCCAATTTGTGGCTGTATGATCTTTCAGTCATGTTGGGTCTCATTTGCAGATGGCAAATGAGAAGCTCTGGGCATCCCCTATGTCCATAGTGAATAAGGCTTAAAATAGCAGATGAGGGAGGTGAAGGTTAGGAGGAGGAAACTTCAGGGTTAGGAAAAGACCGAAAGCTTTATTAATAGAGGTAGTTGGTTTTCTTTACCCCTGTGGCAGCCAGGGCACGTTCACAAGCGGCTGGGCATCCAGTCTCTAGCAAGATAACCAGAAGACAGATCCTGACATCTGGTGTTCCTGACTAAGGTGGTGTCCCCACATTCCCAGCAGACTTAATCCTCAAAGTGTCCCACTTAGCTGAAATTAAAGAGGGAGGAGAATAAATACGTGCCAGTATCCAACATCAGTTATTCTGGGATTCAGCCTGTGCAGAGTCAAATAACTGTCAGTGCCAACTTCTGCGAAGTCCCTTTTCACTTAGAGGCAACTAAGGGCTAATTAAAATTGTGCCCTCCAAATCTTGAATTTATTAAGCTATTTAGTGACAGGGAGGAATAAATAAATAAAACAAAAAAACACTACCAAAATCCCTTCCAGAGCAAACCCAAACCAAACCCCTTTAGTAGGAGGACAATTGAAACAATTTTCCAATAGTTTTAAGACGCATCCAGGTAAAAGTAGCAAGAGTTAGGATGACATCCTTCTGGGCTGGGTGTGAAGGTGTCCCTGAGGATTCCACCCTGCCATTCCCTCTGTGGATGGAGGAACAGAGCGCTGCAATGACAGTGGGCTTTGCCTTGGTGTTTAAACAATTTTTCTAGTAAAGATGTGTTCAAAACGCTAGCAGGAGCACTGGGGCCCAGATGCTCTCACTTCTGTCCCCTATTTTCACTATTATCTCTGCACAGATTAGATGGTGCAGCTCCATGTCCATGGGTCTGGTTTCCTGAGGTTTTGCTTTCCCTTCCCTGGGTTTAAGCAGTGAGAATGGGAGAAAATACTGTGTGCATCCCAAAAGCACTTGTATGCTGCGCCTGTTCCCTGTAATGTCAAAAATGAAGGTGTCCTCAGACTTTTCTAAGGTCAGAAGAAAATAAACTGGTATTTCTGGGGATTGTTCATTTTTGATTGAGGTGTCCAAACTTCACCTTGGTAGGCAGAACTCCCTGTGACTGCTCTCCTTTCCATGCCCTCATGTCCTTTCCTCTGCAAAACATGCAGGTGTGAATTTCCTTTCTGCCTCCATCCTCTGGCATATTAGTTGTCTCACTAGGGCAAGCTTGTGTTGTATTTGTCTTTACGTATAAACTAGAGCAGTTTCAGGGATTTTGCTGCTGATCAAGCAAGCAATACAGCGTATCGGTGTTGCAGTTTTGTCTGGGTCCCCCTTTCCTCCTTGCACTCTGACTGCAGCAAGGCATCCTGCTCTTGTTAGTAAAGACTTTAATCTGTGATGTGTGGAGGGCTGTCTACTCAGCCAGTATAAAAAGACCAAGGTCAAAATAGTCTTTTGTGGGAGACAAGGCTCTGGTCTCTCGCTTCCTGGGAAGACGGAGGTGTGGAGCAGCACTGCGTGTACAGAAGAGCTCGATGGGAACTGTGGGTGCCACCCTCTTTGGACTAAATATGGGTGGTTTCCCCCCAAAGAACTTATTTTACACTCTGTGTTGCATCTTATTTGTGTGATGATTGCTTGGAAGGATAAGAGTTAAATGTTAATGAGTTTCTGTCCAACAGGCACTGTGAAAATAAATGCAATTCTGCCTCCTTGCTCTCCTCTCCCTGCTCTGGCTCCCTCCACCCGCCTCGTGTCAGAGCAATTGCATAATCATATGTTGCTGAATAAACAAAATGGCCTAATGTTCTGAATGTGGTGTAAACAGACCAGTAATGGCAAATGACACAGATTTTAATTTCTGTGATAACCAAATTTGCTCAGGGAATGGATTTTGCTCACTGAAGGGACACAGCGGCAACTTGTCTCTGTTCTGCACTGGTAGTGGTGCCGATGCTGAAGGGCTATAGCAATAGGATTGGAGGGGCTCAACCAGCCCTACAGCTCTTGCACCAGCCAGACTTTTACATTAGCTTTGCTGTCCAGTTTCTTTGGGATTGTGTTTGCCATGGGCTCCTTCCCAGCTGTGTGAAGTTTCTCTCAGCTGCCTTTAATTTCCAGGATGATGCTTTAATGTTTATTGCCAGGAGGACAAAGAGGAGCCTGGAAAGCAGCAGCTGTTGTATGAGAGCTGTGGTAGATCAGATAGAAGGGTATTGATTTCATTGTTCTCTTTGCAGTTTTTTACACAATTTCACGGTCCTGGATAAGGCAGGAGGGAAGCTGAAACGTACCTGTCAGTCACAGCATTTTTTGATGGACAATCAGGAATGGCAGAGAAAGTGAAAAAGAAGATAAAGCAACGTAATCAGCTGGGTTTCAGTGGGATTTTTCACACCTCCCATACTCCCTCACCTTGTTCCTGCTGTCATTCTAGCCAGTATGGTTAGAGGCTGGCCAAGGAACAAATTCCCACCCAGGGGCAGCCTGGATGGGCTTTTGTGACTCAGGAGATGGTACCTGTGCTCCCAACTACTGCTTTTACCCTGTTGTAGGGAACCTTTTACAAATTTATTAGCCTTTATTTACTTTACTCTTGGTAACCATCTCTGTAATGTTTATGTTGGCAAATACTATTGGCAAACACGTGCCTGGGACAGCTGACCCTGGAAGTTCTGGGAACTCTTGGGATTTCAGGTCCTAGGGAAACTGAAGTGCACATTGATTGTGTTGTAGAGATTCATGCAACGAACCTCTGTTTCCCTATAAGCTTGCAGTGTGAAATGAGGACTTGCAAGTACAAACTTGCCGATTATTATATTGTGGAGGGGCTTCAGATCTGAATGAGACTTGATGTATTAATTTTTACCTTAACTTCTGACCTTGAAAAGTAACTAATGAAGCAACTTTCCTTCTACTGCTTTATTCCTGATGTGCATTTCAAATTTTTCAGGAGCAAAAGGAGTAGGAGCCCCAGAGGCTGAACCTTTTCTTTTTTTCTTTTTTTTTTTTCTTTCTTTTGTGACAAGCAAGTGGGCCTGGGTGATGGCTAGTGTGTCTGTGTGTTGAATGAGCTGTAAAGAAACAGAAAATTTGCTTAACTACATAAAGATATAACCCCCTTAGCACCCCACTGTAAAATGACTATGAATTGTATGATTGTATGGGTGCCCCCATGCATTGCATAGCTGTGGGGAATCCATGTATTGTGCTGTCAGGATGAGTGATACCCTGTTTTGGTAGGAACAACAGGAGTCATTCGTTACTTCAAGAGCTCTTTTTAAGCTGACAAGGTGGTGGCAGCCTGCACTTGCAATAGCATCTTTTAAAGCTGGAAAATACCCTCCTTGTGCTAGCAGGAGAGGTTGGACACTTTAAGAGCTTATTCCTGCTGATGTGGTGTTGGCACCATCCACAAGATGAGTGCCTTGCTGTCTCTGCTGCCAGAGATGGAGAAGCAATGGATTGTTTTAAGGGTTATTGCTGTGTTTGTAACCTCACCACAGATCTTGATTTAAAAGTGATATTGGCAGAAGTGATTTATGAACTTAGGTGGTGTGGAGTGGCAATGGGTCGAAGACACCAAAGTTACTTTGGAGTTTTTGATGTGTTTTGTCCTCTTGCTGTAAGTGCAAATGTACTTGAGGATCTCAGCTGGGATGCCATGACCAATAATTGTAGAAGGGATAAGGACTTTTGGATATTCAGCTTGGTTGATACTCTTTTAAAAGTTCTGCATTGTGGGAATTGGGTCTTTGGACTGTTGAACTGGGGATCCAGAAAAGAGCAATGTCTAAAGTCAGGGGTGGCTCTTGAAGGTCCTACCATGCTTCAGACATGCAAGTGGGATGGAGCTGCCTGTGCAAGAAGAAGGTGGCGTGCAACACGAATGCCAACCATGAAGTGGAACAGTGGAGCTGTTTAAGAGGCACTGATTGAAGCTGTGTGCTCAAAAGTGAGAAAGCACCTCATCTTCAGTCAGTGCTAATTAGTCCCTTGTTTGTCAGAACACCAAAGTAATATATAATGAAATAGCTCCTATTAATACTCTGGGCATGTAATTTCTGAAACCCCCAAGTAGTTTATTTTGATTCTGGTAGCTCTAGTGTCAATGCACAAATGCTTTACCAACATTTTTGTGTGTTCACCTTTGCCTGGAACAGCAATCTTTATGGGTTACAGAGACATGAACTAGCTTACTGTGGCTCGGCACTTCCCCTCTGTCCTTGCTGACATTCTACACTGCCTTGTGTCTTCCTGATATTTTCCTGTGTTAATTGCCTTTAGAGAAGAAAAATACTTCAAATTATGGGTTTTGAGCCTGTTCACTCACGTGCAAAATTGAGTTGTCTTTGACTTTTCTTCTATCGTTCCTTTTCTAGTACTGAAATATTCTTCTGAATTAATTCTCTTCAGCTAGATTTGCTGTCCCTAATGCCTCAAAACATGTGTTTAGATGTTGAATTATTATTTTTCTTAATAAATAATACATTTAGAGTCCTTGATGTAGATTATGATTCCTTAGCCTTTAAACCACAGTCAGTTTGTTTTCAGAGCTTTTTTTTTGCTGGTAATTGTTAAGTTTAAAAGCATGGCTCTTTCAAAAACGAAAACTGAGATTCTCTCAATTACTTGCCTTCAGGAACTGCAGATTTAAAAGGAACACCAAATGTTGTGAGACTCTCAGTAAAATCATAAGGCTTAGCCACTCTGGGAATACCCTCAGATTTTTAATTTGACAGGTTAAGCACTGACAGTCTTCCGAGTGGTGCGTTTCATCCAACAGGAATGAATTTTAAGAGGCTTATAGGGATTTTTTTTCCAAAAGGGAGTGCTGAGGCTTGCAAATATAAACTCTCACATGGGAAAAGCATGTCCAGTCAGCAATGGAGAGAAACAAAGCCAAGCTAGGAAGCAACCTGTGAATTCACTGGGAGCTGGCTGCCTCTGCTGTCTGAATATTGATAAGTTCATTGCAATAATTTTTACTTCTGGGGCTAACTATCATTCTATCTTAGTGTCAGAATCCCTTTGGGTGTCACAGGAGGACAGATATCAGCCTTGTCTGTAACCTCTGCATTTCTTATGTAAGAGTGTTCAAGTTCTGTATATTATTTCTATGAGAAAAAGGGTTGGATGGAATTTTCATTCAGCTTTTTCTTATTTTTAGGTCCAATTCCTTAGTGAGACTTTGGTAATACTGTATGACAGGTGAAGAGGAATACTTCAACTGTTCCTTAAGTTAGGCATTTTTTTTTGCCAATAACACAGTAAACCCCCTTAAATTAAAAATAAATACTGGCCCTAGAGCTAATCTGAGTTGATGAGCTTGCACTAATAACTTATGCTAATGTCTTACTTGAAATATAAAGTATACAACAATTTATGACTACTTTGTAATTTGATGATGTTTTCTTGAGGTTCTCTATTTTATAAATATATAATTTTTATTTAATATTATAAAAGCTTGTTGCTTTACTCTAAGATCCTTAATAGAAAGCCTTTTGTAGACTGAAGGTGTCACAAAGAGAAAACCCTTGCATGGTAAAAAAATAGCATGTAGTATCTGTCCTTGGGGATGTTTCAGTTGGAAGATGCAGTGAAACTAGAAAAAGAGTACTAGATGTTTGACTAATACCTGAATTTTACATTCACACATAAATGATGGAGTTCGTTTTTGGTTTGTTTTTTTTCCATTACTATTTGAAGAAGGACTCTTATTTCATCGTCACATGGAGAATTTGCAACTATCCCTTCCTGATGCTAAGTTACCCCACTGGTAGCATCACCAGTGGAGGTGAACTCTTTTTTGTAGGCTGGTAGAAGGTCTCCTGCCACTTTTGCTCTAAGGTTGCCACTTCTGAACTGCTTCATTTGTAATGTTGAAGTGGAGCATTGAAGCCTGTCTCCTGAGAGCCATCACATTGAACTCCTCTATTTTTTTCACTGAGATGCTCCCTTGAGGAGCTTCCTTGTCAAACTATCAAATCTCTGCCAAGATACTGGCTTTACCTGCTGTAGTAATCCCTTCTGCCAATTCTTGGGACACACATGGATTTCAACGTTGTCAGAAAGGATGGTGATATGTATTAGTGGAAAACACTTCTGACAGAGCAGCAGGTGTTGCTCAATATAATCTTCCCTGTGGAAGTCAAGAAGAACTTGGTGCCTGCAAAAAATGATGAGATAGAAGTTGCTGATGGAGTCCAGTGCTGTCCTCCTATCCCAGACATCTATGCAAATACGGCTCCCTCTTGTAGCCTTGCAGAGCAGATGTTAATTGAGGTGGATATGTGAATATATGCTGAGAAGTGACTGGGACTGAAAGCAGGTATGGAGAGGACTGATTTCTGTATAGGTAGGCTTGCCTGGTTTTCATCTTTTCTCATGCAATCATTTGTGATTACTGTGTAAGAAGGAACGATGAGCCAAGTTGACCTTTGATCCTATCTGCTGTGTATAACCTGCTACAGCAATGTAGTAATTCCTGTTAGCACAGTAGCAGTGAAACTCCTCGTCTTTCAGGAACAAATAATTAGTTTTCAGTTCTCTGTGAGTGGTTTTTGTCTGCCACTCTATAGCTCGTTGCTCCTAGTTAGGCCTGTGTTTTACTGGATTTTGTCTTGTGAGACTTGGTATAGAGATTTTACAGTGGTTGAAATAGTTCTTGTTGTTTAGGCAGGTACAGCAGTTCACCTGGAAAACTACGATACTGAAACTAAGCAAGAAGTTTTGTATCTGGCAAGTTAAATTCTTAAGACTTTGGAGCTCTAAAGACAACACCCTTCTTATGGAGGTGATGTACGGCGTTTGGTTTTCTGCTGTCTCCTGTTTCTGGCATGTTACTGTGATGTAGGAGTCGTATGATGGAGAGCTGCTCTCCCACAGATTATTTATACATAGAGCAATGTAACTCATTCTCAGAGTGAGGTGTTTCTACCAGTGGGATCCTAGTGCTGTATAAGTAATTGCAGCATTGCGAGTGTTGCCTGCTGACTGTACGGCATAACCATACTATTTATATGAATCTGACAATGTAACTATAGCCATGGAAGACTATTTAAATACAACTGGAGAAGAAGTAAGTATACCCTTAGGAAGGTATAACTGACTACTCAGATAATAGTATCAGGTAACTGTACCCATAGGAAAGCATAAACATACAAGTAATTGCCACAATGTAAGTATAATATAGAAGTCAGAGGGTCTCAATATTGGTATAGTACTACTAAGGTAACTTTACTCAGAGGAAAGGAATATAACTATCTGAATAACAGCAGTAGCGTAACTGCAGTGATGGGAGAGGAGAAGCTGGGAGAATTGTAGCTGTGATATGTAACTCTCACAGTAACAAGAGGTCATCTGTATGTGGCCAGAGCAGCATTTTAATTTGAAACTTTAAGAAACTGGGACTTGAAGGATAGGCAATTAACTGTGGAGGGGGTCTGTCCCTCTGTCTTAGTGTGAGGGGTAATGGATGGAGGAGTACAGTGGATTTGGCTCTTGGTCACTTACGTAGGAATTTGAGTTAATGTATTTCATTCAGAACATACTTTTCTCTCCAAGGATGTCTGGTTTCAGCTTAAATGATTTCCAAGTATGTGGAATGGCGATGGACCCATCCAGCTGCAGAGCAGCGGCATCGCGCTGTGTGTGCTGGGTAAGGGGTTAGTAACTTGTGCTAGAAAGAGGGGATGTGAGAGCAGAGGGACTTGAAAGCAGCAGTTTCTTCAGCGGCAAACAGCGATGACACAGGGAAATTGTGAAAAATGTCTCCATTTGATCTCTTTAACTACTTTCTTCTGAGTTGGTCTAATTGACCCTCTAAATATAGATGGCTTTATTATTTTTTTATTCCGGTGCCTTCTAAACCTAAAAAGAGAGGCAAAAATTATTGCAAACTACTCTTAAGTCGTGTATAGCTCTGCAGCAACAAACCCATCTGAAGAGACAGCAGAAGCAATCTTCTTTCCCGCTGCCTGCCAGGTTAGATTGAGACTGGTGCTGTGTTCTCTGAGCTGTGTTCAGATAGAAATTGGATTGAGTAAAATAATATGACTGCTGTCTCCCCAAGACCTTCACATGGGCTTTATATCTTTCATAAGATGTGCGTTTGACAGTGGAAGGGGAATGACTTAGTTTTAAAATAGTATCAGTTTAAAGCTTCCATGCAGTGCTGGTCAATATATTGTTCAAGACAAGAAACAGAGTTCTGGAGTAGGTTTTGTTTTAGCTCATTTTTTTCATTAATTGTTTTGAAGATACTGATTATCACATCCCAGAACTGAATCCCTGAGGAGCTGTGTTGAGGGTGAGCACTGAAATACCACCAAGTCTGGGGCATGGTGTTTGGGGTTGCTGTGTCACCTGGTTTATTTCTGAGAAGTTACTCTGATCAGTTCTTATTTTTAGGAACAGGGAGCGAAATAATTTCGTTTATCTCTTTGGAAGTGTAGTATAAATATGTAATTATTAGATGGGTTTTCCTTTGTCCTTAGCGCAATGACAGTGGTCATCCACGGGAGCATTGTATCTTATGAATGGCTCATTGGAAATATAAGAATAATCCCCATTATAGAGGTGAGCTGAAGTGTCTGGCCACTTCACCCTAATGTGCCAAGAATATCCTTTACTCTGCAAGCAAGATGATCAGGAAACCCTTGAGGCTCAGTATCAAATTCCTGCAGGATGCAGGGATACAGGCAGAGTGCAAAGACCAAATGAGATAAGAGGTAGATTTTCCGCTTGAAGTTTTCTACTTACAGGAGGGAAGATGTGCAGTATTCCCCGAAGGAGTCTTCTTTGGGCAAGTGTCTCATCAGCAATACATCCTCTTCCTTTTTAAAGTTCAACCAGGGAGCCTTTTCTGATTCTAAATGACTGGAAAGCAATGGGGTAGTGTGCTAGTTGGCTGGGCATGGGTAGCAAGAAGTCCTGCAGGTAGAAGGGAAGGCTAAGAAGAAGGGGAGGGAAGTGATGCTAAGTGTGGAGAGATGTCAGCCACATTATTCACCGATTTCCTTCAGGCCAGCTGCAAGATTCACATTCTACTCTGCTGCATTCAAAAATCACTATTGCGAGTGCTCTGCGCAATCTCCCAGCTGATTTAACAACGCCAATGGATAGATTTACCAGATGGTATCAGACACGAGTAGCAACGTCTGACGGGTCCCCATAATCACAGTTTATATTGATTGAAACCAAGGTTTCTGGAATGATACAAAGTGATTTTATATTGGTTGCACGATCTAGTTGGGTCTAGTCCTAGTCAGTGTCTCAGACAGATCAGTAGCTGCAGAAATGAGGCAGACTTGAGGACGTATCTGTTCTAAGAGCTGACAGAGGACTTCTTAGGGGTCGTCTTCCTCTACTGGTGATGCAGGCATCTTAATGTCATTGTTAGTTTTGGCTATTCTTCCAGAAGGGTTACCTGTCTAGCTCTTGCTTGTTAAAAAGCATAATTATGAATGATGGACAAAGGCTTTTTGAAAAGAGACTAATTGTTCCAATTTCACATCTCAGACAGGCTCCTGGCAGTGGTCACAGCCAGGCTTCCCTCTCACTGGCAGTAAGAGCAAATGTGAAGTTCAGTTAATCTTAGTGTTGGAGTTTTGCTGAATTACTTGGTAAAGGATTAAGGCTAGTGTAAAGCTGTTGTTTGGATGTCAAGTCCTTCTTAGTTGGTGACTGTTCTTAGGAGGAACTGGGAAAATGTGAGAATTTGTGTCAGTCAATAGCAGTGTTTTGTCAGCACCTTAAAGGGAAAAACTTCCACTAAGCCTGTCTGAATAAAAGCAGATGCATTTTTCCTCTTATGAATTCTGTTCATCCGGTATTGTCTTTCCTTTTTGCTACCAAGTTGTTTTTTGGGTTTTTTTTTACATTTTTCAGCTGACTGAAATAAAGTGTCGCTTAGCATAGAAGCCCTGTTTATCCGAGGTTTTTCTATCATTAATACCCCTGTATTCTTTTCAATGGAAATGCTGCTGTTGCTATACAAAATTGCTCTTGGAATTATCCAGTGACCCAGAGGCTGTTCTTTGTGAAGGCAAACTGAAATGTGAAGGATATAGCTGCACAAGGACAGCATATCTACATCATAAATTGTCAGTGTTCTAATACATGAATAGAATTGAATACTGTAATCGCTCTTTCAAGGGATTGGTTGCTGAAATGATGTCTTTTTAGTTTACATCACTAGCTTATTTGAAGGAAAAGGTCTTTGCCGTAACATGGCTGTTGGGTGGTTTGAGTAAGTGACATGATGGTCTCCATTTGTTCCCTTATGGACAAAACCACGCATGATAACTGGATATACAGATAGGAGAGGCAAAGGACAGAGAGAACAGGCTTTTGGTGCTGGAGAGCAGCATTGGCTGTTGCAGGTGGGACACCGAGGTTTTGTCTTGCTGCCGTGTCTGCCACACATGCTGTACGGTCAAGTTTATCTCTCCACAGTGCCACCTGAGTACAGTTCTTGCATGCTGAAGTTTAGTTCAGTGTTAAAAGGAAGAAAAAAAAGAGCAGTCAAGGGAGGATGGTCCTTGTGTAACTTAGGATGCTATGGATGGGAAAATACCACCCTCTGCACATTGGCTCT
This sequence comes from Phaenicophaeus curvirostris, assembly GCF_032191515.1. Lineage (NCBI taxonomy): Eukaryota > Metazoa > Chordata > Aves > Cuculiformes > Cuculidae > Phaenicophaeus > Phaenicophaeus curvirostris. Next base: position 15,651,027 of record NC_091402.1, read on the forward strand.
GAGGAAATCCAGGGGAGCTTAGCACTATTTACGAAGAGCAAAACTTAGTGAAGGAAAGATGTGGGATTTAACTCACTGGTTGGTCTCCTTTTTCAGTACTTCTGTGGCCTTTCAAAGCCTTTGTCTTGAAGTTCTTTGCCAGGCAAGAGACAAAGATACCTGAAGGCCCAGGAGACTTCTCTTGCCTGGGCCCTGCTGGAGAAGGCACTCTCCAATAATATTGATGGTCATTACTGCTTGTCATCTCAGTGATGATCTCAGTGTCATCTCATCTCCATCAAATCAAAGTCCTCATCCTTCCCTTACTGGTGCTCGGGGATTTGTGGGATGAGCTGTGTTCCTTCCTGAAGTCAGGGTGGGTTTTGTTGCATGCAATTCATTCAGTACTTTTGAGCTGCTGGGAGACTGCTCTCCAACCCAGTCTTCCTTCTAATATTCATTTTTTGCATGAAGATAAAAAGTGGTTTTTGAGGATTCCCTTGAGGACCAATTTAGAGTTCAGTTTTGATTGAATTAGTTGGATGTATGTTAATAGACTCACACATTTAACAGAAACCCAGATGAAAGGCACTTTTAGAAGGGCTTGGGGCAGACATTGTCAGTTAGCCTGCAGCAAGCACCTCAGAGCAAATCCTGCACTTCTCCCTTTTATCATGGTTTATTCCATTCCCCATCACATCTCAGTCACTGGCGAATACTGCTGTTGTGAGTTGCATCTTTGTTTTGGGAACTGGTGCCTTAGATCGACCTTGGGTCTGTGGCCATAGGAAAAAAAAAAGCTTTTATGTTGCTCCTAAAGTTCTGGTGTTTGTGGATAACTGGAGCAGGGAGGGAGGTGAAGGCTAAGGAAAACTGCTTTAATTAACTGCCTCTGTGTGGGGAGAGATGCACCCCATGCGTGGGCAGCTCGGAAAGGGGGATGTGGGATACATCATTGCCTCCCTGCTGCGAGCATGTGGCTGATGAGGAACAACTACCTACAAAGCCAGCAGCCCAGGCAGTGCACAGACAGCAGATGCAGTGAATGGAGTCCGGGCTGTGAGCATGGCTGAGGTTATCAAGGGCTGTGTGCATCCCTGTAGCAGAAATTGGGAACGCAGGAACTGGCAGCCAATTTACACCTGGGCTCAGTAAAGCTGAAGCACTGGGCTCTGCTCCAGACATGTCTCTTTTGAATTGCTGAGGAAGGTGACTTCCAAGGGCTCACCTCTGTGCCTTGTGCCAAAAGCCTTAATTGCCATCTTGTCTGGTAGTTACTCTTCATCTGGGTACCTCATGAGGTCATAACATGACTGTATCGCTGCTTTTGCACCTATTTATCTTCCTGTGGGAAGCTTCTGAATACTGCTTCTCTGGTGTGTCTGTATGGCACATGGTGCTATGCAACCATACCCTGTATAGCTTCTAAAAGCAAAGTAAATAAGATGCTGTCCGTCTCCTCTCTCCCACCCCTAAACCTGCCTGCCTGCCTCCCCGAATTTGGGCTCTTGTGAGTTATTTAGCTAAAAGCTAAATCACATTCTGTCATACTTATTAATTGGAAACAATGCAAGTCTCAGGCAGACACCTGAGTGGATGCTAAGTTTGATGTTAAGTTTGATGGGAAAAAGCTTAATTCTACTAAGCTACAAGGCACAGCAGGTAGGTGAATAGCCATTCAGGAGGATAATAGTGAGGATTTGAATACACAGCCTTGATTTGAATATATGGTCTAAGACTGGTGCTGTTTGCACAAGCTCTATTTTAGCTATCAGAGCTTTGAGCTCAAAGAGGTTGAGCGCTGCATTGCTGCAGAAGCTTTGTGTATCCCAAATAATGAGAACTGTGAAAGCCAAGAAGGCTTTCGGAAACACAAACAGTCCTGGGGATACTGGAAAGTAGAGTGGGGTGACTGCTGTGCCTGCAGTGCAGTTCTAACTGTACAACCACGACTTTGGGCTTGCACCAGTGGTAGCAGAGACCTTCCCACAACACAGGCAATGTGGCTGTGGTTTCTTCATCGTGCAGAGAAGGAAATGATGATTTCAAGGGTTGCCTGGAGGAGATGTAGTTTTCTCTCTTTCTAAGCAGCTGCCCTGTTTGGAAAGGTCTCTTTCCACAGTTTCCTTTTTCTTGTCCTATCCAAGCACTGAGCAGCGCAATTGTTGCTGCAGATCATGGACAGAGATGTATAACATGTATGAGGAGCCTGTTGATGGTACAGAAATGTGATGAGTGAGTTGCATTTTTTCATATTTGAAATCTTTTCTGTGATAATTGCATTTCCAATGCTGGGGTTTCACTGCTTTCCAGATCTGCCTGTGTGCCTTCTGTAACATTTTCAGTTGTCTCCCCTGTCCCACTGGGCCAGCCCGGCAGCAATAGAGCTTTTTCTTGGACAGGATCTCCCATCTCAAATCAGGGAGGGGAAAGGAAAGTGGTACGTGCATTTACACTTGCAGTATTTCTATGGAGGTGGGAAACTAGACTTATGTGGTGGACATCTACAGGACTCGACAGTTTCCTTTACTGTACAGCAGGGCACAAACAGCCTGTGGCATATCATTAATTGACATTATCATTAAAGAGTGAACCATAAAAAGAAGAAAATGAAATGAAGTTGCATTTGTTATCTTCTAATGGGTTAGTTTGCTTACTGTCCCCCCTGCTCAGGATGCCCAGGGTGTTTACTTACACCTGAGCAGCCTTTGCCATTTTCAAGTGGTCACTGCTCACAGAGGTGTTTGGACTCACACTGGGGCTCAGATGTCCTCTCCTGCCAGGCTCTGATGTTTGGAGCATCTTCAGTTCCGTTCAGAAACAAACCCAGAGAAATTCACTTTGATGTGTAAAGTCTGAATTAATGAAATGACTGAATTAATGTTTTGTGCCTCTTGGGGAAGAGTACAGGGGGAACACGTTGGCCTATATTTCATCAGAGAAAAAAACCCCTTGTTTAGTTGCTTGCACAGAGACAAGATTTCTTAGAGTTTATAGTCTCCAGTGCTGCTCAAGTGCAAGGTCTCTGAACCTGCCCCATTCCCCATGTGGCAGCTTGCTGCTGGCCAGAACAAGGGTGAGGTTAAACTTTATTTTTATTTCTTTTTTCAAATGTCAAAATGGGGTGTTGAAAGGAAGCATCTCTTCAGGCTGTTTGAGTCCACATGGAGCGAGACCCTGTTGGAAGAGAGCAGAACCCCCCACCTCACTTCTGAGAAGGATTGTGAAGATCAATTCCTGAATCACTACCTGTGAAGTAGTTGGATGCTGTGGTGATTAATGCTGTAGAGAAGGCAGAATGTGGGGAACACGGGACCCTGGATTTAGAGCAGGCATTGACTGGGACAAGGGAAGTTGGGCATTGAGGCCCGTGGCTCTCTGCTTTCATCGTCTGCCTGTTTGGTTATCACTGTTAAACCACTGATGAGAGAGGAGACGCTCAGTTAAAAATAGTACTTATAGCTAAACCCATGCATTTTCATATTTATGCACTCAGAGGCTGAATTAAACTAATAAAAACACTCTTAAATGTGCACTTCATAAGGCTTTCACCATGCAGTTTATGGTTTTAATATTCAGATTTCCTATGTGACTTTTTTATCTATAGCCTGTCTGGAGTGGTCAGGGATGCAGGCAGTGACAATATTTGCATGTGGCTTTCTGAGCACAGAGAAGTGATAACTGGCAGCCTCAGAGCTGCCTGGGGCCAGCCTGCCTGCCAGCAGATCGGGTTCCCAGTGTCCTGGCACGGTGGTGCCTTGCTAAATTACGATCTGAGCCTGCTCCGTACAAGGCATGTTTTTCCAGCAAGTGGAGCATATCAGTTGTTCAGCTGAATCTCAGCTGGACTCTCTTCACTTCATTGGAGAAGGGCAGAGCACTATACTGTCCTAATTAATCATTAATTAGGGGTGTGAGGGCTTAACATGCAGTGCTCTGTGTGTCCCAAGAGCTGCTCAGTATTTTGCAGAATTAGCCCCCAACTTGTTTGCTTAAGTCTAGCACAGATCAAACCAGGTCATCTGATGCCTTCCTCATACAAAACAGCTTTGAGAAAGAACATTTTTCTGCAATAACATTGATTATTTTTCTGTGGTGCTATCTCACAGAAAAATGTGTTGATGCAGTTCCTGCTTATTGTTTTGGCAGAGCATTTTTTAAAATTATTCTTCTCTGCACAAGATGCTTTTGGGACTTGATCCTGAATCACAGGTAAAGGAATGGGTCAGAAGTCAGAGGGACAAAGCAGTAAGTTGTTTTGTCCACCTGCAAAATTTCTTGGATTCTTCCTGGTCCTCTGCATTTGCCCTGTTTATTTGGGTAGAAACCCCTTGAGATTACAATCTGATCTAGGATGAATTTTTTTGGTCTCTTGGTTTTGAAAAACATTACCGTAGTCTCCAAAGTGTCTCAGGGGTGACACACTGGCCGTTCTCTTTTTTTCTGCTTGCATTCTGTTATGCTGCTGTAGGAAGCTGTAAATGGTTGGTTTGTTTACTTGTTTTTCCTCACAGGTCCTGTAAATCTTTCTTCCCTTGCTCAGGGTGCAATTTATGACTCATCAGAGGATTGGTGAAAATCACCTTGGAAGGGATGGGAAACACCTATTTGCTGGTCAAACAGCCAGTAAGTCATTTATTTATAAGGGTAGGGAGAAACACTCTTAGAAATTACAGCTCTGTTCCTCTTAAAAGTTGTCCCTACTGCTTGTGGCATAGCAGTGGGATGGCTGATGGTGTTGCCTGCAAAGACCTGGGCTAGCAAATGGAGGAGTAGAGGGTACATTGACCCACTGTGAAAAGAGGCTTGGCAAAGCTTTGATATGGGTAGTCATGCACTCCCCTTGCATAAAAATAAGATTCCCCATGGCTTACCTTGGTGCCAGCCCTAAAAAGTGAAGTATTTTCCAATAGCTCACAGCTCTTTATGGGGTCTTCTGCTCCTTTCATATCTGCATCCCTGATTAGTCCTTGGACCTACAAGGTAGGACTTTGCCACACCAGTGTTTTCAAGGGACACGTTTGCCCTAGCAGCAAACTTTGAGTTTTGCACTGAGAAAGCCTTTAAAAGAGCGAGAGGCTGGGTTTGACTGTGCTGATGTCAGTCTGGATTTAGCCTTGTTGAAGGGAATGAGGTTAGTCTAGATTGACACTGGCATAAAAGGAGGGCAGAATTAGGCTTATGGTATCTAAAAAAATGTCTTGGGTCCTGATTCATCAAAGTACTTCAGTGTGGCTGAATTCTTCCTAAAGCCCATATGTTAGCATTTTGCTGACAGGGGACTTTATTTTTATTCAGAAATATCAGAGAGCACTAAAAGGAACAGTTCTGAAATGGCTTCCTTCTGGCTAGAAGTATAATTGGCTCCAAATTTGGAAGCAAACATGAGAAATCATGTTTTAGGCTGAGAATTTCTTATATGTTAGATAGTGTAATTAACTGCAGAAAGCAGCTTCTAATGAAAATATTGTCAGTTGTTATGACAATATAGCTAGTGCAATACTGTAATTATTATTTTTGATAATGAAAGAACATACTATTATTTTAAGCCAAGAAAGTTATGGGAGTGGTTTTCACATAGGGATTTCTTTTTTTAACTAGCAATAACCTGTTTCTATATGATGTTATTATGATGACATAAGGACAGTCTCAGATAATCACAAACACTTGTTAGCCGTTTGAGTGTCAAAATACTCCAGAGATGTAAGAAAATGTAGTAGCCATGAGGTTAATTACAAGTTTGATTGCCTAAGTATTAAACATAGATAGGTACAGAAAACATTAAATATTCATTTGCTGATACACGTATTTATAAAAATCCCATTTCTTTGAGTGAGCGGTGGTTTTCAGGTCACCCAATTCAATAGCTGTGAAGATATTTGAGGACTCAGGGATTCTTGCTTATTTGAAGTTCTGTAGTTTTCTTTTTCTTGGGCAAAACAAATGCAGTAGCTACTTTGCTAGGAATACATTTCTGTCATGGTTTGTTCTCCTAATAGTCCCTGCACACTGCATATGCAACTATCCTGGCCTAATTTATATATATCTCCATATAAATATGTAGTGCTCTGTGCAAAGATGCAACTTCTGTTGTTTGCAAAACACAGACTGACCTTCTACCCTTCTTGTGTCTCATAGTTCATACTGGAGGGGCAGACAGCCTTGGTTGGGCTGCAGGAGGGGCGTGAGGTTTCCATTTCATCTCTTCTGTCTCCTTGAGTCTAAACAAAACTTAATTTTCTGAATCATTACGAAGTGCTTTTCTCTTCCACAGTATGAACAAATCCACCACTCCCCCTACCAAAAGTGTCCTTTATTCGTGTTGGAGCAGTGTGTACCTCCCTGGTCATTTTTGGTCAAAGCAACTCCTTGTGTTGAACTTGGGTTTGGCCAGCCGGTGTCTGCGTGGCTTCAGATGCGAAAGGAAAAAGGACTAAGGCAAGTAGTAAATGTTAGAGAAGAGACTTCAACTTCTGGAACAAACTGGGTTTTTTGTTTGGTTGGTTTTGGTTTTTTGGGTTATTTTTTCTGTATCAGCACAGAGTTGTCCAATTCGTATTTTGAAGAGCAGATACTAGTTATGGCTCTGTATAGACTCTGAACTTGTGTCCATACTGTATATGGTTGAACGCTGTGCATGCCCCAGGGGCTCTTTGGAGTCTCTAACTGTGCTGCTCTGCTGAAAGTGCCAGATTTGCTCCTTTCAAGCCTCTCAGGATGAGCAAAGAGCTGGGGATCTATTGAGTTTTTCCTCTCAGGTTTCACCAGCTAGAGCAGTGCAGTAGTGTCACCTCTGATATCACTAAATGACCTAGGAAAATTAGACTGAGAGAGCCAGGAGCTCTCACCAGTGATTACACAGCAGTGCAGAAATGGGTAACAAAGCTGCAAAAGAGGTATGTGTGCCCCTGAGTGCTCCTCTGCTGGTGTGACCTACAGAAGTGATGGATAAACCCGGGGGGTTGCATGTTCCTCAGTGACAAGTGAAATCTTCCCCTAGTAATTGCCTGGAAACATAACTTTGGGTGTTTTGGACAAGCTGAGCAGTTGTGCTGCTTCTTATGTTTTTCCAGGTGGCCCAGGCAGTGAGAGGCACTTTGCTTAAGCGTATGAAATACTGGTAGGGCAAAGGAGCCAGATTGAATGTGCTTTATTAAAAAAAAAAAAAAAAAAAAAAGGGAAAGATACAGTGAATTCCAGGTGGTTATCCCAACTCTCTTGATGCTTGATTTCTTGCACTGACTAATAATCCATGCTTTATGGGAAGAATAGATTGCTGGCTGATGTATTGACTCCCATGGGTGTTATGCAAGGTGAGATGTTCTCTGTATTGAAGTAGCCAAACTGCTTCTATCCTGGAGCTGTGTCTCCTGTACAGGTGCCAGAGGAGCCTTTGAATTAAGGAGAGGCTCCTGCACTGATCTTACTGAAAAAAAGGCCACCCCCCATGTTTCCAGATGTGCTGTGGATTCATGCTGGGGTAGTCCCACTGTAGAGACTGGGAACTGTGTGACCTTGCAGTTCAAGTCCATGGTGATGCTTTTGGAATTTGTTTTTTTTTCAGTCCTTCTGTAAAGCTTACCTGTCATCCTGCTCTGATGGCAATTAAAAAAATAAAGGGTCAAAATGCCCCTTGTGTTGGCATATGGTGGGGTTTCTTTCTGAATCTGTTCAGCCCTGGGGAAACCTTTCTGCTGTCACCCTCACTCATATGTGGCTATTTACCTGTTGTTTGGAAAACAGTATCCCTTAATCGGCCTTTTTGAATTTATGCTTCATGTACTTGAAAAGAAGTTAAATAACTCCTTTACTCCCTTTAGTTTGTATTGGACTCTTCACCCCTAAGTAAATGTGAATCCAAGCGGAATTAGGGAAGGACTATATAGCAAACAGTTTGTCCATGAAATGTAATTCTTTTTAATTGCCTCATTAAGTCAAGTTATGATAGATTATATGACCTTACCCAATGCAATCTGACATAATGGGATGCTGTCACAAGTTATGGAATAACAGAGTGATATTCACTTGACTGGGGTTTCTCTTCCTTGTATTTATAGCCATGTTTATTGCTCGCAGGGGTTATATGCATTAAGAATGCCTTGGCATGAGCAAAGGCAAGGTCATTAATGCTTTTTGTCATGATTACTTGATGGGCTTGTTATTCCACCAGGAATTAATGCATTGCTGGTAGCATAAGGGCTGTTGCGTGGTCATGTTGGGGGTGGGTGTCAGACTCACAGGTTTCTGATGATGGCTTACAGGGCTCATCAGCTTTTAACAGGTATCTCAGCTGATAACAGCAGATCTAGTCTCTGCAACCTACAGGTTAGTTTTCTGCTGAGGATAACTGAGATTTTTAATATATTAAACACTGAAAAGGTGTTTAAGAAACATGATTCTGTGCCTGGGAAGATCATGGAACAGATCCTCCTAGAGGCTATGCTAGAGCACATAGAGAACAGGGTGGTGATTAGTGGCAGCTAAAAAAGGAAGAGGGACACCTCCCACCCCCACTTAGGTAAATGACTATGTTGCATTTGTTTTCCAAGTCCTTCTAAAAAAGAGAGTAGCAATTTCGAATACAATTCCTTTAACCTTTTCTATTTCTCCCTTAGAATCTCCAAGTTGTTAAATGTATTTTTGGATTCAACACGAACTTACAAATACTACTTTGTCCTTCTTCACTTACTTCTCTCTCCTCTCCATCCTGTTCTAGAATATTTTTCAGTGGATCAAGTTTTTGGAAACAGTATTTCCATGTATAGGTCTGACTCATCCAGCATATTTCTCCTTAGATAAGATGATACTGGTGTTTTTTACATCGTGGCTGGTTCTATTTAATTACCAAGACCTGGGCTGTTGACTTAGATGCAGCCCTGCTGTATGTAAATGCTCTTACAAGCAGTGGGTAGGATGGCAGGTTTCGACAGCTGAGTCAGCCAGATGCCTTCAAATAAGCTTTTTAGGGCTGTTTGTTGGTGATAATAAGTTTCAAATGCCACAGGTATTATTTTTTTTTTTTTTTTTCAAAAGTTTAGAGCTTTCTTCTTCATCAGGGCAAATGTGTTCTTTATGTTCTCTTGAAATGGATGCGGCACCATCTGTCCTCCTGCAGCGGTCACTGCTGTGGATGTTTGTGGGGGAAATAAGTTTAGGAAGTGTTTGTAGATAAGGTTGTTTGCATTAAAACTCACTGAGAAGTTGATTTCCATAATTTTTCAGGTTTGTGGGACAAAAAAGAATTCTGAATCAGAACACATTTAAACTTAAAAATTTTCCAAAGAAGTCAAATTTCACAGTATTCCTCATGAAAACACTGAAATGTGTTTCCAGGAGAATAGATTGCTGTCTGGCGTTTCCGTGGGACTTTGCCTGAACTTGGCATTATTCTTGTCAGCTTAATTCGAGCTCCTCAGTGGGAGGCAGTAGGAGACTGAGGGAACTCGTGTCAAGTCCAATTTGCAGTTGTCAGGGCTTGCAGCTTCTGCAGCTCTGTGGATCCCCATGCTTCCAGGCCAGAAATGAACTTGTAAGTATCTGAGAGGGTTGGGCAGGCTATTTAGCACCACTATTAGTCTGGCCACTGTGATGTGTGCTTGTAGTGTACAAAATGAATACACAACTGCATATCCTTCGTATTTGGTCTCCAGCACCCATATGTTCATGACTCTCTGTACAGCCTGATCCTTGAGACAGCTGACTTCACTCCTCCTTTTCTCGTTTTTCTCTGTTGAGATTGGCCTGACAGACCCCTAAACCAGTGTTTCTGAGTGTTATTTGTGTTGTGGCTATTATGAACTTGGAAATTGTGCAGAAATGCAGCAGAGCCAAGCAGCAGTGTGACTCCCATGGATGCCTGTAAAAATGGAGTTGCTCCTTTCAAGAATTTTCTTAGAGCCTGCTAATCTTTTGGAAAAGCATATATTAAATCAGAAGCCTCCTTTGTTTCTGTTCCTCCTCCTTTCCATTTGTTTTGCTTGACCTGGGGTAGACACTGGAGAAAGGAATAAATAGAAGTGGGAAATACGGTTCAGAAATGCTATTCCTTCTCTTTCTTAACTGTTGGAGGTGCTGGTGAGGGTGAGGTAACTCAGCTTCTTGTACCAGAAGCATTGCTGTGTGTACTGCTTTGCTTTGTCTTTGCAGTGCTATCTTTTTGTTTCAATCCTGTCAGTACCTGACTGGGAGAGTGGAGCTTGTAGCTTTGTGGGCCTGAAAATATATGAGCAGTATCTTGCCATACAATGTGCAGATTTTCAGGAAACAAGATGTAGAGTTTTGTTTTAATGATGTTTTTTTTGTCTATTATTTCCCCTTCAGTAGAAAGGTGTCCATGGATATTTTTTAACAGATGTGTTTTCTGGCCACATAAATAAAATGCCACGTGTGTACCTGGTACTTTCAAAATTGGCCTTTTTTTTGTTTGTTTTTAGGGGAAGGCAATTTTAATTCTGAGGCTGTGTTCCCTTGAAAAATTCCCTTGGGCAGCCTGATCTAGTGGGGTGTCCCTGCCTGTCACAGAGGGGTTGGAACTAGATGACCTTTAAGGTCCCTTCCAACCCAAACTATTCTATGATTCTGTGAAATAAGCATGAGCTTAGCGTGAGTGGCTGGAGGTAGCTGTGTGAGTCCTTAATTGCTCTGCTAGGCTGTACTCTTCCATTGCTTGAAGATACTGAGATTTCCGACTTGAATTAGTGCAGCTGCAGTGGAGCTGGTAAGATGCTGAGCATAGGGTGGCAAACCTCCAATGTTATCCTCTTTCTTTATTGCCTTGTTTTATTGTCGTATTTAGTATTTTGTAATAAAGCTACAAACCCAAACTAACATGCTTGAAATGCAGCAGTTGTGGAAGACAGCAAGCAGTTGTCTTCATGAAAACTTCTCATGTTCTCTGAAACAGCCAGAAGACTTCTAGGGAAGGGAGTTAAATGACATGGTTGTCAGCAGAAACTTGCAGAGGGGGGTCAAGTGTCAGGCTGGTGTTAAAACAGTTGAAGACTTCATGACCTGAAGCCTAACAGCAGTGCATCGTATGATTAATAAGTGCAGCAAGTGAGATAATGTTTTGTGCTGTCTCTAGCCTCACGAAGTGTAGCAGAAACTCAGATTTAATCAACAAGCAAAATATATTGTGGTAGAGAAAGATCAGGCAAGGGCTTACTGGTGAAATAAAGCTTGGAATAGGATGTGTCCAGTTGTTTTGGAGGGATTTCATAGAATCATAGAATAACCAGGTTGGAAGAGACCCATCGGATCATCGAGTCCAACCATTCCTATCAAACACTAAACCATGCCCCTTAGCACCTCGTCCACCCGTGCCTTGAACACCTCCAGGGAAGGTGAATCAACCACCTCCCTGGGTAGCTTGTTCCATTGCCCAATGACCCTTTCTGCGAAAAATTTTTTCCTAATGTGCAGCCTAAATTGAAGACACAGTGTGTCTATGGTGTCTCTACGCTGCAGCAGCCCACATGTTGGATGTGATTACTGAGAACCATGCTGCAGCAGTCAGTGATGCATGGGTTCACCTGCTGGCATTGGGAATGGAGCTTGCTGCCAAGCACTACCTCTGGAGAATGATGTCTTCAGTTTTGTCTGAGGGCTGCCTGCCAAAAAGCCGAACATGAGGCTTGGGTATGCTTCAATCTGCCAGCTGTGACTTGGGTGGCCTAGCAGAGGCAGAGGGGGCTGTGTTTCTGCATCTCTTACTCTTTAGGGTTTTACTGCTGAAAACCTACCTCCCTTCTATGTTTATAGCAGATGTGGTGCACCTATGCCTCTTAAAAATTAAAGACTAGCATTGGCTCCTTCCTATTAGAAATCAGCTGGGATGCTCTAATACTGAGAAATAACCTAATAACACTGCTGGTTAAGAAGCAGCTTCTTCTGTGGGGTGTAGGATGGCTCCATTGTCAGGGGTAGGATTAAACAGAAAAGGATTGACTTGTCTGAAGACGAGCAGGAGGCTGTTCTTAGTCTTGCTGGGCAAGAGGCAGCTGCTGCGTGCTGCTGACTCACGTAATGACCCTTGTGCTAATGCTGTTCCCTATCATTTAACACAAAAATAAAACTGCTAAATTGAGACCAATTTGAAACATGTGGTTTGCTTTGGAAAATACTTAATAGCTGATATACTTTCACTCTAGAACTGTGATTGGAAAAGTAGGGATAAGAAAATAGTTTGAATTAATTTAGCAATATTAAACTCAACTTTCCTCAATTCTATCCAAATCTTGGCTCAAATCAAACAGCTTCAGATAGTTTTTTGAGAAACAGAAGGGGAAGGTAAGCGGGAGTAGGACATGAAAAGAGTGTGTGATTATCTGAATGGGAACCAAAGTGTTTCCTGCACTCATTTATTGAGGTGCTTTGAAGGATTTTCACCCCTTAAGTCCTTTGTGCTTTGAGGCAGTGGTTTTGGCCTTCAGATGAGCAGAGAGCAACTCTCTGCTCTGAATGCAGAATAAATTTTGAACGCAGTGTGAGTGCAGTCCACAGGATTAGCAGGCAGGCTGGCCATAAAGCAGAAATCTTTCCAAAACAGTTTATTAAGAAATCTCATGATTACCTAATAATGAAAAAGTCATCTACAAGGCCTGAGAGGTTCATGATGGCTTGTTGCCTTTTATAGTGCCCAGCCAGACCATGTTTTAAGAGTGGGGACACTAACCTCTCTGCTACAGGTAGCAGCAGCTCCAGAGGTGCTTGTGTGACTCTTTTTTTAAGTCAAAGACTAGTTTTTTACGTCTTCATGTGTGTGAAGGGACACAGGATGCTGTGGCAGGTGGGAAAATGCAGAATGGGCTGAGTGCAAGTAGCATCTACAGTCACTGGGGACATGCAAGTTGTAGCTTTTGGTTCCCAAGAGCTCATCTCAGCAAAATGCTTCATGTTGTTCCACCCTGTATTGCTTTCCTGCTGCTCACCATATTGCTACAGCTCTAAAATATTAATTAGATGAGAAGGGGATCATCCTCAAATGACCCTCTATAGCATTGTTTGCTGGATTGAGAGTCTGGGCTGTAGTACAGCCCCAAATCTGTTTTTCGTTGGAGAAATGGTAATGGTTACTCAGTATGGATGACAGCTTGAACTGGTTGTGTCAGCTCTTAACTGACGACATTGATGATCAATAAAGGGACTCTTAGATTGGTTTGGCATTATTAGTCTCATTATTGATTATGTAGACATGACAGCAGCATTAGTGCTAGTATTAACTATCCAAATGAAATGGGATTGTACTCATCAATCTCACTGATGAGGAATTTGTGAAGGTTTACAACCATTCGCCAAAGAAAAGGAGAGGAAATGGAATGAGTCTGGGGTAGGAGTGAGATTTGGCGGGGGGGGTGGGAGTTTGGGGGAGGGTGCCAGTACCCTGAGGAATGTGCAAAGAAGGAGACTGAAGAAAGAGAAGCAGGACTAGAGATAAAGTCTGCCCCTGCCCTGATTAGATAAGGTTGGGTTCTTTTGCACGTTAGGTAGAATTGGGGACCCTATTGCTGCTGAGCCCTGCTACCTGTATAGTGCTTACCCCTTCCCTTTGGAACTCTGCTGCCAGCTTGATATCTAACCTGGCAACCACTGCAAAGGGTTTCTCTGTTGTGTGAGGCTGGGACAACCACCTGGTCTGTCTCCTAGGGTTCTTGTGAAAGCCTTAATACTTGTGAAGAACCTGGTGATGGCAAATGGCAAGAGCACTGCAAACTGGGATGAGCACTTGTCAGGAGTGGGCTTTGATTTGAGTGCTACCCATGGACAGAAGCATGGGGAAACAGAGGCATCCATCCTGCCCTGGAGAGGGGCCAGAGAGATCCTTGCTCAGCAGAAGAGCTGCTTTTGCTTCTGGGAAGCTGAGCTGGCTCTGACTGTGCTAAACTGTTGGCGTGAGACAGTGCCAATTACCTGCTGCCTTGGAGGAGGTGGAGGAAGAAGAATTATGCCCCAGAGGGATGTGTAGAAATGATGAAGTATTGCACAGCACTGCTTGTATGGGGCTGTGGCTCATTAAAATCCGGGCCTTAATGAGCTGATAAGACTGCATCTGCCGAAGCTTGCTGTTGGGGTCTGTTCTGCAGCAGTGCTCTTGTGGCTGTGTCCAGGCATGAGAATTCAGGCTTTGAAAGGGTTAACTGAGGCTGGTGGTGGTATTTGCTGGTGGGCCAAGCTCTGCCCTGTGCTGGCCTTGGAGCAGGGGTGTTGGGCGGCATGGGTTGCATCTTGCTCAGTGATGAGAGTAATGGCTCTATTTATAACGCCTTAAATGAAGTGCATGATAATTTAATTTGTACATCCATTAATACTATCTACTGTAGGGTTTGTTCTTAATTGTGTCACTCTAAATGGAGTTTTAGACATATTAATGGGCTTTGAGTCCTGCTGCCATATCCGTCCCACACTTAGCTGCTTGGAGAAGGACCTTTCTGTACCACTAACCCCACTGCCCTGGTTGGAAAGGGCTCTTTCTATGCTGACAGCTATTGCCTCGAAATCACCTTTCCTCCCTGAAATGCCCACGAGTCAGTCACAAGGGATATTTCCTTGGCCTCAGTATGGGAGGTAGGATGGTGATGACTTGCTCTGTGGGCCCTAAGAGCAAAGGGGTTTTGTGGGACCTGTAGTCCCAGGGCCAAGAGCTACCTCAGCTACTGAAATTTTCAGTGGAAGCTGGTTCTGCAAATAGAACTTGTGGACTCAAATATCTTTGTAAGTTGGCCCAAGGTTGACCTGAGTATCAGTGAGCTGATAACCTGCCTCCACTGTTGATTCCTATGGGTATGAGCAGGTTAATAAGCATCTATCTTGAGTCAATATCTCACTGGCTGGTTTACAGCTGAGAAGCCAGCAGTTTTGGCAAATGTGTGTGTTTTTCACCTGCCTGCCTCCCAGGCAGCCTTTCCCAAGCACACAGTGTTATTTTCTACTTAGCCTTCCATCTCTAAAAACTGTCATTTTTACCTACAAACAAAACGTTCCTTTTAAGGAGGGTAGTGTTATTGTTCCTCACCTGTGCCTGGGTTTTTAATGCCAGTATAGCAGTAGGTGGAAGGGCCTCTGAGCTCTCAATCTCTGGGGGTTGCCAGGGATGGAAGCTTGCGAGCTGCATGGGGCTCTTGCATCCTTCTCTCAGTGGTTTGGCTGGCGTCTGGGAGCAGCAATGGCCCTGGGTGAACACTGCAGGCTGTGTTGTTTTTCCTTAAAGTCTGTTTAAAAGCATCAGTGGGTCTAAGTTATTTTGCAAGTTTAGGGAGATGGAATTTTCAAAATAGAGAGAGGGACTATTTGCAGGGGTGTATTAGGTGGTTGTACTAAAATTGTCTTGCCTGGCCACCTTACCTCATGGAGGCTGCAGGAAAGTGGGGATATTACTTGCCTCTTTCCAAAGATGCCACTGAGAAAGTGATGTCTGAAAGGTGATGGATAACTGTGAGTAACTGCAGAAGTGCAGGAAAGTCAAGCTTCTTTCCTATAGAGCGCACAGATATTTAGCATTTTTTGTAGATGCAAATATTATTCACTGTCTGCATTAGCTATTTCTGATCTTTGAAATGGAGCCAGAATTCTTTAAGAGTCACTGCTTTTTCTGAGCTGATGCTGGCTCTTTTGCCTGAGGAGCATTTGAAATCTGCCAGAAAGCATGTATTGTTGAAAACAGAAATTGAAAACCCTATACAGGATCTGCTGCCCTTGTGAGTTCTGAGCTTTCCCAAGTCATCAAGGAGAAGAAATGCCTGTACTCGTTGTCTGCTAGAGCTGTGGATGGACAGAGGCAAAAGAAATTCCTCTCTCTCTCCTTCCCCCCTCCTGCTGCCACCCAAAACTCTCTCTTTGGGTAGAAGGAAGCTTTTGACACGCACTCACACGCATGCATACACACACGAGCGGTTTCGTGCCTCCCAGTGACCTGCCTGCTTCTCACTGTCCCTCCTTCCTGGGGAGCTGGAGCTGCTGAGATACAGGAGTCGGGGAGATCCTGTTCCCTCTCCACGACTGTGAGACCAAATGAATAAAGTGAACAAGGTTTTGAAGATCCTTAAGAAGTCATCGAGGAGGAGGAAGAGATGGAGAGAGGAGCTGAGGGTGGAGGAGGAGGAAGGGGAGAGCCGAGAACTCTGTGACTCAAGTGGCTTATGCCACTTGCACCTCTGTACTGGTGGTAAGGAAACGGGAATACTCCTTGCCTGGAGTTTACGTGCCTGTTTAATATCTATTGCTTGTGTGACAGGAGAGCTTTCTGCAGCCAGCCATTGCTGTCATGCTTTTCAAAGGCTGAAAAATATTGGTGGGAGAAGTGGTGAGAGCAGGGAACTAGGTCTCATTATTAAGCCTTTCCTTCCTTGTGAGGGTGGCATTTTGCACATCTGTGGAGTGGGAACAGCAAGGGAGTCATCTTTGTGGTGGAATGATGTTCCTTAAAGTGTAGGGAGAAAGTGGAGATTATTGAGATTTTTGCTTGATATGTGTTGTTGTGTTTTGAGATGTTTAAGCCTGGATGTTTATTATGTATATTTGTGCAACACTAAAGAATGGAAATGGACAAAGTTAGCTTGCTGTTTTTCTGAGGGATGTTTTCATCTGCGAAAGTGTGTGATGGCCAAAGTTGGTCTGGACCCAGGTCCATTATATCCATCCTTATCTTCCGGGCAAACTACGCTGTGGGTGTAATATAATTCAAAATGATTCTGGTTTTGGTTTTAGTCTTATTGATAAAAAAGATAAACGACAAAACCCAGAGCGTGAAAAAGGGGCATTTGCAAATATGTCCCCAGCCTGCTTGAACTCTCTGCTGGTGGCTGTGACTCGACAGAGCAAAATGTGAAGGGCAGTGTGCTTGGCCATCAGGCTCAGCTTGCTTCGTTCTGCAGTGCCGGTGTCCAAGGGACATGAAGTGCTTATGAAACTACGCTTAAGATGAAGCTACGTTCGTGTCTAATGTAGGTCACTGTTCTTTTCGCTGTCACATTTGGTAGTTTGTTCGCAATAGTATTGTTGCAGCTTTTGAACGTTTTATGGGCTTGCTGTTTTTCTTTCTCCCCAGCCTCATTCTGTTGAGCTATTTTTCTGACCCTGCCCCGAAGCTTCCGATGGCCCCTTTGCTGCAGAGCCCCGGGCAGCTGGATGGCTTCATTTACAGCTGAGACCTGGGGCACAGAGATGTTATTGGACTTGCCCAGGGTTACTTACACAGATTGAGGCAGGGCTGGGCATTGACCTCTGAGCTTGAGGCCTGAGCTAGTACTGTGATAAGCAACACTGGTGACTATCCTTCTCTCGCCTTCAGTTTCTACGTGAAAAATGTTTTCTGTGAATATTTTGTGTTGCCGAGGCAATTCAGATCAACTGGGTGAGTGGTAGAAAGCCA
This sequence comes from Phaenicophaeus curvirostris, assembly GCF_032191515.1. Classification (NCBI taxonomy): domain Eukaryota; kingdom Metazoa; phylum Chordata; class Aves; order Cuculiformes; family Cuculidae; genus Phaenicophaeus; species Phaenicophaeus curvirostris. The sequence continues at coordinate 15,668,371 of NC_091402.1, forward strand.
GCAAATACTGAGGTGAAGGTGATAGCACCATTCAGATGGTCCCTTTATCCTTTTGTGTGTAATGTATTCTTTAATTACACCATGGTAATCAGGTAGCCATGCCCTAGCATGTCTTGCCATCTTTCTCTGTGACCTCGATCAGGTCTAAAGCCAGCCAGTCTAGAGGGCCCTGAACTAGGCTCTCCCTAACCCCAGTGGTGTTGAACCACTAGAATGTTCTTTACCGCTCTCTTTATTTGGTTCCCTCTAAGGTCTCCGTTTCTTGCAGTCATAAGCTGTAGTGAGAGCAGAATGTCCTTCTCAAGTGGGTCATCTTTCCTTGTAGGATTTGCTTTGATTTCATTTACTTATCTATTTATTCATTTATTTTGCTTCCAGTTGCCCAGACTTTCGGTTCTCTTACCTCCTCGGGTAGTTCAAGAGTCTGAGGTGTGGTTTTGCTACTGCTTTTCCAATGGAATATTCTCAAATATTTTTGCTTAAAATTTTCATTTAGAAATTGGTCAACACATAAAGCGAATTAAAGCCTCAAAATATTTAGGTATCGGAAAACGAAGAGGTAGTGGAAAACCTTAGCTAGGCCTTGACAGTTATTGACAGTTATTACTGTTGTTAACCCTTTGTGTGTTTTACTTTATCTTTTTAATAGGTAGTTGTCAGCTGAGAAAGCTCAAAACCGGCCCTAAGCTTTCCTGCTGTCTGGGAACACGATCCTGTCAGGACTGGGTTTTACATTCAGTCTGCATCCTTCTAACCACCTGCCAAGCTTGTGACTTGAGACATTGAGTGCTTTTGCGATTTTTCACTTATCTGGTTACTTTTTTTTATCAAAAGAATGACACAGGTCTTCTGAACCTGCAGCTGATGCCAACCTGTATGGGCAGTACTAGTTAGGTGGCCTGGGTCCATCTCAGCTGGACATATGGAGTGGACCTCTCCATCTGAGCTATGTGCCCAGGCTACTTAGCAGGGGAGAAGAGGACTTGGTGCTTCTCAACCCAAAACTGACATTTTAAATCCCCGGGATGAGTTCTCTGGAGAGCCTGTTCCTCTGCATTGACTGTAAAGGAAGTATAGGTGACTGGCTAAGGTGACACCTCTTGTGGGCTGAATTCGATGTGGCTTGTAGGGAAATGAATGCGTGACTAAGAGTTTTAGGTTTACTGCCTGGATATGCTTGAGGTAAAGAAGCCGTCTTGCACAGTCTCTGCTACTCTGTGTCAGCCTGAGGCTTTCTCAATAGCTGAACCTATGGCTTTTTTCCCCTAAACGCAAGATAGGCAGTGGGTTAATGCCCCTTCTGCCATTTAGACAACAACGATAGAGATGGATTGCCAGGAAAAAAAAGAAAAAAAATCTGCTAAGGCAAATGAGAAGGAAAATAGTGCATTCCTGCAGTCAGGTTCTCTGCTGGCAGTTATTCCAGCCAGTTATATTGCCACAATAAAATGTAAATGAATGCAATCATTTATTTTGTAGCCTGGAGGCCTAGTGGTATGAAAAGATAAGGGAGCATTTTCCATTGTTTATATGGTGGAGGTGGCTCTTCTGCGTCTGTTACTCTCTCTGATACCTTGGCAGCATCTAAACGTTGCCTTTATTATTAAAAACACATATGGGGAGCCTAATACCTCAAACAGGTTAGCACGGTGTTTACAGAAGTGTCAGCCAGCCTTGACTCCCTGCAGGCTCTTGGCATTTGTGTGTCTTCTGCAGGAGCAGCGCGCACAAAACAGAAATGGATGAGTGAAAAAGCAGTTTGTGCAAAGACAAAAGACAAGGAGTTGAGAAGCCTGTAATGTATGTGGTTGTCACTGGTTGGGGGGGACAAGCAGGAGGGCTTGAAGGATGCCAATGAGCTGCTCCTCCAGAGACTGGAGAGGGGGAACAAAGGGAGGGAGGAGAACAATAGGACACAGCAGTGGCATTAGGATAATCTCCGATTGTATTTAGGCATGTTTAATTGGCCTGTCACTTTTTCACATCTCATGCATTTTCATAAGGATTCCTCTTTGCCTCTTATTTTATTTTCTTGTAGCTCCTTGGATTTCCCCATGGACAGTCTCTCTGGATTTCTTTGTTTTGTGCCCCCCTCCTTTCAAAGCAGCACTAAGTCGCTTAGCTTTATGGTGTCTAAGCATAGATTCAGCAAAGGGGCTATTTGAGAAAATCTCACATTATCCTCGCAGAGGGAGAAATTTGGTATGGGAGGGAGGGGATTGTCAGTGACCTGGATGTGTGTGTCATCATAGCTCTCTTTGCTCTGGACTAGGGCTCTGAACTTGCATCCTAGTCATGTGTAATGTTATGGAAAATTACAAGTTATACTGGAGATACTAATATTTTTTTCTTCAGGTTCCTCTGAAAACTGAAATATGTTTATTCTTCTGTTTTGTACCCCGTATTGGCTACCTTAGAAATACAGAGCTACTCAATCTAGGTTAAATATATGCATTCAAAGGCATGTTGCTCAGCCTTTCAGATCGTCTGTGTTAAACTCCTACCCTTCCATTGCTAAGTGATGCCAGGCCTGGTCGCTTCATCCTCCCACAAGAAATCCCCCAGGCACATAATTAAAATCAAACCATCCTTGTGAAGCCACTGGCTGAGCTCACCAGAATTGTTCCTGTGTTTCTTGTGGCTTTGAACTCTATGAGCACTGCGGCGTGGTGGGCTGTGAGGACCCATAGAGAAGCAGCCCTGGCAGGCAAAGGAGGTCAGGAGCTGCAGTAGTCACTGGTGGGCTCTTGTCTGAGTCTTTTTCCACTTGATCCCTGGTGTGTAACAAACATGGTGATATAGGTGAATGGCCCATAGTGGGACCACACCAACCAAAGAGTTCAAAACTATGTGGCCAGGCGGTCTAAAAATTTGTAGGTCCTTTAGGTGTCTTTGGGCCTAATGAAACTTTATAGTCTTTCAGAAATGCTTTGTCGGGATTTGGGGGCAGGTGTTCTGCACATCACGGGCCAAAGGTTCTGAGAAGCCTGTGGGTTATCCCAGACCCTGGACAGGGAAGGAGATAGGAAGAGCTGCAAGTGGTGGTGGAGTTCAGGAACAGGCGTCTTCCCTTCTCTTGCTTTGGAAGAAGCACCTGTACTTCATGCCATTAAGCCCTCTGTGTTCCATTAGTGGGCTTGTTTTCACATGGCATTTATGCATTTTGCGATGACAGTTAGGTTTTTGGCAATTTATTGTCCTGCAGAGTTGTCTTTTCTGTTTATATCTCATGGGTCTCATTGTACAGCAATGAATCATTGCAAAGCTGATAGCTTAGTTTCCAGCTATAAATTCAGATGCTGAAAAAAAATTTGTGCATTCCTGTGTTTCTCTTTGAATGTGGCTGTTCACAGAGCTCTGTGTACCCTTGGGTCTGAAGATATTGTGTAGTAAAAATGGTGTTAACTAAAATAGCATCTTGAGGAACCTCTAAATAAATGCTCGCTTTTTTATATGTGAATGTGGGAGGCAAAGTGATTTGGACAAAACTGTACATCAGGGAAGACCTGCCTTTTGGTAGAGCATTGGCACCAGACCGTGCTGCGCTATCTGGTCCTGGTTGTGGTTGTGGACAGTGCTGGAGTATTGCGAGCAGCAATCAGGCAGCTGAAATTTAACCTGTTCAGCTCCTGGGACAACTCTGAGACCTGGCACCAAGTGTTCTGTTGGTGGGAGCAGTATCTGCACTGGTGGAAAAGGGAAAACCTAAGAGCAGCTCGAAGAAGTCAGGGTTAATAGCATCGAGGCAGGGAAATCTGTAGATAGAGGCAAAGGATCCTGAGAAAGGCAACAGGATGGAGTCCCTAGTAATCCTTTCTCTGCCTACAGTAGTGAGCACACTGTAAATGACACAGTTATTAGCAGTTATGCTCATATCACACAATATTAACTGGTCTATTGAGCTAGAAACAGTTGCCCTTTTTCAACCTTTTGAAGTGATTTCCCTTGTGGTGACCAGCCGAAGGAGGAAGCTGTATTTCCTAAGCAGTGCCTGGTGCCCTTTCAGAGTCTCGGCATCTCTGTTCTCCCTCTTTGCTGCCGGGGTCATGGAGCTGCATTATTTATAGGTCCTCTTGGGCACCCTGCTTGCACATCCTGTGGTGGCTGTGGAAAGGGGATTGCTGGTGTACACTGGAGATCCAAAGGTGACTGGAAGTTTATGAATGGTTATGAGATTTTTAACTTGTAGCAAAGAAAATTGTATAAAGAAAGCTTTTGATCAAACTGAACCAATCCATTGTAACCAAACATAAATTTTGCTGTGAAAATATTCTGTTTCAACATTTTCAGCAATTAAACCCTTCTTCATCTGGACTGTTTGGTGCTAGAAATTAACTAGCTGATAATATCTTCTTTATTCTAAAGACAAATGTTTTTGTCTTCGCTGAAGGCTAATATTTGCAAAAAGCAGAAAAGAAAAGTAGATTAATTCCTTAGATTTGTGTAATCTTGCCCTGATAAATGTACTTCCTTTCTGTTAAGCTTTCATAGAATGGGAAGCATTAGAGAGTGGCTAAATCAAAGCTGCAGGTTTCAGCTTTCAGAGAACTGGAGTGATCAGATTCAGTCCAGTCCTTCCACCTGGGGTCACCTGTAATTTAAAAGCCAAGAAAATGGGTAAGTTTAAAAACATGTTATGGTCTTTTTCTTCACGGGCAAGTATGTGAATGCTCGTTTGGTTAGAGATGGCATCCACGCTTCACTTGCTTATCAAGTAGTTGCAGAAGCTGGGTAGCTTAGTCCTTTTTACAGTTGGATCTTGAATTAGTCTGTGGATGAGACAAGCACAGGTGAGCCTAGAGGCCAACTGCTTGATTTCCTAGGGAAGCAGAGATCTGCTGAATTAATTTCTCTGCAGCATTTGCTTTGGCAGCTTTTTCCAGATGAATAATAGAAATAAGTAAATAAAACTAGGCAGCATAGTTTTAGAAAACTTCACGTGCCATCTATCCTCAGATGGATCTAAAGACTGCATCAACACTCACATTGGAGCAACTTGTTTTCCTGCTCATTCATATTATAATGAGACCAACCAATTAATAAGGAAATGCAAATAGAGAGTGAGAATTTCAGGCTCCCTGACTTTAAAATGCAGCTTGGATATTGTTTTTATGCATTAACGTAAAATAAGTTATAAACTGAATTGTGGCCTTTGTGAAGGGCCGAGTTTGGCGTCGCTAAGTAAAGAAATGAATGTGGCAATTTGTGGGTGAGGGAACTGTAGTGAATTGGGGTCAATTCTGGAATTCAGAATGGGGGATAATGAATGAGCTCTGAAGAGAGTAGACATGGGACATGTCCCTTGGACAGCAGAAGTGAAGTGTCTCCCTCAACGGGAAGTATTAAATTGATGGTAAGTGCTTTTCAAAGCATTGCCTGTCAGTGAGATTTCATCCATTTTTAATTATGCTACAATGATGGTAATTGCTATAATTTAGGCATTTCCAAACAAGTCTGTAGTTAATTATGGGAACAGTCAATTCCTGGAAGAGTGAGTGTTGGGTCACCTCTGCGATGCTGCTGCTCTGGGTCTGATAACCGTAAGGGTGGACAAATCTGCACCTACTGTCAAATGGGTTAAGCAGATTGGGCCTTGTGTAAATGATAAAAGATTTAAAGTAAGAAAAAATAACGACGAGTTTTTAGATGGAGATATATACTTAATTAGGACTGGGCTCAGTTCCCTGCTCTGCTGTTGGTTCAATCCAGCACTGGGTAAGGCACTGGTAGGCAAGTATTCTGCCTGCCAGGGTTAACTGGTGTGGCTGTTTTGCAGATGAGAAAGCCATGCCAGTTATATGTGGCAGCGGATGTGGTCATTAGATTTGATGGTGGACAAGGATAATTTAGCTTGATGTCCTATAAAAACCCAGGCCAAAAGCTTCATCCATGTATCCTTAGTAACTTGGAAAGGACCAAGCAAACCTTCTGGCTGGTTTTCTGGAAGGCAGAAACCTGGTTTTGATTTAAGGAGACCACAACATGAATGATGTGCTCTTTTCGTAGGTAATTTGTTCTTGTAAGTGAAACCCCTTTACTGCTATTATTTTAGAAAAGGAATCTTGTCTATAACAATTTAACATTGGAGAGAAATTTATTTTTCTTGGCCCATTTGTTCTCTAGCTTCTACTAAAAATGCAGCTGGTGTGATACGGGATCATTTGTACAATGCAGGCAAAATGAGCCCCCAGATGAGGTCTGTATAAGGAAACATAATATTGGTGCACTGTTTAATAAATTTTGGTTTCATGGGTCCTTGCTATTGGTGGTGTAACTTGGAACTTCCAATCTTTTGCTTAAAGTAATTTTTTACTAGGTACTAAATATCAGTAACAGAAAGTCTACCAGCACAAAAATGCTGCTTAAAAAGGTACCTGTATTTCCTAGCAGAAAGAGTACTGATTCTGCATGGTTATTTAGAATTTCCCAATATAACGAGTCTAAAGTTTAGTTTAATTACTCTAATTTCAAAGTCAAGGTGCATGTTGCGATAACCACAGCTTCCCTATCATTGCTTTTGGTGCAGGGAAGACTGGTGTTCTGGAAGTAACAGATTTATGTATTATCCTGTAACTGAGCTCACAGTAAAAGGCTGCACCTGGCAGTCAAACTGAGTAACAAGAACTTGCTTAAAAAGGAAATGACTTTTGACTTTTGGCCTTTTGGCATACTAACTCTTCTTGGGCTGTTACTAGCTAATTGCTTCATTAACACAACAGCAATGTAAAATACAGTGAGAAGAGTGTTGGGAGTACATACATGAAAGCGTAGCATGATCCCTGTCTAGGCTGGCACCTGCAGTCAGTATTTGCAAAAGGCTTTTGTTCTTCTAAATAAATTGGCAGTCAGAGCGAGTAGCAACACGGCGCATGGTGATAAGACTATATTAATTTCTTGCTTCAGGAGTCTCAGCTGTCTCCTCGGAAAGACTGGTGCCTTGTCCATGGATTTGCAGATTGAACAAACATACTGTATTGTTTAATAATTAAAGAACCACTGCTTCAGCATTTCCTGGCACACTAAACTATGGTCTTAGGCTGAATCCTGGTGACAGTGTTCCAAGACTGTGCTTCATAAAACAAGGAACAGGTAGTACCACTTTGGTCACTGCTCTTTGGGATAATACAGCTCTCATAACCCAGTTTCCAACTGTAAACAATATTTTCTTGCAATTAAATAACTGCTGTTATTTATTACTATTGAAGTAGCAGTTCCAAGTAGGGACCTGGCTTCTTTTATGCTCTGTTGTGAAGAAGCAGGGAAAAAAGATGCACTGAGCACCAAGCACCTGAGCTTTTGGTTTGCTGTGAATGCTGGTAAGACTGCAGCATCACCATTGAATTACTGCCAGGGAGGAAAATAAGAATACTTTTATGTGTTGAGATGTTCTTGTCAGCTGATAAAATAATGAAAGTAGGAGGAGATGCCTAAGTAATGCTGATAGGGCTCAAGTTGGAAGCTCAAAAAAGGAACATAGATGTGAATGTTTAAATTAGCTGCCTTCTTAGCTTTGGGACATAATCTAAATGCCATTCACCTACTTGAATTGCAGAAAAGTGCCCATAAAATCCTACACGTTCAACCTTCCTGCCAATCTGCGATGTGAATTATGGAGGAGACAACTAGGATGACATGATCGGTACATAGCTCTAAACCCTGGCTTTCACTTGTATTTAAATCATATTATTTGAATTCTAGTCTCAGTCTAGATACAAGCCATTAGCATCTCAGTGGTCTAGGTGGAGGTGCAGTCCCTGTGACTGCGACTTTTGAAACTGTGGGACTGTGGTGCTTACATGGCTATATTCTCAGCAAATGCGCAGGTGAGAACCGGACGTTTCTGCAAAGAGTCTGTTGCTGGTTTCTTGCAGCTGATGCTACAGAAAGTAGAGGGTGTGGAGAAGCGTTAATTCAGAGAAATGGTCATTAGAAATGCATGTTCGCTTTTCAGCCGTACACAATTGTCTTCTGTGAAGCTAGTGAGTTTATAAAAAGTTGTATAGGATGTTCAGAGCATGTGTCAGAGTAGTCACCCGTGGAGGCAGAAAATAAGGGCTTTCAAAACACTGAGGGTGAAGGTTAATGTCTGAAGTCAGTTTGTCTACTTTGCTGAACACAGTTTCGTGACAAACTGTCACATTTATAAGTTATTGTCAGGGTAATTAAACCTAGTAGTGCCACATCAAACTTCCCCCCCCGAGTGTTACTCAGTTGGAGGCTGTGGCCATGCTAATTATGGCCGGGCAAGTACTTGTAAAGCCTAATTTAAACTGTTTCTTTTAGGAATGGTCTGCTAATTGGGCATGGTTTCAATGAAACCATTCATCATTCACACTGTCACCGGGATCATTTATTAAGGGCAATCGGTTAAAGCAGTACAGGTGTCAGCGTGGGCAGAGCATATAGTCTCCCAAACCTTTGTTATTATGAATGTTGGAAAAACAAGTTCAAGTTTGGCAAAGCTAAGCTGTCAATTTGACTTCCTGCTCCAAACTAATAGCATTTGTTAGTAGAATATTTGATTTAATAGGCACTGAGAGGCAATGAACTTGGAGCCTGGGGTCTGTTCGGTCGCTTTGGGGAGGGAGGGAGTGAGCACCTCCTGGCTGCTGGTTACCCTGGTGCTGCTCTGCTTTGTGCCGAGGATACCAGTATTTCTATAGGAATTCACACATCAGCAAAGGAGAGCTTCACGGCTAACATGCGGCATCCTAGGAGTCTATGGAGATGTCTGATTTTATAGATCACCTTATCCTGAGTTTGGTTCAAAGCGTTACTGTATTGAATTTGTTGTTTCAGCATTGATCCAAATTGCTTATCTAAGACAGACTTTTGTCTCCAAATGCTTTAATGCCACATTTGGCCAATGTTATTTACTTCTGTGGCTCTCAAAGAGCTCTCAGACGCGTAGTTGAGGGGGTGTGGAAGATCTGTTGTCTGCTAATTGCAGCGGCTTATCTTAACATGCACTATGGAATAAATATTTTTGAGAAAAACTTTGTCATTGATCAGTCTGTTTGATGTAATCTTACTGAACAGTTATCAAACAAAATCTTTTTCCCAAGGGCAAGAATTTAAGAAATTGCTGTAGTAAAAGAAGACAGGTTTTTTTATAGCTCTTGCTACTGATACGTGAAATTATTATTATTCCAAATATTTTTATTACTCCAATTAGAAGTTATTAATATGCAATTTATAAAGCAAACCCATATGTCGTCAACTTTGTTTATTTTGCTTTCTTATTAAATGGAACACGTACAGTAGTTAGCCAGTTCAACGTAGCCTGATCTATAGTGAAAATAAAAAGCAGATAATGTGCAAATACAAAATGAAAAGGAACAAAAAAAAAAAGGCTTAATTTTTCTCCCCAGAACCTGTTTTATGGGTCTACTTGTCAATTGTACCTAAAGTAATAGAGAATTGTAACATATATAAAGTAAGCTTGAAACATCCTTTAAAGTAGTAAAGAGGAGATGAAAATAATAATCTGAACAAACTCACAAAGGTAGTATTATCTGTACTTGAAACATTAATGCATTCAGATGTACTGTACCTGTTAGTAAGGAAATACTGCCTTTTTAAGTACGTTTCAGTACAGTGTTTAATTTTCAAGGTATGTATTAGACACAGAGTTTTGCATAATTATCCTTGAGGAAGGAAACAAACTGTATGGCAAATTCAAGGATAATGAACTAATTTAATGTAAGTCCTACTTTGAATACTTTCTGCTCCTTTAATTTTGCTCTGGTACCTATTTTTAAATGTTTACATGAATGGAAGACTCTTTTCTCCCAGTATTTTGCTTTGTTTTTCTGTTATTGAATGTATATCTATTTTAATTATCCTCTTGTATTATTTACACTAGATTCTATGGCTTGGCAGAGCCACTTCAAATACCAGACATGATAAATGGTAATAGATTTCCCATTATATAAATGCCTTTTTATCCTCTTAGTTTAATTGCTGCATTTCTCACTCTTCCTATTGTGCTCTCTTGATGACCAGTGTCCCCACAGTAATTTCCTTAGCTGAAATGAGGATTAGATTTATATGCGGGAGAGCTGAAAACACGCTTGTTTCAGTATCAAAGAGAAACGGCTGTTTTACTTGTGACTGGAATTTCCTCTGAGGTAAAACCAATTGTCTTGGGACATCCAGGCAATTCCCTCAGCTAAAGAAGTTCTGTGAGCCTCTCAGAGGAGGGTAAACTGGATCTTAATATTGAGGTTTATTGTCTCAATGTGCTTAAATCCCAGTGATGAACCTAGAGAGAAGATGAAATGGTGGGGTTCCTCTGTCCCATGTGTAAGCTCGTACTTCAGCACCATGAAAACAAGCAAAATCTGGCACAAAATGCAGTTTTGATGGGAAAAACTGTATAAATTCCTCGGCTCCGGTGAAATTAATTGGAAGCCCCTGTGCTTAGTAGCAGCGAGAGAAGAAAAAGCAACCTGGACAGAGCAAGCAACTGTGCTTGGGAGCTGGGAATTGGCTCTAAGGCTGTCTCAGAAACTGAATGTATGGAGCTCTGCACATCCCTCAGCACATCATCAGCCCCACATGCGCGTTTCTCAAGCAATGCAAATACATTTTGGCTTTTAGTCTTCTGTATGAGGCTTTAAATACATACATTACATCTGAATTTATCTATACTTAATATGAATGTACACACCTGTCAATGCTTTCAACTCTGTACTTGAAAGAAAACAAAATAGAATCAAGAAGAAAATCTCCTGTGCTGTTATGTAAAGATCGATCTCTAAAGCAGTGAGGGTTTATTGAGTTTCAAGAGTCTGTAATTGCAATTCTTGAATTTGAAATATAGTGTTAGCTCTTCTGGGATTGCCGTTTATGCTGTGCCGCTAATGCTGCCACTTGTTCAAAGCAGCTCTCTTTTAGCTCTTTCCTTACTGGAAAGATTTCTGGGTCAGTCTGTGTGATGCTTTCCTTTGGTTCCAAGCTTATACCTTTGAGTTGGAATTTACCAAACCGTGCATGTTTTGTTGAACAGAGGACATTGTACCTATGGAAGCTCTGCAGATTATCACTATGTAACGCACAGGCTTTTTTTTTGTCATGTTCCCCTAGTCATCAGGCCTGGATGGACAGAGGGACCTTTTTCTTTTAAGTGCACCAAATCTACCCTGTCATGCTGGCTTTAAGCCCTTCTATAGGATCCTTGAACTCCTTTTATTCCAATAGTAGGCCCTCTTGATCATCACTGGTCCCCTTCAGGTGAGTGCATTGGGTCTTGCCAACGCACCAATTCACACACATCCTCTGGTAGTACAGAGCAGACCTTCAGCTTGTCCTCCAGCAGCACAAGCTCCAGTATGGGCCTGACTTCTCATTGGGACCCAGAGCAGTCTTGCAGAGAGTGAGGCATCTGTTTTGCTGTCCCCTAAATTCCCTGATAATTACGCCCCAAACAAGCCCAGTGTTTTCCAGTACTCAATAACTCCTGCTGAGAAACAGCTGTGTTCAGGGATGCTGCCCGGGGCTGCCCATCATCCTCTGCTGTATGCAACAGTTTATAAAAACAGAAACTGTACAGCAGTTTTGAAGGTGCAGCCCTGAACTGCTCAAGGGCTGCTCCATTCTCAGCACGAATCTCCAGGATGATTCATCTTCCTACTTCTGGAAGTAGGAGGTGGGACTTGGGATACTTCACATGTGTTGTTTGGAGAGCTGATGTTCATCATGTGACTTGTGTGTTCCTGGGGTGATGGCTTTGCTCTCAGGTCTGGAGGATGTGGTTGATAGTTTCTGCAGAAACAAGAAGTTTCTTTTCCAGAAAAGTTTCTTTAGGAGAACTTAATGCTGCTGGGGCTATTGTCAGGACATAACCCTGTGGCACATGCACCAGTTCTGGGTTTCTGGTGAACTGGTCCCATAAAATCAATGGCTTTTATCTCCTTTGCTTTGGTAAACTGGGTTACCTTTCTGGTGAAGTGCAAGCGTGCACCCGTATCTGCTATGGAATTATGTTACTTAGCAAATTAATATGTTAATGTAGTACCAAATTCCTAGCGCTTAACAGCGGGAGACTTGTGTTAGGTTTATAAACATCAATGAGTGATTTTATTCAACTGGACAAGATGAAAGAACAGCACTACGCTGAATGTATTGTTGGAAATGGTCTGTGCCCCCTCTAGCTCTGTATTTGCCATCCTCCCCCCTAAAGCCCTTCCCTCTCTCTCCCTCGTCTACTACATAAAGCACATCTCTGTTTCTCAGTAATCTTAAATTAATTTTAAGCCGCTAGCCCCTTGCAGAGGTGCAGAGGGAGAAGCGGCACAGAGCCATGTGAGTGGAGCGCTGGAGGTTGCTGTCAGGGAAGATGTTTGCTGTTTCACTCAAGTGCCGTCTTGGGGTGGTGAGACGAAGGAATAAAGGTACGGTGAGGGTGGAGTGGATCGTTCCTGCCTGCAAGAGGGACTTGGACCCACTTGAACGTTGCCTTTTCCTTAGCTGGGCAAGAGGAAAAATGCTACCTTGTCTGTGATTGATTTTCACCCTCAGGGTGCATTGGCAGGGGGAGTAGGAATATTTTACTTTCTTGCATGTAATATGTTTTTCAAAGGTTGAATTTTTTTTCCCCCATTGACTCTCTGGATTTTTATGCTATCCACCTACCGTAGTTGTTATTGTAGTAAAGCAGATTTGGGTGTGCTTCACGATCTCTCAAGGTTTCCCTCCTTTCATGAAGGAGCTGTTACTTTGCAGGGAGAGGCACTTGGGTGTTTGCCGGACTCCATGAGACTGTTTGGGAGTTCTGATACCTATCCCACCCCCACGCTCCTTCCAGGAGAGGGAGTGGGTTGAAAGGATGAGAAACCTGGAAAGATAATGGGAAGAAAATCAACTTGGAGATTTGAGAAGCAGTAATATTTTAAGTATATCACAGAGTAAGTTAATTGAACACAGGTTAGAGTTTCTCTTCTCACAGTCCTGCAGTATCGCAGGTGATGAGAAGCAAAGAATGTTTTTTTGTGCTGGACTGGGATCCCTGGGTCCGTTGCCCCTAGTTTAATTATGTGTGTGTGTTAAATAGGTCTCCAGACCTGTGTGGTGGAGTTGCTGTAGCTGCACAAGGCACTCTGCAGCTGATGCTCAGTCCCATTACCTTTACCTTTGATTTTTGAAAGGTTTGCATTTTAATAGGACCTGGAGCAGTTGCAAACCGCTGGGAGCTCTGCTCTTGTGTGCAAGTTACTGCCGGCAGCGCTCCTGCAGTAGATCAAAGTCCTTTGGTGTAAAGGAAGGTGACCTGTGTTTTTTCTGGGGGCCTCTAAAGAACAACAGCTTTTATGGGTTTGGTATAACTTGAATATTATTGATTTCAGGCTACATGTAATGCGTCAACTATGCTGTTAGCCTCACTTAAAGGGTGAAAAACTTGCTTGCTAGTGCAGGGTTCTGATCTGTGTGTTGATGTAGAGGGACTCTATTGGGACACTGGCAGATACAGAACTTTGGGAGCAAAGGAAGGGGCCTGAACACAGTGCATGTATTTCCAAAGCAGACTAGAGCTTAGTCTAGTGACCAGTAGTTGCCTCATCATGCTGCTTCTTTGGGTGGGCGTGCAGGCAGAGCTGGGTGCACAGAGGCATCAGCAAGATACACTTGTGCACTTTGTGCGCAAGGGCGCGTTCCCCTGGGGTTACTGCCCTGCTGTGGCAGCCTTGGAGCTGAGCTCATTTCATATATACAAAATTTTACTTGGTGTCATTTGCCTTTGGTAGTTTATGCTGACGTTTCTTCTTCCTGGTTTGGAGATCTCATGGGCTTCTCTTTGCAGTAGGGATTTCACATTCTCAATCAAAGAAGGTGGCACAGGCAGGGTTTCCACCTTTCTCAAGTAACACTTTGTGCTTGTATCAAACACAGCCCTGGGGTCCTCTTTAGTGGTGAGATACCAGGAGAAGATTTGGTGCCTTGTTAGTTTTTTGTAGATCTTTTCTCCTGGCATGCTGTTTTGCTCAGCATCCTAAAGGAGCTGGCAAATGTTGTATCATGAGGATTTTTTTCTTATGCAGCTTTCCAGGGAAGTTAAGTTCTGACACAAGTAGAGCAAGTGCATTTGTGCTTGTAAAACACTGTGAAAATGCAGTCTGAGACTGTAATGAAGGTTAAAAAAAGTGTTATCCCTGTACTGCCTGATAAAGGTTCAGTGGCTTTGATTGAAATATTTAGAATTGACTTACATTACCTGCATTTCTTAGTGACAAATTTAAATGAGAGAATCGCTAATCCAATGCTAAATTGTACTGCTTTGATCAAGGATTAAACTGATCTGGGATTGACATTTGGGACTAGGGCTTTGAAATGAACTGCCAGAGAAAGACGTTACTTGTCTTCTATATCTTGGGACAGCTGATGTTTAAAGTATATCCCCAAAAGACTGAGCAAAAATGAACGATGCTTAGCTACTGTTGCTACCAAAATGAACCTGTCGTGACTGGGCAGCAAGCAAGGATGGGAGCTGGTATGAATTATGTTAGTGAGTAATGAACTCTGCATTCCTGTCTCTAAATGCTCAAAAAATTAACTAGCTGTCTATCGTATCTTTTGCTATATTTTCTTTTATTTTCTCAAACTCCAGCTGCTCCTCCACAGCTAACCCTAACTTCAGAGAGAAAATATTGCTGTCAGTCGTCTTGGATTCCTGCTTTCCCTCTCTTGCTGAGCCCTTGAGTTTCTCCTGGCATGTGGAATGCTGGACGGGGGCAGGCAGCTTTTCCTTCCCCGCAGCTCAGCAGCTGCTCTTGGCCAGCGCTGTAGGACCTCTTACTTCTCTTCAAGGTCTCTTGACCCTCTGCTGAAGGTGTTATTGAAAACCCCAATGAACAAACACTCAGTTGTCTAATACAATAATTAAACTCCCCTCAGAATTAGCAAGTTTTTCCATTGGAAGAGCTAAACAACATTAATGCTGTCAATGCCACATAGCAAATGTCTCTTTGAAGGGTTGATCCCCTCCCTTGCCTGTGTTGTTGAAGTGTATCCTACTGCCATGCTTATGTATAGCCATGCCTGATTGTACTGCTTGGAGGCTGGTGGCTGGTTGTTGGCTTCCCTAGTAGCCCCCAGTTACTGCAGAAAATCACCTGTATTTTATAAATAAGTAAACAGAAGTGGTGGAGATCCTAAATCATGAATCAGATACATATGTCAGTCAGAAAAGCGGAAAATGAGGCAATGTAAAGGTGCCCTCACTGAATCTTCATAGAATCATAAGGTCCCTTCTGACCCAAACTCCATTAAAGATCATCCAGTAACCACCCTGCCATGGCCAGGGGCACCTTCCACTGGACCAGGTTGCTTCAGATTTCATCTGACCTGGTCTTGAATGCATATATAGATCGGGCATCCACAACTTTTCTGGGCATCCTATGTCAGTGCCTCACCACCCTCACAGTAAAAAATTTCTTTCTAATATCTAATCTAAATGTTTTTTGCTTTCTGAGACTTGTAGCCTGAGAGAGGGGATGCTTGGCGAAAGCTGATGAGACTGGGACCTGCCTGAGCCACTAGCAGTGCACAGCAAGGGGCCTGGACCCCCCTGCTGTGCAGAAGAAAAAAATTGGGTACTTGGTTTGAGCTGCTCAAGCTTAAAACATGTTTGGTTTTGTCCACTCAAATTCCTCCCAGTGTGGTAGGAATTCCTCTGTTAGCTTCTCAATTGCTCTTTTCTCCTAGTGTGGTAGGAATTACTTTGGTTTTAATTGTGAAAGTCCACCCAAATTTGACAGAACTGAAAGTCTAAAATCACCCCATGTACACCCTCAGTAAATTTTGTGAAATGCTGTTCTTCCTCCTTGTGCAAGTGTTAAAATTCAGGGCTCCCGCCAGGCTGCTCTGTGCCTCCAGTGAGACAGCTGAAGCAACTAGACAAAATTATAACACTGCACCAGTAAAATTTACTTCTTTCCTTAAGTTCTTCTATATTCACCTACAAAAATATTTAAAAAAAAGAAGAAAAAAATAATTTGAAAATCAGATGCTAGAAAGGCAAGAACTCAAGTTATCTATATGCTGATGCTGTTAGTATGGGATGTTTTATATTCTTGCTGGCAGGTTTAGGCTTTCTATCTTGTCTCAGTGTAAATACTTGGTAAGAAACAAGGTTTTCATTTCATACTTTGGTGGAATTACTTTGAATGGTAACGGATAAAATGAAATGGCTTTATTAACCAACAAAATATTTTAACAGTGTATTGCACAAGAGCAAGAGAACAAATATAATATGAAGTGAGATTTCAGCATTCTGGCTCTGCTTGAGTCCTGAGAAGATAACAAGGCTACATATTAGCATGGTATAAAGGTCTGTATTTTAATTTAATTTTTTGTAATCTGGCCAAAAAAAGATGTTTTTGTGAGTTACAGATGCAAGGAGCAAGCTAAAAAACATTAGCCCTTGCTATAGGCTAAAATTATGGTCATTTTTCAATTAGTGCCAACATATCTGGTGGTCACCAGCTGCTTCGCTAATGCTACAGTTAGCTAATAACAAGAAGTGCTTCTCTAGCTTTCTCCTCCCTCATACCTAACCTAAATGAGACAGCACAATATAAAATGAGTGATCTGGGGTTTTTTTGCAGAATGTGTTAGGATAGAATCCAAAGGGGATCCCTGTCTTCACTTTGGGATCTGTTGTATGAGGTGGTTGCAGCCCACTCTACTCAGGGGGAGGAAAATAGTACCGTGTGCCTCATCCTCAGATCAAAGTCCTGAAAAAAAGAATTATTTCTATTGTTTTCTTTTAATAAGGCTGTATGAAAGGGTTTCTTTAAACACACAGTCTTGTGCACTTGAACTCAGTGGGTCCAGTGCACTAGAGTCAGGGTTGTGTCCTTTCCCAGGCTGGCAGCCTAGTGCTGAACTTTTCTCCTTCTCTTGGTTTCACTCAGACCCTGAGGGTTAATGTAACCTAGTTTTTTGTGAGCGATTTCCTTTTCTCTCTCTCCCTCTTGCTCTTTTTGCTTTACAGACTATAGCCAGATTAACCACCCAAAACTGTGGAAGTCAACAGCAGTGAGTAATTCAGGGCTTTACAGCTGATAGCGGAAGGACGCAGGGAAGGGTTGCGCTCCTTACAGAATCACCACATGATTGATCAGTCCCTGCACTCCCTTTCTTTATAATCTATTTCAGGAAACATGAATCCAAAAGGAAACTAACTGGCTTTTAAAATAAATGGTCTATCCTTAAAACCAACATGCCCATTCTCATCTGAGTGCAATGGACTGTAAAGGAACAGACATTAGATAATGTTTTCTCCTCGTACACTGTATTTTTTTCACCAATAAAACATGACTGAGCAGCAAGAGTGCTTTGGACGTTTGTCCAGAATCTTGCAGTGGTTTGCTTTTTCTGTTGCTGTGACTGTGCTACCTTGGGTAGATCAGCATCCATTGCTCAGGGGCCAAACACCATATAAGAAGTGACTGAAACACAACACTTGTTGAGACCACTGCGTCTGAGCATAGTTTTCACCAAGGTACCTCAACCTAAACATGATGTTACCAGAGACTCAGCTTTTCTATGACATGATGTAGCCTTTTCTCTGCTGACTGGACAATAACCAAGAGGAAATATTATCCTTTTTTTTCAGTCAAAGACTTTGCACATAACTCTTGGGGTTTTTTTATCTTCTCTCTGCTTGCTTATATCTCATTTTTCTTAAAACATATTTCTATTTCTTAAAAAGTTCAGGGGAATTAGGAATGTAACTGAAACATCTGAAAGTGAGGAAGGCAGAATCTTTTTTTCTCATTTAATTTCTTCCCAGATCGATTGCAACCCATGTAACACGTCCAGTAAATGGAGGTAGCTAGGAGTTTTGTAGCTAATAGGGAGTGTTGTAACCCAGAGGTCTACAGGATCTGTAGAGTTTTGATATACCTGCCATTAGAAACTCTTTCCTTAGTCCAGGATGAGCTTTCAAACCACAGTCAGACTGAAGAGAAAGATTTCTCATTTCCCTGAGAAAGAGGCAGTCACTGGGTGGTAAGGACATTCACATGAGTAGATAGATCCTAACTGGGATCCCTGATGTGCCTAATTTAGATCTGGAGCTGGAATTGGCATCTCAGGTTATTCTGGGTTATCAGCTGTGATATGTACAGCCTCTATCATCACAGGCAAATAAAAGGTGCAGTTTTTGCAAGACAAAAAATACTTCCCTACTTACATCTGTTGCCAGTGCGACAAGACATACACAGAGAGATATGAATCCAATAACACAGGTCTTCCTGAAGTAATTCTTTGTCTGCCTGAAAGTGGGGCTCCAAGACTGAGCATTGATTTATCCGATATCTCTTTAGTGATCTTGGCTGGAAAATATAATAGTGGGCAGTTAGTTTACTTATAAGCCACTGCACCCATGTATTAGTAAGACTATGGTCTTATATCACAGAGATACATGCAAGGTCTTGTCTTTGACAATCTCTCCCAAACTGGTAAAGCAGGAGTAACTTTTCCATGTCTGTGATGCACACCTGAACATCATGAAGATGAGATGTTTTCATAAAGCAAGGAATTTAAATACTAATATTCCACTCTCTGTGTTTCTGCCATAAAGCAAGCATTGCTTCCCTGAGCAGTTCATTTCTTATGCGTTTTCTTCTTTTGAATCCATTCTCATGTTTTCTGATGAACTCCCTTCATGCCCTGGAAATAGCTATTGCTTACAGTTTTGTCTTCAGGCAACGATCATGATAATAGATATTAAAATGACTCAAATTCAGGTACTAGAGCACCTGCATTTTTGCATTCCTTTCTGGGAAGAAAACCAAAAGAAATAGAAAGGGGATAAACCAGATTGATTTGAACAAGAAAAAGAAATTCTAGCATCCCTCATAGGGGAAATTGAAGTGATTGTAATGTTTCTGATATATTTTTCTTGGAAAGCACTCAAGTGCTGAGCTTTTGTCGAGTAAGTTCAGGCTTTGTGTGTCTGTATAGCTAAGATGGTATCCCTTGGTGCAGCGAATTGGGCTGGCTTCAGGTTTCAAGCAGTGCAGGAGATGCGCGCTCTGATTTTGAAAACCTTAGGGGGTAACATAAACCCCACATAGCCCCTGACCAGGCAGCATGTTCATATTGCCACTGCTAAATGCAGATGGATAACATCAGTCTTGGCCTTGTGCTCCCTATATTGCATAGGGTCACACCCTGTGAGAGAACAAGAGGTTGGTTCCTTCCTCAGATGAAGTTCAACCCAGGGACTGAATATTATCAGTCTTTAAAAGCTGCTGGGACCTACACGTGAAGAGACCTGGTGGAAAACAAAGCCCATTGCTACATTTCTTCTGCTGTTGTGTTGCACAGTCCTGCATCATGCAGGGCAAGCGGAGTGTGTTGAGGAGCTGCTATTTGGGTAGAGGGTATGTGGCTCATGTGTGTCTCTGGAGGGAGAAGCCAAGGCCCCAGGTGCCTTAGGGGTTGGAGCACTTGGATCCAAGAAGACTGAGAAGAACAAAACTCAGGAGGTGGATAGGAACACTAAGTTATCAGGTAGTTGATGTGAACTTGTGTTGTGGTACTGATGTCAAGGACACTGCGATTGTTTTGATGGCCTGGTATTTGCTTCAAGACATAGTTTGTTTAGAAGCTTCTTTGAAACCTAATATTGGACACTTGTACTTTGACTCGCGCCTTTTGATGCATTAAAGTATTTAGCTGGGCCTAAGTAAGATTGTCCATCCAATGCTGCCTTTTCCCCAAAGGGAGCTATGAAATCCTGTTGAAGCTGAAGGTCTCCAGAGGTGTCTTAGGTCACAGGACAAAGTTTATTCATGCATGTCCCACTTATGTCTGAGTTGAAGCCTGCATCTTCTGTGGTCACTTGTTGGGGCCCCTTCTCTGGTCCATGTAAAGTGTCTCCCCACCACTGCCACAAGTAATGTGGCTCAGAACAATGTTCCTCAGAGGAAGAGCACATGAGCAGTCTGAACTGGTGATTTGGCATGATGTGAAACAACTTCTGTGATTGGCTTTAGCCATGTTCTTGGGAGATGTTGGAGTTACTGATGTCAGGTTCCCAGAACCCTCCTGTACCCAGAGTATTTGCTAAAAGAAAACTCCTTTGTCTGCCATTTCTACTGTAGCTTGAGGTAACATGATATTTTTATTTTCCAACAGTTTCACCACTTTTTTTCTCCGCCGCCCCTAAGCATCAAATACTGTTTGCTGAATATTTCATTTGTTCTTATTTGGACTGAAGGTTTCTGTTACCACTGGCCCTTAGGGGACCAATTTAGCTGCGCTGAACCAGTTTTGGTGCTCAATTCTTTCTTTTCAAAGAGCTACATTTCCACATCAGTTGAACCCTTCGTATGCTGGCATCTTCCACACTTCCAGCTCAATAAATGTTTAAAAAAAGATATTTCTTTCTCCTCTCTATCCTCGCGCATACATATGCCTCTGCTATCTAAATGGTGGGGGGACATGAAAGTCCTGCTGAGAAGCAAGGGAGATTTTAATGTAAATGATGTACCACAAGGGACACAACCTCATTCCAACAGAATGAAGTTTTATGCACAGAAATGCAAGATATTCAACCCATGTATCATTAAAGTGTTGCAGCAAAGCCTCTTGTAGCCAGCAAATGCCTGAGTAAATTCTGAATTACTGACCATGTCTCAGCAATCTGCCCCAGCCTGGGCTGGGATACCGTCTTTCACAATTGGGAATGTATCCTGCAGCATCCTGTTGTTTGCAGGTTCTTGTCGTAAGTAAATCTTCACCCTGTTGGTTGTCTAGTGGCTTTCATACCTTGATGAGGAAGCCTGCAAAATTTACTTCGTTGTCTAGTCTTAGTAAGAGTTGGGGACACAGGAGGTGATTTCGTAGTCTGTTGTGTTTTTCTGATAAAATACAAAGGATTGCAGATTAAAGCATTTTGTGTGGTGTGGGTGCGTTGGTGCCCATAGTATTATAAAATAATGCTGGGAGACTGGAATTGCAGTAAATGGGAATATTGGCTTAGGTTATGGTTTTCCTTAATTTAACCAAAGTCTGAGATATCGAGGTCATAGTAAAGGAGAGAGGGCTTTGTCTTTTATACGGGGAACTTTCAGAAGCATCATTCTGACTTTAGAACGTGAGTGTTTTATGAGGCTGGCACTCTACAATTATACAGATACTTTAGAAAAGCTCATTTCACTGTCTTTTTGAACGGCCTTAACCATACTCAGCTGCATAGGAATCAGTCTATTCAGATTTTATGGGATAAATATATAAGAGCCAAAAGACACTCTTGGAGAGGACCCCTGAAAGTGGTGTGTGCATGTATCCTGCACAGAGTGTGCAAATACCCTGAAGTCTTATATATTCCTTCTGGGCCATTAAGCAGGCTCCTTATTTCCCTTCAGATTGCAGCATCTGAGTGATGGATTGCAGAATTCTCTGCCTATTGCCTGCCTATCAGTTTAATATCTACAAGCCGTTTTGGAAGCCATGGTGCTGCATAAGCAGAAGATACAATTATTTAGAGGCTTTTTTCCCCCATAGCTTTTATTGCAGTAGAGTCCAAATGGTCTTTTCCTCCTGATTTTGCACAACCCTTTCTCACTGTAGGGTGGAAAAAGCCTGATGAAAATAAGTTAAGTGACTGTGATGTTAATGTTCGTACTTAAGGGCTCCTTGATGAGCTGGTGTGACGCAGTGTCTGCGCTGAATTGACTGGGTCTGTGGTTTGCTGGGAAGGTATGCGTTCTAATGCTGATACTGTGCAAATTGTATCATACTACTTTGTGTCAGCATTAGTAGTATGTTACAGCTCTGTATCCTGCACAGGGGTATACGCAAAATTTGAATGATAGAAATCTGTTCTCAGCACGGCTGACTCGATAGAGCATCCAGAAGAGAGGTGTTAGTCATGTTCCTGCATTTCCCTTCTCATCTTATGCGCAGGCTGTTATACCCTCCGGCTCCTGTTTACTGGACGCTGCTGCTTGATTCTGCATAGTCAGACTATTTAGGGATGGCACTGAAACAGCATTATTTGTTTGCGTTTTCCATTCCATATGCATGTCCCCTCCTTCCCCTAAAGCTGCAAAGCAAGCAGGGTGACACATACAGAAGACCCCTGCCTCTGTGCTTGGGCTTGCAACAACCACCCATAGCCCAGGACACCTTGCTTTCCTAGTTCTCCCCTGTGCAAAACGTGACTCTGAACTGCTTCCGTGCCTGGTAGCAAAGGAAATGTTGAGCTGATCCCCAGCACAAGCCCAAGTCATCAAGGGCCGGGATGCATTTATTCGTTTGCGATGTATCCTCTCGGCTCTGGTAGTCGAGTTATTGAAATGAGGCTTGTCAGCACACCAAAGAGGGTTGAGGGGGGCTTTGCATCTTTCATGCGGTTTGATCCTGCTCGGCTTGTTAACACTCAGTTGCTTTTGTGATTAATTATTTAATCCTCTCCCTCGGTGCTGGGGTATAATAGCGCAACCCCTATTTCTGCTGAGATTCACAGTTCTTTGCTTTTCCCTGCAAGCCCTTTGCACCACCTCGAAGCTTAGAGTGAGGAGATCTGGGCTGCAATGCTTAAAGACCCCATCAGCTACCTCAGTTGCTGCTCACCCTGTGGCACCACCAGGCAAGGACTGGGGCTCTGCCTGTGGGCAGCTGTCAGTCCCAGCTCATGCTTGTACCAAAATTAGTGGGAAACAGCGATGAGAGCTGCCCCTGAGTGCCTCTCCCGCAGTGGAGATAGGGAGACATCAGACGAGGCTGGTGCCTACTCCAGATACAGTCAGACACAAGAATCGCAAATTGGAGGTGAACTTGTCAGTAAAGAGGCTTTATCCGAGGAGTCAGGCTTGGCAGTCCTCCCTTTCTCTTTTGGATGCCTTTTGAACAGCTTTCAGCTCAAGTTTTTGTAATCACCTCGCCACAGCTTTTTCAGTCTGGTTTTGGGGGTATTGCTTGCTGCCTTGGTTTGTCCTCTGAGGCCATACATGCAGAGAAGTTTGCCAGTCCTCTGCAGCCTGTGCTCAGGCACCCACCTGTGCATAGTAGGGGCTTATGCAGGTGGTGGGACAGGTGTAGGGTGCCCCCTAAGTGTGCAGCTGTGGTTAGGTACTGGTATGTGTTCACCGGCTGTGTAGTGTGGATGGGTATAGGGGTATATTTCTGCTCCGTGGTTGCTGCATTTGTTACCGTGTTGTGCTTCAAAACGGGTGAGCTGAGTGCTTCTAACATCCAAACCATCACCTGTCCTCAGGGCCCACAGACTTGTCCAACTGGTGGCCCAGAGAGGGTGGCAGGTCCCCACGGCTCTGGAAGGCACCTTCCTCCATCCCTAAGTATCCTGAGCTGTGCTTTGTGCTTGAAGCTGCAACTGCTGGATAAGGCGAGGCTGGAGGTCTGAATAATTAGCAAGGAATTAGCTGTGTTTTCTTTATGAGATGATCTCCCCAGCTCCTCTGATGTTTGCATCCTTCTCCTTTCATCTTGTGCCTCTTTGGCAGGCGCCCTACAAAGCTGTGGGATGCATGGGAGGCTCTGCAAAAGAGTGGGCAAGTGTGTTGGGGTCTGGAGCCGGTGCTTGTGCCTCCACGTTCTGAATCCAGATGTGAATTAGAGGACATGAATCTGCCCATCATCCTGCTGCAAAGTCCCTGTCTGCAGCTGGACAAGCCAGCCCTCCTTCTGTAAAGTAAAATGCCAACTCCTCTCCCTACCAAAAGTCTTGGAAAAGCCCATTACTTTATGCTTGGGGAACTTATGAAGCATTAGCTTGGGTTTCATTTTTTTTCTTGGGATACATAAATGGAAACTCACAATGATCAGAAAGGACACAGGGTGGGCAATTATTTCTTGGGAAGACGTGACTAATGATTTTGCAATGTGTTAATTGAAAACATCGAAGGTTTTAGCGACATAACACCTGAAGGCAGCCGTTACTGCGTGTATAGAGCAGAAGATGATGGGCTGCACCACTCAAACTCACTGTTTAGGGAGGTTGAAGTAACCGAAAGGTGTTAATCAAATAGTAATTTTAAGACATTGAGGTATGAAGCCTCAAACCTCTGGATGTAAATTCATTCACAAGCTTCTGTGGGTCTCCCTATGCAGATGTGGAGCAAAGGCATGTGTGCTAATGGCCTCTGCTTGTGTGCCCTCACCATAAAAATTTCAACACGTAGGTATCCAAGACCTCCAACACCTTCGATGTTTATGGAAATGGGTCCCTGTGAGCCCCAGTTGCCCATCATAACATGATGGGGACTCTCACGGTGCAGGGTGCCGCTGAGACCCTCCCCTTCCCCGGGGCTAGATCAAGCTTGTGATCAAGCTTGTGGGTATGACATCTCATTTCTGATCAGTGGATCAAAGTGTGTGCCCCCAGCCTCCAGTGTCCACTTTATAGCACATAAATAACCCACTCAGGGCAATGATGCTGAGGGTAAATTATGTAAGCTGGAAAGAATCCACAGCAGAGGCTGGACTTGCTGCCTGGGTAATTAAATCTTAGAGAAAATAAAATTCAAGTGTGAACTGCCCTTTTCTTTTTCAAATTCAAGTGACTTCTGAAATTGCACTTAGCTATGCTACAAGTGGATGTACCCCAGGTGTAGTTTTCCCACAATAAAATAGCATTTTAAGAGCCTGATATCATAATCATTGAGCCATATGGGTCATATTATTTATTAAGAGTTACTGTTTCAAGGGCTGGGTCTTGACACATAAGCTTCACTTTATACTGTTGCTTAGTCTACTTTATGCCCACAGAACTATGCATGTTAAAGGAAAACTAACATACATACATAATTTTTACGATTCAGACTGTATATAAGACTATGTTTACCTTGTCATTTTTTAAGAAATCAGCAAAGTGATAGTTCTGTAATAGAAGAATAGATGAGGTAGGGAAGTTTAAAATACACATGATGTATGATATCTTGGTTAAGTCTCACTTACAAAATTGTTAAACCTCTGAAATTATTATCTAAATAAATATTTTATTGTATTTTCATGTGCTTTATTATATTCTGCACTGCCCCAAGCACCTTGACTTCATAAATACAAGAATTATTATGTGCAGTCTTTGCAACATGAAAATTAATGCTTGAATGTTTGGAGACTTATAAAAATTTCAGCAGGTTTTCTAAGGCTAGTGATGAGGGTTCATAAACACGCTAATTTTTCCACTTTCAAATATTTCGGGTCAGTGGAGTACAAGAGGAGATATTAACAGAATGTGTGCTCTTTTAGTAAGAGACCAGAGTGTTTGGAGGGCAGTGTACCCGATTGTTATACTGCAGCACAGTCTAATAACATCTACAGCTCTACAATAGCAATAAAGCATGACAGGATTGTATAATAATTCTACTAATCACTTTTCTGATAACACGAAGAAAGCATGCTATAGCAACCATCTACCCCCCACCCCCTTGGGGAATTTTGGGCTATGATTGTAGAGGACCATAATCAGTCGTTTTAGTCTCTGAATTAACTTTAACTCTCTTTTGGGGTGATGTGTGCACAATGTTTTGCTTCTTGGAAGGAACTGGGAGCAGGATATGTACGTGCATCTGTCTCACCTGCCTGCCAGGAGAGGCTTTTGGAAGAGGCAAAGCCTCACCTCGGCTTCACTCCTAATGTGATCTTGGATTCTCACTTGCGTTATTTATTTTGTTTTCCCCTAGCTTTGTGACCTGGGGAATAGGGCAGATAGGTGGGAGTGCCTTTGTGCTAGATTTATTTAAGGAGCCCATTCCAGGGTGAGCATTAGTGCCCTCTCCAGCTTGGGGTCGGATCTCCTGAGCCCAGTGCAGGGTTGGTGGCAAGATCTGTCCTGCTGATGTGTCTCTGCATCATGTATGGGAGGATTTGCATATTGCCACAGCTCGTTCCCTGGCAGGGGAACAGCTCCCAGGTCTTCAGTGACCAAAGATTCATCGTAGGATAACACTGCAAGCAGGCTCTGGATGGATGGCCCATTGTCGATTAAACACACAATGGGGAAACTGAGGGTTCTTTTCCCCCTTGGGTAAATTTGCACATCTAATGACCGCTTGGCTAAGGGACACATAAAAGTGGTTGGATGGAGAGGTTTTCAAAAGGATGCTATTTGACCTCTGCCACCCACTCTTCCCAAAGCTTCTCGGTAGCCAGGAGGCGTCCCAGAAGAAGATAATTAGGCTAGTGCTATTTCAACCTTCTCTGATCTCTAAGAAAGAGTTAATTACAGTCTTTTCCCTCTTGCTCAAAGGTGGCTGGGTATTACCATCAGAGCTGTAATTATTCATGCTAATTGCTTATTTGGAGAGGGAACGAGAGAGAGGAACTGGAGACTCCACATCAGTGATTAGCAGAGCAGACCAGGTGCACTTTGTTCAGACTGGCCAAGGTAGCGCTAGTGAGTGGAACGAGATTGGGGATGTCAGAGTGTTTGTGAGCAAGTGGTGGAGCAGAGCTGGTCCTGCTAATGCTGCCACCTCCTCCGGGACTGAGAAAAAAGAGCATGCACTTCTTGCAGACCTTCCTCCGGTGGAGGGCACTCCGAGGTAATTATACTGCTGACTGGAGTCTTCATTTGTTTTATGGTTTAATTAACGTTTCATCATTTTTTTGTTTTGTTTTAAGTCTCCCTAGAAGGGAGCAGGGTGGGTTGTTGTGTTGTGAGATGCATGTGTAAGGCTTGTGTTTAAGCTCCTCTGCAAATCTTGGGGCTGCTGTTTCATTAACTGATCAAAAACTTCTATGATCCCCCTACTGCCTCAGTGTTGGTGTTTTTGAGTAGGGAAGGGGAAAAGGAGGTGATGTGTTTGTTCTCTTCTCTAGTTGTGGGTTTTTAATAATGAGGCTGACTTTATTTGAGCCTTATTCCTGTAACCAGATTTGAGGCTTGCCTGTTAAAAGCAATGGATTTAAGCTTTATTTGTTGGTGGTTGAGGGCATTTGAAGTGTGATGATCTTGATAGATGCTTTAAGGGTATAAGATAAAATGTAGCGTGCTGTCGAAGCTGGGACTGGTGGGAAAATGCTGTGGGAAGCTGTCTCCTGGAGCAGTTTGGTGTGCTGGCTTCTTCTGAAGTGACCAAATTGTTGGTGAGGTGTGAGCTTGTTGGTGAAGGTAAGTCATCCATAGGAAGTAATTGTTTTTTTTTTTTACTTTATTTTTTCCTGGCAGGGCAGGACCATGCCTCCTGCTTGACTAGGGCTGCAAACTGCTCCTGGTATCTAATCTTTGCATGAGTCACCGCAAGGATGAGCAGTCCACTACAGCGTGGGTTGTTTTGTGATGATCTTTCTATTCTTTTTTTTTAAGCCTTTGACTCCTGCTGGCCTTAAGGTGGAGAAAAACAATCTTAAGAAGCGCATTGATAGGTGACGTGAACTGTGCAGGTTTTAACAAAGTAACTGGATGGAGTTGCTCCCTGCCAAATAACTTTGAATGTTCCTCTATCTTTTTTATAAAGATCTCTGCTGTCATCCTTATGGATAGCAGCCACATGCTGTGCTGAAAGCCAAACCTGGCTGCTCTCTCTTTTGAAGATCTAAAATTATTATCCTTGTTCTTTAACTTCCTAACTGGACATAATTATGTTTTAATACACTGAATAATCTTTTCATCTGGATGTTTTACTACTTAAATTACACATGCTTTCCATGCTCGTATCCTCTTCCTGACAGAGGAATTAGCCTAAGTACAGCGAGGCAGGAATCCAGGACTGCTGCTGCAGGGGCTGCAGTTGTCCCCATCCTCGGGGTGGGAGGCAGGGACAGGGGTGGGGAGATGTTTCCTTGTATTGGTAAAGTTTAGATTTACAAAGAGGTCAGAGTCTTGGGTCACTATTCTAACAGATACTGTGTTGCTGAACCTGAGCTGAAGGTTTATTTGTAGTTTTCTAAGCCTTTTGCATGCTGATTGTTTGGAAAGCTGGATACCTCCAGGAAGGCAAGGAATCTGAATTTACAGTGGTGGTATAATAGAAATGGTCCCTAGTAAACTTGGTCCATCTAAATCTAGATTCTCTAAAGATGGCAATTTTTTTACTTCTCTTAAAAACTGTAGGAATTAAGAACCTTTTTACTTCCCAAGGTATTTGGCTGAAATGCAGCGATTTGTTTGTTTGTTTTTCTCCTCATATTTTCTGACAATTACTACTTCATCCTTTGCTCTTCTGTTCCTAAACTATGTGTAAGTGCGTGTTATCCAGCTAATTACAACTTACTGCTCTCTTATGGACCTTCAATCTCCCAAACACTTCCTAAATAATACCGTTGTAGAACACTAATACATCTTTGCACTCCTATAGCAA
The DNA here is from genome assembly GCF_032191515.1 of Phaenicophaeus curvirostris. NCBI lineage: Eukaryota > Metazoa > Chordata > Aves > Cuculiformes > Cuculidae > Phaenicophaeus > Phaenicophaeus curvirostris. Next base: position 15,696,651 of record NC_091402.1, read on the forward strand.
GTTTCCCATGTACTTCCAGCAGTGCTTACTTCCTCTCTGCTGGCAGTTTATTCTTCATGACGGGTTGCAAGATTTTAAATGAATGTTGACCTTCTTGTACCTATGTCACTCTGTTGTTCAAGCCCATGTGCAAATACATGGGGAGGTCAGATATCTTTGGGCTGTAGATCTCATCTGTGCTTTGCAGGGGTTCAAATATGTTATGCTGCTGCCATCAAGGAGGGCAATGCCCCAGAGGAATGTACTTCAGAGGCTACCAAGGCCCATGGGAGACTGATATCTCTGAGGGAAACACATCCCTTTATGGAGGAACTACGTAGGGCACGTGGTGCGCGGCTCTTGTAGAGATCCCCTGATTGTGGGGCTCTGAAGGAGCAGAATCTATTTTGAAAATCTTTGCAATTCATGTCATTTTCAAGTCATAAAAGGATTCCTTGATAAATGTTTGCATCCCCTATTCCTACTTGGATATCAGAGTTGAGTATGCAGATATGGGAGAATTTGAACTATCATTGGATTTTTCCATTAAGCTATTGCTGGTGGGGAAACAGTTAAAAAGTGTCAGATGCTGTGCTCAGTCTGTCTCTGTTGGTGTGAGTTAATACTGGCTCTGAACAGACTGAGGGGAAGCTATTACACTGCCATGGTGTTCATTCCTGTTCTCTGGGAAGGGGAGTGACAAGGCTGCCAAGAGCAACTTGATGACTTGGTGCTTGGTGTTGGAAGCGGACACCATTGTGTGTGTTCAGTCACTGGAGTGATCAATGTGCATCCTAGGGATGTTAAACACTGTTTTGATAATAATAAAAAAATTAATACTGGTTCTCTAAGTGAGCTGCAGTACCTTGTGCAACTAGCTGACCTTGTGCACCATTGGAAAAAGGACACAGAATTCCTTAACACGGAGGAGTCCTAAGCAGAGGTGACACTATTGCCCTTGACCTGTTGACATTCAGGTTTTTGGGATGCAAGTAGAGAGACCTGGAGCAAGGCAGCTGGGTAAGAACCTGGGCAGTGTGAAGGCTCATAGCAGTCTGGTGTGTTTGCTAAATGCCTGCCTTTCATCTGCTGTTGACCTATGTTGCATTCAGAGCTAATAGGTAGGTATACAGGCAGGCATTCTAGAAAGCCGGTATGTCTAAGCAGACTTGGTGTACTTTGATCTGAAAGGCTCTCCTGTAAGCATCATCTAGCTTTTTGATGGATTGCTGTGCATTGATTTCGATGGAGTGAGATGGCACTGTTGGGTTTACTGGATTTTTTTAATGCCGGTAGTTGAAATCTGAAAATGTAGCGAAAAGGCTTTGTAAGAGGCTGGCTTTGGGAGTGGGGGGACCAGGGAAGCTGACTCTTCAGTTTAGATCAACTACTGCAGTAGTTTGGGCAGTGTTAAAATTTTCCTTCTTTTTCCTGACAAAATGCATTAATTAAAAGATTACAGCAATTGGCACTCATTGAGTTTGACAGACCTGAGATTCAGTGTTAATTCATGGAGCTGCTGTGTGTGTGGGGTGTGTGTGTGTGAGAGCGTCTTTAGGGGCTAGGACAGCCAGCAAGTAATCATCTGTCAGTCCGAGTTCTCCCTACAGTACGTCCCCTGCAATACAGCATGGGGTGCAATAGGGGAGGGAGACGTGACAAAACTAAGGAAGATTAGTGAATATTCCAGAAAAAAAAAACCCAAACAACACAAAACTGCCAAAAAAATTAAAACAAAACAACCAAAAAACCAAACCCTGGCACCAAAAAACCCCAACCACAAATACTAAACCAAAAAAACCCCAAAAAACCAAAAAAACCAACCACAACTATCTATGCTTTAGCTATCACAACAGCAGAAAAGGTGATAATGTGTTTGGCCAATGACCAAATTGCCGTTCCCAAATAGTCCCCTTCTCCATGGAAAGCCCTTGCAGGACCCTGGGCCAGGCCCGAACAGTGTGGGACAGTGCAGGCATCAGAGCAGTTTTTTCTACAAATTAGCCATAGGAAATATCCCAGCTAGAAATCATTGTCTACCCTGAGGTATTAACACCTGCAGCTGGTGATGTCCCTTGGGGTTGGGTTTTTCAGACAGTTTCTGTAGCCGTGTTGGGAGGCAAGTGCCAATTTCCCCCATCCTTGGGCCCTTGAGTTGTTGGTGGTTCCTTGCTTTGCCCTCAAAATGTTGATGAAGTGCCCCAGAGTGCCCCTCCTATTATCCTCATCCCTGGCAGAGCTTTTAAACCCTTGCTCAAATCTTTCTTTGTCATTTTGCCTAAACAGTGACATGTAGTGGTGACATAGCGTGATGGAGCTGTATGTAAGAAGCTGCTGTGAATAGACATGTATAGGTATATATGTATGTGTATATATTTCACTAGCACTTAAATGTATTAGTGTTTTTCCCTGCATTCCTTTGCTGGTGCAGCAACCTATAAGGGGGACTTTTGTGGGCTTCTCCCAAGCTCACAGGCAGGCACATTGCAGCTTACTTCTGTATTCCCCCTTCCATGTTCAGACAGAGTTGCAAGGTCCTTTAGAAGGCAGTCCTCATTTTTCGTTTTCCAACATATATCAACTAAATATTTTTGATATTTCAGATACCCTGTACTACTCTTGCTTTGAGCTGTGTTATTCTCTTATTTTCCTTTCCACTATACATGTGCATCTATCCATATGCACAAGCTCAATAAAATGTTTTCTGCTCATGTCCTCACCAGCTGTAAAGCTTTGCTGCTGCCGCTGCATAAGGGCCTTTTTTATGTCCATCATCAAACACTGAGTGGGCAATGATCTAGTAGGGATTTGGTCGGGCAGGCCTGGGTGTGAGGCTCAGCTGGAAGTAATGCTGTGTAATCTTAATCCTAACATAATCAACACCCCAGTGCAGGAAGCTCATGTGTGAACTGTCTTAACCCCCTCCCCATCTCCTTCTACTTGGCTGCTCTGTGCCTTCGAAAAGGTCTGACTTCAAGGGCTGGTGTATATTAATTATTTTTTTCTTTACGCTTTGTGAGATGTAATTCAAATTAGCACATGAATTTTGTGGCTTTCTGAGTTTACGTGAGGGGAGCATTGCAGCTGCCGTGCATCCCAGCAGCATCTTTCTTGCAGGGTGATGTTGTGACCCTATCTATGTGCACATGAGAATGAAAATATTAACCTGCATACCCTTCTGTCCCCGTTCCCCTCCTCCAGCTCTGTGTTAGCCATTTTAAAAGGAGTTGTGGAGTCCAACGCTCTCAACTGCAAGTACATGCTGCTCTCTCGTGGAGTGCCGCGCGTTGCAGGCAAGGCCAGGAGTCGCACTGCTTTGCGCTTCTTGGCCTTGCAGCCTTTGCAGATTGCTGTGTGTAAAGCAGCTGGCCTAGCAGCCTCTGAATCAAGCGATGCTCCTTTTAAAATGGGATTTTGTAAGTGATTAAACGAGGGGTTTTCCTGTCTTTGTTTTCCAATCAGCCCTTGGGATGGATCCTGTGGGAATAGGTCAGGGAGCTGACTTGGCTTTGGTAGATGAGTAAGGAGGGATGGGGATGTGGCAGTGGAGAGAGGTTTCTCCAGCCTTTTTGAGAGATGACTTGGCCCAAAGAGGCCAACGTTGTGTGTAAGGACAGCCTGAATGCCTGGGATGCTAGAGGCTTGCATGCTGACTATGCTGCCCACAGTGCTGCAGCCCAAGGCAAAGGCAAGGTGCTGGGCACTGCCACAGGGCTAAATCGTTCCTGCCAGAGATGGAGCAAACCTGAGGTCTGGGCTGTTCCCAGAAAGGAACAGGAATTGCCCTTAATGTCCTCTGCTCTGCTGAGGGATCTGCTAATCCTGCTCTTGTCCAGCAGCTTCTGACTCTTGGACAGCTTGCTAAATAAATGGTTCTGTGTCTGCTAGAAGTAGGAGCCTTTTTGTAGGAAAGCGCTGTTCCCTTCTGATGCATGTGGTGGGGAGAAGTGGGGGGGTTTGAAGCCTGGCTGTAATCACAAGAGGGCAGAGTTGGCTTGTGGCTCCTAAGCTCCTCCAATTCATGGATCCACCCAAGAGGCAGCGGGAGTTTGCCTTCCCCTCGGTTCTGGTGGCAGCCAGAGCTGCAGCAGTTGCTGGACTGTTAGCACAAATGTGACTCTGTCCCTTTGACTGTGCCCTTCAGCACCAATATTACCTGAGGGGAATATAAAAATGAGATAAGAACATCTCTTGTGACCCTTCTTTAGTTGCTTTGAAAGGTCAGTTGTACCTATGCTATGCTTGTGAGTGTCTTGCTATGCCATTAATAAAAACTTCATATTAATATTGATGTTAGAATTGAAAACATAAATTGATTGTTAATTAACAGCTGAACAGTGGCTCGAGTGGTGCTGGTAATGACACATGAGGGTCAGCTTCCCAAGCAGTGTCTGCTCTAAATTACACAAATGGTATAAATGCAGATCACAGGTCCTGTTTGCATTTAAAATACCAAAGGTGTCATTGCTAATGAACACATCTTCCTAGCAGGTACTCAGCAGGCTACTAATAGTGGCACATTTTGAGAGCATCATTTGTGACATTGCCTGGAAGGAGCTGGAATGATCACGGTGGGACGCAATGTCCTGGCCGCGTGTTGGTGGTTGTTCTTGGCACTTTCAGGTAATGCAGAAACGTGGAGTTTGAAACTTTTAAACAAACTTTACATTTAGAACGGTGGGAGGAGGCAGTTTTCCATCGTCTATTTCAGTTCCAGGCGAAAACAATTACCTGGATTAGTTTAGCCACAGTTCAGCCTGCATATACTGAAGTCTAACACAGTGCAGGTAGTCGTCTTTTGGAAGTCATCTTTGCTGAGGAATGAGCTTCTTGTCTCCCTCTCATACGCTCTGGCTCCCTGCAGAATATCCCAGGGTGGGGAGACTTGTGCTCTAACTGCAGCAGAACAAAAGCAGATCTGTCAATACACGTGAGTGCCCACACATGAGACACTGAGGTCCTGGAGTCGTGGCCACTTGGACCCTAGACTGGAAACAGAACCAGTGCTGGGTATTTAGGCTGCAAACACAGCCTAGATGGTGAAGCCAGTTCTTCAGAGAGCTGAAATGATTTGAAACTGAAAATTTGAAATAGCCCGAAGCTATGTCACATCTCTGAGCATGGACAGTGTTGTCTGGCTGAAGAAAACCCATGGGTCATCTCTCCCTGACTGCACTGCCAGCTCCTGCAGCCCGTGTGTATGGATGTCTGCTCCGTGGACTGGCATCCTAGGCTGCTGGGCTCCCAAGCACTTCCCAGGAGAGATTTGTGAAGGTAACAGATACTGTACCAGCTGTTTGCTAGTATCAACCTCAAGATGAGGAAATCTGGAGACTGTACCTAGGACAAATGAACTAGTGCTGCTCACTTCTACTGGTTTTCACTTTGCTCATAGAAACCTGTCAGAGGGAAAGGTATGGCTGGCCAGTGGTCCTGGAGCTGTGCAGCACTGTGGTGAAAGATTGTTCCTTGTTTCCCACACTGTGAGTCCAATTAGATCAAAGTTTTAAAAGGCAAATGATGCAGAGCAGAAAGATCTTGTCCCTGGAAGCTCACTGACTGAGCCACTCTGCCTGTGCCCCTCTGTAGCTTGGGAGCTTCTCTCCTCAAGGACTTTTTCTTTCTTTAAATTTGAAGGATTTTTGCAGCTATGTGGCAGAGAAACAACTGGCAGGTTTGTATTGCTGTATCAAGCATCATCCAAATCCAAATATAATTTCCTTGTTGTCAACAGCTTTTCCTCTTGGCTGTTTCAGTCTCTGCGCCCAGGAAACAGGTTTCTCAGTTGCAGATTCAGGAAGTGGACAGGCTTACTGGGGAACAACCAGTAACAACTCATCGGGGTTAGGGGAGGTTTTCCTTCACTTTCTATTTCCTTCTTTTATTCTTCCCAACTGCAGAATCTTTGAACATAGTTAACTCTCTGCAAGTAGTGTTATCCTTCTGAAATGTAACAGAACTGTAATATACTCATTTAAGAAGTACTTGCTGGGTTGGGGAAAAAATGTTTGCTTTGTGCTGTGCTTGATGTTCTGGATAAGATCTTGTCGGGGGGAATCTTTAATGTGTGTTGTTGAGGCTGGTTTGTATCAAAATGGAAATCCATTGTGCAACTCTACTGAACAGTCTGAAATGTGGAAATAAACATGTGCGACCTATGTGATTTCTAGTAAGATCATGTGTAACCTTCAGTAGAGCTTTTTGGGTCTCGTTGATGCCATAAAGTCCAGCAGTAAAGTTATCTTGAATGGACAACTCTATGTTCTGTGGGATTTCTCTTGGGGTGGGGGAATAGGGTGACATTTTAGGCCCCTTCCTTCAATTGAATTTCCAAGAAAGAAAAATTGGAGTGTATAAACTGAAGACAGAACTATGCCACCATTCAAGGTATGCGGGCATCTCCCCTGGCCCCTCAACCTGCTGTGAATGGGGTTGAAAAGTAACTCTCCTGCACAGCTTCGTTAGGGTTTGTATTTAGCTCTGCCGTCTGTCAATCTATCAAGCATCTCTAGTGTGAGTTGGCACTAATCAGGTGCAATACTGGTGTCTGTCTTACAGATCCTTCTCTAATGAGGTGATCGTAGGTGCCACATACCATTAACCTCCAAGGCTGCTCTAATTACTCAGTTTCTGATCAGACACGGCTTGTATTAGTATGTGGTGGCTAAACTCAGTAGACCATTGTCAGACCATTACAGGCTCTACGCTTGGCATACTCCTGTATCCAGCTCCCTTGCTCCATGCACACAGAAAGTAAGACTTTAATTCTTTTCTGGCCCTACCTGAGCTCAGCATTTTTCAAGGAAAAGAAAAACTTATATTTCACTGGTTAGTAGTATTTGCTCTCTGGTTGGCTGACTGGGTGACTAACTCCGTGGCTTTGTAATCCATAAAGTGGTGGGGTCTGGTTGCACACAAAAGCAGTGCTTAGCGTACGCTGTACTAGCACAGGCACGCAAACAGGGCTCAGTAGCTCCTGGAGCAGAGCCAGCTCCCAGCAGCATCAGCTGTGGCCATAGGTAATAGGGTGCACTTGTCTAAACAAGAAAACGCTCTCTTCTGGAACTGATGGGTGCTTCTGCTGATGTAGGGGAGGGGCTGGCGGTGTGGCTGCTAGCTGTGGATTCCAAACTGGAGCAGCATGAGAGGTATTCCAGATTTGGGCACTGGGGTTGCTCTTCAGGATGCTGTGCAGAAAAAAAAGAATTAGTGGTGCTAACTTCTCCCATTGATCCAACTTTTGTTGTAAAGCCTGTAGAGAGATATCTTATAGCACAGATGAGGTGACACAGAAGAAGGAATTCCCAAAGTGAAGTAGGCACAGTAGGAGGTATACAGTTGTCAACAGAACTGGAGGTAAACAATGCTTTCAGCTTGATGGGAATGTATAGGGAACATATACATTGGCACACTTGGCTCAAAGTGTATGAGGAGACTCATCTAAGATGTAGAGTATCCTAAGTTGCTTAGATCTGTACTTGTCCCTAGGCAATGACATTTGCCTTAGCAAAGACTCATCTTGTATTCTATGTTCATTAAAACTGAATTCTGTTTAAGGATGCTAGATGGTAGAGCATCCCATAAAATAAAATCAATTATGCTTCAGCCATGTTATCTCTGCTAAGTGTAAAATGGGGATTTGATTGAGTCTCTGAGAAGAAAATGCCATGTTAACACTTCTCATCTATATCTAAATGTGTTCCTGCTAGACCAAAACCACTTAGAAACAGCTGTAGCAAGAGTAAGACGCTGAGGCTGGGTGGGAGCTGCCACTGTCCTGTCCTCAGACGTGGTATAGGAAGAGCCCTCTGTTGCCTTAATACAATATCCTTTTTACAAATACACTTGAGCAACAGTCTTGGGAACAGGCCCAAACATAATACTGGATCAAATCATGCTCTTGGTGTGTCAGATTAGCTGCAGATGCCATGCTAAAGCAATCTTGTTTAACAGATTTTTATCTTCTGTACCACTGGATTCAAAGGGATGCAAAAGATCCATAGTGCTGGGCCACAGTGTGTGGGAGAAAAGCAGCCTCTGAGTCACTGGTGTTTATTAAATGACAGCAGAATTTAAATGCCTCAGAAGCCCCAACTGTGCACTCATGTAGGCTGCTAATTGTTGATGATCTGCAAAGGCAAAGCCCTGACCAAAATTCCGAGAGCACCCTGTTTCCCTAAAGAAAAAGAGGAATGAACCAGCCTTTTTGCAGGTACCTCAGCTGAGCTATAAGAGTGAGTATGAGGCAGAAGACACAGCCTCCCCTTGGGCTGCTGGCTGAGATAGGATGGCATCATTGCCCTGGGACCCCTAGAAGCATCTTCCCCTGCCTCTCCTGTGGTGCCAAGTGGAGCCTGGTGTGTGGCCAACTGGATGGTCTGTAGCTCTTGTGATGCCTCTGGTTGTTCACGGTGCCTCTGTAGATGTAAGAACTAGGGTGCAAAGGATAGCTGTCCCTCTTTTATTCTGAGGGAAATGACTGCCAGGGGAATGATGCTAGTCCAGTGAAGGACTGTTGAATGCAGAACTGCTAGTGTTGAGAGTCCTTTTCCTTTCCCAGAAGGGTGAGAGTGCCCTTTTTAGGATACAAAGCTCTAGGCTCAGTTACCTGATGGAGAGCAGTCTTCTCCATCCTGTGGTTCCCTTATTCACCAGGTCTCTAGCTTGCATCTGGGCTGGTTTTAATTCGCTCCACAAAGTGCCAGAAAGTTTTCTGGTCAAGGCTGGGGCATGTCTAATGTCTAAGGTTTAACTGAAATTAGGTATTTCCATCAGAAAACAACTCTCCCTGGAAGCTTTTGTTGGAAAAAATTCTCATCCTGTTCAATTCTACGTTCCTGGTGCCATGAGTCCAGGAGGACTCAAAGCTCTTTGAATCACTCCTGGGCTGGCACTGGTGGCCTCAGGGATGCTATGGAGAGGACCTGAGTCATGGAGGTGTCATGCAGGGCACTCCTTCACTACAGCGTGCTATCACCAGGCTCCCCCAATAGAAGTAGCTGCGTGTGACTTGGCTTGAGGTGGTGTATGATGCAAGCTTTTCATGATAACATCATGTGAATTAGGAGCTTACAGCTCACTTTAAAGTCAGGAGAAGAGGACCAACTTGATCCTCCCTGTTGACATCCTAAAGAGTTCATGGTTTTCATATCTGTGGTTTAACATGATTTTTTGCCCCTAAAACTGGTGCTGACTAATTCTGAAAAAAGACACATTGAAGCTATAGCTTAGTGCCTGGGGAGATGTTGGAGGTATTGGGTCACTGGTTAAATCCAGGTAAAACTCACCAGGGCTTAGTTTGAGGTCAGAGCTTTCTCCACAGATGCAAGACCTGCTCACTGAGTGAGGGAGCTTGGACACAAATATGCATCTGCCCCTCAGCTCCTTTGGACTCACAGTAATGTTGGCTCTTTCCTTGCTGTCCTCATCAACTTGTTTTATCTATAAGAAAACACAAAGCTTTCCTAAATTTAGCTGCATAAGTAGCGTGGGTGTTGTCTTTTCTCCCCCCTTCCCCACTTTTGAAAGCCATCTTAAACAGCAATTTAAATGGCAGCTTGATGGGAATCCATAGCAAATGACTCTGCAATTAGTAAATCTCTCCTATTGTGACAGCTCTATTATTAGACTGCCATAAGTGCCAGGCTGTTAATCTGCTGTCTTCTCAATCCCCATGCTTCCCCTTCTTTGCCTGCCCTTTTCACCATTTGATTGGGTTTTTTATATATATTTTTAAGATTTCAGCTGCCTTCCAGCAAGTGTTTGCAGGGGAAGGAAGGCTTTGTGGCACTGGCTGGCAAGAAAACTCTCAGGAAGGTCCCCACCAGCTTTAGATCTGGGACCTTCTTGGCTTACAGCTGCTGCTTGGGTTGGTGCTGGTCTCAGTGGAGAGGTCTGCCACCACTGCAGCTCTCCTGGCACCGTGGTGCCCTGTGGAGGAAGCGTTAATGATGGTGCTGCCTTGCAGAAAATCTGGATGTATGTTTAGAAAACATGCAATATAGCTGTCCTGTTCTCTGCTTCAATAAGAAGTGATACTGCCCTGTAACCACTATGCTTTCACCTGCTGCGTGGTGAAGAGTGCATCTTGCAGTACTGTCTGTACTATGTCTTTCTGAAAGTATGGAAGTTTGGGATTTTGTGGACTTTACAACAGATGGAGTATAAAGAAAGCATCTGCACCCCCTCCTTGGCAGAGATAACAGGAAAGTGACCTATCAACCCAAAGTCCAAGCCTTAAAAATGGATGTAGGGATGAAGTGAAGAGCAGCGAAACGGTGTTGATAGGGAATTGCACCTTATTTTTTCAGGCTTTTCCCTTGGTCTTAATGGCTTAAACGTATTTATATTGGTGTAAATCAGCTGTACTATGTAAACACCTAAATTCTCTTAGTATTCCGTTGCTATAGAAACTTCCCCAAAGCCTGGGTACCTGCACAGCTGCTTTGCTGCTCTGGGAACATTGGATGTCTCTGAGCCAGGGCATCTGGTTGGGGAGATCTGTTATAGACTTGATCCATTCTGGGAAGGACTTTTGTCTGCTGCTGGGATATTAAAGAAAATTAAGATCTGTGTCTACTTAGTGCCAGCTTTAGTCCCTTGTGATGGGAGATGGGCTTCTGCTGAGCATGTTGCCCTCTGTTAACTGTGGGTATTTAGGCAGCTCTTAAATACAGTAATATACTCCTAATTATGCAGAAATCCTTCAATCTGGCCTGTTTCATCTGGAATTATGCTCAACCGTCAAATGCTGCCAAATACGTTCTTTTTAGAGCAAGGGAGGCCAGTGCACTTGAACTGCCCTCTGCAGAGAGGCAAATCCTGGCCAGGAGGCCAAGCCGTCTGGTCCCAGGCAGAATGAGTGGATGTGTGGGGGCTGCTGGTGTGGATGTGTCCACCTCCTTTCTCCTCAGAGCAGTAAGCAGTCGTGGCCATGGGCACGCACCTTCCTAGATGTTCACCCTATGGGGTCTCACTAGATACTTATATTGTCAGATGTCTTCTGAGTAAGGGAAGAACTTTTGTATTTGTCTGTGGGGTTCCTTCATGGCCGCACTTGTAGAGGATGCTGGATAGAGGCTTTCACCAGAGGAGATGGAAGAAGAGAGAGTAGCATCTACAGGAATGACTTGTGAAGAGCATTCACACCCTCTTCTTCCAGCACCTTCTTCCTCTGGCTAAATCACTTTGTACCCGGAATGAGTCATCCTAAGGATAACTAAGGCTGCGTGATTCTTCGTATATTTAATTGCGTAACTCAAATAGCAAACATCCTTTGTGATGGTGCAACCACTGCCTTAAAGCATACCCCTATGGGATTGAGACAAATGCTGTTTCTAAAGGAATTCAGTTCTTATTTACCTTGCAAAATGTTAGTAATTGTTAGCTAGTTATGCCTGGGCCACTCTGCCTGGCACGTGATGCTTGCCAGGAGTGTGCAGTTACTGCAAGGGTGCATCTGAAATCAAAGCTTAAATGCCCTCTTTGCAATCCATCCCTCAGGCTCGTTGGTTGGGAGAACATGTAAGTTTTATTGCTCTGTCTGATCATTTTGATCCAGACTTTATTTCTTATTGTTTCCTCCCCACCCAACATACATGCATCAATTCTCAGCTACATAGAGACCAACCCCATAATTTTCATTCAAATCTCCACATACTGTTAAGCCATTCTCTGCTTCTTAGCAACGAATTAATAGTTGAGTGAAAGGCTTTTATAGTACAATATATTTTAGAGAATAAATATTCTTAAATTACCATTCCATAAGTAATCAGAGAGAGTATTTCTGTTAAGAAAATTTTTTTTCTAGGGAGCTTAGGTCTGGTTTTTTTCTGTGTGTCATGGAGGTCACATAATATGAAGGTGGGAGATGGGAGATAAAAAAACTAGCTTTTCATAGCTCTACCTATAGCTTTCAGAAAATAGTTTTCTTTTTGTGTTTCTTTCCTTTTTTTTTTTTAAAAAAAAAAGGGGCCAGTCAATTTTTTTTGCCGAGTGTACAGCTTCAAAACTTGGTTTTCTTGGCAATAATTCATCTAGTGCTGTTTCTGGCCTGGATTCTGTGTGTTTGTCTTCGTGGAGTAATAAGGTTTGCAGCCGTGAGCCTTTCAATATTGTTCCCAGTGGCCCTTGCACAGAAATAAACTCTTGGAGTAGAAGGTTTAGCTCTGGAGAGTGAACTTCTGCTGCAGTTCCTCTGCCTTTGAGAAACAACATCTAGGAAAGCACAGAGAAATAAGATATTGGGGGAACAGCTCTGCACCAAATAGTGCTCTAAACTTTATGTAAAAATGAATAGATCTGTCGCTTTTAGTGCCTTATTGCACACCTAACTACTGTGTTTCAGCATGTAAATGGCTGCTGAGGGTAGCAGAGAATGTACACTTGCTGCCTCTTTTCATGTAATCAAAAGGTACAAATGAGAAGGTGTCTTTCTCATAAACTGGGTCACTGTGTTAATAGCGTTTTGAAAATATTCCCTCCTATCCCATGCCATTAATATCTCTGTATCCATCTGGATTTTAATACTGTCGTATACCTGTGATATGTGCGTCTGTCATCTTGCTCTGAAGGTTTTCTCCCTTAGTCAAGGAAATACTCTATTTGACAGAGATCACTGCTGAATGCAATGTGATGCTTTGACTGGCAACAATTCATCTTCATTTGAGTGCTAAATACTCAATTTCTCTAGCTAGTGGAAGGCTTTGATATAGGGTAGTAGCTTAGTGACTATTTCTGGCAAGGCTTTGAAAAGGCAAATCTTCAGCTGAACTTCACACAAAGTCAGTTTTAAAAAAACTAGTTGAGCTTTTGGTATTTCTGTGTCTGGTACCCATTCCCTGGACTCTAATCTCCTACTGCTACAGGTTTGACTGAGACGATCTTGTATGGGTGGTGTTTGCACTGCTCTCTTGCTGGGTTTTAGTATGTTCCCTTTGATAGTGATTCAGTGGGAAATCCTAGGTTTTGGGGAGGAGGAATGGGGAAGCCATTAATAAGCTGTATTTGCTGTTCCATCAAAAGGGATAACTCCTATCTAGATTAGATTGCTATGGTTAGGAACTTAATCCAAGGGATTTGAGATGAACCGTTCTCTAGGAAAACATGTCTTTCTCCTTGGCCATCATTGGGCATCCTAGGAGATGCTCATATAGGTGGGAATGGGTCCCTTCCCTAGCACCTTCCTGAAAGGGGCTGCTCTTGTTCTGAACAGCACTGTTCTAAACAGACAATAAAACACTAACTTTACTTTTCTACTGATTCAGACACTGATCTCATGCAATGCAAATCCCACCTCATGCAATGCAAATCCCATCTACTCTACGTAGTCAAGATTACCAGCTAACTTCGCTTGCAGCCTGCGAGAGTCATAGAATGTGCTTGCTGTTGTGGTTAACAAAATAAAATTAATTTATCTCCACGTAAATGGAAGGCAGTTGTTCTCACCAGCTCCTTTAAATTTTCTCCTAGTCTAGAGTTTAACAGCCAGGTCACAGCCACCCTGACGTTTGTGGGATCACACGTTTGTGGGATCACATTCTGACTTCTGTGGGATGACTTTTCTGCCCACGTCCAAATGACACTGGCTACCAGTTACAAAAGGAGAATGGTAAATTCATTTGTTAGCTGCACTCTCCTGTGAGATTTACTTCCATCAGGGATTTTTATGGGCTAATGCTGTGTCTTTCGTGATGTAGTTGTGTGGTGGAGGAAATTTATTGTTCCCTTTCTAATAGATGACTGTAATTTCATTTCGGAACAACCACTTAATGTGCGAGAAAGCGATTCCATTATGCCACTGCACAGCATTGGGAGCATCTGTGGCAGTGGGGGCATTTGGATTAAAGAGAGTAAAGGCTGCACATCTGCTGCCCTCCACCCCTATTCGCAGAACACAGTGTTAATCCTAAGGAAAAGAGAGCAATTAGCTTGTAAACCCTCCCTGAACCAACTGGAAGATTAGCCATTTTCAATTAAAGCTTTTCAGCTGGAAAGATAATGGGCTAAAATTTCCAGCTTTTAAAAAATACTATTATTGCCCATGTGGTTTTATTTCTGTCAATTCACATTCTTTATAATTAGCTACCCTGGGATAATTAGGACTGTCTTGCACCATACCCTGTTCCCAGCTCTCTCCCCTTATAATGCAAATGGCAAACTGACTTAGCGGTCAGTCTTCTGGCCTGTTGCAACTAGCACAGATTCACTTGTTTGGACCTATGCTGGTGTTGAGCCATAAGCAGGACTTTTCTGTGTTCCTATAACTCACGAGTAAAAGGATAAATCTTTACCTACTACTATTAGCGTATGATGATGATACGCCATGCCCAAAATACGTGGCTGAGCGACCGTCTGAAAACATCTGCGTGTTTGAGCACTTCTGAAAGTTGCATTGCTCCTTGGGGCATCTGAGTGCGCCTTCCTGCAGCAGCAAGGGAGTCTGTCCTGGTTTCACCCCGTGCTGGGAAGCTGCACGCTGACCACTGCAGCATTGCAGTGCCTTTTTGGGTTCTCTCTGTTTGTTTACAGTGATCTGAGCTCCCCCCACGCTCGCTGCAGCTACCTCATGAATGCAGCACTGGCATTGCTCAGCACGGTCAGTGCTGCAGGACCACTGTGGGCGAGAAGCTTGGACAGGAGAAGCCAGCCAGCTCGTGGCTTATTCCAGTGCTGATGACTGCGGTGTCTCTGCTCAGCTAGGGATCCCTGTCTGCACCACATGTGCAGCCTTGCATCCTGCACTATCACAAGGTACTGTCATCAGCTGTGTTTCAGGGGACTGGTGGCTTTGGTCACTACTTGCAACTGAAGACAGCCACGCTTGTGTGCTGCTGTTAGTGGCTGTTCTACATCTAAGCAAACAAAAAAAAAAAAAAGAAAGAAAAGAGAAGAAAGGCTGATACTTCGGGGATCTCTTTGGCTATGTAGGCTGAGATACTGTACATGGAAGTTAGCCCTCAGGCCATAGCCAAGGACTTCTGAATGAGGTAAGCTCTATGAGCTATCTGAATGCAAAATCATCTGGAGCTCTGACTTCTTGGTGCAACGTGGGCTGTGCTTTTTCTGAGTCACCAAAATTATTGGTATTGCTCCGAGTTCTTGGCTGTCTCCCATGCAGACCTTGGCCAGGTCCCACCTTCCTTTGCCTCTGTCTTCCAGAATAGTTGCACAATGTAGATACTGCATAGTAGTGTGTAAGAGAGGATATAACAGCTATTAAAGCTTTTTTGTGTGTGTGTAAGGAATATGGCTTGGGGCTCTTGGGATCTCGCTAGTCTTATCATGCTGCTGATACGAACATTGTCTTTTTGCAGGCAGCGCTTTTCCTGCTTTTCTTTGTTGAAATGCATATGAATGAAAATATGCCTTGGAAAATATTTTACATCTGAACTAGTTAATACAGCACCTTGGAGAGAAGGTATCTGATGCAACAGAGTACAAATGAAGCCTCATTAAGCAGGAATTCAGTGATTTTGCTGAATGCCCCAGCAATTAAATTTCATCTCGATTCATATGCAGGTCAGGAGAGTTTGGAAGGAGAATAGAGGAAGCAAAGCACTGTGGCTCTGTACTATGCAAATTAGTGTTAACATGGCATTTCATTTATTGTTAATGCATTGTTACACTTCTACTCATTGAAAAGAAACTGTGTGACAACTGCTAGGACTGATGACCCACTTGCTTATTTTTCCATCTTCGTTGGCAGCATTGCCTCTGAAAAGACCAGTGCCAAGATAATTCTTTAAAGGGGAAGATGAGATTTTTCTTCCAACAGAGAAGAGCGGTGTTGGATGCTGACTAAATGTTAAGACCTGTGCTTCAGAGTTCAGTAAGCTGTAACATTGCCTCTCTCTCATTTGTGGTGAGGTGTGGCATGGCCCACATTCCTGCCACTGGTAGGAGCCTTTGTTTATGTTCAAGTGCCAAGTCCCTTTGGAGCAAGAGGAACACATCTTCAGACCTTACTACTGCAAAGTCTTTCGTGAAGTGTAACATAGCAAGGAGTTCAGGGATGCTGATGTTCTTTGGAGCCCTATCAAAGTCTTCACACCTCTGCTCCCACAGAGCAGCTCCCTGCTGTTACTGAGGCTGATTGAGCTGAGAAGCTAGGGCTGCTGTCCTGTTTTCAGGGGATTCAAGTGCCATTTCCCCATTTTTTCTCTCAATCCAAAAGTCTACAGCAAGATGTTTCCTATTTTTTTTTTTTTTTGATTAATGTGGTCTATGTGATGGAGCTTTTATCATCTAAACTGCCTACCCACACTGGGGAAGGAGGGTGGATGCTGACTTGCTGCTAATAC
This sequence comes from Phaenicophaeus curvirostris, assembly GCF_032191515.1. NCBI lineage: Eukaryota > Metazoa > Chordata > Aves > Cuculiformes > Cuculidae > Phaenicophaeus > Phaenicophaeus curvirostris. Next base: position 15,712,931 of record NC_091402.1, read on the forward strand.
AGACCTACCACTATTTTCATTTTTGCCTCTATTAATAAAATATAAAGAGAAAACAGCAGTTGTGCTGAAGAGAAGAGATCATGAACAGGCCCTGCTAGGGCAGCACTGGTGCCAATATTGAGGTACTATGTACTCATTGTTAAGTAGAATGGTTTAATGACCTTAAAACTGGGAACCAGTCCTGTCACTGAAGAACTTGGGCACTTATTTTCCATCCACGTTTTAGCTGTAAAAAACTCACTGTCATTCTGACACATTGGTCACTACAATCTGAGAAGGTGGGAGCTGTTATGTATTCTGGTTTCTTCCAGTTGCATGGTGATGCTCTTGATCTCCTTTTCTGCACAATTCCTCCATTCACACATAGTTCTCTGCTAAGCTAGTTCAATGCATGCTCAAGAGGATTTTACTTGTGTCCCAAGGCTGCTTGGTATCTGCTAGCTACATTGCTATGAAAGATTTAGGGCGGGGAAAAAAAAGTAAAGTGAATTAGGAGCATCCCTAAATGGAGATGGGGGGTGGGGTGGTGTTGCCCAGAAAAAGTGCTTAATCTGTACAATACAGCCACAGGGGCAGAGATAAATGGGAGAAATATGCTCTGTCTAGCTGAAAGTGATGGATCTGCTTTCAGATACTGTGCATACAGCTTCCAGAGCTCTGCTCCTTTTTTTGAGCAGGTCATAAACTCCCACCTTGCCCTGACATGACTGGTGGCTGCTGATAGATCGTTAACCTCCTGCTGCATTGCTTATTGCTGTGTCTTTTCAAAGCTCATCTCCATTTGGCTTAAAAAAACATTGGAAAGCTGGGATTCACTTTTGTTAGCCTGACCTCTGCTAACAAGGTCCCTGAACAAGCTCTTTTGTATCATTAGAGCTGGCTGGGGATAAGGGATCTCACTTTCCTGCAGCCAATTTGTCTTCTGCTGTTTCTCTTATCAGCACCAGAGTCCCCAACCCTGTAGTGTCCTATTCTGATTACCCAGATTCACAAATCCAGAGCTTGGGGTAAATTGTGGGTTTTCTCCCTACGTTCAGTGACTAAAAAAAGGTGTAGCATATATAGTATTAAGGGAAGAAGATGTGCTCCATGCTGCCCCAAGGATCCACTTTTTGTGGCCTCTTCTAGGGCTTTGTGACTGGAGCTGCTCTTGGTGTTACCTAAGTACAACTGAAGGATCCATAAATACATGTGACTGCTCTCCAGAGTCTAGAACATTGCCTTCCTTCTATGCCAGCTGAGCATTAGTAGTTCTGTTACCTGGGTTTTGGACTTGTTTTCACAACTTCAGATGACTGACAGAGATATTAGCCAAAATGAGGCAGTAAGGAGGAGTTGTCTAGAGGAGATAGGTTAACCATTGATGTTAAACTCAGAAATGCTGAAAAACACTTCGAAGTGGTGTGAGTTTGTGCCTTGGGTGGGGATAGGCGTGATTCTGGTGATGGTGCCTGTAACCTATGGCTCGTCTCCTGTTTGAAATTCCAGTTTTACCGAGTGATACAATGTACTCTGGCAAATTGCTGAAAGCACAGACCTGACTGTGCAGTTGATTCAGAAAGGCCCCAGTAGCAAGACAGACATGGGGGAAGGGAGGCCTGGAGAAGGATGAGGGGTGTGCATAAAGTCATCATTAGGACCACGGTGATGAATGTTGTGGATCTGAGAGGATATTGTACCCGAAGATGTTAAAAGAAAGGTCTGTGACTACTGAAAATGGTAGCATGCTCTTCTCATTTGGGTTTTGTGTTAGAATTTTAAAATTCCTGAATCTGTGTCACTATTTTGCTTCTGTGATAGTTCGTCTCATGTAGTCTAGTCCATTATAATTGTTGTGGATAGTTGTCGATGCTGGTACATCCCATCTTATTTTTTAGCCCAGTGACTTGACCCTGGAGTTTTACTCATGGGCATGCTCTCATCCATTTATTCCTCTTGTTCCACAAAAGTTTTTGCCAGGAATGCACACAGAGAAACCAAACATAAAGCATTGGTGAACATGCATTTGCAAGGTGAACATCCAGACCCTTAAAGTTCAGAGGATGGTTGTGTTGTGTCATCTGGATGAGACCAGCCAGTGAAGTTTTTCAAGGGGGTGGAGTGTAGCTCATTGTTCATTTGGTGGGGTATGGGGGCCTTTTTCTATGTGAAGTTGAGAAAAGATGTTTTCTCTTCTCATTTTAGCTAAAAATCATCTACGTAGCTCAGTTGGCTTTTAGTAGCTTGCAAAAGGACAGGGCCGAGCCATCATAGGTTACAATTTCTTGCAAGGAGTCTAACTGAGAAGTCTAGACTGATGTGGAGAGAAAGGACCAATGCTGTTGCAGACCCAGAAATTCAAATGCATCTACGTGGAATAGGGAAGGAAATGTCTCCTGCTATTAGGAAGGAAGGTGATCTGCCGCAGTTGATGAGAGAATGTTGGTCACTGGGAACAGGCAAAAGTTTCAGGTTTTAAAAACTGAAACTTCCATTTACTTCAGTTTTTATCTTTGTGTCTTTGCTAAATTCAAAGTCTAATACTTTAGTGTTCATTTCGGCCTGATTAGGGGTGCTGGCATACAGGCAAAATGTTTAATTGGGGAATGCCAAAGCACTGGTATCACATGGAGAAAGGGTCACGATAGCACATCCTTCTTCCCATTAATCACAGCTCCAGGAGGCAGCCTCTATTCTCCCCTGGTGTCTTCGCCTATCACACCCCTGCAGTGCTGTCAGGCAGTGATAGATGTGGATGTCTTTTTCTGAAATGGTTAAGCAGAAAAACGTACAGTGACTGTTCTATTGTGCTTTGGTGGTGGAGGGAATAGATGGGGGTCTTGGAAGTACCTCTAACAGCGTTCGCTGTCTTGGTGCTCTGCGTGTGTGCGTGCAGCACGGGCTCTAATTGCCTACTGGATGAGTCAATTCATCTTGCAGTGTTCATTACCTGTAATAAATTAATGTTTAGGACTGGCTGGTGGAATTTGCACTTAAAGGAAAGAATAATCAAGGACTTCTTCCTCTGACTCCATTATTAAACTGTTTAAATACCCTTTTCTTTAAGGTGGTTTTATATATATATTTTTTTTTTAAACTCCACTGTCTCTTTCCCATTAAAATATACTAACAAAGTAGCATATCACATTTTTGGTTTGTGTGTGAAAAACAGGGCATCTGCTTAGGCCAAAGATAAGCCTTGCTTTAGGCCTCAGGCTAGCATGCAGTTGTCTGGGGTTTCTAAATAAGCAGAGCTATGTAAAATTGGAGCAGATGAAATGGAGCAAACATGCAGCCAGCGGATAGCTGGGTAATCAACTGTGAAGTCTCTTCCATCAAGAGAGTGATGGGTCTTCCTCTTGTCCCTCTTCCTCCTCCCTGTCTGATGCAACCACAAATCAATCAAGGAGGGGTGCAGGCTCTCCGAACCTCTTGAATTTGTGCAGAGATTTGTTGGAGTCCTCAATAAAAACTGGCTTTCCCAGTAAGATACCTGGAAGCACTGGGGGTACCGTGCTAGGAATGAGCCTTGACGGGGGAGGTGAGCCAGAAGAGGGGTCCCCAGCCAGACCCCTGGTGTGCAGGCATGTATTTGTAAATGTAAGAAGTAGGATGGGGAGGAGGAGAGATGGCAGCGTAAAATCTTAAATTAAAGATCTGAATTTAAAAGAAATGGAAAACATCTGCATTAGTCTTTTCTGAACCTTTCCTAACACAAAGCAATTTCTGTTGCTATTAATATAATTTTCACATGCGGTTAGAACTCCGGTGTTTCTCTGTGTGCTGTAAGTGCATGTGGTTGGGTGTTTTTCCTCATCGTTTTCCTTGTGGCTGACTGTTCATTACATTCATTCAGCTGTCTTCAGGGAGTCTCCTGAGACTTCCTAATGTGGAGTGATGTAAGATCCTCTCCATGTTCTCGCAGGCTCAGAGCATGTTCAACACTAAATGGTTCATTTCAGGATCTTGCGGGAGCATTCCACAGTCCTGTGATTTCTGACGAAGATGCTCCTGGATAAGATTAAATAAGTAATGGTTTAAATCACAGGAACAAATACCCATCAAGCAGTGGAATAAATCATTGATATTCTGAATAGTCTGAGATCTTCCCTCTGCTGTCCTCTCTGTCTTGTTTGCATAAAAATATGTTCTGTAAATGTCATCCCAAACTATTTAGGCCATGTAAGGTTTTGCAGCTTCACTCCCACCGAGGTGTTCTGGGAGGATTTGTAAGTTATCTCTGGGGAAAGATATTAAATTCAAGAACAGGACAGTATGTGTTGGGTACAAGAAATGATAAACCAGGCACTAGTATATGTGTGTGCAAGGAAAGGTGGGTACTCCTTACTTAAAAGAAATTTGACTCTAATTTTTACTTAAAATTAATTTGGCTCAAAAGTCAGCCTATTCCTGAGAAGAATAAACACACTTCTTTATAGACTGATGTCCTTTATCAATGACCTGGATGAAGGCATTGAGTGCTCCCTTAGCAAGTTTGCAGACGACACTAAGCTGGGTGGAAGTGTGGATCTGCTGGAGGGCAGGGAGGCTCCAAAGGGATCTGAACAGGCTGGACCGCTGGGCAGAGACCAATGGCATGAGGTTTAACAAGGCCAAATGCCGGGTCCTGCGCTTGGGGCACAACAACCCTGTGCAGCTACAGACTGGGAGAAGCCTGGCTGGAAAGCTGCCTGGAGGAGAGGGACCTGGGGGTGTTGGTTGACAGCGACTGAACATGAGCCAGCAGTGTGCCCAGGTGGCCAAGAAGGCCAATGGCATCTTGGCTTGGATCAGAAACGGCGTGACCAGCAGGTCCAGGGAGGTTATTGTCCCTCTGTACTCGGCACTGGTGAGACCGCTCCTCGAGTCCTGTGTTCAGTTCTGGGCCCCTCACCACAAGAAGGATGTTGAGTCTCTGGAGTGAGTCCAGAGAAGAGCAACAAAGCTAGTGAAGGGGCTGGAGGACAAGTCTTATGAGGAACGGCTGAGAGAGCTGGGGTTGTTTAGCCTGGAGAAGAGGAGGCTGAGGGGAGACCTCATTGCTCTCTATAACTGCCTGAAAGGCCTCTTCTCCCTAGTGCCAGGGGACAGGACAAGAGGGAATGACCTCAAGCTCCGCCAGGGGAAGTTCAGGCTCGACATGAGGAAAAAATTCTTCACTGAAAGGGTCATTAGGCGACAGAACGGTCTGCCCAGGGAGGTGGTTGACTCGCCTTCCCTATAGGTGTTTAAGGTGTGGGTGGATGAGGTACTGAGGGACATGTTTTAGAGATTGGTGGGAATGGTTGGACTCGATGATCTGGTGGGTCTCTTCCAACCTGGTGATTCTGTGATTCTTTTGACAGACACTGCCTCTTTAGTTGAGAGTTCCCATCAGTAGCCTGTGCAGATGGATGTTTCCAGCAGGGACCACCTAGAAGCTGTTCTAGTAGTGGGCTGTCCTCAGCCCGTGCTGCCAAGAAAGCAGAATTGAGATTTATTTGTTCGTTTTTTTTTCCTATGGAGAGGCTTTTTTAGCACTCTCCCTGCCCCCTCCCAAACTAATCTCTTTTTCAGCTGGGGTAAACCTCAGACCTTCTTAGGTGAGGCTTGTATGTAGTTGATCTTTCAAGGGCTTTTTTTGGGTAGCTGCAAGTTCCAAGCACTCTAGCATAAAGTTAAGGTCAAGAGGTAGATGAAAAGGAAGATGTATAGACTGTCCATGAAAAATCGAAGCTCTCTATACTTTTGCTCAAGTTTGTGGAGCCATAGTTTATGTTGATGCCTCATGCTTATTTATGATGGTATATATATATTGATGTAATAACACATCATTTTGGGCTGCCTAATTTTGTTGGTGTGTATTGTGTGCTCTTTTCCTTCCCCATTAGAGATTTAAACTGTTTGACTTCAACTGAATTAAATATAGTGCCACCTGAAACATGGAGAAAGTGTTGTGTTTATGGGTTTTGGCCAGAAACCATAAAGTAAACATCTTTATCCTCTCTAGGCTTCTGGCATGCTGGGCTATTGCCAAATAGCTCAATGAATGCCACAAGCAATTCTGGATTTAAAATGCCAAAATGCCTCTTTTTTTCTTCTCCAGCAGCAGAGGAACAGGACAGCTCTGTCCAGATCTCACCCACAAAAATAAGCAGCTTCAACTATATAGTACACCTGCCCCCTCATAACCCTTTCTCTGTGCAGTAGATATTCTGGGAAGAATTTTATGGTGGTATAAACATAAAAAATTGCTTTTTGTTTTTTTAAAAACCTCTTGTTGGCGATGTCCTTTTCATGGCATCAACAGCAAAACTCTCAAATTAGGAGATTCTTGTGTTTGTGGTGCAACTGGAAATGTTTTTTTTTTTCCTTTAAGATGAGATTTTTCTGCAGCAAAAACATTTAATAGCTGTGTGAAAAGATTTTCTAATTACAAATTTCTTCTCAATTACTAATTAAGTCTATTGTTGGACTGAACACATTCTTAAAAACAAATTATGGACCAAAATATCTCTTTTGTAAGTAGGTTTTTCTTACTTAGTAATTTTATTGCTTTTGTACGAGTTGCGTTCACATGAAAGAGCTAAGCTTGAACCAGAATGGAGAGGTTGCTGCATTTCAGTCCAAGCAAGAACTCTGGTGTTAGGCTGAAACCCAGTTCTGCTCCTCCATACGAGCCACAGAGTTAGGGTTCTCAGGTCTGCAAAATTTCCTGCTGGCACATCCAGATGTGTTCAAGCCCTTTAGGTTAATTCTTATTAGTTTCCTAAGGAAACAAGACTTAACCTTTTGACCACTTTTGGCCTCATCTCTTAGTAGTCTCAAACATGACTGGACCCCCATACAAAAATGTAGATGGTTCTTGTGTCTTTGTGCCTTGGACCATATTTGTTTTCTTCTCTTTCACTGTTTGTGTTTATAATGTTGCTGTTGTAGATGATACCTGTTACCAAGGAATTATAGAAGCACACAGAATGGAAAATACCTTTAAGATCAAGTCCAACCATCAGCCTAACCCCATTTTGCCTAGTAATCCAGGTCCTGAAGCACCACATCTAGTTGTTTTTTGAACATCTTCAGGGATGGTGACTACTATCACAGAATCACAGAATAACCAGGTTGGAAGAGACCCACCGGATCACCGAGTCCAACCGTTCCTACCAAACACTAAACCATATCCCTCAGCACCTCGTCCACCCGTGCCTTAAACACCTCCAGGGAAGGTGACTCAACCACCTCCCTGGGCAGCCTGTTCCAGTGCCCAATGACCCTTTCTGTAAAGAATTTTTTCCTAACGTCTAGCCTAAACCTCCCCTGGCGGAGCTTGAGGCCATTCCCTCTTGTCCTGTCCCCTGTCACTTGGGAGAAGAGCCCAGCACCCTCCTCTCTACAACGTCCTTTCAGGTAGTTGTAGAGAGCAATGAGGTCACCCCTCAGCCTCCTCTTCTCCAGGCTAAACAGCCCCAGCTCTCTCAGCCGCTCCTCATAAGGCCTGTTCTCCAGCCCTTTCACCAGCTTTGTTGCTCTTCTCTGGACTCTCTCCAGAGCCTCAACATCCTTCTTGTGGTGAGGGGCCCAGAACTGAACACAGGATTCGAGGAGCGGTCTCACCAGTGCCGAGTACAGAGGGAGGATAACCTCCCTGGACCTGCTGGTCACGCCGTTTCTGATCCAAGCCAAGATGCCATTGGCCTTCTTGGCCACCTGGGCACACTGCTGGCTCACGTTCAGTCGCTGTCAACCAACACCCCCAGGTCCCTCTCCTCCAGGCAGCTTTCTAGACAGACTTCTCCCAGTCTGTAGCACTGCATAGGGTTGTTGTGCCCCAAGTGCAGGACCCGGCATTTGGCCTTGTTAAACCTCATGCCGTTGGACTCTGCCCAGCGGTCCAGCCTGTTCAGATCCCTTTGCAGAGCCTCCCTACCCTCCAGCATATCCACACTTCCACCCAGCTTAGTGTCGTCCGCAAACTTGCTCAGGGTGCACTCAATGCCTTCATCCAGATCATTGATGAAGACATTGAACAGGGCTGGATGAAGACATTGGACAGGCCTATGTCGCTGAGCAGCTGGTTCCAGAGCTTCGCCACTCTTTCAGTAAAGAACATTTTTCTAATATCCAATCTAATCCACCCCTGGGACCCTCTTGTCCTATCTCTTGCTACTTGAGAGAAGAGACCAACACCCCACTAGCTACAGCCTCCTTTCAGGTAGTTGTAGAAGGTCTCCCCTCAGACCTTCCTCTTCTCCAGACTAAACAGCTCCAGTTCCCTCAGCCACTACTCATAAGATTTGTGCTTTGGACCCTTCACCATCTCTGTTGCCCATCTCTGGAAATACAGCAACTATGGAGAAAACTGCTTTTTGGATGTGAGCTGTGGGCTGGTTGGTACAAGCAAGGTATGTGTCTCACTGCTGCAGGTGGGATGCAAGCCCTGCACATACCCTTGCTGTCTCATGCCCCACAGCCAGGATGGTAGCATCACCTGTATGCTCTCTATTTCCAACACAAGCCAGCCTACTTCATTTTTAATTTAGTAGCAAAGGAAGCAGGCACTAGTTTATTAAAATTTCTTTCTAGTCCAGGACTATCTTCACCTTTGGTGCAGGACTAGCTGTTTCAGGGGAAGCCAGGAATCCATCGTGTCCTGGGTGGTGACCAACATTGCCGCCAAAGCCTCTCCTCACTGCAGTCCACTACTCATCTAAATCATAGGACAGGCTTTGTATGCGCTTTGCCAGTGATGATTCTTCTGCCCTTCCTAAGAAAGGGTTAAACTGAGTTTTCAGAAAACACTGTAGGCAGGACATAAGACTGCAGCTTCATGCTCCCTTATGAGCACTGTGTGTGTGTTTGGGAGGCAGTGTAATGCTTTGACAGCAGCTTGACATTGCCTTGAAAGGTGCTGGAGGCTCTGCAAGCACTTGCCAAGAGGGGGTGGGGGAAAGTGTGTCAGGCAATACTGCAGTCGCAGCCTCTTCTTGCGCTCAGCCCCGCTGCTGCTGCTGCAACTTGGAGGTCTGTGGAAGGCTCTGCTACTGGCCAACTTCTGCGGCTGGTTCTGAGCACGGCACGGAGGCAACTCTACCTCCACTGCAGCACCAGCTGCCTGCGTTTCATTTTATTTATTCTTTTCTTTTTTTTCCTTTTTTCCCCCCCTGCCTGAATTCCTCATGCCAGCCGTAGAAAGGTTCAGGCAGGCAAGAGCCAGCACATCTCAATGGGATGATGTCCGCTCTCGACTGGCGGGGTGCGAGGTGGAATACCGCTGGGAATGAAGTGCACGCTCGACATTTGCTGCATCTGCCGGAGAGTCAGGGTTCAGTGACTGCCTCCCCTTCAACCAGCTGTTCCATTTAATCACTGCGCTTCTAACTTTTGCTTTGCAATGTCTGATGGCCAGTCGAGCCGAGAGAACTAGCACGGGATTTTTGGGACAAGCTAAAAAAACCTATACCCTTCATTTTCCTATTTCTATACAGGACTGGTGAGTCGCACTATAAACAGCCATGTAAAGACATTTCTTTCTAAAGGATCGTTACGGTTTTGAGTCCTCACAAACTGGAGTGCCCAGGACAATTTCTTTTTTTCTTTTTCTGCTGGGAAGTGAGGAGCAGCGTGTGCACTGCCGCCCAAAAGTGAGCCTGAGCTGGCTGGAAAGTGATTCCAGTGCAGGCAGGGAGAGAGAAAGGAGCGGCTGTTGCAATTAGTTGAATAATTTGATAGATCACAGCAGACATGCTTTGTGGACTGAAAAAGGATTTGCAGTCAGACTTTGGTGAGTGAGCCTGTGTGTGTTTTTCCCCCTTCCTCCAGTAGTTTACTTTCGTTTACTGTTTTCCTTTAACCACCTTAAATATCATTAACAATTTCATGTGCTACTTTGGAGGGCATTTTACATACAAACTGTGACTTAATTGCTTTGATTTGCAAAATATATCTCTGCTTCTCTGGAAGGAGTTTCTCCCTGTGACCACTGGAGAGTACCCTTTATGCTGCCTCCCTCCCCTTCTCTGGCTGGAAGATTGGCAGGCAGGGGGGCTGTTCTTAAGGCACCCCAGGTATTGAGGAGCCTTTGGTGGGTTTTATTTTTTTTGTGGGGGGAGAGGGGTTTGGAAAAAAAAGTCTAAATGTAGCTCTTCTGTTTTTCAAGATCAGTTTGTGAATGGGTTGGGCATTCAGCAAGGGTGAATAGAAGGCTGGGGGAGGAGTGGGTAATGGACTCTGCTGAGCATTGTGAAATCACTGCTATCACCTCCAGTGTAATCTACTACCTTGCCTAATAAATACTTCAGCTCCTCTTGGAAATCTGCCATTTCAATGAGCTGCTAACCCGTGTTTTAGAAACCTGGTGTGAGAAGTTCACTATTACTGTGGAGTAGGTAAAAAAAATGAATTGCTTCATTTCTGCAAAAGAGTAGGTAGATGAGCATAGGAGGACACAAAGGACACAGTCACTACATCCTGGTCCCAGTCTTTCCAGGATGGGCAGCCTCTGATGTTTCTAACTGGGTGCAGTGTTCCAAGTACTTCGTTGCATGTTGTAGCTCTGCTTGTTGCAGCTAAATATACTGCATGGAACTTGCTCTACTGCTCTGATGCGTTTCCCTTCTGAAAGCAAAGACATTGGAGTTGGAAGCACAGAGGTTATCTGTAGTTTCTGAATCATTTTATGTTGTCTAAAGTGATGTAGTAGCACTGACTTTGTCCTGTCCTTGGTATCAAGATGCCTTAAACCATGACTCCAACTTCAGAAAATCCTTTTTCCTCCTTAAATCTGAGGAGTGAAATAAATATGATGTAAAGCATCTTAGCCTGGCTGTGTTGCCTAATCCCATGGATGATAACTAGAGGAAATGTCCACTTACTGCAGCAGCACAGCAAGGAGTGGTTTGGGGGTTGGGGCTTATATTGAAGCTGCTTGAGACATGGCAATGAGTCCTGGTAGGCAGAGGGAGTCTGGGTGTGTGATTTAACAGGGCAGGAATGCAGCTGTTCCGTGAAAAGATCAAAAGACAACTTGGCAGGAGCTCCCATCGCTCCTGGGGCCGAGCCACAAACTGAGCCCCTAGCTCAGAGGTGACTGACACCGGCTGTGCTGGAGAAGCCTCCTGGATGCCACCAGCCACAGGGGGGATCCAGCATGTTACCAGAGGCATCTGGTGCTTCATATGTGCAGATCCTGATAATCGTAAATGGTGATGATGTCTGGGTGTTGGGTGATCAAATGAGGAATATTGCTGATTTCAGCTCCAAAACTTTCTTGAAGAATCTTGGGTCAATATTGTGTGCATAGTTCTGCCACGTACAAGGGAATGGTGCAGTCACTGAGCTCGTAAAGAAGCCTTCTTCACATTGGTGTCAGGCTCTTGCAGCTTGTGCTGGTTGTGCTTCTGAGGACCAAGCCCATGCTTTCATCACCTAGTAGGTACTGTTTTCTTCACTGCCCCATGGAGGGGGGTAACCATCTCGTTTCACATTCAGTTATTTTAGTGCACAGAGAAAAACTTTTAGAGGACTTGATTACAATGCATTGGGTTTGGCTTTGTGGACATATAAGGGAGCTCTCTTGAAGTCACTCAGCTGGGTTCTTAATGTAATTTTTTTTTCTCTTGATAACCTGGCTTTTTCACAAGACTCATCTCATCTGGAAACCATCTGAAATGGAAGCAATAAGGTATATTGCTATCATAGCATTCATTTTAGCATTAAACGTCATAGGCAAACCCAGAAACCAGATGAATTGTTTCAAAGAGACATCCACGTGTTTCAGAAGTGCTTCCTGGGCCCACCACCATTAGGGTCTTGTTGATTTCTTCTTTCTTCTCCAGCCACTCTTGAAAGTTTTCTGATGGGAAGTTTTAATAATACAGAGCTTCCTTTTGTCCTTTGGAGTGGAAGCATCAGAAAACGTAAACTAGCGGCGATGCTTTATGGAAAGTGGGAGAAGTGTTTTATCTTCTGGTCAGAGAAAGCTTGTGTGGCTTGGCTGATACCAGTGTAATAGCGTGTTTCCACAAGAGACCTTGGAATCTTGTGATTAGAGGGTTTCCCTGAAATGCTTTCTGTCCTTTCTGAAGTCCAGGAAGGCCCTATATGTTTTGCTCTAGCAAACTTCCTGTTCGATTACTCCTTACTGCAGGAGTAGGTGCAACAACAGAGCTCATCACATCTCTTTCACACTCCTTCCAGCTGAGAATCCCATTGCATTAACCAGCCCAAGTTAAATGGTTGGTTGACTACAGCACAGGCAACTTCAGAAGACCCTTTGTATTTCAGATGTATGCATTTGGGTGACTACATTTTTTTTTTTTAAATTATGGTTTGTATAGAAGGCAACCAAAACTCAAAGATAGATGAGACTGTTCAGTGTTCTTCGGTTTAGATTTGTCTTTTGGAGTTTATTTTGCTGCCATTACAAGCCGTGCTTTTAGTGAAAGTGAGATGGACTCTGCAGATCAAGCTGAGCAGTGGGAATTTTCTTGTGCCACCTTCTTGTCCAGCAAGCTGCACCCTTTACTTGTAGGTTGGGAATGATCAGGAAGAGACTTGTTAATAAATCTCTGCCTCTTCCTGCTTGTTGGTTTTCAGGGGATCAGCTTTACTGTTCTGTGCTGTGCTTTCTCTGCGATAGCCCCGGATCTTCCCCGCTTGCAAAATAGGCAGGGGGAGAAATAGAGAAAAAAATGTCTGAAAGGGATAGAAAACCAATATGAGGTGCTAGAATAAGTTGGGAGGAAATCTTAATAGATAAATCTCCTAGGAAGGAAGATTTTATCTTTCTTATTGAAGAATTTATCACAATAGTGCTATTTAATATAACTCCTGCTCAACAAGCTGCTTACGTCACTTGTCAGCTTTGCCTCAGATGCAGCAAAATGAAAGATTAAGAGAAAATAAACCTGGGATGTGCGTACAAAGACAAGCATCCCAGGGATCGAAACTTTATCACAGTGATTTTAATTTTCTTGAGTCAAAACTCAGCAGAGAAGGTTTGTCTGGGCCATTCCTCTGCCCTCAGCTAGTATTGATCATACCTGTGTTATTGTCTGTCCACCTTGCATTTGAATGCATCAATGGTAGAAAAAATATATTGTCTCAAATTCATTCACTATACTTAAAAATTAAGGAAAAGCTTTAAGCATCTGCAATTTTAGTGCTGTTGCCTCCTGTTGTAACACAGATGCTAGGTTACTCCTTCCCTCTGTGCGTTGCTTTTCCAGGTGTCTGAAGACAGCAGTAACACTTCCTCTGTCCTCCCTTTCTTCTCTTTTAGCGTGGGCAACTCATTCTTCCCTCCAGTCTCAGATGACTGACCGGACTGCACCAATTCCATCTGAAAGAAGTCCAGCTGGACTACATCTTTCTTTGACTGTGATACCCAAACCTGGGCACTGCATTCAAACTGAGGTTCTTAGTGGTCCTGAGTAAAATGGAAGGATGATTTCACAGGTCTTGCAGACCATACCCACCTTTATACATAGCAAGATGTTAGGTTTTCTTGCAAATGAAATGGCACTGAGGGATTACATTTGGTTTGCAGTCCACAGTATCTTGAGAGTCCTTCCTTAGCTGACGCTTAAATAGTTTTTTCCCCATCCTTTATTTATATGATAATAGAATCACAGAATTGTTTAGTTTGGAAAAGACCTTTAAGATCAGAGAGCCCAGACATTACAGTTTGTGGCAACTGTTACAGTTTGTAGTAAGATGCAAATTCTCTTAAGTGTGGTTGTCACTGAACCCATTCTCCCAAAACCAGAGTTATCATAGAAATGTAGAATAACTAAAGAGGAAAGCGACTTCCAAAAGCCCGCTGGTCCAACCCCTGCTTAAAGGAGGTCCAATAAGATCAGGTTGGTCAAGGCTATATCCTGCTGACTCCTAAATATCTCCAAAGTTAGAGGTTCCACAGGCTCTCTGGGCAGGTCTGAAATAATGGGAAAAGCAGATGAAAAGAAGGTTGTGTCCTAAGTCAGACCAATAGGTCTTAGGACTTGCCTTTTTCATTTTATTATTCCTGTCCAGGTCTTGTACCTTCTATGCATCTCTACTGAATTATATATTTGTTTTTTCAAACATATGTGAATCATTCTGGATTTAAAACTGCTTTCAGTCCCTCATAGCTGTTGGCTGTCAGTAAACATAATAAAAGCAATCTCTTTGCAGTCATCCAGGTCATTTAATAAAAATCCGGAGCCTTACCAGACTGGGGATGGGCCCCCACAGAACTTTGTTTAATCATCCATCCCTTCTGATTGTGAACAACTGATGAATTTTCTCAGTGTGTGGTTTTCCAATCAGTTTTGCATACACTTCATAATCATCTGTATCCTGTTTCCCAAACATTATTATAAAAATAGCATGTGAAACAGTGTCAGAAGCATCTCTAAAATTGAGATATAACAACTTACATTTTCTGTCTATCCAGAACAGTTGCTCTGTCATAGAAAGAAATTGAGTGGACAAGACTTATTTGTGGTAGATCCAGGTTTGCAGTTAGTCCTCCTTGTCTGTCTTCAGCAGCTCACACACAGATGGTCAGTTCCAGGATTTGTTATTCTTTTGCCCCTACTCTGATATTGCTTCTATTTAGATTGTTTTGGGTTTTTTAAGTTGAACATTGTATTTTGCCCTTCTGCAGTCCTGTCACGTCTCACCCATCCTCTAGAAGGTCTTAAGGATATTTGCCAGTGGCTCTAGGCCTTCAGTAGCCAGGTTTCTCAAGTTTTGTTGACTATGTTAAATATAAATCTGTGCAGTGGAAATGAGTTCTTTCTGTTTTTTAGAGATGACCTGTTCCACCAAAATTGCTTTCTTTTATAGAAGGAAAAAATTAAAATAGTTTTGTACAACTTTTCATGGCCTGTATAAATGAATTATATTTTTATTCAGTTTTTCTCCTCCTGTATGGAGTTTACAGAGGTTTTCCTCTTAAAAGGTTGTGCTCATGCACATCTCGTTATTACATGCTTGTTAGTAGAAGGATGTTTTTCAATGCAAAAGCCAGGCAGATATAATAAACGTGTCAGTCCATCGTGTCAGTTGAACAACTGCTGTTATTGAGGTTTCCTCTCCAGCACTATCTGTTAGTGTCCTGTATCCAGCCCAGACGTTTACATCCTAGCCAACCTACTTAAAAAAGAAATCCCATTACTGCTGAAAGAGGTGCTTTGAGTGACTGAATTTCATGTGGTATGTTAACTCTTGCTTTTGGCTTTATGTCCAAGTTCATTATTCTTTATAAATTTTTTTTCTGTTTTGTTAATCCATATAAGCTAACCACACTGCCAAAGTGTTTGCATGTGTTTGGGCATGTCGGGTCTCATTCATTTTGAAAATGGGCTGTTAAAATTGATATTTGTATGTGGATGCCAATGCTTATTGCTTGTGTCATTATGTACTTAACTCAAGGATGGAAAATGTATGCAATTTTACCCAGAAGGTTAGGAAAAGGTTTTGGGCAGCTTGGAGGGAAGAGTGACTATGATTTTGTGTTTAGGTGTGTGTAGGTGTTGCAAGTGAGAAACAATTAAAGCTAACAAGTAGTAGTAATTGGAGGTGTTAGCACAGAACCAGAGGAGAGAAAGTAGATCAAAACTAAATATTTAGCCACGTTCATCAATTGACAATTGAATGCTACCAGGCATAAGAATATTTAAGGCTCTTTTCAGCTGTCAGTTCAGCTACTGCATAATTTTTAGCATGTGAGTAATCCCATCAGGGTATGCGTAGTCTTAAGCCTTGATAGGATAGGACCCCCAGGTCATTGTGTGGCTGTCTATTCAAGGTGGCAGAATAGTTTCAAGACAAGCGTGCTTAAGTGGGTGACAATCTGACTGCTAGTCTGCTTCTGATTTTTTTTTTTATAATATTATTATTATTCTCTTCACAGCAACAACAAAAAAATACTAACTAAGCCTGATGCTCTCAGCTGCCAAATTTATTAATCTGTGGATTTACAAATCAGTCTGGTAACTAAAGGGATGTGCAAAATCACACAGGATGAAGATTTTTTTTCTCCTTCTATTCCCAACAATTGCCATCCCTAATTTTTTATTTCAATTAAAGTATTTTTTTCCCCCTTTGGCCGTGTGTTTTTGTTCAAGGATCTGATAATTACACACTTGGAGATGATAGCTTTTCAAAAGTATCTTTCCCAGCAATTTTCAACTGGAGATGTGGATAAAAATATCTCCCCAATTTTTTATCAGAAATGTTTTCAGTAATGTGCAATTATGAGCTTTTCCTTCATTCAATTCATCCTGGAAGAATTTGCCTCACAGGGAAATTAGTTTCCTAGCTGCTGTAGATGCCAGCATAGTTGGCAGCTGCAGGTTTTTGTGGGGAGAAGGGATAAAAAAGGCCCAGAAATTAAAATTACTGTGAAGTAAATTGGTCCCAACACCTGGAAACCATGAAAGGATGGAATATCATACTTAGTGTTAAATCATCGTTAAACCGCTTTGCATGTCAGTCCCAAAATGGCCTTGTAAATTATTTAGTATAGCTGAGCGGTGAAGAGATGATCTCGCTTAATTGTGCCTTGCAACTGATCTGTTTCTTATGGTGCAGGTTCAAGAAATCATGTTAGAAAGGTGGAAGGACTTTTCTTCCGAGCAGCCATCTAGCTTCCAATCTCAATTTATATGTAACATTTGTGTATTAGCCTAATGAAGCTGTAAGTTAGAAGCTGGCTCAGGTTTAGGGAGCACAATGATGATGTTAAGGTAAGAAGGGCTGTGGAGAAGTTACAAAGAGAATAAATATATTTTTGTTGTGGGAGGTAGGAACTTGTAAATGTAATATCTGGCGCTCTGCTGCCCTGGTGTATGGATGAAAATGGGACTTGCTATGTCCTTCTGCTTTGTTTCATCCTCCTCTTTCCCAAAGGAGGAAGGTAAGTCCCTGATCTAGTCTTTGCTGTTGTTTTGGAGGTCGTATGACAAATTGTTTGCAGCTATTGAGCAAACTAACTTGCTTAATATTCCAAATAATGTATCCCCCTCAGCTTCTGCTCATGCCTCCTAAGCCTCTCAATGCCTGGGGAGCCCACATGTCCAGCATAGCCATTGCCTACTCTGTGGGAGCCTTCACCACAGTCGGGCGTGGGATGCCACAGCTCTAATCAGCTGCTTTTCCCCACCAAATAGCCAAGCTAAGTCGTGGATTTGCTTGTCTGCCTCTGAGCAACCATGTGCATAACAGTACAGAACGAAGGTCTCAGTCAAAGCTCTAACAGGTCTCTACTGTTGCACCGCAAGCCTCTGTGAAGTTGTCCTAGAAATCAGTCTGCTTCTGCATGAGGTCTCAGTGGAGGTCCTCTCCCCTCCCACTGTTGACACAACAGCTCATCCCTGGGGTGTCCTTATTGCAGTGGATGGTTAAGCCTGAAAGGTGAGGGATGTGGCCTGCTCCTGCCCTGGTGATTTATAGAGGATAATTTCTTTGTGGAATGCAGTGCTGCTTGGGTAGGATTAAACTCTTGGCATAAGATGAATGTACGTGTTTTGCTAAAGGTTTTTCTTCAATAAAGTAATGCATTTCCCATGTAACCTACTGTGTAAACAGATTGTGTTCATTCCTGCTATGAAATGCTGTGCTCTGTTGCTCATGCTGCAAGAGTACTTGAAACCTGCAGCCTCATAATGACCTGGGTGTGGAGGGGATCTCGGGGCAGATTCTGCAGGTTCATCCTCACCTAACTCCTCTGCAGCATGCAATGAAGCCACACACAGGGATCATCAAATATTTTTTTGTGAGGAATAGACTAGATGGCATCCTGGGGTAGAACCACAGAAATAATCCTGAAATCCAGGGAGATCAGCAGAAAGATGCTGAAGTGCATGTAGATCTTAGTCAAACAGCCCAGATGACTTGTAAACCTCATACCCATGAATTTAAAAGTCAGAGTGAAGTTAGAGCTCTGAGGCAGGGGAGGGCACATTACTCTCTGCTTCCTATTTTGCTCCAGAACCAGGTTTCACCCTGTGGTCCATGGATTCCTCACTTGCCCTTGCTGTGCAGCATCTCGCTCTTTTCTTGCTCCTCACTGCTGTCACTGGGCTGTATGAGGCAACTGCTGCCATCTGAGCAGTGAGGAATGTCATCCAGCTCTAGCCTGGCTCCAGGGACAGCCCAGATAGCTGCTTTGATTTGCGAGGCTTGGCAAGAGGCATGAGAAAACAAAAAGAAGTTGATTATTAATAATGAGAACATAAAAGGAATAAAACCAGCTTCCCTTCCCCCTTGCGGTTCAATTTACCCCCTACCTCCCACTCAAGTGAGCTCAGCAGAGGGACCATGTAAGAGGGGATAAGCGTTCACCTTGCAGGAACTGGAAAACAAAACATTTTGGAAGCTGCAGTGGAGGCGAGCGAGCAAAGCTCTGCTGGTTTTCTCTCTTTTCTAAAAGTCCCTTTATCATTCAGCAGCTGACTCGAGCACTGCCATGAGCTATAATAGGCAATTAGCTCCTAGCAGATTTATGTGACACTGCATTTTATAAGCAAACAATCATATGTGTTTAATCATTAAATGGATCTGCTGTATCTAACATTCACGGAGCTGATCTCTTCTCTTTTGTTTCTTTGTGTACATGCTCAGCTCTCTTGCACCAGTATAGACCCACAGAGATTCATATTTGTGCAAAACTGGTAGGAATGTGTTACTTGGCAGCCGCCTTTAGTTCTGGCAGGCAGTGCAAGAGGTAAGTACTTGGCAATAACTGCTTTCAGAGATGTTCAGACTCCATCAAAACGTTAGCATGATGGGAATGGGAGATGCCTGGTGCGTGAGGATGTTCCTTTCCCTTACAAACCCTCAGTGTGACAAGGGGCTGGGCAGGCACCCACGCAGCACCTCACCGAATGCGTGCTTCCAGTGATTGCAGTGTTCCCTGAACTTCTTGAGGTTTGGAAAGTAATCAGTACTCACAGTTAATTTTAGAAATACCTACATGCGCTGCTCTTCCACACGTCTATTACACACTTGACAGAACCTGCTGGTTTTAATTTTTATTAGCAAAAGTGCCTTGTTGAATCAAAATTAAGTGGGTATTTGGGAAGCATAATGTGAAGCATTACACTTAATGGTCTGTGTTCCCGAGTGGAGAGAAGCAATGACACGAGTCTCCTCTCTCCCCAAGACTCTGCAGTCTTTAGCTACACCTGAATTTTCCCAGAGTTCGCTGCTATTTCCTGTCATCCATAAGCTGTAAAACTCCTTGCTGCGTCTTTTCAGGTGTGCATTGCATCTTTTCAAAGATATGCTCTTATCTGGATGTAAACATGCTGGGGCTTGAGTTGCAGTGTGTAGGGGGGGCTGTGCTGCTTGGGGGCTGCTCAACCCAGCCCCAGAGGGTCTCCTGTGCCTCTGTTCCATCTCATCCACGCTCAGCCTGAGACCCTCCCTTGTTCAAAGGGGAAGAAGTATCTGCCTAGGGCAAAATGTGTTGGTCCCAGCCGGTGGTTCCTGTGGCTAGCACCCAATTCTCGGCTAATCCTTTGTCTGGTGCAATTTTGGATTTTAAACATAATAAAAAAAAAACAAAGGGAAAATGAACCCACAGAACTGTGAGGCTCACGAGCATAGAGCAGGATTTCTGTGTGAAAATGCTGGAGCTGTCCCAGTTGGCTCACAGGTGGTCACAAGAGTGAGCATCTCTTGTGAGCCTTTCAGAGGGTGGCAGAGTCCAGCTTCCAGCAATTTGTTCTTATTTTCACCAGGAATTTCCTTGCCTTTTGGGAATTTTTATGCTGGCTGCAGTTGAGACTGGGTTCTCCACCTGCTTTACAATGTCAAGCAACTGGAAACCAGCACAACTGTTTGCATGAAGGCAGCTATATAAAACAGCTGGAGAGCATTAATATCATTGCTGAAGCAGAGTCTTACCCATCTTTCATATAAAAAGATATTTGCTTTCATCGTGGTGGTGCTCTGCTGATCTTTGGACATCAGCCTGTTTGTAGAATGGGACATGAGCAGAGCTTGCAGTCAAGGCAAGGCTTGATTTGAAGCAAGAAGTGGGGCAAAGCCAGGGGCAGGATTTAATGGGCAATTCAGGCAAATTTTTAACAGCTGGTTTGATGGGGTTAGACCCTACTGGTTCCAATATCAAATAACTTTGAGCTTTGAAAGTTTCATATTTCATCTTGTTGTCCATCTAAATCTTACATTTACCGGCTCTTTGATTTCTCTCGTTCTCCTTCCCTCCTTTCATTTTAAGCAGGGCTCTTGCTTAAATTTTCTTTATTCTTTTAACTATAAGCTTATTCCATCTCTCGCCTCGCTCCTGTGAATCTTCTGACACAGCTGAGGATAAAAGCAGCCCAGCCGTGTACACGGGCCGTTGCATAATTGGATGGTTTGTGTCTCAGTCTAACATCTACATATGTTTAGATCAGTCATGAAGTGGGAACATCTGTATATATTCATATATAATGGCTTTTACCACGTGAATGAATAATCCAACTCCCACGATTTGGTATTTACCTTTTTTTGAAACATTGCTACTTAAATGAACACTGAGGGAAGAATCACATTTATGGGAATTAAGTCTTAGTAAGGTTTAGCGGAGCTTGATGGATAAGCTGGTGACGAGTCTAAATGGGATGCTGGAAATCTTTCTTTTAAAATAGTTAATGCTGTGTGGAACTTCTTCCTTATTTCTTGACTCCCAGTGGTTTTTAAGCACTTTGCATCAGAATGCGGTGCAAATCCAGGATAAAGCAACTGATTTGCAACCTACTGTATTGAGTATCTTCTGTTATGATGCTATCTTTCAGCAGTATCATCTGTCTTTGCAGTCCTCGTAAGAGGAGTTCCCAGACTTTGGGGGCTGTATTGTAAGCTCCAGCTGGGGGACTTGCCCCATTGCGATGTTGCTCGCAACCCTGGCTGTGAGACCCTTAGTGCTCTGGCCCACAGGATGATGGAAAAAGCTGTTGGTGATATAGCTCCTCCCTTGCTTTAGCTAGGGGCTTGCTATGTCTGCTGGTTGCTAGGTCAGGCTGGTTTATTCTCTCCCTGCAGTCAGCCAAGCCTCTCAGCCTTGCGCTTACCATGCCCTTGCTGCAGCTGGGGCCAAGCACGTGCGCAGCTGTAGGCTACGGTTAGCCAGGGTTGTTCTGGTTCACCAGACTGCTCTGATTTTTCATAGCTCCTTTTGAAGCTGTAGCTTAGTTGAGATGATAAGATCATAGAATCATAGAATAACCTGGTTGGAAGAGACCCACCGGATCATCGAGTCCAACCATTCCTATCAAACACTAAACTATGTCCCTCAGCACCTCGTCCACCTGTGCCTTAAACACCTCCAGGGAAGGTGAGTCAACCACCTCCCTGGGCAGCCTGTTCCAGTGCCAAAGATACTGCAATAGCAAACGAGGTGTGGACAGTTTGATATCTTCTCCTTATAGTTTGACTTTTTTATGCTAGTGCTGATGGGCTCCTTTAGGTTTTATATAAATCTGTTTCCTTTCTTCACCCCTTGATCTCTGGCTCATGATTTATTAAATGTTACTGCATTGAGGTACATCTGTTCTGTTGCCTGATGCATTTGGGACTTTTAGGTTTTTGTTTGTTTGTTGCTTGTGGTTTGCATGAACTTTATTATTGCTGTTGGCATTGAGATGGATTCACACTATGCCTAACTTTTATCAATCTCAGCCACCTGTTGGAATGGCACAGCAAATGTCCCAGATTTGATTCCTCATTTCATTTTTTGGGGCCTTTTCCCCAAGCAAGAGCAGGCTGGTAATTGTGGGTAGAGAGCGACTGCTAACCTGGGCAAGTGGTGGGGTGACCTTCCTTACAGCAACCCTGCTGGGCTCCCTTTGATCACCCTGTGTGAAATCTTGCTGCTGCAGGGGTTGCCCACGTCAAACTAATGTTGCTTCTGGAGACTGGCAGGAAAGCAGGATGCGTTTCACTATAATCAGATGCTTTCCTGAACTCGTCATCTAAGGAGTTATGTTTTCTAACAGGTTTCCTTAAGAGTGGTTTAGCACTCTTAGTTGCTTGCCACATTGTATGCTCTAAGTTTAGCACAAGTGCTAAAATTTTATGTATATTCATGGGAATGTGTAATTTAGTTGTGTAACATGAACTCTCTTAGAAGTGCTAGAAGAGTAAACAAACCAAAAAAACCCTGTTGTGAGTCTGTCTTCAAAAAGGTTTACAGGCTGCACAATGTCTTGTTGCCACCTTGTTTTCCGTCTCTGCTGAATCCAGTGGATTTTCCTCTGCCCTATCTACAGCCTGCTAAGAGAGTTTTGCTTGTGGCTGTTTCTCTGCTGAACTGGGTTATCGGTCTGTAGCAAAGCCCAGAAAAAAAACCCCTGTTGGCTCAGCCCACTAATTCACAAACACAACGATATCCAATGATAGTTTTTGTTACTCTCACTTTTCTTTCAAAACTTATCTCTGTCTCTTTACTTCCCATCTGTGTGTCTGCTGGGCAGTGGGTATTATAGTTTTGCTCTGAAATTGAGCATCTTTCACCAGAAAAAGATGGTGCAGAGAACCTGGGTACTTATTGCTTTTTTGGCTCGTTTGGAGGAATACTCATGTATACTCCTTCTTCATGTGAGTATGTGTTCTTAAGCCCTAAGCTGGCCAGAACCACAGAAGATACTTAAGGACAAAAATAACCTTTCCACTGAACTGTGATTTTTTTTTTCTTCTTTTCAGCCGGCTTCTGCCCAAATGGCACGTTCAACTATTTTATATATTTTTTTAGACTAGGCTCTTTTCAGCCCAAGTGATCCAGCCTCATCTCCTGCATAACAGAAGTAGCTTTAGCTCAGTTACTATGAATCATACCCCAAATCCCCTATCTAAGGACTGCTGAATGATTTTCAGAAAGATGCCCATCCATCATGACAAGACATCCAGTAACACAAAATCCAGGAGTTCAGTTGTTCTCATGGGTTGGAAAGGTAGGATGCACGCACGTTCCTGCATGTAGGATGGATCTCTACAGCTTTCTTTCCACATTCTGACCATATTCTGACTCTACCTCCCCATTGAATAGCATGTGCTCTGCTGCCATGTTCATAGAATCATAGAATAACCAGGTTGGAAGAGACCCACCGGATCATCGAGTCCAACCATTCCTATCAAAATGAGATCATGCATGAGATTAGGTTTTGTTCTCCCCTTCTCTTCAGTGTGGCATTGCCTTGTGCTTCTGAAGCTCCCTCCATACCTGGGAAGTGAAGAGCCTCTTGATTTGACAGTTATTTTGTAATACCTCGGAGGGTGGAAGACAGCAGGTACCATTTTTAAAGCAATGATCATAGAGACTAAAAGGAGTTTGTGAAAGGCAAAATAGGTCAAAGAATTTTCTATCACTATCACTGCAGCAAAATGATCTCCTTTTGAAAACGTGGAAGTTCTGACTTCTACCTGTTTTATTATCCTCAAGCTCTTGACGTGTGCTGCATATTCACATCCAGGCTGTGCACAAGGCTGAGCAGTTCTTGGCACTGCCAATGGCACCTGAATCTTGTCTCCCTGGACCTCTATGACCTTTGGCTTTCACTATTGCTGTGTCAAAAATAAAAGCTTTTGCCTGCTTGGCTGTACCTTTTGACAAACCTTCCCGGTTGGGAGGAAGCGTAGTGCCAAACCCTGAGCAGTGAAATCGGTCATAGTGGGTTTTTATTAAAACAAAGCTTGTTTTTGCATTTTGACTAACTGCAGGGTTTTTAAATAAGCAGGTAATAGTGGTTGCTAGCTTTAGGTGGCACCAGTGATTTGAGTGCTAAAGTCTAATAAATTGACAGTATTTAATTTCATTTGATTGAAAAGCCACAATAGAGCTGTCTTTTTTTTATTTTATTATTTTTTAATTTGATTTCACTCCACAGTCACTTAGTATGGTATTTGTTGCTTGAAAGAAGGGAAGTCCCAAAGGTTTGGATTCAGCAGCCTGCATTTCTTACACATCTCCATATGCCAGAGAAAGTTAGGGAGCTTATGTGGAGTTAATAGGGGTAATTGTGTTCTCTTGCCAGCTAGAATTTACTGCTGCCTGCTGCATAGATTAATGAACCCAGTTATATCTAGAGAGGCATTCTTCCCTGGGAATGGTGTTGGACTTTATCGGTCATTTCTCACTATATTAGAATTGCTGACTTGGATAACTTCGATGAGAGATCAGTCTGAAAGTGTGTCTTACTTCTCTTTAATTTTTACTTTGAAAGGTAGTTTCTTCATAAAACACAATCAGTCTATCAGAAATGTTTCATCTTCCTAGCTTATTGTTGGACTCTTCCCCAGTAGAGTCTACACTGCTCAATAAGAGAAATTGCTAGATTGACTGGAAAATGTAACTTTAATAACATCATTTCAGGCACTAGAAGTATTGAGAAATAATAATCTCATTGAGTTGGTTTCTGCACTATTCTTGTCCCTCATGCACAAAATTACTGCATATAATTTGTGTGTCTGCATGTGCAAATGTGACTTGCAAGATGGTGACAAACTGTGTATTTTCACTTGCTACTGGGTCGTTCAGAAATACAGACTTAGTGAAGCTGTCTGAAAATGTCTGGGAGGATTGAGACGGATGGTGAGAAGGGAAGTCTCTTCCCCTTTCTCTCTTAATTTTTTTTCTTTAACACTGCAAATTCAAGTCTTGCTGGGGAGTGCTTAATAAAAGCAAGCTGGAGAGGGCTCACTGAGTGAAAAGGGACCATTTTGGTATGGACATTTTTAGAGGATGCTTTGGATAAGATGGATAAAAGTGAAGATATTTGGGTTTTGTTTTGGGAAAGCTCTTTGTCCTAAAGATCCAGCCTATGCTATCCTTCAAGAAACTCTTAATACGCCTAATTTTATTCCCAAAATCATCTTCTCACTAGAACAGGGAAGGAGTTGTCCCTGATATTTTTAAGTTAAAGAAAGAAAAGAAATCACAAGTTACTTCGGAAGAACAAAAGAAACGGCTCTGTGAGCAAAATAGCCCTTATTTTCAACAGTTTTGCATCCAATATCCCTTGTTCTTCTCCCTGTCACGCAAAGGAAATAAGTGGTGAAGCTGATCTAGAGCTGGTTGTACAGCAGCTCTTTGCTTTACTGAGAGCAAGAATTTCAGTCTTTCCTATCCAAAACATAGTTTTAATGGAAGTCACAGGACTATAGTCCTGTTTCAGGCTGCTTTCTCTCCTCCCCAGGTTGATGGATATTGGCCACTCGTTTTCCAAGATGCAAGAAGGCTGTAGATGGATGTACAGACAGCATGTGAAGTTAATTTTCACAGAAAACCAAACAAACAAAAAAAAAGAAGCTGGATTTAATAAAAGATTTCTTTTTTCGATTTTTTTTTTCCTCCATTTCTCAGTATGGCTTGAGTGGAAATTAAGAACTGCTTCCAGGTCCTCTATTGCACATTCCCTCAAATGCACTGATTAGATAGTTACTCTGCACTGGCTTCCAAAGCAATAATGGGTGACAGACAATGCATTGTAGCAATGTCTCTGGTGCATAAAAGACATGACTGTAATGGCAGGTTGACTGTAGATTCTTAAATCACGTTGTCTTCATTTCTTCCCCTTTTATGCTTCTTTTTAAAAAAATGGAATGTCATGTATTTAAAGGAAGCATGAGAAGTTCCTGATCTTGGCATTGCAAGCCAAGTACAGCATTCATTCTTATCAGATGGGCCTTGGATCATTCCTTGGGAGGTGTTTAATATCCTGTGAAAGTTGATGCGAGTTAAATCTTTCCAAACCCTGTCTTCTCTGCAGAGCCACCTTAAATAGGCTTTGTGTGCACACATGCACATAAATTGGATTTTCTACTTGTTTACAAAATGCTGAAATTCTCTTCACTTCTCTATAAGAGTAGGAGTCTTCTTCCATCAGTGTTATATATCTGCTGAGGGCTTGCAGGGGGGAAGAAATATGTTCTGATATTCCTTGAAAGCCAACCTGCTTGATAACAGAGGTATGTTCTGGCTCATATCTTGGTCTCATAAAGGCTACTGCTATGCAAATAACTATCTACATGATTTTGGCTGAAAATGGTTGCTTGAAACAAATTGTTCCTTTAAAAGTAATTTTGGTTTCTTATTAAAAAGAAAAAAATAGAAGAACAAGGCATGGCGTTTTCTGTTTAACAATAGGCTATTGTATCTTTTATGGATCTGTTTCCTGTGAATAAAGCAGCAGGTGGTTATGAAATTATACATTCCTTAGAAGAGTTAGTAGATAAATGAATACAGGCTTTATATGAAAAGAAGGAGGGGAGAAGTGGAGGGTGTGGGGAGATGAATTTCATGCTGTGTATCTCTCTGGTAGAGGAAATTAGGAAGTACAACTTCCTCTTGGAATAACCTCAAAGTTTGGACAAGTTCTCCCTGGCTGAGTTGCCAGGAGCAATGACTGCACAGATGGATGGAGGAGATGCCACAAAAACCTCTGACAACACAAGAACCTGTGGAGAGTGAAGCACGTTCCCAGCTGGGGGAAGGGATTGCAGTGTTGTTGCACTGGGTACTGGCAGCAGGTTGCTAATGCTTTTGGGATGTTAGGGTTTTTTTTCCTGCCAGAATTAGCTGGGGAAATGGGAGGAAATTCAATCATTGTCTTTGGGGCAAGGACTTTGCTCCAGCAAGAGTGGTTATTGTATGGTGTGACTGTCATCTCTGGCTATGTTCTTGGAAAATTTGTGATAAGAGAAGGTGAAAAGAAAACATTTCCTTGAGTCCTCATTTGTCTTCTGTGTAACTCGTGGGTATGTGCTGTGAGAGGATTTGTTGCCAGTGAAGGCAAAAATAGGAGGATCTTTTTTCACAACATGCAGCCTCATGATTTTTTTGGTATATGTATTTATGAAATTAGGGAGGAGCTGCTCCCAAAATAACTTGGTCCATTCTAGTCTGAGCTTGCTTGTTAAGAGGGAAATTTTTAAAACAAATCTTTCTAGTGCAAAGGAGGGGAGAAGCATTTCAAAGCCTTGATTGGATCTGAGAGGCTGCTGTGGGACAGGTGTATTGAGGGTGCCCTGTACTGAGGGAGGTGGAGATAAACTCTGTGGTGGGCACTGGGTTTTTCACTAGCAGAATTACAAATGTCCCACCCCATCTCCTAGAGGATAAAAAGCCAGAATACACTGGATCTTTTAAAGGCTGGGATTTTTTTTTTCCTTTATTTTGCAATAGCCAAAACAGTCAGTGTCACGGCAATGAAGTTGTGCTGCAGAATCCCAAAACAAAAGTGACATTTTTCTTCTTGTTTTGAAGCACTTCTTAGGAGCATGGGCTGTGTCACCTAAGGATTGAGCGTATTTGTTGCTGTATACTTGTGCTACTTTTATGTAGGGCAGGATTATGAATTTGAGCTCAACTTCTGCAGTTTTCTAGGAAAAGCAGTCTGGAGATTACTGGCAGATGTTTTTATCCGTTTGTATTCTATTTATTTATTTTAAGTTTTCTGTTACAGAGCTGGAGCAAAGCATTTCTGGAGATGGGAAAAGAACTGAACGTCTGTATTGGGCTAAATGAATTCATGTACAAATTTTCCAAGGGCCTAAGGAGCTTTGGATTTATTTGAACAGAAGAAAATTCAAGCCACCTGCTGAGGAAGGATTGAGGAAGGTGGAATCTTTTATGGAAACAAAGACTTGCCTGAAGTAGAGATGTGGGAGGAGCTCTTGGACTGTGGTGGGCTCCATAATTAAGTATTTTCAGGAACTCATGCAATCTGTTTGTAGTTGTATTAAAAATGGGTGCTTTTTTGTTTTCTTATCCTAGCCTCTACAGATCTACTTGTCTCTTGTTTTAAGGCTAAGTGCTTGGAAAATGGGAAGCCACTGCTGTGCAGAGCTGGCACAACCATCTCTGACCTCCTGTGGCTGTGCTGAAATAACCCCAACTGCACTTAGGGGGGGATATGCTGGAGGTTCAGTTGTGTAGAGCCTTGCACCAATTTGAGATTCAAAATGAGTGTGCATGGGTATATCTTTTTCCCTCTCCTCCTTCTAGGAAGATGATGACTTTTTTACGGTGATTAGGTGCCTAAAGATACAGGTAGATGATTATAGTCTGATTTTTAAGTGTGTCTTTGCATCTTCAGCCACTCAGATATCTTTAAAATCCCAGGCTTTGGAGCCTGGCTCCCAGGTGGCTGCAGTTTGAATCACTGCTAGTTGCCTGACTCACTCTCACCTACCCTGTCTGTGTTCTACCTGACCACAGATAAATGTCTCCCTTGACTTAAAGCAGTAACTCTCCTCAAAATGATCAAATCACATTTAGTTTTAGTCATTTGGGTTCTTACTTCCAACCTTGTGCTTTTATTCTAGCAAAAAATACTGGCTTGCCTTACTGTGAACATCTTTTGGTTCTTTATGCTGTTTTAGTATTCATTTCTCTAAACAAGGAGTGTAATTACCCTATGGCAAAAGAACTGTCTCCAACTGTCTTTTTTCCATTAAAGAAATGGGAGGTTTTACCTCTTGGTCTTCCCACAAGATTAATGCACTTTCTCTGCAGGAACTGTCTTAAAGCGATCCAGGAGTCTGAACAACTTGCAGACAGAAAGCCTAATTGTAACAGAATCTTATTTAGCCAATGCTGACTTTCATTAAGAGGTGATCTCTGCTAATAACATAGACTAATAACTCTTCTAAATGAAACAAACCTTCCTCCCCCCCTACAGGCAGGGATAATGAACTCTTTAATCAGTGCTCTTTCTGAGGAAGCTTTTTCCCCCTGCATTTTAACAGTGGTTGGCTTGAGACCTAACTGATGTCAGGAGATCCTGGTGCCTGTGCTCACGTCCCATTGGGAATTTAACTAAGAAAAGTCAAGGTGTTATTGTGATCAGTTTTGCTGCAGGTTGCAACAGAGACAGAATACGGCCCAGGACGTCCCCACTGGCTCTGTGAAAGGCAGGGGCTGATGGGGTGTCTTGAAAAGGCAGCAATTCAGCCTTGGTGAGGGTTCAACAAATGGGTCAAGCATTCAGGAAGCCCAGGGATCCCTAATTTAGATAAGTTCTGGATTTCCTAGGACTTAGATGGATTTAAGTGTATGCACCTGACCCCTGCAAACCAGCCAGCTGCCTGCTGGAAGATTAATGGCCAAACAGGCATCTTGTTTAGAGGAGAGAATCCTGTTTGCACCCTCAGTCAGGAAGGAAGAGTGAGAAGGTAAATTCAACCTTACTATTACACCTAAGAGAATCCATATCTTGGAAATCAGGAGACCAAGTTCTGCTGTACCTGGAATAATATGTCTTTGCTGTCAGTGCCCTAATTCTTAATTCAGAAAATCAACAAGACTCAACTCAAAGACACTGAGTAAGTTGGTGGCTATCAGGACAAATGGTACAGAGTGGATGTTGCACAGATCTGTTTCTCCCTGTGCCCCTGGTTAACTGTGTCAATTCCCTTTCTGTTTTGATTGAAAATATTGGCAACTGTTATTCCCCTCTTCTTTCTTGTCTTCTCCCCTGAAGTAGGAGGTAGGAGTGGATAGTCTCCAGAGCATTAAGCGATCTAAAGGCATGAAGAAGTGGTTGTGCTGGTGGCAAAGCAGGTGACAGGGCATTTCTATGGCCCTTGGCAGCTGAGGTGCCAAATGGCACATATGGAGGAAGCAGCAGAGCTATGGCTGTACAGCCCCATGCCAATTAATCAAGGCTAAACCCTGGTGGGTGTTTGCTGTCCTCATTGCCACTGGTGCTCCTCCACTACCTCCCAGTATGACCTGGGGAGGGGAGGGTGGCTTCGCTTCACAGCTGGTAAGCCTGGTTTCCCAGGCAGCACTTTCAGATGCTAAGACAGGGAATGGAATGAAAAAATCCAAAACATGAGTAAAGCAAGAGCAGGCAATGAAACAATTCAAATGTCCTGTCACCTTTTTTTCTTTTTTTTTTTCCCCTCTCCCCCGCTTTGTCTTCTGTGCAATTCTAGAAACAAATGATTTCCTACCTTCCTACCAAGACTGAGCTGCCTGCTCTACCTGGAGGCAGACTTGGTCCCATCTGGGCCATCTCTTTTGCAGTTGTGATGTTTCTGAGCCAGGTTCTTGCTGCATGGCTGAACGATTTTGCAGGGCAATAGCTGTTCCTCAGTGCGCTGCCCTGAATCCTGGCTGGGGTTTCCCCTGTCAGGGAGGCAGATGAACAACCAGTCTGCCAATTTTCTTTTGTATGGGTTCAAGCTCCTGGAAGATACCTGTGTTTTGCAGAACTTTCTCCCCATATCATTCTCCCTGGGAGAAATTCCTATGCTGCTTCACAAAACGATGCTGCCTCCAGCAGGGCTCTTTCACTCCTGAGTCACCCTGCTTGGAAAGCTGGGTGCTCCTTGCACAATCCCAATTAAAAAGCCATTAATGATCTGGCAGCAGGGTTAGGTGTTGGAGTGTGCCCTGACCTTCCCTTCTTTCTGTACCTGGTACTTCAGCTAAAGCAAGGAGATACTTTTCCTGTGTCTTTGTCTGCCAAGTTTGTTTTTGTGGGAATGAGATGGGATTATCTCCTCTTTATTGTCACCCCATGAGATGTGTAGAACTGTAAGCCACTTTCTGCAGGGGAGGAGGGCTCAGGGCCATGTGTGAAGGGACAGGGACTCCGGAGCTCTTATTTCCCTGGTGTTAGTAAGCTATTGAAATTGCAAAAAATCTTGTCAAAGAACTTACAGGAACTTTTCTGTATTGTCACAGACTCCTATGGGATCAATATATGAAAAGTGTTGCGGTCTCAGTTTTACTGAAAGTTTGTGTACTTGGTGAGTTTTTATGAAAGATTGAGAGCCAGCATTGACACAGCTGCTTGAAAATCACCAATTACACAGTTTTTTGGAAAATTTTTGGCCCACTTGGTGTGAGAGAAGAATCTTGAAAAACATACCTCTAATGGCTCCGGCACTGATAGCTTGCAAAAAGAACCTGCACAGGTTTTTTAAAAAAACCAAACAACAAAAAACCCCAAAAAGGTTATTTTCCCAATTATAGGGAGTAGAGAGATTCATGAATTTTCAGTGCTTGGGTTGGTGCTGTGATTTGGGCTGACTGAGCAATCAGGCTAGTTACCAGCCTTCCTCTGAATCAATGGTGTGCTAGGCAGGAGAAATGACTAAGAGCACAAAGAAAAGTAATTTCTTTGTGGTTTTTTTTTTTTTTTTGTAAAAAAAGTATCCACCTCCCACCCTCCCCCCTAAAAAGGAAGAAGGCTGAGAAAAAAAGTGACTCCATTAATACCAGCTTGAGTGGCAGAGCAGGAAATCGGCTGAAAATGAACAAAGAGCCGCGCGGCAGGGATGCTAATGCAAGCAAATGCCAATTCACACTTCAGCAGGCGGCGTGTGGCAGCTTCCTTGCCTGTTCAAACATTTTAGCTGGATAATGAGGAAAAAAACCAAATATTTTTTGCATAATCAACTGAGTTTAGAAGGGAGAAGCAATAGAGGAAGGGCAGCCGTGGTGCTAATTATTTGCTGGCTGATACGGCTGTCAAAGCGGCGTGGACTGTGGAGGGGGGCACGATGCTAATTGCTGGCTGCGGCTGTAGTGCGGGTCGCTCCTTTTGGCCACTTGGCTGGTGGTGGAAGCTGTGTTAATGCTTGGGCAACCAGATTGCTTGCTGAAAAGGAAGCCAAGACACATTTGCCAACAGCTGTTGGTGTAAGGAGGGTAACCATTAGCAAAGTGAGATTTCATCTCAATATTGGTTGGGGTTGTGATGGGGAAATGAAGCACAGAAGGGTGCTGGTGACTGTCTGGTCCAAGGTGCCGTGTTTATGTGAAGCAGATGGTTTACTGCTTTACTTCGCCAGCAGATTACGGAGTTGGCTTTGAACCATCTTGCATGGTTTCCCAGGAATGCAGGACTCCCATCCTCAGCAGAACGTTGCTGCCTTGAGCATGTTATCCGGGGGCAGAGCAAGCCGCACCACTCTTGTGTGGAAAGTGGCTGCATGCTGCTGTGATCCTCACCGTCCTCAGCATCTAGTGTGACCAAAGACACTCTGACGCTCCAGTGGCATTGAGAGACTCCAGCTCTGGATTTCCCGGAGCATTTTGTAGGAGCCTTTTGCAGGCTCGTGTCTTGTACTGAAAAGCAACCCCATGCAGGGTACAGTGAGCTGCTGTTTTGGTGTTCCTTCTCCGGTGTGTTCCTTTATTTGGGAAGAAATGAAGGAAGGTTGTAGCTGCTGGGCTAATTGGTGTGGGCAGGGAGCAGCTGGGTCTTGCTTTATACTCCCAAACCAGTCCTGCAAGGCATGTGGGGGACAGACAGAGCATGAGGCAGGATATTAGGAAAAACCTCGTGAAGAGAGAAGTCAAGATGAACATGGCCAACAGTGGCAGAGACTGAAAGCTCTGAAGCTTTATCAGTGTGGAACAGCTGCTGAAAAAGAGATGGTGATGGTTTTGGGTTGTTGTTGTTTTTTTTTTTTCTTTTTTAAATATCAGATGCTGAAGCTATACTGTCCCAAGTAAATTAAACTTCTTTCCAGAATCATTAAGCCCAGATTAACCTTGACCTCCCCATTGCCCGAAGAACCACTGCTATTAAAAATGCAAATTTCATTTTTCAAGCATTCTGCTCTTAAATTTGCTACCAGGCTGTGCTAGCACCTGAAATCAGTGTCTTGCCTTGGTGCTTGCTGTAATTCTCCAGCAAAGTGCTGCTGCTTTCGCTGTAAGCATTGAGTAACACTGCATGATCAAGATGGTCAAGACAGTGCTGTTCTATCCTACCTCTTATTCCCACCCCCACTTTTTTTTTGAAAGGCAGGGCTTCATTGCACTGTTTCACAGAGGTCCTGGATGCCTTGGTATCAAGGTTTTGGCAGCAAGGGCTTGGCAGAGCTTGGTCGTGGTCTAGTGCCAAGTGCTAGTTCTTGCTTCAGTAGAAATCTTCAGTTGTAGTGATGGAAAAGCATTCAAAGTGATGCAGGAGAGGAGTCCAGGATCTGGATATCTACATTGTCCCTCTATAGGCTGAAAAACTAAATGGTGCTTATTTTTCAGCTGAAACTTTTTGTGCTAGAAAGTGCAGATTTGAGTTGGTAAATACTCTCCACTCAGTTTTGTCAACTTGTGAAGTTACTTCAGCTGGGACAACACGAGTTAAAACTAGGTAGTTTTATTTTTCCTTTTTTTTTGAAATTACTTTAGATTGAGTCATTATTTTACTTTTAAAAAAATGTTCAAGCCCCTCAGCAAAATTCCCCTCTTAGTGGTTAAATGTAACATGCGTGATTTGAATTACACCATCATTTTTCTGTTTGTGGGGTAAGTGGGCTGCCAGCAAACTGAACATTGGCTTTGATTTCTCTGTGTGCAGACAACTGTCTTGAATGGGGCTGAAAAAAGTTGTTCCTTTCTTATGCAGTAAGACAAAAACTTCTCTAACTTGTATTTAAGATACTTAAGGGCTGCAGACAGGAATAAGTGGATAAGGTTTTCAGTAACCTGTATTTATACTATCATGTGCAACTTCTAAGCCTTCACCACTGTAGAAAAATGGGAAAGGGCAATCCAGGAATGTGGTCACTGGGAATGAGAGTTACTTGATGTAGTTATACATGGTTACTGGAAATTATTGATTGAAAAAGATCCAGCTTTTTAGGAAATGCCATATGAACAAGCCTTTTAGATGGATTGGAATGGAATCTGTAGACGCATGATCCCTTCTCTGCAAATAATCTCTATGCTATATTGGAGTCTTCCAATAGGAAAATGCATGGGTGTTTAAATACTTCAAATTTATATTTCAACTTATGCTGGATGATGCGTTTACGGTGTATTATATTATTTTCACTCTCCTCTGACTTTTTTTTTTTAAAAAAAAATGACTTAAGAGAAGGTGCTCTCTATTTGTTAGGGAGGCTGGAGCAGCAGCAGGAAAATGTGACTTTGAAATAATG
Source organism: Phaenicophaeus curvirostris (assembly GCF_032191515.1). NCBI lineage: Eukaryota > Metazoa > Chordata > Aves > Cuculiformes > Cuculidae > Phaenicophaeus > Phaenicophaeus curvirostris. The sequence continues at coordinate 15,746,783 of NC_091402.1, forward strand.
GGATCTGTAAGAATAGGCAATTTCATTCAAGTGTAGTGATTTAGTGCTCTGTTAGGGTCCTGATGTATAACTCCATTTCCAAAGACTGTAAGTTTTTTCACAAGCATAATGACAGGCTTAAAACTTGTGAGACTAATGCCACAGCTTTCTCTGTCCTCAGATGTTCCACATAATTACAGGAGTAAGGGAATTTTGTTCTCTTCGAATGGATTAGCTCTAGGAGAAATAAATCGGATAGTGTTATTGCCGCCTTGTTTCTTTCCTTCCCTCTCTAAAAAGTGAGAGAACCCACACAGTGGAATGTAAAGTCAGGGCTGGTAATGGTTTTTTTTCTTGCCTATAGTCTGTGATATGGATGTGATCCCAATTGCAGTGTCACCAGAACAAGCTTTGTGAAGTGCTCTGCTCTTCTTGTTTGTTGCTTTTGGTCCTAATTTCAGCTTCTGTGTTTGATCTGCTCGCAGACGATGGCCCTTACTCAAAGGGGAGCAAGGACTCCGGTGGGATGGACACAGCCCTGGTCTCCAGGAGGCAAAGCATCCCAGGTAAAGGAGGGGATCAGCTCCTGCTCCAAAACATCAGGGCATGCATTACACTTCACCTGGCTACCCCTAGAATAGGTAAAACCCTCTAAACCACCCATTTTGGTGCATCTATGAGCAAGGCGGAGGGCAGAAAATAGATTGCCTGGTCTTAGTGAATGGTATGTTACTGGTACAATCTCAAGCTGACATGGAGCTGTTGATGGTGGTTACAGGGAGCTGAGAAAGGACTGGTTCCAGAGCTGGTCTGACACCCGAAAAGAGGAATACAGTAGCTAAGGAGAGAAGCGCTGCCACATCTGAGCTTGATGGAGGTGGGGGAGAATTATCAGTGCCTGGCAAGCTTCATATATCTCATGTGTGACTAAGTTTGTTTTGCTGTTTAGTCAGTCACAGCAGACTTTTATGTGAGAGAAACCTTCCCATGCAGCAAAACCCCCAGAGGCTGAAGAGGGAGTGGAGAGATGGTAGTATGTTTGCCTCTGTTGGTGCCTGGCTCTGTCTGGTAGCGGCATGCCAGGAACTTTGGATGAGCTGCTCTGGACAGCTCATCTCCTTCCTAATAAAGACTGGGCCTTGATTTTGGCTTCTGACCATTAGTGACCTATTCACAGGTTTAGTTTAGTGTGTTGTAGGGGATGGGGAGAAAATGGGGCTCTTTTGCTGTCATTTCATCATCCAGCAGTTCAGGGGTTATTCTGCATCCTCTGGGGTTGGTGTTGGTCACAATCTCTTATTGCTTACCTTGATAGATTGATCTCAGGAACTTGTTTTTTTTTTTCTGAAGCAGTGGTTTCTCCTTGAAACCATAACAATGGGTAATTGCACTCTGGGAGTTCTCATTTTAAACACTTATCAAGGATCAAAATTAAACCTCACTGAAGAGCTAATAATCTCCCCTTGCAGCACCATCTGTGTTGATCAGTCAAGTCTATAGTTGAGAGGAAATTTGTAGGATAGGGCTGGATGGTGTTCCTTCCAGCACAGCAGGGAGCCCCCACAAAGTTTCTGGCAGCCCCTGGGATCCCAGGTTGGTCAATTAAAAACTAAGTTACTGTAGTTGGCAAGGGATCAAAACTGAGTTTCAAGAGCAGAAGCATTATGGTCCTGATATTTTACAATGAGCTGCCAGTGCCATGGTAAATGGGTGCCTGGCAGTGCCTAAATGCCTTTCAGACTGGCACTAGATTGCAAAGAGGTTCCACACTCGCATTAATCAAGTGCACAGATAATTCTTGGAAGTGCCGTACAAAACAGGTAGTGTACGGCAGGACTCGAAGTAAGGAGCCGTTTCTGGTGTCATGGTGGTACTACAGAAGGAGCAAAGTACTGGTGATGGGGCACCACAGCACCGTACGGCACAGTGTTTTACCCTAGTGAAAGAGGATGGAGGGAGGAAGCCCTGCACCTGTCATGGATCTTCTGTGTCAATATGTTGTTTAAGAGACCTTGCCTTGCTCTGGAAATCACAGCATATAACTGATTTCAAATGTTCCTCAAATGTTCTTCAAATAAAGCATCTCATTTAAGACTGGTTGAGTTTGCTGTGCAAACACCACCAGAGCCATTTGCAGCATGGATTTTAATCCACAGCTGTGGGACTGCTTTTTGCCATGTGCTGCTGATGTCCATCGCCACCTTCTCCTGCACAACCCTGGAGAAAGGTGCCCTGTGGGATGGATACGGTTTTTCTCCTATAAAATTGTGAGAGATTTCAGTGCAGCTAAGGTAGTGGAGGTGTGTGGATCACATTGTAGACAAATTCTATAAAAGCTTCTTAGAGGAGGCCCTGGCAAGGCGTGAAAGTCATCTGATTTGCTGCAGATCTAGTTGACCTTTGAGCAAAGAGTGCAGGTACTGTCAGGTGGATTAACGTGGAGCTGCCTTTTGCCAAATGCACAGAGCTCTTGGTCTTTCCTTAAGCTGGTGCTGGCTCTCTTGCTAACTTACTCCCCTCTTCCATGTCAAAATCAGAAATTGGAATAGTTTAGGGACCCTGTTTTTGAAAAACCCAGATGTGAGTTTAGTGGTATCAAAACTGGTGTCACGTCGAGCTTGTATGTAGATACTGGACCAACAAGAGTGTGATCTTGGACTAGAGGAAGATAAAATATACACTACCTGCAGAAAAACAGAAGTGGTACTGGTGCAGCAGGTGAAAATCCCTCTTTGCTTACCTTGGTAAGTGTGCACCCCCTAAACCTGACCCTGCTGCACATATTATGGCTGGCAGCGCATGTGGAACTGGTTATGCTGTGAAGTATTTTGCTGCTTCAATTTTAGCTGCAGATGGGGTGGGAAATATGGAGGAAGGTACACATGGGTGGGAAACTGCTGTGAATGTGTGAAGGAGATGCTTCCCTCTCCTTACCCTGCTGATGGCAGGAACCCACCCCTCTTCACATTGTGTTCTTTAATCTCTCAACTGTATTGATGTCTCCTGATATTTTTTTTTTTACTCACAGTATTTTAAGATCCACCCTGTTCTGTCCATCCAGGCAGCTACTGCAGGTCCACAGCATCCTCCTACCTGGTAACTGTGACTGCCTGACACAGCCCTCCATATAGCCCCTCTAACACCCTCCTCATTCTGTGTCAAGCATAGTTCCTGAGATAGTCTCCCTGGACCACTGCTGATAGACCATCACACTGATTTTGAGTCCTTCTGCTGCCACCAGCACCTTGAAACACAAGGTTTTTATGCCCTCACGAGCCCTCACTCCTCTGCCTTGTTCTGGTTAGTCCTGCTTGCATGCTGTGGGCCCACCGGGACACACTTTTGTTTCACAACTTAATTTTAAACAGACCGAAGCTTTCTCTTTATGCTAGTGGTACAAATCATCCCAGGTCTGCCCTCCCACCATCTGCAGGAAAAGGGTTGCCTTGAGATTGGGAGAAATGTCCGTTCCACTGAGGTGTTTGTCTTTGTTCCTGGTCTTTCAGAGGAGTTCAGAGGGGTCACCATCGTGGAGCTGATTAAGAAGGAAGGAAGCACTCTTGGGTTAACCATTTCAGGTGGCACAGACAAAGATGGAAAGCCGAGAGTTTCCAATCTAAGGCCAGGAGGACTGGCTGCAAGGTGAGAAATGGAAATGAGGTGAAGAGAGCACAGTAAAACTGAAGAAGAATAGTTGCATGCTCTAGCTACTGAATGGTTATAATTAAAGAGTTGGCACAGGACTCTCTTTTTTTCAAGGGCCCCAGAATGCAAAGTTGTTGCTTCAGTAAGCATAATGTCTTCTATTTTGCATTATTTCCCATGCTTTGTGCAATTATGGCCTGAAATTTTGTGGAGGGATGTTTGGAATTCTGTGAAATTAGGCAGCCTTGTCAGGAGAGCTACATGGTACAATACATCTTGATCAAGCTAAGTGGTTTAATATTGTATCTGTTCTGAATAGTGAATGTGTAAGTAACATTATTGGCTTAGAAAAGGAATGGGAGTAGAAAAGCTTCGAAAATCAGAGACAGGGAGGAAGCAGTTGAACAATTTTGCAGAAAACATGTAAAAGGAAAGATTTTTTTTTTTCCCCTGCTGGATTTTTTTTTAGACACCTCTTGATATGCTTCGCTTTGACTGATTGCTCTACATGAATGGGAATTGAGCAACAAAGAAAGGTTGTGAACACCTATACTGTAATTGTTGCTGTATGTATGGACCTGAACATTTGCCACCAGGGAAGACAGGTGGATTTGATTTTAGCACTTCTGTCTGATAGCAAGCACATGCAATCAGACAGCTAAAATCAGCTCAGTGTCGGTGGCTTGTTCAGGAAGACCCCAATTATGAAAGGTTTGCCAGGCACATCCAGGCTCAGCATAACAGAGACTTTGTGCAACCGATGGGTTTTTTTTTGTGTTTCTTTATTTGCAGGAGTGACCAGCTGAACGTTGGGGATTACATCAAGTCGGTGAATGGCATTAACCTGACCAAGCTGCGGCATGATGAGATCATAAGCCTGCTGAAAAATGTGGGCGAAAGGGTAGTGCTGGAAGTAGAGTATGAGCTTCCGCCAGCTGGTGGGTGCCTCTGAAGATGATACTCTCTTTTCTTGGCTGCTTTTTGTCCTGGGGTATAGACGGGCTTGCTCATGCATTAGCCATCACGGCCAAAGCAGTATCTAGGGGCATTTTCATGTTCCGCCTTCATATGCGCATGCAGCGCTGTGGTGGGTGCTGCAGAGCTCTGTGCAGTCGGAGCAGAGCACTTTTTCCAGCACAGTGGGTGCCTGTTCATGCACACCGGCAGGAGATGGCTGATTAAGTCTGTCTTGCCTCGGAGTGACTCGGTAGCACAGACAAATCTGCCTCCTGATGCTGCTTCAGCTTGTTTTTCTTTCCCCTTTTGGAGTGTGGCTATGGGAGGTTTTATTCAGTCTTAAGCATGTGTTGCCACATCCTCTTTTCTGAATTGTGGCAAGTGCTGTTATTTCTCAAGATGGTTTGAAATGTTACGTGTTTAGAAATGAAGCTGAAACAATCTGCTTTTCAGCTAAGAGGCCCTAACTGAAGTTGGCAAGCCCAGCTCACATTAACAAGGCTTTTGTCTTGGGAGGCTACCTACTCCTTCCCTCCTTTGTGATGTTTAAAATTAATTCCTTGATACAGTTTCTCATCACGGTCTTTCCATTGTGAAAATGATCTCCCCAGTCATTACTCATTCAGTTACCCAGATCAGTCAGATGATGACTGGGCAGAAGAAATAGAACAACTAAAAATAAGATGACAGGAAAAACAAAACTAATGAAATCTAAACATTTTGGCCCAGATAGGAAGCTATCTTGCACTTCATTGCTTTGCTATAGCTGCTGCCTTTACATTAGAAGTATTGAATATGTAAATGACTATATAAAGCCTTAAGAAGAAGCAAAATACGATCTGAATTAGCTGATTATCTGTCATCCTCCTCTATTCTGCTGTAAATGTTAGTTAGCTTTTGCATACAACCCTGGTAAAACAAGCTGTGGCTCAAGTTTTTCATGTTCTCTTGCTCGCGTGAGATGACAACACTTTCTCCTTAGCTGTGAGCCTGGATATCGGGAATCTGATAAGCTGTACTTCCCAGCTAAGGAGCAGTGCCAATACCGCATGGCTCGATCAATAGCAGCAATGCACAATGTCCCCACCCCTGAATGAGCAGGAAGAGCACAGGGAAATAGTGGCTTTTCTCTGGCAAGATCATTGATGCTGTTTATGACTAATCCAAACAGAGGAACTGCAAAATACAGGGAATTGTCAGTTATGTTCCAGTTCATTGTGGGCTACTATCTCAGGTGAGGTTTTGTAATTGCTGTGTGCACCCGCCTCTCTCTCTCTTTCCCTGGACAAAGAGCAGAAATATAGTGCAATTCGATAGCTTGTGTTTGTGGGTTTGAATTTTTCTTCCTGCTTTATGATTTCATGATTTGGAAAAGACATTGCAAGTCCAAGAGTAGTTTTCCAGCCACTGTGTCATGTCATCTGTTTCATAAATAAACCAAACCCTACATTAGCACTAGCTTCCTTGCTCCCCACTGATCTTATAAAGGTTGTTGCAGAACTTCATGCTTGGATGCTTGGGGCAAAAAATCGGATGGTTTCCAAACTTATTTGTGCATGCTTTATACTTTTTTCTTGATGTATGAGTTTGTATGCCCCAATTTTTTCCTTCTGGAGTATTTCCAGGCTGTGTCCCTGATAGCAGTCTGTGCAAAGCAACAGGAGCAAAGTGGCTGTGTTTTGGACGGTGTTTTGGGGGTTTATATGGCCCCACTGTAGCCTGATCCCCGGGGCTGCCTGCCTGCAAGGCAATACCATGCTTTCCCTGTACATCTTTTGGGTTAGTTTGAGGGTTGACCTGCAGGGTTCAAGTCCTCGTGGTGCTTGGCCACGACGAGCAATATGGTCAGTGAGGACAGTGGGGAGATTTTCTTCAAAACCCCCCTTCTGAGCCAAGGGGAAACTCTAGCACAGACATGCCTAGGGGAGCCTTCAGCTCCAGTTTGCCAGCTTTGTCAAGCTCTTAGTCTTTTTTCTGATTATCTTTGTGGCCATTCATTGCACTTGGTTTGAAGATTAGGAATTGATCTTTTCAGTGTGAATGAGGCTGAAATGCCATGTGCACTTCTGGATAGAGAAGACTGGGAAATTGTCACATATTCACTGTAGTGGTTCAATAAATCATTAAACAGCAGGGGTTGGCAAGGAACAGAAGCAGTTTCTTTCTTTTTCTCTTTACTTTAGTACATTAAATAGTACCGTGTATTTAACATAAAATTACTGAATTGCCACTAGGATCAGTTTAAAGGATTCACTTAATCTTTTTTTCAAAGTCAAAATATGAGAGGTAAGGGAAAAAAAAACCCTAACCTTTTGCGCCGAGGATTTGGGATTTTCATTTTCTTTAAGGTCAGCCAGTGACTTGATTCCTTACACTGCTGCTGGTTTTTTTTTTTAATAAGTTTCCATCTGCGGCAGAAGCTTCTGGCTTTTGAGTAATGCTGAACACATTAAATCCAGTTTATAAATGAGGCAGTTTTACTTGAATGTCAGAGTATTAGCCAAGACAAATTTGAGGGGAGATGCACAACACTGAGCTGACAAAATCCTAAAATGTGGTGGTTGGCTCTGGCGAAAGTTCATGTGTCTGGTCTGGGCTCTTTTTGCCTCCAAACAAAGAAGATCTAATACGAGTATTGGGCTGGACTTTCATTTCAATGCTATTTGGATGAGTTTGGGTATTATTTTGCAGGGTGGCATGGAAAAGGGTAACTGGGTCTTCCTCTCTCTTTTTAGTGCCAGAGAGCAGTGCTGGCATTATTCCCAAGACCATTGAGGTGTCTCTCTACAAGGAAGGCAACAGCTTTGGCTTCGTACTAAGAGGTTAGTAGCTTCTCCAGTGAAAAACAAGGTGAGAAGAAGCACTGTCGGAGGTGTTTTGGGAAGCAGGAAGAGAAAAGTAAAAAGATGAACGTCATAAACCTCATCTGAGAAGTGAAAGCATGTCCTGGAGAGCATCCTGTTCAGCCTTCAAGGACTGCCAGCTGCCTAATCAAGGGCAGCCTCTCTGCTTTCAGGCTGTGTCAGCTGTCATGTGATAAATGTGTCTCTCAGCACTCTCATTCAGACTTTCAAACCTCTAGTGACTTAACGGCTTTCCCGGTTTGATTACAGGGGGAGCCCATGAAGACTGGCACAAGTCCAGACCGCTGGTGCTCACCTATGTGAGGCCAGGTGGCCCAGCAGACAGGTAATGCTTGTGTTTAACCTCCAGTGTTTGCTTTCACGAGACAGATGAGCAGCTCTCACCGTGCTCCTGGCTGAGTGACCTTCTTGTCGGTGCCTCCCTAAGTCTCATACTGGTGGTGTAGAATGACACAGGTGCTGCACTACTGTGGTGCATGGGGAAGATGGGTCCAGTGCTCATAGGCTGGCCCGTGGATAGATGTTACAGTTCTAAGCAAAAACTCCTTCTCCAGAGCAGCCACTTAACGTTGTGCAGATGAAGAGCTGATCAGTGTTAGAAAGCAGGAGCCGGTCTATCTATTCTCATACCACTAGATTAATATGATGGGTGTATTACTATAAATAGCCCAAACTAGTGTCCTGAAGAGTGTTCAATTCCTACAAGATCAAAGTGATTGACTTTTATATGTATATCTACACACACAAAAAAATATAGTGTATTTTATATATATATAAAATACAGATTGATATAAAAATATATAGAGACAATATATCTATCTATAAATAAATACATATACCCCACAAGCCTTTTTTCCTGTTTTTTCCTACAGGGAAGGATCCTTGAAAATTGGGGACAGGCTGCTGAGCGTTGATGGGATCCCGCTGCACAGCATGACCCACGCGGATGCCCTCAATATCCTGCGGCAGTGCAGCCAGGAGGCACTCTTCCAGATCGAGTACGATGTGACCATCATGGGTAAGGCCAAGATGGTTGTAGTGGCATTTTCTCTGACCGCTTGGAAAGTATGTGAGATGAGTCACAGTGACTCTGATACTCTGTTTCAGTGGAAAAATTGCTCATCCATGAGCTGCCAACATGGGTGTAGAGGGTAGAGTTCAAAGCTGGTTTAGTTGAATGCATTTGAAATGCCCTTATGCAGTGATGTGACTTGATGGGAATGACGACTGGTTTTAGAGGAGGGGAAAAAAGGGGATTCTATAACATAGGCAAAGATGACATAGGAGAAATCAGTGTTAAAGAGGGATGGAGTGCTCTGCTGGCACTGTGACTACCATTTTTAAATGTGTGCAGGGGAGTGAGATGCAAGCAGGCAAAAACTTGATGTGGCTGTGCCTTCAATTCTGAATTTTGACCCTGCTTAATTCTGGAGCTATTCTCTCTCTTAGAAACATTAGCTCGGATCTGCTTCTGAAATAAATGAGGGGTGATCAACTGATTGACCCCAAATAAGGCAGAATTTACCGGAGTGCAGAGAATGGGTGTTTCTAAAAAGTGTTCTGCACATTAGATATTAAGTTTGAAGGGGTGGTGGTTTGCTTTTTTTTTTTTCTCCTTCATTTGATTATGTGTTTCAAGCCCTGGGAAAAAGATTTATTATTAGCTACTGTAAAGTCATTTCAAGCTGGCTTTGCGACACACAGCTGTTACTGCAGGGAGTGTCCTTAACGAGTTTAAGGTTACCACAGAGTCTGAAGCTGTGTTGGTTCTGGAAGCTCATTGATCTGCGTGTTAGATTTTGATGTTGCATGTACGTCTCCAGAGGGGTTTCTGCCTCCACTGGAGCCAAAGCTGGACTAAGTTCCAGTCTTTTCTGTAAATCTCTTAAACCAGTCCAGCGTGTTTAAGCCTAGGATCCTGTGAGGAATAGGAGTCCATTACATCAGGTTGTTTTCTGATTTGTCAGTGAGGAGGGAAATAAAATGAATCTGAAGCTGATTGAGTTTACTACCACACCACCCCCAAGGAAATAAAGCTATGGATGCCAGAACTCACTCCATGCAATGTGCGAGAGGGTTGCACTAGGATAAGAGAGCTCCTCATGCTAGCTTTGGGGGCTTTTTGCTTCCTTTTGAGTCTTCTCCCAGGCTTTCCCCTTCCTTTCTGCAGAAAGTCTTCAAGTGTGGACACACTGGGTCCCCCTGGAGCAGGCTGCCAGGACCTGGGCAGCCGCGTGCCACACAGTCACGTGCTCCTCTGGGAGACCTGGAAGGAAAAACTGACGCCTTGGCGGTTTTCTACACACTGCCTGGCTTCTGCCATGCTACAGGAGCAGCTTATCTTTAGAAACTGGCTGGTATTAATGAAAAAGAGGAAACACTTAAATGATGGAAAATGGAAACTACCCAAACCCTGTTTTCTACCTTTCTGTGCGATTGTGATGATGGTAACTGCAGTGGACAGGAAGGGATGTCTGCTCTCTCTTTGCAGGCTGGCTGGGCTGCTAACCCTGCCCAGGGAAGGGGCAGGCAGAGTTAAGGAGGGATTTTGCACGGAGCTGTCAAGTCTGAACAGCAGCAAACAATTAGTGGTGCATAAGAAATGGGCTTGTTTGGAGTGTTGTTGTTTGTACAGTCCCCTGGTGCCTATGTTGCAGAAAGCTGATGGTTTTAATACCTGACTTGGAGCAAAAATAGTTTTGAAGGTGTCTTGGTATTTCTTCTTGACTAACTCTCCCACCTAAAACCGTTAGGGTTGAGTGAGTCCAGACCGGTGGCAGGGTTTTATGCAGTGGTTCCCCATCTTGTTGTGCTGTACAGTGGATCAAAAAATAGATGCTTTTCAAGATGTAAAACCAGCCCTTTTGCCAGGTAGTTTCTGCATAGAGAGTGCCTCTCCCCAGCCCTGTAGAGGGATATACTTGCCCTGCCTTCTTTTAAGATAAGAGAATGCAGAACGTGTAGCTTGATGCATCCCTGCAGGCAGTTTTGCCAGGCAGCAGCTAAGGCAAAAGCTGCAATGTGCATTGTCCCCAAATCACGGTGTTACAGATATTGCCTTTACCAGCCACAGGAACACCAGGGTGGAAGAGCAGGTGCTGGAATTAGCGTGGGGATTTAATTAGCCTGAAGGGAGCGCTCTTGATTGATTGAAAACTTGGTGAAGGGGTTGGGGGGACACGTACCACACAGTTCACTTGATTCATTGTAAGGGCTGGGGACACTACTATGAAGTGGTGCTTGGCCGGTGTATCCCTAGGATACAGAGGTAGAAAGCATTGTGCTCATTCTCTGGTGCGCTTGCTGGAGGGTGTGAGCTGACTATCAGGGAGGGAATGTTGTTTTTATTTTTTTTGCGCATCTGTCCTTGGTGAGAGACCAAGGTTGCTGGAGGGGAGTGTTGAATCATGGTGTTTCCCAGCTGGCTGCATGGTTTCCTCACCAAAATTGTGTGCTGAGGATCAGCTACATACGGAGAGCCCTGTTCTTGGTGTGAGGGACACAGCAGCTGCTTGCCATCACCACCAAACATCCCCCAGCTGTCTTACTTTCACCAGGGAGGCCAGTGTAGGATGGAGCTGTAGTGGGCTTTTAATCAAATTGGCGGTGTTTTTTCAAGGCTACCAAAGGAATCAAATTAATCTGCTATTTTCATTTATAAAGAGTGTAAACTGGGCATGAACCTTCCTTGGGCATTGGGAAAAATCTCTGCTTTTTGCTAGATAAACACTGAAATAAACAGATGCTTTCCCATGGTTTCACAGAATCACAGAATAATCAGGTTGGAAGAGACCCACCGGATCATCGAGTCCAACCGTTCCTATCAAACACTAGACCATATCCCTCAGCACCTCGTCCACCCGTGCCTTAAACACCTCCAGGGAAGGTGACTCAAGCACCTCCCTGGGCAGCCTCTGCCAGTGCCCAATGACCCTTTCTGTAAAGAATTTTTTCCTAACGTCTAGCCTAAACCTCCCCTGTTTCATTCTTATCTTATGAGCCTTTTAAAAACAGGAGAAAACCAATAAAATCAAACCATAAGTAAAATGATCAGCCAGAAACTGGTGGCATTTGAATAGTTACTCTGTAAATAAGCTGTGTGTGCTGTGGTATGAGGCACTGGGCTGCAAGCCTTTAAGGTTGACTCACGGAGTGGGGAAGCTCTCTGCCAGAGATGATGAATGAGCTAAGCGATTTGCCGTGTCCTCCTTCTCGTCCTCTCTCTTCCCCTGGTTGCCCCTCTGCCCATTTGTTTTTAGGCTGAAGAGTTTTAGGCCTGTGGGGCTCTCCTGCTGATGGAGTGGAGGGCTGGTAGTGTCCCACAAACAAGTGACCACTTGATGTCTGCTGAGCAGTGGCAGGAGTTTGGTTCTTCTAGGGGGTTTTCATTTATTTTGTTTGCGTTTATGGGGGGAATGACTCTTCTTCCTCTTGCTTCCTCTTTCCTATAAGGTATTACAGCAGGGGAAAAATCATCCCTACCAGCACACTTCACTTATTCCCCAGGCAAGTGCTCATAACACTTTCCAGCGTGGTTACAAGATCCATCCCTCCTTAGGTAGATGAGCAAAGCCAGGTTAGGGTCAAGGAAACCTAGTGCAAGAAGGATAAAGCCATTACAGTATTTCCTCCAAAATAAACTGCTGAGAGAAAGATCTTTTAGAAAATACCTGCCAACCCCCAGCTTTGAGTGGTGGGGTAACCAGTTCTCCTGTACCTTCAGCACTGGGCTTTCTGACTGCCTGGAACAGACTCTATTTCCCCTGTATCCATTCTGATATTGATGAGCACCCCTCGAGTGTATAACTGTGAGCAGGTTTTGCACAGCCTTTTGTGCTCTCCTGTGTCTTGGGATCAGCCAGGTGGACGGGGCAGTGGGATTTGCTATACTTGAGCAAGTTTTGGTAGGCTTTCCTCTTCCTGTTTTGATGGAGAAGATTAGAGGGTTGATTAGTTCTTTAGTGAGTCACCTGGTGGCTGCTGAATTTCTACCTGAACATTTTGAAATATCTGAAATTTGGATTTGGAAAGAAAAACGCAGGCAGGATATGGGGGCAGATGTTAACTGGGCTTCTGGGACTCATACAGGCCAGAGCTGCTGATACTGAATTTTAGTGGGGTCCTGTCCAATTAATTTATCCTTTTCATTCAGTGAATGCCATATGAAAAAGAGCAGAAGTCTTACAAAAGGTGGAGGATGTAAGGGTTTATTTGGTTACTAAAGCTATTGTTTCTGAAGATGGATGAAGATAGCACACGTGCTTTCCCCCTCATAATGAACATTCTTCATCCAGCAAAGAGGAATGGGTCTTCTGGACCCTGTCTTGCTATCCCCTGAACAAGCATGTATTTCTGGACGAGTTATGTGGCAGCTGTGCTTTGGTTTCCCAGTCTGTAAAATGTTGCCATACCCCTCTGAGAAACACAATTCATTGCTTGCAAAACACTTTCAAACCCTTACATGAAAATCTGCACAGCCATGCAAGACAGCATATACATACATGGCTTTTCTGTTCCTTGGCAACAAAACCCTAGAGAAATGATGCAAGCTGCTGTGTCCATCTTGAATTCAGCTTCTGATGCTTGTTCTACAACAGTGTGGTGGTTGGCCCTCAGTACATGCCCAACAGCATTTGAGTTGAATATCTCATGACTGCTGAGCCTCCATAACGACTGTTTAGACTGTCTTGGCATACAAGAGAGGATCTTTCTTTAGGTAGGTTGAGATTTGGTGTGAAATGCGGGAGAGCCACAGATGCCTTTTCCACAGATGCTTGGTGAGGTTGCAGACCAGGCTGGTTTTGCAGAAACACCTTATGGTGCCAAAGCAGCAACAATAATTGACTCCCTACAGTAAGATTATTGCGTGGCCTGCCCTGGCCTCTCTGTTTTTCTTTTTAAATTAGCTTGGATGTAATAGCCCCACGTTAATCACGCATCACAAATATTGCTAAATTGCAGACTCCTGGCCTTTGATTTGAGCTAAATCTTTACCTAGAATAATTAATAGAGGCTGGGCTAATATTTCCCCAACTAATGTCTCTCTCAAATGGATTTGGAGCAATTCTCATCTATGCCATTGGAGATGAGAATTAAAGGATGATGAGGTGGCCTGTGCTGTGCAGTGGGAGGAGGGACCATGGGCTGGAGGCAGGACTGTGATTTCCTACAGTCCTATTAATATCTAGGTCCTGGTGTGGCAGAAGGTACCCAAAGCCCTTTCCTCTCATCATTGTGCTGAGACCTACCCTGGGAAACACTTCTCTTGTCAAGGCTGAGAAGCTTGGATGTTGGGTAAAACTGAGAGAAGTAGATGTTATCCTTGCAAAGAAAGGTCTCCCACTCCAACAAGCTTTTTTCTGTGATATTTTTTCCCTGTCTCCTTCCCTTCAGTTTGGGAAATATAAGCTTCTGTCCTTCTTCAGAGGATATGTGCTGGACGCACATGGGCTGTAAAACAAACATACAGCTGGTGTTTGCTGTTGGAAGAGATCTTCAGTTTCTTGGTGCTTTGTTTGCTAATGAAGGCTCTAGTGCACCTTCTGCAGGATTTAGCTGGCTATTTTGTGTATCTTTTGATTGAACTGGGGCAGTGCTTTTTGCAAGGGCCAGCAGGTCTCCCCAGTGGTCCTTTTCAACAGAGAATAAACAGTGCTTTATTTAAATCTTGCATAACATTTAATATGTCTCTTTTCTCCTCTTCTTGCCCTGGGGAAAATGGGCACTGTGAGTAGACTGAAGCCCGAACATCCCTGGATGTTCCTCAGGGGAAACTTCCAAGGGAAAGTTCAATCTCCAGAGCCTCGGCATCTTCAACAAAGCTCAGGAAAGATCTTGCTGTGGGTTAGCTTCTAAGGTCTGCATCAATGCCTCTGTTTATCAGAGAGCAAGAAGGAGCCGTGCATCAAGTTCTGGAGTTGGGTAGCATCAGCATTTTTAGTGGAGCGTAGCTGTGGAAGAGAAGTGTCTTACTATGAATAATTAAGGGTTGAGGAGGCCTCAGAGGGCTCTGCTGGCCTTTGCTTTGAAGAGAGTGGCTGGGTTTCTGTAAACTGGTCTTGCTGGGGGTCAAACTACACATGAGGTGCTGGTTGTGCATTGTGTGGTGGTGATAACACGCTTGTAAATCCAACCTCTTTATGATGGCTTTAGGTAATCTGGAAGCAAACGTGTGTAACAGAAGTGGAGGGGATTTCTGTCTAATCAGCCAGAGGCACAGGCTTTCTTTTTCCTCCTCTTTCCTCAGAAGAGCTGAATAGATATGGTGTAGGCTTATGCTAACAGGTGCGGTTTTGTAGGATTTTTGTAGTCTTGCAGCATCTATTAACCATATTGCAGAAATGCATCTTTGAAACATGAGTTACCCCTGTATTGTCTGATGGGAGAGAGGAGGCTTTTGTAAGCAAGTAGGTAGGCTCTGTGTCTCTGTTCCCACTGTCACGCTGGAGGAGCTGAAACAAGCAGTTGAGGTGAAATATTTAAGCTAGTGCTGAAGAATAACAGGGATTGACTGACTTGTCTGATGGTCATCAGCACACAAGACTTCCACGTACTTCAGAATGCAGGATTCTGTTTCTTTCTGCATTTTCTTTCTTGTTTGTTTGGAAAGAAGCCTGTAACAGTGATATCCTTCTGATCTTCCTTTCTAGTGCTTTTAATACTATTGATGCGACTGCTGCACAGCCTTTGAGCAATCTCTTCCTCAATCTTGCTGTTTAACCCCAAGAAATATGGGGTATGCATGACAAATCAGCGCTATTGGCCAGCCCCCTGCTTTTAGGAATGGAAAAGGCTGTGTGAGAAGTGTTTTCAGATGTTCTCTTGTTTTGCAGATACTGTAGCAAATGCTTCAGGTCCTTTATTGGTTGAAATAGCAAAGACTCCGGGGTCTACACTAGGAATCACACTGACAACAACCACGCACCGGAACAAGCAGGTCATTGTCATTGATAAGATTAAGCCAGCCAGCGTGGTGGACAGGTACAGATCTGAACAGGCTACTCCTATCTCTGCTTTTCCTTTCTCTGCTGTGTTTTGGTCACCTTATTAGTTATACTCTTCCCTGGCTTACCTTAAAATGGTCGTATCCACATGTTCTTAGCTCCAAGCATGCTAAAAATACCTTACCCAATATTACGGACACTCCTTGTGGGGAATGAGTATCACTCAGTGCATG
The DNA here is from genome assembly GCF_032191515.1 of Phaenicophaeus curvirostris. Lineage (NCBI taxonomy): Eukaryota > Metazoa > Chordata > Aves > Cuculiformes > Cuculidae > Phaenicophaeus > Phaenicophaeus curvirostris. Next base: position 15,762,404 of record NC_091402.1, read on the forward strand.
TGAAAGTTGAGCTCTGTTTCAAAAACCTCAGATTTGACTGCTCTGGAGCTGTGAAATGGCAAAAACCTATTCCAGAAACTTCTGGCTAGAACCTTTTCCTGATGAACAGGTTAACTAGTCACCCTTTACATGAGGATGCAGAAAGACAGACTGTTATGCAGCCCTAGCTGTGGCTAGTCATGTTGCTGAGCTGAACTGCTGGCTCATATGACTTAATTACACCGCTGGGTGAGCCCTCAGCCATCCAGACTAGCTATGAGTGGGCACTATTAAAAACATGAAAGAACTTTTTCAAGCCATCAGCAGCACTGACTTAAGCATGAACTGTCTTAGTTGGTCTTTTGGGCAACACTGGAACCTAAGATTCACATTGGAATTAAAACAAATGAAATATGAAAAAAATAAATCACATCAATTCATACAAGAATTCAATTGGATTTTCTGTGTTTCTTCTCCCAACTGCAAGATTGTGGATTTTGGCCATATGTATAATTACTTCTCTTGCTGCTTCCTTTGCAGATGTGGCGCGTTGCATGTTGGCGACCATATTCTCTCCATTGATGGCACAAGCACAGAGCACTGTTCCTTATTAGAGGCAACTCAGCTTTTAGCTGCCACTTCAGAAAATGTCAAGTTGGAGATATTACCTGTTCACCAAAGCAGGCTGCCTTTGAAGCCTCCAGAAACAGGTGTGTCCTCTGTGTGAACACGGTTAGTTGCCCTCAAAACTCACTTGAGGGGTTCTCTCTGCTTTTGAATGCTGACAACAGACTCCAAAGAGCGACATCTGTGAAGTCAAAAAAAAAAAAATTATGTTTTGATGAAATGCATGTGATTAGATGGCATACTTCAAGAATGTGGATAGGGAAAAAAGGTAACATCTGTGCTTGAATGGGGAAATTGGAGTTGGGAATCCCAGGGTTTGCAATGCTGAGTGCTTTGCAAGCTGCTTCCTTAGTACTTCAGATAAGAGACTTTAATGGAGAAGGGAGGAAAACAACCTTGGTGCTGGCAAACGTATTTCCAAGCTCAGCTTTTATTTGTTGGTGCATGGTGAGGCTTTGTAAAGGACATGTCAGTAGTTAGGCAGGATCCTGCTGGAGTTGCTTAAAAAACAAAGCTGTAATATCAGAGTTCATCTTCTGAACCAGCCTGTTTGAATGGTCATTGTGTCTAAGCAGCCAGGGCTAGAGTGAATACATCTGTAGCTTCTGTTTTCTACCACCCCCCACTAAAGAAATACTCGGGGAAAAAAGTTCTGCCTCCAGTGAAATCAAGCCCCAAATGCCTGTAAATGTTATTAGGAATTCACTGATGAGCATCCTTGTTGCCCACCTTTGGCTTCTTACTCCATACGAGAAACTCACTCAGGCTATCATGTTAACTTCATTGTGAACATAACACTGGTAGATTTGTTGCAACTTCTTGCTTCCAATTTTCTTACAGTCTGTACTGGTAGTCTTCTCATTCAGGTTTTCAGGTGTGACTGTATCGGCCCCTTTTGCAACCACTTTCAGTCACTTGTCCCTCAGGAGCATGCATTTTAATAATATTGATGCACAGTAGCCCTGTGCACAGCTTCCTCTAGGATAGTTTGGGGAAAGGAAGAAAATATCTGTGTTGTCATGTTTAGCATGATGTGGTGAAACATCGAATCTAATAACATCTCCATGTCTAGAAATAAATCTCTTAAATGCCCAGTCCAATTTGTGCAGAATTAAAGCATTTTAACAGAGGATATGGATGACTTGACCTTTGTGCCAAGAAAAAATGGAAAACTGTAATCCTTTTTCAGTGACTGTTAAAATGAACTATTCTCATCCTTCCATTAGTGCCCTGGACCTAATCTTCTTTCAGAGTATATATATTCAGCAGCAGTTCAGGAGGAGCATCTGTGGAAGGACAGCTGGGTGTGTTCAGAGCCTTTTTACCCATACCTCCAAACATCAGATCGGTTTGCTGTGGCAGAAGTACAGAATGCAAGCTTGGGTGAATAATTGCAACACGTGATTATGAAAAATAAGGGATATAACAGTTGTTTCCACTTTTGATTAAGCTCTTTAACACTTTAATTCCACTTTAATTAAGCTCTATGAGAGATCATAGAGAAGGATGCTGTTCATCTATATGGCTGTAGGAGGCAGAAGTGTGGTTGGAGTCCGGTGCTTGGGCTTGAACCTTCACCAGTGCTGATGGAGATGGGAAAGAGAGGTAGCGGGTGTAGGAAAGAAAGCACCTGGGGCACGAGGAACAGCTCACAAAGCAGTGCTCCTCAGTACTGTAACCAGCACCATGCAGCCCATGCTGCGCAGCCAAGAACTGCACCAAAGCTGACAAACTGCATCTGAGCCTGGTAGAGATGCAGCCTTCTGCTCCAGATGCCGAGTGCCAAATCCACAGGCTGCTTTTTCTGAGTTGAGGGAAACAAATAGGGGCAGTAAGGAAAAATGGGCCATGCAGAAGCAAACTGTCATGGTTGGCAGGAGAGCAAAGCCCGGGGAAAGCAGCTGAGGAGAGGAGCCCGTGTAGACGTGTCCCTGTTCAGCACTTGCATTACTCAGTCTGTCTAGTGTGTGCCTGTATGGGGCTTGACATTATATTTTTTAAATGTGGCTTCTCATGCAATCAAAATCCAGTTATTGAGGAGGTAGAGAGGGATCTGATGCTACAGCTGCCATGTAAAAATATGGTCTAAACTTGAAGCACGAGATTTGTCAAACTGAGTTTGCTTTCTCTGTGGCTCTGGGGGCATTTGGAGAGTTTGTGGGCAGATTACATCCTGCTCACTAGATCAGCAGGAGCGGATGATGCCCAGGAGCAGTGCTGGGATGGATGGGTTTCCTCAGGCAGGGATAATGTGCGAAAGCTTGGGGAAGGCTGTTGTAGGTTTTGAGCACAGAGTTGTCCAAAATCTCTTACCCAATGCACTGACAGCTGAGTTTCAAAGGCATTTTGTTTCTGTTGTCAGATATGAGCTAAGGATTTATAGACAAATGGAAGAGTTCTAATTACTATAAATGGATTAAGTGACTTTGTATATATGCCCATAAGCTCTGTCCCTGCATTCAAAGTATTCAATTCTATTAAGACTTTTCCTCTTTGTCTAGATGTAGCTACACTTATCAATTTGATTTTTGTTTTTAAAATCTGCCTGCCTCTGAATTTACTTTTGAATCCAGAAAACAAACTCTAGAACTGGAAGTGTATTTTTGAAGAGATTGATAGATGAAGTGCTAAACTCACTAAATGTTCAACAAAGACTGAATAAAATCACTATATTGGTTGGAAAACCTGACCTAAACGATTTGATGACTGTGATGAATGCATACAAAATGGGTTTCCACTGTTAAAGGCACTAATAGATGACATTTAGGTGAGATCTCTGGGTGGACTCACTACATGAACTGAGTCCCTGAGCCAGGTTTGCACCCTCAGAAAGCTCAGGTAGTATCAGTGCTGTTTCTGCCTGCTTGGAGGACACAGAGCCTGGAGGGCATCCCGTCCTGGAAGCGCATTTGCCAGTCAGTGCAAGTGGTTGCAAAGCTGAGAGCTCTGGAATAACTCCTGGTTGCAGTGATGCTTTGCTGTGGGATGCTGTTCATGCTTAACTGAATAAAAGAGACACTTGCAATCTTGCTCATTAGTCAGCAATTCCTCTCAGAAGAAAGTAGATCCAGATAGCATGGTGCAGAGATTTCACGAGAGAAAAGCCAGTGCTGTTAGGCAAGGAAAGCCAAACTGAGCCTGTGCTGCCCAAGGCCAAAAGGTCAATGAGAACAGAGAAAATACCTGTGCTGGTGGGGGGAGGTGTTTGAAGCACTTCAGAGGAGACTTGTGGCATTGTGACCTGGTGTTGCAAAGCCACTGTTCCTGGGAAAAGGTATTTCCAGATGATGGATGTTGCATGATACTGCAACAGATTTCTGCTAACGTGCTGTGCTGGGGTTAGGGTTGAAGCTAAAGCAGTTGTGAAGGTTGAAGCTGAAGCAGTCATGTGCCTTTGAATAGAGTTTGCCACCTTGGTGCCATATTTTAATTTACAGTTTGCCACAGTTTTAGTATCTCTTCCTGTGTCAGTGGCCCTCTGTAATCACCTTTAAGGAGTAGCATGTAAAATCCCTTTTATTCTGGTGAGCTAGAGGCAGCCCTCCACTTCTCTTTGATCCATATGTGCACTGTGATGGATTCCCAGCCAAGAGCAGCTGCTAAACAACCAAATGCTGAAGCTGAGCAAAGTGCTCAAAACAGTCCTTGGCATGTGCAGAAAGTGTTGTGCCTTGTCCCCGGGAGGGCAGCTCCAGCAGCAAGGTGGGAAACAGCACAAGGAGGTTTCCCTGGTGCTGTCGGATAACACTGATGGCCTCTCCGGGAAACTTGTGGCTGGAGGGAGCTTCTGCACGTCGCACAACAGACTGCAAATGTTAATGACATCTGTGCGCTGCCAGCATGGCTTAGTCAGGCCATTGGCTCAGGATACAGAGATTTTGATAGGGAAGAGGTGGATTTCTGCCACTCTGCATCAAGTGTCATGAGGTTATATGGGGATGCATTTTTGCTGCTGGTGCTTGACAAACTGTGGCTGAATCCTGACTTGGTCAGAGCGAGTATGAGGCTCTTTTCTATAGTCTCCTGGCTTATGCTTCTTACCTTTTCTTTTTCTCACTTATTCTTCCTGCCTGTGGTGATTTCTGCTCCCCTGGGCGCCATCAGTCAAGGTTCAGAAGAGTGACCACCACCACTGCTGGGACCCCTGTGTCAACTACTGTCACACCCACCACCCCGGGCACTGCAAGACGCCTACGTGGAACCAGACACCTGGACAGGATTACTGCAAATGTAACCCCAGCACGCAGCCTTGCCTCTGTCTCTGCGCGTGTTCATTCATGTTGTGCCCTTCCATTTCTGTAATATCGAAGCTGCAAATGTCACTTGTTTCCTCCTTGATCACCTGGAACTGTTTTCACAGGTCCGGTGCTGCGGTGCGTAATCAGTATCTGCAGCCCAGCGTGTGCAGATCTGGTTACCGCTGTGAGAGCGGTGTGCTGGGTAGACCCAGGCTCTCATCCTCTAACCCCACACCCCAGTGCCAGGTTTCATATGAACAAGGATGAAAATGAGTTGCTACAGGACAAGGAGGGCATCTCTGGTGGCGTGTAGGAATGTGATACATCAACACATCCAGCTCAGCCCTGGTGCCACGCAACATGTTAGCAGCAGGATTACAGCTGCTTCAAAATCTCTCTGTAACCCCACAGGCTTTGTTCACCCCCAAGTTTCTTGTCTTGTGACAGCAAGATAGGGAGGAAATGTGTGTTGGGATGCAGACAGGGTAGCCCAGTTTTCCCAGCAGCTCAAGTTCAAGCTGTGGTTTCTCTTTCCATGTATTTAAAGTTTGTTAGTACCATTGTGCCAGCCTACTTTTGGCTGTCCTGCATCCATGATACTCTTCTCAGCTGGTGGACTGGATGCTGCAGTGACAGGCAGCCTAGTCACTGGAGTCACTGCGCACCAGACAGTATTGCCCATCTTCAGCCCAACCACCCCTCTCACAGCTCTCCTGGAGCTGCAAGACCAGGACGTGGTTCTTACCGAAATCTTAAGCCCTGGAGCTGGAAAGCAGGAGTTAGTCCAAACGCATCAGGTGTTTGATGAACACCCATTACCTGAACCTGCTGCCACGCTTCTCTGCGCGCATCCTTAACATGCTCTGTATTTCTCCAGCTCTGGTGGCTGCCAACTTCTCATCTCCCACCATGAACGCACAGGGCTTCCCCTGCCAGAACTCGAACACGCTACCTCGCAGCTCCCATCCCATGAGCCCCCGCACCACTATGCTAAGGAGAAGGCAGAAGAAGAAGGAGCACAAGAGCTCATGTAAGAGTGGTGGGAGGGCTCGGGCCGGGTTGGACAAGGGCGTGCATGCTTGCCTTGCTGTACTTATTGTCGTTATTGTTGACTGTTAGATGGGGTAGGACCGCTCATCTCAGCACTGTCAGTGCCTCTCTCATGCGCGGTCACTGTCCTCACCACTGCAAACCAAGGTCTGTGACCTGACCTGCTACCCTGACCTTCTGCCTCTCTCCTCCTCTCAGTGTCACTGGCCTCCAGCACAGTGGGTCCTGGCGGGCAGATAGTCCACACGGAGACAACAGAGGTGGTGCTCACGGGAGACCCTTTGAATGGCTTTGGACTTCAGCTCCAGGGAGGCATCTTTGCTACTGAAACCCTGTCTTCCCCACCTCTCGTCCGATTTATTGAGCCCGACAGCCCGGCAGAGAGGTTAGAGACCTTGCCCTTGGATGCTGATGGTGCTGCTGCTGAACGTTTCATGGTTTGGTTTGTTTTCTCTCCTCAGAGGATCATTTAGATATTTACTATCATCCTTGTAATATCTCCCATTCTTCACTGGGCATGGTTTACTGTCACTGCCATTTCTGCACTCGTCGGCTGACCGCGGCCTCCCTCGCATCCCAGGTGAACGTCTTGGCACCAGGCTGCGGCTGTTCTGGGAGGAGGAGGAAGGGCGCGTGTGTCTGTGTGAAAGAGCCATTGCCATTCCTTTCTTTTTTTTTCTTTTTTTTTTTTTTTCTCTTTGAAAGATAAAGCTTTCATCTGGGTGCAGGAAGGGGAAAGATCTAAACAAGTGGACCCAGCAAAGTGTTTTCTGCCTGGTTTCATTGTGACAGGGCCCAACTACATAAATTGGTCTTAAAGCCAAGGTTTTTGAATGAGGGGATGGCTGTTTGAGGAGCAGATAGGTGCTGCATTTAAACACTCTTGCTTTTGGATCAATAGTGCTGGGAAAAGGGCAGAATGGAGAAGTGTTAACTGCTGTGTGTCACCCCCCAGGGATACTGGGACTGATGACTCCTCCCGTGGCCAAACCTCAGGTCAGGAGCTCTGGCTGCTCTGACTAAACTTTTTCAAATACGCTTGCTGACTCTTAAAGTCTTGCTTGAGTGTCTGTGCACTATGGTGGAGGTGCCCTTTAGCAAGGTTTTTCTTGCGAAAAGGATCAGGTCCCAGCATGGTTTGAGCTCTTGTGGTGTGGATAGGACAGCTGGTTTCGATAGGCAGATAAAATAGTGAGGGATGAGCGAGCTGGCACGGATTCCCCCGTGCTGGTTTCTCTTCCCGCCTGTGATTGCCACTGTTGGTCCATCCTGCCTAGGGGTCCCTGAGGTGCAACGACGTGGCAGTGCTCAGTTCCTGCTGCAGACCCTTCCTTTTGGGAAGAGAGGATTCTAAAGGCTTCGTCAGCGCGTGCTGATGGTTTGGTGTCCCCGTGGCAGCCTGGGAAAACTGGGAGTCATATGTTAGTGAAAGCACTTGCAAAAGGAAATGCAAGTCCTTACTGTGCAGAGCAGAATCTGTGTGGTAGCTTTTCCAGGTGGCTCGTGCAGAGGCAGGGAAAAGCATGTGGAAGACAGGGACAAGGGGCTAGCACAGGAAAAAGAATTGTCCTGAGTGATACAGGTTAAGAGAGATTTCAAAAGCCTTTTATGCCTTTTGGGTTTTATTGTTTCCAAACAGGGTTTAAAAAGGAAAGTGATAGCGTTTGGGTTTTTTTTATTCTCCATTACCAGGGTAAATTTGACTCGCGTTCCAAAGCTCTCCTTTTGAAAATTGGGCAGCGACAAAGCTTGCTGTCCCAGGGGAGGAGGAAGATGTACTGAAATCCTCCTGGCTTTGATTTATCCTCTTGCCAAGCCTGGAGCCAAAGCAAACGCTTGTGGTGTAGTCTTATTTGGCTCTGATGTGTCACAGCTCCCTCTCGGCTGCCCACCCAGCAGAATTCATGCTCTCCTGGCTCCTGCATACTGCTTTCTGGTTACAGGGAGCAATCCTTTCCGCATTTACAGCCTGGATTTGATTTGAGGATTAAATCTCTGCTGTGTATTTTTTCCTTTCCTAGACTGTGCTGCTCTTGCTGGCTGGCAGGAAAACTCTCTCTTCCTCCCCATCTTGAAGTGATAAGTGCACTGGGCTTGCAGTTAGGTGAAAAAGGCAGTTTAATGTTTTCATTTCACTTTTTGTTTCTTGCTATCCCACTGAGCTCTTTCTTTCTTTCCTCTGTGGAGGAGCTGCCTCTTGGGAGCCTAGTAAATTTGAGTGCTGCTAACACCACCCTCTTTTCAGGGAGGTTGAGGTTACATTTATTATCTGGTTCGTGCTAGCTTGTGGCAGGCGGTTTGAAGCGAAATCACCTCCCTGGCTTGTGATTTGTTTTACAGTAGCCAATAGCATCTCATAGACCTCCCTCCCCACCTGTTTTTTTTTGTTTCCTGGCTGCAAGATGATGCCTCTGGACTCCTAATAAAAGGGTGATTCAGCCTCTGTTATCAGCAGGGAGGGCAGAATAGGAAGATGCCTGATATCCCCTCTTGACTGCCTTGAAACATGCAGCTTTTGTGTCCATCCTCCCCCAACTGTCATTGACAACAGTGGGAGCGTATCTAGCTTCTCCATCCCAATATCCAAAATCAATGCTTCCTGCCGAGTTACATGTTTTCTAGCTCTGCTCATACACAGTTGTTTGATCATTGTGTTTCTAGCTTTTGAGTATGAAGAGTTTGCAAAAGGAAAGCTTAGCAGGTGAGTGAAGCTGTGAGAAGAGCTTTGATCTTTTGGGGGCTGAGACTCGCCCACCGATGTGTAGACGTTGATGGACAGGCACATGCAGGTGTGCACGTCTGACCTGTACAGGCCAACGTGGGGTCGTGTAAGGGCACAATGGATCGGTTTCTGCAGGCAGCCACATGACCGAGATCACAACTGCTGCCACCCCACGGCTGGAGTGACCGTGCAGATGCTGATGATGCCAAGTGAGATCTTCAGCATGTATCCTGCTCCAAGTTTGGATTTGGGCTGTGTCTAGCAAGACACCTCTGCTGCTCCATTGCTGTCTTTAAGCCCAAGGAATGAGTCATGACAGAATGCAGATCTCTGCAGCCTTGGGGAGACATTCCCATCTTGGACACATCCAAAGGGCTGTCTCCATCCAGAGACTCCTTGCCACCTTCATATTTATAAGCTGGTATTTCCAAGCACATTTATATGGCTGCATAGCCACAACCCCAGTAAAGGGTTGTAATTAAACTTGATGTACTTTATTTGCAAGGGTGGATTCATTTATACAACATGAAGTTTTATGTCCTAATTCAAGTCTCCTTGCACAAACAATTCTGAACTTACATTTCATAAAATAGCCAGCATTTTTCCATGGATGGCATAAATTCAAGCAGAAGCATAAAAATACTGCAAGTTTAATACCTTCCTACCAGTAAAGTAACTTCCCTGGGCTCACTCCAAATTTACTCCTATCTCAAGTTTTGATGGGCTACTGACAAAAACTTTTCTTGAATTTGGATATGTGTATTTTTTTTCTTGATAACCTGGCCTTTCGGATACATCCTGTTGTTTGGAGGTGAATAGTACAGCAAGTATCTGTTGCCTTTGGTGTTGTCTTCCTGTGCCTGGAAGCATCAGTACCAAGGATTTTTAGAATTGAATTGGATGTGGGTGATGAAGAGTGGCTGGAAGGGTTAGTAAAAAACAAGCTGTCTTCCCTGAAATATCAGCGGAAACTGTTATCTAGAAAGGAGAGGGCAAAGGATGCGCTTGATTATTAAAGAACAGAGGAATAAACATTCTCTGGAGAAGGCTCAAAACAGGATAATGGATGTGTTCTGGGAAATCTTTTTGGTAAAATAAATACAAATTTAGAGATGAATTTTAAACTTGTTCCCATAACCCCTAGGCTGTTTGGAGACCACTCTGTAGCTTATGTTAATGGCGAAAGAGGAGTGGTTTCCCAAGCTTTGCTCAAGGTGACAGCCTTATAGACAGATGAAGAGTGGAAAGCTGAAAAGATGTGGTTATAGAAAACAACTATCAAGGGTGTGGAGGAGAAGGAAGATGAGGGATTGCCCGTAGCCAGTCACAGGGAACACTACACTATTTATTTTGTAGAGCCATGGGCTAGCTCAGTAAGGTGGAGATTCATCTTGATTAAAAAAAAAAAAAAAGAAGGGAGAGTGAATACAGAATGTGATGGTTCATGTGTGAAAAAATCCTTGCTTATAAATACAGAGGGGTCCCAAGAGGCAAACTGTGCTGTAGCAGTGTATCTCAAACAGCCTAGCCATCATTGTTTTTCTTCCCAAGGAAAAAGAAAACCAAACTGCTGATCTGTGGTCTTGGAGAAAGTGGGTCTAAACTAAAAATCCCAAAATGCCAGTTGTGGTTATATTGGCAGGATATCGCATTGGAATAATATTGGCCTTTCAAGGCAGTTAAACAGTAGCAATGTGCATTTGGCTTCCAGAAATGCAGTTACAACGGATAAATGATTATCCAATTTGCTGAGATGTTTCAGTGAGTTCATAGGATTGTAACTTCAATATTAGCCATGTATTAAGCAGAGGACTGTGCAATTTTCGGTGCCATTAGTTTTGGTTTCAGAGGGCACAGGCACATGGAAAAGGCTGTATACCATCATATAGAGTACAAGGGCACATGATCTTGTATTTATCACTCTCATCTCTTGCCATGGAGTTGACTTTCAGGAAGGTGAGGGTTACTTTTTTTCCTTCCTGGCAGTTGCAGGAAATATGACCAAAAATGGTTATTTAGGAGCAAACTCTGCCTGAACTTAAACAAGCCACAAGGATTTGCTGCTTTGTGACCTTCTAGGGGCTCTTGGCACTGGTACAGGTGTTGCAGAATGAATTCTCTTCTCTCCTGGGCCACTTCTGCAGGATTTGTCACTATGTGTCTTGTAAAAGATTTACCTGGCAAAAGTAACTTATGGCTGGTTGTGCCGTTTTTTCTTCTTTTCCTCTTTTTCTCTGCCTCTTGTCCCCTTTCCCTCTTTTCCCAATGTGGACTGCAGGTGTGGGCTGCTGCAAGTAGGAGACAGAGTCCTTTCTATCAATGGCATTGCAACTGAGGATGGAACTATGGAGGAAGCTAATCAGCTTTTGCGTGATGCTGCACTCACAAACAAAGTGGTGCTTGAGATTGAATTTGATGTTGCAGGTACGTTGCCACAGGAATTGCTTTTCCTCGCTACCAGCAGGACTCTCCCAGTGCCTTTGCTAACCTATAGGAGGGAGGTTATTCAACACAGATACATGAGCCTTTTGCTAGAGCTCAGAGGGAAGAGGGAGAAGACCTTGTGGGGTCCTTTCCATTTCAATTCGTTCTCTAACGTGGAGTGAGATGGAGAGTCCTGATCCTTTCATAAACGCCTTGTGCTCATGCCTTGGCTGAGATAAGCCTAAGGAGCAGATGAAGAGGCCACCTGCACTTTAAATATATACCCATTTATACGAATAATATTTACATTAACGTATGGCCTTGAAACGAGGAGGGAGCCAAAGCTATTGAGTAGGGCTAAAGTGCAGCTTTGTATTAAAAAAAAAAAAAAGCACAACTCACGTTTTTCCCTTTTATGTTGACAGAGCTGCCTCAGTTTTGAAATAGAGCATGACGTGAGCATTTCAGTTGGTGTTCAGAGCATGTATTTTTAATGAGAATCCAAATTTCAACCTGAAGTCTGCAGGGCCTTGAATAACAACCTTGTTTGAATCAATAAAGCTGAATTTTATGGGCTGCTTTTTCTTGGTTCCAAAGAAACCAAGCATGCTACTGCAAACTCTCTCATTTCTCTTGTTTTCTTTTGTCTGTTTTTTTGTTTTATAGAGTCTGTCATACCCAGCAGCGGTACTTTCCACGTTAAATTGCCCAAGAAAAGAGGTGTAGAGCTTGGAATTACAATCAGCTGTAAGTATTGCTCTGACTTGCACTACCAGTTGCAAGAGCCATTGCTTTCCACCCTGGCCCATCAGACAGGCCTGACGGAGAGAGATAAGAGTACACAGGGTTTCATGGTAGTACTTGCAGTGCTTGTGATTTACCCCACACTGAATTAGACATATGGTTCCTGCCTCCATGAATTGGCAGCTGCACAGAAAAGCATCTGCATAAAGGGTTGAAGGGTTAGTGCAAAGAATGTATCGCAACTCATCAGCTGCTCTGTGCTATAAAGTAATATTATATTAGTAGTATTTTTATTTTTAATTATTATTTAAGTTATTGATATTATTTTATTGCTCACGGTTGTATCATGTTCTATTTAGAAAAGAATAGCACAGGTCTGTTGGGACCCTTGCAGGGAAAGGTGGAGGGAGGAAAGCAAGTGTGAGGTGAACCCACAGCTTGAAGGGTAGAGAGGTAAAACTGCCAAGAGTGGTGGGCCTTAGGGATGAGGGGAAGGCACTTTAGGGACAGGAGGGTGTTTGGTGGCATTTTCCAGGAGTCATTGCATTGACTAACCCCAACCATGGAGGAGATCATCTGCCAGGACTTGGTGGGCGTTGAGAGAATAAGACATAAACCTTTTTATTTCTTTGCTTTCTTCTCTGCTCGCTCTTGATTAATTATCTTTGTTTCTTTTCTGAAGCATGTTTTTAATTTAAAGACCTTCTGACCTCTTTGGAGAGGATGCTGTAAGGGGATGATATAGGCAGATCCATCTCAAATTTTTGGTCAGCAAGAGGTCTTGTTTGTTTTGCCTTGCATCAGGGAACTTTTCTTTTATCACAGATGTGAGGAGGTCTCACATCAGTCATCTCTCTTTCACTGCTGGGTAAACCGAGTTGAATCATCTGAGATTTGCCATGCCCAGAGGCTGCCACCATCTCTCAGCTGAAACAAAGCAACTTGTGAACCTGCAGTAATGGGATCTTGCATCTAAGCCCTCAGGAGCGTGGACCCAGCTGTGTCTGGGGAATGGAGTTGCTATGGACACTTAAAAACTAGGTTTCATTAATGTAGATAAGCTATTTGCAATTACCTCTTGGCATTTACAGCATTAGTCAGTGAGTTAACTGGAGGTGCTCTGGTCTAAGCGGGCTGAATTTTAGGAGTGACTTGAACATCAACAGGGTGATGGCTTTGCACCCTGCGTTATTTCTTCTCTCTCTTCCCAGCTTTCCCTTTTTGTGCCATGAGGATAATTCTGAGAGATAACAGCACAGTATTTAACATTTGGCTTGGTAGCAATTACTGTCTGAAGACATCAAAGTGCTTTCCGAAAGCAGCAGGGTGTCTGTAACAACATTTCACTGGCAGAGGAGCAGGGCACAGTGCAGCCCCCCTGCCTGCTCTGGGTTGCCTGTCTGCTGCCCTTGCCCACTGTGTTGGTGTTGCAATCTCAGGTAGCAGCCTAGGATGATGGATCTGGTAGAAAAAAAAACCCTGGCTTAAGCATTTACAGGGTGTCGTCCCATTTAAGCTTCAAAGCTTAGTTTGTATCTGGGGCTGGAGAGCAAAGTGAGCCTCGGAGTTACCGGCAAGATTGTTAGTTTTTATTTGTGGAGTCTCTCTTAAATAGGATCTGCTTCAGCTGTGCATTTACATTTCAAACGTATTTTTATATTGAAAATGTTTTCATTTGAAATTTGTTTAAAAAATTGATTTCACACATGTTTTTGAAATCACTGCTAAATAAAAAGAAACTGACCCATGAGTTTTAAATAGTTTGATACCCCTTATCCAACTACAATGCTATTTTTTAACAATACTTTGAATCTGATCTTTTTGATTATTGAACATTGTTTAAATAATGCATATGCATAAACTTAAGATGTATTCCAGTCCTTTGCTGAGTCAAAGCCAAAATTATATTTACAAGTGGAGCAAAAGACAGACAGCCAGATAATGCGGTGGCAAGGATGAAATGCTAGTTGAATCCTAATTCTGTTTTCATATATTGGTCTGTCTAAGCCTCTGTCCACATGACCCTTAGCGAATTAGATCATCGTTTTGTCACTCTGCATCTGACCGGGCAGATAAATATACCAGTTTCAAACATTAAAATCAAAGCAAACAGCCTTATGGTAAGTACCTCCTGCAGAGACGTGATACGCACGCAGGAGTGTGATGCAAGCAGCAAGAGAAAAGAGGTAAAACCAACTCTGTTTTGCTCAGTTCCTGCTAGTTCTGCTGATTTAAATGCTTGTATAGGTCTAGAAACAGCTTTTACATATTTCCTTCTAATAATGAAAGATGTTTGACTACAGTTTTAAAATAGGGGGCTGGGTTTACTGGCCTCCCACATTGGATTCCTGTTCCCTACTCTGTAAAACCAGGGCAGGTTAAAGAGATGACAAGCCAGAGGGGTCAGTAGAAGACATCCTGCACTTTTGTGGCCACAAAATTGAGTTTGTTCTAAAATGTGGTGGTCTGGCTATGCTGTAGATGAAATATGAGTTGCTTTCTGTGAGTTTTACCTCCTGTCTCATTTATAGTTAATCCCTCTGTACCGGAAAGTTTACCATTGCCTTCTTACACAGACGGAAAGCATTACAACCTCATCAGAGGAGCACTACAGAAATAAAAGTGATCAAATTCTTGCTGTGCTGTGGCTCTCGGAGCTAACTGGGAGGTGGGCTAAGTAAAGGGGGAAGAGAGCAGGATTCTTGATGGATGTATTGGAAGACTTTGCGTAATGGAGCTAGCTGCAAGAGGAACCAGAAATCTGCTAGAAAGCCTCATAAAAGGGCTGAAAGCCCAGGAGGTTTTTGTATGATGAGGGCAGGTGCTGCTGGTGCTGGGATGACTGTACAGAGAGGATCTGTACTTGCTTCTGGTGAGGGCAAGATGTTTGCTGAGGGCATTCTGTCTTCTCTGAGGTCTCAGGGTTTGCTAGAAAGAGAAGGCTTGGGCTGAGCTAGCCCCCGGTTGTGGTCTGTGCACATGGCTGTGTGCACACACATGGATTTCTTACTCCTTCTCAAACACAGAGTGGCAAAGGGATGCAGCAAATGAAGATGCACCGTGCAAATATTTGCATATAGCATTATTTCCCCTTTCATTCTCCATAAAATGTGTAGGAAATCCAAGGGTCGAGCCTTTCACTGACTCTGCTGTGTATTTCTGTGGCACCTCAATGCCCTCAAGCCTCATTTCAGTCTCCTATGTTTGCTAAATGCAAATTAGCAAAGCAAAACACTGAAGCTGCCCTGTTTGCACTGCTTCCCTGTACTTCATCCAGGGGTGAGGGACAAGAAGCCAGCAAAATCACTCTCGTTTTCTCCATACTCTAGTGCCTCAGTTTCTGTCTCAGGGAAAAGGCTTTATTTGTTTATAAATTGCCTGCTCAGCTTAAGAGCCAAGTGTACACTCTTTTCTGCTTCACAAGGTTCAGAGAGCTGTGTGGGCTGTGAAGCTCAACTGTTTGCAGCGACCTCTGAGAAGCACTGAATAGTGGGAATGTAAAGATGTGCAAACTGAGATTTTTGACACAGGGGTGTGAAGATGTGGCTCTTGTTAGCCTGAACTACTCATCTCCATTAGCAGGACACATGCTATAAATGCTCTGGTCTCGCTGGCTGCGTTCAGTTCTAGTGATACAGTTGTGCCTTTGTAGGTTTTCTGTAAATCTCTTACAAATTAAAATCTCCAACAGCGACAAGCTAATAGTTTTGTATTCTTGTGTGTTCAATACCTGACCTCTTAAAATAAGTTATGGATTTGTTATTAGCCTCTAGAAAATTATAGTTGATTACACAAAAGATTGCTTTTTGTGGTTCCTTTTTTTTTTTTTTTCTTCTGCCTCGAGTATCCTCTCTGAGGGCTTGTGAAATTCACTGCAGGGTACAGGTGTGGTGTTGTTGCTGTTTAAACAGATATTGAAATTACCATTATTTTTAGCTATGCATTAATGCTTTGTATAGCGTGTTTATCAAATTACCTTTATATATCTAAACAAACCAGTTCCTGTGCCCTTGGTGTGAAGACTGCAGATAAGGAGTAGGTAGTATATCTGCTTGCAGGTGATAAAACCGGAATCTGGATAGATGGATAACTTTGATTAGGTTGCTTAAGCAGTGTAATCACTGTCCTAGTGAGAAGATGGATCTGTGAGCTGAGCAAATGTAGTTTTGCTGGTGCTGGATTAATCTGAGACCTGCAGCCAGCCCGTCAGAGTGTGGCTGCAAGTGAGTGTGCCCACCAGCCTCCTGTCCTCCGCCCTCACTAACACTGCAGCTTCAACAGGGATTTGCAGCTCATCACTCCGATGCTTTCACCATGTTTGTCCCTGTTTTGCTACCTGGAGATTTTGAAAGGAAATAGATCTGCAGTGGGGTAAATGTCTTGCTAGAGGCGCTCATAATTTATAGAATCATAGAATAACCAAGTTGGAAGAGACCCACCGGATCATCGAGTCCAACCATTCCTATCAAACACTAAACCATGCCCCTTAGCACCTCGTCCACCCGTGCCTTAAACACCTCCAGGGAAGGTGAGTCAACCACCTCCCTGGGCAGCCTGTTCCAGTGCCCAATGACCCTTTCCGTGAAAAATTTTTCCTAATGTCCAGCCTAAATCTCCCCTGGCGGAGCTTGAGGCCATTCCCTCTCGTCCTGTCCCCTGTCACTAGGGAGAAGAGGCCAGCTCCCTCCTCTCCACAACCTCCTTTCAGGTAGTTGTAGAGACCAATGAGGTCTCCCCTCAGCCTTCTCTTCTCCAGGCTAAACACCCCCAGCTCTCTCAGCCGTTCTTCATAACGCCTGTTCTCCAGCCCCTTCACTAGCTTGGTTGCTCTTCTCTGGACTCATTCCAGAGCCTCAACATCCTTCTTGTGGTGAGGGGCCCAGAACTGAACACAGGATTTGAGGAGCGGTCTCCCCAGTGCCGAGTACAGAGGGAGAAGAACCTCCCTGGCCCTGCTGGTCACACCGTTTCTGATCCAAGCCAAGATGCCATTGGCCTTCTTGGCCACCTGGGCCACTGCTGGCTCATGTTCAGTCGCTGTCAACCAACACCCCCAGGTCCCTCTCCTCCAGGCAGCTTTCCAGCCAGGCTTCTCCCAGTCTGTAGCACTGCACAGGGTTGTTGTGCCCCAAGTGCAGGACCCGGCATTTGGCCTTGTTAAACCTCATGCCATTGGTCTCTGCCCAGCGGTCCAGCCTGTTCAGATCCCTTTGGAGCCTCCCTGCCCTCCAGCAGATCAACACTTCCACCCAGCTTAGTGTCGTCCACAAACTTGCTCAGGGTGCACTCAATGCCTTCATCCAGGTCATTGATAAAGACATTGAACAGGGCTGGACCCAGCACTGAGCCCTGCTGCTAAAACTAATGAACAATAGAGGAAAATTTGGGTACTGAGGACTTGATTTTCACTGCTGCTTTTTGTAATTGATTCTGATTTGCATTTATTCCTCTTCACATTCCTTGTATATCTTGAGATTATTTGGTTTCTGATTTTATTTATTTGTTTCAGTTTATAACTTCTTGCTTTCTTAAATGTATTTGTATGATGTTATTACGCTTCCTTTAATTACACACTGGCAGAGGGTTGTGTTTGCTTGGTCAGTAACAAAGGACATTTGTAACGCCTTGATGCCTGTGAGATATGTGCTTGTGCTCCGTGGAGGGGAATAATTTACCAATAAGAGTCCTTATGCATTCTATTAAAAACACAAACCGGACATGTGTTTCTGGCCTTGTCATCCATCACAGAGTAAACGCCGAGTGAGCCAGAATCCCAGCAGAGGTGGTGAGAGACTGAAAGCAATTTATAAAAAGTAAATAACAGTATTGATCAATTCACCTTTTTATCACTGCCCTGTCACTGCCGCCAAGCAGTGTTTTCGGTTTGATTTTCTCCCCCCACCTCATGCGTCTACTTTCACCAGCTCTTGATTTATGGTGCTTGTTCTGGGCCACTGGAGCAGATTTAAACTATTTTTTGTATTGGTAAACTCACCAGAAAAATACAAATGTATCTGAAAAAGAGCCTGCTTCTACCTGAAGTAGTTTGCCCTGGCAGAGGGAGGCCGCAACCAGAGCACCTACTGAGAGAGAGCATGGGTTTCTGCACAGCAGCTTCTGCCTCTGTGTCCCCATCCATCTCTTCCCTTGACTCCCTTTGTTGCTGTCTCTGTTTTACAAATAGGAAAGCAAGACCTGGAGGCAAGGCTGGGCATCTGAACCATGTCTTCCTACAGCAAATAGAATTACCAAGGCAATGTCCTTTGAAGAGAAATAACCACAATTACAGCAGAAACAAATGAATAAAGAGGCTTTACTCATCTGTGTAAATGTCATAACTCCGAAGACCACAGCTGTAGTAATATAATAATGTAGTTTAAGGGTGAATTTTTTTAATTGCAAGCAAATTTGAAATGGTTTATCCAAAATCTCACCAGGGTTCTATGTAGCTAATGCCTTTGACCTAGCCTGAGCCACCCCTTCAGTGAAATTGCAGCTCACTCACCTGTAGGCAGGCAGCTGCCACACACACAGGCACATTGACAGCCTGCATGAAGAGCCCAGGACTGTTAAAAACATGAGTCCTAGGGTGACAGAGGTGGCTGGGACAGCCAGGTATCAGCTGAAGGACAGAAAGTCTAGCTGGTTGCTCTCCTGGGGCACTGGGAAGGGCTTTGGGGTGCCAAAGGGGAATCAATGGAGTTGTAATTACTGTTTCTTAAAATGAACTGTTCTTTGCTTTGAGACTACTTTATCTGAATTTTATATCTTATGCCTCTGGGAAGAGAATGATCGTTCATTAAGTCTCTCTAACTTACCATTCAGATTTGTAGGTGCAGGCTATTAATGATGTTTTTGTAAACTCCGTTTTATACTAAGTGATTATTTAAAAGAGAACCCCGCTATTTATTAAAATTTGGGTACTCTGATGGTAGGTACAGTTGTATGCAGTTGTACGTGGCTCTTGCATTTAGTTGAAGTCTCAAGAAAATCTGTTTGGAAAGCGCAACTTCAAAAAAACCTGCAAACAAAGCCCAGAATAATTTTCCCTTAAAAGTTACTTTTTTCCTAATGGACAAAGCACTTGGTTAGTCAGTGTTGCTTCCAAAACTGTGTTCAGTGCTGAGGCTAATTGCAGAGCTGCAGAAGGATGAGGTCTCGCTCTTTGCTCAGAGACTGACTGTGGGTAGGACCCCCACCCCCACCACAGGGCTTGGAAGGCAGATGCTGAGATAAACACCATTTCTGCAGAGCTTAAAGCATGTTGTTGTTTATACTTGCCTTTTTTTTTCCCCTTCCTTTGCTCCTTGGAGTGTTCTCTATCCCTGGACACATCACTCTATCAGTGACTGGGTCAGGTTTAGAGATGACCATCTCCAGTCCACCTCTAGGACTGTAGGGATCCTCCCTAACCCCTTTCTGTCACGCTGCCTCTGCTTTGAAACTAGTAAACAAACCTTGCAGTGAAAAGTATTTTTGCTAACCTGGATTGTTTTGACAGAACCAGGCTAGGGAGCAATTAAACATGCAGCATTGCCAGCCCAACTAGGGCTCGAGGTGTGCTAACAGGGTCTCCCATCATCACGACTCAGACCAGCTCATGGTGCACTTGTCATCAGTAAATACATACTCTGTATTGGAAAAGAGAATAGCAATAGTAATAAAAGGGTGATATATATCTCTGTCCACTGTGCTGTTAGTCCATGGCCCATGGCCTTCTCAGTCAGAAGGGGAATTTCTGTATTGATTATAGCTGCTGCACCTCATCGTTCCCTCCCGCTGCTCAGCTTTGCCTGGGATGTGTTGGTCTGTCTGCTGGCTGGTCTGTGCCATGAATTGAATATAGGTACAAGCCCTCAGTGAATCTCCGCAACCCTTCTGCTTTTCTTCAAGCCATGGCTGCAAGCTGAACATGAGCATCTAGGTCAAAATCGCCTGGCACCATGCTCCAGAAAGAGATGGGGGAAATAATTCTTCCAAGCTCTGGAATTGCATTGCTGTGGCTAATATAAAATCAATTACAGCCTGCTCTTTGGTGTCTGACCTAACTTTTATAGTCAGCCTTGCTGCAACTGAGAATGGCTGTCATTTTGCTGTGTTCGATACAGAAGGTTTAGTTATATCTGAGAGAGGGTAACCTTAAAGGTAACAGGTTACAACATGTTTTTTTAAAATCTCATAAATGAATGTAAACAACAGAAAAAGCCAGAGCAGAGATGTTGGTGAGAGGAAACACTTAATGCTTCATGTCTCACTTTCAGGGGTGCTCTCTGCTATTCAGGCAGGTAGATCTCTGTGTGGTTGATGCCACATGCCTCAGATATTTTAGTCTCTGACCTGTACCTGGTATGTTCAGACGTTGTGGGTTTCTTCCTTCCCACACAGTTTTTACTGAGAAGGTCTGTCAGCTTTAGATGAGACAATGCGATTCCCACAGCAAGAGGGAGTGATGCAGGGTGAAAAAAGATGCTCTTGGCATATATGTGTTTGGTGGGTGAGTGGCAGAGGGGTTCAAGTTATAAATATCTCTTGGATTTCTCAAAAGAGCAGCAGGTCTGTGCAGGCAAATTTGAAAAGAAAAATGCTCCCAGAAGCACCTATTCGCATCTCTCGTGGGCTGAAAAAGTTATGAGGGTTAGGCAGGAGAGAAGTGTTGGAAACTACCCCTTCCAGCTCCAGCACTGAAATCGGTCCTGATTTATCTAACTGTATGATGAAGTGGCCCGGGGAATTGAACAAGCTAGAAAACAGTGTTTTATCTAATTCTTCCTGGGTTATATTCCACCTAGAAAATTTCCCAGCCCCCTTTACTTCAAGACCATGGAAATGCTTGTATTAAACACATCACTGAGCGAGGTACTCCCTAGGCAGAAGTGCTAATGTCTGACTGCTGCCACAGCTATTGACTCACTTGTTGTCTTGAGTCAGAGATGTGGGTGGGAAGGTGTTTAACGGTGCTGGGATTGGGCAATCCCACCTCTTGCTGCTGCACCCCATGTCTTCCCCTTCTTCAGAAAGAGATCAAAGGTAGTGGTACATAGCTAACTTGGGCAAAGGGCAACCAAAAAACGTTTTCAAGGATTCACTCTTTCTTTTTCCTGGTGTGGATTCCAGAGTTCAAGTGTGAAGCATTGTTTTGTCAAAGAAATATTATCTGCCTCTTTTTATAACTTCTTCTCTCCTTTAACCCCGTCCTGGATAGCAGACTCAATACCAAGCTTTATACTCCTGTGTCTCTTTTGCAGCTGCAAGCAGAAAACCTGGGGAGCCTTTGATCATCTCTGACATAAAGAAAGGGAGTGTAGCACATAGGTAAGCACAGAATTTCCCATCTGCCAAACCCATTGCAAAATCTGGCCCAGGAGTGAGAGGTAGAATGGTGCCCGGGCAGTAGCACTTGGGTCTGGATTTTGCCAGCATCCAAAGAATAGAATCACAGAATCATAGAGATCTCCTCCCTAGAGGTTTGTCTTAGACCACAGTAGGGATTGCAATAAAAACTGTCCATATTGAAGCAAGTAGAGTTGAGCTAATGGAGAAGGTGATGAGGGCACTGATTCAGACGTCTGCTGACTCTACAGGAGATGGATGTTTAGCACTTAAGAGTGTGGTAAAGGGCTTCATATATCCCATAAGGTTCTATGGCTCATCAGGTAGTTTGCTCTGTCTGAGCTACTGCTCAGGTGAACAGAGTGAGTGGAATTGTGGGCACTGGTGGAGAACGGTGCAAATAACTCAGCATTTATTGACTTCACCTCTGATCCCAACACCTCATAGTAAGGCTTTCGGAGAAATTTAGTGCTGCCAGAGGGCTCATTTCTGAGAGTGCTCATACAGGAGTTTCCATAAAAGGTAGAATATCTGTCAGTTAAACATCAGGTATTTTTCAGTGCTGTAGGTTAGCCAGGCTGTATATCTAATCTTCCTGCCTTGTTCTGTGTTGATGCACGCTCTACACAAACTTCCACTTTCTAAGCTATAATTGTCTCAGGCTCTGTTAATGGTTGTTTTCCAGAAAAGATCAAGGACAGTAAAAAGTTAATATTGTCGTCACCACTGCAGGACTGAATGCGTCACAGGATCTGAAAGCCAAATACAAATATACTTTTAGTTTTCTTTTCCTTTTCACATAGAACTGGCACCTTGGAACCAGGAGACAAGCTGTTAGCCATCGATAACATCCGACTCGACAATTGCTCAATGGAGGAGGCTGTGCAGATTTTAAGGCAGTGTGAAGACCTGGTCAAATTGAAGATTAGGAAGGATGAAGATAACTCTGGTACAGAAACCCTGATGCAAACTGGTGCCTGTCCACTGTAATGACATTTCCCAATAGGTAGTGCAAACCAACGAAGATAAGAGCTGCTGCCTGTCCGGTCACCACTTTCCAATTGATTATAATCTGTTTTTGTTATTCTGCCCTTAAACGGAGCCTGTAAGGTTAAAATCCTGTTTGGTATAAACATGGCTGAAAACCTCTGGCTTTTGCTTCTAAATGTTGCAAGTCTTTTCTATGATCTCTTTCATATGGCTAATCAAAAAACTCTGCATTCCTGTTTTCCCTTTCAGATGAGCAGGAGACAACTGGTGCTATTATCTACACAGTGGAACTGAAGCGATACGGTGGACCCTTGGGAATAACCATCTCCGGCACAGAGGAACCTTTTGATCCTATCGTCATTTCGGGCTTGACTAAACGAGGGCTGGCAGAAAGGTGAGCTGTGGGGGCAGAGTGGTTGAACTGATGAGGACAGGGTTCTTGAACTTTGCAAAGTTTCCTTTGCTGTCATGAGCTCTTCTTAGGTGTTTTAGTATTCTGAAAATGAAAGTTGTTATGAAAATAACAAGTGCTGTGAAGGAGGAACAGCCTGGCCAGTCTGGCTCTGCAGATCCCTGTGCAGGACATGTTGGATGGTTGGGACTCTGCACTCAGGGTAATGAAAGAGTCTCAAAGCAGGGCACTTCAGGAAGAGTCATATCCTGTGTGTTGGTTAAATGCTGCAGCCAGGAAACTTGTTTATCTGCCCCTCTTCCACAGGGATGCTTCCTGACCTGTGATTTTCTGTTGTGTGCAGAGAATGCACAGTCTGCTAAGAAAACCACTGCAGACTTCTGCCCAGGTCTCACCTATCACTAAATTAAGGCTTATGGCCATGAGAGTGGTGTGTCCTGCTGAAACCACACAAATATGCGGGTCTCCTGACCTGTCCTTGCTGGCTGCTTAGCCTGTTGCATGTGGAGATAACTAAGTGCAGGGCCGGTGTGCCTTAAGCAGCAGATATTTATACTGCATAAATGTAGGTGCAGATTTACCTGCACAGCCAGGGAGGTTGTCTGTGTGTGTGCCTGTGTCTGAATATATGTGCATGCGTGGGATTTAAAGGATTGCTGAGAATATAAGGTGGAAATGAGTCATACACTGTATCTTAATCTGTCTATATGGTAGTGTGACTTGTAAATAAATCGCTTCAGCAGCCCTGACTCACGCTTCTCATAGGGTTGCATTACCCTGTGCTGCCTGACAGGCAGAGCCTCAGCAAAAAAAAAACCAACCAAACCTGAACAAATAGGTATAAAAACGCTAGTCTTTGGGGACATTTGAGTGCAGAACTGGCCTTTTGATTCTTTCTGTTTCAAGGCCACAATCCCTCTTAGCTGGACTGTAAAACAGCTAAGTGCCTCTTTCTGCATTGTGTTCCTAAAGCTCGCAGCACATGTTCTGCTGCACATTTCCATTGCTTCCCTTTGGTACAAAAATCAGAATATCATTGTCTCCCAAGACGTAAGGAAGAGGGATGGACCTAGCCATTAGTTGTCCTTGTCTTTGGGAGTTTTATATCACTGCTTGCCACCGTAGGATTCAGTCTTCTTCCCTAGAAAATAACAGCCACGGAGTATCTGAGGCTTTTCTGCATAGCAGCTCTGCACTGTACCTGCAGCCCAGCGGGAGGGAGGTTAAGGACAGAAAGCTGAAACACTGTCAGGTGTCAGAAGACAGTCTTGTACTCTTGTTGCTCTCAGTTCCCTTTGCGATGCTGTGGCTGTTCCTCCTTCGAACTTGGATGCACATCAGTGAATGCTCTACAGAGACACGTGGCGCAGGCAAGTCCTGCGGTACTGTTGAATTTTGATCAGGAGCTGGCAGGCAGTAAGGAATGAAAAGCCTTTTGAGAAGGGCAATGGAGCTGTTCAGCATGTTCACCATAGCAGACTGACAATCAGCTGTGGAACTTGGTTTTTTTCCTAGGGGAAGGGAGTGTGCCTGAACAATACTGTTCAGTTCTGCTTGAAGTGTAATGGTTTTCCAAATGCAATTTTAGGCTATAACTGGCATTTGAAAGTGCCTGACCACTGGGGTGGCTGCAGGAGGATTTTGTCCAGGAGTGCTCAGCACTAACCCATGTTGGCAGAGGGAAGAAGGGGTGGTGGCCTTCCCTGCATGCCAAGTAAATCCATACTGCTGACATACAGACATCTCTTCTCCTGTGCTGGCTGGAAAGTGTCTGCAACCACTTTTACACCTTGCAACTTGCCTGTTGCTCTTAATTCTTGATTCTGCTCTTGCATGTGATGGACGTCATCTATCTGGACTTCTGTAAGGCGTTTGACACAGACACCCCCAACATCCTTCTCTTTAAATTGGCGACATATGGATTTGATGGGTGGACTGTTAAATGGGTGAGGAATTGGTTGTATGGTTGCATCCAGAGTGTAGTGGTCAACAGCTCAATGTTCAGATGGAGATTGGTGAGAAGAGGTGTCCCTCAGGGTCCATATTTAGACCAATACTGTTTTAGTATTTTCATCAGTGACAGAGACAGTGGAATTGGGTGCACCCTCACCAAGGTGGCAGACAACACAGAATCACAGAATCATTTATAATAGGGTGATTGCTCTGGTGTCTTGGATAGGAGAAGCATCCCTGTGCTACAGCAGGAGACCCTCAAATGCTGAACCAGTGCAGCAAGTGAAGGATTGCCTTTAAACTGCCAGCGGTTAATCTTGATTTTTTTTTTGACTATGTAGATGAGACTTTAAGACAAATACTCGGGTCCTAGTTTGATCTGTAATTTATTAGAATGCACAAGTTTTCCCTGAGGGCTTTTTCAGGCTGATTTGGATGGGACAAGACGGACATCTAGTGGCTGACTGGGACTGTCATAGCACTGTCCAAGTGTCTCAACAGCTTCAGCAGCACCAGACTGAACAGTCCTGCCTGCTGTTTGGCTACATTTCCCGATATGATTTACTTATCGTAGATGTTTTACAGCAGTGTATCTACTAAAGTTTTGTATTTGGGGAAAGACAAGTAGCTGTTTGGCCTGTGAATGGTGCATTAAATCCCAGTTCTGCTGAAGCAGCAGTCCAGTTTGGAGATATAACTGGATAGAGGCATGTTGCCATGGGCAGGAAGATGTTGCAATCCAGACTTGCATCTCCTCCTGGCTCGGTCACACAGATTCCTGATAGCTAAACCTCATGGCACTGCTGCAGGAGAGGATTGCTGCTCTCACTTGTTGGCATTAGGGAACTGGAGTGGTAGCGTGATGAGCTCAGTCCAGCCAGCAGTGAGCACAAGGTCCTGCCTCAGCTGCCAGTTCTGGCAGTGGACACATCCTGCCCTGTCTGCTCTTCCCAGAGCTGAAGCAAACACCAGGAGAGGTAAAGTGAGCCCCTGTCTGTGGGCAGGCACAGAAGGAACGATGGAGAAGGGGGAAAATTGCCATGACTTGTTAGTTTGTTCCTGGCTGTTGCTGAAACTTTAGGATTTATTTAGCTGAGAGCAGAAACCAGTGCCAAAATGTGGCTGTGCAATAAAACGCAGTAACCTCTTCTAGAGTGCTGGTCCTGATGGAGAAAGTCACAGTGGTGTCGATGTGTAGGGGTGAGTTTCACACATACCATGACCTGATCTGCAGCTAATTCAGCTCCTGCTTGCACACACAGTCTGTGTTGTGCTATTTTGGTGCTTGTTTTTTTTTAATGGGTTTCTAGGTTTGTTTTGTTTCTTTCCATCAGTGTGAGCGTGCTCTTCAGTTTCACGTGTGACAACCAATAGACATCACACTGTAGAAGTGCTTGTGCATATGTTTCAATGTGTACATAGGAGGAAGATGGGGTGGGGCAGGGGAACCCAGATTCTTGGTAATGATGATGAAGAGGAAATGATGAGTATACGGATACCAAGGGAAAACCAAGACATATTTGAAAGTCCTGTGAGTCAATATGCTATTGCTTCAAGCAACAACTTAATGGCTTGTCATGCAGAAGCAGATTGCTTCTCTGAGGTTACTAACAGCTCCTTTTCTCTCCAGAACTGGAGCCATCCACGTCGGTGACCGGATATTAGCGATTAATAACGTGAGCCTCAAGGGCAAACCGCTGAGTGAAGCCATTCACCTGCTGCAGATGGCAGGAGAGACGGTCACTTTGAAG
Organism: Phaenicophaeus curvirostris; assembly: GCF_032191515.1. Taxonomy (NCBI): domain Eukaryota; kingdom Metazoa; phylum Chordata; class Aves; order Cuculiformes; family Cuculidae; genus Phaenicophaeus; species Phaenicophaeus curvirostris. The sequence goes on from NC_091402.1 coordinate 15,788,624, forward strand.
ATCAAGAAGCAAACGGAGAGTGAGTTTGGGAGCCTAGTTTGGGCTGGGAGGGTGAAGGCATTACCCCAGCAGGGACCTTGAGAGATGGAGAAACTAGCGCCGTGTGTTTTCCATCATGTGTTTTGGAAGGTGAAAGGCAAAGCAGTGTGGTCAGAGGCATGGCTGGGGACAGAGGGAAAAGATGGGCCTATTTTCGATTCTGACTCACGGATTTAAAAAAAGGGCAACCCAGGGGTGCTCTGTGGTACTGGGAAGAGATTAGATAGCAGGCTTAGCAGGTTTATTAGCAATAATATTTCTTCTTTCAGATTGACATCTTGTGCTGTTGATGCCACTCCCTGTCTGTGTAGGTGCATCACACAGGAGTGAGGCAGAAGGTGCTTTTAAAAGTAGAAGAGTGCAGGGTTTTTTTTAAAAAAAAAAATTAACCCTCTAAATGAGCAAGGGAACTCTGAGCTGGTGGAATCCGTGAAAAAAAGCCCCACCTTTAATTCAACTTTTTGAAAGCACTAGGCAATAAATCTTTTATGCCCCTTTTCCTGGCTCAGGGCCTTAAGATCATCTTTCAAAGCATCTACAGTCACTTCAGAAATCCCCTCCTCATTTCCCTGCCAAGCTTTCTATGGCTTTGAAGCTGTTTCTCTTGACGCAGTATCAAAGAGCAGTAGCATATTTAGAACAGCCAGGCCACTTTTTGGGGGGGGACAGGTTTGGGGGGTGAGGAAACGAGGGAATGCGCAAACTTTCTCTGCGACTTCTTCAAAGTCACAGCCCAACAGATTTTTTACCAAAAAATTCAGAAAGTATCGGGTGCGTTCTGGCTGCATTTCTGTCTCTCTCCACAGCCAGTATTTTCTATCTTTTTTGTGGCATGCTTCTGCAGTCTCTGGGTTTAGCTGGACCTACCCAGCCAGTGGCCCACAGTGCGCAGAAACTGGAAGAAATCAAGTGATAAAGCTCTTTCAAGCAGGTCTGGACCATGGGGTATCTGTCCTGCATCTGAAAAAGTAGCATTGCTCTTAAAGATAGACTTCTGTAGACCTCAAAGCAGTTTAAAGATACTCTTTTTTTTTTTTTCTTTTTTTTTTCCCCTGCTGACACTTAGCATTGTCACAGCCACTTGCTGAAATAATTGACATGCAAGTGCCAGTTGGAGACTTGTTAATCATTCGGAGAATGAAGCAGGTGTAATTGAAATTTCAAGGTAATCTTGAGTTAATCATGGTGAGCAATCTTCTGAATGCTTGGAAAATATAGACTTTCAGGACAATGTTCTTTGTTTGGTAAAATTATCTGTCCTCATTGACAAATGCAGACTGTCAGAGGGCTTTTCATCCCAGCCTCTGTGGGTTGGAGGTCCAGGGTGTGGTTGGCTAAGAGGATTTCTAATCAACAAGGATTTTAAAATACTCTCTACAAAGAAATGCTTGTGCTGAGAAACCATTCCTTGCATAGCTTTTGCCTGAAAGGGAATTTGATGTAATGATAATAAGGGCCTATTATTACTATAGTAATGAAAGGGAAAGTCTGAGCTTCATCATCCACGTTCAGCCTTCCATTTCCCAATCACTAATCAGGGGAAATTCAGCATCAAAATACCAGGCCCAGGAATTTCACTATTGTCATGAGGCTGCGTGGGAGACTCTTGAAGAGAGGTGATGATTAGCCCTGAACTGATAAGAGGTTTTAAAATATTGGAAGGGGACATAACTTCGTCTGCAGTAGTTTGGGACCAGATTGCATTGGTGTTGGAATCTCATAGAAACATCTGTTTGTAACTGAAATTGCTGCTCTGGCATCATTTGGGTCCCATCCCCAAAGCAGATCATGCCAAAAGGAATTTGACTGGAGGCATTGCTCATCTGAGTAAAAGGGAAACTCTCTGAGACCAGAGAAGCTATGGGCTATTGCTTGCAGAGACCAACAATTATGGGCAGGGCTGTTTGGAAGAACCTTCCAAAGGCACAAGAAGGATGTGCTTGTGAATTGAGATTAGGTCCCATCTCCCATATTTGGGAACCCTCAAATCCCTGTGTTTTTCCATTGTATTCCATGTGCAAAAACTCAGAATGTCATTTTTTTCTTGATTCAGCTTGATACAAGCATACAGCTTGAAATCCTTTCAACTGCATTGCACAGGCCTTTCTCAGCTACTTTTGAAGACCTGTACCTGTCCTTGCTCCCACATCAGCATAAGTCTTTCCCTGAGGCTTGCTCTTCATGCCTGCTGAAGCAACATTTTCTGGTTTCAGAGTCCTATCCCAAGAAGTCAGGCAGTATAAACGAAGTGAGTGACCCAGAAGATGACCTGACTGACTCCCAGAAAACCAGCAAGCTCTCTGAGATATACTCCACCACAATTCCTAGTGTGGACAGTGCTATGGAGTCCTGGGATGGCTCTGGCATTGATGCTGGGTATGGAAGCCAAGGTAAGCCAGGGGTGTCTTTTCCTAGGGGTCTTTGGGTCAAGCTGAAGATAGACTGAGCCTCTGAACCTGTCTGGAGACTGAATGTGAGATGAAGCCTGTGATCTGACCGCATTTGCATGGCTTCTTGCTTCCAGCAAGGAACAAAATATGTTTTAAAATGCACTCATGTGGTGCTCTGAGTTGATGTGTCTCTTTTATTTTCTGCTGGCACATTTCTTCTGGCTTACATGGCATCATACTGTTCACAGCATTTTCAAAATCATTAGAGTACTTTACTTCCTCTGATTATGTGAATTATATTCACTGGCCATATGTCTTAGAGCTTATGTGGCCCATAGCTCACTTCTTATTCTCCAGAGAGGCCATGCAGGACATATTAATCCTCTTCAGAATGTTTTAAAATCCATAAGAATTTCTTGTGACTAGAAGCACTCGCTTAACAAAATAGTTACGGTAATACTACAAGAAAGTATCTTTAAGTCTCCAGTGAGTGATCAGATGAAAACATTTCTTCAAGGCCAAGTTTATTCAGCTGTGGCAGACATATGGAATTGGGATGCAGGATGGTTTAGTCATGGGAATGGCTAGAATGGGAATAGATTTTCACTTGGAGGGAAGGCACTGGAAAATAGTTATTCCAGTTCAGATTTAGTGACATAAGCTAGTACTAGGTACAAAACAACCCCCTAATCACCTCTGCAAAAGGAAATTGGTGAAAAGGCTGATATCCAGAACAGAATGTGAAAATGGGAAGGGATGTCGCAGGAGCGGTGTTGCAAAGCACTTTCAGTGCACAGAGCAACCTGCATGCATGTGCTGACTGCATTCTGACTAGGAAAAGTTCAAAGGACTGCACTGCACATCTCTCTTTCACTGTGCCTGCATCTTCCTTCAGCCTCTGTTGGTCTGACAGCTTAATCTAGGAGTGCAGTTAGGACTTGAGGCTTCATTAAGGAGGAATCCTTCATGATGCCGCAATCATTCTCCATCTAATTGAATGTTAACACGAGTTGGACGCTGGATTTAGCAGAGTGATTGCTTTTACCGGTAAATTGAGAATGAGTAATTGAGCACAGAGCCCTGGGTAGCAGGGCTGATGCCAAGTTACCCGACATCCATAGACTGTACCTTTGCTTCAGAGACTCTCTCGACTTCCCTAGAAATTGCATTTGGCTGTGTGGTGGCGTGGTGGTGCTCACTGGGAAGAGGGATGCTGGAGAAGAGGGAGGCAGGCATGCAGGGTTGCCCATGCAGGAAAGGCAGGATACAGGGAGAACTGGGATGCACAGAGCCTGCATGTTGGAGTTTACACTCCAAATGGAGAGCTATAGATCAGGCTCTGCAGCCTTGTGCGCTTTAGATTCATCCACAGCATGAAGAAAACACTCAGAAGGGATTTGGGTGAGGGAGCTGTGCTGGACCTTGTGGGAACATACCACCAGGTGGCTCTGAATTCCAGGGATCCAACCCATCTCCCTGGAAGGAGGTGGTGAAATCTGGCATAGCCCTGCAGTCCCCAAACCCTGCACCCAGCCCAAACCTGCTGCCTGCCCTCTGAGGGGACCTGCATCCAGATACCTCGTTCTGCTCTGGCAGGCAGCAAATGCTCTTACTGCTGTAAGATGTTGGCAAGCACTTTTCTGGGGCTCTCTCCAGAGCAGTCTAACCTTTAAAAACACACAGAGGAAACACTCAGCTAAGTGAAATAACAGGCCTTGGCATTTTCGAAGAAAGTGCTGGCATGGTCTTTGGGTATTTCCAGTGCTCTTAGCTGTTTGGGAGGTCAAGTCTCCCTTAATTATGTGTTTCTCCATTACCTCTTCCTGTTTGATTGGCACAGCACGGGATGGAAGCGTACGGTGTTTCTTGGAAAGGCTGTAAGTATTTTTCTGAAACGTTGAATGAGCAGTAGGAGATGGACAGAGGACTCAGGAGATTTATTTCACTGCAGATGACACTGGCACTGCTGAGGAATGCTCTGTTTTGCAAAGTTTCTGTCCAGGCAGCTCCTAGTGATCTTGTGACTTGGTAGTGTTGGATTTGCATCTCTGGAGTAAGATACCACAGTATGGGGGAGTGCATGGGGGCGGACATAGCAAAACTTGTCTCATTTCATCGTAATGGTCTGTATTGATCTCCTATCAATAGTGTCACAAATGAGCATCCCCTTCTCTCAAGACAGCAGAGTTTTTCCTCCTGTTCCTTGCTTTTCACACGCATGTCCATCAAGCATTTTTCTATACCTACACCAGCTGATCCTGAAGGCATGGGAGGGCTCTGCTGGCAGCAGGAACTGGCCGGCATCTCTCAGGATCGGGGTTGGCTCTTTCTCATGTACTTCTGCTAAGCGCACTGGAGCTGGTGAGCACCACCAGGTAACCTTGGCACGATCACCCCTTGTTGAAGGGAAGCTGTTGTGTCAAGCTGCACTGGATGTGGTCTCTTTGCTGCTGTCTTTCTATAGTCTATTCCTTTTCTTTTTTTTTTAAATCCATTAAATCCCAAAGACAGCTGAGAATCTAAATGAAGCGCTTTTTTTCCCCCCCGTAATAGAAATCAAGCTTCCAAATCCTTCAAAACAAATGAGGTTGGTCATGCTGAGGGAGGCTTGGCAGCATCTTCTCTGTACCCTTTGATGGACTTGCTGTATTTGAAGGTGGTTGCTTCAACAGCATGATTCTTCTTGGGTTCAGTGTGGAAAGAGGAGCAGTTAACTAAGGTTGGAGCTGCCTTAGGGTAGGATCTGCATCTGTAGGTCTGTGTAGTCCCAGGTCTGTGGATCCCAGAAGTTGGGGAGCAAAGGAGAAGTGGAGCACCTTCTGACAAGATCCCAAGAGGCTGCTTTTGTTAGAGCAAGAAGAGATGGGAAGAACCCACCTCTGCATGGCTGAAATGCAAGCAGTATGCAAGCCAGATGGCCTCAGGTTTGGGACTTAAGAAAGAGCTCCCCTGCCTCAAGGTTTTCTGACCAGATATTACCCTCTCTTCCACCACTCCCCTCCTCCTGCTTGCCTTTTCTAGGTACATACATACCTCAGGCTGCGGGCATAGCCCTCCATCCACACGAATGGAGACACAGCCGGCAAAAGAGCAGCACCCCTCCGGGGGACCCCAGGAAAAACTACCCCTACATGGATGGAAGCTTCAGTGAAGATGACTGGGACAAGCCTAGCAGGTACGGAGCGGGTGGGAGGAGGCTGGGAGTCACATGTACAAATGTGTATGATGCTGCATAGGGACAAGGAGATACGGGAATGTGATGTAGTGGCCAGCGATGCCCCCATCTTGGTGTCAGGCAGCCCTAGGGAAGGGTGCTAGTGTGGTGATCTGTGCTGTTGAACCATTTCCACGTTGCCAGCTTACCTGGGACGTAGCTCTGTGGCACCTCTGCCATGGCCAGGTAGTGTTTGTGTCTGGAGTTAGGGTGGTTTCAGATGCATGGACCACAGTTTCTTATCATGTCTTGTACTCCTGTCAGGTAAGGGCTGCGGTATTTTCATAGTTTAGGTGTAATAAATAGATATCATTAGGGCTGTCTCCACATGTGCTGGCCAGACTTTTTTGAGTGAGCATGGGGCTTCACAGGAGCTCCGTATTACAAAGCCAAATCAGCCAACCAAACTCTCAGGGAACCAGTATGAGGTACAATGTCCAAGAAACCTGTGGCTTGAAGTCTTTCTTTATCACACTTTGGCACTTCCAATACCACAAACAAAGCCACAGTGAGTGTGCATGGTCGAGCTAATCCCCTGGCTCAGCCAGCATGGGAGAAAGCCTGTAACACCCCCCTGAGCCTGTGGAGGAGCCTGCAGATGCCCCTCAAGTTGGTTGGAAATCCTGCTGGATCTGCCCTGGCCAGGGACTGTTCCTTGCTGAACCACATATGGTGGAAAAGCCTTGTTGCTTCATACCAAACCCTTCCCTCAACATCCTCCAGAGTCCCCATAGTTGTGTGTGTCATGTTGTTACTGTTGGTTCTTTTTTTCCCCCCCTTTATTTTTTTCCTTAACCTTTGTTTGTCCAAACAAAACCCTTAGAACATCTCATGGCCATTTCCACCTATTTAAAGATGATCAAACTGGCAGGAAGGCTGGCAGCGACAGAGACTTTGTTCTTGTTTTGCCTCTCAGCGAGAGCCGGCTCGCAGAGTTCGTTGATCCCTTGTGGCCCTCCCAGTGAGGCTGCCGACGCTGAATGGAGCAAATCTGAGCGCTTGAAGCCCTGCGTGTCCCTAACAAGGACTTCAAGGCCTAATGTCAAAGTGCAAATGAAATGGTTCACGCTGTTGAGCCTTTCTATTAGGGAGAAAAACAAAATGTCTCTAAACTCAGCTGCCTTTAGCCTGGAAAAACCCGTTAACCCAGCCTGTACCGATTCATCCACATCTTGGATGTGTTTGTTATATTGCTGATCTGAGAGGCAAGAAACTGGTAGCTGGAAGGGACTTTTGCCTCTTTGAGAGCCTGGGAGCAGAGGAAGGAAATGAGTAAGGGAAAAGAATTGAAAATCCCTTTTGGAGGGAAATTTTGGTTTGTTATTTTAAAGTCTTGCTGGGTGTTTTTTTGACCTTTCTGCCTGGTGTAAAGGCTACTATCCTTTAAAAGCTGATGAAAGGTAGGGGGTAGATTTAAAATACAATAAGACGTGTCAGGTACTACTCTCTCCAGGCAGGCCATGATCCCACAAGGAGCAAAGAGCGTCTGTGTAAGTTTATGCCTGCTACAGTCTCCCATTTGAACTGGTGGATGGAAATCAAAGCGTGTAGTAAAGATTTTGCAGTAAATAAGGATCTGAAAAAAACCCTCTATAATAGCCCAGGGGGTCATTATATATTTAATGGAGGCCAACCTCTCTTTGACTTGTTCTCAAATAAAATGTTTTGGGGTTGCTAATTGGCACTGGTGGATGAACATGTCTTTCTGCGATGCTGATGACCATTAAGCCATGAGCGATGCTGCCAGATGTTGCAGAGGTGGAGCCTTGTCCATGCAGCTCCTAAGATGATGTGTGGAAAATGCATTAGGGCTGCTCTAATGTCACTGTCCTCTTGGAGTCTCTGCTTATGGCACATTAGTGGCTTTATCATGACCTTTACTTAACATCGCAGAGAGTTTCCTTCAAGAGGCTCCTGTTAAACTGAGTGCTGATGGTCGGAGTTTTGCACAGAGCCTGGTGTTCAGTAAGCAGTGTCTGTGGTCACCTACTTCTCTGGCTTGTTCGGAGGACTTCAGCATGTTAAATTGCTATTTGCTTTAGAAGTCTAAGTATTAAATCTGGTTTTTGGTCAGAGGTAAGGATGCTGAAACTGCCACAGTAGAACACCCAGCAAGACAGGCACGGTGTTCACAGTAACATGTGTTTCTACCAGCTTGAGAGAGGTTCTCTCTAACCTTGCTCTCTGTTTTAGAGAGAACTGGTGGCAGCCTTTACTGGGTTGTAAGTGCCATGACTGTGAAGTAGCAGAAAAAGATAGACAACATGAAAGTAACAGCTCAGTTCTTGGGCCATCCCAAAGCAAATGGAACTGTGTGTATGGGTTATACATGACACTGTCAATATTGCTGGTTGTAGCGTGCCTTTACTTGTCCAGCCCAGGGCAATCATTTTTATATACACCTTTGCATTATTTACTCTCATAGAGACCTAATGTATTTATCATTTTCTCACCATGTCTGTTACCCTCTGTGTTTTTCTCTCTCTTCTCAGGTGTTCTGTGTCTCAGATCTGAGCTCTATCCCATCAGCCTTTGTACTAACAGTCTCTGAGGCTCCTGGTTTACCCATAACGCATCCTTTTTTCTTTCACTTCTCTATTTCACCAAAACGTCTTCCTAAACCTACAATCTTCCTACAGGCACTTTTTAATTTACCCTTTGAACTTTGACATTACTACACCAACTTAATTCTTCCTTTGAAGGACACTTGCCCCGTTAGTAAATGCATGGAGGTCTCGTATTTGGACACTTGTCTGAAAGTTCATATTGTTTGCTTTTGTATATGAAGACTCTTCAAGTCTCTGCTTTTACTGGTGGGACACTTGCTGTAGCCTTGCAACTTTCATCCCGCTGCAGAAGAGTGCTGACAATGTTTGGTTCCTACGTTACAACAGATACCCCAACCGCCAAAATGGCCTTGAGACCACTCATGAGGATAGTTTTTGGCGTGTTTTTGGAGAAGCTTTGGAGGATTTGGAAACATGTGGCCAGTCTGAACTTTTGAGGGAGATTGAGGTAAATCGCTTTTCAAATTTACTGCTGACCGGACTGTTTTGCTCTTGCTGTAAATGTTAGACTTTCCCCGGATGCGTTAATTGCCTGTAGCATCCCTGTGCTGCCAGTGGGGTGAAGAAGAGTTGGAGTTTAATCGATGTCAGTGTTTGTGCTAATGGATAACTATGTCTCATTAGACAGTTGCTTGCGTGCACTTTTCCCCCTGAGCTAATGACTTACCCACCAGGAACTCCACGCTCCTTTTGCAAACTGTTGCTGGCCAGCAATCTTCATGTGACTGTTGGCAAACCTTCCCTGTCAAACGGTAAACCCTCTGCTTGGAAAGATACTGTCTGTTCAAAGCACTTAAAGGCCAAGCAGAAGGAGCCCCCCCGAGCCCTGCTGGGACTGAACCTTTGGCTTCAAATATAGACAGACCCAACATATATCTTGCATTCAGCTGTCACTCTGCCGGAAACTTTCAGTGAAATAGGTCATTGGAAGCTTTTCAGCCAGCCTTCCCCGTGGAAAAATCTGAGAAAGTAATTGCTTCCTGCAGAAATAAAGGTGTTTCCTCTCTTCACAAAGCACTTTCTCTTTTCTTTATCCAAAATACTTTAGAGGTCATGATATTGTGTCCGGTTATAGGATGAGTAGCCTGGATTTCTAAGCTGTGGGATGCAAATAAAGGCCTCCCTGAAGACTGTCAAGCAGCAGGAAACAAACCTGCCCAGCAGGATGGCACCCGTGCTCACTCCCTTCTCTAACTCAGCTACTGTGGTCCAAAAGGAGTGGGACCCCATGAGCTTGTCTCTCCCCCTGCATTCTGGGTGCAGAGCTCGCTGGGTCATGTCCTCCATCATCCTCAGTGGGACTGTTCTAATGCACAATTGCATATTGCTTTGGCTTCAGAGAAAAAAGGCAATTTCTGAATAATTGGAGGTGGAAAAGGAAAGTCCTGTTTTGGTTTATATGGTGACAAAGGACTTACCAATTGTTCTTTCCTCCTTGATCCTTAGCAACTGTAAGTGGGGAGGAAATCTCAATTAACTTATTGTGCTGAAGCATGAAATGGGGTATTTATTATCTTTACTGATTAAGAAAATGCTGACTTACAAAAAAACCCTACAATGCAAGATACAACTCCCTAACCCCAAGCCCCCTCAGACTATAACTTCTTCCCTTGATCACTTATTTTCTCAACCTGAATGTATTTAGAAATTAGTTTAGGCAGCTGTTATCAACCATTCTGAACTGTAATTGACTGCTTGAGAAAAATGCTCTTCTGCATTCTGGCTGGCATCAAAATGTAGAAGGGATTTGTTGGGCTGCTATAAAATGCCAGGATTGAGAAGAAACCTTTCTGCCCAATCCTTTTCCTTTGTCAGGGGTCTGTAGTGTAGAGATTCTTCGGCTTTTGATTCATGCTGTTTTAAGGCTTTGGAGCTTTGACGGTTGTAGCAGTGCTTTTAAAAAATGTAAAGAAATTTTATAAAAAGCTGAGCACCTCCAGGGTTTTGGTGTATTTAGCACATTCTAGAATATTTTGGAAATTTCTAAGGACAAAAGGAAAGTGCTGTGTTTTTAGCAGAAACCTGATGGGTTTTAACTCCCTTTTTATCAAATCCAAAGTACCACTGGTCTGTTCCTCCTGTTCCATGTCCTCATTCTTCCTGAGGGGAACTGAGGGGCTCAGGATGTGCAGTGCTCACTTGGACTTTTGCGGTATGACAGGTTTTGAAGACCCAGTTCTTGGCCTCCTGTCGTTTTTATGACAGTCATGGGTTTATTTATCTATTTTTATTTTAAACTACCCTTTACGCTCCACATCTGAAAAAGAATAAGTCATGTAAAATGACCCAAGGTAACCTGGAAACAGGTTCAGTAGCAATCCACTTCTAGACTGCGTGGTATGGGTAGAAACAGGCTTCTTCCAGTGGAGCATGTGTCCCCACTTTGATTTGAGGGCATGGAAAAATAACGTAGGGCAGCCATAGGCTGGAAGAGTCCAGAATTGCCTTTTCTGCTGCTTACACTTAATCCAAAGCACCTATCAAATTGCTTATGGTGCTGAAAGGGGTATTTAAATGCCCTGAAGACAGAGAAAGAGTTGAATGCTGCCGAGTACTGGACAGTTATGGTGTTTGCAGCCCATGAGGGAGGACGGTAGCACAACGTGCACAGACCTTTCTGTTCTCCTCTGTGCTTCTGCAATGCTCCTGTTGATACAGCATCTCCTGGGGGCTGTTGAGGCTGCCTGAGGTCAGTGAACAAACATAGCCTGGTTGGCTGTACTGCTGTTTGTTAATCAGCATTTCAAGCATGTGGTAAGTCAGCATCCTTCCAGCGTGTAGCAGGTATTTGAGTTTTGTCCAGACTGGAGATGATTAAGTCATTTTTGTGTGAACTGCAAAGTTAAAAGGTTTTCTGTATTTTATCAGTTTGGGATAATGTGGGTAGTGCTGGTATTTTCATAGTGCCACCAGAATTTGCCTTATTTGCCTTCGTTTCAGCTTGGAGCAGAGCTAGAGGGCCTTCATTAGAGGTTTGGTCAGATATTTCCCCTGTGTATGGGAGCAATTGCTCTTTGACATGCCAAGTTTAGCATTGCAGAATTTCGCTATCTTCTTCCTACCTTTCCCTTTCTTTCTTTTCCTTTTGACATTTAATGGCACTGCAGGCCCATGGAGTCTGAACTTTGGAATGACAGTTTTCATTATGCTGTTTAAATGGATTCTGTGACCTGGAGCCAGTTGAGGTTCCACAGACTAGATTCTTGACTCCTTCGTTAGCTTTGATCAATGGAATCTCATTAGTGAAAAGCATTGCCAAATGGAGTAGAATCTACTTAGAGGCATCTTTTAATGGAGGCTATCAAGGATGACCATACTTAAATACTACTTAATTTCATATTTTTAACTCAGTTTTGCTCGGTGACAGCTCCCATTTACTGACAGATAAAATCCTAATTCCTCTGCTGAATCAGCCTCAGTGGGGTCTGAGCTATTGACTTCCCTGGACTGTTGCCATCGCTGTGCAAAGCTGATGGTGAGCTGCAGCAGTAGGCTAGCTGGCTCCTCTGGGAGCCCCCTGAGACCAGGGTGCTCATCCTTCTTGACTACCAAGAAGGTTCCTGCATGATATGAGGCCTGCTTGGTCCTGTTTGTGTAGAAGAGGTCATCAGAAAATAAGGAGATGCTTCACAAACTCTTCCTTCTGTGACAAAGCTTCATGTTGGGGTGGAGGACACACAGCAGGCCAGCAATAGACCTGGCAGTGGGCTCTTGAGGTCTGGAAGTGACTTTTATAGCTAGCTGGAAGAGCTTCTTGGTATTTCTTTACTGATTAATGACAACAATGGTGCCCCCCTGTTGTTACTGGGTGGTCCATCTCTTCTTGCTGCTGGCTGATCAGAGCGACTTTGTGCCCTCACCCTACAGGCATCCATCATGACAGGGAGCGTGCACAACCTCGGCCTGGAGGGCAGCAAGTTGCTCCTGGAGTCTGTCAACCCATCAGGACCGAGCCCACTGAAGAAAGCAAACTCCAGCTGTGATGACAGACAGACCGAGGGCAGCAGCTCCCCTGCCAAGAAGAATGAGAGGAACCTGGACATGAAGAAGATCGAGAAGGAGATGCAGGAAATCATGTCCCCTACCCCTCTCGAGTTTCACAAGGTTTGTGTTGCCAAGAGTTAGTCTAGCTGTGGCATCGCAATAGTTAAAGATGTTGAATTTTTGCAACCTTATAGAAAATCTCCTTTGTTCAGAGAGGGCCTCAAGAAATGTTCTTGGTTAAAGCTGGCCCCCACCAAGGTCTGCAGCAAAGGTTTCCAGAGGGTTGTTTTAAGACAAAGGGGCCTATTCAGAAGAGATATGTGATCTAAGTGCCATGCTCCAGACAGGATTCAAACCTGTGCTTTTCTATTTCTCATAATTACATGAAATTTAGAGGTCTTTGTATTCTGGAATTCATTAATTGGTGCTACTGACACAAGCTAGAGAGCACGAAGTATGGCCCTGTGGCCATCAACCGTTTTCCAGTGGCACATTCCGTTCAGTAGGCCACTTTTTGTATGAAAAATAACTTACAGTAACTTAAAAATAACTTACTTACCCTCCCCTTCCACTCCACCCCCAGCTTTCCCTGAAGGGATGAAAATGGTAGGATTTCAGCAATGGGCTACTTGTTTGAATTCAGTACCTAGTTTAAGCAAGGAAATGGTAATTAGAAAAGTAATTAACTGTAGAAGCTGCTGATGCAGAATGCAAGCAGGAAAGGGAGCTGGAGAAGTTTCAAAAAATTTGATTGCCTTTTTCTTTCCTAGTGTGACTGTAGAACGAAACCTGAAGTTATGATATCTGAAAAAACCCAACTTTTTCATGTTTGATGTGCTCTTGTCCTTCAGGGCGTAGCAAATGTGTCTTTAAATAAAACTCCTTCATACCCGAAGGAGGAGAGCTGTGTAATTAGACATGTTATAGGATGACTCTTCATTCTGCTGGAGCATCCTTTACCTGAGGCCAAAGCATGATGTGCTGAAGGGAAGGTCCATGAGGCCTTTCTTGTCCTCAGCACATGAGCATTTATTGGCTTGAATTTTCTGAAAAGAACTTGAGAATAATATGGAGAAGTTTGGACGTTCCTGCTGAATGATGTAATAAAAATGAGCTGTCTTCACATTTGACACACTACATTGAAAGTTCCCTGTGAACATAGTGATTTTTCATGTGCTGGTCTGGCATACACAGAGAGTGCAGAGTGTGACTGGGATGGGGAAGGCAAAGCTCCATTAATAACACTTGCTTTTTGGGAGAAACACGGCAACTGTCTGCATTACACTGCTTGCATTTCTTCCAAGTTCAAGAGAAGAGGGACTGTTGTGATATTGGTTATATACCAGTCACCAAAGGACTTCTCCATGCAATCTAGCTAAGATGGCATCTGTTAAATAAGACTCAGTTTGTATTAGCTGCCCAGGCTAATTAAAATCTGCCCAGGAGACCCAGAGCAGAACTGATATAACGCTTTACCTGTGTTCTTCCTCTCCTACCAACTCTGTACATTTCCTTGTTCCTCTGCTGCATTAAAACATGTGGGTTTTGTTTCTGCTTCTCCAGATGACACTCCACAAAGACCCGGAGAGCGAAGACTTTGGATTCAGTGTGTCAGATGGCCTATTAGAAAAAGGTGTCTATGTAAATATGGTCCGTCCGGATGGGCCAGCAGATCAGTGTGGCCTCAAGCCATATGACAGAGTGCTTCAGGTAATAAATGCAAAATGCAGTTCTGGAGGCTGGGACGGAGTGAATGAGTGGCTGAGAGGAAGAGAGAAGTGAGACCCATCCATGGCAGCACTAACTTTAATGAAAGGTAATAGTTAGCCAACTAGGTGAGCTCTTAACCACCAAGTACTCAATGAGACCTGTGTTTTATAATGAGAAATCACAAAGTAGTACCCCCCACCCCGAGTGATACCCCTAGTTTACACCTATTCCAGGACACAGCATGTCCCGGCACTGGCCTTTTTGAGCTTGGGTGGTGCAAAACAACCAAAAAAAATGTGTTGCTTCCTGTCCTCACCCTCAGTACTTTTCTTGTCATATAAAGGGTGATTTTTGGATGAACTAGACTGTGTTGACCAATATGTGTTCCTGCGAAGCCCCATGCAGAGTTGTGGTATTCATGAAGTTATGTGCATGTCTTTGACAACTGAAGAGTTTTCTAGGAAATGCATCCTTCAAGCAAAGTGTTTTTCATGGATATTTTTCTTTGAAAGATACTTGATCTGAAATAGCTGATGCAGAAACAGAATAAAAACACTGATCAAAATCAGTCTGTAATAAACATGTCCTGGCATATTGGGCTACCAGAGGGACAGTAAGAGCATGGTGAGTTTTCGAGATTGGAGAGGAGTTTTATATGGATGGAAACCAACTTCTTTAGCTTTGGGGCAACTCAAACAGCAATTGAAAAAGTACAGCCCCAATGGAAAAATCGCCACCATTTGGAAATGCAGATATTGTGACCGTATTTGGAAAGACTCAGAAAGATGTTTAGTTTTACTAATTTCTAGGCGGGGGTTGTTAGCAGTAGGATTAGAGCCAATACATTATGTACATCAGGTAACTGGAGAACTGGCAGCACTGTGGGGAACCTTGTTTAAGCTTGTTACGGTCTCTAGCCAGTTGGCTGCTATACAATTATTCCTTCTCGGCTTCAAATAAAAGATGGTGCAAGAATGAACAAGAAGCTAATTAGGCTCTGGGCTGCCTTTCTGTTGAATGTTGGATGTGTCGCTTTTTGCGAGTGCCAAGTGCTCTGGGAGGTGTGCCCAAAATCCTGAACAGAGCGGCATGGAGACTTTCAACACCCCCCTTCCACATGCTGTGCCGCACGGCTCACACCTACAAGAAGACAAGGCAATTGCCATCACGTTGACGTGTGGAGCTGTGAATGAGGGATTGCAGACCTGGTACAGGCAACTCCTGTCAAGAAGTACGGAGATGCATTGCTAAGGATGCTTCACAGTACTACTGATTATGGGCATGATGATGTGCCTAAAGGCCAGTGGAACACCTTGTCCCTGCTGTAACAGACCCTCTGCCTCTCGGCTGGATGGATTAGCCAGAACGTGGCATTGCAGTAATGGCATTTCTGCACTGGAACTGCCTGGCTGATGTAGAGCAAAGGCAGAACAAGCTCCTGGGTTTATCTCTTCTTGTCCCTGTGTGGCCTAGAAATTGGCCTTAGTTACTACGCTGTAAGGAGAAGTTGTGGGGTGAACTGGGTGGACACCAGCTAGGGCTGGGGGACACTGCTACAGTCACAGAGCCCAGCTCTGTGGGCATGTATTAATGCTGGGCAAGGGTTTTGGATGGAAGGGTTGCATGGACTCATCCAGCCTTCATCCAGAGAAGGAAGCAAAGTCTGGCCCCGGGGTTTATGTTCGCTCCAAAGGCTGGTGGGAAATTCCTTCCAGGGGTGTCCCTGCTCTGCTCTGAACCTGAATTGGGGACCCCAAGAATTGTGTGTTTTCACAGGTGTGTGTTTAGCACCAACCTTGCATTTTCTGACTAACAAACGTGATCTTTCTGTTGTTCCTCCCCATGGCACATCCTAAATCCATCTCGGCAGGTAAACCGCATCCGAACGAGAGACTTTGACTGCTGTCTGGCCGTTCCCCTGATTTCGGAGGCTGGAGATAAACTGGACCTGGTGATTAGCCGAAACCCCTTGGCACTGGCTGCCGGTGCTCCCCTGGAGGGGAACAGAGAGCTGTCGGCACAGGCAGCTCGTGGCATCGAGGTCAAGGCAAGCGTCCAGACACTCTGAGCAGCGGAAGCAGAGTGGATGGTGCTTGGGGCTTCTACTGAGCCATTGTGGTATCTGGGGTGGTTTTCTTGTTTTTTTGCACTGGTATTTGTAAATGCTGTGTATACCATAACCTGCAAGTGGGGAGGTGGGTCTTCAGTGAGCTGTCAGCTGTAGCCCGCCAAATATTGCTGGAAAGGTCAGAGCTGGATTCGCATCTCAGGCCGTGGGCAGTGCTGGTGATGGGTTGAGCTGCCAGTGGGAGGAAGGAGCATCCATAGCTGTTCCCCGTGGCGGGGTGTCCCCCTGCTCCCTGGCTGTCAGGATGCATGGGGTCCTGCCTCTGACATCCTCCTCACACTAAAGGCCTTGGCCATCCTACAAACACACATGGTGCTATTATGTTTCTTGTTTGCTCGATTAATTGCATACAGCAAGACTTAAACGCCTTTCCTTTTCTGTTGTGCCCAGCTCCATCCTTTAAACACTCCTGATAAATTGATTTCCATAGCCCTTTGCACTCCTGGTACAGGGCTGTGGGGAACCCTGTTTAAAAGACGTTTCCAAATGTGCTTGAGAGTGGCTAGATGCAATTCCTGTTCAAAAACTGATGTTTGCAGTTGCCTCCTGCCAGCCCCATCCACACTCCCAGCCAGGGCTGTCTCACCCTGCAGTGGGATGAAGCACCTCATCTCCCCATCGAGTCCCGTGAGCAATGTGGTTACCTGTGTGAGAGTAGTTATTTACAGAGCAGAAGGCTATTCCCAAGGCTAAAGGCCTCGAATATCTGCTCAAATCCCCAGCCACCTTGTTTGCCTGGGCTTTATGGAGATCTCTTGCTTGCAAACCTGGCCTGTGCCTGCAAGTAAATAGCAGAATAGCAATTTCCCAAGGCTGTCCCTTACGTTTTGAATTAATCAAACCTTGTTGTCTCCTGTCAGCCAGTGGCATGAGAAG
Organism: Phaenicophaeus curvirostris; assembly: GCF_032191515.1. NCBI lineage: Eukaryota > Metazoa > Chordata > Aves > Cuculiformes > Cuculidae > Phaenicophaeus > Phaenicophaeus curvirostris. The sequence goes on from NC_091402.1 coordinate 15,805,532, forward strand.
CCTTTGTTAGATGGAAATTGTGTCCCTTCTGTCCTACGTGGGCTGGGCAGCATGTGTGTCCCTGTGTTGGTTTGACTGCTCATCCCCGGTCCAGCCGCCTTTGCCTGTCACTGGCCTTTCCATGGCTTTGCAAGCGTGATGCCTCCCACCTGAGACTCCCCAGCCCCGTGGGGAAGAGAGACTGTGATGTTTCCGTTGGATTCCTCGTCTGCCTGCTGTATTTCAGGTATTAGCACTTTATGATGATGTTCATGTCCTTGTGGTGGCGGGAGCCTGGCATTGCTTTCCCTGGAAGGCTCGGGCACGGTGGAGATAAGGAGCCTGCTTGGTTGCACACCCGCAGCCCCAGCTCCCAGCACCCCCATTCCCTGCTCACCCTTTTGGTTCCTCCATCACCCGTGGTGTGTGTCGGGTGTTGGATGAGTTGGGTGTAGACCACGCACTCGTTGCTTTGCTGAGCTAGGACTCATTCCCTCACTGTCCGTCCCCGAGTCACTTGGCAGCTCTGTCCCTCTGTGAAAGTGCAACTTCCAGACGTGCTTCTTCCAGACGCGTGCCCAGCCCCATCCAGCTATTTGTCATTGTAGCCATTTTCTCTTCGAGTATGCAATATTCCATACCATTGCTGCCACAACTAGAAAATGTGCCATAATTGATACTGTGGAGCATTGACAGTGCAGACAAAAGTGTTTTTATATGCAATATTCTGAGCAGTGGAAGCTCACTGTGGCTTCTCATAGGTTTTTAATGAAGACTTTTATTAAAGGCTTTAAAAAAACAAAAAAGGAAGAAAAACTTGGTCCTTGTATCCCTTCCTATGCATTTTGAATGACATGAAGATGAAATGCATTACTTAAATGTGTATTTTTATCCATATATTAGAGTGTATTCCTTGTAAAGTATTTTTATATGCTAATTTTCTTATGTATCCATGAAAGCACAATATTTAAAAGTACAGCATTTCAAAGAATATTTTAGTCCTGTTTTGGACCTATTTGTAAATCTCTGTATTTAAATGGGATTGCAATGATTTTTTTTTTAATTAAATAAAAACAAATGAAATGCAGTTTTTTTTGATTCACATCTTTTTGTGCTGGAGTATGATAATAAGGCAAAACTGTGCTTCCAGCCCTACTTAAACTTACTGGAGGGTCCCCAGTTAAGAGAAACCTAGAAGGACAAGGAGGAAGGCACAGAGCAGGGTCTGCTACTGGTGTGGGGCTGGGGTTGTTTCTTCACAACTGTCCAGTAGTAGGACTTGGGGCCAATTGTTCTCCCTCTGGGCATGGAAGGAATTCTTCTGTGGCTCTTAGTGGTAAGAGCTGGAGATGCCTGAGAGTGATTACAGCATCATCTACGGCTTCACTTGGCTACAGTGAAAATCTTGTTGGGTTAGATTTCAAGGGTTCCACACAAGGAATGGAATGGTTGGACTCGATGATCCAGTGGGTCTTTTCCAACCTGGTGATTCTATGATTCTAAGGAAATCTCCTGGGTTACTTCATGACAAAACGCTGAGGCAACAAAGCACATGGTGGCCGTGGTGTGGCTGTGGCAGCATTTGCAAAACTGGTTAATCCCTGGGGATGGGTTAGGAAGCTGCTGGATGATGATGTACTCAGCATCCTGCAGCTGTAGTGGGATGTCTTGGTAGCACTGTGGTAGCCAAATCCTCCCACCTCAGTAACCAGACGTGCAAGGAGATGACTGTCAACCCACATATAATTCTTTGTGTCCCTATGTTGAGGATTTCTTCCCATTGCTCTTACAAAGAGGTCTGGGGCACCTCTACGCTCCTCGCACAGGCAGCGCAGACTGGGATGCTTCCCCTGGATAAGGCCGTATGGAACCTCTGCTTACCAGCAAGGAAAGGGTGAGCTGGGTCTTGCAACCCTTCGTGGCCGAGTGAGTAATGCAGGAATTTTCAGAGGCTGAGCATGGTACGGAAATGCTCCTGGTTAGACCTGGGGAATCATTGCCACGTAAACAAGCTTTATCTGCCATCTCTGGCTGCCCTCCTGGGGCACAGACTTGAGAACAAGGCCCTTCACATGTTTGGCACCAGGGACTTTGCCAAAGCTGCATGGAGCCAACAGAGGCGCTGGGGCGATGGCAGGTTCGACGAGTGCCTGTGCAACGTGACTGATGGGGTTTTGGTGCGTGTAGCAGGTAAAAGATTAGCACGGTGCTGCTCCCCTGGTATGTGCTGCCAGTCACCCTGGTGGGCAGCGTGTCCTCCTGCTAATGTCACCTTGTGTCTGAGGGAGCTGGTCACAGCTATGGGTAGGTGACAGCTGCCCATGGCAGGTACGTGAAGCCCTTTGGCAGCACCTTATGGCAGTTTTCGTGGCATTTAGAGTTGTTTATTTATCTTATTTTAACCTGATGCACATTATAGTTGTCTGTGCTGGTATGAAGCTGCTCAGCCCAGGCCTTGCAGGTTTCACTGATGGGAGGAGAAATTGCTGACAAAGTCCTCAAATTGCACCCAGAAAAATACCCAACCGAGCCAAAAAACCGCTCACAGTACAGACAGCTGTGGGCTAATCCTGGGCATGGGGTGCTGGAGTCTCAGCAGCGATTAGGGCCTGACGTATGAGAGCCAGGCAGCTTTACATTTCACAAATAGCAGCCACCTACGCGTTGGTGGTGTTTGTTTTGGGGTTGGGGTTGTTTGGGGTTTTTTATTTGCCTGCTTCAAGTCAGGACTTAAAGAAAGACCTGTCTGGTTTAGCCTTCACCCACTTGACTGAACAGGCCATCGGCGAGCCTGAAGTGTCCAGTCCAGTACATCAGGAAAATAAATGTGGGGTTTGTTTGGTTTTTTTTTGCCTCTTCCTTTTTCCTCCTGTTGTGCTTTTCTGCTGTAGTTGAAGCCCCTGTTCCCCTCACCAGGCAGCCAGGGTGGCACGAGCAGCAAGGGGCCATGCCCTGTGGGGGGCTCAGCCCAGCACCAAGAGCTCCCCAGCAGTAACTGAGGAGGCTGCGCGCATCTCCTTGTGCCCCAGTGAAGGGACCGAGGAAAGCCGGTGTCTGCAGGGATGTCTTCTGATGATTTTAACACTCTTATTTTTCAAGGTAAGAAAGAGCGGGGCAGAGAGAAGGGAGTGTGGAGGCTACTTTCTTGTGGAGTTGTGAGATGCAGCACATACCCAGCTGCATTTGGTGAAGGGAAAAGAAACTGGTCTGGGGAAAAGAAACCATCAGTGGTGAGACGGATGGGAAAAGGAAAAGCTCAACAAACCAAAGCGCTGTTGATGACCCAGGGATGTTTTGGCTCTTGCTAAGCAGTGCTAACACAGTATAAAAGTCTTTTCTGCTGCTTGTACTGCCCCAGCAGCAAGTAGGCTGGGAATGCACAAGAAATTGGGAAGGGACACGGCTGAGACTTCTGAGCCCAGCTGAGCAAAGAGCTGCCTGTCACCCTGTGAGGGTGTGGACAGAAACACAGCTGGGGAGGGTGGCAGTGACCATTGCTCAGGGTCTGGTTGGGTTCTTAGAGCAGCGAGCAAGCAGTTTCTTTTGCATCACTTGCTTTTTTTGGTTGTTTTTGTTTGTTTAATTAATAAACTGTGTTCCAACACACAGATTTTTGCACTATTACCCTTCTGAATCTCTCCCCTTCTCACTGGGGGAAGAGGGGAGAGAGCAGCTGTGTGGGGCTTGGCTGCTGACGGGGTGAAAGAGTGACTGCCATGAAGTCAGACAGTGAGCTGGGTATATTAATTATATAGAGAAAAACGGGATATTTGATAAAGGTTAAAAAAAAACCCCAAACACAACCCAAACCAACAACCCCATAATAAATAATAGGGTTAAAGGATGAACTGAGCCACTGAAATAACAACAACAAAAAGCAGCCAAGAGCATAGGTGGTTTATAAAGGAAAGTTTTATTTTCAGTTATAAGGTGATTACAAACTCATCTAAAAAAAGCAAAGATGACTTAAAAATATCCATATACATTTTATTTATCTAAAAAGCAAAACGGAAACTGCAAAATACAAACATTTACCATATACACAAAGGCTAGGAGTTTTAGGATTAAATTACACTCCAGGTTTTTTATTGTTTCAAATACAAATATTCCATTTTGGAACACACAAAAACTGTTTTAAAAATATTTTTAAGTTTTTGTTTTCTTAAAAAAAAGTCCAGATGACATTTCTAAGGAGGCCATTGTCAACGTTGCCACCTCGCTGTATGTGCTACTCATCACATTACTGTAGTCACAGTTGCTAGGAATTTAAATAATAACAAAAAAACCAAACCCAAAACACCACTATTTTTCAGCCAAATACATCAAACAAGATGGACCACCTCTTATAACGTGAAATCCCTAGCAAAGTTATCAGGTAACAACCACAATGTTACATTGGAGAGAAACCAACATCCTATTGAACAACAAGCACTTCAGAACAGTACTGGGATGCTGCGATGCTGAGAGACCGTCGCTGGCTTCCTGGGAGCAGATGACAAACTAGCTCAACTTACCCCTTGAGGGTGGGGTTTTTTTCAGCCTCTCAACATCTTTTTGCCACTGTTCTTTTTTTTTTCTTTATATAGTGGAAAAAAAAAAGTCTTTTTAATATCTTAACTCCAGCAGCAGACAGATTTAAAAACAGTATCATGCTAACATGTACTATGCTACAGGACTGAACCCTTCCCCTGCATATGCATGCCCACATGCACAGCTCCTTAGCATAACCAAATTAAATTTCAATTTTTTTTCTTTTTTTTTTTTAAGCTATATTTCTGACCATTATTTCTTCTGGTTTTTCAAGTCAGGCCTGTGCTGCAAATGGGAAAGCGAGCGCCACTGTCCCACTGGGCACCACAGAGCCAAACCATGGGGAGGAAACCTCCAGAAACGCATTCCTTTTAAAATGTCTGTAATTTGCTTTACTCGTAAAGCTCAGAACTGTGTAAATGTATTCAATTCTGACACTGTTACTGATTATTTCAAAGTAAGACACAGCAGCGATAGGAAAAGGCCACATCTGTGCTGCCATTCAATAGTCCTGCAATGCCAGCAGGGTCAGGCTCTTTTCCAGTTGCAAATCCTGTCACTAAAGTTTTCCATGTGGGGCTGGGGGAGTGATTTGTTTTCTGAATGTGACAAACCTGCAAAACTGTGAGCTCGCCTCTTTTTTTGCTCAAATGGCACTGGAAGTGTTTTCTGCTCTTGTTTTAGGACACAAATAAACTGGAATCACTGACTCGCAGTGACAATTTAAAAAAACACACACAAAAAATACTTTTTCTGCTATATTTTTTAGCAGAAAGAAATTCAAATTTTCAATTTTTTTTTTAAAGTGGAGAAGCATTGTCCACGTGCAGGTTTATTTTGGGCTGGCTGAAAAGAGCTCTGATCTGGTGGAGGGTGCAGGGCTGGAATGGGCAGTTTTCCAGTTGGGAACGGGACCTGCTTAGACTCAAGTCTTTGTTGAGCAAGGACGCTTTCCCATAACCTCAACTTGACCATTGATAACAATATTTTTGTAACTGAAGTATGAAGCTCAGAGGCCTCTTTTGCAGTAGTTCATAAATTTCTTAGGTGCCAAGTGTTACCCAAACAACTGAATACTTTCTTAAGCTTATCTTTGATTACAAGAACTAAAACAAGCTACTAGGGTCTGACAGTTCCTGACTTTCACTCATGCAAATATACAAATACACGACTACACATCAATCCTAACCACAAGGCTTTGGATGCTGATTTTTGGAGAAAAAAGTCCAAGGCAGCTACCTGAACCCACATCACACAACGTCCAACACCAGGAGCCATATGGCACTTACAAGAAGCTAGAAGAGTCTTCACATCCAACCTTAACACTTCTTTGGGGGGGGCCACGGTACACAATTTTGTCATTACTTTCCCTTTTCCACCACCCCCAGTTAAGGAAAGGCCATTCGGACACCCTGGTGGGTTGGCTCTTTGCAGGCAAGTGGTGCCCAAACCTCTCAATCCTCCAAACAGCTCTGCAAGATTTACACACATGATTTGCAGCCTACAAATAGAAGCAATGTCCCCACTTGTGTGCATGAATATGAGGGTGGAAGATTTCATCTACAGTCTACTTAAACACAGATTTATTTTCTTTTTTACTGAAAGTGAGCGACTTCCATTGAATCCCCGGGAAATGATGTCAGGGTCATCTTCTTCCAAGTGTGCTTGCGCTGCTTACCTAACTTGTACACTGCATTCAGTACACAGCTTATTTAACATTTTATATACATTACGCCTCCACAAGCAGTCCTGCAGTGACCACAAGACGTGGAAGCTAATATTCAAAAACATTCAAATCCTTCTCCCACAGATGCAGTTTTACTATTGGTGCATGAAGTGGGAGCTTTGAACCCAAGTGTGACAAGCATGACCTCAATGAAACTGTAAGTCTCCGTAGCAAATAAAAACAGACCAGGAGGAGAAATGTAAAAGGCCTATCAAATGGAAATGTCCACGTGTCTTCAGATCTACTTGACTTTTCTAGCACTAAGACAGAGGAGAGGAGCCGAGAGTATCTGCAGTTGAGAAAGAAGGATGCACACAGGACTGAAAATTGCTGCAGAAGATGCAATCCTATCTGTGCCATTAAAGGCTCTGCTAATGGCTGTTGTTATTTTGTGTGTGTGTAACAGCAATTGTAAGGCCGCTCCTCTATTTTTGTTTGTTTTGTTTTCCGCTTCTCCTCCCCAAGCCAAGAACAGCAGTGAAACCTGAGATTTGCTGAGCTGTTTTAGTAGACCGTTCCTAACTCCCCTTCACTCCAGGAGCTGTGCCACCTGCTGTGGGGCAAGGGGTGTTTTTCTAGATAGCAAATACAGCTGCTAGGCTTTTGTATTTTCATTTACGAACGCAAGAACAAATCCATTGTGGACCTAGTATCTCACACTTTAAAGAGGAGTTTTAAGTGTGTGGATCTGTTTGGACCAAATGAAAAGGAAAGGTATGCATGAGAAGGAAAATGAGAACCATAATAATAATAACAACAACAATAAAAACCAGTTCTGTTTATGAAATCATACTGTTTCAATATCAAAATACAGATTATTGGTAAAGTCCCTTACAATAGATGCCCATTCAGATCATAACTAGTGACAGGTGAACTGAAAATGTCTGGAAAATTAAGAAAAGTAAGAAATAGGTTGGACAATTTGTGGGGCAAATGCTCCCTTTTACTTTTCTATTTTCTCTTGATTTCAGTTCAGCCTGAATAAATACTACCGAAAATCTGCCATTTTCAAGCTCAGAAGAACCCATGAATACAGAAGTACATGAAATATGAAAACGTGTAGAGTTTGTCTTGTTTTATTCTGGTTTTAAACTCAGGGATCTGGTTCTAGAGCTCTCAGGGTAAAACTTTTCCCTGGATCCAAATCAGTTCATCTGTGACTAGTTGTGATAGTTTAATAAAGAATTCCTCGTTTACATAAAACAGGCCTTTTAAACAAGTAAATTAAGAAAAAATCCATCCAGTTGTATTTGCAGCCAGAAACAGGTAGAAACCACAGAATTTTTTAAAAAATTATTTTTAATAGAGGATCATGTTGAAATGCAAATTTATCACCAAGAAAAGTTCAGAAATTTGATAAATGTATTAAGAAAAAATCCCAGAACTGTAAAAATGTAAGTGCGCTCATTGGAACTCAAACCACAAACAAAACAAGAATTAATTAATATTTTGTTTGGAGGGGAAGGAGGAGGGGAGCTGTTTTCCAGAAACAATATTTTCTTAGCTCTGTGTGAGTCCCAGCCCTCCCTTGCAGTCATGCTAAAGAGCACAGCGGGGCCACAGAAGTTTACATCGAGAACGCTTCAAAGAGGTTGTTGCATACGTGCGAGACATTTTCACTTGGTACATGGAAGCAACTGATTTGAATGGCACAGTTTATATCAAAATGGGGCTGGGTTCTAATTATACTTCAAAAGGTGTAGCATTAGCCCTCTGGTTCTTCATGCAAAGACACTCTCCACAAAGCAGGAGATGGCTAAATATCCAGCTGACTCGCTGGAGACGTATTTGATGTAGCCAAACCAAATTTTTCCTAACTAAAGCTTGTTTCTGCTCTATAGCACAGCAGTGATGTGCAAACAATATCTCAAACACAGTATGACAATGTACATATAAAAAAAAATACATCAAGCATCACTGTTTCATCTGCTCTCACAAACCCCATTAATTTAGACTCCCCATAACCTGCTACTCCCTTTTCACCCAGGCAAGTGTGCCTGTTTACTAGAGACATTAATCGTAAATAAAAAATGAGGTCCAAGCTGAAGCCCCACTTAGAGAGTTATCTTTGATTACACTTCCTTGCCTTTGCTGGTTAAAGGCTATTTGAAAAAAAAAAAACCCAAACCAAAAACCCTGTATAAATTTTTGTTTAATTTGGGTGCATCTGATGACACTGGCTCAATGAGTTTCTCCAGTGACCTTTGCATGGCTATTGCCACTGGCCCAGCAGGTGACATCAGATGTTTGCCATCTCCAGCTGTGGAAAAGTTTCATCTATAACTCTCACAATACAGCAACCAGAAGAAGAAAGCAATAGCCATTCTACTCTGGCTGGTTTTGTTACTGCAATTTAGCTATTGATGTAAAAATGTATAAATTCAAACCAGAAAGGTTTTGATTTTGAAAGTTATAGATGCAGTCAACTTTTACTTTGTTACTGGTTGTTTTTTTTTTTCTTTTTAATATATTTTGGTCCACCTTTTACTTGTACACCTCTATTCTGTTACAGGAAAACCAACAAGCGAATCAACAAGCGTTTGTGCTGCTGCAGCCAGTTAGTCCATGGGGCAACAGAAAATAAAATAAAACTACTGTGTAGGAATGTTAAGAACTGGTTATGTTCCTATTCAAATGACAAACTCTGCCCTGACAGACTAAGCTGACAGCAGAACAAGCAGATACAAACTCTGCCTTTATCAAGCATTTCCTCTAAACATCTTTGGATAGCCGAACTGTGGTATCCTAAGAAAAAAATAAACACCTCTCCCTCTCATACACTGTCTACAAGAAAAGGCTGAGTTTTGCCAGAGAATCTGTTCCCAACACAACCTGCTCATGCCTTAAAAAAAAAAAAAAAAAAACAAAACCAAAAAGAAAAGAAAATAAAAGAAAAAAATAGAAGTATTTTGCCCATGTTTTGGAAGGTCTTCAGGGAGCAATTCCCCATGGAAACATCCACCTGGCCCACACAAAGCAGAACCCCTATTCCTACATCCTTCTAGTGGTTTCTCTTCCCTCCCCAGTCTAAGCTGGAACGGTAAGTAATTAATACCTTCTGACCTAATACAAAACATTTCAGTGTTACATGTTCCCTTTGCTTTAGCTTAAAATCTTGAAGGCCCTGTTTCTTCAGCAGATAAAATTCCTAAGCCTCAGAGACACGTCTGCCACCCTACACTCTCCTCACCCCCCAAAAAAAATTACAGTTTAAACCAATGATTGGTGAGGAGACTCAGGGCTCTAGGTCCACTGCTGCAGTTTAGTAACATGGGACTTAGTCCTTTTGTCTGTTCCCCCAACATTAACTAACACCCCAAATAAATAAATAAAGCAAATCCTGGTTATCAAACCTGGCAAAGCATTTCTGAGATACATGGATGAAAAGCACCTGTTCGCTGAGTGATATTATCTTCATTACTATTATTTTTAACAATGCGTCTGTTATCAAGTGTAGGTGAGTGTTTTTATTCCTCCTGTCAGAGATGACCCGGTTTCTGTTCACCTTTGGATGATCAGAGTCCAGAAAGGATTCCTTTATTTTTCTGCCCCAAACCAAATTCCCATAATTAACATGCAAACATCTGAAGCCCCGGGAGGGCAGGTGCTGCTTTTCTCCACTCAGCTCCAGGACACCCTTCTAGTCTGCAGAATTCAAGTTTGCACCAGTGCCTCCACACTGAAATACACTTTCTTGGAAAACTCAGGAGCAGGTACTCAACCTCCCTGCACACGCACAAACAGCAAGAATTTCACTTAAGTTAAACACCCCAAAAAAACCCTAAAGAAAAAAAAGAGTGAACTAGTCCAAATCCTGCAAACCGCTTCCTAAAATCCTCCTCTTGTCTATATGACAGGGTCCCAGTGCTGCTCTTGGGAGGGATGGCCGCAAGGCTTTTCACACCCAACTTCCCTGCCTCCCTCACAAACACTTAGCTCCAGTTGCCCGGCTATATCTTTATCCAGGGACTGTGCTAAACATAACTGTGCCCTTCCCCTAGCGTGACCCTGAAGCCTGTCGTTTACCACAATTGAACCAGAGGGTGGAAATACTACACCTTTGAAAATTCTCTTGGAACAGTGTCTTTTTGTTTTCATCGTATCTCTCAACAGAGCTCCTTTTGTGTGTTCTGTAGGTTACCCTGCTCCCAACCATACCAGCACCTAAAATTGCTTTCTGAGACTTGAATATATTGCTGGCAAGACAATCAATTCAAGTGGTAAGGTGTATAATATTTAGAGATAAAAGATCTAGATATTTAAAAAACCCAATAATAGTAAATTCCTGTAATATGTCTAGTCTGATATGAAAGCTCTCCCTCTACAGAGAGACATCTGCTGTGATTACCTTACAAAATATTAAAAAAAAAAACCACACACAAAAAATAACTTTCTCTGTGAGAAATAAAAATAAATCCTAGTGCAAATATAAAGCTCTGTAAACCTGGTCCTATGAGAATCTATGGTTAGTAAACGGCAGTTAAAGCAGGTTTATCCTCTCACAGAGAGAGCTCACATCATGGTTTCCACAATGATATGAGTTGGCTTGATCAATCCGCCATTCGAAGTTCCATTGGGGCAGAAGGGGGTGCCACTCTCCGTTTCTTTGGACCACCGATTCACTTCCTTGGGGGCTGCCACCGCTTTTATCCTCTGAAAGAAAGAAAAAAAGGCAAAGGTTAGAGGATCAAGCAGCCCCTGCATCTCCATGGGGGATGGCACAGTCGGAGGCTGGTGACCATCAGAGTTGTGCGTAAGTTGCGTGGCTCTGCAAGTCCGTGGGGACCCAGGCTGCAGAGTACCACACTCAACTTCTGCTCAGCTGCAGAGCACACTTGTTGCAAGCAAGTCAGACACGAGAGGGCATTCACAATGTTATCCAGCATCCTGCAAGCTGGGCTTTCAGCACTGCAGCTGCTGCTCAAATTACATGTGTTCTTCTTCCTCATTTAGAAACAACTCTGCCTTTTAGCCCAGCCGTTCATTGCCAAGTGGCAACTTCTCTCCTACATCTCAGTTCACAAAGGAAGAACTAAATGGCATCTGACCAGTGTTTACTCTATTTCCTAACATGGTCTTTGAGAAGTGGTTTTGGCTACTTTTACACTTGTGTCTCAATAGATGGTCATAATGTAGGCAGAAAAATAAACACTCATGAATATGCTCTGGCCATGGCTGAAAAAGACCATTAACACTTGGAGGAAAACAAATACAAGTGTTTATGCCCTGGGAAATGTTTTTCTTTCATTCTAGACTCTCTTTTTTCCTAACCCGAAGTGTCCCACTTTCTCTTCTCTGGGCTGCATTTAGGCAAAGACTGTCTCATTAGGCAAAGACAAAACTAATTTGAAACCTTAGGAGAGAATTGCTGAGTTTCATGCTTGCCCAGTCTCTAAAAACCTTCCACTGGAAGAAAAACAAACCAGGGGAACCTGTGCTGAACTGCAGTTCCCCCCTGTGAAGGCTATGTCTGAGTGCCACACAATCCATAGGTGGGTCTGAATTTCCCTGAAACTCAATGAGCTTTTAGACAGACGGGTTTGACCCAGGTCTTTCTCTCTCTCTTGTTTTCTCAGTGATTTGTAGTATGGTGCTTCCTTGTCCCTGTGGGCTGGAGAAGAGAGATCTGGCAATCAGGCACACCCCAGTTCTTGGGTGCTTGTTCGTACAGGGAGGCAACAATTAGCCAAGGAAGAAACTGCAGATACGGGACACAAATAAAATCAACTGGTGTTTGTCTGAGGACAAAAGGTTTCATGTTTGTTCTCCTTCTACTGTTTGCCCAAAGAACAGGTGATCTTTAATAGTCTTATTCACTGCAGGAGGGGCACCCAACTTTCCCCTGCCTGGATAAGGTGGCAGCTTTCCAAACACTGCTTATTTTGTATAAAACACAGCAAGTTAAAGCTCCCTTTCTTCTCTAGACAAACAATCACTTGCTCTTACCTCTATAAGTGACCCATCTGACTGTATGATGCGGATGACCATCACCATAGGGATGCAGATCATGGAGGAAAGGGCAAGAACCCAGCCCAGGCCAATCGCCCAGTCTGGGTATGTGTAGACCTTGTTGTAGGTCAGTGGTTTGTACTTGGCCAAAGAAAAGATAAAGCACCCCTGTGGATGAGAAAGGAAAACAAAGTGAGGCTCAAAAAATGCTGACCAGCAGGGCTCCGGTGCCACCAGCGGCCCTGAGGAAGATAAGCCGTGGAAGGCAGAGCCAATGGATACCTTATGTATTTTAAACCAATGGGGGACTGCTTTCATTTAACCAATTGAAAAAGCATCTTCATCTGCTTACAGGTAAATTGTTGCTTGGCAATAGGGTGTTAAGCAATGGTGCTGAATGCTGCAGTATGCTGCCTGTTCCTTTCTTTTCAGGGCTCAAAGAGTTACTGTACATTGCAAGGAGCATACTGAGATGTTCTTTGCAACAAATGAAATACTTCAAGCTGAGTGTCTGCCTCACGTTGCTCACGTCTTTTTGTTAAAAGAGCCTAACAGTCCTATTGCTTAAGGTAGGAATTGTTCTTTGTAAGGTGAGTTATCTGTGTCATGAATGTAATATTTTGCCAATCCTAAGAAAAATCCACTCAAATGTAACCAACTGCAATTCGTGCAGGTGCAGCAGAAAGCTGTCACATTAACAGCTAACATCTGAGAAGATGATGTTTTGAGGGGTATGGTCAAACTTCCAGCGGCTCTGTGCAAATCGGCCTATTAATGCAACAGCCTTCACTTGAAGAGAAGCAGTAAGGGGCAGCTCAGAGCTGCCATGTCGAAGACTTGAAACAGCACAGGTCAATACTTACCACACAAAGAACTGGTGTGATCACAATCCAGCTCCATTTCATCCAGGGACCAGGTCTGTATCCAATCATATCCTCAATGGCATCATAAATATTATCAGCGCCTGTAAAAGTGAATGCTTTCATCAGAACAGAGCATATAAAAGACAGATAAAGACTGTAGGACTACAGCTGCTTTCCTAGCCTCCCCCTAAGGAGTATTAATGGGAAGGTGAAGGTGTCAAACACTTCTCATGGCTGTGAAGTTCAAGATGATTTTTCTCCTTGAGGAGCTCAAAGGTTGAGGGACTCACTCATCATACACATCTCTCATTTTTCGGATGCAGGATTGCAATGCTAATCCCTCCTGCCCCGTCACACACCCATTGCTACCCCCCCCAGACTCTCACTGAACTTGATCACCATCAGAAGGACACAACAGCAAATGGTACACCCAGCCTCTACAGAAATCTGACTGATTTAAAACAAAGGCTTTCTTCTGCTTTTTCAAGAAGGAATACATGAAGAATCAGGGAAATGACCAGTCCTAACTGGCAAACATCTTCTGATTATTCCTGGGCTACCATCTTAGGCAGTTACAGAGGCTGCTGTCAGACCCTGGTACTCGGCATCGCTAAAAAATAATGGGACAGAATACACCTCCCTGTCAGCTTTCTTTCTGCATTTTCTATTTGGTTGGCTTGCCCCTTGTGGATATTGCAGCTCTGAAAGGAAATTCTCTGAGCGACAAATAGAAATTTTCACGGCTGGCCAAACTTTCAACTCTCATTTCTAAACTTAACACATGTAAACGCTTAATTGTGCCTTTATTAATTAGCAATGGAAAAATACTATTTTTTTGGTGGAAAAACACTGGAGGCTGGCTTCATCCCAGATGCAAATTTGTCTCCATGAGGTCAGTGCAAATTTATATTAATGGCATGGGTCTGTTGCTGGGAAGAAGATTCTGGGGTGGCTGATTAAATGTTTGGCTAGCAAAATTGTCACCGACTCATCAAAATGTATCGGATGAAAGGATTCTCACTTACCATAAACCCAGGCTACAGCAATACATTCAAAGAATGCAACCCACAAAAGGCATACACCACTAGCTGCATAGTAGTCAAAGAGTTGAAAAACATACATGCCACCCTGTAGAAGAGAGAGGCACAATGGATCAGGATCCAACAGGAAAAAAAAATGAATACTTCAGGCTCAGCCCCCAGTAACATCCATCAACATATCTTAATGATTGCTGTCTAACAAGAAGAAATATCAAACAAGTAGGTAAAGTAAATATTTGGCATTAGCTTCCCCAGAGAATAAGCATGTTTACTACAGTAAGCATTCCAAACAAGACGATTAAACAAAATTAAGCCACTTAGTATAATCTACTGAGACACTTAAATTTTTCCTTCTTAGAAGTATTTTAGGATACGCAGTTACAGAAACAAATGTTGTAAAGAGATAACAGGTTGCTTCTAATGCAATTAACATCTCCAAAATATTAAAAATGAAGTCAGTTCATCAGAAAGGTCTTAATTTATGAACTGAGCAGAAGAACTTTTTTCATGAGAATACATATTTTTTTCTTTCCAATTCTCTTTATTTATACTATGTTATTAGCTCTCTGCTCTCACTACACTGAACTGTACATACCTGCACTTTTACTTGAAAAGCTATTTGTTATGCACCTATGTTACAGGTCCTATTTCAGTTCCCTTAATTGTGCTCTTCCAGTTGTTTTTAAAATCTGGCTTGTATTTTATTTTGGAGATAAATATCACAGCAGTGCAGCCACTGGAACATATTCTCATCTTGTTTATACCAGAATAAATCCAGTGGTATTTAATTGATTCAGATCTGCGTAACTAAGATAAAAATCTCTTTCCCTGCATGCACTGGATAGATTCTTAATCTGCTCTGCTGAAGGTTCTAATTATGCTTCATCATTTAGAGCCAGATGTTAATATTCATACTCATGTTGATTAGTACCTGAGATCAGATTGAATTTAATGAGATTTCCTTTCTCTCTGCCTCTAACTGAAAAGTGGATACTATAGCTCCCTTTCAAAAGGCTTTCAGATCTAGGGTTGAAAGGTGCTCTGTAGATCTAAAGAGCACCTCTCCTCTTGAGTGACTAATTCCGTGCAGTCTCGCTCATAGCTAAAATTGATCTAAGAACTACCTAAAAAAGAAGGCAATTTCCAGCATTGGTGCTACTTACCTCAGTCACCATAGTTAGTCCCAGAAGATAGCTAAGGAAACATACTATAGCGATGAAGATTTCCCGTCGGTAACCCTTCCTTAGGAAGGATGGGTGCAGATCAACTAATGATGTGATCTGTCCTTCAACTTCAACAAACTAAAGGGGAAAAACAACAACAAAGAAATGTGACTTCAAAACTATCCTCCATGCATTTTATCCAGGCTCATACTTGAACAAATGCTACACAACCAAACTGCAATCTATGACAAAATGCTGCTCTGAATAAAAATAAATTGGAAACCATTCTTTTGTAAGCCAGAGGTTGAACCATGGGGATAGTTTTCAGGTTGGAACAAGCTTTCAGAATTTTCATTCATTTCCTAGCAGCCAAAAGGGGCTCTGTAAATGCAAGCCACAGGGATAAAGGAACTTAATTTGATGGCAGGAAAGCACTTACGTGGCTTTTATGATGTAGCCATTCCAGATGAATATAAGACGTGTGCTAGAAAAGAGGCAGACACTCAAAAAAGCCAACGCTAAGATAGTACCTCCCAGCCTTTTTTTGATGTGCCAGAAAACCTCACAGGTACTAGTTAGGTTAATTCCACAACTGGATATAAATACTACTCTTGGGTTCGCTAGTGAAAACTTTGATGTGAAATAGCAGTACTTCTTGACTGAACTCGCCTTTTCTGAACCTGTGGGTAGAGCATTTCTGACTGAGGCTCTGGGGTACTTCCACAGCAATAACAGAGCTGTTGATACAGTTCCCATTCAAAGATTTGGTAAACTATTTGCACATGTAAAGCAAAAATGAAGCTCTGAATAGATGAGCTAAAAATCTTGCTTTATCTGGCTTCCTGATAACTGTATTTGTACTTACTTGCCATTTGAAAACTACATGTAAGATGCGTAACTTGAGTTTAACAAATAACCCAAACTGGATTTGAATGAAAGTTTAAAGTTAATTGAAAACCGGATGCGTTTCAGCCACGGAGAAAAGCAACTACTGAACTGCACCCAAACAAATCCAAAGAAGGGATGATTCAGCTAATTTGTACCCTTCACCTGCCAAGGTACAAAAGCACTAAGTCAACCAAAGACAGGAGAATACCATGGCTGCCTCTGTAGAAATTATCTTTGCTTTAAGTGGATACATCACCTTATAACCAAAAAGTTATCACATGGACTCTATGAAATAGCCTCATTTCAAGAAAAGTTATCTTTTCCTGCTGAGTATCTATAGTGCCTTGTAATAGCTCTACCCACTTTGACCATGAGTAGAAGCTCCATTTTTGGAAATACAGACCATTCTGCAAACCACCAGATTTTGTTGCCTCCCGACTTGTTACTTTGATTTCTGTAAAACTGGTTTCCTGTTTAAATGCAACCCTTTCCATTGGGCTGATTTGATCTTAAACTGCTCTGGCATTCCAGAAACCTGCTTGACTGCACTCCAAAAAAACAGAGGGGTGGAGAAGAGAAATTAAGTGCTCCAATTAGTTTTAATCATTCTACCCAGTGAGGAGCTTTTTAAAATTACCAGACAGATTGCAATTTGCATAAACACAGGGTTTTTGAACCACAGCATCGGGTACTTTTACACTTACTTTGGAACAATAGAAAGTTGTTCACTAGAGTTCAAAGATTAAGCCGTAAGAAGCAACTTAGGGCAAATGGAATATGAAAAATGTAGGAGATTAAGTATGCAACAACTGGGGAAAAATCCATCTACAGATCTCTCTTCATACAAGAGACCATTTAGACTAAATGAGCACTTCATCCTTACTAATTGGGTTTTTCTAACCTTAGTAACTTTTCCCATTTGAGTGTGGAAAGCTCCCTGTTGCCCTGAAAACTTCAGCAATTCTGAACGTGTAGTTACTGCATAATCCCTGGTGACCCATGTTTCCTTGTAGGTGGAATATCTGGAAATGATTTACAGCTTATTTTGCAGTACTTAGTCCAACATTCCCCTATTAGCAACCAAACTTCTCGGATGGAACTTGTTGATTTTTTCATGCTCACCAATTATATAGCATATTCTGCTATGAATAAGTATAACTGGAACCAGAGATGCTTTCTAGCCCATTTGGAGGTACTGAATGCATGCTGGTGATGTGAAAGTCAACTGCATCCCACATTGTTTGACATCTCCAAGCCCAAGGCCACCTAGAAGGCTGTGGCTTTGTCCTCTGACTGTTCATAAAGCCACCCTGGATACACCGTACGAAATATTTTGTGCTTTTTGTGCCTCAAGATAGCTTTGCTTTTCTTATTTTGGCACTTGGCAGCTGTTAAAGCCTGTATACCTAATAGTCATTAATCCTTACAAAGTGTTTTAATGATGGGTTTGTGCACGGCAGGTTATCCCAATGGCACAAAATCAGTGGAACAGATTGCTGTAGCCTTTCGTGTTTTTAAAATGATTAATCTCATCTCCAAGGTAGAAAAACATTGCACCGTGACCAAAATGGTAGCACTTTGGGCGAGCTGGGAATGATATTTACATTAGGAAGTACTGACCTGGTTTTGTGGACTCCATTAACTTGTAATGACAAAGACTTATTGAGCAACACCTTACTGACTGTCAACTAAGAGATTCATCAAATCCAGCTCCTATACTGAAAAACAACCCAGATGAATTCTGAACTCATGCCTGTAAACTTTTCTCAACTGGTAGTGCTGAGATGAGTCTCTTAAACATAATACTAACCTGGCTATCCAGTCCAAGCAACAGAAGCATAATAAAAAAAAGGATTGCCCAAAAGGTGGGCAGTGGCATCATGGACACAGCTTTTGGGTAGGCAATGAAGGCCAGGCCTGGACCTAGAGAAAAAGAAAATAGGAAAGGGGCAAGGGAAGGGAAGAGAAATAGTAAGTACCAGCTCTTTGGCAAAGGTAGCCACACTCAAATGCAGGAATGCCTGGTTCCGTTCAGATAAATCCAAACGAGGCTGGAAATACCAGAAGTGAAACAGTTTGGCTCTTTTATCTGAAATCGAAGCACGCATGACTACAGCAGAAACCACAGGCAACCCCCCGAGGCCATTGCTAACAGATTACCAGTTTTAACATCTGTCTCCAACATGCTAATAATGGAGGTGGTGCTACCCCTGCCCTGCACAGACACAGGGCAGTACTGGGGGTGGGGGGAGAAGGGGTGACCCAGGGGAATGGCTGGATCCCACTGCTAGCCTACATGGTCACAATGAAGATGACGATGATGAAACTCTTTTGCATGCAGGGAAAGGACTCTGCTACAAACACTCCCTGGGATCTTTGCCTCACTCCGTATGCAACTACTGTCTGCCTCTGTATGCAACCTCCAAACCTAGCATGGCTTTTCTAGAGCGAGGTTTGCAGCCCTGGAGTCTGCTCCTTTGCTCCTGCAAACCCTCACTGCTACACTGAGGTAATCAAGCTACTCCTAGTTATGTGGTCCCTGAAATAAATGCTTCCTGCTGTTAGTAATTGCTGGTATGTAAAATCACTCTGTGTAAAATCCCTTTCCCATGCTGACACATTCCCTGTTCCTACCTGGCCAGCCTAGACACACCTGCCCTGGTGATGCTAGTATGACCAACATCAGCCCCAACTGCAGGATAGGTCGCAATGGTCTGGGAGCACCAGCAGGCTGGGACTAAAAGCCTGACTTCTCTTCTTGAGAAACCAAAGCCTTGTGTGCAAGTGCTCATTGTTAGACTGGGTCTCGTCTCTGCCGTGGACCAGACGGCATCTCACTCATACCCACACACTGAGCACACGTGCCGTGCTCTCGCATGCTAATCTTCAGAGGCGCTCTCACCTGGAGCTAGGTGCCATCAGCTATTGCTTACGAGAGCTTTTGCTGAGAGAGAAAGAGCCCTCTCCAAGTGGGAGACAGGAACACCGGCAATATGCTATTTACAGCAGGCTCTCCAAGTGGCCATAGAAATTTTGTGAAGCCAACAAAAAATTCTGAGGGCAGATTTAAATTCAGATTAAACTTGGGAATGCCTGGCTCATTCCTCTCTTTTGTTTTAAGGAGCCTCAAAAACCAGCATTTTCCAGGATTTTGAAGCGGATTCAAATAATTTTCAATAGGGATTTTTTTTATAAACTGCTGCTGAGCAGGGAAAGAAATGTTATCTCTGATCTGTGCAGAAAAATCTCTAACGCTGCTCTTCCTACCTCCCACTTTTCCTTTCCAACAAGATGGAAAAAGAAGCAAGAGAAAGAGTTAAAAAAAAAAGATGACTTTTTTCAAACTAAAGAGAATTTTAAGTCACTGCAACTATTTGAACAGAAATAAATACAAATTAGCCAACAATCGAGCAACTAATTTTATTCAAAATGAAACACAACTTAGACTCTATATGACAGAAGGTACCAAAAAAACTGGTGAATGTCTCAAATTTTGCAGGGGCTTTGCTTTTTCCCCTCTAATTCAGTGAATATAGTAGATCCTTCCAGAGAGGGAACTGCTACCAGATGGCATTTGCAGCTGATCTGTGCAATTGATGAGACAGATGTAAAATTGCTCTCCTCAAAACTTGCTGCAATTCTGTATGCTTTGGCCAGTGAAACTGCTTTGGCCAGTAAAACTATCACATTACACTGTGATACAGTCTAATACTAAGTGCCCTAAGCCCTGCACTAGCTTTTATATTTCGACACTTAGTTTCAAAGAGAAATAAGTCCATTTGAAAGGAAATGTTCCTGGCATCCCCTCAACTGAACATGAATAATCTAAAAATTTAATCTGAAACTCTCATGCTCTGAAGTGCGTTCTGAAAAAGCGAAGCACTTTTGGCTGCTGTGAGGAGCTGATTAGGATTGCCCCAGTCCTAGCCCACTCGCTGGCCATCAGCCAGCTGTGGCATGGCTGGAGGGCACTGCGGAGGCAGAGATTGGGTGGGCAGTAGGAAACCCATGGTGCTACAGTCAGGCCTGCTTAATCTGAAACTGTTTGCAAATGAGATTAAATAAAAAAAAAAGATAAATCTTGCGCTGTTTTAACTTCCAGCCAGAGATGCAGCACAGATTAAACAGGTCTCACTATGGCTCTGTTGAGGCTCTGCTGTTTTCCTCTCTCCCTTTAGAAGTATTTCTGAAAAAAAAAAATCAAGCGCTATTTATTAAAAAAATGCTTTCACTGGCAAGTCGGAAGGGTCTAACTTAACTGTCATGTAAACCTATTAAAGCCAACTGCTGCTAAGGCCAGCAGCAGTGACTCGTACTTTAAGTGCAAGCCAGCCCTTGCTGACAAATTTGTCAAAGGGAAATTGCACCAAGGCTGAATTTGGCACAGGTGAAAAATGTGACCATGAGATTCTGCTGTCAGCAAATTTGTTCATGTTCCCCTGGCTTGCAGGAGGGCAAATAAGGAAACAAATGGTGTCATGCACCAGGCAGGAGGGATTTAACTCACTGGGCAGAGATGGGGGCAGCAGGAGGTCTTGGTCCCATGGACAATGTCCTTTCCCCAGCGCTACGGCCAAGTGGCAGCACCTCTGCTCACGTTTTTTCTAAGCCAGTGGAGTGGTTTTGACCTTCCACCAAAACAAACCAAGGAAGGGAAAGCCAAAATAAGAGGCTCAAGTGCCTGCTGTGCTGAGAAGCCAGCAGTGGGACAGCAGTGGCAGCAGGTGCTTCCTTGTGGCCCAGCGTGGGTCCTGAGATGCTCATCCCAGGGGGACCAAGTGGTCTCCAGTGGCTCTGTGCTTCATCTCTGCTGAGAAGGGCAGTGAGGAAACCCTTTGGAAGTGGTTTGGATAAGTTTGGATAATTTTGGTAATATTTATGGTCATATAAAAATGGACCTTAGGATTTCGGCCAAGACCAGCCAGAGATGATGGGCAACCCACTGAATAGCGAGATGGTTGCAATCTCTGGCAATTAGTGACTAGGGCTGAATTCAAATAAAGTAGAAATCCTGACAGAACTGACAACAAAATATGCAAAAAAGCCCAAAAGGCAAGTTCAGAAGCTAATCAGTGCCCTCGTTGCCATGTGGAAGCTATAGAATCCCTCCTTTAGAAAAAATGCTTTTTGAGCTGTTGATGAAAAAATGCTTTGTAAACACTAAGCCTGTTAATTTGTATTTAAATGTTATGTATCAACCCAGTGTTACTATAAAACTGCTTAATTCTAAAAATGTCAAGCAACAGGAATATAACTTCCTGTTTATCAGAGATTTCATAATAAAATTTAGAATAAATATTGACCAGCTAAAAACCTAACATGGAAATATTTAAAAATGCTACTCTTGGAATCAATCCAGCTACATATTAAAAAAATGGGGTTATTTATGATTCATTTAATAGGATTATTTTCCTTGCTTCCTGTTTTCAAACAAAGCAATCAACCTCCTATCAAAATAAGCATTATGGCCAAGACCGTTAACTAATTGCACTTGCAAGAGGTATGCCAATTGCAGCCATCCAAGAATCCAGCAGTGCCACCAATGAAATGTCATTACTTTTCATTAGCTTTTGTGAAGTAACATATTTCTTTTAAAGACTTAACTCCCAGAGACGTGATTAGAAGATGTATTGACTTTTTCTTTTTAATAGCATGTTTGTGTATGAAAGCTTTCCAATACTACGCAGATGAACTAAGATTGCTCAAAAAAAAAAAAAAAAAAAAAGAGAGAAATGCCAAAAGTGCACTCAGGTGACACTGTTACTACTTGAATTTGATCAGCTTTAAATCTCATGACTAGCAAGGCCTGACTTACTATTTTTGAAAAGTAATACCCATCAAATCTGTCTGTTCTACGTGAAAAAATATGGTTACACCTGCCCTCACGGACAAGACATGCACAGAGGAAAAATGGTCATCTGTTTTGTGAGATATATTCACATGCTATGAGGATTTCACCTTCTTCACCTGCATGCATACAGCCAAACGTTAATGGGGAGGACACTTCTGAAATAAGGGAGGAAACTAAGTGTACATCCAGTTTTAAAATGGACTTCTCACAGTTCTGTCAACTTCACCCTGAAGCTACAGAGGACAATGGCAGGACTGCAACAACTAGAGTTCCTGTGGATTAAGTGGTCCACAGAATCCAGGAGATGGAGTTCTCCAACTTCTCCTGCCTTTCAGTGAGACTTAAGAATATGTGTGTGTATGACCCTTCAAAAGGCCAATGTAATAGTCCCACTGCAGCGCTGCACTGCAAGCAAGCAAAACTAAGCTATGAAAAATACATATATGCTGCCTATTTGCATTTGAATGAAAATAAATAAAGGAAGGATGGAATAAATTCTCAAATCAATGACATTCTGAATCCTAGATAATGGTGTGGTTACCTTAACTCTGATCTCAACTCAAATGGTTTAACGCATTCTAGGAAATGTGTTCGCTGCCCTGTTAATCAAGACAGAGTAAACAGTACAACCCCAGCTAACCCTTACTGCTCTAGATGAAAGCCCAAATCAACAATATGCTTATTTTTCTGAAGATTATGGGAAATCTTGTTCTATTGCTTAGATGTTAGCTGATTGAGTCTGCAGAACTTTGCTCACACGCTAGGCGGCAGTGCCCACCACCACTGCCACCAATACCATCGTACCTGACTCTGCCACATCAGCAATGTTCACCCCTTGCTCTTGTGCCATGAAGCCCAGGACGGAAAAAATTGCGAAGCCAGACACAAAACTGGTACCACTGTTCAGGCATCCCAGCAGCAAACAGTCCCTAAGTCACACATATGTCATGGAGCAAGTTAATTAAAAAAAAATTAACCCATTGTCCCTACTTTATTTACATAATTTAGCTAAAAAACTAAACCCCCTTGGGTGGAAACTTGCCTATAGCAGTTGTATTTGTATTTGTTGTAGCTCCCCAGGGAAGTCATTGCTCCTAAGCAGATTGCATATGAGAAGAAGATTTGTGTCCCTGCATCTATCCAGACCTAAAGGGAAAGACAGAAAGACTGTTATTACCAGTATCATTGTATTGCAACACTCGACGCAAACACACAGTTCAAACTAAGCAAAATCAACAAAATACTTGTTTCCATTGCAGGTGATAGCTAAAGGATCAGGGAGAGAGGGAAAGAGAACATCACATTTGCAAGTTTGGCTTTTATAAGGAAAAGAAAATTGTTAGCACCAAATCCCACAAGAATATAATTTCTACAACAGTCCCTGTATCCCATTCCCAGAGATGCTCTGTATTTCTACTTTCTCAGTCATTCAGCTGATCCTTTCCGCAGGTGCAATAATAAATGTGTTCCAGCACAACAGTAAAAGCAGAAGCATTTCTAACAGTGCTCATTTTTGTTGTAACTCATTTCAGTTAGAATCAGCTGACAGAGTCATTAATCTGCGGATGTGAAAAGCTTGAGAAAGACGTTTGTGTATCTGGTTTGTTTATTTTTGTAGCTTTCTGGTTGTTTTTGTATCTGTTCAAATACAAGATAAAAAGCCATAGGGGTGGGGAAAAAACAAGCAAAATACAATGCACTTTATAAGATAAGTATCTGATCTCAGTCTCATGATTCTTTCTCCTGATTACATTAAAAAAAAAAACCCCACACTGAGTGAAATAACAGTACACTATCAACTTCTCAGTTAGTAAATATGCAGCAAGCTATCAAAATGCACTCATTGAATGCCATCTGTCCACTTCTTTCAGCTAACGCAAGTCTGCTAACACCAGTAGAAACCACCAAGAAGATTGAGTAAGTGAGAATTAAGACTGTAGGCCATTACCTCCTCCCTCCCACCATCGTTTTTCCAGCACCTTGCTGACTGGTGTCTCCCTGGAGATGATGCTTTTGCTAGACCGTGGGAGGGGGTCTGCCAGCTCACATGAACCTGATTATTGGCTGATACTCTGGGCTCAGGGCTAATAGCAGATCATAAAAATGATAGAGTTCCATAAAAAATGATTCATTCATAAAATATAATTGTCTCCTGTAAAGCGGGTGTCTTGTATAAGGAGGTTAAGACTAGAGAATGAACTACATTTCCAGAGTGTTTCTTTCAATTATATTTTTCCTACTTTGGTTATTTAGCTAGTGTTGCAGTTTTATTTTAACTACCTCTTCATTAGAAACACATAGCAAAGACGGACATTATTCCCTCTCACTATAGCTATGATGATTTTATTATTTTCAAATATACCTTTTTTTCTCTTTTTTTTGGGAGGGGGGTTGGTATTAGTTTTTTCGTTTGTGATCACTATTGGTTGAAACAACGCTGCTTTGCTTATGTATCACATATTTGCACTCTGTAAGCACAGACAGGAGTCTTTATCTAATCACAGTGCACACAGTAAGAGTAACCCTAGCTTTCACTAGCCACAGCTAAGCTAATGGTAGCTCCCGTGCCTCAGAAAACATTCCTCTACACCTTTGCATCTCATTTTTCTGTTATTACGTTCACTTCTTTCCCATTCTCCGCCTATTAAGCAGTGGGAGCTAAGTGACACTGGTACTCACAGTTGTTGCTTCTTGTTCCATCTGTGAAGCTCACGTGTCTCTCCATTGAAACTAAGGTCTATCCTCATTAAAAAAAAATCATCTCCCTTACCTTACCAACAAGAAAGCTGAGATTGTATAACGGGACAGAGTCTACAGCCTCAGAGTCCTTTGACATAAAAAAAATACACACGCATACACACACATACATACACATGGAAAGATGCATTAAGACATATAACAGTGACTTTCTCAAGCAGATGTCTGGAAAATATAACCCAGCATTAATGTTCATGCTATACTTGGACCTCTAAAAAGCAGGGAAGAAAGTTCTATTGACATTGCATCGCCACCATCCCCCTCCACCTCCCTTTGCACAGGAAATCATCCCGCTCCCCATTCCAGGTTCTGTACCTGTGGGTCAGCTAAACGTGACATATCAGGATAAAGATAAAATTTGATGCCTTCTGCAGCTCCAGGCAGGGTCACACCACGGATAAGTAGAACAAGGAGCATGATGAATGGAAACGTGGCAGTGATGTACACTACCTGGCAATAAAGAAAAAAAAAAAGGTGCATTTATTCTGTAGCAGCAAAAGAGATGATCTAACAATGGCAATTCAAAGCCCCCTCATACCTAAAAAGGGCCTAACCTGAGTTTCTCTGTCTAATTCTAGTTTAATGGCCTTTACCACCTTCCTTATTGCTTTAAGCCTGAAGGCAACGCAGGTTTGTTAATCCCTTCAGAGCCCTCCAGACAGTGGTCCTGTCACTCAGGCAGAGAACATACAGGATTTTATACAACCCATTAACTTCGATAGATTTCTGCCTTTCCTCTGTTAGTCCCCCTCACATGACAAGAGCACCTCTGCCAGGGAATCTCAAGAGATTTCCTAAGAATGCCTGAAGCATTAATTACCTCATTCTTTATTCAAACTTAAAAACTGCAAACTGTTCTTCAAGCTCTGCTACTTTCTCTAACTTTGCTTTGCAGCCTCACTACTGCTCCTACAGGCAAATTCACAAGATGGAGATAACCTGGTCCATGCTCCTGTGCCTCCCTTCCCATTGCCTTAAATGCATGAAGCCCTTCAGGTTGGCATCAGCCTAAACAGTGGTAATTTCCAGTCCCATAACTTCATTCTTGCCCTTGCTGCCTATTCAGCAACATCATTACTGGAAACTAAGGCTCTATTCATCCAGTCTGAGAATATGTCTTCATTATCTTTAACCTCTATTCCCACTCTCTTTGAATAACAGCCTACTTCTCTTCTTGTTATCTTCTAATTTATTTGATGAAAGAGCCCTTTTCTTTAATCTCCAGCGTGAGGGTTAATTGAGCTTGCATTTGGACAGTTCTATCTTTAGATCCACACTTTTTGACCTCTAACATTTTGTTTTCTTTGCTCATCAGTCCTTTCACTCATTTTTTATATAACTGCTGTGTTATAGTCAAGAATCACTACTCTCAAAGAAAGGGCATTTTCCATGCAGTCAGATGATGCCCCCAGGTAATTACAGTTTGCTGCCATGAGTTAAAATGAATTTTTGTTTTCCAGAATTTATTTAACTACAGTAAAGCCCTGGGGATACACCATTTTTCTTCGTAAGTGCGTCTTCTGAGAATAACAAGGAGAACTCAAAGCCTGCATTGCCATAATAATTCAGAGA
This sequence comes from Phaenicophaeus curvirostris, assembly GCF_032191515.1. Classification (NCBI taxonomy): domain Eukaryota; kingdom Metazoa; phylum Chordata; class Aves; order Cuculiformes; family Cuculidae; genus Phaenicophaeus; species Phaenicophaeus curvirostris. The sequence goes on from NC_091402.1 coordinate 15,831,850, forward strand.
GCTGGACTGATTTCATAAAATGAAAGGAAATCTTTTCATATGCGTTCTTTTAAATTATCTCCTTAATTTATCTGTGTATTTTTCACTGAAAAATAATATATATTACATATTAGCCCAGTTTTGCCAAACCTAGAAGGATGAAAGGGGGATACTGACACCTTATAGGTTTCTTTAATATAAGCCAGGCCTATGAAAACCCAAAGTTTCTTAGGAAAAAATACACGCCTTGATGTATTTGCAGGAACTATGTAAAAGACACTCAGAAAGTGGCCTTTGCACTGCAGGTAAAGATTATCTCGTAATGCTGGAGGAATTTTTAAGATCAAGCACATTATCCAAAGCTTAAGCACAACTATTATTTTTCCTTATGATTTCATGTTTATTTGTCCCATACGCTACTATGAGGTTTAAAAACTATGTCTGTGTTTTTTTTTCTTCTGCTCTCCAAGAGCCATTAACACACGGGAAAGCAGGGAAGTGCTATAAACAACCATCTACTAAAGTAAACTAGACTTCTCAAATAATTCCAGTCCTCCATTAGAGTTTACAGTTTACTTTTGTTTGACCCCAAAGTTAATGGAGTCAACCACAGACTTTCCAATGGTTTTGTTGGGCTTTGGCTCTACCCCGACTTGAGCTCAGACGCTGTGGAGAAGAGGCAGTGAATTCCTACCAACTGCTTTGTCTTGGAATTGAGACCATTTTGCTAGATTTTCACAAAAATGTTTAGATAACTGGTTTAAAGAGACCTGCTTTCAACCTGTTCCAGCTTCACAGGGGCATGAACAGTGTACCACAGGGAACTTGGAAAATTCTCTCAGAGCTACCATAACCTTAACCAAGCAGACACTAGGCTAGCCAAAGGTACTGCAGAAATGTGTGCTTCCACCCAGCTACTGTGGAAGATTTATTGTGTTCACCTTTACTATAAAACTTATTCAATCTTCTCATTGGGTCAATCAATCAGAGGGAATAGAAGAGCAAACACTTTTGTCAACATATGCTTTAGAGGCGTGGAAACTGTTCTATCAGGCAAAGCTGGCGGGAACCCAGGGTAAGGCACCAGCATGACTTTAATGGGGCTCCATGATAAAAATCACAAAGCTAGACAGAAACAACAGCAAAGCAAGTGGTTTAGTCTATAGTGGAACTAATAATGTCTGGTTTTCTATGGAGTTTTCTCTCCTGGTCGATTCTGCAGCATGTAACAAGGTAAAACTACTAAATGATGCGTTTTCTGCAGTTGAGGAATTTGCAATTGCTCACTCCTCCTGACTTCTCTGGAGGCCGAAAAAAGATGGGTTCATGCTGTGACCTTTCTCTCAGGTGAGACACTAATGGGGTCGCTCCCTTCCACCTGGCTGAGAAGAAACACATGGGAACTTAATATCTGGAGACCTCTCTACCTCTGTTAGATTTATCTGAAATTCTGCCTCAATTAGCAGCTTTGAAAGCTAAGGGCAATGGCTTCAAAAGCCTTTTCTCATTAAACTAGGTTAAAAACCACTACTGTGTCCATGAGGCAATAATAGCCTGTAATTTGTTTCTTACAGTAGACTAGGATGAGGTTCAGGAACAATTTAACTGTTATCCTTTAGAGAAAAACATATTCCTAAAAGGCACACGATGAGACTAAAACCACAAACAATCCAGGATCTCTGTTAACGAGAGTGCTTCTAAATAAGTACCTAAGTTTAGTCTTCTATAAATGAGCGGCATTTCAAAAATGCTATGCATCCAGTAGTTTCCACTCACTTAAAACATCCCCACCACAGCTATGTTAACATCCATCCCACTGCACTGAGAATGAACCTGGCTGGTGTGACAGCATGGACAGGGAGAACAGAGCACCACACATCACAAGCCTAAGACCTTCCACGCTCACAACATGCATCAGTGGGACACTCATCCTCAGAGAGGCAAAGTGGTATTTGAACCATGCTGGTTCCTGCTGCTTGATAACATTCCAGTAGTGGCTACTTGACTCATTTTGCGCGCTGGCAATGACTTTCCAAAGTCAGTTGAATCTAAGTCTCTCTTTTATTCAGTGCAAAAAATAGGTATTTTTGCAAGGAAACGATGAATATCTTTAAGAACAGTATTCCCAACATATGCTAACAGCAATGACTATAAAAAAGGTAAAAGAGCACTTACTTTCCCAGTGGATTTGACTCCTTTCCAAATGCAGAAGAAACATATGACCCAGACGAGGAGAAGACACAGTGCTAGATCCCACTTGATAATACCAATATCTTCAATTCCCGTGGACAAGCTCAGTACATTGCGCCTGAATAGTTGAAAGGAAACAAAACAAGAGAGGGATGTAGGAGCTCAGCTGATGCAGGGTCTGGTTGTGATCTTTGAGAGTATATGATGGTCTATAGGGCAGCAGACGTAGGGGCAGATCCCTGCCCTTTGAACACTGCTTGCTCAGTCAGCACGGCTTGTATGAGCAAAGCTGAGTTTTGCTGCCCTGCGTCTTCCCTAGGTTTGTGGTACTCTTTTGTTAAATATATTGCACAGCATTTAATTTCATGCTCTTTTTAGCAGCCTGTGACCACCTCAGTGTGAGATAGGAAAGTACGCTCAAAGTTTTTTTTGGTGGGTCTCTTCCAACCTGGTGATTCTATGATTCTATGAAAGGGAAAGTAACCTAGGGAACTGTCATTCCGTGTGGTCTTGCAGAGCGAAGGCTGGAGCTGTTATTAGTTCTTCCCCTCATAGCCCCTACACACAAACAGTGCCTGGGTGTGCTGCCGTCTGCCCTGAGCATCATCACCACCAGGGTCTTGTTTAGCTAACTCCAGATATTTGGTAAACTTCCTTCTGTCACTTAGGTTAATAAATAAAATGTGATTCCTGAACTGGGTGTTAATGGACCAACATCAGACCACCAAAATACTCTGCTTCTGAGGGGAAAAAAATCACTAAGGCTTCTCTTGTTTGGTAACTGCCATGGGTCATACTGATTTAAAACTGTGTTTTTAAATTTTGTGCAACATACACTGTCCTCGCACGTTGGACAGATCTTGTCATAAACGATATTTGCTTAATGTGTCATACACATATGAAAGAACAAACTGTTTCTTACTGTTCACTTAATGAACCTACTCAACTCTGAAGAGTTTCTTGAAGGTTTTTTTTTAAGTGAAGGAGAATTCTGACCTCAGTCACAACAGAAGCACATTGCTCCACAACTAATGAAATGAACTTGCTACCTACAAAACTGTTAATTAAATTTTATTTTCAGACAGCTATAAAAATAGCCGCTTTCCTTCACCTACAGGAGCAAAGAGCAGAGACCACAGCAGTCTGGGCTGCTGTACCAGGGTCAGGCTCGCAAGCATGATGCGACCAGCTTTGCATGTGCACTTGGTACAAGACAAACCATGTTGCTTTGTTTCCCCCCTGAATTAATTAAAGTTTTGTAGGGTTTTTTTTTGCTGCTACCAAGGAAATAACAGCAAATGAAGTCACCGATGGAAAATCTGCAATTAGTTTTTTGAAAAAAACCTTGGATTGACCTGTTTAATAGGACTCAAACCCTGACCCATCTGTTTTGCTGTCTCTGCTTGCCAAATTCCCTTGGATTACCTGTGTGAATGTGTTCTCACACCAAATCCTTTATTCTCTCTGAACATGTCTGTATTTTGTTATGGGAAAGGACTAATGGCACCAGACAGGGTAAGTCTACCCTAATCAGCACAGCTATTCAACAGTTATGAGAACCCCCTCAGTAATGAATATTTGGCATAAAGTTGCAGTCCTGGTTCACCTGAGCCTAAAGAAACCAGAGAAAAACCCGCGGTGACTATACAAAAGAAGAAAATAGACTTATAAGATAACCAACTCCAGCTACAACCTTCATTTTTTTTTAAAAATAAATGGCAATTTCCCAATCTAAGGGGCAGTGCATATTAAAAGGGCAACTTATAGCGCCAGCTCTTAGGAAACCTTGAATAAGTAACAGTGAATGTGTTTTGGAGTAGGCAGGTCTATTAATGCATTCAGCTAAGATTTCTTTGCTTTTGGTTAGGGAACTAGAAGTAAATAGTCATCTCACCTACAGTTTGCCCCAGCAACCCCTTCAGGCTTTTCTGGGTGGGCACTCCAGGGGGTTACTGAGAGCCAGATATGTTACTTTTCTGTGGTGAGGCAGCAAATGCAGTAAGTGATGTGCTGGCTTTCTCTGTCCTGGGCTTTCTTGTTTCACAGAGACCAACTACCTCCAGGAATCCACTCAGAGTTAGCAGGGGAACCTCAGCATTCAAATTGATTCATGAAATCTAACACAATATATGTTTTATGGCAGAAGCACTCAACTTGGATTTGCAATATGCTGAAAATTCAAGTTCATACCTCACGATCTGAGCTACGCTGATCACTATTTATTTTTTTTATACAACTCACCGCTGCATAGATTCAGCCAAGCCCAGTCAACTAACTTCATGCCATTTATGCATGAAGTTGTTACTTATTCTAATTTATAGTCTTGATGCTTTCATTAACTGTCACTCATCTATAATCAATGGGACAACAGACTGCAGCTGAGTTTGTTGTAAACATGAGCTCTTGAACCTTATTCATACACTAGTATGTTCTAGTGAGGCGCAATATGGAAATGTAATAGGAGCCGTAACTGGCTCTATAACATAAACAAAAATAAAATGAGGAGAGTTATGCAATCCTTGAAGGATATTCCAGCTCGTTAATCAACTGAATGCAGACAGGACCTTTCATACAGGAAAGGCGAAGCACCCTTTCATCTTGGATGGACAAGAATAGCTAACACCAAAGCAGTACATACCAAAAACACCATTAGAAGCAGAATATGAAACTATTTTTAAAACTCTAAAGTTTGCCCCCAAAGGCAAAGAGAGCTGCCCTAGATTTGGTTTAGTTCTTGTGTTGCTCCCTTTGGGATTACACGCCACTAGCATGTGATGGTCTTTCTTGGGATTTGGACAAATAAAGCCTGCTGATTACCAAATATTTATAAACACTTGGTCAGCACCACACAATCAGAGGTTTTGTTCAACCATAATTACCTCATAACGCTTATCCCTTCTGTACGTGCATAAGCCTTTAAGGTTTTGGGCTTTAAAATAAAATCTTCAGAAATAAGACCTGAAGCATGTGATATCAAGAGGAAAGTCTCCTGATACAAAGCCAGATTTGCTTAACCCCCTTTTATGGCTGCTCAAGCAAGCATGTGATTTGCACAGAACATTAATTCAAATTAACTGAAATGTCAGGCTGTACTGTACGCCCAGCCAGGCTGAGAATGACACGTGCTATTCAGCAAGAAGAGGTTAACGCATCAGTGTGGCCAATTATATCTGGGCAATGGTAGTTTTGCAAAGCAATACTGATGAAGACAGCAGATAAATATCCCACAATAAAAATGGCATTGGATTTCAGAAACCGAATACTCACAAACCTCTAAATTAAATCGGAATTAATCGTGCCACAAAGCAGATGGATATAGTCACTTAGAGACTATTTATTGACCTGTCCTTTTGATGGGGCAGCTGGCTGCCTGACAGCTGGCATTGTCTATGATGGCAAAGTACCTGAAAGGTTTAGAAATTATTTTTATTTCAGAACTGTAACGAATAGTAGCATGGCTGGGGGAAACCTGGGGACACTAAATGCATGCATCATGTAACAGCTACATTACTTTAATTACAACTGTGCTGTGTGATCTCTGTCCTTACTTTAAGACACCAACAGTTGTTTATGCAGAGAGAACAGCTATTTTTAATACTTCTGTAAGTGCCATGAGTCCCAAAGGCAGTTCGCTCTGTTAAGTGCAGTTTGGTTCGTGATGAAACAGCAAGCTATGGACAATATGTCTGTGTCAGTAGTACTACAGAGCCAAACTCCTCCCTAGCATGACTCCAGGGAAGAGTTCAGTTTGTGATGTTTAAAACTGTTATTTAAGGACAGAATTTAAAGTGGCTGCAAAGTGCAAGAAGACTCGCCTCCACAAGTGCTAATCACTGAGCAACTTTTGCTCCAGCTGTGCAGTAGAAACAGTGAGCTCAAGGTGGAGTGAAGGGGAAAGTGCTGTGAGGACCACTGATTCCTCCAGCTTCAGGTACTTCCAGCCTGACTACAACCGTTAGGCTGTGTCTACAGGACTATTTGGTTCAGCTTGCGGGGGAGTTCTGAGGAAAACTGATTTCTTTAAGAGAAAACTTAGCTAAAAGCTCCACCCCAAATACAGTTCCATCATTCCCCCAACCCATGGACGGGGTGCCCTATCATGCCCTGCTATGCCATTACCCATGGGAAGCTCTGGCATCCTGTGAGATCCTGGAGCTCCCAGTCTGCCTTTTACAAGCCTATTCCCAGCTCCCAGCCCTATTTCCTTCTGCTATGATACCTTCAGTCTCTTGAAGTGGACATGCCACCTGAGGTCTCAGGGAGACAACCTGACCCATAAATCTATGCATTACAGGTGCAGAAGACCCTAAACTCATGGCTGCCACCAGGTACAAGAGGACTCCTGAGCAAAATCAGTGCATAAAACTGAAGATGAACACAGTGCTTTTGAAGTCCTGGAAGTGTTACTCTATTTCAACAAACTTTTCCAACTCCCGCCGTATTTACAAGGGAGGAAATTACCTGGGAAAGTATCAGTCATTCAACAGGTAACTGTCGTGCTCTTGGCACAATGCAAACGACAATCCTCACAGCCTGCACCCTGTCTCTAACACTGGTCATTGGTGCCTCTTGATGAACTGCTTGCCAAAGATCCAGTCTGCCCTTTGTATTTTGGCTCTTGTGTTACAAATTTTAGCACAGTTCACTGTTTTTTTCTAAACCTAATGCATGCCAAATATCTTCGGCATGAACACCATTCCTGGTGGGGCTATTGGCTGGCTCTTGCTTTTAAAAATAGAGAAGTAGGTGCAAGTTCATCAAGGACCAAACTGGACTTTAAACATGCTGAAAAAGCCAAGCTGAGTCAGAACCTACTCTTAATTGACCATCTGAGCAAGCCAATAAAAAAAAAATATTCCTAAGCTATTTGTAGATTCTTTGGATTTAAGTTTCCCTACAGGTGTCTTCCTCTGCTGCCATGTTTTGATGCCTGTATAAACACACAGAGATTTGAGGTCATGCCTGTTCAGAAATCAGGTTATGCAATCTAATTTAAAACTTCAAAAATAAGAGGGAAGTGGAAATAAGAAGCTTAGGCCTGACAAAATCCAGGCATCTGGCAAAACAGACTCCTCAGAGACTGCAGAGAAAAATGATGTAATGAAGATGACCTGAGAAACCTACAGTACAGGACAATGTCCACCACCTCTGTCAGTTTTTCTGATGAGATCAACGCTTGCTTCATTGTCAGACTGATAAGAGATGTTTTACAGCTTCACAAGGTATTGCAAATGCTAACAGCTGCAAAAGAAGGAAAGGCAACAACAATCATTTGTCACTCTTTCCATTGTAAATCCACACTATCAGGGCATCTTAAGTAATTTGTTTCTGTTGTCATACTGCATTTAGAGAATCCCAGCCAAGAAGGAAACAAGTTTTCTTCTAAACCAGAAATTACACTGGGTTGGAAACCCACTGGCTCCCTGTACACTCTAGGATGAATGCAATTATACATCTAATGCCTATCTCCATGGCCAGTCTGTCTCAGGATGTGCGAGAACTGGTAGCAAACATCAGTCAAACAACTCACACCCAGTTTTTTTTTCCTATCTACATTCCCTGTGGGGCTTCCATAAAATCTCAGGTCTGACCTCCAGCATGCTGCTGAAACACCCTGCAGGTATCACAAAGAGGGGATACTTACTCCCAAAATTCTGTGACAGGAGAAGTGAAGTTAGTGGCATTCAGTGACATCCAGAGTGTTTTGTTCTTCCTGAGAGTGTCTTCCACACAGGTCGGTGTGTTCCACTTCTGGTGGCAGTGTGCCCATGGCAGGACGCTCTGGAACGACTGGAACAGGTAGTAGAGTCCCCAGGCCAAGATCACGATGTAGTACACATTCAGAAGGGACACAATAACTATGGAAGCATAACCAATTCCTGGCAAGATGGAGAGAGAAAAGAAATACATGCAGACGTGACAGCCACAACTTGAGAGGGTGCCTTTAGATATTGTGGAGCAAGTGCTATTCCTGCTGTGTTGCAGACTTACACCTCACTCTACCACAACACAGTTGAAAACTCAACTCAACTCGATCACACATAAACATGGATCTACCATCATCTCTGACAAGCACGGGCACTCAGGGTTGAGTTTCTAACTGTGGTTTGCTGACATCAGAGGGGAGCTGTGGAAGACATCCACTCAATTTAACACTAACCTGGTTATTTCAGTGTTTTACTAAAAGCTAGTCAAGTCATTATGCTTTGCTTATTTGGAGCTACACCACTTCCCATCTTAGGTACCTCCTTGGGCAACATCATTGTCACCACATCATCCCCCAAGCCAGCTTCCTTGGAGGCAGCTCGGCCGGGCAGCCCCTGCACCACCCATACTTATTGACTGGGTCGGCTCAGCCTATGTGCAAAAAAAAAGAGAGACAGCCTTTGAGTGAGTTAAACATGAAAATTCCAAAGCTATCAGTGTGAAAGCTACTTTTTCTGCCTCAATTTCACTTGTGCAAAGGAAGCATGATATTTGTAGCTGTTATGGTTAATTAGATCAATGTTTAACTCTGCTATCAATATTTGATGATAAAAAATGTTCCCTGTTTGTTTTTATAAGCAGGGTCATGGGCAGATAAGGGCAGGTCCTACACAACTTCAGGAGGTGGTGGAATGCTGCTCTAGTGCAGGCTTCAAATAAATACCACAACAGTTCTCCTGAGCCTGGTATCTCTCTCCTAGCTCATCAGTTTAGCATCAATGGCAGATTCATCCCATGTCTTAAGTCAGAAGCAGTCACTATTCTTTAAAATACAAAATGGAAGGACTTTGAAAAGTCCTATTTGCTGAAAAACTTCTAGTATTTGGAGTTAACTTCCAAAAAGCTACCAAGTTTGCCATTTTTGTCTCTTACAAGGAGACAGAAAGCTTATGAGGTTCCCTTGAACATCCCTCCAATGGCTGCCTCAGCACCTGGGATATCTGCCTCGTATTTTACAATTTTAAACCTTATTGTAACAGGAGTCTTTATTATCAGAAATTATTTTTATGCCAGGTGAAAAGAACTAGAGGAAGTGTTATTTCTTCTGTGCAGCTGCATTTCATTCAGGACATTTAACTAGTCATGTTATTAGAGTGTCAGTTTGTTTTGATGGATGCCCGGGAGACTGTTATTTAAACAAGGAACGTTCCTTCCTCCTCCTCAAAAAAAGGCTTCATGAAAGTGAGAGGAGGAGGAAGAAAATGGAGCTAAAGCAGCACAATTACATCAACTTCAGCAGTGTTCTGAGTACTAGATGGGAGTGTGAGCCAGGGAGAAAGCCCTCACTTCTGCCTGGGGCGACATAAGAGGAGACCGATGCCAGGAACAGTGAGAGCGCCAGAGCTAGAGATGCATCAATGTGAAGTGCCCACTCTTTCCAAATGGGATTTGAAGAGTGCCCCCTCTGTTTAGTGTCATTATTCCAAATGATTCTGCCTACACTGTTTGTCTGTAAAAGGTAATCTATATGTAAGACAGGCATCCTCAGTAATTTTTCTAACCCGTCTTTCACTTTTCATTCTAGTTAACTTCCATAGCGGCATTGGAATAGTTCCTGTGAGTGGTGAATGACTCTTCATTCACTGCCATTCACTGCCAAAGGCCCTTGAAATAACATCAGACCAACACGTCTGTTTGCCAGAACCTGCTCAGTTATGATGAAAGTTCTGTTCCTGAATCCTACCACTAAAAGCCATCCAGGTTTTGGCTGTACCAGTAATAGAGGGATAATGTCAATAGGCTTTCACATGGCAGAGTGAGTTTGATTTACAGACATGAATAATGTTTTGAAGATGCTTTCCGTAGGGCCATGTAAAATGCTCTAACTTCCAAAACATCACCTGGTCAGGTTCCTAAGAGTAAAATATGCAATTGCCTCTTTAAGGCATAATATGCAATTTCTTTCTTGTTTATTGGCAGTTCTGACAGTTAACAAGATGATAGCATCAAAATCAATACCTTACATTGTCCTTCAGACTCTCTGACTTCTACCATTCCAGGAACCAATATCACACCCCCAATTACTACAGCAAATTGCTGAATTAATGGACATGAGGGCAACAGTGTTGCTGCATATGGTTTACAGAAGTGTCTTTAAACAGTAAAGCACAACAAGATGTACTAACCAGTGAAAATAGGGCAGATCTTTTCCCAGCACGTAATTCCACCTTCGGAGGTATACTGTCCTAGCACCACCTCCAGGAAAAACACGGGAAGACCTCCCCCAAACAGGAAAATGAAATAAGGTATAAGAAATGCACCTGTTGAGAAAATACAATAGTACAAAACTGAGATGATGAGTGACCTTACACAAAATAATCTAAAAATCGGTAACAGCTATACATAAACAAAGAAATATACTTTAGTATCAGTATTCAATAATATTATTCTGAAGTGTTTTTGCTCATATTCAACCTCTGCAAAAGGAATGGGTATGTAAAGCTGGGAAGGACATTTTCTTACCTTTTTAAAGTGAAAACCTGCAATAGCAATGGGGTTAGGCACACAACAGCTTCATGTGGCTCAGAATGTTCTTATTCTGAAATCCATTGGTCTAAAATCCTACTGGTCTATATTAATAGCATACCGTTTGGTTAAAACTCAGGCTCAATTTTAGCAGAAGTTAAAGAGCAGAAAAGGTTCAGCAGTATAAACTGCTGTTGGTTTTCCCCAATTAAGTTTTATCAAAAACTACTAAGTAATAACACAATCTCTCCCAAAGACTAGTGAAGAAGGCAGAAAACAGATGTGCGACTATTCTTTTTCTTTAAAAAAAAAGGATGAAGGCACTGAAAAACAGTAAAAGCAAGGTAGAGATATCGATTGATGAGAATGAAATGAAGAAATACTCACCTCCGCCATTTTTGTAGCAGAGATACGGAAACCGCCAGACGTTGCCTAAACCAATAAATCCACCAGCCACGGACAGCAGAAAGTCAATCTTGCTCGCCCACTTCTCCCGCTGGGGCGGCTTCCCTTCTGCCTCATCCTCAGGCCGTGTCCCCGGGCTCTTGCCAGGGGAAGGTTTGAGGATATCCTTGTGGAAATCTTTCAAGCACTGAAGCTTTTCCTTTGTTGCCATATTTTTGCTTTCTATGTAAGAAAAAAAAAAAAAACACCCTGGGTTTATTAAATAGTCGTTACTGGCAGAGCTCTCTAACACTGAGAGAACTATTTAACTAAACTCAGTTCCACATAAACCAATGCTGTTTAACAAGCTTGGATACAAAAATAAATCTGCTGTCTTCGCTGACCAGGAGAAACAAACCACCCCTGGACTCTGCAGCCACCTCTTTGCAGCTAATGCAGTGTAGAGGACAGTAAAGGTTTGACATAGGTGCCTACCTGCTGGCTGCAGACAAAAAGTGTATAAAGACTGCAGACTGCATCAGCAAACAGCACTACTGAGCAGAAGTCTCCTGCTGTTCCCATGCCCATAATAAGGAACAAATCACTGCATCTGAATCCTTCTCAAACGTTTAAGTGAAATACAGCAGGACCGTAAATCTCACCTTTCCAGATAAAACCCAGTTCTCTATTTTCCAATAACCTGAGCCATCCTGTATCATTTATTGCCTGCAATTTCCTTTCCCTTAAGCAATATAAAGCTTTCAGAAAACTATACATTCATAAAAACTGGAATGGAAAGTAATTTGTCCTAATCAACCTGCAGGAACTAAAGGAATCTTTTCAGTTTATTCCATTTTTATAACTGCACTGTTTTCCCTTGACATCAATAAAGGGACAAAAAGAAACCTTTATATTCAATTATTGTCTTATATGCACCTATGCAATTGTTTGCCAAGAATGATGGCTCCTTAGTTAATTAAAAAGTCAGTGGCAAGAGTCACTGATGCAAATCCCAAAGCATGTTAAACCATAGCTGGTTTTACAATTTTTATAAATAATTTACGATGTTCAAAATTCACAGATTGTGTAAAAATAATAACAGAAAGAATTACTCTATCAAAGTGCCTTTTTATTTGAGATTTCCTAATGAAAACAATTTAGGAATAACTTGTAGGTTTTTTAACTCAATCTCAGCACATGAGGCCAATGCATTCCCCACGTAACCCAAGTGACTTTAGCTGGATCTGACCAGTTATTTTTTCATAGTGTTCTGATGCTGAAAAGCATGTGCAATTTTCACCAGAACCAGGCAAACCAGCAAGTTTATTCCAGACCACAACAATTCCTTGCTTGTACATGTCATTCCAGGTACACAGTCATAAAAAATCATGCGACAGATTATCCCATTTGATAGCTGCAAGTCTCCCTGGTACCTGCTTGCTGGTTTTGATCTCTAACCTGATTTAGCTTGTGGCAGTGACCTGAAACCAGAGTCGACACTGGCTCTGCAGGAAGTTTTTAATCCGAACACGATTTTGAGATAGGTATGAATCACTGTACCCGTAAACCTTTTCATCCATCATGGAAACTTTCAGAAGGCTAACATTTTTGAAAACCACAGCAGATCAATATTTGCCCCACTGACATACTGGTGGCCCTTGCAAAGCAGTTATTGCAACAGCAGTTGCCTATCAAGCCATGATCTAACACCAGACTTTAATCTTCACAATGTTAATCATTATGACTTTCTCCTGTTTTTTAAAAAAGGCAGCTGCTGACTGCACAGAACTGATATGAGGAACTGTCATACCTCCTGGTCAACAGCAGAGAGAGCTCACAGAAGGAGAAAGTTAACCACAGGGTGATGGACCTTTACCGCGCAACAGCAGTATGAGGTCAGGGCACACATGCCTCTAAAATATCTCATATCAGTTGCTGTTAGAGGCGTGGTACGAGATGAAGCAGTGTAGTATCTGAACAAAAATGACAGGGCCAGCTCTATAATAGCCTTCAGGCACTCAGCCTCTTCAGGGAATTAATTCACAACAGCTAACGTGTTCCCAGTATCATGCAAGGAGATTAATAGAGGTGCCTCTCACAGTAGCCTCAACCTTGCTGGGATCCCCGCATCTCACTCCATGCCTTATGCAGGTACTACCCTGTATACTTCCCTGGATTCACCTCTGAGGAAGAAAAAAAACCTAAGTAGGTGTAATGGCTTTTCTTCAAAGCAGCGGTTGATGTCCTGCTCTCATTGCAACAGCAATCGTGCATGGAGAAAGCCCAATTCCACTTTCTTTTGTTACTTGTGCTGCTTGGATGGTTATGACTTGGAGAAAGTCATAACCATCAAGCAACAGGCTATTCTGGGCTGAGGAATGGAGTGCATTCGGACTGTCTCTCATGGAAGCTGTTCTTTATATGGGTTACTGAAATATTCATCAACAGAGGAAGAAAATGTGCAAAGAAAAGTTAACTCACACCTTATGTTTGGGGTACGCTCTTGTTTTTCAGACAATTTTTTTTGGTGAACTGCTGTGACAGCCATAAACCTGCTTAATAGGGCACAGAGACAAATACATTTATAGATCCCTGTAGGATTAACTGCTCCCCATAGGGATTGATCCTGGAAATACTCCGAAAGAGAACACGGAGGACACGAACAACCTTTATTTTAAAAGCCTGAGGAGACCTGTGGACATTAGTCACCTCCAAGATGAAAGAATCTACCAGGACTGCAATTTTTTTTTTTTTTTTTTTTTACAATCTACTTCTATCTTATGGCACGGAGTTCTTTTTTTTTTCTGCCAGCACTAATCTTCTTGCCTACAGATTTACTTTGACCCAGGTGTTACTCAGTTCTACACAGAATTTGCAGTCCTGGCCAATTGATGGCATTCTATAAACCCTAACTCTCTGTGGGGGAAGGTGGTCACCCTGTGGTTTGTCCTAATTACCTGCACACAAAGTGTGAAATGGTGACTTCTCAGATCCCTACTTCGTAGCTGCATGGGACTGCCTTTTAAAAAGGGATTTCTAATTTGTCTTCAGACACCCCAAATTAATGGTCACGCTTGAAAACCTAATTACTGAGTGTAAATTTTGTTTCAGTCTTAGCTGGAGTGTGAAGGCGGATCATGATCCTTCCCTTCGCCTGCAAATGGCAAATCTTCAAGGTCATGCGTCCTTTTGTGGTGGCTGTTTCTCCATACAAATGCCAGGAGATGGATCAACCACCATGACTCTGTTTCATGTCTAGCTCTAGCTAGCATGGCACGGTAAAGTTACCTATCCAGTGCCTGTTCAAAATTACTAACAGCCCAATCCTACTGTGTATCTCTTAACTAGTCTTGCTAAAATCCCAATTGTGTCTCAAGGGCCAGCAGCTGTGGCTGGCAGGCACGTATCGTTGACCAATATCATAGGAATTGACGCTAAGAGGCCACCTGGGACTGTGGTCCCAGCCCATGTCACGTTCAAGGGATGTCAGATTTGTCCCCCTTTGCTGCCAACCATTGGTGTCCACCCAGCCATTCCCAATTACAGGAACTGTCTACAAAGGCTGCAAGGGTGGGGGGTACGGGCGATTCTCCTTGGCGAAGAAAAGCCAAGAAAATCAAGTTTGTTTAGTGAAAGGCATTGTCTTTTTCCTTAACAGGGTTGGAGTTTCATTTCCTTTAGTTATGTCCCACTGGGTGAGGTTAAAATGGCTCTTAATGGAAATAGTCTGGCAGAGATGCTGAAACAATATGTTGTCACCGCCCAGGTCAGAACCAGAGAATAATAGGTTATTTTTACTGTATCACTTAGTGGGGATGGTATCCGAGATCTAAGACCATCTGATTCCCCCAAGGAAATATATTGTAAGAAAATGCTCTTACAATTATATAGTGCTAAAGGAGCGATCCAAGTCTGAGGCTGACGTCTGCCTCCCGCAGACACACGTCTGCCTTCCAGGAGCCACATCTGCCTGTGAGAGTACCCCCTCCAGGAAGCTTCAGATGGCCCCAGGAAGCTCTGGCTTCATCTGATGAACTTAATACAGATAAACAAAAAGCAAGAGTTGAGTCTGCCATTTACAGTGTGCTACCAGGCTGAGACCAGCCAAACAGCTGGAGTCTGACCCAAAAGCAAGGGGAGAAAGGAACCAGACTGGGGCCAGGCTCAGGATCTGCTCTCATACGCTGCTACAAACCCTAATTAACTGTGGATTAAATTATCGACTGTCTAATCGATGCTGGTAAAATGTGGAAAAATAGAACAACAGAGCAAGCATTGAGCTTCTTTAGCAACTGTTCCCTGACGTGACCAGGAGCACCTCAAGGGCTCCTCTCCTTCCACAGCAGAATCGTACATCTGTCCTTCAGAAACAAATTTCCTCATGTGAAATACTCTGGCAATAACCCAAGCTCTCTTCTGCTGCCCATGACTAATTAGCCTTTGGTGCATAGCAGAAAATAATGAAAGATTAGCCATAAGCAGAGAGCTTTAGCAGCCAACCTGGCTTGGACCATCGACTGTCTACAGCTATTGTATCTTTGCACGTACAGCCTGCACCTCAGATAACTCATACCCTTTAAAAAATACTGGCATCGAAACGTAATCCTTTGAAACACGCGAAAACTGAAGGGCAGGGGAAGGGGGAGGCACTGGGCAGAGGGATCAGACAAGGAGAGACACAGATCGGGGAAGGCCACCAGCCCAGACAGGACCTGCTGGTTGTCAGAACAGACACAACTCACATTACAGCTGAACACTGACTTTTTTTGACAGATAACCTACGGATTACACATCTGAAAATACACTGTTCCATTTCTGCCTTGGGATTACAGTAATGATCTGCTCCAAGCTTCTTACAGGCAGAGACAGGCAACCAATGCAAGGTAACATCTTCTAGGAGGAGCCCTGAGGACAAATTGACCGTGGATGCTACCTCACTTAATAATCTTTAAAAATGAAGTCTTCAAAACAGTGGTTTTCCAACCCCTGGTGAAAACACGAAAATCAAAGTCTGCCTGTACACATAAATATGCATTTGTAAATATTTACGCATGCTAAAATGCACGCCCTGTCTTGCACCTGAAGATCACAAACCACAGCAAAGGAGCTCCTTCTTTTTTTATGTCAATGCATATAAACTTTGAATAGGGATACGACATACTGGCTTAGTGACTAGAATCATAACTGAACATTTGTTTACTGCCTCCATCTTCCATTAGAAAACTAAAAGCAAAGTACCCACTTGGAGTGTCTCTGACCTTGATGGGAATGCTGCCTGAGGAATGACTGTACGGCTGTATTACAGATTTTGGGGACTGTTTTTTGCAGTGTGATGCATACCACCACTACCTCTGCTTTCAAGGGCCCTTTTCTGCTACATTCAGCCTGTGCAGGCTGTGTATCTTGAGCTTCTCAGTGTTCTCTCCTTCTCTTCTCTTCTCTCTCAATGGCTTTTGAAAGACATTTGTTTGTCAGACTGTAATTAATTTTTCCAACGCTACTGAAACTCGCTGCCCCCTTTGATATTACCACCTTTCTTATTTTTCTGCCATTTTTTTACTTTGTATCTTGGAAATCAAAGTCAACATCCCTTAAAAATTTGAGCTTTTCTACATCTGCCAATCTACTTGTGGGTTGAGTTTTTTAATTATTTTATATTTAGATTCATGAATATTACAAAACTAGCTGCCCCGATTACTGGATCAGAGCTGCTCTTCAAATAAGCAGCTTCCACGCTCATTGAGAGCAATGGAAAAGCTGTTATTGATTTCAACAGTAGCAGGATCAGGTCCCAAATAAAATTCCATTTATTATGTTTGGCTCATTTCCTAGGATTACTAAGAACTTTGAAAGCTGTAATTCTTGATGTTGACAGCTTTCCCTCCCTCCTGGAGCAGTGTGGTTAAGCCAATCAATATATGATTAAAATAAACACCCTCTTGATCAAACTTACGGCTTTAGCACAAGTCTTTCTGATCTGCAAAGAAAAGGCCTTTATGTTTGGCAGCCTTTGAGGCCACACCAGTATCCAAAGAGCACCTGACTTCATTTGTTGACCTTAACTCATATCCAAGTTCTTTCTGCTTCACTGAACAAGATACCTACACTTTCTGAAAAATAATATTATTGCCTTTCTTGCAGTTGTTACCTCTCTACTTAGAAATGCCTCTAAAAATTCCCTGAACAGCATCTCACTGCCCTCTTTGCTTTAACAGACTCCTCTTTTTCTGATTCCTTTTCCCCATGTATGAGTATTTATTTTAACACCGATCCATTTGTCCTTTCTTCTTTCTCAGTTTTCCCTCCAGCTTTCCCAATCTCCCCTCTCACTCCTTCATTCTTCCCTTTTCTTTCACTATGACACTTTTTTTAAGTCTTCTAGGATTGACTGGAAAATCTGGTAATGAAAATTTTCTAGGAGCAAAAAGCATTCCTTTATAAAGCTGAAGTCTATTCTGAAAGGAAAGCCCAGGGCTTAATGCAACTCCTTTTTCATCAGTCCTGGTCTGGACAAAAGGTATCTTATTTTCCCCAGATACTTCTTTCTCACTGGTGTTTCCATTCCTGCTCTTCAAATGCTTCAAATGAGTACTGTGTCACAGCACAGAGCTGTTATAAAATCCCACATCTTTGCTCAGATTTCAGCAGCAGAAAATCTGCAGTCACACAACACTCTAGATGCTCATTTTGTTCTACTTATTTATGTGAAAGAACAAATCAGTTAAAACTAAACCTGGAAAGGGAGGAAATTAAAAACTCCTTTCCTGTTGTGTGGGGTAGAAAGGAGAATTAATATCCACAAACGCCAATGGGTTTCAGAGGGAACATGCTCCCCAGCCTCAGAAGGATGGAGCCTGATTCCCCAGGGAGGTGGTCCAGGGCAACCCTGGCCCCCAGAGCACTCAGCAAAGAAAAGCATGGGATGCAATGAAGCAGAGAACTGGCGCACTGCATCACACAAGTTATAATTCCATCCTATGGATATCCTTCACGAGGCACAGAATCTCCTGTATCACAGTGAGAAACCAAGTGTCCTGCTGCTCTGTCCCCTCCTCAAAGAAGAAAGCCTAAGGGTGACTCTTGCAAAGATGAATACAGGGAAGAATAGTGTGAAAACTAGGGTTGATGGAGGCAGGGAGAACATTGGGAAACTGCTCCTCTCTTGTACACTGTACTAGTAATTATGTGAAGGAGAACATTCAGTTAACACTTGGTTTTGTCCATTTGAAGCCAACTGCTGACCTACTTTAATGCCTCTGGGTTAGCCAGCTAACAATCGCCTGTCGGTCAATAGGCTGGAAAGAAGCACCAGCTCCCGCTGCCCTCCCTGCGCACTCCCTCTGCTGTACCAGGTCTCTCATTGTGAAAGTGAAAAAAAATTAATTCACTGGATGACATGACCTCTCAAGGCCCTTGTCCTTAAGAAAAGGCCCTTAACAAAATACAGAAGTATATCCAAGTGGTGTAGCAAGGCGATGGCTTCCCAAGCGAGATGGGCACTGTTGACAAAGATTCAATGAGATATGCACATCTTCAACTCTTCAATCGCCTTGTATCCTACAGTTATACAACTTTTGACTAAAGGAGCAAGCACTTTAATATTTTCTTTTCAATTCTGAAAGTCTGCTGTTGTGTGGACTGCAATTCTCTACTAAGCCTCAGTGTTAATTAAACCAGTTCTTCTGCCACACCAAAATCTGTAAGTGATGTCCCTCATCCTGCTATAAAAAAGCAAAAATTTTAAAGCCCACAAAGCTTATGAACTTGAGTAGTCAGTGGTGAACACTGTGCCTATTGATTTTTTTGCATGTGATTAATAACATATTGATTCTATGTGACACATCTGCAAGGCACTTACAACACGTGTTAATGTCAGACAGCAATCTCTGAGCTATGATAACCAAGCAGTGCCCCAGTGCAGGCAAGAGAAACAATAAAGTAGCCATTTAGTGAAACAAATGGGCAATAAACTGTATGAATTCATTATTTCAAAGTAATTTTTTCTTGGGGGTAAATCATCCTACCCTCAAATTTATTTTTTTTACAATTAATTATAAATATAGCCTTAAATTTACTGAGTTAGACAATGCTACTGTTCATGGCTTTCTCTTAATTGAAGATTTCTATACTTTCCCAGTATGTTTCTCAACTAAGTAAAAACCAGACATATGTATAAGATCACATGTTTTTGGAAAATCAAGCAGAGTTTTCTATACCCACTAATAGCTTTGATCAGCTTTGTAACCAGGCTGTTGCCATACCTGGCTAGGTCACCTCCACACCAAGCCAGAGTTTTGTTTTCATTGCTTCTATCCATTCATCTTAAATTTAGCAGTAACTGAGGACAGATTCCTATCCCACCTGTGGCAGCTGTTTAAACATGTCACACGGTACCTTATTGCAACAAATCTAGATCCAGCACCATCAGTGAAGGAGAACAATCCTCCTTCTTCTTTATTCCCATGCTCCATCTGCATAATACCCTATATTTATTTTTTTTTCTAGAACACCTTAATGCAAGGAAGAGTTGTGCAACACGGCACCTTGGGTGGAAAACAGCCAGCTAACCTGTACCAGGAAACCAGCAATTACACGCACACGGTCAGCGGTGTTAGCCCCATTACAGGGCTGTAAACTCTAAGAAGGTCACAAACGCCTGAGGACAGAGCCATGAGCTCTAAAACTTCACAAGCAAACTACTTGTGATTGCAATCTTGACTTCTCTTTCATGCTGACAGTAATTATCAGTGAAAATAGGAATCAGTGATGGAAATCAGCTGTAGACTTTTAAGATATGGAGCTAGGGTGAAGCAATGACCCTCGCTGCTGAGCTGCAGTACGCAGGTGACTATGGTACAAGGCCAGAGCACCACTGCTCGCTGGCCTTCAGCCACCAGAGATTTCCTAAGAACCCTGAGGTGTAATTTACTGTTGTTGTTCTCTGTCCTGCAAGAAAAAAAAAAAATGGAACAGAAACTTCAAGCATACGAAATTTTGCACAGGAAATGATATCGAAACTCTTGAGACAGCAGAGCAAAACAGAGCACGGGGGGGTCCACAGAGGATACGCTAAAAGAAGAAGTGGCAAAGTTGATGAACAAGCTCATAGAGAGCGCAACTTTGCAAAACAGGTCTGTGAACTATAGACTTTCACACACGCACACAAAAGCAAAGCAATGTAGACACTATGGTATTTATTTGCTTTCATGCAGCTGGTGCCAGGTGCTGGCTTGCACGGCTGGACACTGGCATTTTTTGTTTAAACCCAGAGCAGCCTGGGCTTGGTTTGCAGTTGCAGCCTTGTCCTCTGAGCTTCCATGGTCAGCCACAGCCACTCAAAAGGCTCCTGGAGAGCATTTCAGAAAGAATAATGCCTCTCAAGGGACATTATTTGATCAAAAATCACAGATTTTCGATCGCTACCCATTTGCTTCAAAGGTGTGAGCTAGAAGTACAACTTTTGTTATTGACCACTAAACCAACCTGCTTTTAAATATCAAGTGATTCAGGCTGATTCCCAGTCAGAGATATATTTTCAGTTCACTTTCACCACGGGTCTCTGACACAAGTTTTCATATACAGAGACCCACATTCGTTTTTACGTCAAGAGACATGAAAACCAAATAGCACCAGAACAAATACTTCACTTCTCCAAGGAAACAAACATATAAACCACTTCTGCATACCACAGTCTGCAGAGCACACACCAAGCACAAACCAACCTCGGATCCCACACAATACTTGGAAAAAAAAGTCCCACTGAGTTCACCCTGGAATCACTGACTCTCAAGAGAATTTGGTAAGAGCCAAGCTGACTCCAATACAAGAAACAAATATCTGGAGTCCCACCTCTGTACCAGTGTCAGTCCCGCAGGCTACAGGTACTTGCTTTTCTGTTGGCTTTTGCAGGTAAGCATTCCCAAATACAGCATGACAATATATGAACAACCTGAGTATTTTTCTCCATGTCTTATCTTTTCAAACAAACACCAGCTGATGGTTTACATTGCAGGTTGCTTTTATAGACCCAGCTCAGCTACTGTAAACTTAACCTACTCCTGTTGACCAGTTCAGAGAAAAGTGAACAGCTGATGATCTTTCTTAGTGCAATTTCATCTAAGTGAAGACACATACACTGGATATCAATGTGGCCCATTAACTTTTAATGTCCAAAGCTGTTTTCATCATGACTACAATTGTTTTTCATTATTTTTTTTTCCATGTGCAAAAGCGAATTACAGACAGGTGGGAAATTGTTTGCAGTTCCACCATAAAAGATGGGTACGTGACAAAAAGCTCCGAAAACCATAAAACCACTCCATATATAAGCTAATGGTAGAAAGCAAGAGCACTTCCTTTGGTCTACTTTTCTGAATTTTTATAAGGAAGTGATATGCATACAAGAGCTACATGAACTTCTGAAAGCTTTGCAGAAGTAGAAACCTAGGTGATTCCAAGTCAGATGTATTGCTTCAAACTTCTCATGTGAATACGATCTCCCCACAAATTTGACTTGCAATCTATACCTTGTGTACTGCAAGAGGAGTGGAGCAGAAGGGACTTTCAACCCTACTTAAGCGACAATACCTTCTGCTACTATATTCCCTCTATGCAGCACAACACCTTTTGCACATTTGAAAGAGCAATCTTCTACATAAAGTAAGGTGGATCTGCATAAGGAGAGAGAATTTATGTGGTTACAGAAGAGGAAGGACGGCAATCCCTAGCAGTGTATGAAAGCAAGTCTGTTCTGTTAAATCATGATTTTAGAATCCTGCCTTGCATAACAAGGCACAAAAAAAGCCTTTTGGTTGCTCATATTCAGTCTTTCACCAATGCACTATGGTAGCACCATCTGTAAACTCTACTTTTGACAGACCCTGACGGGAAATAAGGTGTTTGCATACACAATAGACTTCTTGCTAACAAAGGAGAGATATGGAGAAAAATCACCTTATCTTGGCAGACTTAAAAGAGCAGCCCTACAAAACAATTCCCATATTTTTTTATCCTAGCAACTTGGAGGTTTTTTTATCTTTTTTCCTACAATAGATAGAACATCACTGAAAATATCCTAGACTGCTATGGTGAATCTGACTGTGGTTTTGCTTTCTTGTGGCATAATTAAAATAATGCTATTCTGAATAAGGGCATTTTTTGGCTAGCATATGGGCCAACCCATGAAAATCTGCTGCCCAGTAGAGCTCACAGACACCCCTCTGCACATCCAAAGCTCTTTGGCAGACAGCTGCAGGGCTGGGAAGGCATTTAGCTGAGGAGCAGATGCTCTGTGCAGCATTAACTCCCTCATGTGGTTACAGCCACATGAGGAAACCAGCACGTAACAGCAGAGCAAGGGCAGTTGGTGACTGCTAAATCCTAAGTACCCCAAAAGCTCTCTTCAAGCTGCTAGAGAATGGGATTTGCAAGTGAAAGGGGAAAAAAAGGTGATCTTTACTTTTTTAAATACTTATCATGCTTATACAATTATGCATCAAACTCTGCAACTGCTAACTTCAATTGGCACTTAATGAAGATTTGAAAACATCTCAAGTGGAATCCTGGTAAAAATTCCAGCTTCTTTCAGAGATGCTCAAATGTCACCTACTAATCTCATCTGAGGTTAATTTTTACATCTTGATTTCAATCCCATGTGAGTAAAACCACATTTGTTGGTCAGTTCATTGACCTTCGGGAGGCCACTCCTGTTCTATGCTGATATGACTAAGAGTGACTCCACTGGGGAGCGTGGAGTTAATGACACACCCAGCACCTCAGCTGGAGCAGAACAGGAACTAGGCACTAAACAAAACAATAAAATTATATAGTTTAGAAGGGACTTCTGGAGGTCCCTTGTCCAGTCTCTTGCTCAAAGAAGGGCCAACATCAAAACCAGACTGGATTACTGTTGGTCAAGCTCTGAAAACCTCCAAGAGTGGCATCTGTACAATCTCCGAGCAACCCATCCCACTGCTTCCCTCTTCTCAGGTGAAGATTTGGTCCTTATAACCAATCCGAATTTCCCTATCAGACAAATAAAGAAGATGAGAAGAAAAATGGTGAAGAGGATTAACATAAAACGACAGGACAATACTGAAAGGAAGGCTAAGTCTTCACAGTCTGATACTGAACACATACAACAAAAACAGTTGGAAAGAAAAAGACACAGAGGGTGTGTGCGGTGAGTGACAAACGGGTAAGCTCCAGGTTAAGTGCAAATTAAGCAACAGTCCCTGGTGGCAGCATATCAGACAATACTCATTTTATTGTCAGAGTAAAAATATATTCCTTTAAGAAAACCAAACAAAAGTCCCTACTGAATCTTACAATGCATGCCAAGCAATTATTGCTTTCCACAATGTGTCCTGTGACTCACTGTGCCACAATAAATTGGCATACGGTGCTCATTCAGGGTATGTAACTCACAGCTCTGCAATTGCTCTGAAGAGCTAATAGCTACTTGGACTATAGTTAGTTTGTTGTTTGTTTGTTGTTTTTTTGTTTAGTCTCCCCACTGCAATGCAATAAAAGCCATGCTTATTGCTGCATTACTATTATTTAAAAAAATTGGTTTTAGTGGCAGGCAAGTGTCATTAAAGCCTGAAATCTCTTATATACTAGGGAAATCAATTCAGACAACCTCTGGCATGCGAAAGCACATAAATAATTGGTAGATACTACCTGTGGTCTTCTGGGTCCAGATTTGCCTGATGCCAAGAGCAATCAACTCCTTTTTGGCTGCAAAGGATAGGAGGGCACTCAAAACCTTGCAGAAGGCACTCAGTACCTGGCAAAAACCAAGCTTTCTGTGTGCCAGCACCCCATCAAAGAGCAAATCCTAAAGTCCATATGGCAGAAATGGTTCTCCTTTCTTATGAGGGAAGGCAACCTCCTAGAGCTAGCTCTCTGTGAGGTGCACTTCCTATGCTTACCCCACTTAAAAAACAGCTCTATCTCTCTTATCAAAAGAGGAAAGAAAATAACAAAGCATCTGCCTTTCAGCAAGTCTACCCAAGAGCAGGAGTAGACTGGAAATCTAGTTTTTATCATTAATAAGACATTAGAGATGCTTAATAACTGAGAAAAAGCAGTGGCATAATAAACTATATGCAATTACAAGCTAATTCTTCTCTAATAATCAAGATTTATCAAATAAGCCTGGGCCATGCTATGACTTGGGAGTACCACTAAGAAAATAAGGATTCAGAGTGCTAACAGAGCTTTCCATTATACTAAGATGAAAAAATCCTATACAGACAAGGTCTAACACTTGTATGCGTTTGACACAAGCCCACTGAAGCCAGTGCTATTCATTAGCAGAAGTGGATCAGTACAATCAGAAGTGGGCCACTGAGATTTTGCTCACGTAAGGACTGAGAGCTACTGCAGAAGGGCCAAGGGTTTCAAAGTCAGCAGGACTGACTGCTGAAGTAGGGGGTCTCACTTCAATACTGTTTACACAATGATAAACCAACAGCAATGCTACCAGAATCAACAAAGCTCTGCTGGAGTAAATCAGTCGAAAATTAGATGCTGAAACTGTACATCCTTGCAGCTAATTTCAAAGGTATCAAACAACACTTACATCTCAAAATGTGACTCGGAAGGAATAATATAAACAAACATCTCATCCTACAGCTCTGTTGCTCCTTGATCCCTGAGGAGGCAATTACTCCCTCAGTGATGTTCTGTATGGGCCAAATACAATGACTGCCAACACACATATTATGTTCCCAGGTTTCTGCTTTACAAAATGTGAATTTGTATTGTGTGGCCGCAGGTGTTTTCTCCAGTGCTTAACACAACAGGTTCCAAATGGTGATCAGGGAATATAGCCATGACCTTAGCAGGAACAGCAACAGTAAAGAATGATCGTCTCTGCCTCTATCCTCACCTTGAATCTCCTGAACTGTTTAATTGTGTGGAAGACAGGTGAAACGGTGCCTGAACAAAGACTGCCAAGGTCTGACCTGCGCTCTTTTATTATTATTCTGCAAATTCTTTGCTAGTGCTCACAAAATACTCTCCATTCTCTCAGAAATATCTTTGATTTATTAACATATTTGTTGCAACTCGCTTACCTACCTTCCTCTAGGAATGTACTCAATAAAGGGCAAAAGCACATAAAAATTAAGTAGAGCTTAAACCTTTATCCAATCAAAAGTCACATTTGTCTATGCAGAAATGTCAATGTCTTCATTTCGGCCAAGGAAATAAAACCAGCTTTTAGGCAATAACTACTTTCTCCTCAACACAAAGCCCCTCCCTCCAGAGAAGAAAATGCTGTCTTTGTCCAGATCCCATACACTCATTCTCTTGTTGGTTAATTCACGACAGAGTTAGCTAGATTTTCATCACAGGGTATTATTTGTAGCTGCTGTTTTCATGAGCAGCTGTAATCAACAAGCGAGATTTATGTTCCTTTTTAAATTGCTTGAAATAATTAGGGCTGTTAAATTTAGACTCTGAAAGAACCTATTGATTTCTCTATTTTTTTTTAACAAATATGGAAGCTCCAACATGATCTACCACCAAAATTCAGGCTTGGGCCAGAACAGCATGCACTCCATATACTATCCAAAATACGTTGCAACAATCTAAGGAAACAATCTAAGTTCTCCAAATAATCTTTTAAAAGAAAATGATGGTTGTGCCGAGTTGTTTTAAGAACTGCACTGTGCGTTATTCTCTTCCAACCTAAACTCAGAGAGGACTTCTTTTTATTCTTATTCGGGTCTATATAGGTGCAAATGGGCACCCTGGACCTGGATCATGCTGGTGAATTCCATGGCAAGTAGGACTGAAACTGAGATTCAGACCAGATTGGATTTTTGCAGCTGACTTCCTAGCTTGAAATTTATACTGCATCCAACCACTATAAAAGCCCTGACCTATGACAGGCGTTCAAAGACCAAACTCAAAGCTTGTGGTCACCTCTGCATCACTTACTTTTTCCACCATACGCCTTCAACCACAGCTTGCTGTACTGACAGTCTAGATACTTCTTTAAAGCAAGTAAACACAATGCCCTCCCCAACCCATACTGGCCATTTCACAGCTACTGCTGAATTTCAGTGCCTGGTCCAACAAACCTGCTTCATGACAGCACCAAACCGACATCCTCTAAAAAGCTTTTCACTTATAGGCGGGGTTTTTTTCTGTTTGGTCAGTTCTGTGATTCATCAGCCTTACAGTATTTTTCTTGGTGCAGGTACCACCACCCCATCAGTCCAAGTTCCCTCAGTGCAACGGGAAAGACAAGATGAAATATCAGGGGCCATGACAGAACTTGGCCTTAATGGTTCAAAAAAGAGAGGACTGATGTGGAACAGACATTCAGCTGACTACACCAACCACAGAAGAGGGGAGGAAAAGATGATCTGCTGTGGGAAAGACCACATCATGCCATGCACAGAGAAAAGGTACAAAAAAACCCCAAAAACAAAGAAAACCAGAAGATGAAAAAGGCTAAACCTGTCAGTTTTTACATTACGAACTAGAGGAAGACAAAACTAGGGAAGGTGTGCAAACAAGAATGATGGAGCTGGGAAAGGAGTCTGGAGTAATCTGCAGAAGACAGTTGTAACAGGTATCAAAGTACTTCTTTGGTCTATACATGATAAAACAGTGACAACTTCTACATAAATTATAAAATTGTGGGGCTTTAAAATAAATACACAGGCATACTATCTTGAATCATTCCTCAGTAAAAATAAGTAAGTGGCATGCACTGGGATGGGGATTTAGAGCTCGGACGTAGAAAGCCCTACATCTCAGGAGAGGAGTGACGTTGCCTGATGAGGAGCTAGCAGCAAATTCACGATTCCAAGAAAGACCTAAATGTGATTGCAGGTAAGATAAGCCAAGGAATACAGTTTCTCTGTGTGATGCTACCGAGTGATGCAGAAGGGTCAAAAACTAAGCTATTGTACATACAAAGGGATGTTATGGAAATATAATGCATAATGTTATGTCAAAACAGCCACAGTGGATATAGTATGAGCTGCTTAAGTCCCCACAGATTAGAAAGAATGTAGAAAAATTAAAGGAAATACAAATAATAACAAAAAAATGATCTAAAGAGAGAGAGAGCGCTAAATTAATATGGTCTATAAATGAGAAGACTCCTGGGCTGAGAGTAGGACAATTGCTTCAATTTAGGAATAGAAAAATTCAAGAACCATAACAAACAAAAAGAAGTGTTATTTGAAGGGACAACAGCTCAATAGAGCAGGCTCCCAAGGTGGTAGCTGAGGCACACTGTGTGCAGCCAAGAACAGGGAATGCTTGGGAAATGCTGCAATCACAGCTTTCTACAGCGCAACAAGATTACCACAGACGAACTTATTGATCTTTTAGTCTCTCTCTTTATAGGCCAGCTGAAAGACTGCTCCTCTTTTTAAAAAAATAACACCCAAACATATATATCCACGCAGTGACAATACATCCACAGCAGAGCTCAGGAACAGGGATGTGCAGCGCTCTAATGTCAACACAGGTAGTGGCAAACCTCTCTAACTCCTTTCTGGCTCCTCAGTAGTGTGTGTAACATGACTCTGCTGGGTGTCAGGCAGGACAAAAACTGCTGACCCAAACGGTGGATTATTCTGAGCATCTCAACACCAGGGTCAAAGGCTGAAGTGGGAACTACCTCTTGTGATACTCATGGTCTTCCCCAGCCTTGTGCTACGAGATCCTGCATGGAAACTTGCAATGTCACTGCACAAATTATGTGCTTGGAATTACGATTAGCTGAAAACCAACACTAGCAGTATTTAACAACACTCAGGAGCTCTAAAGCACACTTGCATTAAGAAAATAAAATAAAAATCCTAAAACATTTGCATCAGGCCTTACAATTTTCAATGACAAATGGATATACACAAATGTGAGGCATATAAACCCCAAGTACCGTTATACCCCCCCCTTAAACATATCCCATCCCAACTGCACTCACCAATCGGGACTTCTGTCCCCTCCTCAATGTAGATGGGCAGTGGTGATTCCTCCATAGGATGAGGCGCTGATGGAAAGTAATGAATTGTGGTAGTATTTGTCGCAAATTGACTACAATAAGACGGTCCCTTTCTTATCATTACAACTACATATGGCTGGTTACTGTCTCAAAGAGTCCTTTCTCAAAGTAGTCTCCTCCAGTCACAACGAACTGTTGAAGTGACAGTCCTGTGGGGTTAATCCCCACCAAGCATTCACTGCCACAGGAGTCAACCCCCTCTGAACGGGGTCTGGGAGAGGTCCCTGTCTTTGATGCTTCACGATCCTGCCACTTCACTATAGTCTTGCTATTCCCATCCCTGGAGTTTTAGTCTATTTTGGAAACTCACACAGTTGAAGAAGCCAAGGGAGCCAATGCACAGACAGGCACAAAAAGAGTTATTGAGTCAAAGTCATAATATTTCATGCACAGAACCAGAAGAAAGAGGCTCTGATGCTCAAAGCTTGCTGTTAGCTGTTGAAAAGCCACAGCAGATGATGGAAGGCTGCATAGCAAATGGCCTCTGGACCACAAACATTTCATTACTCATTTATTTTGGACTACATGTATTGGACTTAGGAAGCTCCCGATAATTTCTTTGTGATACTGAAATCTCCAGACTCTTCAGTTCTGTGCTGCATGCTTATTCTGCGTTTCCAGACACCGTACAGTCACTGCTGAACGGTTCATCTGTTTGGGTTCTTCTCTAGTTGGAAGCTTCTTACCTTAAAGATGTTTTTGTTGCACTATTTCCCATTTAAAATCTCTGGGAAGCATGTACTTCACAGGCTTTTCAGAAGGTTTGATTTTCCTACACTAGAATGAAATAATAATGAGCTACAAATGTTGAAAAAGGTCATCATCAAAAGCCTTCAGGATTTTTTCTTTTTCCATTACCTTTTAAAAATGATGATGCACCTTCTCCAAGCTACAAACTCTTAAGATAGACACAGCTAGGATTCCAGCTGCAGGGAAGGACAATTCTTTAATCCTCAGGTGTCTTTCGCTAACTATTGGCTTTTATTTTTTTTTTTAAAGATTGTCTTAGGATATCCACAAAACCAGCCAAAGAACACTTGTGATTTAAATCCATTGAATAAAGAGTCTTACAACGTTTCTGCTAAAAACATAATCGTAATAAAAGAGTGTTTTCAACTGACGCTTAACTAGCAATGGGCTTATTATAAACCCCCCACTGGTGCTTTGCAGGATGCAAAGGGCTGCCAGTTCCCTGCCTTTCCCCAAGCCCACCCCTCCACTCACATGGAAGATGAAGGGAAGCACAGAGGAGAGGAAAAGCAGAACACGGTTGCCTACAGAACTACTGTACAAGCCACAGGAATCATGGTCTACCGGGGCGCCTTGCGCAAGCCACTTTTATCTAGAAGCTGAACTAACATTCCAGCTCAACAATAGCAAAAAAACATTTGTTACCACACGGCGTTTTGCTACATATTAACCAGCAGTTGCTACGCAAGCATAATGGAGCGCTGCAATTTTTAGATATATGTTATTTTTTTTAAAAAAAAATAATGTTGGCTTATGGGAAATCAGCCCGAGGTGAGCGCTCATGGGCTTTGCCATGCCACTGGACGCAGAACATGCTTGGAAGTTACGCAAAGCGGGCCCTGCATTGAGAACAATGCAGTCATTTTCCTTGCTAAGTTAATTTTGCATTAAGGCAATGAGAGCCTTCATCTATGCAGCCCCTCAAAACACATAATCAGGTTTATTTACAATGAAAAAATACCAGAGCAGAGCTTCCTATACTACTCAAAAGTTTTCAAAACTGCAAGCAAACCAGGTCACTAGATGGTGTGGAAAAAAAACTTGTATTTTTATGACATGCAGCTTTCTTGGTCCCATGAAGAATACTGTACCAGGCTCTCCCAGACCGAGCAGTCAGTCTGGAGCCAAATGCTTTCAGAAAACATTTGCAACAGTATTCACCAATGGCTGGTGGCATTTACTCTTATTTTAATGGGTATCACCATAGGTTGTAGAAAAGACCTGAAATACCTATAGGCTATTTGAAGCCAAATATGCATATACACGCTCTCTCTTACATGCACACACTAGTACACATGCACGCAAACAAATGGTTCTATAGGCAGAACTTGGATTTTCTAAGATCCAAGGTAGAGAAGCTGACTCTTTTCACAGGGTTTGGGAATCAGGGATGCTGGGTGCTAAAACAAGCTCTCACTTATGGGTCTTCTCTGCTTTGGGCAAACCACTTTAATATTACCCCTCCAGGATTTACGCACCAACTTTATGGGCATGCTGCTTAAATGTCTGCAAAGTGCTTTGCAACGGTTTCTAAATTCTGCAGTGATATGCACAGAAGAACTGCATAGATAGCTTAAAGATAACAGTTACTGAGCATTATTACTGTATAACTACAGCCTATTTTACACGCTCTATACTTGGTTTCTATGAACAGATGGAAAATGTTCAGTTTTTGAACGTCTTAATGATCTTTATAACCCTTTTGTAATTTCAAAAACAAGCATAAGTAACACTTACATGAAGAAGAGTTCTCCTGAATGGATTTTCTATTCCTGTTTGGGGAAAAACAAGAAAAAGAAAAAGAAAAAGCAAAAAAAAATATTTAAAAGGAAAAAATGGGTATAGCAAGGTAAGTTAAACATATTTCAATGTTATCATGCATAGTGTTTTCTGAACATCATCAGTGTGAGCTTATATTTCAAAGCACATCAAAACATTGAACATCGCACCAATGCCAAAACAGGAGATCATTTCTCACCTGCTTAATCCTACATAAAGCATCAGGGAAAATCTGACTATATCCGTCTCAAGAGCAACAAAATTACACTGCAGCAGTGAAATAAAATGCAGTTGCCGTTTGATCTGAATCAAAAAAGTAATAACTCTTAACTACATCCCAGCTCACTGATAACCCCGTGGCTTGATGCATGGGGTTGCTCTCCTACCTACAGGCAGTGTACCTACACCAGCACCCCAAAGCAGGGCACTCCTGTTGTGTTTTGGCACAGTGTAATTGTTTTTCCATGTCAGCGCTCAAGCAGTGGCTGCATTCAAACCCAGGTCAGGCACCCGTAGCAGCAAAGGCTGTGACCATTTTCAGCAACAGAGAACCACAACAGGAAACCCAGTAACTGCTAAAATGCACGAGTCATCCCAACACCCCTTTTGGCTTTTAACAGTCACCGTCCTGCAGCCGCACGCACCCAGCCTGCTGCCTCCCACCTAAAGCTCGCTGGCAGGACAGGGGTTTGAGCCACACTCCCACCAACCTAGCTGGTGGGTTTGGTGGATGCTCTTGGAGCAGGATTTAGGGGCAGCACTGAGCTAATTTTTGACAGTGTAAATCTAGATACGTTTTAAAAAAAGAGAGAGATTGATAAATAAAGAAAATGCTGTAGGACACCAGCCACTGTTTCACAGGCACAGCCTGACAGCAAGGTAGCCCTTCCAATGACAGGGTTTTGGGGAAAAAAAGGACAATGAAGAGCAACAGTTTCACTTAATTTCTACCACATTATCTTGTATCAATAATAGCTACTCTGTAAGCCATTTGAAGGGTATTGCCTTGAGTTTACATGCCTTGGGAGATAGTCTGCTAGCACAAATCATTTAAATCCATGGCACTGCAGCAGCTCAGGATTCAAGTAAATATGCATGTATGGAAGAAATTCAACAAATATTAAATCACTGTGTTTTCATCTTCATGCTTTTATTCCAAATGGTAAGGACCCAATCCCACAAGCATCACCCCTAGAGTCACATCAGAATAAACCTGAGTGCTGCATATAGAGCACTTAAGAGGACTGGACTCAGGATTACTCTGAAAAACATAACCTTGATCCATTCTGGTCACGTAGATTAAGTTAGTGATGAGAAGTCATTGAAAGCACTAATCCTACCGGGTAATATATTCAAAGCAGCACTTCTTAAATGATCTACCATTTATTAGTATGATCAATCAAATAAGCATTACTTGCAAAAGGCTTTAACTATCATAGCCTTCCCATCCATTTTTATGTGCTGTAAGATGGTTAAATTTAAACAAACAAATCAGCATAATCTTTTCAAAAGTCATTTGCCAGCATGATTAAAAGCCTGGGTAGGGCACCACTGTAGAGACTCCACTTACTGGTGGAACTGGCAACGTTGCCACTGGGGCACTGGGACAATGTCGCCCCATTGCCCAGTGGGGCAAAACTGTGGGGCATTTCAAAACCTAGATGGGGTAAAATTAAAATAATTGAGGTTTGCAGCCAGGTCTTGAGATGCATTGATGAAAATCCTGGAAGCATTGCTGCCCAGGAAACATGGCACCCTGCTGAAAGGCTTGTGCTTGAGTCTCTTTGGAAACAGCCAGCCCACCAGGCTTGGCTAGAAGCCACTAAGAAGTAGCTCAGTCTTGGTTAGGCGGAGTATCGATTTAAGAAAAACTCATTGCAGTATTTGCAATGATTAGCTGTAAGACAATATCCTCTCAAGGCTTTACAAACAGAACACGGGAGGCTTCTCAAACACCATGCAGCAAGAGTAAACCAATTAAAGGGTCTTCATATTTTGAATATTATTCATATTCTATGACAATGTTGCACCTCTTTTCATGCGGCATTTCACACAGACTGAAGCCTCCTGCCACAGCCCCAACACTTCACCTCTAGCACTTAAGAAACCTCCTGACAACCCACCCAAAAGCTACAAATTAGAATCATAGAATCACTAGGTTGGAAAGGACCCACTGGATCATCGAGTCCAACCAATCCTACCAATCACTAAACCATGCCCCTCAGCATCTCATCCACCCATCTTTTAAACGCCTCCAGGGAAGGTGACTCAACCCCCTCCCTGGGCTACCGGCAAAGAGTAGTCTGCCAAATTTTGTTCCTGGTTACAGCAAAGTAAAATAAAATACAAACAGGCAGCAGTTGAAGCATTCCAAATTTTTACTGGATTCTAGACCAACACGCCTAAACAAACAAACAAAATAACCCCAGGGTTTTGATTTAGTACCCCCAAGTGCAAAACCACCTTCTCAGGTCCTCCAGATATCACAGCGACACCTGCAATCTCCTGCTTTTTTGAAGTATGACAGACAATAACCCTAACGCTACACAGTAAAAGATGTGGGTTAATGATTTACAGCCAGAACGCAGCCTCTCCTCTCTTGGCAGCCCGCGGGCTTGGGGTTTGGCCATGCCCCTCCCGTGGGGCACCCAGGGCAGGGGCGAGTGGCTGTCGCCCTCCAGCGGGGAAGGGCAAATAAAAAGAGGAGAAAAAAAAAATATGCAAAGCAGAGAAGAGACAGTTGAAGAGGAAACACGAAGACGTTATCTGTGAAAGTCCCAAAAATAAAGTTGTCGGTGGGGCAACAAAGACATCCTCCTGCCACGCTCCTGCTTCAGCCTCAGCTCGCTCTGGGCGAGGGACATGGGCGCAGTGCTGGCTGCTTCAACCGCTTACTCATTTTGCTTTAAAAAAACCTCAGCAACCTTCAGGGGAATCTTTCCGGAATACTCGTGCGAAGGTAGGTGATGCAAAAAAAAAAAAAAAGCAGTTAGCTTGCCCAAATTCAGACCCACAGGTAAGCACCTGGCTGTCAAAAGCCATCAGGGTTCTCATCAAAGCCTCTCTCCTCCAAATGCCACAGCAGCAGGTTTTAACGAGCTGGTTTACCCTCAAACTCATGATCATAAAATCTGAACTGGTAGCAACTGTCACCTGAGCCCCGAATGACAGAGCCGATGACACATCCCCCCGTCGGGGCTGCTTCACCGTTTTGCTGGTCCAAAACTCGAAACACTTAGACATGCAAGCAATAAAAAAATAAAAAGAATTGCAGTTACCAAAATAGCTCTATCAACGTAACCAGCTCCTCTCGGCACATTTTCTTAATACCTTTCCCAATACGGTTATAAAATTGGGAATTGACCAAAAACCTCCATCTTTACACCTTGGCACGAACTGTGCTGGAATACGTGTGGGGTTGTATTTCTTCATGTTTATCTGGATCCTCTCCCACTACTTTCTTTCACCAGCGCCTTCCTTTAAACGCAGCCCTCACGAAGCAGCAGAAATCAGCTTTTACAATTTCGAAATACAAAGTTTTGCCACTCTAGGAGCTGGCTAAGGAAAACACAGCGTGCCTTCTGCTTCCTAAATAACACACACTCTGCACATTTCATTGCCCGTGTGAAATAAATTCTCCCATGTTCTTATATGGAAACCTTGCCAGTCCTCCCACATGCTTCCCATTACAGCGCCGGGCAGGGATGGGCACTCATTATCTTAAAGCCAGTGGGTGAATTTTGGATCCAAGGTACCCCCAGAGAACCCAGAATTATCATCCCTTCACACTGTGCCGAGCTCCGCAACCTGCTCTGTGCAGTCCCTGCGCTGTATTTCCAAGTCTCAAGCAAGACTTCGATTTCAGCATCAAGAATCGACACAATAAGAGGGAAATGAGGGGAATAAAAAGAAAGAATAAAAAAGAAAGAAGAGAATAAAAAGAAAGAAGAGAATAAAAAGAAAGAAGAGAATAAAAAGAAAGAAGAGAATAAAAAGAAAGAAGAGAATAAAAAGAAAGAAGAGAATAAAAAGAAAGAAGAGAATAAAAAGAAAGAAGCGGCTGTGTTAGCCGCCAGGTAGGCCCATTAGCATCATACGTAGCATCTCCTGTATCAGCCTCCTCACTCGGGGTTAACGCACGGCAACCAGAAAAAAAAAAATACAGCAGGGAGGGGTGCGAATGCGAGAGAAAAAGGGCAAAAATAGCCGGGGAGAGAAGCGTGCTGGAGGGCCGCCAGCTCGAAGGGAACCGCTGCGAACTGTTATCGCAAAAACCAAAAAAAAAAAAAAGTTAAGGCAAGGTGGGGGGAGGATGAAAATAACCGCGGGGGGAGACAGAACCCGCGGGGGCAAGGAGGCAGGCGGGGAGGAAGGGGCCGAGAGGAGAAGAAGAAGGGGTAAATAAATAAGCGGAGAGGGGGAAGGGGGACAAAGGGAGCAGCCAACCCCGGCTCCGCTCGGCTCGGTTCGGCTGCGCCGGGCGCGGAGCCGCCGCTCTTTGTTCGCCGCGGGAGCGGGGGGCGATGCGGGAGGAACGGCGAGAGAAGGAGCAGCAGCAGCAGCAGCAGCAGGAGGATCGGAGGCAGCAGCAGCAGCAGCAGGAGGATCGGCGGCAGCCCCGCCGCCAGCCCACCCGCCCGGGAGGCGCCGGTACCTGTGTCCGCCGCCCGCGGTGCCTGCGCGCCCTTGCGCCCCTGCGGAGCGGTGCGGCGCGACTAACAGCGCCGAGCGGGAGGAAACGGTAATTTATAAGCGCTTTCTTCCTGACCTCTCGTGTCTGTTGTCTAATGAGGGAGCTTTGAGCATCACCCATCCTGCTGAGTGGAAAAACACCGGCACGGCCTCTTCTTTGCTGGGGAGGGGGGAGCCTAAAGGAAGGGGTGTGGGGGAGGAGGGGCCTCGCCGCCGAGCCGGGCTGGCAGGAGGCCGCGGGGAGGGGCAGCGCCCCGGGGAGCGGGGCCACCCCCGCCGCTCTGCCCTCTCCGCTCCGCTCCAGCCTTCCCCGATCCGCGGCTCTACGCGCGGAGCGCCCCCGCAGACAAAGCATCCCCCCCCCCAGCTCGCTCGGAGGCCCCGGGGGTCGCTCGGACGCGGTTTTTAGGGGTGTTTGGTCTCGGCAACCAGGTGCCTCCTCTCCTCCTCCTCGGGGCTTGCAGAGCCGAGCGCGGCGGCGAGGAACGAGCGGGGCGAGGTTGTGCCCCGCGCTGGGTTTCGTTGCGCTGAAATGTTCGCTCCTGCAGGCGAGCCGAAGGTCTTTGCTCCCCTACCTGCGTCTCCTCTGGTTCTGCTAATGAGAGGATGTAGCAGCACGCGGACTCGTGAGGCGTGTTCATATCACCCCTGCTGAAGCCTTGGTATTAGCAAAGATCCTGCGGGTCTTTTCCAACATGGTGATTCTATGATTCTCTATGATATTTTTTTGCGTTGTAGGGGCAGAATAGCTGGGAAAAGGAGATTTTTGGACCATCTGTGTTCCACAGAAGTCCTGATACTGCGCTGGGAACAGTGGAGATGAACCAAAGGAGAGCGAACTGCCACCACAGCCCTGCTCCCCCAGGCTTTCCCAGACACAGGACCCTACCCCACCCTCCTACCCCCTAAACCAGGGAGCAGCCACTGGGCAACACACCTCTGAAGCTCATCACCTACGGGGAGGCTGCCAGGGGATCAAATTCCATCACAGCAGCCTCCAGGAAGGTCTCCCGAAAAGGCCAATTTCCTTGCCTTGTTCATATAAAAGGACAGAGAGCGGCACCCCTTCTGCACTCTGCCAAACACAGCACAGTCATGCAAGCACTTTTCCTTGGTTTTCCTATATCCAAGCTGATTTACAAAGCGATGAGGCTTTTAATTAAAGATCAGATACAGGTGTAGCATATATGCAGCTAATTGGTGACATATCTGCACTAAACAGCCTGGTTTAAACTCATAGCATTATGTAGTACATGCTGCCACCTACGTTTTCTGATTCAGCTTTCTTGTGAACTGCAGCTTCACGTTTGAAGGCATCTCTTGGTGAAGGCAGCGAGCATTTTGTGAGCCTCCACGAGGACCACAAACGCAGGTGGCTCTGGCTGCACTAGGGAAAAAACCAAAATGTTTCTCACCGGTGCAACCACTTGTTCAGTTGCAGTGAGAATGCCTCGATGGAGATGAGGAACCCACAGTCACCTCGGTGAAATGTAAGTAGCGGCTGGAGCCTCATCTGTGCTAAGGATCCTGCCAGCACAGCTGTACCACTGACAGCAGTGGAATATTTTGCTCAAGTTCTCTAGAGGAATCAAAGCCTGTATTTTCTGTCTCTGGCTTTCCCTTGTTCTGCCGCTTCTCACTCGTTTAAAAAAAAAAAAAAGTCAGCCACACAAAGCACATGGTTGCTTTCTGTGTTTTTTTTTTTAAAAAAAAGTTTGGGTTTAAAAAGACAACAGCCAAAGCTGTTTTGAAGTCAGTAGCATGTAAACAGTACCTGGAAACTAAATGGAATTATAATAATAATAATAATCATCCCTTTTGTGTCATAAATATGCACAGTGCTGTCTGCTGTTTC
Organism: Phaenicophaeus curvirostris; assembly: GCF_032191515.1. Classification (NCBI taxonomy): domain Eukaryota; kingdom Metazoa; phylum Chordata; class Aves; order Cuculiformes; family Cuculidae; genus Phaenicophaeus; species Phaenicophaeus curvirostris. The sequence goes on from NC_091402.1 coordinate 15,868,965, forward strand.
GTTATGAGGCAGCACAACTTCTGAGAATGTGCCTGATGAATATTTGGGAGAACCCAGCCTCCAGCTGCTGTAGTGTACGGCAGCACTAATGCATCTGGCTCTCTGAGGTAACCAACATCACAAGTTAGATCCCAATTACAAAACATGAGCACATGTATAATATTGAGCATATAAATGGTGCCTGAAATCATTATTCTTTCTGTAGGTCTGGCTTTAATCTATTCTTATTTTAATTTCTGCAGTTCTATTGATTTCAATGTGCGCTGGCCCATTCATAGTGTAATCGAGCGTAACCTCTTAAAAGCTCCACCATGAAGGCAGTAACCCAAACTTAACTAAGACAAGCCAAAATCACTCCAGTTACAGGTAGGTTTAGTTCTGATTACTTGTGTACCAGATCCCAAGTGTGTGTGGTATTAAGATGCTATAGAAAGCAGAATATAATGTCTCTGAGGCTGCTTTGCAGACCAGCCAGAGCAGCAGGTTTTTGCCTCCCAGCCCAAGGCGTGGGTTAGCAATCAGTCTCCTTTGCATTTTCCTTCTTTCTTAGAGACTATTTTTGCTATTAACATGCTGAGCTGCTTTCTGGAGTTTTAAGGTGATGGGTGCTGATACAGTGAGTGCCTCTTGTATCTGTTTAATCCAATAACATAACTCTTTTTTAATCTCCATGTCTGGGTCACAGGGTTTAAAAAAGACACTGGGCCAAATCCCTGGCTTGGCTACAACGTGTGGAAAACTACTAAGAAGGCATGAAAGTCAGAAGATATTTGCTGTATTTGCATCCAGTAAAAGAGGTCTCGAGGGGCAGGGATGTGAGTGCCTAATTTCGCAGATGAATGCATATTAACACAAGTGTATGGCAGAGTTAGATCAGATTTCTGTTAGGTGAGGAGGAGGGAGGGAGGGCTATCGCACCAGGATCTAAAATACGCTCAGCAGCAAATTCTCATTAGAATCAAAATGGATTTAATACTTCTTGCTTTTTTTCAGGAGAAAAACTTGTTTCTTTTCAATGTGTGGCTGCTAGAGGGAACATGATGTTTCATGTACCCTGGACAAGGCAGGGCAAGAACAAGGAGAAGGTTTTGCAGGGACTGGGAAGTTTCTAGATATAAATGTTTAAATAAAAAAAAAAGGTTACATATAACCAGGCACAAAATCAAGCAGAATTCTAGGGGACAAGTGGGCATCACTGTCTGTAAAGAGGAATATAAGCAAGAATGGCAAAAAGATGGTTTTAGTAAGTCCATCACATTAATGAGTCTCCAAACACAAATTTCCTATGCAAAGCTATATGGGGGGCAACCTTTGGGGTTCCTCTATTTGGCAAAGGATCCTGAGCTTGAAAAGGGAGGGGGCAGATTTTGTGAGGGATTTGTACATCATGCAGTGACGGTGGATTGCAGATTTTAAGCATTACTAAACCAGGGAATAGAATTGCTGCTATTGCTATTATATACCAGGATATCTCACTAATCCACACAATCCACTAACTTGCTGGAGTTTTAACGTGTGTTTATTTTAGATGAAATTATGGCCTGTACAGTTAATTTTTCTTTAGTTTACGCATTTAAATAATAAATAATATATCAAATAGGAATCAAAACATGAATTGTGGTTTTGGTGCACTTCCCATCATGTGAACCTGCTGGTGATGGAGCCCCACACCCACTTTGTAAGTCAAACACAAAGACAAATGAAAAACTACAGGTCTTCTTGAAGTGTATCCCCATTGGCTTTAAATTCTATGAAGAATGTGATTTTAATGCTACAGGTTATGTTTGAGACTGCCTAGCCATTATGGGATTGCCTCTGCTGGTCCTTTCCTTACATCAAGCTCATTACGTATTAACGTGAGGCATGTCTGAAAGGCTGGAACTGATCCTTTCCAAACACCAGTCAAATTTAGAAATGCCTGTTCCTTTACAGGGGCTGATTCCTAAAGTAAGGAGCAAACCCAGAGGAACCAAACAGCCTGGCACCAAAGTGGTCATGCTGGCTTTTGGAAAAAGTGGAATGTCTCAAGTTAATTGATGGTCAGCTACCAGGAAATAAAATCTCTCAAACATTCAGAGGTTTTCACTGGGATTTTCAAGAGCTCGAGCAATTTAAAGTCCTTGAAAGGAATGTACTATAGAATGAAAAATATAGGCATTATTAAAGAATGTCTCCAAACTGAAAGCCAGCCAGTTTCATAAAAATGAGCTAACAACCAATAACAGGTACTCTGTCTCCTGCTGGATGCTGTATGAACCGTATGTTTTGTATTTGCAAAGTCACTTCTAAAGCAATGTTTTTTTCTTCACTGCTGCTGTTGAGGATAAAACAGTAAAAGAACTATGCATAAATGAGGTTAAAGTAATCTAATTAAAAAAATAATGTGTGCTTTCATCTTCAATTCATATCCAGTCATTTTGGGATCAAACTTTAAAAGAAAATAGATAAAAATTCAGGAAGGATTTTGAAGGATGACTGTTTCCCTTTAAGATTAATGATAAACATACTTGTGTATTCAAGGGAGAATAGATCCAGTGTTATGTAACAGGATAAAGAAACAAAATCCTTTTTCCTTAAATTAAAATAACCAGTATCTGCATGGATTGTAGTCAATCACTAAAAATTCAGGAAACCCATTTTCTTTCACAACTGCATTCCACTTGCTGAAATTGATGTCTTGTAAGTTTTAAACCAGAGTCACAATTCGACCAGGCTTTGTCAATAGAGGATTGTTCCCCACAGAAAATTCTGCAGGACTTGCCCTGTGCAAATTTCAAATTTGTGCTCATCTTTTTATTTTATGCGGCATTTCCAAATCCCATTATTGCACTTCCCAATTTTTTTGTTTTTAATCTGCTCACCTCGTACTAGATGTATGGTGACTTATCACTTTTAAGAATTTTTTGCCTGAACTATTACAGAATGGTTCTTACCAAGCCTTGTAATGCATGCCTAAACTTGCCTCAAGTGGGACGAGATAACAGGTAATGGATTTTTTTTTTTGATGTTTGCATTGTTCTTTGCTGCTCCAATCATATAAAATTTGCAAAAAAAATAAAAATTTCTAAAGAAAATATTTTTTATACCGCAAAACCTGCATTTTCCACTTCTGTATTTTACAAGAGCACTCATACCAGAAGTTCTGCATCAGAATTTGATAAATAAAGTTCCTCTTTATCACATGAATTCAATTTTCCAAAAGAAGGCAAACGATACTATTAATAACCAAGATACAAGCCCTGAAAAGGCTAAGTCTCTGAATGTACTTGCTGTGAAAAAAAAAAGTCCTCTTGTTGGATCTAATTCTGGAGTTATTTTTTGACACAATGCATAACAGTTCAAGATTTGCAAAGGAAAGTCTCTGCTGAGTTAAGGTGATATGCACTCTTGCATGAAAGAAGCACACATGCTTCGCTGAGCTACTCGGAGCTTTGTCTGCAGACCAAAGTAAATCACGCTGACGTCGGCATGTCTGCCCGTGTCCACACTTAGTGTTTTCAGTCCTCAAAGGAAAGCTTCAGGTCTGGGCAGTTTAAGTGATGTTCCCCCAGTGGAGTAAGTCCTCTGTTAGCCCTACTCTGTAACATGGAGATGATGCTCTTTTTGAATGTGCCTCTTCCCCTGCTAATAACATACCCACCATGCTCTGGATAAATATTCAACTGCTGCATGGCCTGCAGAGAGATTTCCTTGGCCTCGCAAGGAGAACAGCTCCTGCACAGCCAAGATGGGCATTGCAAATGCAATATGAAAGATGGGAAGTCATAGGCTAGGAGATGGGGAAGAAGTTGTGGCAGACCCATTCTGAAAGCAATAAAAGGTCAGCGGGGGCTGAGGCTGCTGTGCAGAACCACTTCCATTTCCATTTGGAGCTGGTCACTGAGCTGGGCAGGCTTGGCCTGAAAACATTCCAGGTGACAGCAGGCATCGCAATGGAAAATAGTCCAGAAATTTATGGTGGTGATCTCACTGATGCAGTTGAGCCCTCTCAAATTACGTGACTGATCCAGACAAGCCAATGGATTAAACTCACTGAAGAGGAAGAAGAGTGATCACTTGAGTGAATTCATACAGGCTCATATTTCTTTTTATTTGCTTATGAGTCCCTCTGCTCCCTTCTCTCTCAAAGTGATGGTGAAACACTTATGAAGAGTGTATAAAAAAATGATTTTAAAGTACCTTGTTTATTCTGACAAAATACATTGGCAGGTGTAGGCAAACACTAAGAGAAAACACTGTAAGAAACAAAACCATTCCCACATGCACACTTTTACTGGTTCAGACTGAGCTTCTAGCTACATGAATTAATACACTGCAAGCAGAGAGAAAAAGAGCATCAAATGCTTGAGAGTCCAGAAAAAATAGAAAATTTCAAATAAACCCTGCAAGCTATCCAGTAACTGCTCATCCAGTTACATGTTTTTAATTAACAAAACTGGAAAGCAAACATGTAATATATACTTAAAAACACAGCACTCCGGTTTTCCGGACTACCAGTCCAAATGCAAAACAAATTGCTTGCATCTGGTGGCACGGAAGGCAGAGTTGGCTTTGGGAGCTTCACTTTTAACCAGCAGTGATGTAGCAGCATCCGCTGTACTACCCAGCGATGGTGGCTCAGACAGCTCCTGTCACCTCCACGCCTGCTGTCCTCTGGCACAGGCTGGGCACAAACACTTTAAGCATTGCCTGCATGCTCCGAGGAGGATGCCTTGGCTTTCTCCTCCGTGGCAGCGTGTTGTTCTGGAGGGTAGCAATGTCACCAAGGAGAGGCCAGCGGCTTGCAGGCTTGGGTGACCTTGGGCCTCCCTGAGCAGTTACCTTTTCTGGTCCTCTGGCACGCTCTCAAGTGATCTTTCAGCCAGAACCTCTGCTGCCTAAAATAAATTCAGCAATATTCGCTGTGGCATTCCTGCACTTCTCTCTCTTTCAAGATACCTGACTCTTATCTCCTAACCTAGGCAGATGCGGGTTTTGGAAAGTTTACTTGGGTGCTTCCTGGGCAGCGAGCTCCTGACCTGGCCCAAGGCCAGCGTGACTCACTTGGTGTTGTTATGAGGGAAGGCAGAATTTTAGGGAGATTTCTTGCCTTTCCCGATAGGCTAACGGGGTGTGTATCTGCTGTGTTTTTTAAAGGTGGCCTTGACAACAGTGTTTTTACAAGGTGTTTCCTCCCCACCTTCTGAAAGCCTGCCCTATTTAGGAAGAATTGAAGCTGGAACAAGGGGGATTTCTTCTCTGACCTTTTTCAAGCTTTCGCCGCAAGGCATGCGGCAGAAGGGGCTGGCGGCAAGGGACAGAGATGTGAGGCAGCAAACCCCACGGAGCCACATGGCTTCGAAGGAAGCAAGCATGAATGCTAAGGAGAAAAAAGTACCCACACAGCCACTGGCAGCCTCCCCCTGCCTGGCTAATGCACATACACACATGCTGCATTCCCAGCCTTCATCCTGAAGGCCTAGCATGTCACCATCGAATCTCTCCTCTGCGTAAGCCCAGCCAGAAATAAAGAGAGTTGATAGGACTGATGGATGCAACCTAGGATTCAGGCTCCTTTCTGGTTTCAGAAATACTTCTGTCTCTGAAAATTGTGTGTTATTTACTGTTTGTTAAAAGAGTGACCTCTGATCTTCCCTTTCACATGTGGTTAATATAATTTGCTAACAATATATTGAAAATGCCCATCTAAGCAAATTGGTATGCAATCATAAAGCTGCTTTAATGTAAAGCAATACACAACATGAGCTTTTAAGGCCCCCTCAAGCTACCTGGGACTCTCTCAGTTATCTTGGTTTCAGATTTGTGGGGTGCACATGAGCCCCTTTGCCCAGTCTACTTGGCCCTGCAGTTATTGTATCAAACACAACACAAACTACTATGGTTTAGTGTTTGATGGGAACGGTTGGACTCGATGATCCGGTGGGTCTCTTCCAACCTGGTTATTCTGTGATTCTGTGATTCTGTGAACAACGGGGGGCTTTGCCTACCTGAGATCACAGGAGATCATATGAGTATCTGGCAGCTACGTATTCAGCGAGGACTGCCCTCATAACTGGCATGTTTGCCCTGCCAGATACTCATTACTGGTCCTGTGAATCAAGAAAGCAGAGTGCTGGCTGGGTTCAACGTACGGCCAAGCGGCGTTACCCTGCCCGGCCGGCAATACCAGCCCCGTGCAGTATCCTTGCAGAGAGCGGCTGCTACCTGTCTCTCCCAGCCAGAGCAATCCCACTTTGTTGTCTCTACACAGAAGGATGTGGAGAAGTGACAGGGCGGAACAAGTTATGCATGAAGCACAAGAAATCCAGATATGTGCCTCTAAATCTGTTTGGGCTATGCTAGTTCTACTAGCTCTGATTTGTATGAAAGCCCAATCTTATCACCTGCTGATTGTTAAACGGGCCTTAATGGTTAATATTTTGTGCACAGCTTGTCACAGGCTGCCCATTGCACCAAGCAGTTTTCTCTTAGTGTCTGTGTCAGCCAAAGACCTGAAGTTTTCTTATTTTCACTCCTGCATGTTTGCCTGTTGGGCTTGTTAAATTCATGGAGGGAAGTGTGAAAACTTGCCCCCAGGTTCCCACATTTCCTTGGGAAGCAGATCCCAGTGACCCAGGGAACAGCCAAAATGGATTAGGGACGCCTTCGGTGCTGACAAAGACACGGTTGCTCCGTGGCAGGGGAAAACACCAGCAGCGCAGCTGGGGGAGCTGGCAGAGGAGCTGTATGGCCAGGGTGGATTGTAGCAGCAACTGGGTGTCATCCAGAGCAGCAAGGTCCTGGGACTGCTCAATTACAGAGCCGAATAAATCACTGAGAAGAGACACACAGTGGAGGGTGTGGTGGGCACCTGGGAGCTTTTCCATCCAATTCCCCTGGAAGGACCTGTGAAGCCGTGTGGAAGGAGGTATGACATTTATGGAGGCACATCCACTGGTCTGCTAGACCTCAGGGCACAGACATCATCTCCAGCTGGAGCAGCAGACACTGCCACATGCCCAATCTGCCTGGCTTAAACTCAGGTTTTCCCCTCAAGCTGAATTAATGCCACCCTGGAGCTCCCAGCAGCTTTGCAAACGTTGCTGCCCAAATTTCAGTTCCTTGCTGGGACACTAAATTCTCAGTTCTCCTAGGAAGATACAGGTTTGTATCCATGTCATATTTCTGCTGTTCTCCACCAGTGTCACAGCTGTTTGCTCCAAACATGAAGATATTTTTGTAAGAGCAAAAGCATGAATTATTTCAAACTTGCCTCAGGATGAATTTTCATGGGTACTGCGGAGACTGTTTCCACAACAGAATGGGAGCTCTTCTCCTGCTGAATTGTTCATGGTACTTTCATGAATGCTAGAAAAGAGGCTGACTTTTAAAAAACATCAGCAGATACCTGGAATGGGAATTTGTTTCCCTTAAATCCTTTGGAAACTATTGTTGTTCTTAATGTTGTTGTCTAACCTGACTGAAAGTTCAATTTGGTAATTTTTATTAGACCTTGTTTTTAGGTGGAGGCAATTAGCTTAACAAAATATCAGATAGGATCTGTGCTGTGTTTGCAATGTCTGTTGCTCTGAGTCTTACCTGATGGGAAATGGACTTGGAAGAGCACAGCTATGTCTTTGTAGCTGTTTACATCACATTTCTGCTGGAGTTCCACCCTGCTTTCCCCATTTGTACTTTGTTTTTAATGAATAAAGGTCATGGCATTGGCATCACAAAAAATCTCATTGCTGAAAGAAGGAATTCAGCTGTCCCCTCTGGGTTATAAAACAAATCATATGACAGGACAGTAATGCACTCAAATGTTGGCAGGGAAGAAATCAGAGATGGAAGAGAAGCTTAAGACCCATGGAGATCTCTGCAGACCTCCATCTCACAAGTCAGATGTCTCCCTGCCTGTGCTAGGACACTGCATACTGCATAGTCTCTTAAGATTTTGCGGAGCTCAGTTCCCAACATACCCCAGGTGTCAGCAGTGGGGCTGCTGTGGCTACCTGCGACACAACCTAATGGGTCACACTGCTGGAATTCATTTCCTAATAGTCAAAGGTCATTTTCTTTGCATTGATATCATTAGCCCAACACCTTCCTGCCATGTCGTTTGGCCAGGGGACATGGACATCCACCCCCCTTTGAGGCGCTGTACAAAGAAATGCTGTGGCTAGGTCACCTTGGCACCAGCAACTAGTTTAAGTCACTGGATTGTGTGGGACCCCGACCTGGTTGTATCCCAGCTATACAATACATATTTTTGGCTATTGTTCTATCTAGATCAAGGGATAAATATATAGTGACTACATCCCTTGACTCAGGTAAAAAGTAAAGGAGAGCTTTCCCATGTTACTGTATAAATATCCACATTGACCTTTGTGTTTATGCTTGTGTCAAAATCACCACTTGTCTTTTGATTCAAATGCCATTCCTTTAGTCTTTCATTATGGGTGAGCCTCTCAAGCTCTCTGATGTTTTCAGTCTGCCAAGACTTTCTAGCAAGGTGATGTTTTAACTACCTGCAATATTCCAGGAGTGATTTCATTACCAGCACTTACAGAAACACAGACCCAAACTTATGGTCCATGTTTTTCTGATACTCTTGGCATATACCAAAATCTGAATTGTTCTGAGAATATGAAGGGAAACCAGCAGAAGTTGCTGTATTATTGTCGCAGCCCATGAGCAAAAGCTCAACATTAAAAGTATGGGGAACACTTCCAGTAGGAATGCTATTCAAGCCATCGCCAATTCAGAGAATTCAGTAGGAAGTGTACTGGAAAAGAAACTCCAGGTTAAGCAGATCTTTCCAGGATCATACTAATACAACTGAGTAGTAAATCAAATTCTACAGAAATGGTCAGGGTTTTTATTAATAAACAACTCAGATATGAATTCCTTTTTTTTAATTGGCTGAAGTCTCATAGAAGATAAGCTTTAAAATTAGAATTATCTGAATAATAATGAATATTAGTTTTTATACAGTATTTTAATGTAATCCCAGAAATTACAATTTGAGTGCAAACCTTTCCTGTTGCAAAGCCCACAAGATTCTTGTGGCAATAGCCAGTAATCAGATAAAACAGAAGCAATTAATAAAGTATTTCATCATTAGAAAAATTTCCAACACCGGAACAATTTGCAAATCACCCAGCAGGTTTCGCACATCCTCTGGCATTTGAGATGTTGTCAGTAATGAAAGCTAAATGAATGCTGAGTACAAGTATAAGGCTTAAAACAATGCCACACAGGCTCAGTGTGCACAGAAACAGTATTTTAAAGAGGTTGTTCAGATTTTTTAAAAATGGATTCTTTTCTGTGCGAAGCAGTCTCCTCTTGGCTACGAACAGAGTAAAAGTTGCCTCAAAAATAAAGAGGTTTTTAAATATAACACAATCACACACCTATTTTCCCTTAGCATTGACTAAGAAGTAGTTGAAGTTACATCCCCATTTACAGTTTCTACGTGTCTTAGTACTCTGCATTGTATTTCCTCCATGAAGTTTCATAATTTCTGCTAACTGTGCAGGGCTGGGAGGCCGGCAGAGCACGTCTGTGCTCTGCAGGAAGTGGTTTTGATGTTGCTCTAGCAACAGAGGTGCTTCTCAGCAGGGAGGCAACATCAAACTCTTGTCTGTACATCCTCATAACTAGTAAGAATGGAGGCAGCAGTTACGACGATGAAGCTTAATACCCTTCAAGGAAAGTGCAATACTGTCTCTTTTATTTCTACCCTGCATTTTAATTGGATAAAATTTCTAGTCCTGTACTGCTTGTTGCAGTACACTCTTGATGACTGGGGAACTGTTCTTTCCTTTGCTCATATTGTCCTCAGATATGAACTAAGAGTGGATAACAAATCCTTTTTGACCCTATGATGATGTAAAGGCAGAAGGATGTCACCCACTGGAGAATCCAGGTTCATTTTTACTTTGCCCCACAGCTGACTTTTTTTCCTGTTTCTAGGTTTTTAACACAAATCTCCTTTAATTCACCCTTATAAAGCATTTGGCGATTGCCTGATGAAAAATCCAAAAGAAACACAAGGTATCCCTGCTGCCTGGGTTGCAAAGCTGAGGCTCAAGCTCTGAAGAGAAGTGTGCTTAGAAAAAAGGAGGTTCTGAATACAGAAACAAATCAGCAGTGCATGCTGACAAAATCTTCATCTGCCTGCTGCCAATTACATTTTTCAAATACATGCAGTGTTGTTGAGGACCTTGGCTACCTTTGTCTGTCACTGATCCAAATCTATTTAAGGTTTCAAAACTAGTCCCTGCTGCCACTCAGGTATTACTTGCTGTTGCTTTTGTTGCCATTCATCTTTGTGTTGTTTCCAGTCTATGAGCATCTTTCTGATATCAAAACTAAACAGGATATTTCAGGCAGTCATCTAAGGGCATTGAAACAGAGTCTAAAACTCCATCTTCCATGACTTTAAATAGTAAATCCATATCCTTTTGATTTCAGACCTTGGTTTCGGTCTACATAAGAAAGTCATTGCTATCTTTGATTGCATTTGGTTGTTGTTTTCCCCTTTGGTTTTGATTTTTTTCCAGTTTTCTGAATAGATTTCACACAGCTTGCCACCACAGCTCTAGTGGACAATAAAAAAACTGTATGGGAGCTCCTCCAAAGTATGTGTTTGCAAGGAGTGCTATGCCAGGAACATCATTACTGGAGTCCCAGTAACTGATCCAGAACTGATGCCATAACTTTTTATGTGTACCAGGGGCACTGAAACCCATGCTGAAATACTTGGCAAGTCTGCCCTTAAATTAAGATATATTCTATTGATATTGGCTATGACCAACCACAACATTCCTTGGTTTTGAGGTAGTATTTCTGAAGGGGGAGGGTTTGCAATGCCAGTTCTTGTCATATGTTTTCCTGTCTCACCCTATCTCCGAGCCCAGCTAATCTGATGATATCCAACTGTCCTAATGAGCTGCATCTACTTCTAGACTGAAGCGTTGACAGCTGCTTGTTCTATTGCCAACAAAAACTTCTGAGACAACTGTATCTCATTCCTGCAAGTACGCAAATTGCTTAGTTTCCAGCCCAAATATGAGACATAATGATACTACTTTTCATTGATCCAGGTCTAAAAAAAGGTGTGTCAAGAATGCACTCAATCATTGCCTCACGTGCAATTTAATCCCTCAGCTAGAAATGAGGTTTCTGTTTACTGGTTACAGAGGAGAAATCAAGGGCTCATGTCCCTTACAGCAGAGGTACAGTCACACGGGCTAAGGTCAATGAGAAGAACATGTTCCTCCAATTAATGCTGGCATGTGTTTACTTATATTTTTATACATTGGTAAATATTCCATTTGCTGCTCTTGGATTCGGAGCACATGGCAAGAACTTCAGCATGTTCTTAGTCAGGTAGGGTTTAATACCCTTAAATCTCCACCAAAACCTAGCCCTAGGCAACCTCATGCATGCTTTCTTCACCACAGATAAGGCCCAAACCCAAAGGCTCCGTAGCCTTTCCTTCCCCTGGACTGGAGATTCCCATCACTGAAACTGGGTGATAGGTGAGCAGATAAGACCAGGCTCCCAACAAGCCATTAAAAACCAGTCACAGCCTTCTAGAGGGAAAGCTATCTGAAACAAAGACTGAATTTGCAGGATAAATTTTGTTTATTGTTGTTCTATGGTTTTGTTTTTCTTCTTTTTTTCCTAATTCTTGGGATATACTCAAACATTACGATGGTAAAGACCACATAAGTAGCTAGATTAGAGCAAAAGACGTAACAATGATGTTGGATACAGACATAGCAGCCATTGCCAGTTCCATGGAAAGAGAGGACAAATGAACAAACATCAATCGTAACATCTGAAACCACCAAGCTTGGAAAAGTCTCTTACTTTTAGGAATAATCCACTGGAAGATGCCAGGGCTAGATCTGACCAGCTCTGACTTCTCCTCAGGAGCATGACTGCCACTGAGGAAGAAAAGGATGTTTGAGGATGGATAAATCCAGGAACCTTCTATGCCATCATCTTCTAGTCAATAAGCTCTAGGGACAGTTTTTTTGATAGGGATTACTTTTGGTTTTGTTTTAAATCTGTAGTTTTTCCTAAGCATTTTTCCCAGATGTTTTTCACACTGAAAAAATGCATGCAGCCCCAGGTTGATGTGCAAATGGAATGCAAAGGCAAGTGAAAAATGCAAATATGTCTATGTCTCAATAACTCCTAAATGCAAGATGATCTTGCCTCTACAGGACCAAATTCCCTGTTAGCTATCTAACACACCATTGAGAATACGGAAAGGAATAATCCAAAAGGAAACGGTAAGCATTTGCACTCAATGTTGGTGCAACTATACTTTAAGTCCTATCCCAGCCTTCAGGGCTGGAAAGGTATTTTCAGTCTCTGGTGTTATTTAGGAAGATGTTTCTGAAGGCGCACAGGCTGTGCCATTCCAGGGAGGGAGGAACTGGTTTCTTTAGGATTACTGTAAACTTACTAAATAAGAAGTTTTCTCTATTTCCCCACAGCTGGAGACCAATCATTGCAACACATAATTAGACAAGCTGTGAAGTGCAAGATACTGAATATCCATATCTGCCTCAGAAATATTTCAAGCTTTACATTAGGCTGAGCGGTCAAATCCTGGAAGGTGGCACTGGGAGGCCAATCCCTTGGGACATCCTTGGTGTCAAATTCTTTGAGGACACTTGAGTAGACTATGCAAAGGGATCACTTAATGTGTTGCAGGGAGGAGATGACACTTACCTTCTGTAGGACACCAAGAAGACCATACATTATAAAACTGCCAAATTTTGGGTTCGTCAGTAAAAGACAAGTACTAGAACATAAATCCAAGGAGAACTGCAATGCAGTATTAAGAAGCTTGAGATACTGATTGAAAACAGGAATGCCTAAAATATGCATTAAGGGTGAAATGCCAGCACCATGAAAATCAGCAAGAAATCTAGTGCCTGCATTGGGATTGTATCCATACAGTTTATCCAGACAAAGACAGTATAAACACCAGAGGCTCAATTGTCCCTGAGCTAACAGTGCTTCAGTTGTTTAAGCGCAGGAAACGGCCCACCCTTTTCCCACCTTTGTACACCCAGGCGGGGGTCAGACACAGCGTAGCTGCCATAAGGTCTAGGCTGATCCGAGTTAATGTCTGGCATGGGGGGACTGAGGCCAGGAGGTGGCAGAGCCGCTGCCCTGGATCGCTGCAAATGACTGCAGAGATGACCACAACTAGGACAAAAGTACAGTCAATCTGTGGCAATGCCCTGTGGTGCCAAGCAGGTCTACCAGTTGTCTTGGAGAAACTGGCTTAAACCACTGTCCAAGACATGGTTTTCTTTCTTAGAGTGTAAAGGAAACACCCAAGTGAACAAAAAGGTTTCAACAGTTGCCCTCTTAAAAGGAAGAAGTCCAAGGAAGCAAAAATACTACTGGCATTGAGTCAACTCATCCTACCTCCTTCCAGTATCTTTTGCCACCATAACGGGAGCCTGAAGTAGTTGTTTTTAATTCAGTATTGAAATGATTTCATCCTTCACGTTTTTTATCTGAGTGAGTACGTACTTCTCTCATTCTTCATATTTGTCTTGATTATTCACCTTTGGTAATGGAACATATAACAGGAGAAGGAAGGAGTGAGTTCACTGCCAGGAAGTGCCTACGCAGCAAAATAAAATACAGGTACAAAACTCAAAAACAGTGATGGAGAGAAAGCTGTCTTAATTTTTCTTAACTTAAAAACTCAAGGCAAAACAGTTGCCCAGCCTTCTACAGGAGCTCTCCACAGAGAAAGCATTGTGAAGCTCTCACCATGAAAGTACTGTGAGGAGGCATCAGAGTTGAATTTCCATGCTGCACAGACATGCACACATTTAATCCGGTTGTGGTTTTCTCAGTGTACAAAGATCCTGAAGTCAGCTCTGACTCAACTCATCAGTTCCAGCTAATTTTCAGGCTAAGAGCTCTAATAAACAGACTCAAGAGCATCTGGGCAAATTTAGCTCCAACCAATTTGCCTCTAGAACATCCTTTGAATACATTTGCATATTCTGTGTTGACAAAGGTACATAAAACATGCCTTGCCAGCTGCTGGCTGGGTCTCTCCACCTGGCATGCTGTCACTGCTGAATATCCACTAAAGCCTTGACAAAGTGCTCATGGTCATTCACCTTTCCTTTAGTTGATATTAAGTGTACTCCTGTATAATGGTGTGTGACAAATGTCTGGAATAACGATGATTTAACCACTGTACAGGCAGCATGCAAGCAGGGGGCTCATTGCCCCACGTGACTGTGTTGCAACCTTGACCTGATGATAGGCTATCTCAGGCTAAGAATGTAGAGCAACCACTACCACCCGCACTTGGCTTTCCCACTGCAGCACAGTGCCAAATTTGATAGTCTCTTTGGTGATCCAGGCACAAACCCACGAAGACAAGTTTATTTTAAAGAGGTCAGGTAGCAGCTGGTAGGTGGTGGGACTCTTTTAGCATTCCCAAAACAGGCAGTGTTTGAATGAACAATCTACAGCTGTAAACGTCAGCCAATGTATTGGCAATACCCTGTACTAGATAGTCTTTGTGAACTTTGAGTGCCCTGTTTGGTGCCTAATTATAGTCCCTATAGCAGTTCGTTACTTACAGCACTTCAGAGTCCCTTTGTGCCAGGTGCTGCACAAACACAAATGCCAGTTCTAGTAGATGATACAAGCTAAGCACCTGCAAACTTTTGCGCATGTACTGAACTTTCTGCACAGCGGTAACTTCACTTCGTTCAGTCCCATCTGTGCAGATATGCAGTGTGTTCTAGTTCATTATCTATTTAACACTTACTGAACACTCTTCAACTGCTTAAAAGCATGAAGTAAATCGTGCGCATAAATGTTTGTAGAACATGGGGCTTAATAAAGACCAGCAGCAGTATAGGCAGAGGAAAGTTTGAGAGAGAGGGAAGATAAAAGTAACCATAAAGGGAACTTGCGATTACACAGACTAGCTACATACATAATTTGTGGGCTTTGTGGTCTGGGAATTCTGTTTGTTTGCTTAATGTAAATGAGCAAGAGAATTTAAAGAATCTCTGCCACCTACTGAAGCCAAGAACCGAACTGTTGTAGGCCTCACCCAGTGCATTTGTAAGTCCTTCCTTGTTCAGCAAAACACTTGGCCAAGTTCTGCACTTTAAGAGGAAAATACCAAAGAGCGTGTTTTCTGCAAGAGCCAGAGGCCACTTGCCTGCAAAGTGCAAACCCAAATAAACATACTGCCCCCCAAATACTTTTCTGCACAATGAACATAAGGAGGGAGGACTCCTGTGAGCTTTGGGGGTGGTTTATCTTTCAATATTTGTGAACTCTTTTCTGTGTTACTTGACTAGCACCAACAAAAAATCACCTTTGGGAATGTTCTGTATTCAGTGTCTAATTTAGATGTACCCAATTTAGATGCAATTTCTCACCATGCATCACTTTTAGAACAAGTTTCTTTGTAAGCTGTTGACAGAAAGTGCTTATATTCCCATTATACTTGAGTCAAAAATGTGAACTGAGTAATGGATGCAATATCTTTTCTTTTAGTTTACTGGAGTTTATTTCCCTGTTGTGCAACATTTTGTCCAGATTTTTTAAACAAATTCACTTTGTCTTGATTTATGCTTTTTATTCTTCTCGAACAGTTTAATATGCTGAAGTCTGGAGAGTTTGCAGAGCGCATCTGTTTTGGAGTGACAATATTTCCAGGGAACCAGGGTTCCTAAAATCAATTATGTTAATCAGAAATGTGTTGTAACTCCTCTGCAGTTTGGGAACACTGAGATAACAGGTCACCTTTAACTTACTGACACACTTTGAATTTCGACTTCTGAATACTTGTACCAATCTACACATTGAGTATCAGCTATTTGTAGCACTTGGCAAACAGAATAAAAAAGGTGAAACTGATTTTTTATCAGCTCTCTGGAGGTCTAGAAGTCTTATTTAACAAAGAGTTTCTATACATACTGAAGTTAAGCATACACTGAAGATAAGCATAAGCCTGAAGGCTTTGCTGAACTCATACTCAGGTACATTTTTCCTTAATCTGGGCCACAACTAGCAGCTCAGTGACACAGAGTGTAACAACTGGGACTCCAGGGAGAGTGTAGATGCTATTTGTGACCCATTTAAGTTGATTGCTATTCCAAGTTTTGCATCAGTTACAACTTGTTACAAAGATACAGACAGGCCTACAGACAGGCCAAAGCTATCAAGTTATCATCTTCTTGGTTTAATGAGACCTCACTTTCTTATAGGTCTCCAGAATCTTTTAGCTTTTTACCTTGCCTAGTGGCTTTCTTTACACCCCAGCATGCCAAGCCTGCTGATCTCATTGAACATTGATACGTAAAATGAACAAGCCTTCCCTTTATTTAACATGGGTCTTGTTTGCTCTTCCTGGCATTGGAGCGTTATTACGTCTGCAGGGAGGGTTAACTTTTAACACGCTTGTTATTGTAACGTGTCTCCATCAAGATAGAGGCATGCCCCAGCAGGACAAGGTGCTGTGAAAATTCAGGTTGTTGCTGCTAACTTACAGCAAAGGAAATTATTTTTTAGCCACCCATGTTGAATTGCCAGTGTCCAACACAGAAACCTTTTGTTGAACAAAAGCTACTTGACCATTGGTATTTACAACACCTAAGGTGCAGCCCAGCCTGACCAGCAAAGCAAAGGCCAAATCCTGAATTTTCTGCTGAAGGCTTGGTCTTGCCTAAGAAATCTTCCTTCGTGATATTAATCCTATTTATTTGAACATGAACCCAAACCTTTTCCTACCAAAATTCCCCTTGAATAGAGAGAGGAGAAGCCAAAACTTGTGGATTACACCAGTGAAAGAATATGCTATGAGTAGGCATTATGGGCTTTCAGAGGAACAAAACACAGTACACGATTATAAATCACAGGATCGTACTCTTAAACCAAACACGGGGACCTTACAAGCTTTTCTCTGAGACGAGTGGGAGGGAGACCATCAAGACTAAGTCAGTGCTGTATTGCAACACGCCTTTGACATAACTTTGGTTGATGGTTGTTCTCCCAGCATACCTGCTGTGTACAAACCACACTTTCCAAAGCCTTTTATGACCTTCACATACAGACCTTGCTCTGTCCAACAAAAGCAAATGAAGCTCCCAGCTCACGAGGAAAGACACTTTGATTATGACAGCCTGCTGACACACGATAAAAGTGGGTTTTTTCAACTCACAATATCCAGAATACCCCTATGAAATATTCTTTCTCACACAACATGCTGTTTTCTCATTATGTGTGTTGACATTTTTCAGACTGACCTCAGCTAGATATTTTGTTCCGGAGTCCCCATTTAGTGGAACATTTAAACAATAACACTTTGAAGCATGCTCAGTCTCTCTTTTGAAGTCCATTCAGGCTCTGCCCTAGGGTCAGCAGGCGCATTCCAGCAATGATGCACGGACCATCTGCTGTACAAGTTTAAATCCCACTGGTCCTATACCTAGAGGTACTAATATGTTGCATAACTTGCACTGAAAAACAGCCTGTCAGTTCAGACAGGGTTTGGATTTGTTCCTATAGTTCTCTTATCCTCCCGCTGGAGGGCCTGTGCACAGCACCCTTTGAGTGTGGTTTCTGGGGACTATAAATTAATGACATAAATAATAAGAAATGACATTAAGTTCTTGCATTCAGAACCTTTATTTTCCTTTGCCCATCCACACACTGGCTCTGTGTTTCACAGACCTCCCTGTCTGGCATCTCGTTTAGATGCCTTCCTATTCCAGATTTTTCACTTGGATTGGCTCTGGCTAAGATACCCTAAATAACAGTCCATGGCTTAGGGTCAGTTGCTGAACAAGCGAAAACCGGGATAGTGCAATATGAAGGGCGAGTTTTCCAAGACAAGGTCAATGATTCAGATGACCATTGACCATTCACTTGGGTAAGAATCTGGCATCAAAACCATGACAAAAATCTCTGCCAATATATGCCTTTGTCTATATATTTTTTCCATTGTGCTTTAATGTTAACTAGTTATTATTAAACTTAACAATGCATTGGCTAAGGTTAATGTACTTCAGACCCAAGCAGTGCTGGTCTTATTGATGCTATGTAAACATAGAGGAAGGAGTGGTTCCTGCCCTTGGGAGTTTAAAATCTAAACTTGGACAATACACTTCAAACATATGGTATATCCTGCAGGCTGAATTA
Organism: Phaenicophaeus curvirostris; assembly: GCF_032191515.1. NCBI lineage: Eukaryota > Metazoa > Chordata > Aves > Cuculiformes > Cuculidae > Phaenicophaeus > Phaenicophaeus curvirostris. The sequence continues at coordinate 15,887,169 of NC_091402.1, forward strand.
CAAAACTTCATTTAGCATTAGCTTTAACAATTAATTTATGTTGCACATATGTTCTATATTTGAGGGCATTAGCCCTGATAGGACCCTTGAAGGAAATGTGAGTGTGTGTACATGCTGACCTTTTCATGATGGCAGAAGGACACAGCAACAAGCAGGAGGCGGCCAGTTGAGACCTGTGCGATAGAGCATGGCTGTGGGACTTAAATAGGGTACAAAAGAGGGAGATTTGGAAGTCTTGTAGAGTAAGCGATGGAGAACAACCATGGCAGAGCAAGTTTTTCAAAGCAGCTCTAGGACTAGCTAAGCACCAAAATAAGTGGGCACATTTCCACTTTTGAGTATTTGTCATTTATTTAGATGCCTCCTTGGAAACTGAGCTCTCCAGAAAATCTGTCCTCAACGGTGAGTGCTAAGCACTAGACAATCTGGCCTGTTCATTTCGTCAGCATGCGGTTCATCTGTTCTGAGGAACAAATCCTTCTGGAAATGTGAAAAAAAAAAGGCAGAAAGAAGAGTTGGATACAGAAAAGCACACAAGCTGCCTTGTGGGCTAATGATCAAGAAAGGCCGTACAAGTAAAATTTCACAAACCAGATGAAGTAAAATGTCTAGCCACCAGGATCCCTTAACAACATTGCAGTAGTCCAGGAAAGATGGTGGACATGGGTTCAAGCACTGAGTAGGACTCAGAAGATATAAACTGACTGATTTGCTTCATCTCTCCACTCAAAATGTTCGTATCTGTCCAAAAAAGAAGCAGAATTCCCCCACAGTGGAAAACTATTAAACATAAGCTAGGATCAAAATATGGCCTCAGATGGAAGAAGCAGCCCATGGGGCTTGAAGGGAGGTCCTCTGAGGCTTTCTGCCTCCACAAAACAGAGTTGAGAACAGCATAATAGGGCATGAAGGGACACAAAGCTGAAGAGCATAATGTGGGACATGCTCCTACGTACACAGAAATCCAGCTCCCAGCTGTGGAGGGACATAAATCCCTGATTTGTTAGCCATGCCTCATGAAGGAGTGTGACACAGCACTGGTTGTGGCCAGTCAACCTTTTAGATAGACCTCCTCAGGCCTTGCTGTCACCTCTGACCCCCATGAATCAAAGTGGTTGCCTTTTCCATAACGTACCTCTCTGCGTCACCTCTGAATTTGTCCTTGCATCTCCCTGGTGGGATCCTATAAGAGGATTGGGTGGGTCAAGAGGGAGCAACTCCATTGTCTGAGCACAAAAAGCTGCGTTCATTAGCAGACAGGCATCTTAGAAGCAGTCATGGAAAAAAAAAAAAAAAAAGAGTGGATTTGCCATTAAATCGGATAGTCTTGGAAGTTTTCCTCAGCAAAACTCCCTCTTTTAAGCTAACAGGAGCAATTGAGAGACCTGCTCAGTAATTCCCGAGTACCAGTCCCAGCTCTGCCATTAACTCTGAAACCAATATAATCCTATTGTTCCCTACAATAAGGCATCAATCCTCCACTGCCAGAAATAAGCCTAACTCTTTCGTGTAAGCTAATATTACTCCATTTGAAGATTTGGTTCAGAAATTAGGGCACATGGTAGAGTCCTAAAGAAATACCAGGAAAATCTGGTCCCCTGAGAAGTTGACACTCCAAAACAGCACGATGTGTACTTGTGAGCTGTTCTCATGACATTTGAGCCCCACAGAGTGGTTACCTCCTGACAGGACATGTTCCTCTGAATCCAGGCTTACGAACGATGGCTATCTCTCAGGATAATTAACCATCTTCAGTTGTTGCTGCCAGAGAAAGGAGGGAGCTTGGCAGTGCCCACTGCACAGCCATAGATTACCTCTCTGGAGGAGTTGCCAGAGACTTGGTTCGTTCTTGATCCAGTTCAAAGGAGGCAGGTGAGGAGTTGGTAATTACCTCCAATTTAAACAAGGTTCCTAGTTCATTTCCACTGTCATTTTCTAGTTACATTTGTCTTCTTCTTGGTAAACAGCAAACATTTTCTTGGAAACAGTCTCACTTCTTATGCCAGTGGCAAAATAAACCCCAGCTCATCATGGATGTGTCCTTTCCAAAGAATTACCACAAAAATGTCTGAAACCCTGCAAAGGCTGTTAACGACTTTGAATCTCCATAAGGCATTTTTCCCCCTTCCTCTTCCCTCTTTTCTCCTTGCTCTGATGAGCTGGTGAGTTGGGAATGGTTTAAAATACCACAATAGCCATGGCAGGACATCAAGAAAGAAAAAGGAACAGGGTTTTGAAATACTTTGTGTAAGGCTCCAAGCATTTGAGTTGGTTCTTAACTGACTGGACTTTACCACACAGCAGTCAGATGATCTCTGCAGCTTTGGGAAATAGGAGAAACTCTGGAGAAGGGTGGGGGGGAAACGCTCTCTGCCACATTGGTCTTTATTGTCTTATGGATTTTATCACAGTATTGTTCTTTATTTCCTGCTATTTATAGGCTCTCATGTTTTGTGCTGCTTTCATATTTGTGTTATCTGCCTTCCCACGACACGTTTCACCCCAGCCCTTGCCTACAGCTGGATCCATAAAGGCCAGACCAACGGTTTTGAACGGCACATCAGGTCTCATCCTCTTTCTCTGGGTGATGCATGCAAACTGCTATTTTTCTAAAGCACTAAGCAAGCCAAGATGGGCAATTTAAATGATGTTGGTTGCTCTGCACACTCTGAGGAGCTGAGGAGTTTGTCACTGGGCCTTTGGGCAGCAAGCAATGACATTCTTTAAGGTCCCCAGACAGTGATGCTGGGGCTGTTTCCTCAGAAGTCCATGGTTTACAATAGATTTAAACCATCAGCCTATTAATGCACGACGTGATGATAACCACTCCAGAAACTTCACTTGAATAATTTTATAACTCTGGTCTTTGTGCAAGACCCCGCAGAGAGACGTGTGACAGAGGCTTTTCTTGTCCTAATTCCACGTGATTTAGGGATGTAACTCCACTGATCTGAACTAGCAAAAGTGAAGTTAGTTCTGGTTTGAAACAAGTGATGAGGTTTGTAAAAGTCAGGCCCCTGCCCAAGTAAACTTACTGCCAAAAAGGTGGCTCCAACAGGCCACGAGGCTGGAAATAAAAACAGGAGAGGTGCAAAATAATGCTGAAGTCACTGAATTAATCCTTTTTGTATCATTGTACCGCATCCCACAGCAGTTTTCAGACAGCCAAAACGCTATGTCCTGGCACGAGGCAGAAACCAGGCTGCTAGTTAGGTGGGCTGGAACTGAGGGATTTACCCCTGACATTGGGTCTCCTGCACTTACTGAGTGAGAGCAAACCTCTAGCACCAATCCACAGCTTGCATCACATCTCCTCTTTTATGGATCAGCCTGCCTTGGAAGAAACCACACAGCTTAATGCCAGTAACAACAAGGAAAAACCCTTCACCTAAACAGGGAGGAACAGCAAGCCCCGCTTTGGGACCCTTTCACAATACACATCCAGCAGCAGTGCCTGCTATGGGCTGCTCAAGAGTTACAAAGAAAATGAAATACTAAGAGATGATGTGAGGCTTGGCCAGCTTTTGCTTATGGGATTTTTAGGCAAGTTACTACCACTGTTTTATCTGTGCGTGCATGCAAAAGGGACACAGAACATCATTCTTCAGTGCTGCAGAGCAATGTAAAGGCATCTATTTGTCAATAAGAGTCACTCTGTTTTGCCTAAAATTATGCCTATTCTGTGAAAATCCCTTGAAAAAAAGAAGCAGATATTTTTTCTAAGCAGGGTGAAGTGCCAGTTTCTTATTCAGACAGTTTGATGCAGGTTTCTGTAGTTATCCTTCACTCCCTGTAGCAGCCAGAGTGAAAGAGTAGAGATGATGGAGATAGAAAGCATCTATGATGCATCAGACTAAGCAATGATAAAGTGCATTGCAAGGAGAATTAAGAGCTGGCAAAGCAAATGCTCACATTGGTGAATCCCAGGACTTCTTCTAAGGTGATGCTAAGATGCAAATTTATGTCAAGCCATAAACATCACTAAAGCAAACACCTTGCCTCCCAAGCACAAATGAGTCCCTAAATCTGCCATTTAAAATTTTTAATAGCCATTACAGGGAACTCATCCATTCCACCACAAGCAAATCCATTTTCTGGGTGTGAGAAGAAAATTTACCACTAGGAACTCCACAATGCTGGAAACCAAAGATGGGACCAACTCTCATCCCATCTGAGAAATAATTGTAACTGTGAAACCAAAGGTTTCCAGCAGAGACTGCTGCAGAGGCTTATAAGATAGTGGGTCTGGAGCAAGTGCTGTGAAAGCAGACCCAGCCCTTCCAAAAAGTGCCAAGTGCTTTGGTGTCCACAGGGATCTCTGTCATCTCTCCCAAGCCCAGCAGTTCCATTCTCCTTCTGCCCTTTGGTTTGGCTGATGAAAATCCAACTGTTTTCAGCTTGGTGTCTGGTACAAGCCAACTCCTGTTTACCTCCCGAGACGTGCTTTTCAGTGTGTCATCAGATGCTCTCTCAGCTACCATCTAAGGTGCACTGACAGATTGCAGTAGTTTTCCAGTCAGACTCTGAAATGATTATTCACACTTTTATCATGGCAAGATTAGATTATTGTAATTCTTTATTGGCTGGCTTCCCAAAGCAGGCTCTGCACAAACTCCAGATGGTGTGAAATGTGGCCGGCAGGATTTGAGTTAAGAAGGGACAGTATCATCCATTCTGTTAAAACTTCTACCTTGGCGACTGGTTAGACAGCAAATTGATTCCAAAACTGTCCTTTTTCCCCTCTGTGCAGAACTGAGGTCAGGTCTCTGTCAGCAATCTTAAGATTCGTTATGATCTGGAGTACATTACTTGGGCTCATACTACCTGGTAAATAATTCTCGGAGGAGTAATTTCAAGGAGGTAAGGGTAGTTTAAACCTGATTTCTGTATGCTTGTTCTCCTTTCAAACCTGTGCAAAAGCTGGGCGGGATACCACGATTACACCCTTTGCAAACATTAGGCAAGGGTGTCAGGGAGTGATGGGCTCTCCTGCTTTTATTGCACCAAATCTGCAGCTTAAAGACACCCTCCCACCCCGAGCAACTGCCTTCAGGCATAAGGCAGAAAACCACAGCCCTTCTCTGGGCATGGCTGGGGGGAAATGGCAATGCCAGCCTTACCCCACAGAGGCAGCCACCAAAACGCAGCACACCCCTAAAGCTGTTCTACATTGCAGGTAGCTAATCTCCTCTCCTCCCTTCTGACCCCAGCGCAAGCCACCAAAGGGACACTTGGGCAGTGGCCAGGCTCCCTGCTCCTGCTTTTAGCACTGCAGGGCTCATCAGAAAACACAGACTGCTGGTACATGGTCTCATGTTCCATCTTTCACTTGTGTAAACAGTGGCTACACAAACAATTGATATGATAATAACTGGCTTCATACAGACCAGTACAAATAAAACCTTCCGGTGTTTTAGGCTTTTGTCTCCTTAGAACTTTCTTTTTCTGGAAGAGTGTGATATGAAAGGTGTATTCCTTCTTATTTGATTTGTTTTTATTTTGAACCCAAGAGTTAAAACCTTCCCTGACTTAGCTCACAGTGGCAAAATTCCTACAGGCCTTTTATGCAAGGCAAAAGTCTTGGGTGGGCTGTAATAAGAGCTGAGTAAAGAACAATCCTTTAGCTTCTTTTTATTAACTGCTATTTACAAAGCAGTATGAGATTTTCTGCATAAGAGGGAGAAAGGCTAGGGACAGCTTTTGCTGTGCTGTGGAATGGCACGGCAAACATGGTGTGCTCTGAGCTGTTTACCTTCCCCATCACTTCTGGAGAGAACCTATGACCTGCCACTCATGGACGTGAATATAAAAGCTCACGCTGTTTTGGTTGGTTTGTGTTTTATTTTTTTTTTGTTAGTACCAGACAGCTGACACAGACTGTTTGCTTTGGGAAAACAACCAAACCCTTTTGTTTTGCATGAAGGGGGTGAAAAAAACCCCTGTATATAAAGAATTGCACTGACTCTGCAAACAGCTACTGCATAAGGAAGAGAGTGGTGTTCAGTTCTGGGATCATGCTGACCGTCATTTTATACCTACAGTGCCACTGTCAGTTTAGAAAATTAGAGGCCTAGGGAAACTACTGAAGACAAAAAAATACCTCCTCATATGGATAAAAATACATTCTTAAGAAAAATACAGGCAAAGTCAGGATGGTTTACCTGAAAAAGTGAGAATTTGGAGTTCAGATCACTTGAGATACAGTTTGAGTTTGATCTGTGATCCTTAAGCGTAGCTGACCTACATGTGCCATGGAACTGGAAAGCATTATAGAGACCTTTCCTATCACTTTTACACATCCACCGTTTCACACTGGATGAGATGTCTGGCCATCATAACACAAGAGAGCTAGTACCACTCTAAGAACAGTTTCCAGGACAGGAGTTACCACAATCTAAAACCAGCACTTTAATACAGACCTGCCTCAGTGCCTGCTTGAGCACGATACCACCTATGAGAGTTGTTGACATGCACCCATCAGTCACAAGTATCCATTCACCCCATTTCCAGGTTTCCCCAAGCCAGGAAACCACTTAGGTGCTGAGTGAAGCTGCCAGCCCATTTCCCACCAGTGTTGAGGGTACAGCCTTAGCTTTTGCCTTCAAGGAAAATGCTACTAATTTTATATATTTAATTTCCCACCATTTCACCTAAAAGACAAATTTCATCAGTATTTGTTCAGCTGAATCACTTCACCACTGGGTATATGAGGTGTCTGAATATAGACATTTAGAGCTATTTTTAAAGCTTGTGATGACCTAAGGCACCTGCATGGGACTGGCAGGTAATATGCAGGACCTTCAGGAGTCCCACATCCTCTTTCAGGGACAGATGGAGCTCATGTGGGACACATGGAGGCACTGTGAAATATCACAGTATCTAATATAATGTGAGGTGCATATGGGTAGCCAACTCGATTGATTCCTATGTGAATCAACCAGCTGTTCGTAGAGAATCTGCTCCCAGATTCTTTTGCTGCTGAGAACAAAGCCATGAATACATTTTGTGTATTTCAGAAAACTGTCCAACAGGAATGCTGGGAAAGGTAATGCTAGCTTATCTTATGTGGAAAATCACAGACAGCCTACATGTATCTCTGCATGTGAACCTTATTCTAGTGAGAGGTTACTAGAAAGGTTTTAATGACTCCAGCCACCACGGCCTTGGGCAGCTGAGCAACCTGAGCCATTATCTGCTCAAGTCTCCATGCACCCAAACATCAATCCAATCAGCCTGTGCATGTGACGTGATAACCATCTGATGGGTCACATGATAGACTGCAGAATCAGACAGCAAACCTCACCCCACCGTGTGTCACATAGTCCACCAGCCCAAACACGTGCCATTTCAAGCCAAGTACTTTACCAGATGAAAGGAAGGCTCTTTTGATCAGATAAACAGCATAGTAAGTGCTGCAGCCCTCAGCTGTGAACATAAATGCTCAATATACCAGGTGGCTTAAGCTGCAAGCATGTAATCCCTTGTCACTGTGTAGCTTTCAGGCATCCTTCCACGTTCTTAACTCTCCTGAAATACTTGAAGCTATTTGCTTCCAAAGAACACATTTTCCAGCAATTCATAACATAAAACATAACACATTATGAATGCTATCAACCTGACTACAACCAAGCGTGAAAGAGCTCAGATATCCTTATAGATCTGTTTTTGAACAGCCGAGGAAAAGCACATTAAGAAGTTGTGTGCTATATTCTCTGTACCACCACTGTGACCATAAGTGTGATTACTCGAACCTCAGGTTATTTGCAAGCCCAAGTAAATAGACTGTAAGCATTCACACAGAGCCTTTAATTAGAGAGAAAAACATGCCTGTGTAGGAAGGCCATATCTTCACATGGTGCAAATCAATGTAGCTCCATTATGGAGTTACATCTGCTTGTGTCAAGGCAGATTTGGTCCTGGTAAGCATATGAGGATGTCTGCCTTTACCATGGAAACACAACACCTAAGTGAGGGACCACATGAGCAGCTTAACAGTAACAGTATTAATGCTTGACAGGGCAGGAAAGAAAAATGAAAACAATTGCTCTAATTGAAACTACGGGGGTGGGGATTGGGGGGGGAAGTAGGGCAGAATGCACAGTAATTACCTGAGTTGGAGATGAGCCGAAACACTGACACTAACGCTCCATGGGACTGCAAAGGAGCCTAAGTAAACAGGATTTTGGTTTTCCAACTTTGGCTAAAATGGTTGTTTACACAGAAATAGAGAACTGTGTTAAAAGCCACGATGCATGCTCAAGTCTGCAGAACAAAGTGGGGCCGCAAGCTGAGGAGCTGAATTTGCACCATACTTGCACCAAATGGCAAAGAGTCGTGGTGCCCCCTGGAAGAAACGCTTCCTGCCTAGACAGTGGATCTGTGCGTGGGCAAAGCTTTGTTGAGCTATGGAAAGGAAACACCAGGTTACTGCAAATGAAATCAAGGCCACATTTACATGAATGTTAACATGAAATTTCTGGACATCCTCAGTCTGGAGGTGCTACCAGCTCCAAGCTGCCTCTCCTATAGCTCTGCAGGACTCCTGATCCCACCCACCACTGCTTTGCTCACCTCCCTGCAGTCCATTTGCCACACACCAACTCCTACTTCTCCCTCACAGCCACCACCAACAGATCCCAGGCCCTGCTACTCGCTCCTTACTGCATTCATATTGCCTGCAAAGAGAGGCAAGCCTGCATGGAAAGCTGTCCAGAGACCTGTTCCTAGAAAGGTCACTTCCTACACTATGGTGGATTCCCAAGCATGGGATGCATGAGAAGCATGAAGACAACAGTTAATGGCCAGATGAGGCTCCACTGGTAGCATAGGTAGAGGATAACCTGGTCTGGTGTGACCTAGGAGTAAGAAGTATCAGTTGAGAAGCAACTATAGCATCTACAAGAAAAAACTAGATGAAATCCTGGAGGAATAAAGCTCCTTTTCCAAGGAAAAGCTTATGATAGCTTATGATAGTGATAGCTTATTCAGTGATCCCAATTTGTGGTCCAACAAGCATGTCTTAGTCATACAACAGAGAAAACACTTCAAGCGTCTGCCCCATCGTCAGTCATTGCTTCATGCCTGTGCGAGCTCTGCCAGCAAGTATCAGCTGCAGTCAGCTGCCAAAGCGGCGTTACAGAGCTACAAGTTCTGCATGCTACCAACACACACATCTGAACCTGTGACCCACACGTTCTGCAGACCATCACAAATCCCCTGAGACATACGGTTCCCCACAGCCTTGCAGGTTGTTTTCAGTCGGACAAGTTCAAATGGCTGCCACAAAAGCTTAATCTCTTTCCAGCCACACTCACACTGAGTGTCAATAGGAAAAAGTCCCATGAATACGCTTTATAATTACAGAGCCATGGCTATAGCAAAGAACAAAATATAATGCAGGCTTGAATACTCAGGAAATTGACTGCTGATATGTTTCCATTCATTGTTTTGTTCTCTGTTCTCAGTGTTATATTAAAATCTCCTACTAAGAATGAGCTTTCTTGTTTAATGGAACTTGTCAGTTAGAGGAAATCTGCTTAAGCTGTTTGATCTATTCCTTAAAATAATATTAATTGCAAATTTAGCAGTCGTCCCTATCTTATTTGTCAAATAATTTGAAAACTAAAGCCGATTTCTTTCAAACTTTCTAACTCTAAGGCATTCACCATTCTTTTGCTCCAACTGTTCAGTCCTGGCTATTCATTAGAGATGTTGATCGATAGTACCAGTCACCTGACATTGTTTTCCTGACTGTACTAGTGAAAAGTGATAGTAGTGAATAGCAAACAGTAAACACGGAGTGAATCTCTGGTCACGAGAAAATTCATGAAACTTGGCAGTTTGTGAGCGTTTTCATAAAATCCTGACAACAATATCAACTTAGTCAAGTGTGACCTCATGTCTATAGGAAATCACGCTTAGTGCTTCTGTCTGCCTCTCCATTAGTGGAACTATTTTGATTCCTAATTAAATACTGCATGTTTTCTATTCATCCTGATTCCCAGCATGTACACTCACAACAACAATCTTAACTTCAGGCTCTAAAGCTGATCCACAACTGAATCTAGATTTCCAAAACCCTACAGTTCAATGATATTTAAATCTGGAGGTTTCATTTGGTTCCTTGTAGACATAAAAGAACCATTTAGGAAAATCAGATATAGTGGCCAGTTTAAACTTTATGTAAGTGAGCCAAAGCCTGTAGGATTATTTCAATTTGCTCTTTCTGAGCCTTCAGGAAAAATCTGCAAAAAGGGGTTGCACTGGGTGGCTCACAGAAACAATATTTCTTTTGTGAATGTCTTCCTGCCTCCAGTTAAATCAGAATGATGGAAAAAAGGGGGAAACAGCTGATTCTAGGGTTCATATAATACACTCTATCATCATCAGTATTCAATGCTTTTCTTTAGGCAATCTCAAAGAATTTCGGAAATGGTCAGAAACCACTGTTCGTGTAAGCATGATCACAAGTGCCGTCACTTTTTGGAATGTGACTTTTCAGACATAGAAGCTGTGGCATGAGCCCTCTCCCTAAGCAACTTTCCCTAAGCAACCTTCCTTCCCCTCTGTCTCAACAACTCTGGTAGGCACTGAAAGATGCCTCCCTTCTCTGGTGACAGCAGGTTCCATTATACTTGTGCTCATGCATGTAACGTGCTTCACCTTGATCTGGCTAAACCCACTTCCCTGGTGTTGTGCACACCTGTCAGTTCTGCAACCCTGTTTTCTGACACAACAGCCAGCTGGGGATTAGGGGCAGCAAGACAGCCCTACAATGGTACTTTAATGTTGGGACATGCCCCAGCCACGACTGCTCATGCTGAGCCTGAGCTCCCTGCCTATGTGCCATTTTTGGACATGCAACGTCCTCCTCTGCTCCATCCCTCCCTGCTCCCGACTAGTACAGGTAGGTCACGTCACACGGAATTCCTATAAAATAAAGCCATTCTCCCTCGTCCTGACTCTTACTTAAAACAAGAGCAGAATTGTTCCAAACAACCCAAGAGAAGAAATCCAAATAGAAGGTGACCTCCTTCCAACCCTCAGTGCTGGGGGCTGAGGTGTGGCCCCCCTCAAGCTCCCAGGGTCATTCCAGCACCTCTGTCTCATTCCCTCCTGGAGCGATGCCCTCCCACGCGGCTCGTGTTTTCCTGTGGCCCATGAAGAGCCCTCTGTTCCCCCGCGTGAGTCATGCCTGCACGCTGCAGGCCAGTGACATCAGCCCCTCTCCAGCCCGCTGCAGGGCTGGGCACGCCAGCTGTCCCTTGGCATTTGTTTGGAGCTTTGTGCTGAGTATAACGGCCGGGACTGTTCATCGGGGAGGGTGAGGACCTGAGAGTGCAGCCTGGCACAGGCCGATTGCTACAGCAAGCAATATGGTGTGGGGGATGCCATCCAGTGAGCTGGAGGAGGAGCAGCCACAGCAGCCCCGTTTTTCACACCTGCTAGGTGGCAAACCTTCTCCTGGCATTCCCAGAGTGGTGCCGCACGCTAAAGCCTCACTGGCTGTTGCTACAGCTACTCTGAGATACCAGCACATGCTGCAATCACCTCTTTATTTGACCATGTTGGCAATTCATCTGAGACCAGGACAGAGAGGGCGTGGCTGGTTTTCAAAACTTCTTTAAGACTACAATAAGAGCTCTTTATGGGCATAAAATTACCATTTTGCAATTCTGACAGACTGTTCCCTTTTCTGGTAAAGCTGCTTTGTAGCACCGCACGGAAGTGACCCCTCTGGTGTTGCAAGGTATGCCAGCACCACTGCGGTCTTGCAGCTCTGACGAGAGGCTACTACAGGTATTTAATGAAGGGATTGAATGTTTTTATGACCTTGATGGATGCTAAGCCAGTTGTGAAAATAAACTCTTGCCACCCCAGTGATATGCAGGGAGGGTCCCCATGCCAGAGCAGAGGGAAGACTGAAGGACGCAGCAGTCAATGATGAGACCAGCTCTGGGCTTGCTGTTTTGGGGAGATAGGCTTCAAGCCAGTCCCCTGCCCTCTGTGGCAGAAGCAGCCAGCCTGGTTTGCCAGGGCATTGCTATAAGCAAAATGTGCAATGAAGCATTTTTCTACTCATTTGCTTCTGCTAGCGTTGCTGGAAATTAGAGTCATCCCAGAGCAGTCTGCTCACCTGTAATTTGGTTTAAGCTACACCAGCAAAGCCCTCACTGTGTCTAGTGGAGAAGGATACTGTATGAGCTTCCCCAGTCCAACATTCCTTTAAAATATCAATAATACAGTTTAACACAGAGAATCATAGAATCACCATGTTGGAAAAGACCCACAGGATCATTGAGTCCAACCATGCCTATCTGCCACTAAACCACGTCCCTGAGGACCTCATCTACCTGTCTTTTAAACACTTCCAGAGATAGGTATTCAACCACCTGCCTGGACAGCCTCTGCCAGTGCCCAGTGACCCTTTCCATGAAAAATTTTTTCCTTATGTCCAGCCTAAACCTCTCCTGGCACAGCTTGAGGCCATTTCCCCTTGTCCTGTCCCTGTCGTCTAAGAGAAGAGGCCAGCATCCTCCTCTTCACAACCTTCTTTCAGGCAATAAGGTCTCCTCTCAGCCTCCTCTTCTCCAGGCTAAACAACCCCAGCTCCCCTCAGCTGCTCCTCGTGAGGCTTGTTCTACAACAGATTCACAACCCAAACTTCTATGTTCCAGTGCAAGGAGAGCTATGCTTTTCCTCTGAATAACTGATCTGAGCTCACTATTTTAGTCCTGTTTGAAGGTTAGACCACAACTCTGACCTGCAGTTCTGCTTTAGATTTGACTGAACCTCCATGAAAATGTCAAATACATTTATGAGATTCCTGCACAAGAGATGGGAAACACCTGATAGATGCTTATCGCTTTCTGAGGCCTTTTTTGTCGCTGAGACTTCAGTACCCTGCACCTGAATCCTCCCCTTAGTTTGTCCTCCGGCCCTGATGAAGGCACACTCTGTAGCCAAACAACATCCTCCTTTTTTTTTTTTTTTTTTTTTACTTTCTGGATGAATAGCAGCTGTTCTGTCTCACTGCTGAATGAAGCAATGTTTTGCTGGGTATGGGTTAACTGATTTGCAGACTGTGGTGGCAATGCTGTCACAGAGTTCCCACCAACAGCCCCTGCCAGCATTTCCTTCTCGCCACAGAGCACTCAGGCTTTTCAGCTCGGCCAGCGCAGTTGTTCCTGGGGGCCATGTTGACTGGGGAACTGATGTAGCTGAAATAAATTGCAAAAAAAAAAAACCCCAAAACAAAATAAAAAAGGAGAAGAAAACAAAATCCTTCCTATTTTACAGGGAGTTCTGATCATGGTTTTTAACCCCTAACAGTTTCTGATACAGCTTGCTGTGGAGTCACATGAAGTCTTATTTGGGTACAACTGGGCGAGCGCTGTGCTGGAACAAAACGGTGGGAAAAAAATCTGGGATGGAAACACCTCAAGGTAGTATTAAAGCTTCTTTGTCCTCAAACCATACCCAAGGTTTCTTATCTCAGACTGACACTATCCACAAGATCACCGTAACTTTCCAGCAAGCAGCCAATTCATTCCACAATTTATACATCGTTACACATCCCAAATACACCAGAGAATTAGCTCTACAGACTCCTTGAGGAACTTTAAAGGACCCTTAGGCTTCAGTTTTCATTTTTAAATGAATACAAGCGTTCAACTGAGCTGCAGACTATTAAAGTGAGGCATCACTTCAATGATAAACAAAATATTTTCCTACTAATCCACATAATTGTCCCATTTATGGACCTGTGCTTTTGGAATGGGACATGATTTGGGATTCCAAATAATGAAATTAAGAACAATAAAACCAGCACATTCCGTTTTACTGAATGAAATGGTGATATACCAAAAGGTTTTAGATACACTATCACTGGTTGTGCAGAAATGTGGGCGAGAAGCAAGACGTTGCAATAACAGACAGAGAGAACGGCTCCTGTGTGTGACTTTTTCCTTTCTGCCGCTATTTGCCTTTTGCTCAAGAAGTGCAGCAAATGTATTAACACCCGTATGAAAAATGAGCTGAGGTAATTCCATCTACGAGCATGTGATCAGTGCTGCTGCCACAAATGTTTTCCCTCTAGGTCCATATCTGAATCTCACACAGACTGACTCACACTGCAGCCGTATACGTCACTACTACCCAGCAGTGTCAGACTGTCATTTGTTTCCTTTTGGAACGGGATGTTCTACAATAGCTCTAACTCCCACTCGACAGTTTATGAAATTGCAGCTCTTTCACATACCTCCTTTGTTCCTCAGCACAAAGGAGTTTTCGATTTGTTTATGAGGTACTAAAACTACAGCAGAGAGTGTCCTGAGCTCAGGGATGCGTCACCTGAAATTGTAATGGGATGTTTCTTTTAAAAGGATGGAGGTGCGATCCTTTTCTCAATGTGCTGTAGAGTTCATTCTTCAGGGAGGCAAACAAGCAGAACATGGAACTGTTGCTTCCAGGGATGATCCTTGAAGTACAGCCCCACATCTCACTCACAAGGCTCCTTCTCCTGCAGATTGTGAGAGGTTCTCACATAAATGGAAGTTGAAGCTCTAGACATGCAGATGGAGTCATCAAAGCAAAACTGCTTCAGAGTGCCTCATCATGATACTCCAACATGCAAGACTCACCTTTTAGCACTGGATAATTTGATCCTTTGCTCCTAAAATGCTATCTGTGTCTTGCTCTGGATCAGGAGTGGGCATCAGAATTTAATTCCTGACTTACTGTGCTTCGGTTCATATTGCAGCCTAGTTTTGGAGCTCAGTCTACAGGACTAAGCTAGTGCTGGCTGCCTCGTAGAGCCCAAAGTCCTAGAGTTGTTGGATCCCAGCACACAATTGCAAAAGGAGGAGTGTGATGTGGTTCCAAGAGTGCAGCAGAAGGGAGGGGGCTACAGTCCACCAGGAATTCCTGGCCACGTAAAGAGCAGGCTCATCAGGATACACCTGTAATGCTGCCAAATTTCCTGCTGGGAACATCCTGACAGGCAGCTGATACAAATGGACAGAACCAAAGGAGCAGAGAGCCAAAGAATGAAAGGATGCTTACTCCTGCTTATTTTTGGGATGCTGCTATGATTCAACGCAGGCTAAAATGGATTTGTCTTCGCACTGGATGCACAGTATAATGGATGCGTTGCTATGCAGAAGCCTGCTCCAGCTACTGCTCCTCTATTTATCAAAGAACTTTAACAAAATGGATATCTTAGACTGCTTCCTATAGATGCAGATATTCCTAATGAGAAGGTCAATGCCAACTTTAAGTGTGGTAAAAAAAAGCATGCCTAGCATTCTTCGGAAAAAAATTATCACTTATTACCTGCCACTGGGAATAAAATAGGAAGCTTTAAGACAATTTTGAGAGAATTTGGAAAAGAGGCTTGTATTTGCAAACTGCACATTGCCTTTCTCTGAGAAACAGAAAAGTTCCTGAGGCTAGTTCCTGCAAGAGGGTGCCCTAAGAATCATTTAAGATGTTCATTCTGACCTCCTGAAGATTTTTCCAATTTACATTCATTTGGGCTACATAAACAACCATTAACAAACCAAAAATCCCAGACCTTCCACTGTCCTGCACTGAGTCAATACCTTAAGTAAAGAGGTTTAAGCCACATTTATATTTCCTTTGAACTAAAGATCGAGCACAGCTTGAATGAAAAGACCTTTATAGCTAAACTACCTTGTATTCAGCTACCCAAGAAACCTTTAAAAACCGCTGCAAAGGCAGGTGATCAGATTCTGGCATTCCCTGCTTGCTGCAGACACCTTCACATGCAGCGCAGGCTGGGGAGAGCAGTCAGTGCCCCAGCCCCGACTCATTTTCGTAACAGCCTGCATGATTCCTCCTGGTACTGTCTGGCCAGCTTTAGGTAACGATGTTCCTGCACTGCAGAAATATCATTGCTCAGGCTCTCAGTTCCGGCCCTCAAGCTCTGGCAGCCAGCAGAACAAAAGACAATCTATAAATGCAAGTCATTTTAATCTTACAGACATCACCTATACCTTTACCTGGACTTACCTGGGTTGATGTGGAGGGCAGTGTTGCTCTTGACATTCAAAACAAACGCGTGCACTAAAGAATATGAGGCTTCTTGTACACAGGGTATTGTTCTGGATTTCGTATTTCTTCGAGGTTGTCTTGGCAACAAAGAGGGTTTGCCGCTAGAGGTGTGTGAAACACTGGGCAACAAAAAGCAAAACGACTCCTACTTGTTTCATTCCATCACCCAGCTAAACCAGACTCTTTATCAACCTGCTGGGGTGCTATTAGTGTGCTGTGTGTCAGGAGAGGCAGCGCTACTCAGCACTAAAGCCTCTGTCCACAAGAAAATGCTGTGGGTTTGAAAACAGCAAAAAATGATATCTTTACTGCGAAATTATGTCAATCCAGACATGCTGACCTGTTCTGTTCCCTTTCTCCTTTCTGCTACCTCTTTCAGGAGTAGTTTCCTGGAAGGCAATGAAACCAATTATGGATAGTTTTAAGCAAAGCTAGTTTGGGGTCAGGTTTGTTGTTTAAACTGTGGAAATTTTAAGTGACTTCAGTGAAGCCAATGGCATTAGTATGGACTGATTCCAATATAACAGAGTTTGCCAATTTGTCCCAGTGTAGATCTTTCCTATGTGAAGAGAAGAGATGCTGGACAGCCAAGGCTACACCTGGTCAGAATGTGAGTGGAAATGCCCCACTTGCCCTTCTGACTCAGCTCCTTCCATAGACAACACACATTTATTTGCTATGGATGATGTCCAGGAATTTATACTGGAGAGTTTTTAAAGCCTCTTTGGTGGCAGTTTCACATCACTTATTCATGCCATTTGCCTTTGGTTTTACTTACTGAAGGCATCAAAAAAATTAACCCAAACAGCTGTTCAGATTCCTCTATTTTTTATGTAGCAAAAGGGGGGAAAAAAGTCTGAACAGCTGTGTCAGTAAAATACAGGCCAGGTGGCCTCCCTAAGGCAAAGTTTGCATGAAATCTATAAGATAATGTTTTTATTATCTGAGTTATAGTATTTCTTTTTTATTACTTTGCTCTCGTGGATTCTTAAAGAAGTATTGGCCACTTATTTCTCATCTTCATCTTCTGCCCTCTGAGTTTGAGCTGTACCGTAACTCAGCACAGATGTTACAGTGAACCAGCCATCAAGGGTGAAAATCACCTTTTCAGCACAATCCTCCTCAATCCATTTTGAGGACTTGAAAGAGATTTAAGGCTGATGAAGGAGCGGTTTTACAGATCTGGCCTTTCTATGGGAAAAAAATCTACCCATGGCATCAAACACGTCCCTAGAGATGGGCAAAAGACTGTTCATAAACTGCTGGCAGAGGGAATTTGTTTTCCATGTTGTATAACTAAGTCACCTGAGATGCAGAGTTTTGCTCCAGTTTCTTGACAAGGTAGCTGGATCACCCTCAAGCAGAGGCAAATAACTGAAGTTTACATAATACTCTGAAAGAACAGTTGTTTTGTATTCCGGTGTGTGAAACATTGCAGATTTGTAAACCACTAGCCAAATTCTTAGCCCAGTAACACTGAAATCTATATAGCCAGAAGGATTTACACCACAGTTGCCCCACTTCTGTCGTCTCGGAACACACCCCTGCTGACAAGGGCTCGTGAAGAACTTCCTGTACCAAGGTTTTGAATTCCTCTACGGGTTTCCCATTCTGCAAGGACCAAATTTTAGCCTTCAAAGCTCTGGTACTTCTTCTGTGCACTCACTGTCACGATCTCACCCTGAGAGGCTTCCAGCTACCTGCTCCGAGTCCCGTGTCTCCTAGCATCACACTCCACCTGTGCTCCAGACCATACAACCACCGTCCAAACACTAAGCCCTGTCCAACCACCCAGGGCTCATCTGCTAAATCCCTTTCATACAAACCCTCCTAGGAGGACACTTTTATTGCTATAAAGGAGCTTGCTGATTCATGTATATGCTTTCCCTAAATTGCTTATTAATATTTTCTTCCCTGACTTCTGACCTTGAATGATGAACTCTGTAGAAAAAAACTAAAAGCACTGAAGTGTCTGAAAATCACCAGCTACATTGCAATTATATTCATATCAAGAACAGCAATGATAATTGTAGTAATAATTAATCATTAATTGCTGTTATTATTCCTTCTCCTGTTCCTACAATATTTGTTTGACAAATACAGGCTGCAAACAGTTCCTGAGCCTAAGCAAACATTTTCAAGTGACACAGAGTGTAAAGAAAATAGAAACCAGTTATATATATTACTATAAACACATATATATCAAATATTCTTATGTGTTATTATAGAGTGATTTTATATTAAATTATAATAATGAACATTCTAATTTTCAAACTTGCTTTTCAGTGTCTAGTATAATGGTAATATTTAGCTAAATACCCCAAAATTGATTATGTACCAGTAGGATTTTTCTTGCCCAAGAAAGAGAATGTGTAAAAATGTCTGTACATGAGAAGGACCGTCTTTCAGGGGAAAATACAGCAGAATCATCACTGAGTCTAAAGGAGAATTTCATTCTCCTCTAAATCATTCCCTTCTGGTACATTTTCTTCATATTTAGTAGCTGGATACAATTCACTCAATAGGTACTAAGCCTGTGTTATTACAATTCCAGTATGATACATGTTTGTTCGGAGTCTTAACAAGATCATGAATCAGGAAATAGTATCGCACTTTATATTATGTATTTATTTATAGTGCTAGGATGGAGTTTACCTGGGTCCGGAGAACAAAATTAGGCTGTTACAGCCCTTGGTTTCATATAAGTTATTTTCCTCTCGATGCGTATGCCTATGCCCCGTGGACAGAAATTTATTTCACTGGTACTGAATGAGAATTTTCCCATTCTCTCTCTGCCTCCAGGTATGATTTCTACACTTTTTACTCCTGCTTCCAATTTTGTATCCATTACTTGAAAGCTTGAAAACATGAAATATAATACCAACCATTACAGAGCAAGAAAGTCTGCAGTGTGTAGGGAATGTTTTTTGTTCCTATTTGATCCTTTTGTAATTAAAGAAACCCTACTCAGTAATTTGATGTCTTTAGTGTCATTATGATACTTCTGATCTTAATCTTTCAGTTGAATCTTAGGGGCTGGTTGGCAATTAGAAAGAAGGACTATTTTGCAGAGAGTTTATGGGATGCAGATTTGGAAGATCCCAGTTCTCTGGAGTATGTCACACACTGAGCAATGAAAGTGACTTAAATGGAGTGTGTACCAAGAAATGTAAACATAAATGCGGGAAATCACATATATAAAATTTTTTATATGTATACAAAAGCCTAATGTATTTAAAAATATAACTGTAATTATCTTTAATAATACTAAAAATATCAGTGAAAAACATTGCAAGAACTTTGCTAAGTGTCCAAGTGTGCATTGCTATATTTGATAACTTTGCAAGGACTTTAGTCTCAAAGATTCGGAGACTCTGTGAGATTAGATAGTATTCATACACAAAATGCAGGAGAGAACAAATGGCAAGTTTATCTCACATAGAAGAGTTATAAAATCATTAAGCAAGTAGAAGTTTATTCAGATAATTGGCTATGGCCCAGCAAGGATTTCACAACACTATCAGCAGGGTGTTGAAACATTAAAAAAAACCCCAACAAATCCAAAACAACCCAGCAACCAAATGCTCAGCTTCAGAGAAGCACTCTCATATAAGAAACACACTCAAATATTTCTTAGATAAGGACCTGTTTATCAGCACATGGGTCTGTTCTTCCTGGAATCAAGGTTCATGCAATTTGTTCTCACACACACCAACATTCTCTCAATGTTTTGTGATTTCTCCTCACTCAAGTACCAGGAACACAGGAAAAGTGGAAGTAACAAGCATACGCAGTTACAAAGAGGAATGACATATAAATATTATTTATATTTATGTGGTGATTTGAGCTATGATAGAAAGCATCAGAGTGTAATGAGTTAACTAACAGCAACTTCTGTCACTCTTCTTTGAGCACATAAAAAAAATTCTCTTAAAACCAGTTATGGATAAGGATATGTCAAAGCACCAGCACAAGGAAAGGTAGCTCATGCAACTGCTGATACAATAGAAAACTGGAAAGGTTCAAAATAAAACAAAGCCAAAATTGGGGTGTAAACTATGTAAAGACAATAAAAGATGTGCTGTGGATATCCAGTAAACCCCCAGTGTAATTGTATTGATCCTTTGAAACAGAATGTTTCTGAATTTCTGCTCTGTGATATATCTTTCCTTAGGAACAACCTGGCCATCAAGGAAATATTTCACCCTACCTTCCAGGTCACACAGAAGTTTTAAAACAACATAAATGTAAATACTTGCTGATGCCAAGCATTCCATTTTCCAAGAAGAAATGATGCCTTTTGTTTCAGGATTACATTATAATCAAGATTAATCTTCGTATATTCTCTGGCAATTCTTTAACAAAAACAACTCCTGATGGAACACAACATGTACTTCACAGGTTTTGCACGTTCAGAGAAGCTTCTCTCAACTGCTGGCTTACAAATGTTCACATGGAATAAGCTGCACTGAAAACTGCTTTTAATCTGACTGACAGATATTACAGAGGTAATGCCTTGGGAGATGGCATCAGGTTTTTGAAGAAGGAGCTACTCTGTGAAGAAGATTGAAAGCCAGAACCATTTAACAAAACAAATCAATGAATATACCCCAAGTTCTCCTAGAAGAAAGGGAAACATCTCACCATTATAATGTAAGGCGATCATCATTCCATAAGAATTCAGGCCAAGCCTCAAGAGGTGCATCACAGCATGAATTATATTATAAGATTGCTTGGTGCAACTGCACAGAATGACTGATCACAAACATGCCTCCAGCTGCTGTATCCAGGTTTGCCCTCTTGCTTAGTGAAAGAAATTAACCCCCATAAAAAAGCAACCACTTTATATACCTACATTTGCATGTGTGGATTCACCAATATTCAAAACCTTCTACTATAAAGCCAAAGAACTATCTGGGATACTATCAGAACTATCTAGGAAAAAAAAACAGGCATCATCAAAACACAAAATCAAGAAGAAATGAAAGAGAATAGATCAAAAGAATGGGTAGTTTCTTTTGAGAACAGCTACATGACTAAAATTTTGTTTATGGCTGTCATTCTCAAAAAATGCTATGTGCAAGATTCAATACTGACAAAGGAGTAGAAGTATCAAGGACTATTTGAGTTTTGTTGAGTCGTACCATGATAAAACTTTTTATTAGAAATAAATTTGACTGACGTGGAGTAATGTGGCAGACTCTCCTTCCAGCAGCCAAATGGGACTTTTCTGAGTCAAATGTAGATTATAAGGCTTAAGTTGCTAAGCATGACTGAGTTGACCAATCATGCCATGCGAACACGAACTCATCACTACTAAGTGATGTCAAAAAATTAACCACGTAAAGAAAATCAATAGCTTACAATTTGGAACAGCATAGAGAATGAAAATCTTCAGTTTCTACACAAGCAACTTATCAAAAGAAAAAATGCTAAACTTGTCGAGGAAATTATTTTGCTGAAAATTACATGCTTAGTTATAACATTACATTGCTGGTCTTCCCCTGCCCCCTGCTCGTCCTCTTCCTCCTGAGTTTCTGTCTAGGAAATATTTCCAGAACTTGCTGGTTCAGTTAGCCCTTTCAGAACCTCAGCATTCAGAGGCTTTAGCAACAAATCCTATTATTATAAATACTTCAACTATAAAACTTCTAAGGAAATTAGACCAAGTATCATCATCTCCTGTTGCTTCTCACCTAGCAATTTTAAATCCACTAGTGTGAGAGAAGGCTCTGAGGTCAAAAGCTAATTTTGTTATTTTATTAAAAGCAAAAGAGGAAAATCAGGATAAAAGTTCCAGAGCCTGGGAAGTCAGAAAACATCAAGACAAGACATGATAGAAACCAGCACTACATCAATGACTGGAAAATCCAAGTCAAAGTACATCACAGATTTTGTTTTGGTACAACAAGATGATAAACAGTACACTTGGGTTGCACAGACTTTTTAACACTTTCTTTTTTTTAATTCTTTCTCATTCATCCTTGTGTTTGAAAACCAGCCCATTCCTGAGCTTACAGTTATGCAAATTCTCACTCACACATAAAGTTACATTGGCTTCCAGATTACTTGTGAGCACATACATCACTCTTGAACGTCACCTTCTGGCCTTCAAACTTATCATGTAATATCAAGTATTTAGATATTAGCTACTATCTAGAAATAAGCACGGTTTTGACATGAGCAAGGTATTTCATCACCTCACAGAAATGCATACAATGCATCAATGGTAGCACATGTGAAAGATTGTGACTCTCAGACTCTCAGTGCTGCTTTACAGAAAAACAAAGTATCAAACATAATATCCAGGAACAAGCAAATCACAGATTAACTAATATAGAACATTAGAATCATAGAATAGTTAGGGTTGAAAGGGACCTTAAAGATCATCTAGTTCCAACCTCCTTGTCATGAGCAGGGGAAAAACAAAAAGGTGAAAGCAATTTTCCTGGCACCCCTAGGGAATTGTAACTAATGCTGTAGAGAATGGTGATAAAAACCTTGCGAAGTCCTTTGTGAAGCCCAGCTGCAAACCAGCAGTGATGCGAGATTTGCCTGGAGTTCAAACTCAGCCCTCTACATTGTTCTGAGAGCTCACCATTAAAAGAAGAATATACATTAGTAATAAAATGTCCAGGAGTATGAACATCTGAGACCCTGGTCTAAAGATCTGCAAGGAGTCTCATAAATATATAGAAAACATACTCACTGACGGATTCTCCAAAGAAGAAAAATTCTACATTACCCACAAAACACATTTTTTACAAACTGTTTATTTCTGTTTGGATACAAAGAAACCAAGCAAAGCATTTAATATATAACTTTTAAAACGCAACATTTAAAATCAAAAAACCCGACCAAGATCAGGGTTGATCAGCAAAACCCTATCTCCCCTCACATAGTTTCTTCTTATTCTTATAACTTGTCAATGAACCAGCAAATGAGACTCTTTTAATACTGTTAGATATCATGAATTTGGGTGCACAAAGATAAATTATGCAGTATAGGCTCAAAGCACGTTTGTGCTACAGGCAACTGCTGTAGGATTTGCCACCCAGTGTGTTGGTAAGACATTAGGGTGTTGATGCCCTAAGCTTTGAAGAATGCAGTAGGTCCTGGCAATTTTTGTTGGCCTAAGTCCCTTATACATGGGCCGTGCATGACCAAGAGTAACTTCTCTTGAAGAACACAGTAGAAAGTTGAGTGTGCTCTGCCAAGAAGCCCCCAGGAAGCAGGGTTTGTTGGCACATCCTTACCTTCAACCAGGCAGCCAGCAGGGGCACATCTTCAAGTTATTCATCTCCAGGCAAAAATGACGTAGCTCTCATCTACATCAGACCCTGAAAGCAAAGTTACAGAGGATATGATGGGTAAATACAAAACCAGAACACAGGAGAATCACATACCAAGTAATATGCACAGACAGAATGGGAATTTCACTCTGTTACCAACAGCATTTATGTATATAGGATTTGCACATATAGGATGTTATTTCTCCTCCTGGCATTCAGCCCTGGGTGGTGAAACAGCTGACATTTCAGGCTGCAGTGCTCCATTCTTTTTCCAGCCAGTCGGGTACCAGCGAAGGGATGCCCCAAGCACCACACAGCTCAGGCAAGAGAGACACGCAACTCAAGATGCTGCCTCCACAAAGGTGCCCAAGGAGGCCTTTAGCTGCTGAAATTCCTACTGCCCTCACATCCACTCCTCCTAGGCTACAGCAGAGAAGGACGTGGACAAAACCCAGACAGACTGGTCATGGACTGCCTGTTAGAGTTCATCATGTTAAGATCTTCTACTCTGGAGATAAAGTGTGATAACGCTTGAGAAAAGGACAACAAAACACGCAGCTAGGGAAAAAAAAAGGCATAAAATACATCAAACAGCTAAAGAAAAAGTGACAACAAACAAGCTCTGCAGTCAAGGAAAGGGTAAATTCTTGGCCCTACTGAAGTCAGTGGGATGTTTGCCTGAAAGCTGTAGACAGCTTGGTTTAGCCAGGATTTTTAATTAGTGATTAAATGATTCAATGGCAAGTTGGCTGTTTAAAGAAGGAAAAAATCACAGAATAGCTCCAGCATGCCTCTCCCTGCCCTGCCTACCCCTTGGGAGGTACAGATCATACACAGTTTTTTTTATGGTGGACTTGACAGGTATTTCACCGAACCCCACTTGAAAACTATAGTTTCCCAGGCCCTACCTCCTTCCCCACTTTGGGGATGAGGATAGGAAACACCTGCTAATGACACCAGAGACAAAGCAAACAGCAAAAGTTATGTGTCAGCAGAAGGCACAGGGGAAGCCTGGTCTCTCTAGTACAGACACAGTCTATCTGATAGCAGATATTGTATATGAAGCAAAAGGATGCTTCGGTCATTTAACCGACATGCATTTGAATGGGTGATGTGACATACCCACAAATCAATAGGGCATCTTGCCACCGCAAGGCATGATTTGCTTTGTTGAAAGCCCCACAACCCAAATGATCTATTCACACCGCACGCTTCTGTTATTCTGCTTGATTTTCTGCTTGACTCAGTCTCCTTCTGCTTTTCCCTTTCCAAAGTACGTTGGTTTCTATGGAAACAAAACCACGTCATCGGAATGGACAGAACTTGGTCACATCCCCAAGTACAGACAGAAAATGCAATTTAAATAAGTATTTTGCAGTTTCTAACACGAGCCAAGGAAGGCGATGGGTGATTATCCTGCGCACGTGTGTGTACATGTGTTTGTGTGGGCGGCCGCCCATGCGCGCACACACTCCCTCTCGCCACGTGATCTACACACATGCAATGCCACCAGCTTCCCAGGACAACCCTCAGCAGAAGGCTCGGCACAATCCATCCTGTCTTATTCTGTTTTAATATAGCTGAAAATTGCTTTGACAGCTGAATAGCTTCTTTGTTTATAACTCATTCTTAGCTGACTCTACTGCATTATGTAGCTTTTAAAAGAGATTACTTTGTCAAGAACTGGACATATATGGTCTGAGCATGAACAATTCAGCATGATGAACTGCATTCATTTTATCTGACGTACGGGGCTGCAATCCTGCTGCTTTTAATGTGTACGCTTTCCTCTGTGGGTTTCATTTTCTGATCTTAAATGTTTTTTAAATTTTCTTGGAGTCTTTGGACAGACGCAGAGAATTTTTGATATGTCATATTACAATACTGTATCCTGCCCTAAACGCTGTATTCGAACAAACTTTTTGGCTCTGCATAACAGGAGATCATCACTATTCAGGCAGTTAATATCCTGCAAATACCCTATTCCTGCCCTAAGCTGCTACAGCTGTATATTTGCATTAGTATTTCAATACAGAGGTGCCCCAGCAAAGGCTCAGAAAATGGACCTCAATGTAGGAAGCACCATATAGAACATGCACATCTTCTCACCCAATCCCTTCATCTCTAATTCTAAAAGAAGTCCTAAATAAGCAGATTTCCTGGTCTGTGTGATGTCAGTATAGCCGCGCGCGAGCTACTGTCTTGTCTTTACAAAGTCTTATAAAAAACATTAAAGCAAAACCAGCCTACACAGCATTACTGGCACTATCGAGGCTTTGTACCATGCACTAAATGAACTCTGCAGGCTCTGCTGGCTATCGTTTTTTTATAGTGCTTGAGTTGACTGCACTGTCTGTTTCTTATCACACTTGCAGTTTCTACTCCTAGCCATAGCTTGCTTAGAAATTACATTATTTCAGATTCACTGTGTGCCCTGCCCAGAGGCACCACACAGACTCAGGGCATTTCTCTGTGGTTTCTCCTGTTTTTTTTCTTCTCTCTGTCCCTCAATTTTGTAAGTAAACATTAATTGTGATGGGTAGATTACACTGTCCAGTATAAAGATGACTAAGAACATTAATTGTTGTAACAGCAAAATTCCTATTGACTTTGTAGCAGGCACGATGTTGATCTTTCGTGGGCTGGAGATTGAGAGCCTTACTTAGAGATATCACTGGAGTTATTTCTTGTGTGTGTCACCGAGCTGGGCCTTGAAACATCTTTCATTTCAACAGTCTTTGCTCAGCCTATGAATTGGCAGAACTCCAGTTTACATGATGCTCTGCATTTTACACTTAGTCCTAGTTTACCACTTCTGAAAACATAAATCAAACCTTCTCTAAAAACAGAGGGAAGTTTGTCAGACAGACAAATCCCTCCTTATCTCTTAGTCATGAGCATAATCCCGTTCAGATGATTTAAAGAGTTTCATACATACTTACCTTTAAAAAAGAAAAGACAAGATAAAGACTTCTTTGCAAATGACTGTTTGAAAACAGAAGCCGCAGAAAGATTCTTCACAACCTTATTTGCTCCCACTCACACTCCTAATGTTCACATATTTCACAAGAGTTGGCACACTATGTGCTAAATTGTTGAATATATGTATATTTTAAATCCACCATCTGTGTGGAAGTTCTTTGTACCAGAAACTTAGTGTCTTGACTAATGAAGTCCTTCTCTTCCATCTGTTTGGCCAGTGATGGACCACTTTCTACCACTCACATAAATAGTCCTGCTGACCATGCACTATTTAGGTAAACGCTGAAAAGCCGCACAGGCAGTTTAGAAACAATTATCTTTGTTGTACTGGGAATTTTCTGTTTTAGCAAGAAGTCATGAGATCTTCAGAGAGTCAGTAAATTTCCACAGACAGTTTCTGTTCTTCACCCCCCCTTGTGGCAAATCTGGCTGAACCACCAAACAAGTCTCAATTGGTTTGCAACCTGCTGCGCCGCACGAGTCTTTGGAAAGCCCCAGGCCAGCAGACACCAGCTGTATCAGGTCATGGTTGGTGCCAGTAAAGGCAGTGGAGATTTGCACCATCACCCATGCTGTGTCTTGGCAGGATAGGGTTGAAGTCAACTGAATTCACATAGAATCATAGAATAACCAGGTTGGAAGAGACCCACCGGATCATCGAGTCCAACCATTCCTATCAAACACTAAACCATGTCCCTTACCACCTCGTCCACCTGTCCCTTAAACACCTCCAGGGAAGGTGACTCAACCACCTCCCTGGGCAGCCTCTGCCAGTGCCCAATGACCCTTTCTGTGAAAAATTTTTTCCTAATGTCCAGCCTAAATCTCCCCTGACGGAGCTTGAGGCCATTCCCTCTTGTCCTGTCCTCTGTCACTTGGGAGAAGATGCCAGCACCCTCCTCTCTACAACCTCCTTTCAGGTAGTTGTAGAGAGCAATGAGGTCTCCCCTCAGCCTCCTCTTCTCCAGGATAAACACCCCCAGCTCTCTCAGCCGTTCCTCATAAGGCCTGTTCTCCAGCCCCCTCACCAGCTTTGTTGCTCTTCTCTGGACTCGCTCCAGAGCCTCAACATCCTTCCTGTGGTGAGGGGCCCAGAACTGAACACAGGATTCAAGGAGCGGTCTCACCAGTGCCGAGTACAGAGGGAGAATAACCTCCCTGGACCTGCTGGTCATGCATTCAAGCCAAGATGCCATTGGCCTTCTTAGCCACCTGCGCCACTGCTGGCTCATGTTCAGTCAACCAACACCCCCAGGTCCCTCTCCTCCAGGCAGCTTTCTAGACAGACTTCTCCTAGTCTGTAGCACTGCATAGGGTTGTTGTGCCCCAAGTGCAGGACCCGGCATTTGGCCTTGTTAAACCTCATCCCATTGGACTCAGCCCAGCGGTCCAGCCTGTTCAGATCCCTTTGGAGCCTCCCAACCCTCCAGCAGATCCACACTTCCACCCAGCTTAGCGTCGTCTGCAAACTTGCTAAGGGTGCACTCGATGCCTTCATCCAGGTCATTGATAAAGACATTGAACAGGGCTGGACCCAGCACTGAGCCCTGGGGAACCCCACTTGTCACTGGCCTCCAGCTGGATTTCACACCATTTCCCACCACTCTCTGGGCCCGGCCATCCAACCAGTTTTCCACCCAGGAGAGCGTGCGCCTGTCCAGGCTAGAGGCTGACAGTTTCCAAAGCAGAATGCCGTGAGAAATACACCAAAAGCATTGCAGAAAAAAGGAGCATGAGAGAGAGAAAAGGATAGTCAAAGTCTGCAGAGGAGATGTAAAATTTCTGAGGCTGGAGGGCCTTGATACAGAGAAAAAATGAGAAATAGAGAGAGGAAGAAAGGCATGTCATCAACTTGCAGCATGATCTTCCTTGAGTAAATAACAATAGTTCTGCATAGACTAATTGTGCCTTGCATTTTCCTTCAGAGAACTCCATACTGTTAATATCCTAGGTGGTAGATTTCCATGTTCATAAGTTCTTATTTCAGTGCTGCTGGCATCTAGAAATCTGAATTTAAGTCTCCAAAACCATCGAAAATCCCTGCTTCCAACTCTAGTATTAGTTGTTCCCTGCTAGCATGTAAGTGCAATTATGCTTCTATAATGTAATATATAATAACAAGCTAAATATGTCCCACATAGAGAAGCATCCATGGGTCACTGTCAGTCTACAATCATGCAAGAAAACATGAGAGCTTATTAAAGGGCTTTTTTTTCCAGAAAGCACCTTAAATTTTGGAGCCTGACAATGGGTCAGTGCACAATTGCTTTTGGATTAAAGGCATGTAACTCAGATTAAGTGCCTCAGTTTGGAGAAACATGAATGTTTTGAGCACAACAGCCTTCAAAAAATGACAAAATTCAGAGGAATGCTCTGCATTTTAAAGAGGCAGGTAATAACGCAGCAGAATTGGGCAAATTCAACTATCGGTGAAATGATGAATTTACTCCATTGGATGTACGGCCCTGTTATGTTTTCTCTCCAGGATTGCTCCAGGGAATACATTAGACAGTAGACACCAGGCTCAAGCCACTTCTGATACCCACTGGCTCGCAATGCTCAGAGGGTTGACTTGATTAGAGCTCCTTATGGACACGTGAATACCTTCAACCAGAAAGGAGAGCTCATAATTCCTGGCTTCCAGAAAGATGACTAAAAATGCAAGGGCTATTAACAGATAGATACTTTCCTTGTTCAGAGTGCTTTCAGCCTTTCATATTTCTTGGGAAAGTGGACATGGTGGAGGCAGATCCATAGGCCCAGTTGTCAGTGCTCATACACTGATAGAGGTAAAGGTTCTGGGCATGAGCATAATTGGGATTAGCAAGTCAGACCATTATGAATCAAAGCATTTAAGACTGCATCTGCGGAGCTGAATAACTCAAGGAAGTTCAAGGCTATTGCAAATGGATCTTTATTGTCAAATTTGTCATAAGAATCGGCAAGCTTTCTATGGATCTCAGATAAATAGTTTCTAAAAGAAAATTTGGAAATCCTAACCAGAAAGAATACCCCCAAGGGAGCTCTGACATGGTTTCCTTTGATAAGAAGAGTTATGTTCAAGAATTTCCTCATTTTCTCATCTCAGAGACAGGCAGTGTGATTTTGTTCAACCATAACAGCCTGGCTCAGCCCTCCATGTGGTGTTTCAAGTTCTTCTGCAGCAGGACAAAAGTCCACCTGAAAAAGAAGCAATGGGGAAGGGAATCTTGACAGCCACTGCCCTAGCCTGAACGCTACAAGACTTTTCCAGTCCCGCTCTGTAAACAGGAATTGCCTTTGGATCCTTAAAAAACACACACTATATCATTCTGGAATGGTGTTAATCTCTCTGTCATGAGAGTCAAAGCAAGCTTTCTATTATAAGCTCTGTGAAACACACCTCCTTTCCAGCCACTCACTCGCAGGGAACAAAATCCCATCAGCTGAAATGGTCCATGCGTAACAGGACACCAGAGCAGGCACTTGAGACAACGTGAGTGAGGCATTTTGGAGCTGTGAGACTGAGCCCTCGGTGAGGCAATGTGGGCTTGGTGCCACAGTCAGGAAAGCAGAGGAGACAGCTTTCTCATTGCTTCCTTGTAAAGGACAATGACCTGTTCACAGACAGTACCAGCTGGAGAGTCAGTACCTCACCTCCCACTTAAAGTCCAGCAGGGTCTTACCACAGTGCTCCGCAGCAGCAACTGTGCTCCTTGGCTGCTCCTGCCGTGATTTCATCTTTCCTAGCACCTTTTCAACAGTCCTTTTTTGTCCATCTTGATAGCACTTATGACAGCTAGAGCCCAGGCAAGTTTGGGCCTTATAGTTACGAACGACAACGTTCCAACCTTGGAGTCCCATTGATGGGATCATTGATATGTCTCAAAGCATGAACGCTGATACCCAGCATGTGGTAAGCTGGGGGTTAGCTGAGGACCCTCAACTTCTCTTTAACACGTTTTCTGCTTATTTTCCTAGGGGTCCAGAGGACACATTGACTTGGCTGATAATCTTATCAGTAGCAGAGTGAAACATCCGTTTCATTTGTACTGTTTATGGAGCCTGTTTCTCCAGATGGTAAATTAGGATTGAGTGAACAGGGTGACCCCTTTGTTTTCTTCCATCCCCTATGAATGTTGCTCCTAACAGTGTGAGCTGCATGTCAGAAGATGGGGAAGGGATGCTGCACCATGGACCAGGCCTCCTGCATCCCTATCCTAGACGTCTTCACTTCCTCACTAGTGGATTTGTACCCCTGTACATCATTCCCAGCCCCAACCCAGCCCCTAGAGATGAGGAAAGGCTGTGGTACAGTATGTGGATGCTGATTACATCTCCAAACAGGAGGAACACACAATTGGTGGGATCCGCCTGCTTTCTAGCCCCTTTGTGCTCAGGGGCAGAAATACAAATAAGCCTCAATGTCTTTTTCCTGCTTATATGAATTGAGATCCGTTTTTCAATAGCAGGCCCTAGCAGATAAGTATTCCCTTTTCTCAGTATTTATTTTTCGGGAGGGAAAGCCTTTCATTGCCTCCCATGACACTTCCCTACAGCAGCTGGGAGGCGCAACGCGGTGGCAGGTAGAGCTGTGATTCAGGGATGCTCCTACACCCACTGGAAGCGAGTGTTGCCATGCCAACCTCATGCAGCCTGTGCACAGTCAGCCCAGGGCACAGCAGGCTGCTGCAAGGTCTCTACTTTTGCAGATGGATTAGTCACAGGAGTCTCCAGTGTAGGATTTGGTTGAATCCTCAACTATAGAATGGATGACAGTGCCCCAAGAGTGTTCTCAGCATGTGCTCAATGTCCTGCCTCATGTTATCTCAGAGACAATAAGACCCTAAACTTTATAAGTGAGTTTTGCTTCTAAATGAATCACATCACAAAATCATTAGTAATAGCTTGCGTTGTTTCAGAACGACTACAGAAAGAGAAGGGGGTAGGAATGGCAACAATCCTCCCAGCAAGCCCAGGCACCCACTGGCAGTGGCCGCACCCACTCTTCACCCGCTCAGCATGTAACATCATGTTCCGTGCATGAGACAGCAACCCAGAGCCCATCTAAACACACAAGACATGAACAATTACCTTTCCTCTGCTTAGACTCACCAAAAGGGGTTATTTTAAAAACTGTTCTTTCCGAAAAGCACTAATTGAGAAATCCAGCTCTGTGCAAAACCAACAGAGGTGGAGAGCCTTGCAGACAGCTCATAGGATGAAGGCTCAGGTTTGAACTTTATGGTCTTATTGCACTTGGAGAATTTCCTGGGTAATGCCCTGGGTATTTTCTAGGTTACTTCCTTATTGCATTCTGGGTAAATTAGGTCAAAATGCTTGCTTTGTCTAAACTTCAGTTTCACAATACATAAAACGAAGTCAATGGGACAAGTCCCCTGCTTTTTCTGCATGGAGTTAAATTTTAGGGAATGGCCATACTATGCCTCTCTCCTTCATTAGAGCCAGGAAGGCCTTTGAAATCCCCACATTCACAAGAGCTGGGAAGCGTGGCATGTTGCTACAAGCAGCTAAAGAGGAGGATGTGTGAATTATGGACAACTAGACTAATTAAAAATGTTGCGCTCTGAATTGAGCAGCATTTTTTATCCAAATGGCTGAATTTTTGACTCAAGTGGCTGAAAAAAGGGTGCATCATCTATAATTGCTTTTTCTTGATCAGCCCATCAGATAAAGCTAGGAATACCGTTATAAATCACAATATCTGAAATCTCAAAAAGTGCCATGGGTACAAATTGATTCTACCTCCCACCGTGCTGCATCTCAGATCTGGCTGTTCCCTCTTGAGATACCGCAGGACATCCCAGCCTTGTTGACTGCTAGTCCACACACACAGTTTGTTCACCTGAGCCGACCTTTTCAATTAAAAGCTGAGCATTTAAAACCACTGTAATGTTTGGGGGTTACGCAGCACATATAGTGGGATGTGATAAAAGGAAAGAGACTGTGAACAGGCAATGCAGACAGATATAAAGGTTGTCAGGTGTCTTTGAGTCTGAATTGAAACACATAGCTATCAGGTTTCCCTTAGCAAAAAGACGTAGTCTAGAGCACCACAGATAGGAAACATCAAGGCTTTTTAGAAGATTGTAGGCATTTTTTCAAATGAGATATCTGCCAGAAACAATGTTTTTAAGAATTGATAACATGCAGGGTAAAACACCAGCTAACAGTACCCAAGACATTAGGCTGTTTTTCAGAGAGGTTCTGTATTTCCATGTCTGCATTAAATATGGCAATAAACCTGGACCAATTTTAGTGTGTGCTACACTGCATCAGGTCTTTCAAAGTATCTATAGCTTCCCATTCTTTCTCATTTGAGATGATCCAGCAATCTGGACAGTTTTTTTTACCGGAGTGACTCCTTACTCCATTAACATTGTAGAATTTGGGGATAATTTTGTCATCAGGTCTTTAAAAATGTGTCTTTTAAGGGGAAGAGATAACCAAATTAAGAATTGTAACTTGGCAAGACCACATAATGGAAACAGAGGAGTAAAAGCTGTTGTCATAGCAGTATTGCCATGACTGTTGTTTCCTGCTGCATCCTTTAGCTGCCTTCCACCCTGAGTGTCCCTTGCCTGGTTCCCCTCTTCAGTTATCCCATCTATGAGTTAGGTATTTTCTCTTTCATGGGCCTTTGGGGGCTGTCTCCATTCTATGGTATCTTCACAGTCATAACTATGAGTTACATAGCCAGGCTTAGTGCACAGGTTCAACAGTGCAAGTCCTTTGAAACACATTCCTCAAGTCCATTTTTCATCACATTATCAGATTGGTACTGAAAAAATGCCAAGTGGAAAATCCCAGTATGAAATGAACTCCTGCGGCTGTCATTCACGTAACGGCTATCTACAGAAAAGATTTGGTAAGAAACCTTACCATATACTGGACTGTGTGAATTGCTTGTGTTTAGTCTAGTTTGAATGATTTCTGGTATCTCAGGGTCAAAGTCTCGCTTTTCATAGGTAAACATTTTAGAGGCACTCATATTAATGACATATCACTAGTCAGAATCAGAACTAGTCCTGCTTAGGCAGCTACCT
The DNA here is from genome assembly GCF_032191515.1 of Phaenicophaeus curvirostris. Classification (NCBI taxonomy): domain Eukaryota; kingdom Metazoa; phylum Chordata; class Aves; order Cuculiformes; family Cuculidae; genus Phaenicophaeus; species Phaenicophaeus curvirostris. The sequence goes on from NC_091402.1 coordinate 15,920,563, forward strand.
TGGGTAGAAAAACATTTGACCAGTGACTTAGACATGACCTAGCTTCAGGCCTTAAAATGAGGACCATTTGCTACAGTGCCTAACTAGCAATTATACAGCTTAGACCGGGGATTCAGGACAACAAAGCTTCTTGAAGGTGTTATAGGAAGGTCTCTCACTGCCTGTTGTGGAAAAAAAACCCAAACCACCAACATAAAATCCAGCTAATTTTTGACAGTTTTAAAGCTTCTTTGGTTGCTACAGTAGAATAAAAGAAAGTGTCATGGTGATAATCATAAGTTATCTAATGATAATGACCTTTGCCCACAGCAGGTCCTTTAATACATATGTATGCCTTGTGCTGCACTGAACAGAGCCTATAGATGCATCCAGGAGCACCCCTGCATATAGGGCCCCCAGAGGGGTTTTGCAAACTACTCATATGAACAGTTGCATTAAATTACACTTAGCTTGAGTGATCAGCAGCTCATCAGTTGTCCTCTGGCCCTGATTCTCAATGACTAGAAGCGTCTAACAAAGAAAGCCCTTAGAGAAGGCACAGGGAAAGCAATGACTGTGTAAGTGCCTTGAAGAAGGGTGCTCCATTTCAAGGATACTCTGACATTTCTGACCTGTTAGAAGGAGTGGCAGAAAAATTCCAGGAATTTAATATGGAGTGTTTAATTGAGACATAGATGAAAAGAAATCAGTAGAATTTAAAGTCAGTTTCTCTCTTGCAGCTAAAACGTGTCAGCTCGGAAGACTTAGTAAATATTCTTAGCCACTAATGTGTCTTTATTTTGATTGTACAAGAGATAAATCATCCTTATAAACACAGTACAAAACCACAGCGGCCCGGTGTGTTTATGATTAATTCTTTGCGTGCAGTGCAAATGTAAATGCAATAGTCATATTGCCATATCCTGCTTCACACTTCAATACCATTTGTCTAATTTATTTCTGTCATTTGGACTTAAGGGCACAGAGGAATACTTTGAATTTTACATATGATAAATATTTCTTTCTGAGAGTGAACCTGTAAAACTGCAGCCCGTTTAATAATACCCTGAACATCTTTCACATCCAAATATCCTCATAGGAAATATACTGATTTATCCGTTTTTAAAACATGGTTAAACTGAGACCTGAAAGAAAGTGACTCATCAAGGTTAAAATGCAGGTTAGGTACAGAGCTGAGGGGACACATCCTGATCCAGATTCCTATTTGTCTGCTTTACTGGTTTGACGCTATTCCTTTCCTTGTGTAGATTTAGGAGCAGATTATCTGGATGTCACATTCAACTCCAAATGAAAGGTGGTAAATGGAGGACAACTGTTCTACCTAGGACGGTTTGGAGACCCCCAGAAGAATTTCTTAAATTCAAATGCATGAACTATTACCTAATTTAGGTAATAATTTCACTAATAGAAAAAAAATCAAGCTTCCTGTATTGTAAATAGCTCTCCTTTTTAATTTACCATATAATCTGCTACCTGGCATTTGTGTCTTCATCCATATTCACCACTTCACTGAACAGAAACTGTCAGAGTACTCCTTTTTACATCTGTAAAGATGAGCTCAGAGCACAGGCCAGGCTCTGAATGTTTGGAAATTTGGAGTTCAGCTCATACTTATCACAGGTGTCAAACTGGGATAGCCTTTCTGTATTCCTCCACATTGCTGAAGATGAAATGAATTGGTTGTGATTAATACAGGAGGGTTACAACTAATACAAGTCATTTCCATCCAGGTGTTTTTATTCAGTGTCTGGAAGAAGACACAAATACTTGAATCAAGTCTGTCTAGATAAATTTCTTGGTTTTTCCTGTTAGTGGGAACACAGAGGACTGGCAATATCTGAGCACTCTGGTTTGTGCTTCCAGATATATTTGCAGGGTAACAGATTGTTACTACTACTAGCTGAAAGAATTAAAGTGGAAGTGATGAACACAACAAGAATCAGAATAAAGACAGCCTACAGATGCACCATTTTGTCCCTCTGACCTACTAACCAGAGCTACAGAGAGAAATCTAGATCCTATTGAATGGGATAAAGTTGACTGGGAAAGGCAGCAGCATCCCTTTGATGACAGAGCCAAGGAAGAAAACTAACTCTTCTATTGCAAAGTTTCCACTGGACCCCGAAGAAACAAGCGTTCACTTCGGTTACGCTTGAGGCTGTTTTTTTAAATACTTATCTCTGACACCTATTCTTTCTCCAGTTCTGGACGCTGCGTACTGCGCCCTCGTGCCTTCACTCTCCTGTGGCCATGCAGCCTGGCTTGGGGAAATCTCTATGCTTTGACTCATACTGCTCTGCAATTCCTAATGGTCTCATGTGCTTGCCTAAGCTGCCTTATAGGGTAATAAGCTATTTGCAACTTCAATATGATAAGGAGCAAGAAAAAAAAAGATATATTTCTGTTGGTTTATTTACACAAAGAACAATGTAACTGGCTGTCCCTGTCTCAGTTCTGTGCTATTAATAAAGTCCATGTGAGGAATATACAAATTTATACCACGCGCGGAGCCTGTCAACGTAACTACTCTCTAACTGGAATACTTTCCATGCCATGTATCTCCATTGAACCCATCTTTCTGGGACATGTGACCCAGAAATGTGTCATCAGGACACATGCAGTCACTGGATTGATGAAAGGAATTCAAAGAAAACAAAGAACAACGCTGCCTCTTCCAAATTGTACTCAACTCATTGCTATTGCTCTCTGAAAAAATTAGCAAGGGATGAAAAAAATGTTGTTGTCCCAAACACGGCCCTGGTTTTACCTTTCGTACAACAGGCTCCTATGCAATGCCATATTTTTCAAGAGATTACTAAGAAAAAAAGGAACTAAAAATCCACATATGTCAGTTTTTAAAAGCAAATAATCACTCCCATGCAATGGCTGAGAGGCAAACTCGTACCTAAAGACTTGCAACTGCAATCACTGACATTTTTTATTGTCCAATCAAAATGTTAAAAATAAACAGAGCCCACAAGGAGAAAAATACACTGCATTTTAACATTCTTTCACAATTCATAACCAAAGCTGCGGTCAGCAACATGGAGCGAGAACGTTTGGTTATAAGTCATGACTTTGATTAAAGTGTCTTACTGGTGTCTCATGGAAATCTCCCAAATTAAATGGATGTCCAAATTAGAGACATTCAGACTCAAGACGAAATATCACAAATAAGCTCTTTTGTCTAGAATAAATAGAACCAAAACAGTCTAATCCTCAGGAAGATAACCGATACAACATTGTTCCCTTGGGTCTCTTTGTTAGTGATTAACCCAGGCTCTTTTAAATGCCTAAAACAATGAAATCAGTGGACAAGCTATTCTAGTTCTGAGTATGAATTGCCCTCCTAATCTCTGCTCACCAGGTCTGCCCACAGCCACATCCTTCTAAAGCCCCACTCCTTCCTTCCAGCCTCCAGCTGATGACTCACTCGAATCAGTGCGGCCATCAGGATATTCATCTACCAAATCAGAGTAGCCCTTGATCTTGCTACCGTGACCTCTGCCATGCCTATTCCCAACTTTTGTTTTCTGCTTTCACTTATTGCACCAAATCTAAAGTTAGACTGTCAGCATTTTGGGTCAAAGCTCCGATCATGCCTGGCACCAAAGCCCCTCTACTTCACAGTCTCTTCACACTTCACACGCAGGTGTTTAGCATCCCAGTAGCCCAAAGGGATGAAGGAAAGAAAGGACCACAGTCATTAGGCTTGATTAGGTTTGAAATAAAGGGTAACACTTCCACTAGGATCAACAGCACTGCATCAGGCAGGCAGAGTGACCCAGTAGGTACTGCTGAGTGCCTCTTGAAGGGTCTGCATCTTCTCTATGGTGAGGGATTTCATCTTGCTGATGAAAGTCCTAAAGCCAACAAACCATATTAATGAGAACCAAAGTCCTAAAGCCAACAAACCATTTTAATGAGAACCATGAAACTCCTCCAGCAACTTGTGATAAAGTTATCTGTCATGAAACACGAAACATTAAAGACTCTGGAGATGCAGAGGTCACCAGAGGGTATTTTATCTTTCTTTATATATTTTCTTCAGAAAGAATAAAGGAGACGGAAGAGAAAAAGTGATATTATGTTGCAGCACAGGGATGTTTCTATTTGTAGGAAGATATGCCTTTCACACCAAAGTCACATGATATTCAAAAGATGACTATGAGCTACATTGCTAAGCACTCTACAGGGTCAATACTGTCTGTCCACTTCCTTCTGAAAGTTATCCTTGTATTTTATATAATAAACTACACTATGTATTTCATTATATAGCACAGTTGATCTTAAAAGCACCTGCAAGTCCAGTTACTAATGAGAAAGAACATCAATGTGAGTGGCAGGACTTTTGATTATGTCAGATTGACAATGGATACTTTAACAAAGAAAACAGTCAAATTGTGTCTTAGATATAGCATTCAATTATCCCTGGATGGATAATCTGGGCCATGGTTTGACTCATTCCATCTTCCTGCTACAGCCTCAGTAGCATCACAAACTCACACCTGCTGGCAGTTTCCTGGTGCTTAGGGTTGTTTATCCCTGTGCTCTGCAGAGATGCACTTACCACACTTTAAAAGACGAACACACTGAAAGGTCACTGTCTTATTGGTACATGTTTTGTATTAACAGTGGGTAATGCTCCCACCCCCTCTCCCTGCCCTTCTTCGTTATCTGAATAACTGGCAGCAGACTTTCTCTGAAGGAGTGGTTTTGGTAGTCATCACAGGGGCACATTATGGAAGAAGAGGCTCAATCGTACCAATATCTCAATTATAAGAGCATATAGGCTGCATAACACAATGTTGCTACCTTCCAGACCACCGTATTCCAGATTCCATTCTGCATCCAGTAGTCAACACTGACACTTCCACACAGACCAGGCTCCTTCCTCCACAGAGTTTGCCCAAGGTTTGTCTGGATGAAATCTATACTTCAAACACGGATTTTGGTGAAGTCTGGTGATGCAGAAACTGTCAAAGCACTAGTCTGTAGAAAAGCAGGGTATGGGCAGCAGTGACCTCCTATTCTACTTGTTATCTTGTTGCAAAAGGTGCTCTACTTTTATTTGTGTTGATATGAGACAGAAGGGGTTTCAGGATGCTAAGGCACTTTGGGGGCTTTATAGCAGCAGGAAATCCTTGATCAGTGGAGTGGAGCTGGGAGCCTCAGGCAAAAAAAGCCTGGCTGGTCATTATCCAGACCACAAGGATTTCAAAACATATGGTACCCATGGGCTTGATCTACCCACTTGCAACATGTTGGTTTCTCCCTATGTTGTATACTCCCTTCCAAAAATCCCACAATTGCTTTTATTGTGACTTAGCTCAGCTCTGCTCTCTGAAGGGAAAGCACACAGCACTTCTGACAACGATGCTGTTCACAGTTTTCAAACTCCCCTTTAAACACAGCCCAGAGAGTCAGCAAAGAGATAAATCACACTGAGCTGCACAAACACCTTCATCACACTAAATTCATAGGTATCCAAAGAGAGAGAGAATACACAGACACATCTCAGGATATAGGATCTGACTCAGACCTACCTAGAAAGAGTCAGATGAGGCACCGGGAACATCTCAGACCCAGGAAATTAACTTCTCTCATTGGAGCTGAACAAGGATCTCAGCCGATGCAGCCAAAATTAACAGCAGCAACATATTTTTTGCATTATTTATCCAACTACATAAACATACATCACATTATTTCAGGACAACTCTTCTTAGCTACACTACCCCCTGTGGGAGACAGAAGAAGCAATGCTTGTAGCCACTAGGGAATAACAGGAGGTGAAGAGTTGGTAAAAAATGCACATCTAAGAGTTAGTAGCTAAGGGTAGACCCTTCCTTTCCTAGATTCTATTCCTCTGATACTAATAAATTTGTTCCCTCTGTTAAACTGTTTTCAACCTGATATTTTTATATTTCCTTAGCTATTAAGAGTCAGGTACACAAGGGGTTGTACTTTTCTTTCTGCTAGGTACAGTCACTGTGACCTTCCAGAGAAAAGTCTCCCCTGTATCAGCTACCACACATTCACTTCAGGACTGTAACTTCTCTGAAATCGCTAATAATATAAATTCTTGGAACAAAGTAGGAAGGAGCTTTATGCCATACATATGGGAGTATGGCTACACAGAGATAATACATTTCAGCTTCAGCAGACTTGTAATGGCAGTTTTTTCATTACTTTAATCATCTAGATGTCTATATATGGGGTGTTACTGGAAGTCACATGACTTCCTGAGGTTCAGTTTCCCCTGCTTGTAAACATGTGCAAGAATTTCACTTTCTGATCGCTGAAAAATAAGAGCGAGGTACTTCTCAGCAAAGTTTTACTCTACAAAAAAATTATGTTAGTGAAAATAATTCTCTTCTGCTAATCTTCTAAAACTGCAAAATTTAGCCATAACCTTCCTTTACAAAGCTTGGATTCACTGGAACAAAGGTATGAAATTTCATAAATTTCATTAGTTCTGATGACGTTGTCATCATCAACAAAAAATACATAAAATAAACGATAATAATTAACTGCATTCAGCTGCATTTTCTCTGAGAATTTCCACACCCTCAGAGTGTGAAAGAACAGATTCATTCTTTGAGAAGAATACAGTATAAATCCTGCTAATTATTTGTGCTGAGAGTGGCATCTACGATTCATTTATTGAGAGTTACAGGGCTCTGGTGCTTTTTCAGTAAATCACCATTAATATTGCAGCTGGCTGCGCTACAGACGTTCTGCAAGATCTTGAGAAATCACGTTTCAGATCGGGTGGAAATACTTGAAATATACTTCTGTTCAACATATTTTAGCATTTATTAGTTGAACATATTGTCTTGTCAAAAGAAACGATCTCAGCAACTCCAGCAGGATCAAAAAAGAAAGCCTTAGCTGCAGCTGGAATTCAAAAATAGATATTATGCAGCACCAAGAAATATTAAGCGTTGTTAAAGGATCCTTTGAAGGAACCCAAGACTGGAAGAAACTCCCTCATTATTTATCAATCCCCTACTATTAAAGGCCATATTCCAGAATAACTCTCAGAACTAACAAACAAACTGTTAATTACTAACCACTATCATATAAAATTAGAAACAAGGGAATAACAATGCAACAGAAATGATGACACGCATTAGATCCCACCCAGATCATTTCAGAGATGGTCTCTATGTTGAGAATACATGCTTGAATCTGCCACGAGTCTGCCTAGTACCACCACTGGACCAGCCTTCAGCAAAATCTATATTTAACAGTACGTGTTAGTATAAATTAAAGATGGCAATTTACAGGAAAGAGGAAAGGAGAAGGGAGATGAGGAAAGCAACAAAGCAGATGACGCAAATCGCATCAAGCTTGAAAGAACTTGTCAAGGCCTTATCCTGCTATAGATCAGTCACTGTAGTTAGCTGAGCTGCTTCACCTTCCTGATAAACTAAAATGAATCCCATTTAATTTTGGTGCCATTCGTATCCAGACTTAATGTGTATCTGGCTGTCTCTAGGATATACATTAGGAAACTAATGGAAAGCATCTGATAGCATCAGTCAGATAAGACTGCTGATGTTCCCTCTACAGCCGAAAATATATAAAACCTCAAAACAATTTTTCAGGCTGAGATGACTCAGAAATCAGCATCAACTTGCCAACTTTTAGAAGGCCCTAGGATGTTTGCTCCAAATAGTATCTTGGTAACAAACTTGTATGTCACATTCACATACACAAATCCATACATAATGAGATTAAAGGTCACAGCTCCTTAGGAGAAGCCCTATTAATACTGAAATACAAAAAAAAAAATAGTCTGCTGTCTACAAATAGAAAACTTATAATCCAAAGGCACTTCATTAAGTGAATGGATCTGTTTCTACAGCTCTGCTCCCTTTATTTTAAGGGTGCCATCACAGAGATGAGTTCTACAATCAGCAGTAAAAGGAAGAATTAAGAATAGGAATAGTTAGACTACCTGTGAGAATCAAAAATTCCTGTGGGAAAAATTACCCTGTACAGAGGATGCCGTATATCTCGAGATGTTTACAGATAATATTAATGGAAAAAACCCAAACAAATCTACTAATGGAAGTACATTGGAGACTAAGCATACCTAAAGAGATTGACTGGGTCAGCCACAGGGCTACCTTATTACTGTATTAAAGACAACAATCACTTGAATCACAGCACAAGCTGGCCACGAATATCCTGTAACACACACCGAGACCCTTTATTTATCTTGCATGGTCACTAGTCACAAGTGAGAAGTATGACAATTTCAAGCATCGCTACGATATCTGGGGTTTTTTTTCCCCCAATGGGTTATTTTGCAGACTGGGAAAAGGTATCTGGGGAAATGTTTGGGAAACTAAAGCCACACACTTGGATGTGAAAAAATGGCCTGCCTGAAATTAGGTCCTGAACTCAGCATTAAACAGAAGTTACCCATTTCTTGAAAGAAAACACAGCACACTGAAATTTATAACAAACTTCCACATGATTGGAGTAGAATCTTCATCCTTGCTTTCTGTGGATTTGACATGAAATGCAGAAACCTCTTACTTGAGCTCAGGATGTTACAATGGATTCCAAATAGCCTTAAGGGCAGCTTCAAGACTAAAGGTAATTAAGACAAGAGAAACCTCAACTATCTGAAACAAACTAAAGGCTTGGTTTAAACCCTGAAAGGAAACTTGTGGAGACTGGTCCACACTGGATCACTAGAATTGGAGATACAGGCTGGTTCTGCACCAATCTGGTCATGTCTGAAGCACGTCTGTGACCAATCTGTATGGCTTGCACTTAAGGCTTTTATGTGTGCATCTCTTAGCTGACTCTTACCTATAAATCCAGCCTGGACCATCCTGCAGGATTAGGTGCCTTCAAGAGCAAAGTTTCCAGAGCCCTTGATACAGAGGCTTGAAGATTAGGCATCATTTGCTTGACTGGTTAGTTGCTATTTGAAGTTGTACAGGCTTGGCATAAATTCATTCAGCCATAAAAAGGTTCACAAAGTCTTTCTCTTGCTAGAAACAAGCAGCAACAGAGAGTTTCCTTGCTCAGAAGTCCCCAGGCCTGCCCATCCAGTGGGTCAAAGGCTCAAGAAATCCTGCCTCTCCTTGCCCTCAGGGCTCTCTCTGGAAACACCATCTCCTGGCTTCCCCTCACTCTGGCATCTGTGGCTCTGGGTCAATACTTTAGTTCCTGTAATAGTAATTGGGGCAAACAGGCAACTAGGTTCTGCCTTGACCTGTGGCCAGCACTAGCTCACAGCACCTTGCTCAGCACTGGAGCAAGAACAGTCCTTCCATCTTTGAGCCTGAAAGACAGCACCTAGGAAACCCGCTGGCTACACCAGGCTGCAAAAATCTCCCTGTCTGGAAATACCTCTCAACATAACACTATTAAATAAATACCACACAATAGTATTGACTTACCTCTGCGTTGTACCTAGCACGTAGCCACAGTTGGGTGTTGCACCACATGGACCTAATGTTTGCTTTGCATTGACAGACTGTTTTGGTTTATCAGTCTCCATGCCTAATTCCCACCCCAACTTGAACTTGTGCTATTGCTATACTCCCTCCTAACTGCCCAACATCTATTGGTTGTCTCCTCCATGCCCTGGGATTGTTCAAGATACCCATTTTATGGTGCTGATGATCCTCTTGTACTGATGGTGTTATAAAAGCACATCAGACTTACCAGCACTCTGTTTATTTTCTGTGATTTCCAGAGTAGAGTTCAGCAGGTACAAGACTTGCACTGCAGAGACCCCGACACAGGAGATGAGATAGCAATCTGATACTCATGAGGTGGTTCTACAGGGCTTTCCAAGAAATAGGGCTCCTATCAGTAACTGAGACACTGTGTGTCCCTGGTTTGGACTGAATATTTACACCACTAACAACTGCTTATAACTGCTGACACAAAAAATCTGCAATATTCAATGTTTAGAGACCTTTACCAAGCATTCTTAAAACTTAAGTTGTTTTTTAATAATGACAAGATAAAAAAATTAGTAGCTTAAGCTACACTAATTTTCTGGTCTACTTGCGTTTTCCACCTTTTTTCATAGTACAAGTGTTACAAAGCAAGTCATCAAAGTTCTAAATGACAGTGGTTTACTGAACACAAATTCAGGGCCTAGCTCTGCTAGGTTTTGAAACACAAGGACAGTAAAGGAGGCCACTTGAAGACTCACTTAAAGACAACTACCTTAGTTCTGCATATGCGTTAGCTATACCTTACTCTGGCCACACACTAACTCCATCAAAACCTAGGATAGCTTCCACATCACGGAATACAGCACAGCACCAAGGACTTCTCACAGAGGAGTAGAGCAAGCACACCCCTTAAACCTCTTGGAAGAGGAATCTGACCTTCCAAGTTAGACTCTAAAGCTTCATTACAACCTTAAAAAGCCTCCATCTATTCTCACTGACACTGTTGAATCTTATTTTTCCTTGGCAAATCCTATTTCCCACAGACATGCCTCTCTTCCCCTTCTCCCACATCCTTCCCTCCAGACCTTTCTTTGCTCCCATCTCACTAATCATCTTGGGCTCATTTCCAAAGATCTTCTTTTAAAAATTCATCAGCGTGCTATAAACAAGCTAGGCTTGTCAGCTTTAAAACTTGCTCGAGTTACTGTTTGCAAGGCAGGAGAGAGGAAAAAGGATACTCCAAGGGGACCTCCTTGACGTGACCATTCATCTGTCTACATCAGCAGTTCCCAATGTTTTTGGCTCATAACCTCATTTCCGAGCTTGTGACCTCTCTTCCATCAGCGCTCCACAGGGTCGCAACCCTAACTTTGGAAACTTCTCATCTAGATCAGTCAAAACTGACTCTTCAAGCATAATTTTCCCGTTGCTGCCATGTTTGTTTATGCTCCCGAGTGGTGTGATTACACTGAAGTTCAGGTTCAAACTTGTCTTTTTGCTTGTTTGTAAGTCTAGAAAGAATTTCTAGGTGTCACTCAGCCAGCAGATACTGAACTCTGTAACTTTTGACTGTTCTGGTTAGAGATAATTATATCCCAACTGACCTGGTTTGGCATTAAGCACTTGGCTGCAAAGTTCAGCTGTGCCTGGATAAAGCAAAGATTTTGCTTCTCTGCAGTCTGGAAACATCATTGTTTTCTCTACTTCATGTCATGATTGTTCAGATCATTACTATACCTAAGTAAGTCCTTAAATAGTAATACAGTTTCCTCTGCCACACCATGCATCCTCACTGCCTCACACACATATGGAATCAGACGGACTCTGATAGCTACTGTTCTGCACATCAGTTTGTCTTTCTCTTTATGGTCATTGTGAACATGCAGTTAGTGAAAATTTTAATACAGAATCATAGAATAGTTTGGGTTGGAAGGGATCTTAAAGATTATCTAGTTCCAACCCCCCCGCCATGGGCAGGGACATCCTACTAGATCAGGCTGCCCAAGGACCCATCCAATCTGGCCTTGAACACCTCCAGGGATGGGGCAGCCACAACTATTCAGATATATAACAACAAATATTCAGATTTATATCTCACTGGTAAAAGTGGTGGGGAACAATAGCAAAGTGATTCAAACAGATCTCAAAAATGCTAAACTTTTGGAACATTTGCAGTTTAGATATGCTACAGCTAGTCCTCCTCTGGAATTTCCCTAGAATTAAAATCATTAGGAATTCTTTACTTACCTGTTTCTCCCATTTTCACATTATATCCCTGCTCAGTCTGTGTGTGTCTGGAGAGGTGGTTCTGCTCCTGCATTAAAGACCCTTTCCATCAGTTTTGCTGCTCACAGAACCTCTCTCACCTGGTACTCCCACTCAAAGCCTAAAGCAGTTAATTGACTTTCTATTTGACCTCAGTGAATTTCAAGGTTACTGTTTTTCAATTTAAACAGCCAAGAGAGATCTGCCTAAACACACCAGGCTGGAATCTGGGGAATGTAAAGTGGAAGCTCAGCAGTAGTGGGAGCACCTGGGAGCAGCCAACCTTCGTGCCTGCCTTGGGAAAACACAGAATATAAATCTGGACTCCAAGGAAAAACAGTTAACATGTGTGAAAGGGCCCACCACCATCCATGCAGCTGAAGGCGATCAAGTTACTGAAGACCAGTAAAGGAGACAGGAGAAATACATTTGAGGTCTGTGGCTTTCCAGCACTCAGGCACATGTGAGTACACAAGGCACTTGGGTAGAACCCCATTTTGCAATTATTCACTCTCCATATGAAGTTTAAGCTTCTGACTTTAATTGCTGCCAATAAAAGAGATTAGACTGAAAATGTTCCAGCATGAAAGGCAACCACCGAAGCCAACATCAGGGCTTCTCTTTCCCTCAAATATGAAGGCAAAGCCCCATGGCCTAGCAGAGCAGGCCAGCAGACGAGGAAAATGAAGTCATGCTTTGTCAGAATGAAACTCAGTGAGTGCCAGAGCACATCAGCAAGGAGAAGTTCCTGTCTGAGCCTGTAATTATTTGCATGAGACCATCCCTTGTTTGCTACTGTGCAGCACTTCCAGAAGGGTTGCTGTTCCCTACTGAAGTGCCAATGTTTCTTCCTGTCTTTTCTTGACACACTGTGCCTCTAAGAGTGCATCAAGGTCAGGTTTGTGTCCCACCTTCTCTTGTGCTATTATGCAATGGAAAACTGGGGGAGATGTCAAAGTGATCAGGCTTGAGAACTCTGCTGGCCACTCTGACAGCCTTCCCAGTGGAACGTGAGTTGAGCTGGCACATCTTGATAAGGCTCCTGCTGCCAAGGACACAAAATGGTGCTAAGGATCCCATTCTGCTCAACTTACTATGAAAAAGATAATCTAATTTGCTCATTTTACTGCTATACTAATTCTAAATCTATGCCCATGTTAACCATATAAATGAAATGGTGGGGGGGAGATAGTTGGTGAAAGAATTCTGCAAAGTGGCAAGAAAATTCACTAAAAATCTGTAAGTTTGTGTAAGAGTGACTATCTGAAAGTTCATGGGACCTCCCATGTGAACCTGTAATCTGTCAAAGAAAAAGGATCTAGCCAATTAAGACCTTATTTGTGAAATTGAAAAATCCAGCTAGTCCTTGAAAGGAGGGAATGAATTCTTTAGAATAACAAAAAGGATGCAACAGGAATAATGCACCACAGTTTGTTACTTCTTGGCCTTCACTGGTATATTATTCCCTACACCAGCCAAGCATGAAACAAAGAGACATCGAAAATGAGTGCAACTAGGCATCAACATAAGAGTTCCACCAGTTCTCAAAGTAAGAAGCTTAACTATATTATATGTTGATAACAGATTGCATCTGAGACACCGTATCTTCAGTCTCAAAGATAGAAGCATTCTGTCCACATCTAGGAAATGACTAAGATCCTACCAACTCGGAGGCTAATGAAATTGAGACAAGTTTCTTTGAAGGTGCTGAAAGGCATGAATGCTGAAACAAGACCAGGGAACCTGAAACTAGCAGTGCACAAGTCTATATGAATCAACAGAACAGCCCAGGGATGCTGGGGTCAAGCAGTCAGTAAAGAAAAAGAGACCACAGGGTGCGTGTATTTGAATCAGAATATGTTTCCATTCAGCATAGCATTATCCATGTGTCACGCACAAAAGCAGAACCTATTTCTGTGTGCTGCCCTTGAGGAATGCGGCAACATTGCCTTATGACACGATACTCACCCACAAGATGAGCACTTCCCTAAATTAAGTGCTTTCTGACACCAGATAGTCTTTCAGACTTGCTTTTTTAGTGGATGCTTTTTTAAATAGGCTTGCTGTCCAGTGACTTGGGAGTCACATGCTTGTGCCATTGATCATTCAGAGAGTATCTCACAAATTCTTTGGGAAAATACTCAGACTTGCCTAGATAAATAACAAGAGTTATGCCTGCCACAGAAACTCTCTTCTCTGCCTGGAATAAACCGAAGACAGGGAGAGGCATTTCCACAGTCAGCACCAGAGCTAAGACTAAGGAGTGAAAGGTGCTATCCTGTAAGTTTGGACTCAGGGCTACTGCTAACAAGCAGAACAACCAGAATAAATGGTCAGTGGACTGACAAAAGTAAAGACGTTTAGCACATGAGGATGCAGAATTGGAAAAGAAGGCTGGGATTATATCTGGCCAGTTCCTGTTGATTCAAGAAATGCATCCCCTGGTAACCAGGGAAGCAGCGACAGACACTGGTCAGTGGATGCAGACTGACCATGCAGACAGGGACAGGTACAGCCAGAGATAAACCCAGGAGGGTGGCAGAGACTACTTAGGTGGGCTGCCACCTCTTAGGGAAGAGCAGCTGGGACTCTGCTTCTCCCTCGCTAGTGCCTGGTGGGTGTGAAAGTAGCTCACAGAACAGGCTTTGAGTGAGCTGTACAGGTGCACTTTCAGGTCCTGTGCTTTATTAATTTCCAGATTCATGAGTTACTGATATCAGAGCACCAGTGTATCTGTGGAAAGGCAGTTCCCTGTTCCCAGCTAGCCTAGCTGCACGAACAGCAAGAACAGAAAGCAGGGCACAGCAGTTTTAGAGAACAAAACTTTTGGTTCCTTGCAGGTTCCTTCCTTTTCTCTAGCATGAACTACAGAGCCTTGAAGATAGCTCTAAGATGTGCTGTTTCCCACAGATCGCAACGGGCCCTGCACCACTGTGCAATCCAGTATGGCCCATTTGCAGTGTCCCCATAGAGTGTTTCATGAGCTGAAAGTAGTATACAAAATGAGTTGTTCTTGTCTCTCCTGCCCCCTTTCTATAGCCTCCAAAAGCTGTCATGACAGCATATGAGAGATTAAGTGCCAGTAGGAGTCAAGTCCTGCCCCAAGAATGACTAAGAAGCTCATTAAATAAACTGTCTAGTAAAGGCGACTCAGAAGCCTGACGTGCTTCAGTGTATGTCTTACAGGATGGATCATGCTTGGAAGGAAGCTACACAGCTTCAGTTATGTCCAAGACCACTACGGACCTCAAGCAACTACTCCAAAAGGCATCAGGAATTCACTAGCATGAATGAAAACTGCTCTGCCAAATTCTGCAATACCCTGCACAGCAAGTTGCCACAGAACTAAACCCCAAAATGCTTTGGCTGGGATGACCACACAGATGTCTGTCACGTACAACTGAGATCCAGCAGCCTTCACATCCTCTGCCTCAGGCAACACTGTGTAGGTAGCTTGACTCATTCCCTTAGGTGTACTTGATGGACCTAAAGAGAGGATATAGGCACCCAGAATTAGGCTCCAAAACTGCACTGAAGTTAAAGGATACAAGCAAGTGGTGCAAACAGCCCTTCTCCTTGCTGTCCAAATGTAAGAAAAGATGCAACAGGGCAGCAAGTTCTAATGTGTGACCAAAAGCTGCTGTAAAATTCCTTGTAGAAACAAGGAATCTATTATATTTATTACCAATTTGCTAAGTAAGGTTAATACCCTCGTATTGACCCTGCCTCGTATGCCCTTAGTAATACTACTGTGCTTTGTCCCATTAAGATTTTACAGCAGAAGAGATAACGCACGGTCGATAACCTGTTATAAACAGATACTTTTCGTTACCCTGTCCCCACAGCCCCCACCCCATTGTAGCAGAGGAAGATAACGCTCCAGACAGAGAACTTGTTTCCAATGTCAGCCTGTAACCTGCTTATGCCTGAAGAAAGAGAGACTGATCAGCTATTGTGGTCTTTGTCCTGGCAGTTGAATAGCCTGCATGAATATCAACATTATCATAAATCACTCAGTAGCTGAAAGTCATCTTACCATCAAAAGGAACTGAATAGCAACCATTTTAAATCCTTATGTATATCCATTTACAGCAACTGAGCTGTGGGAGTATATAGACCTATTTTTCAGCTAGCATGATAATCAAGCCATTCCTCTTTTAAGAGTGAATTCATTTGCTTTGGTATTAGACACAAATAATGGTTACAGAAATTGATATGTAATCTCCAACTAAACTAAGATTAAGCAGAGGCTTAAACTCCTTTATTCCTCAAAACAAATTTAAAGTCCCCAGCCAGATTCTGATCTTTGTGTGAATGTGAACACACTGAATTAAATTTAAAAGCCACCACTTCAAACTGGTGTTTCTCAGTAGCCCCAGTGTAGCCATAAAGATCAGAATCTGTCCTTAATATCTCTGCACACTGGTACTGTGCAGAACTAGCTCCAGACTATTTATAGCTCACACTATATATACACACTGCAGCTTCCAAAAACATATTTTATCTTTTGTGAGGACAATGCTTTCAGAAATGTAATAAAAGGCAGTTTTGTTAAACAAAAAGTCTGCTCGAACCCTTAACCTGGAAGAGTAGTCCCATGCTGCCAATCAGATAATAAGCTTAATTCTTACATCACACTTTATTTGTAGCTCACTCTGTAGTTAATGGATATAGCTTATCTAACAGGAGAAATGTGAAACCAGAGTTTTAGAACAATAGAAACAAGGCTGTCACCAGCAGGCTGCCAATGAATCACGTCTTTGCAGTCAAGTCCTCCCAGAAGGTCATTTGTAGCAGAAATACATCTCTGTCCAGAGCCTGCAAAATGCTGAAAAGCGTTTCTCAGTTTTATCCTAATAAAATACTGAGCAGATCAATCACCAGAACAACTTCACCTGGTTGTATTTTTTTTAAGTTCTGTTGATTGGGAGACTTAATAGCAAAGGTTACCAAGTGAGCAGGCCTGCTTGCTTCTGCACCTGGGATTCTAGATGTGGTTTTACCTTCACCCTAAATTCAAGGTATATAAAAAACAACCACTTACAAACCTTAAGGAAAAGCAATTTGCCATTCTCTTTTCCATTTTCAAAAAAAAATATTTTTAAACACCAAGTACCTTTCTTGCACCCCATTCAGAACTGAAACCCTGAAACCACTGAAAGACAGTGAGCTCTGTACAAACAATTCACCAAGAAACAGAAAGCAGCAGTGATGCTTTCTCTTTCGTGTTCAGAGAAATACACAGAAAAAGGACAAGTAAAAAAAAAAAAAAGCTACTACCTGTGTCATAAATATGGAATCTGGTTTTGCTCATATAATTGTTTCAAAGTAACTGCTCTCTGCTGCTTAAAGAGAAAAAGTCTCTTCTGCTGCACTTGCAAAATAGCCCTATATTTTATGCAAGAGGGAAAAAAACAGACAATGGGGAAGCTGTTCTTTTAAGAAGAATGTCACTGGCACAAACAGCTGGCAGTTAGTGGCATACTATTTATATGTGCAGTAGCTCCTGCTTTTTAACAGATAAGGAAGCAATATCTCGTTTGCAATTCAGGTGAGGAACGCCAGTGGCTCTACAGCGCCACTGGCTCCTGGGCCATGTTTCTTATCATATCAGAAACATCTGTCACTGTGCAAATGAATTCATTATAAAAACACATCCAATATGCAGTTTCAGGATGAGACAGCAGTCTGCAAAGAAACCAGCCTCCCCCTATAAAAACTGGGATGGTCTGTCCCATATTCACCAGTTGGAAGGAGGGCACACACTGGGAGGGGTAAGCTTGGGAGGTAGGTGGGGGAGAGAAAAGGCACCTTAGAAATGTCACAATTATCCCTTCCCTAGGAGCCAACTGTGTCTGAGAATGGTCTTGCTCATGAGCGTCTGGCAGTTCCCAGGTAAAGCACGCTGATGTGCTGCAAAACAATTATCACATCTCTCCATGCTCAGTCCTCCGCTCCTCTGGGCTGTGAACAGACCTGACTTTAATCATGGACCAGAGGACTTTAACAAAACACCAGTGGCCTGAATAGAAGAGAAACATGGGGAGGTGGTCAGCAGATGGGTTACCATCAGAAGAGCATTTGCAGGGGCTCCATGCTCAGAGGTGGAAATAAATCCATTATAAGGGCAGCTGATAATGAGATGATACAAGCTACCACATCCAGGGAAGTCAAGGTGTGTCTTTGACCTGTGCTGAGGAAAAAGACAGGACAGGTTGAAAACAGCTCACTCGCCCATCTTCATCCCTGCTGTAATGCTGCACCTGGCACAAATTTAGAATGCAACAATTTGTAATATGGGCCATGCTTGCCTCTGGTCTTGTTCTCCAGGGCTGGGTCTAATACCCTGGTGAGTACAAGGACATTTTTGTGCTCCTCTTTAGCAGGGACTAAGACACCTCAAGGTGACTTCAAAATCCCTCATGCCTAGAAAGGGCCTGGAAATACCTCCACGGCTCTGGAAGCAGGCGGCTGGATTGATAACCCCATGTGTGTCACAGTGAGTGACCAATTCCTGCTGTGCCTTTGGGCTTTTATTAAAAAATACAAGAGAAAAAAAAGACTGTGTCTTCTGCCTTTGCTGAGAAACCCCTCTGAACTTCAGCTGGTGCATAGGAGAAAACAACGATCAGGCCCCGGACTGGACCACTACTACTACAGTTCAGGCACACGCTGCCTTTTTTGTCCCACTTTGATGAGTCTATATGGCAGCTGCTGCAATCGTGGATGAACTGAGAAACCCCTCACTTTCACCCCCAAGGAATACTAGAACCAAGCATGCAGCTTAAGAAAAAAATAAAGGAAAAATACCTATTTTAACTTCGCTTCTAATCATGAAACATATATTCTTAAATATGCATACATCAGCAGAAAAGAGTGGGTAAGGGCTCCCATTCTAATGCAAACAGAAACGTGCACTTTGAGCCCTTATATGAAATGGCAGTAAAAGCCCAACCCAATAACTATTTTCCTTGATTTTCAGCCAGCCAAGGCACAAGACAAATAAGTCATCAAGGACAAATAAAAGGAGGTTCATTCATCGCTGGAATCTTTAATGGTCACCAAATGAACTAAGATAACTGAGTAACCATTGTAAATATTAATCTTTAAAGGAAAACAATACTCCCAACAACAGGAAGCCTGATAAGACATTGGATGTTGCCATCAGTGTTATGGAGTTTCTCTAATTTCCTTAGTTTTTTTCTTATGCCTGTAGAGGGATCAGGAAGGGGAACATATGGTATCTCTCAAAGGAAGTAAATTAACATTATTAATAGCTAATGTGGGAGAGGTAAAACAGTGATTGTTCGTGGTGGTTGTTATTGTGCTTTTGTTGGGGGGGAGGCCTGCCTGCTAGTGAGTTTAAGCACTCAAGCCAAATTAAAAATCTTGTATTTATAAACAGATCTGATAACAGTTGCCTAAGCATCCATGATGCTTTGCCAGCACACGCACATCAAGCTGATCCGAAGGGCCTGTGTCCTGGGGTTTGTCCCAGGAGTTAGCTAATGCTGATGAGAACTTATGGCCTGGTCCCTGTTCCCAAGTAACTCCTTGCATGGACCCTTACGTTGTTCTTTGCATTAGTTTAGTTTGAAGCAGAAGGAACAAGGATAGGTAGACCTGCACTCAAGAAACAAGCTCTGGCATCCATTGAGGAGCTGGGTTCCCGCAGGCAGTGGGATGATTTGCAATCTTCCCTGCACTAAGGGAAGAATTTACCTTTCTTAGGCCTCTGCTTTTGACTGTCTTAAACACTTAAAAGATGGTATTTATTTACCCTAAATAATATTGACACTTATAGAACATATGTTATAATCTGTGGCTACTCAAAAGGGTGGGCTCTTGATCCCAGCCTCTGCTTTTTGTCCCAGAGCACCTGAAAGCATAAAAAGCATTCCTCACTTCAATCCTACACTTTCTACTTTCCTCCCAGTCATGAAAGCCTGAGGCAATTCCTAGCTAGCTAGCAGAAGTGGACTTCGTAACATCTTTCATGCTGATACAATCTGCAAAATAAATTCGGTAGACCTTAGTAAAAACAAGAGGCCTTGATTAAAATTACTTAGTAAGCTTGGCAGATGTAAGCAAGTTCTGGGGAAGTTGTTTAATAAACTATTTAAAAAGAAAACAGTGGATTTTAGTATAACTGACTCACTGGTTCTTAATAAAAACTGAGTAGCCTAGTAAGAAAACCTCATACTTCAGTGCACATGGTGATTGCTTTGTAGACACAAAGGAATGCCCTCTGCCCTTGAAAATCTCATGCTTCAACTGGAAGTTGACAGCTGGATTTTGATTTCTAGGTCTGAAGAGGACAACTTGAATATCTTAGGACAGTACAGATTTCAGTTAAACTTAGACAGGTGCACTTGCTCTATAAGGAAAATGTTTCCCTACCATACAACTCTATTTGAAGAGATAACCTAGTAAATTGTTTAAGTTTGTGTCTTAAAGTTAGTCTAAAACACCTCTTTCTGGGTGATGATGGGATACTTTATTTCTTTAGAAACTCATCGCATTGACCAAAGAGTTCATGTAAGGCTGACAGAGGCACTGTTTGCTGTCACTGTGGAATACTGTGACAAGTATAAATCGTTCTCTGTGCTGAAGCCTGGGTGGTTTATAACGTTATGAAGTTTTCCACACTGTCAATTTTAGGGCCCTTTAGTATTTCAAGTTATGTAAACTTACAATAAAACAGTTCCTCCTTGGCTCTGAAGAATGGGACTTTCTGCACAATCAGGACAGGGCTGAATTCCAGACAGAAAAGGGAGGATGCTTTCATGATAGCTTAGGAGAGGAAGTTTCCAAAACATCTATGGTAGTATGAGAAGACAGAAGTATAGCCAGGACAGTGCTACAATCATGTAAGATGCTATCGCAAAGAAATGAAATGCATCAAGCCAGACTCCTTCCTGACAGAAACAGCTTCTGAGAAAGCTAACAAATCCTCATATCTTCAGAATCTTGTCTACCATTACGATGACATCACCCTGATGATTACAACTCATCACACTGTGGTCCCAATCTTCCACCCATATAGGGCACTAAGTGTGGTTGTTTGATGGTGGCAGATGAAAGCAATTCTATGCAAAATCCACTGCAACCTCAAATAGAAAAGCATGTTATAATACACTTGCAAGGAATTACAACACCAAGCCTAAAAGTTTAGAGATGTCAAAAGATAGGTAAGGCCCCATCTTACCCCAATATCAGTGATGTCTTGGAGGATGCGAGTCTGGCAGCTGGAGAGCATGATCAGCACCATGCGTGCAAAGGACACACAGAGTTAATTCCTGCACAATGTGTGACCCATTTGCTATCCTTATCACATAATTAATCACGTTTTGCAAGAACTTCATGGAAGGAGTGAGTTGTCTGGGGGTGGCTGTGATTACTCAGTTGCAACTTGGACTCTCCACCCAGGCAGGGGAGTATGGGGAAACATAGCACACTCCCCTTACCTACTCACCCACCTTGAACCTTGGGCCCTCGTGCAGGAGCTTCCCCCATGGCACATGAGCAAAGGGCAGACATAGCTTCTGTCCTGCTCTTGAAAAGAACAGCAGCACCCAGAGCAAGACATCAGGTGACAGTAATAGGTTATTTGTGGTAAAGCTCAGCCACTTGATTACTAATCTCTGGAAATGAGAAGGAAGCTGAGGAAGGATTTTGACCCCATGGTGCATCTCAGCTGGCGTGGGCACACACTGCCTCCCCAGGGCCACCCCAGGGAAGTGTGCCTCCAGGGCATTCCTTCCCACAACCCAAGCCGGGGCATGCCTGTAATTGCCAAAGGACAATTTATAGGACAAATATTGAGGATAATTAAGGATAATCTGTGCTTTAGGTATCTTACAAAGAAGGTCAGGTAATTCCTTTCCTTGTCAGATGTGATGAAGTTAGGCAGTTCCCATTAACAGCAAATACTTGTTTCCCAGAGCAAATAATAAAAATGCCTATCTAGATCCTAAAGGTTTCCTAGATTTAATCTTATCAAAACTCAGATGAGATCATTACAGTAAGTTCTGCCTCTGAAGAGCCTAATAGTGAACTGCATTACCTGCAGTAATCTCCTGCTGGTACATGTGTTCCTTACTGTACCTACACTGGCAAATACAGAGAGATACTAAAATATTAATGGCCTGAGCTCAGACAATAACATGCTTTCAAATATCTTGGCAGGTCAGGGTAGATTAGATAGTCACATGAAAGCAAAGGAGGAATCTGACCCAGCAACTTCTGCTATTTTTTTGTGGTCTACTGATTTCATAATATTTGGTCATAAGATGTTGTTTTCAATATTTGCTTATTATCATGACAGGCTTCTTCCTAAATAGCCTTTGGGTAACAGATATTTGCATTTACTGGCAAAGTAGAGAAGCTAATACTAACCAATCCCTGCTCCTGAAAGATCCCACTACTCTCCACACCCAAGGGGGCTCCAGAAGGCATGTATTGTATGATCTCTTCAGCCTACGGATGTGACAGCCAAACCAGGAGAAGGTCTGGTAAAACAGTGTGATCCAGACCCTGCTTCACAATCCCTGTGCACCTAAAAGCCTCATTTTACAAGAAATCAGAGCAGCACTAATTCCCATCCCTGTGAAGAAGGGATATTCCTTGGAAACATCTGTCTTGCGCAGGATGCTGAAGGTGAAGCAGCCAGAGGAGGCCAGCTGGCCTGTGGTCGAGCCAAGACTGTGCTCAGGCAAGAGGCAAGTTCAGTGATTTCTGTGGAAGGGTTGATTCGAAACACAGGAATAACATATGGCAGAGACACTGAGTCCATCCATTTATAGCACTCCTGGCCTAGCAATCCCCTTTATCAAAACTTCACACATCTATCTTTCCTGTTACCTGTAGGTGCATTGCCACAATACTTGAGCAGTTTCAGCAACCTTTTAAACATATCACCCAAACTGTATTTTAATTAAGATTACAGCATCAAGAGTAGCATTTAATCCTCAATCCTGCATGCAGTAAATGAGCTTTTACAAACAACCATGCTCACATAATTATAAAAATAGGAACTGAAAGAGGCCGTTCCATAACTCTGCAGTTCTACATACTCCATAATGTTAAACAAATGAATTCTATTTTATGTCTATTACTCCGTGCTTTCATGATCCTTTGAAAGCTCAAAGACAAACAAGAGTCCCCTGGAATGACCTCTCCACCCTAGATCAAAGAACAGGCAAGGGAAAAACCCTTGCAGTGTTAGGCCAGTCAAACTGTCCATGGGTGCAAGAAAATTCCTTAAAGCGGGTTCACCCCCACTTATCCTCTTCATGTGACACTTGAGTTTAGGCAGCCAAGCCCTAGGTCTCTCATTGTACGTTTTCATTAAACTCCAGACAGCTCTATAAATGCAGGTACCAATACAAGCATCAAGGTTGAGTCATTGTCAGGTTAACAGGTTAAAAGGGCAATTGATCCAGTCTGGCACCTGACACCTTCCCCAGCGACTACACAGTCTGGTACAGAGAGAACCGAGGAGAAACAGTATCCAACTCCACTCCAAACTCCTCTTCATTTAGGGGAATAGAGGAGAGAAGGAGCCTGGATCTCTGCTTTCGTATTCTCTAGTGAGGTCAGGATTAGTGATGCACGGGGCCTAGAGCATGCCCAGTAGAGCAAACCAAGAGGCTAAGGAACAAACCCACCATTGCGCTAGATACAACAGCAAGGGTATCGCATATTACATGGAGGTAACAGTGTCACCATCACTATTTGTGACTGTCTCTGCTTTGTGATGTTTGCTTTTTTTTTTATATTTACACAAGCCAAGGCAGTGTTCCTCAGCTCTGGGTTAGCTGATCTTGTCGCCCATGACTGAGTTCTGCAGAAAGACAAGTGGCGAGTCCACAAGGACACTTCTGGCAATGAACAGCTTCTCACAAGAAAAGCCCAAGGAGCAAAGCTGACTCACTGCATACCAGTCCCCAGGTTTGTGGTTGTTTTGGTGGATGGTGAGACTCGATGGAACTGGAGATGGTGCATTACATAACGCTAGCTAAGAGCTCAAATTCAAGCCTCACCAACAACACATTAAAAGCCTCTACAAATAATCTTGCATTTTGCTGGCTCCCAACAGGGTGCAATGACAGGGCAGGTGGGTGGCACTATTTTTAAACTCTAGGATGCTGATCTGAAGCTTGCCAGATTTACACTCCAGTGTTTTTAATTCAACTTGATGAGCACCAAGTCTTCACACCAACTGTGCCTCATGAGATAGATGTGTTCAACAGGCAGCTGAGCCAGACTCTCCTCTGTTCTGTATCTCCTGTGTCCCAACTACATGACCACAACAAACCTGCAAGCACAAAGGCAGATAAAGTCAAGCTCTGACACCCTATACCCCCTCCTCAGGAGTTCACTTCAGATCTTTTTACAGTGAATTTGGTACTTAGGTAATAAAAGCCACTTGATTGAGAAAGCAAAAGAGTAGGGCTAATTTAGTTTTAAGCAGCAGCAGCACCGCTTAAGGGCTTCTGACCTGCAGTTAGCGCTATTGTTTGGTCAGTAATAGTTATAGTTCCCCTGGTGCATATTCAGACATTTCAACTCCTAGACCTTAAAAGGACTACTTATAAAACTATTGATATCATCATATTACTTTACAGAATGGAAAATACAGGCTTCAGATCACTTGTGCAGAATCCTATGGTAGACAACCTCAGAATTACACCCCGCACAGCTCTCCATTGTCTAACTAATGCCCAACTGTCTGCATATTTGTCTGGCTCTGCTGAAATGCTTTGTTATGACAAGAATCTAAACACTTCTTATTACTTTTGACTTAAAAACTATGAGGTCACATTAGTGAGATGTAAAACTAAGAGCAATGCATCCAAATTTAAAGTTTTCCCAAAGCAGAATGGAAACATTTTAGTCTGAAACTATAAACACTGGGTGGCCTTAAACTATCAAAGAAAAAAAGCACTTTGTATTCAATGTAACGATAGATTCAGCTTGACAAGGGCTCTGTCAAGTCTGAATTTTGCTCCTCACCCCATATCTGTGATGAACCAGTTAAAGTGCTTTTATGTTGCATCTATTCCTTACAGGGCGCTAGTCAGCAATCCAATGCCAGCGACAAAGCATGCTTGTACAAATAAGCCAAGTGGCTAAACATGCAAAACCCACATGCACCTACTTGGGAGCACTAGTGGAAAAGTTGGCTTCTACCATGTTTTGTAACTGTGATTTTTAAAACAGGGCTAAGAGCTGAACACCCAGTGACCATCAGTGCACAACGACTGCTGACTGCATTTTCTGAAGTCTTTAGAAAATACCAGCCAAGAAGAACAGTTCAATCTGTAATATAGTCACGTACTTGTATGTATCAATGATAACTTCATACCACTAATCCCAGACTGACAGAGACAGTGTAGTTAATATATACAGTAGTCTAAAACACATGTTGGTGCTCTTCGAATACTCCCTCAGTGCTATTGCATTTGAACTTTTGGGCTGGAGACCTGCTTATTCATCTGTAATGAGAAACTCAGATTGATCTGTTATTCTAACTTAACTTCACTAACTATCAGAACAAGGTCATGCTCTGTTAAGTTTCACATCCCTTAGTAACTTTGAATCATCCTAGCTATCAATGCATTGGCATTTATGGTCTTCTAGTATCACTCCTTTGTTTATGTTTAAAGTTCATTCATTCTTTCTTCCATTAGGGCTCTGTAACTCATTCTTTGCCGTAGTACCTCCTGCTACCTTCTCACTTGAACAATCAAAAGTTTTTATCTGTCACTGAAGAAGAGGTAGTTTCCATGGAAACTCTGAAGAACAGGATCAGTTAATGAGGCATAAAATGAAGACAGCGTCCTTAAGCTCACCCATTTTGAAAATCTAGGTCAGCAGCATTTGCTTAAAACATTCCACTCTTCTAAAAACATGTTCATTTGACTGTTAAGGATGTAATAAAAAGAGAGGCTCTAGAATACCTAAAACTTAGCATGTTTAATACAATACCATACGTCCAATTGAATAAACTACTCTTGCAATTTCTCCCAGCCTATTTTCCCCGTTCAATTTCCTTGGATAACCTACAAGCATTTAGTCTTATTATCAAGTTACTTATCTTCACCAAACATTTACTCTGGCCATCATAATGTGACTTTCAGGTATTGTTCAAGTAACCTGCTACGATCTCACCGAGGGCAAGAGGTATTAGCTATGTCATCCACTATAATCTCATTTAGAGGATCTACAGGAACAAAAGGACTGTGCCCATGAATGTCAAATTCAGTCTCAACTTGAACAACATACAGGCACAAGCCACAGAATGAAACTAACATTGAAATTCTGAAATAGAATTTGCTTACAGTTGATGCTGACTGATCTCAGCCACTAGCTACAAGTAGCAAACGCTGCTGTATTGCAACGTAACAGACCATGCTACAGTAAGTGAATTAATTGCATGCAGTGAGAATCACAGTTCCTCTTGGGAGAAAAAACAGCCATACCAAGTGTTAGTGCTAAAATATGCTGTCAAGTACGTAGGGTTATGGAAGGCTGCCTCAAAAAAACTGCTGTGGAGGGAAATAACACTGATGATTTGCTAGTTATTTCCTCTGCTAATTGAAACCAGATGTAATCAGTTGCAGTGAAATACATTTTGAGGTGCAACTACTTCACAACGAACGATACCCAAGTTTTCAGGCACATCTCAATCTGATCTCCACAAACTTTTCTCTGGAATTTATGCTGACTGAGGGCCTTCAGGGCTTTGGCTAGCTAATTGATGACCTGTTCCCACTAAAAGGCAAGGTCTTCTGTAACAGGGAACTTTGCTTTTGCTGGCTGCAGTTAATGGTGATGGGATTTCAGCTGTTGATGACAAGCAAAAAAAAAAGTTAAGAAAATCCCAATAACCCTATGACTTCCCGAGAAAGCAAAGTGCACCTGATGACAGCTAACAAAACCAGTCTGCTGTCCTAGTAAAAACCTATACTATGTTCCGTGTGCTATTAAATATCAAAACTGAATTAAATCAAGCATTTTCCCAGCCAATGCCCTTTCCCTGCCTAAACCCCTACATAATGTGTTGGTTTAGGAGTGATGCACAGCCAGGACAGTTTGAACAAGTTATCTGAAGCAGAACAGCAGTCCCCAAAACCAGTTTGGTTTAATCCAATTACACTAATTAAAACAATTATTTTCACTTAGCCTGTTACTGAACTGCTTACTTGGCACATCTAGACTTAACACATACAAAGGTCAGGTGTAGCCTCTCCAAAATACACGGAGGACCAATAAAAGGAGTGTTGCAGGATACAAGTCTCTAGACGTTGGTGGTGGTTTGGTTTTGCTCAAGTATGTACATTAACAACAGGCAGGTGGAGAGCCTCTAGCTTGTTTCATCTTGTCTACACACATCATGCTTTCCCTCTCAGCTCTTACTCCGCTCCTCAATTGTGCTGCAAACTGAATTCCCAGCCAGGGAAGTTTTCTCCAATGGTAAGTTAGGAAACAAAATGTGATGAAACCTTAAAATTTCTCTGAAAACGGGCACTTTATGGTGCTGATTCAAGAACAAGAATGATAAGGTTGACAGTTTGCCCTCTAAATTTGCAAATGAAGCATCTGCTGCTCATATCTACATCTTTTGCAGAATCTCTGGAGCAATAAGCAATCCATTTTAGAGAAGAAACAAATACAGACATAACTGTCAAATTTATTTTCTATTTTTTCAGTTTCCTTCAGCTTACTCCACGTTGCCAGGATTGCTTTGTCTCTATCACTTCACAATTTTCTAGCTTGCCTGTCTGCTGCCAAATACTTCTCTTGACACAATCAAAGGATAAAAATCACTTTGCTTCCCTCACTTGAGCCTCCAACAAGCCACAGTGGTTTTCTTAACTACAGACTTCTATAAAGAAGAACAGAAAGTAGTTCTCAGTCATTCCCACTTGACTACCGTGCAATTTTCTAAGTTCCTTTTTCCCTGTGAAGACCTCTGATACTACCTTGAATAACACCTCTAACTGTGGACCTCAACAACCTCTAAGGTCTTTCAAAAGGCCACCATTTCTCTTTCTCATGCAAGACAGCAAGCTGTTTCCCCCCTTTGCTAGCCTAGAACCATGGGATTGCTGCCTCATCAGCTGCATTTGGTCAAAGTAGGTGTACACAACTAGAGTTTTGGAGTTCCCAAAACAACAGTGACTTTGGGGTAGCAGATGCTGCTGTAAAGGGATTTTTGTGGCTAGGTTCCAAAAACCACGGCATCAGAGTTTTTCTCGCATGATCTCATGTTCTCACTCACTGCTCTCATCTGCATCAAAAGGACAAGGCCACAATGTGCGTACTATCATTATTTCTCTGTACCTTGGATTTTTATAATCTACAGACATGCAAGTCTTTATGCTGTTCTTGCGAAAGAACCTCATGTGCCTCCTGGTGACTACCGTAAGTGTTATGTGTCAGGGTGACTTAATTCACAAAATACATGCCCAAACTTCTGGATGAAAAACAGATGAGCTTAGATAAGTCACTATTTTATGTCCTGGCTGACGAAGTTAAAAGCATAACACAGCAAAACAAAGTAATACAGCCAGTTCTCCGATTATGATGATGATGGGGAGAACAAAATGAGCCTGTTCAGTAGATCAATAGATCTATTGATCTATCAGGGGAGAACATAAATAATGGAACACATGCCAAGCACATTTGGATAAGAAGGGCACAGAGCAATCCATCTCTGAATGGCACCTGCTGAATTGCTGAATATATAAAATATGCCCTTGCAAACCATAGTCATGAAATTTATTCAAAACACCCATCTCTTAGCAGCCTGGCCAGGGCCCCAAAACCCCAAATAGATCTCAGCTCAGAATCTTTTGGGTTTCACCTCTTCTGCCATTCTCATTCAGAGGGATTTTGATGCATTCATTTATGCTACTCCAGAACCTCTGGGTTATCTTTAATTGAGGCTTATGGTTTGATGACAAACTGCATTCCATCATTCAGGTATCCTCCTCCTATCCCAGGAAAGCAGCTACATTAGAGGTTGCATTATTCCAGGGAGACTGAGAGACATTAAACCATCCTTGTGGTACATCTTGGCTGGGCTCCTCATACTCTTCACTGACAGATTTAACAGGCAGGACAATGAATTTATTGCAGTTTAATCCAAATTTATCTGCCAAAGATGCCATCTGAGACTAAACATTCATGTATCCTTTTGCCTGGCTTTAGATCTCCTCAACACTCTCTCCAGGAAAGAAGTGTATTGATATTAACAGTTTCTCTGTTAATGCTTGTTGCCATTCATTTGTCTGATCCTCTGCATGGGCATAACGTTGCTCCAGGCTCATCCTCTCACTTTGCTCCTCATGAACCAATTTAATGATCTGAATGAGAGTAGAGGGTATGCTAATTAAATTCAGATATTGAATCCAAATTGGGAGGTGCTGCAAACAGCAGAGAAACAATTCAAAAGGGGCTCATAAACCTAGAGATGAAACAGAAAAACCTGCAATAATGCAAATAAACATTCGGAAAAAGGGAAATAACATTAAAGATACTTTCATAGTAGAATCACTGCAAAATGTTAACGTCAAATGGACTGTAGAAACTAAATCAGATCAAAACTTAGGGTAAAATAAGGCATTAATGAAAGCAGCACATGGCTAAATAAACTGGAAGCTTACTTGATCAGAGGCTGGGCACATCTCTCTATCCAATTCACTCCCAGGATACCACAGGTCAGAAATACAGCCAAAAAAGCCAAAGGGTGAGAGGAAAATAAAAAGTTATTTATAAGGATAGATATGAAGGACTAAAAGTGAGTGGCACAGCCAGATGGATGGGAGTAGAAAGGCTGGCAAGAGCTTGGTAAGAAAACTACCATGGAAGAGAAGCCTGAGCTTTTAAAAAAAGGAGGGTCTAGGGTTAATGTCCAGAAAGTGGTGAAGCCTAGAAATCTGTTGGCCTGAAATATATTCCCCAGGGAAATAAAACTGATGGCTAATATAAGTCAGGAATGGGCTAAAGAGCAATTAAAAAAAAAACCTGGTTTTAATTTTGTGCATAAAAATCACTGAATTTTTGAGCACCAAGGGGCAAATCCTCAGCTGAACTAGACCACTGCAGCTTTAGCAAAGCCCATACCAGTCCACACCAGCCAAGGTCTGGCATACCAAGGTATTTTGTTGTTACAGTAAGCAATACCCACACCATCTGACAACTCGTAAAATGACTGTGGTTGCTTGCTCCTACTGCTGTTTTAAAAAGAATAACACCTCTAAAACTCCTATCCGAGGATTAGAAGCCCTAACTTTATGCCTAAAATGACTAAATCCAGTTTTAAAAGCTCCTTTTCTTTGCTGACAAGGTTCTCCTCTTACACTAGCATTTACCTCTCCATCATGAAAGAGAGGTAAATGCCTCCCCCACAATTTATCAACCGTAATTAGAGAAAGTGAATTTTGCTGGAGAACTTAAGATGTTACTCCATGGCTTCTTCATGATCATTTCCACAGGCAATACTTTGAACTAGACAACACTCGTATGGCCCCAGAATGGTCATGATTGCCAGGACCAGTCATGACAACATTTTCTTTCCTTTCAGAAAGTCAGCAGTACCCAGCGGCTGAGGATATCAGACTGAAACCTTTATCCAGATAAATTCTACATCTGTTCTGCCATTGGCAGTGATTTTGCTGCACCACGTGCCTCAAATGCTTGCACCATCTGCCATTGCTCCTCTGCACCAAAAATCCTTCCCTATCCAAGGTTCACACCAGCAAAAAGCTGTTGTCCCTCTCCGTTCCAACCTTCCAACAATTTCTGGGGGCAAAAAATGAATGAGCTTTTAGACCAGGATACCATCCACCACGTTCAATGGTGCCCAACTTGCTCCAGGCCATCAAAAATAGGATTATCATTTAATGATTTTGGGAAGCCCTGAAAAGCATTACCACAGACACAACAAAGTAGAACTGAGTTCATGCCAGTGGGAGTGAGAAACCTCATGGGACTGGCCTGACTGCAATTGTCACAGGAAAAGGGAATTTGCTCCATCTCACAGGAGGGAAAACAAACAAAAAAGAAAATCAGACCTAAAGAAAGGTAACAAATTTAATTAGAACATTTTACTTCATATGCAAAGAATTGCACGGCCAGTAACAACCTTTATATGGCAGGGCAGAAGTTGAATGAGGTTAAAACCAGGGAGCAAACTCACCCTTTGACACCGCATCCTGCAGTATATGAGGAAATAAAAAGGCCTATTGAAAATAATTTTCCCTGCCAGGTATCTTCAATGACCCAGTTTCAATCAAAACAAGTACTTCACAAGATGTTAGAAATCCAACAGATTTAGGGGGAATGATAATAACAGATCGATACATTTGGAAAAGCAAATAAGTTTTCAAATGAACCCTACAGCTCTGAAGCAGGAGCCACTAACTTAACACTAAGCTGAGGGGCTAGAGAAGCCACTCTAAGCTTGTATTTATGCTCAGAAATCCACCTTATTTAAAGGCATATGCTCATCTTCTATGCTCATTTCAAGGCCTAAGCAGCATCACGCTTTCTTATGCATGGGCTTCCCCTTCCCCCCTCTTCTGAAAGGGAAAATCATTGTGAAGAACAGAGCCCAGGTTTTGCTGTTCCTGTCCAACAGCTGAAGATAGGAGAAGACAAACAAGAGAAGATCGCTGTGTTACGAGACATAGATTAGAGACAGGGAAACAAGCATCCTTTATCAGGTCACACAAGTTAAATAGGAAGGAACTGGCTCACAATACTTCATATGTTGCATGTCCATGAGTGCCTTGCAAATATTAACTAATCCTCACAAAACACTTATGAGATAGGTTAATGTAAACTGTTCATACTTATGCAAGCAAACAGCAAGAGTGTTCAGAGCCTGCTTGTGTGCTTTGTTAGTGACTCACAAACTGTGACAGTACAGTCAAATACACCTCCTAACTCTTTCCAGTCCATCTGGCTTCAGTGTTAGCCAAAAACATGACCAATATGTTGAAAGTTCAAGCATGGCCAAGCCTATTAGATGAGACAGGACCTAGAATTTTTATGGAAAACTGTGCTGGGATTACAGGAGGAGTGCAGTTTTAAAGGATTGGGATGAGAAGCTAAGAAAGAGGCTGATCATTTCAGCTCAGATTTGGAAACTTTGGAGTTGGTCCACGTGTGACTGATATTGGGTGTGTGGCATTCACATTCACACAGACACCAAAGAAATTCTCCATTTAGAGAATTCCCACCACCAAGACTGACAGGCTAAAAGGCATTTTTCCATGAGAGGCATGTCTGCCTTGTGTGTCTCATCCAGGAATTTAATACAGCAATTGAATAACTAAGTTTACACTCATGAGTTGCCCCCCCAGCATTATTTATTTTTTCTTTTTACTGAGGAATGAGTTCCACTCCTTCTTTAGGCTGGTAAGCACAGAGAAATGGGGTTTTTTTCTTCTTTTTTGGTAGAAAAGGCTTTCATTGGCAACAAGAAACTCGCCAGATTTATCCAACTTTCCTGCCTGAATTATGAGACTGAGGGCAAGAGTAGTAGTTTAGCCTCCTACCCAAAATCTTGTCTCTTGTGCCTAGGATTTATGGCAGTGGGGATGGTTCAGTGCAAAAGAACTAAGGGAGTCCTCAACCAGCCAAGATAAAACAAAAAAAATCAATCCATACTTGGCTTTTAGTTGATAATTTGAATACTTTAAAAGAAATTATCTTAGCAAGGGAAATGATTGCTCAAAGCAAGGGAAACACATCTAACAATTTGATATGGACATGGGATCCAAGATTCCCAAGGTCTGTTTCCAGTCACGCCACTGGCCTCCTGCATAACTGCAGGCTAGGAATCAGTCAACATCTTTTCCCTCAGTTTATTCTTCTTTATAGGATGTTATAGTGCTTAAATACAGGACTTAATGAATTGTAGGAATACATCCTCTTATGTGGAGTGCAATGAACAAGCTTGCTGGTTCAACATTGTGGACTGAATGGCTGAATTGCTTTATGCCTTGGTTCTTCACTAACATAAAGAGAGAATTCACATGCTTTGAGATCTTGGATGGAAAAGAGATACAAACCCAAAAGTGCTACTCCTCTATTGAGAAGAACAGACATGTTGAATTCTACCCTTTGGTTCCTCACTCTATTTGGACTGGCATGAAAACAAAGATGACAGGCTGGGCCCCGTTCTATTAAGATTTAAATTTAACAAGGGACTGGAACATTACTGGGAGCCTTAAGTCTAACCTCTGCCTCAGTTAGAAGCAAATATGCATAATTCTTGTCCCATAGCTAAATCTGAGTGAAATATCAAACACCAGGCCAATAAAAAAATGCCCAATACAAATCTTATCTGATCTAGATGCACATATCTGCTTACAATATCCTTTGTTAGCTAAACAAAACAGAATCATTGTTGCTAAGAAGTTACTATTTTTTAAGATTCACTGGCCAACACAGAACGTTTTCCTGAGCTCCCCCAAACACATTCCTTTTCTATTATCTTAGTTTCTTCCCCCTTTTTGTTTCCTTCTGACATGGCTAAGGCTGAAGTTTTCTTTAGGTGAACTTGCTCATAAGATGAATGTGAACTTTGGGACAGGCAAACATTTCGGTTGATACAGTGAAGGGTAAATAGCTGTTCAGATCAGAGCAAACAATTAATTTGAAAAGCCACATAGAGCTCAAGTAATTCACCAAGCATTAAACAGAAGCCTATTTGCTCTGTCTCCTATCAGCTCACCTTTTTCTTTATTATTTCCCGAACACGCTTGCAGCCTTTTAAACCTGTGTTGCCGCTGCCCAAAATTCCTTCATCCAAACAGTGAGTTACTGTGGAATAAAAGCAACCATAGTGTTCCAATGCCCCTACGAATAAACAGCCTGCGATGCTTTCTGTGATGGATTTTTTTAATTTGATCTTTTCTAGTGCTGGGACAGTACATGACACAAATATCCACATAAAAAGAAATGCTTTATTACCAGAGCAATATCAGTCAAGATGCCAGACATAAAGCACATCCCTGCCAGAAAGATACCACTACACAGCAAGAGCAGAGCACTCCTAATGTCCATCTGGTGATAACAAAGCTGCACTTCATATCGATCTGCTAAAACCATCCCAACATCTCCCTGCATTTTCATGCCCTGTAGCACTAAAAGGCCTATCATAAAAAAAATGCACTTTTGTCAGGGTAATTTCACCTGCCCTGGCTCGTGTCTGTCAGCAGAACTCTGCCCACCCAAGAGTACCACTTCATAAGCCTGACTGAGGTAGCACAGAGCAGCAGAGTCAACTGGTTTGGTAAGACATGATGGCCTGTCAGGATTCCTGGCTGCAGCTATCTTGCAGAACGCTATGCGGGGTAAACGAGGTCACAGCAAACTCCATGCCACCGTAACCAGACATCCTGGGTATCTCTACACAATGCTGCAGCCTGCAGCGTGGGCAGGCACGGATAAGCTGAAGTTATGTAGGTGAGACATACTTGCAGAAAGTAAGAATCTACTTTGGCTTTTGCAAAGACAGCGCTGATAAGAGCTGATTACAGCATGTACTTCTCTATCAGAGGTAAACATTTCAAATATTTGTCTTTCACTGACTACCAATTTTTCTAGCCTAAGGACTGATTTTTGACAGTCTGAATAATGAAGTCTCGTTTTACACACAAAATAGGTAGAGATTCGGTGGCAGCAGCAGAAGCTGCATAATGCAGGAATCACTAAGAGTCCACAACAGAACTTTAAAGGGTTTAATTTCAAAAGGGTGGCAGTGAGAATCCCCTTAAGCCATGAGCAGTCCTTATAATCACACAAACAGAAAGCCCCTCCTCAGCAACCATAAGGGGCCCCAGCACAAATTCACTGAATTTCTGCTGGCATCAAGTAGGTCTCATTATGAGGATAATGTTCAGACCTAAATGTCTAACACAGCCAAGTGGTCACAGGTGAGGTGGACTGCCTCTCCACACTGAATGCATTTGACACCATTTGATAACTCTTCAAGGCAGAAAAGCTTGAGATACAACCCAGCACAGTAGAAGTGACTGTCAAAATTAAAATACTATCATCATATGTGTTGACTAGGTTTGTCTTGCAAAGAAACTTTGAAGCCTGGCTGTCTGTGGGCTCCTAAAATAGCATTTACCAGAGATCTAACAAAATAGGGCACGGAGGTAGTCAGTGAAGATGCATTGTTGCCCCACACTGGACAGAATTAGAATCTTTCACCATATGTCAAACCACTACAGGAAAAAAGCTCATGGTGACTCATCTGGCTGGGGTGGTGGGGATCTGTGGCTTCAGAGCATGAGGAAATCATCTGCTACACAGTTGTGTCCACTGTGAAATCACACATGGCTGTGATGTACAACACACACCAATTGTGATGCTCCCACATAACCCTGATATTTTTTGAGTATCAACACTGAGAAAGTCTCAATTCAAGTGTGAATTTAAGAGCTGGATGGAAGAACATGTTCCTTCTCATACCAAGCAAGATCAGTCAACAAAATCAGATTAAATGAAACATTAAGTGGAACAGCTCCAAGCCCAAGAGAAGTGATGTCAAGATCAAAAAGAGCATCGCATCTCAGAAATACCTCCCCCTAGACCTCCATGAGTAGATACAATCACAGAGCAGAAGATATCTAAAAAGATTCAAAGCATCCATCCAATGATTTCCTTGTGGCATGAATATTCCCTCCTGCCTTCAGAACATTTCATAATCTACATTCCTAATCAACTGGAATATCCTTTTTCAAAGCTGCAGAGCACTCAATCTCTGGAACCAGAAACCCAAGATAAACCTCTCAGGACCTAAGGACTGTCACAAACCTCCTGCTTCCTGATCCAAAACATAACTCCTCCAGCAGCTTTCATGGTTGTATTTTAGGAATACACACCACACACATCTAAAAGCTTAAAGGAGCTCAGGGGAGACCAGGTGACATGACAGATGGACATTACTTGTGTCACATCACTGTAAGGCACTGTGCTACACTGGTGCTTGGAGCAGAGGGAATGGCCAAGCAGGATCAGATAGGAGGCTTCCAACTCCCAGTCAATGATACACACTTCCACAAACCCATCACATACCCAGACTGGGAGTCTTTCCTGCTTTACTTCGTCTTATGTGCACTCACTCACCACTGCTCCACATGGAGGCTCATCTGCCTTTGTGCACATCTAGTCCAGCTTTACAGATAACCCCTATAAGTTTCCCCTTTCCTCCACCTCAGCTTATACAAGCTACTCACTACCTACCATTTTTGATTATACATAGCAACGTGATTAGGAAAACAGAAATAACGACTTTGGGGATGATTTCCTTCCCTCCCCTCTTTGTTTGGTTTTCTGGAACTACTTCATCCCAAACATTTGTAAATAGTGCCTAGAGTTACATTCCAAGTTTCAGCAGTAAACACTACACTAGCTAATATATATAGAAGGATCCCTGTTCTTTCAGTGTATCCAGGCAACCTTGCAATACAAAGTTAAAGCACGGCTATTTGTTCAAAAAGTGTTTTCACAGCTATTTCCTCTTTCCCCTCCTCTTGGCTTTTTCCACCAGGCACTACTTGTATTTATCATCTGGAGATTCTGTTCCCTTTTTCCTTTTCAAAATCTTTATATAACAGCTT
Organism: Phaenicophaeus curvirostris; assembly: GCF_032191515.1. NCBI lineage: Eukaryota > Metazoa > Chordata > Aves > Cuculiformes > Cuculidae > Phaenicophaeus > Phaenicophaeus curvirostris. Next base: position 15,956,915 of record NC_091402.1, read on the forward strand.
GTTTTAAAAGCAACAAAGCACAAACATTTTGCTTATAATATGGTATGATTTAGATTATGTAGAATGAACGAAAAGGAGCAAAAGTTTCACAGCAGCACCTGAATACAACACCTCTACAATATGCTTTAGTAACTCCGGAAAGCTAATTTCCAAATACTAATGAAACCTTAAAAAGAATACTATAGGAAGACAAAAATATTTACACGAACAATAAAGCAACCTGAAAAGGTGTTTTGCTATATCCTACCTACTACCAGTTGAAGCTTTCAGAATAAAACAACTTCCCTCAGAAAACATAGGTCAGGCTGAACTAAAATTTATCCAAAGGAAAATACTAAGTTTTATTAAATTTTTCAGTTGAAAGTGCTTTGGAGTAAAGCCGATATCTCAGTTAGAAGGGTTATTCATTTAAAAATGGCAATTAAAAATGAAAACTGTTACTTTGACGTATTGGGCACCTTGATTTTTCTAGGCAATGTTGATATATTTTACACTGATGTTTCTTACTTGAAAACATCTTTAGAATATTTTTTCTCATGTAGTTCTTGAAGAAATTTTCTTGAATTTTCTCCTGTTGTGGCTGAAATAATCCCATGCATCTAAACTGATATTTTTTTTTACCCTACTATTTCAACTTCTGCTTCCTATTTTGATTAGCAATGCATTTTCCTAGTATTAAAGCTTTCTGCTAATCTAAAGTAGTCTGTGCTGGACATTCCCTGCTTTTAGTATCATTTTTTTCTCATGAAGTGCTCTACAGTACCTCATTGACATTTTAAAATCTGAATAATAGTCAATTAAATACTACTTAGTTTAAGCAAATATGGAAAGATTTATTGTTTTCAGCCTTTGGAGTGGGGGTAGAGGGAGAAATAAGGAAAAAGCTCTGAAGATGCAACAACAGATTTTGGCAAGAGTATTTTCACACCATATTTTGCAAAGCAGCCTTAGTGTTTTCCAGCCAGCTTTGTGTGCCCACCGAGCTAAAGAGCTGGTAACACCAAAATTATGAAATCAACTCTTACTTCCTCCACAGAAGCAAAACCTTCTTCCTAAATGATAGTTGTTGCCTTTACAGAATCTGCAGATCTGGAGTCATGTAGAAGAACTAGGAAAGCCAGCCTGACATGAGGAAGAGCTGGAAATTAATTTGACATATTTATTAAGTACAGAGTAGTTTACACATCTCAAGTGTGCAGAATAAACTCCCATTGCCTTTTCCAGGCAACTCAGCTTCCAGCAAAGCATCTTTGTCAGAGTGCTTTGTTCCTCAATTTACCAAAAAGGAAGCAACGGGTGCAAGGGCAGATGCTGATTTAGTAAACACACAGACTCCTATTGGGCAAGTTGCTTTTCCTGAGGTTGTTTATGCTGAAAGCTGAGGTCAGCAAGGGAATATAGTTTATGGTTTGGCTGCAGAGCTGCTGTGTAATTTGTCTTCCAAGTCCTGGTATAAAGAGGAAACTATCTTCGCAGTCATAACATTTTTCTTTGCCTCAGTACTAAACGTTGGCTTGTTCCTGAGGAGGTGAAGACCTTAGATGGTTACTTACTGCTTGAGCCCATTGGGTGACATCTAAGAACAAAGGAAGCAGGTAAAGCACACAACAAATTTCTTCTCATTTTGAGTAATTCCCCAATTCTAACAGCTTCACTAAAGAAAATGGTGGATCCCACTGAGATTATTGAAACTGGTGAAACAAAATTGTTAATCAATGCTTTTCATTTGGCAGTAGTACCTCAGGAATTGATCCCTAGTTCTTTGATGCTATAGTATACTATATCTGTGTTGCCACTGGAACCAAAGAACATCTCTTATTTCTTAAGTTCAGTTGTGAGGTATGGGGCAAATAAAACAGCAGAAAGCAATAAGTACAACCATAATCACATGTATATCCCATTTTCCTGTTATTTCCAAAAAAAAGCCAACCAACCCAAATAAAGGAAAGTATTTATAAGCAGAAGACTCCCCCAAGGTCCCTGAAAGATGTCAATGCCTGTTCAGCCACTGCAACACATATCCTATTTCACTGCTCCCATACATCGAGGTAAACGATGATTAAAAGAAAGAACGTTCTCATGGTTCTAAAACACAGGACTGAGCCAGAAATCAACAGCCCTGTTCATGCTTCCAGTGCACCTTTTACGTAGCACTTCCACTTCGTTGTGGTTTCTGTCTTTTTCTTTCCGACAAAAATAGTCACATTAAACACATTAGCCAGAATGGAAGGGAAAGAGTTCAAGAAGTGTTTTTAAATCACTTTTCCATCCTGGTTGTACAGCATGAGAGAAATCCATAGTATTACTTGCAACAACAAGGCTGGATGAGTACAGACTACCTTATGTGCTCCCAGGCATGTCAGGATAGCAAAGAATATTGGGTTTGCTGCTAATGAACTTTTGTCTCAGTAGGATCAGGATCGAAATATTTACCACCTTTACTTCCTTCTAATAGAAGGTAGTTGCCCAAGCTTTGGGCACATACAAAAAAAGATGACCCCCTCCCCCCCCTTAATCTTTGGGTAAACAAATGTCTTGGCAGGAGCTCACATTTCTGGATTAGCTCTGCACATAAACATGACTTCATTTCCTTACAAGCAAAAAGTAGCAAGATGGAGGCTGGAACTTGTTTGGTGATTAACTGCCTTTTCCCCCCTCTCACCCCCAAGAAGTTGTTTATAAACAGAAAACTAATTCAGATACACAGCAACACATAGCTTGGAAGGGGGTAACTTTTCCAAAAGGAGATGGAAATCCATCACCAAAGAAAGGTGTGGTTCTGTTGCAGAACAGGGCAGTGGGTTACAATGCTTGTCCAGTTACCAGAACTCAGCAAGTATTACTGTCCTGTACCCCAGGAGTTTCACTGCACCCCTCCAATGGGCAAGGGAGGACAGACCACGCTACAGGCTATGGGTTATTCCTCCTTTCTCCACAGGCAAGCACTTCAGAACACAAAAACATTTCCCAGCAGTGGTGCCAGGTACTACTCTGGAGCAATGTGTCTCCCCGTTCTCCAACACCCCTTTCCATAGACAGCCTGAAAATAGAATCTGGTCTTCAAGCAAGGGCTTGTTCCAAAGCCCTGTGAAATAATGGGTGAACCTGAATTTCTTTGAGTCATACAGACTACAGAAAACCATTTAGAAATGAAGTCCTGAAGACTTAGAAAAGCCCTGCATCTAGCAATAGTGAAAGGATGGGAAAGGCGATCAAGAGCTTCTGATAGAGCAACTGACTCCCTCCCCACTCTAATTTTTACAGCTGCTGCCATCAGCTTGGTAGGCTTGCAGAGCAACAAGCTTCCCTAGACATGGAAAACCAACTGCCACTATTGTAGGATGATGGTGAAATCAAAGCCCTCCAACTCCTGAAAGTCAAGAGTAAAATTCACAGACCACTTGTAAAACAAGGAGACAAACCCAAAGTGCAGCCACTCAAAACAGATGGACCAGACCCGCAGTGTGACTTGGATACCACCACGTCAATTTATACTATGTGAGGGCTTCATCCTGCATATTTTAAAGCAGAAAACTTTGACTCTGTTAGATCTGCCTTAATCACGAAAACATTCTCTTTAGGGAGTGGCTGTCACCCAGAAGAGAATTAACAGAGCACAGCCATTGTTAGCAGGAGAATGGAGGCCAAGTGCTTTTCTGGCCAGACTTTGTAGAAGAATTGTGAGGTCAGCAGTGAGAAAAGTCTCCTTGATAGCTCTACCAGCACTCCAGCAGGATGCCAACAGGTTGCAGAGCTACTTTCCTCTGGACAGGACTGCATACGCTCCTTCAAAAACATACTTGGCAGGCAAAAGACAACTTGGAGAGGAAGCAAGATTCAGAGAACTGAAACTCAGACTAGGCACTGCCTTCACATACTCAACCAGCAATCTGGACCTAACTTATTTGCTAGAAAAATACAGTTGCTGCCATCAGCAATCCTCATTATACACTTAAACTGCCCCAAAATACCACATAATTGCATATTCCTTCCTTCCTTTCATGTACAAAGTAGCTAGCAGGTGCGCACCCAGCCCACTTTTCCCATGTGAAATAACAGTATGATTTCCCCCAACAGTGATCACTCCCTTTCCACCAAATCTTGTCTCCAGGATTCCCAGGTGCACCCTAAATACTGACATAAACCTATTCCACGCTTCTCCATGAAAAACACATGAGATCCAGCAATGTGGTTTGGGAGAAACAAGGCAAACATGCAAGACAAATAGAGATATCTTGCCAACCGCAGAGTGGTCTGGATCAAAACACGAGATTCATCCAAGGCACAACTTCATGGCCTTCATTTGTATTATGCAAAGAATAGATTTGGCCTGGAGATCAAATTGATCCATCTGGATACGAGCTGATAGCAGTAATTGGAGCGGGTGCAAACTCCTGCAGCTACTGGCATCTCTCTCTCCTTGGTTCTTTGCTGCCCAGCAGTCTAGTTCAATTCATTGCTGTATTAAATAATGAAGCTTCAATTCTTTGCAATGGTTTATCCTGCCCAAAATATCACGTTCCAACCCTTTGGCAAACCTGGAAAGAGTCTAGAAATAGGCAGAGAAAATGTGAGACAGATTCCTACACACAAAGGCATGAAGGGGAAGGCCTACACAGTTCAAGGTGAAGACAAATCACAGGGGACATGACAGAACTATACAGACTAGACAATAGCATAGGGAAAGCTGACTGTGTCATGTACCCTTGAGGGAAACAAGAGCAATCAAAATCTTTACTTATCCCACAGGCATTTAGCTGCAGTCAACAATAAAATTATCTTACTCCCCTCCAAAACCACAATTTAGACACATGGATAATAATTCAGAAACAAGCAATAGATTGAAAAAGTTAGGAAGTATCATGAGTTTGGGTACTTTAGACCCTATAAATAAGAAAACGATTTAGAAAGAAAATTCCACTGTTAGCTTGGTTGTTCTATTATCATCTATAGGATTCCTTGAGTCCAACTCAAAAAATTGTGCTTTGGAGAAAGGATGCTGGTCTTCTGGTCACTAGCCTGTCTTGTTTAGGACTTCTTGTGCTACACTCCCATGCTTCATTAGTTAGATGTATAGGGAAGATTGGTCCAGAGGTTCAATAAAATGAGCGAGTTAGATGTAGAGGGAAGATAGGTTGAGAGGTTCTATAAAATGAAATGTGCAGTTAGAGCAGCTGAAGATTCAGGCATATTCTGACCTGGGGACAGATTGAAGCACACTTTAACCCAAGTCTTCAGTGAAGCAATGATACCTACTGACTTAAGGGATGCAAATCAACCCTTTTCATGACTCTTTCATCTAGATTTCCCCCTCAGTCAACAGTACTGCACTTTCCATCACATTGTATAGTTTAAGAGTTCAACTCTGAAATCTGCTGCTTATCACATTCTTTAAATCAGCTTTCAAAATGTTCCAGATTTCATCAGTTAGATGTTGTTCCTGTGATGAGACTTGGAACTATTCTCTCCTTATTGTTAAAATTCTAAATCAGTTTTCTGTTATCTTAAAAGATGGAAGACCACCTTGCTGCTTTCTCATCAGATACATAGGTTTTTTTCAACCACAACAGGAGAAAATTCAAGAAAACTGCTTCAAGAACCACAATACATGTAAAAAAGTTGCTTATTAACTTAGAACTTCAGTCTTCATTCTAGTTTTAGGCGAAACTGAATTGTTTTGCAAGCGGTGGCCTGTGGGGAAACCAGATACTGTTTAAGGATCCTCAAACCGTACCATTTCCAGGAAAGGAGAAAAATCCCAAAAAAGAACAGTAAGAATTTTGAAAATAATCATTTGTAAAAGAGGGAATGGGTGAGGCAAACCTTCTGACTAGAAGATAAGAAAAAAACTAATTTGTGCAATGGCTTGGTTGTTCCGTTTGACATGCACCATAACACAAGGGGAATGGTTAAGTTCAAGTTGAAACAAATTTCCTTGGGAACACCTCCCTTCAGCGGGGAGATGAGCTACCACTTGCTCAGGCCCCACAACAACACTGTCTCTCAGAAAGCAGCTGGCATGCTAAAGCCTGGCACACTCCTCACGTATTTTGAGGTAGACACATCAGATGAAAGCACTGAGTATATTTTGCAGCAGCAGACTGCTGAGAAGGAGCCCCAGGGCCTCTGATTTATGTAAGTCCCTTCAGCAATTTCCAGAAGCTACATAAGGGGTGGCCTGGCTATGCATTTGTGGTCTCCTGCTGGGTTCAGTTGGGTAGGCAGTACCTGTGACCACAAGAAATTCTAAGGAAAGGCTCTAAGTTATCAAATGACTCAAACTGCGTTTATAGAAGAAAAGGGCCCTTAGTTCTCTCCTCATTGTCGTTTTTCGGGCAGGCTTCATGCCTTTCTGAAGCCTCCTTAGTCCTTGGAGAACTGCTGATTTGGATCAACTTAGTAGCTTGCATCAACATTGGCATCCAGCTGTCCATTGGCATCATGTCCACAGGATATTTGGATATCACTGACGTGGTGACTTATGGCAGGTTTCAGATGAAGAGGATGTTTCTGAATATTTCAACTTCTGTTTCCAAAAGAATTTTGGCTCCAGTGGTAAAGCTCTCTGGAAAACACTTTTTACATTGCTGTTGTATAACATTATGATGCTACTCCCCAGCAAGAGCAGAGATCAAGGATCCTACTATCATTAGGAATGTGCACCTACTCTATTTTATTAATAAAGTACATATCAAGGTCTTCAAAACATCTTCAGTAATATAGGACCAGAATTCATGAGGAAACCATTATCTCCTTATGACTGAGGAAGATACTTTGAAGAGATAATTAGAAGAGATCCATTTCTAGCAGGACTCAACAGTTCTGTAATTGTGACCCTGGAATTCTTTTCTCTGCTTAACATAAACAAGAGCACGCAGAGGACATCTGTCCAACTTACATTGCACACACACAGTGCAGGTGTTTGAAAAGCTTAGCTTCTGCTCTAGTAGAGTCACATCACCTGATGTGGTAAATTTGGTTTGCAACGTCATTTTGAGGGACTGCCAAAATATCCCAAAGGCTTTACAGTATCAGTCCTGTACCTGCTAACAGCTGAAGTTCTGCTTGCCTGGTTGGCACCTTTCAATACATGCAAACCACTAAACCCTTCCTTTTTCATTTCCTGCTGACCGCTATGTAACCTGGAAGGTCACGCATGGGTGTCTGCCGACATGGGCACATGTGTGAGTGCACATGAGTGTGTGCAAGCATCTGTGACCAATGCCCTCTAGAGGGAATCAATGTCCCAGCAAGACAGTTGCTCTGAAGCCAAGAATGCCAGAACTGGGTACTGCTGACCACAGCTACCAAGACCACTCTCAGTCACTGATGTATTCAGCTAAAAGCCTACTGAGAAAGTTATTCCATAAAAAAAAAAAAAATTAAAAGTGGGTTGGGGCTAAAAGAAAGAAAGAAACAAACAAATCCCAAACTTAAAAAGCATTATTCCCTGGCAATTACTAAAGGCCCCCTTAGAGGACATTTGACAGAGTGGACTACATGGTGAACAAGCTTCCACCCCAGACACTATCCTGAATATTGGGGCCAAGGAAGCACAAAAGATGACTCAGAAGCTAATCCTCAGTAGGTGAGCCCTTTGCAACAAAGGGCTGGTTAAAAAGCACCAACTGCCTTACAGTCATCTCCTACCAGCAAAGCATCTTTAAAGAAGTCAGTCCACCACTCAGGAAGCACCTGCTTTTGGGGGAACACGTATCAGCTGTCCAGACAGATGGGAAACACTGAGTGAAACTTAAGTGAACTAATTTCCTCAACCAGTGGACCTTTTCAGCCAGGTCAGAGCAGGCACATTATAGAAAAGAGATAAATGCTTTTGGTATTGCTACCCTTCTGTGCCAATCCAGGGCATGTACACAACATAGCTCTCCAGGTGTTTCTGAACAGTGGTTAAAGAGAAGGAGCCTTGATCTGATTTGGTCTTTCTGAAAGTGTCTGCTTAGGGAAATTCCTCTCCAAATGTAACCTTAATCTAACCTTCCCATAACTGACTTCAATCTATATACCCCAATGAACACAGCTTTCATCAGGGAGCTGTCATTTTGGAAGAAGGACCCAATGGAATGAGTATATTTATATCTCAAACCCTTTGTAAAGCTGTTACATACAGTACAGACTATTTTCTTCCATTTCATATGTATAAATAGTCTCTTCATCTAGAGGTCAGGTGAGCTTGTATCTCAATGCCTGCTCCAAACTCAGGAGCTCACTCCGTGTGTCTGCTTGTGCCTATCAACTGCTCTAGATACACAAGTTATTGCTGTCACACACACTTTAAAACTGCACACCACAGATGCACCAGAGTCTCCAAAAATCCTTTGAAACCTTAAAAGCAGGTGCTTGCCTGAAAATCCCACCTGTAAAACTTCATATGTCAAATACTGTGAAAACATCCTGAGTTGTGTCTGCTGCAAAAACCCCAGCTGGGACAACCTTTGGAGGACTGACTGGCTTCTGCTCCTCTTTCAGACAGTAATTATGTGGCCAAGAGCAGATTACAGGACATATTCCAGCTTTCCAGTCTCTGTGTGTATTAGTGCATAGTGCAGCCTAGGTTCTGCAGCAAACCCAGCCATTCTGGTACCAACCAACAGAAAATATAGAAATATCTTCCTTGACTTTCTAGTCTATTCTGTTTATGGCTGCCAACACAAGATTATTATTTAGTGCACTATTTACTAGCTCCTAACAACCTGTTCCCTTGTTGAAGGAAAGCTGAGACGGATCAAAAGTCTAATGCACTCAAAAGACCTTTATTTTATCAGGTGAGACCAAAGGCCTCCTGGCCGGGGGACATGCCACTCGCTGCAGCCGTTTACCGAGACCAAAAAAAGCCATATCAAGGAGCTGATCTAAGGGTGGTGCTAGCTTAGAAATGGAGAAATCTCTATTGGCTCCTGCAGTGTTTATCCTCCCTCTAAACCCTGCACAGTATTTATTTGCCCTCCAAAGCTTTGTGCATTGTGGCTTTAAATGCCTCAAGCATTGAAGCTCCTTGAGTTTAGACAAACCAACAAGCCAGTAATTAGAAACACTTTGCCAAAAGCCAGCTTACATATTGCTTTTGCCTCATTTTTATCACCTTGGTGCTCTTGTTCAAATTGTTTATTCCTCAAGGACTTTTGGTTTTAATGCTGTCTTTTTTTCTCCTGAGTGGCACTTGATTTCCCCAATGGCCCCTGGACATTAGCTTAGCATCTTAGGAAAACAGAAAAAAATAACCCAATAATGTTTTACAGTTATCAGTAAACCTTCCGATGCAAAATTTTAGTCATTCTTAAAAAAAAAAAGAAAAGTTCAAGAAATGATCTTTCCAAACCCCTGGCCAAGTCTGCTGGCCAGATTTATTTATACATGATCCCAAAATCCTGAAATCGTAATAGTTCCAGGAAAAGAGAAAAAAATAAAAAGAAATGCACATTACAGGATCTTCAGTTGCTTAAGTCCACATCCATTTCTGCTCAATATCCAAAGATAATTTTAGCTCCCTTGACCACCACCTTTCTTCAATTAGACTAGTTTATGTGATTTCTAAAAATAGACAGGAACTATATTTTTGTTACATTAGAACATGAGTTTTTCTTAAATACTGGCATGTTAAGGAAAGAAGCCACTAGGGGAAAAGGAAAGAAAAAGTTCAGAACATTTCCTTCAGCCAGCTTCTAAAACATACTGTCCATTTCCTCTTTGCATCAGTGGGAGAACAGTTTTGGAAAGCTGTCATTTCTCACACACTTTTATCTCATGGTTGGTTTCAGAGAAAAGTATTCACAGCTGCATGAAACAAAGTGAGAATCTGCTATTTGCAATTATTATTCTTTTCTTGATCTATAAGAATCTGAAGTGCTTACATATGGCCCTTCTTGTCCTTTCAGTCCCATTCCTGTCACCATGGTCTGCCCATGTCTCACCCACAGGACTTTCCCCCCCAGATATAGATCTGGCAGGCAACCACATCCCTACCATTCACTCTTACAGAGATATCCTGAAGGGTTTGTAGTTATAGCCAAGTCATTCTGCCCTCTTCAGCTACATGGACACTATCAGCAACTCAGTCTACAGCATTAACATCCACTGGTACCAACACTGCTTTCCTTTTCCTCTCCTCCATTTGCTGGACACCACAGACTACCTGTAATTACGTTTGTTTTAAATGCAAGTAGAAGCAAACATTCCACATGTGCTTTCCTACCATAGTACTTTCTAAGAACGTACACCACAGTTTCCCTCCTGAGGATTTTTAAGAGCTTTGAAAACCTAATTAAGTTTCAATGTTCCTGAAGGTGACAAATGCTGGAACTCTGTTTTTCAAGATGTGCAAACTGAGGTCCATCAACTGGTTTAAGATTATGCATTTCCAAGGCACAGGGAAGAACCCTCTAAGACTGGCTGTAGAGCCTCATTTCTGCTGCCTATGAGCCATAAGGCACTTATGAACAACTTCAATTTTCTTCCTGCCTCTCTCCCAGCAGGGTTGAGTGAAAAACACCATCTTACCTTTCCTGATCTTATCTCTCTCACATCTGTAGACATCACAAATTAAACCTCTCAACCTTTGGAAATTCCTGTTACTCCTTTCAGAAACATGTTTTTTTTTCCTGATGACTGTTCAACCTGGGGCTATCAGTGATGTCCCCTGCTGTGTCTGGCCATGTCAGACACCAGCTGCCACACACTGTTCATGCAAACAGGCCCTTACCATTGCACCAAGGCAGGGCACTAAAAGGTGTTCACAAGAGTATCTGAATTTGGCCCTGAATCAGTGTCAAACACACCTGAGTTCCGACTATGAATGAACTAACCTTAAGGAAAACTTATGTGCTAAACTCAGCTATGCTTCCTATAATAAACATAAACTCACGGGTCCTCCAGCAGGTCAGATCAGGTATCCACATAATGATCACAGGTAGCACTAGGATGAATTACCTTGCTCCTTAAACACCAGTAAGAAACTACATCACATTACAGAACACTACCAACAGAATTAACATCCCAGCAATATGTTTTCAAGGTGGTACTTAAAGATTGGAAGGGTAAAAACGTACTAGGCAAAATCCCCACGCCTTGTTTGCCTCACAGATCACTTCTCATTAGCCTTCATTATATTCCCACCCACTCAGGAGTCCTGAACTGGATGTGGAACACAGCAATGTGACAGGAACACAGAATTTGACTGAGTGAAACAGTCTGGCTTACTCCAGCTGCTGCTTCTCATCTGGTTAATTTATCCTATCTTCCTCCTAAAGCACCTCCAGGACCCTACAAGTGCACACATGCAAGAGAACAAAGATATCTGTCATAAAATCTGCATGCTCAGTGTTTACCAGGTGAGATGTGAACAATGCCCAGACAACACTAGAAACCTTTATTTGTCTTCTGGAGAAGTACCTTGCAAGTGCCAGCACAAGTCTAAGTCTGCCAGGTCAGTTTTCATTACAAGCTGCTCCCATCTGCCACCACCTCCTCTGTTCAGCTCATCTTCCCTTCCTAGCATGCAGCAGCCTTGAGAGGAAAGTTACTGTGCCCAGGAAAAGGCTTGGCACAGCACTAATGTATATTGACAGCGTGTTTTCTTCCCTGGTGCCCAGCCACGCACAAATCCCCTTTCTGAGTCACTCCCAGCGAGAAAACCAACACCGACTTTCTGCTCTGTTGAAATGATAAGGCTGAGAGAGCAAACATAAAAGGAGCTGCCTATCAGAAGGGGCCAGGGATGAGCCGATGTCTGGAAGCACTGGAGGCAACGGGAGAGAATTTCAATAAATGCAGCATAACACTGATATGGGGGGGTTGGGGGGTTGGGAGGGAAGAGGAAAAAAGTGAAGGATGCTGGAAAAATACTTCTTGGCAGAGCAGACAATACTCACCTCCATCAGTGACCTATAGCAAAAGTCCAGACTCACAGGCCAGATTTTCTCTTTCTACTTTTCCTCTTATTATTTTTATTGCCATACTGTTTCGTGCAGATATCAGGGCCAGTTTTACCCTGCTCTGTACAAATGTGGCAGATACCATCTTGGCAAGTACCAGGGTTGAAACAGGGACCAGCAAAGCAATAAAAGCAGACTTCTTTGCAGACTGAGGTGGAAAGCCAGGCCAGCCAGCTGGGAGCTATAACAGACCAATATCCTCTGTAGATCGGGCACAGATGTGAACATGTAACCACAGGCCTGTGTGTTACACAAACATCATGTGGACAAACCACCCTTCAAATGCTTACAGCTTAGGCAGCAGAGGCAGAGGAAGAACGGGACAAGCAAAAGACTGTTAGCTGCAAAATGAGTTTCTAGTTGTCTCAAGAGTGAACATGGACATTAATCTAGATCTCAGTTACTAGAAAAGAGCCATTTACAAAGCCACAGTGGGGCTCCATTCAAGCACTCCAATGACTAAGTCCTCTCAGAAGACTTTAGATGCAGCCTCTAATACATGTCTCTGAAAGCAGAAACACGGCAGTGCATACGAATCGTATGTCACTGTGTGACACTACCTCGAAGTAAAGCAGATTTCTGTTTTCAAAGCCCTCTGTGACCAGGTACTAATTAGATGCTGCAAATAAAGGGTCCTTAGCTATGTCTGTAAGCCGACCCCTATAGCCCTCAAAGCCGCAACTAGCAGCTCCAGTTGCTTTCATTCTTTAGAGATGCCTTGTTTCCCCCTCATTCTACTCCAACAGCTCCTGAGCCTCCTCTACTGCACATCAATATTGGACCAGTGTTGGATACATCAGCTTTAGCACAGTAATATTCTTGTAAGAGGATGGGCAGAGGCACTGGCACCATAGCAGCACCAAGATGTGCTATAGCTGGAAGCAGGAGGAAGAGCTGCCTGAGGAATCACAACCTCCTACAGCTCTTATACCATCAAGTAGTTGCTTGATAAACAGGTAATCATCAAGGTGCTTGAAGCCATGGCTGTACTAAAACATAAGAGAGCCTGGTTGCATTTCTCTTGCTTCCCTTTCAGACACTGTAAATCAAGAGGTTTCTTTTAAGACTTAAAATACACTCTGAAACTTCAAACAGATGTAGCCATCTAAAGTTATTGCATTAGAGATGAAGGAAAATATTCTAGCATATTATTTCTTCTACCCTTACAAGAAAAGGCAGATGAATCACCTTTTTTCCATAACTGCACAGTGTTGTGTGCTATACACCAAACAATATAAAATCCATACACCTAGCTACATACAATCTCATATGCAGTAGATCAGGTCACCCATGGGATTAAGTATAACTTGGTAGTTTTAGGCAGATACTCCAATTCACACAATTCTGAGAGGCAGTAATGTAAGTAAAAATATGAGCAGACAGAATGACTTCAAACATCCAGGAACAGTACAGGAGACTGAGCCTTTATCATGTGGCGGCCACCATAGAACGGGGTGTATAAATAAGCTGTGTGAAAATGGAGATGATGCACAAGGCATAAACTCAGAGCTCAGCATCTCCCAAGATCAGATCTTATTCTGGGCATTGGTGATAAGACCACAATATCACTAGTAGCTGTCCCCAAAGCAGCTGGCCTCATCCTGTCTGCTGACAAGAACATCTCCCCTTGTGCACATTCATGCTCATGTTCAAATGCACCTGTACAGCACCAGCTCACAGGTCCTCACAACCAGTTTATTAACAATGGCACTTGCAGAATTTCTTTCGGAAAGGGAATGAAGCAGAAAGTCAGCACTCGCCAAATCAGAGTTCACAAAAACTATTCAGTCTATTTGTTATAAGAAGTACAAGATGAAAACATACTTCTGATGCACAGTATGAGGTCTCACAGCATTTCAAATTACAGTAAAAGCCTTCTATAACCAAGATACATAAAGGAGTCATCAGTTGCTCTTACAAGCCGAGCTGCGATGCAGAAAGATAAATTTGGAGTTATCTCTAAATCTTACGGCTGAGAGCTCTCGTGAGCTCTATGCTCTGTGGGTATGTTCTTGGTTTCCCCTCTTTCTTCCAGCACACACAGAGCAGCTTAGACTACCCTGCATGATTGCTCTAGGACAAAGTCTTTGGTTTTTCCAAAGCATGGCTTCAGATTTGAGATGCATCTAGGCACATGTGTATATCCATACATAAATACCTGTATGTGTGCATGCACATAAATACACACACATACACAGACACAATGGCCAGGACTGGTTCTGTTGAGTCAATTCAGAAACACCACTAGAGTCAGATTAGTGCTTCTGCAAAGCCCAAACCATGGACTGTGGCACATCTGTGGCTGAGATGAATCAACACAGATAAGAATTTTTTCACCACCTGAGGTTCTAACACCAAGTGCCTCTCCGCACTCATTTATAATAAACTGAAAAGACAAGTTACAGCTCCTAGGGGAAAAAAGCACATGCTTGTTTAAAGACACAGCAATCACCTCCTCATGCTAACAGCAGCAGCAACATGTGCTAGACTGACATCGCTACCCTTGAACTTACCCTTGCATGAGTCATCTCCTAGGCTGTTGAAGTTGACAGGTTGTTTAAAATCACTGCCTATGGATTACATTCAAAGAGAGCTTTAAAGTATTTTCTAATTATTTTTGCTTCCACTCCACCAAACATTGTTAATCAAGAACTATTTCCAAAACACATTGTATTGTAGCAGTGCTGCGCTCCACAGGAGATGTACCAATTGGGTTTGACACCTTCCAGCTCAAGCTGTCAGACAACCAAACTGTTCTCATTCTTAGATTAAGGTACTCTTTACGGACAGGAAATTTATAATTTTTCTTTATTTATGTGAAAGCCATAGGGGAATGCATGGCTATAGGGAAATCGAGTTGTGTAGCTTAATCCTGCATTTTGATGTCCATTTAGCACAAGTGACAGTTTAAAACCTTTCTTCATTTATTCCTCATTCCGTGTCTCAGTGTGTTATTTCTTCATGTGGCACAAATACCTGGCTTCCACTGTGCCCATGTGGGCACAATAACATGCAACACTTGGTTCCTTCTTGCAAGTGCAGTAGGAGCAGATTAGAAGCAATTTTGCAGGTCTGAAGTCTTGGGATCCAACTCCAAGTCTTGTATTGATTGTTGAGCTTGGCTAGTACTGTGTGATACAAGTCAGTTTCTGTTCGCAGAGATTTCACACTTTGCCTGTTTTTTCTCCACTTTGCATTCCTAATTTTTTTCCCTATCCAAAGCTCAGTATGAAGGAAAATACAAATACAACGCAGAACAAATCTCAGTGCTTCAAAGACACTTACTTGAAAGTATCTCAACACGCGCAAAAATCGGAATCAGTTCTAAAAAAAAGAAAAAAATCAAATTTGTCTAAAAAGTGACCCTTTTCTCTTTGGAAGGTTTCTGAGCATCAGAATCCTTTTTATGGCCTCCTTAATTTAGAACTGATAAGACACATGAAGCTGTTCGTATTTCATTGTTTTGAAGTTTCATCCTAAAAGACCGTTGGAAAGTGTTTTGAAAAACACTTGCATCATTTCATGTAAACATTGCTAGTTTACATTAGAATCGTTACCAATGCGTAGAGATTGTATATAAATAAATAGATTAAAAGTACTCATTAAAATAATTTCAGTTAAAATGGCACAAAATTAATTTTCTCCAAGATATCAGTTTGAAAACAGTTTATTTTATAAACGTCCAAAATAAAATCCTTAAAATTTATCTTTCCCCAGAAACTTTGAAAATTCATATTAAGAATTTTAAAAGCCCCAACTTTCCTCCTTTTTTTAAAAAAACCAACAACCTACTAATACTTCTGTTAGTTAACTAACCCATTGAGCATCAGCTCTGAATCTGCTGAAAAGAGGTGTAAGACACTAAGTGTATCCTTAGATCTGGATTCTTCCAGAGCTTGGTTTTCCCTCCATAGCCACGTGTATTTTCCTGATCACCAAAGTAGGTACAGAGATTCACCAAGACCATGAACTGTTCCAGTCTGGAGCGTTTGTTCAGTTCTACAACTGTTTTTATTGATTTAAAGAGTGTTTTCACGTTGTCTTTCCTACCAGGCGTGTTTAAGCAAGCAGCAGCATGGAGTGCCAGAACTCAACAGAAACACGTTCTATAGACAAGTAAACAAAATACCCGATGGCTTTAGCTACCCACACCATGAAGGGATTTTGAGCAAGTCACTTCAAATTATGGTTTGGTCTCTGGACACAAAGCAGAGTTGGTTTAGAGTCCTTCGGCTGTGTTTTGGGTTGTGGGATTTTATTGTTTTGGTTTTTAAGCCATTGGCTGGCTCACACTCCCCAAAGATGTGGTCTATTCATTCTGTTCCAGCTTAAAGACTCAAACTGGATGTAATTTCAGCAAAAACTGTGTGGTATGTAATGTGGTTATAATTTAGCCTGAAAACACAGGGAATCATCTCTACCATGCACGGCTTGCGTGCCCTGTGACTGCAGGCTAGACCAGCCAGGCATCTGAACACCCTGTCTGAACGGACTGGTTTCGATAGTCCTTAATTAACCACACCACTGGTCGGAGAGCTGTGTCACAGCAGAGGAAGTGGGAATTGCAGCCCTAGGGATGGCGATGAGTCCAGTCATGCTGTAGTTGGGTTAAAAGAGAAAACGCAGAAAAACAGCAGCTTTCCCCGAGAGCCAAGGTTAGTTTTCACTATAAATCTGTTGCCCGTGGCATGGAGTGACATACCACCTCCTCCTGCATGGAGCCAGGGCCAGCTCGTAGGAAGCATCCGCCTCCGCAGCAGGATGGGGCATTTGGCTCCTATGCCATGTTTATCCAGCTCTGGGATACTCCAGCAGTAAATTTCCTGTTGTGAGACAGCACAGGCACAAGGGAGAAGTGTAACCTACACAGGGCTCTAGCAGACATCACAGCTTTGTCAGCAAGATCTGAAAATACCAGCTAGCTGGCACTACTTCGGAGCTACGGCACTGCCTCCCTGCTTTACCCTTTCCTCCACAAGCACCTTCCCCGAGTCATACGTTAGCAGAAGGGGTCCACTGTATCTGCCTCTAAATTCCTCCTGGGAGACAAGCACATGTTGACTTGGAGTCAACTACGTCTCCCATCACTGGCATTTCTCCTTGGTTATCTTTGATTTTAGAATGATTCTTTCAATTATTTTTTTTCCATAAAAATGGGTTCTTGAAACAACTCAGAGTCCACAGCCTTCTGCAGCACCAGCATCCTAGAGGGCATGAAGCACACACAGGCTGCAGTGAGTTACCTGCAAGAAGCATGACTGCAGCTTTCTCAGTGATGGCCTACAAGCTTCCTCTCATAGTCCAGTTCTTATAAACCAGAGCAAGAGCTGATAGCAGAATCCATTCCACTACCCGCCAGCCCAGCTGGCTCTACTGTCATATTGATTCTGGACTCCCAACGCTGAAGGTCTCAGCTGCTGCTGAACCTGCTCTAGAACAGCAACTGCAATCTCTACTCCACAGTGGAACATGCTGGCAAGTAAGGAGGTGAAATATGACCACCTGTATCTAGTTCTCCAGCATAACTACTGGCAACCGCACAACAGGCTGCTGGGGACATGTTCCTACTGCTTCTGTCAAATATTTTGCTAGCAAGCTCTGCCTGTATTTCATACTGAAGAGAAAAAGCTTGCTGAAAACCTGGAGGATCCTTTCTCCTCCACCCCTTTCTTTCTCTGTGCTCCCTTCTCCCTCCTGCAGGAATATTTACTGTTTTGACATCAACTTGCATCAAAAGCCAGGAGGCACATGACAGCGTTTTGTGAGTGACAGACAACACATCCTTCTCATATGGTCCCTATTTTGTGAAACAAGTCTCTTCACCTGAGGCAGACCACAAGTTCAGCATTTAGAGTGTAAGCACCACATTCGATGGGAACATTAGGATTTTCTGCTGTGTAAGATTTTGGCATCTCCTCACTTTTATGGTTAAGAACTGTTGACATCCTAAAATAAAACCTGGAACTGAGGTTCAAGATGTTTATTATGCTGAGGAAGAGAACTGCAGTGTGGGAAGTCTCCAATACAGATAACTATGACCATCATTTTGAACCATAGCCACACTGTTCCATATTTCTAGTCTGGGCTTGGGTAGATTGTTACATGACAGCATGTCCATCAAAACCCACTGCACTGTGTGCAGCTGAATTCAGAATTCATGAATGTCACTAGAGCTGACAATACAGAAAAAGGTGACATAGCACCATGACAGAACATTTGAGGAGCCAGGCAATCCTTAAAAAAAAAGGGCAGAATAGGGTTTCCCTGCAGCTCTCCAAGCTTATTTTGCATTTTTCAAGTAGCACCAAAACATGTTAAATGTATTTTAAAAGGTATTACTACTTCTAATGGTTTCTTCATGGTTTAACCCAACAATTTATTTGCCTGCTTCCTAAGGTGTTTGCACTTCATCACTACACTGACACTTTTCAGATGAACCAGCTTTTCATTGTGGAGCTATTCTAGGGCACACAGTATTTTGTTGACTAACAGTTGCTGCACACACTCATTCATTACTGTAGGGTTGCTCATAAGTACCTGGTTTAAAAAAAAAAAAAGCAGGTGGGTTATATTTTCGACAGGAGGCAAAAATATTACTAGAGCTTGGAAGTTCAAAATAAGCTACATTAAGAGCAGTCTGAAAATGAGAACCAGGTATTTACGTTCAGGGACCACAGTTATTTCAGTGTCACACTGCTAATCCAGCCAACAGACAGGAAAACAAGGTATTTGGAGCCTAACTGACCTTCTACACATCTCTAAATGTAAGCAACGCTGACATGAAATGCCAAATTTGAGGCCTTTTGTAAACAGTCCCATTTAATCCCCCATGCATCATCTACAAACTCTTGTCTCCTTCTGCCTAAAACTCAAAACTTCAGTTTAATGGTGCCACTCACTTTAGTGGAGCTTACGGTGTTCAAGTTTCCAATCTTGCAAAGACTTATTGATGTGTTTCACTTCCACCTGACAGTGACCACAGCTTGAAAAACTGCCAAGTTTTTAGTCCAGTGCAAAAAGTGAAAAATCCAGGAAATTCACTTTGCCTTGACTCAAAAGTGTTTCTTAAAAAGAAAAAAAAGGAATTGTTTAACAATTTTTTTAAACCCAGAAATATCTCTGACTCCCCCAAAGTTCTCTCTTCAGGTTAATTAACCATATCAAAAGCTTGGTGGATTTTTTTCCTTTATCCTTCCCCCCAGGGGGTGGGGGTCAGGTAGCTTGAAGAAGAGGCTGTTTATTCTTTGTTCTAAATTTAGAGCAACTCATCACTGAATTTCAAAAGTGTCAAGATGTTTCAGCATTTCTGTGACACTTGGTTCTGAAAACCGTGAAGCAGAACTTTAAGTAACATCTCCTTTCAGCAGAAGCAATTTGTAAACAACAACCTGAAAACGTCAGACACAGGTAATGGAAGAATTGAAAAGAGACTTTCCTATTCCCTGGAAGACTTCCCTTCCCTGCCTCCCCCCATAAAAAAAAAATCCAACCAAACCAAAAGCTTAACATTTAAGCATATAAGTATGTATATGTTACACCTTTACAAATTTGAAGCCTAATGACTTGTAGAATCATGCTACATGTGAAACTAATCTGTAGATTAATTATTGATAATTATTGAGCACAGGCATTCCCATATAATTATTGCATCCATGGCATCACTTGTGATGCCCGCGAATAAACAAACACCACGCTAATGAAAGACAAAGCACTATGGCTTCCCCTCATGAGTTTCACGCACATAAAAGCAGAAAAACACATGCTGACCATTTGAAAACACCTATATGCACTGAGAAAATGGTGCCATTCTGTAGGCAAACGCCCCCAGGGTTTTGCCGTACAACATCTCTTCTCTTGCAATACTGCTGTTAATAACCAAATCGGCAACTTTCTAACCTCAACTCTAATGTTCTCTATAGTAGAAACCCCTAGATCAAAGGTCTAAACAGACCATATGTACCGCCTGCTACATTCAGTTAGCAGAACATTTTAAATTGAATTAGGGGTGCATATTGCATTATCCCACTTGCTCACAAGTTCTGGTAACTCCATGTACAAATTAAACGTGTAACTGCACTAAACCTGTATCACACTGCTTTGTGCAGACAAAGGAGCGTTTCACAAAGTTGAGGATACAGTGGGAATGGATGAGCTGTAGAGCATACTGGGAGTCCTTCCTCCCACCTTTACCACCATGCATTTTTAAAACTAACCTGAGCATATCTCTGTTTTACATCCATAACTGAAGCTCACCACTCCCCTGCTCCCCAAAGTAAGAGAAAGTGACCCCACTCGTGTCAGCAGACCTAAGCGATCCACTTATTCTGCTCCAAGTATTTTCTTATTTGACTCCCCAGCCAGCAGATAGAGGAGTCACCAACCAAGTCACCTGCCTACATCTCAGTCCAGCAAACAAGACACTCCCCAGAGGCAAAGGAGCAGCAACACAGGAGCCTGACCACTTCTTTTTACAGAAATAACTACAGCAATGGAAACAACTCTAATTTTTTGCCACACCTTCATACCAGGACACCTGAATTTTAGCATTCAAGGCTTCCCTCATCCCTGGCTATTCTACAAAGGCTGCCAGTAAGGGTGACAATTAATGTCGTTATGATGGGAGGATATGCAGTGCTGACATATGACCCCACAGAAACTGGACTCTGCCCAATGTTTCTGTTTCCACAGGTCATTAAACAGCTGTCAAGGAGCATTGACCTATAACTCCTCCTGCGTTAAAGGTTTCAGGTACCTGCAGTCACCCAGGCATCTAGAACGAGGAACTGTGTAATCCATGGAGCCGCCTGTTCGATGGCTGAAAGGATTTAACAGCCAAGGATAAACACATCTCTCTAGTTTCAGCCTTAAGGCTTAAACTCTCTCCAGCTACAGCCTCAAGGGCAGGCAGTCTTCGCTCCCGATTTATACTGCGAGGAAGGAACTGGTTGTTCTTCAGGAAAGATGTCAGAGATCCAGCTGCCACCACCTACTGAAACAGATGGGTCACCTTGGATTCTGGCAGAAATCTCACCTATCAACAGGGTGTTTAAATGGCTTTCCATCTCTTGATTATCAGCCTGCCCTGGCAAATTCTTTCAGGCTGGATGGTACTGTCATTTTAATGTTGATATTCAGAAATGAAAAGGACAAAACCATCTGCAGTCATTTGGCAGTGATAAAACACATTTCAGCAGCAATATTTTCCCCAGTAAAATTCACGTAGACACTGTAGGACTGAAGGTACAGCATCTTAAGTAACTAACTCTTTTCATCTGCCACAGACCTTGTCATTTATTTGTTCACATTCAGCCCCCTTTCCTCTCCCCAGTTTCATATCTTTTCTTCCTTTGTGTCTTTCCATTCTCACCATTTACTATACATAGAATACATGTATTGAGGATCACTACATCATCCAACGTGCAGATAAAGGAAGACCTGTGCTCAGAGAACCCATTAAGAATGAAATTTGCACAGAAATATCACTGGTTTAAAGTAAGAGGCTAATTCTGCCCTATTCCCTTTATTTCCCATCTCAGCACCTCTGCTACACGTAATAGGTGTTCCCCATGTGGGTGGATACAGCAATGGCTGGGACAACTTCTCACCAAGCTCAGAGATGAAAGCCTGTTATGTGTTTTTATTTATGTCCTGTAAAAAGCAGCTTGCAGAGTTACATATGAGAGACGCTGTAAACAAGCTGAGTGCCAGTTGCTTTATACAGCATGGAAAGTTTCTGTTTCTTGGAATAGACGGGTCAGCTTGGAAGGAAGTCAACTCTCAACGTCTTTCTCCCTCCCTCTTAGGGGCTCATTTGAAACACCAGCTCACTCAGAGAGCACTGCCCAGGAGTCAGGAAAGCCAAACAAACAGACAGATCAGTGTAAGGCACAGACTCAGCTGCAGTGATGTTTCCATTTCTCGGCTGGCCAGGCACTCAGAGGTGGGGTTGTGTCATCAGATCACTCCTATTTCCTTAATTGAGAGGGTCAGCAGTCTGGATATTTCTGTTAATGAGATGCAGAGCTAGGACTGGCAAACAGCAGTTGTCCCAGGGTTAATATATGCCTGTGTGCCTCTCCTGACAGCCTTGGGAAACCAAGGAGAGAAAATCCGAGAACTCTTCCAGAATTAGATCAGATGGCCCCAAGCCAGCTTCTCTGTGCCAAGTGCCTAGAGGACAGGTTTGGATACAAGTTTCAGACTGGTGGGCAGGTCTAGCACTAGTGAGGGTGAAGAGGAAAGTTCATTTGCACCTCTACTCCCCTCTTGAACCAGCTGAGCCTACTCTTTCTGCTTGGTTTCCCCTCCTACACCCAGCAGTGCTCCTGCTTACCTCCTCCACTTCCCCACAGCTCCCCACACCTAGCTCAGCTCCAAGCTGTCACTCAAAATATTGACACTTCTGAAAAAAAGTCCACATGCTTCAGCTATTTCTATTCTGCCAGGCATAAAGTGAATATTTGAGTAAACTGGCTGTGCTCTGTCAGGTCTTCTACAGCCAGCGTCCAGCCCCTCAAAAACACCCACCTAATTTTGGAAACACCAGTCCTAACTCCAGTGCTCCCTAGGAGAAGCAGAAAATGTACTCAGCTTAATCCCACCTATAGAAAAGGATCCAGAGAGAGAAGGATGCCTGGATAGAAAAAGAAATACTAACTCCTGCTCACTTACAAAGATTTCATGTAGTTGTTACGGGAGAAGGACACAAGCCTCTTGCCAAATGCATTGTCTTGGCATAATTATTCCTCCCTCCTCCTCCCTCTGCCAAGCTAACCTCCCTCTGAATCAAGCCATAAGGAAGGAATGGAGCCAGACAGGACTTCTACACATCTTGGCTCAACATACCACAAGCGTAAGCTGTCAGGCAACACCGTAGCAGCAGAAATGTGTTACTGGTTATTATGGGAATATTAATAAGCAAGAGATGAACACTAACATCTGTCACAAAGAATCCTTCAGAAACACAAAAAGAATAAGAAAGGAAGAAGAGAAGAAAAACTAATCTGCCATACAGGGCAGTACTGTCTTATTCCAGAGGGAATAAAGTTACCCCAGGCCAAAGGCTTCGGCATCACAGCGGTCATTTGAAGTGACTAGTAAGGCTGAGACTTGTAAAATTAATTTAACTCTGCTCCCATTCACATTAAGAATGAAATATACATAGATTTCAGTGAAAACCAAAAGCAACAAGAAGCACTTTTGAAATGCTTGCCTTCACATTCCAAGTCAGAATCAGAAAAAAACCAAACCCACCCAAACCCAGCTCATCTCATTTCCACGCCACAGGATTAGCTCTACCTTTGTCATACCTAATCAGGTCTTCCCAAATTGCTCTCAGAGCTTTGCAACACTGGAGGCTCTGTGCACTCTCAGTCAGTCCAGGACTCAATTGCCTTGAAATCCCATATAAACCTCTCCTCCAGCAACAGAAACCCATTTCTTCTTGTCCAGTTTGCCACAAAACACAAACATTTTGTTCTATCACTTTCTGTAGGTATTTCAGTAGGAAAATTGGGGGGTTTGGGGTGGGGGTTTTTTTTGGTTTTGTTTTTTTTTTTTTTTACTATCTGAAGGAGGTAAATTTGTAAATGCTATGATCAGTTATTACTACAACTATGTGCAGCAATACTATGGTCTCACATCATATACCCTACAAGGCAACAAAATACAGCAATGAGTTCAAACCTGAACACCAGACCACAACACCTTTGAAAATGGTGGATAAGAAAGCTGCTGTTTCGTGCAATAATAAGAAACAACTTTTAGAAGTCTCACCATGACTAGCAACAGCACCCCAGCTTTTAGGCAATTAGTCTCTTTTACTTAATAATTACATTGATGGTTTGATTTGAGTACCTTAGAGGTCTTTTCCAGCCTTAATGGTTCTATGCTTCTACAACACATAGTTAGCTAGCAGGCTCTGCTCAGAGTCCCAGACACCTTTCACTTATAAGGCACAGCTTGTAGTGGCCTCTTTTCTAGTACAAAAGAAAAAAAATAATGATTAAAAAATTCCCATAGCAAATTTCAGTATCACTCACCCTACATAGAGCCACCGCTGGTCGGTTAGTGGCAAGTCTGCCTTCAAACCAAGACTACAAATGAAAACTTCACAGCCTTAATCAGAGAAACAGAAGTCTCCCTGGGCAGGGCCTTTTAAAGCTGCACCTCATCATGTTAATGAGGATGCCAAGGTGTCTGTTTGCTGGGCTGATTAGGTGTGCTCTGACCTTTCCCCAGAAGTACTGTGAGGACTGCAGAGGTGGATTTCAGTGTACCTTCTCCTCCCCAACTAACTATTCTGTGGGACTTTGTGGTTTACAATTACAGTTGAAACCAGAAGGAGCCTGTATGCTGTTTCCAGTTTAGTTGTGGTTCTCCTGGAAAGGCACTGTGTATTTCTAATCTTTGAAACCAAGCTTTAAGTCTGAATCAGCTGTGTGCCCTTATTCAGATCTGAATCATGGTTCTTTCTCTTTCTCTAACTAGTATTATCACCTGTCTGTTATTGGCATGTCAAACAGATGTCATCTACTATTAAAAGTGACTCCTGCTTTGTAGTTTCATCAAAGGAGCCAGGAGAGCCTGCCTTGTATTAACTAAGGAAAAAATCAGGAAGAATCTCAAACCTTATGGTCTAAGCACAGTTCTGGGGGCGAAGTGCTGCTGTGCTCTTCATTGTGCTCTGTTACAGCCTCATTTTGGCCTCACTGAAAAAAACTGGATAATGTCTCTGCACCTTCTCCTCTTGAAAATCATCTTCTCCATATTGAAAATAAAGCCACTGCCTTCAGTTATCCATCCCTGCAGTGGTGGAGGAGGAACCATGTTTGCACAGTGCTTTGTAAACCTATGTTTTTAAGAATTATCTGCTGGCACCAAAACCAGAAGCCATAAGTCATTCAACACCCTCCATCTAGGAAATTAGATTCTACTGACATCCCTGGGAATGTTCTCTCTGGCTTGAAGCTGTTCTTATTTAGGTATCATCATCAGCCTGTCTTGTAGCCAGTATTGTTCTGTGGCCAATACTATTGCTATAGCTCTATAAATCTGCAGACACTCTGCAGCAGGAGTGTAGTGCCAAAAAAATGCAGAGCACTCTGCTGTGTTTCCACTTTGGGAACACATGCTGGAGCGATCCAGCTAGACAGATGTGGCATACTGAACACCTGATAAAGCCACTCAGTAACCGGAGAGGGACTTCTGCATGTCTCTCAACTGAAATGATTTTTCCTCCGCAAGTGTTACCGCAAAGGAGTGAAAGATAAATAGGAGACCTCGCATGCTAGTATTCCTAGGACCTACACCCAGAAGAGGTATAGCTGGCAATTACTGGAGGTGTCATTGTGTTCTCAGTCTTTCTTTCCTCCCTTGCCAAAACCAGCTACCAGGCTTACTTTCTTTTGTAGTGTGAAGAGAGTAGCAGCACACTGGAAGACTGCTTACTGCAGGAAAGCAGCCCCTTTACAGCAAGCAATGAGAGAACAAGGAACATCAGTCCAAGCTGATGGGGCCAAAGGGGACCTCGCAGTGCTGCAAGAGCCACCTTCCCATCTGTGCAACAACTGCGGCAGAGAGCTGGGAACCCCAGGGATGCTCTTTATTGGCACCCTCCCAGGTTCTCTTCTGGCAGCTCTGCTCCCGTTTGGTGTGAATGAGAGAAACACTCACTTCAGATGCTATCCTGCCTCTTTCTGAAACTCTGTCAGGAAGGGAGATGCAAGGCAAACTCAAATTTATTCAGTGCAATTCAGCCTGATGAGGACAACAGCTCTTGCAGAGCAGGTAGCAGCATTATAGTGAGAGGAATACCTGTCATAGCTCTGCAGCAATAATTAGGATTATGCCAAAACCATAACGTGGCACCTCCTAGGCCTGTCTCCTCCACTAACCAGCAGCTGCCACCCACAGCAGCCACTTCATCCACTCTACCACCTACTGTGGTCCTGCCAGGTGGTGTTCACCTACCCCGTCAGGCATTATCTGTCCCCTGGATAGCGGCAGCCCTGTCCTTGGAGCCGATACCTGCTTGAGAAGACAGAAAGAGAAGAGGATGGAGAGTTGCCAGAGCTGTACTGACACAGACTCTCCGTGTCATGTGCTGTAGCCATGGGATTTTGCCCTTTGGCTGGCTCTTGAATGACTGCTCAGCTGGAGTGGGCTACTGTCTGGCCCTGCAGCTCACAACGCAGGAGGGAATCTGAAGAAGGCGGCTGTTCCACTGCTGAGATGGGGACGGTGGGTTGCTATTATTTCTATTGTGGTGCTGCCTAATATGTTCTGGGTGCTTTCCAAAGGCAGAGAGAAACATGGGCCCTGCCCTGGAGAGATATGTATAACTGAAAGAGTGGTCAGGCATTATCCAAGCTGTGTGCTCTATGAACGAGTCATCCCTCCCATTCAGAGAATTGTCTGAGGCTGAAGGGAGTGCTGGGGATCATGCAGACCACCCCAACCACTGCCATGGTCTGGGATTTATTTAATCTCCCCAGAGTGATGGCTGGAAGCTTGGAAGAGATTCCACAATGTCCCCTGATAGTTTGTTCCAATTGCTGTAACTCTTCTTGGAATTAGGATTTTTTTCCTAATATTTATACTAAATGTTCCCTGCTGCAGCCTCAAGCCATAACAGCATTTTCTGTCGTTTTACTAATGAGAGTATTTGATGTGTGCTCTCCCTCAGAACATCCCTTAATGTATCTGAGCACAGCCAGCCTGTCTCCTCCGTGGTACGAACCAGCCCAGGGCTCCCAGCATTTCCTCACAAGCCACAGCACTTTCGTGGGTCAGTGCGCAGCTCCAGTCAGCTTGCCTGTCTTCATCTCAGCTTGTACAAATGAACATTGAACACAGGAATCTCTTTCTCTGCCTTTCTTAATACATACCACATGGCCAACGCTCTCAGTGCCTCCAGCATTCAAGCCCTCTGAGATCTTTGCAACCCATCATTTAGGAGGCTTCACAACCATTGACAATGTAGACAATGTAAGACTCTTTACTTGTAATTGAACTGTTTAGATACAAAAGTGGAGAGATTGAGTGGGGTTTCAAAAGGTGTTTCAGAACCAAGACTGTGATCCAGAAGTGCTGTATGTGGACTTCTAGGCAACACTCTCTCCATTCTGTTACATACATTTGTATACATAAAACGGAAGAAACATATTGATGTGATGTCCCACTCACACAGTCTGGACAAGTCAAACTCTTAGACAAAGCCAAATAATCTCTGAAGCAGATTCATGTGGTTATTCATGAACTGGGGAAAGATATTTTCTTTCAATTTCTCCTTTTCTTTTGTAGATAACTGCTAAAAGCATATATGTTGTAGCCTTAGCTGTGAAAATCATATTAGTTATTTATTGCAATTATTCCTGTGCAAAGCCTCTCAGAACCATTTTCTAATCTCTGGTGCCTCAGCTGAAGCCCCTGGCAAAGGAACTCATTTTCTGGGAGCATTGTGTAGCTAGGCAAGGTTTTTATTGGTGTCTGGGCACCCAGGAACTTAATATCTCCGAAAATGTTGTTCATTATTAGCAAACAGCTGGTTAAAGTTTGCAGTACTGGCCTGTGTCCTCTGCTCTGCATGCAGCTATATAATTGTGATTTTACCAGAAGTCACCAACAGTGAAGACTAGATGGATGAAACCAAGCCTGCATTTGCTGGTGATTTAGCTATGCGGAAATAAAAAAGAAAGAAGTGGGGGAAAAAAAAGAAAAGAAGTAAATCCAGGACAAAAGATTTATAAAGAAGGATGTTTTGCAGAGTTTCCTATGAGGAAAACACTACAGTGTTTAGTACATATACAAAAAAGTTTTTGCTTTCATTAGTTTTACCTGTCTTCTCTCGGGATCCTGAATCACTTCTTAGGTAAGCTTATAGGCACTCAAGCAGGAATATTAGTGACTTTAATTGGCCATTAAGCATTAACTATTTAGGAAGAGCAGTCAATTAATAATCAAGATCTAGAGGATATTCCCCCAATTTATTTCCAGGGCCCATCTTGAAATTCCCCATGCATTTAGGTCTTGCAGAGTAGCCTAATGGTTAGAGAAGTATAACTGGTGTCATAAAGCCTGATATTTCTTCTCAGCATAGTACCAGCACGATGCAAACATTTTATATTGCACTTGGCTGAGCACCTAAATGAATTCCATTCCGGTCTTACTGTTCTCCAGCTACAGAAGCAGACTAACATATCACAAAGCTGCTGGGAGCCTTTGCCAGGGACTGTGTACATCATCACGTGCAAATCTAAGTGTTTATACCATGTGATGTTTCAAAAAGAAAACTGGACCTCAGCGCATAATCCCAAATAACTGAGTTGACCTGAAAGAGACTGGGACCCTTCAAAGTGGACAGCAAGCTTGTTTTGTGACCAGCCACAATGATAACTACGACCATCGTGATGGCACTGATCAAAGGACAAATGGAAAAAGCACTTATAGGCTCTCACTGAACAGCCACTCACTCTGAGGACAGGGAGTTAAGGAGCTGCACTGCCTGTGGAGCCTCACAGGGACCATATGTGCTGCAGCATGGTAGGACTCTCAAAATGCCAATGTAAATCAGACAGGTTGTACAGTCAGTGCAACCATTGGAACCAATAGAAGCCTTCCACTTCGGAAGAGGACCAAGAGGTTGCAGCTGCCTCACTGTTATTTGCTCTGGGTTAAAGCTGGCAGCTGCAAAAACGTTCCATAAACTTGCTGGGTTTTGTGGGGTTTGTCACTCAAAGACAGAGTTTGGCTGGATTTGGAGGAAATCACTGATTCTGTTTCCAGCACAGGGAGCAAAATGAAAAGCCGCAGCTAGAACAGCTGCTTCCTTCAGCCTCCGTGACCCTTTGGGTGGAGACCAGAGCAGGTTGCTTCCCCTATTATAGTCACTGGCTTAGAGGACAGCCCTCACACACGCTATTAATTCTTAGTAGGGAGGGGGCCTTCCTGGGGAACCTCAGGTAAAGTTGGTGGAGATCCAAAAAATCCAAAAAGTGAGGTTTCAAGAACTCAAAGTGACAGAGTTGATCTTCAACTTAAAAAGGTTTTAACACCCTAGTTCTGTGTGCCAGAACAACTGTATTCCCTCTTGGCTTCGTCTGCTAAGGCATAATAAGAAACGGTTATTTTAACATTTGAAATGATAGCTTCTCTGCAAGGACCAGCTTAACAGACCACTTTGTTCCCATTTAATTTCCTCTTTCTCCTATGCATATTCAATTTTTCCCAGATTTCTTAGAAGAATTGTACTGGTAACTTCCCTACATCCCCTTTTTACATTACCTCTCCCCTCTAAACTGGTTCTTTTCAACTGTTTCAGTCTTGTGGTAATCCCCAATTTCTTCAGTTCTGCTAAAAATTCCCCACCATGACCTTATACCTTTATTGTTTCACTGAAGCCTAGACACATGTGATCTATCACATCTCCTTTGTCTAGATCAGTTACCTTATCAAAGAAAACCGTGAGGTTAGTCAGACAGGAGTTATGCTGGGTAAACACTTGTGTTTTATCCCATTTTTCCATTACTTCCTTGTCTTTAATTATTATTTCCTTCATTTTTTTTTTCTGATAGCGCTATGCACTATTGCAGTCTGACTGACAGGTTTAGAATTTTCCAGATTGCTTCCTCCCTCCACCTTAAGTAAAGGTACGACATTTTCTATTCTCTAATCACATAGTACTGACTCAGTTTAATGGATTAATTAAAGTATTTTCTAACAAATAGTAACAATAGAACAAATGCATTTTAATGCATCAGGTCTCTTAAAATTTGAAATTGAAGATGATTTGGTTCCTCAGCACACTGACTGACTGCCTTAAATGTCTTAAGCACCCTGTATTTTCCTTCTCATTGGCCACCCTTCATTTTCTCCACATTCAGTATCTTTAAAAGGTCCCTATTACTAAGTTGTAGTGATTCTCATCATATCTCACGTACATGGAGATCATGCCAGGCACACACTTAAAAATAAAGGTGGGGTAGGTGGGGTACACTCATCATTTTCTGCATTAAATCATTGTTACTGTGTCTGCACATCTTTGATTTCCCTCTCCTCCTCAGCTGCTACCTTTGTATTTCCCTCCTCCTCTCTGCCTTTAAAATAAGATGGGAGCAAAACTCTCAGAGTCTCCAATAAACTTCCTTTGCTGCCTGTTGGCTCATATGTGCTTAGCTCACCTGAAATGGCTTGGGCATACAAAAAAAGCTGCAGAGGGACTTTTTATAAAGGAATGTAGTGGTAGGACTATGGGGAATGGCTTTAAATTTGAGAGGGGAAGATTTAGACTAGACACAAGGAGGAATTTCTTCACAATGAGGGTGGTGAAGCACTGGCACAGGTTGCCCAGGGAAGCTGTGGCTGCCTCATCCCTGGAGGTGTTCAAGGCCAGGTTGGATGGGGCTTGGGCAGCCTGGTCTGGTGGGAGGTGTCCCTGCCCATAGCAGGGGGGTTGGAATTAGATGACCTTTAAGGTCCCTTCCAACTCAAACTATTCTATGATTCTGTATCGAGAAAGAACAGAATATCTCCTAGAACAAACAGAAGGAACTGATTCTGATTATCTACTCTGAAAGGAAAGAAGTACTCTGGCTCCTGGCAGTGCCTTCCTAGAACGCTTCTGGACTGTCTATAGGCAGTTCATTTCTAACTACATAAGTTTAAACCAGTATTATACTAGATGACTACTCAGTTTCAGCTATATGTGTAGAAAGGGTTCTAAAGTGAGATGTACAAATCATACAGACAAGCTTAGTCCCTCTGTTTTAATTCCAGCTACAGGATCTTTGAGAACACCCTGTCCCTTACCCTACTTAGAAACCTTAATAGTAAGTGGCCTGTGCTCAGTTCAGATCAGTTTGTTGCCAGATGTCTCTACAGGCAAGACTGCTTGTTAACCTCATTCTAATAATAAATACGAGCACTGCTTTCACAATACATTTCAGCATGGGAATTCAAAGTGTTTAAAATATGTTGAGCATTTTAACAGCAATGAAGAACAAATTTTGTAAATTTTGTTTTAACCTTGTAACGGCAGATGGAAACTAATGCTGGGAAGTTCATAAATACAATGGAATAGCTTTGCCTTTCCAACAGATGACAATCTACATAACATCTTAGGACAAACTTCAACTTTAATAGCCACTTTTAAGCATGTGGTGATGTTATTGAGATCCCCTGCAGCCAACAATCCGGCTTTCAAAGAGCAGATTGTATAAATGTGCTCTATGCGACTACTGAATAGCATTTCTCCACCAAAACAAGGGAAAACATCCCGTTGCACATTATCACAGCAGTTTCATTGCCTTCCTGCTAGGTTTTACTTAACATACAGTGAATCCATTGAATTGGTCTTGACTCCTCAGAGCTCCACAAAATAGCAAGAATAGGAGGTCATTCTGTATAATAGTTGTTTTGCTCTAGCTAACCATCCTATCAGTAATGCTGCTCCACTCCTGCAGTGATCTGATTCTGAGTTCAGCTGCCCCCAACATCCTTAAGTAAGGTAGTGAAGGCTTCGCTTCTTCAGATTTTCATTATCCTAAAAAAATGTGATCAGAGTGCCTTGGGACCCTCATAGCCCTCCTAAGAACTTGTGCTGTCCAGGTTTTCTAGGTGCTGCCAATAGCAGTGCTACACTTTCTCCAAAGGAGATGTTCAGCATCTGGAGTTGAGCTGTCCATAGGATTAAGCCCATCTTTGCAAAGTGCCTCTGCCTAGTACATCATGGTGAAGGAAAGACTTTTTTCCAAACAAGATTTGATGGATCAAATCAACCAGTAAACTCTCTGCTGGAGGACAATCTGTGAACAAGGCTCAATCCAATACCCATGATAGTAGAACGCTATTCACACACTGGTCCAATACTTTGGAAACACCACAAGTTATTTTTTGGGCATCGCAGCATTTGATATCAGCCTTTCCTGCAGAAGGGAAGAAGTTTGGAACCCTAATCTATTCTGTGAGCTGCGGGACTCCCAAATCCGCTTGGCCTCCTGGATGTGCAGCTGGGAGCGTGGAACCTCTGGGAGCCCCAGTTCAGCATCGCAAAACAACTTGGGAGCTGCAGACCCTCAGTGCCTGCCTGGCTTTCTGCCAGTCGTACTAGCAACCAGGCACAGGTGAAGGGGAATCCAGCCTGTATTTCAGTGGGAATTTATTAATTTAGATGAAACTGTTTTCAGTTAATCATTGCTTTCTGATGAAGAAAACATTTTGTCAGAGAATTCCCAGCAAACTCCACCCGTGATCCACCTTCTATATTTCAGCAGTAAAACTCAGAATCAGCTCTGATGCCCTTGCCCACTTCTGCACACAAGGATTTTTAATAGCCTGTGCCTCTGTGAAGGCCCACGCAGAGCACACTGACCTTGCTGCAGCTCAGTGGCACTGGAGAACCCAGCAGCCATGGAAAAGGGCACGCTTTAAATTTCCTTGTGGTTTAGCTTCTCTAGCTCTTTCCCTCACTTTTTCTTCATCAGTAGTGATTACAAACCCCCAAAATATAATTTTATAATTCTGTCTCCCTCCAGAAGTTCACTAACATGGCTGGTCTACTCTATTCTGACATAGAAAATTGGCTGGAGACCTTAAAACCCGAAAAGCATTTGCAGCTACTACCACTTTGTCATAAGTTTCTAAAGTTTAGTGGTTTTCAAACAGCTTCAGCAACCAGATTGATGTGATAAATAGAAATTTTCACTTTCTTTTACTTTTGTTCCCACATCATAGTAGAAAACAGTTGCAATAATTGAATGGCTAAAATGAAAGCAAACCAAAAAGAAAGTGTTCCAGGTCCTGCACCTGCTAGTCTAAAGAAGCAAGACTTGCAAAGATCTCAAAGACAGGAACATCTTACACACTTTGTGCAAATAAGCAGATGGTGAGGGATAGAGACCCTCAGTTCGCTTTGAGGGGAACCTGTGGCAGGATTCAAATCATATTAGACATGAGAGAATCTACACTGACTCTCAACCACAGGTACAAATCCACAAGGCTTTGTTAGTTCCTGTGCTTACGGAAACATTTCTTTCCCATTTCACTAATTCGAACTCAGTCTTCCCATGTTAAGGAAGGCAGATTCTCAATGCTTTAAACAGGGCCAACGGTAGAGATGGTGAGAGGTCCCTTTCTTTTTACAACAACAAACCACTGAATTCTTTAATAAGCAAAGATTTTTGCTCAGCTAGTTAAGATTTTTAACAAAAGGAGACACTAATATAAAACAGAAAATACAAACTGAATCCAATGCTTCCTCTCTCAGGGTTTGTGGTTTTCTCTACCTACAGGTTTCTCTTGCTGTCCTCAGTCTTTCTTGATATATAAGCTAGGCAGGGTATAAGTTGCAAGTATATGTTTAAAAAACCTTTAAAACTAGTATAATTTTGGCTTCTTATTACTCCACAAAGAAGAAAAGGAAAAACAGTCCTGAGCCTGGTTTGGTTTTGGTTTTTTACCCATCCTACGGAAATAGGCACCAGCCCTGCAGCACTTGTCATTGCAGCCCCTTGCTTTGCCCCAGGGAAAGAGCTGGTGCTGTGTGTTTTGCCCTTTGAGTATGGGAAAACATGATGAGGGGAAAAAAAGTGCTAGTGTTTTCCGTGTCTTGCATTAATCCTCTCAGCCTGCAGTGTTATCATTATTATTCAAATAAAATGATAACAAACCCAGCCATCTGCTTAAACAGCCGAGGCTGGTCATAAATCCACTGGTTCTCTTAGATTTAAAAGAGGGTAAAACGTTCCGAAGCAAAGAGGTTCTTATGCAATGTCAGCCCCCTCCCTGGGAGTGCTGAAACCTTTAATCACCTAAGGAGGGGGAAATGCACCATGGCCAGGGAGCCCCGTGTCAATATTATTCCTCTTACATAACCTCCTGCTTTATTTGCTGATTGAATGTGTTTTTCTTTTTTTTTTTTTTTTAACTGAACTTGGCCCTTGGATGCCAAAAGAGCTTAGTGGTAAATTGCAACCCTCCCCAGAAGAAAAGCAAACCTCACCCACAAGCAAAACCAAAACACCATCGCAGATTGAGATTTGCTGTCTAAAAATAAACAATCATTAACAACAAGCAGTCCAGCAAAGAAGGTACAACAAGCAATGGGCACCTTGCTGACACAGAAAGAGAGGGCTAGCGTGGTAGAACAAGAAGACAGAGCTCCCCCTCTCTCCCACAAACCTGAATCACCCGCTACATATTTTCTTTACCCTCCTGCAGGGAAAATGTTTTATTGATAAGGCCTTTCCTAGGCTTGTGATTAACCCCCCAGGGCTGAGCGAGATTTGAAGCTGGTCAGCTTGACATCATGTCTAGACAGTCTCTTTCACTGGTAAACACTCAGTGCACCTGTGAAAGGAGCAGCGAGCCCAATATTGTGCAAAACGGGGCAGGTGGAACCTTTAGAGGCATGTTGGACACAATGAGGAGACTGCACAGAGATGCTCACACAGGTGCATATCACAGGAAGCCCTCTTATATGGGTGCACGCACAGCTTTGCCCACTGCTGACCAAGTTTGCACAGTTTAACACAACTACAGCACTGCCTGTGTTTCCTGCAAGCAGACATGCAAGCACAGCCATGCACGCAGCAACGAAGCTGCCCCCGATGCACACATACATCCACGTAGTGCCAGCGGGGAAGCTACCCCACGCATCTCCCTGCACCCCCCCAGCACCTCCAGCTCCCTGCCGTGTGCCTGTCGCTTCGGTAGCTGAACTACCAGGGAAATATTTCTGCAGTTTACAACCTGATGCTTTAAGGCAAACAAACTCAGAACCAGTTTTCTTCAAAGCACAGTAGGTTTGGACCAGCTTCCCAAAGGGGAAGGCACCATATCTGCATTCGGATGAAGACTACAGTCCCTCTATAGCAGATCTCTGGGGTCTGTGATGCACACGTGTATGTGCCCTCTCACTGCACATGCTTGCATGCAAATAACCATATATTTGCACATGAAAACAGACCTACATCCCTTGCCCTGCCCTCCTCCAGGATAAGCACGCTGCTCCTTGGTCCGTCAGCCCAGCATACAGGTCTCTCTTAAGTTCGCTGGAATTCATGTGCAAAAGGAAAAGGTGGAGTTCTTGAGAATCCCCCTGGACTGCCGGACACTACGATTGCTCTTGTCATCTTTTAGGCTCACATGATAAAGCTGCTGTCTGCAGACCAAGCCCATGCCAACTGAATTGTTGTCTAGGCAAACCAATACCCACAGGGCCCAATTCCTTTTGTGCTCTCCCTCTTTGAAATGGGTAGAAATCATCTCAGTGAAAACCTCTGGTATTTTTAGGCCAGAGCCGAGCTGCCTGAATGGCTCATGGCTGGTTCCCTGCTTGCCTCTTGGGAACGGGGCATGCAGAAAGCAGGGAGGAAAAGGCACGGTCACAGCATGCTGTTTTGCAGCCATCCTCAGCTGCCTGGGTACCACAGAGAGCCTGCAGGCAGTTTATTCCAGAAATAATATAGGCTTAAAGAAACTCTACATGTAGGAGGAGTTCAAAGGTTGCCCAGAGCCACCTTTGCTAAGAAGTGGGACCGAAGACCTGAGAACAGCTTCCCTCTGGTCCTGGTTAGCAGCTGGCTGACTCAGCCGAACATCCATCACACAGTGAAACGTGATAATTGTCTTGATCTGGGCTCCCCAGACCTGCCAGCTGTGGCTGATGCCCACTGTTAGCAAATCCGACCCTCATTATGTGCTCTCCACCCTCATCTTTCCAAGGCGCCGAGCACTGTAGTGCGCAATTAAGCACCCACCATCAAGTTGCTTCTAGGCTGATTTGTCATCGCCAGCATTTGTTTGGGAATGTTTGTTGGGAAGCACATGGTGGCAGGGTCAGTGGATGTTGTTGAGGTTTTTCCTCTTGTGCCTGGGGGCCAGAGAGCTTTGTGCATTTCTCAGTATGTTAAACTCAATTAAAAAAAAATTAAAAAAACATCAGGATAACTTAAAGCAGATGTGAACACAACAAGCCTGAGACCCTTCTGAGCACAAACATGGCCATTTCATTGCCATTCCAAAAGGCTTTTCTGGCAAGCCTCCCCTCCATGTCCTACATTCTTTCATTCCAAGGAAGACAAACAATTCAGAGTGAAGCAGCAAGGCACGTTTTTCAAATAAACAGGTTCTGTCAAACAATTTTTGCCTTTGTGTCACCCCAATACATGAATACCTCTCTTAAAGGATCTTCTGGGATGATCTAATTAAGAATTTGTGTCACACCTTTCATTTCAGGAGTTCAAAGCACCTCATTCAGCCCACATGAGCCTCTCACGAGGACGTGGTTTCACCTCCATACCCCAACACAGTATCTTCATGACCTGAAGTAACAGAGAGAATCTGTGGCATTTGTGGATGCTAAAATCAGAAATCCTGTGGAGCTTTTCACTGTTGGAAGAGGAACATGGCTGGAATGTGGAGGGACAAATGACTGGCAACTCAGGACCAATCCACTGAAAACTGGGTTGCTCAGTTATTTCTGTTCATCACTATCAGGTCTGTGTTTTTTAAGAACAGATAAATCCTATTTTAACTAACAGGTTTTTCAATGGCTCAAACACAGGGACATTTTTGGATAGAAGCAGGGTCTACAACACATTACCTGATTTACTTCTTACCCTAATTTAATCTTTGTCATTTCTCCCTGTGTCCCTCAGTCCTGTAGCTGCCTAGACTGAAGTCACTCATTCCTTCCTTCTAGCTTCTAAGTTTCATGCTTACTTTGCCAGCTACCTTGGACTCTGGCTTTGACTTCTCTAATTCCTGGACTCTGCTCCAGCCCTGCTCATGAGCTCTCTGTGGGTCCATGTTGCTCCACCTGTCTCTTGATGGGAAAAACAATCTGGGAGGATTTTATTATTTCAAAGTTTTGGTTCATGGTATGTTTTCCATATTCTCCTCTGTGAGAAAGGACCAAGGTTGTTTCTGGATAATATCGGGAGATCAGCAGACATAATTTCAAAATCTAAACCTGGGATTTAAGACTATTTCTCCAGGACCTTCCATGTATGAGGAAACAAGACCGAGGCAGACTGAGCTTCCAGCTCTAGCCTTCTAATCAGGGAAAGCAGACAGCCAGTATAGCAATTTCCACTTCAAATCAAGATTGCTTGGAGATACACTGAGCTGCCCTGTGTGGGCAACTTAAAGGATTTCTTATGCCTTCCATCCAAATGGCATTTAGATTAATAAAATAGATTGCAAATAATAAATAGGAGATATAATAAATATAATAGGAGATAGTAAATAATATATAGTAGATAATGAAAGGGATTGCCTCACATAAAATAAACAGAGGGATTAAAACAAAGAAGGAATGCCTACTGCTATGTGGACACAGAGGAAAGGCTTGAGGACAAAACAGAAGGTCAGTTCACAGGCCTTTCAATCCATACCATTTTCTCCTCTGCTACAACAGCTTTATCACAGGTTTCAAAGCTGGACTAAGCAAGGTGCTGTTCACTTGGTGAGACACAGGTACAGATGTGATGTTGATGTAATTGGAGCCTAGTGACTCCAGTGGAAGGGGTGAAGCAAGGGAAATGAGATGGCTTTCAGAGCCCACCTCCTACAGAAGGTGGATTATTGCATCCTCTAGGAACAGAAATATCTGCTTCACCCTTCTAATAGGATTTTCATATTCGTCATAAGCTTAACGTGGGAAAATATGTACAAAAAAAAATTGATCATTCCAAATCATGATGATGAAAAATCTTTAAATCTCACAAATCCCTCTAAATCCCTTTACAGGATTCTGTATTTCTCACAGTAAGTTCCTTCATTTAATTCTACCACTGAGTTAAGGTACTCAGGGGAGGAATATAAAAGCTGTGCTTGAAAAACATTTTTCTTTGACTGCTGGACTTCACAGGACCTGAAAAAGCAAGGGACAAGCACCCCACATCAAGGACAGCTGCATAAACTTCCTGAGCACAAGAAATTAATCATAATAAAAGGCTTTTAAATTTTTTTTTTAATACAGTTAGGTACCAAAGATAAAACGGTTATTTCCCAGAATTGTTCCTGTTTGGCACAGCTCCTGATTGCTTAGATGAAAAAAATTTATTATTGAGCTTTTCATAACCTCTACCCTCAAAATCTGAGGAATGTCTTACATGGAAAATACAGAACGCACTAAAATGGCAAGCATTCCTGGCTTTTACATTCCCTCACACCAATATTCCTTCCTCTTCAGCAACTCACCCCAGGGCCATACAGGGAGCAGTGTCTGAAAGCTGCTTACAAGCTGACTTTGGCTTTGATTCTGACAGTTGGATGAGATTGAAGTGAGCAACATAAATCAGTATTTAAGCCTATTCATATTTGACTCTACTTGAATGATGGTAAATTGTGCACTTAAGGATTTCAGGCTTTTCCCATATTGATTGATGTTTCAGTTATTCCTGCTTATGGTGGTCAAAAGCTGTGTGCTGCCAATATTGATTACGTGTTGTTCCCTAGATGGTTCTACAACACAAAACCATAACTCCATTCTTCTGCCTGAACACATAGGAAATGTGAGCGCGGTACTTACGGCCTGGAGCCAGCTGCACAAGGTGACTTGGGAACGACAGCCTGAACCTGAGACTAGTGTCCACCCACAAACCAGGCTCCAGTTGAAGGTGGCGCACAAGAGGGGAGAGAAGCAGAGGAGAAATGCCCTCCTGCTGCCTAAATACAATATAAAGACAAACACTGCAGTAACTTCACATCTTTGTTCACCCTGAACCTTGAAGCAGTGGGAAATGAAACTAAAGTGAGAAGAGGGCAGAAGCCAGTTGTACCCTGTTCAGGCTGGGTCAGGGGAGCAGGGGATGGGCAGCACAGCTGGGACTCCATCAGATGACATTGGAGCACACACCACAGGTCCTGAGGCAGGAGGGATGGGGGAAGCTGCTTCCTTCACCATCTGCTAGTGCTGTGTCCAGTCCCATGCTGTAATTGCATTAGTACTATTTAATGATGTAAAAACACTAATTCTGGCTCATCCCACAGGCTACAAGGGCAGAAAATAATTTTTAGGGACACACCTAATCTGCAATGGCGTTTAACATCAAAACCAAACATAAAGCTACTAAGAGCAAGAGGGAAAACTGATGTTTGGGGATGGAGAAAGAATTGTGGCTCAATTCTACAGGGTATTTACTCAGAGGAATATTCCTTCTGAAATCATCATGCAAATCTGGAGGCTTTTCAGCAATTTCAGATAAAGCCTTCAGGCTTGTGCGCACAAAGAGGTTAATTTGGTTTCAAGCAATATGGATTAAAAGCAGAACAGTTATTCTTGATTAATTCCCTCTGTGGTTGTCCCTATTTTGGAATAAAAATGCCTAACTCTGAAGCAACGTAACTCATCCCCAACCTGGTTTAAGTTTATCAGTTGTCAGTCAGTATTTTCCAGTTAACAGTGTTCATAGAGACAATTGGTTGGTAACAGAAAGGAATTGCTTCACACAATGTCAAACCTTTACTAGGTCAGAGAAAACACCTGAAATGTGGTATATTTACTAGATCAGACTCAGATATCAATTATATCATTAATAAGTTCAGGATAATTCTGTTTTCTTCCACAAGCCAACTTTTGACCTAACCCAGTGTAACCATGATAAGAATCTGACCGTTGACATGAGAGGAAGTTTTTCCAAGAACTGGAGGAAAAAAGCCTCACCAGCCCTTCAGCAATGATTTAAGGAGAGTCATTCACACAGGAAAGGGTGATGGGATGGACCTTTAATTTCCATGTAACTAGTTTAATAATTGGTGATTTGGAAAGAAAGTTTCAGAGGAGGGAAAGCATGGAAGGTCTTGCGTTACATGTAAGTCACTTTTTTTAGCTAGAATTTGTGTTTAATCTGTTATAACAAGCAATGGAATATTCTATGAACTTTTTCTGATGCTGATGCAAACAGTGAGAAATTCAAACACTTCACTAGTCATGAGACTAAAAATGTAGAGATGCCTTGAACATTGAGGAGCCAGCTAAAAAGAGCGTTACAGCATAGTCAAGGACAGTGAAAGCTGGAGGTAAGATATCCCCTGTGAGTTCAGGGGACACCCTGAAGCCTAAATGTGGAAATATCTAGAAACTGGCCACTGGGCTGCAGAAGTCCCAGAGAAAGCATTGCCTCCACACTTGCCCTCTGCTCAGGAACAAAGCCTGCACTGGCTACATGCAAATCTGTGCTTCTATAAATCATCGATTTCTCCCTGCAGAGTACAGCCACCTCCAAAGGGAGCACGGCAACTCTTTGAATCCTCATGGCAACATGGCAAGGCAGGCTAAGACAGAAAGTAAAGAAAAACTATCTAGGTTGGAATATCTGGTCCTGTAGCAACTCATACAGATGAACTCCAGCAAAACATTTCCCTCCTCCTGCCCCGCAGGCAGAACTTTCACCTACCAAATTCACGTCCTCCTGTCACCGCAAACTCTTTCCATGGCCAGACCATAACCACGCCATGTGCAAACTGACCTCAGAAAGGCTAATCCTAAAAAATACCTCTATAAATCTCTGTGTAGTAGACAAAAAAAGGAGGGAACAATCATCTGACTAAAAAGAAAAGTGAACAGGAATAAGGGAATCTTAAAAAGCTGGAAGTTTTAGCCTAAAGCATCTTTCAAGTTTCTGCTGTCATTTCTCAGACTGGCTTGCTGCCATGTCCTACAAGACTTTAGGATTTGTATACAGCAATTTACGGATCTCTCAGATAAGGTAGATTAGACCAATAGGTAGATCAAGTAATTTGAAAAAGAAAAATCAGTGTTGTTGGGCAGTAGACACGATACAACCTCAGCCCCATCAGCCACTGTCACACACTACTTGTGCAGCACAGCAGGGCACATGGAATAGGGCAAGAGGGAGCCTGTCACCAGGCTGCAAATGGACAGAGATGACAAGCTATAAATATGCTGATATATTTTTACATTTGTTGTGGCGGAGTCAGGATGGTCGTTGTGATGCTAGGACATTGCTAGGGCTGTTTTCTAATTATAATTAGATTCTGTTACTTTTCCAGCGTCATTATCAGAGACACAGTCATGTGTACTTGCTTTTAAATGCTACTGGCCCTACTAATTATTCTGAGCATAAGGGAACTCCACGGGCAGAGGGGAAATAATTCTAGTCCCAGGAGCGCCTCCTTCCGCTGTCAGATGGTGGGTACCATTCTCTGTCCGATATCATCATGGTCCACAGCAGGGACGTACTGGAAGATGCCGTGACTCATTTTCCAATGACTATCACAGCACGCACCCCTCCAGCAGCACATCTCAGAGTGTGCTGGCGGTCTCTCCGCAGGTGCTCTTGCCTTGCCCTTGCTCCCTGCCCTTACATGCTGGTGCCCTCATGTCTGAAGGCTTTTATTTTTGCACCTGTGGATTCAGAGGCAGGATTTGAAAGCATATGTACTGGAACATTTTCAGAATCCAAAAATAAACGACACCTGTCATTATAAAACGACTTGCTGAAGCAGCCACGCTTGAACGCCTGTGCTTCGTCAGCATCTGATGCTGAAAGGGCTTTTTGTTGTTGCTTGTGTTACCCTTGCTCTGCATTCCACAAGTGCCACTACAGGAACCCTCCCAAACAAACTGCAAGGAACCGTGCCCAGGAAAACCGGGACCCTAGGCTTTGCGAGTAAAGCTGATGTGCAAAAGATTCCAGGTGAGAGCACTAGAGGACTTACCAGAGCAGTTCCTCACCTACAAACCCCCACAAAAGTGGAATTAAATTATTGGATTTGACAGGTAGGGAGAACTACACTGTCTCTGTTTAATCTTCCTCGTAGGATAACACAACCAAGGCAAGGGCAGGAAACAGCCTACCCCACT
The DNA here is from genome assembly GCF_032191515.1 of Phaenicophaeus curvirostris. Taxonomy (NCBI): domain Eukaryota; kingdom Metazoa; phylum Chordata; class Aves; order Cuculiformes; family Cuculidae; genus Phaenicophaeus; species Phaenicophaeus curvirostris. Next base: position 15,998,693 of record NC_091402.1, read on the forward strand.
AACACAACTCTTCTGGACTTTTTGAATTGTCTCCTACCAAATGAATACTAGGAAGAAAATGGAGATGGTTCTGGAGAAAAGTATGAACACTCCCAACAGCCTTGGCCATAAAGCCCTGCACGTTGCTCTGCCTGATCATGTTTGATTGATGCTTCACAGTGAGGCTGATTCCACATGCTGCATCTGAGCCATTCCCAGGATGCCTCCAGTGCAATGTGATGGCCTCTGCAACTGAAATGTGAAGACTCATGATCCATCAGACCTTGCAAACTTCATTGTATTCATAGGGATGGATCTTTAGGGCTGATGCATTCCTTTGTGTTTGTGTCTGAATGAATTGCTGGAGCTTCAGAGGGAAAAAGACTTCAAGATCATAGATGGTACTGCTTTTATCAGCTGCAGTCTGTACTTGTTCTGTGTACTTGTACTGTGTTCTCTCTGTGTGTCAGAGGAAGAACTGACTGACCCGACTCTTGCATTCAAACTTCCATAACAGATATAATACTTTTGGTTTTCCCTTGTTGCACTGGCTTTATGTGCAGAAAACAAGGCATTAATGCCCAGTGATTTCTTCTTTTGCTTTGCATCAAGCCAAGTTCTATTTTCATTTTTATCAACAGCTCGTTCCCTTCCTGATGATGATTCATTTCAGACATTTGTAGATCGTTTTAAACTCACCTTTTGATCATCTTGTAGAGCCAGGCCACGTATACTTAGCTGTATTAACCTTCCTTAACTTAGCTGCTGTACTGCAAGGTAAGATGATCCCATCAAATAATCTTCCCTGCTCTGTCTTAACATCAATTGTCCTCAATCCAAGGAACTGGTCCCTTCTGTAGCCCAGGGTGCTCCACAGATGGGTGCAGACCAAGGTGATGGAGGAGAGCATTTCACCCCACTACACAGCTTGGAAATGCAAGGAGACAATTCAAACTAACACTTTTTGCTTTTAAGAACACTATATTAATCCTCTAAAACAGGAAGGCTAATTGGCCTGACTGCTCTGACAGTACTTTCTCTTGGGGAAAAAAAGTTGCTTTCCTTCAACATTCAGAACTTTTCAATCCTGCTGCCAAATGCATTTCTCTGAATTAATACTGGTGGAATGAAAAGGCTTTCTTCTCTGCTTCAGCCTTCTCTCCCAGGATAAATCTTTTTGGAATTTGCATTATATATTGAGCTTTTGAATGTTCTTTTAAATGTTAAAAAATGATTGTGTGAGAATGTCGTCTTCTCATTAGCAAAATTTACTACATATTTTCCTCCATTGTTACCAGTACAGTTCCAGCAGTGTTAACAATGGGAACCCTAAAGCAAATGCTCTGGCACCAGCACTTGTCATCTAACTATGGCTGCTTTAAAATGTGATTGAAAAGTGGGTTTGTGTTTTTTAAATGTGCTTGTTTTGTGTAAGCATTTTAAAATGAATTCTTAAATTTTTTTTCTTAAAAAAAGAGTTATATTTTAATTAAGAAGATTTTAGGGGCTTGTGCTTTTTTGGGGGAAAACCTATGGTGGTGTGTAAAAGAAAGTCGGTTCTCCACTCCCTTGCCTTTCTTTTGTCTGGGGAGAGGAAGTTAATAAACAAAGACCATGAGGGTATGATTTTCTTCATCAGAATGAAATTAACCTGTTCTTTTTTAATTCAATATTTCTAAGAAAACAGAAAAAAAAACCTAAACCCCAAACCTTCTGATGACTCTATAAATCCCATTCTGGTGTATATTCTTCCCCTTGTAACTCAGAGCAGTGTCAGTATATGTACCCCATCATGACAACAGTGTGCGAACAATTTTTCAAACATCCACAAAGCTTTCAGCACTACAGGTAAAGTGACCTCAGCCAGATTCAGGAACAGTAGGAAATGTTTAATCAGCATTTCTAGCACAGGTGGAAGAAGCACAGCAGCAAAGCTCTCCGGTGAAAGCTCCGTGGGAAGTCAGAATAGTCCCCTCTGATATTAAAATTTAGTAATCTACAAAAGCTGCTTTTGTTTATTGGAAACTACTGCTACTTTTTCCCTTTTGCAATTACTTAGATCTCCTTTGTCACCACAAATCTTTGCTGTAACTAAAACACAGCAAAGGCACACGCTCTGAAATCCTTCAGCTGTATCTTCCTACAGCTCTGGAAACAGTTTTGCATGCTCATGGCAAGGCAAGGTGGATTTGTTGGTTTTTTTCTCTTTACAATCTGTCCCAAAGTCCATTTGCTTCTCGTGAATATACAAATCAAGGTCCCAGACTGAGGCATTTTCATTTCAACTCAGACTAAAGGTTACACCTGGGCATGACCTGAACTTGACCAGCCTTCCCTCAGTGAACTGCTTTTATACAGTTCTCATAATGAATTGAAGTCATCAGCTGTTAATACTTCTGCAAACCTACTGCTTCCTTCCTGGTGTTAGACAAGGATTCAGAAGACCCAGTTAATACTCACAGCTCTATCCAATTTAAGAAGAGGATTTGGAGCACAATTAGGACGCTTATTGGCTGCTTCTGAACCTGAGCTGGGACTAAACTGTGTTAGAACCTTCCACTGGGTCAGACTGAAATAACTAAAGATACGTCAGCACACCTGAACGAAAGCCCCACTCTGCTTCCCATTTAATGCTCTGCATTCCCAAGGGTCCTGTGGAAATGCCTGTAGTTGTGGAAGAACTTGCTCACTGATGCTAGCATAAAGTGATATTATTAATAGTTTGTGATCCACTGCACCTTTCATCTGAGGATCTCTCTCAAAGCATTTTAGAAGGCTGAATCAATTTTCAAAACACTCCTGTGAAATACTATCCCCATTTTACTGGAAGGAAAACTAAGGCAGTGGGAGGCAATTTTCCCAAGGGTTCATTGGTAGAGTCAGAAATAGAGCCCTGGCCTCGCACTCCAAATATAGCCTACGTTCTCATCCCATGGCTGAAAACTGAAGGCAGGAGTTCCCCCTTTCAACACTAAACATACCTTCTGCCTGGTGGTTTATGCTTCCGAAACAGCTGCCTGTTGCCATGGAAACTGCAGTTCAGCTCACTGGACCAGATTTGCTTCAGTTTCACCAATGCAAATAATGAGCAAATTCATTTGAATTAATGGAGCCACTCCAGATTTTCAAAGGAGCAGGAATATGCAGAGCAGAATCAGTCCCTCTACATTTGATATAAGAAGGTGGTGATCTTTTGAGAGTGGGAAAAAAATACTTGATCATTAGAGGTGGGGAAAATGATGAAGGATACTTTACAACTAAGGTGTACAAAGTAATCTGAGAACTTGACTTTACCTATGGTGACATGACATTCTCAGGCCTTCTTGTGACCATTACCAGTAGGTGCTCCTAGAGGTGCCAAGCAAGTGTACCGCTTCCTCTTGCACTAAGCAAAGACCAGATCCATGTTTTTACTGCAAGAATAAGGGATGGTGAAGAATGGAAGCAAAGAGCCTACAAATAGAAAGTGGAAAGGACCAGTTTGTGCTGCTGTTTACAGGATGGCTCTTCCAGCAAAGCAGGAGCGCGCAGTGAGTTCCCAGGTTGCCTCCCTGTGGCCTTCTCCTGGAGAGGAAGGGATGGAACAGGAGTCTGAATAGATGAATAATTTCTTCAGTGTCTGCCACAATACCATGAGAACCTGAACTGCTGCTGTCCAGGGAAACTGAAAGCAATGCAAGGGCAAAAGGTGAAATAGAGACTCCTTTTCTAGCAATAGTGACCATCACCCTGTAGCTTCCTCCTTGCCTTGCAGCAGCTCAGCTCTCTACACCAGAGAGCAAAGATCACACTGGCACAGCCAGTGTTCCCTCCCAGTCGTACACTGCTTTGTATGCAGTGAGAGGTGGGGGCTGGCACTGGAGGAGGAAGAGTATGGTATATTACAGGCAAGGGACATCTCTAAGGCTTGGAGGTTGGTCACCCTGCACTTGTGCTAACACATGAAATCTAATTTGAGATGAACTTCTGTGATACTGGAAAGCAAACTATCTTGTGTCCAAGGCTGAGTAAGCAGCTACTGTTTCATACAGTTCATACAGATACTGGAAATATCCTATTATAAAGCTCAGTCTTTCACACTGGCAGAGGATGGACTGTTAATCTTGCTGGACCTCAAAACGCTTTAATCCACAGTTATTTAACTTCATGAATTAATATTCCAGCCTCCCAAGCTGTCAGCCATACAGATTAGATTATTGCTGACCACTGAAGAGAAACCCTTTGCATAAGGGAGATTCAGTATTCAAAGAAGGTGTTATCACTGGGGCAAAACCATGCAGATTTTCTGAGCAGAGACTTCTGAATATCCAAGAAAGAGATGAGAAGCCTACAAGCAGCAAGATTTGGCACCATCTGCTGTTCTTTATGGCAAAAAATCCTGCAGAACTTTCAGATCTGTTTAGAAGTTTACACTGCAAAAGCTGTTCTCTTGGTCTGGGATCAAGGGTTACCTGTCAGTGACACTGGACAGTGGTAGAACTCAGCACCCAATCTGGATGACCACAGGCACCATTGCAGGGGCTTGTTGCAAGATCCAGCCTTGCATATGTTGAAGATGCAGCAAGGACTGACTTTGAAAAGCAGAGCTGATCAGACTAAGCATTGTGCCCTAACAGCACGGTGACCCTGTTAGATGTCCCAAGGCTGGATCTGAGTCATGCTCAGTCAGCCAGGCCAAATTTTGTATACGTGTTTCAAAAGCCTCGGTATTTCTTGTGAAACAAACATTATTTTGTCCACCTCAAAATAAGAGTTCAGTGCTCTGACTCATTCTCTAATCACATGCTAAAATTTGGATTTGTCTCACCATTTTATCGTAAGCTTGACCTGAGGTCCAAGCTTTTAAAGAAATCCCCTCCTACACATGAACATGAAGTTCAGCCTAAGGGTCCAAGGTGAGCACTTTCCACACCTGCTGCTGGAACGGCTATGAAGCAAAATATGACTGGAGATAATATAGAAACAAAGTTTCTATGTTGCAAACATTTCCAGTTTCTTAGCTCCAGTTATTGAGTAGGTATGAATCCTAATTTTCTTTTTCTTTTTTTTTTTAAAAGCAATTTTCCAGTTCAAAAGATTGGAAAAAAGTTTGAAAAAGTAACTTCAAATTGAACTGTCATAAGACTAATGACAAATTGTGCTCTTAAAAACAAATTAGTGATTGTAATGTCCACTTCATTACATTTGTGAAAGCCCAACATATAAGATTTAAATAATTGAGGTTAGCAGTATTACAGATACCTTGGAGCAAATTATCTCAACTGCTGTGTGAAAATGGGAAAAATAGAAAAAATTCAGCTATCATGTTGTCTAGCATGGCTTTCAGTTGCTGGAGCTGCTGATTTGACTGTTCTGCACAGATTTTTGGCTTTGAGAACTCAAAGTTCTTTTTCCTCCACAGTCAAAAGCTGTCCTGTCCTGCTCTCATAGTCCCAACATGCAAACTGCACCTACCTGCAGAATGGCCATGCCCATGCAACGGAGAACCGTGCAGAGATCCCACAGCTAGCTGAGACCTGACAGGCCTGGTCCACAGTGTGACTTAGCATGGGTAGAGCTACCTCCAGACATGCCATTAGTCTCCTTAGAATAGACTCCTCTGAAGTGAAAAATCAGGTTCAGACAAATTAAAGTCAGTTTAAACTGGGTGCTTACAGGAAGGTGGAAGATGCTGTGTAATAGGGATGCTCTGCTGAATTCCACATGAATTTCCAGTGAAGCCAAAGTCTGGACAAACCCATTAACCTCCACAAACCTCTGTTTTCCCACTTAAGAAATCAGGGTATAAATGTTCCTTTTCATTGGAGAAAGGCCACATGGATAAACCCTCTTATAGCCCCAGCAGGGACCACTTGCCATAAGCTGTCAAATCAGTAAGAAATTCAGTCCTATTCTGCAAACAACTGGTCTTTATATTAAATTAAACCTAGGAATAGAAATTAATGGCCAAAAATTGACATGAAAACATAAACTAAGGAAGGACCAGTGCTGCCTGTCACACAACAGCTACTCCCTGGACTCTGCCTCTGATACAGAGCCTGACCTACTTGATACATGTTCCTGCACTAAGGCCCCAACACTAAGTATCTTAGACCCCTCAAATCGCATTCCAGACTTATAATTGCTAAGCAGCTGTCAGCCCTGAGCCCTGCCATCAAACCTCTCCATCTGTTCAGCCCATCTAACGTTACAGCAGAGGACAACACGAAGGCTGAAACTGTATCATACGTGAAGACAGAACCTGCTGCACTGCCCACAGGGCCAGACAAGATCACTTGCACTTTCATGGTCTTGAAATCTTTCAGGCTTCAGAAGCCTAGCGGGCAGAGGCTGATCAGAAGAGGAGAAAAGGGACACAGGCAGAAGGATCAGATTCTGCAACATGACTCTGGCAGCTGAGTCAAAAAGACAGACATCCTCAGCTTCACTGGGGAGGAGATGTTTGACTTCTGGCAGGGCTGAGAATCATTTGAGAGCCCCTTGGAGGAAAACATGATACTGTGACTTTCCCCAAACCCTCCCCTCCACATCTCTTGCTATTAACTCTTTCTATAGCAGTTGATTTTACACAGTCTTAGATCATCTGGAAATGCATACCCTGAGCAAAAGCCCTTCCGGAACTCGTGTGCTATTACTTAGACAGTGGGTTGATGAGGGAGCACCTGTCTCTGGGTCAAAATAAGGAGCAGGCCCTGTCCTATAGTCTTTACCAATAGTATCAGCAAAGCTCCAGATGAAAGATGATCACTTTTCAATCTCAAGAACAACTATGGAAGTGTAGATGAAAGCTTCAAGATTTGCCTCCAGGTGATATGCACTAATTAGGTTTCAGGGGAACATACTATATTTTGTCCATGGGCTAGAGGTGCTTTGACTTATTATCTTGCCAACCCAGACTGTGAACGAGCAGTGTATACAACCCACATCTCCTGATTCACAGAACTTTTAGGTAGTCCCTTACCCCAAGCCCTAAGCCACTGCAAGTGATCATCAGATGCTAAGAAGATGGGAGGAACAAAGCATGGTGCCGTTCCCTTCCCACTGAAACTGAAGAAATGTGCTGTTCTTCTCCCGGTACCACCACGCTGAACGCTAGTGCAGGCAGCTCTGTGCTGGGCTCCAGTGGTCCTTGTGCTGACAGATGTTCATGCTGAGGACTAGTAGGGTCACTTCCCCTACGCTACCTTCCCAGCTGGACTCTCCTTTAACCCCAATTGCTCCCAGGGTAAGCAGTGTTCCCAGCTGATCTCTCTGAGGAGTTTCTGTAGGCTGGGATCTACTCATGAGAGATCCAAACCCATAACACAAGACGCACCTCACTGACCAGAGCTCCCCATCCCATATTCAGCACAGCCAGGATGCTCCATGACCTGCTGTGGCAGCAGTGCCTGGAGCCTCAATCTGCTTGTCTCAGTTCATGTGAATTCGCACGTTGCCAGAGTAACTGCACCTCCAAGTACTTCTGCGCGCGTGCCTGTTTGTGTGTGCGCACACGTGCATGCCAGTGCCTGCGAGCGCCAGGCTCCCACATGGCAGCAGATTGGAGGCAGAAGCTAGCATCTCACAAATTCATTTTCTGGCAGAGCACGGATGGGGGAAGGGACAAGAGCTCCCTGTCAGCCCACACGTTACACTGAGTCCCAGCCTGGATAAGCCAAACCTCTTAAAGGCACAAAATGTGTGTGCGGCCAGCAGTAGCTCTGCCTTAACTCCCCTGGACCAGCTGGTGCGAGGGCAGCTGTGAGTTCAGCAGCTGGGGCAGAAGGGATGGTGACGCACAGCACTATATCTGGAGATTTGCTTTATCATTTTCTGTTTTAACCTCTGAACCTTTGTGTTCTGAGGGTCAGATCCTGAGCTCTGGGCATGCATGCACTCCCTGCATAGCCCTCCAGCATCTGGTACAGCTCCTGCTGATGGTTCTCATCAAGAGCGGGCTTGACACACTGCCGACCACCAAGCAGGTATATGTGTTTATCACTGCCACCAGATGCAAGCAAACCACATGTTTGCCAAGTGCACTATCCCTCAAAGTCCTCCTCTGGATCCAGAGTCTGGAGCCACACAGGCAGAGGTGTCAGCCAGGACTTTCTGTCTGGGGCAAAGCAAACTGTCTCTGCAGTCTACTGGCAGTACTGTGCCGAAGCTGCCCTTTGATATCTTCATCACTCTGATACATGTTCCTCCCTATCTACACACTAGCATACTAAGAAGCTCTTGCAACCTACCCAGAAAAAAATATCCACCACAATAAGAAGAAACTGCCTTCCTGAAACCCCTCAATTGAGAAGGGCCAACATTTGACAGGTTACTGGTGGAATCCCACTCCTGCCGCAGGAGATCTCTAACCTCAGACTGCAGGAAGGTTGGAGGAAACACCAGGCAAAGGATCACCCTGCCCCTCTTCTGATCTTCTGTCTCCACCACTAAGACTAAAGTAAGGATACAGAAAAGTCTGGTTTTATAATAAATAAAGGGATGTATTTTACTGCCTGGACTGTTGGCTCCACACGTGCCTCACTATTTCTCAGTGGCAATTAGGACCAGAGCTGAAAGGGCAACATGTCCTTTACTCTGGATCTCCAGCCAAGTCCACAGGCACAGACTCCAGTCACAGACAAGCAGGAATGCTCACATGGACACTCACGATATCAAAGCATTTGGACAGCAACACATGTAGCAACATGTGACAAAGCTGAGGTAAGATGTGGTTTGCTGGCCGGTGTAGACTGACATCTCCAAAACACCCCAGGAGAAACCAAGCACCATCCAGAAAATACTTGCTTCAGATCATTCAGACTAATAGTTTTGGGTACTGCTCTTCAAGGGTATAACATGGGTCGCTTGCATTGTGGCTTCACCATGAAGGCACTTTACTTAGTAGGACTTGGAAAGCAGGATGATGGAGGAACAGCATGAACTGAACTGCCTTCTACTATCACAAATCAGGGCACAGGGCTCAAATGGACCGTGCCCGAAGAAGCATGGTGGTCACATTTGATGACTTCCAAAGGACTTTGTCAGCTCAGCATAAACACGTAACTCGGGTCCACTTAATCACAGCTCCTTCTCCAGTGATTCCTGAGGGGCCAGCCACTGTTACAAACATTTATATTGTATGTCTACAGCAGCCCAACCTAGATACTGTGTGCATTGTCTTTCCTGTATTCACTCTTCTCTATAAAGGCATTTATAGTCCTCACATTTGGATAAATATTATTGAGAAGAAGGCAGTTTGAATTTCTCACTTACCAACAAGTCATGACACAGCCCAGCCTCCAACTGCCTGTACTTGGCTTGCTAACACAGAAATAGGAAGTATCTTTCTGTCTTCTTCAATAGGATTTGTGCTCATATTAACCATCTGTTGGTTTCTTGATTTGTTTTTTTTTTTCTTTTCATAACAACAAGTCCTTTTTGGAACATTCCAAGGCTATCTATCTAACCAGTTACAAGGCCTTACCAACTTAATACTGGAGATGCCATCTTTCCTAAAGACCAGTAATAGTTATTTTCACCTGTATAAAATACACAGGTTTTAATTACTCACTTCACAGCAAAGTTTAAACTGGAAGTTTTATAATGAACTCTGGAAGCTGAAATTAGATTGCTTGTTTAATAAATATCAAGAGCAACCAACCTATGCCAGAGTAGGATTTCACAATTTCATATTCTGAATATAAAAAATGCACTTTCCTTCCAACTCCCAGAAAAGAAAAGATAGAAAAAGAAGCCTGGAACTGACCTACTTTCATTGTCAATTCAACCCATTATTGAGGCAAAAGTATTCTATCAAACCTCTTATTGTTCCTAGCAAAGCAATGCCGTTTCTATGAATTCAGAATGATTTGTGAAAAGCAACCTCTCATTTTGTGACCAGCAAATTTCTACACAAGTCTTTCAAACAGTTCCAGAACATCAAAACTTAGGAAATTGCCCCTGTGAGACAATTTCTATAATCTCCTTGATCTTTCCTGCTTCTTAAAGGGATGGTGGTTACAGCTACAGAATACAAGCTTGCCAAATCTTAGGGGTTTTTCTATGGCCCTCTGAGTATTTGACAATTTTTCTAATACCCAGCTTCTAAATTCATGTGATGAACTGAGAATTCCTGCTTTGGTTGAAAAAAAAAAAAAAAAGAAGGAAGAAAAGATTTTAGTTCTCTTGATAGCAAAGCACTGCTTTGAGTTACGAACTCTGGAGGCTACAACAACAGACAATAAATAAAAATATACCCATTCATCATTATTTTTTAAACGTAAATGAAACTCGCATGTTTTCTGGAGCCTTATGCATGATGATCTGAGCGCTGGGAGCTGGAGTCAATGAAATTAGCTCATTCCAAAGCAACTTATTGAGAAACAAGTTGTTTTTAATCTTCTCGAATTATCTCATTTCTCAATTGAAGATTAACTGTTCACAGGCAGGAACTGCTTTTCTGCTGAGATGATGGAGTCTGGGGGAGCAGTCTTGGGGCAAAACTGTGCCAAAAGCCCTCCCTCTCATCACTGCAGCTACCCCAGGCCTTTCATATCAAATTTGATCCTCAGTTTGGGATTATATCTTTCCACCTACTGATGCCAACTGTTAAGTGGGTCACTGGAGGATCTGAATAGCAATCACATAAGTGATCTTCTTGATAGTAAGGAGAGAGGACTCAGGACAGTCCTCCTTATAGCTAGGAGAAGGAGCAGGCTACCATCAAAACATCATGACACTCAGATAAAGATTGGTAGGGGAGGAAATGGGATTGGAGATTGGATCCCTGGGGAAGGTATCCATCTCCCTGGCAAAAAGAACCTCAGCAGAAGAACCTGGCCTTGACTCCAGCCCCGAAGAGATACATCCACAACAAGCTGCACTTAGTCAGACGTCACACAAAGATCATGAGCTCTAAAAATTATTAACATTTTAATAAAAGCACACAGGCTTCACAGAGCACAGCCTCTTTTAAATTCCCAGATGAAACTTCAAAAAAATTCAAACTGGGCTTGTTGAGACCAGGACTCAGCTACACAGACTCCTGAAGTGAAATTGTGCTCAGTGTAGTCTATCAGATGCAGTACACAACAAATACAGATGTTTAGGATTTACCAGGAACATGGGACAAATCAGTAGAAATCAAAACTGTCCCAATTTATCTGGATGTCTGCCAACTCCAACGTCACATGTTCAGACCAAGCATGCAGTATAAAATACATTTCTGATGGCCAGATCTCTTAGTAAGTGGTTTAGCATCAAGAAGAAACATTCCTGTCCTCTCACAGTTTAGTCTACAGATGGAATACAGAAATCTCCCTAGATCTGCTTGGATACACAAAAGCAAACTTGCACATCACATTGTAGGCACGCATGCAACACAGAGCTCCTGGGAGAGCTGTTAAAGAGGCTGAAAATACACAGCTAAGACCAAGAGGAATCCTCATGTAGAGTTACCATAGTGTTAATGGAGGCAGATGGTAACACCCTTACTTTTGTTCTGAGACATTTGTGAGTAACTACTGGCCCAAACAGAAGCTGCAGCCATGCATCTGAGGACAAAACTGGACATGTTGTTCCAGCTTAGTATTCCTATTTCTGTGCCAGAGCACTTCCAAAGCACTGCTTTCCATTAAATTTTCCAGGTAACGGTATTTCCACAAAAGAATGCATAGCTCGGAGAGAGCCCCTAGGGATCATAAAGAACATCTTCTTCTATATCCTTTAAGTATCACAAAACTCTTGTTAATGCCAAGGGCTTGCACCATGAACCAGAAGAAAGACATACATGTTGATGCTGCACACATCTACAGCAAAACCCATGCTATCAGGCATGTGTCCACAAACACTCCTTTGCAATGACAAGAGTGCAGAGGTCCCAGGTCTCCTGGCTCAGTCAGAGCAGCCCTCCCACAACTTGGTTACCTGATCCTGCAGTCGCTCACTTTGCTGTGAAGCCACTTTAGTGTGAAAACAAGTTATAAGCCAGGGTCCCACCAGGCACTTAGAGCGGGTGTCTTATAGCAAAGAAAAGTGTCCTAGTTCTCTGTGCTAATTGCACACTTGTGATCCCCCAAAAGAGCAGCCAGGCGACAGCCCCATCATGCTAACTGCTTTGCACTTCTTTTTTCCCTCCTCTTTTTCTCTAACACATAATTTACTCTGCTTGAGGGAGCCTGTTGAGTGTGTATCTGTCTGTAACAAGCTCTTTCTGGGAGCAGCTGGACTGGTAGATGCTGAAAGGCAGCCCACCTCCTTTTTGAGTAGAGCAGGCAAAGGAAGGGTACTTGCTGGGGACAGAGTTCAGCTGGGCTCTGGCATGTGGTGGTGGCACCCGTCCGTCCCACCTCCTCCTCCCTGTGCTGCTTGAACATTCTGTGCTGCTGCTGGCTGCCCAGGATGTCACCATGAATAAGTATAACTGTCAGATTAAATCACTGCCTGGGTGGGATCTGCTGAGCCTACGACACATATTCTGGGCACCTAAGTCAGGCCAGGGAATCTATCCAAGAAAGAAATCTAACTGGAGCCACTTCACACGGCAAATCAGCTTTGGGGATATAGGATGAAAGTACGTCCTGGCCTGTGTCATAAGGGCTAGAGGAGGTGGGAGGAGGAGACATAATAGGCTCCCTTCGCTGCTAATGCACTTGTAGAATAACAGTATTTAAGGCCCTAGAGGCTCAGAGCAGGAGGATAAAGTGACAGCTATTGCTGACAAAGCAAACCTTTGCATGGCTGGAAGCACAGTGAGCCTGCAGGCTCCAAGGAGAAGTGGTCAGAGGGGTGGCAAACATTTATTGCTGCCACTCAACATCCAGAAAGGGCCAGGCTTTATCTAGAAGCCTCTCCCGGTGACAGTCCCCACTGCAAGTTCTAGCTGTTGGGGAGAAAGGCATGAATTACTTCACCCCACCAAAGGATTCGCAGCTGCTGGCACTGTGATGATGCTTGTCCATGGATTCTCTAACCTAGTCTGGGCTCAAGTCATGTTCTCCAAAATTGTTCTTCCATGGATTACTGGTGAGCACACAGCACAGAAAGTGCTCATTGGGCAAATCCTCTCAGCAAAGTGGAGGTATCAATATGTTTTCTGTAGATCTCTCTTCCTCCCTCTTTAAATATTTTTCCCGTCACCAAGGATTTTTGAAAACCATGCTGGTTTGGAAGCTGGGCTTCTTAGATAAATTTACCACCTGCTTGTCAGTGGAATGCTAGTTTTTGATGCGTATTTATTGCCATGCCATGCTGTACCTTAGCATGGGGAAAGAGGAGCCCCGCTTGCCCTTGCTCTAGCCTTTGGTGACCATGGCACCAGGCCAACGACTCATCTCTGAGTGGCCTCATTCATGTCTGACTGTTTAATCAGGCAAAGCGGCACTAGTTTAAACAAACTTCCCTTCAACGTGCTCACTGAATGAATAAAAATGACCGTAACGCTTCATGCTAACATTGTGTCTTTCATGTGAATGACACAACAGTGCTTCACATGGCAGGGACAAATTTGTTTATTTTTATGAAGACAAGTGTAGAAAAAGTGAAGTACAATAAGGTGAAACACATCTGCAGAAGACACTGGTGGAAGCAACGGAGCAGAACACAGTGGGAAACACTGCCAACCTATGGCTCTAACCACTACATGGTATTGTCCAAGCTGTTGAAAACTGGATGATCCCAGACCTCAATGTGTGCTGCTCTCTTAGAGAATCTCAACACTACTACTGTTCTCCTACTGTCCCTGAAGTAAAGGGTACAAACAGTACTGTAGCTGTGGCTGTTAGCCAATCAAAGACCGTGAGGTCCTTAATTAGGCCAACTGAAAGGCCAACTGACTTTTAGTCTTCCCTAGCATCCCACAGGAAAGATCTTCCCACTAAGAAGCTGCTTTGTGCTCCCCAAAGACCACTTAAGGACTTGTCTGCTCCTAGAATTAAGCGCCTGCTCCATCTGGCAGTTGGTGGCTCTCAGAGGGGAGGAATGACAGGCATGTTAGCCATAATTCTCTGTTTTATCTGGATTTGGTTCAGCAGCACATGAGAACACTTTGACATGTTGATCAGCCATGAGGTGGGTTTCTGCGAGCTGAACCAAGCCAAGAGGTGTGGTGCTTTTCAGTGAAGAAAGGAAAGTGAAGAAGTTGATGCAATGAAGAGGGCAACAACAAAATAAAGAGGGAGATCCGAACACAGAGAAAAGGTAAAAGAAGAACTACAGACACATCTGCACTAGGCACGCCACAGATCTCAGGCTGGGCTTTGCCAAGCCATGAGGGTGAAGATACAATTAAAATGAAAGGCAGAAGACTGCTCCCTTCAGCAGTCCCTATGAGATCACTCAACACGCGCCTGATGCTGTCACTGACCCTACATTGTCCTGACAATGCCATTCTTCACAACACCCTGCAGAGGAACAGTCATTTGTAACAGGCCAGAGGGGTGGAGGGAAAATAATGGGGCAGGGGAAATATTGAGCCCCACAGTGGGAGGCACGAGTAACAGCCAGACAACCCAAAGCATCTGACCTCAAAGAGCTGTGCACAGGGGACAGAGGGACTGCAATTCTTGCTAGGTTTATGGAAAGGAATGTAAGCTTAATTTGTGGCAGTGGGAAGCCACTAGGGATTTAGGGAAATTAGTAAAAGGAGGTGTTGCTGTGCTACTTTATAGGAACTTAACAAAATGTTCAAATGCTGCCTGTTGGGAGCCTGGATTACTTTATTATTACTTTTAATAAGTCCAGAGGGCTTTCTTTTGCAAAGGAACTCAAGCTGAGATGGTGGGTTTGTATGTTCACTATTCATTTGCAGGGAGAATTGTTTGATGGATGCTGAAGTTTATGTTTCTTTTGCAATGAGAATTGCTGGAATGTTTTGTGGCCCAGATCTGTGTTCTCATTTTCACCATGCAGTTATATAAGACTCTGAAATAATAAAATAATGGTTACTTTCTAAAGGAAAGAAATGGTTGCATGTGCTCCCAGTGTGACAGCTTGCGTGTGGTATTCAGTGAACAGCAGAAGTCTTATCTGTAGGGTCCATTCTGATGGGTCTCTGACATCCATCGAGATTCTTTGTTCTACCGCTGGGAAATGAGAAGGAATCTGTGCTTCAGAAACACAAAGGATTACTGGATTTGTATATGTGCTCTAGACTGTATAGATGTGAATTAACATCAAAGTGTAGATCTCCCTTTACTTTGATGTGTGTATTTTGGAGGAAAGAGAAATGGGACATTTCCAGCACTGAGATAATCTGGTAATTTCTGCTGTTCATCTTGATTTCCCTTGTGTGCATTCATTCCCATTTTTGAACCTATGGATGTTTTACTTTACAGAGCAATGGACATAAGGTCATTTAAATTGAAATGAAATATTAGCTTGTCATCTTGTCCAAAGCACTTCATCATGCACAGCACAACTGATTTCTTTGTCCCTCAATATTCCTTGAAATGTGGGTGTCCAGTCAATCTCTGGTCTCCTGTTATGCTGATTCCACAACTTCCCTAGGCATCCCAATCCACAGCTGAAATACTCTACATAAAGGTTTACCTAATGTTTAAATTACCTTGCTGCAGCCTAAGTTGATTTACTTCTGTTCCCTCTTCATTATCTAACAAGTATAATTGATGCTTCATTTGCTTTTCTCAGTAGTAATAAAAGGTTGCATAAATTGTTTCCCAATATACTGTGTTGTAACATGATGGGCTAACTAGGTATTAAAATAAAGAACAATAAACAATTTAAGATAAGAGATTAATATCAATGCACCGCAAAAGAGAAGCAACAGAGAATCATGAATACTAAAGGAACTAAATTATGCTTCTGCCCTTCTTTGAATGCAAATTCAGAGTTACTCCATTGAATACAAAAATTTGGAATGAATATGTGCCAAGCTGAGAATATGAGTTACAGTCCCAATTGTATAAAAACACAGAGACGATTTTTTTCATGAAGCTTTGTTCTTTCAGCAAGCTTCTACCGATTGTAGTTAGGTCTGTTATTCACTTAAGCTAGATGAGCGTACGTACATCCATGAAACAGAAATATACCAATCTAAAGTAGGGATTTGGGAAATAATTTTGTTAAGTCTATGTAGTTTCTCCGTGTAGAAAGACTGTTTGTGTAAATGAGGCTCAGTGGCTCAGAGTACATGAGAGGAAAGTCTCCCTGGGTTCTCACATGCAGTATCCACCAAAAACATCCCCAAGGAAAGTAGATTTGCTGCTCTCCAGTACACAAGAAGCAAGAATCAGCTCAAAGCTGATCAAAGCAAGAATAAGCTGCTGCTGCTCCAAGATCTTGGGAGGATACATCTAAACCCAAGGCATCTATAATCATAAGGGGTCCTGCTTTTATGTTGCTTCCAACCATGCTGTGAACATCCCCAAGATACTTTGCCAACATGGCTGTGATTCAACGCAACAGATAAGATTTCCTCTGCCCTTTTAAGAGAAAGTTTGAAAGCCCGGGGAGCTCTGCTGGAAGATAATGGGACACAGGCTGTCCATTTTCTCCAAAGGATTGAGATTAATGATAGGCAGATGATTAATTCAAACAATGATAAAATATTCCACTGACTTGTTACAAGATTTTATAAATTGGCTTTTCCGCCTTTACAATCTAGAAAATTTGAAAAGATCCATACTCAGAAGCAATTAAGATCACAATCTGGTCCCTATCTTCAGGTTTCATCAGTTCCCATTCCAAATCTATTTGCACACAAATACTGGGAAGCCTGAAAGAGAAGCTGTTATGTTGTAAATCAATCAGCTGCCCTGTAAGACAGGAACTGAAGCCTCTGCTTTTATTAGAAGAAAGAACTGAATCACTTGCCATGACTGCATGCTTCTTGATATGATTTACAGCTCCTACTGATTGTTACAGAAAAAAAACACAAACCGGCACACAGCACTTTCCTTAAAAAACATATACTGAGAACCAGAAATACATGCAGATTTTTGCATCTGAACATGCTTTCAAAGTTCAGCATGCCTTTATACTTTGCAGCACACATCTTCTTGAGCCATGAGAGAAAAGGGGGACACAGATTGTGACAAAGACCCAAAGTGAGGGACAATTTGTGTCAGAGATGCTGAGTTCTCCCTTCCAAAGACAAATAGTTCTTTCTGGACTCTCTGCACAATGATTCTTTATTTTTTGTGGTGAACGCTTAGAAGAGGGATATTACATTTGCCCAGAATATGACTGATTTTATACAGAAATACATGACAAATGAGAAGCAGTTTAGGTCTCTCTCTGGAATGACAGAGGAAAGAACTGGTGAACAAATGGATTGCCATGAAGGGGATTGCTTCAGTCAAAGAGACCAGCCATGATTTGGTGAACACACAGGGACCACACAGAACAGTCATTTCAGAAAAGGTTACACTTTAACTAGCAAGTCAGTAACGCTTTAGATTATTGGCTCATTGGTAGCTATTGTATTCATATGAATACAACAAGCACCACTAGATTTTCAAATAGTGTCTTATATTATGGGAAGAACTGCTTATAAATTATATAAAATGTGGCTTTAAGAGCATATTCTCAAAACATATAACTGAATCAGTCAACTCATTCACACCTCCTGTTCCCACCTATCTATGGTATTTCTTGGGCGTTGATGACCTTGGCAGTTATAAGCTATATCTATATACATGATACATAGGAACGACATAAGAATGCTCAGGTTGTCTCATCATAACCTCATCTGCTAAAGATGTTACTTGATACTATCTTCCAAGACTTTGTGCTTACGGGTCTCAAGGTGAATCATTTACCTGGAAACTGTCCCTCTCTTCTTAAAATGGGAATCTTATTTTGGTGCACTCTTATGCTGAGATAGTTTGGCTGCGACTGTGAAATTTAGATTTGAATGAAACTTCAACTACCTTTTAAGATGTTGGAAATCCAAAGTTTGTAGACAGCCAGGATGACTTGAGTTCAAATTTCACTGAACTGTGATTATGTTTGGACACAGGGAGAGTAACAGACTTGGGTAATTCACCATGAGCTGTCGAAACAAATTTGGATCAAGCATTCCCCACTGGGCCTGCTACAACTGTACCTACAGGAAGTGAGTAGAAGAAAACAATTCCCTGACATGATGCGATACATGTTCCCATACCTCCAGTCTGGACTGTTTTGTGCTGAGCTTTGCAGAGCAAACCAGATGGGTAGCTGCCTCAGAGCAGTAGGTGTGAACTCCTTGAACTGATCCATGCACTCCCCATCACAGAGGCAGAGACTAGGACGCGAGCAGGCCAGAGGAGGAAAGGGCGATGATGTCCAGTCTTCTGCCTACGTGATCCATACCAGAGGCCTGGTAAGATCACCAAGTGCTCAAAATCCGCTACATTCCTTTGGGATCCCAAGCTCAGCCTCCACAGCTTAAGGAACAGGAAAGGTTGGTTAACTTTGCTGCCCCAAGTGAAAGCTTAGTGATGTTGATCTGTTCTGTGGCTATTGTTTGAGCCCTCTTTCCAGCAAATCATTTTCTCATCATAATCTAATGACCTTATTCAGCCTAACAGAGTGGTACTGAAATTAATTTCCCATAGAATCTCACATCAAAACAGTATTGTTACAGGTCCCTGAGGACTTGCAATGAAATAATTTTTCTGTGTAACGTGACATTGTTGCTTCTCCCTGAAGACCTGCATTGAAACCATTTTCCTGTTATATCTCGCATATTATAGTGCTGTTGGTCTCTACAGACCAACACTCTTTAGAATAGCTTTCCATGAAATTACACTATTTAAGTGCCATAATCAATAACCTTAGACTGGCACAAAGTTGTTCCCCCCTAAAATTTCACATTCAAACAGTGTCACTTCAGTTCCCTCCAGACCTGCACGATAATCCACTTCCCATTCCAACGACATTGCAAAGGAGACGTTTTAGTTAATGGTGTTATATTAATGTTGCAGGCAATTTACACTCCTGTGGCTAGAAATTGCCTTTCAGAAGCTTGTACCACTGATGAGTGCCAGTCCAAATGGACAAAATACTGGCCTTTATAAAACAATATTCATAATGATATAGGACATAGCTAACAACTTCACCAATAGCATAGAAATGCCAGGCTGTTAACTCCAAATGATCTCATTTTTGTCATGCTAGAATTTGCCCTCTTTTTTTATGTTGTTATTCTCTCAGCTTCACTGAAATCCTTTCCCTCACCATGAAGT
This sequence comes from Phaenicophaeus curvirostris, assembly GCF_032191515.1. Taxonomy (NCBI): domain Eukaryota; kingdom Metazoa; phylum Chordata; class Aves; order Cuculiformes; family Cuculidae; genus Phaenicophaeus; species Phaenicophaeus curvirostris. The sequence goes on from NC_091402.1 coordinate 16,017,838, forward strand.
CTTTGATCCCTCACTCTGCCCTTCTCCCTCCTGTGCTGTATATGATTGACACTTTCTCCCTTTCTCCCACTACTGTTTTCCACTTATATACTGGAATGTAATTTTAAAGACATTTGGTGATGATCTTCTCATTTGCCTCTTTGGCCTCTTGTCTTTCAAGGGAAAGCTCAAATTAACAGCCTGTCTGAGAGCAATATCAATTCCAGTTGGCCAAAACTAGTGATCTGTGTTAAAAATCAGGAACCTTCAGATTTCCATGTTTGCTTTGGGTTTGTTTCTCCCCTCCCTTCAATCTACTGTTATCTGATCCATTGAAGAGATTTAATTCCTAGATTTTTCTCCACAAATGAGGGCCTAGAAACTTGTATTTTTATGAAAATCATATGAAAGTAAAAAAATCTCATGACTTCAGGAGCTGTGGCTCTAAGAACAACATTAAATATCTTGAAATGTGCAGCCTGAGGTAGCAAAAGTGCTACCGAACTCACGTGCTACAGGACTGAGCCAGGATTCAAATCCAACTCTGTCTAACTAGCACAAAGGACTTCAGCTTGATTTTGTTTGCTGCAAGGCTGTGAATCAATGGCCTCATACACACCTACATGCTCTCATGAGTTTTGGCCCAATATGTATTAAAATATTTATACAAAATAAAAATTTACAAATAGAAAAATTGGGTCAGAAATTGATTAAAAAAATAATGGTTGGGACATTTAACTGGTTGCAAGTGAGTTCAGTAGCACTTTTGCTACCAGCTAGGTTGGGGTAGGGCTGACTTCCACATCTGCTCCAGCTGATTCTTGACAAATCAGGATTTTTGAGAAGTGTCTTGTTAGAAAGCTCCTGATAAGCTCCTTAATGATAAGCCCACACAGCTGGACAGGTTGGCTACTGTCCAGCTTAATAGCTCTGAGCAACACCATCTTATCTCCAAATGCTAGCATCATTGGTTAGTTGATGTCTCACAGGGCATCACGGCAAGAGCACAGCTTAGGCTTGGACTTCGACAAACTAAGCCAGCTCTTATTTTTAAAAGCAATGTAGTTAGCATGATACCTCTGGTGGGGGAAACACTCTTGCAATCATTGCCAGACATGAGTCAAAGTTTTCCAAATGCAATAGGTGTGCTTTACGTTACCTTTTGTTTCATCCTAACCTATGCATTGTATGCATCAGTTGGACTTTTTGATTTGCCCCCTCTTCCTTCAGTCATTCAATTCATCTCTTGGCACAAAGAGCACCTTAGGCAGTTTTTAAATATCCCAGCACAGCAGCAGAGCTCTTCAAGATGTACATGTGAATACCCAGTCCCCCTCATTAAGATCACAGTTCAGATAATGACCTCCCCAAAAACTCAGAGCAATCACACACATAATAGGGAGAAAACCTTAAAGATGAAATTATGCAGATGAACAAATTAGCTAACAGTATCTGAAATAATTCTGTGAGAAGCCCTAGGGAATTGAAATTAACGGGAGAGGCAAAGCATGTGAAGAAAACCTTCTCAATGTCACTTTGTGCCAAGCATTCAAAAACCACACACAAACTGCATATAAACTTGGCAAGTGCTTCAAGGGGCACAATCACCATAAATCTAGGATAACACTCTAGTCTATTCAAAATGATTTTTTAAAGTACTGTTCTGTTGATGATGTCTTTGTTTTATTTTGTCCGGCTTAGACCATTTCAGGCTGGCTATGTTTTCCCTTTGTTTACAGAAAGCGTCTCAAAGCCATAAGTCTCTGAGAGTCATCAGGATTATTATTTCTGTGGCGACACAGCTCAAATGTGGATAGGCTGAATATACAAGTGTAAGATGCAATGATGCACATGTATCTTTTAGCAGCTACAGGATTCAGTCCTCACTTTTGTGATCCCTGAAAAACTCTTCAGTTTTAGACCCTGTTCCTCACTTACTAGAATAAATTATAGATTTGCCATACTGCTCTCTTCACTTTGCCTCTAAAAAGATGTGCACTTTTTGTCCCTGAAATACTACAAACAACCCCACAAGTCTATCCAGAGTAGATTTAAAAAAAAACCAACTTAGTTACAGAAGTTAAATACCACACTCAAACCCCTCCCTGTAGCACATTTCCAGGTGATGTATTACATTGTGGAGACAGTTTAGGATAATACCAGGCATGGACAGAACATGAAATAACACTGCACAGTGTCAGTGTTCTGCATTTGATGGTTTTGGAAGGCTATTATAAAGCATCAGAGTGACAAGCAATAATGTGGGGAATGAATCACAATTTCAGAGTTGGTCATGGCCATGGAGAAAATTAAATCTCAAAAGTGCCACACAGGTCGCACCCAAGAATCAGCTTAGAAGAAAAGATTCTGTTTGTCTTTCTTTAATAAGAGCACGTATGCCTTGAATTGCCCCTAAGGGTACTCAAGTGTAACATGTGTAACACCCACCATTCAAGAGCTGAGTCTATCAGTCACAGGGTAAGAAATTAGATGCTTTCTCTTCTTCCTGACTGAGAGTTTATAAACAATTTTCTGATCTTCTTTAACAATAAGAATATTACTGTTTGGAAAATACAGAAACGGAGGAGTTAAGAGAGTTATTAATTGCCCAAGCCTTTTTCCTGCTTGTGGATGAATGGTTTGGTTTAAATGGCAATTTTTTCTGTTATCAAATGCTTATAAAAATTGAATTGCAGTGGGGTCCTACCCACCAGCAGCTCACTGGCAGCTGCAATGTTGTATCTTACGTCAGTCAAGCAGAGCAATGTAGGAGACATTATATACATTTAAGAACACATGGATGCTTAGGAACACAGTCAAGTGAAGAAGATAAAATAAGAGGGCAGAGGTATCCAACAGATAGATGAACATGGCTACAGAAAATATCCAGTAAAAGCATATAGTATTTCCCCTATCTAAAAAGGAAAGACATTAGCACAGTTTACACAGTATGCGATAGGATTACAAGTTTCTTAAGGGAGCTGGGACTCTCCCTGCAGGAGGCTGTGTACTGAGGCAACAGAATACGCCCTGATGAAAATGAGGGATATATTTGGAGACATCACAGAGCAATTTGAACAGATATTTGGTGAAGCAAATAATTTCCAGGACTGATTGCCCCTCATCGGGAGCGCTACCATTGTAGTCTGTGAGAATAGAATTGTCCCTGAATGCTTTGCAACAATGAAAAGGAGATGTAATCTCCTCTAGCAAAAATGGAACCTCATGACTTTTTTATTGACAAACTAAGTGTGAGCCAGCACAGTCAAATAGAAAAGGCACTAAATGAAGGGTCAGGAACCCTTGCATCTTACACACCTTTATGAAGTGGTTGAAGTCAGTAAGATCACTGCTTCTATGTGGGATAAGACAAATCTTTCGCACAGGAATATGACTGTGTCTGAAGTCACATGTTTTAAACACTTACATAGAGTCATTCTTGAATGTTAGTTAACCTATGAAGGACTGAAAATCACACTGATTTTTTTAACTGGTATTTTCCTAGAATTAAACCATCATCATTGTTAACATGCATTGAAAAGAAGTGGGATCCAGCTTTAGGACAGTACACTTACAATACAGGACTAATGGACAAAATGTCAGGGAAGTACAACTCAGGGACAAAGATCATATTTGAAGTAAATATTTTGTTAAGATCACACGAACTTGGTAGGTAGAGACAACAAAGCCACCGTTCCTAGAGATCAAAGTAGTTTAAAGCAGTATTTACATGAATTATTTCTGCCAACTGCTGGCAAACAGTGTTGAAAATAGAATACTCCACTTGGTGTGTGAAATCATTTTTCTGCCCAGGGCCTCTGTTGTCCACTGCTACTACCTAAAAACCAACTAAAACAATCCTTCCCCTGCTAAAAAAAAGCAAAAAAATAAAGGAGCAGCTATTCACAGGAAAACCCAGGAGGCATTGTAGTCTATTATTTAGTTAGTCACTACTATTCAAATCTTACATCAATCAATTTTAAATTGAGTTGGAAACAAGGGGCTTTTTTCCCCTCTAAAGATTAATTCCTAGATTCATATTCATACCTAAAATTTCTGCAAATTTTGGACTGCTCAGTTAAAAGTTTGGTTTAGTCCAAATATGTACTGGAGACAGTCTTGAGTTTCAGGTCTGAGTCTAGAGAAGAGTATGAATTTCCTTGAATGTGAAGAAAAGGGTCACTTGAATTGGCAGTTATTTAAAACTACCTTGAAGTAAAAATATACAGTATCTGTTTTTGGAAAAAGAAAAAGAAATGCCCTGATAATTTAAAACAAATCAATAGGTACATTTTTTAAACTACTAATAGAAGGAAGTGATACATAAAACCAAGCTGATCATAACCAGTCTTACATAGACTACTGTCATAGGGTTATGAAATTTTAAGGTGACAGATGAGAATCCACTGAAACAAAGGCGTCCTTGGGAATCATTAGTAAGTGGATTGGACACGTGTTCAGGTTGTTATTGGTAATTTGTTAGTTCTGTTTTCAGGAGACTATCTTTTAGGAAAATGCAGCAATCCCTCTAGATAGAACTTTTAAGTTTTGTTAGACAAATCCATATCAAAGAGAGATGTTGAATATTGGAGTTCCAGGGTACCAACAGAGCTGTTAATGCTGCAAGCCTCACACGGCTTGCAGAACTGATTCCTGAGCAAATCAGATTGACTGAAGGGGACACTCGTCCACCAAAATAATAAACCAAACAAAAAAAATAGTAGATTTCTAGATCTTCTTTGCCACTCATTTTTCCTGGTTTACCATTTTATCATACTGTATTGTGGCTCTGTTTCATCTTTCTTTAGCCTTATCAACTGACTTTTCCCATGTATTTGGTATATTCAGTGCTGGAAGCTGTTAAGATCACATGGGATACAAACGCTCCAGCACGTTGCCACAAGATGAAGAAACGAGTTTAAGTTAAAGATCTGATGAAGTGTCAAGAAATGTGGTCTGCATCACACCTATGAGTGAAGTACTGCAGGCAGAATTCTCCCCTAAATTGTTCCTCACTAGTTTTCATGTCTACTTTTCCCAAAACCCAAGATTAAAAACAAATGCCAAATGCTGGGTAAACAACATTTTAAGTCACTCTGCAAATGGACCGTGCAGCTTTTGGGCTGTGATTAGATCCTTTGTTCTTATCATCTGTAAAGAGTCTGCAGGCCAAACATTTTCAAAGACAGTCATCCAATACCGATGCCTTGAAAAGAAACCCCACTAATACCGTGGTGGAACTGCCTCCAATTCCTCTACGCTGCTTTGGCTTTCAAGGAAAGAACAAGGCAAAAAGCGGTAAATGCAAACGCATTTTTCAAAGCCCAGACTCTGCCTAGAAATCAGTTGAGTGGGAAAATCTCATTCTCACATACCCCCTTTACAGGACATTGCTGCATTTTAACTGAATAGAACTCCTGGCTCTAATTTTGGTTTCCTTGCAGTTGGTCTCCGAATTATATCTGAAAACCAATCTCAGAACTCGTCATCGCCTACATATATACATACACACCCTCACAATTAAGATAGGCTCAGCTTTCAATAACCTTTACCCACAGATCTGCTGTGTTCATTTTCACTGCTAATATTCTCATCATCAGATTAGAGTTACTTAAGACTGGAGAGTGACATTTTCTGTTTCTCTAGAAAACACTGCTCGGTAACAGCAGTGTGACTTACCTCATCCTCCTCCTACCCTCTCTACTGATTTTGATCTCGATTGGATTGCTCTAATTGACTAATATTCTTATTATCTTAGGAAAAAGCTCTAACTGTGGCATCGATTTCATGCATTTTACTACAGTCACTGCTGCCAGCAATACCGTACACACAAACAGTGCCTTTACAGGTGCACTCAAAGTTCAGACTAGTCATGAATTACAACTATGAATGGGAGTTAAGTAGAACATTCCTTTGTAAATACTTAGAGGTTGGCAATCAAGGCTTCATTTAGCAACAAGGGTATTAAGCCTGAAGGCACTGAAATGGAACTTCTTTTTGGGGCTGAGATGATTTTACTGAAACATTTGATAATTGCACTTATTATAAGCAAGGGCTGGTAGCATCAATTATTACAAAGGTTGCTTGACACTTCCCATTTATCATAAAATCCTCTTTTCAATTCCTGAAAGCTTTGCCAAACGTCAGCTATCCAGTTTGAAATTTTCCATGCTGAGTGTCTCTCTTTGGCTGATTTATTTATTTAAAGGGATATTTTACCCAAAACAGTCTACCTTCTCCAAGAACAAAACTAGCAAAAATTGCATCATTTTACCATCTTCAAGAAAAGAAATCTGGAAATCTTTACACTTCAGAAAAGATCCTGAAGGAGAAGTGAGTTTGTATCATTCAAATGTCTCATGACATTTCCTGTGAAACTCAGAAACTAAAGACTTAATCAATATTTCTTGGAGAGAAAAGTACCTGCAGTACTAGGTAAAATTTTGAAAATAAACCAACAAATAAATAGATAAATCCATTTTCACTACACATCTCCTTTCCCCACCAGGACCTGCATGGGGAAGGTGTGCACACACGTGTCAGTCCACTTAGACCTCTCAACTGAGGATTCAGGACTGTGTTGCTGGAGCTGTTTGGTTTTGGGTTTTTTTTCTGTATACTCTCATTCCTACTTGTTTGAGATACATCCCAGTATTAAAAGGTGAGGGAAGGTCCACAGCTCCCCTGTGCTTTTAATGACCACCTTGCTGCCAAGCCAGTAGTACTGATAGCAAAACTGTCTTGATGCAGAAGGGAAAGAAACTGGCTGAAATGCTTTGGTGCAGTAAGGGCTGCAGGGCTATTTAAGATGAAAGAACTGGGGATGGAGGGAGAGGAAAGAAGACTTAACTACTGGAACTGGTAGCCTAGAAATGCATTGAGTGGAGCTTAAGAGCAGGTAGCAGGTATGGAAATGTAGGCCATTTACACTGAGTAACTTCAGCCTAGTGAGGATGGCATCCTTCAGGTCCCTCTGCAGTTAATGCTGAAAACACTTGCACCTCTGGATTGCAGATCACAGTCACCAGACTATGCTCCTACTTGGAGTTGCCCTCTGGAGAAACCTTTCTTTACCAGGGAAACGAGGCTGCAGAGAGTAAAGTTAGACTCTGTGAAAGAGAAGTTGTGACAAAGGCAAAGGAAAGCATTTATTCATTGCCAGGGTCCGGCTGGAGGAAGGGTTTGGGAATGCAACTGGGAGTAGGGGAACTGAGTCTCTTCTCCCTCTGCTTATCAATCCAGGCTTCTCTTAAAAATGTACGAATGCTGCTCCTGCAGAACCAGACACCGCCTCACCAACTTCCGCAGTGTTTTTATGTGTTGCTAAGCAAATCAATTAATCCACATTTTTACAGTTTGTCAGTCATCCTCTTAGGGACCCAACAGGAGACCCTGGAGTCTGATCTGCAAAACTGCTGAGCATTGACAGCTACAACTGAAATTGGCAGGAACTATGCTCTGAATACATAAAATATTTTGTAGTGGCGTGCACACAAAGAAAAAAAAGCCAACAATTTCAAGTTCCAGATACTTAAAAACCTTTGGCAATGTTTTCTCTTCATCTTCATATCTCTGTTTATCATCTGCCCAAGTAGGGGTGCAGCATCCCATCACTTCACTGAGACGTTGAGAAAATAGATAATTTCATGTCTGTGAAGCACCCAGATACAATAACGATGACTGCTGAAGGAAAGCTCCCAAGGAAATTAATAATGCTGTATTCAGCATAGGGTTTGAATAGCGTGCAGTAAATAAGCCATGGGGTACCCGCTGAACAATGAAGATAAAAGAAAACATTTTTTATGTTTGCAGGATATCCATCCTGCACATTAAACAGAGGAGAGATTTAATAGCATGCAAGTCCATGATTAAAGACAATACCATTATGCACGTGCACAAAAGCTATAGTGAATTTGTAGCAACACCTTAAATTCTTGCATTTCCCAAGTTTTGAGTGTTTGGTTCGGCTATTTTATGAGAATGCCAAACTCTCTTAATTTAGCTTCACACAAAAAGGGACATAGATCAACAAAGGTTAGAGAAGAGGATGGATTCCAGAACTGGCTCAGGGTTTCTGGATTCAGTTCAGATTAAAAAAGAAAGCTGACCACATCTTTTCATCTGGATCCAGATGTCCTCAAATTTCAGGGCTAACAAGACTTGGTTCTGCTTTGGCACCCTTTCTACTGTCATTTCTTCTCCCTAAGTTGGGATAGCATTTCTGTGGACCTTTTCATTATCTTGACCTTAATAAATGTTGCAGTGCTAATCCTGCCATTAAATTCTACTTATTCTTGGTAAGTATAGTGTTGTTTACGAATAGCATTACAAAAGTGTGAGGTAGATATAGGTCTTCCTAAGCAACTTTGGTAATACAGGACAGAACATGTCTTTTTCACCATGGGACTATAGTCACAGGATAGGACAGAGGAAATACTACATCAGGAGTAGAGAGTATCCTAACAGGGTCAGGATGCAACAGGAGTAGATGCAGCATCGTTAGAACAGGAAATCTCTGAAACTTTGCATGCATTCTCACATTCCCTCTGTACTCAGCACTGGTGAGACCGCTCCTTGAATCCTGTGTTCAGTTCTGGGCCCCTCACCACAAGAAGGATGTTGAGGCTCTGGAGCGAGTCCAGAGAAGAGCAACAAAGCTGGTGAGGGGGCTGGAGAACAGGCCTTATGAGGAACGGCTGAGAGAGCTGGGGGTGTTTAGCCTGGAGAAGAGGAGGCTGAGGGGAGACCTCATTGCTCTCTACAACTACCTGAAAGGAGGTTGTACAGAGGAGGGAGCTGGGCTCTTCTCCCAAGGGACAGGGGACAGGATGAGAGGGAATGGCCTCCAGCTCCGCCAGGGGAGGTTTAGGCTGGATATTAGGAAAAAATTTTTCACAGAAAGGGTCATTGGGCACTGGAACAGGCTGCCCAGGGAGGTGGTTGATTCACCTTCTCTGGAGGGGTTTAATGCACAGGTGGACGAGGTGCTACAGGACATGGTTTAGTGTTTGATAGGAATGGTTGGACTTGATGATCCAGGTCTCTTCCAACCTGGTTATTCTATGATTCTATGATTACACCCCCTAGAGCCCTCCAGCCCCACCAAAACAGTGGACAAGAGGGAAACACAACAAAAAGCGATGGGAAAGCCTGTGTCATAGAGAAAGCTACAGGAATATCATAAGAAAAGTGTATTCTGAGCCTTGACTTGACCATCAAGACAAGTTGCCATCCAACTGCCTACAGGGAATATGGGAAAAGCAAAGACTCAGAGAGATGGGAAGTTGGAATATGCAAGTAGAAGGTACCATTTCCAAGGCAGACAAATCATCCAGCTGCACCTGCTATTGTAGCCTGTAGCATCACCCTGACATTTGCTTTACCTGTACCATGTGAAGACACAGACGGTCAAGAGGCCATGTGCTATTTCAAATAACAAATAATTCATATTCCCGTTGTCCTCCAGGCTGTATGCTTTTCAACTTCCAGGTACACAAACAACAAATCATGCACGCAGGTGACTGTGCATTGGGAGATGTCACAGTGATAAGAACATGCACAGTTCAGACACAGAATCACACCATTCCATACATGCTCCTGAAGAACTGCTTTTACAAAGGTTTACTCTAAGAAATTTAAACAAAATATAAAGCGACTGTAAAATTTTCTTATACACAGTAATTTGTCTTGAAAAGAGACTGTCACCAAGAAAGATCATCTGCAACGCTTTCCACACTGTGTAATAAAGAGTTATATTTAATGATGGTTGAAAGCATTTGCTTTTATGGTTGAAAGTATTTGCTTTTATCCAGTGTGAACTTGTCAACTGTCAGGAAATTATATGATGTTTGTTCTTAAGTCTGAGATAGAGCTTAGAAGCTCCTGATCCACTTGTCTTGTTTTATTCGCTATTACATAAAAAGTCACACTGTCCAGAAAGGACAGAAACAACATGTCAGAGGAAAAGAGCATTGACTCATGACTGAGAAAAAGCAAAATCAATTCTAATCTATTCTCCTCCTCGTTGGATTGGCAGCCAGAAATGTCAATATTCTAATCCTGGCCACTGAATCCCATTTCTCATAGGCAAATGTGGGCAAAACTCCTTTATAATAACTACAACACCACATCTGCTTGGGAACCAAATTCCTGCTCCCAGGAGGAAAATTTCTGTGTTTTCAAAACTGCAGACAAGTCACGCTAGTCTATGAGCCACCCGTAAGCAATAATTGCATTATATATGTGCACAGGAACGTAAAGAACTCAGCTGTTACACAGCCATGCACCCTGAACTGCTATGGCACGTATTGCAGCAAAGTTAAAACTCTATCCTCATCATATATACATTTCCAACGACGTGTGGGAATCCTGAATACTGTCTGTAATCCCAGATCAACCAGCTGACACATTTGCAGTACTTCTCAGCGTTTTCTCATTCTCAGCATCCCCCTATGCAGTTATACAGCAAATCCATCAGAGAAAGTACCCATTTAATACAGAAGACCTGCTTTTGCTCCCTGTGTCAGGAGCAAAGCACCGAGGGTGGCAGGCAGAGGTAACTCAGTACAACATCGGCATCTAGCGGAGGCCACCCCGGAGAGCAGGGAACCAGTTGTGCTCTTACAACACCACAAGTCTATGGTGCCAAGTCCCTGGTACAAGGGGTGAGAAGCAGCCACCCACCTCTAACTAAACATCAACTTGCTGCTTGTGAATAACAAACAGGAATTCAATGCTCTTCATTATCTCTTATTCTCATCCTCCCCATAAACCCATTTTGAAAAGGGTACTAGAAAGAAGCGTGTTTACTTCTGCCTTAACTGGAAGGTTCTTCAGAGCAACCGTTAAAGGTCTGTGATTCAACATGTTCAAGCACAAATACTTCCCAGTGCTGAGACGATACATTATGAATAGGCAGTAACTAAACTTTGCTGGGCAGAACAGCCCTGTTCAAACAAAATGCTGCAGAAATAAGACCTGATTTTGTATTGAGATGTTCAAGGTAAGACCCTTAGAACATTTTGAAGCCTTAAGAAGGTCTGTCTTGCCCCGCAGATGGCAAAGAGGAAAAATTAGCACCCACCTACAGACGGTGAAATCATGTTGCTAGAATCCCACTCTGGTTTCTTTATAAGATTTGTTGTTTAAGAACATATCCAGGTTTGTCTCTTCAGCTTTCCAATTTGAGTACCCAACTTGAAAAATTTCATAACACACCTTCAGATTGCTCATTTCCCACAACTGAGCTGGACATAAGGAAATTGGTGCTTGCTGTGTTTGAAAGATTTGTGTGCAGGTGTTTCGTGGGAGCAAACCCAAGTACAGAAGCAATGCACATCCGAGCCCAGCAATGGCTAACCAATTTGCTAAAAAAGGGGCCCTGCTAGCAGAATGGGTTCAACTCCTTCCACATACCCACAGTGAACAGAGCCATTCCGTGGTCTGCACTAACCTGCAAACCTCATCAGATACACATTGTGAACACTAATAAAATTAACTGCCTAGGAATTGTCTCAATTGATGAAAAACCTTCATTATCACACCCTTCATCTGAGTTACAAATATATTTTTTTCCCTAACTACACAATTTAGTTCTCAAATGCCAGTTTTATTACACTGATCTCTCAAGCCACTTTAAAGCAGAGAATATTTCAGAAGGAACATCACAAAAATGCAGCTTGTGCTCAGAATTAAGGTTTCTCCTGTAAACTTTACGTAGCTTGTTTTAACAATGGAAGCTCAAGAGGATTTTGTGTTATTTTCTCCCCTACTTTTACCCCAGGGAAGGCAGCATTGCTAATAAAACCCACAAAGATCAACCCTAAAAATAAATATCTGCTGTTGGTCTAGACAGCTCTGGCTCTTGAAAGAATTTGATCTGGGTGGTAATTACACTTCACTTTCAATCCATATATGAATTCAGTACTGGCAAGATGTGACTTTTATCTTTCTATCCTCTCCTGATCCATCCATCAGCATTTGCGAAGCATTCATCATAGCAAAAGCAGTGCTGGAGATTGAAGTCCTTTGTTTACTCACACAGCAAACTGCACAGACAACAATAGTGGAAGCTCCTTCTTTACATTACTCTGCTATCATTCTTGTACCATGCCCAGAAAGAACAAGTCTGAGGGCGAGAAAGCATCCCTTTCATTCATCAACTTATATTATAAATTTGCCTGCTAAATTCTTTTAGGGTCTCTCAGGGAAGGCAGAATGTACATACAAATATCTAATAAAAGATAGCATCTCTCTCTGAATGCCTAGCTTCCATTTTATCCTTAGACCACCATGACTCCAACATGGCTACTACATTACTAATAAGAAGTAGACTGGGAGGTATCAACTTTACAAGAGAATACTTGCCTGATGATAACACCACCAAAATCTGGTAGACACTCTGCTTAAGCACAAGGAAGAAAAAGCAAGCCCTTTCACCACTTATCTCTGCTGCTCTAGAGACTGTTTCCATGTTTACCTCCTGGCTTTGAAGAATCAGCTTAACAGCATACTTTGCGGTGAACAGATTTTTTTGTTCTTTCAATGATGAACTTTACAAAATTCTGTCCTGAAGCTCCCTGTTCTTGGTGCAAAAACAGTTTAACAAAGACTACTCTTGCATTAGAGACTGGAAAGGTATTTTCACAACTAAATTTCCCATTTTGAACACAATGCTGTCCTGTCTAAGTTCACATTTCTAGCTTCTGATGAGCCAGAAGATAAGGGGGTTTTTTGATACTTAAATAATTATTTTCTTTTTATCATTGTTTTTCTAGCTATGTCTACCACCACTATGATAAAAACAATTGAAAATGGGGTAAACCAATCTAAGTCTAAATCCTTCCTTTGCCTCCTCACAAAACTGGATTCTTCTCTTTCATGGTAAAGATTTTAATTAATTTCACTTCAAGGAAAGAATTTCAAGGGAGGAATTGGATTACTCATTGCCTGCTGTTCTTGGCAGGCAGTGACATGTAGAGAGCAAAGCCACAGGTCCTATTATTGCCTTCAAGTTAGAGAAAAAGAGAAAGAGGAAGAAAGAGAAACAAAGCCATTGCTGTTTCAGAATTAGAGAGGAATGAGTAACGGATATTTTGTGGGTCATACTAACCTGTATGGACACTTCTGAGTTACTCTATGAATCACGAGGTCTTCAGGGGGGTCACTTGTTTTCTTAAGCATCCATTTACAGTGAAGTTAGAAAACCTAAAGTCTGGACAAAGTAAGTCTCAGTTCACTTTCTATTCACTGTTGCAACCATGCAAGATTGGTTGCAACCATGTTGGAATCACTTGTCTAGTTCCAGGCTCTGTTGTGAGGCTTTATACCGACATACAGCACCATAGACAAAGAAAAAATGTCTAAAATTGTTTCAAAAAGTGAAGAAAACATTTCAGTCTCCGGGAAACACTTTAGGGAAACACTGAACCTGAGACCATCCGCTGTTTGGAGTGGAGCTATGACAATTCATCAGTAGTCCCTTACCTTTAATTTCTGTTTTCATTTTGATGCTTCTTGCTGAACTCAAAGACAGACTGGAAATGAAAATGCAGTGTATTAGCACAGCACCTAGCACAGCAGAATCCCAATCTCAGTTTGGGCTTTCAAGCACTACTGGAATATGCACAAGAATAACTAACATTTAGCATGTTTAGGGTCCTTCTGACTACAACTGAATATCACGGCTGCCTGGATCAGAGGAAGTGACAGGCTACAGACTGTATCCGACCTACAGGATGAGTCTGTCCTGCTCCCAAATGATTTTGCACTGTAAGGTCTCTGGCTTACGATCAGAGGTGGATGTAGGTGTAGGAACTGAAGCAGTTATTGTTCCCATCTGCTTACACCATTTTTTTAAGCCAGAGTTGACTGGTCTCACAATGAGAAAGACTCAATGGTATATGTAGTCCTATTCACTTTCCATGCAATATAGCTTGCTTTATTCAAGTAGACTAAAATTAACTGTACTCTTTGCTAATACTTTAGACTGGGAACAGTGATAGCTCAAGAAAAGTGGGAATACAGAGGGGAAGACAGGGATATGTCTTCTGCTGATGACAGTCATAGCTGCCTGTGACTGTAAAGCTGTTCCTTAATATAATATTTGATGACTTAGGAGCCCTCCAAAAGTGCTATTATATTGCTCAGACAAAAACTCAACATTCTGGGTCTAGACAATCCTAATTCTGGTTCACAATTCATTCACTTGTACCTTAAGTAAAACACTTCATAGCCATACTTCCACTTTGTATGCCAAAACCACTTATTACCGAAGTGTTTTGGAGAGAGCTAGAACGAAGCCATGGGGGTTAGTCAGCATTCATTTCCTGCTGAATCTCAGCAGCCTTCAGGGGATCCATGACTGCAGTGAATCTCCAGTCCCTGTGAAGGTTTGTCATTGATTCAGAGAAGTCAGAATTTCACACGTGCAACTGGTAACAACTACAGACCATCCCTTCTTGAGAATTCAGGCCTAGGCATGCTGAGACAGGAACTGGGGAGTTGAGGAAGGGTTGTGTGGCTGTGAACACAATACAAAGAGAATTAAAAGTGCTATGAGCCACACTATTAGAGGCTGAAATCAGGAGTTTCCAAGAACCTGGAACACGTGAGAAAGTAAAAACAATCATTCAGAACCAGCTGACAGCTCCCTTTAGCCCAGTGCATTGTTTTCAACAGTAAGGTAAAGAGTATAAGAAACAGGGTGTGTATATAGAGCAATTCTTCCCCAGGGACATCAATATATTCTCCAGCAATCAACAATTTAGGACTGAGAGTTCACATCAGAACTAATGTATTTTACAGTCCCAAACAGACCTACCAGCCATAAATTACACTAGTCCCATTTTTAATCTATACAGACTTCTAACCTCCATACCATCTCGTGGCAGTAAGTTTCTAAATGTAATGAGGGATTGCATGGAAAAGTGCTTTCCTATTATTAGCTGTAAACACAAAACTGGTCAGTGCCATCCAGAGCAATGCTCATTCCTGCACGAAGTATTAGACTTCATTAACATTCTGGGTAAGTATATGACATCTTAGATTGTTTAAATCTTAATGATTGCACACAACCTTGAAAGGAAAAACAAAAAGTGTTTGCAAGAATAGGCAATGTTGGGTATCATCCAAACTCCAGCAATACTCCCTACCCACTGTGTAGCCCAATGATATGAATCCTGATCACTACGCTTGAATCTTAGGCATGCAGATCATCATACATCACTAGACAGAATACCTTTCTCTGTGCTACATGTCGCTGCTTTTAGAGCAATGGGACAGCGCGCTGCAAAAAGCTATATTAAATTCCTGTAACAGTTGGAGGAATTGAAAAAAAAAAGGCTCCTTTGCCTTCTGCGCACAATCACCTCAATCTCTCCCCACCAGAGCTGTTATGTCTCAAAGACATAAGCCAAAAGATGACTGCACAAGCTGTGCTCACTTCTGCGGCTGCCTACAGCGAGACAATAGATAAGCAACAGTCATTTCAGCCAAAGAATATGAAAACCATTTAAGTGCATTGCTCGCTGGGGGCATTTCCAGTGGAGTGCAAAGTGTCACAGGATGGAACACTGAAAAGCAGAATGCTCTGCAAGTAGAGATTTCAGCATCTGCATAGCTTGGAGGAGTATTTCATGTTTTCACATCCAGCATCTGTCTTTGAAGGTGAAACTTTCTATACTGGTCACTAAGGGAACAATTACATGCAAGTAAATTGGCTCCATTAAATCAACAGGGTCCAAAACATATGGGGACAAACCACTGGACTTTTTTCTCCCAGAAATAAGCTGCTTCCATCACCGAAATAATAATTTACCCTGTAATTAAGAACTGAGGCTGTAGCAAAATGTGAGGTTTACTAAAACACAATAGATATCTTTTATCAATACAATATATGGCACCAAAATAGTCAGTGTTCTGGGGAGGATAATTAATCAGTGTTCCCTTGATGAACTTCTTTTAATTGTCTCTGATGGGCTGTGTTGGGGGGGATTATTGAGTTTTAACATGGAACAAGATCAGGCACCATGGGGAATATTTACACGAACAAAGATTGCATGATCAAGATCTTTGATCTGGGAATTGCTATTCTGTAATCATCTGTAAAGCGCCAGGAGTGCCCCTGGCACTGTATATATAATAATAAATGATTAACAACAAATCATGTAATTAAATCTTCACTTCAAACATTCTTTTCATAATTCTTGCTTCAGATTTAAGTTCCCACATCAGACGCATTAGGTCCTCATAATATTAAAGTTCCTACACTTCAGCTTTTAAAATTCCCCTAGGGATCTATTGTTTCTTTGTTTAATGTGTTTATGAGCCAAAGGCTCCAATAAATGCAATAGGGAAACTCCCAGACCTTTAAAAACTTTGCCACCAGAGACATTTCTTAGGAAACATGACCATTTTTGTCATTCCATCATGTAACTATTGGAAAATCTATTGATCAGAGAAGTTCCAGGAGAAAAAAACAGGAAAAATACCATCCCTCTCTCCAAGATTATCAAGTCATTAAGGCCACCAGCTAGCCAAGGCAGAACTGTGCCACACATACAGTTTTCCTTTCTCTGTTACATCTAGTCATTCGCATAACCCTATATTAAGAACATTCTGTATTACAACTGCTCTTTATGCCTTATCACCTTCATAGATGTTTTCTGTAAGGACAAAGAAAAGATAAAGCCTCCTTGTATTTCCTTGGTCTGGAAGATAAGGAGATGGGTAGATGCTTACATTCATCTAACTCCAAGTTGTATGCTATCCCTACAGATCTGAATGCAACATTACATCTGAGACAGGATGTTTTGCCAAAAACAGTGCAGATTTTGAGTATCAAACACCAACTTTTAAAAGTGAATTCCCATCTACCTTCAGAGGGACTTAAATATGTAGAGAGACTCTACTGGGAGCAAAAGAAAAGAGTGAAGCTGCTGTCGGAACACTGAAGAAGCCAGAGTGTACCAAAGACAAACTTGACTGTACAAACCTTTGTTAAAAGTTATTTGCACTTTGTAATCCTGATAGCCAGTGAATTCTGATCTATTTTAGAGGGGTTACCTTGTCTGGCTGCAATGCTTTTCTTAACTTGCCTTCATTTCTCTATAAAAAGTAAATTCTGAATGAGTTTTCATAGAATCATAGAATAACCAGGTTGGAAGAGACCCACCAGATCATCGAGTCCAACCATTCCTATCAAACACTAAACCATGTCCCTCAGCACCTCGTCCACCCGTGCATTAAACACCTCCAGGGAAGGTGAATCAACCACCTCCCTGGGTAGCCTGTTCCAGTGCCCAATGACCCTTTCTGTGAAAAATTTTTTCCTAATGTCCAGCCTAAATCTCCCCTAGCGGAGCTTGAGGCCATTCCCTCTCGTCCTGTCCCCTGTCACTTGGGAGAAGAGGCCAGCACCCTCCTCTACAACCTCCTTTCAGGTAGGTATAGAGAGCAATGAAGTCTCCCCTCAGCCTCCTCTTCTCCAGGCTAAACACCCTCAGCTCTCTCAGCCGCTCCTCATAAGGCCTGTTCTCCAGCCCCTTCACCAGCTTCATTGCCCTTCTCTGGACTTGCTCCAGAGCCTCAACATCCTTCTTGTGGTGAGGGGCCCAGAACTGAACACAGGATTCAAGGAGCAGTCTCACCAGTACCGAGTACAGAGGGAGAAGAACCTCCCTGGACCTGCTGGTCACACCGTTTCTGATACAAGCCAAGATGCCATTGGCCTTCTTGGCCACCTGGGCACACTGCTGGCTCATGTTCAGCTGGCTGTCAACCAACATCCCCAGGTCCCTCTCCTCCAGGCAGCTTTCCAGATAGACTTCTCCTAGCCTATTTAAGTCTTCTCGGTGCAGCAACAGAGCTGGGGTGCTCTGGTTCATCAATTCAGCCTCAAGTTTCAGAGAAGGCACAAAGCTAAGCAGAGAGTCCACACTTGTGTAAAAATGTACCCAAGGGATATGCAGGGTTACTATGTAAAAGACTGAGACCAGAGTGAGAATGCTTGGCATCAATCTGAGCCACATCATGCCAGTAAAGACAGGTCACCCACAGCTGAGTTGGCGGTTTCTCAACATAGAAGAGCTTAGTGTTAGCCATGGTTGAAATGGAAATTCCTTTGGCCTCAACTAATGCATTTTAAGTGACTCCCACTTACGGTAAGATAATTACAAGTTCTATTTTGTTAAACAGTTAAAAAACCAAACACAATCTGTATTAGGCTGGAAAGTTCCACATTCCAGTGAACGTGAAGGACGGCGAACATAGCCTGTGGGCCAAACACAGCCCACGCAGAGCTTCACACTGTTGAAGCTTTCATCTTCAGCACCCCGAGGTACAGCAGCCCACGGACTATAGGATCTCAACATGCAGCGAATGCTCCATCTTGCTCCACACTAATGCATATCACATGCTAGGGCCTGTGCCTTCTGTGAGCTGTACTGTCACACCACAATCAAGAAGGCTCCCAGCTTGCTGTATCTTTAAGTACTCCAGGGGTGGAGGCCTTAGTTTGGATTTCAAGACTGTGAAACTCGGGTGTAACTTATGCAATTATTGAGGTTCCCACAATGCTGCTTCTTGTTCAGCAGTCACTAGTCAACGGTGCACACATTTACCCACCACTTGCTAATTCTTGATGAACTGCATTCTCATGTAATGCATGTCCTATGCTAATATTTACAAGTCAGTAAACAATACAAACCAAGCTTATTTCCTTCCTACCTCACCAAAATCCAGTGCTGCACAAGCAAAATTATATAGGAATTGAGTATATGCTTGGTTGTGAAGATGTCTGAAAAGACAGCAAGGAATAAGGTTACACAAAGTTTCACAACTTATATCCTGTGACCCAGTGTTAAATAACAAGTAGTGTTAGAAAAATGGAGCTAGAACAAATGCGGTTGCAGCTCTATCGCTGTAATACCTATCCAGGATTTAACAGGCCCAGTGAAGACACCTGGTAGTATAATCTACCTTTCCAGATTGATAGTGGAAATTTGTAATTACATTTAATACAGATATGGTACCTTGCTCTTAAACAAACATTACAAACAAGGTCTCAATACACCCGTGAAATAGTTAAGAACAGACTGAAATGTACAGACGCAAAGAGTTTGCATGCCAACAGTTTCAATCAAGTCTGTTTACAGCCTAACGTAGATCCAGAACTATCAGTACAAAAGTATCAGTTTGATATGACACCCAAGTTAACAGTGGCAATAGAATAAGAAAGGATTAGAATAAATTTGCAATTTCTCATTCTCAAATCTTGGGCCAAAACCAAGGATCACACATCAGTTCTCAGCCTAACATTCTATTCTGTCTTTTCAGATACCTTTTGTTGAGTTGAAATTACCATGGTATGATCAACCCCTATCAGCTCTCTGTAGAGAAAGACATTGAGTTATTCAGGTTGGATCTTTTTCTAAGCCTCACACAAAAATATTTTTTCATACTGTCATCTTTATAATATTAATCCCCCATAAAAGTCTTAAAATCGAAATGTATTTTCTACTAATGTTACTCACTCATTTGCATTATGTATTGAAGGAAACTAAAATTTACCCCATAGATTCAGTTTATTTCCTCCTTCGGTACCTTCAAGTATTAGATGTACCAGCTTCCTTTGTGTTACCAGTATAACAGTGGAAACAAAGATCCATGTATGCATAGTGCAGCTTGCATTACTGGGCTCTAGGACACAACAGACCATTTGCAGATGACAGCAACGTACCCTATTTGCAGCTCTGCCACAGTCTCAGCATGAAATCTTGAACAAAATGTTTAATTGCAATATCCTGCTTTCTTTTCTTCAGATGAAAAAAATTAGATAATAATTTATAGCCTCCTTTGCAAATACTTTCAGATATTTGAATGAAGCATTCCTCCTTTCCTTGTTATTGCATTCCTGCCAACAGCTTTCTGTCTGAAACAAAGGTTGTTGGATTAGAAGGGTAACTAATAAGCAACCTAAAACCAAAAGGAACATCACCCGAAGTCAGTGTGACCTACAACAATTGCTTCGGTTGCTCTTAGACCCACAGATCAGCAGCCACCCCACACAACGCCCAGAACAGCAGAGCAGTAAAAAAGAGATAAACACAAAGCCTCTTGTCCCAAAGTTACACAAAATACTGCATTCATTCCTAACTTATAAAGAATATTTATTTGAAGAAAACTCTGGGAAAGAATCCTATAGAAATTAACCCTTGCTTCTCTGGACCCTATTACTACATGCAGAAATTCTGGATTTCTCTAGAAATTCCTAGTCCTTAGGAGTAAAATGTTCTTATTAAGTTTCTCACATAATCCTCCAGCCCATAAATGACAGAGCCAGGCTGAAGGGAACGGTTACGCAACAGGGCCCTGAAGAAGAGGAAAAACTGCTGAAGGCAAACTGGCTGCTTACATCATATATTTTCATGCCCTGTTTACAAACTCTCTGTATAGGAATCTCACAACTCTTCTGTATAAGGCGTGGGTATCTTCTGAGGACATAAGAAAAAGACAAACAACTTACTGAACGTTCACCACAAATTCCAACTGAACACAGTCTTTTAAATGTCACATGTTTAGCCAAGGCATCTTTTGTTTGCTTGTTTTTTCAAGTGTCTAAATCTATAACAGGCTAAGTATGATGACTGAGAATACCTTCCACATAACCCGTGAGAATTCTTTGTTGAGACCACAATTCCTACCACATTCAGTGCTTCTGAACTCTTTTGCACACATTCCTGCTTCATATCAGTACTTAAAAGCTAAAAAGGGGACTCTGAAACCTCAATTCTTCATTAAGGGCACTCTGATGTTACTTTAAGCAGAAGCTTAATGAACATTTTCCCCTAGTAGCACTGCTGGCTTAAGCAGCTCCTGTTCCCTGAACTGACCAGAGTATTGATTCAAGTTAAAGCTACAGATCATAGAATCATAGAATAACCAGGTTGGAAGAGACCCACCGGATCATCGAGTCCAACCATTCCTATCAAACACTAAACCATGCCCCTCAGCACCTGTGTCAGTTCCCCAAGCTGCTCAGACACTGCAAACAATTCCTCCTTAGGCCCTGCGAGCACTTTTATCAGCAAGCACTGAATAACTTAAAACTTCCTGGAAAATCTCCCTCATCCATCACACAGACTTGCACCTCTCAGCAAGGCATGCAGGAGACGAGCACTCAAGCAGAGCTGTGACAGTAGGTTTCAAGAGTGGAAATACAAAATCTAATTTCTTCCAAAACTTGAATATCCCTGAGCAGAGCAATGTTAGAGGAAGGAGGAGGGGGTTATCTCCAGCTAGGAGGTAACACTGCAAAGACCACATATGTTACATTTCTGGACACTGAAAATTTTTTAGTCAGACTCAAAGGTTTCAAATATTTTGATATACCTTTTGCATACAGAATTCAATGGCTTTAGATATTCAGCCATCATTTAACTCTCAGAAATAAAAATCCTTGGTATTAACAACTAGCATTAGCACAATGCAACTGTTAATGCCACAGGCAAGGCTTATCTTAAACAAAAAAAACAAGTGGGTGGACAATTAATTCAAACAATGCCCTGCAACCTACAGTCTAACACCTTCCCTTCAGCACTAGGAGAGGATTTTCTGGGGTAGAAACATCTTGAACAGAAAATAAATGCTTGAGAGATGTACCTGCATGTTTTGAACAGGCCAGAAGTTAAAACCTTCCTTACATGGCTGCATTTCTTCATGAAACAGCTGATGATAGTAGGTGCCTTTGAAAAGGAAGTAATGTACTTGACATTTATTCTACTAGTAGGCTGAGATTATCATCACTTCAAAACTGCAACTGCAGTTTGTGACTGTGGTTTGAAAAGTCTCAGAGATTTGCTTGACATGGCAGATCATGCCCACTAATGCCAGCTTTACTGACTCATCGTGTGTGAGATCAATACAGAATCTGCAGAAGCTTCAACAACATGTTTAAGGGTTCATTGATGTTAAAGACAGGGTTTTTTTACAGGGGAAAAAAAAAAAAAGCAAATTACTAGTTTGAGGAGAACAGTAGAGAAATGAAAAAAAAAAACCAACCAAAAAACAAACTACCAGTTACTATGAAGAACATATTGGAGTATATTCTTGAAGCTGACAACAGGCTCCAAGAGAAGGAAAATGCAAGGGAGATTTGTCCGTGGTTTTGTTTACATCCTTAAAAAGTTCTTTTCTGTGATCAAATGGATCACTGGTATTGAATCAGATATATACCTTGCATCCCTTTCAAAAAAGAAATCAAGGTTATAAAAGACAGAACTGTACTGAAGGAATGCAGGCTGTAGAAGAGACACTGGATCACAGATCTCTGTTGCAAGCGTGGTAATACTACTATACCTAGAATCATAGAATAACCAGGTTGGAAGAGACCCACCAGATCATCGAGTCCAACCATTCCTATCAAACACTAAACCATGCCCCTTAGCACCTCGTCCACCCCTGCCTCTGAGTGACTGATTGTCTTCTCTGTGCAGCTGCGCCAAAGAGCAGTGCTCACCCTCTTGTCAGAGCTGTGTATCAAGACTGATGTGAGAAAGAAGAGAGTAAGGTGGAGAAATGTCTGTCTAGGAAGTTTCAGCTCAGATATGTCAGCCCTTCACAAAAACGAAACCTTGTAACTTTTCAGTGGGATGACAATACTAAAAGAAATCCAGAGGAAAACAGAAGTAATAGAAAATTGCACAGTAAAATTCACATTCAACAACTGAAACACCAAATGTAAAATATTTCTCCTTAACTCCTGAGACAGTGTATGGGGGAGAAATAATTTTATAGACATCACTCTGCCTTAAGAAAGAAAAAATAGTTATGACAGCTGGCTTTAGGATTGAGTACAGTGGACAGGGACCTCTTGTGTTACCCACAGGATGCTGTGAATCTAGAAGTGCATGCACATAGCAATGCTGGTTTTAGGCTGGCTTTCAGGGAATGAATGTAGGACAAAAGTTCTAAAAGCTTAACATTTAATCACGAGGAAAGTCTCCATTAACTGGTACCGAGATTAGAGCCTGTGTTTTATGGATAGGGCATTATTAATACAGAAACAATTCCAAGTATTAAAGTTACACCAACAGGCAGCAATGATCATCAGAAGGCTTGGTTTAAAAAAAAAAATTGTTAAAAGTTGTGTTCAATTTAACTCCAGTGTGTTCTCCTGGGCTGCAGCAGTTTTGGGTCTCTTGCCTTTTATAAACAGCACCTCAGTCAACAAGAATTTAGCTTTGAGGAATGCATTACAAATGTAGAACAAATCAAATTAGCTCTCAGATCTTATCTGTTGATATCTCATTTCTTCCTCAGACTTCTGCTAACCACTGGAATGCAACATCTGGGCAGCTGAGCAAGACAACTGTTTTACTGAAAAGTACCAAGTATAGCTGCTAGAGAACAAATTACAACACACTGCTTTATCACATTAGCTACAGCACAGGATATACATGTAACAGTCACCTGCAGCAAAAAAGCTGACTAGGAATACCTAGCCTGTGTCACCTTTACAGCATAAACCCCCAACTTAATTAGAGCAATTATATGGTAAGGATGAATGACAAAGTTACAGTCAGCTGCTGCAGAGGTTAGTGGAAAAAAAAAAAAAAGCCAAGATTTGAAGCACCATTTACTTATTTCAAGTTTTTTCCCTGCCACTGATATTTGAAAGCTCTGGAAGAATTCAGTAATGCATTCAATCCCAACAACCATACGCTTTACACTCAATATTTGACATATTTTAACTTCAAATTTAGAGCAGTACACTTTTTTCTTTTTAAAAGGAAAATGTTTGCTTTTATAAAAGTTCTTTGTGATTTCCATAAGACATCCTGGGGAAGTGATTGTGTGACTTCCTTGATCAAAATTTCACACAGCATTTCACACTGATTAGTGTTAAGTTGCAGGCTTCAGTGATGTACGTTTCATGCAATGATTTACACGAAGCTAGAGGTTTTACTGCTCAACAGTTTAGCAGATTGGAGAAGAGTATGTGAAAATTTACTGTAGTAGAAGTGCCACAACTGTGACTTGTTAGGCACTGATCAGACTATGAATCATTTAATAAACTGTGCCATTTCTGCAGCTTCCTTACCAACAAAGATGGTAACTTTTCTGTGCAACAGCTGCGTGCTGCGAGAAAGGAACAGGACTAAGCCGCCTGCAGCACTAAGTTCTCCTGCTTAGACTAAAACTGAGGCTAAAACTGACCCACTATTGCAATAGTTCATAAAATTAGGGTTACCACTTATCAAACAGTTTTAAGACACTGCTGAAAGTTCCTTGCTCGCATCACCCAGAAACAGACTGGGCAAAACACAATATCATCTATTGCAGAGAACAACAATGTACTGACACGGGCTTTGGGTGACATGAACCAAGAGAGCATCAAAAAGTGTTGTGTTTAGCCAGCACAGATGCATAAACCATAGGTCTTTATTAGGCAATTACTCTGGTTCTAAAAACCTGGAGTAATTTTCATCATTAAAACCAAAGAGAAACTGAAAACTCATCAATTAAATTAAATATACGTTATGCTCTAAATATACAACACACATTAGGCTTACTGAAATCTCTGGAACTATACCAGTTTTAAAGAACCATTTTATGTTGCCACATGAATACTTTATTATCTTCACAATTAAGACAATTTATCTTTTCCATATAAGGTTTATGCTATCCCTTACTTTCAGAATACAAAAATGTGTAAGACTAAGGAACACTGTACATACTGTGGATCAAATAACATCCTTCCAAACCACAAAATGTGCTTACATCAGAAGTCTCCAAAAATTTCTGTATGCATCTTGAGTAAGTCTGCATTTTTACCATGTAGCATACAATGCTTCCCCCCTTTATGATCAGTCATTACCCAACTCTTCCAAAGGCTTATGCAGTGTTTTCTGCAACAGTTTGTCCACCCAGACAGACAGCACACCTTGTCCCTTGCTGTTGCAGGCAGTCACATCATAAACTTATCAAATGCCACTGTAAAACTAAATAGGCCTTTTGGCCTACGTTTCCAAAATTTGGGAGTAGGCCTGTCTTCCATTCAAACTAATTTGGGTAACAATGAAAAAATTCATCTCATAAACAGGGTTTCTGACTACATCTTTTTCCGTCAGTGGTTCTTGCTTTCCGCCCCAACCCACATCATCTATTCTCTTCCTTCCACCCATTCTTTCCTACCCCCCCCAGAAGGCTGGCTTGGACACTGAGCTTCAATTTTCAGCAGAACTTTTTATTTTTCTTTCCCATTCTTTTTGTTTAGTACATGAAAGCAGCTTCCTGTTTAGAAACATGGGAGTCCTACACCCTTAATAATGATGTGTTCAGCCCATCAATGATCTTGGCATGAATGCTTTAAACCTTAATAAGCCTGATGGGATTTGCTGTACATGTCATCATCGGTTCAAAAAACAATGCACATTTGTCATCTTGCACTGAATCAACTTTCTTCCCAGTGCTACAGCTCTAATAAGAATTCTAAGGACTTACAAGCCAACTATTTCAAATTCTAGATTTCCACTGCCTACAGAGCAAAGAACAGGATCATCAGGAGGAGTCAGTGTTGTGGCAAAACTCCCAGTATTATCAATACTGGTCTGCTTTTCCAGCCCCAAGTCCCTGCAGTACTCTGCCATTGCTCAAGCCTTACTATAATCTATTATCCAATTCCTAGGCTTGTCCTGTGCTGCGTAATAGGAATGAAATGCAATGTAACCTCTGTTCAACTTTAAAAAAACCATCCTCCCAGACTCTACATGACATAAAATAAAATTATACCTTGTTCAAATACACAAACTGGATGAAAATCTATCTCTTGGGGTCAAAAATGTACTAGGGTTGATGACTAGAAATAAACTGAAATAGTTGTCACTCCAGGAGTTTAATTTATGTACAATAACTGCAGGCAGTTCCCCCTGGTAAATTTTAATTGCGACAAAGATATCCAGTGATGCGACTGGACAGCCATACAACCAGCACTTGAACCAGAGGATGAACAAGCAGCCACGTGTGCTGTTCTTCTCCAAGCAGGGCTTAGCAGCAGTGGTTAACCACAATTTATTCTATACAGCATAATTCTTCAGCTAACACTAACGGCAGAGCTGTAGTCTGGAGTTCATGCATTTTAAAATCTGACAATACAAGGCACGCATACTGTTTTACTTAACTCTTGGGAGCTTGGTCTATGCCTACATAAACATCAAAACATATTTTGATCTTTACTTATGGGTGAGCAGCAGAGTTAATTTAAAACTGTCAGCAAGTGCCATCATAATTAAAAACAAATGACTAATTGTACAACTACAGGGCCTGTTGACACAGGCTACATAGATCAGCCAGGCAAAGCCAACCGAGCTCGAATTTGAGGAAATGCAGCACCATCTACCGTCCTATGTGAAAGATTAAAAAAAAAAATCAGTTTTGTAATGAGCCCACACTGAAGTTTCACAGGAAGCTGACACTCTCATAAAAGCAGTGAGACACCAGAGGTCCAACTATACCAGTGATTCTGAATTATGTAATAAAAGAGAAAAAAGAATAGGAAGAACAGTAAGAAAGAAGAAAGAGTGCAGAGAAGTTTTTCTAATTATTTTTTTTTTTATCCACATTCATCACGGAGAAGCCTGGACTGGCTCCCACTCTGGAGAGCTCATTTCAAATTGGAGTGTCAGTAAAAGATGCTACTGGACATTTCAGGGACATAATAACAACAAATACCCAAGAAATCAATTAGACACTAATTGAGCTAGCAACCACCAGGCAAAATGGATCTGTTGAGCCTAGAGAAGATGACTGAGATGGGATCTCATCAATGCTTATAAATCTACAGCAGTGTCAGGAGGATGGGGCCACACTCTTTTCAGTGGTGCACAGTGACAGGACAAGGGGCAATGGACACACACTAGAGCACAAGAAGTTCAACTTGAACATGAGGAAAAACTTCTTTCCTGTGAGGGTCACTGGAACCAGCTGCCCAGGGAGGCATGGAGTGTCCTTCTCTGGAGATATTCAAATCCCACCTGGATGTGTTCCTGTGCATTCTGCTGTGGACGACCCTGCTTGAGCAGGGGTTTTGGACTGGATGATCTCCAGAGGGCGCTTCCAACACAACCATTCTGTGGTTCTATGAAATCTCTTGCTTAAAACTTCAAAAGAAGCAGAAAGTGACAAATCAGACCATTTCTAAGAGAATTCTACAGGGATTCATGTGAGCTGACACCTTTCAACCATGCTGATACCCTGTATTAAAGCATTACTGGACAGACAGATAAATGCATTATGCTGGCAAATACGGCTCAAGTAAATGAAATGTAGACTTCATTTCTAGTATCATTTTCAGAAAGCCTAACAAGTGTTATTAACAGACATTCATTCTAAAATTTAGCAAGGCAGAAGTTCCTGATGTACCAGCACGTTGTGTATCATTTCAGTCCTCCAATACAAACATCACCTAGTACAAAAAGGAATGGAACAGCTTTCATCAAAAATGATTTAACAGAAAATCTGTTTGCAACCTGGAAAAGAAAAATAATTGAAGGAAAATTAGGAGTAGAGGAGATGGAAGGGTAAATGTATATTCTCTCTCTGAATACCACTAAGCCAACATTATCTGTAACACATATGATTGGCAGTGAGTTCAAAACCAAGCCCAAACCAGACAAAGCCAAACCCAGAAGTATTTCTTCAGAGAACACATGCTCAGCCTGTGACATACCATGATAATAAATAGCAAGGGGCTTACCAGACTCCTAAAAAGACTAATGAATGAAAGAGAAATCTCTCAGGTTCTGTGAAACACACCCCTTTTCCAGATGCACAGGTCCCAGGGAAGTGGAGGACTATCGCTGTGTTCACCTATTCTTACTCTCTCCCCCTAAGCATTTATTCTGGCCTCCTAGAGTGGTAGCAAATAAGCTAGCAGACTAAACAGGATCTCAGTGTAGTCATCCTTCCACAGGAGGAACAGCCCCAGCTTTCTTCCAACACAAAGGGTTGTGTACACATGGAACAAGAGCCGAGCTTGCCGAGCTAACTGCAGCAGAGACAGAATGCTGGGAAGGGGTGAGAATCACAGGAAATTGTTTTAATCCTAGCCCAGACCAACCTCAAGCAAGGATCATACCGCGAGGGACATCTAGCTTGCATCTGTACTGTAAGAGCAGACTTTTTATCAGTCCCTGTTTTCCTTCTTTCATGAACAGCATGAAGTATACATTCACCTTCTGAGTGTATACATTTCATTACCAAAAGACATAGTATTTCTTTAGGAAGACTCTGAGTTGGAGCCTACTGAGGCAGACTTTGCATCCTCACCACTGCTACAAGCTGTGGACATAAATAAAGAAGATTTTAATGCAGGAGAAAGTGCCAGAGCAAGATGCTTTTACTAACCTTCCAGAGCATGCCTACAGCCTAGATAAATTACATTCCTTAAGTCACAAGTCAATCTCTGTAGGAAATGTACCTGTCTAGATTTAGATCTCATGTGCCTTTCAAACATACTTACTAAAACACTTTATAACATAAGTATTTTTTTTTTCATACAATGAGAATAAACTGCAACAGGGTGGGACTGAGAAAGTGAAAAAAAACCCCAAAACCCCCAGCCCTTTGTTCAGGGTTCTAGTGCAGCTTCACTGCAGACTAATGAGCCTCAGCCTCTACTTACGCACTTGCAAACCACAGCTCTGTTCACAAAGCCACAATAAAAACACCCGAAAACATTGTTAAGAAGCCCATCTTCTTTACCTGTCAAAGTGGGAGATGCCTAGTCATACACCACTTCCCTGCTATGAGGATATGCATCAAGAATTTGAACACAGAAAGGCCATAAATTATAGCAAGGCAGATTCATGCAATATTGTCCCTCCCCAAACATCAATCTTCCAGACTCAAGTATTAGTAAGAACAGATATTAAACACTACACACACAAAAGTTACTATTTTCTCAGAAAGGTAGGCTATACGATACAACTTAACATAGCACTAGCTCTACAGAAAAGCTAGAATGTTTTCAATATAAAACATGACAACTCAAGTCTGAAAGACAAACCAAATTTATTTAAAACAAAAGAATAGGACAGTGCTATTGCCAAGATAGAAAAAAAACTAAGGATTCTTTTACTGTTGTGACAAGACAGCCAATTTACAGCATTAATTCTGAAAAAGTCAGGTTGGGCTTACAATGCTTCAGTTGACTACATGTACCTTCTGCAAGACAAAGCGGTTCCCCTTCTCCCCCCTTCCCAAAAGAACAGACAAAAACATCCTATAAAAAACATGTACAGAATTTTGAAACACATGATTGAAACACGAACCATTGTCCAAAAGCCCGAAACTTTCCAACAAGGTTAAATCCTTTGCTTCTTCAACCAACCCTCAATGGGGGAGCTACAAGCACAACGCCGTCACCTCTGACAAAGAGCATTGGAATATTCCTTTTGGTAGACTATGAAGAAGGAAAGAAAAGTTTACATTTACAAAACTATACTTTACAAAACGTATCTGCTACGCATATTTCAAAGTGCAAGCATAATAAAACACCAGAAACAACTCCAGCAAATATAAGCTCAAACATACAATATTCTGGCATGCCAAAGAGATCAACACAACTAACACCACATGTTTGGATATTCTTTGTACTTTCATGACAGTTTGCTCAAACCATCTTTTAGATCTTGGTTCAAAAAGAAGTCAGCAATAAACTACTTCAACAACATAAGATAGTTCAGTTTTTAGTGTATTTATCCCTGCAGAAAACATTTAAGTCCTTACTTTATAAATCTCTTCATAGGTTTCTTCATCAATCTCTATTGTAGTTACAGTTTCTTCCACATCACCCAAAATCATATTTAAGTGCTGATCATATGCCTGTAGGAATAAAGTTAATTATTTCTTCCAAAATTCAAACATAATCTCATCAAAATGAGAATGATAACAAGACTTTCACACATAATTGGTTTAATCTATTTTTGACCAAAATGTGCACTATGTCAAAACAAAGTAGCATCAGTTATCGGTATAGTTTCAAACATCAATGCAAACAAATCAGTACTCTACAGCATCAGAAAAAGGAAGATGCTTATATTCACTGGACCTCTCTTCCAGGAAATACCTCTGAAGCCTTCAGTGTTAACACATACAAGAACTCCAAGACAGACATACATCTTGAACATTAAACCAGGTACACATTTGCTCCTGCCAGTCCAGCCTCCTGGGATCGATTGCCTGGGGTCAACTTAAGTGATATGAAAGCTGCAATTCACACAATGCTGCAAAAACTTAAAAGAAGCACATGTTCCATACACCCCACGGATTTCTCCTCTTCTGTGTGTTTCCCAAAGGAGCTGAGCCCCACTTAACACATGTGGCAGCTGGATCACTTCCCCAACACAGTATGCGGGAAGGATGACTAATTTAACAGAATGCAAAAATCTGCCTCATCAAGATGCATTACTCTCAGAAGAAAGAACTTATACAAGATTTGCAGAGAATCCAGCTGAGTACGTATCCCATCATGCCCTCAAAGGGTGTGCCTTTAGAGATGCTTGTTTGATAATGATAATCTCATTCTTAATTCAGTCTTAGAGACTGCACCAAACCTCACATGAACAGACCTGCAGAATATTGCTTATTTCAGACACAGAAACAGAAGCCAAAAGCAATGGAATGAATTGCTTGGTATTCAGGAGACGAGAAAAACAAAATATATCTCTTGAGTCTCTAGAGAAACATTTAATAGCAGAGAACTGAACAAATTAGATTTTGCCACTGATCACGTTACACTTTTGATAAGAGGACGAGTTCAGCCCTTGTTACCAAGATGATTTTTGATTTACCTTCTCTGACCACTTCTGCACTTCTAAAAATGAGGCAGAATTGCCTGCACTTTTAAACTAATGTTTTTAAACTATGAATGGAAGTATCAGCATAATTTGAATTGGAAGGGACCTTCAAAGGCCATCTGGTCTAACCACCCTGCAGTGAACAAGGACATCTTCAGCTGGATGAGGTTTTTCATAACCTTGTCCAAACCGACCCTGAATGTTCCCAGGGATGGAGCATCTGTATACCAGAATGTTGTACATAAAAACGTCTGCCCAGCACTTAGCTGAATAAGCATGGTAGTGTTCTCAAAGTTTTACTTACATGTAGTCTGCCTCTAAGCTCTCTGTCATTCCTCATTTTGACATAGATTCGCTCATCTAGACTTAGTCTGATGAGATCAAGTGGCTCCTCTACAGTATTTGTTGTCTGTTGCTAAAAAAAATAAAATTAACAAGTTATTCACATGGAAAAAGACTCCAAATATTTCCATTCCTCAGTGTGAGACACTGAAAACAAACAGATAAGAACATAGATGCAAACTTTCCAAACCATTCCTTCACATCCTGTTGAATCAGAGTGCAGCAGATGTTACCACTCTACGGATATTCACCCGCCAGAGCAAAATGAGTTAAAAACTCAGCTCAGATCTCTCTTTTGTGAGAAAGTCACACTTTTGGGATCATAGTTAGAATAATAGAATGGCTTGGGTTGGAAGGGACCATGAAGGTCATCCAGTCCAACTCCCCCTGCAGTGAGCAGGGAAGCCTTCAATTACATGAGGTTGCTGAGAGCCCCATCCAGCCTGATCTTCAAAAGTCCCAGGGAGGAGGCATCCACCACCTCCCTTCGCTATCTGTTACAGTGTTTCACTACCACCACTGTAAAAAATTTATTCCTAAAATCTAATCTAAACCTCTCCTCTTTTAGTTTAATACCATTACCCCATGTCCTATTGCTACAGGCTCTGCTAAAAAGTTGTTCCCCATATTTCTTTTAAGCCTCCTTTAAGTATTGAAAGGCTGCAATAAGGTCTCCTTGGCGTCTTCTCTTCTTAGAGCTGAACAACCCAACTCTCAGCCTCTCTCCACAGGAGAGGTGTTCCAGGCTTTTTGATCATTTTCATGGCCTCCTCTGGACCCGCTCCAACAGGTCCCCGTCTTCCCTGTGCTAAAAGTTCCAGAGCTGGACGCACGACTCCAGGTGTGGTTGCACCTTTGTGCACACCCCACAGCACGCTACCTATTTCCTTCTCAGTAAGGCAGAGCCAAGCATGTTTTCCTCTGTAGCTTTCCTCAAACTCCCTAGTTCCTGGGGGAATGGGTCTGATGCTGGGAAGGGGAAGGTAGGAGAGAGCTCTGCGACCCCGAGAGAGAAGGGTAGGGATGGGGGAGAGGTTGTGTGACCCCAGGAGGGAACGTGAGAGGAATAGGGAGGAATAGGGAGGGAGGAATAGGGAGGGAGGAATAGAGGGAGAGAAGGAGGGGAGGAAGGAATAGGGAGGGAGGGAAGGGAGATATAGAGGGACCGAGGGAGGGAAGGGAGGAGTAGGGGGAGGAACAGCAGAGAGAAATAAAAGGAGGGAGGGGAGGGAGGGAAGAGAGGAATAGAAGGAGGGAAGGGAGGAAGGCACAGACGCTGCCTGAGCCGGGGCTGTGTCCCGCCCGCCCCTCAGGCCCCCGCACTGCAGAGCACGGCCGCTCACCTGATCCACCTCATCCGCCATCTTTCAAACCGCCTCCCGCGCCTTCCCGCGAGGCTTTATGGCTCCTCCCCTTCCCCTTCCCGGGCCGGGGCTGCGCTCCCGCCATGGCCAGGAAGCGGCCGGGGTCGCCCCGGCCCGGGGCCGCCCGCAAGCGGCGCTCGGGGGAGTCGGGGGCGGCCGGAGGGACCGGTGAGTGCCGGAGGAGCTGTTGGAGCCGGGTCCAGAGGAGGCCGCAAGGGTGATCCGAGCGCTGGAGCAGCTCCCGTGCGAGGACAGGCTGGGAGAGCTGGGGTTGTTCAGCCTGGAGAAGGCTCGGAGGAGACCTGATAGCGACCTTCCAGTATCTGAAGGGGCTACAAGAAAGCTGGGGAGGGACTGTTCACAAAGGCTTGGGGGCACTGGGTATAAAGTGGAGAGGGGCAGATTTATAGATCATAGGATCATAGAATAACCAGGTTGGAAGAGACCCACCGGATCATTGAGTCCAACCATTCCTATCAAACACTAAACCATGCCCCTCAGCACCTCGTCCACCCGTGCCTTAAACACCTCCAGGGAAGGTGACTCAAACCCCTCCTTGGGCAGCCTCTGCCAGTGCCCAATGACCCCTTCCATGAAAAATCTTTTCCTAATGTCCAGCCTAAACCTCCCCTGGCGGAGCTTGAGGCCATTCCCTCTCGTCCTGTCCCCTGTCACTTGGGAGAAGAGCCCAGCTCCCTCCTCTCCACAACCTCCTTTCAGGTAGTTGTAGAGAGCAATGAGGTCTCCCCTCAGCCTCCTCTTCTCCAGGCTAAACAACCCCAGCTCTCTCAGATATAAGGAGGAATTTTTCACTATAAGAGCGGTGAGGCGCTGGCCCAGGTTACCAAGAGAGGTTGTGGCTGCCCCATTGCTGGAGATATTTGGGGCCAGGCTGGATGGGGCTTGGGCAGCCTGATCTTGTGGGAGGTGTCCCTGCCCATGGCAGGGGGTTGAAACTAAGTGATCTTCAAGGTCCCTTCCAACCCAAACTAGTCTATGATTCTATGATGAGGGGAGACCTCATTGCTCTCTACAACTGCCTGAAAGGAGGTTGTGGAGAGGAGGGAGCTGGGCTCTTCTCCCAAGGGACAGGGGACAGGACGAGAGGGAATGGCCTCAAGCTCCGCCAGGGGAGGTTCAGGCTGGACATCAGGAAAAAATTTTTCACAGAAAGGGTCATTGGGCACTGGAACAGGCTGCCCAGGGGGGTATTTAAAAAACGGGTGGATGAGGTGCTGAGGGGCATGGTTTAATGATTGGTAGGAATGGTTGGTCTTGATGATCCAGTGGGTCTTTTCTAACCTAGTGATTCTGTGGTTCTGTGATTTCGGTGTGAATTCCAGCGAAGGGGCGAGATCGTGCTGTGGCGCGGCTGTGGGGTCCCACGCTGTGGGAAGGCAACGGTTGTCATCGAGCCCTGTGCAGCTCCACAGGGTTTGTCCCCCTGCAGCGGGGTGGCAGCTGCGGGTCCCTGTCCCAGGAATGCCCTGAAAAGGGTTCACCAGAGTGGCTTCACAAAGTCATAATCTCTTGCGAGGCTAGTTTTTCAACTGATTCCATTGGTAGTGACACAAGAAGTAGTTACTATTACAAAAAAAGTGGAGTATTATGATTTAAGCTAAGTAATTGTATACTTCAAAGGTTGGACAGAATGTCCCTCTGATAGCATGTTTTCTTTAAAACAGCGGTTTTCCAGAAATTGTTTGTTCTTTGAAGATGATAATGTCGTGTGTGAAATATGATCTGTGCTGAACAGATGCCTTTTCTTCTGTAATCACCTCTGTTCGGAGTTTTCTTTGTATCTCAAATGCAAGGTCAGCAGAGAGCTGGAGCAAACTCCAAATTGGCCAGAGTTTTGACTGTTGTGAAATTTCGTAATAATGTTAAAGTTAGACCTGGGAAAGTAATAGAATATGCGTAAGAGTTCTGGGAAAACTTATACACATGCATGTAAGTGGGAAATACATTCTGTCCCCAGCGCTTGTCTCACTGCGTAGTTGATGATGATCAGTCCTTATGTTGCCCAGGCCTGATAAAAGATGTTCTCTTTCTAAAACTCCAAAATGAGTCTTAAAGAGTTTTATTTGCCAGCATTTTCTGTATCAGTAGGACTTACAGGAATGCTTATGTACTACTTCTCCACGATATTATGAATGTTTTCCTTTCATGGATCTCATTGTTCAGTTTTCACCTGTTTGTTCTAAAACGGTGACATGCTCCTCATGAGAGCGTGCTTTCCTCAGTAGTTCTGATCTGTAGTCTGTGGAGGTAGTGTTTCTGATTGCCACAGAGATGAAATTTCATCCTTTAACTTCTCTTCCTTTCTTCTGTCCCGTACAGATGATTTTGAAGAGCAAAACCCCAATATAAAGAGGAACAACTCAAAAGCTCCAGCTAGGAAGAAGGAAGAAGGTCGTGATACTGCAGTTTCCAACTCAGCGAATAAAGCTGCAAAACCAAAAGGGGCAAAATCACCAATAAAAGAAAACAAAAAACCTACTAGAAGTAAAGGGAGTCATAACAAAGAGGAAACATGCAGGTACTTACACCTGTCATTGAAGTCTATGGCAGCTCCATATTCATAGTTACATGTTATTTTGCTGTATTTTTCACATAGGACTAGGGAGGCTTTACGGAATCCGTCATGAATAGAATTATTGACCTGAGATTTGGATTTAAAATCATAGAATCATAGAATAGTTAGGGTTGGAAGGGACCTTAAAGATCATCTAGTTCCAACCCTTTAAAATGATGAGCAGGATTCTTTAAACATATCGTTCTATGGTGAGTTTTTTGACTCCAAATATGGTATCAGCATAGTCTGTCCTTGGAGATTACTA
The DNA here is from genome assembly GCF_032191515.1 of Phaenicophaeus curvirostris. Classification (NCBI taxonomy): domain Eukaryota; kingdom Metazoa; phylum Chordata; class Aves; order Cuculiformes; family Cuculidae; genus Phaenicophaeus; species Phaenicophaeus curvirostris. The sequence goes on from NC_091402.1 coordinate 16,053,220, forward strand.
TAGCAGATGAATTAATAAAAAGAAATTAAACTGATTGGTCTAATTTTACTGGCCATCCAGAGCCTTAGCTATCAGTGTAGTGAAACAGAAACAGCTCCAATTTCAGTACACTGTGAAGGGTCAGTAAGAACAAATGATTCAGTGAACCATTTCTCCAAGGACCTGTTTGTACAAACTGTTCTAAGGAATGGGGCCTTTTGTAGGTGCAGGCATCTTCCTTCCTAAACATCCTTGCAAAACCAGGACTTTTTTCACTGAAAAAATGTTGCTCCATTGAGCCCATGGTTATTTACGGCAAAGACGGTTTGCTTTACAGAGAAGGTATCTGTGGTTTAACTGTCAAATAATCTGAAGTCATGCTTCATTTATCTCCCTATTTTTAGTGTGGTGTTTCTCTATTTTTCTTAAATAAACAAGGACCTATACTTCCTAATGCTAAAGCCATTTTGTTAATTCTAACAGTGACTCACTGAAGGCCCCTGAGAAGGAGATAAAGTTGGTGAGAGAATCTCCTGTTAAAAAAGAGATGGATGAAGGCAATGCAGGTGATGATGAAAGTGAAGATGAATGGGAAGATGTCGAAGGTAACAGATGAATATTTATTCAGAGTAAAAATTCTAAAACTTTGATTTTTGAACCATTTCTTATTTACTTTTAGAATGGTTCCACAGCAGAAAAAAACCAGACATCTGCTGACGATTGTTAGACTTCCCTGGGGCATCCATTCCGTGTTTACTTATCATTTAGTAATACCTCATTTTTCCAGAGCTCCAGGAACCTGTCACAGATGAGTTAGAAGATGCTGCTGTTCTTCCAGCACCAAGCAATCCTGTTGAGATAGAGATTGAAACACCAGAGCAGATGAAGAAAAGAGAAAGGAGGTAAAAGCAGGGAAGGCAGTGGAGAGCGATTGAAGAATGAAGTTAAAAATACACTAAGCCTTGACTTGAGCTGTTCTGGGTAGAAGTCCCTGCTTTGTGCAGACTGTTGAGATGGAATGATGGAAGGTTATGGGATGTAGAACTGTTTACACACTGACAATTTTACAAAAAAATTTCAGTGGAAGTCGATGGGAATGGAGATTTTTCAGCTTCCTTGAAAATCAAGTGCGTAACTTGTGCTTTAATATCTACATTTCCAAAGCAGGGACAGTACAGCCAAGTGCTCAGTAGCTGAGTGTGTGGTGTTCAGTTTATTAGTCACGTGCATATTCACATAGCCAGTAATGAAACCTTTGTCAAGTGTGCACAGAAGATTCTCTGGGATGGATTCTCTTTGTGAAATGAACAAATTCAGGGGTCTAGAAAGGCAGGTCCATATAAAACCCACAACATCCATTTCTTTTGTAATCTTATGCAGAGAAAAAAGGAAAGCCGAGTTTGAGATGTATCTTCGAAGAATTATGAAACGTTTCAGCAAGGAGGTTCGTGAGGACACACATAAGGTATTGGTCACAGAGAACGCTGGCAAAGAAAATTTGAGCATAGAAGTGTCTGAACTGATTTGTGATGAAGAAGAAACTAATTTTGATCAAATAGTTGGTGGCTAGAAGTGAAAAAATAAAAAGGCTGTCGTTCTGACATGCTTATTAGACGTCGGCTGAACTGGAAGTTACAAACATCACTGACCACATCAGTAAATTTCTAAATCAAAGCAGATGTGAGTAGTATATCTCTCCATTGAGTGTGTATCCGCTCATTCCATTGGGGTTAAACTGTCGGTCATGTAGAACAGGAGACATTGATGGGGGCTTCAAGGCTTTACTGTGTTCTGATGGTGATCTGAAGACAGCCAGGTATGTGCTTGGGAGGCTTCATATTCCTTGTTTCTGTTAAAAGGAGCAATAGAGCCTTCCTTGTCTATGCAGCGAAGAAAATTTCTTGTCAACTCACTATAGAAACTTTTTTCTTTCAGGTTCACCTCTTGTGTTTATTAGCAAATGGTTTTTATAGGAACAGGGTCTGCAACCAGCCAGATCTTCATGCTATTGGCCTGTCCATCATCCCCACCCACTTTACAAAAGTGCCTGCAGGCCAGGTGGACCTTCTCTACCTTTCCAACTTGGTGAAATGGTAAAATATTCTTTCCTGATCATGCTGTTACATAGAATGTAGAGCTAGGCTTCAGGGAGAGGGGTAAATGTAATTACCAATTTTCAGTGATATTTTTGATTTAAAATACAAGGGTGAGAGCCTGTCCTTTTCACAGAAGGAAAGGGTGAACTGTGAAGTTTAACAATACAGCCACAAACTCTAGACAATAGGTAGGTGTCTCATATTTCAGGTTTGTTGGAACCTTCACTGTCAATGATGAGCTTTCCACTGAAAAAGGAGAGCCCCTTCAGTCAACCTTGGAGAGGCGCTTTGCCATCTATTCTGCACGAGATGATGAAGAGTTGGTTCATGTAAGTGTCGGAAGTGCAGAGTTGCTTGTGGAGTTTTCATGCTAGGTCAGTGCTGTCAGGTCATACACAAAGTGGTGATTGAGGGATGGATTTGGAGAAAACTAATCGGTGTCTTAGGTGATTCCATGGCTTGCTTTTTTTGCCCTTGTATTTTTATCTGGAGTCCTTCTGTGATCAAATTATTCAATGTAAACTGTGCCTAACTGGAGCCTCTAGTTCTGGTTGGTGTCACTGCACACTCTGGGTTCTGCTGTGGATACCATGGATGTATAATGTACTAAGCTACTTGTTCTGGCTTATTTATATTGCTTTAGCAGTGTAGATCAAAGAAAACCAGCCTTATAGGTTTCTTCTTAAATACTAATGAGAGTGAGGAAATTCTTGGGCTTACTTGCAGCCAAGATCTTAACAGATCTTTGAGTTAGAAATTTGGTAGTTTGTTACTATGAGTGACTGTTGAAGGCTAAAAAAAATTGAGCTTTGATTTACATTAGCCTGAGGCCAAGGCTTCAAAAAGACGCACACTCTGTGGTGGAAATGGATTAAGGGAAGAAGTGGACTCAGTTGCTTCAAGTCATGTGGAGATTTTGGTAAAACAACCAAGGGAGGGGGAAACACAGGAGATCTAATTGGCCATTGACATTTGAAAGCAGAAAAGAGCTGCTGTTTTGCAGGAGCATGGCTTGCAGTTCTGTCTTGTTGCTGGTAAAATGACAGATTGCAGCTTCTGTGCTGCAAAGCTGGAAGTAGTTGTGGTGTGTTGTGGTGGCTTTGCAGCCTCGCTGTGGAAATGCAGAGATGTCGCTTCCTGGAACAGGAGAAAGAGACAAAGCAAGCCTTGCTTAGACAGCTTCTGTTGAGTCCCATGCAGGGAGGCAGTTTACAGGTCACAGCTGTTAGTCACTCAGTTGTGACTGTAGTGAGATCTCTGATGGCTGGTGTTTCTGCTGGGTTCAACTGATAGTGTGTGGTTGGCTTTGGCCACCTTTGGGAGGCAGGATTTAGAGTCATCTTATTCAGTTTTCCTCAGGAATGAAAGACTGATAGGGTAGATGGGATTTGGGTGAATTACTCTATTTGCTCCAAGAGGGATGGTTCCTTTGGTCTCTTTAGGAGTTGGCTTTTCATCTGTGAGTTAACAGCAGTACCCCTGTCTCAGTAGTACCATAAATAAGAGTCAGGGGAAACTGTGTGGTGTTTTAGTACTCTAGCAACAGGGCTACCTACACGTGTCAGTGTGCACCACACAGGGTGAAAGGTAGGAATGAAAATGATTTGTGACAGAGCCCAGATTATAAAGGAGTTCTGAGAAGGTTCTTTTAATATACCTTGAAAAAAGGGTTAAACTTGCTTTTATTTTTTCTTTTGCAGATATTTTTAATTATTCTGCGGGCATTGCAGCTGCTGTGTCGCCTCGTGCTGTCTTTCCAGCCTATTCCTTTCAAGGAGACAAAGGTAGATTTTCTCAGCTGTGTGAAATAAGGAATAGGTCACTGGTTTAGAGAGCAAGACTGAAAAAACTTTCTGGCTGTTGCAGCTTGAAGTAAATCGCTTACTGCATTAACCAGGGTGATGAGAATGTTCTGTAGTGTAGAAGATGCAAACCCTTAATTTTTAGGTTTCTCCTTTAAAAAAAAGAACATTTTGTGTGTTTCAGCAAAGACTTCTTATGCTTGAATGGTTTGAAATCTCTTTAAAACATAGACAGCAAATGCTTCCTGCTTGCATAAACCCCTCTTCAGCCATTTTCCTGAAGTTTTCAGGTCCTTAAGGCCCACATATTGACCATGCCTGCCAACCTTTGGTGTGCACACACCTCATGCTGATTCCAGTCTTCTTTTTAACATATGTTTAGCCATGGTAATAGAAGTGACCCAGCTTCTTTCTTTGCAGGGAAAAAGCGCATCCAAGAGGCAGTCTCTCAGTGGTACCTCGGAGGGGCAGGAAAGCTCTGCTACAACACCAAAATCTGTGGGAAAAAAATGCCCCTGCAGAAAAGCCAAGCAGAATGAAAAATCCTCAGAGAGCAAAGAAGACAGCAAGGAGTCAAAGAAATGCAAGACTGCTCAGACCAAAAGGACACACAAGTCAAAGTTTACTGCAGGCAGTCAGGAGCAGAAGGAATCTAGTAATGAAGAGACCAGTTTAGCGGAAAAAGATGTGCCAGTCAGGCCCAAGAATAATCGCCGGAGACGAGTGGCCTCCAAAGTGTGTTACAAAGAAGAGAGTGGAAGCGATGAGGGCAATATTTCAGAATTTGAGGTTTCAGAGGAGGACAGTGATCTCTCTGATGAGGATTTTGAAACAGTCCCTAAAAGGCGCAAGAGCTCACTGGGCTCCCAGAAGTCAAAGGTAACAGCTATAAAAAGCCCAAAACCTTCAACTTCAGAATCAAGGCTATCGAAAAATACATGTGGAGCTGAGCCTAAGCCAGCAAAAAGTACAGCTCCACCTTTGCCTCATGCACAGAGAAAGAGAAACAAAATAATTTCTAGTGATGAGGATGATGGACAGCAGGAGGTGAGGAAAGTGATGGGCACAGACCAGTGGCTGGAGGTTTTCCTGGAACGTGAGGACAAGTGGGTGTGTGTAGACTGTGTTCATGGCAACGTTGGACAGCCCCAGCTGTGCTTCACATATGCCACAAAGCCGCTTTCCTACATTGTGGGATTTGACAATGATGGGAGTGTCAGGGATGTGACGCAAAGATATGACCCAGTGTGGATGACTGCAACGAGGAAAAGTCGCGTGGACCCTGAGTGGTGGGAAGACACCCTGCAGCCATATAAAAGTCCCAACGTGGAAAGAGACAAGAAGGAGGAAAATGAGGTAAATGGCAGTAGGTTATTCGGGACATGTAGTGCCTGAAGTCCAGTCCTTGGATTCTCATTCAGGCAAAAATCATTAGGAATCTCTCCATGAGGAAGCAAGTTTGTATTTGAGCTTGAAATGTCAAGATTGAGCATGTTTTGAAGGGAACATATAATGCTAGATTAAAATATCAAATGGAGGCTGTTCAGAGAAATCTGGATAGCAAAAGTACTGGGCAGCCTGTGCTGGGAACTTACTAATGTTGGATCTGTACAGTTTAGCATTACGCTTTGCGAGGAGAGTCTTTAAAATGTGTAGATGTGTGTACACATCTGAGTACGTATTTACAAAAAGAATGCTTTGGTCTGTTGGCTCATCTGATTTAAGTTTCTGGTGTTTTTTTTCTTTCATCCATACTATGATCATTTTATTATAAAGGGTAGTGCAAAAGAGTTGCGAAATCACTCTTTGTATAATTCCTACAGTTTCAAGTTAAGCTTCAAGATCAGCCTCTACCAACATCAATTGGAGAGTACAAAAACCACCCTCTTTATGCACTGAAGAGGCACCTCTTGAAATACCAGGCGATCTATCCTGAGTCAGCTGCTGTCCTAGGGTACTGCAGGGGTGAAGAGGTCTACTCCAGGTGAGTGGTGCACACATTGTCATGTGCAACTGCAGTCTTTGTAACAAATTCAAGAGGTAATCTGTGTGAAGACCAACATGGTATCGGCAGCAGTCTCAGGCCACATGCATAGACAGGGTGAAGCATTTAGCTACACAGACAACATTTGCATATCATTCAGATACAGCTTTTTAACCATTCATAATGAGAATAACAGTTTGGAAGTCTCTGAGGAGAGACTTCAGAACTCTTATAGTGGCTTCCTTTTGGCCTTTCTAGAGACTGTGTACACACGCTGCACTCTAAGGACACTTGGCTAAAGCAAGCTCGAGTGGTGAGGATTGGAGAAGTGCCTTACAAGGTAAGAGGGTTTGACTTCTTCCTGTGCAACATGTCTGTTCTCTAAAGTATAAGCTCAATTCTGTTCTGTTTTTTGCCTTCTCTCTCTCAGCAGATGTAGCTTTCTCCCTTGCATAGTTTGGGGTAGCTTCATCATAAATCTGTCCGCCTACTGTGCCTATATGCTACCCAAAGCCCAGCTGTATGTTCCTCTTGCCCTAAGAGTATCTAGCAGAACTGCACCCTCTTCATCAAGTTCCAAGGCATCCTAGAGTTTTATGTGAACTATGGGATCTGGCTCCCTGCTGTGTGCAGATGCCATAGGTTATAATTTATAAGCAGTGGGTACTGAAACAGGGAAATAGGCATTTCTTCTCTCGCAGAGCCTTCTCCTTTGCTGTCCTAGGAAAGTCTAGAATTGCTGGTGGCTTGTTGTGGTGTTACAGGTTTGGTTGTTGTATTTGGACAGATGGTGAAAGGCTATTCCAACCAGGCCAGGAAGGCGCGTCTTGCAGAGCCTGCAAACCGGGACAAAATGGACCTGGCGCTGTTTGGTCGCTGGCAGACAGAGGAGTATCAGCCACCCATAGCAGTGGATGGAAAGGTAAGTAGGAAGGCAGATGGCTGGTGTTAAAGTGTTTGTATGGAGCTGTGGGCATTATTTTTCCAGAATTTGCATGTCTCAGAGGTGAGATCAGTCAATAACATCTGGATTTGGGATTAAGACTTCTGAAGTTACTGTACCCAGGAGAAAATGGTCAAAACTTCACCAAGGCCTTTCTTTCCTGAGTACAAGTAATGAGTAGTTCAGACTGTTCACTTTATCATTTCGTTGATCTCATTTGCCTACCCTGTGTTTGTCTTGCTAATTCTCTGCATTAGAGCCTGAGTAAGAAGGCCTGGGCAGAGAACATAACTAGGAGATAACCACGCAGCTAAAATCTAGGGTTGTGCCTTGTCATGTGAACATTAATCGAATACTGAAGTGGAATGTAGCAGAAGGAAGGGAGAGTCCCTGAGTTGCAGAAGATATTTTCACCTCTCCAGAGAGCAGAAGTATCACCATTTCTCTTCAATTTTGCAATAATAGGTTCCTCGGAATGAATATGGAAATGTTTATCTCTTCCTGCCATCCATGTTACCCATTGGCTGTGTGCAGCTGAGACTCCCAAACCTGAACAGACTGGCACGGAAGCTGGACATTGACTGTGCTCAGGCTGTTACTGGATTTGATTTTCACGGCGGCTACTCACACCCTGTGTATGTAAAGCTCCTTTGTTGCAGCTGGCATACCCTGCGTTAAGGAATACATGCTCTCCTCTTCTGTTCTAGTAGTGGCAGAGTAGTCAGTGGCTCTGGCATACAGAGGTGACTTTATATGCTTTGAGTCTGCACTTGCATGGGGAGGAGGGGTGATGAGTTACACACATGGATCCTATAAGACAGACAGATGGTTCTGTCAGTATTCAGTATCTTGGTTTGGCTGGGTCAACAGGCATTTGCTCCCTTTCTGCTTTCTTCTAGTAGCTGACAGACGATTGTTCTCCTTCCAGAGAAGAGCTACGAAGCTGGTGAAGGGGCTGGAGAACAGGCCTTATGAGGAACGGCTGAGAGAGCTGGGGGTGTTTAGCCTGGAGAAGAGGAGGCTGAGGGGAGACCTCATTGCTCTCTCCAACTACCTGGAAGGAGGTTGTAGAGAGGAGGGTGCTGGCATCTCCTCCCAAGTGACAGGGGACAGGACGAGAGGGAATGGCCTCAAGCTCTGTCAGGGGAGGTTTAGGCTGGACATTAGGAAAAACATTTTCACAGAAAGGGTCATTGGGCACTGGAACAGGCTACCCAGGGAGGTGGTTGAGTCACCTTCCCTGGAGGTGTTTAATGCACGGGTGGACGAGGTGCTAAGGGACATGGTTTAGTGTTTCATAGGAATGGTTGGACTCAATGATCCGGTGGGTCTCTTCCAACCTGGTTATTCTATGATACTATGATTCCTTCCTAGTACCGATGGCTACGTTGTCTGTGAGGAGTATAAAGAGATCCTCCTTGCTGCCTGGGAGAATGAACAAGCAGAAATAGAAAAGAAGGAAAAGGAGGTGAGAATTATTTTTGCAGCCTCCTTACTGTTAAATGTATTATGTAAATTTCATTTACACTGTGGTGTAAACACACTGAAATTTATGATAGTAATCTTTTCTCTTCTAAATAATAATCCCACACAGAAGCGTGAGAAGAGAGCTCTGGGGAATTGGAAGCTGCTGACAAAAGGCCTTCTCATCAGAGAAAGACTGAAGCAACGCTACTCCGTTAAGGTATTCTGCATTTCTATTGGTGATTTCTTTTTTCAGGATATTTCTCTACCAAGAGATTTTTTCTAGTCTTTCCAGCATGTTATGTTTCCAGCTGTAGAGCATAGAAATTGTGGTGTCAGTTGCTCAAATATCTTTTTTTTCTTTCCCATTGCTAGCATGCCATTAGCAACTATTAAAAAAAATACACCAGAAATTTGATGTAGTTATGTCCATGAAAGACTCATTGCTTTATTAGTGTTTCCCAAAGTATCATTTTTTTTTTATCTTCTGGTTTGATATACTCCCTTCCTAGATTATTGCTCCAAGCCATCAAGTAACTAACAGGTAGAGAAGGGACTGCTTTTTTCTTATGAAGTCAGATGTTTTAGTTTTCAATCATTTCCCCATTGAGAAGGGTGAGAGGCACGATCTTTTTAAAGCAGGTTTATTTCTTTTCTTTGACAAGTAGAAGTATTTAGCTTCTATTGAAAGACTGCTTGACATCCAGGAACACACTGCTTTGGGGTGAGAAGCCCAAACCAGAGCAGGCAGCTTTTGTAATGTTGTTGTGTTACTGTGATGGAAAACAAGCCTTTTTAGAAAGGGGTGGTTACAAGTGGTTCCTAGAGCAACTTTTCAGTTTTCATGCTTGTATTTTTCCAGACTGAGCCATCAGCACCTGAGACAGAGAAAGGATCTGGATTCTCTTCTGATGAAGAAGGAGGTCCAAGTTCAGAGACTGCAGTAGAGAATGTGGCCATTTCTTGGCCCCAAAATCGCCAGTTAGAGAAAAAAAAAGAAGAGAAGACAACCAGGAAGAGCAAGCGAGAACAGAGAGGAGAAGCAGCACAGTTGTTCCCTTTTGAGAAATTGTGATCAAACAAGCATTTCTTTGCTGTATCCAGATACAAGAACAATAGTCACAACAAAAGTATCCTTTGATTGTTAAGGATAGTCTTCGTGTGGGACATCTAAGCTATCAGGGACCAGCTTAATTCAGTACCAAGAGTTTCCTCATCCTCCCATCCTTAGACTTAAGTAGACGTGCAGTTGTACCTTCTGAGATCACTTTGTGCTGCTGGGGTTTTTTTGCTCTCTGTTGTATCACTCAGCACTAATAATTCTGCTTTTGAGGGATTCCTTTCACCAGCACTGCCTTTCCCAGTTTTCTCCTTTCCATTTTTAAATCCTTCCCCAGAACTAAAGCGTGCAGTTGCTGTTGAAGCCTATGGTCAGCTGGCCGAGGGACTACTAATGCCCTCTTTGCTTTGTACTTTACCCAAAGCGGCGGTGAGATGCAATCAGGCTTTGGAAGAATCCCAAAATTTGCTTTCTAAAGAATACCGGCCCTCTGTCAAAACTCAGTTTTGGCTTTTCAGCCTGCAGTCGTCTTCTTGTGTGTTAGAAGGAAGAAGCCCTGTCCTCATTTCAGTCTTAAATGGGTCTTCTTAAGTAATTTGAATATATACATATTTGTTTCAGTTTTGTTTTATCAAGACCACCTGTGCGTCTTTGCCAGAATTCACTGAAACCAGAGAGCACTTGTAAATGTTAGCCAGTACCTGAGCATTTAAAAACTCTTTAAGAAAGGAATGTTAAATTTACACAAGCTTTTCTTGCAGCTCTGTAATAGAAATGCTGATCTGTGTTCTGCAGTGCTGTTATAGCTAACTAAATTACACTGATGCTATTCAAAAATAGGGGGGAATAGTCTAGGCATTGGTGGACACGGTCATAGAGAAAAGACTGAAATGCAAGAAAATTACTTACATTTAGTTATGTTCAGAAAAATATCTATTTTTGTACTGTATTTGTAGGACAAAATAAAGTATGGAAAAAGAGAGTATATTGTCTGTTACACCTTCAGCCACTTCATTGTTCTGTAAGCAGCTCTGTTGCCCTTGGAGAGCTCTCATGCAAGAGTAAGAGCACACTGCATATTTCCTGAAGTTACAAACTGGGTCCCAGGATATCTCAGAGCTACCTGCTTGTGAATTGTTTTCAATGTTAAGGGTCTTCATTCTGAGATTTTAGGTTTTTGCTATCGAATTCTAAATAAGTAAAGACCAACTTAATTTGGAGCCTTGGGGAAAAGATAGGACCTGTGTGTAAGGCTTAGGAAAAAATATCCATCTTTCAGGACCTGGTAAAACTGCAGAGGACATAGTTCCTTCTGTTAGTCCTTGTGCCGATATGGAGGATACATCCTGAGATGAGCACTTTGAATATACAGGCCCAAATCCAGCTCCTGCTGGGATCAATTTTTCATCTGCTTAAAATGGGAGCTGGTACCAGCTGTACCAAAGTGACTCCATACTTGGGACACTCACCACAGATACACGAAGTTGTGAGTCCAGGGACTATTTATAGTCAGTGGGGAAACAGACAATAACATCTCCAGATGGCAGGAGCCTTCTCCTCAGCTACACAGGGACCTAAGCATGCCAAAGGTGAAAGAGTAAATGTCGTTTAAGGGAGCCCAGAGCAGAAAGAGAAGACAACTGACAGATCAGATACACGTTCTGTCACATTTTGGTAAGGAAGCCAGAGGAAAATAAAAATGTTTGAGTAGGAGCACTGAAAGCGAGCCTTGGCTCCAGCAGCATGCCTGTCCTAGGAAACATGAAGTTCCTGTCTGTTAGAGAAGTCTTTATTTTGCATGATTCCTGTGCACACTTTGTGTAAGACAAAAGTACTTTAAGGTGTTTAATGCTGTCTTCTCTAGTCCATGTAAAAATACCACATGCTCTATCCAGACTGGTTGAACCATCACATTTTTCAAATAATCTTATGGAGGCAGGGAAGTCACTATTACTTAAGCAGTGAGTAGTGGGGAGTTGGCTGGCATCAGCCTTTCGTCACACAGAAGTACATGAACCAGGGAGCAGCTGTGCAGTTACTAGGATCTTGATTCCCAAAATGGGGAAACGTCTGCAGGCTAAAAAAACCAAACTGCACATTTAGCTTAACCAGAAATAGAAAACTAGTGCATTGGAAGCTACAAACTAATCCTCTATGTACCTAGACATTATTCCTGGACGTGAAAAGTGCAGTACTTACAGGTAATAAAAAAACAAACCTACAGACCAACCTTTTGAAAATTGTACTTTATTAAATATACAAAAGCTCAGCACTTCTGTAGAAAAGTGTACTTCATCTCTCATTTGGTAATGCTGGTCAGTGCCCTGCAGCTTTGGTAAAACTGCACTCCAACTCCACATTTCTCCCGTATGAAGTGCAATTCTTAATTGATGAAATAGAAGTTCATGTTAGTGAGCTGCAAGAAGACTGCGCAGTATCGCTAATGCATGTTAGCTGTATGCATGAGACTTGCACTTCCTGCAACCTTTCACTCACTACTACTACTTTCACCAGCAGAACCGAGCCACAAGACTCAACTGACAGCATTCAAATACCAAAAGAATGAAAATAGTTATGACTAATAAAGTAATTACTACTTCTCAAAACATTTATAACTCAGCTCTCTATTTCAGTACCATTTGTAGAAAACATTTCCTTCTATTTATGTTCAAGTTAATTTCCTTTGGTATGGAGAAGGCATTTCTCCTGACAGTCATAACTGCATTTCATAAATAAGGTATTTTTGTACTGATTTACGTATAATTAAAGGAAATAAAAACTACTGTAGTATAGGGACGGCACATCTGGAAGCCAGCCTCTAGCTTAGTGGAGAGAGACTTAAAACCAGTGCAAGACAGTCTCTAATCTCAAGTACTGGTTACAGCAGAAATATGTAAACATGAGCCATCACAACACAACAAGGCAGCATTCCTCTAACATGATACAAAGCTCAAAAATTAAGGCTACTAAAGTCTATACAGGCAAAATTATAATGATTTAATATATGAAGGATGTTGATAGTCCTTACTAAGTGAAATTCAAGAAAGAAACAGTATGCATAGCAAAAAAAACCCCAAACCAATACTTGAAAGAATATACATTAAATTATAAAAGTAAATTACATTACAAGGCAGTATGTTTTACTTTTACAGGGCAGTCACCTCTTGAGTATCCCTTTAAATAAGTACAATTCAAAGCTACATTTTTAAATAGTTATGCAGTGCTATTTTCCACGCTACCATTTTGGATGTTTAACCAACAACTTCAGAGACTTCTAAAAAGTTGGGGGAAATCAATCCTTTCTGACAAATGTGCCATACCTCGCAGCACTGCTAACCTGACCACTCATTATTTCAAGTTATTTTGAAAATCCTCTGTCCAAGAGCATATATTTTATACCAGTACTGTGAAAATTCAGCTGTTTTTCCTTTGAACACATACATACACTTCCAAATGTATCAAAGTCGATGATACATGACTGTGCCTGTAAGACAAGGCAGCAGAGGGAAGGTTTGTCAGAGCCAGGTACACACACGTATTTCCTAAGGATATCCAGGCATAGTTCACGTGATAACGTTGGCACTTTCTCCATAATACACGAGGTACCCGCAACTGTCAGTGAGGACTTGCCAGATCTCAAACCTGGGGTATCAGTAAGTGGCAAGACGTACAAATCTACTTGCTTATTGACTTACAATGAATTCAGACATTCCAAAATCCCTTTTCACCCCAAAGTCAATGCAATTGACTTCCTCCAAGTCCTATAGTCATATTTTTCATGGATAACGTGTATCAATAACCCCATGCAAGCCCCCTTCCCCTGCCCCTGGTGCGCACTGCTGAGCTGTGATATGCTGTAAGCACGCTGCAGTAACCAGGACAGAAATGCACTTGGAAAGTTTTTAACCAGGACTCAGTGCAAACCCCAATCACCTCCTCCTCACTGCTGCTTCTTTGGTGGAACACGAGATTTTGCAACCACAATTGGAACTACAGACAGCAACCCAATCAGCAAGGCCCAGAGAGGGCGGTAAAAGAGCCAACCAATGGAGATGGTCAGGAGCGACAGCGAACTGGCGACGCAGAGGGCAAATGCTTTTAATCCAATGTTAACCAGATCTCTCACAACAGGAAACCAGTCCACTGCAGAAAGAATTAAATAGGGATAAAGTAGTTGACAAGATGATAGTTTAAAAGGAAGTCTAATCCATGCCTAGGGTTTGCACACTAACTATTGCAATCAAAGGACAGACTCCTTTATCAAGAGCATTGGATTAGGCATTTCAGCAGAGTATCCTCAAGGTATTTGATAATTAAAGCAACAGCTGAACATCTCAGACAATCGTATGCCCATGTCTTCAGACAGGAAGTAATCCAGAATTAAGTCTGAAGTCTTGTCAAAGGCTTGAGAGGCAAAGTAGACCAATAAGCCTTGCAGCTATGGAACAAGTCTAGGATGACTGATACAATATGATAGCACAAAAATTAATTTCTTGCAGTAGCATGCACATGGATAAATAAATAAGAAAAAAAAAAAAAGAGAGAACACACTGCTACAAAGCAAATGAGAGCTTTGATGTTTGAAGTTTATACAAGCTGAAGGCGTCATCTTGTTTTCTCTTAAGTTTATACTCCAACATTTTTCTACACCAGAAGGATAAATGAAAACCTTCTTGCTGTGTGTTCACAGCAGCATACAATAACCACACCCAAAGACATGTTACTATACAACTACTAATTAAGACTAAGTTGAGGAGACCACTTGTGTATGGGTGTAGAAAATAAATGGATTGCAGCACCCTGACTTAAAAGAACCAGACCAATATGTGCTTTGGCTTCTGATGTTGGTAAGCCTTGGGCTGGGATCTTCTGAGACTGGTAACAGATACCTGCGTTTTTTTTAATGTTCACAAAGCAACCATCTGGTTCTGGGATCCTGCTTATCTGCAATTGCCTACAATGACTTGCAGATCAAATCCAGTCTCAGTTCAAACCAGATTCCTCCTGACCTTCAAACTAATTAATTGCATATGTGAGCAAGAAATAACCTCCCTAGGGATTATGATCCTGTTTCTAAAACATTTTTTTTTCTGTAAAAATACTTACCTAAAGTGTAAAAGATTCGGGTCATTAGGCTGATGCCTACAAACATTGCCAGCCAGCCTGCTGCACGGAGGGCCCAGGTCTTCATGGTGTTACTCTCATGCTCCTTCTGAAACACTTCCTGAAAGCAAACACCACTATATCCAGCCTGCTTCTCAACTTCTTTCGAAATCCACTTGGTTCCAGCATATTATGAGCAAATCAGAGTCTATAGCACTTTAGGAGCACAAATTCTCTTGTAGAAGATATATTGCAACTCATTCCGCAGAGTCTTATTGCGTAGTATTGCTGCACACTACAACAGATTTTGAAGTGCAGCACAAGAGAAACTGGCATCTTTCTATATTAGGACAGCTAAACAAGCACTGTTCGACACACCATAACCACAGGCAGAAAGCAGTTTTTGCTGCAGATGGATACATTCAACATTATTGTGGAAAACAAGACACTAATAAATAAGTGTAATAAGGAGGAATGATCCGATTTCACTGTTTGAAGGAAGAGAGAAAAAAATAGCCAAAGGAGAGGTGTGTGAAAGAAAGCAAACAGTATGCAGTGAAGAAGAGGTAAAAGGTAAGTGTACATTGTGTGGGGCAACACAAAGCATCTATCTGCAAGAATTCTAGTAAGAAATTTTCAAGATGGGTAATGTGCCCCTCTGGGTCTATAAACCATACACATAATAAAGCACTAACTGGGAAAAGATGTGTGTGACTGATTCACTCCTTGTACATACAAGTACACTACAAATTATTCATTTGTAATGAGTTAATTTCCAATTAACTAAAATTTCGTCTAATGAGGATTCAGAGCTCACAGCAGAGAGCTGATTCTACTGCTACTCTCTCTCAACTCCAAACAAAAACCTTTTCAATTGCTTTTGGGAGTGTCTGTAACTTCTTGACATCTGGGATTTTTGCAGCAGGGCATGAAACAATCATTAATGGAAACAAACCTACTAAAAGGAGTAAATGAATCACCAAATTGCTGGAGCATGCAGGATTTATTGGAGCATAATGATATGCCTGAAGGTTCTTTCTCAGCCAGGATAGCAATAAACATTTCAAACAAGCCTGAACTCCTGTTACTAAAAGCTGAAGACAGGATGGCTCCCATCATTCATTTAATTAAAGCCTAGTTTTTACTATTTTTACATATGACCTTTCAAAAGCACGTGTTTGCATGTGTAAGTGGGAAAGTACCAAAGAGCAAATAAAAGCAGAATGAGAAGGCACAGAAACAGCCTTTCAAGCAAAGGATGTTCAACAGTAACACACGGGGATTTTTTTTTTTAAAAACAAAACAAACAAACAAAGCTAGTTTAGCTACGGTTCATTTTTAAACTTGAAAAACCCACCAGGAACAGCTATAGCTAAGTTATATACCGCCAGTGGGTGAAGCATGGCATTTTGCTGCAACACAAACTAAAGAGAAATCTGGAAGGCAAACACAGGCTATAATGCCTTGTCCTACATAGAGAGAGAAAAGCCAGTGTTTCCATCAAGTGCCGCCTCCTCCTCTAGAGCATGTCTGAAGGAGAATGAGCACTCACTCCCCTGTTGCTTCTGCACTACCACCTTCAATATTATCCTTCCACTACTACAGCATGGGAGCTCACCTCCACAGAGAGGTCCCCAGGGTACAGAATCTGCAGGACATCTCCCGACTTGGTATGATATGGAACCAGCTGATCACCTCGTTGGCGAGCAACCACAGTCACCTTGGATGAAAAGGGAAAATATTTACTAGTTACCAAGTTGGGAACAGAGTTTGCAAAATACAGAAAAAGCTGAAGACTCACCTTATCAGCAGAGCCCAAATGGGGGTCATCTCCACTCAGACCTGCATAGAAGAATGAGACACGAAGGTCTCCTACCTACGAACAAGAGGATATTGGAAATCAAGAAAGATTTCTCTACAAGAAGAATTACAGGAAAGACAACTCTGCACGGGAACACCCTTTATATATCACCACTTCTTCTGAATGTCTATACCAAGCCTGAGGATACCCAGAATGATTTCCAGGATGTACTTTTTTCAGCCTAGTTGACAGCCAAAACAGGATAGCTCAAATGCTGTTTTGCAATACCCTGTCTGGTGTAGTTGCAGGAGCACATTAACACAAATGAGATCCTATGTTCTTTCCTTGTAATTTCATCTTTTGGCAGAGGAGGGCAGACAGCACAAGCTGACAAGCCATTTTATTGTATTCCGTAGAACACATCTCCCAGCACCATCCTGCATCTTTCCATTCAAAAGCATGGCAGACTCAAGAAAAACCAAAGACAAAGGAGCAGGATCAAAAGCTTTCTGCAAGAGAAGCACTCATGCTGAAGGATGGTACTATGGGTGTCACCCAATGCGAGGGTCCGCACTCTAATTTCTACATATTTAAATAGAAATAGGACATGCCTCAACTTTCTTTTTCACATAATAGTAATCACTGCTTTTGTTTATCTTTTCATCTTACTTCTGGACGCCTTGGGTTCTCACTGTGGTAAAAGTAATTTCCTGCTCGGGTAACATCAGCATGTGGATCCTCAAGGTTCGCCAAGCTCAGCTGCTTGAAGTCATCAATTTTATCCACAAGACCTAAGCAGAACAAAGAAACAAGCTCAGGTCTGGTGTATAACATGGAACAGCCAATTTGCTGGTTGGCTTCCTGATTATCACTTGAAATGACTGCCATTGTGGAAAGACCAAAGTCTGCTGCTGAAGCAACAGCAGACACAAAGCGTACAAAGCAATCCTTACCCTTGGAAAGAACAAAGCTGCCAACTTGGACGTTAGAAGAAACAGCAGTGAAAGACTCCACAGCCATTGCACTGAGGAACAGAGAGAGTCTCTGATAAGTCCCAGAATTATGATCACATTCTAGATTCGCAGTATGTAATATAAAGCACATAAAAGGTACTCTGTCAAACATCAGGAGAAACACAAAGAGCTAAATGATTTTCATGATATTAAAACAAACCTATCAAGAAACTGTGTCCAGACTTCACAGTGTTGGAGCTTTTCACATAAGACAAGATATGACTGTGTCAACCCCTGGTCTGACCTTCCATTCACACTATAGGATCTACACTTGTTTTTTCTGTCTGAAATAGAGTTCAGCTATTCAGAAGCCGGGGACAAGCAGGTCTGAGTGACAACGAATCAATCACATTCCTAGATTAATTCCTGCAACATTTAACTACACTCATAAATGCACTTTATTTCTATCCTGAATTTAGTCTCTGCTGTCAACTGCTAGATCTTACGTGCTAAATTAAGAAACTTAGATCATAAAGCTTCTCCATATAAAGGTAATTCTTTATCACGCCCAGCTTAACTAAATTCAAAGCTCAGGAATCCTTTACTTACAGAGCTGACTTCGTTCTCATAAGCAGTACTACTAGAATCTCCTTGGCAATATACAACAGATTTTATTTTCACAAATATCTAAGTTGCATAAAAGGATAAGATGGATGGACAGGAGGAAGATGACACATAGCATACACTTAAAATAGAGTCTCATTAATGATAGGCATGAATTCTAAAGTTCAACATGTCTGTGCTGTCTCATGCAAGGATCCAGTCTCCTGAGTTTGTACCAATACACTCAGATGAAGTGTTCTTAGATGCAGCACTTAAGTAATGACCTGCAGTAGCACTAATTAAAAATGCTTCTTACTCTTAGTTGGAGATTTGCATTTACTGGAGAAAGCTTGAAGAATTTTCATGAACAAAAAAGCACACATATCGTCATTTTCCCTCCTCATACACTACTCCCAAGTAAAGGACAGTGGTTTTGGATGAGCTCACAGAACTAAAACAAAGTTCGGAAGATAGTCCAAACTTCAAAGTTTTGTTGAAATCCTGGTCCTACTATCTATCCAGCTGTATTTTTCACTCACACCTTTTTGTTTTGGTTTGGTTTGTTTTTTTACAGCTGGCACCTTGAATCCTCAGAACTGAGCAGGTGATGTGAGAATGATATGCAAGCTAAAATGCAGCATTAAAAATGGCACATTGTAGCGTAACTAAAATGCTGCAGATGAGATAACAGGAAACAACTTATACATGACTGACTGCCACAAACAAACCTGTGAGCTCACACATGCTAGCTTAGAAAAAGCAGTATGCAAGTGGCATGCCAAGCTCATGGGATGTCTGCTATTCTAACCCTGTACTTGTAATAGAGGAAAGGACAGACTGCACTGATAAACAATAGAAGTCAGAACAGAACCTATTCAAGTTCTACTATACAGAGACCACATGGCCCACAGGCCTGGCCATTACTAATAGAAAGCATAACTCTTGTTCCTCCAGGCAGCTCTGAACTGCTAAGCTCTCTATGCCTTAATTTTCCCAACTACCAAAAGACCAACAGTTTCCACCTACTTCACCATGTCATTTGGCTTTCATCTTTGATCAGATACAGTGACGTAATCGAGAAGTTCTGCACTAGGTGGTAAATTACCTAGGGTTTTTGTGTCCAATTTCTCGATCAAAGTTTCTGCTGTTCACAACTTCTGATTTCCATTCGGTATCTAAAGAAAATGATATGAAGTTTGAGGAGAAAACAGGAAAAATAGCCACTCAGATCTTAGTTATTCAAGACATCTTTCAATCAATGAATCAGTTCTAAGTTCCACTTCCAGTAATGATGTTTACATCACAGTATGTGACAGTCTACGCTGACACTTAAATCCACCTTTCTAGCACATTAATGAGAAATGGCAGGGTTAAAAAAAAAAAAAAAGGATTTTAGTGATAAAATTGTAACTCAGCTTCACTCAGTGTAAGCTTTGCTGTTGGCTTTGATTCCTGGCTCCACATTCTAGGAATAATGTGATTTTGTGAGGAAAGGCTATAAATTCTGCTGGAACTAGCAAACTTCAGAGCAGTCAAGTAACAGATAGAGATGGTACCTATATGTGTCACTGACAAAAATACACCATGCTGCCTTCATTCAAGCCACAACAGCCTTCCCACACCCCTAGAACAGATACCAGTAGGTTTATTCTAACTCCTACAAAACTAGGGCCCCTTTTTTGAGCAGTTTCTGTATTAAATATAGCTTGCTCTACTTACATGATGGACCAGAAAGGAAGGAAGGGGTGTTTGGTTAAACAAGAAAATAGAGGGTTTACAATAAGAAAACAAAATACACACACACACAAAATGTCCAAAGTCACGTGCATAAAGGAAAAGGGACTTTCTGTTGATCAGCTTACTGTATGAATACGTTGTCTCTTTCTTAATCTCACCATTCTCTTCATATTCCCTGCAGAGAAAATGGGTGCAGTGAGAACCAAAACAGGGTATACACACCCCTGCTCAGGGCAAAAAACACTTTACAAATGAAATGCACAGATAGCTCACTGGCAACACAAACTTATCTTTACAAGTAAACAAACTCTTCTCTGAACTACCTACTCTGAAGACATTCTCTGTACAAGGAGAAAACTACACACAAATGCTAAACAGCCACAATCTTCTCGTTCCCACCTTGCAAACAGGGAGATGTTGACGAGAGAGATGTGGAAGCATCAGTATTAAAGACAATAAGGCAAGCTGACCTAAATCAACAAGTCTTCTAGAGATGCTGCATGATCATCAGTTTTAAACTGTATTTTTCACACCTTTGCAGCCTTTGACATGCAGGGGGAAAGAGGATTATAAAGTTTTATTTTAAAAAAATTTAGGATTGTGTGTTTTGGAACAATGGTTTTGATTCTGCTAATCAACTAGCAGGCAAGGAGTGTTATGGAGGTGGAGTTACAGAAATCCTAATGGGCAGAAAGTACAACAATAAATAAAAGAATCATTAGGATCATTAGAGAGGATAAAAATCAACTGAGTCTTAGGGAAAAAAACATGTGCTTTCTCTTTGTTTTCGCACAGATTGGTAAAGATCTCTGAATTTTATTGACAATACATATAACAGAAAATTGCTGCAGTGTGGAGGCCAAGAAACCCCATATGAAATTATACAAAATCAGGAAGTGGAAACATTTGATAAAAGATCTTGGATGTTATCCAAATTTTATCAGATGGAAATTCTGCAGAACTGACCATCTACAAGAACCTGATATCTTCAAGGAAATTAAAGTGACTCTAAAAAAATCCCAACAGCTGTAGAATTCTCCTGACATAAAGACTTACTGGTTCGGATTTTTTCTGACAAAAAAAATTTGATAGGATCCTGTTAACACAGCAGCTTTGTAAGCAACTTTTAAATATTCATTTCACTTACCTGGAATCTTCATATTCTACCCACTGGTACATTTCCACTTCACGCTTAAGTTTGACGGCATGGATGGAAAGCCCATAGCTGGGATCAAACAAAGGCTATTTAAAAATTAAAGAAAATACAAGTCAGCATAAACGCTGTACCTCAAAAACTCAAACCCTGTACTTTTATTATCAAACCCATTCACATAACCTGCTGTTCATAGTTAGTACTAAGGTTACACAAAGCTGAATATAGAATAAATGTTACAAAAGACAAAAAGTTGACAGTACAGGTAACCCTAACTGGTCAACGGAATATTCCATCCCATAACATCATCTTCAAGAAAATCAAAATGAAGTTGTGGAGAATCAACGGTACAGCAGTATTTAGTGAAAAAGGTTAGCAGACGAGCAATCTGAAGACCTCAAGGGATGCTCGTACTTCACTCTCTCTTTCTCTGTATCTGACAGTTTGGGGCTGTAATTCTTACCCATACAGGGTAAGGGCTAAACTACAACAATATCAAACATAATTTTAATTAGCAAGGACTTTTCATTCCCTCTAAGCTTGAAATACTCACATCTTCAAGATGCTGCTTTATTTACCTTAGATGTACTCAGAGCGCCAGCTAAGTGCACCAGTCTCCCTTCATTCTGCTGAGACACACTGTGGATGCTGTCAAGAGGGAGCACAAGAGAAAGTCCCTCATCAAGAGATTTGGCTGTCTTTAAAGCTCGTCCCTGCAATCAAGAAAAGGAAAACCAAATTGTGGAGCACCAATGGTTCAGCAGTATTTTGTGAAACAGGTTAGCAGACAAATGATCCGAAGACCACAGGGAATGCTTGTACATTGAGCCTCAAGGCATATTCTCAAAACACACTTGCACTCCTCCACTCTCTCTTTCTCTGTGTCTGACACCATTTGGGGCAGTACTTCTCCCTCAAGAAGGACCATTAACACATGGAGATTATTCCCACAAGGTTATCCAAAGTTATTGCTCTTTAAAGTCTTAACTTGTTCGTTGTTCACGAATAACTCCAAAAATTATGCCAATTGTGTTCCTTTTACCGTAGACCTCTATGGCTACTTGGCAGATGTTTTCCTTACATTACCATCATGTTATGGTGTGCATTTTCCTGTAAAGTCACTTTGTGAGATTGTGAGTAGTTCTGTTTTTCTCTTGTAGAGGTTTAAAAGCAATTATTCAGTGAAAATTCACAGAATTCTGCTTCCCCCAAAACCAGCAAAAATAGGTATGTTTGCAACGATAGGGTGCTAGGATTCCCTGCTTACTTTAATTATTTTTTTCAGTCTAAAACTAAGACTTAAAATAACACTGAGAGTAATTAGCACCCTCAATTTTGCAACATGGAGTATGAAATCCTTTAACTCAACTAAAACAACTCCAGAAATTAGGATCTTGCATTATCCCAAGAGAACAGAGAAGACCAGAACACGGCTGGCTCATACGATCCTCTTTCAATAATACTGCAGCCTGTTTCTGCACCAGCTCAAAGGTCTTGGGTCTTATCTTTCACCACACACTGCCACTGTTCTTCCCACACTCAGTTCTACAGAAAGACTATCTGTGGCCCAGTGATTTTGCTGTTCTGTTTTATTCCAAGGGTAAGCACCAGGCTCTCCAGACATAACAACCTCTTCTCATCGATGAAGTAATAAAGCTTTAAAGTGATCATTTTAGTAAGACTATAAAACTAGTTGAATGTCACCTCAGCTGTGACATTTTAAAGCTGCGTATAAACACTGTCAGTATTTAACTTACTTCATTGGTAAAAAGAAGGTAGAAAGACAGAAGAAACGTCACTAGTCCCATCAACATTCCTCCAGAAGTCTCGCTGAGCCTCTCCAGGAACCCTGGTTTGGACTCACTTGTGATTTTAACATGTTCTTTTCTGCTGCCTGTGTCAGAGAACTGTTGGAGATAAACCGAAAAATACAATATTGCTGTAACAGGGGAAGGCATTCTGTTGCAAAATAAGCCTTTTAGCTTTGTTAATACTGCCGCTCTGCAGAGTAGCACCTCTTGCCTTGGAGAAAAGCTTTCCCACACTTGTTAAATGCCTCATCACACTTCTAGTACCAGATACACAGTCAATAAATAAAACTCAAGCCTAATGGAAAAAACAATTGCTATTACAGTGGTTCAAACGTATTCGCTCAAGCTTTCTTCGGTCTGTCTCTAGGCTGCCTGTTTGGTGTCCACACCCTGCATTCGGGCCATGACAAATTGAGTAATACTCCTGAATTCCAAACCAACTAAAACATAGCTATAAATAACAAGTTACATTCTAACCTCACCAGTGGCAAGTGCCTGCGTACTTTAAAATAATTGTATCTGGGGCAACAAAAAGAGATAACTTAAATTTGCTATTGCTGTCCTAGCCAGTGCCACACGAAAGCAAGAAAACCCAGAGGTTTATCTGAGAGTAACAAGAAGTAACTTCAGCACACTTAGCCCAGAGGAGGGAAGGCTCCTCTTTTGCTCAAGCTGCCAGGCAAGGATGTGGATTCAGATTTGCACACATAGCCATAATACCAAAAATACCAGAAAATAAACTCTCTAAGACTTGTTCTGGACTTTTAGAAGCAAACATCTTTTATCAGGCCTAGGCAATGTGAAGAGGTGATCTCCATCAATCACGTGCAGCAAGATAAATGCTGGTTACAGAATGTATTTCCCACTTATATACACATGTAAAAATCTTCCCAGAAGCCTTATGCCAAGGACTAATTTTAATGTTAATACGAAATTCACAACAGTCAAAACTCTAATCTGGAGCTGGCTCCAGCTCTGCCTGACCTTGCCTTTGAGATGGAAAGGGACCCTAAACAAGGGTGGTTACAAAAGAGACATCTGTTCAGAGGGACGTTCTGTCTGACTTGCAAAGAACACAACCACTTAGACGAAACTTAACTCTACTTTAGCTTAAAACAATAAATACTCCGCTTTTTTGGGAAAGTACTTATTGTATAAGGTAGGAGACGAGGCAAGGCTTCTCTTTCGCTCATCTCGAAACGCCAGGCGGGATGTAGGTTCAGACTCGCAGCCACAGCAGGAGGCGAGGAGGGAGGTGGCAGCGCCCCCCCCACCCCCACAGCAGGCGCTGCGGCATCCCGGAGGAGCAGGGGGCCACCCCAGAGGACCGCCACACGCAGGACGGGCACTTACATTCCTGGACATCTTGAACCTCTTCCGCTCGCCAGGTACCAGCCCGGAGCCACCACAAGAGCCGCCGCAGGAGCCGCGCCCCAAAGGCCGCCGCGCCCCTTCCTCAGGGCTTTCCCGCCTCCGAGCCGCCCCCGCCGCAAAGCACGCTGGGACATGTAGTTCCCGCCTTGGCTGGAACTCTCCCTGCCGCAATGCACGCCGGGACGCGTAGTTCCCGCCTGGGACAGGAAGCCCCTCCCCGCCGGGCGCGGGGCACGCTGGGAGATGCAGTCCACCTCCTGCCGCGCGGGAGGCGCGGGCGGCGCTTCCGGGGGCGGGAGGTCACGGCGTGGAGCGGCGGCGGCTGAGGAGAAGCGGAGCGGGAGGGGAAAGGCGCCGGGCGGCTCCGCCATGTCTTACTGCAGGCAAGAAGGTGCGCCCCGAGCGTCTTCCCGGCTGCCCGCGGGGAGGAGGCGCAGCCTGAGGGGAGAAGAGGCGGGGGGGGAGCTGCGGGCCCCGCTCTCCTCGCGGCGGGCGGGAGGGGAGCAGCGCGGCCAGGGCCGAGCTTGAGCGCCCCCGGGGAGAAGCTCCTGCCAGCCTGGCTTAAGCAGCCAGAGGTGGGGGCTTGCACCTCTCTAAGGGGTGAGCAGCGAGCCAGCTTCACGTTTCCTTATCCGTACAAGGTATTTCGTTGTACGGGTTGGGTTATTTATTAGGCGCGGCCACTTTGTATCCTGGGGGCATGTTCCACAAACCGCCAGCCTCTTAAGTAGCTAAACTTAAGGTTTCAAACTTGTTCTGTAGTTCTAAATGTTCTTTTGAAGCCGTAAACTTTGGCACACTGATTGCAGCTGCTGAATGTCGGTGAGGGACTTGTAACCTTCGTGGAGGTGCTCATTGAGGAGAAGCTCCACGTGAGCCAGCAATGCCCGCTCACAGCCCAGAGGGCAAACTGTATCCTGGGGTGCATCAAAAAAAAGCGTGGCCAGCAGGGCAAAGTGATTCTCCACCTCTACTCCGCTCTGGTGAGATCACACCTGGAGTCCTGTGTCCAGTTCTGGGAGCCCCAACATAAGAAGGATATGGAACTGTTGGAACGGGTCCAGAGGAGGCCACGAAGATGATCTGAGGGCTGGAGCATCTCTGCTATGAGAACAGGCTGAGAGGGCTCTGGTTGTTAAGCCTAGAGAATAGAAGGCTCCAGAGAGACCTTACACCAGGACCTGCCGGGACTGTAAGAAAACTGGGTAGGGACTTTTTACAAAGGCTTGTTTGTAGTGATAAGACAAGAGGGAATGGCTTTAAATTGTAGGCGGCAAGATTTAGATTAGGCATTAGGAAGAAATTCTTCACAATGAAGGTGGTGAGGCATTGGCAAAGGTTGCCTAGGGAAGTTGTCCGTGTCTTCTCCCTGGAAGTATTCAGGTTGGATGGGGCCTTGAGCAGCCTGGCCCAGTGGGAGGCGTCTCTGCCCATGGCAGGAAGGTTGGAATTAGATGACCTTTAAGGTCCTGTCCAACCTGAATCATTCTATGGTTCATGAGGCTTGACCACTTTGCATGCTGAGGGATATATTCCGCTCACCACCATCCCCTTAAGTGATGCAAAATGACTAAATGTAAAGTTTCAAACTGGAAAAAAGCTATTTTGTAGTTCTGAATGCCATTTTGAAGTCATAAGCTTCGGTACACTGCTGCTTATAAACTGTGACGAGGGACTCATAACCTATGGACATTCATGCTTTTACTTACTTAACATCTTTAATCTTTGCAAGATCCAAGTTTCCCTTATGGCATCCTACCAGATTACAGTGGCAAGGGTTAAAGTTCATGTATTTCTATTTCCTTTTAAATAAGAAATGACTGGATGTTCTACATTGTAAAGATCACTGGAGTACAATGCAGGGTTGACAGAAAACTTTCCCTTTTATAGAGGGTTTATATTTATCTGTTTCTCACACATGTTTAAATGCAAAGTAGTTACTGAGCAAAGTAAACAGAGTCACTGAACATCTTGTTGAGGTCACACTGAGGGGCATGGAAACACTAATTTCTAGTGTGCCGACTCACTGTAGTGACCTTCATGAATTTGTAAAAGGAAAGGAAGTTCTTGTGGAACTTTGGAATTTCTTCTCCACTCGCTAAATACTCGGTTATACATTCGAAACAGCTTTGACTGGCTGTTCTGTTCTGCTTGTGTCTGCCTCATGGCGTTTTTTGCAGTTTTGCAGAGTTTAGAAAGCTCTACTCAGGTTTCCAGCCAAGCTTCCACCTACAGAATTTCTTTGTTAAATCAAGAAAGGCCCAAGGGAGTGTGTTGTGTTGTTTATCTGACCTTGGTAACATTCCCAGCACCTTTCAATATAGTTGGTTCTACACTGTTAAGGTGCTATTCAGTATTTAGTTCAGATAATTATCATAAAACATTACAGGAGTCTTTAATGAGGAGTACTATTATTATTAAGTATTTTATTGAACAGTTTAGTGTAGTTTTTCTTTCACTGTTCTTTTTTTTTTCTAACCTCTTCATCTAGGTTAGTCCTTGTAAGAATAGTTTGAGCTTGTTTTGAAACAGCTTTTTAACTTTATAGGTCATTGAACTGTACTGTGATCTGTAGCTGTTGCAGTATGTTGCTGTGAAAATTGGACCTGTAGAGAAGTAGGATTTCAGCTGTGTGTGTGTTTCTCTGAACCAACAGTTCTTGATAAATACAGGAAAATTAATTCACTCTTAACATTAATGTATCACATTGACTATCTCCATTACCTTGTGGTGTTCAGTGGCTTTATAAGTGACTTCTTCCACCTCATCTTTCTCTGAACTTATGCTTGCTGTTTCCTATGTGTAGGAAAAGACAGAATTATATTTGCGACCAAGGAGGACCATGAGACTCCAAGCAGCGCCGAGCTGGTTGCAGATGACCCAGATGACCCTTACGAAGAACAAGGTCAGTACCAGAGTGGAAGTAAGGAGTCATATGTCAGATATTATCATTGTCACATGTTAGATATTCTAACAATTTTAAAATACAAGAAGAAAAAACAGAAGTTGTATGAAGTAGAAAAAAATTATTCATTCATTTTTAAAGACTGAAGACAGCTGATTTTTCAGTAGACAAACACCCAAACTCTTAGAGTTTTTAACTTCCAAATTAAAACATCGCAAATGACACACGCCTCCTTACAGGGGGTGTTTTGTATACTTTTGGTGATTTTTCAATGTGGCCTGTTCAAATACATCAGTTGATGGCTTATAGTTTTGGTTAGTAGTCAGAGGTACCTAGAAAAAGACTTTTCCTTCCTTTCTCTTATTAAGAAAGTTAGGGTTTAATCAGTGAGAGTTGTGGTGATTTTTTCACTGTTTTAAATGATCAAGTGCAATTTTCAAAGAAACTAAGGTGAGTTATGTACCACTGCTATTGATGTGAGTTTATCCTGCCTGTGTGAAGCTGCAGTTGCCTAATTTGGTGACCTCTGACTATCTGATTTAACATAAATTACATCTGACTAGTCCTGTACTATACGAGTAGCATTACAGTCAGTAACTAGTAGTAATATCTTTCAATGCCATGTGACAGGTGAATTCAAATTACTCAGTTTTCAACTGTAGCTGTCTTGCCTAGAAAAGATGCAAGTTAAAGTTTTCAGTGGAGACTACAGTTTTTATATGAAGTAGATCTAACCTACAGGTGGAGAGAGCAGAATGTTTCCAAGATCAAGACTTGTAATAATCTCATTGAACAGAGCATATTTTATGTTGTTTCTAATGAGTAGATGAAACAGTCTTCCTGTCAAGGTATAAATTTTGCCCTAGGTTAATAAATTGTCATGAACATCTGTGAATTTTGATGTATCTTTTTCAAATTACCTTTATGCTTACAGCCTCTTCACTTTGTGTGAAGTGATCTCATTCCTTTCAGCTCAGCTGAGATTAAAGTAATCACTTCATCCTTTTTGAAATTTTGTTAGAAAGTAAAAGTTATGTGAGCAACTCTGTGACCTTTAGAGGGCAGTGTTTAAGCACATTTCAGCAGCTGGAGCACACAGGGTTTCTTTGCTGATATTGTGTGTAGTTCGAACTACATCTCCCTATGTCATTAAAATTAATTTTTCCATGCATAGATTTGTGTTCAAATGATTTTGCATTTAGCTGCCTAGTTTGGCTTCATTACAACTGTCTGTAGTCAGTATAAAGTTTAGCTTATCAACAGTGATTAGTCTGTTCAGTTTTATAATTACCCAAACGAGAACAATGAGAGAATTACAGTTTCAGAAAGATGTGTAAAACCTGCAATTTGGTACCTGGTATTTAGGAATTCTTCTACCTCGTATTTTCAGGAAGGTTGTTTTACTGGCTGAGAACCAATAGCCAAATTGCTTAAGTCAGGAGTTAATGGCCTCTAATGATCATATGGTGGAATTAAGTTCCTTATTCCTTTTCTGTGGCCTGTGGCTTTCTGTTTCCTCTAAAAAATTGGAGAGTGCTTGCAAAATAAAGCTAAGGAAGATATTTTTTCTAGATATCACATCTGGAGAGCATACAAACCCTTGGAGATTTTGTTGTTCACTGAACTGTTAACTCACATTGTGTGATCAACAGCGAAACAGAGTGGCTTGCTGTTTAGTTAGGTAAAGTAATGTGTGCGATCTGTATTGATGTTACATGTGGCTGTTTAACGTTCACCTGTCTTCCTTCTCATAATCAGCCATCATTTTTTTTGATAATTAAATATTCTGTTAATAAGAGGTGCCTGTCTAGCAGCAGCATGTGGATGCATGTTGGTCCTGTAACTAAGCATCTATTTTTGACACAGGCTTTTAAAGAGGAAAGGAAACGATGCTTGTCTCAGATCTAATGTAACAGACACTACAAAGGCTTAGAAAGTGAGTGTAGAAAACAATTCTCTTCGTACTTCTATCTCTTGGCCCACCACTCCACCCAAATTATTCTTTCTGTGGTTATACACATACCACAAGTATATATGGTCTTGTGCCATACGTTTAGGTAGTAAACTAGCCAAAATTAAGAGCTGCTCTCTCCTGGTTTAAATGCCATCTTCTTTGATGCCTTTTACATGTGTTTTGCTGGACATGCAAAGGGATGAAGAGGAGCAGAGGTGGTAGGGGTTTTCGTAGCAGTCCTGTATTTACAACATCCTAGGTGACTTGCTTCCTAAACTCTAGAGCAGGGAAGAAACTGGAGAAAGTTAAAAGATTCTGTAAATTCTATTTAAATCTGCTAGTGAGTTGGGGTTGGGGTTTTTAGTTTTTGTTTTATTTTTTGTTTCCTTAATGTGTGGTAAGTTACTGGCATGTTTTAAGAGTTCTCTGAAAACGTCCCACTTAAACTATCTCGGGCTACAACACATCAGATCAAAACACGGATACAGTTGACGTATCACAGAATGTAGCTGCATCCAGTGGAAGTGAAATTTTTGGGAAGGAAAGACATATGGGCAAATGTTTTGGAGTAGATTGAAGTGCAGAAGCTCTGGCTTGAGTGGTTTTTATTTAAATGAAAATTGGAAAGGCTTTGCTGAACACAAAGTTACATGCAGACTTTTCTAGTTAGGCTTCTACTTTGAATAGAAGACTTGGTTTCCAGTGTTCGACTTCTGTGGCATGATTAACTGTAATGGCTCTTTTCATCTTTCCTGCTGTGCTGTATGCAGAACAGTCATAGACATATAGACATACCATAATCTATATTGTTTTCTCATACAGCTGAAACTTCTGTATCAGAGATGGTTTTTTTTTCTAGGGGTCTTTTTCGTGCTTAAAGTAAACATGTAGCTTGGTAGTTTTGGATAGTTCTGATTTTTGGTTCAGGTATTAACAGACATTACTCTTTGAGCCGTCTGCTTTAGTCAGTGCATCACTCAGGGAAACTGGTGATTTGTTTCCCTTGGGGGAAAATAAAGTTGTGTAGAGGTATTTTTTACTTCTATCAATCGTGACTGTTAGTTCATTAGTCATGTCAGTTACGAGACGTTGGTAGGCAAAGTGTTAGTGGCTCACTTTAATCCAAAAGCATTGAAAGTAATGAAGCCACGTTGAACAGGAAGGCAGACAAACCAGCATAGGTTCAAGTTAACATTTCATACTGCAGCGTATCTCAGAGTTCAATGCATGTGTCTGTTAACAGCTGTGGCTGATGGAAACAAGAATCTTTTTGCAGCAGTTTTGGAATAGTACTCTCACTGTAAATTTTGTTTCGAGTTTTAAGTGTTGCAGATGGAAGAATTTAAATGTGAAAGATCTCAAATTTTTGTTGAGATCTTTGCTCCCATCAGTTAGACAAATTTTTTGTTTTGTTAGGCTTACATGAAGGTGGCACTGGTGAGTTTTATACACGAAAAGTAATTTTTATTAGCATTAGTGTTGTGATAGGGGAGTTGGCTGAAGTTGCTTACAGCATAGCACCTCAAACACAGGTTGTTGCTGTCCTCTCCCTTCTCTGTTTTTCCAAACTTGTCCCCGTCATCTTATTTTAGGGACAGTTTTCCACAGAGGACCGATGAAGCAAGCCCCACAATTCTTTTAAAAAAGAACTTGATGAATGATCAGATGTAAAGGATTATTTTTATGACTGATGATGTCCCTTTCAGTCCTGCTTTCTATGTGTCTGATGTATTACATTGTGAATCATTGGCAGATGTTACTGGAATGTTTGTCATATAAAAGGGAAGAAACTGTTCTCAGAACAACAGTGGGACTTCATTACAGCAAGTACAAAGACAAGTGTTGACACAAAAGCAGAGGAGCCTGCCTTCATCCATGATATTAACAGATCCCATCAGCTAAGAGAGATTAGGTTGTGTGATGTCAGCAGTTAATTGCTAATGCAAGCCTTGATCTGCTATGATGTAGACAGGGTTGTGTTTTCTTCTCCAAGCGCAAGTTCATGTAGATTATGACCCACAGAATCAGTGAGGTTCAGGCTGCATTTGAAAAAAGTTTTAATTCAGTTTTAATTAAATACAGTAATCCTGTCTATTGCAGACTTGCAATTCAGGGAGAGTGATTGATTAAAACTGTTTCCTTTTTAATTGTGTTCTAGGCTAGCTGATACACTCTGTCATTGAAGCGTGTATTCTGCTGTAATTATCAGTGCGGAAATGCTTGCCTTTTTCATCTGTTTTTTTGGTTCGATTTTTAAAGTATGCTTTCTGTGTAAAGAACACCCAAAACTGATGCTGTTTTGGTGATCAAATAGGTGCAGAACAGTGCTCATGAGATATGCAAGAATATATTGTGTATCGGGTAACTCTTACATTGTTGTTAAAATATGCATGCTTACAAGGCAGTTCTAGTTCTAAAAGGAACAATTTACCTTAAGACAATTGTTTTGCAAGACAATTATTAATTATTTAAGAGAATTTTATTGCTGTGCTGTCTTCAGGACCATTTTGGAACTCCTCATGTATTTTTTCTTTTTGAAGTATTAGAAAAATGACTGTTCGAAATGACTTCTTGATTTTGATGAGGAAGAATATAGGACTTCAGAATCTAGTTTACAAGACAAGCCGACTTTCTTTTACACTCTGTGATCAATATCATTCTGCTTTGTCATCCTTGGCAATAAGGAATCTGACAGCAGTCATCTACTTCCTTGTTTCAGGTCTGCTTTTCCTCCAGGCAGCTGGAGATGCCACGATGCACTGTACTAGGCGTATCTTCTCAGTACAGTGATTATTACACATACTTTGCAAAACCATCTTGCTAAATAAAGCATGATCTATGAAAAGTGACAGCATTACTGTAATTGACTAAATCACGCAAAGGAGACAATTTCTGTAATGAAAAGGAGACATCAACACTGAGATTTCACTGGCGCAGTGTAATTTTCTGCTGAACTGAAAATTGATGGAGTTAGAGCATGTCATTGATGAATTGTGAATCAGTAAAATGTTCCTTTCATTCCTTTAAATATAGCATTAAATATGATTGAGCTGCTTTTGTTGTACTGATGCGTAAGATTTATGGTGTTGTGTCCAAGGACTTACTAGTGGGAGTGAAACGTAGGTCTGGAATTTTATGATCCCACAGGACTAAGACAATAAGTAGACTTACTGAATTCCGTGGAGTATTGTAGGCAACATCAAGTTACATCAGGCACTAAATACAAGTTTATATTTGCATCAAAGTAAGTGCAACTTTATTCTCCGACAGTGGTGTTTTCATACCTGCTTCTAAAGGGAAAGTATGTAAACTTTAGGTTTTTATGCACATGCTGTTGGCTTCTGCAGAAATTCAATCTGTATGTGAAGTTAGGGAAATCTGGTAGAGATTAAAAAACAGCTTCTATCACAGCACAGTATTTCTCTTGTTCTTCGTAGATGAACATAACTACACGCGAATTCATGCAAAGTACGGAAAGGAAATGGAGCTGTATTGCTTTAAAGCAATTTATTAGAGACTCTAGAAGCCCACGTGACCAAATGGGGCATAATTTTAAGGCTTGCATGTTCCCCTGACAGTCTGACAAGTGGGTTGACTTTAACTATGATCTGTTTTGCAGTTAGAATATTCTTAAGAGGTCTGTAGTCCAAGGAAAAAGGTTCAATTCAGGCATGGATATAGAACTAATCTCATTTGTGCCCAGTAAAGGATGATACAGATCAAAGACAGACAGACTGGCCAGGAGGTGAAAGATCTTTCACACCCTTGAAGCTACAGAACTAATACAGTGTTGGCAGTACTTCAGCTTATGCCTGCAATCTAGCAGCTTTCACTAACTGAAATCAGTTTTTGGAAGAAACACTGAACTTTTCTTCTCTCTTGTTTGTTCAGGATTGATATTGCCCAATGGAGATATCAATTGGAATTGCCCGTGTCTGGGCGGAATGGCTAGTGGTCCCTGTGGGGAACAGTTCAAGTCAGCCTTTTCTTGTTTCCACTATAGCACAGAAGAAATAAAGGGATCAGACTGTGTGGACCAATTTCGTGCCATGCAGGAATGCATGCAAAAATACCCAGATCTTTACCCTCAAGAGGATGAAAATGAAGAAAAAGAGAAGTCAAGCGAAGACTTGGAAGCTGCTTCTATGGAGGCTTCTGCCAAAGAGGAGAAGGGATCTAGCTAATGAAGATGCGAGGAGGCTGTTGTCTCCATTTCTCATTTTCAGAGACATGGACTTTTGCAGTATGTCTGTGTTTTGAATCACCAAGGAATGTTTCACTGTTCTTCTATACACTGTATCATAGTGAATAATTTATTGTGGAAGGAGAAATCTCAGTACTACAGCCATGCCAAGTAGATACTGCAAAAAGAGCAATTGTGTGTATGTATTGTATAACCTGCTATCTGACACAGTCACAACTTCAACAGCTGGGTTTTGCCCTCAGGTTCTCCTTGAGTTGTCTTCAAATATCTAGCTATCAAGTATAATTCCACTAATACACTGGGTCTGTCTTCATTTCAGTATGTTTTGATCAATAGCTGATCAATAGCTCTTCTGTTGTATTAATTGAAATTGCATTAAATGAGTGTTTTTCCTTAAAGATTTTTTTTTTTTGCCAGAGTGATGCAAAACATTGAAAATGGCCTAAATCTAGAACTTGTGAAATAATTTCAAAACGGTCTTATTAGATTATGGTTACATTTTACTACTAACATCAGGTAAGGTCTGCCAGAAAAATGTTGAAATGTATATCTCCTTTGATTTCATTTTCTTACTGTGATGGCTTTTGCAGTTTTAAGAATGGTGTGTTGTACAACAGTTGATTAGATGAATGGGATGTATGCTGGCCACTGGCTTTTATGTTTGCCCTGAAACCACAGGTTTTGGGTTCCTTTAGTTTAGTACCTGCTCCTTCAGTGTATAGACAGGCTTTTGTAAAATACTTCAAGAATACAATGAAATTGTTACCTGGTGTAATGATCTCAAAACAGATACTGTGACTTAAGTGCATATTAAAAAGCAAATACTTTTTACCTCCATTGAAAGCTCCGGTTTCTTTGTGTTTTGTTTTTTTTTCTTCTTAACAATGCTTGGATTTGAAGCACTCTTCTGCATTGTAAGCAGACTTTGAATCCATTTGTGAGTTGTAAAGATCAGTTTCTTCAGCTTGTCAGATTTTTGTTCTTGTCCCATTCTTTTCTCCCCAGCCCCAGGCAGTAAGACATAAAAAATGTAAAGCATTCTCAGTAGCTATAGTAGGCTGTGGATCATGAAACAGCACTACAAAGGACCTGAACAGCTATTGAAATATTTGAAAATTACTTTAGAGGGGCAAATAATTTAGTAGTGATTCACAGTAGTTTATACTTGTGGGTAAGGGAATGCTATGTTGTTTTTCTTTCCTAACAAAATGTAGGCTTTGAGAATTGTATTACAGAATAAATTGTACCTGAGGCTTCAGTAAGTGATCATTGCAGGGTTGTTTTTTTCTCTCCTTATGCATTAGTTAACCAAATTATAAAATGTTGTAGTGGCAATAATGCAACCCAGTAAATTTACTAATGTTTAAACGCTTCCCTGTATCAGTGCTCTGCAGCCTTGCTTCCATATGATGTTTTGGTATCTTGTGGTTTGCATAAGTTATTTCAGGGTTAGTGATGATGCTTGTGAATGTTTGAGGGGAATTTCTGTTAAATTTTATGGTGTGTTTGTGCTGTTTATATTTCAGTACAGCTGTTGAATCCTCAGAAAAGATGGTAGGCAATTAAGTGGCTGACAACTACTCAGTTCCGAGGGCATGGATAACAGGTACTCTCAGCATCTCTTTGCTTTTAAAAGAAACAAAATGTGACAGAGCTTCTCAGTGTGACTTTCAGGCCCAGGAAGACAAATGCCAAGTTAACCTGAGTTAATGGGCACAAAAGCAACAGTGATAAACCTTGGCATGTAGGCAGTTGGACCATGAAAATGAAATCTTAGGCAATCAGATAAACACTGGGCACCAAATACAAAAAAACCCATCACATGCACCCAAGCTTTTTTTTGGTTGTTCAAATGGAAATCCAGTGCATTACTTGTGAAGAAGCAAGAGCCGTTTGTGAAGGGGTGCTCTGTTCTAAGAACAGTTTGCCTCCTATTTTTTTCTTTCCCACGTTGCCTCGGTGCTCTACAGGTTTTGGATTTATCCTCTGTTGCGCTATTTCTAGCGTCTGTGCACAACACAAAATGGAAGAGTTGGTCTTTAGTAGCAGTGGACCTGAACCTAATACTGTCAGGGGGAACTTGTTCCCGTAATTGGCTGTAAGCTTGGACCTGTGGAGCATGTGTTCCATCTCCTGATAAAGTTTGCCTATAAAACTCATCTCTTATAGTGGAATGTTTTATCATAAAATATACTTTAAAATGTAATTACTAAAAAGCGGTTAAAATTAAATAAAATCACGTTTTCGGAATTTGTTGAGAAGTTACTCGTTACTTTTTCTTTTGCTTCTCTCTGCAGCCTACCTGCGTTTCAAAGACCTAACTTTAGCTTGTGTTTAGTAACTTTCCTACAGTGGTGACCTTGCTTCAGGGTGAAAATGACCTTTTTTTTTGTTTCTTTCCTGCAACAGGAATGATGTACGCAACAGTGTCTAGAGGGAGATGTTTATCTTGCAGTTTATTCTAAGGATCATTAGATCTGGGGATCTGGCAGGGCTGTGTTGGAAACAAGATCTATATCCCACGCAGTTCTTATTGAGAATGTCCTTGTTAAATCTTACAGCGATATCGCCTGTTCATCTAACGCACTTATCTGATCATACGTCAATGGATCTCTTTGAAGAAAGTTTTTACTTAAATGGGTAGAACCTACTTTCCCATTCCTAGGAAAGAAAAAAAGGATATTATATGCTGCTTAGACTCTTGTTTTACTTCTCATTAAAATTCTAGCAGTATTAGTGTGGAACAGTGCAGAGAAGGCACCAGCAGTCATTTATTCTTAATCAGCTGTATTCACTGGATGTGATTTCATTTTGTTGAACAGCACCAGCCTCTCTGCAGTTGTTTTCAAACTGGTTTTAACCCCTTTGAAGCTGATGTTTAGTTAGTGATGCTGAGAACTGGAGAGAAGACCCACCCAATAGAGGAATAGAGGAGAAGGTTCAGCAACACTTATAACACCAGTGTTATAATTCTTTCCCAGTAATGCAAGATAGAACCAAATATGGTCCATAGATCATTGTGAAATTATTAAAAATGTCAAACAAGATCATTTGGTGGTGAATTCATAGCTAGAGGATGAGGTTCTCAAGGCCTGGAACAGTAAGATTTTAGGCCTTTCTTTAGTGTCCTGCACTGTAGGTTAGTTCTGACTGCAGATGGTTAGATGACTAGAATTCTAGTTCAAGACCTATGACCGTCGACTTGCCAGGATATGTCGCCGTAGTACATTGGCTTGGTTTTAAGTATGGAGATAGACATGAGCAGACTTCTGTCTACCTGAGTTCTGAGCATTTATAGGTAAGGCATCTTCTTCCTACCTGTCATGCATTTCTGTTTTCATGCCTTGCATGTCACAGATCAACTCTGTAAAGGAGCAGTTTAGGACCTGTTAAGTATTTTTTAGACCTCATTAGACTTCAAACCAGTAAAACTTCATATTTATATTTCTTAGGGTAATTAAGCACTTGCAAGTACCTACATGTAAGATTTTGCAGGATTGTGTTTTGATCAGTTATTGAACCAACATGCCATTTACATAAATTAACCATAACTGGTTTTGTTTCTAATCTGCATGTTCTCATACCAAACGTAGGTTTATTTTTGTTTTTGTAAGTTACTAAGTAGAAAAGGAACACGTATCATGATTGCCTTATTAGCTAAATGCATTTCTCTGTTTGCCTGACTCTGCTAACACTATCAAAGCAAGAGCTTGATGTTGGAATGCTTGTGGTTTATTAACTTAAAAAGAATTAACATGCACATGGTTTGAGGACTGCACGGTTTAAAATTTTAAAATTAGATCCCAAACCTCACAACCATATAAATGAGTATTTTTAATTAAAGTTTTCAGTCCAGAAAAAAAAAAAGAAGTGCTACAACACATGACAAATAACACACTGACTTTTCCACGTCTGGGGGGCTTGCGGAAGCACATCATGTGAATTATGTCAATTTAAAGAAAGCATACATCAGGCAGCCTGGAAAAATTGAGAGACATGGTAAATATTACAGAAGAAGGTTATTCTTTATGGCAGTGAGCCACTCGGAAAGTGCACAAGGGTTTTGCGTAGGTATATTTTCCTCCTTAGCTCCTTGTCAGGAGCAGAAGCTGGAAAAGCATTAGCAGCAATGTGTCAGTATATTGGAGTTAGGGCTCAGCACTCACAATGGCCATTTAATAAACTACTTTGATGCTTTAAGGGTCAATGATGCCAGAATGATCATGTATTCATGGATATGTGTGCTGCACAGCTGTTACAGAGAGCTACTTGACTGAGTTTGCTGCTGTCTGTGGGAAGTTACATGTGCTTCTGCTTCCAGCTATCACCTGCCCTAATATATATTTTCTGCAGCTTTCCAGGCTTTTCTTGTGGGTAGAGGCTTGTATTTCATCCTTATGAATGATTTCTGAGTGATACATCGTTGCATGTGGTTGTGAGACACCTTACCTATTTGGGTTCTGTAGGGTTGTTCTTGTGGCCATGTTAAGGACAGGTCCTATTTCAGATGTACTAAAAAGCTGTCCAGCCATTTATATATTGGGCAAACAAATCCTTTTTTTCCATGTTAGTATTTGTTGTATTACTGTGCCACCTAAGACACACAGGCACAGTGAGGATTACAAGGTATGTGATATCGTACACAGGCCTACAAAACAATTCTTTTTTTCGGTCCAGGGATACCAAATATTCTATGGTAGTTCTTTGAATTTATTATGTATGACCTTGCTTGCTTGTTTTGAGGAATATGGAACAGTTGTCATCTTTTGTTCTCGCACTCATCCTCATTTCAGGTAGCAGTACGCAAGAAAATAACTTTTTTCCTTTCCAAAGTCTCATGGTGATCAACTTCAACGTTCTCATCTCTTCTTGAATCAATAACAGTTCTAAATTGATTTATGCACTTCACTTCTATTTAGACACTTAAATGCTACCTGGATTCTAGCACTGCTGAACAAAGAGATTGCATGTGGTAGCTCTGTGTGAGTTGGGACTTTATTCTCAGAGACAGATTCCTTATTAGCAGAAGTAGTGATAGCAATAAAAAGTCAACTTGTAGTGTTGACTCAGTGCTTATGGAATACCTGTTATTCTGTTGAGCAAAACCATTAAACAAGAGCTTGTCGTTGAAACAAAATATACAGTATTTCTTAATGGAGGAAATTATAGGTACCTGCAATAGTGGAATATGGGAGTTTGCTTTAATATGGTACTGACTATAAACCAAAATGTAATACCATCATTGTTAAATAAGATCCCCTGCAGGTCAAATGGCCTGTGTTGAAAAGCATGTTCCTTAGCATAGTTCTAAACCTAGACTTGATTTTCATTTATTCTGAGAGGCCCTTTGAGAACAGACTGTAAATTCATGTACACATACTTATTTTTATCAATACTTGAAAGAGAACTAGTCAGTCTTTTTGTTGTGAGACGATTTCTGGAGACAGTAAAGAAATCAGTTGCTATGCTCTTAACTTCTGTAAGCTGACATTTCAAATGAAGCCAAATTCCTTAGTTAAAAAAGTGTTTTATTACATTAATTAAATGGCTTGTTGGAGATGCCACATTGTTGGATACCACAGCAGGTAACAACAAATAAATAATGACGTGAAAGAGGGAAAGCAATGGCAATGGAAGAGGGGAGACTCTGAAGAGGGGGGAGGAAGAAAGACTGTTTATGCACCACGGAAGAAAAGTGGGGCTTTTATTTTGTAAATATCTGCCTGTCATCCATTTCCAAATGAGCTGAGGATTCTTCTGCTGTTCAACCAATGTGAAGTTAAAAGGAAACCAGCAACAACTAGAATGGAAGAAGCTGGTTTTTCAGGTTCCCAGTCATAAAAATACCAAACTGATCGCCTAAGATGTAGACCAGGGCTTCTGGTCTACAGAAGACCATCCTTCTGCATTAATATTAGGCTTTTCTAGGTACCCCATGTGTTGGTCAGACAATGCTAAATGAAGATACTACCTCTTTCCTGAAAGCATTAAAAAATATAGACATGGAACAGAAATATGCAAAACCAGCATGTGTGCATGCTTTTTCTCTGTAACCCCCTGAAAAAATAGACTGACTCATTATAATTTCTGCTTTACTTGATGTGGAAATATACTGCAACCAGCTTCATTTGATCGTGAGTCCTTAAACAGGGGACAGGTCTTAAACTACAGTTTCCTCAAAATATTATGTTAGGGAATTATTTAAGTAGCTACCTGTTAAATACTATGGGGTAGGCTAAGGTTGATTTAGAAAGAGTGCTTTTGCAGAACCGAACTATTTTTACCTTGAGTGCAGATGTTACCACTCCTATACTTCTGTGGAGGGGAAAATAATCCCGAGGCACAATGGGAAGGGAGCCTAGCTTCAGTATCTTAACTTGAAATGTGACCAAGAGAAATAAAGCAGAATGAAAGCACAAAGTGCAATGAAATTCCACTGGACTTGAGCACAGTTTGAATAGCCAGGTTGCTCTCGCAGTAACTATAGATACCTCATTTAACACACAGTCCAGCCAATCCATTTACCTCCTCCTGCTCCTGCCTTGTAGCTTTTGCAGTGTCAACAATCTCAATGTTACAGCAATTACTAGTTCCTCACATGTTTTGTCTCTTTCCTAACACAAGGCCTTTTAGTGGTAATCACTGTGAAACTTTTGTGGTGTTACAGGCTAAAGTAATACAGCAAAAGTACCTCAGGAGCAAGGGTAGGATTTGGATTCAGGCTTGAGCCAAGGTGCTCTCTGCAGCAGATCTCAGCACTAAGCATTGATTGTAGAAGTTTACATTTATAAAGGACCATGTTGTGACATAAATCATGTTAGTTTGGGATAAAGCTGCCCTCTAGAAAGCAACCCGTTATATTGGCATAATTGCAGTCTGACATTAAATCAATCTGAGCTCTTTTAAGTATTATTTGACATGCTTGTTTAATATTATGCCACTTGTAAAGCTGGAAGAAACTGCTGCCTGTTAGTGGTCACTTATAAAAAAACCTACACCCAAGTAATGAATGCATTATGTAAGCAGCTTATACATATTAATATCAGGCTCTGACCTGAAGTATGGAAATGCTAATCCATATATTTAGTTTTGCCATGTAAAATTATTCTCTGGCTGCATATAATCAGGCTCAAATTAAGAACTGACTTGTAATCTGTGTGATGCACTACTTAATTTTGTATGATAAGGCTGTGCATTTTCTGAAAAAAAAAAGTAGTCAAGTCCCAAGTTTCCTGTCTAAGCATGTGAAAGGAGAAGGGATGGCAAGTCTGCTTTCATCACTTCAGCTAGGAGTGTGTTGAATGGGAATGCATGAACTAACTACACCTTTCACTGCAGTGTTACTAAAAGGCAAAGTTCAGCACTGTAACTTCCAAAGCAGAAGTTATTTGCACCCAGTTCGAAGAATATCTGATACTTGTTTTCCCAAATATGCTTTCCAGGGTTTCACCAGGCTGTTCATGTTCACAAGGAGTTTGTTCGTCCTAGAGTCCTCCTGGCCTGCTATAAGATAGTCAATACCTAGTTTAAAAAAGGAATAGGAAAAACATCAGTCAATAAATAGAAGAAAGCAGAACTAAATGCAGAATTTCTCTGTTTCATAAGCATCTGACATGCAGCATCTTAGCCAACCTCATCCAGTTTATGTATGTACAATCTTATATGTAAACATACTTTCATATACATATTGCCAGTGCTGACTCCTGGGCACACAGGTTCAATGTTGTCATATGTTTATGCTCAGGAATTACAACTACAAATTGGTTTAGCTGCAGTGATTTTATTTAAGAGATGTTTTTTCTAACTACTAAAGATTTTCCTGTCTTACTTGGTGTGAAATTAAATTAATTTGGTGCTATGATCTCCATCCACGATTAGTTTCCAATATGCTGCAGGTTGTCAGCTTTAGGCTTTGATGTAGCAAACCACTGAATGCAGCAGAATTTACAGCAGAAGGAAGAAGGCAAACTTACTTTTCCTTTTTTGAAACCATTACAAAGACATAAAAGAAGTTAATCTCTCTCCCCTTTTCCAATATTTTCATAATAATTTCTAGTTTTTCCAAAAAGCAGAAAAGCATGATGTGACAGAATGAGGAAGAAAACTCTTTGGACATGAAAATACAGGGATTTTTTACTCTCACAAACATTCTTCTAGTCACAAATATTCTGTAAGACCAAATAAGGTCACTGAAAACACCTGCAGGATCTTTGGGCTTTTAGGTAAAACTTTGTTCTCTAATAAGAAAAAGCTCCATCTTTGGTGTGGGTCTTTGGTGCCCCCGGAAAGACTGAAGTGTTGAGTAGCCAGAGCTAATGTTCATAATGAATTGTCACCACCGTTTACAGGGGAAGAAAAATACCTGGTAAATATTTTGTCCTTACCAGGATTGAGAATAGGACATGTACATCCCCTGTTGGTCCAGGATTCTGGGTAAATGCTTCTGTTGCTCCGAGCAATTTTCACTTTTCCTGACTTCAAGACCTTCTTCACTTTCACAACAACTTCTGCATGAGTCCCTTTGTCATGAGCTGAAAGGATTCTTGCTTTTATTACTGCCAGAAAACATACCAAGATAGAGACCAACAATGAATTTCTAAATTTTTGGTTTATGCTGCTAAAAGGTAAAATTTTAACACCTTGAAAGAAGACATCTAGTTGCCATGACAGATTTATGTTCTGTTAGTAGGAAGCTGTAACTTTTTGGCAAGGTAGTCTCATCTAGGTGGGCCCCATAAACAGGCACATCAAACCTTTGGATCCCAGAGCTTTCCTTTCTTATTTCATATGATGGTATGAACCAGGTGCTCATAAACCACAGTATTAAATACAGTCTTGGTAAACGAGCATGGGCATTCAAACTTGCGTAATGAGGGCTAAAACAATAGCAGTTTAGGTGCAAAGGTTTTACTCTTGATGTAGATGCCAACCATTCCACTGAGTTACAGTTCTAGCACTCCTGCTATAAAGAGGGAAGCTAACTGGGTGGAAAGGAGACACCATGGAGCTTTGCGTGAAAAATGCTATTCAATTCTGATCAGAAGTTGGACATGTCACTAGTCAAAAAAAGCAGAAGAAATCTTGCCTCTTATTTCATGACTTAGCCAGTCCTGTCATTTTTCACAGCTACCAGCTAATAACATGCATAGAGAGAACACTGTGAAATTATCATACCTTGAGGGCA
Organism: Phaenicophaeus curvirostris; assembly: GCF_032191515.1. NCBI lineage: Eukaryota > Metazoa > Chordata > Aves > Cuculiformes > Cuculidae > Phaenicophaeus > Phaenicophaeus curvirostris. The sequence goes on from NC_091402.1 coordinate 16,095,330, forward strand.
CGTCACCCACTTACCATAAGCATATTTCATTTGGCAGAAGTCAGTGACACTTCCAAGCACCTTTTCTTTGCACACACACTTTTCTAGCAGGAAAACCACAGAACACAAAGCGTTGGACAAGAGCCATGACATGAGAGAGAAAAGCAAATGATACTCAGTTTTAAAGTTCTGCGTATACAGCTCCCATAATCTGGATGGACCTTAGAGTATGTTTGAGAGTGAGGTCACTTTTCTGCAGATCTGTTTCTTCTCAGATGGTACAATAATTGTTCTGAAATCTGAACACTACTTTCAGATAAAATGCAACCCTCATGGAGTCTATTGTACAGTTAATAAACTGATACTAATAAAGAGATTTGTAAGACTCAGATGCAGATGTAAGTCATGTAAGTAATAATACCCTTGTTCAATCTCGTAAGATGAGAAATGCTGACCCGTGCTGGCATTAAGGTAACACCCCTCACAGAAAAGGCAAGATATGCAATAGGTGGCACTATTGTTTCTGGCTCTTACAAAGCCATTGATGCTGCTAAATGCTGACCTTTATACATAGCAAGCAAAACTCAGGACTAAGTATTAAAGTCTCCATTTCATTCTATGAGCCTACTTACTTTCTAACTTTAGCCAGACAGTTGTACTACTTTCTCTCTTCAGCTGTTGTGCACCGGTGGTACCTTACTCTTGCATTTCACCCCAGAGGTGGTGCACCTGATGGCTGACGCCATCTTTTTACAAATATAATTGGAATTTGTGAACAGCAACTTAATGCCTGAGAAGGATCTGCGTAAAAACATAAGCCTTATGGATATAATTGTGACAACAAAAGGGGAGTATATTTTCTGCACAATCTTATTTATGAATTACCAATTTCCCAAACCAAAGTGGGATATAACCGTTGGCTTGGAAAATTACAATGTAAAAATAATGATAACCTATATAGTTCAGATTAGCAGATGTTGCCAGCAGATGGGGGACAGACAATCTAGAGATGAATAGGGAAACGTAAGTCAGGGTGGAGAGAAGGAAAAACTGGCATTGAGAGAAGGTACTAAATGTTCCCAGACTCTGTGCTGTACCTGGGTGCCTCAGTGCAGAAAACCCTTGCTCATGGTCATTCCATTTCCAGTCCTCTTCACTCTCATTGGTTGGTGTTTGCACAAGGTCAGGGATTCGACCCCCAATGGGGATATTAAAGAATGGCTCATTTTCATAGCTGGGGGACACATAAAACAGAAGACTTGGTTAGGACAGGAGATGGGTGGGAAGCAGGTGTTTGTAGCCTGTGGCTCTATCCAGACAGGTGAGCTTGCTTTCTCCAGGTAGGGAGTGCAAATAAGGGCAAGGCTTCATGCCATATACAGCAATCACAAGATCTAGGCTTTTACTTAGACCTTACCTCTGCTTAGCCTTTTAAAAAGTAGCTATGCATTGGGTCTTTTTTGGATTTTGTGACCACTTGTTGATGTCACTAGAACTGTGGACAGCTGCAGGATCCATAAAACTGCACTCACTCAGCAAATTGTAGGATTTCTGTGCTGATTAATGCATGTTTGGGGTACAGATGCCTGCTCTCTAGAAGCAAGAGGGAGACCCTGTAATTCATTTTACCCTGGGCACAGATGAGAGGCAAGCTCTCCAGACTCTTCCATCTATTTCCAAGTCTAACAGGTGTATTTGAAGACACAGTACGTATTTCATAGAACGGTTTCGGTTGGAAGGGACCTGAAAGATCACTCAGTTCCAACCCCCCTACTATAGAGAGGGACACCTTCCACTAGACCAGGTTGCTCATAGCCTCATCTAACCTGGTCTTGAACACTTCCTTGGGCTTGTGGAGATGCCTATCATTACTGCAAAAAATTATTATTTCAAGAATGCCTGGGATAATGCAATGGTGTGCCAGCCACCAAACCTTTTATGATCTGCAGCCACCTTTTCAAGTGATTGTGCACCCTCCAGCATCCTCCAATTACTGTCCTTGCAGCAGTATTTCAATTAATCTTTGTTTCATTTCACAGAATCTCATCTCAAAGTGAATCCAAAGGGCTTCTTTACCTATTGAAGCAGTTTCCAGTATGCTGGTCGCAGTCTCTGGCACAGTCACAAGGGCGACAGCCATTTTCTCCAAAATCCCAGTAACCCATGAGACATCTATCACAGTAGGGGCCCGCCACTCCTGGCTTGCAGTAGCAGAATCCTGTCTTGGGATGGCATCGCCAGCTTCGGCTGAAAGTTGCGTTGACTGAGCCCATTGGCTGGCAGGCACAAGCTGCGGAAATACGGTAAGAGGTGACAGATTATGTTCCCAGGTGTCATCTGGTTAAGTGACACTTTTACAAGGCTGATAAACTCATGCCCTCTTCCCTACACTCAGTAGTTTTAGGTCAGAACTTGTAAACAGTGCTTTGGCAGCCTACATTTGCAATATTATTTTTGTTTATTTTTAACTCATTAAGTACATCAAACCAAATACAACTGGGACTTATTTATGTGTATAATTGGGTTCTTCTGTACTACACAAATCTGGAACGTGGGGTTTTGAAGTGGTGGAAGGAAGCCTCCACTGTGTGCTCATTTTTTAACTCTTTTGAAAAAACATTCACTAGCATGGACAAGGTAAAAAAAACCAGCTATTGCTTATGTTGTCTTCCCTGTGAACAGAGAAATCACAAGACTACTGCTTCTTCTGGGGCTAGATGCGGTTTATACTGGAGGTTCAGATGACCTGAAAACATACCCACTCATTTCTGATATTCAAACAGGTTTGATAAAAATGAGAACTGAGCTGAACAAAAAGGCTTCATATTTCAGCTCATTTTTGTATTAACAAAGCAGTGTGCCTTGGCTTTTGCTCGTAGCAGAGACTGAAAAGAAATGCATCACTACTCCATCCATCTGGAAGAGGGCAGAACTAAAAATCTTGTGGCCAAGACCCGCTTTGACAGAGATTTTCAGTTAAATGTTGGACACCCAAGGTGTTTAGATAGCTTGGATCAGGGGCCAGCCTTTTGGATGCTTATCTGAAGCAAACATGATCTCCAAAGCTTTTGAAGTTTGCCCATCATTGCTTCTAATCAAACTACTTTTCTTCCTGAGCTCATAGATAAGAGACCAAATGAACATTGATTCCACACATCATTTTCCAAAGGGAATGGGCAAGTATATGACTATAAAGAGCATTAAGTTTAGCAGGGACAGATTCCCTTTCATCTGCAACCTTGTATCTGATGCTCTAGAAATGAAAATATCTTTTGAAAATAGTATGAGAAAATAGGTTGAGTAATTTTTTTTTAAAGGGCATTTCTCTTGTGATCTGCTTATAACATAGTTATTTTTTTTCACCATGCCCTGTGTTCTTTATGCCAATATTTTTAATAACATTATTACACTCTGCCGTAGATGGATCTCAGTCTGTTGTTTTCAAGGGACACTAGCACAATAGCCTAAGGACAGAAAATAAGCGTGCTGTCATGGGCAATGTACTCAACACAATGAGCTGGTTGGCGGATGGCAGCAGGCTCGCCTGTTTGCCACAAAGCAGTCTTGACTTTGGGAGCAAACCCAGGGATTTTGCTGTCAGTTCTGGAGTGCAGGTGTAACAATGAAGTGCTCATTAGCACTGACAGTTTCAAAGGCAAGTTCTGATTTGTTGCTCAACTTGAACTATTTTCTTCCAGATTTTTGTAGGGCTGGCTACATCACCCTAAAAGAGGGGACATTTAGTTCCTCCATCACTGAAAAAAAATGATATCATAGATTTGAGGATAAGGAGGGGAAACATACGCTTCCTTTCCTGGAGACAGGTCTGAGCCAGAAGAAGAGGTTGCCAACATCTGGGTTGGCTTGAATCCAGGTTTCTCATTTCACTGTAGTATCTCTATATGTAGAATCTATTTGTGGAGTTTCCACCTGAAATTTCTTATATTTCTGCAACCTCTGGGTCCATCTTTATTGCCAGTTTTCAGGTTTCATCAGTTAGGGTCACGTAACAGATGGACAAAGCATTAGACCACCTATCACCAACCAAGAATAGGTCCTGATTCAGGAAGATGGGAACTTCTCTGGTCTTATCCGTAAGGGAAAGTATTACAGGACAGTGACTGACAACATTGGCAGAGCTGATGAGGAAGCAGGAAAAAAGTGCCTTCCTCCTCCCCTCCCATTTGGGGGCTACAGTTCAGGAAAACTGGTATTCCCAAATCAAGTGTGGGGCATATTCCCCAGTTAGAAACTGGGACAGCTTCTGGTGGATCAGAAGGCAAGCTGAATTAATAAATGTACAACACTTTCAGATGAGTTACACAAGTGGCTTGCAAATGCTTTACTCAGTCTGTGTTTGTTTAGCGTTTCAGCTTGGGTGTGTACATTGTCTGGCTTCCAGAGTATTACAGCCAAAATCCCAGTTGTGCATCTAAGGTAACTCCCAAAATAAGAGCCCACATGTCACATGCTGAAGGGGCAGCTGCTGATGACTGAGTTTTATCTATTTAATAGTACCACAGATTTGCAGATAAATCTCACAATTAAAGAAACATAAAAGCAAGTTTCCCAAACCTCACCCTTTTACATTTCCCCCTATTTAACAACACAGCATCTTTCCCTGCTGATTTTTGTTTCTTTTCTCTTGGCAAACCCTAGTTTTCTCTCCGTCCTCCTCCCTGTCTAACAAAACACCAGCTGACATGACAATGGCCTTGTTTGTCAAAGGCATCATCAATTATGTTAGGGACGTTGTGCAGACAGTTCTGGTTCAGAGATGGCTGGTTTATTTGGGTTCTCCCCTTGACAGCAGTGTAATGAAAATTTTCATCATTGTACTTCAGAACTGGCTGCTATCAGTCATCAAGTATCACAAAGCATCCTCTTGCCTTTTACTCTCACTCCTGTACTAAGTTTGTTTTGTCAGAAACTACTGTAAAAAGGAGACAAGAAATAATGAAAAAATGAATAATTCATACAGCAATCTCCAGTCAAGTCCTCAATAAATCTGTCTGCCCTCAGCACAGCTGTCCTTCCCATGTAATTAGACACAAATGTAAAATATAACATTGGTTGTAACAATATAGTCCCAACTTACAGGAAAACAGCAAGTGCTCCAAGTAATTCGATGGACTTCAAGGTATCTTGCCTTAAACTTCTGCCTAATAATACTGCATAAGATATAGCTATGAGCAGATTCTGGCTATTTGATGAAAACCAGGCAAAATGAATAATCAAACAAAGCTTTTTGAAACTGAAATATACACATGTGCATCTTCTTTGGAGCATGTGACCAAATCAGGGCAATTTTTAAAGGACGTCAGATGTGGGGATTGACTGAGCCACTGATGTTTCTTAAATGAAGGAAATAAGATAGACAGCTGTGTGTGTGGTCAGGGCTGATTAAGAGAGACTTTGAACCAAGATGTGATCAGGCCTTTGTGATATTACAATTAGGAGTTCACTCCCTCTGCTCAGAAGTAAAAGGATGAGGAGCAGAGCTTTTCAGAGCATGTGTGTGCATGTGCATCTGGGCACATTTTAATTTTCAACCCTAGTGCTTAGAGTAAAAAAGCTTGTTTTCCTGGAGACCCTTTTTAATGGGTGTACATGCCTGCATTATTTTTTAATCTAAGCAAAGGGTAATTACAAAAGGTAGTGACATTTCAGAAGGATCCCTTAAGCCTCCAAATAAGCCACAGGAAAGAGCCAAGGATACAGCAGCTTTTCTAACCATTGGTTAGGAAATGATTAGGCTTCCGAGTTAAAGCTCCCATACAAGTCTATATCCAAACTACTTAATCCTGTGTTGTCACCCCCAATAACAGGCAGGTGTGTGCCTTGCTCCGGGGATCTTTTCATGCCTTCCTTTTCTTTTTTTTTTTTAACATAGATCTAAGCAGCCTCAAAACAAGGCTCTGCACACGACTTGGCTGTCATTTATCCCCAGCTGCTAGGAACAGGAGAAGGAAAGGGATCAGAGGCAGGCTGCTTCTGCAGACAAAAAGGAATAGCAGATTGACACTTACACCTCAAATTTTGACGGATTTTTTTTCCAAGGGAATGTCTTTGCAGTGTCACACTGGAAGGTCAGCAAAGGATGGTTTGGATAGCACCAGGACATCCAATTGTTATACAAATTTTTTTCTCCTAGCAGTGATTAGGAGAGAATGCTGTTCATTATTATGACTAATGCTTAAAGACTCTCTCTGGGCTTGGGCAGTATCCTGTTAACTTTCTGGGAGCCTGAGGGGGATGTCACAGCTGAACCTAGACTTTGCTCTGGATGGCAGAGCACTCTTCAAGCGTGCTTTCTCAAAGGGATTAGCACAGCATTTCATTCAGCTTTTTCATCAGATTTCCTTTCCCAGCTCAGTATCTACTGTACACAAGGGTCAAGTTTTGATCTCCCATTGAGGTTTTTGGGTTTCTTTTTTCCTCTGAGTTAAAATGGGAAGCTGAGGACCAGGTTGCTCTCACCAAAAATCAGCTATTCAGCCAGCTGTTTGCAGTTTATTACTGCTTTCAGCACTTGCCCAGTGAGTGTGTTTTTCATTTAGAGTTGTTTTTCTGGCACTGTTTGCGTGGTTTTCTCAAAGTGAGATGATGCCTTGGAATCAGCACATTTAAGTCCTCACAAACATGCTAATCCAGAAATGGCAGCTTTTCAATTTATGGTCAGCAGTTTGAGGTGTGAAAGAAATGTTCCTGGTGGTCTGATTGCCTGACTTCTTGCATATTAGCAATGCTCGAAACACTGGTTTTTTTACTGAATAACCGGAATTTTTTTAGGGTCACACAACCTGAACAATTTATTCAGACCACACCAGATTAAGCTTAGTAACAGCACAAGTTTTGCGATCTAAAGGATGCTGAAGAGGGCCTCTATCTTACATCCTGCATGAAGCCTTTCATTTTAATATCAGCTGTAGGTGTGAAGAGCCGATGATGGTTCTGTGGGTTCTGTCTCTACCAAACCAAGTCTGTTCTACAACTCTGCCTGTCTGCATGTCTGTCACTGATAATAACTGAAGCAGTGAAACTTGCCCTGAAAATTCTCTGCATAATGAAGTGCACACTGACATACTGCCTGCAAACCAGGTGGGGAAGTGTTTGGGGATCAGTTCTTTTATCATACAAAATACAGGTAATTTGTCAAATATTATTGTTGGAATCCTTCTCCTAACCCTAAATAAAAGGGAAAAGGCACAGACTAACACCCTCTTCACAGGTTTCTCTTAACTCTGTAGTTACATCTGCAGTGTCCCTTCTATTTCTACACAGGTATAAGCATCCTACACAGGTACAAACGTCATGCACACATCAGGCTGCTGTAAAAGCTCAGGCTCTCTGGAGTAAACTACAGCACCCTTTCTGTATAGTTGATATGGCAAGCATTCATGCATACCTTTACATACCTGCGAAAGGCACCATTGACTTGAATCATGCTCTGATAGAGTCATGCTTAACCTATTGGCAGTAACCATAGGTTCATCTCAACCAACAGAAACGCTAATGCAAGCAAGTGATCCAGAATATTTCTTAAGTCAAGGAATAAAAACATTCTCTAGAGGGCAATTCAGCTCATCTACCTCGGGCATCTAGGTTAAACTGCAACAAATCATTCCCCAGAGCTCCCACTATTTCTCCTCTGACTATACAGGGAAACCAGAAAAAGACATATGATTTAATGCATCTAAAGCAGGATGGCAGCTATCTAGGCCTGAGCTTGCAAGTCAGAGTGGAAACAATTGCATTTGGGAGCTTTCTGCTAGCAGCAGCATGTTCCCAGGTGAAAAGAACATTATTGTACTTCACTGGCACGAGAGGAATAAAGCTCTTTCAAGAAGTTAAGTTTCTTTTGCTGTGCAGAGTATTGGCAGGAGGTACTGAGAGGCCTGTAATCAGACCAGACAAAAGAGGCAGAGGTAGAGGCAAGGTCTGATTTCATCCAGGCAGACTGTTCTAGGGTTTCCACACAGATAGGCTGTATTTTCAAACAATGTTTTTTCCTCTTTGCCACTCTCCAGTGCTCCTTGACTTTACCAGTTATCTAATATTACACGATGTTGGTTACTACACCATCACCCTGCTGTTAAATACAAGAATTCATACACAGATTCTTTCATGAGATTGAAAACTAATCTTCTGGCACAACAATTTATTCTCATTACAATATTTCCCTCTAGCAAATCTGCTCAGAGTAGAAAGAGGACTAGAAAGGGGCCACTATAGAACATGATAGAATGTTCTAACACTATGAGTTAGATAAGCTCACCCCTAGCCCTGCCTGCTGATCAGTGTTCTGTGATGAATGTTGTGAAATCAAAAAGGAGGAGTCATGTGGAAGCAGTCTGTGCTGGCACTAACATCCAGAGTAAAGAATACAAAAAAGCAGCAACATAGGATGTGTTGTGCGCAGAAAGTTTAAGCAATATCACAGGCCGTACAGGCAGGAGAGGAGTGTTTGTAACCTGAGTCTTTAAGAGGAATCTTGATGAAGAACATCAAAGGGAGAGGAAAGCTTCAAAAGCACATGATGCCAGTAGGCATGAGCGTAGATGACAGAGAATGAAGTTCTCTGTGATGGCAACTGATGTCTGAGCTATGGGGAAGGAAAACTATACAAAGGGAAAAGTGAAATTATGTATATTGTTGGACATAGCAGCCTCTCAAATAGATGCCAGATGGAATCAGATGTGTGAAGCCTGGCAGGATACTCAGGAAATGTTTACACTAAGTAAGGAAGATTTGGGCTATATCTCAGATGGACTCAGTGCAAACTAACTTGATCCAGAGGTTGTACACCCTCTGTGTACTGCCATTAATGCTTCTACGCCCGAGTTACTTACTAACACATCCTGCTGAAGTGTTAATGAGGCAATTAGTTTGGGCAGAGCACCCCATAATGCAGCTGTAGAATCCAGAGATAAGTCTGAGGGAGCTCCGCTCTATTTGTTCCCAAGTGGATATGCATGGTCTCATGTTTCCTACACCTCCTGCAGCCATTATTATATATATTTATGTGCACAGAAGTTGCACAATCAAATGGAGTTTAACGATAGCTTTCACATAGGCACACAGTCTTGAGAGATGCAGAAGAAAACCAGCTAAATAAAATGTGCCTCAAGAAAAAAGGAATTTATTTTAAATGAAAGCACAAGACTGTATCTTTCCCCCTGTGATGCATTTGGAGAATGATAGCAGTTGTCACAAAAATGCAACCTTTGATCAGAAAACTGTAGTTTAGGAAGAGATTGCAAAGAAAGGATAGTAATATTCCTGAGTTACTTTTGTAGGAGTTATTGATTTCTTTCTTTTAATCATTCCTTTAATGATTCTTCCACCATTTGTCTTCACCACACATAGCAATTGTCACTTACGTTTGCAGACCTCTGCAGAGGACATGGGTTTCCCTCTATCTCTGTAGTATCCTGGTTTGCATCTTTGACACCGATGTCCCTCTGTGTTATGCTTGCAGTTGTCACAGACTCCACCACTGCGCTTTCCTGATGCCAGCCAAACACTCAGATCAAAGTGGCAGCTGTCAGCATGGTTGTGACAGCGACACTCTGGTGGGAAATAGAAGACTGTATTTCAGGCTCATATAGTGGACACAGCAATACTATTCAAATGGTATCATTTTCCTACTGTGAATCACGGAGGAAATACCTGAATGTAACAATTCTCGGTTTTCATAAAAACTAGAATTGCAACGCAGAGTGCGAGTACCAGGTGGGTCTGAAAAGCTTGGGTGGTGGTGAGCTACGTGGTATTCCTAAAGTAAGACAAACCCATCTGATGGTATTGTAAGCCCTGCACAAAGCCCTGGAATCCTAACACATGTGAGGGTTCATAGTTGCATGAAGAACAGATTTCTGCCTTGTAAATTCCCCTTTCCAATAGCCCAAATGGGTCAGCTGCAGCAGAACAACATGCATACTGAAGATTTCCATCAAAGACCAGCAACTTATCACCAGTTTCTGTAACCACACCACTTGTGTAAATCAACAGAAGTCTTTGGTAATGAACTTTGCCTGCTAGCACTGTGAGCACTCATCATGAAAACCTGGATCAGTAAACTCCCCACCACTTACTTTTGCATTCATTTGGTGCCCCTGTTTTTCCATCTCCTGGCTTCCAAGGCTGGTCATTGTATAGCGGTGCACATTTCTCACAGTGGTCCCCTGCTGTGTTGTGTCTACACACACACTTCCCATGGACCTTTTGGGGAAAGAAAATACATTCAAATAGCTACAAGCAAGAACATGGTGGAGGAGCACCCAACAGCCTTCCAAGGAGGTGGGACTTCTGCACAACTCCCACACAGCTGCCTGGCTCTCTTAGGAAACCCACAGAGCCTGGAGCTTAAATGTGTAGCTTTGTCTCTTCACACAGACACTAATGATGTAGATTTTCCCTCTGTCTTCCAGTTTAAATGCATGTGGCAACAATTTCTTTCTAACTCTCAACAATTTAATTCTCTGGTTGGTTATTTTACTACTGCATTAATGAACAGCCTCTAGACTATTTAAACTGGGTAAGCTAACACGGCTTATTTTGATTTACAATTTCAGGGCAAGACCATGCAAACAGCCTGAGCAGGCAGCCACCTCCAGGCAGTGTCAAAATACACTCCTGGCTAGCAGAGTTGAGTCACAGGAGAGCGTAGTTTAGCAGAGGATGCTGAACCCCATCTTATTTGGCATTAATAGTGATCTGGAAGAGAGAGTAAATATAGGGCAATGAAATCACCATGAATTACTAAATTATAAATTGTTATAAGAAAGAGCAAGTAACCCTGAACCTCCTAGCAGAGTTAAAAAATGTAGCAAAAGATATTAAACCTGGAAAAATACTAAAAAGTATACCCAAGTGGATAGGAAATTGTACCTGCAATGCTAAGTTCAGTTTTGAACATCTTAATACCAGATAAATGAGAAATTGGAAGATGTACAGAATTCAGGGACTAGACCCCTGACCTCCTGTGCACTGTTGAGGATGCTAAGCTCTGTAACCCCATCACAGCTCTGACCCACTGCACGTTATACAAAAAGCAGAGGCTGAAATTTCATTTTGACTGGGGTGTGAATTGCATCTAATCCTTTAATCTCGCCACTAATGTGAGTTATGTTTCTCCACAGTCTTTCCTGAAAGTCAGACTCTTTGCTGTCGCCCCTTCCCCCACGTCATGTAGCAGGTAGCTTGGGATCAAGAGAGAAACAGTCAAAAGAGCAGTTGTGTGAATGTGTTCCCCTGCCCCCAAAACTCATCTTCCTGCAGCAATTTGCTCTCCGCTCCCCTGGTTTCTAATCCTCCCAGACCAGATATGTCATGTAGCTAGCAAAGGGGATAGGCTGCAGCTGATGCCATTGCCCCTCTATGGCCAGCTGGCAGATTTGCTGCTGCACAGAGCGGTTGGCTGCCTCCTCACGGAAGACTGAGCACAGACTTCAGGGTATGCATTTCTGTCAGAGCTCAGCACCAGTAAACCTCAGGAGGGTACAGCATGCAGCACATAGTGTGATGCCTCTCCAGATCTTTGTATGAGAAAGTCATCTGTGTTTAAAGCACTAAACAGGATGACGAATTACAGAGACAAAGACAAAAATACTAATAAGCAACAGTGTTGGGCTCCTACCTGTTTGAGTTTGGCTCTTCAGGCTTATAAGTTCCCACTCCCACCCCCCTGTGCACACTGGACACTGTGACTGCTTTTCAGAAGCTATAGGACAGAGAAAAGGACTAAGTGAGAAAAGATAAAATGAGCCTGACCCCTGTTTAATGCCCCCAAACTTCAGACTACCTGAACTTTACAGCTCGTTCCAAAATGCATCAGAACCAAAATCTTTGACCCAGTCATCACTTCTTAGGGAAATGCTAGTGTATTTCAATGCAAAATTTATAAGTTGGACCATTGATGTGTTTTAGAGATATACACACAAATTGTGCATGCCATATATAAAAAATTACATGAGAGAAATGCTGAGATTGAACAGTTGGGAAACAGAAGAATTAAACCTTGCAATCTTGTTTTAGCCTTGAATGCCATAATCAAATATTCATTATTCCACAGGACCCCATGCTTACAGTGCACAGCACAGATGGTGTGAACATTCATGAACAATTATTCTGAGAGTAAACAGGAAAATTCAGTGAGAATGGAAGAGTCTGTTTTTAATTTTGGAACAAGTAGATGTGTTAGTTTGCTCATTGCCCACTGGTTTATTGCAAACTGTAGTTTGTGGAGACTGTCTAGGAATGGCATGTTGTGAGTAGGACAGAGGTATAAAGGAAGCTTCCTGCCTGTGATCCCTGCTATTGAACAGTTTACCAAATAAATGTGGAAGGATGACTGGCATAGACAAAAGGACTGAAAAGCCAAGCAATCAGGAGAGCCACTGAGCAGGCAGAAGTAAACAGTGGAGCTGGCACAGAACTTTTTTCAAAAGAGCTAGGTATGAGGAGTAGCCTTATTTTGTACAGGTATGAGGAGTAGCCTTTTTTTGTACAGGTATGAGAACAAAGAAAAGAATTGATTGCTGTTGAGGCAAAGGTAAAAGATAATGGAAGAGAAAGCAAGACTGTCATGTATTATCTGTGGATGGGTGTCTCATGGAAGATTTTTTCCATGAAGCTACCTACGTCATAAGCCCAAGGTCTATCTAGGAGGCAAGCTCAGAGGCAGAGACACAACAAACACATCTACAGCATAGCTCAAACAGGGACTAGTAGCCCAGGGCTGAGCTTAAATGGAGCCTGCACGCCAACAGACAGAGAACGTGGGTAGGAGTCCCAGATGGGGCTGGTCAGGGCTGTTAAAAGTCCTTTCAGTGCCTTCAAAATCCTAACAGTGCTTTCATTGCCACTGGATTAATGCCGTTGGAAGCTTTAGGATATCTGACTACCCAGAGGCATCTGAGTCAAAATAATACTTCAGTTTTCTCAATTTGGATCTGGTAATCCAGGTGGAGGGAGCTTGAAAGTAATGTGTGAGAAATAGGGGTTTGCATGAGATTCATTCCATCAGTTCAGAAATTTAGCCAGTTCACAGCTAAAACCTGAATAGTTTATGGCAGAGATTTACATGAATATGTATAAATGTATTAGTACAACAGGAGAAAAACTGAGATCTAGCAGATTTCTGTCTCGCATCTCTCATATTTCACTTTATCCTTAATGTTTAATATATGACACTGCATCATTCAACATACACTCATCCTTAGATACAAAAGTATTTTGGCCTGTATGGTCTTTTCCACAGTGCTCATTACTAGAATAACTGGGTACTTAGAAATATTAAGGAATTTCTTTTTATGACACCTCCCTTCATCTGCTTTTTCTGATTACTGTGATAACTCTAGTTGTCTCCAAGGATCATTCCCATTCATTGGAGCATCATTGTATTGAGAGTTCAGTTCCTCTGACAAATTTTTTTGAAACTACATGGTGCCTTCAGAAGTTATTGTGAGGAATGGATCGATGCCCTGAGTCATCTGTAAATTGGACTGTGAAACTAAAACATGTGAAAAAAAGGTAAAACCTGCTTTTTTTTTTCTTGGCACTAGTTTTTTTAATCTGGATTAATTCTCTCATCTGCCTCACAGTACAATCGTGCTGTTACAAGTCTGGTATTGCTGCCAAAGGCTTTGATTTGTACATCTACCACCTGAGCAGCTTTGAATCGGGACAGAGGAGGTTATAGCTTCATGGATTTTAATGCCAGGATGATTCGTTCAAATCATTTAGCTTGACATGCTGTACTAAGCCATGAATTTCATCTAGTAGTCCATCCATGGGTCTCAGTAATTTCTGGTTGATTTATAGCAAATAGTGTAGAACCATATCATGCTTTTATACAATGGTTCCAAGAAATTACATGGTACTTATTCACCTATGACTGCACAAAGTTGCTTCACCTGAATTCTGATTCGCAGCTGAGAGAGAGAGGGGACATCTTTCATCTGTTTGTCCCACAATTTTTAATTTTTTTAAAAATCTGTTCAGATTTTATCATACCTGTAGCCTCTTGCTTTCTCTCTGCCCATTTAGTTTCTTTTACCTTCTGTCCTTTCAGTAAATGTTATAGTTGTGGCTGTTTCTCCTGGGCTATTCTATTTTGAGGGTTTTTCCTAGTGAATGAAGGCTAAATTTGGAAGCCTTCCAGGGCAGAGCAACTGTTGCTGATTCAGAGAAAATGTTTGTCTTTGGGCTCTGTATTCACTTTGTAATGTCGCCAGCGAAATTTTGAATGCAGCAGTTTGCAATGACATCAGAGGCTAGTCCCTTACCTGCCTTTAGTTAAATTACTTTCTCGTTCATTTTGAGGGGTTAAATATAAAACAGTGTTTGCTATCCTGCTTTGTTTCTCTTTTAGTTCAAATGGGCTCTATTTGCTCTCCAAATGAAGATATGTATCCACTTAGATTTATAATAAATCCTTCAGTATCAGATTCTGAGAACACATATGAGTTTTAAGAGGTCAAATAAAAAATGTTCTTCAACTTTTTCAAATTCACAAAGACCTAAAAGAATGGGTGGCTTGGGAGTAAGTCCCAGATTGCAGTGTCTGCTATGGGTAGACTGGCAGTTCAAATTCTTCCTCTAATCAGGAATGAAAAAGCCATTATTTTCCAATGTCACTTGCTGGTTTCTGGGAAAAGGTCTAATAAGTATATGTGCCTAAAAACTAGTATGCATATGAGTGTTTTCTGAGGGAACTGAATTTCTGGCTCATTCTTGGTCACTTTGGTAAATTAGGTCTGAGGGAACTTGGCAGGGATAAGCAGAGCTGGGACACTCGTGGCACGGCCATCTGAGCCCATGCAGGTTTTGGTCTCCACAGCAGTGAGTGAATAAGCTGCCACTGGTTCCAAATTCACTAAATAGGTAATGTGGAAGAAAAATCAATGATAGTGTTTAGTTGAATATTCAGATTGGCACCACTAAGCCCCTTTTTGAACAGTAATAAAAAACCAGGATAAATAGACCAGAAGAGGTACAAAATTCATGCTTCATGTGAGGGAACCTAACTCAGACTGTGGCAGCTTCAAGACACAACTCCATCCTCTGCCTGAATCAGTCTCCATCCACCTTCATACACATGCCTGGCTGTGCCTTCACCCATATTTTACCCTACTCTCCTACTGTCTTTTTCCCCAGTGCTAACTTGATTTTTATTCATCTTTGGTCTAGGCTCTTCTCTTATTTTTACCTACAGTGCCAACAACTCCATTATCAACCTGTAACAAGCTGTGTACGAGTAACAGCTGTCACACTGAAACACAACCTCTGAGTTACAGCAGGTCACAACTTTTGATGGGTGTCTTAAGAACAGAGGAAGCACAGGGGAGCGAGGCTCAATATTTTAATTGGTGAATGCCTGAATCACAGTGTAACGAGTTAATACCACCGTTCAAATTTCCTGAAAGCAAATGGCAGAAATGAGTTTGGTCTTATCCAAGGCTTTTTTCCTGATGCCACTGAATAGCCTGGCCTGACTGCCAATCTTTGCTGTAGAAAGACCCAGAATTAGTTTTCAGCAGAGGAGAACATAAGCAATGCTCAAGATTCTCTCTTTGATATAGAGACAAGGATTTGTGAATTTACAGGTCAGGCATAATGGGTTAGCACACTGTGGACAGTTCAGAGAAGTTTGGACATAACTTGTTCATTCAATAGGCAAAATAATTCTGTGATTTACTTTGTAGTAAGTCTGGCTAACTCCAGCAAGTGTCTGGAATTAGCTGGGTTTCTACTGGTTAAACCACAGTGGCTTTAGGGGTGTGTGATCGAAAACCCACTCCCAAAGTGGGCCTGTGAGCTCTACTCTGAATTTTTACATCTGCACTGAGCAAACTTGGCAGCATGTGTAGCTCCCATTCAAGTGAAATTATGTTGAGTAATGGAATAGATGAAGCCAAGAGAAAAATAGTTTTCTGCCATTTCTCTGCAGATGGCTACAGCGTGGAGAGTGGGGGAAGGTAACGGCAGGACTGAAAAAAGGTGCAAGACCAACCAAATTTATAAGGAATTTTGAATGGGAGAAGTTGGGCGAGAAAGTCCGTGGTCTAGAAGAAAAGGATTCTAAACTCCTGAATGATGCAAAGCTAATCCCCAAGACCCTTCCAGCCCAGTGAGTGCAACAAGGCAAGGAAATATATGTAGAATTGTATAACTTTTTCACTGAACAATATGGAATTTCTTTATAATCCTGTGAAAAATTTCTCCATATTTTGTGTGCACCTGCTGCTGAAGCATTAGAATGCAAACTCCATGCACCCACAAGGCATAACTCCAGAAAGATTTTCTTAAATTACTGGGAGATTTATTGGTGGTGAGTGGACTGGCTGGAAGGCCTTGAAAAACCCTGTTAAAGACTGAAAACTTTTGTTCTACTTACGTGTAGGTGAGCTGAGGACAAGAACAATACAGCCATCTATTTAGTCTCAAGGGAGCTTAAAAAACCAAGAACTTCAAGTATGAGGCCAAACACAGCAGCTCCTATGATGGTCACTTCACAGCAGCTTTATAGCATTGGTGGCTGTGTCAAATTCAACTTAGAATCACAGAACAGTATATATTACATGGAGCTTAAATGAAAGAACCTCAGAAATGTGCTGTACTATGGTATTGGTAGCAAGCAGTTGCTGATAGCTGTGCGATGAAGTAACTATTTCTCTCTCAGACTTACACAGAGTCTTGTAGCTTTGATGTGAAAGGCAATCCTTAAAAGAGCTATAAGGCATATTTTACCAGCCCTAAAATATATTTACAAGTGCTTCCAATCCAGTGTTTCTGCTAGCAGGTTTATTATGGTTCTTTCACAGAGATGAAAGTAGCAGAGACCATCGCTTATGTGATTAAACCAACAAAACCCACTATTAATGACAGCAGCTAAGCAGTAAAATTAAACCACATTTTAACAGCTCACCCATAGCCATTGCTTTAAAAAAAAAAAAGCTGTGTTTAAAGGCTAATAATGTCAGATAGAAAATTGTTTGCTACCCTATCCCACAAAATAAGAGGCAGTTTCCTACAAGTAAGGTGAGTGTCTGCATGGAGGAATCTACATTGAGCCTGGATTCAGGAATGCATTTAGGCGTGTGTTTAAGCACGGTTCCTGAACAGGCACGTTTTTCTGATTTTGACTTCAGTAGTAGTAAGAGGCATTTCCACAACAATAATAAAATGTAGGAAAAATTTGTTGACTTTATAATTGTAGAATTCCTGCTGAGTGAACCACTATATGGATCATATCATTAAAATTGTGGTTATTCTCTAAACCATAGATACTCAAAACATCATATTGGTGGCATGAATGCCAGATGCTCTGGCTGCAAACCACTGGTTCTCAGTTGAGCTCATGGAGAGCCTTCTCGTATATCAAGTTAAACTGCATATATATTATAATTTCAGGGTACACCAAAGTGGCCAGATTAGCTGTCTTTCATAAGATGAAATAGCACTCAGACTAAATTAAAGGGGAAATGTGTATTGTATGTTTTGTTGGTTTCAAATTTTTACCAACTCAGAAGGACAGGGGTGTTGATTGTGAGTTGGCCAAGAACCAATTCCTGGCAGTAATGGAACCATTACTTTAATGTGCCAGTCTTCCTCACAGTCACTCTGAAACAGTAAGAGAAGCATGGGATGTGTAGGCAAGCCATTTTCCAAATTTATTTAGGTATTCCTCAGTTAAGTTTTCTTGTGAGTTTTGCAAGAATGTGACCTTCTAGACGTGTCCAACAAGACAAGTCTGAATATCCTTTCCCAACTTTTATCTAAGTGATTGTTTGAGAAATTAACTTTACAGTCACAGTTTTGAAGCACATCTTTCCCTAGGAAACTAGGAACTCACTAACATTATCTACTAAAATTAAAGAGAAACTTTGTGATGGTCCCCTGTCAGCTTCTTTGTCATCTCTGAAAACAAACATCTGAAATTTTCTCATCCATCTGCATGTTCACACCAAGATTCTTGTGAAATGCTTTGGTTCACTCTAGGTAGCAAAGGTGTCACTGTAGTTCAAAGGTGTCATGTTGCTCATGTAATTCACAGCTACTTTTTGCTCTGTAATTTGTATGGTCTTCTTCTATACCTTTAGACTACTATTGGGAGAGCTGGACATCCATATTCAGTTTTAATTTTTGGAAAAAAATCAGCACATGGGGCTGTTTCTAGAATTCATTCTAATGTACTCTAGAAGCTCTTGTATTTTTTTTTTTAAACATTCCTGACATTATTTTCATAGTTGATGTACATAGACTGATGTTTTTTTAAACAAAACCTTCTCTTTGAGTTGCCAACTGCAACAGAGAACACCTCCTGTATCTTGGAGTTTTGGACATCATACAGACTGGCACAGCTTGGATCAGATAATGTGAAAACTTAGCTGGGGATTATCGGTAGGACTGCACAAGATATTTGAAAAGGAGGTAATATTTGCAAGGGATACCACAGCCAAGTCACCTAGAAAATTGCTGTAGAAAAACAAGTTTTACCTTATGTAACCTCCTTTATGCCAAACAAGGAATCTTACTTAGGACCAGGTCCTGCCTCCTTTGAATTAAGTGGAAAACTTTCCATTTGCTTCATTGTGGAGTGTCAGACCCAAAGGGAGTCTATTTGGTCTCTGTAAACAGGATAAAGAAGCAAAAGAAACATCCGAGGCAACTTGTAAGAATTTCCTGGCAGTGTAGGTACCGATAACTAAGCAAAAACCTCCTAATGCTTTATACAAAAACATTTTAATCCAAATTCACTTTTCTCTGTCCCGACTGAGTTCACATGCACTAGAAAAAGAATTGTGAAATGTTTGGCAAACAGAAAGGACTTTGGTCTAGCCTCTGTGTTCTGTCCATGTGCACTTTCTGCTTTGTAAACTTTGTTCTGGAAGCACCTCTGGACTCAGCTAAAATGTGTCATCAAAGCTGATCCTAAACCTGACAGCTCATACTAACTCTGTTGGAGCTTAATAAAAAAATAATTTGCTGTGGAGAAACACATAACTTTAACTTTGTCCATTCTGCAACAGCAATACCCAGGACAGGACTGTGTTCTGTTGCATATAGTGGGTGAAGACTGGGTTTACTCAGGTGGCCAGGTCCTCACATTTGTTTCCCTTATAAGGGCATATTAATGTGTTCCATTTAAAAGAAAATGCTTTTCTGTGGTTTCTGCAGCAAAGTGCAATCTCAATAATTTCCCTCACTGGCAAAGGAGCTAGTTGTAAGAGTTTGAATAATAAAGGTCATGAAATTCAGAAAGGAGAATTTTGTCTTTAGCTCTCATAAGAGCTATCTAAGTTGGGTGTGTTAAATCTTTGTCTCTGTTTTTTTGGTCTTATGAAGGGAAACAGAAAACAAGAAAATATCACTGTCAATAGCAATTCAAGATATGTTTGTCCAGAAGTTTCTAGCCTATTGTTTACAGCTCCCATCTTCATTTCTCAAAGTTTTTCTCCAGTCTGACATGATATTCTTAGTAGAATTCTCAGGGAAGTGTGATCTAGACAAATATTATTGAAGTGGATGCATGGCTTGTTGGGAAAAAAAGCCACATAGAATGGTTTGAGTCAGAAGGTACCCTAAAGGTCATCCAGCTCCAGCCCCACCACCCCGGGAAGGGACACTTCCCAGTAGATCAGGTTGCTCAAGGCTCCATCCAACCTGGCCTTGAACACCTCCGGGGATGGGGCATTCATAACTTCCCTTGGTAACCTGTGCCAGTGCCTTACCACTCCTATGGTGAAGAAATTCTTCTTTATGTCTAATCTAAATCTTCCCCCTTCCAATTTAAAGCCATTCCCCCTCATCCTATCACTACACATTGAGAGAGCAATTGTTACTGGTTTGCTGCCAAAATAAGAAGTCAAAAGACATTTCCATTGGATCCTGTGGAAGTCTACTTTGAACCTTGCACTACTCGGTATTTTCACAAATTAGTGCATGAAACTATCTAGGATTTCAAGCTGTGAGGAATGATGTGTCATTTGGAGGTTGGTTTTACAGTTTGCAGTTGTCTTGTGTACATTGGTTTCTACGACTCTGTAGCTCTGTGACACTGATTCTCATAAAGCTGCATTTCTTACTGGCAGCCTCAGCAGAGAAGCCAGAAGCTGAATGAGTGGTCACGACTGAATTGACAGATCCACAGATAAACTGGTCATTGACAGCTCACCTAGTAGTCATAGATCACCCAGTCCCTCAAAATGTTGTTGAAAATTGTTGGTTCAAAAACATCAAGAAACTTGTGTTAGTTTTCTCTGTTGTTTAGCCTCCACATAGTATCAGTCTAGCAGTGTTAGAGCTATTACAAAGGGAACAGATTTCTTTCAAAAGCAAAAAGAGCAGACTTACAAGTTAGCACAATTATGTGTCTTCCAAGACCTAAGTGCAGAATGATCTCAGTTTTTGGGCCTGCACCATGGCAAACAATTACAGTTGTTTTCTACACAGAGCTGCTTTTGTTTTTGTTAACTACAGAGAATAAATACATCGTAGGAGGGCTCTCAACTCTTAGGAGACTGAAACTCCTATTACTTAAGCCTTGCTCTGGAGGTCTGTATTTTTCCAACATTTTATTTAATACTTGACAGCAACCCAGGAAACATGAAGCTGCTCTGCTTTCATGCTGTTATATCACCCACACTAGCCACATTAAACGGTGTGTCTTGAGGCTTGCTCTGCTCATGTGTTCATTAAATATTAGATGCAGCCACTGGAACGAATCAGATTATTATTGGACATGCAGTGTTTGTTGTTTTTAACATCTCTTTTCCTCAATCTTGTTTTAGTCACCATGTGACTGAAAGTAAAGTACCTTCCCAGTCTCTGCCAAGAAAGGAGAATTGCAACATGACAGAGATTTTTGTTGCAGAGTAGTTCAGTTGATATGAAATGTATCATCACTGTTTGCCACTCAGCAACAAAGGCCTTTTCCTTCTGCATGTGGACAAGGGGATTAGCAGATTGCAAAATACAAAGTTATACGCTTACATCAACTCCCTCATGCTAGCTATGTAAGCCAAATCCTAAGATCTGTACCTACGTGAACTCTCCCTTCACTATCGTCACTGGTAAGTATTAGGTAAAATGGAAAAGGATCCAGGAACCTGGACTTCCAAGAGTGGTTTTTCTTCACCTATTTAAAAGAGAGCTAAAGTGTAATGATAAAAGGACAGAAAAGAGGAGCAGAATAACATGATCATCTTTAGTCCAGATTTGTATGACCTACGTATAGAGTTTAAAGTTTTGAACACCTATGGTTTCATGCTTCTCTGGTGAGTACAAATAAGCACAGACTAAGGAAGGCTGCAGCAAGAACTTGCCAATCTTATCAGCAGAATGATCATTAACTGCTCTCCATGATCATTGTGGGAGAGGGGCAAGAAGGAATCACCTTAATTTGTAGCAGAGGTTACAGCAGAGGCTTTAAGGAAGACATTTCAAAATGGGAACAACTGCTGAGGGTTGCTATTGAATCTCCTTCATTAGAGATTTTTAAAACCTAGTTCAACAAGCATTGCCTAGTGAATGGCTTAGGTATGCTTGATCGTACCTTAATGCAAAGACTTAGACCAGCTCACTCATATTGTTTTCCAGACCTCATATAGGATTCTAGAGGTAGTTAAAGCTCTAGAAGGCTTTTTTTGCTTCCTGCAGCATTTGAATCCCTGCTTAGGCAAAGACTTGCTAATATCTGTGCCTGTGCAAATGATGTGATGAATCCACCCTGCTGTCTCCTGGGACTCGAATTACTCGTGAAGCACATTTCATCAAAACTATTTCACCTTCTGCCCCATGAAGTCATTGGTTCAAAAGATTCTATTCCCTTGTGACTAGTGGGGAAAAAAAAATCCAGTTGTAGTTTACAATGGTCATGCCAGTAATATACACAATATTGTGTTTTCCTTTTCTGATAGGCAGAGTGTTTATTCTTCTATCAGCTGTATTCATTTAGCATATTACTCATATATTTGGTTTCATTATGTGCATATTTAACAGTTTACAATAGGGATGATGCGCTCTTTAAACAGCTTTTCTCCACAGGGTTATGTATTGAGTCTATATTTGTAGTTAACAGAACCTGATAATATCACTTAATGCTAGAATTCTGTAGCTGAACCTTAGATTTATATCACAGATGGATCTGATTCAGAAATGATTTTTCAAATATCGTGAAACTCATACAGTCCTAATTATCTTATACCATCTACCTCTGAGCCTTGAAAAGTCGAAAGTAAGTAATTGAATACATATTCCAGGAGAAAATAACTCCAAATATCAAGTCTTCCATATATCTAAAGAAATTAGCTGAGGATATATTTCTTGAATCCATTATGCTAGAGGGCACCAGGGACTAAGAGTTCTAAAAATTGCTTTGATTATTCAAAAAAGGTCCCACATCTATTCCCACAAAACCCTCAACAGTTATTCAAAACCCATTAGAGAGACAGATAGCCTTCTGGAACCAGTAGAGCCATTGAGTTTAAAGTGGCTTGAGTTCTGTCTGTGATGTAGGTATTTAGATGCACCTGGATATTTGATTAGCATAATTTCCCTGTGACTGTTGTTACAGTTCTTCTGAATAATACTGACAGCTAAATAAGAAAGGAGGCAGTAGTCATTCCCCCTGAATTGCAACATCTGAGTATGCATACAAACACAATTCATATCTTCTGTATGTCCAGGGTCAGGCACAGGTTAAAGAGTGAACAAGAGCTTGTCATAATACATCTCATGAAGAATCATCTCATGAAGTCTGGCTTTTAAAAAAAATATTCAAACTTATTTTAAACTGAATAGATAAGAGGGGAGAGTGGAAATTATTTTCAAATCCTGAAGACTGCTGTCTATGTAGGGAAAATAACAAAAGCACAGAAGGCTGAAAACAAAAATAAAGGCTGAAACACTAAGTATGACAGAACTGTTCATGTCACACAAACTCCAAAAATCTGAGATTTGAGATCTGATGCTGAAATTCTGGTCAGGGCATTCTTTGCATCAAAGGGATTAGTTCCGTTCTGTGCAGGCATACAGGCAGGAGTTTTGATTTCCTATATTTTGGGTTGGATCTCTGTTCCAATTACAAAGCCCTTTCATGATTTATATGTATTTTGAAGTCCAGAGTTTTCAGAAGAACCCATCTCCGCCAATACAATTAATACACATTTAACTACAGCAAGGGTTATAGGAAATCTTTACCCAGAGTGGTTTAAATTTTACTAATGTGGTCTATTTAGCCTTAGGGAGGGTTGGACAGGATCATACATAAAATGTTCATTCAGGCTGAGAAAGCACAAGCAGGTAACAAGTCTAATAAGCTGGTGAACATCTAAAACTTACCACATTCTCCATGACTCCTGTCCTGTTGGCAACCTCACATTCCTCTGCATGCCCATTGCAAAAGCAGCTTCCCCGGATGATCAGGTCATAAATAGCATAGTGAGCAAATCTCTGAGGTTTCTCTACCAGTTCTGAACCATGGCATGGACAGTCCTGTCTTTTTAACAAAAGGAGGCGAAGGTTGGTGAGTTTCAGGAGATCTTGAGCCTCAAGATTGTAGGGGTCTTCAATCTTGTTAGCCGGACTTAAGGCACGATAAATCACCTGAAAGACAGAAGATTCACATGCAGGAATAGATGTAGGACCTCATACACAGCAAACATCCCAAGGTGCTATATCAACTGTGAAGATAATCTCACGCATTGCATTGCACTAGTGGAAACCTATTTTGCATACAGTTTGGTAAGTTTACAAAGATGGATTCCTGTTTTGGGATTTGCAGTCAATTATCCATCCTTGCCGTGTCATAGCTGGCATCCAGACAGCAGTTAGTTCTTTAGGCAAAAGAACAGCTGTTTGGTGTTCTTCTCTCAGCATAGGGCCACTTGCTTTCAAGACATTGTATTGGGTTTTGTTTCTTTGCTTGAAAGCTTAGGAAAAAGTTGAGTTGTCTGTGAGTTTTTTGTTTTTCAAATATTTTCATTTCTGGCTTGCATCTCTTGAGGGGAGTTGATTTGGCGTTTTCCAAATCCCCTTAGAACTCAGAACATTTTTTATGAGTGGAGATATTAATAGCTTACATGTCTCATAGGGATTGTGGCATCCTTTTAAGAAAAAAACCAGTATTCCATTCCAGCTGAAGTACAAGAGTTTGCTTGTATGATTAATTCATGACACATTTCTGGTTGGAATAAGCTCAGTGGTGAGACTGAATTTGTTTGTCCTTATCTCTCCCAAGGCCAGGCATGTTAAGTGTTAAAGATCTGATGTGGGTGACATAACACTAGTGAAGTCTTTTGGGAGTGGTGTTTATATGTTCTTCTTATATTCAACCACTAAGGAATTAATCTTCCTTAACTTTTTAAAAATCAAAGATATTGAGGACCCACTTAAACAAAGAAATTTACTGTCAGCAGAGTCAAAGCAGATATATTGTGCCAATATAAGAGGGTTTAGGCAAGCTGCATTTTGCACAGAGGAATAGAGTTTTATTTCATATTTATATCAGTTTAGCAGCATTATTGCATGTATTCATAAAACTGGAAAATTGATTTTTTACTCTCTCTTCCCTTCTAGAGGACACATTCTCCTTGAAATACTGGTAGTTAAAACCCTTGAGCTCAAGGAAGAGTATAATGTAATCACCATCTCTTGGCTCATTTTTAATATCTGATTGGATGTTTCTTCTCACATTAAAGTGCCAGCCATTAGGTTTTCCTTAACACATGAGCATGTGTTGCCCTACTGCAAAGAGCAGCATGCTACAATCCGTACATTCTACTCATTAGTCTACTATCTTTATTGATTAAAATAATTGTACAATGGGCTGAATTTTTAAAACATATCTGGTATCTCACCTTACTTGCCCTAAATTATTTTTCCATAAATGCAGAATTTACCCTACATAACCCTAAACCCAAACCACTACATTTTTTCTGTACTAAAAATACATGATTATATTTTAAATTAATGTATTTGGGTTTAATGTTCCCTAAGGAAAAATGAATCCTAAATTAGGAGGCAGATTTGTGGTGGTTGTATATATGAGTTGATAATTTTATGTGGTACAGGGGAATTTTATTTCTGTAAAAAAAGAAGAGATGTCACTGTGACCAAAATACAAGAGTTGGGAATGCAACTCTTTGTTCAGAGCCCCAGGGCAATTGTTCAGTATAATATTCAGCGAGTAAATTAAGCCTTATGCTGTTCTGGTATGGCAGCAAATTCTGTAGGAATAGGAGAAGTCTGTTTCATGTCCTACTTATTTTTTTAAAAAAATAGGAGACAGTTATTCAAGTGCTTCATGGAATGGGAGGAAAATTAAAAAAATTATATCTGTAACATTCCCTGTGAATCCCTAGTGGAAGTTCAATACATGCAATTTTCATAATAATAATAATTAAAAAATAAGGGTTTGGCCATCTCAACCACTTCTGCATAAATGATTTAAAAATTAGATTAGAAATGGATCTAAGTATTAGTGAATTCCCAGAGTCATGAGCCATGGGAAGAGACACTCCATCTTTTCACTGTGCTATTTGTTTCTCTTTTTTTAGTTCACAAGCTTTGTGTTTCTGAGGGCTATGGAGTAGATACCTTCTCTCCAGATAGACATTTGACTTTGTGTTTTGCAGAAAGGCAGAAATATGATTAATATTTCATTTCCTAGAGATCCCATTCAAATTTGTGGTTTGCCATTATAATCATGTAAAATACATGAACAGAGTAATGAAAATGAAGTGTGTTCTTATAATTCAGATGCAAACTCTGAAAAGAGCTTCCCATGATGTTCACTGTAAAGCTATTTCTCATATAATTAAATCTCTATCTGGCATCAGGCTCTGTGGAAGCTCTGTTCTTTTTTTTTGCTGTAACAGACTGTTCTGAAATCTCCCAGTCATTTCTCTAAACATCGGTGTGCAGCTTTCATAAAAGTAGCATATGTACAGCTGCAGAAGAAAATCTGATGGTGATTTAAGTCTGCTAAGGGACACCCTAGAAATATTTCTTCTTCCGCTAAACTGGGTAGAAGTTGAGGGTATTCAGCACCTCTATAGTCTCAGCCTTTTGTGGAAATACATCCTAGATCCTGAGTTTCCTTTATAATCAGAAGCTGACGCTGGAGCTGAATGCTGAGTGGGACATTCATGCTTATCTGCATATCTGCTATCAAGCGCATATTTGTCATTCTCATTTTCAGAAGTCAATCAGCTGCGCCTCAAAAAGATGGTCAATACTCTGTCCTCTCCTGACCTTTGTAAGAGCAAGGAAATTTGGCGAATGCTGTAAGCGTGCAAAGGTAAAACAGGTTGCCAGTGTTAGAGGGTTGGTTTTGCTGTACACAAGTTGGCACAGGTTCACATGGGGTGATGTTTTATCACCCATCAAGAGTTCATCTTCATTCCAGAGACAGTGTCTCAGATTTTTGATTTCTTGCCATGTGTTTTGTTTCTCCATTCTTGATGCAGATAATTCTGTTTTCTTAAACTGATCTTCCAGCCAGTATTAGTCAGAAAAGATATGGACACAACAAATATTCCCCCTTGCAAGCTCACAGCCTGAGGTCAAGGAATATTAGTCATAAATGGAGGGCAGTGCCAATGCATGGCCTCCTACAAAAGAAGATCCTTGTGTAGAACAAGAATTTGTTATTACAAATCATCCTTAAGCTATGCTGATCATGCTGCAAACAATCAGGTTAATGAGGTTAGAAATGTCTGTGTGCTTATAGTAGGCCTGTCAGAAGGAAGCTGCAATAAAAACTCTCATTGGTCCTAAATACTCTTCATTAAGAGATTTTCATGTAAGTTGATTTTGTTTATAAAGGAATAGTAAACAACTGTTTCAGAATTTTTCCTACACGGTGGCAAGTATCCTCTCATTTATTTGATGGAGCGCCTGGACTAAAATGAATTCTTCCACCTTAAGGTACAGTAGTCTTAGTACTAAGACGTAGTCTTTTTTCTGTTTTGAAATACTATTCAGAGCACAAAGGAAGCTAGCTTTTCTCTTAGTTATTGGAAGTCCCAGTCTGATGATTCATAGAACAGTGCTTTTCAGTCAAGTTCCACTGGTTTTCTGTCATTCTGGAGAATAAAACTTAGAAGCCAGTATAGAATATGATAGTTTGTTAAAGAATTGTGCATTTAATTTTTTAAATTTCTCTGATCTTGGTAAACTCAGATACTACCAAGACAGTGACATCTTGCATTCATTCTGTGTTTTCCAAAACAGAAGGGGTCAATATCCTTTCAATTTGAATTTGCTTTGAGGTTATTCCAGTAATTCAGTCACTGTGGCATTAATATTAATATTAATATTTAGGCATTACTGCCAATATGATGATGGGGAAAGACTGCAAAACTGAAGTTAGAGGCAGGCAAACCTGAAGAGCCATGTGACCTTTTTCTCTCCTCAAACAAAATGTATTCTGTAGGTTCAGGTTATCCAGGGATATAAACCTCTACATCTGCGTAGAAAGGTAATATTTGCAGGGAGAAGTACTACCTTCTGCTAAGCCAGGTATTGTATTTGGAGTACAAAATTTAGACTGTTAGGCACAAAAGCCTTCAGCTTGCAGTCTATATACACGTAATGCACAAAATTCCTTCCACTCCATACATCACCACCATACGTGGGGATGTGAGAACATTTCCATGCTCCCACAAAGCAGTGTTCTTTTTCATTATGAGGAATGATACTTGCTTTGAAATGGAAAAGGGCAGCATGAGGAGTTATTTCACTCTCTCTGCTGAATTGTGAGGGAAAGTTAAAACAACCCATCACTGTCAGTGTCAACCAAGCTGTATTCTCATAGGAGAGCATCTATTTCTTAGAAGTAGAACCACTTAGATCTCTAGGTCTTGTATCAAAGCTTACAGGTGAACAGTGAAGTGTATAGTCTCTCCATGACAGTGATGTGTAGACAACTGCAGAGCAAACAGTTTAGTGTTCCTTTGCCTGGAGTTCGAAAATGACAACAATGAATCTCTAAGACTGATAGCATTTCAGATGGGATTTTTTTCACAGTTAAGACTTGAAAAAAAATTCATAGGTGCAGCTCCACTAAGGCTTTAGTAGACATGGTGAGAAGAAAAAATCATTTGATATCTGCTGCCTTGTATGTTCAGGAAATGCAGAAGCAACACTTAAAAAAACCCCACCCTGCTGTGTCTTTCTGACTGGTTTATAAGGATCTAAATGTCTGTGAAATGGCTCATTACAAACCAGGTCAGAGTAGGACACTGGGTACCCTCCTGAAGTTCACATGCCAGGGACAGGAATGCTGGACTGGTCTAGTCAGTTCAAATTCCCTTCAGAGACAAATCTTTGAGCCCCTTAATTCTTCCTCCAGGGAAGCAGGGCCTGGCAGCGCTATCTGCTTGTTTACGCTGCTGGTGTTAACTGCTTCCTCTCAACTTCTCTCTGCGTTCTGTCTCCTCTACAGTTCCTATTAAATGAAATGCCGAACAGACAGCCCTAGTCATAACATTCAGGAACTTACCTTCACTAGTGACTAATGCCCTGGCTGGAAATTGGAATAACCTGAGTATTTGATAGGAATGGTTGGGCTCGATGATCCGGTGGGTCTCTTCCAACCTGGTTATTCTATGATTCTATGATCTTGCGTGTTTGAGAGGCTTGACAACTCACTGCAGTGCAAGACCCTGCCCTTGCATCTCAGCTACTAGGAATTCAACCTTGTGATGTGCTGAGCGTGTTTCTTTTCTGTGACCCCACTGCCATATGAGATCAGACCTTTAAGAAGCCACTGAAGCCTCAGTGGTGACCTCTTGAATTATTGATGTTGCCACTTAATGAGGTATGCGTGTTTGTGCGGGGGATCCTCCTGTGTTTATCAAGAGGTTTGGCATGAATGTAGTAAAAAAACAAGCCTGAGAAAAGGCAGCAAAAAATGTAGGTCCTTGGAACAGGATCACATAGATTCCACACAGAGCCCTGGCCTGGTTTGGTGGCTCTGGGTAAGTGGTCCCCCTGTGCCATAACTGTTGCTCAAGTAGTCCAAGCATGTAGAGAAAGGCAGCAGAGGTGTTCAGCATCCTTGCAGAGGAAAAGGCCTTCTGCCTGAACAACCTGGTGGCTTTCAAAGCAGACAGAACCGTATCCCATCACAACATGTCTTGATCTGGCATGCAGAGTGTGTTTAGAAGACTGATTAAAAGTCCTTTGGCTACAAAGTGAGTCCACTCATCTTTGACAAAGGGCACTGCTGGGGACTTCTGTCCCTAAAGAGGTCACCACAGGATACAAAACGGAGAACGAACAGGTCTCCTGTGCAAGGCACACTTAACATGTTGCCATAGAAACCAGTTACTTAATTCAAGCATACACAATTCTTCTAGCCCCCAGTGAATTCCAGTAATGGGTTTATTATATCACACTTCATTGGTGTCATCTGTCACACAGACACTCACATAAATGAAGCACCCTTTGATTCAAAACTCCCTTCCACTAGCCAGACCCAAGAGGGAAGGGTCCCTTTTTGGGTCTGCTGGCTATAGGCAGGTCAGTGTTCTACCCTACTTTGCATGCTAATGTCTTCTTTTCATGCAAACATCATCTTCCATGGAGGAGAATATTTGTTTTCATTTCCTGATATCCTCGTTTATTAAAAACATGCTCTTAATCTCTCAGATCCTTGACTGCATGTGCTGTCAGGATGCAGGTTGAAACATTTCAGTCCCTGTTTCACCCATATGATGCTTGAACTGTAAGTCACACTACTGTCTGATGCAATGTTGTGGTAATTTCTCCTTTTTAGTTTTGATTTACATTAGCTGAACTGAAGGCTTATTTTCAGCTCCATGACTATAGGATACAGTGTTTTTAAATTAGGAAAGACATGAGTGGAAAGGGAGGTAAAAAAAGGTCTCGGGTAATAAGACTCCATCCAATCATTACCTATAGGTGCACTTATAGTAGAAGAACAGACCTTAAAAAGGCAAAGTTGGTTTTAGTTCATGATATTATGTTGAAGGCTGGCATGCTGAAGCTGGTGAGCATAGCATAGAAAGTTAGGTGTTGGTTTCACAGTGCTTCCTATGAAGAAAATAATGTTTAGGCAATTGTTAGTGAATAAATTACTCTGCCTCTCCTAGACCAGAAATCTCCAATAGAGCAAGTATGAAGGCCTAGGGTCTCAGACAGATTTTGGCTGCAGAAGTACTCTGGACAGGAGTAAGGGATTTAATAAATGCTGGAGTAAAAGGAAGACTGCAAAAGAGATATTAGGAAGTCAATTTCTTTCATTTCTACAGGACTTGTTCCCCAGTGCATGATAACTCCTGTCGCAGCTGTATCTTTTCTGAGATGGAATGGAGATGCGTGACCCTGTTAGAGGTGAAAAATAAGGGATAGTCTACAAGAGACAAAGGATAAACCTGAATTTATTGATACATTATGATCTGTTGTGACATTGTCACATCAGTCATCCAAATGTCTTTTGGTTCCATTCTATTATCCTGCAAGTATTTCCTCTGCCAAGTTTCCCATCATGCTCACAGGTAAAGCCTTTTTCAGTAGTCTCAGAGGTCCACCACAGCATGCTAACTCAGGAAGACGCATCTTGGTTTACAGATGCATGTAAGCTACTGCAGTTCTGGAAGCCAGTTGACCTGAAATCTTGTTTCATGATGTGTCCCAAATGGGGTTTATATTAAGTGTTCTTAGTAAATCATGTCTTTTTTTGATTCCTTTTGTGCCCTATTAAAAAGGAATTTGTGTCTCTTCTCCAAGTGAATATGACAACACTCAAGAAAAAACTGACTGTCACGCAGTGGAAATTACTTCAACCACCTTAGCAAAGAAAACTGGCATTTATATCAGAGTGTTAATTAGCATTTAGGTTGAAAATGTTTTGATCATTTCAGAAATGTCAGATTGTGATGTGAGCTCCTCGGCAATCCGAGGCTTAGCCAGAAGCAGTAATTGGATAGGTCACAGTGGAAGTGAAAAAGAAGCTGAGAACACTACAGAAAGTGATGGGGAGTCAATCAGCTTCCTTCCAAGTCAGTTGTGAGTCAGTGCTTGAGAGGATGCCCTGGTGACATTTGTGACTTCTTTAAAATAAGATGTGAAATTGTAGTTCTGAGATGCATGGGCAAAGCTCCTGTGAGACTTGTACTAAGAGTAGCAGTGTCACTGAGACAAATCCGATCAGGTATCACTTTAAATAGCTACACTCTGGTTTCCTTTATTTTCATTCACAAAAGAATTTGCTGCGTCATACTGCTGACCTGAAAAGCCTGCCATAGTGGCATTTCATCGATCAAGAGGTCTCTGTAAAGTCTGCCCAGAACTCCAGAATCCTTTTGGATTATATGCTGTGAAACAGTATTTGTCTTTTGCTCCGTTAAGTTGCCATACAGATTCCATTGTGCTGCTTTAAAACTTCAGCTCTCTATCCCGTGGAGGAAATGGCCTCTGTATATATTCAATTCATGAAAGTATTTGGGATCTGCAAGTGTATGATCTGTAAATATATGACTGTGTGACTGTTCCTACTATTACTATTGTTTCCTAACATCTACTACCACAGCGTAGATTGATTAAGCACACACAATATTCATTTCAGTGTAGTTTCTGCCCAAGCTGACGGAATCATTTTGACACTTGTAATCACAATGGCTTGTGTTGGATGAATGTTTTATTATTCGATTTTCTGCCATCAACTTCTCAGATTTGTTGTAGCAGCAACACATGGTCTTAATGATATTCCCCGAGGTTAAGTAAGCACAAAAGCCAACATGGTGCAGGGCAACAGGGGTTCCTGTACTAGAAAAGGGAGAGTTGCTTTGCAATTAAGGCCAAGGTGTTTGCCTTAGATCCTGTATTCTGTTCTTTGCTCAACCTGAATTGTCTTGTTTTACCATGAAACACTTCACCTTTCTCTGCTGCTCTTTCCTCATCTCTGAAATGGCAACAGAACCTTTATATATGTACTGAAGACCATTAAATGGATCTTGCAAAGTATTTCCAGATTTTTGATTGGAAGACACACAAGAGTGGAAAATTCTATTAGTTGCCTAGATTCTGTATTGACGTGGCAAATCGTGTCTCTATAGAAGATATTGGGACACATTTGACTTAATTGTATTATGATAACTGACCAGCAGCAGAATTACTGTTCCAGGAAAACCAGAGTTTAGTAGTCAGATCATCCGCTCCAGATTTCTAATATGCAGATATGTTTCCCATCCTGTTGCAAAAAGATTAACTCAGTCTCTCCTTACAACTGTTTCCCTGTCTGAGGTATAGTACAGTAGTTTCTTCTCAAGCACGTTTTGAAGTACACTGCTGAAATGACTACATTTTTTGAAGCCTATTTGGACCATTCACCTCACACCTGAGCTTAATTTGCAGAAAAGTATTACTGCCAGACCTGCATGATCACTTCCAGACAGGGAAACCAAGAAGGTTGCAACTTCTGTAAGGAAGAGAGAAGGAAGTGGAAGGATTTCAGCCTCTGCTGTGATTATAGGAATGTCTGATAATCTCCCTTTGCGCCTTTATGTCTCCTCTATAAAACGTTATCAATTATATTTACCATCCTTCCCAGCTAAACTCTTTCAAGACTGATGCATGAAAAGGGTTATAACTAAACTAAGTATCTGATTGCTAAGCAGTCACTAATGTTCTTGTCAGAGGAATTTACCAGAGTAATTGTATGTTTGTTTTAAAAGAAAGCCACCTGCATATGTTTAATAGCACATCAGAATATTCACACCAAGGGAGGACCTTTTTGCACTGTGAAACCTGCCTGTTTATTTCCACTTCCAGTTTCTAAATGGTTTCATTTCTAGCTTGGTCAAATCAGAGCGGTCAGCCCCAGCAAGAAGAGTTACATTAAATTTAGGGGAAGGATGTAGTTAAAGGTCATCCAATAACCTAGAACTTTTTATATGGAGAAGAAAAAGAAAGACCATGCACTTCATGTCATCCTAAAGAATGAAAATATTTAGATAAATCAGACTCTACAAATACGTATTTCCCTACATCTATTATGATGGAATTCTAGTTCGGTTATTAGCATCTGCAATGTAAAATTAGGCAATGTTACCTCTATCCTGTCCAGCTCTCATAAAAGAAATTTGCTAAAGTATTTCCATTCATTTTAATTGATATATCATTTATCTTTTTCTTCCCCTATATCTTCTTAACACAAAGCCTTTGGGGATAAGCTACCTTTCTTACTATATATGCACACTATCTCTTTGAGCACATATTTTCAGATTTTCAGCCAGTCTTCAGCTGCTTCTTATTTAATTTAGTCCAAACCTCGGTTATCACTTACCTCTCCTCTGGTGCAGGGCATTGCATCTGAATACCTGGAAGTGCACATGGAGCCCTCCTCAATGAGATCATCCTGGAGCCCAAAAGTTGCTGTACAGTTGACGGAGAAATACTTATAGGGCCTCCAAGTCTGGCCGTAGTCCTGGGATCTTTCTAACACCATCGCAGCTGGACGAGGTGACTTGAATACAGCAATGACGTGAGTCAGGTAGAATTCTGTTTCAAAGTCCAGTCTGATTTCTTCTCTGTGTACCCCTTGGGCAGACTGCCACCAGGAGATGGGGTTTGCAAAGAAATCATCTGTCATGTCAGCAGGAAGATGGGAGTTATCGGGCTGGTTGGCATTGCATTTGGTGCAGCGAGGCTGCCCACAGCCATGGGAGACCTGATGGAGCAGATTCTGGTCTGGGTAGGAACAGTACAGCTCTGTACTGTTCTGGCCACATGTGGTGAGAGTGACTGGCGTCCTCCCTGTCGCAAGGTTTCCCACGGGAGGGTTGCAAGAACGGCCATCACAGCGAAAGGCTCGTAGCCTCATGGGATCTGAAAGACAGACAAAAGAAACACAATGAAGTAGAATTTCTCAAATAGTTCTCGGGCTGTAATGCAGGGGAACATGCAAATGTTTGGAGTCCTCATGTGGGGATTGACATCCAAAAGGACTCCTTCTAAGGAGAGCTGCTTCATCTTTTCACAAAAAGTTTGGAGGGATTTTCTCAGTAAATCTAGTCCTTGGTTTTGGTGCCTGACTCAGAAATTGAGCTCTTTAGAAAACTCATGCTTATGGTGCTTAACTTTGATTTGTGTTGAAAATGCAGTTGCATCAGTCTATTGAAATTTATATTTAACCACACAAATATTGTGTTTCCTCACTTTCACTGTAGCAAAGCACTGTATCTAAGGTCTGAATCTATTCAATGCATTAATTTTCACTGTTATAAGAAAGCAAAGTCAAACTGTACTATACACTGTAGAAACACAAAGAAAATAGAGGATTCCTACCCAACAAATTACAGACAGTAATCACACATCCAAACACATAAAGAAAGCATGTATTTCTATAGTTCTGTGGTTACGCATTGCTGGCATGATTTTGAGGGGTTCTGAATTTCTACTGCTGTTATTGAGATCACTCAGAGTCACTAATACTTAGCGGAGCTGAAAATCAAGTCTCTCTTTTGTTTAAATACCTTGGTGTGGAGGTAGATGACTATATTCTGCTTGCCAAGGTTGCAAATACTGGCAAAAGTTTTGGTACCTTTGATCTATATATCTACTTATTTCTAAATCAAGAAAAGGTAGGGATAGCTACAAAGCCTTCATGTTGTTTGGAAACCAGTAGTATCTTGTGACACTTGTGACACAGTGACTGACACTGGGCAGTCCCAAAACTTTATTACCATACTGGAGAAAACTTTTCAAATGACATACAATGTCCTCCTTGCAACTTAACAGTCTAGAAGGAGTTAAAGACTGACCTTGCAAAGTCATAAATCTAATTCAAGAGGTCATAAGTCAGATGACTTGAAGTAAGTTCTACAGGAAATAACCATTTTGATGAAACATAGGATGACCATAAACCCTGGGTAATCTAGGAATGGTTCAGAGGTCAGCTATTAGTTCAACATTCTAGGTCAGTTTTTAAAATCCCTACTCGGTTTATATTCAGCCTTTCCTCAGGCAACATTAGCTTTAAAATTAAGTTAGGTTAAACAAAAGACTTTCTGATTCAGCCTTATAAAAACAGTCAAATTGTAAATGTAGTTGGGTGAAACAGATGTCACTTTTTCAAGGTGAAAATATGTGTCCAGTGTGCATGGTTTTGTCTGAGTTGCTTGTGTTCTTAGTTCCTTAGTGACATTTCTGTACAAGCCAGAGAGAATGGTGAGAGATGGACATTGTTTTGGAAAAGACCTCATGCATTTTGCTTCCCAGGACACAAAACAAAGTTGCTCTATGTCCACTGAGTCTCATTGGACATATACGTGTGCCAGTTTAGCTTACATACAACATAAGGTAGTCTTAAGCTTCAGCTAGCAAGGAAGTAAAACTAGCAAGCAAAAATGCTCTTGACTACTCTTAGAAACAGGTGGAAGCCACCTTCAAAGGAACTTGGGCTTAACAGGCTTAAGCCTTACAGGCATCTTAAGCAGCAGCCTCAGGGAAAAAGGGAGTGTCTGGAAAGACGGCAGGTTTCCTCCTGGTGGAGGTCATCTTCCACCAGTGGCCAGAATGGGCTGGCCATGATCTTTTCCAGTATCCCAGTGAAGTCCCAGATTGGCAGAGCTTGGAGGGCAGCAGTGCCTGAATTTCATGTGCTCAGACAGAATAGTCCTCAGATCAAAGGAATGAAAGCTGTCCCTCCTCAGTCCCACCACCACCACTCCATGTGCCAGCACAGAAAAGAATTTTCATGAGAGAGGATGAGTTGCAGAAGTAGCTGGAGAGGAAAGAAGGGAGGAAAGATGGAGATGTTTGGCTCTATCAGTGCTCTTTGCTCCTTCATTTGAACTAAGCAGGTGATTCTTAGCACTACTGGAGATTCACCACGAAGCCCTCACATCATCCTGACTGCTTGATGACTGTTTCAATGTATTTGCTTCCTGGTTATGAACTTTTTATTCTATCTGAACCTGTTGCAGTTACACTAGAACACCAGGAACTTCAGAGATTTTATCTGGGAGGTTTCTTGCAATTTCTCTGAGCCTTTTTGTCCTAAGAAAGTACTCAGATTTCCACAAGAGTTGCTTATAGTTTCCTCCTTTTTGCAGAGCATCTGAAATTCCATATTTTTGTCTGCTCTGGAGGGTCAATTTCACTGAGTCATGCAGAAATCTTGAAGTAAAGATAAATCTGTTCTTGCAGTTCAGCAAAACTATAATAAGCCATACCTCAAGAATGTCTTTGCAAGTGACATTTAGGTTCATGTCCAAGTTGTTTGGTAAAAATTACTAAGAATAAGGAAAGCACAGCAATTTCTGTGTTTAAAGTAGATTGGATATTAATTGATTTTGCTCAGTGCTGCAGAAATGTTTCATCTTTGCATCCAGAGAATTTAACTGTGACTGGTCTTACAACTGAGCTTTGAACAAGCATTAGCTCTGACTAAGAGTCAGGTTACTTAGGTTTGATTAAGAATGGGTCCCATGTTACAAATGCTATTGGATTATGGATAAAAATATACCATGTAATTAAAAGAAAGTCCATCTCTATTGATGAATCACACCTCTGAAGTTTTCATAGGGGAAAAGGGATGCTGGAGTTCTACGGAGATATACAAGGGAAGCTTTGCAGACAAGAATGTGAGAAAGGAAAAAATGAAACATTTTATAAAGGGAATGGCTGCTTTTTGTATTTCCCATAAATAGGCTATTAGTCTTGTATTGAGTTTTTCAGTTGTTTTTATCTGAACCTAGAAAATGAAGAAAAACATGGTTGTTCTGAACAGCAGTCACAAGAAGGTTTATCTGCTCTGCCTGCTAGTGCAGGAACATCAATAAACAGTTCCTGTCTGAACTGCTGTGTCATTAGGAAAATGGGAGAAGAATAAAGTGCAAATTAGCAGAAGGCAGTTTGAGAGAAGGAGAGAGATTGGAAAACAAAATCTGCAGTCGATTAAAAGCTTTGCATTTAAAGAAATCAATTGGCAGAACATTGCTTGGCCACAAGGATAGCGCAGCCTGTCTATCATTCATTGGTTCTGTGGAAACAACATGGAATGTTGAATCTGGAGAGCAAGGGGGGACTGCTGCAGAAGAGAAACAGCAGCCAGGCGAACAAACAACTTACCACAACTGCCAGGAGGACTCACTGAATAATTCATAAAGAACTAAACACTTTGATTGTGCACGGGCACTGTATGTTATTGAAGTTGATTAGCTTCTACTCCATGGAGGATGGCTTGGCTCCATAAATGGTATGATTAATTTATTTGTTTGTTTTCTGGTCCCTCAGAGCTGTGCCACAAAGTGGCAGGTCAATGGCACATGCCCGCCACGTGTTATCACAACAGTGTTATCTGATGATTAGGGAACCATACAGTTCAAGGGAGGTCATACTACTGATATTCCTGGGACACCATTTCAAACAGACATCTCTTGTAAGGCCTTGTAATGCAGCAGAACTTTGTAGACATTAAATAAAAACACGTTCAAGATTTTTTGGGGGTTTTTTTCCCACTCTTCATTGGGTACCCAACAGAAGAAAGATCACATGGCAACGCAGTCAAAGCCCATTGATGTGCCTGGAAAAATGTCTAGTGTTTCCTGAGTGATTTGAATTGGAATTTTTATTTCTCTTCCACATGCAAATTTATGATTTTGTGTGTTGAAGTCTTCCACAGTGAGACAGGAGAGTGAAACACTAAAACCTTTGGGCATCTTTTGATGCAGCCATTTCAGCATATATGTCCAACCTGGATCTCGCTTGTTCTGTATCTGTTTAACTTTTTTCTTAATAACTGTAAACTTTAAAATGTTCACCGAGTTCCTCAAGTTTTTATTAGTTAGACCTAGAACGTCACCCCTTAATGCTGGTTACACAGAAGTGCTATATAACTCTTGTTTTTTTCTGGAACCAGCATGCAATAAGTTTGACAAGTCCTCATCCATGTATGAGTAGCTTGATGTCCTTCTGTATTAAAATAGCCTTCACAATAGCAGCTAACAAGCAAGCCTTCCATAAATACCATCAAGTTCTGAAGTTCTGAATGTGCTATGAAACTAAACTACCTCTACGACCTGTGGCACAGACAGAAGGATAATAAAATCCCGGGTCTCGGCAATGTTCCACTGTGGCCAGTCGCAGTCTGCCTGCCTGCATCCCTCCTGGAACAAGGATGGGCTCCAACACCTACAGCCTCATTTGCAGGTGAGCTGAAAACCCCTGACCAGAGGAAACCAAACCCTGTGGACAACCAGCTCCTGCAATTGATGTTAAGCTTAGTGCTAGAAATGGCCATTTTTGAGCACATTCCAACCCCATTTGGAGTGCTGCCATGGGGAGGGGTCTGACCTAGAGCTGCGCCCCTAGGTGGGGCTGGGGCTGAAGCAAGAGCCCACGCTGTTGTCAGTCCTGTTAACTGACGCAATATGCAAGAGTTGTAGACCACTGCAGAGTTTATTTGAGAGGGATAACACCCTCCACCTGCATAATCCCAGGGGAAGGATCACCTAAGTGTCACATCTCACGATATAAAACCTATGGGACTCCTCCAGCCTAACCACTAAGGGGTTTATTCCATCATTTGATTTCACTTCTGACCAGGAGGGACCAACTATAGGGCTGAAAAGGGAGTTTACTATATAGGCTAATAATGTTATGTCAAAACCGTACTTCCCTGTAGAACTCTCTACTCAGGAAAAGGCTGAGACTTCCCAATAATTTTACACAGACTGACTAAACACAGTCCTTAGTCTGAACACTATCCTTAGTCTGACTAGTATTGACTCTGCCTGTAACAGGACCTGTAAAGATTCAGTGTTAATTCAAGATTTTCCTGTTGCTTCCAAAAAAATAACCAACCAAACAAAAAGAATTGAAAATGAAGAGGTAACCCTTGTGCTTTCACAGGCTGTGGGTTTGTGCAACCTTTTGACCAAGCAGTGTATATTTATTTAAAGCGACACTGAATCCTCAGCATCATCAAATTCACTATCCAATTATTTTGCTGTTATTTACTATATCCTACACCACTGTTCTGAGTGACTTTTGCTCCATACAGAACATGCTCCATCCCTTCAAATTCACTCTCCAAGCAGTCAGCTGTGGGCTGCATTTCTTTGAAACTGATTTTCACTTTGTGAGCTGCACGTAGAGCAAATTTAGGCTGGTTTATAACAGGCTGCTTTCTGCAACTCTATCGGCATCTTCACAAGACATCTCTTTAACTTTCTGTGCTATTCATCAACATATGTATCCTATAGGGAGAGTCCTAGCCTGCGAAACTAGTGAGTGCCCAAGATAAGACACTAAGAGGACTAAGGTACCATGTCCTCCCTCCACTCATTCCCTGTAATATTGCTTAGCCAGCCTTTTTCCCAAATGAGTCACTGGCAGGACAGGATTGTAAATACATGAGCTCTTTTTAGTTTTAAAGAAAGTAACTCTTGCAGTTATGGAAATGTGATGTCTGTGTTATCATAAAGGTTCTAGCTGGGGAATAGACTGAGCTGAAGCCACCTGATCTGCCTTTGACTTTACTGGAGCTTGCAGGGTGGCACAACACTTCAATCGCTTTCAGATCACTGTGGGTAGAGTGTTGTTCCTGTCCTAATACTCTGAGCATACAGGTGAAATTTAAACCACTGATGTGCTTTCCTTTACAGAAAGAAAAAGGAAAACTCACCAAGGATGTATTGTTGTTTTATCAATTCATAATTTTATTTTTCTGACTTGATCTGCATAATTCATCCCTTTTATCCTTAAAAGATGTATTAAACTACAGCTAGAGGAAAGCAACCTAATGCTTTGCTTCCTTTCTCTTAAGGAATTTGTCTCCATCACAATCCAGGTATTTTTAGGACCCTATGAAAATACCATTACAACTGTATCATTCCTATATATGCTTCTTTGTACACCCACATACACACACACAAGTAATCAACTTCTCTTTCTGTTCTAATCCATTCTCTCTCTGATGCTAATTTAATCCTATCCACTGCATGTTAACTATTAAGCCAGGGAACACAGTGAGTGAAAGCACTGCCTTGGATAAACAGTAATTCGTAAACACTGTCTCTGACTTTTAATGATGCAAAAAGAAGTTAGAAAGAATAATTCAGATTTCTACAGTGATACTGTCCTAGGATGTTATCATTTCACTCTTGTCCTGCCCAGGAAGGCAGTGTTTCAACCTCAAAACAAATATCCAGCATATCTCAATCCATCTACATACTTCTTTTACTTTTCATTGGTTCACAAAAACAATATATTTTATTCTTTTCAGGATGTATGAAACTGTACATCCTATTGTATGTCTTTGGGAGAAGGCTGAGCAATAAAGCTCTGTATTGCAGGGAATAAGAAGCACTTGTATACATTGACTAACACGGATTACTTGTAAAAAACCAATCTAAAATAAAGATGTCAACATACTTTTTCACAAGCAGACCTCATTTCTACCCCCTCTCCCCTTGCTAAACTTAGAATAAATTGTTTCATGAATGGCAATATTGATTTATTTTCCTTACCTGCTTCCCCATGGCCAGAAATAAAATATTCCAAGAACACAATCAGCATGATGCCTTTATGCTGCATGGCTGTCAGTAAAATATCTGTCCTCAGTGAAGCAAAAAAAAAGAGCTGCAGTAATCTACAGGTTTGGAGTTTGCATGGCTTTTCTGTATTTTCTTTTTTTCTTTCTGCTCACCTTCCTCTCAGGGTAGGGCTCAAGGCTGCTCTCTCATTCTTCTTGTTCTCGTTTGGGTCCAGAGGTGGGTCTGGTTGTTTTGTTGGTTTGGTTTTTGTGGTGTTTTGTTTTTTTGTTTTGGTTTTTTTTTTTTTCCTCAGGGCTCAGATGCCTTCTGGGTGTCACCCGTACATTGCTTCCAATAAATAAATAAATAACAGGGATTTTCTGCGCCTTTACTCCTCTCCATGTAGCACCAGGGACGTTCACATCCCCGCCGCAGCCCCTCGGATGCCCCAGCAGGGGCTGATGCGATGCGCGGGGCTCCCTTCGCTCCGCTCCTCCTGGATGCTAGTCCCAAACTTTCATTCCTGCTCCTCGCTTTTGGCTCAGCTCCGTTTTTAGCTGTGCCTGGCGACCCTCCGGCCCCGGGACAGCGCTGGGGTGCGCACCCCGCTTTGTTAGGGCTGCCTCCTTCCCCTTTATTCCTTGGTTTTTTGCTAAATCTCTTTTGCCCGCTGCAGAGGAAGAGCAGAGTTGCCTTTTCTCCCCGAGAGATGCCGAGAAGCAAGTGCTTTCTTGGCGCTCCTCTCTTTTTATTTCTGTTTGGTTTAATTCGGTTTCCCTCCTCCCTCCGCTGCCGCGGAAGCCGCTTCTCCCCCCCCTCCAAGGGATTCGCCGGGGGATCCGAGTGAAAAACAAACCCCCGGGGCGGCTCGGACCGCGGCTGCTGCCCCGGAGGTGCGATGCTCAGGGGAAAAGGGGCGATCGGAGGATCCTCTCTCCCTCCAGCTACAGCGACGCTTAGGGCTGGGGGCTCCTTCCCTCCCGAGCGCCGAGTTATCCTCAGGTTTTGTCTCTGCCTCCCTGTCAGCCTCTAGCGCATCTCCCAGTCCTAACTGGGCAGTTCTCCTCTCTGGTCCTGTCTGGCTGCAAAGGGGATTATTATAACATGTGATCTTCTTCCTGTTCTTTATCTCTGTGCCTTTTTTTTTTTTTTTTTTCCTTTTAGAACGGAGGAGGATGGGTCGGTTCCGCACCTCCTCGTCGGCTGGGCTGGTCCTTGTTGCGCTGGGGTGCAGGCGGTGTTTGCCAGCCGCATCTTCTTTGCCAGGAGCCGGTGCGTGTGTTTGTGTAAGTGTGGTCGTGTGCGTGTGTGTGCGGGGTTGAGGGGGGGGGGTTGGACGGTAATGTGTGCGCGATTGTGAGTGTGTAGCTGGATGTGTGTGTGTGCATTTGTGTGGGTGTGCATTTGGATGTGTGCTTGTGCATTTGGATGTGTGTGTGCATTTGTGTGGATGTGCATTTGGATGTGCATGTGTGCATTTGGATGTGTGCTTGTGCATTTGTGTGCTTGTGCATTTGGATGTGTGTGTGTGCATTTGGATGTGTGTGTGCAGATGTGTGCGTGTGCATTTGTGTGGGTGTGCATTTGGATGTGCATGTGTGCATTTGGATGTGTGCTTGTGCATTTGGATGTGTGCTTGTGCATTTGTGTGTGCATTTGGATGTGTGTGTGTGCATTTGTGTGGGTGTGCATTTGGATGTGCGTGTGTGCATTTGGATGTGCGTGTGCAGATGTGTGCGTGTGCATTTGTGTGTGTGCGTGTGCATTTGTGTGTGTGCGCATTTGGATGTGCGGGTATGCATTTGGATGTGTGCATGTGCATTTGTGTGGGTGTGCATTTGGATGTGTGCGTGTACATGTGGATGTGCTTGTGTGCATTTGGATGTGTGCTTGTGCATTTGTGTGTGTGCATTTCTATATGTGTGCGTATTTGTGTGTGTGCACTTCTATGTGTGTGCATTTGGATGTGTGCATGCATTTGTGTGTGTGCACTTGTGTGTGCACATGTGCACGTGTGTTCATTTGTGTGTGTGCATTTGTATGCATGTGTGTGCATTTGTGCATGTGTGCATTTGTGTGTGTGTTCATATATGTGTGTGTACATTTGTATGTGTGTGTGTGCATTTGTACGTGTGTGTGTGCATGTGTGTTTGTGTGTATGTGTTTATGTCTGTGCCCCTGTGTGTGTGTGCTTGTGTGTGTGCCCGTGTCCATGCTCGTGCCCGTGTTTTTGTGGCCGTGTGTGGTGCCAGCTGTCCCCGCAGCACCCTCTGCCAGCCTGCCCAGCACACGGCACCTGCCCAAGAGCAGGACACAGCCCCTGCCTGGGCACCCAGAAAGCAGCCCCAGGGCCTGGGGGGCCTTTGCTTTAGGTTTGGCTCACACGCTCTACTAACAGGTCTGGGGACTTGTGACTCCCCTGAGAAGCTTGGGTGTCTGCTTGGCACCACCGACACTCCTGCCTGCCCCAGCCAACACAGGGCATGACCCTGAAGTCACATTTGCTCAGATAACTCCAACACAAATCTCCCGGGACCAAGAAAGGCACCAGTTTGCAGCTATCAGGGTGGCAATGCTCAGTCCTAGAGATAATTTTCTTTCAGGGAGTGAGTTTTCTCCACCCGGCTTCATTCTCTCTTTCCTCAGCTTTCACGGCAGTGTAGTGCCAGTAATTTGATGTCACAGAGGGAAGCAGGTCTGATGGGAACCCAAAAGTAGACAAGGTTATTCTTGTGCCCATGTGTGCACAGCAACAGACTTTAGAGGGATTTGGAGAATATGGGTCACACAAAGAAGAAAAGGAGATTTATTTCCCTTTGGGGTGTTTATGAAAGGCAGGGTTATTTAGCTAGGTTTTGGGGTAGTATTTTCTGACTTTACCCTTCTTTTTCCTTTTTGTATGTTTTTAACAAGAAAACCTAATAGAAAATTTTAAAATATGAAGGAGTTTTTTTCCTTAACTTTTTGTCATTACCTTTTGTTTGAAAACAGCCAAAATACTGTATAATTGCAAACCAAAGTTCTCCTGCCATAAATGACAGTTAGAATCCTTCAGAGGGTTCAAGTCTGCTGTGTGCTCAGCTCCCCTGGGACATTCGGAGTTCTTTCAACTCAAGCATCTCCAGTGGGAGCTGAGCATGTGCAGTATGTCCTAGAGCTGAAGCCAATTTGACATTAATGAGATGCTGTCATTTAATAACTGTGCTTTGTTGTCATTGCTTGCTGATTGCTTCTTTTGTGGGAAAACGCGGTATTTTATTATTCCCAGGTTTTAGGCTCATTCCTAACTGAAATGTTTCTCCCAGTTAATTTCACCAGGTTTGAACTGTGGGACTTAAGAAAATTCTCTGGCCACAAATTGTAGTAGATGTAATAAAGGTCAAGAAGCTTCTGTATTATTTGAACAACTCAAAATGGAGAGCAAAGTTTGCATTACACTGTAAGTGGAAAGTAAAAGCTAAGTATGTTCATTTACTTGTGATGGCTGGATGGCAGTGCCATAAGACTTTCTAGTTGTTGTTGACTGTAGTATATAAAAATGATTTAGAACTGAAAGCCTTAATTCTTCCTCCCTATTATTGCCTGTCTTGAGAACACCAGTGCCACCGCTAATGAGTACATTTCCAGTTTCATACCACTACAATCCTTTCATGCCTGTGAGCTAAGAGAAGCTAACACCTAAGGGGGGAAATTTTGCTGTTATCATTGACAACCACCATTGTCTAGAAAACAAATTGATGAGATCTGAGGAACAGCCCATACCTAGAGGTGTCAAGCAGAGAATGCTCTTCTTAGCTGAACAGTGTGTATGAGTAGTGACATGAATAATAATGACTAACTTCAGTCAGCTCCTAAACTATAGAAATGTAAATCCATAATACTTGAGGTCTTAGGCCAGGTTCATGCTCCAGACCATGAGCCTTGGTAGGACATTGGGGGAATCGGATGATTTGGAAAGTGTCTGAGTTTGCTCTAGTGGCTGAGCACAGCACCAACTGAAAGAGCACCCAAAGAGTAATCAGCTGAACTGTGAATCATTTATTTTGGGAGAGGAGGGGAGAGCCAATGGCACGGCACAGTGGGAGGAGGTGTGTCACCTGTGCCATCTGCCCTCTCTGCTTGACAGGCCCCTTTGCACAAGTCAGAGAACAGGCTGTCCTCTTTGAGATCACCCCAGTGTGGTGGTAACACCTCAGTCGCTTAGCTTCTTCCTTGCCTGCAC
Organism: Phaenicophaeus curvirostris; assembly: GCF_032191515.1. Lineage (NCBI taxonomy): Eukaryota > Metazoa > Chordata > Aves > Cuculiformes > Cuculidae > Phaenicophaeus > Phaenicophaeus curvirostris. The sequence goes on from NC_091402.1 coordinate 16,140,048, forward strand.
TCTTCGTTCCTCATTCCTTGTACCTCTCCAGTCTGTCTTGCCTTTCCTCCTGCTATTTCCTCAGCAGGTATGACCAGCTTGAAGGAAATCTGTCGTGGCCTTCCTCTATACCCTTTACCTGAAAATAAAGGGCGGCGGAAAGGAATACCCCATGCACCTGTGAGAACCCCAAATCTCACTGCTCAGGAGAAAAAGGTAACGTGGGATTCCACAGGGTCTTCTTTTCAGATAAAAGCAACTTGGGGCAGCAGACCTGATTGCCTTAAATGCTTTTCTGACTGTGCATCTAACTTTGTGGCAAATGTAATTCCTTGGTGTTATAATTTCAGTGGGTAACGGGGCAAAGTACTGGAAACTCCTCTGCTTGCTTTCTTTCCTCCTCCCCAAGGGATGAGCATATTGATATGTCAGAGATTTGCTGCACAACAGCTTCCATGACTTTAATTGGCTAAACAAGAGGCATGAGACTTCAATGCTGTCAATCCAGCGTTGTTCCTTGGAGATGAATTTACGAATGCTGTTACAATAACACTGCATGTGAACAGGAGTGAAAGCTTATCTCTCAAATGCAATAAACATCAAATGTGGCAAATCAACAACATCGTACAAGTTGTACATCAGTATATTTGCATAAAAGATCCAAAGATAATTTATTTTAACCAGCAGTCTCAGCGTCCTGGAATTTAGGCAAGTTCTTAGGGAGTTGAGTTAATTATTTGTCTCTAGTTGTGTAATTATTTTTCTCTTTTTGTTTGAATAGTCTACATACACACTAAAGTAATCGCTGCATTATTTCATGTTAGAGATTAAAATATCATCAACAGAAAACTATGGCCAGTGGGTGAAGATCCTTAGGAATTTGTGTGGGAGAAGATATGATGAGTTCCTTAGTTTGAAAGTCTGTGCTTCATCACATGTACCTTCACTTATAATGTGATATTCTGGTCAGAACACAGAAGTTCCTTCCCTGCTAACAAGTTGCGTGCAATTTCTTGCCTTCATGGGAGTTCCCCACTGGCATTGGTGGCCAAATTCTTTATTGAATTCTTTCAAAGTCAACTTCCACAAGCAGAGGAGAGCCTAGCTGAAGGGTAGAAAAAGGAACAGCTGTGAGATATCCAAAGATGATATGCTTCAGTGTCAGAAATATTCGTGGCTAAGGCATCCTGTCTGAGCCTGGGACAGCTCAGACATGTGGCTACTAGGTGTGCAGAAGGTGCTGTGGTGATGGCTGTGAAGATGCTGGAGCAGGGAGTGAGCTCCACTGCATGACAGAACATTGCCAATTATCTCCATTTTATTCCTTGTTTTTGCTAAATCTCTTTTGCCCAGAAGTCTGCAATAGCATGAAAGAGTTTATGATGCAGGACAGAAGATGGTACCTCTCAAAAGAATGCCAAACCTTACTCCCTAGCTAGGTGGGAATGGTAATGACTAAGTCCTCACTCTCTGTCTCTAGAATTATCTCTAGAAACTGAAATAGTTTTCTGCCACCTTTAAGTGTTGCAAGGAGATGGCAGTAGACTGATTTTCTAGTCTCAGTCTACTAGCATCCTGCTCTCATCTCTCTTATCTGTCACATGTGATAAGAGGTCATGCTAGCTAGGTTTTTTATTAGAATGTTAAAGTTTTAAAAGCTTTCTTTCTGATTTATTTCACTCTTAATCTCCACCTTAAATTATTAGCAAGGTCATAGGCTTAGCTGGTATTTATTTTATATCTGAAAGGTCAAATCTTTCTTTAAGAGGTGTTCCAAGCTTAGAAAACCATGTAGAGAGGCAACTAAAGAAAAGGCTGTCTGTTCTACAAGGTGTTTTCTAAGTCCTGAGACGGCTTCCAGTTTTTGTTGGTAATGTGTAACGCTGAGTATATTGCAAAGCTTGTCTTTATGTATGACAATGTGTTCATTTTCTAATTGAAGCACTCAGGGGAAGCTTTGCAGAATTGAAGTTAATAATGATCTGCTAATTTCCTCAGGACTTGTCACTCTCTTCATATGCCTTCATTCCAGTTTTAGCCTTTACTACAATAATAAACATTAGCACTACCAACATTTTATTTTCTTAGGTCTCCTTTTGTAGTTATATTAGAAATCCTGTAAGTGAGATTTATAAAGTTCTGTGTGTTTTCAGACTTGCTGAAGAGGTATATAATTCTTCCTATCAGACTAGCTTTAATCTTCTTGGATAAATCAAGCTGTTTTTCCAAACTGGTTCTGTTTATATGTTTCCTGAGTTCTCTTCCTTAGGCATTCTTTGCCTGAGGCCTGAAACAGTCACATCCTCTCTCTTTCCCTCCACAGCTGAGGAAATCCTAGCTTTCTGCTTCTCAGCATCTGTAGCTTAATCTGCTACAAAGAAATTACCTCTAAAATCTTATGCATAGCGCGTCCTTTGCAGAACAAAGATGTTGCATGCTCAATACTCATCGACATTCCAGTAAAGCTGGTGCAGCTTGGGAAGAACGTGCACTTCTCAGTGTTGCTCAGAATCAGGAAAAATAATGGTATGTCTTTACTGACACAGCAGTTCCTTACAGATGTTAGAGCTAAGTCATAGAATCACCAGGTTGGAAAAGACCCACCGGATCACCAAGTCCAACTGTATGTTATAGTCTTCCTGAAACCCCAGTGTGATCATCTGTTACCTGGTTGCAGTATCACTTGTGTTTCTGTAATAGGGCTCTGAGGGCCCTAATAGACCTTAATGACTCTGATGAGCCTCACCAGAGATCTGGCCACACCCTATGCCCGTAGCCTTATGGGCTCTATTTAAGCTCAGGGCTGGGGCTTTGCTTCTCTTTATGCTAGAGAGGTGTCTGCTTTTAGTTCTGTTACAATATGTCCCTATGCCTGCTCATGGATGTCACTGGTGTGTTCTCTGGACTGTGGGTTGATTTGCTGCTGTGAACCTTCCCAGTGACTTCTGGACCCTATTTCTCTGGGGTAGCTTGTTTTCAGACTTGCACTTTGCCATGACCTTGCCTGGTGATCTGGACTCCTGGTGGGGTCTGGCTGCCATCCATGTGCTGCCCTGCTCATCTCCCTCAGGCACTGTGAGGCAGGACCCTCGCAGGTGAGGTGCCTTCTGCTGGCTGGGTTACTCGGATCATTTCCCCATCTCTTAAGGAGCATTTGGGCTCTTGTTGCTTTGTGACATCCTCATACAAGGAGCTGAAAACTGGAGCTGGTGAATTTGCATAGCACCTGAAGCTCTTGTTGAACTTTCTGGAGAAGCAGCAGGACTTTGTAATTTAATGATCGCTTTACATGCATGGAAATGAGGTCACTTTTAAAAGTTTGTGTGGATTGGGAAGGCCAGCCTGTTGGCTCTTGTTTTGGACCATTTGGATGATGAAGAATTTGGCTGAACTTTCACAGCTCATGGGGCATTTGCAGCAATGGCCAGTCAGAAATCACCATGTTTACTTCTCAACTGAGCTGCTTTAAACTGGGGCCTCTTAGGAGGAATAATACATGAAACAGCAGTCTTGCTTTTACAGTTGCTTTTTGGAGAATAGTGCCACCAAAGACTCTGGATCTGGATATCATCAGGCAGAAGATGAGAGGTAGGAGGTGAGCAACATCTCCACAGAGAAAGGGCAAAGCTAAGAATTAAACTCTTGTAATTAAGCTATTCACTTCCCCAAAGAGAATACAAATCTTAGCGTTTGAGTGTCTCAGGATCCTTAAATTCGAATTCCTGATGGTCTTGTTAGAAAAGGGAAATGAATGCTATTCCTTCTGAAGAGGCACTGTCTCTTCAACAAACACTAATCAACAAAGATGACTGGTTTACTTGATTTCTCAAGTGAATCCCACAACAAAGGTATTTACATTGGAGAAGGTTTTCATGTGGTTTTGACTACATTTTGTTGACATTAAGAGGTCTGAATTTTGATTAAATAGCAGCAGGTTCATGTTTTGCTGTATAAATGTCAATGAAGACAAAAAGACACCCTACTAGTCACTGGAGCTTAAACACAAGATGTTCACCTGGCATATCTAAGAGGAAGACTTTGCAGTTGATGCTTGCATTGCACTGAGCTGAAATGAATCAGTACCTCAGAAAATTCACAGTGGATTTTTTGAAATCGCTTAACAGGCTTGGGAGTATAAGTGCAATTGATTTTGTTATTTTTAAGACACCAGTGAAACCTGGATCTTGTTTTTCAGAGGAGTTGAGCTTCTGCCAGTTGAAGTTATAAAACTGAAGAATATCGAAACATCAAATGCACAATGTCTAATATTCAGAATGCAGCAAATCAGTTATAGGTAAAATCAATCCTACTTAAAGGTCAGAATACTGTTTTATATGATGCTTTAATGAAATGTAAAGAATAGCATCCTTGTGTTGCCTTTCCACAAAAGTATGATGATCAACATATTTGAATTTACTCCTTGAGTGCCTTTCTGAGGTTATTCACTTTGTAGCTCAATAATGAATATGCAAAATTCTCCCCAATGCACATAGCAATTGCCCTATCATAAAGTAGTCAGGCTCAATCTAAGCAATTTTAAGACCTCCAGCTCTCCTATTAAAAGTCTGTTTCAGAACCTCTTGTATTTAAATTTTTCTAATTTCAAGACTACATTTTTTATGGCTAATTCAAAACCGTTTATTCTTCTTCCATCATATCTCTGCTTTCATGTTTATTCTGCAGTAAGACAGCAATCAAATGTCACCTTTGTTCTATTAAGCTAAAGAAGCCACAGTCTTAGTATCCTTCTATAAAATCAGTTCTCTATTGTCTGGGCAACCAAGGCATCCATCTCACCCTTCATGTAATGTCCAAGTTCATGTTTCATTAATGTTTGCGTCATCAAAATTCAGGCTTCTGCTAATGTGTGACATTAATAGGCTAGATGCTCAGTCTAATCGAGTTTTTTGAAAATCCGAACAGATTTTGCTTTTCTTATGGCAAAGAAAAATATTTAGCCATTAGTTTCATTATAATACAAATAATATATTTATCGAAGACTGGGTGATCCTTGCCAGACGAAAAGTAAAATGTTCGTCCTGATAATTCTCTAATTCTCATAGGCAGATAAAATGCCAAATGTGGCAGTTTTTTCCTCTTGATTTTGTTGCAAGGGCTGCATGTGACTTTGTTCTTAACTTTCTTAGATCTAGAACACACTGTGATGGCTGCTTGCCTCTGAGATTGACTTTGAAAATCCCTACATGTTTTGTCATGGTGTGGATTTAGCTGGGATTTTTGTGTTTATTAATAATGCGCCCTTGAAAACTGGCTGCTTATCTAACTGAGGAAGAATAAGGTGGTATTTGAAGATGGAATTTGCATTTGCTCATCTAGTAAGTAGGTTTTCCCCCTTGACATTCTCTGTGTGCAATGGCAAATCTAATTTGTAGGGGTTTACTGCTCTGATCTTCAGCTGGTGCAAATCAGTGTAGTTTCCCTGATCTGAAAGGGTGTGACTGGTATGCCTGTTCAGTAGCAAGTATGCTAACAAGAACCTCTCTTGGTATGGGGCATTTCTAGATTTAGAGATATTGTTCTTTCAGTCTGCTCTAAGGTATGTGAGACCAACGTGCTCAGATGAAGGGACTGGAGAGCTCTAGCCATCAGAGCCAGCCATAGTCATGTTGAATGAGAAGGTTTATTATTGACTTAAAGGCTTACAGAGCTTTTCAGGGCTCTTACCAACGTGGATGGTCGTGATACCTAGACTGGATAGTTCTAGGTGCCTTTCTTCTTAGATACCTGCTTCTGTAATACTTTGAACTGCTGACAGTAGCTGTCAAAAACATGGGGTGCCCTTGCTATAGTCAGCCCTCTGTGAAACTGGGCTTATCGGGTTGTTTTGTAGACTGTCGCCAGATTTGGAAGCAAATTTGATCCCTTTCTGTCCTTTCCACAGCCTTTAAAAATCAGCCTAAAGAAGATAGGAAATTCCATAGGATTTGTGAATCTCTTCAACTAAAGGCCATTTGAATAGTGTCACCATTTGTCAGGGAACTTAGAAGTTTTTGTAGCATCTTTGCATGAAATTGGCTTTTTAAAGATCACAAAATTTTTATTCTCATTATGGTTTTAATCAAGTAGAACATGGAATCCAGACACATCACTTAACAGACTGTTCCTATAGATAGTGATTTACTTACGGTTTCTTTCATCCAGAAGGACATACTGTACTTTGCAAACCATGGGTAATGTCTTTGAAGCCAACAGAGAGTATAAGCCACGTAGTATCATCTGCAGAATTTAATTCAGTGCCTAGTAATCCCTGTAGCTAATTTGGAAGCAGTACATATAGCATCAATAAAATAATGTAAACCACCACTCTCTGCAATGCATTAGGCTGCTAAATGTAGTGAATCTCTAATAAAACTTAGCCCAGGAAGATCTTCATCTGGAAGTATGTCACACAGCTCATGGCCAAGATCCTGGTTTTGAATGGAAAGTACAGTAGGGTCTTCAATGTCTCTAGGATTCAGGGTCTCAGCCCAAGGATGTCTGAAGAATATTTTTCTTGGTAGGCCAGTGCCCCCTAGCACCGTGAGAGGGAATTTGTCCATGTTTGATATTGATAGGACTGGGCACTACTCAAATCCCCAAGGTCTCTCCATGCACATTTGGGGTGGGTGGGGAGGGGAGGGTTACATGTGTAGAGCAATTGATTCTACAAGGAAAGATGCAGGTGGAAATATTTCAATAGAAAAGCAGGAATGGAGCTCCCCTGGTGTGAGTTTGGCCTTTTAATTTTGATCATCCTTGTGATAGCTTAGGCAGGCTTCCAGAGGAGTCTGATTGAAGTTCAGGGCACTCACTTACCTTCCTTCCTCTTTTACCTCTATCTCTGTGTTTCTCTTGGGTTGTTTTTGGCAGCTGGCTTTGCACAATGCCTTGCGTTATTTTCCACCTGATATACAAAAGAAGCTGGTGTTGGAATTTGCTGAAGAACTCAGGCTCTATGGCCACATCTATATGTACAGATTCTTCCCAGATATTGAGATGAGGTAAGGACTGAGTGGTTCACTTTGCATTTGGCTGCCATTTGTTTACCAGCTTTCACCTGTGAAACTGAACAGCAAATAGCTGCATTTCTGTGTCCTAATTTACCTCTTGTACAAGTCATAACAAATTAATGAAGTGCATAACCTGAACAAATGGCATGTTCTTTGTATCATTAGATAGCAGTGGCTTCATTTCCAATGAGGGATACTGCATGTTTTGGAATGCTTTTCTCTAAAGCTGCATAACAGTGACACTTCATCCTCTTCTCTATCCTTGTAGGAGTCCCATGGGTCAAGCAAGGAGACAGTGCACATCCTTCTGGATAGGCTGCGGCAGGGCCAGGGCAGTCTTGGTGCTGGAAAGCTCAGCATCACTCGACACAGGGGAAGGATTGTGCAAGGCTGCATACTTGATAATGCCAGCTTTACCATATGCAGAGATGCCAAATACTCTCACTCATGGCAGGTCTTGATTTCTAGAGGCCAGTCACTACTCAGAGACTTCAGTTTGCAGCCCAGACAGAGAACTTACAGTAGTCCTGAGCTGCTGCAAGTCAAGTCTTGACTGAACCAAGAGGTCAGATCAGATGAGTGGATGGTTTGGGACCTGCTGTAAGTGGCTGGTAGTTTCCCAGTCTCAGAGAAGACTTTTCAGACTTAAAAGAAAGACAGTACGGTGTTCCATCATTAGAACCTGTATCTGACTCTGGTTTGTAATATGCTGTGTCTGTTGCCCATTGATCTTGGAGCATTATTCCGTTATAGGACTGATGGAACTAATGTTTGTGAAGCAGCACAGTTGTTAGGGCTGCCAGGGGTGAGCTGCTTTTTTTGAAGACTAATTCCTTTTTGCATCCAGCAGGGGCCTGTTTACTGTTGATACAGAAATCCAAATAAGGCAAGCAACTAGAAAGCACTCTGATTTCCACAGGCATCCATATTTCTGTGCTGTCCATGCTACTTTGTGGTCAGCTCTTGCACAATTCAGCTAGGAGGAGGACAACTGGAAGACTGTCTGTCTGAAAGGTGTTGCAGAGCTGGAATTCAGAGGACCCTAGTCCCAAACTACAGATGAGCACACCTTCCACTCAGGCAGCTTCCACCAGTGCTGTCTTCCTTGCTGTTACAGGACTCAGTTGCTTGGCCTGGCAACTGCATTAGAGGACAGCATTGCAAAACCAGTCCTGTTAAAAAGCCATGAGAGCTCTTGGCTGTCTTATTTATAACCAGTGACTAACTGATTCAGCAAATGATAAACTGAATATGACTTTTTTTTCTTTACTTATTTCTGCTAACAGTTAAAACCTGATTTGCCAGTTAGGGTACTTAAATGATTTCAGACCTGCACTTTCTCCTTTCTTTTTTTAATTCTCTCTCTTCCCTCCTAAATAAAAGCCTGCAATTCAAATGAATGTGTTGACATGCAAGGATATTTTGGGAGGCTACGTTATTGTGGTTGCCCTTGTGTGTCCTAAGTTTTTGTGACTACCATTTCAGGGCATACCCCATAGGAGAATACCCTTGCAAGTCCAAATCAGCCGCTGCCATTATGCTGATGATCATGAATAATCTGGATCCCTCAGTGGCTCAGGTAAGGTGCTGTGAAAATAAGGAAGCTGGATCCACAGGGCAGCAACAAATCTGAAAGTTAATTCCTGTATGTGCTCTCACATTTTGAGAAAACTCATTTTGTAAAAGAATTTTTTTCCCCCTTTAGTTATCACTTTTATGATGGTATTTTCTGATTTCTAGAATCTAGAGTGTTGATGCAATAAGGTAAAGAAAAGATTTCATAGAATCGTTTGGCTGGAAGAGACCTTTGAGATCATTGAGTCCAGCTGTACCTGTACACTGCTAAACCATATCCCTGAGCTCCTCATACCAGCCTTTAATGCCTCCAGGGATGGTGACTCCAGCCACTTCCTTGGGCAGCCTGTTCCAGTGCCTGATAATCATTTCAGTGAAGAATTTTTCATAATATTTAATCTGAACCTCCCTGGCACAACTTGAGGCCATTTCCTCTTGTCCTATCACTTCTTACTAGGTACCAACATCCCCCTGGATACCACCTCTCTTCAGGTAGTTGTAGACAGTGATAAGATCTCCACTCAGCCTCCTTTCCTCTAGGCTAAACCCTCATTTATTACTGAGATTAAAAAAATGGCTTGGAGATACAGTGAAGTGTTTCTGAGAAGTGTGCACCTTATTGTTAAATTGTCTTTTTCAGTTTCCTCAGGAGCTTGTCACTTACGGAGGAAATGGGCAGGTTTTCAGCAACTGGGCACAGGTAGGATTATTGCTTTTGCAACTTGTTTTGTGAAACCAATTTCACCCTCCCCCATGCACATTCTGCTTAGGCAGTTCGTGATAATTCTTGGCAGTCATTGCCTCAAAATACTCCAAAACATCCTGTCTGGATAGAGGAATGCTCAGTTATGAACTGCGTAGATGGGGAGAGCTTTATTTAGTAAGGAAAGCGCAGGCAGCCCAACAGAAATACTAAACATAATACCATGAAAATACCAACTTGTGTATGATGATGTAAAGATCAGTTCTTTATCTTTCTTTGATGTATTTGTACATGCCTGTGCATTTTGCACAGATAATTTTAGAGTCAATATGAATTCTAGAAAACAAAAAAGTCTATCTTGCTTGGGGTTTTTTTCTAGTACTTTTGCAACATTTTTCGTAATAAGTAGTGGAATAATAAAGGGCTTTAATTTAAGAAACTGCAATACCAACTCTTTCCAAGCAAATCTGATTAGCTGTAAATATTTACATGTTATCTGGCCAAAGTGCATTCTACTGTCAGGCCTAGCAATGTTATCCCTGGTCTTTTGAGCATAATAGCAGGCGGCCAAAAGCCTATCTAACATCAGAGCTGGGATGTCTAAGGTGTGGTTGTAGGATCTCTGTTCTCATTCTCTATCAAGAAATGTCAATAAACACACTTACTTTAGTCCAAGTATCACAAAATGCATGTGGGAAACATTTTCAGGAGATCTTTGGCATCAGTGATATATTTAGACTTATGTTTTGTATGAGCTCAATTTATTCACAAAAGAATAATATGTTCTAGCTCTGAATGCTCTGCAGGTGTGGTGGCAAGAGGAACATTTAATTAATAACAGTCCTGAGTGTGTGTGGATGGGCACAAATGTGGTTATTGTGAATGCCAAACCCACCTCATCCCTGTGGACTCTGATATGCCTCAAGGTCACAGAGCGAGGACAGGATTTTTGCAGTGCAGTACAGATACGGTACAGGTATAAAGCTGTCACCCTGAAGGGCAGCATCACTCTTGAAAGCTAGGAAGATCTTTATTTCTGATTTTGTAGCTTACATAAGCAAAAGCTGACTTAAGGAGCCAACTTCTGTCATAAAAGATCATGTGTGCACCTTGTTGTGACTTTACCTCTTGCTTTTTAAGAATTCCAAGTAAAACTAACTTTTAAATGGAGTTCCTAGTTACGGGAGAGGAATGGATTCCTCCTTGTATCATGGAACTGAGAAACCTGGGTTTTCTTCCCAGTTTGATGGTGATTTTTTTTTTTGTTTGTAGTTAAGAAACTTGTGCTTCAGTTTACTACTCTGGTAAATGGGAGTTAAATAGAAGTCTTGAGCTGCTTTTGAGACAAAACTTTTCTGTCTTTAAAAAGAAAGGTAGTGGGGCAGTGCACACCATTCATTTATTCAGTGTATTAATTAGTAAATGCAGTTAAGCTAATGCCTGTGAACTACATTATTTTTGCAACATTTCAGATGTGAGCAGTGCCAGCAATCTATATAGTAGCCTTAATTGGAATGATGTCCTGTAGGTGCAAAGTGAAGTAGAAGCAGAAGCATTGCCAAAGTCAGAAATATTCTCTTGTTCTCATCCAAGCCAGAGCTATGACCTGCAGTTGTGTTACTGCAGAACAAACAAAACATTTTTGGTTTTGCTTACTTAAAGTAGCAATCACGTGAACGATTCAGTGATGGCAGAACACTTTGTTCTGTTTGTGCCTTGAAAACAACATACTTTTTGGAAATCTATCGTTGGGAAATTCCTAGTAAAAAGGTTCGGTTTGGCTTTTATCATCCACACAGACCTGTGCTTTCCTCTGAATAATTTTAAAAGAATGAACCGTGCCCAGGGCTAACTTTACAAGCTTGCAGACAACAGAAGAGTTCTTTAAGCTAGGAAAGGCTTTAGCTTCCTCCTTACTAGTTGTAATACAAAAGGATCTATCTTACAGCTTCTGGTTTTATTACAATGTTTTTCCCAGCCTGCGAAAGAGCTGGGAGTTCAGCTAGTTACCTGTTCCGTCCTACAACTAGAATTTGATTATTTAGTACTTCTCATGAAGCAATCCTAAAATGTACAAAGGAAGACAGTAACTCTAACTCTTTCCTGTTCAACTTAACTTGCAGCTCAGGCAATTAGCTGGGTTAGAAGGGCCTGGCTTCAAATATGTCCAATTTTTAATTCAGATCAAAGACACAACCATGGAGGTTAAGCGCCCATAATAACTGGTTTTGTTTGTCACTGATACTGCTGTATCTTTGATCCATTTTTTTTTCTCAAAACTTCGTGTCCCTACAGAAACTCAAGTTTTAAGCTGTTCTTGAATTCCAATACTGCATGACAAAGCTCCTCTCAGGCCTAGTTATCACCTACTGAAAGTCTCATGGGATGTAATGGGCTTCGTGACAGACAATGGTGCAAGTCAAATCTGTAGGTAGCTTTGATGGTCAAAGCCTACATTTTGGTATACATCGAGTAATTATTGAATTATCCCAAGTTGAGATGTTCTATTTGTATACTCCTAGATGCCTCAAGAACTTTCATTTTTCATAATGAAAGCTGAATTTTTTCTTTGATAAGACTTTTTTTTCATTTTCAAGTGCACGTCATAATATCCATTTGTTGAAAAGATGATGCGCTGGAAGATGCTGAATTATCCTTTTTAGGTTAGATTCAACAATATGCATGGGTATTTTAATCACTTTTATAGGGAAAATTTTGCAGTTTGTCTTTGGAAGGACTGTCAGAGTTGTTCCAATGATCCAAATGGTTAACTTCAAGATAAAATTAGAACGGCTTTAAAAATGAAGGATTTCTGAGCACTGCACTGGACAAATTGTTCTGGAACTTATTCACACTTTTGCTATTTTGTGATTTATGTTTCCTGCTGAGTGATGTCTCTTAACGGACTTTATGAAAAGCAAGAATGTGTTGAGAGTCTTGGCTGTTATTCCACATGTGAATGCACCTCCTTGTCTCTATAGCTGCCTTCGGTACTCTGTTTAGCAGCTTCACAAAGGAAAATAAATGTAAGATGGAAACAGATTTCCTCACTTCCCTTGCTTTTCCTTTCAGTTCTGGTTGGTAATGCACTATTTATCAGAGATGACCGAAGAACAAACACTGGTAATGTACAGCGGACATCCTCTGGGACTGTTCCCCAGCCATCAGTATGCTCCTCGGTTAATCATTACTAATGGCATGGTAGGTATTAGCATCTTGTTTTCTCTTTTGCCTCCTCTTTTGTTTAGTTTTCAAGTATTTGCTGATTCAAAATATTACTTATGCTACCTGAACCTAAAACAGCACAGAGGAGGATCTGGGGTCCAAATTCCACAACGTTCATTCCAGTACAGTCTCTCTTACTTCAAGTGTGTGGAAGAAACAATTCTTGTCTTACTAGACGAATTCTGTTCTGACTAAGTCTGATCTGTGTTCTTGACCAAAACTGTTCAGCTAGGCTCAGTTTGGAAGACTTAAAAGCCCTTACTAGGTAACTAGATGATTATTAGTCAGATGCTCAGATATCTGGACTTCTTTGCTCAAAAGGCATGCTGGACGTGAGAATATAGTGATTCATTGCCAGTCATTTGAGCCATTCAGTGTCCCCCTCTCTCTGCAGGCTAGTTTTGTGACTGGAGAACTGCTTTCCTTAAAACTTCACATGACATTCTCACTAGCAGAAAGGATGGATGCATTTTTTTAATACTAGAATGGAACAGAACATTTTAATCACTCCTGTTTTCCACTGTTTTTCTGTGTGTGACCATAATTAAAGAAATGTAGGCTGTTAGATCTTCTTAAATATTTAATTTGCTTATCTGGGTTTTCTTTTGGTTGTTTTCTTAGGTTATTCCCAACTATTCCACCAGAGATGAATATGAGAAGATGTTTGCTTTAGGAGTAACAATGTAAGACAGTACCTCACTGTTAAAATATATCAGATACTTAACTAAAATGTAATTTGGACATCAAGCAGTGGCTGGTTAAAATATCTAGTGCAGATGGATTTCAACTGTGCTTCATGAAGTCCTGATGCTGCAAAGCATTAATGTACAATTAAGTGGAATTAGGAGTTTGAGTTATGTTCAGCAACATATGTAGGGATGCCCTTGAGGTCTGCTGGGAATTAGTATAAGGTTTAAATGTGGGACTTGGATTAATTACAGCCTGAAGCCTTAACATTAACCTACTTATAGCACTGGCTAGTTCCACTTTGCAGTGGTTGTTTTGCAGTCTACAGAAAACGCGAGTTACAAAACTTTCCTTCACGCTAAAAGAAAGCTTTGAAGTGGAAGTTATAATTTTTTTATCTTTTTGAATGATTATTTACCCACTTTTTACTGCTCATCTAGTTGTGATGAGCATAGGAGTATTATTCTGTTGTGTACAATTGAAAGAATAAATTAAAACCACTGCAGAGCTGTGTGTGTACAGATATGGAAGCTGGAAAAAATGGAAGGGCATGGATAGACAATGTCCATTGCCACTTTCCTGGGAATTCCCTAGGAATGTGGACAACCATTCTGGGCTGACAACTTCAAAACTGACTGTGACTTAGTGCCACTGAAAACCAATGGCATAAAGATACCAACAATGTGAAAAGGAGTGTCCTGGTGTCTTAGTCACTATGCTAAATGCCAAAGCACATAGCAATCCACGCAGTTTTGTATTCAGTTTAAAGAGCTAAGTTGTGAACTTGATGACAGCAGGTCTTTAATAACAAAACAAAGCACAGAGACTTTTTTGTTTTACTGGAAACATATCATAGAATAACCAGGTTGCAAGAGACCCACCGGATCATCGAGTCCAACCATTCATATCAAACACTAAACCATGCCCCTTAGCACCTCATCCACCCTCCAGGGAAAGTGAATCAACCACCTCCCTGGGTAGCCTGTAGGTGTATGTAGGTGTGTACGAAATTAATTCCAACCTGAGTAACATGGCATCATTGTGTTTGTTGGCATTGCTAGGTATGGTCAGATGACTGCAGGGAGCTACTGCTACATTGGGCCCCAGGGAATAGTCCATGGGACTGTGGTAAGAAACTGGGAAATCTATTTGACAGTACCTATTGGAGGAGGGTATCTCCCGCAGCAGCTGGTGGCTGGAGTGGAATGGATTGCCTTGAAAGGATGTTCTGGCTACCAAAGACATTCTCATTGGCTACTCCTTAAAAAAAAAAAAAAAAAAAGAAAATTAGTGTTCTTCCACTCACATAGTCCATAGCATCTTATCCAGAACACAGACCTGAAGGAATCTGCAATCAAGGTCTTAATCTGAGCTCATATCTAGCTACAAGTGAACAATGTATTGACTAAACATTAGAAAAAAACCTTTTTTTTTTTTAGCTTGTGTTCTTAGCTGTTTTTCTTGGCTGTCTTTTGTAGCCATCCTTAATAAGCCTTTATACCCCAAGAGTAACATGTTGGGAACCACTGATTCTATTCCATTTCATGGTGAGAGAAATAAACGTAATCAGGAGAGGTGGTTTCGTAATATCGCTTTTTAATGCATATCCTTCTTAAAACAGTTCCACAGTCTCAATGACTGTGAGTTTCAAACTGTTTGCAAAGGGGACAGAAGATATTTACACTTCAGGGGCTCTAAGAAAAATGGCTCCTAATAATTGCTATATTGTGTTGCGTGCAGCTCACAGTGCTCAATGCAGGTCGTCGCTACCTGAAGGCAGAAGACCTGTCCGGAAAGGTGTTTGTTACTTCTGGTCTTGGAGGCATGAGTGGGGCTCAAGCAAAGGCTGCAGTCATTGCTGGGTGTGTGGGGATCATTGCAGAGGTAAGAGGGATACTTCTTTCATTCTTTTTTTTTTTTTTTATGACTGCTTCACAAGTAATGCAGAATGATGCTGTCATATGAGACTTTCTCAGTATTTGAGCTACACTTATTTCAAGTGTGAAAGGGTGTCGTTTCCACAGGCAATTCCCACAGGAACAGCACTATATGCCAAAACAGTCTGTTAAAAAGGTGTTAGTTATGTTGCAATTAATCTTTAATGCCTCTGACACCCTAATCAGGTGCAATGGAGAGTACCTGTTAAAATGGTATGATTCACTCAAGGTTGGGACTAAAATTGCCTGGTATTGTGATTCCTAAAGAAAAGTCAATGGGACTATGTAAAATGAAGAATTTTAAAGTTGGCTTCAGTATGAAGATGGTGAGGCTAATTACAAGCACCCAGGAGAAGGCCAGTTTGTAGGCAACAAAGGTAGGTTCTGCTAGGGGAAAAGCTGATGAAGGGAGAAGTTCTATAGTACCATTTTCCCTATTATCTGAAGCTTGCCCACAGCATATGTTCTTTGTAGAGTCTTTCATCATAATGTAATGTTTCTCTGTTCCAAATACATTACAACAGCCCAGCTGTTCCCTCCCATAAACAAAGAATCTAATAATGATCTGCAATTCAAAGACCACTAATGTCCAAATAATTTCAATAGTGTATGATAGGATCCACTGGACTCACAGATACTTTCAAGTATCATATATAATGCAACCAACACCAACATCGTGATTTTTGTAAGTATATATGCTTGTAAGCTTTGAGTAAAATATATTTTCATATAAAAAAGTAACATTAGTTTTGCCTAATAATTGCATTTTTCAGCTATTATAGGGTTATGTTGTAACAAATCAAATGGAAGGATGGACTAGAAAAACACTGCAAGTTTTTAACAGAAGGTATTGCTCTAATTCTGTGAAAATGGTAGTGAATATCTTTAATTATATTGACTATAGGGAAACAATAAACATTGCAATGCATTTCTTTCCTCGTGACTGCCTTTGAGATCAATGCACTTGGTGGAACCAACATAGAAATGATCAAAATGCGTCAAGGTCTTTTGACTCTCTTCAGGTGATAAGCTCATGTTAGTGCTCCAGAGAAAGAGGTTTTGGAGAATTAAACTCCAGTCAGAGCTGACTGGAGTGGAAGTTTGGCTTTCCCAGCCAATGTCATTTGTAGAGAGAATTAGCTGGCAGACCTCGGCTGTGGGCATGTCACTTGCTGCAATGAAAAGGGTAAAAATATTGCAGTCTGATGGTAATTATAATTAAATTTCAAAACCTAATGAGTTAGGCTGCCCATGTGGCATGCAGTATATCTGACCTGCTCTGGCTAACTCCGGTCTTATTCATGGAAGGTTAGGGTTTCATCTGTTTTATAATTATGGTGCAAAAGTGTGTTTATTAGCATTTGAGTTTTGCATGTATTTGAGATCTCAGCAGGTAATCTCTGCAGATGAAATAAATCCATTCAATATATTATTAAATAAATTATTCTTCAATAAATTATCTTTATTCAGACTCCTACTCTGTCATCATGATCTTTCAAATGCTAGAATACAAAGGAAAGATTCCAATGAATGCTTTTCACAGCAGTCCTTTGTCCTTTTCATCTCTACGGCTGCAGACGATTTTGTATAGGAGACTGAATATTGCCTGGTTTTTATCTCCTGTGAGATGATCCTTGTCGGAAATTAGTCTCAGGAGCACATGTGGATAGCTATATATATGTACATATTATTTATTTAAGGAACTATTTATGCAAATGACAATGATGAATTGTGCAAGAAATGTCATTTTGTCAGCCAGGGCTTCCAAAGCTCAGACAGAAGGGATTAATGGTGCAAGTCTTTTACCCTTTCCGTTTGACACAAAGCAGATTGTAATTTTATGAAATAATTGTGTGGAGGGCCAGACTATCTCCTCTGAGCTGCACTAAGCTCTCTAGTGTTACATTGGAGGTGACATTAGCTCATCGTGTTTGTGCAATTTTTTAAACTACTGAGATGCTAGTAAAAAAATGAGCATATTTTTGAAAGTGTGGCTCAAATGAAGCTTGTTTTCTTGAGTATGCTAGCAAGTCTGTGAAAGACTAAACCTGTCAGAGAGGGAGAAGATAAAATATGTAGGATGTGCTAACAGATTTAAATAGATCTGATCTGTGTTATGTTGAGCTTCAAATGAACCCAATTCCTGTAATTCATACTGACCGTTTAATATCTTTCCTCCTGTGCCGATTTAAATAACTCCCAAAGAAGCTGTCCCCCATGGCACCTGATTTTATTGAATAATTCCATTGGCAGTGACACCAATACTGTTATAATCTGGGGTTTTGGAAGGATAGTCTTTATAATGATGTGAGAAATGATGGAAGGTTTCTCATGCTAAGAATAATTAGTAAAGAAAAGGTTTCCTGCTGCTCAAGCGACTCCTGAATACAGAACTTACTTAATTTACATATAAATACTTTGTTAATGAGAAATAATAGAATGAAAATGATGGGTGTGGATTATAGACAAGTAAAAATGTTTTAATGAAATACTCGAAAAGGTTATGTGTTCTTACACACACATGCTACTGGGTGTTTAAAACTGTTGCTGCCACATAAAATTGGCTTAAATAAATTTGCCACTTGCTTTATGCCATTTATAGCTCGTTGCAATATAAATGATGTGCAAGTTTGTACATGGAACTGTTAATACAGAGTCTGAGCCAAAGCCTCAGGAGTCTATCTCTCCACTTGTATTCTATCCCCCAGTCTCATGCATATACACACACTGACACACACAGAGCTGAGCCCAGAAAAGAGTACAGATTGGGGATTGATCTTGTTTAGAGCTTCAAAGTTCAAACAAGAGAGAATTAAATAGTTTTGGTTTGATCCATTCCATTTTTTGGAGGCATTTGCCAGCTGGGACAAAAAAAATTGTTCCTCTTTCTTTTCCATATTTGGTTGAGATTTTCAACCAGAAGTCAAAGAACAAAAGCGAGGGTCAGTTTTATTCAGCAAACCATTGCTTCATCCTGGGTAGTCTGGCAGAAATGTCTGCCTCTAAGCTGATCAAAGAAAATACTTCCTTAATTAAATAGAAATTTTATTTTCACATAAACTAGTCAGATTTTAAACGATTGGGAACATTTTGGCTTTCTTTCAATATAGTGATGAAAAGAAATTAAAAGAATAATTGAAATTGGTGGAAAATATTACCTCTTGTACAATTTTGATTGTTGGTTTGCAAAATATTTTGGGAAGTGATATGTCAAAAAGTGTATTTTTTCTTGACTTGAACCTGGAGTGAAAGAGAACGGAGTTTAAAATAAAAATTAGAGATAAAAAATAAGTAATTGAACAATCACTCCATATTCTTAAGGCCAAGGAAGGGCTATTCCTTTTGCCTAGTTGCTACTCTTTATTGCAGGCTAATTGAAAAACTGGAGGTAAAAGTGACTGGATAGGAGAAATGGGAGTCTTAAGATTTCTCTGTTCTTTCTCTTAGGTTGATGAAGCAGCGCTTTTGAAACGTCACAAGCAGGGATGGCTGATGGAAATATCTAACAACCTGGACCATTGCATTGCTCGCCTTAGGTATGACTTGTAACATAATTCTGTGAGTTTATCTCACGTTCCTAATCCTCCGTTTGTATCTTTCTGCATTGTGCCATTTTAGTGTGCGTATAGAAAATGTTGAGGGATGCCTCTTCTTTTTCCAAGTCGGCTTTTGAATGTAAATCCATCCTTCCAAGCAGCAGCAGTCATTATTAGTGACAACCAATGCTTACTACATGCCAACTACCAATGCTTCGTATCATTTCTGTATGCTAAATGTGTCTTCATTCAGTTTCATGAATATGCATAAAGCAATTACAAATAGTGTTACACCTGAAACATCGCTCTTGGAGCTTTCCGGAACCAGTGATTAACAATTACATAAAGGCTGAAAGATCTGTTGCCTAGACAAGTCCTGGAAACCACATATAGAATTATTGCTTGGTTTGACTATGTGTGATTAGTACATTGCAAGATGGAATTATATGAGGTGCATTTTCTTCAAACAATCTTTTTAATTTATTCCAGAGATGCAAGAAAGAATAAAATTGCCCTTAGCTTGGGTTACCATGGGAATGTGGTAGACCTATGGTAAGTAATATGTCTGTAAAATGAATATATTAATACTCTTGCTTGTAGGTCAGCCTGGAATTAATTCCTAAACTTGGATGAGAAGAGGTATTAAACCTAGTGCCATGTTAATTACTCCAGATACTCATGGAAAGCTGTATTGTAAAAAGAGAGGTCTTCATCTGTGTATTCCATTTCCTGGTTCCTTCCCATGCACCTTATCCATTCTTTATGGAAAAGAAATCCCTGAGAAATACCAAGGGCTGAGACTGACCAGTAAGACTAGTATGTCATACTGGTATTTGACTCTACCAGTATTCCTGAACAGGTAAAGGTGAAGTATAAAAGTTGCACCTAAACCTTTATCACCATCGCTTCCCACTACCTGACTGCTAAAAAAAAAAAAAAAAAGAGACTTAACCTGCCAAGGGCGTACTTTGATAAACAACATCTTGGGATGGAAGAAGCTCAGCTGAAAGGGGAGCTAGAATGCAAAATCACAGCTTCTGTTCAAACACTTTATTTTTTGTATTCCCCTCGTTGTATTCCTCAGGGAGAGGCTGGTATACGAGTTGGACACAACAGGAGAGCTGCTAGTTGATCTGGGGTCTGACCAAACTTCATGTCATAACCCATTCAGCGGAGGATACTATCCAGTACAGGTTGGCTTTGAGGAAGCAAAGCAGCTCCTTTCCACCAATCCTGGGAAGTTCCGTACCCTGGTACAAGAAAGGTAGATGTTTTGGTGATACCTGTTTTTAACTTTCAAGTTGAATTGCTCTGCAAGTGATCAGATCTTTGTTTTTCTCACAAGAAGTTTCTGTTCTTTATTGCCATAGAAATCTGGGATAGAGCTACAGCACTAATAACTCCCATCTTTGTACGTAACATGAATGTCACTCAGAATCAGGCAGTCATCGCTTGTCATTTTAGGATTAGTCTCATAGTGTATAAGACCAAAGATCTGAACAGTAATGATTTCTTTTCTAAATACCTAAATCTTAAAAATCTGGAACGATAACCACAATTCCATGTGGTTTGCCAGTTGGTTTAGCTTCACTGACTATAGCATAAAAACCCAAATGATAACCCAGAAATTCCATCTAACTCACCATGCTTGTGTGATTTTCTCCGTGGTCTTTCAGTTTCTGTCTGTCTCTCCCTTCTCCCATGCCTTTAGTGAGTTCATGATATTATTTTTTGATACTTTATTTCAGTCTGAGAAGACACGTGACTGCAATTAACAGACTAGCTGATAAGGGCATGTTTTTTTGGGATTATGGCAATGCTTTTCTATTGGAAGCTCAAAGAGCTGGTGAGTAGATCCTGGAGTTCTTAGGTGAAAACAGGGACAATCATGCATGCATCTTCCTAGCGGTATGTTTTGGTAAGATATGGTTGACCACTGTGTTATGCTGATTCTTCTGTCTCTCTCTGGTTCTCCGAGACCCCTTACCTTCTCTGTGGCTGAGGCAGAGCCTTCATGGCAACCCAGGTGCAGCTTACATTTTATAGTTTTTCTTCATCAAGTCACTGACTATTAAAATTCTTTTGTAGGTGCTGATGTCGAGAAAAAAGGAGCCAATAAAACAGAATTTCGATATCCTTCCTATGTTCAGCACATCATGGGGTATGTTGGGGAGAGCTTGAAATAGAGCACTCTAGTGCCTTGTGACTCTCTCTGTTTAGGGAGAGAGTAATATAGAGAATCCACGTAATGCAGATCTTGCAGTGCAGTATAAATGATGAAAAGGAGCCAAAGGTAGCAGTTGGAAAATAGACCTTACAGGTGTTATGTCAGAGTTAGTCTTATTTTATTCCACTCTGGAATGACGCCCAGTGTGGCTTAGGAAGATGTCCTGTTGGCGCTAAGCATCATGCTCATGTTTTCTATTGGTTTCCTTAGAGTTACTCCTTGCATTTTCTTCCGTATGGGGGGGAAAAGAAGAGCTATGCCTGGAGGGACATGTTGTATTTGATCAACATAAGCAAACTCTGACAGCAGAGGTTTTGCTGATGCTTTGTCCTGAAAGGCACAGCGCGTCTTGATAATGTAATGTAAGGCTTTATCCTTATTAGGATTAAAAGGTCTTATGAAAGCAGACACCAGATGTGTGAACAGCAAGCTAAAACATTGCCAAATCAAAATACTTCACTTCTATATGTGAATAGCTACATTTTCTCTTTTGCATCAATTTTCGTGAAGCAGTTCTGCTCAAGAGAATAGCCAAGTCACAGCCTCAAACTGTAACTATATGCAGCTTCACTTCTAGGTGCTGTAAATTAAGACCTTGTCTCTTCAGAGCAATAGAGTTCAATTCCAAATCATTGAAGTCTCTGTCTACACCAAGGTTAAATGCACGTCTGCAATAGGACACTCTTCTACCTGTATCTCCAACTATACCTTTTTACCCAAGCTGTGCAGGCTGCTTGTCGAAAAGCTGAGCTCAGGAGATCTGTTGAGGGACTGAGTGTTCCAACGCCTTTTGCCTCTGACTCATGCTTAGCTTGCCTATATCATGTGGAAAAAAAGCCTGAACATTAAGGTATCAACCAGATTAGATGCCTTCCTCTGGAACTCAACTCAAGCATGTTTTACTGTTGTGTGTGGACAGTGAATGAGTCTGGACTCCAGCACTTGTTCAGAACCGACACTTGTCTCATAGTGTAGATGCATTCAGAGTTAGCCTGGGTTAAGGGTGAAAAGACCAGACAGCAGGGAGAGTGTATTTGATGAAATGAAAGAAAAATTGCAATTCACATGAAGATGTTCTGGTTTGATTGAACTGGCCAACATTCCAACCAAAATTCTAGCCCGATTGTATTTTTATATACCAGTCAATGGCTACATGAAACAGCACTGTTTAATTTCTCAATTAATGGTCCTTGATGCTTCTGTTTAGCTTAGTTCATTGAAAATGTTTCAAATTCTTCTGTCCCAGGCTAATGAAAGAAAAGCACTGCTAGCAGCCAGGATAAATAAGGAAAGAATTTCAACTATCTCTTAATGAAACATGTTCTCTTCCCAGGGACATTTTTTCCCTGGGATTTGGGCCATTCCGCTGGGTTTGTACCTCAGGTGACCCACAGGATCTTGCTACCACTGACTCAATTGCCATGTCTGTGCTGGAAGACTCTATACGTCAGGGAGGTAAGACACCATCCCATACCCCGTACTGGGGGTTCTTTTGAGTGGAAAAGAAAACTGAGTAGTACAATGTGTCATAGTTTTTGGCTGAAACTGTAGAAAGCACTCCTTTGCCTGTTCCACAGGGGCAGGAAACCTCACTCCAAACTCTTACAAGGACTGTAACCAGTAGGTAAAATATAAAAACACCTTATAAAGAGGTTATTGATCCCAAAGCTATTGATGCAATTTTGGCTAAGAGCATTTCATTTCTTACAGATTTTTCTTCACTTCATCACCTTGAAACTTTAAGGCAAACAGTATCTTTCATCAGTAGGTCTCCAAAACACTTTTAAGAGACACAAACTGCTCTGCACCATCTCACAGGTGGATGAGGCATGGGAGTCTAGGGTAGTTTTTATAGAGGCTAGCTAGCAGCAACTCATTTTTCATGGGTGTGGTGCTCCATCCAGTGTCATTCATTTGTGATTACAATTTTGAGATCTTTTATTGTCATCTGTTAATAAACTGACAGCTGTTTCTACTCACAGGTGGAACTAATCTGGGATATCTGCATAGCTCTGTATGCTACTCTAGAATCTACGAATTAAACTATCTTTTCCTTTTGCATATCCCTGAAAGTGGACTAGTGCTGTTATCCCCTGCTTATGAACAGGAACTGAGACAAAGCTTATTTTGTGTCAGCTAACATGAATCCTGACCTCCCAGGCTGCAGTGGAGGACCCTGCTGCTTTCCCTTTCTTTCTCTGCTTTTACAGTAGCTGGTCAGCAGACTCACACTTAAGTGACTTTGTCCTCTAGCACTGAAGTCCTCAGCTCTTTTGTTTCGAGGGAGTGGAGCTTGATGCTTTTGGGAATCAAGAAAGGGATCAGAAGAAAAAAGATCACAAATGCAAAGCATATTTTTTAGGAGGAGAGCATAACATTTGTATCTGGTAATATGGAAATATCTGTTGCATCTTTCATGAAAGACGTAATTGAAATATGAACAGAAGTGTGAAGATTTTGAATGCTCTCCTCTTTGTTCTGGAACAGTTTAACCTTAAATAGATAGTGAGGGCAGTATTTCTGAAAAGGACATATCACATTCAGATACATCTTTCATTTGAAACAAAACTATTTTTGTCTCTCTGTAATGTAAGGCTGGTATCCAGCTTCCACTTCCTTCCAAGAGGTGAATTATTAATAAGAGTGGGTCTGACCCTGCAAGGTCCTTAGCTCTGCCTATTCTCTTAAACTTTCTTTAGGAGTCGTATTAAAGAAATAGCACTGGGGCATGAGGTGCTTTTAATGCAATGGACCAGAAGTGCCTCATTTGTTCTATGGATATTGAAATTTTTTGCACGTTTTTAAACCTAATCCCTCAGTTTAATTGAAGTGAGGCTGAAATTCAATACTAGTGTTGGATCTATCTTCAAAGATTGGCAGTATTTTTTTCTGCCACGTACTGCAATCTCCAGTCATGTTCTCTCAAGATTTGAACTGATGCATGACCTTTGGATGTTTTGCATTGCAAGACTAGGAAATTAATCTGTTACTGTATAGAATAGTATGTGGGTGTTTATATAGATGGCAATGTGACACTGTGCAGAGAATTCTCTTCCACAGGCAAAAAGCATTGAACTCTTGCATGATATTCTTAACTTAAGTGTAAAGTGACATTTAAAAAATACCAACAGGTGAAAGCAGGCTTAAGGATAAGGCTGCTATTGGATTTGCTGTTGAATTTAGCTGGACCATGGGAAATGGATTTCAAAGAGGAATTAAAACATGATTTGGCCAGAAAACAGCTATTTGTGGATTCATGTTCTCGAATATTCCACTTGCTGTCCACTGCCTATGGGACCTGGGCTTGGACCAAGTTCCAGGCTCTGGATATCATCACACATATATACATCTAAAATCTGAACCTACCTTTTGTACTTTAGAAAAGAATCTGTTA
Source organism: Phaenicophaeus curvirostris (assembly GCF_032191515.1). Taxonomy (NCBI): domain Eukaryota; kingdom Metazoa; phylum Chordata; class Aves; order Cuculiformes; family Cuculidae; genus Phaenicophaeus; species Phaenicophaeus curvirostris. The sequence continues at coordinate 16,164,321 of NC_091402.1, forward strand.
TGATGGCTAAATGAAAACATAGAGCTGAAGACTGTTGCATTCCAAATCTAAAGTTTTGACCTGGCCTTGAGTCCAATGTTAAAGATTCTTCTCCTTTTGTGGAGGTGAAGTTTTGTGCTTAAACCTCACAAACCATGGAAGAAGTTCTATGTAGTTTTATTGTTTTCTTCCCTCCTGAGGAACTCAAGCTTTTAATTTTAGCCTTTGCACCAGAGATGCACCCCTGATCATTGGAGTGTAACTTGGATTGACACCTCCATGTAGTTTGAAGGCTAAGCTGAAGCATAACAGCAATACAAATCTTCCAGGAGCAAAAGTAGTCAATCTCTGTGTTGATGAGGATTATTCCTCTGGGCAGACAATACTTTCTAGAATATTTTAAACCCTAAACAAGTATGAAGGCCAATGAAATACCAGAAGCAACACAGTAGCTTCCTTTTCTTCAAAACATATCCCTGCTGAGGTGGGGAAGTGGGGCTGTAGTTTAGCAACTTACACACATGAAGTTAATCTAAAATTAAAGTCTTCCTAGAAAAAGTGGTAAGTTTCTTCATTTGCAGGAAGTAAGGCTAAATAGAATGGAGGATTCTTGTACTTCCTCAGGGATAACAGATGAAATCCCCTTTGGACACACCACAGTTAAGAGCAGAGAATATGACTGTTTATTGGAGCTGGCTCTCATTAAGTATCTGTAATAACCTAAGTGAATACTACCTGTTACCTTCCAAATGATGCTTCCATAAAGCTTATGAACGGCAGCACAGTCCTCCTAGGATAGCACCAGCAGATGTTTCATCTTTCACTCCCTGTGAAGCTAAGAGATGACATGTTAATCCTCATTGCAGAATTTAGAAGCTGTCACATGGCGACAATCCCTAAAGCACTGACAGGTCTTTTTAGGATCATTAAAACTCTCTGTATGGAAGGCCTGACTCTTTAGGAATGAGCATGTTTTACATTTGATTTAACGATGTGCTAACCTGGATTAGATATGATTCTTTTTTCTTTTCCTCTTTCTGTTTTCTAGTTTTATTATGCATAGCTGCTGACATATTGCCTATGGAAAGACAACAGCCTTAAACCCTCCCTCTTCACTTACCAGGGACAATTTGAAGTTAGCAGTGTGCAGTTGTTCCAGTTTGACTAACTTTCAAACATAAGTTGCAGATTTAAAATTCAGCTGGATAGGATGCTAGGCCACTTTATCTGGACTGTGCTTTTGCCAAGAAAGGTTGGACCAGATGATTCTTGAGGTCCCTTCCAATCTGTTATTCTATGAAGTTGTAAGTACATTATAATTTGACTTGAAAGTGGGAGAGAGCTGTAAAGTGATGAGTAATATCCTATCTTGGCATCTGCAGAAATGATTATAACTTGAAGGTCTAATGCATAAGCAAGTCACTGTAGCTTAGCATGTTCCCACATGTCAGCTGAGCCCTTGTAGGTGATAATGTCTCTTGGGATAAGTCAATGTGATGTAGGTTAGATGATAGAGCCTACAGGCAGCAACTTCTTCAGTCATTGTAACCTCATCTGAGCTCACTCTTAGCCTGCTTGGAAAGGCATAACTGTAAAAACCCATTCTATATTCCCTCTCCCTTTTGGTACACACTTGCTGGTGCTGTGCCTGGAGAGAGATGATTGTACTGGAGGTTGCCACATATCTGACTGATCCATGCCATATTTCACTGTGTTTCACTTCAAGTATCTTTATTCTTAATTCTCTTTGGTTTGGCTGATTGAGATGGAATGACAGAGATATAAATGAGAGGAGAAGCTGGAGGATATAAAACCATTATCTATAATTTTCTTCTTGGATAACATATGTGTCTAAACAAAGTGTAGGATGAATCTACACATAAAGTAGCTAGTCCATAATAAGTTTTGCTGTGCAGCTTGAGCTCCATAGTAATGCAAGATAATGTACCTCAGTTTGTAGGATAAGAGGCCTCAGCTTTATCTTGGGATAAAAACATTCACGTGGGCCGTTTAGTACAGAGCAACTGCTGTGCTATAAATCTATATCCCAGCATTGGTGTAACTTATCCTCAAGTATGTGTTGCCAACGGCTTTTGAGAATTTCTGCTGTCTGACTCAAAGGAGTTATTTATTACCTGATGCAAGACTGGACTGTTGTACCCAATGTCATGGAGTTTGCTAAAACAACTAATTAAGCAAAGTCTTGGCAAGAGATTGGGTGTTTAGCAGGCACGAAGCCAGGTGAACAAAAATGAGCAGTAAATGTAACCTATATTTCAAGATTTAATTTAGTTTGCTGAAGATCTGAATAGGAGCTATAACTCCAGCTGCTTCCTAGGCAATGTCATAATGTTTCAGAGCACTAGTCTTCTAAATATATGATACCAATTACTGCATCAGCTGCACAGAATATTTTGTATAGTGTTTCCTATATGCGTGCTTGTATCTGAGAGTAGAATCTGACTTTCTAGTGCCGGCAGATGAATTAAATTAAATTTAGACCGTATTGCATTCATTTTCTAAACCTCTTCTTTTTTCTTGCTTTCTCTTGCAAGTAAGCACATCTGTGAAGCAGCAGTACCATGATAACATCCGCTGGATTCGGGAAGCTGGCAGGCACAGCTTGGTAAGTACACAACCTCCTTCAGCACATGTGACCACTCCAGATCCAGAACGCAGTTTTTGAATGTTGGAGTGAAAAGCAGGAATGGGCATGAATGTAAACACTGGCTATAACTCCCAGGGCTGATAACTTAAACCTCTCTCTAAGGCAGAGTTTTAGAGTGAGCTGAAGCAGTTCTTTCCTTTTGCTTCCGCATCTGGAAATGTTCAAGTAATCCAGCAATATCTAGTCTTATATCTGCGATGAAAAAAGCCAACGACTTGCCACCCCCCTCATTTCATAGAATCATAGAATAACCAGGTTGGAAGAGACCCACCAGATCATCGAGTCCAACCGTTCCTATCAAAATCAAATTTGTAACTACTTTTTTTTTTTGTTAGGCTACTAGTCGTTGTTGCTTTGGCCAACCTCTTCGTGCCTGCAGTTCCCAGTATCCTTTTCAAAAGAGGTGATGAGGCCAAGGAACTACTCTCCTTTTGCCTTGTGGAAAGCAGAATGCCAGCATCCTTTGTTTTGCTTTCAGGGCAGGCTCTTGTTGTGAAGCTAACCTGTAGCACTGAGGTGAGGGCTCGTGCTCTCCTCATCTGGAAGACAGACTGGTTTGTGGGGTAAAAGCTGGTGAGGTGTGTAGCTGAGCAGGACAGATGTTCTTTGCCATTCTTTGTCTCCATGTTTGTCTTCTCTTCTAGTCCACCATCACCAGTTCCAAACATCTGTTTCTCAGCTGCCAATAAGGGATTTGTTGATAGGAGGATTATAGTCTTGATTTAAAAAGTGGGATTTATTGGACAGTAGCAGCTGAATACAGAAATACATCTCGCTGATTGTGTGAGTGCAGATAAAACTCAGTTCAAAGAAGGATTTTAATTTCTTCTTTTTTTTTTTTTTTGGAAGCAGAATGTTGATGAAGAAATAATTTGCACTTTCCCCTGCAGAAGGGGTCATTCTTGTGACTCCATTTATCTGGAGCCTGAAGATAAGCCAGTTGCACAGAGGACCTTATCACTCTGGCATTTTTATTTTCCAGGTTGTTGGCTCTCAAGCTAGAATCCTATATTCTGATCAGAGGGGTCGTGTGTCCATAGCTGTGGCTATTAATCGAGCGATTTCTGAAGGAAGGATTAAGGTTTGTCTTTTTTGTCTTGGTATGGTCTGGTAATTGTTTAACATCTGAGCAGGTAGGAAGGGAGAAAGCTTCAACCAGTGAGAACAGAAGTGCCTGCCATTTACATAAGGCCAATATTCTATTAGCGTTAATGCTCAGTCCTCATCTCTGACACCAGTATTGTGCTGTGTAATAGGAGAGACAGGTTTAGAAACTCTCTGAAATAATCTACCTTTTTTTTTATTGGTGGGAATTGGCCTTATTTTCTGCTCAGGCATCTACAAGTGCAATGTATGGTGCTGTGATTTGCTGAGAACACAAGGCAGGGACTGTAACTCCTTAGCAGTGCCCCAAACATTAAAAGTAGCAAAAGACCATGCCGCTGCCCAGTGCTTCTTACGCTCTGTCCCTCACTTTCAGCTGTATTATGGCTACAGCCAGCTCTGCAGTCAACTTTCATTTGCATTGCATTTGTGAAAGCAGAAATTGTTAAGCTTGACGTTGCCACTCCAGTGCATAATGAGTAACATCTTACTCATCTGAGTAAAATCCCGCTGACTGTATAGGTGGTGATAGTAAAAGTACACACTATGGTTAAGATTGCATAGGGATTTTCTAAGTTCTTAATGAGTATTGTAGATAAGTGTACAATGTGACGTCCTGGGGGCCTAAAATCCTGAAGGCACCAAACAGTAATTATGCCCATTACTACGTGTATTGCAGCATCAGATCAAGGCGTCTTTACCTCCATTTCTTTTATAGCTGAGTTACAATTACCCTTTTTAAGGGGTCAAACTCAAGTAAAACTTAGAATAGATCCTAGCTAGGAAAGGTCTGGGTTTTGTTACTCTTAAAATATTTCAAATGCTGTTGACCTCAGGATTCAAAACGAACGTCACTGCAAGCTAGTCGTGAAAAATAAATCTGACCAGGCAGAACACATCCTTGGAGCAATGACTGACAAGGTCAGACTCCCAGGCCCCTCAGATCTTGTTGCGTGTATTTTGTTTCTGAAAAACTCCATTCCCCACGTCGCAAGCTGGGTGCTCCTCCCTGCTTTCAATGGTTTTCTAAATCACTGCCAGCATAAGCTGGCCAGCTAATTCCAGACCACGTGGCAAAAGATAAGGAAGACCTGCAAGCTGATGTAGATTCATACTGTCGATTAAATTCCAGATCAAAAATGGACTTGTTTGAGCTATATGAAATCACTGATTTTCAATGTTAACCTCTTTTTAGTCTTGAAGTCTTTGAAAGAATGAAAGCATTAAAAATTCTTACTGTTAGCTTTCATTTTCAACAGCAAACAAACTATTTTTGAATGAAGATTTTTGCATACTGAAACATCTTTGCAATTTCAGCAAAGAAGTGCTCAGATGACAAAACCACACTGCTTCCCCTCTTTTTCCTGCCTTCCTTTGTGGATGCTGTTGTCATAAAAGGAAGCTTTTGTTCTTAGTTATGAAAAGATTGATGGCCCTCATGACAGTATGTGAACAACTGCTTTATAATGAATAATAGCAGGCAAAGTGTTTCAGGGGGTTTAGAAGAGGGGACAAAGCAGAGGTTTGAAATGACTTAGGACAGAAGTGAATTCAGCAAATGATGATCCTTGGTAGCACTAACAATCCATGAAGGATTCCATTGTCTTTTCCTTGGCTTTTTGCAGGCTCCAGTAGTCCTCAGTCGAGATCATCATGATGTGAGTGGGACTGATAGTCCTTACAGAGAAACGTCAAACATTTATGATGGATCAGCCTTTTGCGCAGGTCAGCAAAGCAGCTGAGGCTTATCTGTCTGGGCAAACATGGAAATTACTTTAAAAGATAAAATGTTTTATTTTTCCTGCAGTGCTTTTAAACGGTTTTGTTTAACCCTTTAATCCAAATTAACCAGATTTCCTGAGAAGCTTTATGGGATATAATAATGGTAGACATGAATGTGGAGCTAGTTAAATAGGAGAGGTCTAGAAAAATGCTGAAAATTCAATGAAGATGCATCAGATTTACCTGATATAAATGGAGGGGATTATATCTTCTGTTTGGTATTAATTTTGCACCTCGCTGTTTCAAAGAGGTCATCTGAGCAGAATTACAGTCATATTTTCTTGGATTCCACAAGATCAAATTCAGGTCTATAATAGTATTTTGCTTAAAGCAAAATGATCCATGTGTTCATTTCACTGTCTGAGGGCTCAAGAAGACAGCCTGGAGTTTCTGAATGGAATTTTTCTGGTCATGAGGAAACACACTTTGATAGTAAAAGCATAAGAATGGAAGTCAAGCATCATGGATTAGACTCCAAGACTTGTTGCTGGCTCATAGTGTGACTGTGGGCAAATCATGTAGGTTTGCTATACAAAAGGAGCCTCTAATTTTGCACACTTGACCTGAGCTAACCAGACTCTGCTTTTAAGTTCATGAAATGGTTCTTTAGAAAAATAAACCCAGGAAATACTGGATTGGAGGCCTGAAAAAAATGAGTGAATTACTAAGTAATTTTTAACCTAAATATTCCTCAATTTTCCATCCATAAAGAAGAAATCATTATAATAGCTTTATCTCAGTAGTGTATCTGCATTTCATGAATGACCAATCAAAGTGGCTTGAGGCTGGAGGTTACAAGATGCTGTAGAAGGGGAAATTATGATTAAGGTGCTGAGCATATTGAATTACTTCCATTATGGGAATTCATAATAGAACCAAATTATGGCTCAATTTCAAGGAGAAAAGTTCCCTGCTATCTCAACTGGGTTTCCTGGTGAATTGAGGCTTTTAGCTGTCTATTAGTCCACTTCAACACTTTTTACGTTTGGTAGGTCTAATAGGCCAGATGAATAGAAGCCTTGAATAATGTTTGGTTCTGACAAGCTGTGAGAAATGGTGCAGCTGCATACAGAACAGCAATCCAAAGTAATTTCTTCACCAAAGGGCTTAACAATATGAGTAAATCTCAGGCAATTCCCTCAGAAGTGGACAATAGACAGGACTTGTGAAACCCCATTGCTCATCCTGCTATGTTTTTTTTCTTTGCATTTTGTGATTTGCATGAACCATTGGCCTTCTCCAAGGGCTTATCTAAAGCCTGTTGACTGCTGATTTCACTGGTCTTTGAAAGCAGGTCTAGCTCTGTTTTACCAGATGAGCCTCTGGAGGTAATAAAAGAACATTTTAGGTCTTCCCCTCTCCCTTCTTTCCCTTTGTTTTAACACCACATTTGTGCTGGTTCAGTTGTGATTGTCTCCTCTCTAGCACATGAGAGGTGTGTGCTAGAGTGTTTCTCTGTTTTATTTTGTCTTACAGTAAGTACCTCAGCCTGATCCTTGGCAAAAATGGGTCGTTGCTGCTTGGCAGAGTGTAGGTCAGCACAGATATTTGCCCACTTACTGGCTTTTATCTTAGCCAAGGAGCAGCACGTTATTACATTGTTAGTCCACTTGCCGTGCTCCTTGTCCGACCTCCACTCTTTCCATGCTCGTGGCCGAGGAGAAAATCTGTACATTTTTAGAATATGGGGGGTTTTATCTCTCCCATTCCCTCTTGACAGCACTGTAATTATGATAATTGGGCTATTAAAGTGACATAATGCCAGATAAGAAATGCCATAATGAGGCTTTTGACAGGGTTTTACATAGATTAGTGCTCAAGTAAACTCATTTTTCCATCAGATGTGTAACAACTGTGGGTCTGCAAATGTGGCTGGCTGGTGGGGATTTTGCTGTTTTGTTTTTTCCTGTTAAAAGCATAGCTAGTGATCTATTAAATCTGTCCTGAATTAAATCTGGGCAAATGATTTCAGTAAATTTTACTGTTACCCTCTTTTCATCTCTCTGGTTATATCCTTTAGCACAAATTATAGTGAACATACAAAATTCTAGTGACTATTTCAGTGGCAATATATCTGACATTACTCAAATAACATTTGTCTGCTAACTTATTTTTCTTCATGTTCTTTTTTTCTTTTTTTTTAAAAAAAAACCCCTCTCATAAGATTTTAGCAGTTCATAGTCAGGGTAAAATTCCACCATGTCCAGAGAATCAGGGCTAATAGCACTTTTGTCCCAACTGTGTTCCCAAAATGCAGCTCCTTAGCTTCAGAGTGACTTTCTTCACAGGGCTGAATTAACTCTGCAGTCTGATTGTAAAATACTTCAGGCTTTTGAGAACTGCAAGCTGTGCAGTTTTTCAAGTTGTCCCCCCATTTTGAAACCCTCCACATGGATGTGTCCAGCTTGTTTTTCCATGACTTGAGGCATCCTCAAGGAGAGGACTGTATTTCTCTCCACCCTTGCGAGGTATCTCTCAGCTCACGAGTGGTAGGTTCTTCAACTGCTTGAATTGGATCACAAATGCAGAAAGCACCAGAGTCCTCACAAACTACAGCTGGGAAGCTGGCATTTGCTTCCTCCAGTGTAGGGGCAAGGAATGGGAGGAAAATCTCTATTGCCTCTTCCTCCCAAGAACGAGATGCTCACTGTGTATTTGTGAGAGAAGCTGTAAGTAAACCCCACCTCCAACACTGCTTTCACACAGCTGTAATCGAGGTGTCAGTAGAAGGAGTAAGCAGCACAACAAAAAAATGAATGCAGCATTTCAGAGCTGTGATAACACTTTTCCTCTCCTCCTAGACATGGCAGTACAAAATTTTGTAGGAGATGCATTCAGAGGAGCAACTTGGGTCGCTTTGCACAACGGTGGTGGAGTTGGCTGGTAAGAACTTATGTTTCTAAAGGTGGACTCTGAATCCCATTGCCACTGCTGTGTATGCGTGTGGGGAGGAGAGACAGGAGGGGAACTGCAGAAAAAGATGTGTGTGTTACTGGAGTAGTACAATATCATGGTGATGGAAAGGCTGGGTTGGCAGACCAAGACTGAAAGGATCTATTATAAGGTGTAGTGTGGTGTTGTATGATACTTTAATGCTTATATATCTAGAAAAGGTGTTTTGGACACTGCCACAGCACAATTTGGAAACCTTAATTTGCCGGACAAGGATGGTCTGCCATGGTCTTTTTGAACAAATCCTGTTTACAAAGTTGTCTTCACATATGCACAGTCAGAGTGTTAGTGGATGGATTATGTTTAGGCTTCCCCTTAAGATGTATTTAAATCTGTGACCTTAGACCCCAATATAAATGCCCATGTGCTAAAGTGCAATGAGGGGTTATTGATACAAAACAGCCCAGGTGCCAGCAAACCCCCTCGTCTTCTTTCTCCTTTTGCTTTGTGCCTGGTAGGATAAAACACCACAGGCAGGTAAGGACTGGATTAAATACTATTTTCGCGCAAGCTGCAGAACTAAGAGAAATGCCTGAACTGAGAAGCAGAATAAAAGAAATATAATGTAAGGAAAGAGAAACCAAGCTTCTTCATGTGCCACAAAAAGGTTACTCTGTATTCACAAAAGCGTGGGGAAGAGGAGAGCCTGGCCACACTGCAGTCTTTTAGTTCTGGTTTGTTTTTTCCAGTGTAGTCCAGCAGCCTCTCCCATTTACAGTCCTTATTTTTTGGTGTCACCAGTCAAACGGGGAACAACCCTCTATTAAATACTGCAGTGGACTCTCTCTCTTCCCTGTCTATCCAGTTCTGGAATGTACCAATAAGAGCAAGCTAAAGATCTTGTAGCAGAAGTTATCTTCAGAAACACTTGATGATACTTAATTATTACTCATTTGAGTGAGCTGGATCTAGAAAACATCCCTTTGAGTCAGGTGGAAAATTCTCTGTCCTGTACTCTTAACTTTGATTTCAGTGAATTAACAACTGTATACAAGGTATGTGAGAGCAACACAGAAGAGTGGGATAAGAAATCTTTCTGAGGGCTTAGACACCTGGAATGAAAAGCTGGCTTTACCAATTTCAGTGATAACTACTGTGGCAAGGATTTAATTCACAACTCACATAATTCTGAATGGAAGATACATACCAGAATATCTGCTGGTCATCTCGGTCTCAGACTCCAGAGACAGCAGCAGTCTAGCTTTGTCTGGTTTTAGCTGCAATTAACCTTATAAAATATCTGCCTATGCAATACAAGCAAAGAAAACAACTTTCCACTATGCGTCACGCAAAATATTTTGAATATTTTTATAAGTGATAATTTTTAGAATTGCCAAAATAATTGCTTATACCACAAATATTGTGTGCATTGATGTTGCTTAAAGGATACCAATGATCATATTCCCTATCTCCTCCTAGCCTCTGTAAGGCAAATCCTGCACGTTTCTAGCCCTCTGAGCAATCCAGAGATGGGCTGCATGGCAAGACTGCCCTTACTAGTGGAAAACTGGCACTGACCACATTGCCATTTCAGTTATATTTTTTAGATGTTTAAGTGGAGTTATATCATTAGAGAGAAACTCTTCCCCAAGGCAGAGCAAAAGTACTGTTATTTATGTAATGCATCAGAAAATTAGTGTGTAGCTATTCATTGAACACAACATATTGATGGAAAACCAGGGTTTGGTTAGCCTTTTTGACACCTCCTATGTCTGCCTAGTGCCTTGTCATTGTGGAACAGTATCTGCTCACCTTGTTCTTGGGAGCAATCACAGCCCTCTGATTAAGTTACTGTGCTTCAGCGAAGAACGTGGAGCCTGAAAATTAGGCCTGTCTCTGCACGAACTTTAATAAGCCACCATGCTGAGATTTGGATGTGGTAACAATGTCATGTCATTAGCTGCTGTGGTCTGGAGAGCCCCTGAAAGTCATTGCACGACAGGTGCTTGGCTTAAAGAATCATAGCACTACCCATACTAGTTAAAGCACCTTCTGCCTTCTAAGGAGAAAGAGAGGAATAATTTAAAGCTGGGAAAAGAAGCAAAACCAACCCCCACCGATTACAAATTACATTCTTTGCATGGAAGAGACAGATGTCTTTAGCTTTTAGGAATCTGGTTTTCTTTTCTTTCTGGAGAGGTGAAAATTCAGTTAACTCTGACATAAAGAAATCTCCATGTGCCTGGTAAAAATCTTCTTTTCATCAGTTTATTTGGAAGTGTGAAAGTGAACATGGAAGCTTATACACATGTATAAACAAATATGGTGATTAGAAAGAAAGCAAGTTGTTATTGGCAATTTTTTCCAAGGGATTCAAAAATGGCAATTGCACTGTGTTCAGCTACAAGTATTCTCTGCAGAGGCTGAGCTTGCCTGGAACTGCTGACAATTTTGCTGTCTTCTGTAGGAGACTACAGAAATGCCTTTTACCTGCTTTGATTTTCTCTTCTATAGCCTTGTGAAGCAAACAGGAAAAAAGCAGGATTAATATTTAGTTAGCTGGAATCTGCATCACGTGGTGTTTGAGAGACTTAAGATTAACATAGTCTTGACTATAATTACAGCAAATGAATGTTATTAATTTCTTGCTGCCTGTTTACTTGCAGGAGGATGTATATTAGCACGGAGCCCGAGTAACCTGTAGTGACAAAAAGGCAGATCATATTTAAGAATCAGACTGCACTGCTGACAGTGTGACATCTTGATTGTGAGAGAGGCCTTGTTTTCTTTGATCACCTTAGAAGGAGACATCTGGAAATTATAGGAGGTAGCTAAGGTCAAAATGCCACATGTTTCTTTAATTACCTGAGACTGTGACCCAATGCTAATGAAGGCAGAGATCTCATCTTTAAAACTGAGAGATTCTGCTAGAAAATCCATCCTAACATGCACTGGCATTTAATTTGAGTTGTTTTTAGACAGTAAGACGAATTCTGATGAGTGATTCTGATTCATACTGGAGGAACTCCATGGAAATTTATGGAGAGGCTCTATATTTATGGAGTGCAAGTGAGATTGGAAGCTCACTGTTCATGCCTAAGCTTCAAAGAATGCTCTTTGGGATGCTGGGCACGCAGAGGATCTTTGCCACTTACTGAACATCGTCTTCCTATGTGGAATAGCTTTATAAAGCACAAGTCCAGAGGACTGGTTTTCGTACTGTCTGATATTGCCAGTAGGCAGTTTTGAGTTGTGTTCATGCCATGATCCCAATTACATTGCACTGGGTACTCTAAGAGTACTCTAGTTTAGTACTTTGACAATAAAGACTAGTGCGAATGTGGCTTCTGAAGCAGCAGAGTACAGTGAGGTAACTGGCCCTGGTCTTGGTATAATTAGATTTGTAACATTGTCATACAGTCTGGTTGCCTCTTTTGGAGAAGACAGTAAAAACACGAGCTATTGAAAAAGTAGAATTTGCAAGAAATCCAGATGTTTGGATGTTTATTTTCATCCCCAAATGAGACTTAAGAGCAGAACTGATAAAAGATTTAATACAGTAGAAAGATCCTGGAAATTAAATTCCAGGCTGAAAAGTACTGACCATGCCAATCAAAAGGAAACACTTTATTCTGAAGAGTTAAATTCTATGCAAATTTTGTAAATTTACTCATTGTATTATCTATAAAACACAGAGGACAAAAGCCTGCTTCCCCTCCAGGGATCTCCATTAATAGTCTCTCATAGCATGTACTGTGTATGCTATGCCCAACCCTCAGCTATTGCTGATGCTGAGTTGCAATACCAGAAATCTCGTAGATTTACGGCCATGGATGATTATCCAGCCGCATTCACCACTATTTGCCACATGCAGTGAAACAGGCCAGATTCTGAAGGCAGACAAGATGTTTTCTGTACGTGTTTTCCCAGTGCTTTTAGAAGCAGACTGATATTTCTCCTAAGCATAATCTGTTTTTAACATATTTCTGTTCTTCTTCTGCCAATATGTCTGCTTCCTGAAAAGTTGGCACTGATGTCTTTAAACATCTATGTATCTTCTACAAAATGAATGACTGTTTTTGAAATGATCAAGGCAGATGTGCATTAAGTGGTGGTTAACACTTTTTTTATTAAAATACTTACGGTCTCTCATTTGTCCTGAGAGAATATAAATAGATCCATCTGTCTGCTTTAATAAGTACACAGTCCTCCTCATGATCCTATCTCTGTGGCAGGCTCTAAAGTAGCAAATAGGCACAGCTTAACTTTTAAAAACACTCCAAGATGGGTGACTGCCCAGGCTGTCAGAAGTGTTAACCTTTCTTACTTGCTTCTAGAGTCAGCACAGACAGCAATATTCAGAAGACGCAGCACAAGCTTAGGGTTTTTTTTTGTGCTCCTGCTTGGAGGAGATACTGACTGCTAGCTGGGTGTTACAAGAAAGGTGGAATAGGATTGCTGCAGGTCTGGAAACCAGGACTTTGCCCTGCTAAATTCCAAATTCCACCAACCCCCCTCTCCCTTTTTGTTTTTAATAATTGTACGAATAAAGGTCACTGATAGTCTCTCTTATTCAGCACTGTTTCTGTATTCTCATCCTTCTTCCTGCAGTGCAACTGAGCAAACTAACTCCTGTGAATTCTGTGGGATTGTTTTGGGTTACTTCTACTTAATCCTCTTACATTTATGTTTTTTTTAGGGGTGAAGTGATCAACGGGGGATTTGGCCTGGTTTTGGATGGCTCCAAGAAGGCTGAAGAACGGGCTAAGATGATGCTCAGCTGGGATGTTTCCAATGGAGTAAGCAAAACTCATGTTCACTTTAATATTTTTCTGCCTACAGGATTATGTTTATTTAGATACTTGGGTACCTAAATCAAGTGCTAGCTTTACAGAGCTGGGAGAGAGGGCACAATTATTTTTAGTGAGAGAATTTTGTAAAGTTTATAAGGTACTTGGCTCTACCAACGTGACCTGTCCAGCGATTTGCTTCTACATGAAAATGTACCTAGTCTACCCAAATACTACTCATAAAAATGAAGAAGGCATTACAAAAATTACTTCCAAAGTCAGTAAGGACTCTAGAAACTGGCAGAGGGTTGAAACGTTTGTCATGAAATTGTGTGCTGGTGTTTGTGCACAAGTGGGTAAGATGGAGGTGCCAAAACAAATGTATGATTTTTACACCTATTGATTTTCTGGTCTGACAGGTCGCCAGACGCTGCTGGTCGGGTAATGACTATGCATATGAAACGATCTGCCGAGCAATGAAAGAGAATGCCACCCTAAAGGTGACTCTCCCTCACAAGGTGGTGGATGAGAACATCTTGGAGCAAGCTGTGAAATATTAGGGGCGTTCCAAGTGCAATGTTGTCCTTGCAGATACATTTGCAGTCGCTTCCTTGTTACTTTGCTCTCTGGCCAAATGATAAAAGCCTTGCAAATGTCTCTTCTATGCGAGTTCTCTTCTTCCCCTTTAACTTGTTAATGGGGCAAACCTTGTGTGTCTGTGACAGGTCCACTGATGTCAGGAACAGTCTTTTCATATTTGGAACAATGTTTTCAATAAGAAACTATTAATTGTAAGGAAAGGAACTGGAATTTTGTCCCTGAAAATTAAATGGAAAACCCCAAATGGAAAACCCCAAAATGATAATTCATGAATTAGAGACCCAGGTCTGGTAGATCAAATGTGGAATGGAAAGTTGAAACCTTCATTCTAATTCAGAGTGTGCTGCTATCAGCAAGGAGCCGTGAAATCCAGTAGCCAAGCATCTGCGTGCGTAAACCAACTTACCCTTCAGCTGGTGGAGCATGTACTGATACCACGTGTGCTAGACTCAAGCTTTTCTATACGACCATAAAAGCGTTTGGAAATTGTAATATGAAGTGACAGATAAACTGTAACTGGTTAAGCACAATTATGCTGCATGTGGTTTTGCCTGAAATTCTCAACAAAAGCAGGAAAAGAATGTAGTGCCAGGAAGTGTATGGAAAAGCCTGAGGGCAACAACTACTATACCATTTCCAAACATTTTACGGCAAGGCCAGGAAAGTATGAAATAACTCACAATAAATTAGTGTGAGCCAAATTCTGCATCAATCTGAGACAGTGCCTTCTACTGAATCTGATGTTGTGTGTGCTTTGTTGACTCATGATGATGAGTTTCATCTTCTCTAGAAGTGCCTTGTACTTTTAAATGGATTGGAATCTCCAGAAAATGCTGGCTGATGCTTTTTAATGAAAAAAACATGGGCTATCAGCCATTTGGATGTGAGTGATGCAATTAGTAAAGCATTATAACAAAATTATTATGTACTTTCCTTCTGAAATACAACACAACTGATGTGAAACAAACTAAAGCACCAAAGACAAGACAGTGTGGGCTTCCTTCACCCAGTAGTTGATTATAAAGTAAAATAGGGATAGGTCTTTTTGATCTCCCTCCTTCTTTCTAGGAAGTATTAGGAAGGCATACAGCTGAGTGTGCCTCATTGCAACAGAAAGAAACCTTCTATTTTGCACCTGAACCTACTGTTACATTTGTGTTAACAGTAATCAGCTGTGTTGCTGAACCAAAAGTTGAGGCTTACTTTGAACCCCCTATGCACACACACATTGACAGATACATACAGATGTAGTTACACAAACATATTTTAGATACACATCTATATTTGTGTGTGTAGAAAAATAATTCTTCACTATGATGTCTCATGCCAAGCATGGCCCTTGCCTCTGGGCCTCATTCACACATGATCACAGAGCATAAGCAATCCCTTCCCCCAGTTCGCACGTGATACAGAACTTTATCTGGTCTGTCACTCAGTCTTCTTGGCACTGTATCTGTTATCCCTTGGATGGCAAAGGGGTTACATGTATAAAGCTGCACTGGCTGTTGCAGATGAAGTCTGATGAGCTCCAGTCCTCAGGACTGTGGTGGGGTCCTGAGAAACTACACCCTGTAGTACTTGCCAGGTGAGCATGTTCTTTAACACTCTGTTACCTCCAGTGCCAAGTAAAGGAAACCATTCATTCTGAATCACAAATCAGTTCTTTACTCTGTTCACGTACTGTATGTGTCTCCAGATGAATAGTGAGACCCTGGCATCTGCTTGTAACTGAACCTTCTGTGAAGTGCAATCTGCACTTGATTGGAATTGCTTTACATTATGGGAAAAACACACCCACGTTGCCAAGTTACGTGATTGAGATGTGAGTAGTTGTCAGCCAGATTTGACAGCCTTTGGTTTGGCATATGTTATGCATTACCTTTTATTGATAACCACAGTGGACTGGGCCCAGTCACTACCTTTGTGTTGTACAAAGCCACTCTAAGTCTTCACAGCCTAAAAGCACTAAGGTAGTTTTGTCATGAGGAACAACCAGAAAACGTGCTGGCTTTTCTGTACTAAGGAATGTAGAACTGCTCCATGGATTCAACCTAATTCTGAGTTAAAAATCTACCAAAGATGAAATGTTGAAGAAATAGCTACTATGAACTCTTCCTCAGGGGAGGCTGAACTCTGCAGAGATGGCTGTGAAGGTGCACAGTGGAGCCCTGGGTGTACCAACAGCTCTGTGGCAAGAAGTACCAGCTTCCCTGGAGCTGTGGGTGCCTGGCCAGCAGTTTCTCATCCTTGCTGTTGGGAGTGGTGATGCTAAATTGTTCAGTGGAAAGGAGAAATAATTTACCCAGTGGAAGGATCACAGCACCACCTGCTGGGACTGGTGTCATTTCCACACCTAATACAGGATATTTTTCCCCTCTTCCTTAAGTAAAGACTGCTCAAGGCTGGCCAATAATGCTTTTTTTCATTTTTCCACAGAAGGTGCACAGGATATTTTGCTAAAGTATTTACGTATTGCAACTCTCTGTGGCTACACACTTAGAATTGTTCTGTTCTGGCACAGCTCCTCGCTTGCTCTTAACAGGAATAAACAGCTAGCAGGAGTTGTTTGGGATTACCCTGCTATGCCACTTCAGCTAGCGGGTGGAATTAAAGGTACGAAAGTTGCAGACTGCCACCAGTGAGCCTTCCTGGTTTAGAGCCTTTAGGGTTTAGAAGAGAAGCCTTATGAGGAGTGGCTCAAGTCACTGTCTGTTCAAGCTGGAGGAGACCGAGGGACGACCTTACAGCACCTTACTGCTTCCTCACAAGGGGGGGAGGTGCAGAAACTGATCTCTTCTGTTTGGTGACCAGTGATAGGACAAGTGAAGCTCAACATGAGCTGGCAATGTGTGCTCGCAGCCCAGAAGGCCAACTGTATCCTGGGCTGCATCAAAAGAAGCGTGGCCAGCAGTCGAGGGAGGTGATTCTGCCCCTCTACTCCTCTCCTATGAGACCTCACCTGAAGAGTTGTGTCCAGTTCTGGAATCCTCAATGTAAGAAGGAACTGTTGGAACAGGTCCAGAGGAGGGCAACAACGATGATGAGAAGGCTGGAGAAGAGAGACTTGGCATTGTTCAGCCTGGAGAAGGCTCTGAGGAGACCTTATAGCGACCTTCCAGTACCAGAGGGGGCTGCAAGAAAGCTGGGGGGGGACTGTTTACAAAGGCTTGTAGTGATAGGATGTGGGTCAATGGGTATAAACTGGAGAAGGGCAGATTTAGACTAGATGTATGGAAGAATTTCTGCACTACAAGAGTGGTGAGGTGCTGGCCCAGGTTGCCCAGGGAGGCTGTGGCTGCCCCATCGCTGGAGGGGTTCAAGGCCAGGCTGGAGGGGCCTGGGGCAGCCTGACCTGGTGGGAGGTGTCCCTGCCCATAGCAAGGGGGTTGGAATTGGATGATGTTTAAGGACCCTTCCAACCCACACAATTCTATGATTCTAAGAGGGAATGGCATGAAGATGTTCCGGGAGGAGTTTAAGTTGAATATTAGGAAAAGCTTCTTCGCCCAGAAGGCCGTGGAGCCCTGGGATGGCTCCCCAGGGCTGCAGTCACAGCACCAAGCCCGGTCACGGCCACAAAGCACTGCGACAACGCGCTCCGACACGGTGTCAGCGTTGGGGCCGCCCTAGTCAGGGTCAGGAGCTGGACTCGACCGTCCTTTACGCCTCGGGCCACCCTACGACTCCGGAGCCCCGTCCGTGACTCCGCTCTCCGGGTTTCCCGCGCGCCTCCCTCGCCGCGTCCGCTCTGCGACTCCGGGCTCCGCGTTTCCTCGCCGGCCCGCGCCGGCCCCGCCCCGCGGCTCCGGTTTCAGCCGCTGCTACAGGGACCCCCAAGATGGAAACGCAGGGGCTGCCCGCCGCGGAGGCGGCCCGGGCCCGGCCCGGCGCCCAACATGGCGGCCCCGCCGCGCCGCCCGCCGCCCCGCGCCGCCCGCAGCCCGACTGGGACCCGGCGGCGCCGGCCGCTCCCTCCTCCTCTACCGCCGGCGCTGCCGCGTCGGGCCTCTACGTGAGCTTCCCGGTGCTGCTGGTGGAGGAGAAGCCGGAGCCCGGCGCGGCGCCCGGCCCCTGCGCGCCGCCGGCGGGGCCCGCGCCCGACAACGACGGGGTCCTGCTCGTCCTCAACGTGGTTCCCGGCGGGGCCGAGGCCGGCGGCGAAGCGGGGCGCGCCCGGCCCTGCCCGCCGCCCGCCGAGCCGCCGGAGGAGGCCCCCGCCTCCGCGCCGCCGCCTCCTCCTCCTCCTCCGCCGCCGCCGCCTCCTCCTCCTCCTGCGGGCGACGCCGCGCCGGAGGACGGCTCCTTCTCGGGGACCATCACCATCAACAACCAGAGCCTGGTGGTGCGCATCGAGAACGGCGTCCTCACGCTGGGGCCGGGCGCCGAGCAGCCCGCGGGGGCCGCGCCGCCGCCGCCGCCTCCTCCTCCTCCACCACCACCTCCTCCTCCCGCCGAGCCGCGGCCGCGCTCCCCGCCCGCCTTCCCCTGCCCGGAGCCGCGCTGCGGCGAGGCCTTTCCCCGTAAGCAGCAGCTGCGGCTGCACCGGCTGTCGGCGCACGGAGGGGGCGAGGAGGGGCGCGGGGCGGCGCGGCCCTTCAGCTGCCCGGTGCCCGGCTGCGCCTGGTCGTTCGCCACGGCGTATAAACTGCGGAGGCACCTGCACTCCCACGACAAGCTTCGACCTTTCGCCTGCGCCGCTCCCGGCTGCTCCAAGCGCTTCACCACCGTGTACAACCTGCGGGCTCACAGCCGCGCCCACGAGCAGGAGGCGGCGCACAAGTGCGAGGCGTGCGGGCAGCGGTTCCCCAGCGCCGCCCGCCTCGCCGCCCACCGCCGCCGCAGCCACCTGGAGCCCGAGCGGCCCTACCGCTGCGACTTCCCCGGTAAGACGGGCCCCGCCGCTCCCCTCGCTTCCCTTCCCCGCCAGCGGAGGGCTGCGAAGGTGACCCGAGGGCTGGAGCACCTCCCAAGCGAGGACGGGCTGAGAGAGGGGGGCTTGTTCAGCCCGGAGAAGGGAAGGCTCCGAGGAGACCTTATAGCGACCTTCCAGTGTCTGAAGAGGCTGTAAGAAAGCTGGGAGGGACTTTTTACAAAGTCTCGTAATGATAGGACTGGGGTCAGTGTCTATAAACTGGAGAGGGGCAGTTTTAGATTAGACATAAGGAAGAATTTCTTCACTGTGAGAGCAGTGAGGCGCTGGCACAGGTTGCCCGGGGAAGCTGTGGCTGCCCCATCCCTGGAGAGGTTCAAGGCCAGATTGGATGGGCCTTGGGCAGCCTGATCTGGTGGGACATCCCTGCCCATGGCAGAGGGTTGGAACTAGATAATCTTCATGGTCCCTTCCAACCCAAACCATTCTATGAATCAATGGCATGTTGGCTTCTATCAGAAATGGCGTAGCCAGCAGGTCTAGGGAGATTATTCTGCCCCCATACTTGGCACTGGAGAGATGGCACCTCAAATACTGTGTTCAGTTCTGGGCCACTCGTCACAAGACGGATGTTGAGGTTCTGGAGCGAGTCCAGAGAAGAGCAACAAAGCTGGTGAAAGAGCTGGAGAACAAGTCTTACGAGGAGCAGCTAGGGGAGCTGGGGTTCTTCAGCCTTGAGAAGAGGAGGCTGAGGGGGAGACATTATTGCTCTCTACAACTACCTGAAAGGAGGTTGTAGAGAGGAAAGTGCTGGGCTCTTCTCCTGAGTGACAGATGATAGGATGAGAGGGAATGGCCTCAAGTTGTGCCAGGGGAGGTTTAGGTTGAGTATTAGTAAAAATTTGTTTAATGAAAGAGTGGTGAAATATTGGAACTGGCTGCCCAGGGCAGTGGTGGAACCTCCATCCCTCGAGGTGTTCAAAAAGTGTGTAGACGTGGCACTATGGGACATGGTTTAGTAGGCAGCCTTAATGATTCTGTGATTCTATGAAGGTCCTTCACTGTAAGTTGCGAGGGAGAAAATAACTGAGTTTTCCTCATTCGTATCAAGCTAATGTGCTGTTTCCCTTCTCTTCCCAGGCTGTGAAAGAACATTTATCACAGTGAGTGCATTGTTCTCCCATAATCGAGCCCATTTCAGGGAGCAAGAGCAGTTTTCCTGTTCGTTTCCTGGCTGTAACAAGCAGTATGACAAAGCCTGCCGACTGAAAATCCACATGAGGAGTCACACAGGTATTCAGGAGGGTGGCTTGTACCTGGGGAAATGCATAGAAGATAATACATGGAGAATGGACTCCAGTTTGCTGGAAAAACTGAAAGTCACGAAGGGAGAAAGGGTGCTGAGGTATTTGGAGTCAGTGAAAATGTTTGATTATTGATCTTCTAGGGGGTATGGGTCAACTGGATGACCTTGGCAAATATGAAGTAGCTATGGACATGCAATTATCAGAAGAATTATCCCAGCTTTATTCCCAAGATCGTAGGCATTGAAAATGTTGTGTAAATGCTAATATTGGTCAAAACAAACAGCTGAAAACTCTCAGAGCATGCAAAATACGCATACCAAGGTTTGAAAATTCAACTCTGGCAAGTACTGCTGACTTGCAAGGACCACAGCTAAGCTGACATCCAGCCTTTTCATGTTTTAAAGACAGTTGTATGTACTCTTCACTGGCCTCTGGTTTTCTAGTTTCATGGCTTTGCAATGTGGGTTTTGTGTTTTGTTTGTGTTTTTTTTTAAAGTGTCACTTTTGTTACCTTTCGTAGATGGGATGCAAACTAGCTTCACATGCTTTGCTATTGTAATCAATGTAGAATCACAGGTCATGAAAACAGAAAAAAAAAAACCCCTGTCAGCTGTGTATGTTTTGGATAATGTTGTTATTGGTTATTGAAGCACCGTCAAGATAGCTCAGATTAATGAGATGGATTAATAATTATCTATGCTCCCTGTTGCTTAGGGAAAGATTGTACAGCGGAGAGGGGGCAGCTTGGTACTCAATAGTGAATTGTAGGAGAAAGTGCTTGAGTCTTCTTGTTTTAAATTAATTGCATTTTAGCAGCTCTTGAGATTTTCTAGTAGTAGGGTGTATTTCCATATTAAAGTATTAATGTAACCTTTCTTCGCTTAAGGTGAAAGGCCTTTTCTCTGCGACTTTGAGGGTTGTGGCTGGTCTTTCACCAGTATGTCGAAGCTGCTGAGACATAAAAGGTAGACTTTTCTGACTACACTGTCCTAAGTCACTTGCTGTTTGTTTGTTTTTCTTCCAGTACTTAAGCAGCAGCTGATTTAATCATGCCAATGGCAATTTCCTTCCCTTGTAGGAAACACGAAGATGACAGGAGGTTTACATGCCCAGTAGAAGGCTGTGGGAAGTCCTTCACAAGAGCAGAACACTTAAAAGGCCACAGTATAACTCACCTTGGTACAAAACCATTTGAGTGTCCAGTAGAAGGTATTGTTCAACTGTTGTATGTGTTGACAGGTAGTCAGTGTGTATATTGCCTAAAGCTTGTGTGCCTTCTCCCAAAACGCAAGCTTGCTGCAGGATTGGGATGATTTAGTGTGTGTGTTCTAATAATAATTTAGTGTGTGTGTAATAGAGTTTGAAGAGGTAAAACTAGACAGAAGACTTTGTAACTGAATGAATGATCATTCTCAAATTTAAGGATTGTGGAGAAAAAGACAATTCATGCCTGTTTTTTTTATTTTGCTTTATGATGAGCAGGACTACTTTATTCTGGAAAATCCTTCTTCTGATATTCAGTTTTTGTGGCTTGGCTTTTTCACTTGATTAATCAGAAGTAATGAAGAGTGGTCCTGTCCAACACCTTTATGGCCATGTTTTACTGTGGTGACATGTCACCTCACGTGTTTGATGATTGCGTTGTGGTAGTCTCTGCTTCTGGGATGGTGGATGGCTGTGTGAATAGTGTCTGTTGTGGTCATGCAGGAGCCTCGCTGATGCTCTCTGAGTTTCTTAGCACTAGCACTTCAGTAAGACTCCAGGATCAAAGGCTTTGGGTCTGATCTGGGATGTTCTGTTTCATAAAGCCTTTTATAACTTTTTGCAGGCTGTTGTGCAAAATTTTCAGCTCGAAGTAGTCTGTACATTCACTCCAAAAAACATCTTCAGGATGTGGACTCATTAAAGACTCGTTGCCCTGTATCCAGCTGTAATAAATTGTTCACTTCCAAACATAGTATGAAGACACACATGGTCAAACAGCATAACTTCAGCCCAGGTAAAGTATTTATTTCAAACGACACGAGGTTGTGATGGAAAGACTGAATGTTTTATTAAGGGAAACGCGTATTTACTGATGTTGAAATCTGAGCCACATTGGTGTGAATGGCAGGATCTTCACCGAGACTGGGGGTGGGTTTTCTGCCCCTAAAATTTTCAGTGGCACCTGTGACTGAGTATCAGAAAGTGAGACTTGAGCTTGACCTCTGTGAAATTTTGAGAAATTGCAGCTTTTTTGAGTGAGTAGAGATTGTCCTTATCCATGCCATCTGTAAAATATGAGCAAGCACTTCTTTTTGCACTCCCTTTTCCACTCCTGTACAACCTAACTTGGTCTGGCTGCCTTAGTGTTATCTTTTGACAAGTGCTTTTGTAACTGAAATTTCTCAGTGAAGGAGGTAACTTATTTTAGTAAGCTGCTTTTTCTTAAATCTGTTTTCAGGGGAGTTGGGAAATGGTTTGGTAGGCTGAGAATCTTTAGTTTTAAGTGTCCTCTTTTTGATCATTCATATTTTTCCTCCTTATTGTCTGCTGAAAGGTCTGTCTTAAAACCAAATCCTTCTCTTTCAGATTTCCTAACTCAGCTTGAGGCAACCAGCTCACTCACGCCCAGCAGTGAACTCACTAGTTCAGGACAGAATGATCTCAGCAACATAGACCTTGTATCGCTGTTCTCCAACGTGTCTAGTAACAATTCTGGAATTGCAACGGACATGGCGCTAGTGAACTCTGGAATTGTCACAATCGATGTTGCTTCGGTGGGCTCAACGCTCGGAGGAAACCTGCCTGTCAGTAACAGTTCTTTAAGCCAGGCAGTCGATCCCTTGATACTGGTGGCTAGCAGCGATATGCCGCAGAGCCTGGACAGTTCTCTCTTGCTGGGAACCAGTACAACAGTTCTACAGCAAAGCACTTTAAATTTGGATGATGTACAGACTGTCAATGCAGAAGCCTTGGGTTCACTAGCATCTCTGTCGATGAGGAATTCCACTCAAGATGTGCATGGTTTGACGTCCAGCAATAATTTGACGATTGACACAACCACTTTGACTCCTTCTAGTAGCCTTGGTGGTACCAATGTGCCTGAGTTACTAACACCAACTAAAGTTGAACGGAATTTGCTTCCTAGCTCGGACGTTGTTGGTCAACAAGAGGGCAGCAAAGTAGTGACGCAGTTTGTTTTTTCCAATCCTCCAGGGAGCTACAGTGCACAGAAAGAAATGGATCTTGGCACAGTGACTGGCAGCTCATTTTTGGTATGCAGTAACTGTATTAATTTTACCCCTTGTTGACTGAGACACCCTGAATTTGGGGATAGTCATTGCTATTTAGATGTTATAGCGAGACTTTTTTCTCAGATTTTGCAGATCATGTATTTTGGCTTTTTTGATGAAGGGTGTAGAATGTTGAATACTGTGGTGTCAGAAGCAGATTCAGTGTGGTGAGAAGTTCTCTTAAGAAATATTGGAATTCTGATGAGGAGAGTTAAAGGAGAGCCTTTCGAAATAAGGGATTAAAAAATAAGTGGCCATCAGTCTGAGGATGAAATGGAATTTACAGGAATACACTAGAGTACCTGGTGCGTCTTGTACATTTCATTCCAGAGAAGAATTTGGATTGGCAGGGTTCCTGAAACATTTTCATCTCGATTCTCCTGCCCGTTTAAGTTCTCTTCCCCTTCTGCTTTACTGTGGAACTACAGACTTTTACTTTGTAACGTAAACAAAAAAAGTTACGTTTATGGTGCTAAAATGTGAATACTTATAAATGTGGAGCGAACGAACTTCTTTGTCTTGAACTCTAGGTATCAAGTACACACAAGGAATTTATTGAAACTCTAATAGAAGAGCATGGGAAAATAGAATTTAGTGTTAGTAGTGTAAAAGATAGCTGCAGCTTAGAACTTGGTCTGTGTTCGTTGTCTTGATTTGGTTTGTTCTTGCATGCAAAAAACTTTGCATCTCTTGGCTTTTTTTTTTTTTTTACTAGGAGAGCAGTGGGTCTGCAAGAACAGATTACAGAGCCATTCAACTAGCCAAGAAAAGAAAACAAAAGGGGAGTGGGAGTGGCACAGGTGAGAAGCCATTAATTTTGTAAAATTTAGTAAATACAGTTGTTTAGGTGGTTTTGCAGTGAAATAGGAGCAGGTATCTGAGTGCATTCTTAAATATCCCATCTGGTTTATTGCTAATTAAAATAATTATGCACGTGTTGTACCATCTGTTACTTGGGATAATCATGTTCAGTGGAATATCAAATTCACATTAAGTTTACAAAGAAATCTGCAGCGTGTTTTTCATGATTGTTAATGAGACACTATCCTTCCATCTCTTCATCTGCTTTTTATTTTCTTAATAGGACAACAAAAAAATAAAGGTCACACTGCTTTTTGTTGTTTATGCTTTTGGTCTTGCCTAGTGGGTCCTCTTTTACTCAGGATAGATAATGGAAACATGAGCTGGATTTATTTTGCTTCTGTGTTTCAGTTAGTAACAGTGTATATGCAGCTTTAAGGAATTTATTTCTTAGTTATCCAAAAATACTCAAACCTCTTTCGCAGATTTTTAACCTTGTAGAGAGTACAGGGTGAGATTAGGTTGTGGTGTCAGATGTGGCCTTGTTCTATTAATCTGTAGTTTGACTCAGAGCTGTCTGATTTGAATTAAATGTTGTGTCAGGTCAAAGTGGTCAGCGGCTCATTGACTTGCACAAGCTCAGGTGTTTGAGTTGTGTCCACCCTTGGGGTAGAATAGCGTATATTTATAGTTTAGTTCTTCCTTGCTGTCTCTTAGTAACTTCCACATCTGAAAATCAAGGGATTGATTTTTATGGTGAGTTAAGGGACTAGTTCCAAATTGAACACTATCATGTTTCTGTATTTTTGAAAGGCATACCTGTATCTCAGTAAATCATCTTATGAATGGATAACTGCTTTATGAAGTTAGTTCTAAATGTGCTTGTATTATCGAACGTGCATGTGTCGTCAAACATGTCTTTTGAAACTAAATTTAGAGAGATGATTGCACTTCATCTGCAAGTCTCCTAAAATGATGTCTGAGAATTTCTATTTCCATTCCTGCTCAAGACTCCCTATAGTCCACTTTTCATCAGCTGTGGCCTTAATGCCACTGTGAGCTTCTCAAAGTGTTCTAGAGAGTCTTGTATTTCTAATTGGTGTAACTAGTTTGAATGGCCCCTGTAGAGGGAAGTTCAGTGTTTTAAAAAACTATTAAATCCTTTTATTTACTATAGATTTAAAAAAGCAAAACAAAACAAAAGCCTGAAACAGCTGACAGGATTATATCCTTACATTTATTTTTGTTAGTTTTTTTGTTTTCAGCTTGTTATACAAGCAGCTGGTTCGTCTTGTTTTAAACTGAAAAATGCTTAAGATTGTGGCAGTTGTACTTATCTAGCTTGTTCTACCTAACAGTCTTTGAAATATTTCTGGAAATATATGAGCTTAGCTATGATCTTTTTAAGTTTGGAAAAATTACTTACATGACTTCTCAGGAGATGAGCTGGAAAATTAAAAATAGAAAATCCAATTCTACTTCCTATTTCCTTTCTGTAATTCCACAAATACACAGATATTTCTGTGCTACCGCAGAGGTGAGCCCTAAGCATAGCAGTTTGTGATGTGGTTATAATGGCATTCATGTAAAAAGATGCTCAGTCAGAAGCTGGACATCATCAGCTGATTGCTGCCTGCCCTTTTAGCAGTTATCACGTGGTGCTTGATTATATTGCAGTGTTCCAGGCATTTGCTGTGTCCTATAAATAACTGCGTAAAGTTGAAAAATACTAGCAGGAAATTTAGGCAAATTGCTTCTGACCATCCAAATATTAAAATTGCTTTCATTTAGGGGCATCTGGCTCTGGTCAGAGGAAAAGCAAGGGTGGTAAAGTAAGTCCCACCAACTTCTCGTCATCTGCTCCTGGCAGTCGACTGGGTGGCAACATCGTTCTGCCAAACGGAGGGCTGACAATAAGGGACCCTGCCACTGGAGCTCAGTATGTGCAAATTCAGCTGCTTCAGGTAAGTACCGAGGAGGAAAATCATGCTCATCTTCTCTATTACCCAAACTGGCACATTTATGGGAGAATCTGGCCATCTGTGAACTCAGATACGACTGCGCCTAGATGGGATCTTGAGATCTGTAGTGTGTACCATGCCCATTAGGGCATTTGTCCACAAGAAGCACTTTCCTGGGAAGTTTGTATGAAACCGGCTTTAAAGAGATCTAGAAATGGCTGAAAACAGAGCCAGTTCAATCATACAACTGCTGGGGCCCAAACAGATGCAGAATTTCCTAGTTTGAAAGGCAGTTAGGAGGCCAGCAAAACAGATGCTGCATTCCTGTCCCAAAGTATGGGGTAATTTTTCTTGGAAAAGGAAAGGATTGCTAATATCCATTGACTTGAGGGATGCTTCCGAGTATGACTTTTTCCTCTAGTCTCTTGCCTCCCTTCCCCACAAATTCCTGTATTACCCCACCTCTCACTTACAAGGTAAATGAGACTGACATGAAAACATTCCTGTAAAATGAAATTTCAGCCTAAACTATTATTTCTCTAAACTGTTGAAATAAAGCTTAAGTTTTTTAGGATTGTGAGGCAGAGTGAAATTGACCATATTGTGCTGAGGTGCTTGGGGGGTCTTGTAACTGCATCGTGTTTCTCTGTTTACAGGATGATTCTCCAGGAGAGGGTGATTTGCCCTTTCAACTGAGCTCTCAGTCCTCTTCATCACATTCTCAACTTACAGTGGATTTACCTGTTCACATACTTCAGGTACAACGCATCAGATCTGTTGGGTTTTATTGCTTAGCTTGAAAATGAAGATGGCTTACTGTGAACACTGGTGTTCTGCCTAATGAAAATACAGATGGATCCACTGTCAGTTTAATTTCACATATGAGAAGTAGTAAGCGGAGAACTGTACTGCAAGATTTATCTTGTGTATGTTAGCAACCTTTGACATGTCATAGGTGGTTGTTTTTCTTCCTTGTAACTGAGTAATGAGTAACTGAACATTACTGGAGATA
This sequence comes from Phaenicophaeus curvirostris, assembly GCF_032191515.1. NCBI lineage: Eukaryota > Metazoa > Chordata > Aves > Cuculiformes > Cuculidae > Phaenicophaeus > Phaenicophaeus curvirostris. The sequence goes on from NC_091402.1 coordinate 16,191,362, forward strand.
TTAAGCAGGTCAAGAACAAGGATCAGAATTGATATGTGGGAGGCTGCAGGAAAGATGGGAAGTGTGAAATGAAGTCTTGAGCCAGGATTTCAGAGTGGTGTCTAGAAGGGAATGACAGTAATATTGAGAAATCTGCTTGATTCTACAGTGTTTGGTTTTACTACTTGCTCTTGTTAAGTGCTGAGTGTCAGTGTTGTTTGAACTTGGAAAGTTTTGTATAGCTTCTTGCATAAACATTTTGTTATCTGCTTTTTGTTAGACTGTATATTAGTGAGTAGGAGGAGCTGAGAATTGAGTAGCAGTGAATAATTAGCATGGCCATAAATCACATTTTCTACTTGACTGTGCTGGGCTTTGATTTTGATAAACTCTGCAGTGCAGTTTCATACCGAGTGTGCTTTTGGATAAAAAACCCAATGCTTTTGTATTTAGAGGAGCATCTTACTGTGATAAACCTAGAAATACAAGAAGAGTACTAGGTTTGCTGGCCACGTTAGTTAATATCTGGAAAGCTAGTAGTTGGTGATTTAAAATTTATCTCTATTAGTAACGCTTATTTGAAGTGTTCCAAAGAGAAACAGTAGCAGCATTGTTTGAGTGGAAGTAAGAAAGCATTGGATTTCCTCTAAAGCATTCAAATAATTTCTCTGGTGTTGGATAAATGTCAATGTAATCTTAGTGCTAAGCGTTAAAAGCATCTAGAGGTGAAAGCACTGAACTGTCTGTTTGCTTTAACAGGAACCACACAATTCCACTGAAGATGATGCAGGTTCTGATAACTCTCAGTTCACTGGAAGCACAATAAACTTACAGGATCTGGAATGACCATTACTAGCAACAGTTACTTGAAAATAAATTGGGCAAACATGCCTTGACAGAGTGAGATAACTGTGGGTCTTTTTCCAAGGAAACTATGAAAACCAGGACAACTTTATGATAGTTTTACTCTTTGCAATTTGCTAAGAAAAGTTGCAGCTGAAAGATTTTCTTAAAAAATGTAAATCCCACTTGATGTGCCTGTGTAAGATACCCTGTCTGCCTGGTGGCTGGAGAGGCTGAGGCAGACTGCTGTACAGTGTTGTTTCAGGGAGAAGTACTGTATTAAACTTCAAACTGAGGTAATATTTACTGTTTTCACAGGAAAGCAAGTATTCTACAGCTAACAAATACAAATTTATAATCCTGCCTACAACAGTTAAGACTTTCCCTCTGTTTGTCTCCTGCTGGAGCCAGAGACGTTGAAGAATTAAGCTAAAATTTTCAAGTCTTTTTCACATGCAAAAAGATATTTGGTTTGGCCCCTGTGTTTTGGCAGAAATCTGGAATAAAGTGTCACATGTAACAAAATTAATTTCCTATACCATGAAAATGAGATGCTCTAAAATCTTTGTTTTAGAAAACTAGATTCTAAATGTTAACTTAGCTGTGAATCAGTTTGTAGCTCATGTTGAGTTTCTACCTTTCCTTTTCTTGCGTCCCAAATACTTTGCTGAATTCTTCCAGCAAAACCTGAAAAAGAAAACTGCAATAGAACTGTGCTCACTGTAAGTGATTAGCTGAGAGTCCAACAGCATCTGAGAGAGGTTCGTTTTATCTTTGTGTTCCCTTTTTTGGGAGGAATGTTGACCGTCACATAAATTTAAGCACCTTGATTTTATTTCACTTATAAAATGCTGCCAAGTTACCTGTAAACTGGCCACTATATTTTTATTCTGTAGAGGAGTTTTGTGGGTTTTTTTCAATTGAACACTGTTAACACTTGTTCTTTATTGATATCCCAGAGTGTCACATGCACGTGGGGCTTCCGGCTGGTTTACAGAATATGCAGTTGTCGGAGTATTTTATGAGGGGGGAAAAAATGGTTACCTAGGAGGATTTGTTCCACTGAAAAACTGTAGTTTCTCTTGGGGGCGGGGGGAGAGGTTGTATGTACTGTACTTATCTGGATTGCAGACACCTAAATAAGTATAGGGTTATATAGGAAAAAAACCCCTTTGATTACATTTTATGGTAGTAATTTAAATGTTTCTTATGGTGATGTACTGAATGCCTATAAAATTATGTATAGGAGTTTGATAAAAGGGTGTATGTACTGGTTTTTATTCTCAATGAGGTGTGTATGTATGCACGTATGTTTTTTTTTTTACAAAATAAGATAATGTCATGCAGAAGAACGTTGTGATCTTTCTAATCTTGCACATATTTATTTATTTTACAGTTATACTGATATTGAATTCACACGAGGTCATTCAGAAATGCTTTTACTTCCTGTGCCTTTTGAACTATGTATGTGTCCAGATAAATGATTTTTTGGTTAAAGACTTGAGGAGGAAAAAGTATGCAGGTTACATTCAACTTCAGATCTTGATTTGTAGGCAGTATTTTATCCTCTGGTTGAACCAGTTTTATTTTTCTATCTTTAGCTTAACTGAGCATTGAGGGGTCTCTGTTCCTTTCATCCTGGATTTACAGCTTACATCTAGGGAATCTCTTAACCCTCTCAGTGTGGGTTTCCAAACCAAACTAATTGGTAGATGTAATCTTCTACCTGGTAGATGTGACTGCAGCATGGAGTCCATTCCTGAGAGGCGGAAGTGTTGAGGAAGAATCCTGCTGAAAGGGAATTACTGGGTGTTGTGCTAGTGGTCACCATGGTCTCCCTGGAAGCTGAGACACCTCAAGTTCCCAGTGTCTGCATTGTGCTGTTCTCAAGGACCATACCAGTTCTTAATCTATTAAAATGGCCAAGGAACACTCCATCTTTTTATGGGACTTGCAACTGAATCTTTTTACTTCTGAAAATGTACCTCACTCAGCTTTGTAAGTGAATGTAAAGTGCTAACCTCTTGGGGCCGAAAATTGGATCACTTGGCTTGAACTCCATTGCTGGCAATGGATACCTGAAGAACTGCTGGTGCAAAAGGGTTAATAAAGCTTTTTTTTTATGGTCAGTTTGTCACTGGGTATTGTTCATTGTATGGATGTATCTGACAGAGCTAATTGTTAGCATCTTGACTTGTGCAGAGCTGCTGTTTTTCCTGCACTGTGTCTTCCCCACAGAAGTGGGGTAGAGTCTATTATGAAATTCATCCTTTGGATTCAAGCAAAGCCTTTGTTTTTTATTGTCCTGAAACATATTTGTGATTATAATAAATGTCTTCAGGTGCCTGGCTTAGCTGTGCCATAACCAAGATTGTTACCCAGGACTGCAGTAAATCTCACTGGTCAGGTTTGTAGGGATAGTGCTATTTGCGTCAAAAACTGAATGAGAGAAGCGTTGTTGCCAAACAGGAGCCTGAGAAGCAAAATGAGAAAGAATTTTAATTTATTTCCTTAGGCAGAAGATCAGTGGGAGGGGAGACTGTTAGCCTGACAGAAGAGTTTTCCTTGGGATCTTAGGGTAGGAGAAGATAGGGAATGTCATGGGACCATGAAGCTCATCAGCTGAGCAAAGAGTAACACTGTAGATGTATGAAAAGTTTTTCTGGAGCAGCATCTGCCTTCTGTGCCGTGTTAAGGCTGTGCTGTCAAGTGAAATAATAGAGGTATTCTTCCTTCTCCTTGTCTATTTGTTCTTGCCTGTGCTTTTTCTTCTCCTTCCTCACAGGTGAGTTGGAACGAAACATCAGCCTCCTGCTGATCTGTAGAGGAGGAGGAAGATGTGCATTCGTCAGTGTTGTGTTGGAGCAGCGTGTCTGAAATGTGCAGCTACTGCTCAAGCTGCTTCCTTCTGCCAAACTCTCCTGCTGTGAGGGACTGTGGCCCCTTGCTGTTGGCTTTCTGGGTAGGTTTCAGTGTGTCCTAAGTGTTTTTTTCTATTAGAAAACTAGCATCAAGGGTACGAAGGCCACACATGTGCTAGTGCTTCAGGTTCTACAATGTACTGTTTTCCGACTAAGGCCTTGTTTGTATGCTCCAAAGAGGATGGGAACTTGGACGCCTGAAAATATCTGTGGGAACCTGCAGAAGCTTCTTATTTTATCTTGTGCAAAGGGGCAGGGACTCGTGGTACCTGTTCTGAACCACCTGTGCTGCCACTGGCTGGGTGTGTGACTGAGAACTGGGCTGCCTTTACCCGGTTGTGCTGACCTGTGAAATGGGCAGCAGGAGTCACACTGAAGCTCTGCCCTCTGAGGGGCTAAAGCTCAGTTTGGTGTAATGCAGCACATGCCAAGAAAGGTGTGGTTTGATGGCATGGCTGAGCTGACCTAGGGCCATGCTGTTGGGTTCCTCTTTGAGAAAATTGACAAGTAATGGAGCAGGCCATGTGGTCAAGACACAAGGATGAGAGAAAGGTGATGGAAGGATCCTGAGCTGAAATAACTCTTGACATCAGGAAAAAAAATTTCACGGAAAGGGTCATTGGGCACTGGACCGGGCTGCCCAGGGAGGTGGTTGAGTCACCTTTCCTGGAGGTGTTTAAGGGACGGGTGGACGAGGTGCTGAGGGACGTGGTTTAGTGATTGATGGGAATGGTTGGACTCGATCCAGTCGATCCTAGTGATTCTGTGATAACTGACTTCCTAGTAGTTGCTTAAGTTGCATCAGTCCTGTAAACTGGGCTACGTGTGAATGTGGGTGCCACCACTACCCAGCTATGAAAGCCCCTAGTGATGCTTCCTCCCTTAAACTTGATGCTAGAGTACCCCCAGCTTCTCTGAAGTGAGCTGTTGAGGTGAGGTGTTCCTTTGGATTCCTGTGCTTACCTTTTTTTCTGTAGTTGCCAGTGCTCTTTCCAGAGCCCTTTGTGATCTTTCCTCCTGCTGCTGCTTCTGTAGTCTGAGCTTTTCCTCTCTGCGCCTTTTGAAGGGAGCAAATGAAAGACGAGTTAGATGCGTTGTGCAGCTGCACCAAATATCCTTTTGACACACAGCTTGTCTAACAGAGTAAGACCACCAGAGTTTGGGAATACCTGATGCTGGAATTGGTTGCTGTGAGGGTGGTAAGAAGGAAACGCTTGGTGAATTTGTTCCTAATCTTTCTGGAGTGAGGGGAGGAAAAAGCATATCAAGCTTTGCAAAGGGAGATGGTTCTGTTACAGACATGCTCTGTGCCACCTTCAGCAGGTGATTTGTGCCCTGGTTGCTCACCAGTTTTGTGGGTGAATGATGCTTGTGTCTTACGTTCTCACCAGTGCAATCAAGCCCGTAACGTACTGATGTGAGTAGGAGGGTTGGACATCCTTGCAGCTACACCTTTGTCTAAACAGGCACCATGAGGCCGACGCTGCAGGTGGCTCGGATTCCTTATGGAAATACCCTCAAGCTATTGAACACTGCAGCAGAGAGGAAATTAATTGTTAACCTTGTAATCTTCAGGAGATTTTTAAAGGCTATTTGAAGGGGCTGGTTGGTTTACTTTGCTTTTTATTTGCAGGTGGGGTGTCAGCTTGCTTCTTGGATTCTCCTCCATCCCTAGAGCAGGATAAATGTCTTCTTTTGTAAGTTAAGAGTGCAGAACCATTCACAGAATATCAGGAAGAAGCAACACACCCTTCCTGCTACAAAGGTGAAGAATACACAGAGCAAGACAGTAAATAGGAGGGAAATGTCACTATTCTGGCTTTTAATCCTTTTTTCTCTGCTTGATCTGATTTCACCTGGGATGGCCAGATACAATCAGCTGTCCAGCTGCATCTTTGCTGTTTGTGAGGGGAGATTTCCTGTGTGTAAAAGCAAAAAGGAATGTGTTTCATCTCGGAACTGGAATTTATTGTATTAATTAGCTACTATTTAATTTGATAATAGAAGTTGAAATTAAGAGTTTTGCAGAAGAAACATTTGAAAGCTGGCATTGCTGACAAGTGCCTTTCATGTATGATCGAAGTCTGACAAAAAATCAGAGAGTATCAGGCTCTGTGTTAAATAACTACAGAAGAATACTTCTTATATTTAATCAGTTTAAATATTGTTACTGTAAATTGTCTTCTTGAAATGATGATCCTCATCATCAAATCTGCTCAGGAGATCTTTTTTTTTTTTTTTTTTCCCAGCTTCTTCCAGATTTTGCACTTTTCTAATGTAGCTGTGAGGTGCAGCTACTGGGAATATGAAACCCTTACAGCAGTGACATGGGATGTAGTGGTTACATGGGCTTTCAGGTTGCTGTTACAGTGGTTTGGGTCAATCTGACAGATTTGGCTTTGCTTTTAACTGTCGACATTTAAAAACAGAGGCCCTGTTTCCAGAAAAGGGTCTTGTCTTACCTTATCAACCGTTCCTTTCTCTTGGCTTTCTCAACCTGTTCTATCTTTGCTGGTGGGATTTTCTCCAGGCTATCCAGTAAATCATTGACCTGTTTTTCTATCACCATTAGCATCTGTATTGTCTGCAGGTTTGTCTCATTTTTTCCAGTGCAATCCAAATAGACTCCCAGCACCTTCTCATTCAGGCTTGTGAGTATTTTGTCCTAGAGATGAGAGGAGATATGGTGAGCTGGGTTCTGCTCAGTAGAACCATGTAATCCCTCCAAAAGCAAAAGAGATTAGTACACTTTAATTTCCTCAACAAAAGTCAATTGCTTGTTTCCCTGTTTGCTTAGCACCAGTGTCTGGGATCAAGGCTGCATCGAGCCATTCTTCTTGTGGTATCTCAGCCCTGGGACACACTGCAGCTGCCTTTTTGCTTCTGCTAGCCCTACTCCCACTTTGTAGCTGCATGGAGGAGACACATTTACCCCGTTTTATTACCTCAGCAATGCCCCAAACGTGTCCCCATTACAGCTCCATTGCTGTGAAACAGCGCTGACCCATCCCCAGTGCAACCCACTGTCTGCTTTTTCCCCAGGATGGATAAGGCTGGTGGAGAGGAATGGTTTATGCAGTGGCTAACTCCGCTTGCCTTGGTCTCGGGGTGGTATTACCTGGTCATAAGCTTTGTGTTCTGCAGAGGAAAAGAGCTGGACATTCAGCTTCAGATCTGCTACTGTCTCTTCTTCCTTGGCGACGGAGGATTTGAGGGAGACTACCTGCTGTTTCAGCTCTGCTAACTCCTCCTCCCTGGGCCAGAAGAGAAAGGAGGTTATTTTGTAAAGGGCGTTTCTGCAACACAACTCCTCTGTGCTTCCCAGCCTGGACCATCCCTCCTGCTGCCAGCAGATGGAGGTAACACTTCGTGCCATTTCTGGGGAGCTTGCACCTACAGCTCTGAGAGCAGAGAGAACTTGTGATTTTTGGGGAATTACAGTTACTGTGCTGGTGTGTGGGAGGAAGAAAGCATAACTAAACTTTCAATGTTTTTTAACAAGTAAATGACGTTTAAAAACTTTCAAAAGGGGGTAAGCTATACTTTAAATGGGAATATGTGTGCCTACCTACCATTAAAATACTATATTGTAATTACACTTGGGCTCCCTGCTGGCTTCCTCTAGTGAGGGTTTGCAGTGAGTTGGAATAGGTGCTGGTCTGGATTGCTCCAGGACATGCCTTGGTTTTAACTTTGGTCTTTATGAGAATTACAGGGTACTTGTAGTTCATGTCCACTCCAGGTTGCTAAATGCTGCACCGCCTCCCCATTCTGTGCCTTGAGGACTAAGGAATTAGTCCCAAGCTCAAGTCCTATCTCCTAAATTACATAGATGGGACGCTCTTTAAGGAGCTCACAAGATAGTGAGTTGGAAGGGCTGCTGCTGGGCTCGGGAGGTATGAGAAAGAGACTGTTGTGTGCTGCGTGAACAGCATCATGTGCGATCTGCAGTGTGCAGCCTGGTGGTGAGGTGCTAGGGGAAGAGGGAGTCGCTTATATTTGAAAAGTGGGGCACAGGGACCCCTTCCCAGGAGTGGCAGGATCATGCTTACATGCTTTCGTGTGTGGTGATGAAAGCGTGTTGGACCTTGGCCAAACGTTCCTCAACCTCTTGGGCCTTCTGGATGAGGGACAAGTTCTCATCCTCCATCTCCGTGAAAATAGACAGCAATTGTTGGGGATCAGTAAAATACAACTTGGGTTCCTGGAGCGGAAAACACATGTGATGAGTTTTTGTCCTCCATTAACTTATTTTCCATTGGACTATATGGAGGTTGGTCTGCACTAGCCCTGGTTGTTCAAACGTTTTTCCATGCAGAGACCCATGAGTGTACACATACAAATGTCTCCCACCTTCCTGATGTGCGTAGCTTAACACTGCCTCAGGAACTCAACTCCAAAAGAAGTTGCATTTTGGGGAGTACAAACCGGCACAAATGGCTGTGAGCAGGAAAACTTTGATTTCAGGCATAAAACAATAACTTCACTATTTTCAAAATCTGCCATTATATGATGTCATATCTCTTGAGGGGATGGCAAGCTTTGAGATGATGGTAGATTTTGGGAAAGTGAAGGGGGAAGGTTAAACTAAGGTATTTATAATACATGCTGCTAAAATATGAACATTTATGAATATGCAAACATGCATTTATAATTACTGGCTGCAGCTACTCCTCAATACCGTAATGAATGGTTAGAAGGTGAGAGAAATTAATAACATAAATAGACGACACTGGACAAACAGAAAGTGTAGATATTTCAACACGAAACTTCTGACCTCATCTTCATCCAAGGAGGTTTCGCTCTCTGCATCTTCCAGTGAACTTCTGAAAAAAAAGCATTTTGTGCATCAGGCCCTCAGAGAAATGATAGCTCAAAGGAGACCTTGCTATGAATCATGAGCGCTGTTGTTTGCTGTTGCTGTTTGCTCCATAATAGTACTTTGCACATTCACACGTTTGGCCCCCTGTGCCAGTGAGGGGTCAGTAGGAGCCAGGGATCACACAGACACGCAGCGTGGCCGCTACGTCTGTCCACAAGCAAGCTGCCTTTTGAGCCGCTCCAGGCTCTGCTGGCCAGCAAGGTCAAGCATGACGCGTGAGCCTGAACTTAGGGTGTTGATCCAAACACCTTTAAATTTGATGGGAGGCTGGGCTCTCGGGTAATGAGAAGGCAGAGGCAGGAGCCTTGTTTAAAAGTGCTCAGGCAGCAGTACAAGTGTAGAGAAAGCCTTGTGCTCTCTGTGGGTATGGTATGGCTCCTGAACAACATGATGTGGCCACCATATGAGTCTGAAGTGTTGTCCTGCCCATGGAGAGAGCTGTTGAGCGCTCCTTCCTCTGCAGAAACTACTACTGTGAACCAGAAGTGCAGCCTCTTTCTTCCCTGCTCAGCTGCAGAGACAAGCCAGCACAAGAGCTGGAAGAGCAAGGCATGAGGTGCCTGACTGGTGTTGCAAGCAGTCTGCTCATCACCTTCACTTGCCCTTGTCCCTTGTGCCGTAGAGGGGTGAAAAACCTCCATTTACGTCACCTTACCGCCAGCCCCACTTTTATCCAAATCATTCCTGCCATGTGACAGCAGCCCAGTGTTTGCAGCGGCTTCATGAGTGTTGGCACGTGACAGCACCTGCAGTGCTCTGGGTGGAGGCAGAGGAAATGGCTCTGCAAGCAATGATTTAATTGAAACTCTTGATAGCCAGTTTTTTTTTTCACCCTTAGAAGACACACCAGCTACTCATGCTTTCTTTTCCAGGCATTTTCTTTGTTTGCCTCAAAAAGCTGGGGCTGGCCATACTTGTCTCATACTCCCACGTGCCCCTCTGCTTCTCAGGCTGGCCCTGCTTCAGTGACAGCAGTGTCAGTCTGCCTGCATCCCAGCATATTTTCTCTGAAGGCTTTTACTGTAGGTTTGCTGTCAGTGCAACGTGGGTCTACAATGTCCTTGGACCTTCATTAATGACAAAACAACAGGCAGCCGCTTGCACAGCAGCCGTGACCAACAGAGAGAACCAGTAACTCAGCTGAGAAGTTTTGCTCCAGGAGAAATGCCCAAGGTCTGTGATTCCTCCTGTGGTCAAGATCCAGACTCTTAGGGCAGGTTCTTAGCAGAGGATGTGAAGCTGGAGCCCGTATGCAGGTACTGACTTGCACATCTGATGGCTTCCAGCTAGTATTTAGATTTGTTCCAACAGGACAATTTGTTCCAATAAGGTGTGCTCACAGTGAAGGTGAGGAGTGGGTTTCCCATCACCTGACTGCTCTCTACATTACTTAATCATTACAACCAACCGGTTGTTTGCCTTGTCTTGTGCTTACGTTATTCCTGTTGATAGAGGCTTCAGGAAGTTTCTGAGCTGTGGCCTGATCTCATGTAATGAGCTGAATTCCAAGCTTCTTGGAGACAAAAGGGAACTTGGCACATCTGTGTGACTGGTACTATGGGGACTGGTGGTGTTTGTCTTGGCTGTCAGACCCTGGCCTGGAGACAAGGAGATGTATAGTTAGAGCACAGGACTGTCCCAGTGAGGAGTGAGAAGCTCCTCCCTGGCACTCACCCTGCTCTGCAGTGGTGGGAGCTGAAGCAATTTCTTCATCATCTTTGGATGCTGTTTCCAAATCCTTTTCCTTTGTGTGCTTTTTCCTGTTTTCCTCCTGCCACTCCTTTGGAGATAATTGATAGAGGAAGTCCCTGTACATCTTGTACTCCTGCAGAATAGTCTTGAATCTGGTTATATCACTGGGGTGAGAGAAGTGGACAAAGTTTGTTAGCAGGGAGGAAAGCCCCTGTTTGAACAGGTTCTTTCTAACTTTTGATAGACAGCGTCAGGCAGGGTGCATGTCTTCATGCAAGAACAAATGGGAACTTGCCCTGCGTGGTGTCTGTGGATCCCCAGGTGGAAGCTATCTGGTCACATCTCTGCAGCCAGACCATTGCTATGGCACTGGGTTTACTAATATGGGAATTTTTACTTGAAAATGAATGAGGAATCTTGCCAACTCAATTCATAATAGGAATTACAACTTTTTTCCTTGTTGTTTCCCCCAGGTTGCCATTAAAACACATAATTTAGTTTTGTTTAGTCTTCCATCTGAGACTAGGCATTTAATTTTGGTTTTGGATTATTCATACTTTTTAGAAGTATAATTAAAAAACTAGTTGAGTTGTATTAGACACAAAGCCAGTATCTGGAAAACGAAAGCGGAAACATTTTGACTCTTGAAATGGAACCTCTTTAGAAATCTGTTTTTCTCAATTTCTTTTTTCTGTGAGGGTATAGCACTGTAAGGGCTGTTAAAGGCTGGGCAAGGGTAGTGTGCAACCATTACCTTTGGAGTTTCTCTATCTGGGAAGTCATTGCACGGACCTCCAATATTTTCTTTGTCTTTGCTGCAGTTTCTTTTTCAGCACTAGGGAAGAAGGCATAAATACAAACCATAAAACAATTCAGCAGTAAGTGGGTAGTGAATTGAAGTGTATATAAAACAGAGAAAATGATGTGGAAGGAGCGCTAGAAATCTTTTATAGAAAGCTTGCTTATAGATGTATCCCAGGTGGTGCTTGGCTCCTGCCTGAAGGGGCCTGGTTGTCTTGGCAAAGAGAATATGGGGTTTCGATGACACTTCCAGATTAAGGTCCCCCTAACGTGGCTGCTGCTGAGCATCAATTGCTGCTCTGCTCTTGTGATATCTGTAAGGGGCCAAAGTGCTGAGTTTCCTTCACTTGGGGACAATTTCTGCTGTGAGGGTTTGGGCAGAAGCACCTCCCTCTTGTTAGGGTGTTGTGAAAAGAGTGGAAGTGGTGGAGACAGCAGCAGGTTCCTTGCTGCAGCCAAATCAAGAGCTTTTATAATGAGGGCATTTCCCAGCTTTCAGTCCCCTTCCTCTCTTTCATTTAATGTGCAGGGACGAAGCACCACCAGGACTGTAACTCAGGGAAAAATCAGACAGAGCGCATCTGAGGATGGGTGCTAGCCAAATCCTTGCAGGGGTGTCAAAACACCTCCCGTGTCCAGCACAAAAGAACACACAGGTGGTTCCCTTAACTTCCATTACATTTTCAGGGCTTGAAAAGAGGTTTTATGATTCTCCTTCAGGAACTCATCAAACATGGCAGCTTCCTTCTCCAGGTGGTTTTCAGCCTTTTCCACTTTTCTTTCCTCATTCTTTATTATTTTTTTCAACTTTTGAATCTCTTCTTGCTTTACTGCCATGTCATACTGAAATAAACCCAAAAGACAATACAGTCACATTGGTTGGTTTAGCTTTGTTCTTGGCTACCTTAATTATCTTATAGTTGCTGGCAGAGCGGGAAAGGTTTTCAAACCAAGGTATGTGTCTTAGTGCAAACTAGGTACATAGAGGCCAGGAGATGCTTCAGAAGTTACATAGCAGATAAACTGTTAAACTAAAGCCTGAATCGAGAAGTCCCAGCAGAGTGTTAACTCCTGGCTGACAAAGATAGATTCAGTTTAGTTACAGCACAATAATAGAGGTGAATAATGGGGATATTCTACACAGCTCCCTTATTTTTAGATTAGAATGGCTCCCAGATATAACTTATGTATGGGACAGCAGGAGCCAAAAGGTCAGTATATCTGTGCATCTCACAAATTCAATAATTGTGTGATTGCTACTGCTTGGTGCGAACCACCTACGTTCCTCTCTTTCTTGGCTGGGCATTGCTGGGCTATAGATATAGATATAACTATATTTAACACAGGACTTGGACAATCAGCTTGTGAGGTCTGATGTGTTCCTTCTTGGTGTGATCTCAAGGGGAAAAAACCCAAAACAAAGCAACACAGGAAAGAATAATTAAACAATTAAGAAGTAACATTCTTAAAGACAAGTACCTTGAGTAAAAATATAACTCTTTTGTTGTTCATGTATTCATGGAACGTCTCCTTTATTAATGGGTATTCTGAAAAGAGAATATAAAGTTGATGAGACTAGAGAGGGAAATATAGCCAAGGCAAAACACAGTGAGAATGGAGGTTGCCATGAGCATGGCTGTGGCTGGCATTGGAACCAGCAGTACTGATTATTTTATTGTAGTTTTGACCTTGTTTAGGACCAATTTCATATGGGCTTTTGTGGGGTAAGACCAGGTAGAATAGAGTGGAGGATCTGGTCCTTACAACGGTCAGTGTCTCCTAGACACTAATGACAAAGCTAGTTCTCATGTCAGAGGCAGAAGATTTAGGCCCATATCCACTAAAATCCAACTTTAGGTCAGGTTAGTAGAAAAATCTCCATGATATAAAGTCCTGCAAACTCTCGGCTGACTCCCAGCTAATTCCCAGAGCTCACAGCTACTGTGGAGGCTGTAAGGGATGATGGAATCCAGACTGCTGCAGTGGGAGGATACGTGCTCCTTCTGCAAATGCATGAGATGAAGATGGCCCAGCCCCACAGAAGTTGGCAAGATGCAGCATATAGCTGTAGTGCAAGGGCCTGCTAAATCAGCCACAGCTAACTCCCATCCCCTTCTTAATTTTTGTTTTAGGCTGTTACCCAGCTGAGCAGCACCACCACAAAGCCAGTAACCGTTCCCTACCTCTTTTAATGGCTTTTGATGAAAGTCTCTCCTGAAGAGTTTTCAGTTTCTCTTTATCTGCTGCCTGTTTCCTGCACTCCTCCTTTTCCTCCTTTAGCAGAGCTTTCCTCAATTCTTTTGGCTTTGCTTTTCTTTTAGTGGAGTAAGTGATTTTCTCATGGACTTTCATCGTCTTCATCCTTTCACGTTCCTATAAGGAGAAGTCAGTTAAATGGTCAATTTTATTATGTGCTGTTTGCTGTGATTTTGAAAGATGTGAGTGGTTATTCACAGTCTAGAAATTTGCAGGCTACTGATATCCTGCTGATGCGTATTTGCCTGATTTATCTGACTAATCCTAATGATGTTCTTTCTTGAGGCAACCAAAATACTTCATTTCTTAGTGTTTGTTCTCATTAGTTAGTTGATTTGTACTCTGCATCCAGCCACTAGCTGTGCCGGTTTGTGCCTACTCAGTATCCTCATTTTTTCTTCATGGATTATTCCTGGGAGAGGATGGAAAGTTTTAGAGATTCATCCTTCAAGTCCCCTAATAAAAGGGAAAAACAGGATGGCCATGCTCAATACCGACTCAGTCCAACTTTCACAAAGTCATGCAAACCGTGAAGTTTGGATTGAGAGGATTTATTCAAACCTGCTCCACAGCTTTCTAGAGGGTTGTTCATGCTCGGTGCTTTCACATGAGCTGAAGTATAATTCGTTGCTCTCTGCTGACTTTGGGCATGGATTAAACTGAGGACATCACGCAGCAGACGTCCTTAGTGCACTTCTTCCTAAGCCCTTCCCCATACTTACAGTGACCCTCAACTGAAGCTAAAATCAGACTATCAGTCATCAGTGTCAGGTAAGGAGGCTTGCTTAAGCTTGTTTGGAGCCCTCCCTTTGTGATTTAGAAACAAAGACCTCTTGCTTCCACACTGCTGCCTGGCTTCTGCAACCACATTCAACAATCAGACCTCTCAGAGATGTGACAACCTCTCCGTGACTTCCTGCCCTCTTTGCATCGCATGCTCTAAGGAAAGTCTAATGCAGAAATGAGGAAGAAAGAGACATTCCTGCGATCCAGCTCTCTGGTGGGCTGCAATTCCCTGTCTTACGGAGAGAAACCTAAGGCATGAAACCCATGTTGTCCTTCTTCCTGGGCATTTGTTTCATTGGCAATTCAGAAAAAGGTCACATCAAACATTGGAATACAACTTCCCAAGGAGAAAGCTAAGCCTGTTGAAGTGGAAAGTGAGATATCTTGCATCAAAGCTTTACGCACTGGCAGGCATCTTCTCCAGGAACAGGAATGAGTAGTAAATCTACCTTGAAGTAAGTAAACGAAGTGACAACATCCAGATTTTGCAGTAGCAATCAGCAACTCTGTGCTCAGTCTGCTCTTGCTGAAGTTAATCTTTCATTGTGGACTTCAGTGGACTTGAGGCTGATCTAAGGGAATTTCAGCTGCATTTGGCAGCTATTGTTTCTCTTACGCACTAAATTTTAGTATGACTTCATGCTGGTTGTTTGCCTGCCCTATTGAATTGCTTTTATGTACATTGGCCTACAGCATGTATACGTACCGCCTTAGCCTTTTTAATTTCCTTGTCCATTATTGAGAAAATATCTGGAGGAACTGTAAATGGATTTTCTTCATCCTTTTCTGGGCTTTCTGAAAAAAAATGGATGAGAATGTAGCAGATGAGAGGCAGAACGTCATGACCCAATACAAGGGGTGTCGGATCTGCATCACACCTGAAGGGTGGGCAGGCAGCTGTGCTCACAACTGCACATGTCTAAGGGTGATGAATCAAGAGCAGGGAGCTGGATAGGGCTTATAAGAAGATGGTGATACAATTGAGACCTCTGTATTGTTTATGTCACTTGACCATATCTGCTGATCGACTCACGAGTTCAGCTGGGGATTTTTTTAAAGTCTGGAGGTATTTTACCCTTGTCATCTCATTGTAGGCAGAAGAGTCTGATGACAGGTCTCTCCTTTGATCTAACATTGAAAAGCTGCTGAAGCATCATGGTCTTACCTGACAGCACAAGCTGGTTTTCCATTCCAGGTTTGGTAGAGAGACTTTCAAATGCTGAGTCTGTATGTGGAGATGACATCTTTGACTCTGGCCAGAGGAAAACCATAAATAAATCAATCAAATGTCTGTGAATACCAGTAACTGACACAGGAGGTTTTACAGCAGCAATGAGCCCAGGGGCTTTCTGCATCTTAAACACTGAGACTTTTGTGTCTGTAGAAATTAACAAAAAGTTTCAGTAAACTGAAAAATGTTTATGTTCTGACCCCTAAAAGAGAAGTTCATCCCTTTGCAAAACACAGTCCTCATACACACACACTGGTGAGAAAGCAAAGATAAAATAATTTGGAGACAACAAGCAACCAGAGTCCCTTGCCTCTTGTTCCACCCACATCTCCAGTTCTGATCCAAACTGACACTTTTTAATCCTCCCATTATTGGTTTGCAGGCAGCACTTCTACTCCCTAAAGCTCTTACCAGGAATGGCTTCAGCACTGTGGGGTTTTTTGTGATAAGGCTGAATGATTGTTGAGCAGCCCAGATGTGCTGTTGGGAACTCAGCTGAGTGTAATTCTAGCCTATCAAACTGTTGAAAGTTAAATTTTTTGTTTCTTTGTAGTCTTTGCTATAAGTCCTAGGGGGAAAGGCATAATTGTAATGCTCTCACTTATGAAGAACAGATAGACAATTGTTAAAATTATCCTTTAATCAACAAAGGTAGCAAGCTGGGTACAGGGAGGTATTAGTTCAATTGATACAGTTCTGCTGCTGGGACTATTTCAGGTCTGCACTGATGTAAAACACAGCAGAAAATATCCTCTTCCGCTTGCACTACTTTTAAGGCTATTTTAAAGCATATTTTTTTGCTTTGAACAGCCTCCAGTTTTTAAGTATTTTGAGCTAAACTCGTCTGGCCTAATTTCCGTGTAGATACTTGGTGCTTTGTGTTTCCTATTGGCTGTGTTTCTGCAGCTGCCCAATTAGTATCTTATTCTTTGGAGGTGTCAAACTTCCACTGTTGATGAGACACAGAGGCTGAGGTAGGATTTAGGCTGCTTGAATGTGCCCTAAATTTTTTTTATTATCTCCTTTTCAGTTCCTAAAGTACCTTTTTCAAAAGCCTCCTTGACTAGTTGCTTAGACTTTATGTTTCTCTGAACTTTGGCATAACTTAATGGGGTATTTTTCTCTAGAGGTCTCTCCTCTGTGTCCTGGGACAACATACCCTCCATGATGATGTGAATTTTGGAGAAAACCCCATCAGGGCATGGGTAGAAAGGCAGTCAAATGCCCAAAGCGTTCAGTTGAATAAGCTTTGTGAAACGTGCAGAGCAGTTGCAGCAAACACCTGGATGTTCAGCCCTCACAGTGCACACCGTGACTTCTGCAATCTAAACCCCCTTCTCATGAATATCTTCCTGTTCATGTGGTTAATTTAAGTTCCTGCTACAGGGGATGGGACTGAAAAAAAGGACTAGACAGAGGATACTGGCATATGGAAGATAATTGTCAGTGAAACTCTAGGAGATAAAAAGTGCTTTACAATATAATTTTAGCAAAGCATAGAAATTTCTTTCTAAGATTAACTTATAAATATTCATTTTATCAAGGTATTTATGATATGAGGTTGTTAGGTTTTTTTAATATATTGTTTGCACATCGCCTTGGAAATAATGCCAAAAGCTACAGAAGCAGTAGTGGTGCTAATTATAATTATAAAGCTCGATAATGCCAATTAAAAATTGCTTTGTTGCTAGAATCATTTGGCAGATATTTCACTGCCTGTGATGTTTTTATGTTTCAGTAGCTACATACCAGTGGCCAGCAGTATGCGACTCTATAGTTAAGACATTCATAGTTTTAATTTACTGGAACATTTATTCAGTGCTTTTCCCTAGCATCAAGCTGCTGCGCAGAAAAAAATATGCCAAAGTAAACATGCAAACAGTTCTAAAAGATAATAAAATCCATCCACCATGTTCCCAGAGCACTGGACGAGTGTGTGTTTTACACACATGAATGATTTAAATTATACTATTTCTTTGCAGAGAAAGCTCGTTGTGCTCGCTGAGAAATTGCTCCAAGTTTTGAGCTACAGAGCAACTGTTCCAAGGATGGATGCATCCCATTTCCCAACACATACCGTCCATTCTTATATGGAGAGGAAGATAGAAAGTGCCTGTGATCCTCCGTGACGCAGATCAGAGCCTCTGCTTGCCTGGGTGAGATGCTCTACTGGTGTCAAAAATGAAAAGGCAATTGTTGTAATTGCCTTCACCCCTTTATATTTGCCTTCTCACCCAAAGGAGAGCTCCTCCAGGCTCCTCTTCTCTGTGGTCGGGCAGGGTTGGTGGCTGTGGCACCTCTCAGCTCTGGCTCAGTGTTTGCTCTGCCACAGCAACCTGCACTCCCGTTGCCAGGCACCGTCCCACCCGCACACGCGTGGGAGGGGGGGGTGCATCGACCCCTTGGAGGCAGCGGGTTTGGTCGGTTTGGGGCCAGGACAAGTGTCCCTACCCCGATGGAGCTGGGCTGAGCAAGGCTGCACAAATTCACCCTCCTGGCTGCGTTGCAGGCGCGCTGGGAGGTGTCCTGGGCAGGCAGCTCACTGGAGTTCAAACCTGGCGTCTGCATGGGAAAGGAAGAAAACTTCTGTGGTCTAAGAGGTCTCCTTGGCTTGCTGGCTTCTTTATTAATTGTTTCAGTCCACAAGGCCTGTGGGTTGGGTATTTAACCCCTTCTCTGCAAGTGAAGGAGTGAGTGGAGGAAATGGGAGCTGGAGAGGCCCAGAGTGTGGAAATGGCTGTAGTTTTTAGTCACTGTGTGTGACTTTGGGCTTTCATTTCATAGCCTCTGCCTTGGTCTTTCTGTTCATGAAGTCTGAACGCTCATAGCTGAGAGGCCATGTGTGGTATGGGTGAATGAACTGTCATTTACTGGAGGTTCCCCAAGTCAGTACTGCTATTGAATCCCAAATTTTATGTTCCATAGTATCCTGTAATTCT
This sequence comes from Phaenicophaeus curvirostris, assembly GCF_032191515.1. NCBI lineage: Eukaryota > Metazoa > Chordata > Aves > Cuculiformes > Cuculidae > Phaenicophaeus > Phaenicophaeus curvirostris. Next base: position 16,209,692 of record NC_091402.1, read on the forward strand.
GAAGCTGATTTGATAAAACATCAGTTGAAAGAAGTAATACATTTTAAGGGAGGAAAAGATCCTTAAATCCCCATATTTTATCTTTCCTGTCTCTGAGAAGACCAAATTGGTTCCAAATGGACTGTGTTCTTCTCCAGGCTCTTTAGACTCTCTATTATTACAATTTCAGCTTACTGAAATAGCAGTTTCTTTCATTTACTGATAGGTTTCCAAACAGCTTTCTCCATCTGAATAAGTCATGCAATAAATAGCATTATTTTCTCTTAGTACAAACTCCCATTTGATTGTTACAGTTCTTTTCTGTAATTGCTGATTATCAAGAGACTGGATTCAGGCAACAGGAGGAAAATGCTTATACAGAAAGAAATTTCTCTTTATTCTGCACATGAATGCTTTGATTTTTAGCAGTGATGCAGAAAACCATAGTGCTATCTTTAGTACATTTTGGGAAATTTCCCACAAGTATTGGGGAATATGTATAAAAAATGAAACTATAGATTAATTACCATTACAAAAATAAAATAAAATAAATTCAGGAATAAATTGTACTTAAGATGAATTTTTCTAAAGGCATAATATCAAATGATCTTTGTTCAGAAATACCAGTTTATTGCAGAATTGCAAATTTGCAGCAGCAGTAACATCACAGAAATAGATAAAAGAAAACTAAGGCGTTTGAACAGCTATGTCTCTGTCTGGCATAATCTCTATATCAGTGAATGATACAATAATATACCCATTGCTCTGTTCTGTGTTATCATTGCTAAACACTTATTTCCTCAAACTGGAACAGAGATTATTTAAAAGCAGAGATGTATTTTGTGAATTCTTGGGAATGTGCAAGTTCTTCATGGCTGTGGTTCATTGTGTCCCACACATGCCAGAAGCCACTCAGCCCTTGTATTTCCTTGAGGGCAAAGAAGTTTTGAAGGCCAGAAGGACTTCTGGGGTCTGTTCTTAGCCACTATTAACTTGGTTAATGGGTGGAATAAATAGCATATGCCCCTCACCACAAGAAGGATGTTGAGGCTCTGGAGAGAGGCCAGAGAAGAGCAACAAAGCTGGTGAAGGGACTGGAGAACAGGCCTTATGAGGAACAGCTGAGAGAGCTGGGGGTGTTTAGCCTGGAGAAGAGGAGGCTGAGGGGAGACCTCATTGCTCTCTACAACTACCTGAAAGGAGGTTGTGGAGAGGAGGGAGCTGGGCTCTTCTCCCAAGGGACAGGGGACAGGACAAGAGGGAATGGCCTCAAGCTCCGCCAGGGGAGGTTCAGGCTGGACATTAGGAAAAAATTTTTCACAGAAAGGGTCATTGGGCACTGGAACAGGCTGCCCAGGGAGGGGGTTGATTCACCTTCCCTGGAGGTGTTTAAGGGACGGGTGGACGAGGTGCTGAGGGGCATGGTTTAGTATTTGATAGGAATGGTTGGACCTGATGATCTGGTGGGTCTTTTCCAACCTGGTGATTCTATGATTCTATGATTATGGGGAACTCCACCTGGTGGCATAGGCTGTGCAGCTGACCAGTGCTGCACCTCCGTAGGGATTTCTAGGTTGTGTAATGTTGCTTCAGTGCACCACATTTTGGGGGCTTATTAAACATCCAGACAGTGCTTCCTTGGTGCACAGCTAAGAAAGACAGGCAGTTCGCATGGTAAGGATGGCAGGTGGCTGCTTACGTGTCCAACAGGATGTCTGTAGGTTCAGGGGCCTGTAGGGGGTGGTTTTGTTGGGACATGGTCTTGGAATTTCATGATGCTGTTGTTTCTTACCTCCCTTCACGTCTTTCTTGAAGGAGTTCTCATCTTCTCTGCTCCTTGGTGACCCAGTTTGTGGTGTGAAGGGGTTACTTGTCTTCTCCGTTCAGACACTCTGTTCCTGATGTGGGGATGCCAATCCCTTACCACAGAGGTGCTGCAAGGGTTAATTACCGTTGGCAAAATGTTTTGAAATGGCTGATTGAGAAATGCTGCCAAAGATGAAAGCTGAATAAGTATGTAGATAAATAAATGTTCCTTTGTAGTCTTATCGTTATGGGAAACTCCCTGTGTAGCCAGGATACAGCCCAGTTCGCTGAGCTGTCATCTTCCCATTGTCTGGAGTCTTCTCAAAGAGACTGATTTATTTAATTATTTTACTTCAGTTTCTGTCACATGAGCCATAATGTGTACCATGCAAAGAGAAAATCCTGGCAGTAACCAGCAAACACCACAGAAATACTGAATGGCTTGACAGCTTTTGCTTTTTCTGGAACCCTTGTTCTTCTGTTTCCTAGAGAATTATGTGGCTGTATAACCTGGAGGATTCCCGGAGGGGGAAGGGGATGTTGGAGACTCTTCACAGGGTTAGACACTAGGAAGGAGGAGGGATCTGCAAGTGTCAGCAAGACACTGCCTACAAGAGCTCTGTTAGAAGTGGTATTGCTCCTTTCAGTGATAGTCTGTGCTTATCTCCTATCTTAAGAAGATAATGAAACTGCAGATTTGTGTAGGTAAACTGGGCTGATCCTGCAAGCCCTGCACTCAAATTTCCTTCAAAGGTTGTGTATGGAGTAGACCAAAAAGAATTAATGAAATAATGTTATGGGTCATACTGATTTCTAAGTTCTGCAAAAGAGAGCACGTGCTCCATGGCTCCAAACTATTTCTGCTCATGTGGAATAGATTAAAGATAAAAACAATCCTGCTATTCACTGTGCTTCTGAGCTGTTCCAGTACTGTCTGTCTTCTTCTCCAGAGAAGCTTGTACAGGAACTATTATTTGTGATCCAAAACCGTGGCTTATATTCCCAGGGCAGCCCATGGGATCCACTTCCTTTGCCAAAGAATGAGGCATCACTATGTATCAGCTGCATGATTCAGGAATGTTTGGTGCCAGCCTGGCTGTTTCCTTGTAGGATCCACCTATTTGCATCTCTGTTTTAAGTACGGACTGCCAATGCTATACAGTGGGTCTTTGGTGGGACAGGCACCAAATCCTGCCTTGTAGCTGTTTAGTTGGAATCATGGACAAGACAAACATGCTTCTAATGCAACGACAGCTTTATTACTTGGAAATGCTAGAAAGTTTCCACATCCCATTCCTATTCCTCTGCCTGCACCTGTGTGAATGCCCGCTGTTCTCCCTACCAGGATGTCAGCAGATCCTGTAGCTTGTTTTCCACTGAAATGTCTCCTCTTAGGTAAATATTACATCTGGGTTGCTTTGCCAATGGCTTTCCTACCTGGAGTTTGTACAACAGGTCAATGCCCTGCTCAGAGATAAGAGAAATACTTGCTTTGAGTGTGGTTTGCTGCTGTGATATGCCACCCTGCTCTTCCCTCATCAGCTTCTCCTTTAAAGGTTTTTGAATGCTGCCTCAGTCGTGGAATTTTTAGCAAAGTGAGGGAAATTTAAGACAAGCTGTGTGTGTGTGTGTGCTTAGACAGAGCAGACAGGCTTGTTTATTGCAACAGCCATGGCTTGTAAATTATTCATCTGTGTGTAATTGAAACATGCAGGTCCTCAGAGGTCTTGTTACAAAGGGTGAGGTGAAGGATCAGTAAGTTTTGAGCAAAACAGGGAGGATAACAGGTCCTGGAGAACCCTTCTCAATCCATCTGCATCTGCTCTACGATAATGCCTGTTTGCAGGAGAAAACTGAAGTGATGCGCAGATACGTGTCTGGGGCTGAGGAGAGGACATCTGTAAAATGTCTTCCTGTTTCAATTTTCCCTCCACTGGGAAACACAGATTTGAAGCCTGTTGCTCTATAACGCATGCACAGCCTGTGGGCATGTACCAAGTATCAATGCACAATAGCCTCCGTGGAATGGAGAAGTTTCCAAAGACCAAGAGAGATCAGAATAGCCGGCTAAGCAGAAAAGGCAGCACAGTTCTGCTCAGCAGTTCTGTCTCCAGACAAAACCAGACTTGAACTAATTAAGAAGAGCTAGCTGGAACATTAATTGGAACTACTATCATCTTTTGTCTGTACTTAAATCTGTATTCTAGCTCTCTTGTAGTAGGTTTGGAGAGAACCAATTAACCCATTACCTGACTTATTTTGTTAGGCATAGCTTGTCCTTAGAAGAGAGCATAATGAAACATCTGTGAATAGGTTTGGATCCTTTTTTTATTTTTTTTGTCAGGAGCAAGCAATTTGCTTTCTAAAAACGCAGAACCATCATCACAACCAGCATTCTCAACCCTTCCTTCTCATAGTGTTGTCAGTAAAGTGACCTTGCCTGGCTTTCAGAGGCCTTGTAAGCAGTGCCAGGCACAGGGCCAGCTGCTGTTCTTCTCTGTATGGATTGTATTAAGAGGACCTCTTCTTTAGCCTGTGTTCATTTATTCCCCTCAGCCTGTAGGGTTCCTTAACCCCCTTTTCTTTTGCCAACCTCCTTGAGTGATGACTTGTTATCATTTCCTATCCCTTACTTGCACTGAATAAGCCTCAAATTCAGCTCTCGGAGAGGTTGCCAGAGTGAGATGATTTCAGGCAGAAGATCTATAGAGGCTTAGGGGGCTGATTGGGACATTTAAGATTATCCCTGACTCATTTTCTTGCAGGTCTGATGCAAGAAGTGAGTCAAGATCCCTCCGACACAGTTTGACCCAGCGGATGTGGCCAGCAGACAGCCGAGTGGCAGTGTGTGTAGCTCCTGTTGTTTTGCAAATGGAATAAAGTTCATTTAACACAGCAGGCAGCTGCCTGTATTTTCTGTTTAATGCAAAGACCTCTCACCTGAAAACAGCCTGCAGATCACTTACCTCATCACTGCTTGCAGGTGGAATTATCTCCTGAGAGCCACCAACATTGGCGGAGGAGGTGGGTATTTCTGAGAGGTGACTCTCTTTCCCAAGACAGGGCAAAGGTCCTTTTACTGTCATGATGAGTTCATCATGCTTGAAATGCCCACAGTGCTCAGCCTCTTTTGGGTATCCAAGACCCTGCTCAAAAAACTTTCTCCCTCTTCTAGGCTTTCTCTTTTAGCAATGCTGCCAATATTAGACTTACTGTAACTTTGCTTTTTTTGGCTGCTTTTTCTTCCTAGGTGTGAATGCTGTCATTACTAAGTGACATCTGTTTCCTATGGGTCCCTTCAGCCTGTTGAAAAATCCTTCTTTCCCTCAGCTCAGATGCAGGTCGGTGTCTCCAGAGGCCAGTGGCTTAGGTAAAACATTCCTTCTGACTCAGTTCTTGTTGACCTGAGCGCTCAATGCCTGTCATCCTTCTGGATGTATTTTGTTGACTACTGCCAGCCACAGATAAATGGCTTACACTGATTGAGGTCTGATTTTTAGACACTTAGAAGTTAGGAGGTGGGGTTAATGGACTTTTATCCTCTAATACTTATCTCCTATGTTCTGCCAGCATCTCCCCTTACCAGGACCCACCTGTTTCACTACTCTCCAAGTCTCTGTGGTGGTCTGATGCCTGCTCTGTTTTCCTTCTCAGGTTTTGGTTCAGATAGACTCTGATCATTTTCTTCCAACAGGAGATGAACTCCTGCTACAGCTCCTGCAGCCCATCACCACCTCTGCCAGGCAGCCCCATATTGGGTACAGTGCTCCCCTGGGGCAGCCGTTGCTTTGCCCTCCCCTGAGAGCCGTGTTTGCAGCCGAGCTGTCTGGATGAAGCATCAGCATTGCTGCATTTGGGCCGGGGGCAGGTTTTATGATTGCTTCTTGAGTTGTTCTTCGTGGTTGCTAACTCTACCTGTACTCCTCAGAGATGTAAGGTGTATCCCAGCCCTAGATTTTCCCCTGGGGAAAATTGGGGTAGCGCTGCTCGGAGCCTCGATGGGAGTTTCTTTCAGGCATGGCAGCAGTCCCGCTATGCTGAACTTGTGCCAGGTTAAGCCATCACCCTTGAATGCCTTCTCTGTTCTTATTCCAACATAGCTTCTAAATTAGAAACCCAACCACCTGCATATGATACGAGCTGGGATTTTGCAACACTGGGATGCTGACTCAGGCACAGGGACAAGAACCATTTCTGCTGCTGAAAGGCTTGGTTGCGTTCAGATACCCACTGCAATAGTTTCCCTTCTCACTCCATCTACCCAGAGGTTGTATCATATTGGCAAATCCACCAGTCAGCCTGGTCAGAGGAGCAGCTGTCCCAGCACTGGCAGCTCTGTGGAGACCCAGCCACTGGCTGGCTCAGCAGGGACTCTGCTTACTGCCTGCCCCTGGCTTTTCCCCCTGTCAGCAACAGTATGTCCAAGGTAAATTAACTCTTTTTGGAACAGCTTTGGTTTGAACTCAGATTGGCAGCCTCTGTTTTACCATCATCTTTTTGATAGAGCAGCAGGACACGTTCCTACTGTTAAATGGGGAAGCAAGAAGTTTTACCACTACAATATAGCTATGTTTTGTTACAGCAGAAGGAATAGAGCCCAGTTCCAAACTGAAGGTCTCACAAGTTGTTCTGTTTCCCTATTTGAATATATAGCAACGCCTTGGGACAAACCCAGCGAAACCTCCGGCAGTTTGTCTGATTTACCTTCCAGTCCCTGTACACTGTGCTAGACCTGGGACTTTGTGTTGTGCTCATCTTGGGTCACAGCTTGGTCTCTTTTCAGAGGATAAATTCTGCAGCTCCATTAACGTACAGGTGCTCTAGACAGCCCCTTGAAGCAGCCTGTGTGGCTCCTCAGTAGGCATGGGGACTTGAAGGCAGCAAAAGGAAGCTCTTAACACATTTTCCTCTTGAAAATGGGGATGAGGGAGGAGGAGACTGCAGTAACTGAGCTGACAAGTTTTTTTCAGCTCCTGCCTGGATCTCAGTGGGCTCCAAAAGAGGGCTGAGGAGTGCCAAATCCTCAGGCTGGCCCTATCCCATGTGGGAGCTGCCTTCCAGTGTGGCTCAGGAGCCTCTGCTCAAGGTAATTTTTTCAGCATTTTTATTCATTTCTACACCTCTTGTTCTGGGTTACTGAAGGTTTTCTGCCAGTTTGTATTTTTATGAGGATTCATCTCACGCATTGGGCTCTGATGGCTGGGCCACTTTCCCATCCCCTTTTTCCAGAAAAGACATGCTGCAGCTGATCTTCACCCAGGACGCCTGGACGTGGTTCGGCTCTGCGCCGGCAGCCTGCAGCACCACCAGCAGCTCAGTCCAGCCATTTCTAGGAAACCTCTTGCAGCCTCGTATTCCCTTTTTTCACAAAGTTTTATCATGTCTCTCAATTTTCTGTTCCACTTTTGAGCCCAGTGGCCCCTCGATTCCTCATTTTCTCCTTGGCTTTTCTCCTCAGCTTTCTCCTTGGAGGTGACACACCATGCTCATGTCCAGTGTTGAACCATCTGTCCCATGCAGCCAGCTGAGCTGCCTGGGAGACCTCAGGGGTTTCTCTGTTCCTGCTTGTGTCCAGCTCCTTTGGCCTTTCTGCATCATGGGCTATGATTTCTCTCCCTTCCCACCACCACTAAAAACATCACTGTGTTTCGGCTTCGCTATGAACCTTCCTCAATTCTCCATTCTTCTTTAGGAAGACCTAAACTTCTCCATGCACTCATACTGACCAATGGGTCCCTGGGATTTTTGCAGCCTTTTTTTCTCTTGCCCTAGCCCATTTGTACTATGCAGTGCCTAAGCAGAATGAAAAAAATCCAAAGACTTTTCAAACCCTCTCCGTACCTTGCAAACAACCACACTTGTAAGGGCAAATCAGTCCCCCTTCTATCATTTTTCTGCTGCACAATGATGTCCCCTCTATTTGAACATGATTTTGCCTGAAAGCAAATTATTAAACAGCTTTTTAAGCAGACTTGCACCCATTTCATTGCCAAACTCTTGCCATTTCTACATGCCGAAGGCCTGATCCTGGCACTGCTGAGCCAACTTGCTGTGATTCCTCAGTGAAGGCAGTTTCAGTATTGCACAATACATCTGTTCTCCGGGGGGGGCTGTGCGCAATCTGTGATCGGGACAGACGTCTGAGCTTGATCCCACTGGAATGACGTCAAAGGTTGCAATATTGTACCTCTTCCCGGCGCTGGCAGAGCCGGCCTGGCGATGTGTCGCTGCAGTGGCTGCAGCTGCACTTGAAGCTGCGCGGCTGCTGTCAGTTCACCCTGTGCAGCGCAAATAATAAGTTACCAAACGGCAGCACAGGCGAGTGTGTTGCTTTCATAGTGGAGAATTGCTTACATACCTGGCTTCTCCTGGCAAATTTGTGCTGCTCCAGAAACCTCTGACTGAAAGCAAAGGAAATTGCTTTTAAAAGGAGTGTCCCCCGATGTTGACCTGTGAGCAGATAAAACTCCAGCAAACCTGCAGCCTTTCCTGTGCTTGGGACTCAGGCTGGCACAAGCAATGCCATTTGTCATGGAGCTGCAGCAGACAACTCAACAGAGGGTGACAGTAAATCACTGGCTGTGGTTTGGCGCCTGTCTCCGTGGCGCTCGTTAGGAGAACAGGAGTACATTATCCACAAGCAGCTATTTTAGATGCTTACTGAGTTCTGCTGCAGGCAACGGTGATGGTTAAAGAAGTAGCCTCAGCTTGCACCCAACCAGCCCTGGTGAAATAAGAGTGACAGATACACCGCTACACCTGGCAACAGGGAAGGTTTCCTGATGCTGCAGGGAAGGAAGAGACTGGCATGACCTGGGGCAGCACGGACTGACTCCCCGGCACCCCGAGGCACCCCAGCCTGCTGCACTCCCCACAGGCCACGGCAGGGCAGGACTGTTGTGAAACGGTCTTGTGCTGCTCAGCAGGATATGATTCACTGCAGCCTCTTGGCATCATCGCAAGCCTTGCCTGCGCCTCACCGGCCCTCCGCTGGACCTACCCGCTGGTAAGGCGGCTGCTGACATTTCACATCTGCCAGATCCAGTTTGAAGTGAGCTAATTCCAGCCCTAGAACGGTGAAATGATGTTTCTGATTCAATTGTCTGTGTGCTGGCCCAGGTCTGTTTTGACAGCTCTGCATATAGGTCAGGGGAAGGAAGGGGTGTTTGACGGTTTCAATTTTTCTATGAATGCTTAGGCAGTTCTTAGGTTCTTCTTAAAAGGGTGCTGACAGATTAAGAACAGCTCCCAAGTTTTGATTGTAGAAATACTGGGATTTTCCAAGTTGCATATCCAGCAGGAGGAGTTCCAACGTGTGTCCTCTCCCTTAAGCAGCTCGATGCACTTTGGTGGTAGCTGCACCCTGGGCACTGCTGCATTCAGCAAATGCTAAAGGGAAAGAACAGTGGGAAATAGGCAAGCAGCAAAAAGAACAGGTGAAATGTTAGCAGGAGGAACTATGATGGCTCATTAAGTGAAGAAACTATAAGATGTATAAAACTGTATTTAAAAAAAGAACCAAAACTTGCTCGTTTTTTTAAAAATGTGAGATAGGTTTTTAACATATAGGAGCAGAGGTAAAGTACCTTTAAAAAAAAGTGATTTTGAGCTGGAGATGGGACTGACACAAGTCTTGAAAGTAAATATTTAATTACCAGGCCAATTTTGATAAAGACCTAGTGTTTGCAATTGATTTCTTTAGCCTCTGCTGAGTCCACTAGTGAAACTTCTGGTTAGTACTGGTATTGTTGTGGTTTCCATCAGCAAATAACTTACACTTGTGCTTGTAATTGATTTTGCATGCTAAAAGGGAAAAACTTGACATCCCAGAATCAGCATCCTTTCTGTCTTCTCTGGTAGTGATAATTATCTTATTTCTAGGTGTAAAAGCAAAATTGGTTTTCTGACTGGTCACCTTAGTGAGGCTGTGAGAAGAAGGGCTGGTAGTACAATACTTAGCTCTTTACAGGGCAGAGATTAGCCAGTATTTACCTTGGGGCCTGTGATATTTAGACAAGAATTCCAAAGAGAATTACAATAGTGAACTTCAGCTAACCCTGACAAGTTTGCATGATCAATGTTTAATTGTAATAAGAGAGTAGAGTGCTATATGGAGAAGCCCTACAGCCTGTATTAGATCACAATAAAATGTGAGCATAAAAAAAAAAAAATTCCAGACCTAAATGTTGCCCAAGCATGGGGGTAAATTTGCTTTAGAGCCAAGGGCGGTTTCTGCATCGTGCCTCTGCAGCAGCCAGATCCTAAGTGATTTCTCTAGGAGAAAATGAACTAGCATGTCATTAAAGAGTGGTTATGGAAGAATGAAATTGTTAAATAAGATGTGATGTTCTCTCCCATTCAGCGATTACAGGCTTTTCTCATAGAGCTGCCACATTCTCTGTGCTATTGGCACAATTCAGGCATCCTGAAAAAAAGGCTTTGTCATCATCTTTTTTTCTAAATATTCCTCACCAGACAATCAAAGTGCACTTTATGGACATCAGTTTGTTCATGTACTATGTCAGGATTATTATCCTTAGGGAGCAGGTGGAGATACTGTAGAGTAAGGACATGAGGTGAGTCACTCCTGTCCATGTAGACAGGTAGCATTGGGAAAGGACATGGTTTCCTCTCAAGCACTGTTTATGGGAAAATCTGCATGCCAATAATCAGAATTTAGCTTTCTGTTATTTCTTGTGACACCAGTAGAGTTGAATATTTTGCTCCCAAACACCCACAGAATGAGAAAATATGCATCTTTAGATCACAGGATGTATGACTAAATTTCCCCCAAAGTTTTTGATAAGTCCAAGGTTGGTGTGAATGAAAACACTTGCTATGACCAAGCTGTGTATTTTGAGGAAGAATAATCCTGGTCTGAATCAGTGTTTTCTTTATTGCTTATGTTACTACTGAGGATTCATTAGATGAAAAAATAGAAGTTTACATCAAAATTAATAGTTTTTTAAATGAGCAATCTATTTGGTTTGAGGTTTTTTATTTGTTTGTTTGTTTTTAATTATTCTGCTGAGAATATCTGCCCATGACATGCAAAGCAGTCAGCTCTCGACAGCAGTGAAATAAATTTCAGCTGAAGGCAATGCAAATTGGGAAGAATATCCAGAGAGTGGTTCTATTTGAAATAAATTAAGGAATTATTTTGAAAGCTTGCATGGAAGAACAGAATTTTGCCAACTATTACAATTGGACTTCAGAATAACTGCTGAGTGGGTAATTAGTCCCGCAGGAAGATGGGAGTCTGGACAAATGTAAGACAGAACAAGAGGGAAAAAAAACGTATGATGAATTAACTTTAGAAAACAAGCTAGAACATTAGTCACAGGAGGGATATAACTCAACTTTCATTAAATATTTATTTCTGTGATGAAGAGAAACATTGTTTTTAACCCTTGTACTGAAGTAGGAAATAGGAACCTTCTCTCTTTTTAAGGCAGCTGGAACCACTATATTGAAGCTCATCTCTTTGATAAGAGGGTGAAGGGGAGGTGTGTGGGGGGAGAGGGAGGGCAAAGAAATGTGCTGAACATATTGCAAATCCAGCAAACGAGACTTCTGCTTGGAGTGAGGAAAGCAACCAGTCGTGGAACTGGTTGAGATATTATGTAGTGTCTGTTGTGGTCTTCAGTGACTCCCCCCTAGTGAAGATAGGCTGTGATTGGCTAATTGCTCTATCTATAGACAGCAAATGATCTTACTTGCCCCTGTGCTGAGCTGCAGGGAGGTGATTCACCTACCTAACATGCTGGATGATCTTGGCATACCTCTTTGCTGGGTTTACAAAGACTTGATGAAATACAACCGTAAAGAAAACTCGAAGCATGTGAGATACTTTTGAGGTTATATAGTGCATGTGTGGTTTGTCCTGCCCTTCCAGAACTTCTGATTCACAGTCCTATGCTGTAACTACTGAACTATAGACATAGCTCGTAGAGATTCTGCACTTCTTTTTTTGTGGCTCGTTGCTCCCATTATTATCTCAACAGCAGCAATTTGCTAATCAGTCCTCTTTGTAGAACAGGACTAGTTCTGCATTGGATGTCTAGTATTTATAAAAAAAAAAAAGAATGTAATTCATAGGACTCTGGAGAAGAAGGAACCTTTGCAAAAATGCTTAATATATTCAGATGTGAATCTATGTAAATGGGTCATATTCACTGAACTGTGTGTCTAGAGGGTTGACAGTAACATCACAGCTGAAGGTTCAGGACCAGACCCCCAGGCCTGCATCTTCCCAGTTTTTAGGACTTTGATGCTGTCTCTACTCTATAACCTCCAAAGAGCCAACCTCCCTGCTGGGCTCTCTCCAAATCATTGGCCAAGTGATGGGTTCCCACTTGCCCGTTCTACACTGGTAGCCCCAGCAGCACTGTCTGTTGGTAACATGGTGTTGCATTTCTGACCTGGTGGTACTCCGCTGTGACCTGAGTGAAGGTTACTGGTGTTTTCATGTAGGCTCTATGTTTACTATTTAAGGTGAGCGAGAGGCACTGGATTCCACCGGTTGGCTCATCCTCTCTGTTTCCTAATTCAATGCAAATGGCCAGACAGGCAGGCAGCTCTTCCTTGAAAACATTGAAATTCTCTTGAGAGGTGTGCCAGTTTCTGGCAGACATGGTGTTGGCAATGCGCGATGGACACTACACAGTCATACTTGTTCATTCCTGTAAACATTGCCTTCAAAACCACCATCTCCTCTAACACCTTAAGCCACTTCCCTGGAGTGCTCAGCACAAGGATCCTGCACAAACACACTCAGCTCTGGCGTATTCCTTCCAGGAGAGGGCGGGGGAATACAGTTTATTGCAGATCTGCTCGTGAACTGGAGCCAGAATACCTCATGTCCCTGATCTCCCTGTACAACTTCCAGTCTATTTTACTTTCCAAAACTTGGATGAGCAGAGGTAGGTGCTGAATCTCCTCAAAATGAGTCAGTGGATTTTGTCGCATTTACAGACCTCCAGGTCCCTGAGTCATCTTCAGGAGAGATAGCTTGGCCTAGGCTTTTCCTCTTGCTCTTGAACCTTTTGCAATGAGCACATTGAAGGCATTGGATTCAGTGCAGCTTCAGGAGCAAAGTTTAAACAGGTGAGCCCCAGCTCTTCTGCTTCATCTCATCTATCAAGTCAGAGGAGGCAGTGGTGGGACAACTTGCCCGACACACACTCAACTTGCCCACATCCGTGCAAAAATCGATCTGATTCCCTCAGACACACAATGTTAGCAGGTGTAGCTCTGCTCGTGGGTGCTTTTTCTGACAGATTAAAATGCAGGGGTTGTGCATGGAAACCCAAGGTTGGAGATGCACCTGGTTAGAGATGGCCTAGACAAATACCGGCCAGAAAGCCAGGTGATGTTTTCTTTCCCAGTATCTTAACAAACAGAAAGTTTAGGAGAAAAATCAGAAACTCTCCCTCACTCCCCACTGTCTTTAATAGTCTAAAGGGTATTAATGGAAAAAAAAAAAAAAAAAAACCAACTTAAAATTAGTTTCTTCCAACTTATCTCCCCTTAGGCTTATGATTCTGACTTGAAAAGACAACATAATTTCCAAACTAGTAAAGGAAAGAAAAAAAAAATCAATAAACTCTTGGCCCTGCAGCACAGATGCCCTTGCAAGGCCAAAGAAATTAAGTCCTGAGATTGCTGTTGCCATTTCCACCTTGTCCTGCAAAACCACAGTCAGGGATAAACATATTCGCTGTGTCAATATTTCTGTAGTACCAAGAGAACTTGCAGTCCTTATCTGCGAGTGTCAAGGACTGCTAAGTTAAAGTGATCATAATGTTATCAGAGAGTCTGACAGGCTTTTTTGTTCCCTCTGTGCCCACGTAACAGTTCTGGTGCTGAAAGCTGCAGCCCAGCAGAACTCAGCTGCACGCGGCCGCTGGCTTTGTGGCTCATGGAAGGCATCCATATGCAGAAAGCTAATTCAAAAATTCCCATAATAGAATTTGAACTTCCTTTTAATTTTTTCTTTGCCTGATTATTTTTGCTTCTTTCATTGGAAAAGAGATGCCTTGATTTATAAATCACATGGAAATGTGCAAGTAATCAATTCAGCCTGACTAATCCTTGTTTTGCCAAGTGGCCAGTTGGCTCATCAGATTACTAATAGTTTGCTGCTGCAGTAAATGGGGAATAGCAGGGGCTGGGGCAGAATCACCACAGGTGACAGACAGCAAAGAAAGCTCTTACCCTGTGCAGCACAATCTCTCTTTTTGCCTGTCCATGAAATACACTTTCCCTTCCCGTGCCCTCAAAAAAGAGAAGTAATTTGTAACACAAAGCTGCACAGAGAACATACAGAAAATGGGAAAACCCGAGGCATAAAAAATCAGCATCTGTACAGCCACATATGGAAAGGCAAAGCGTGGGCAAAGTCAAATAATGCTTAGGTGTAAACTGATGAGCGCAGAGCGGATGAGCCTTTTGCTGCCTTTAATGGGTCAGTGCTACGTGGCATAACATCTTGGGAACAACTTCAGCCTACCATTTCTTTTAAACATTATAATGCAGTGCTATTATTATCTCCAGGAAAGTTTTAAAAGGCTCGCATGCCAAGGTTTATTTGCCTTTCCTGACTGGATCTTTAACACACAGCCATCAGACAAAAGACCAAGAAAAGTATCTTAGCTTTACATTAGCCTCTGTGTTTGACTGAGCTGAAGGAATGCTAGAAAGATTGTCTGAGCAGGGGAACCAGTCTGACTGAAATTCTCTCCCAAAATACCCAAGCAAGGCTAAGGAATGGAAGTAAAACCAGATTTTAAAAGTACTTATTGAAAAGGTGAGCAAAGGGAAGGAAATCTCTTAGCAATACACAAAAAAGACCACGCAGGGGAAAAGATGTATTTTGTGGCAGCAAGTGGGGGCTCAGTTTTGCTGTAGCAGCAAATGAAAGGTGCTGATGTGAGGCATTGCTCACAACTGTACAAAAATCACCCCCAAAAGCCTGTTCCAGCCCAGCAGTCACTCCTGGTCCTCATGCAGACTTGGCAGCCGAAAGTGATCAGAAGTCATCGTATTTGTCTAGATCTGTGCATTTCTCCTGCTGTGAAGAAAGGCTTTTAGTGTTTCCAAAACCCTGAGCGAAACTTAGATGTGTGTCAATTTGCTTTCAGTGTCATGGTGAACTTATCAGTAAATCAGTTCACAGCTTGAGAAGGGCATTCAGGTATCGTGGAGGGAAGGAGAAGTGGTTGAGTCTGCCCAGAGCCTGCACCTATACCTTATGATCCTCAGCTTTGGGCTGAAGCCCCAAAGTCCACTTGTGGACCCCAAAACCAGGACTGTGGTTCAAGGCCCTCACAGCAAAGCAGAATCATGGGTAAAGCGATGCGACCATCCCAGGAAAGAAAATTTCTCAGATCAAATCTCTGCTTAGAAACAGTGCTATAGAGGATTAAGCTGTGTAGACCTTTCTCAAAGGATGACCCCGGACTGGGGCTCCAAGTGACAACTTTTGGATGTTTTCGCATTATTCTCTGTTGTACAATGACAGGTTGGTACAGAAGTGGAATTCTTTATGCCAAAGTGAGATATCAGAACTTGTGCTATCATATATCCTATTTGCTTTTAATGTGTCCTTTGTCTCCATCTGGGCATTTGTCTCCTTTAGGCAGAAAAATGTAACTTTGGGTATTTGTCCAGGGTGTCCTGATGTCCAATAGCCTCGTCAGGACAACAGTAATTTCTCTGAGAGTGCTGGACACTCAGAAATGCCTAAGGCACAGTCACTGAACTTATTCAGAAGGGCTTTGCTGAAGCTTCCAGCATAGCTGATCCTATGTGCATGGCAAAGAGGATCTGGACGTAAGCAAAAAGTTTGGTGTATCTAGAATTTGTCACATAGCGCATGAGCAAGCTCCGGTCAAAGATTCATCCCAGATGCTCTGGACTCACTTCCCAAGCACTGTGTGCTGCCTACCTGTATTTTTAATATTTTTTTTGTCCAGTGAAATCTCTGGGAGAAATACAGAAGCCTTAGTTACACTTGCCTGACTAATTCCATTGTGATCACTGTTGCCTTATATTGAATGGGTAAGAAGCTCTGTAGGATTTTTCAGGTGTGAAAAAACATCAGATCCCTTCTTTGTTGCAGTGTGCAGCAGCACAAGGGGTGGTGCTGGCAAAAGGGAAGGTAGCTGGACATCTCCTCCATTGGCAGCTCACGTTTGGGACTCTTGAGCTCACCAAGAGAACATCACAGCTTTGTGTCACTAGCTTCAGCAACAGCTAACAGAGCAGTCTTGCATCCAGGACTTGAGAGGTACTTACAGGGAGTGAAAAGGTTGTGGCCCTAGGATGGATGAAACTTGAGAAGCAGAACTGGGATACACACCTTTTTTTTCCATACGAGGTAAATATGGGATTTCACTGTCTCTCCACCAGTTTAGAGAAAGTCAGGAACTACTATAACTAAAATATAAAGAAATTGTCTTTGGCATGTGGAAAAGCCAAGTTAGGAGAAAACTCTAATGTGTCCCAATGCATATGTAGGTCATAATAATGTTAAGATTCTAACTTTTGGTTGGTTTCATGGTAATAAAATCACGAAGGAATTTCATATCTGTGCAGCCATCAATTCAAATTTCATTTAAGCCTAGTCTTGATCACTTGGGATTTTAGCTGTATCTAACTCTCATGCCCTTTGCATTGCATCAAGCTAAACTTCACCTACTCAGGGAACAGGGTTTTTGATGGAGAGAAAACAGTAATGCAGGGTTTGCCAAAAATCTGTTTTGGGTAAAAATATTTAAGGTCAGCGTTTTTAGTGATGTAATGTGTTTTACATCAGTGAAGTTACACTAATGCAGAATTTGGCCCTGATATTTTTGTATAAATATAGTATCTAGGAATGTGATGAGCATATATTTATGCATTATTCATCGGAGGATATTTTTGCCAGTTTAAGGCCCTGGGCTGAAGCTGAAAAGAGAAGAGAATGCGCTTTAGCTCTGCTACAGACATTTGGTTGAACTCTCTGTGCCTCAGTTTCCTCATAAAGCCATAAAATGAGGATAATACCTCATTTTTTTTCCTGCAGGACAGTAAGGCCCATAGTTCCTCAGTAGGGATGATGCTCTGTTCCATGCTCTCAAAAAAAGCACACAGACTTTTTGTCAGGTGACTGCATTCTGATATCCCAGACTGCATCTTCCCAGGGGTCTGAAAAACAAAAACATCAAACTGGAAAACCACTGATTGTATTGAGCATAAAAATTTACCGCTGCTGCAGCTGGCACCCTGCATGCTTCTTCAGCTGAGCTGCACTGCTGCAGGATCCTGATCCATACTGAAGAGTGCATAACTATAGTGTATGTATATAAAAATAATGTATGTGTTTATATAAAAAATCAGTAATGACTGTAATAACACAGGGGAGGTTACCCCAAAACCCAATGCTTTCCAGCATACTGGAAATCACCCTAGCAAGCCCCAGCCATCAGGCAGGAAAGAAGCAGGCATGAGGCTATAAGACAGCAGTGAGGGCATAGGATTTGCACTCCTCCAGGGACCTGTTGATCTCTACTGATCTAACAAATGTGTGCATTCCTCCAGCGGCTTGCACACTTTTGGGGGCAGGAGTGTGTACCCCTCCAGGGGTTTGCACTCCTCCAGGGATTTGCACGCTTCCAGGGGCCTGCACGCTTTCAGGGCGTTGCAGGCTTCCAAGGGCTTGCAGACTTCCAGGAGCATGCATCCCTTCGGGAGCTTGTACACTTCCAGGGGCTTGCACCCTTCCAGGAGCATAGAATCATAGAATCAATCATAGAATAGTTAGGGTTGGAAGGGACCTTAAAGATCATCTAGTTCCAACCCCCCTGCCATGGTCAAGGGCATCCCAGTATATCAGGTTACCCAAAGCCCCATCCAACCTGGCCTTGAAAACCTCCAGGGACGGAGCATCCACAACTTCTCTTGGTAACCTGTTCCAGTGTCTCACTGCTCTCATGGTGAAGAAATTCTTGCTAATGTCTAATCTAAATCTGCCCCTCTCCAGTTCATACACATTCCCCCTTGTCCTATCACCATAAGCCTTTATGAATAGTCCCTTTCCAGCTTTCTTGTAGGTTCCTTTCAGATACTGGAAGGTTGCTATAAGTTCTCCTCAGAGCCTTCTCTTCTCTAGGCTGAACAACCCCATCTCTCTCAGTGTGTCTTCATAGGGAAGGTGCTCCAGCCCTCGGATCATCCTTGTAGCCTCCTCTGGACCCATTCCAACAACTCCATCTCCTTCTAATGTTGAAGATTCCAGAACTGTACACAACACTCCAGGTAAGGTCTCACAAGAGAGGAACAGAGGGGGAGAATTGCTTCCCTCGCCCTGCTGGCCACGCTGGTTTTGATGCAGCCCAGGACATGGTTGGTTTCTGGGCTGCGAGCGTGCATTGCCGGCTCATCACAGAATCACTAGGTTGGAAAAGACCCCCAGGATCATTGAGTCCAACCATTCCCATCAATCACTAAACCATGCCCCTCAGCACCTCATCCACCTGTCTTTTAAACACCTCCAGGGAAGGTGACTCAACCCGCTCCCTGAGCAGCCAGTTGACCCTTTCTGTGAAATATTTTTTCCTGATGTCCAGCCTGACCCTCCCCTGGCGGAGCTTGAGGCCATTCCCTCTCATCCTGTCCCCTGTCCCTTGGGAGAAGAGCCCAGCTCCCTCCTCTCCACAACCTCCTTTCAGGTAGTTGTAGAGAGCAATGAGGTCTCCCCTCAACCTCCTCTTCTCCAGGCTAAACACCCCCAGCTCTCTCAGCCGCTCCTCATAAGGCCTGTTCTCCAGCCCCCTCACCAGCTTTGTTGCTCTTCTCTGGCCTCTCTCCAGAGCCTCAACATCCTTCTTGTGGTGAGGGGCCCAGCACTGACCACAGCGATGTCGAGCTCCTCACTGCCCGGCACCCCCCACCCTGTACTGAAATCGGGGATTGCCCCGACCCAGGCTCAGGCCCTCGCCCTTCGCCCCGTTGAACCTCACGACGTTCTCACCGCCCCCCGTTCTCCACCCCGTCCCGCTGCCCCCAGCCCCCTCTCCCCCGCTCTCCCCGGCTCGGGCCGAGCCCCCCGGCAGCCCCGCCCCGAGGGGCCGTCCCGGGCGGGGCGGCGGCTCCCATTGAGGCCGGGCCGGGGCCAATGGGGGCGGCGGAGCCGGCCGAGCCTCTCCCGGGCCTCCGCCGGGCGCCCGTCATGTGAGGGGGATATAGTACTACGGGAGCGGGGCCGCGCTCCGCAGCCGCGCACCCGCCTCCCCGGGGAGCTGCGCCCGCGTCCCCTGCTCCGGGGGGTCGCTTCTTCCTAACCCTGCGGTTTGATCGTCATTTTTATTTTTTACTTTTTTTTTTTTTAATTCCTATAATCAATTTGCTTTTTTCTTCTTATATTTTCTGTTTGTTTTCATTGTTTCTTTCTCCATTTTCTAATTTTTTTATCATTTTCCCACTTGTTTGGTTTTTTTTCTGCATTTTTCCATCTTGGTTTTTTTTTGTTTGTTTGTGGGGGTTTTTTTTCCTTTTTTTTGGTTTTTTTTTTTTGTTTATTTGGTTTTTTGCGTTCTTCTGGTCTTTCTCGGCGTTTTCCACCCCCTTTCCCCGCCTTGCAGAGGAGTTCAGGTAAGGATGCGCTGCCGCAGCGCCGGTACCCGGGGATGGGGATGTTGGGGATGTTGATTTTTGCGCCTCTGGTGCCGCTCACGGCGGGGTGGGAGGTTAAATCCCCCCCTCTGGCGATGCAGCAGGGGGGTACCAGGCTGCGGGAAGGGGTCGGGAGGCTTTTTCCAGCCTTGGGGGGGTGTTGTTCCAGGTCATCTTGGCTGCCCGTGTGCGTGGGGGGACCCCGAAGCGTCCTGAAAAGGGATGGAGGGAGCAGGAAAGCAAGAGAAATAATTACAAGCCGTAAAAGAACGGCAACAGCCTCCAAACAAGCAAGAAAATCGTTTGCAGCCGTGGAAACCTGGCCGAGCTTGTGCTGGGGAAAGGGAATTGTGTCCCCCTGTGCCGCCTCGGGGTGCGGGGGCTGCCTGGAGAGAAAGTCCCGAAGTTTGGGGACGTGTTGTGCGTAGCTTCCAGAAAAATAAGTCTTTGGGAATGTTTCTGCAGCGTCCCAGAGGCAGCGGGGTTGGAAAGGAGCTGGTGGACCCTAAACACCCCCACTCAGTGGCCAGGGAGCAGCACAGCCACCTTGCAGAAGGGAGATGAGCACATGGGTTTTTCTTGGCTTTTGGCTTCTTTTTTCTTAATTTTATTGTTGTTGTTGTTTTTCTTCCCCCTCCCCAATGCATTTCTGTTTTAATTTCTTAGAAACTGCCTGGTTTATGGCTCTGTCTAGGGAGCAGGAGTCAGCCGGAACAGATTTTTAAATCTTCTAGGAAACAAGGGAATGCCCTAAAGAGATTTGCCCTAGACTAGAAAGAGCTGTCGCAGTATTCGTAGGAAAGGACTGTCAGCGTATCTGAGCCCCTATACTGCT
Organism: Phaenicophaeus curvirostris; assembly: GCF_032191515.1. Taxonomy (NCBI): domain Eukaryota; kingdom Metazoa; phylum Chordata; class Aves; order Cuculiformes; family Cuculidae; genus Phaenicophaeus; species Phaenicophaeus curvirostris. The sequence continues at coordinate 16,229,967 of NC_091402.1, forward strand.
TTGTGGACTGACTGTCCAGAAATGACAGGCTGGGAAATACATCCTCGTGTTTCACCAAGTTCCCAGGACTTAACCTTTCAATGTTTCTTGGAGTCAGAACATGCCTTCTCTGGTTTTGGCGATTTTTTTTTTATGCTGTGATTTTTTTTTTTTTTTAGCTGGCAATTAGATGGACAGGTTTTAAACAGAACAACATGTTTCTGGCAGAAAGGACTTCATAACAACCCAGGGAACTCTTGGAAGCCAGCGACCGCCGTGTGCTGTTGAACAGCTGCTGTGTTTCACTCCAGAAGTGATAGTTTTTCATGGACTCGAGCACTGAGGTCCCTCTGTAGGTGCTTACATTTCCAACATGTTTTCAGGGCTCCTGGAGATGAAAGTGCTTTATGTAAACAGCATCATTAGCTTTCATAGCTTGTGTTGCCCTGCCTTTTTTTTTTGGTTTGTTTGTTTCTTTTTTTTTAAATCTGGTTTGGCTATGTCTTCGGGCAAACTAGGGATGAAAACCTTTTGGTTTGGCCTTTAGGATAAAATATAGCCTGGGCCCAATCCTGCATTCCAGGCATTCCCCAAAATCTTCTTGGCTGCTGGGCAAGTTTTGAGAATGTACAGAAAGCAGATCTGGCCTCTAATGTGCCTGGATCTGTTTGCCTCTGACAGTCTCCTCTCTGCTTCAAATTACTCTGGTTACACCAACTGACGTTTCTCCTTGTCAAAAGAGACGGGGAAATAAGTGTGCTGACTGTTTTCTGCTGAGGGATGTCACTCACAGCAGTTGCTAGGAGTTTGTTGGTTATTTTTTCCTCTCCTTTCAGACATTATTCAAATTAGGGTTTAGTTTTATTCCCAGTGCAATATATATATTTCTTTTTGATATGTGGCTTCCTAGTTCTCGCAGCCATTTAAAGAAAACTTGGAACTTCTTTTTTTTTTTTTTTTTTTAAATAAATAACCTTACCAGCTGCTTGCAGTGCGGACTCTTTCTCCGCATGCAGAGCGCGTGCCAGCTTTTCTGAGGAAAAAAGCACATTGCAGTCCAGATTTCACTCTCAGTGCCATTCTTCAGAAGTTCAGGCTGCAACAATGCGGGCATAGGAGGGATCATAAACCATCTGAGGGCAAGTCCTCCTTTCTGCCCCCCATTTCACAAGGCAGTTGCCACTTTTTGGTGCAGGATAGAATTCACCCAAGCAGCTTGTTTCTTCCTGGATGGCAATGCAAACTTCTCAGAAGCAGATTGTGTTTTCTGTTTCAAAACTAAGAATAGCTCAGTATTGGGACTTCTGCTGGAGGAACTTTCCATTAAGGCAGAGATTGAAAAAATACAAAGCAAAACAAAAGAAACCAAGCCACAAAACAAACAAACTCCTGTGTTACAGTTTGGCTCTTCTGACTCCTCACTTTTACTATAAGAAATGATTATAGGCTAAGGTCACAAAACAGAGCCACTAACCTCTGCTTGAACTTCCTTGTGTTCGGCACATGTGGGTTTTTCATTATCGGTTCAGAGGCGTAGCTGACTGACAGCCCATGCATACCAGGAAAGCGTGCAATCTTACTTTTAAGTCTGTCTTTCAGCTTGTGCTTGTTTCCTCCTTGTGCACACGGAAGAGGAAGCTGTATCTTTAAGAAATATGATTTTCTCCGTTTCCTGTGAAATATTAATAGGTGCTGCCAATGGGATGAGGCTCTTTGAAGGTGTTGTGTAAAATACCTCGCTCTGCATTCGCTGTAGTGCTAAGCACATAAACATCTTTTGATTTGTCTCCAGAGAAGGCTAAGACAGGGCAATTTTTTGAGATGAGGCAGCAAGGATGCTCTGCAATAGCAATAAAAACCATCCCCTTCCCTGCACAAAACTGGGAGCTATTGACTATTCATGGCAAAGCGTCCAAAGCACAGCGGCAGAGCCTGTGGAAAATGACAGCGTGTAACAAGATTGACTGGCATTTCCTTCGTGCTAGGTCACATGCCTCCTAATTCACACACACACAAATCCTCATAGGCTGATCAAATGACTTCTATCTCTGCAGTCCACATACCTTCCACAGAAAGAGTTGTTTTATTATGCACATACACAGCTCTGTTTTCAATCAGTCACCTTGAGGGAATGACTGAGAGCCAGTGTTTGCTCCGTCCAGAGGTCTCTGCATTTGCTCCCTAAGAGGCATAGTCTCCCTCTGTAAGCAATTTATTTTTTCCTCCGCGTGGGCAAAGAAAACAAATACACAGATGCCCCTCCTGCTGTCTCCTCCCTGGAAACCTTTCTAGGAAGTTTTCTTGGCTTAACTGGGAAAGTGCAGGATGGTCGCTACTGTCTGTGGGCTGCGCTAGGAAGGATGGATTTTGCCCTTGTGCCTCTGTAGGGTTGCAGCAGGATTATGGCTCATGTGAGTAAGGGCTTGCAGGATGCTGCCTGCTCGCTGCTTGGACTCGGGGAGGGAAACTGGGAGTGCAGCTGCCCGCTGTGAGTCGCGACGGATTGAGACGCGGAGGGTCCGTACGAGCCCTCCCGGTTTAGCAACTGGCATGAGGTTCAGATCACCTCAACCTCCGTACCTGGAGAGGGGAGTATGGAGTGATGAGGTGGAACCATCCACCAGCTGGCTTGCTCGTACATGTTAATTAGCTCAGCGCAGTGCCAGCCTTATTAAGGGCAGTGCAGGTGATGATGACGTTGGCAAACTGATTCATTACATCTGGAGGGGAAAATCCGCCTAGTAAATGCTGAAGCACAGTAAATATTTTTGGCTCCTGACAGATTGATCCTTGCATTATGCTGATTAGCCTATATTTGTGGAACTGAGGAAGTTAAAAATAAGCTTGGTGGAAAGCTACAAGATAAGGAAAGGATTTGTTTTTTATGGCCACCAGCAACGAACTTTTTTTTTTTTTTGGGTAGTTGAAATTTCAGTCCTTTATTTTTTCTCCCCATTCCCTTCTTTGTCTGTAGTTTTCACTTCTAGGTGAAAGCTTGTAATTTGTTTTCTCTTGCCAGTAATACTGTGTAAGGGAGCTGTAAGTTTGGAACATACACAGTTGGGAAATTATTTTTGAAAGAATTCTTTTGCAAATCTGTGGTGCAATCCTGCAAAACACTTTAGCCCTGACAGTCCTTAAGAGGTGGCACAGACATATCAAAGCGCATAGCAGCGTGTGTACTCAGGGAGTCTGAATGCTTTGCACTTTTCTGTGAGCTAGAGGGCTTTATGAGCTTTAGTACGTGGAGATAAATGATTAAACTGACTTCTGACTGTTACTGTTTTGTTATCCTACACTCAGGCTCTTACCTGAACTTTCACCACCTGGTATATGCTGTTGGGATATCCATAACAGATCGCCCAGGAATGGTGGATCACTTGCTGCCTACTGATGAATCCTTTTTATCTACAAGATCTTCTCTTGGATACTTTGGGGACATGACAGCAGGGGTGAGGTCCTACCAAATGATGCCCTCTCCCCTGTCAGAAGATGACAGTGACTCGTCCAGCTTCTGTTCTTGTTCCAGCCCTGACTCGCAGGTTCTCAGCTCCAGCTATGGAAGCACGTCCAGTGCAGAAAGTCAGGACAGTATTTTAGACTACTTATTGTCCCAGGCATCTTTGGGGAACACCACTGCATCATGGTGGGACAAAAGGAGGCTTCAGCCCATAGTGAAAGAAGAGTACTTTAGGATGCCTGAATTTGCCGTGGATGTGGAAGATTCTGGACCATTTCAGCCTACACTTGAGGAAATTGAGGAGTTTCTGGAGGAGAACATGGAGTTGGAGCTCAAAGAAAGACCTAAAAGTGAGACCAAGGACTTGAGAGCTTGCAGCCAAGTTTCTGTTGCTTCGCTACAGCAAAAAGACCATATGTTACCCGGCACTAGTTTAAAAGAGAGTAAAAATGAACAGTTGAGCAACTCAATGGAAGGTGGCCAGGCTTCAAATGGAGGAATGTCTGTGGAGAATGGGATACCAGTTATGCTCCAAATTCAGCCTGTACAGGTCAAACAGGAATCCAGTACAAGCCCTAGTTCCCAAGGACCAGCACAAGAGAACATTAAAATTGCACAGCTCCTAGTCAACATCCAAGGACAGACATTTGCCCTTGTGCCTCAGATAGTTCAGTCGTCCAATTTGAACTTGTCCTCTAAATTTGTCCGCATTGCTCCCGTCCCCATTGCCGCCAAGCCAATTGGGCCGGGAGGCATGATTCAGGGTGAGACGGGAATCCTCATGGGTCAGAAATTTCAAAAGAACCCTGCAGCAGAACTCATTAAAATGCACAAATGTTCTTTTCCTGGTTGTACCAAGATGTACACGAAAAGCAGCCATTTGAAAGCCCACCTGAGGAGGCACACGGGAGAAAAGCCTTTTGCATGCACGTGGCCGGGTTGTGGATGGAGGTTAGTATTGGGGTGCAGCACTGTCCTATCCCCCTAACTCTCTTCTGCTGACTCTACCTAACTTGCCTAGCAAGTGGGCTTGCACTCCGATTTATAAACTATTTCTGTTCCCAGAACTTGTTTGGTTGGTTTCAGAATTAAGACCTTTTTCTTACGGTTGGGTAATCTGGGGGCTTTGGTAAATTAAACAGCAGAACATCACCTGCTGGCACCAGCTGTTTAAGTGTCTTAAAAAAATAAAAGGAGTCCATTGTAATACGTATTTTGTTCCAAGAAGGTCAGATTAAGCTTGTTCCTGCAGGCAATACCTTGGGTTCACATCGGTCTGGTTGCAACATGCCAGGTGCAGCAGATGCTCGGCTGGTACCAGCTTGGGCTGTAAGTGAACTGGATGGTTTAGAGCAGAACTGCTGCGTGTGGTGTATGTGGCTCTAACTGCACGGGGCTAAACATGAGTGCTGAAGGGCTGAATGTGGCTAAGAGCAGAAGCATTCTGTGAAGTTTCATAGAAAATACACTCCATCCCACTCCTTCTGGAAATGCTGGCAGTGACATGCCAGCATGCCCTGGGTTTTATTCTTGCGCGTTGATTCAGAAAAATGTGTGGGTGCCACTCAAAGTTGCAAAAAGCTGTAAGATGTAACAACATAACCAGAAGGCTAAGGTGGAGATAAGTATTGCTTGAATGGAAGATTGCAGGTTTGATTGAGCAAAACATTTTGCAGCAGGTTTGATTTTTTTTTTCTTGTTTTTAATCCTAGTTGAAAAATTAAAAATTTGTTTAAAAAAAATCAACCTTTTTATTTTAAGGAAACTTTGACAGAAGCTTTCTTCCCTCTTTCCAATTAGCTGTATTACTAGTCTGCCTTCTGGTGAGTGTTAATATATCTTCACAGATTATGATAGGAGAAAACAAAATCTTAACTCCCTTGTATTAAATTAAACCAGATTTTTTTTCTAAAAATACCCTGCAGAGCTTCAGGGAGCAATGTCTAATGAGCAAATGTGTTGTGATCATGGGGAACAGGCAAGGTAAAAAGTAACAGGAGAGGGTTGTGTAAAAATGCAAGTATGCGAGACGTGCATTGGTTAGAGATGGCTGGATTGGTTTGAGGGAAAAGGTTAGAATGGGGCTGAATACTCTACTCCCAAACTGGAGCAGTTCGAAGTTTGCTTCTTGGAGGGACTGAGGAGATCAAGGCAATTAATGTCTTTGGTGGTTTTCTTTCCTGCTTCCCTGTCTATGGTGGTTCTACAAACCATGATGGTGATTTTCTTTTCTCTTGTACTGGCGGTACTTCAGGAGCTGGGCTTGGTGGCTGATTGCTCAAGATGCATCCATGTTATTAGGCTGATTGGTCTTATACGCTGCAGGCTGGTTTGCTCCTGACCTGCAGTAGAGGCACTAGCTTCTTTTTATTTGGTTGCCAGAGTACGTGTGCCCAGGCAGCAGATGTGCCTCCTGCCTGTGAGCATGGCTGTGGTTATGGTGTTGGCTTTCCTTATGCTGGGATGTGAGCAAAACTCTCAGTTTTGTGACAAATGCATTTGGCACATCACAATTTGATCCACACTGAGATTTATACCAACTCTCCCAGTGACTTTTATGGCTCAAGATTAGGAGCCTGAAATGCTTCCTGTGAGTGTCCTTCTCCAGAGCTCTGTTTTATTATAGAGCTGGTGATTCCCAGGCTGCAAAACCAAGGGGAACATTTAAGAAAAATATTAAGTGGTAAAGGATGGAGATTGAATTTATGCTGTGGTGCCTGTCTTCTCCCAGAATTACAGCAAAAGCAGGATGCAGGTGGGCCAAGAGAAGTGCAAGCCCTGCAGCCTGGTTGACTTTGAAGTTTCACTTTCAGCCAGTCACAGGTTTTTAAAGATGAGAAGCCCAAGAGGAATGAGAAGTTAATCACTGTAGCTATGAGGAAGGTGTGTCCAGTCCACAAACAGCTGCCAGATGGGCTTTTCAAATTCTCTGCTGCTACTTGTCTCATTGTATTTCACAGCCCAGGCTGGTCCCCCACTCCTCAGCTCCCAAACTTTGCGGACTCTGCTCTAAAGGGGAAGGTTTATAGCCAGCAGGAGAAGCAGTGCTTGGGGATCTGTTTCCTGGTCTCACAGCGATCGTTAGTGTTGTCCTTAGATTCCTGCACATCCCCTATACACATCAAAGGCCAGACCCAACTGAGCACTGAATTATGTGGTCTGCTTTCATCAATAAAGTGTGTTTACCTTTTCCAGAAGTTCAGCAAGTGCTGCGATCTCACATGACTTAAGTCAAATGCATCTGGACTCTATGTTTGCTCCCAGTTTTATATCATATCAAATGACTGTGCTTTAAGTGGTTTAAGGACTGAAACAGTGCTTGGGTCTGCTTTCCGCCCCCTTTCCCTGCATTCTTGTGCTTGTGTATTTATTTTGTCACTGAAGATGCTAAAGATCTGAGATCACTAAAGATAGTAGTTTCAAAACCAAAACAAAGTGTTGCCTAGCACAAAGTGGCTGAGCTGGTGGCGGCTGGGGGGGCGGCGGGTGGATGTTGTAAAAGCTTTCTCAGCAATCTGGGCAGTGCTGCTGTGGTGAAGTTGCATCCTTTTAATGCACCAAGGTAGAGGTGTGCACATGGCAAACCCTTTGCTAACCCCTAGGATGGCTGCAGAGCCCCAAACACCTTCCTGGAGGAGACTGAACCCTACTTGTTTCTGCTTTTCCTTGTCACGGGGCAAGAGCTGTTTTCAGCAGGCTGCAGAGAGGGGTTCATAAGTGGCTGGTGACCCGTTGCGTTCAATACCCCGCTGTACCGGTCAGTGCACTGATCCATGTCATGCCACTTTATACCTCTGGCACATGGCACCCTTTGGTTAGCCTGGCTCTTGAGACAGCTCTGACCAAAAAGCTGAGCTCCAGAATGGGCTGATGCCCGGCAGCTATAGAATCATAGAATCACCATGTTGGAAAAGACCCATCGCATCATCGAGTCCAACCATTCCTATCAAATACTAAACCATGTTATGGTACAGAGCAGGAGAAGCTCTCACTCCCCCCCCGCCTGCCCCCGGCACAGCAGCACAGAAAGCTGCAGTTGTTGTAAGGCTTGGGGAATTAGGCAACTGCGTTTAAATGCCCTGCTGCATCGTTTAGCTGGCAGCGCTTCCCCACAGCCAGCTCCGCAGGTGACAGCACGCACTACAAGCTCTGCTTGGGTTTGTAGGGAGGATTTAAAGGATTATAATGCCTGTGGCTGGGAGTGTGTATGGGACTGGGAAAGCGTGGGGGGAGTTGTGCATGGGACAGGGAAGGTGTCTTTCAGTGGCTTTTTTTGCTGGTGCTGTGCAAATGGGTTTGCAGGTGTGCAGGAGGAGCACTGGTTTACTGTAGCGGTGCTTTGGGGATGGACAGGATGAATCCAGAGCATCCCCTTCACTGGAGAGGTTCAGCCTGGATCAGCCTCAGTGGCTGGTGGCCATGGTAGGGTCCATGGAGTACTAGGCTGAAGCTGTTGACCTTTCCTGCCCTGTGAGCCGCATAGCAATGTCTTCATTTGGCCGAGAGACATAGGATACATCCTACACATCAAGAAGCTCTAGGATTTGTCTCCAAGCGAGATGCAGTTACAGGGCCTTTGAGGTCCCACCAGATAGGAAGATGAAGGATGTTCTTCTAGTTGATGTGGGATTGCCCAGATCTCTCTACCTTTGTTTTGAATGAGGAATCCTTCTGGAAATGGCAGTGACTTGGCTTAGTGAGGTGTTCTTTGGGGGTACCTTGTTTTTGTTTGAATTTGCCATCCCACCAGGGATTATTTGCAGTTTTCTTGGGGTGGTCGTCATGCCAGAACGTGCTGCAAATATCATTTCACCGTACTGCCAGCCCACCAGATCCTCCAGGCTTCCTTCTCCTAACCTTTGCGTTGTTTTTTTGTAAACACACCGACAGCTTGAGGTTTATTTCTGTGGGCTCTGTAAGTTGATCTTTCCATGACTGCTGGGGAACAGTATTGCAACATTCCTGCCTCTTCAGCTAAGGACATCGTTATGAGGCACAGAGTATTTTTATCAGATGAACTCATCCAAGCTCCCAGGGTATGAGTGGAGCTGCTCATTCCTCACATGCGCCTCTTTCTCCTCCACCATCCAGGCAATCCCCACTGAAATGCACTTGCATAGTCCTTGTGCAGGATCAGCCACGTGCTACTGAGCTTCTGATGCAAATGGTGACCTTAATGGCCAAGGCCATGGGACAAGGCAACCTGGCCACATCTGGCTTTACTACTTCTCCGAGTGATAAGCCTGTATATAAAAGGGTAGCTCTTTGCAAAGGCGCTTTCCCCTCTCTGTTCTCTCTTTTCCTTGGACATGGGTGCCACCACTGGCAACAGGTCTTTTCCTTGCCCAGTGCTGAGTACTGCTGAGACAGTCTGCACAGGTAATATCCCATCTTTTCCAGAAAGATGCTTAGTCCTACTCATCCATAGCTCTACAAGAGTGTTCCTCCAAGAACGTGGCACAGGGACTAGCTTGCTGCTAAGGACCTGGGAGAAATCCCTGGCCCTGTTGCTCCCAGGTCCAGACTGTGGTTTTGGGAAGCCATCACTGGAAGGAGCAGGGTTGCTAGAGAAAGCAAATGTGCTAGGGGTGAAGAGAAACCCCTGTCATAGCCTTTATGAAGAAGACGTGTCCTGAGCAAGGAATGGGTTCATGGCTTCATTAGAACATCTGCCTGTTGCTCTTAACTCTTTCACCATGGGGGCAGAGAAGTAAGGACAAGGCAAAAGAGCAATTTAATGAGTGAAGGACCCTCCCCTAGAAATGCTCCTGGGAGAGATGTGTCCACACCACCTTACACATTGTGAGTATCTGCATCTGCTTTGCACTGGCTGCAGAACACTCTCTGAGTAGCATCATCAGACTGAAGAGTTGTGGGAACTGAGGGGATTGTTCCCAGCTCTCCCAGTACCTGTGCCCTGTTCCTCAACTGGTGGCAGGAGATCAGAGCTAATTAAAACCTTTATGTAGAAACTTATTTTTTCTTGCATGAAGGGCTTATTCATAGGAGCCCAGCACTCCTGTTTTCCCACTTTCATAAAAATAGCATATTCACTCTATTGGTGACGTGATATTTTGTTCCAGAAGGGCACATTTTTCTACATGTTCTTTCCCCCGTTTATTCAGCTAGTACCCATGACTTCATTTATTTATTGTAAATAAACAGCTGATACCATTTCTTGCAAGCTCTCTTTCAGTGCTGCTCTTTGTTAGTGCCCTGGTGACAAAACACTTAATTGCCCTTTGTCAGGCAGCAAATTTTTTGTACCCATCTGGATGAAACTCTTTTAGTGTGACATTATTAATTAACTCTGTGGCTCCCAGTCCGGTCCAGGCTGGAAACAGAGCTAGCCCTGCTGTTAAGACCGCAGGATTAGCTGATTTGAGTTCAGTAAAGCCAATGGGATTCACAGTGGCTGTTTGGGGATTTTTCTGTGGAGATGGAAGGTGGGAAACGTCTAAAATTGAAATTACTCTAGGAGATAATTTTGGTAATTAAAGGCTCAATCTTGATTTCAATTTATGCATGAAGTAACCATGCTAATGGCCATTGGGGCCCACCTGGATTTCTGCTGCTAGTGTTAAGCATCTCTGGTACTGAGAAGTTAATGACTCTTCAGCCTGCAGGAGCATGTGCAAAAGGCAATTTTTCAGCTGACAAGCCATGTAGCTTCTGGGTAGCTGTGTCTGGCAGTTGTCTGGGGTCTGTCTCAGACTAGGTGCAGTTACTGGATATCTGTTGTGCTCCTGTCAGTGAGGAACTTGGAGCAGACCTCACCTGTGGGATGTTGGTTGTTATTTCTGCTTGAGAATAGTCCGTGCTCGGATTTGCTGGAGAGAGGTTGCGGGACAGGCTTTGAAGGGGATCCCTTTGCAGAGGGATCAAGGGCAGCATTGTTTTTGTTGAGCTGTTCCCATGTTATTTGTTTTACAGCAAGATTTGTACAAATGTTGCCTCCCTGCATTACTCTGAGTGCAGAGCTGACATGGGACGGGGTTGATCATTGTGTTCTTCCATCACTGCTACTGGCTGCTGGTTGGGACCAGACTGGCCTTATTGTGTGTCCCTTTAAGTTTGCTTGTTTGGGCTTTGCCGCAAGCAGAGTCTCCCAATGGTCTGAGGGGGAATTTTGTTTTTTTGCTGTGAAAGACTAGGAAATGTAGAAATCCATTTATCTGAATAGGCTTCTCTTCTTTTCTCTTGCAGATTCTCCAGGTCAGATGAGCTGTCCCGGCACAGGCGCTCCCACTCAGGGGTGAAACCCTATCAGTGTCCTGTCTGTGAGAAGAAGTTTGCTCGAAGCGACCACTTGTCCAAACATGTCAAGGTGCATCGGTTCCCACGAAGCAACCGCTCCATCCGCTCTGTGAACTGATTGGTCCCACTTTCCCCTTCCCACCCAGCCATCCTACAACAGCCGATGACAGCACTTTGCTCACTATCTTTCTAGTGATAATTTATTTGTCTCCACAGAACAGTCAATGCTGTTACTTGATACCATCAAGTCTGAGTGTCCCACATCCTTTAAAGATGATTTGAGAATGAAGTTCTTTTGGGCTCAAGGGAGGGGGTTGCTTCTTCGCTTCTTCCTTTTTGTCTCTCCTTTTGTTATTTTCTTTTCCTTCTATCTTTCCTTCCTTTGCTGTTGCTTCTTTTGGAAATTACAGTGTTTTATTTTTAGCTGTTTTCTGCAGCACAGGAAAATGTAAGAGTCGCTTGCTGCTAGTTAATTATAGCCCTGGCATTCCTAAGGGCTTTGCTCATGTACAGGCCATTCATTGCAAGTTTTTATTAAGCTGCTCTATTTGTCCAGTTTGGAAACAGCAAATTCCTTTTGAAATGAAAACAACTCCTTTGTTTTCGGGTCGCCTGAGCCAAGGATTTGTAGGGACTGGCCATAGGAGGAGGAACAGTGGGAGTTGGGGACGGGGGGAGGCGAGGCATGGAGAGTTCTGGAATGCGCCTCTATGCCTCTCTGACTTCTCCAGCTCGTATTTACCTTTTCCTTGGCTAGAGCTATATATAAATATTTATGTATATATATTCATACATACATACACATATATATTTTTAAGGAAAGGCATATCCCAAGCAAACCTGGAAGCTCAGGCTGGATGAAATGGCTTGGAGTGGAGCCTTTTGGTGTGGCTGAGCACGTACTGTGTGCATGCTTCTCCTGTCCTGTGCTGCCGTGAGGGAGAAAGGATGCCCTTGTGTTGAAGGAAATACCGCTTTCCTTTGACCTTGGTTTGCAGCATCCCTTGTCTTTAGCTGAAGAGCTGTTGTCTAGCATGTAAAGCAGCAGGAAGCCATTCGTGAGAATGGCTGAGCTCTGTTCCCGTCTCTGCTCCTGTTGTCTTGTGTGATCTTGGAGGAGAAACCAGAGCACCAGCCCTGGCGGTGCCCAGTGGTCCTGGTGAGCACTGGGCATTCCAAGCATACACTGTGAGTCCACGCCTCACTGGCTGGAGCTAAGTCTCCATTTGTCTGCTGGCCAGCAGAGTCTTTTAGGATGTACCTGTCCCCAGGGGAGGGTGAGAGGTGTTATAGCCTGGTGGGTCAGCACCGCGAGATCTTCTGTCCAAGGGTGATCTTCAGTGCTAATCCTCTTCTTACCAACAGCCATGTCAGAGCTCCGTGCAGCTGGGGTGGGCGAATGGGTGAGAACAATAGCCAAAAGAAACAAATTTGTATGGTAGCTGGCTAAGAAGGGAATTTAAACAAATAATCAAATTATAGCAGGCAAGTGATTTTGTTTGTGTTTCTTCTTGTTTTGTTTTTCCTTTTAAACTCTGGCAATGATCGTAAGAAGCTTTAGAAGAAAGTAGAATTCAGTAATTAGGAACAATTCTATAATGGATGTTGCATTTCCTTTCCATTTGCAGACAGCATCTGTTTGTCTTTTCGTTGGCAAAATGGGAAATAGGAAACTGCAGTTCTAGTGCTAGGCAGAGCAGGAGCCCGTGCTGTGCAAGAGCAGCAGGTCTAGCTAAAGCAAATGCATTCCTTTTGTCCTCTAGAAATTAATATAAATGAACTATCATCTATTGACTGGTTTATATCACATCCTATGAATGTATGTAAATAAAACTGTACATAGATGCATATCTATATAAAATATCTTTTAATAACGTATCAAAATTTGTGTAAATTGGAAACAAAAATACCTATAAAGCCAGTGTACATAAGTTACAATTATGTATATTTTCTTTTGTTCTTCATAAAAATATATTTACTTTGACAATAAAATGAAAATGGAAATTTTAAATCCCTTCTTGAAATGATTATTCATTAATTTCCTTTGTAGCCAGCTCTGTAATCAGGACATTAGTATTTGAAATTTCGATTCACCTGGCTGTAACTTTTCAGGTGCTGGGAAATAGGGAGATGATGGAAGAGATCTGAAGTTGCCTTCAGAAGTTTTTCTCATCTCAGAAGGATCTTAGGAGGTGTGAGATACTTCAACTTTCCCTTCACTGGAGCCTTCATGCCTTGCCTGGCAGCCATACTGGGACCTGAATGCCTTCTGTGGTTTCTGACTGCTGTGGAACAGGTCTGCAGCTGCAGTAAAATTGTGGTTAATAAATTGGAGCAAGCAGATTTTGAGGAAATTCAAGTGCTGATGGTTAGTGTGAAGGAGGAAGGGCTTCAGAGCCTGCTTGAGACTGTGATGGTGACTCACCATGTGACCCAGGGCAAAAGACTCAATTGCCATGTGCCACAGTTCCTGTTCTTGCATCATGGTGATACTGTGGACTTAAATTTACGTTTTCATGACCCTTGGATGGAAGGAACAAGCAATAAGACCAGTAGTCACAGGATTAGTTTATGAAAGGAAGACTCAGTACAGCGGATGTCTTGGTGCCAAGGCGCATCAGTTGGCTCTTCTGTAAATCTCATGTCTGAAAAAGTGATGTGAAGGATCTGTGGTACGAAGCTTGCCTCAGGCCTGAGGAGAAGATGTCCTTTCCTACAAGAACCATTGTTTCCTGTTTATTACAACAGGGGCATGAACAACATGCTCTTGTGATCTGCAAGCCGGGACATCTGTTGCACTGTGCTTTTGGTTGCTTGACCTCCATTGGAAGAAGAAACCAGCAAGGTTACTGGTGTTAAAATCACTTCTGAGCCTCTGTGGGAGCAATGGTGTAGTGGGTCAAGATCTTCTCCCAGCAAGAATTGCTCTGAGACTACTGGTTTCATAGGTGTTAAAGTCTCTCCCTGATGAACAGCCACCAAAAAGATGTCAGCTGATGAGCCTGGGATCTCCAGACCCCTGATTACTTTTCCTAGAGAACCGCTATGAGTCTGGCAAGAGGACCGAGGGATGTGGCAGTGTAAGGTCTCTTCGCTCCAGCCTGTTGTTACCTCATTAGATGGGCTTGAAGATCAGAGTCTTAAGGACGGCTGTTTTAAGAGTGCTAGTCGTGCACATGCTCTAGGTAGCAAGACTGCACCAAGAGGATCTCCAATTCCCTTCTGTTCTCACCCTATCGACATCATGCATTTAACCAGCTGCTTTATTTTAACCAACATCTCGGTCTCCTCATCTCATCTGGAGTTCTGATATTGCTGTAACATTGGGCACTTCACACTGCAAGACACTCTAGGCAGAAGCTGTTATTTTTCTGCAATAAAAGAGGCACTGGTTAAAGCTGAAGTGAAGTAATGCAAAATACCTGCTGTTGGAGCACAGCGGTGCAGAAATTTAAGATCGATGTTTTAGCCTGGAGTATTTTCCATGAAACACTTGATTCTCTCTTTCTTTTTTCTTTTTTTTTTTTTTTTCCTGCTCGGTCATAAGTAGTTTTTGAGTGTGGGTTGTGTGTTTTTTTCTGGCTAATACCTGTAAGGGAACTTAAGTTCATGTAAAACTTACCCCATTTTGCTCAAAGGAGTAGGGCCATGTTTGCTGTGAAAGGATAGTTAGTTCTGCATCAAAATTAATGATTTTTTTTTGAGTTCTGTCACAAAAAAAGTAGAAATTTCTGGGAGAAGATTTTGATGTTTGTTTTATGTGGAATTACTGCCTTGCCTAGGCTGTGCTGATTCATGAGAAAAATATGGACGTGCCTTAATCCTGATTACTCTTTACCCACCTGAAGAGAAATATATATTCTAGCGCTTTGATGCCACAACTGTTGGTAAGTTTTTGATGTCCCTACTTCAGCCATTGCACAGCAAAATAGAGCATGGCATTGTTATGCATATGCATAAATCCCATTGACTTAAAACACCTATAATTGAGTTTCTGAGATGTGAATGGAAATTTGTGCAGTGTTAGAACCTTCACACGATTGTCATCTGGTTCCTAACATAAGATCTCTTTAGATTTCTAAAAGGTTTTGCTGGCAATTTCTGGCTCTTTATAGTCTCTTCACCTGAGCTAGGTAGGGGTGAAGGAACAATGCCATGAAAGGTGAGGAACAAATAGCTGGGAAGGTTGTACTTGAGGTAAGGACTAAGCAAAAGGAATAAGAGTAAAGTGATATCTCTGTAAAGTCACCTGACTTCTGTGACTGTAAATGCAGAGCAGTGGAGTGATGTGTCTGAGACAGCAGAGCAATGCAGAGGGGAAATGGGAACAGGAAGGAACTAGGAAGTCCCAGATCTCCTTCGCCTTAGACAGTGCCACAGACTACACATCAATAACACACAGCAGGGTATAGAAGGTAAAGAGTTATAGGACACACGAGACATCAGATAAGCAAAGAAAAGTAAAGACGGGGCACGAGATAATGTCAGGCTGCACTGATAATGTCTACTTTTGAAAAGGATGCCAAGGAGAGAGGAACAAGAGCTCACTTGCTAGTGTATTGCACTTCAGAACCGCTGAGGTAAAACTCACTAAAGAGCATCCTACTCCTCTGAACAGTGTTATGTGGGTTCTTTTTTCCCCTTGCAGCTTGGGAGGGAGCTCAAGGACCTGTAACTCTGTGGAAAGCAAACCAGCCCATCAAGCAGGGGAGTGTGATGAAAGGTGGCAAATCTGGAGGAGTGCTTTGGTTTAGACCTGGTGATATTTGCAATGATCCTGTTTCCCACCTTGTCTCTTGGGCTGTTTCTACTTAAATCTTTCTGCTGGGAGCCTTCTCCTTGTCTAAAAGGCTACTATACATTTAATCCAAACAACCAGGTGACTACAGCACAAAGCCAGTGGCAAAAAACCAGTGTTAATGATTACCCAGGCCCCTTGGGTTATGTAAGCCTGGTTGTGCTGTACCACGGGCTGTCAGCTCAGACGTGCCCTTCCCATCTGGGAGAAATACCAAGGACCTGCCAACACACATAGAAAGCTGTTTGGAGCCAACTGGGATTTTCCTTCTCCCCTTTTGACAGCACCTATGAAACCCGTTATTCACTCAGTTCAGCAATTGCCATGCTTTGCTTGCTTGTTATTCACAGACATTGCTTTTAAAGAATGAGTTATGCTAAGCTTCAGCACAAGCCAAGGATTGACATGGCTTACTCGGGGAAAACAAAATCTCAGTTAAGGCAGTGACTGCAGATCCTGGTTGGTCCTTGGTTTCCCTTGTTTCTTCTGAGACTTCTGTATTTTTGTGGGTTTTGGTCTCTTATTCCACAGGTTTTATTTTAGTGCTAGCTTTTTTTGGGTGGGGTGGGGGTGTTTGAAAGTGTGTGGTGTGTGAAAAGTAGGTAATGTGGAGAATCTTCTAGCCTTAACATCTAATCTGTGTTTGCATACAGCTAGAGGGATGGGACTTAATGACTCTTTGGGTCAAATAATCCTATATAATGAGATTTGTAGCTCCTCAGTGCTCAGCATTTTACAGGTCTGAGCTTTGATCTGCTCTGCCAGCTCAGTGCAGGTCTTCCTCCCGCTGGAGCTGGAACATACCCTTCAGCTTTTGCCATGTTTCCTACCCAAATATCACTTTTCTTATGGTTTTGTGATTAGGCTGACTCAAAACCCATGTGAGTACTTAATCTACAGAGCTAAGACTTGATGAACTTCTTAGCCCTTGGAGAAGTCTGCTGTGGAGAGCTTTCATCAGCTCACCTATTCTGCCCCATGGAGTGTGTCTGCTTTGGCCAGCATTCTGCTGAGCCCCAGCTTGCTATTTAATCATCCTGCAGTTTAGAGTAACAAAATGTTGTCTATCACGAGCAGAGGGCAGCATCTGCATCTCTGCCAAGTGCAGCAAGCTGAAGAGTTAGGGAAAATGGTAGTGAAATACATGAGTGACAAGCATCTGTTGGGAAAGCCAGCTCTTTCCTTCCTCGCACTGATGCCCCTGCTCATGTTGGAGGCATAACCATCCTGAAAGAGAGAGAAAATTGAGGTGAATGTGGCCTGTAGTTATCTGGAAGGGAGCGGGGGGAAGGAAAACATAAACTGCAGCGAGTTATGGCATAACAGGCACAGTTCTGTCTTTTCCAGTGCAAATACTGTGACAGATTCTTTTTGCAGAAAGAGCTCTGCTTGTTGCGCAGGAGGAGGGTGGTCTGAGCCAGCAGCAGAGCAACTTATGTATGGTGATCTGGAGCAACAGCAGCTTCATAGCATAGGGCTTAGTGGACAATAGTCATAGATTGTACCCTGGACAGTTGGCAGACAAAGAAAATGGGCTGAAATTGCTCACTGTTGGTCCTTCGGTTCTCCTTCATTCTATAAGGATAATGCTTTTCTTCTCCTGACTCTGTAGCTGATTCTTGGAGCGGCCTCGACTGAGTCTTAGCACTTCCCAAAGCAGAACTATTATTTATCCATATGATCCAGATACTGGGAACCTCAAAAATTACAAGGCGCTCTCAGATTTTTCATGGAAACACCTATCCAGGAATTGTTTTGTATGTGACTGAGGGTGGAGTCCAGCAACCCACAAAAAGAAAGGTACAAAGAATTACTGTTCTGTATCTGAAAAAAACTCTGGCATCTTCCTCTCCTATTGAGTCCAGTGGGCACCAGCTTAAGACCTGCTAGTTATTCCAACATTATGGTTGCAAATACAAGGATTGGGCTATTGGGCTGAAAAGCGTCCAGGCATTTAGTAAACTCGCCTTCCATAAGTGAAGGAGCGACGTGAACGTTTGAGTTTGGCTTTTGAGTGCTGACATTTTCTGAGAAGTCTATAAACAGCAGCCAGGTAGTCTCTCACTTTTTGTTTCTCTGGTGTGTGTTGTTTTTCCATGGACAACATGTCCCGGACCTAAGAGAGTTGGCTGGGGCTAGATTAATTCAGACCGAGTGTCCCTGGTGACAGATAATGCAGTGGGGAGGGCAAAGGGCTTGGAAATTTCATTATGTCAGAATGTCCATCCTGCAGTCAGCGCAGCTGGAAAAATACCCGGGCTGTGCTGATGGCAGCAGCACCACAGTGAGGGGTCTTACGGACCGGTGCCTGTGCTGGACCTCGGCTCTGCTGCTCTCACTTCTCCACTCTGACTAGGACACTGTGCCACCACCGAGCTGAGACAGATATATGGGCATCCAGGGACTGGGCTGGCATGGGGAGCCCCTTGCTGTAAATGAGACCTGTCTGCCTTGGCTGATGTGAAAATGGCCTCTGGTGAGGACTTGTCCCTTCTGGAAGTGCCCAGATGCTGTTGGGGAAGGTCAGCTTTGGCTGGAAGGGAAGCATGGGTTGATGAGCACTCTGTCCTCTCTCAGAAAATGGAATTAGTTACAGCTGACAAATTTGCTGGTAAACTCCCCCTCTCACTTCCTAGGAATTAATGGCGCAACTGGAGGGTGTTCATTTACCTGCCACCTGGGACCTTTAGTCTTAGAATCATAGAATCACCAGGTTGGAAAAGACCCACCGGATCATCGAGTCCAACCATTAATAGCCTGTCTTCTCACAGGCTATTCTAACAACTGATAAACAAATGCACATTAGTAACAAATTTCCTTACAAGAGAACATGGATTTTCTTTGGCACTGAAGCTCGCAACAGCCCTTCTCAAGCACTGACCAGCTGCCTGAGCATTTACCCCTCACTCAGTATTGCTGGCACTGCCTTGTAGATGATCCAGGCTTGTGTGAGATCAGTGACAACCGTGAAAGTTTAATGCAAGTCAATCTGTGTCATGCCAAAAGGAATGATTAGCAAATTAGAATTGGTCCTAATGACTTCATGTGAGTTATCTGATATCCTGTGACAGATCCCTGGAGGATGAAGGACCGTGAATCCAGGGCAAACTGGAGCTACCTTCCTTGCTTTACTCCTGCATTTTCATGATAATCTCACTGTAACAAATTAGCTGTACTAAATTAATAATATTTGGCACCTTCCAGCTGAGAAGCAGAACATGCTTTCCAGTGATGAATTAAGCCTCTTAAGCCCCCCGAAGAATAGTTGTCACCTTCATTGTGCAAAAATCAGAAAAAGGATTTAAATTATTTGACCGGTAGCTCTCAGGGAGCGTGTGGCAGAGCTGCAGAGCAAACCCAAATGTACCAATTCCTTCTCAGACCCGGGCCTTAATCACAGCTTAATCGCTTGATGTGATTTTGTGATGTGTACACACTGATGTGCAGACACAATTAATTGAAGCACAGCAGGAGGGAGAGTGGGGATGCTTTTTAGCCCTCTGGATAGGCTTAAGACCTGCATAAAGTCAAGCACAAGGGATGACAAATATGTGTTCCTTTTGCTGATGTAGCATGAGTGATGTTGGTGCAGATGTGCTCTGGCCCCCACAGCTGTGACAGAACCTGAAGAGCAGTAGGGGAACAGCTTGGCTATAACTGCTTGTGACTTTTCAAGTCCTTGTGATAGCCCTTAGTGACCTCTGCAGACGGGTTAATATTCATCTTCTGTGGGGACCATGTTGGCTCCCACAGTAAGTAGCAAGAAGTTCAACTTGATTTTTTTCCCCCTGACTTTATCACCCCATAAAGCCTTTCCACGCTACTTAAGACTTAACCCTTATGATAGGATCAAAAGGAGGCTGATTAACACTTTCCAAGGTTTCCTTGCACTACGATCCAACTTGCACCTTGCAGCACCTTTCTATACATCTACCTACAATACAATCTTTGCTTCCTTAACCTTGACACTTTCTGCCTATCAGGACTCTTCTCAAACACATTCGTTTTCAAGAAAATGACCGGCTGCTGATGCACTGTATGTGAGCTCTCTATCTAGCTGTTATCTGGTAACACAAACATTTTAGATTGCATAAGAGTGCCCGTTTTGAAAGTTAGTAAAGAAGATATAGTCCAGTGTAATCTCTGCTGTTTATTCTGATCTTTTATTCAATTTCTGCAACTAGATAATTTGCACTGAATTTAATAAACGCTATAGTTTGTTGTGGTAAGTTCTAACTATTACTTTGAAGGCAGTTTATTGTATCGATAAATAACTAGTCACTAGCTAGAGTGATGTGCTGTTGAAAGAGAGGCTTGTACCTGTCTTATTCATAGTGACTAAGCAGGTATATATAACCCACAGAGAAACCTCAAAAATAGAGTCTCTGTGTCAGAGATGCAGTATGTTTGCAGAGCAAGAGATAGCCTGAGTCAGCTGGCAGTCTAAGAAAATGCACAGGATAACTAAGGCACATATGAGGCTGTCCAGAAAAAAAGAATTCCTTTTCATTAGAAAAAAAAATGAAGGAGTGCGCCAGAAGATGTGAGAGAGTAAGGGAGGAAGAGGGACAGCAGAGTTTCTAATGTGGTTGTAGACAGTCACCAGGGATGCCGGCTGCGCTGGTTCAGTTCCCAGAGCTTCTGAACTTGTCTCTCAGTGTGGATATGCCATTTCAGGACCTACCAATGTTGGGTGTGTTGAAGCGATGACCCTTCCTCATTTTCTTTTCACTGAGGCTCCCCTTGTAAACTGAGGATGTTGTGATTTTACCAGAAAGTCTCTATTAATGAGCTAATGTTAAAGACAAATAAAGTTTCTAGTGCAAAATGTTGCAGCTGGATGGGAATTTATTTAAGTCAGGTGCTGTTTGGGAACTTGGACCACTCATGCAGCTGTAGAGAGAGAACAAGGAGTGGAATCTTCTCTTGATTTATTCTTGCTTGCCATAAACCACTGTTGGCATCTCCTTTCTCCTCATTCAAGGTCTACAACCAATCAAAAATTGTCCGTCAAATGAATTTCAGGGATATTTTTCTGGTTTTTATTTTTTCAAAATATGTTTATACTTTTTATTTTGTCAAATGGGAATTTCAGTGAGAATTGTGTGGTTTTTTCGAACCTTAGTAGTTCTCTTAAGTTGACTCCTCCTTCATTTTTCAGTGACCCCTGAAATGCGATTTTTTATGATCAAAGCACAAACAGCTTACTGGAACAGATCTTTTCATGCTTGTAGACATTTTTAACACAAAAAAGTAAACTGTTTCCTCCTTGTCTTTGGAAAATATCAACCTCAGAGTCCCATGGCTGAAACTTCTATGTGCAACTATACAATGAAAGACATTTTTATGGCATCAGCATGAAGACTCCCCCCATGAAGACCATCTCAAGGCCATTTTCTTACTTTGGGCAGAGTACAACACCAAAGAGAAGTAAAAACTAAAAGTCTTTAGAGCTTCCAAGTGGAGGCAGCAACAATAGAATATTTCTGATTAGTGTTGCAATATGACAGCAGCCCCCATGAGGGAAAAGACAGAAAAACTCTAACACAGAAAAGATATTTAGAACTTCAAGGTCATATTCTCAGTCATTCCTAAGCTCTGTCATTCTTCACTGTGCTTTGTTTTCTCTGGTCTGTGGTGTTGTTGAGGCAATGCAGAGATAGTAACTCCTGTAATTTTTCAGACAGGCACATGGACAGAGGAGGAAACGTGACTTGCAACTTTTGATGTCCTGCCTCATGTTTAATCTGTGAGCCTGTGGCTGCCAGGCTGGTAAACAGCACATGGATTTGGAGCCTCTCCTGTTCAGGCTCTGGGTGCAGAGGCCAAGACAAAAAAAGATGCTCTCGAGTGAAGACTTATCTCTGTCAATGAAGGCTGAAGTCTTAGTGAATTCGTCAGTCATGGCTTCACCCTCAATTTGTATCCAAGCAGCCTTCCCACACAGGGTTAATGACTTTGCTTGCTAGGTTAATATGGGAGGTAATTGGTATTCTCACTTGGGTCTGGGGCTAATCAGAGTTCTCAGCTGAGAGCTCTCCAGGCTCCCATAAGAGGAGGAGCCTGGGTGGGTGTGGTGGGAAGGGGATGTTTAAGGGTTTGGGTGGCTTGAGGGAGTAATCAAGGAAGGAGGCTGCAGTAAGGACCAGCTGGCTTATGCAGGGAGATGCTTTGAGGAATGAAACTGCAACAGGTATTGTGTTAAAAGGGCTGTAATTGATATGGTCAAACCTTTTGGGGTTTTGTTTTTGGTTTTGTGGGTTTTTTTACTCCTTGAAGGGGTGAAAGTGGCTTGGGGCTGGTCTGTTTGCCTGTGTCTGAGCCCAGGTGATGATGAGTTGTGTGCTTGGCTAGGAGGAAGCTCCCTAACCAAGGTGTCTGATGGGGGTACTGGTTGTGTTTGGCCTCGCTTGGGAGGATGTTAAGATTGATCCCTGGCTCAGTTCAGGTGGCTGTGCCTCTTAAGTGTGACTTAGGATTATGTTCCTCTCTGAACCTGTTCTTTTTCTTCTTCTGGCACAGAAGAGGGTTGCTTCTTGCTAGTGTGAAAATAAGCCTCTTGTCAATTCCTTGTTTTTCTCTTCCCTGGATAAGAGGCTGTGCTTTGAAACATAAAGGCAAGCTTACAGGTTGGTTTTTGGAAGGCTGGCAAGAGCAAACATAGTTTAGCCTCTGAACTAGAGAGTTTCCTACTACAAGGCATGGTCCAGATTCTGTTGCGTGTGGGCTTGAGCCCAGGCATCACCCTGACAACACGTGGGAACATAAATACAAACAAAAATAATTTCCAGATGAGGGATGTATGCAATGTTTTCATTTACTGGCATTTATGCTTGCTTATTTGGCTCAAGTTGACAATCAACTCTGCTTATTGCAATAGGGTAGCAGGAGTTTGCTAGGAACACCAAAATTGCCTTTTCAGCTATGTCTGCATCCCAAGAGGGATATGAAACTCATGGCAGCCACCTCGGAAAGGTTCCCTGCAATTTTCAGGGGGGGACAGGGCCCAGGAGCCAGCAGGAATGGTCTTGTTAGAGCAAAACCTTTTGGGATACTCCAACTGCCCTGTAACTGTTTAGGAGTTCTTGCTTTGTGGCCCATCTCAGGAGCCTCCTCCTCTATGAGGTTTTGCAATTTATCTTCTTTCACTTGCAAATGATGTTGATGCATTTCTTTTTAAAGTGATTTTTGTCTGAGAGACTCCTTAGGCAGCCTGATCTCAGTGGGGATCAGGGTTGGTTTGGGTTGTGTGCCTGGTGCATCTTGGATTTGCTGGGGGAGAGGAAAGGGTAGATACCTGGGGCTGTAGCCCCTTGCCTTGTATTTGCTCCAACTTTTTGTTCCCTTCTGCGTTGTAAGCTTTACTCATGAGGCTAAACAATCTGTTTTTCATCTTCCCTGAAGCCAGGGCTAGGAAAGCAGCTCCTTTTTTATACCAGAAGATAAAACCATCATTTCTAATGTGTGTGTGTATATAAACAAACACGCCCCTTATGGATAGTACAAAACCATGCTGCTCTAAGCACTGCTACCAGGATGCTTAGGCATGATTCTGTACCGCAGTCCTTAGAGGAGGTCCTGGTCTACCTACCCTTGAATTTCTTGCTGATTTATCCCCTGGGGAAAATCCTGGAAGACAATAATGACACTAGTTTATAGTCGGTGAATGGAAAAAAGGTCTGGGTGCTCTTGTGACTATGCATTTTTCTTTTTTTCTTTTTTTTTTTTTTTCCCTTTCCAGAAAAATCAGTCGTGAATGTAGCTTGATTGTATTACAATAGCCCATTGCCAATGTTGATGCTTTGAGTATGTATGCCTAACAGGTCTAAAAATAACTAAATAAATCACTCAAATGAGGCAGTAAGCAAATAGAGAAATAGATTTGCCCACCTGTTTATTAATAAACGCATGCCTGTGAACCTATATTTCTATATTGGAACATGGCTCTGCCTCCTGTGGGTATAAAAAGAAAAACACCTGGCAAAGAGCAAGGGCAGTAAGGCAAGTACAAAGTTTCCACAGTAAACATATTTGTGTTTGCCGAGCAAGTGTTGCCTTAGGAAGGCAGGCAAGTAGCTACCACTGGCTTGCAGAGCCTCAGATTATTGAGCACAGAGCAAGCAGACTCTCCAACAGCTGCAGATTGCAGTTAGATCATACAGGGGGGAGTATTTGAGAGAAGGGACATACAGGCATCCTTCCCAGCCTATCTCCATGCTGACTGCGTGTGTGTGAAGTCCAAGTGTGTTTCCTCCTTGGAGTCTGGCTTCCGAAAGCAGCTGGGAGATAGAACACACCAAGGCTCAGCTTTGCTAGTGCACTGTTTTGGGGTTTGGGGTTTTTTTGTTGTTCTTGTTTTTTTGATTTTGCTGAGATTTGATTCTTGAAGGCTGAGTGTGTGATTTAACCTTCACCATTGCAGAAGTATCTTCACCAACTTGCAGAGCAGCCCTCTCGCAGCATCAGTGTGGAGGTGATTCAAGGCAAACTTCTCCTAGTTGGATTTGTGTTTGTTTACTGGCAGAGCTGTAACGTGGGGTAAAAGATGAAGGAGGCAGGCACAGGAGGAAGTGTGGGGAAGAGTGTGCCCAGGGCATGCCAGGGAAAGGAAGATCAAGGTGTTGTGTTGACAAGTGGTGTTTGTGTGCTGTGAGGTGAGGGTAGCTAAAAAAAAAAACCAACCCCAGTGGGTGCATACATCATTATGGCTCCTTTTCTTGCCTTCCCATTCCTGTTTGAGAGCTGTGGCGTACAGCTCACCCAGCCACGGGACTATTTCTGCCACCTCACAGGATTAGCTGAAACATGCTGAATAAGAGGCAAAAGGATAACAAAAACCCTTGCTTGAGCAAGGTGCTGTAACTGGGATGTGTCAAGATGTGTGGCCAAATCTGGGGCTGTGTGGGTGGCTCTCTCAGGTCTTTCTATACTGTTGTCTAGTTCTGCAACAGACTCAACAGTTCAGTTAAGGATGGTAACTCTTTATGGTTAAATAAGTAGTCTTGTACTGGATTAAGACCAAGCCTCCCATCTAACTGCCTCTAGCTGCAGTGGTACAAAGATGCCAGGTTCACACAAAAAGTTATCTGAGTCCGTGGTGTTCAGTTGTAATTAGGACTGGATTCTCTAAGATACTTGTAAAGCTCTGGGTCCCCTCACTCCATCAGCAGTGGCAATAAAGACTGGTTTTTTTGGTTTTTTTTTTTTACAAGGCTGTTGGATAAAATAATCATGCTTCATGCATTTATTTTACATGGTGACTTTGCTGACAATTAATGTGTACAACTTGAATGTTTGAATTGCTGGCATAGTCTTAACTCAGTGTTTGATACTGGGGAAGGAGGATCAGCAGTATTATAATTCACTGATGTGTATGTCCCTGTATTTGTCTGTCTGGGATCTACTGTTGTTTAATGAGAATCAAATTGATGTTTAATTAGGTCACAAATGGCAGCAAACTTCTATTTATATTAAAAGCCTTGAATAGCCTGGAGAAACCCTATGAAAGAGACTTACCATGCCCTAACCCTCCTATGGAAACTCTGTGTTAGGACAGGACAAGCTTGACAAATTACTATCGTAGTGGTTTCTGGTTGTTTCTAAATGTTTTGTATCGGCAGCTGCTACTCGCAATGAGTTCTCACAAAAAAACTATAAGCAGAGGAACATATCCAGGGCAAATGGAACTCTTTTGAGCCAAGGTTGGTAGTAGAGATGCATTTTTCTTCCAAGTATATTCATTAAATGCTTTATTCAATTATGAGAAGTGTTAGAGACGTGGGACCTAGAGTGGCCATATCATAGCCACAGGAAATTACTGAAAATAATGGTCAGTCAAGGTTCTTTGGGAGCCATGCATTGAAGAAGTGTTACTTTGTACTACTAAAGTAAAAGCTGACCGCATGAGGTCCTTCATTAGTGTGTCCTTGCCGACAAGCATAAAGTAGCCCCAGTTAATGTCTCTCCTGGCAGCCCGCAGATGCCATTTCATTGATTAAAGATACCAGGTAATATTGAAAACTGTGGAAAGAGTGGCCTGCCAGAGACATGAAATAGCAGTGAGGGAGGCTAGACATGTTTACGCAATAGTAGGGGATGGGTCACTTAATTTTGCTGCAGCAATCTATTTCTGTTTGGTTCTGCCTGCTGGTCCCTAGGCATAATTTGCCCCTAGAATGGCTGTCCAAAGGACAGTATCTAATGAAGGTAAAAATGCTCATTATCCTTAGCTCTTAAAACAAAAGTACAATGCTGTTAGATTGTGGAAAGCCTTAAAAATTACATGCTTAGACACATACATGTTAAGTGATTGTCAGATACAAGATTGGAGGAAATCGCTCTCTGCTTAAGTAGATTGTTGCATGATTCCTAGTAGGAGGCAGCTGCCAGAACGTGCAGCACTGAGGAACTGATGATTATTTGGGATGTGTAGAAAAATTTTGTGGGTGCCACAGTTCCGCATATACTTCTGAAGTAGGCTTACGGGGCAACTGCTAATACAAAGCATGCTGCATGTTTTTAAACAAATAAGAGGATTTGGGTTAAATATTAACTTTTGGTAGTTTCAGCTCTGATTGCTTTGGCCTTCAGGTTGATCATTTAATGAGTTCCTTCCTGTTGCTACAGCAACTGCAGCCCTGGAAGACCTTGATGTTCAAGTCAGCAAAACAAAATAAAATAAAGCTTGTCCTGAAATTTGCTTAGGCTTCTATCAATAAGTGTCTGTGCTCACAGTCAATCGTTCAGACAAACAAAACTTGGAAATGTACTGTAGGGTTTAATGCAATCCTTATGAAATGCCATCCAAATCCTTTGCCTCTTGCACACTGTTAAAAATAAACAAAAAACCCCAACAAACCTTAAATTTTGTCCTCCTCTGGCATGCACCAAGACATTCACTAATGTTTTAAGAAAACAGGCTTGTTTTTCGTGCTGACTTTTACCATTCTACACAACGTAACTTCGGCCTATGAAGGTGCAAGCCTTCAATGTGTTGTTTACCAGTGGAGCGTCTAAGGTGTGATATGAGCTGACTTCTTGAAGGACAGCACCGATCTCAGCCCTCCTTCCAGCTGGCGCTTGTGCACAGCACTGTGCCAGATCTCAGCTGCTTCTTTTCTGTCCTCTTCAAATACAACTTCAGTCTAGAAGGTCTTTTTGTCTTGGACATCTCCCAGGCTTAAAGCATTCAGAATTTCCCCTGAATCCTGGTCCTATTTTACAAACTCTTTCTGGGATGACTTCTGAGTTGGCATAAATCAGTATCACCCTGTTGCATTTATTGCAGGTGAGTGATTTAATGTCAGATGAGGCTTTGGTCAGTAGTTTTTGCAGCAGTAGAAACCTCTATTCTCTTTACTTCTCTGAATGTTAACTTTAACAACGCTGTTTGAAAAACTGGACTAAGAGAGAATTCAAGGACAAGAATTCTTTCTGTGTCTGGGCACTTGCATCTCCATTTCCAACACAAGCAGAGATACAGAATGAGAGTGTGAGCACTACAAACATTTTTCTTTCTAGGTAGAATTCTCTCTCTTGCAGAGGTGTAAATACTTAATTGAAATGTAGGGCTACAGCAGTAGAGCTGAGTGCTCATCAGTGCTAATGGCAAGGCTGCTGTTGTCTTTTAATATGCAGCCTCGAGGGCATCTTTTTTGAGTCATATTTCACAATTGTTTTTAAAATTAAAGCTTTATGGCCCGATCTAAAGTACAGTTGGCAGGAAATGTCTTTTCTTATCCTGAAGAACACTTGAAAGCTTCAAAAACAGTCCCACTGCATGCTGAGACAGACTGACGGCTCCCAAACTGGAGGGCAGAAGCAGCCCATTGAAAGTAGTTAAAGCCCAGTAATTTGGATTCTCTTGGAAAAACCAAGAGGTCCTTAAGTCCTCAGTCTGAACCTGACTCCTATATCAGGGTGGATGGCCTGGCCAACAGTATTTTGCTACTTCATGTTTTCTCTGGCTGCTCTGGTTCTGAAAAGTACGTCATGGACCTGAGATAACAGCACTTTTACTGAGCTGTCGCTGTAAAAGCTATTCCTAGGAAGTGTTTCAATTTCAGTGAGTCTGCATTTTCTGTCGAAATAATGTTTTGTCAAAAACCTCCAGACTGTTTTTTGTCCTGCTGAAGTCAATGAAAAACATTCCTCTTAAAGAGAATTTTAATTACTAGTAAGAACATCAGAGTAAAAGCATGATCATATTAGGAATTTGCTGTCTTGATGGAGGTCTGTATTGAACTTTGTTCTTTCTGCACTAATGAAAGAAATGGAATGGGGCTATTAGATAAAGATCTGGCCTTCCTTTGGTTTGAAAAATGGGGTATGAGACTAGCTCATGCCTGCCAGAGAGCATGTGCTTCTTTGATTGCTGGAATAGTCTAGCAAGGGATAGGCTGTCAAAAAGGACAGCTATGGCCACGTAGTGATACACTGGTCTGATGTGTGTTAATATGCATTTACTCCCATACTTTTTGTTTTGCTTAAAAACACACAAAACACCCCCACAAACAAACCCTCAGCCTGCAACACATCCCTTTCCTCCTCCCCTGAAACCTTTGGCTGATACAACATCATAGATTTTAAAGATGACTGGAAGAAATTCAAGAGGCAGCAGTTGCAACATCATAGGTTTGTGTGTTTTGGTTTGTTTTTTTTTAAAAAAATATAGTTAAGAATGAACAACAAAAGACAAATGAAATGACTTCTCCACCTAACTTCTTCCATGGGAACGTGCGTGTGTCTGTGTCCACATGTGCAAAAGTATCTTGGTGAGCTATTAGCCTGGAAGTTATTCAAGTCTTGGAGTGATCCAGTTCTCTTGGGAAGAAGAAAGTAAAGCTGCCAGCTTCATGCATCATGTGGAACAATAATCCTGAACAAAGAGAAAAGCTTCCAAGACTTCAGATGGTGAATTATTTATCTGCTGACATAAAACAATACGCACTTTGTAGTTGATGTACGAGGTTTCCTATTTGCGTTGCATTAGAAAGCAAGTGGGTGTGGAGTTGTACAATTACACTTTTTTTAATGGGGGAAACACCCGCTCCCTCCACAGCTTTAAAATCTATAATTAGCCACTAGGGAATCAAAATGTCTTCGGCAGTGCCTTTTGAGTTGTTTGATTATTATGTTACTAGGACCAAAGGATGCTGCTAGCAAAAGTTTTTGGAGTCAAAGCTCTGGTATTATCTGTTGATCCTGAGGGCAACTCCAGCAGAGCATCCCAAAGGACCCCAATCAGTGTGTTCCAGTTGCTTTATATTTTTCCCCCCCCTTTTTCTCCTCTGATGTTCTCTTATTTCTCTGGCTTTTTATTGACTACAAGACTTCATCGTGGAGGTCTTGTCTCCAAGACTGCCTGTGAAACACCTTTTACCACTGGTGTTGGGAGGATAGCAGAAATGTAGTTTGCCTCTCAAAAGAGAAAAGCAATGTTTGAAACAGTCTTTGCTCCAGCATTGCCAGACCTTGGCCCTGAAGCTGAGATCACAAGCCAGGCTCCTGACTGACGGCAATAGCTTTTGGGCTTTCATTGCCTGAAGCCTTGTCTGGGGAGAGCTGGCCTCGTTTCATCAGGGAACTACTGAGCTATCATGACTTTGCAACATCATCGTAAAATAAAATCTATATAATTAGCACCAGTTATCTAGAGGCAAAAAGACTTTGTAACTCATCACCAAACCCCTGAGTCAGCTTTTAATTGCCTTAACCTTTATTGAAGGTAAGGTTTTCTGTGGATTAGTAGTGTCTGTGATCAGAACACTTGGTATTGCTCTCTTCGGCATCTCTAGAACAGGCAAGATGCTGCATGAGTTGCCAGAGGCAGTCCCTATTACCACCTTCTATAAAAAGCACTCACTCTGCACATTTCCTCTGTAGGTTGTAATACCTGGATATACACCATAAAAATACTTCACAGGTGTTTACTGGTGTTAAACATGAATATCTCCTGATGGGAGTAAGTGTATGCAGACAGATGTCCTCTGCCTGGTCATCAGACCTGTGACACTAGCTGCCCTCGGTGCTGGCTCTCAATGGGGAGTCCCAGTGCTCAAGAGAGCAGCTCTCCCTGCAGCTGATCATGCAGGTCAGGGCCAGGGCACATTGCATTGCTGTTGCTTGTTGGGGAGATCAATACAGGACTTCAGTCCTCACCACTTCAGCACCTTTTATGGGAGCAATCCTCACATGCATTTAACATGTGAAAAAAAAACCCCGAATATATATGTGTGTGTATATATATACCTCCAAATGCATCCCAAGTTTCCATTCAGGGCAGCATGCATGATTTGCCCAGGCTGCTTGCGTGTAGTGATTAATTCTTGCCTGGATGCGTTGCCTCTGCTCCTGGAAAATGTCTTTTGGTCTAGATGCCTCAGAGTAGAAGAGCAACATGAAAAATAGAACCATGCATGGGAGAGTGAAAAGATCAAGGATGTGCTGGCCCAATCTCTCATTCTAGTGTGAAATAACTTAATGAATCGATTTCCAGATTGCTCAGTGAGAAGCACGAGGTGCTTTTAACTGAAATACTGTGGACAGGAGGAGGTCTCTGGCACTTCTTGTAGTGTCTCTTGCTACAGGAGAAAGCTGTGTGGAGGTGCCACAAAAATGTGGTTGGTGGTGCCTTTTTTCCCCCACCTCCTGCTTGATCTAATGTGAAAAACAGTTCTAGTGATCAGTCTGGAGGTTTAGCTGGCAAGGCTTTCTTGTGTTCAACAAGGTAGGAAACCAGTTCCAGTTATACTAATCAGGCCAAATGTCAATGAAGCTGACAAATAAGTTCCCTCAGGCTCAACTATCTTCCTTGGCTGTTGTTTTTCAAAGAAGCATTGATTACAATTAGTGCTGATTACATTTTTTTTTTTTTATAATGGTATTATAAACCACAGTTTGATCTTGTGGTATCAGCTCCAGCAAAGGGGGAAACCACAAGCACAAAACTTTACACTGCTGCATTCAGTCAGCCAGCTTGATGCAATAAAAAAAGCTTACATTTCTCTTTTCAGAGCCTTTGTTTCCTTGTTTCAGGATTGCAAACACCTGCAAAACTTTCTGTGAGTATCTAATCACCACCTGTGATGTGACTGGATGGCAGGACCATTGTCAGCCTTCATCACCTTCACTGCCCTGGGCAGGGATTGCCAAAGTTGCTCTTTGCCTTCACTTTCTTTGAGCTTACACAATTTTGCTGTTAAGCACATTGCAGAACAGCCTGGTGACTGATGAAATACCTTGCAGAGATGACAGAACACAGGGGTGATCTCCACGTTGCGCTCTCATAGGAGAGAGCTGCGCGTTGCAATGTGCTGGGGTCTATCAGATAGCTTCAGGCTTCTTCATCAATATATTAATGCTGCGAACCATGTCATGATCTGATATTTTGAACAAGAAAAACTCCTTTGACTGTGCACTGAATGCAGGTTTACATCCAGAACAGTTATTCAAGTCCTAGAATTTTTTATCTTAAGAACCTTCCGTTCCATAAATTTGAGATCCTACCACTGCATGTACAATTTGAGTAACAATTGGTGCACTAAGTGTATGTTAGCAGTGGAGGTAATGTGAGAGCATTTGGCTTGCTGGCATCATAGAAAATGTCCTGTCCCTGTAAAGCTGCGTATGGTCAAATCTCTGTTGTTCAAAATGGGGTAGTTTGGCATGTGTCCATGCTTGTGTTGCACTTGTAGGACTGGCTCTGCAGTAGAGGTGAACCTTGACTCTGTGGCATTCTGTGATCATACTGCTTCTTACACCCTGCCTCACCTGGGCCCTTTAGCAAGTTAGTGAAATCAGCATTTTGTCTCTTTAGAGAAAGATGTCTGAGACTAAGAAGGGAATTGCCTCGAGAACAGGGGTTTGTAGGAAGGGCCGAGATGTTCTTCTGGCTATTTTCTACCCTTATCTAGTTGGTGACATTTTCACACAGGGGAAAATAGGCATGTAAGTAGCTGAACGTGATGTTTTCTCTTACATTGGTCTTACTGTTGCTGTGGGTCACTGTTTTATACACAGTTCATCTCCAGAAGGGGTTTGTTCTTCAGCTGCAGGTTACAGCCTGCTGGAAATGTTTGTGTGGGAGCTTTGCCCTCAGTAAAAGAGGGGTAAGAGTTGTCTAGTTTGTCTCAGGTGCTTGTTTCAAGTACTTCTTGAGAGATACTCTGGCTAAATGGTTGGCAATGAAACAGTTCAGTGCTGCAAGATATCTGTGCATATGTAAAATGACATAGGTGGCTTGGTGCACAGCATAGGTCGCCTTTTTTATATTCAAGAGGTGCGAGTGTGTAGGAATCTAAGCCCTAAAAGGTCAGAGAGACTGAAAAGGAAAGGAAAGATTTTTCTCTTTGCCTCGGATTCCTTCCTTCATCGTATCCCTCTCCAATAATCTCAGTCCCTCCCTGATGACCCTGCCGCCAGCTTCCTCTGTGCCAAACCCAGTGATGCAGAGGCAGCGATGCAGCCTGGTGTCATGTCGGTGCCTGATCCCCCTGCACAGAAACAGGCCACCAAAGCAGTGACTGTACCTAGGAGGCGCGTGTGGCTCCAAGCAGACCTTGCCCCTCTTCCAGGAGCCATGTGGTCTGTGGTGTTGAGTGAATTTGTTTCAGGTGCTGCGGCAATGCCAGACATTGTCAAATCCAGGGAACCTCACCTTTCTGAACATGAAGGAGGAGAGCGTGCCTTCCTAGGCTGAGGTCTGGTAGGAATCTAATTCCCGATTGGCATAAAAGCAAACAGATTTTATGCCTCCGAGGCCCCAGGCTTTGGAAATCTCAGCCTTTAATTCTCACTGGTGTGTGCATATGGCAAATCTGTTCCTTGCGAGTGAGGCAGTGCCCTGGGACAGCTGACAGGGTTCACTGGACTGGAAACTTGACCCTCTGTAACTCTTTTTGGACCCTGTAACTGCTTAGCAAGTCTTCCACTTTAACTGGTGCACTCATGTGTCACAGTTTTAATCCTTCACTGCTTTTGAAGACTGCCATTTAAAGTGAAATCCTGGCCTCAGAGGAGTTGGTGGGAATTTTGAACTGACTTCAGCGAGGGCTATTTCTCACGTCCCCTCAGTGGCAGTGAGCGGGTGCAGGGGAGAGTGCTTGTGTGTATCAAGTGCAAAATAAAGCAAGGATTCAGGAGGAGGAAGTCAGGGCGCTGAACTGTGCATTGAGCTGCTGCTGCCAAGGGACTCTTGCCAAGGAGAGGAAAATGTATTTTACATGCCCTATGCACGCGTTCTCTCCTTGCTTAGCATCAAGGCAACAACGTACCAAACACTTTTGCAAGAAAGCAAGATGTGCCAAGTAAATAGCAGCAGCGTTTAGCTTTAAACAGGTCTTGGTTGGTTGCTCCTGTTTTCTTGTTGGAGGAGTTGTTCAGCTACGGGAAAGGTGATTGAACTACTACCAGAGGGGAAAAATGTCCATTAAAAGTGGAAGAATTAAAAATACTGAGAATGGCTCCCTTGTTTGCGAGCTGCTGTTTGCCTTGGCTGCTGACCTGTCCTTGCCAATCTTTTCTCTGCTGCTGACAAAACCATG
Source organism: Phaenicophaeus curvirostris (assembly GCF_032191515.1). Taxonomy (NCBI): domain Eukaryota; kingdom Metazoa; phylum Chordata; class Aves; order Cuculiformes; family Cuculidae; genus Phaenicophaeus; species Phaenicophaeus curvirostris. Next base: position 16,263,004 of record NC_091402.1, read on the forward strand.
TTGAAGAACTCTTGGGTGATTCCTGGCCTGGAGGAAAGAACGGCTGGAGAAGTGTCCTTGTCCATAACGATACATGGGTTAGCTGGGAGAAATGGTGAACAGTGACAGGATGCATGAACCAGCTGCAAGTATCTGGAGGCTGTGAGCGTTGAAGGAAGGAGGGGAAGGGAAGGGAATGGGGTGCTAACTCAAGTTAGAGGTACAAAGCTTAAACTGAGAAATGGAAACTGTAGATTTAAATGTCAGGCTTTATTTCCCAACAGCAATTTCTGTCAAGTTGTTGGATAATCCCAAAGGGAAGAGGTGGAAATCTCATGCGTAGAAATATTTCTGAAATTAGGTTTGGATGAAGACAGCAGAGAATATATACTTGTAAAAAACCAATTCAACTAGATAATCTAGGAGTATTTTCCCATCTCTGAAGTGTGATTTATGCCATAAACACTGCCAGACCCTGCAAACTAATCTGTTTTCTTAAAAATGACTCAAACATGATTACTTACATTTTTATACCCCTCATGATGTTAAACATTTGGTTTGCCAGGAGGAGTTGAAGTATCCAGGACACACTTTACTGTGAATGGATTTCATGAACTATAATTACTAGGCAATAAATACATACCAGTGGGAAACCTCTCAGGTCATGTGCTGGATAATAGGGAAAGACAGGAACTGACCGTTTTGGGGGGTTATGTTTTTGTGTGAACTTGGAAGGAATTAAAACACTAATGCTACTTTGAAGGGCCAGTTAGGGCAAAGGCCACAAAATTTTCTTTACATTAACAGTAAAAAATGTATTTGTGCAGCTATTTCTTGGATGGAAGCTAGCACAGAGACAGCTGGTTTTAATTGCACAAACAGATGCAATAGCTGAGCAATTACAACTTGATCATGAGCCTGTGCAAGGCAAGGGGATCTTTTGCAGTCTGTGCTTAAATTGCTTGTGTTAGGCAGGATCAGACCTGCAGATGAATCTTGTGTTCCCCACAGCAGTTCTAGGAGTAAGATTTCTTTCCTGTGGCAGGCTCCATTTATGCACCAGCAGACCTTGGTCTGATTTGGAGGTGGGTACAGATCTTGGAACAACCAAACTGACTGTTGTTCATTGGCTTTGTTGGTATTCCTTCCTGCTTCTGATGGGGTAAACAACAGGAGAATATGACTAGGTGTAACTCTGGGCAATTCCCTGCCGCTATTTTGGAAGAGACTGCAGCTATTTTTTTGTGTGTTGCTAGAAATGTTTGCTACTGATCATTACAGAAATTACCACTGATAGCAATGGATTTATTATAATGCTTAAAAGGGATTTTCCTCTCTCTGTTTATTAAAGTGGATGAACAGAGTATCAAGAGGTGAGCCATGGCTTCATCCACACATAAACTTATATACTGTATATATGCATATACAAATCCACATGTATATCCTGTACAGGCTTTAAAAAGAAATAATTATAAGCTTCCAGCTGTGCAAACTCAGCATTATCTTACTATCATGAGTCCTGGGGCAGCAGTAGAATGACTAGCACTAATGAGAAGGACAAATACAAACACATCAAAGAAAGATGTGCACGTGTGCGTTCAAGGAATTGTGCAAAACTCTAGCCTTTAACTGCTTGTTGTAAAGAGTCATGGCTCCTGCAGGGGTTCCTGTCAACCTCTCCCCTCCGCTGCCCCAGAACAGAGACTGTTCACTGTGTCCAACTGAATTAAGGAGAAAGTCTTCTCCTAACTCAGAGTCCAGCCCTCAGGTTCTTGATCTGACCCTGAAAATAGCAGCTCTGACCCATGTGAGGCTGTGCCTTCTTGCCTTCTGACTGTTTAATATCACTGACAACTCTGTGTAGGAAGATTGTTTCTGGCATATACAAGAATACTCGTGAAGCATTGATTAAAACATGTGCAAAACAAACTCAGATCCTGCTCCCGCCCTCCCTGGGAAATTCTGCCCAGCCAGGATGGCCAGCTGAGACCTTCTGTGAGCCTCTTTACTAGAGAGAAGAGAGAATGGGAGACTTCAGAAAGCAGCCACTGTCCTGTGGCTTTTAAGGCCACTTTGTTAAAGACTGATACAAACTGCTCCCACATCAACCTGAGCACGAACGTGCAGCCATCCCAGAACTTTCTGATCTGGCAGTGTCTGGCTTGGTTTCTCTGTGCCTCCCTGACAGCAAATCAGGCTGAAGTGGAGCTTGTCAGTGATGGGGTGAGAAATGAAAAGGTGACCTATCTGCTGGAGGAAAACACAGAGGCTCCTGCCCTCAGGCTGGGCATTGAGCCCACCATCTGGTTGTTAAAATAACAGCTGGGTCCTAGGTTGGCCAGGTTCCCTCCTTCCTCCAGCTCAGCCTGGCTCTGGGGTACATGCTGTCTACATCTGGCTTGCAAGTGTCTCTCCTTCCCCTGTCCCCTCTAGTTCAGACCCCCAAATCCTTCCCTGTAGGGTGAAGAAGGGGATGTGGGGATCTCCCTGCCTTCTCCTTCAGAGACAGCTGATATCGTTTTATCAGCCCTACTCATTCTGGTCTTGTTTCATTCTGCACTCTTAGCTCCATGCTTCTTTTGGACGACTTCTACTTCTCTCATGAACCAAAGCACAGCATGTATTCAATCCCCTTTTCCTTGTTGTACTCCAGTTCAAAAATCTTGCCCATCATAAGCTCTTCCTTGGCAGGCGTCCTCACAAATTATGTTTGACCAACAGTTCTAAGCAAGGAGGAAGGGTCCATATCTGTTCAGTAATGACTTGTGGCCATCCGAGACCAAGAGCTTTCTCAAAGATCTTGAAGCCGTTCAGAAATGCGTAAGCAGAAAGAGCTGAATATCATATAGGATTAGATCTGGTAGGAAATGGTATCATATGAAGGAAAGACTAGGCTCCACATTTGCGTAGTCCTCTGCCACATGGCATTGATCAGAACCTTAAGCTTCATTCCTACCTTTGTGAGGAGAGTAATATGCATCTCACTTCAAATTCAAGCCTCTTAATTCCTTCCAGAATGACACCCTTGCTATGCAAAGTTTATATTTTATTACAGATCCTAGACCAACCTTTATCCCATAGCATCTGATCACTGAATTTTTTCTTTGGCTAGATGCTTTTTCATTGCAACTCCTGCTGTGACTTTCCCAACACTGCCCTTTTTGTCAGTCTATGTTTTTCTGGTTGGAACTGTAGATATCTGGATAAACAGCATCAAGTATTGCTTTGAATATTGAGCAATTAGATAATAGAATCTCTTCCACAAAGCCAATAAAATGGTCTCTGGTGCACCTACAGTTATCTACAGTGCTTTGGTGCTTTGTTCCCTTTAGCATTATTAACCCTGGCCCTGTGGGCATTGAGCAATGATCCAAATGATATCTGTGCTGCACGTGGAGTGCATTCTGCTGGCCACTTCTACATAGCGAGACAACAGAACAGATTGCTGAAGCTGAGTACTTGTACTTACACATTTGCAACATTAGCAGAGGTTAACTTATGCTTTCAAATATCCATGGTGTGTGCATGACTGTTCAGCCAAGAAATGGGGATGTACTCACGTCAACCAAAATGGGGACAGTTTGCCTCCTACAGTGGCTGTAGCTACAGCAGGAATGTTCTGCACCCTCCCTAACAACCTTTAATTAGGTTTTTAATCATTCATAAAGTAACCCTTGAGTGAGATGTTATGCTTCCTTCAAGTGAGATCTAGGGGATTTGTGCTTTCTTTTTGCACAAGTGAGCAAGATGTTTTCCAAAGAGGGATTGAAAGAATGGTATGAGAAAGAGCTGCCTGACAGGTAGGGCACAAACTCCTATGCACAAAAGCTTATTTTAGTATCGCACAATGGGCTTTATATTTACTTCTGATGACATCTTTGAGGCTTTATTGGCTACATGACAGCAACATGCGAACAATATGTTACTCATCCAAAGCTACCTGGCATGACTACCCAAAAAAAGAATAGAGCAATGAATAAAAAGAGCACAGAGGGAAGTGATGACAACAGCCACATTTCAAATAGGTTAATCTTTCTTTATATGGAGAAAGATTAAATGAAGTGCTGGAAGTGGTGCAGTATGACTAATGAGAGGATTCACAGTTATAAGTGATAGGAGAGGAAATATCAGAAGGGATATAAACCATCAGGCGTCCACATACTGGTGGATTGTCAGGAAAAAAATTTGCTGATTGGCAAAAGATATCACTGTTGGCTGTTCCTCTGAGATGTTTTTGCCCGTTAGAACTATCTCCAGAGATGAAAACTTGGGCCCAGAAGTGTCTAGCAGCAGCGCCAAGCTATGGCTGCATGAATAAGCTGGCCCGAGATAAATTTGAGCTGATTTCTGGCTTCTCTATTCCTTCCCAGTAATGGCCCAGCTGCCCACTAGGACGCTGCAGAGAGTAGAAAGATGTTTTCCCATGTTTTCATGGCTGACATTTATCCAAGGGTTTATCCAACTGCAGATAGGCAGCTCCTTGCAGGATGGTAAAGTCACAGCGAGTTGTTTGTGTAGCTGTACTCAGGCAGGAGGGAACAGCAGGAACGTCACAGCCCCATTGATTTGGCAAGGGAGCTGGCATTTTCAGCTATATGATGAGGATTAACATTGTGTTGCAACTCTATGTTTATTTCCTCATGAATTTTCCAGTGATAGGCCTCGTAGACTGGGTTCAAGTTGTATTAGTGAATATAGTAATATTAATTAGTTCTACTTTACAGAAAGCAACGCTGCTGCAGAAAAATGATCTGGCAGGTGCTTAGCTCAGGGCTAGAACAACATGAGTCCTCCGCAGCTCTCCATCCAAGCAGCTGTTCTGCCATAGTCCTTGAGATGAACAAGGCTTTTTGTTTCCAATAGTTTCTGTGTTTCTGCCACTCCACTATTTTGATTTTGGCTTTCTTTCTGGGTTGACCCAGTGTATAACAAAGTAGAGGGCAAAGGAGAGAGTCTGTGAATAGCGATGAGTAGTGGCTCCGCATGCAGCATTAGAAAACAGTTTTGTTATGAGAAATTGTTCATCTCAATACCCTGAGGTCTATGTCCACATCGACCAGTAAAGGTCAGCCCATTTCAGCTGGATATGGCAAAATTTGCAGCAAGGCTCCATCCTTACTCTGTGAGAGAGTGTTACACCCGTGTCACTGTTGGGTACTGTTAGTTACAGCCGTGTTGGTGTTGCAAGACTTTGGAGACGCCACAGTCCTAGGAAGACAGGGAGACAGCACCAGGCAGCTCAAACCAACCCTTAGCACCAATGCTGCAAGGACCACATGTGCAAAACAAACCATCTTTTGCTTCTGGCAGAGATTTTGATCATTGATCCCTATGGTACTGGAGACCCAAAGGAAAATACCAGTAACAGGAAAAATCCAGTAAGAGAGAGAAGTCTCTATGCACTTTTCAGTTCAGTTGCTATATTTTAAGCCTTATCCAAAATCTAATGGATGAATGGGAATCCTTCCAGTAACTTCAGTTGGGGTTTTTAGAAGGCTTTAATTAATGGCCTGGTTGCTATGACTGTGCATGCTCCTCTCACAGTACCACTGATGGTTTTGTCTCCAAAAAAAGAATTAGGCAAACAGGGCTCCTTGATCAGCATTTTGCAAATGGCAACAAATTAACTCACATGGGAAGGATTTGATAACGAAGGTTTATCTCCAACTGTCTGAAAGTTTTCTGTTATAAAGAGATGGAGAAACATCCATTTTTGACCCTGTTTATGGATGAGTTCCAGCTCTATTAGGTTTAAGGCTAATTTTCTGATAAGAGGTAAATGTTTAACATTAAGACTAAAAATGTCTTAAGCTTAAGGAGATCTTTAGAGTTAATGTAAGTATTTGGCATAAGACTGCAAGCTGCATCTGACTTGGAGGAGAAAAAGCATGGTCCAGTGTAAAGGTTCAGGCTTCTCCTGTGGTTATCTTCTTCCCTTTGGACAAAGGTCTCAGTGGTGTGGTGTACTAGCTGCTACCTGTGATACCAGCTGCTATCTGTGATTCCCCAAGTTGTTTTTTTTTTTTTTTTTTTTTCCTCCTTGTGCCCTTTGAGGAATCTGTCCCATCTCTTTTTAGCCATACTGCTTATCTGCTCAAAAAGTCCTCCCTTTGCTTTCCAGCACCCACCCCATGCCTCATCCCTAGCAGCTACAGGCAGCTACCTTCCTTAAAAGCCAGACAGGGTTTTAATGACCAGTGAGGGAAGAGAGCTGGTATTGAGTGGCAGCTAGCTTATTGAGTGCTCATGTATCTGCCTGCACTCACAAACAAGGCCCTGCAATCCCTGCCTTGTGCCAGAAAATAATCTGGGTATGAAATCGTAGAGCTGCAGACACAAAGACAGGACTGTGGTCAGGACTGGTCTGAAAGAGCGGTGCCTCTACTGGAAAACCTCACTTTGTTTATGACTGCTTTCTCTGGGCTGCTTTTAGTGATGTGGGATAAAAAATGATAGTATGTGCCCTGCAGGAGTGTACATATATGTATGTTTACAGCCAGAGACAGGCAGGGATATAAACAAACCACAGAATGCATTGCAAAGCTTGAACACGCTCCAGTGTGTCTATGGACATCTCGTTCTCTCTCCTTCTGTCCTTGAGGTATCAGGTTTCCTTGTTTACAGTCTGCTCCATTCAAGATCTGGAATTCCTGAAGAGCAGCAAAACACTATCATGTGACTGAAGACTTATTTCCAGGAAAAGCGGAAGAGGTCCTAGGAAAGGTCAGTCCTCTGTTCTCACTTGTTCCCATCAAGAATACAGAATAAAGGAGATAAAGCCAATGCTAAGTCCCTGATAGTTTCTCTCTCTGTTGAACCTGAGATAAGATCTAAAGGCAAATCTAATGCTTGATGACAGAGTTCTTTACACTCCTGGTATTTTTCTCTCTCTTTAATTTTTTATTGACATGGGACAATTTACACAGAAGCAGGTTCCTTGCCTTCTGGTATGTCAGTCCTTCCAGTGGCTTCCTTATCTTCTGTAGGTTATTTTTGGATGTGCTCTCACAAGTGGCCATAACTCGGTCTGTGACATCACTAGCAAGTTCATGGATCAGATCCAGGCAATGGTACATGTAGGGAGGGCTGCATTAATATTGTAAAAGCAAATGAGTACCTCGTGTTTCCTTTACAGAGCAAAACAAACAAAATGATCAGCCCCCAGGTCTCATATGCCAAAAGCATCAATGAGAACTTTTCTTCTCATTGGACGAGAGTAGAACCAGTGAACCTTTGTTATATGGAGTTACCTGGATGGGTGATATCTGGGTCCCTGACCCTGTGCTATAACTTTTGAAGATCTTGCACTATAGCAAGTCTGCACTGCCTCTTCTGGCTGTGCCTCACAGATGTCAGGAGCCTCAAGGTATTCCTGGTCCTGAGTGAGATGGAGCATGAAAGATTAGCAAATGTGAAGCCTGCTGCTGTCATGCCTTCTTCAGCAAAGAAGATGGTGGGTGTGATGGGATGAAGAGCTAGAAAATGTAATGGAAATCCCTATATACTAATCCGGTGGAAGACTGGAAGATGCAGTGCTCACAGGGTTGGATTCAGGTATGAGCAAGGTAGACAATTTCCTACAGTGGCTGGCTGAGGGTTGCTTTGCCCTGCGAGGCTAAGTTGGCTATTGTTGACATGAGAGGGATGTGATGTGAGGGACGCTGGCTATTCCTGGGAAACTGCTGTTGAATCTCTCCTAGAGGCTGCAGTCACTGCTTCCATACCTCTGATCTTCCTGGTAGCAGCAGGAGAACCCTTGGGTAGGTAATGCTAGATATTGAATCCTGTCCTGATAACATCATGGTCAAAAGCAAAAGTTCTATTATCCAGAGTTTTGCTCTGCAGCTGCGTGTCTTTGTGCTTTGAGGTGCTGAGTTTCCTGGTCTAGCTCCAACAAGAGCATGTAGAAGCGTGCATAAGTTTTAGCAAGCATGTTGCAAAAAGCCTTACATACTTAAGCTTTTTCTTAGATCCAGGCCAAAACTCTCAGCCCCAGGCAGGACCAAGCCTGTAATAATTCTCTGTTTCTGTACAAATCTCCTGGAAAATACATTTGCCTGGAGACCTGCAGCAAGTTGAGGGCTTGGAGCATTCCGCAGGCATCTTCCACAACTCACTTTCACATCTATACGAGCCACCCATAGAAAGCAGCAGTGCACTGTATCAGTATTGCAAAAGCTGTTGGTGAAGTTGCAAGAGGGCAAAATATTAATGAATATGCAGTGAACACACTGCAGTTGTATTGCCATGAAATGAGAGCAGTAGGTACTGAGGCTCCATTGACTATTCCAATGCACATCAATGCTGGATTATGGAGCAAATCCAAAATCTGGAGAAATAGTAAGGAAAATCAGTAATGTCTGCATAGTCTTCATTCCTGAGGCATGCTGACTATAAAACACAGGTGCATATAAGCTCTGGCACACATAGCTATGGTATGAAAAGGATACTCATGGCTGCAGCATGGTAAATACCTGTAGCATGTGGTTTGGAAACTCAGTAATTTCAGGAAATTCTGATCCACTGGCTAAAGTCTAGACTGTAATTTAAAATCATCCATACTCATTGAAGTCAGGACCGTAGCTTCTCTCACTGATGGTCACCACTAGAGATTACTTGCAGAAAGAGAAAAATAAATGGGTATAGCTAGTCTGTTTTTGTAGTTACAGCCAGCAGCAATTGGGGGATCTTCTAAGCCAAAAGTTCCTTGCAGGTCTTCAGGTTAATAGCAGAGATCAGCCATGGGCTGAATGCAGTTAGGCATTTGGACTCAGAACATCCTGCAGCAACCAGATTTGTGGGTCCATGAGGCTCACTTTGAGATATATTTGTGCGCTTGTTTTAAATATATGTGCTAGTATACTGTAGTATGTTGCATTTCTGCATGTTCTCCTTTGCTTATGCAACAACATCAGCCAGTTGTTCCCTAGGTTCAAGTCCCTTGTATCAATCAGGCTGTGTAGAAGTGAGCTCTGTTTCCTGTCAATGTGCAGTCAACTGGCTGCTGGACTTTTGCCTACTCTGAGTAGAGATGTGAATTTAAAGGCAAAGATCTGGACCATGAAAGCCTTACCCCAGAAGGTGTCACGTGTCAGAGTTTGTACCGAGTGAAGTCTTGGGCCGTATGGTCTGTTTGCTAACCAGAAGGCTTATGTACTGCCAGGCTGCGATTCCATGTCAGTTTGAATCAACAAGTCTGACTTTTATTTTCCTGCGATCTCATCAGAGCCTGCTATCAGCTTGGATCCAACCTGGTGGATCAATGAAAGTTCTGACGCTGTACAGATTTGTTTTTTCAGTGGCATTGATAAACCAGTGTTGCAAGATCCTCAGCTCAGCTTCAGAGTCTGGCTAACTGAACGTTGTGAAATTTGCAAAGGCGACAAGGAGGGGGGAAAGCAAAAAAGGAAAAATCCACTCTCCCCTGTGTTGCAACTCTGTGTGCAATCAGTTGCAAAAAATAATTCTCTCACTAGACACTCCAGTTCATTTTAGTGGGGTCCATGGAAAGTAATTTCTATATATATCAGCTAGATGTCTGGCTTGAGGGTTAACCCAAAGAAACTTATTAGCAGAAAAGTTGGAAATGCAAAATTCTGGCATGGCAGTGCAAATTCCCTCAGCTAATACAGTTTGCCTCAACATTGTGACCATATTGAGCAATTGTACAGGGGAAGGGAAGATTTAACCATTCTGAAGAGCATCTGTAAGCTAAAAACCAAGCAATGAGAAGCACCAAAAAGAGATATACTTGATTAACGAGCAACACTTTAATGAATATATTTGCTGTGGATCTCAATCCCAGAGATGCATTGGTGTTTAAAACCATTCTTCCTCATTTTCTTGGGCAGTGGTGATTTTAGGTGCTCTGTACCATAGATAAATGAGAGGACTCAATTCCACTTGCTTGCCATTTCAGCTGCTTTCTTTAACTCAATGTGGGCTAGTGGCTGAAACATGAAGGTACCGTGTTTAACTGGATCTAATTCCTACAACCACCTACTGAAGCTTCTCTGGTACTATGGGCACTTGGACGCCTGTACATGACACAGTCATAGAATCATAGAATAACCAGGTTGGAAGAGACCCACCAGATCATCGAGTCCAACCATTTCTATCAAACACTAAACCATTCCACTTAGCACCTCGTCCACCCGTGCCTTAAACACCTTCAGGGAATGTGAATCAACCCCCTCCCTGGGCAGCCTGTTCCAGTGCCCAGTGACCCTTTCTGTGAAGAATTTTTTCCTAATGTCCAGCCTAAACCTCCCCTGGTGGAGCTTGAGGCCATTCCCTCTCATCCTGTCCCCTGTCACTTGGGAGAAGAGGCCCTCACCCTCCTCTCTACAACCTCCTTTCAGGTAGTTGTAGAGAGCAATGATCACAGTCAGCAAGACTAGTGAGTATTCAGTGGTTGTGGTTGGTTTAAGACAGAGCACGAAAGCCCCACTTGGGCTGTGAAGCTGATGTATACCCAGAGGACACACAAGCAGCCCCTACCTCAGTGAGCCTGGCCAGAGCTCAGCAGGACTTTCCCAAAACACTCCCTTAAGTAAATTCAGAGGAAGGGGTCAAAAGGCAAGAATCAACAGACTTTGCACCTAGGACAGCAGAAAAGCTCTAGGAAATTCTGTGCCAGCTCTTTCCACTTTGAAGAATGGATTCACAATGTTATTTCAAGTCCCCTGAGAAATCCCTCAGAATATAGGACAGAACAAAAATAATCTGATCCAATCTAATATAATTTCTTCTCTCAGAATTGTGAAATGGCCATAAAAACATGTAAGGCATTTTTATTTCCTTTAAATGTTGACCATTTGCTGGATCATGTCATGACTGCCATTGCTATACAGACACCATTCTTTAGTGGAACTATCATTTAACTGAACTGCAATACATTGCAAGAGGAAATCCTTGTTAGTGACAGCTACAGCCAGGAGAGGCCCTGTGAATATTTTTTTTCTAGGATCACTGTGACAACAATAGGAATGTGCCACACTAGGATGATCATGGTTTTACCAACTGGAATTTCCATCGTGGGTAACCTTTCTTTCAGCAAAGGCAAAACGTAGCACCGAACAGGCTCCTGATTCAGCCTACCCATACCTCAAAGGGCCTGCCTTCAATGACACACGTGCAAGGAAGAGTTAGGATGTCTGAATCTGAAAGAGGAGGTATAAGAGTAGGCCAAAGCACTTCATGCCTTTTAATGCAGTAAATAATGTTGCATATGCACTGTAGTAACCACTGGAAGCAGTGCTTAACACTTCAGGTAGTTTTCCATTTTTCTTTGAGTAGTATCTTGATCATTAGACTTCTGGATTTATAATTGATGTTACATCAGACTCTGACTATAAAGACTACTAACAAGAGAAAGTACCAGTAGCTTCTGACTCAACATTTTTGTCAATAAGAAAACAATCCTAAAATGACTGATACTGCATTGTCTAGGGCAAGAGTCTGATTCCTTTGTACTAAAGGTACTGCTTTGAACCATATAATCAAATGAGAACATGTACATAGCAAGGTGCATGAGTAAAGGCATCACAATCTGACACGTTTAGTGAAGTGCACTCAAGTCCTCCAAGGGGAGGTTCAATAGACAGTGAAGTGTTAATTGTTCCTTTGACTTTTTATGACTCTTGTTTTGCAAAGAGTGATCATGTGCTGTTGTTTTGAACTTCATTCGCATCTGTTCTGTTTCCTAGATCTGCCTTTGTGATGGCCACTCCAGTGTAATAAGCCCTGAAGAAACTATGTCTGGGCTGATGAAGCTCAGATTTATTCTCAGCTCCTCACTGAGAATGTGGAAGTTTTTCTTCTACTTGCATTTGTTTGCAAAGCCTTCCTAATTTAAACATCAGTGGATTAATTCTGGCCGCTTTTGTGTCAGCTCTTCCTTGTCCCACATTGTATTACTTTTAGGATACCAAACCCACATTCTTATGTGGCAGGTACACTTTCTGTTGCTTGGGGTTTTTTTGTACAGGGTACATTGGATTTGTATTTAAACTGTGAGCCAGATACACCTTACCTAGATTTCAGTGAACCAAGAAGTTGTGAGGACATCATAGATATGGACTATAGCACAGAAGAAATTAAACCAGCAAAAGCAGAATGTGCAGCAGCTGGTGGTGTTGAGAACAAGGCACTAAACTCTGACACTGCCTTTGTTTTTTTTTAAGTGGATACAGTACCAGGTCAGTGTTAGGCTACTGCAGATGGCTTGTGTCCACACAGTGTGAATACTTCTCTATTATACATCCTCACATTTCCCATTTTGTGTGCAAAAAATTCTAGGGACACTTTTCTGCTTGTTGAGGGGTCCCCGAGTTATTCTGCTGACTTCAGACTGGTTTTTCTTCTCCCTTCCTGGTCACAGGATGATATTTTAGTTCCAGAATGAGAATCCTTTAAGCTCCACATGTCAATTGTAGACTGAGTCCTACACAGTGCAAACAGTGTCAGGTAGGCAGGAGGAGGTCTGAGGTTATGAAAATTGTCACTTAAACCCAAGGACCTCAAGAACGGCTGAGAGAGCTGGGGGTGTTTAGCCTGGAGAAGAGGAGGCTGAGGGGAGACCTCATTGCTCTCTACAACTACCTGAAAGGAGGTTGTGGAGAGGAGGGAGCTGGCCTCTTCTCCCAAGTGACAGGGGACAGGACGAGAGGGAATGGCCTCGAGCTCCGCTAGGGGAGATTTAGGCTGGACGTTGGGGAAAAAGTTCTTCACGGAAAGGGTCATTGGGCACTGGAACAGGCTGCCCAGGGAGGTGGTTGATTCACCTTCCCTGGAGATGTTTAAGGCACGGGTGGATGAGGTGCTGAGGGACATGGGTTAGTGTTTGATAGGAATGGTTGGACTCGATGATCCGGTGAGTCTTTTCCAACCTGGTTATTCTATGATTCTATGAAAGCTCTGCATTCCTACAGAGGCAGAGCTAACCTGCCTTCACACCAAAGCACTGAAGACGGCAGGGACAGGAGCAGTCCGTATTTGGATGTATGGAGACTCCACATTATGCAAACATCCCAAAAACAATTCAGAAGGAAAAATAATGTGTTTCAAAATTTGAGCCCAAAGGAAAAGCAACTTGATGCCTAACAAAAGACTGATTTTTCTTCTCTCATAAAGAGATGTCTGCCACTTACTCGAGCTGGCAAGGCAGCGTCTCAAAGGGCAACTTAACCAAGTTGCATAAGGCCTTGGCTGGTTGGCTGTAGAAATATAGGGCCTCTTATCTGAATGCTGGCCACAGCTGTTGCAGATCTTGAAGGAATTATCTCTGTGCCTGTCAAACATCTGCTTCGTAAGCAAAGAAAGAGGGTGAAATACTAATGGTGTATATGACACACTGCAGCTCATGGGGCAGACCCAGCAGGCAGCACATGGGAGCTTTTTTCCCTGGCATCAGAAACCTGATGTCCCAGGAGTGACTTCAGTGGATGGATAGGCCCTAATCTCTTTGCGTTATGTAGACCTGTGTATTGTCATAGGAAAATAGCCAGTGTGGTCCAAGCGCTGATCTCAGTGTCTTTGGTAAGCTATAAATCATCTACAGCTCTCATAAATATCCTGGCAGATAACCTACAGAACTACATTTATTTTCTCTGTCACTACGCAGGAATTGTTCCATACAAATGTGGATAGACCCAAAAGGGCTGTTGCTAAAAATCAGGGTGTGCATTGTAGCCCTTTCATGCCGAATATCTTCCTCCCTTTCTATCTCCTCTCTCTTAGCCATCACAATTTTCCTCTACAATACAGTCACAGTGCTTCCTCTGTGAATGAAGCTAACCTTTCCATATATCTGGTAGTCTCTCAGAACACCCCCAGAACGCATAATAAGTACCTTTTGAGAACCTGGCCACAGGGAGTGTGGGATGCCTGGATATTTGGTAGCCAGCATGATTTGTGTCCTCTTGTGTGTGTCTTTTATGCTTCTATCAGTCCCATAAAAAACCCTTAATAACTGCCCATTGCTGTGACTCTGTACATATGCACGTGGGTCCAGATCTGCTTCATATGCAACATGAGCCTTTACTGTTTCAAAATGTAGATGCTGTGGGAGAATCTAGTCCATATATGAGGACTGATCACCATATAAACATACTGATTTTGTGTTTTGTCCATTCAAGACTTTCCTTCTTTGTGCTCCATTGGAAACCATTGGCAATGAAGAGAAGGATGGTGACAGTATGAGTGGATGAACAACCAGATGAATTAATGTAAAATGTTGTCCTGAGGTCTTTTTCATCTGGTTTTTTCCCCTGGTAGAGACCTCTAAGTGTTCCTACAGGGTGTTCCTGAGCTGTTTATCTGTGTCTTTTTGAAAATATCTTAGTTCAAAGTGACACAGCTTCACATTTTCTTTATATGTATATCAAATGCAAACAATTACGATTGCCCAACTCAACTCTGTGCCAATAGGTAACTACAGTTCAAAGGACTTTTTACTTGGTTAACAGGTTGGGCAGCATTTCCTCCACACCTTTAAACAAAGTTATGGTGTAACATCTAACAGAACTTTCCTGTCATAATCTCCAGTTCTAGGGTGATCTCTCAGGCCAGCTACCTGAGGCCCTAGGATGTGAAGGACGCCTCTGGGATGAAAATCAATGCACGCCATGCAATGTTCAACTGAAAAAGTGGGAATGCATCCATTTCAGGCTACATGCAAGACCACAAGGCTATTGCCAGTTCTGTGCGTGTCAGCTGGAAGCTAACAAAGCAGTATCACTTTGCGAGGAAGACAATCTTATCAAGGACTGCCAACTAATTTCCATTTCTGTTGTGTTGCTGTAATTTTTATCTCATTATTCTCAATAACACTGGGCAGAGGAGGTGTTAATATAAAGGAAGATTATATTTCTAGTTACAGCTTAACACTATAAAGCAGAGAGTGGAGTTTGTTTCAAGTGTTACCATAGATCTGGGTTGCTTAACGTACCTTTGCCTCAGGGCTTTTGATCTACAAAGTGGTGTGAGCAGTTACAGTTAGCTGTAAATCTAAAATCATTACTATGTTTAAAGTGCTTTTTCTGAAAGGGTAGTGCTTGTGCGTAAATAACATTGCAGTTCAGGTGGCTTGACTGTACTTGTCATAGGAGAAAACCTCCAAGTGTCCACTCAGATGTTGTATTTCAGAGAGTCACATAATTCAGTTGGTGCTCATCTTCACGTGGATAGCTGGATTTAGTTTAGCTAGGGTTGGAGGTAGTTTTGGCTAGATAGGTGTCTCACTGAATGAAATCTGAATCTTCAAAGAAAGGAGAGCAGCAGGGAATGGACTCAGTCAAGAACTGGCTATGAGACATGGGGCTCTTCAACTCCCAGGTTCAAATCCAATAAATTTAATGGAAATCACATGGCTTTCTTTCAGCCAGTTGGGAGCTTGTGTGCGTTGTATTGGTGAATTTTACTATCAAGTTACAGGACAAGTGACTTCATCAGCTCTAAGGACAAGCTGGGAACAGTGAAGAAACCCGAATAAAAGGTACCAACCTAGGGCAGTGGTTTGGTGTTCATCTGCTGTAAATTCTGCCCTCTGTCAAAAAAAGGGAACCATAAGACTAAGATGTAAATCTTTCCTCTCACACAGCACTTCTTGGCTTTTGTCTGCCGTTGTGCACAGGTGACAACAGGCTTCCAAGTACATGACTTACCATTTTGAAATATGAAAGGCTGTGCAAGGAACAGTAGGTATACCTACAAGCCTGCCAGAATGTATCTTCCTGTGTGTGATGGGTGCTGAAACTGGGGTCTCGCTTGAAGGAAACAGCAGATGGGACTGTGAGAGGGATAAAGAGAAGTTAAAACTCAGTGTGTTTGCTATGTTAATGTCAACTATGCTAGCGGGGTGCTGGTTAGCAGTTTTGGCTCGCTGTAGGTAGTAGGAAGCTCCACTCATGAAGAACTAAATGTACAAGTTTGTTAAAACATTAATAGCCTGTTGTCTTTCTCCAGGATAAATTTCTTCTCTTCTTTCACCACACTTTATAGAGCGTGTTGAGACACAAGTGAGAACACTCTGCTGTTCTTGTTTGGAACCAGGGAGTGTTCTTGTGAATGGGAAAGCTCTATTTGGATTAATCATGGGTGATTAGGCATCTAATGGCCTCTGCAACTCTCTAGATCCGAGGCTGGCAGCCGTAGCTGATGCAAAAATGGTGTGTGTGTGATGGTGAGTAAGAACTAGCATGCAAGGGCACGTATATAGCCCTGTCTATAGGCATATACATGAGTTCTGTTTTCCCAGCCTTGCAATTTCACACTTTGACCAGGTTATATCTCCCTTCTGTCTGTGTGATCACCTATTCGTGTCCTGGGTTGTGTTAGTCAGCATTTTCTGAGCTTTTTTGGGAAATGCGAGGAACTACAGTGTTGTCAGGAGTGTGTGTGTATGTAGAAATAATACTAGGAGAATCCTCACCCAGAATGAAGGACGGAATCTCACTGATTTATCTTTTTTTTTTTTTTAACTTGGTTTTATGAGTAAAAAATGGATGTGTGAAATAACTAGACAGCAGTGAGAATATCAGTGAAATCTTTCTTTGCCTCATTTGTTTATGTTTTGTGCAGGTGATTTTAAGTGATGGAAGGAGGAAACACACTGAACCATTCCTTTTTTTTAAGTGTCCTGATGCCTGTTTCAAATTTAGGCCTGCTTACTGATCTAGTCACTCCTCCCTCTGGAGACTTCCATGGAAGGTTTCAATTTCTGCAGGCCATCTCGCTTTATACTTCTTGTGAGGGAGAAAGAGCTTGTCGTCAGATGTCTAAAAATCTATTTTGAAGTGAAAAACATGAGGTGTCTCTTTGTTCTGCATTTGTACAGAATTGGAAAACCAATTTAAACTGGTCTTGCAGATCCATCGACCGTGGCATTGTCCTTTACCAACAGGTTTTTTCCCCTGCAGTTCCTATTCCAATAGTGTGACCTTATTCTCCTGATTTCTACCTTGTGGAGGGAGGCACCTCCCAGTCTGTGTTCCAGTGAGGAGCCATGGTCTTGGACCCTGGTTCTGCAGATGGGAGTGTTCTTACCCTAGTTTCCATGAACATTCTACAAAAATCTGCTGCGTTCTGTACTAAAATTAAGCACAGGCAAGTGTTTTTTGGAACTGGGACCTGGGAGAACAGAAGCAGAATGTCCCAGAGAGTGTGTGCTTTTCACTTTCAGCTCTCTGATACGCGTGTGCACTTCTGAATGTGTTCTTGAAATTAATTCCCTTTGCTGTATCTTCTTGGGAGTCCTTTTTGTAAGGAAGAAAAAGGAGAACAGAAATGTTTTACTCTTAGATTATAATAGTTGCTTTTGACATGGTGTGGGATCAGTTTCTATAATAATTTGACAAGGTAATAATTTCAGAGCTCAGAACAGGCTGCAGAGTCTGTCTTACAAGACTCTGCAAATAAGTTGTGCAAGATCTTGGCAATGAAAGCATGGGGCTCTTGTCTCCACAGCTGAGGAACTGTTGCAGGAAGATACAAGACACTTTAAAAGACCAAAAAAAGGCAGCTGAAATAGGAAGAGTTATGGCTCACGCCTCTTTTCCTTGTCTGCCCCCTCAACTTCTTAAGGTTGAAACAGTGACCTCCTTGAAGCAAGAAGGCTCAGAACTGAATTCTTAATCTGGGAAGACTTATATTCTGAGGACTACTTTGTGTGCACAGTTATGAGACCAAATCATTGCTGGTATAAAGTAGCACAACTTCATGTACCGGCTGTGACCCAGTTCAGACTTGCATGCGTCTCCTCTCTCCTCCTTTTACACATCGCTATATCTCAGTTTTACCAGATCTGTCACTGCCTGGTGACAGAGAAAAAGTAGTCAAATAATAGAGGGATGTTTCTGTGGTGCTGAACCGTTTGAGTGCTGAGCATCAGAAGCTTCTCTGACCTTTTCAAAGTCAAAGTAACTTGCTTTGTAGCATCTGTGTTGACTTTGTAATGCATTCTTTGCAGCCCTTAAAATGTAAAGTACACTGGACACAGTAATTTATTGCATGTCCCAGGAATCACTGCTCATGGAATTTGAGTGAGGTAGTATGTATGGAGTTGTAATATGGAGTACTATGTACTATATGATGTATTACTCAACACTCCTGTTTAGCAATACCTGATTGAGCAATAACATACAAAGCAGCACGCAGAGAGATCACTTTACGTATGGTTTAAAATCCTCTAAAGCTGTAAGACAAAGTGCATATCTTCTATTTAGAGTGACCTGAGTCAATGTAAATTATGCTGACTACTTGCATACCAGAACTTTAGTCATGTTATAGAGATTTCTGAATCGGGACTTGTCTGTGGACACCTTTATCTGTGTAAGTAATTGTGCTCAAGTTAATTACACTTGCTAATAAAATAGTATAGAACTGCTGGGAAGTGGGTCAGATCCGTGCCTGGGTATTTCCTTTTAGGATGTATTGTACCATAACATGTTGTTCCATGAAACCTAGGCTTGTGTTAACAGCTTTCAGTGTTGTAATAGCTACGATTAGTGGCAGCTCTTCTCCTGTATAAACATCTCTTTCCCATGTAGATTTGCTGGATAACTCTTCTGTTGGCTTTTTCAAGAATGTCTCCTGTGAGAGGTGTTCTGCAACTTCTGAGCCAGGCAGACATGGGAAAGCGCCCTTATGTTAAGACAGTAAGAAAGTGTCTCTGCACATGATGCAACAGTCAAAACTTAAAATCATTAGACTTAATCAGCTGAGGTGTTTATAAGCAAACAAAGGTTCCCGGGCCTGATGGGAGAAAGTATAATACAGGTGGGATGAGAAGTAATTAAAATGTTTGTTCATATGCATAAAGTCCTGCTCTTAAGTTTTTAATGCTGCAGTCACCTGCAGCAGAATGAAGTTGCATGACTAGTCCCATCCTGCTCAGGAATACATGCCGTGAAGCGGGTACCAGCCACCACGAAGTTCCCCTGACTTCATGGTGTCCTGGTTCAGAATCCTTCATCCCTCATCCTGTTTGGTGAAGGCTCAGCCCTGCATAAAGAGATGCTAAAGTGCCTCTTGAGTGCAGAGAGGTTTGGGGTCCTTCTCAAACTCTGAAGAAATGTTTGTGCTAGGGGGTGAAACAGTAAGGTTTTTTGGCTTTGCTATTTTGCCACGTGTTAGGTAACTTGTGCCAATAGTTACATGATTGTAACCCTGCTCTATTTCTGCTGAAATGAGTGATTGGATCTCTGCCTTATGTGTCTATATGTTCCAGCTTCCCTCAATGGAAACAGGCTCCGACAGTGCTGATTGCCCAAGTCTTGCATTCAGTCAGCTGCAGGTGTATTTTTAAAGCCTGAGACCAGATTTTGCTTCCATGTGAAGTTCTGTAGCTCAGAATAGCTCAGCTGATTATCAAAGTGGCTGAGACCAAAGCTGTCGTGCATAGAGCAGTGAGTGAAGGCATCAGAGGAGCAACCAGCTGCTCTGAGAGGGCCAGATGTCATTGTGACCTTGCTTGATCGCTATTGTATATAAGTGGCTTTTGTCAGGCAAATTAATTCAAACACGGACATATAACCAACAGCTGAGAAATCACACCCAGTGTTTGCTTAACCTGTTGCTTTGAGGGTCTGCTTCAAACAGAGTTGTCTCACTCCTCTGAAATGGATACTGTTAAGGTCAAATTGTTCAGCTCCTGATTTATGCTTGGTAGTTTTCATCTGTTTGCAGTTGTCGTGAGGCTTGCTTCATTGCTCCTTTGAATTTCTAGATAACCAAAGTGAGATGTATGCATTGCTGATGGAAAAGACAGGGAAAACTATAAAGATTATAGAAATTAATTAGCGTGAGAGCTTATTAAGGGAGGAAGCAGATGATTTTCTGTTGCATGTGCACCTTGTTGAGGTTACCCTGCCTACTGCAGTGTAGTGGGGGGGAAAAAGTGCTGAACTGGGTCATAAGCGCTGCTTCGTTCATGAGCTTGTGTTACAGCTGACTGAGATCCTGATTTCTTGCAGTGTACGCAGCCCTCATAGCCACTAAGAAGCAGGGCTTGTACTACTGAACTACTGTGTGCAAAATACTTCACAGACACAAAATTCTGTTTATAGTAATGGCTTGTGAACTGTGACCTTTTTTTTGCTGCTCCTCTTTGATTTTTTTCTCTTTGATTCTTGGCCTGTAGTTTAATAGACTCAACAAATGTACTTTCCTAGCTTCTTCTAAATGAAATTGGTGAGGCAAAATTACTTGCAAGAAGTACTGCTGACTTAGACAAATCTGATCTTTCTGCTGCATTGGTTACTCTCCATTCCCATGTATTCATGCATTCTCCATTCCCTTCAACTAAACACGTTCCTCCATTTCTCCATAGAGCCTTGATGCCTTCTGCCCTGCTTTTCTACTTAGCAGGTACTGAACAAAGCTAGAATCTTGCCTTAATCTGATCAGGGAGATGGTGAAGTGTTTAATAGCCATTTACAGACTCTCTGAAAGGCATTAATATCCAAACGGAGGGAAAGAATTGCTTGAGGAGCAGTCAAGATCAAGGCTATAACTTGGAGGAGTAAATCACCTTCTGGGGTTCTTGATGGGGTGCTTATTCCAGGCATCGCTGTTGTTTGAGTTGGCTAGCTGGTGGGGGCTAGCTAATGGCACAAATGCTCCACAAGAAGATAAGGCTTCCCATTGCCTACCAGGGGAATGAAAAAGCAGGAGGATTTACAGCAAATGCAGCCAGTTGAAGGGAAGGTGTTATGAGCTATCACAATTATGTGTTGTTCTTTAAATGTATTTTACAGCATCTGCTCCGTCATTCCCAAATCCTGTGTCAGACTTGGATGTGCCTTAAGGTGTGATTATTTTAACATAATAAATCTGGGCTTCCTTCTGTTTTGTTTTGATACCCTCAGGCTGACAACTTTGAAATTGAGTGTAAGTGTGAGCTGTGTGGCAGCTCTGATGTGAGCTCTGAGTAAGAGCCAGCTGAGGGTGATAGAGTAAGTCCTTACCCTGAAATAACCACAAGCCCTGCCTTCTTCTCACCTCCTGATTCTACCCCCAGTAAACTCATCTCCTGGGAAGTGCATCAAGAGTGGGAGGCGAGAAAGAGATGAGGGTGTGAACCTCTTCCTTTAGTCTTGGAAGTGAACATATGTGTTGGGCAGAAGAGGTTATATACTAGGTTAAGTTTTCTGTGTTGGTTTCATGCCTTTTAACATGAGGATTGTAACCTTTCAAGAGTATCACTGTTCAGGCAATGACAAATTGTTGGAAGCCTTACTGAGAGTGTAAAATGGAGTAATAATGGTCAATAACAGAAAAAATTAAGACTTAAATAGTGAAGATCCAAATGCACACAAAATTCCCCATTTCTGATGTTGATCATGGACAGATAGAAATTATTGGCTTCTTGAGTATATCACAGAGCTATTGTTTTGGTGGCAGAGATGCTATTTGTGGCATTTTTTCTCTTCCCCTACATCCCCACCCTCTCAATGCTGCAAAGATGGCTGTTAACCTAGAGCATCCCTTCCTTCTCTTCTGGTTTTTTGCCATGGCAGATATTTATCTTTAGGCAGGAAGTGATGGGGTTAGTCCCTGCTGAGCTGTCAGATTAACAAGCTATTCAGGAGAAATCTGATTTACGCAGGAGTAGCTGTAAAAGGGAATGGGGGCAAAGAAAGGGAGGACGGTTCATTCCAGGATAAAATGCAGCTAAAGGGCTAAATAAAAAGGGACAAAAATAGAGGCAAGCTTAGAGTGGTAAGTAACACTTCTTGCCCCTTTAAACTTGATGAGTTAAGCTCTTTATTTCTGTCCTGGTCTGACAAAGGTAGACCAAGAGGAAATTATTGCTAAGTAAAGGGTTTAGAAAAACAGACCTTGCTTGCTTTAGTATTGACTGGCAAACCATTTGTAACTTTTGGTGCAGTAAAATTGTGGTCTGAGCAAGACTTTTTTTTTCTCTTTTTAAAAAACAAACCCCCCACAAACGACACCACACCCCACTGCACCCCACTAAAAATGGGAAAGTCTTATGCAGAGCCTCAGTAATGGAAAACTCAGGAACCTGGAGAACAGGTTTTAAAGGGCAAAGTGGAACAGCTGCAGGATTGTCTACCAACCTGTTTGAGTTTCAGTCCTGTTAGCCTGATGTGTTACCCTGGACAGTATATCTAACACAAAGGAGATAGCAGAGCTTAAAAGAAGAATTATCTGGTGTAAATCCACAAACCTATTAGGATGTTAGACACCTATATTCTTTTCACATGAGTGGAAAGGTCATGAATAAAAAAAAAGAAAATGACCAAGTTGTTTGGAGCAGTAAAGATCTTCACCTCTTACCCTTTAACACATGATGCGTTTCTTTAGAGATGGCATGGGGCTACTTTTAAAGAGACAATGATGATCTACTTTTCTCCTCTTATACTTCTCCTTTTCTCCCTCTCATTTAAGGGGCCTTCTCACCACTTCTAGCATTGCTGCTAAAGCAACGTTAGTTGTCTTGGAGCTTCCTTGTCTCAGAAACATGTATACTTGTTCTCAAGGAGCTGGAATTATTTTGGCTACCTCAGAATGCTGACTGTTCATTCATAGCTTGTAGAAAGAAAGATGGTTCTGTCCTGAGGAGAAATCAGGCAAAACATTTTGAGGACCTTGAAAGCTGCTGGATGTGATATTGGAGAGTCAAACACTAGCATTTCCTTCCTGGTTGTAACAGTGGAATTTCCAGTAGTTTCTACAGGAACTGTTTGTTTAAAGGCTCTATTGAGAGTTTTGAAATAAGCATGCATTTTGGCTATAACCTTATTATGTTTTTTAAGGCTAAGATCTTAAGGGAGGTCAAAGGTATTGCAGTGATGAGATCAGCAGATACATTGTTAGAGATTTGGAGCTTTCTCCCCGTTTTGATTCCCAGACCCCTAGCCAGATTGTAATTTGCGTAATCCCACTTTTATGTCCCCTCTGTGTTTTCAGATGACTGGAGTACTCTGCTTTCTGGTATGGTCTGCTCTTTATTGCTTTAAATGTAGAAAACCTTCTATGTGGGGGAGGCTTGCAAAAGCACTTCACAAAGAATGTCATGACACAGATGCATATAAACTATTATTGTAAGCGTAAAGCTTTTCAACTGATCTGTGCAGTGTAAATCTGACAGTTTTGTACAACATTTGACTGAGTCACCCCATAAACTAGTTTGGACACCAGACTACTTGTCGTAAAGGTCTAATATCTAATTTTCTTCATGTATATATTTTTATTAGGACTGGAATTCTAGCTTTAACTGAACCTGTTCAGAACTTAATTTTTTCCAGGCTAATTTAGTACACTACAGTTAAATATAAGTTCATTGCTCTTAGGGTTTTTTACACCGTTAGTGTTCCCATGTATCACTTTTGGTACTAAACTGAATCTGAGCTATTGAACTCTGTGAGACAGACTTTCGATTGGAAGCAGCTGGTGGGAATTCTCTTAATTCTGGTAGTTTGGAGTTTCTTTAAAAGGAAAGGAGAATTAATTTTATCCTTTCTGCCACTTAAGCTTCAAACAGTGGCAGTTCAGAACATATGGCAATTGTAAGGCTATAGTCCCCTTTGCTGAAATCTTGTAGAGAGGGTTGTATTAAGGTAAATATAAAGGTGAATCATGCAAAGAATCAAAAAGTCAGTTTGTTTTTGTTTGTTTGTTTAATTACTGTCTAGGAGAACACTGGATCTTCAAAACCATGGGTATAAAAGCAAAGGGAATTTCCAAGTCTATGTGATCTCAAAGCAGAGGAAGCCCAGTCATTATTATGCTGTTCAGGGGCTGCTCCTGTCATTCTAAGCCAGTTAAATCTGCAGTGATGGATTTGCGTAAGAGTAAGTCCATCCCAATAACTGTAATTATAGTTTATAACGAAGGTTGGAGATTAAAGCATCAGGAAAGGGAAGGAAATAAATGCCACTTGACATATGAGTCTCTTAAGCTACAGGCTGCTTTTTTTGTAAAGGAACATCTTATTTTATTAAAAGTTATGGTTTCTAGTTATGATGAAATCTTAAATTAGGGCTTCTGTATAAATGTTAAGTTTTGTGGCACTGAGTTACATAGTGACTGTTGCAGTATACTGAAAGCGAATTGATCTTTTATTCTCCTGTATTTTGGGGACCAACAGTTAAAATTTTACACATCCTCCTTAAATACTGCTGCCTGTGGCTTTTGGAACACTGAGGAATGAAAAACCATGGAGGAACTGTAAGAAAAGAATCTAAACTAGCTTTTGAAATCCAGAATTGCTTTCGATATTTCAAAATGTTTTTTCTAACGTAAATGTTTTTGAGATATATTTTCTACAAAGCAGGAAAAACAATAATAAAGGATTTTGACCCCAAAGTACAGTGAAAAGAAGTCTCTCTCTCTCACAGTGAGTTAAACGTTGCACCCTGTGGCTTGGTCTTTGGACCATTTGGGACTTAAGGGCACCATAGGATTATGCCATTCTCCTCGGACAGTGAAACTAGACGGTGACTTTAATGGAAGCTGGAACTTTTTAGTAATCACAAGACTAAGAGCTGATGACAAGCTCCAAGATGAAATCATGAGATTTGCAATGCTGTGAAGGCAGAATTTTTCCTCCTCTTTGACATTAGGATTCAAGTGTTTGATCTGCAAGCATATGAGATCAAGGACTTTCCAGAATGTAACATAGTTTCATAATTCATGGTAAAGATCCCAATTTGTTGTAATCTCTGAAAGGGGAGAAATGATAAATAACTGAATGAATCTTCCTCATGGTGTCAGTCCTCTGAAATCAAAAGGCAACATGTGAAACACTTGAGTTGTGCCAACCTTATGCTCTGTGAGTCTTCTCTCACAGTTGGGTGCAATGAATAATCTTGACACGATGCCAAGGACAATGTGAAAAATCTGGTGTTAATATGCTGATGTGTAATAAATGTAAGATGAATAAACCATAGAGCTCAGCAACTGGCTAAAGAATAATATGGGAACCCATGAAGAGGTTTAAATATTACTGGTAACAGTTTACCTGTGAGAAATGGATGTGAACACAAGATAGTGTTCTTTAGATGGGAGCAGTGTAGGCAAGGAAGGCAATACTACTCCTTGCACACAGAGATGTGTGTCCCTGCACTCTATTAATGCCAATTCTATTTCCCTGGTAGTTATTCTGCCTGACAAATCAGCAGTTATGGGAAGAAACTGGACATAAAGAAGCTCTGAGTGGGGACAAATGGTATCACTCATCAGGCAGGTCATATTTGAGCCTCTTGTGTTTTCTGTATTGAAAATGTTAAATGTATGTCACTTGGTGGGAAGATAATTTTGTTTCCTTAAGCAGTATTTCTCAACAGAAAATGTCACTATACAAAAGAAAATTGCCTTCTTTGTTTTAAATGAAAATAAGTGGGAAGCTGTGTGTTGTAGAATTTCATTGTTTTCTTTCTAACTATAATTTCTCGTTTTGTTCTAAACATTTCATCCTCTGAGAAAAGTATTTCCAGGGGGAAAAAAAGATTGCTCTCATCCAGAGTTAAGTTATTATTGCTGCAATGCATTTTGGAAGTTTTCCATCGGGGGGAAGAAATTCTGTCTTCTGTCAAAAAAATGAAAAATGATTACTACTTTTTTTGCCTTGGAATCAGAAGCTTCCTGTTTTGAGGTGTTTTTTTTTGTTAGGTTGTTTTTCTGTAGTTTTTTTTTTTTTAAATAATTTTTAATGAGCAAGTCTTTCACACGAAAGTTGATTTAGAGACCCTGTTTCTCATTGAAAACTGTTGGGAGAAGAAAGGCAGCTTGCCTTAATTATGTGATGAGCAAGGTTGCCATGAAATATCAAATTCCTTTTTTAAAAAGAAACAAGAAACAAAGCAGAACAATAGAAATGTGGCCAACTGATTGAAATAGCGTAAGAATGAAACTTTTGACATATAGATTTTTCGCAATTCTTGGAGATGCAAAAATGTGCACGCTCTTCCTAGTTCTGGACACATGCCCTGTGGTATTAAGAGCAAACAGATACAGAAATACATTCCTAGGGGACATCAGAGTTTGGCAGACATTGGTGCCAGTGTTAATATATGATTTGCTAAATATTCTGTAAGCCCTCATGCTAGCGATTGTTTCATAGTTTCTTCATTTCCAGAGTATTGTTATTAATAACTTTTCTAAATCCTGTTTTTATGTTTAAACCCATTGATATGATTCACTGTAACAGCTTATCCTATCGATCTATTTCACGTGTGGGAACTGTGAAGAAGGGAAATATGGTCTACTGACGTGCAAAATAAATGTTGAGAACTAATGATGTTGTTGACTGAGGCTATCAAAAGTGAGGGAATTCTGAGAGCTTTTCCTTTACAATATTTTTTTTTCCATGTCTGTCTAAAGTCAAGTCACTCATGGATCAATTTTCAGAGGAGTTCTGCATACTATAGAATAAGTAGTCTCTGAATAAAATTTAATACCTTATACTTTGATCTCAATTTTCATATTGGTATATGATTCTTATGTTGGCAGTGATTTGTAAGTCTGAAAGACCTCTTGAAGTAAATTAATGATTATTTAGAAAACCAAAACTGTGTCTGCTGATATCCCCTCCCTCCCTATTCCCTCTCTCTAATAATTGAATGAGTGGAGTTTGAGTCTTTTATTGAAACTTAATTGGCTGCCTGTCCATGTCTTTAAAAGAAAATTTCAAGGTATAGCATACCTTTGGTTTTTTGCCTATTCAGCCTAGTCACTAATCTGATGCAGTGACTCAGTTATTTAGTTATTGGTTGATTTTATGATTTCCAGTTCTCTGCTACTGAGAGTTCTTTGGACCCTATCTGTGTGGGTGCACATGTATATAAATTTGACCTACAAAGAAAAATCACTTGCTGATAGTTCTACAGCTGGATTCAGTCTGGAAGATGCTTGCATGCAAGAAATTTCTGGTTCAGTCGTCACTGAAGCTGGTTAGAAGCAAGAGACAAAATGATGATTGTGTGCTCTTGAGATTATAACAGCAGCAAACTTAATGCTATGTTCCACCATCTAGTTAAGTCACTTGCTCCTCGAGGACTGAAGGAGTCACTACCCTGTGTAGATATCCAAACTAAAGACTTTTGTCACATTACAGTGGAAAAAAAAAAATTGTTGGACCCTTTCCAGTTTTTGAGGAAAAGAGAAGTTTATGAATCAAATCTGTGTTCACTCTCTATTTCAATGGGTGGCAGTTTGAACCAGTTCTTTGTTTACTGGAAAATATTTGTGTGCTTGCAGAGGCCACTGAGTCAGAGCACCATACAGAGCAATTGAAATTACAAGCAAATATTTTTAACACAGTTAAGAGCCTAATAAATCCCCATAAACATAAGCTTTGCTAAATGAGACAGCATAAATAGGCTTTATTAATCCCAGATTTATTTTACTCCACAGACACTTTGAGAACATCTGGCATTGAGGGCCAGCCTTAAAGTGAATGTAGAAGTCACTAGTGCTGACTTTGGGGCCACAGCTATGTAAATGTTCCTCAGGGTGAACATGAACTGGGCTAATGGTCTCAGGTGTGACAGCAGGGCTGACTCTGGCTTCAGCGACAGGTGGTTCAGGAGCTGCACTGAGCAGCAGGTCATTTCTTTGCCTAAGCCAAAGGAAGAATTCCAGCATGCTGCTGAATATGGTCCCCCTCCTTCTGTCTCTGTGGCTGCTGGGGTTGAAGAATGGTGCTCCTGACACCCATTTCCTCCACGCCTTGAAGGCAGCAGCCTGTACCTGTGCCCCATGGTACTCTGGCATAGAGACAGTTTGCTTCTTGGTCAGACCTGGATGCTTCCTCTTTCCCACTCCAGACTGGGAGCAGATGGGGGGAAAGGATGGATGTGGAGATGCACGGGGAAGGTTGAGAGGAGCAGTCCACAGCTATTGCATGGACAGAGCATGCATAGAAGAGAGGTATATGAGTGACCCAAGAGTGTAGGTCTTGAGAGTGCACACTTAAGGATGATGAGCCACGGAGGTCATGGGAAAAAATGAAGGGACAAAGCAGAAAAGATAAACTGATTGTAAATTTGATTATTCTGAAGGTTCCCTAGAGTGCTTCCTCAGCCGGTGTTCCTGTAGGTACCAATCACCCCCTCCAGAATTTGCTGCACCACAACAGAAAATTGAATAAATGACCTCTTTCAGTCTCGGAGAGGCAAATTGAATGAATCTATTGCTACTGAGAGAACTGTATGCTGGCAGTGAAAGCTATATTCTGATTTTCATTGTCGTATGAATCCAAAATAGCTGTCTGGTGTAGCTCTGTTGTGGTGCTTGAAAGTGTAGCCCAAGTCTGATCATGACATGGTGCACAGGGATGTGTAATTCTAAGGGATGAAGATATCCTTACCCTTCTGCCATTGCTTGGTGCCCTCCATCTGGTGCACTCATAGCGGTGCGAGTATGGCCTCTTTCCCCTGCTTCATTCAGATTCAGAGCTGGGCTTAGTTTTCTTACAGCCTACATTCATGAATATGGACCATGACTGACTAGCAAAGAACTTGTTTATGTGGGAGCAGAACTAGACAAGCCTTTAACTTTTTCTCCTGAAAGTAACCAAAGAGGCAGACAGTAACTACTTTGTTTCATTAAGTGTTTTAACACTTGGTGGGCTGGGGCTTAGAAAGTATTTAATTGATAACACTAAAATACGTCAGGAAGAAAGGTTTTTGCACTGGACTGCTATAGTATGCCCAAAGTCTTCTGGTCTCTTTTCTGTGCGCTCTTCATTTGTTTGTCTTGATTTAATTGTCTTCATCTAGGCGCTAAAGAAAATGTCCCACTTAACAAAAATATTTCTCATTGCTGAAACTTTCTATGTGATAGAAAATTTTCATTTTAATTCCTTCTCAGAAAGGTGTTTCCTACACCTTGGAGCCAAGGCACATTGGATGAGAAAATGCAAGCATTTCTACGCTCATTTCCAAGCAAAATATTCTTAAAAGCACAGAGTTTCTTTACGTCAGTTGGCATTTTTGTCACAATTACAGAACGTACTTTAAGACTGGCTGAAATGTGTGCTTAAGGAAAAAAATAACAACCACCAACAAAAATGTGTTCTTTAATATGCAGACATGTAGGGAAAGAGTGTGGTAATGATTTTGGCTTAGTTTGTTGAGTCTGAGCCAAATTCTGATCTCAGTTATGCTTGCCTCAGCTGAGTTGCTCCAGATTTTCACCAGTCTGACTGAAGCCAAACTGTTCTTTTGTCCTTCAGCATTTGACTGTTGATATTAATGATTTGGGGGTGGGAAAGGGGGATGAGTTTTAAGTGCAAAGATTTGCTAGAGTCCTGTCCTAAATACATAGTTTGAGAATACTTTGAAATATATGACACACATTTTCAGTCACTGATTACCTAATGTCACTGGTGAGTTTTTCCTAAGGTTTGTATGTATTTTTTATATGTATAGATATCACCTTTCGCATGGAAGTGCAAAAAGCTGGCTCCAACATCAGTGTATCT
Organism: Phaenicophaeus curvirostris; assembly: GCF_032191515.1. Lineage (NCBI taxonomy): Eukaryota > Metazoa > Chordata > Aves > Cuculiformes > Cuculidae > Phaenicophaeus > Phaenicophaeus curvirostris. Next base: position 16,292,435 of record NC_091402.1, read on the forward strand.
GTATCAGCTGTGTCCTGTGTAAGCTGTGAAAGCTTTTCCTGACCACTGTCAGTAGCTGGCATATAATAGACCAGGGATTAACACATCACTGGGCAATGTATGCTTCTGCATATTTAATAGCATTAACGTTCCTAGCCATGTACAGCTCTGAGGACTTTGCTTTTGAACACTTCTGTCTTTAAAGTACAATATTTATACCTAAACTGACCAAATGCAATGAATGAGTCTGTAGCACTTAAGACTTCATAAGGCAGAGAATCTATAATGTTCTATGTTTGCATACATGCACACCTGTGCTGTTCGTGAAAGCAGCTGTCGTCTGTATCTTTATATAATACTGTTGGTGTTGTCTCTGGCATGCTGCTGGTCATCTAGCACTCTCACAAATAATTCCTCTACATTCTTCAGGAGTTAGTGGTTTGGCACTAGTCTGCGTAGGTGTGACCAGCCTATTCCAAACAGTAAATGAATTAATTGTCTGTGGAAGGCTCCATGCCAGTGGACCTCATTATTGAAGAATTACCTCGAGTGAGAAGTAAATCAGGCCTTATTTTTTTTATATCCCTTAGCTTTATTTATACTATTAAATAAATCCAGAATAACTCTTGTCAAGTCAATGACAATATGTGTTAAATGTGTGCAGAGTTTGTAAAACCTGAAGTTACAATTAAATGGAAGAAGTCATGGTACAGAAATCAGGAAACGCTATTGATTGTGAGGGATTCTGATTTCTGATAAGGAGCTGTGCGTAGAATAGTTCGGATCGGAAGGGACATGAAGGTCATCTAGTCCAACTCCCCTGCAGTGAGCAGGAACATTTTCAGCTAGATCACGTTGCTCAGAGCCCCATCCGACCTGACCTTGATTGAATCTTTGTACCCAGTTTGGCAAACATCTCCCCTAGCTCTATTTCTCGTGTCTTTGTGGTTGGCCAAATCCTCAGGGTGTTCCATTCAGTGGGGAGACAGTGTAGGGTCTATAGACACTTGGGTGTAGCAGACCCAGTACTGAGGGACCGTGCATTCATCTTTCTCCCTGGTATTTGGCTAGAATTGGCATGTTCAACTCCTGCTTGCAACATACGGGGTTGGAGAGTCCTGGCACAGTCTTTTAGATGCAGGTGAGATTTGGCTGCGGTGAGGGTGCCCACTACAGATACTACTGGGGATGACAGCAAAATTGCAAGTATTTCTAGCCATCAGTGAAGGTGCTTAGCATTGTATTTGGCATAAGCTGGAATTGAGCCCATTCTACGCTGACTTCAAGGTATCAGGACACAGACACAGTTTGTGTTTCTTTCATGTTAGTAATGATTCAATGTCCCTCTTGTGGATATCCTCGTTCCGATGTGCTTAAGCTTCATCTCTTGTGTCAGAGGACAGCTACATTGCTTGCTTGTTTGCTACAGACCTGTTATTTACTCTGGCTATTTACATAACCTACAGGACTGGAAACAAACTGTGATTTCAGTTACCCTGAAGTAAACCTGGAGTGCTTCTGGTGGAGTGCTTGTTACATTTACTCATCCATTCAGGTCAGAAAGGGCCCCTCTATATGCAAGCTAGTATTAAACTGAAGACAGAAGGCAGAGAACTGCTTTCTAGCTGAATTCCTGAGGACGCTACAAAACTTCATAGAGGGAGGTTAGGCAGTGGAGAGTGACATTCATGTGTAAAGACACCAATTCCTTATACCAAAGCTATAGGGTGCTATTAAAAGCGTAAAGGTCTTCAGACAAGACTCAGCCTAGAGTAGTGTCTCCTTGATTAGACTGATCTAACCTGTACAGTTTCACAAAGGAATAATCTTGCAGCCCACATTCTTATCTTGTGCTTGTATTGCTTTAGACACAAAACTTGATTGCTGCAGTTTTCCACTCATGTAAATGAAACCAGAATAAAGTCAGGTGCTCAAGAACAACCTCTGAACAAGGAGACTTCTTCAGCATCACTTTCTGCCTTTTGTTTCCTTTCACCCACATTAACAGCTATGATCGAGTTTACATTCCAGGCTCTTAGACTAAGAGACTCTTTACTTTGGGATCATGGATACATGTACTAGCGCATGAAAATAATGTTGATCTTGCTTATCCAAAGAAAACAGTGGGGTTTGGGTTTGTTTCTTTTTCCTTCATGCTGACCCTGCTTTCCTCGTGAGTGTATTGTATGTCAGATCTTAAAAAGTGGGGGGAAGGGGAAATACAGATAAACCGTGTAGTACAAAATTCAGACTGCTGGCTGTGTGTTTACATGGAAAACTTGATGGTTAAAGTTACCGCTGGCTGGGCATTGCATAGTTAAAGGACATTGATTATAAAAAGGTGGAGGCCTCCAAAAAACCTAATGCCTCACAAAGACATGATGCTGAACTTAATTAAAGCCAAGCTAATGAACAAGACGTAAATCTGTTCTCTAATCAGTTTACATTTGTTGTGTGTGTCTGCATGTAATTATTTTTATGTGTTTTAGCACCAGTAGCTGGGACTATACAAGTGTTCCATTGACCTCAATATTTCTGCAGTGTCCAGGTTCTCTTCTCACCACTTCATGGTGAAGTGGATGTAGAAGTAGAGGGCTCTTCCCCATAACAATACTGTTATGGTGCTACCAATACTTTTGCTTATAAGTTTGGGGCACCCAGGTGAAATGATATACTTTATTTAATAGGAAATGGTGTTTTCCTCATGATGAGGTAGCACCACAGGCAGCTTACACCATTGTGGAGTACTAACTTTGGTAACCTGGGGAGGTGGAGTGAGTTGGATGGGTGAGAACATCTCCCACATCAGACCTAATGTCAAGACTGGGGTGGAAAAACTTAATAGCTTTCATCACAGCTGTTTTTCAGTGCATGCACCCTGCTGAGGACACAGTTCAGCTGTGTCACAACATAAGGAAGAGACCTCTCTATCTGAATGACATGTCAGCTATGTTTATGACCTCTACTGCTCTTCTGGCTGAGTAGCTGACACTGTTAGATCCTTTGTTCTGAGGAGCTGGTGCTCTGCTATGACTAAGAGCCAGACACTTAAACAGGAATCTGCACTGAGACCATGCAGGATCCAAAGTCGGCCAGGTAGCTGCATGTTGCAGACTGTCACAAGATCAAGACCTTCATTGTCAAACCAAACCATTAAAAAAGCACTGCACACCCTTGCTGGGAGGGTTACTTTGGAGGTTCTGTTTTGCAGGGTTATGGCAAATGTGACTGCTACACTGGTGACAATGTTATCATTGTATCTGTAAGAAAAAGGTATCCTATTTTTTGTGCAGGTATTTTAGCACAGGTTGTATAATCGTCTTGAGCTTTGGAAGACCTGATCTCCGTGTTTCTGTGCGGTACCCAGTAAGTGACACCTGTTTGAAAAGTGCTTGGGGTTTTTTGCCACAGGCTGTGTAGCTAAATGCTGCCTACTCATAGCATCTTAGTGCTGCTGGGGAGGAAATTCATTCTAGGGACAAGTTGTGTCAAATTTCTATTTAACAATTGTGCCCTGGTTTCTGGTCCCTCTTCTCTGCATATCTTCCATTATTGAACTTAGTTGTGCTTATAGTAAAGGAACTGAAGGCCAAAGTATTTCAACAAATGCCTTCTGGAGCTGGAATTGATCCCAGAGAGTATAGGTTTGTTGCTTCGTTTGTAGTGTGGCATACTGGCTGAATGTTATCCACTATGATTTGTATGTCAAGATCTCAGGCATTTTTGGTAGTAAGTGGACTTTCTGTACATAGCGAAGTTAAACCAAATGTAACTATAGAAGCTTATCTTACCTTTACAGGCAGCTTTTCAATGGCAGAGTTTGAGGACACTGGTAAGGTTTGTCTTGTAGCTGCTCCTAGCAGACATCAGACTCCAGCCAGAGAGCTTGCAAGTTCCTATAGTGTTAGTGTCCTCTATTGTTTAGTATGACCTTCACCAGCTTAAATGGGTTGAGGTACATGGTTTCTGACATTTTTCTTGGATATTAAGTACCAGTTTAGAAGTGGGGAGGATTTTGCACCTGTGTTATCTGTAGCTGATATCATGTGGCTTAGCAGAACTTGCTGCTGTATTGTAGTGGACTGCAGTGTTTGGAGTTCTGATTCTCTTCTCTCTTACTGCTGATCTGCCTTGTGAATTTTGAACTTCATCTCTGTCTGTTCCTCTTTTTCTGTTCCCCTCTTTACTGGGCTTGCTTATTTAGACAAAAATACCTTAGGGCAGGTGGCCTATTGCTCTGGGAGAAATTCTGTCTGCTGATATGAGTAAAAGAATTGTACTTAATTTGACACTGATCTGAGACCTTGTTCTTAGTTGAAGCCATAAGGTGCTACTGAGTCAATAATAACAAAGGAAACAAAAGAAATGTATGGGAAAATAATTTCCTTTTTATTATTATGTTGTGCTGGGTGCCTGTTTCTGTTGTGTTATGGATCTGCCTTGCCCTTCTGCTCAGTATTTCCTCTTGAGCCCTTTCCAAAGGCACTGATTTCAGCTTTGACTATGCCAACATAATTGTGGAGATGAGTGAAGTCATTTCCAGGTTACACCTATCTAGCTGAGTCTGCATCTGGGAGCTGAGTGTTATCCACAGGGTACCAGTTCGGGCTGATGGCAGTAAAACACTTTCCCTGTGATGTCCAATGCCTGGACGAATCAAAGCTGCTTCTACTAAAAAACACAACTGTTCCTATTAGATACTAGGGACTGTACCAAGGGCGTGCTATCAAGGACCTTGTTTTACTGGGGAAAATGAATAGGGTAACTTTGTCTTTCTGCTGCTCCCTTTTCCATGCATTCTCAAGAACTTAAAGTTACTATGAGAGAGAGATATTTCTTATGTTACAGGTGTAATAATAATACTCAAGGATACTTCAGTGTATCCTCAGTTTTAGCTGAGTCTGGGGTTTAATGGGCATACCTCCTGTAAGAACCAGAGTTATATTAAACAAACTCACAGCCTAACTGGTGTTAGAAAGAGTATTGGCAGTCTTGGACAGTGCTACATGGTAGATCACAATGACATTAATGATGACGTATTTTTGCAATCACTAGTGTTGAATCACAGAAGCTTTCTTCTCTCAGGCTCTTTCTGGAAGGTAGTGCCTTAGGTTAATTTCTAGTGATACACCTAATGGAAAAGGCAGCCTCTACAGATGCTGGCTGTGGGTTATCTCTAATTGACTAGCCTTATAAATAAACAGTGCTGTCTCTGGGATTCCTCGGAATAGCAAGTGTGGTGCCCAGGGTATTTCTGTTCTGGCTGAGCCACGTTGCTCTAAATGCCCTCTTGCTGCAGCAGCTGATGCATGATGCTTTTGCCAAATGTTTCTGTTCTGCAGAGCATCTCACAGATACATTTTCTTTGGCTTTAGTTTGACGTTCTTCTCAAGCTACCATCATGCTGAGTCGTACAGATGAACAGCCGTGGCTCTTGCTTCTAAAAAGAAAATACAAAAAAGGCACTCTAGGAGAGCACAAAAGGGCAGAACTAGCCTAGCGGATGGAATCCTGACTATTCAATTCCTGCCGTTTATTCATCAGTTCCCAGATTAGTAACAGGAGCTTTGAGGCTGTGACTTCAATGTCTGACGTGGCTTTTATTTTGTAAAAATGTTCTTCTGGCTGTTTCACGAGGCATTTCTAGTCATTCCCTTTCATTCATTGGGACTTTCACTAGGAATGCTTTTTTAAAACATTTGAGTGTCTTTCAAATACTATTTTTACCATGTGACTTTTTAGCAAGTAAATATTTCAAGTTGAAATGCACTGTTTCACTCATAAGCCTATCTAAATTTTACATGTCTGTTTATTAGTCCACTGATGGCACTTAGAAAATTTAGTTCAGTTCCTGGTTGGCTGGGGTGCTCACTGGACATCAGACAGGTTGTCATGGGTCTATTCCAAACTTTCCCAGTGTTGAAATGATCATATTTGATAGAATACTGACAGTAGGTGTCCTGTTTTTGCCAGCAGTGGTCTTAGACTGGCCGCCAACATGTAGTGTTTGCCAGCATACCACAAGTCTTATGCTGGGCTATTTTAAGACTATTCTGTAAAAGAGATGAGATGCTTTTAGAATACCTATTAGCATCTAGTGGAAACTGCACGTGACTGGAGTATGTGAAGCTGCAAATCAGGGTTGGTATAGCCTTTGAGTCACATGCTGCTCCTTTGTAGAGCAAAATACAAGTATTTCCACTCTCTTGAACATCAGTTGGTCATGCCAGGTACTCCATCCTGAGAAATACTTTACCAGATGCTTCAGAGCAAGCTGTGAAATCCTGTTAGATAATTATATTATATCAGTACTTAGAGATGCTTTCCTCTGAATTCCTGGTGGTTATTTTTTGGCTGGCATCCTGGAGCCTGAAGGTAGATTTCTCATGTCCTACTTAGTGTCACTGTGAATGTTTTCACATTATCTGTATAATCATTGAATCCTTCTCTTTCTTGATCCTCCGGTGTGCTTCATTACAACTTGTTTTACTTTTTTCTCATACTGTGTGTTGAGAGCCATATCTCACTAGTTGGAGAAAGGGGATATATTTTGTGTAGGCAATGCCAATGTGTTGCTCCACAGAAAACATAAAAGCTAAATCTGAAAAGAAACTTCTTTCTGCTTGTTTCTGAATCCTAGCTAGTTGATTTATTTGTTATGAATGTGTTTTACTATTCTCAGAATGGCTTCTCAGCATTTAAATGAATCTTGTAATATAACTTAGCTTCAGGAACACAAAAGTCTACCGCTTATTTCTCTCTACCCAGCCTCACTGGTTGTTCACCGAGGAGGTTTTGAAAGAAACTGGGTGCACACTTTAAGTTTTCAAGTAGCTCAAGTAGTAATTGTGCCGTGGGTTATTGTTAGAATTACAATGACGGAGGCTAATAAAAAAGAATGCTGCTGCCATTTAGGAAGAAAAACAAGTTTAATTTGTAACATCCCAGACATGTTCAGCCAGAGTCTTCCTCTCATCTTTTCCTAACTGGTTTTGATTAATGTAATTTTAACCATAATTTCTCTGTATAACTTGGCTTCTAAGATTCTTTCTGCCAAATTGTATTATTGTTCTCTGCTTGATGGAGCTGTTTACAAGTGTCATTTTCAGAATACTGTTGTCGGAAGGCACTCTACTATTGCTGCTACTTAGTGTTCTTTCTCAGTAACAAGCAGATAAACTAAAAATTTAAGAAAAACAAGGTAAAGAGAAGAAGCCTCTTTTCTGTGCTTACATTGTGCTAGAGGCAACTAGTTACAGAGTAATTGTATGCACTCTACACTTGTTTTGGTATAATTCATAAATCGGTTTGAAGCATAACCTTGCAACCAAGTAGCAAGGCAGACAGAGGTGTATGTTGGGAATTTACCATCATTTTTCAACTCCCATTCCTTAGCTGCCTTTGTTCTTATCCTGCAGCCCACACTGATCTCTTCCATGAGCAGAGTTCCTGTAGTCCATCCTTCTGTCTCTCCCTTATTTCGTGGGAGTTATCTTGAGATGCGGGTATCTAGTATCTGGAAAAACAGTTGGTTTCAAAGCAGAATGGATTTTTCTAGTGCAGAATATAGGTGTGAAAGTCTGATGGTACCTTTAGGGAGATAAGGAAATAAAGAGTAGTTGTATTTTGGCATATTGTGTTTTGATTTCTAGAGTCAGAAGGGTCTTATTTGTGTTCTAGAAACAGCAGTTCTCTCACTGTAACCTGTAGACTTTGTTTTGCCCCAACTCCAGCCTCAGGAGCATGTGATCAGTGGACTGTGGCTAAACCACAGTCCTTTCTTAGTCTTACTCCACTATAACCACATCTTCAGCTCAGTTTAACTAACTCTTGGGAAAATGAATGGCCTTGGTTCAATGACTTCATATGTTGCCTCTTCATGTAAGGTGAGGAAAACCGAAATGTGTAATCCTCTAGCAGAGGATTGTGACAGATGGCTGTGTTCATCGTATACAGTTTGCTGGGATTTTGGAGGAAAACCAAGTTTTTATTTTTCTTTTGACTTACAAAACTTCCACCAAATTTTGTGGGACATAGCAAAGCCCAACTCTATGCCTAAGATGGACATCAAGACTTGCAATGCTCTGAGCTAGTCCACCAAATGCACTGTAGTCAGGCGTCCAATGCGTAGAGGGTAGGACTTCTTGGCATACTAGCTGGATGGTGCTCAAGTGAATAAAGCCTCTCCCTGTACCTTGGCTGTGGTGGTGACCTTCACCCATGCAGTTTCTGCCGTGTGACATCCTGAAACCTTCAATGGAACTTAATGTACAAGAAGTCTCTTGTAGGCCTACACCCTATGATACTGTTATAAGAGAAGCTGAAACAGGTGGTGGACGTGTTGTGCTTACTAAAAGCACTGAAAGCTTTGCCAGTGAGAAATGGTGCTTTGAGGGAAATTCCTGTCAGACAAAAAAGTTCCCGGGTAAGCTTGGCTGCTGTGTGCTAAGGAGGCTCAAAGAGATCTTTAGGTAGTATGATGTTTCCTGGGCTGCATCAGCCTTCAGTGAGACTGCTGTGCTTTTTCTCCGCAGCTAGTGACGTTTTGAGGAGGGTTCACATAGGGCCAAAGGTTGCTGTTCTGTCTGCCTTTTTAGCTATGCCAACAAGTTAGAAGAGGTTCCAGGGACTTTTTCTTGCTCTTGTATGTCCAGCAGGAGCTGGGCTTCATGCCTCTGAAGGTTGGTTCTGAAATCTCTTGGATGAAGAACATGTGTCTCTGTGTGTCCTCGGGCAACCAACTTCTTGTTTTGAAGGCTGCCTCGGCAGAGGGAAGGTCTGTGTTTCCAGTAATGAGCAGCATCATAGTTCCAAATGAGTCCCTTGCGTAACTGACAGATGGGTGCAAAGCGGAGCTTGATTCAGCCTCAAAAACAAATAATAAGCCTAAAAAAAAAATTAAATCCTCAAAGTCCCAACCATTTCAAACTTAAAATAAAGTGCTGATTAACCACAAGCCTGCTCATGTATATGAAATCTGTGTGACAGCTGCGGCAGAACTTTTTTTCCCAGTAGAGTCATTCCTTTGCCTCATCTGAATTCTCTTTCTGATGGAGATTAACCTTGTGTGGACAGTGTATGTGTTTCACTACTACCTCTGTTGGCAGATTGTGAGATAACATAAACTCTTTCTTAATCCAAGTTCACAACTGAACCAAGCCCATAGATCCAAACTCTTCTAAACTTGAGGAGTGCAGGAAAATGAATCACTTGCAAATGCAAATTTTTCTGGCTTGTGGGTACCACTAAAGATTACTGGAAACAAAATCTTGCCTTTGTTTGCGGAAATAATATTTATATTCAATTTTGGGCCTCTTCTGCTCTGACATAACTCCCCAGGTTTCAGTGGGGCTCCACCAGCTGGAAATTTGGCATGTTTTATCTTGCAGTTGTTGTTTTTAATTTTTTCTGTATGAGTGTGAGCAATTTGAGCAGGGCATTAGAAAATTTGGGGCACGTTGTCTCTATTCCCAGCAGCATGGTGGGAGCATGTGTGTATCTGGGCACTATGTAGCACTCTCTAAAGTTTGCACACATTAAATTAGTCAGGATGTGGAGAGGAGCAAGGTGGAGAGGAGCAAGGAGTAGTTACAACCATGATATGCTGAGATAGTTCCCTCTATTTCTTCAGATGGGTGCACAAGTAGGAGGGTGAATGGCACCGAACATGCACAAAAGTTGTGTAAGTTATGTAGCTAATTGCTTGGTAAAGGTTGCCACATGGTTTTATGCTCATGCCTTCAGCTTTTTATCACACTTGTTCTCTCACCATCCAATATCACCTAGGACCTTCTCTAAGAGACCTTCTTCCATTTATTTCAGCACTACTTGGGACAATAGAGATCAGGCTACGCAAAAACCTACAATGAAAACTTTCTCAGCTCACTGGGGATGTTTTTAGCTTCTCCTCCCCATGTCTCTTAAAAACAGGGAGCCAAAAACAACACTGAGTCACTCCAGGCTTGCTCTTCCCCAAAGCACAAGCATGTTCCCCACCCCACCCACATCCAGAGATGTACTGCTTGCGAGAAAGGGTGCGTGCTGGATGCTGAGCCCAATCCCGGTGATCCTTGCATATGATTTTTGTAGCTACATGTTGGTTTTAGCTGTGGGACAACATCTGTGCAGATGCTCCATCATGCATTGCAGAGGAGATGGATGGAATGGGAAGACGCTGTAAAGATCTCATATTTAAATTGGTTTGGCTTGTTTTTGCATGGACTGAGGAGTGTCCATATGAGCAGCCTGGTTGGCTAGATGTTACTAGCAGTTGTGGTACTTTCAGAGTCGCATTCAAGTGCCTTGTTGAGCAAAACTGGGCCGTTTGCTCACTGGTTGCGTTCCCATGGGCATGGGCTTAGAGGAAAACTGAAGAAACCTTCTTGTCACTGAAAGCACAAGTTGTTAGCTAAAGAAATCTATGGACTCCTTTTTCCTCTGTCAGAATACTTACAAAGCGGATTACATGGTAGGAAAGTCACATTGCCCAGTTCATGTAGGTGGCATGGGAATAGATATGGGCTTAAAATGGGTCAAGGAGAAGGAGCAAGTTGGAGCACAACCCAGCTACCATGCAGACACCTTGGCTGAGCTGCCCTGCCAGGGGATATTTACTGCTGAGAAACAGCCGTGCTTGTGCCTATCCCGATGTATTCGGGGGACACCCCAGCTGCCCCCAGGCTCCTTAAAGTCCTGCAGCTACTACCAACTACCAATACTTTGATTCAGTATTCAGTGGCACACGATTTATGAGCTGTGCGTTCTGATTTATGATCTGTATGGCTGGCAAAAAAAAGCAGGATCAGGCACTTGGCTGTTGTGCAAACAGAGATGACACATAATATCCCAAGAACAACACAGGAAAGATAAAATTACACAGATTGTTGAAATACTCTTCTCAACTGTGTTGCTCATGTGGATGAGTAAAATAAGAATAAGGGTTGTTGGATTTTGTGTGCAAGTTGGTTTAACTCCATTTTTCCCCTGCATTTGTGCTTCATTCTGCCAAACCAGCGATGCTGGACTCTAGCGTAATTTGCAATTCTGAAGTTTGGTCTTAACATAAAACTGTTCTTTGGGTTTCTATCAACTGTTGGAATTGTTTTATATTTTCCTTTCCCAAGCTCAAAATAAAATTTGCTTTTCTGACGCACCACAAAACTGGTGCTTCTGACTTACTAGATATTTTATTACTTTCTTAACATTTTCCTGAATGTGTATTTGAAGCATTGCCTTTTTAATTCAATAACTATTAAATCTTAGCCATGAAGTACATGAGAGGAACTAAACTGAAGAGGGGAAGAACTGGATACTTGGGGTGTGTGCTGTCCTGTGACAGCAGCACAAATTCAAAATGATTTCACTGAAACTTGTGGTGTGATTGAGAGTAGAATCCAACCTCTTTATTTTTGTCAAAGTGAATAGCAAGTGCCTATAATCAATATCCTCCTGGAGAGAGTTCAGTCACGTTTGATCAGTGCCTGTGTCGCTGAACAGTGTGGCAGTCACTGTTCTTTGTTTAATCTTTTGTTTGAGTAATGATTTCCTCTTTCTTGATTTCTAAGTAGGGATTTCTGCTGAAACAAGGCACTTTTTTTTTTTTTTTTTGTTAAATGGCATTACTCTGCTGTAAAGTGAAGTGCTTTCCTTCAAATACCAGAATGTGCATCTATGTGCAAGTGAGAATTAACTTGGATGTATGTTTTCTGACGTGAGGAGGGATGTAGAGAATAGTTAGTGTATTGACACTAGGTGCGAACTGTGATCACCAGGACCTCAAAACCAAGTTTCTTCTGAGGAAGGAGTACTTGCAGCCTGGTAGAGGAAGGGTCAACATTTGAGAATGCCATACAGGGCTGAAAGTAAGGAGACACAAGCACTTAAAACTGGTCTAGAAAGATATTTAGGATGGTGGACTGAGGAGCTCGTAAACCAGGAAGAATGTCAGAAGACCTAGTACATCCAAAGGTCCAAGGTGCAAGCAATGTTCTGAGATGTTCAGACCCAGATTTTTCAAAGGAAAAGGTTCACCTTAAATTTAAGGAAGGTTAAATACAGTGGTGAGCAGACCTGGCACAATGCTCCCTAGGGTATGGGTGGAGTTGGATACCAGTGCCCAAACAGGGTCAGATTCTTCTTCTAATGAGAAAGATATGAGGAATACATAAAGTTGGGACAGAAGTAGAAAACCTGGGACTGAGGGCACTAACTGCTCTTCTTTCTACAAGAAGCTATTCTCCCATTATCTGCTATTAGTGCCTGCTGCTCTAGGTGCTTTATGCGCTCCCTCAGCTACCACTGTGGATTTTTAGGGTTCTGATGCAGGGAAAAGAAATGCTTGGACTTTGAAGGTTTTACTATGCCTGGAGTGTTGTCCTTGCAATTACACCTGACTTCCTATCCTAAGATCACACAAACAGTCCTTGCAAGAATGCCCTCAAGTTTCCTTCTAGGGAACCTTGTTGACTGTGAGAGCAAGGTCATTTTCTTCTCCACCACACATGAAAAAAAAAAAGCAGTGCAAGTGAAGGCCGTAGTATAGAGTCTGCCCTTAACAGTAAAGATGAAAAACGATGTACTTATTCTCTGTGCTAACATATGGTGTCACCAAGATGTACAACGTGGCCTGAACCAAACCATAGAAATGCACACAAATTGGAAGAAAAAGTCTTTTTGATATGAAAAATTCTGGTATGCCAAGGATGCTTTGCAATTGCCCACAAAGAAGCAGTAAAGAGTGTAATTCAGTGATGACTTTCCACGGAGAATGTGTTAAAGATGGCAATGGGCAGATGCAGAGTGGCAGGAGAAGGGCTGGAGCAAGCCTGGGAAATGAGATGAGACCCAGACCCTAGTGAGATCCAAAAGGAACGGGAACTGGCAGCTGCCACCTTGCAGAGACGTGAACGGCTGATGGTAACGCATCGCCTCCATGAAAGGCTGAAACTTCCAGCTCTTAGATGCTCTCTGCCAGCATGTCTGTATTGTCAATCATAGAATAACCAGGTTGGAAGAGACCCACCGGATCATTGAGTCCAACCATTCCTATCAAAATGACTTCACATCAACCCCCATAATAAAATCACAGCCGAGGAAGGCAAATCGAACCGCAGCACAGACCCCCTTCCTGGCTCCCTACCAAAGGCAGCTCCCGTGAGCTGCATCCTCGCATGCTAATTTTGGAAAGAAGACTGAGTTTTTTTCATGGTGCCCATGAAAGGTCTCTGACCTGAGGTTAATAGTCTCTGCTGTGTCATTAGCTGGCATTTGGCTGGTCACGTTCATTCTCTGTGGGGATACTAAGGGCATAGTTAAGAAAAGTGAAGTGTAAGGGGATCAAATACAAGCAGCTTAAATTTTCTGTTTGCCCTGCTCTTCAGCAAAAGACTAGGTATTGAACTAAAAAAAAAAACCAGCCCGTTTCACCCCTGCTCACTATTTCTCATTGGTAGGTGAAAACTGAACTTTTTCCTGGGTTTAAAAAAAAACCTCTAAACCTGGAGTGAGTGTTCTAAACCATGTGATCTCTGGAACATGAAAGAGAATTAACTCTTCAGGAACTAGCACTTCTTTCCCACAGGCTTCCAGGCTCCCCCCCGGGTATATTGAGAACAGTGCATACTGTAACTAAGATCTGTGGCGACAGTATTTTAGACTTGTACAATCATCCTGCCAGAAGCAAAGGATATTCTGGGAAAATAGCCAGGAGAAACTTACAATAAGCAGGGCAAGTGGTATAAATGCAAGAATAGGGTGGGATGCTTGGATGTGGAAACAGTTGGCCTGGGACTGTGTTGAAACTGCATGGCAGCCTCAGAAAAGAAGGCTTGAATGAAGGCATTTATAAATGCTAGGGTTTTGTTTAAACTTATCCTATTAATATTAAGTAGCTCGAGGGGTGAAAAAAAAGATGAATGTATTACTCTTGAGCCATAAAGACAGTTGGATCAACAGTTGGATACATACATCATCAATTTCCAAGTGAAAAGGATCTGGCTTGCTTTGGTATTGCTCACATGACAGAGAAAAGCAAGCCAAAGCACTATAAAGCAAACGAGGAAGGAACACACATACCAAAGCAGCCAGGATGTTCAATCTACTTATTAGTGTTCCTTTATTTCTGCTTTCTGTGCTAGAATAGAATGGAACGGACAGAACCTCTGGCTCTGGCCAGGTGTCCCATTTTATTGAACTTAAGTTGTAATATTTTTTTCACGTATCTACAGGAGATACAGCTCTGGTGTGGATGAGCTGATCTTAGATCTAAGCATGTAAGTGCATTGAGCAGGAAGTGACTGCAGTAAGAAAAATTCAGAAGATAAATAGGTTTAATTGTTTTAATATGTGTAAGTATGGATGTTGGAGGGAGGACGCATGTCTCCTAAACAGGATGCCAGGGGATATATTTACTTATAGAAAATAAGGCAAACACAGAGAAACTTGTTCTGCAGAATCTTCTGGTGGAGAAAGCAGCTGAGGGAGAAAGTCCAAGGGAATGGAAAAGAGAAGAAAACAAATTCATGTAATCTGTACATTCCAGTCATAACATCCCCAAAAGGAAAAAAATTTGCTATAAAAAAAAAAGGAAAAGAAGGTATTTGGTGAAATAAGGCCTTATGTGTTTCTCCAAAACCACCAAACGCCTTCAACTCCAGTTCCTTCTCATGCCAAGTATCTTGAGGTAACCTCATTGTGCTGCTTGAAAGCAAGGTTTCTCATTTGAGAACTGTATGCTGCTGAAGCTTCGTGTCTGCTCAAGCCCGGTGTTGAGTAGAAGGCCTTCTGCACAGAGCTCAAGGTTGGTCTGGGAACATTCTGCAGAACAGAGAAGAGTCCCCAGGTCAGGCAAGGCACAGCTTGAGTTTGTATACTTAGCACTCCACCCAGTGTGGCCTCTTGGCTTTGCATCCAACTAGTTAAATTACTCTAAAGTGTCAATGTCAAGCTCACATTCTCACACAAGGAAAAACTATTCCTGTTCCCACCTTCACTGATTTCCCTTCTGGCTTCTCCCTTTCATAGTGACATGCACTGGGGAATTACCTATCTCATGGTCACAACACCACCCTTACTGAAGACAAAAGCCACAAAGAAATGACAATGCTAATTCCTGCTTAAGCAGCTCTCTGGGTTGTTGTTGGGAATATGCTGGATCTGGCTGTGCCTGTAAGTGACGGACTGAAGAGCGATCTCTGCCTGTCTTCTCTGCTATCGTATTTGCTGCTGCTGGTGCCAGATCCTAAGTGGACAGCCAGTGCCCAGGGCTGGATTGTCTGTGGTTGCTGCTGCTCAGATGCAGTGCTGGTGAAAGGTATGCCTCTTTTCATGTGTACTAGGCTAATGAAGTGAGCATGCTGATTTGGCAGGAATTTAGGAGGAACCCAGGTGTTGCTTGTTTTCTCTGCCCTAGTTTCTCTGTGAGAACAGTGGTAGGCAAGAAATGCATAAAACCATTCTAAAAAGAGCGCTCGGTACAGACTTATTGAAACAAACAAGGTGTAAATGAGAAATGAGGGAAGAAACAGCACCTGTGTAACTCCCTACATCCTCTTATCCTTCTTGGGAGCTGTCTTTCTTCTGCTCCTTAGCCTGGGTTGATTGTAAAGTTAAATCACAATATGCTGTGGTAAAGACATTATTGCATTTTGTCCTTAAAAGAGATGATTGCAGAGACTCTCTTATAAAGAACCTGTTCTAAAGTAGCATAGGAGAACGAGACCAACTTCGCTGTGTATGAAATCTATGAACCTCCAGGGTTGTACTGTCGTGGGAGTATTGGCCATCCTGTAAAATTGTTCCTTTTTATTGGTTTACTCTAAATGTTTCTGAAAGTAGAGGGTGGTCTGTGTCTACTCACCTGTGCTGTGCTACTTATCCAAGTATTCACAAATTGGAAATAGTGTAGCCTGGAACATTGGTTTCAGCTGGTGAAGAGATTCTTTCCCTTTCCTGTGTCCTTCCAGCCTTGCCGTGCAGCTGATGTCTAACATAGGTTAACAATCTCTCCTTTTGGTAGTGCAGACAGATGCAAGATAAATGTCTAACATTTCTGCTATTTCCTTTGCTTCTGACTCTAGTTCTACTTGTTCATTCTTTAGAGGACAGATCACTTCTTTCAACAGTTGTCTATTATATACAGTACATACCAATGTAAGAAGAATGTTTAAGCATCCAAGATGTTCTGTAGCTGCCCATGCTAATTTTATTTGTATGCCTCTGGCGGGCTAGATTATTTTCCCCCACTTGTGTGGGTTTTTTTTTCTTCATATAGTGTCTGGTTGTGCTTGTGGAAATTTTTGGGGATGGGTAAAGGGAACTATCATCTCTTTTTTGTTGCACCTGAAGGAGAAAAAGCTATGAGACTTAATCTGGATGAAAAAAAAGTGAAAACACTAGAACTACATCCTCAACTTGTGACACACAGCAGGTTCCTCTTTGCTTTGACCCGCATTATATCTTTGGTTGGTAATAGGAAGTAGGTCATCAAAATAACAGCAGATGCGATTGGGGCACTTTTGAAATCCTCTAAATTTCCTAAATCCTTCTCAGCTGGGGAAGGCAGATATGTCAGTGATGATACCAGAACATATGGTTTCTCCTGGGAATAAATGAGAGGAATGCTTCTGCTCCTTTTTTTTAATCTGTTAGTCAGCTTTGATACGTCAACTACAAAGGGCTCACCAGAACACCACAGTAGAAATGAATGGAGTTGTGTTGAAGAGTTCATCTTAGAGAGCTCTTGAAAGTAACTTGCCTGCCTAGCCACTTTAAGGTGTTGCTGAGAGACAGTTTGCGTTTCTTAGTCTGGATATAGGGTCAGTAGAAAAGTACATAAAAGCCTTGAACGCTATTAGGCAAACACAACCGGTTCAGTGGAAGGATAACCCTGGTATCTTTCCAGCACCTATGGTAAACTGCATCATGCTTCAGGTAGATAAAATTGGCACAATCTGGTGGACTTGAAGAGGCACGCAGAACATAGAGAGGTCACCCTCCTCAGCTCCAGACAAAGGGACTCACAGCTCATTTAAGTCTGGATTTCAGTTGCTTTCAGGAGGCCTCAACAGCTGGATATTAGCATCTAGGCCAGATTTTTCATCTCTGCTGGGGATCTCCTCTCTTACCCATGTCTCTGTTTTCATTGACTTTGAATGGGAAGTGATGCAAAGCACATACAAGCAACAAATCCTCAAAAGCTCTTCTGACTTCAGAGCTTTCCAGGAGTATTTCCAGTCTAAATTTAAAAGTACTTTAGGATCTTTCTCTCCTTCTTGCACTTTTAGAATAAGTGTAATCACCCATGCTGTGAAAATTTGCATACAAACTCCCATACAGTATTTTTCACCTAAGTTTCTGAAGCAATATGACATAGGGACTTGGCTGTGTGCGCTGGGTGGAGAGGTGGTAATTTGCTGTCTTTCTGCTTGCTTCAGAGAAAACCAAGCAGCTACGAGAAAGAGAAAGGAAAGTCTGTGGCACCTCTGAAAAGGTGTCTGAGAAATTGGTGACTGACAATATATGAGAGACAGCAGAGAAGCTACATGTCATAAATGACTTAAGGGATAACAAGTGATGCACAATCAGGAATCAATGCAATAGAAAGCTATATATACCTTGTTCCAGAGGTCATGGAAACACTTTTCAGAGCCTTGAAAATGTTTGCTCTCTTGGGTAGCCTAGGCTTAGGGTTGGCTGCCTTCTGCCAAGGTTGCTTTTCTTCACAGGTGCTCTGTTAGGCTGAATGCTGGGTAATGCGTTGGAAGACAAGAGACTGAAAGACAATTTAAGCTGGTTAGTTAAAGAGTTTTTTTGTTCTATAAGTAGCGTTTTATGACTTGGATGGATTGCTGTATAATATGAATACTCCTTAGGATGTTTTTGGTTTGCCCTTTGTTTTTTTAACTGCTAGCTGCTAGTCCATAGATCCTTGGAGAGGTACTTAACAAGCTGGAAAAAACTTCAAAATTAAACAAAAACCTGAAAAACTGTAAAAGTTCTGTGAGCCCTTGAAATATAATAGAATAACTTTTCAGTTACAATACCAATGATTTGTTTGCCATTAAGTCATTCTGTACTGATAATAAAAGCATGTTTCCTCTTGGAACAACGCGTTGCTGTTTCCAGGTCAAATCCATTCATTCGAGCCAAAGGCAATCCACACAAATTCTGCTCTTGATCATACTGGTATCAGCTTTGTCCAGAGAAGAATTTGGCTTTTAGATCTTGTGTCACATTCTAAGAAAAATAGTATTGACTCACGTTATTTCAAAATCATTGTTTATAGCTGTCAAGTTTTAAATTAAAACAGATACATTTTCCTTCTATGCTAATTTCTGTATAGGTCATGGAAAAGGTTTCTGTTTGCAGACCTGCTGTTTTTCTCCCCAAGATTATTACATTTCATGTGTTCTAGTTCATCCCAAGATCACGCTATTGTTCTCTTCAAAGCTTCCTAGGCCCTTTATCTCTCTCTATTGTTTCCATTTGGCCTCGGTATAGGTCAGCTGGAAATTGCATTGCTGGAGAATATTCTGGTCTTGAGAACACAAAAATAGGAGCGAGAAGAGCCTCCAGATAGTGTCAGCTCTTCATTCAGAGTGTACAGCTAAGGAAACCTTTAAAGGCTGTGTTACTAACTCCTTTATCTCCTCAAGGCTAGCAGAATACGCTAGGCATCAGACACCACGTTCAACAAGAGCTCCTGTTCTCTTGTTTAAAAAGTGAGTCTTTTCACATCATATTTCCATGCTGCTCATGTTTTCTCCTTTGTCTTTAACTATCCACCAGGGGCCACTATATTGGATATGACAGTTCAAAATGTGTATTTAAGGCTCAGTGACAGCTAACGCTGCAGACACAAAGGAACAGTTATGGCAATTGAACCGTGTGAGCCGCTGTAGTGTTGCAGATCCATCAGTCTTTCCATTGTGACTCCTCCTCATTCCCGGAGGATTTAAAGGCGCGTTTTTGAGAGGACTCCAGTAACTAAAATAAAGATGTATTTGTCTCCACAGAAATGTTGCGGCCACATATGTGGCTATTTGGAGAAAGCAACAAAAAAAAAATTGATCCCCATCAAACTCATGCTGTAGTGGCTTTATAGATGGATTTCCAAACTCTTGTCTTAAAATACATGACTTTCTACCTATTTTTATGTCTGTTTACTGTTTCTAACTAATGTATGGGACACATTGAAGTGTTTCAAGCAAGGGCATATACTTCTTACGACAGCAAAGGTTAGATTGGCTACTTTCTGAATAAGTATGTTATACAGTCTTTGATCAGTTTTCTCTCTTTACATCTTTTAAGACGTCTGCTTTGTTCGAGCCACAAGGTGGTTTTACTCTGGGGCAGAATTTGTGTTGGACAGAGAGACAGGAGCATGTTGTGAGCTGGAACAAGGCCAAGGGGGTGAACAGATGATACAAGGGGGTGCCCTTATGAAGGCATCTGAACAACAAGCTGCTGTGCTGGAGCCTGTGCCAGCCTTTGTCCCCCAAAATCTTGCTTGTCATTAGAGAAGTTATTTGAGCCAAATAACTTGTGGATGGCCACTAATGGTGTGTTCTTCACTTCTTGGGTTGGTTAGTTCAAGGCGCTGGTGCTGGACTGGCAGTTACAGCCCCAAAGACCAGAGGAACTGTAATTTTTATATAGCAATTTGGACACTCCATCCAGGAGATCTTTGGCTGGAAGTTGAGTGAGCTGTGCCCACATCCTGAGCTGGCTTGATGATGCATCGCCATGTTACAACAGGACTGAGCCTGTGCTAATAAAGCCTGCCTCTCAGCAGGGGCTGTGGCTTGTTAGCAGATAGATTTCAGTTGTCAGGGAATGAAGGGGCCCTATGAAAAGGACATCAGCTGAGCACAAATGCTTAAACTTTCCTTCTAACTGATGTGGTCTAGGGAGAAAGGACATGGGCTCACATCTGAGATGCATGAGTGGCTCCTTGTCCAAGGAAACTCTTGGTGGGGGGAGTCCCCAAAATGTTGAGTGCCCAGAAGGTGCTGGATTCTAGCCATTCCCTACAGACAGGCCTCCTGAGAAAAGGGGTCATGGGACCACATGATAGCAAACCGATTTCTTTTGTATTTGCACAAGTGACCAAGTCTGATTCACACAAGCAACTTTGCCACCTCAGCATAACATTGGTCTGGGTTTTGGAATGAACCCCCCCCACCTTAACCTTGTTCACTTATCAGTGAACACAGCAAAAAGGTCATGTTTTCCATGTTCAGTGCAGCAAGTATGTATTTGAAGGCAGTGCCCACGGGGACCGATCAAATGCCTCTTCCCAGCACTGCTCACTGGCAACTGTTAAGGAGATTGTCTGAAGTCTGCGGGACGAACGTGCCCTCTTGAGTCTGGAAGCCTAATGAGGAGAGCTCGGGACTGCTAGAGCTAAGGGATATTTCTCTTTGATTTTGCATTAGAGGCCTGTGATTTGGGAGACTGAAGTTTAAGGTTCAGACTGTGGTGCTGGGTGTGTATAGTTAAATCTTGTTTTTAATAAAACCTCTCATATATGTAGTTATTTGGCCTTCATCTTTATTTAGGTACTGGTCTCCAAGAAACACCATAGTTACGTGTTGACTGGGAACTCTTGGTCCCACAGCTGCAAGCTCCTCTTACCTAGGGGAAAAAGGATGCTTTTTTAGCCCTTTTAATGATGTTTGTTATGCCCAGGCTGCCAAGAAATGTACTTGTGAGGGAGGCCTACTGCACGCTCCCTGGTTGGAACCTCAGGCTACAGCCTCTTGTTACATCATCCCCGAACACGAGGCATGTGCCTCTCCCATGAAAGACATCATGTGTAACTTTGTTCATGCACCCCTCTCATGTGACTTTGCATTCAGGGCTCGTATCAGTGTCGAGGGGAGGAAATTCAGGGAAAAGTGCATTGGCAGGACTCATCTGGACTGCCCAGAGTGAAGCAGAGATTTGGGCTGCAGTCTAAAATGTCTCTGCATCCAATAGCAAAGGGAAAATCTAAAATGTTATTCTCCCATCTTCCTGTTCATGGACTTTCATAAAGCTGACACAAACTTAAGGTTAATTCCAAATTTTTACTCTGGTCATTAAACCAGAAAGGTTAGAAGGGGCATAACAGAACACTTAGGCAGACATTCAGCATCTGCTCTGCTCTTCTACAAGCCCTGTCCAGGGCAAAGTTTGATTTATGATCTATGCAAAAGTCCTCATCTGAATCCTAATCAAGCATTTAACTGTGCTGTACTTATTTGTTGGTAGCTTTCTCTAGGAAGATCAGTCACATTTAGCCTCCAACAGTCTGTCTTTGTTAGTGAAGTACTCAACTCATCTGGATTTCAGCTGTTGCTCTCTTTTTCCACCCTCCTCCCCCCCAAAAAAATTGTTGGAGCCATAGCTATCTCCAGAAAAACAGAATGTATTGCCTGTACAGAGAGCCCATTGTACTGCCCAGTCAAAGAGAAACAATTACCATGTGAAATAAATATGCTGGTGTTTGCAAACTTACTCTTGATTTTCTGGAGCAGATGCAGACCTTAAGTCAGCTAATGATGAGTTAGGATCAACTCACTAACACGTTTTGAAATATGATAATTGGAAGGATAGTGTGATTTGGTTTGTGACAAACAGTACACATATTTCTTTATCAAGTTTTTTGTTTGGTTGGTTTGGGGTTTATTTTGGTGGGGTTGTCCTACCTAAATAGGTATTATGCATCTATGAGTTCGTAACTGATTACTGTGTACTTACAGAGGTCAAAAGAAATCAGGAAGGAAATGTAAAACAATAGATGAGATGAGCAGCATCATTGCTTGTGTACAGTAACCGGATTAAACAGCTGGGAAGAAGAAACTCCTTAGCTTTAGAGCTGGTAAAATTGATTTGGCTAAATTGAAAAGCAAGAAATGTAGCGCTAAACTGTTTTATAACCTAGCTGAGAGAAGGAAAGGGGTAGTGCAGTTGAGTCCAGCTGTCAGAGGGGCTGACAGACTGATATAGATTCACAAAATCACCAGAAATGCATGTGCTCACACACTCTCATGGAGTCTAAAATAGGTCTCAGACACTGTTCAGTTCTCTTGAACAACCTCTGACAAGCAAGTGTTGTGCATGGAAGAAAGCTCCTATGATGGGTAGTTACCAAAGGTGACGATGGGGTGGCTGTGTCTGTGGTTGAGTAGGAAGAAAAAATAGAGCAAGAAGCAAGTTTTGACTTCATTCAGGAAAAATCTCATCCTATACAGCAGTGAAATTTGGTGGATATAGAAGGTGCAAAATGGAACTGGATAGGAACAAAGTGAGCATTAGGAGTTTCATCATGGGGCTCTGAGCTACATGTCTGCTGGTGTGTTGTTGCTTTCATGCAGAATAGGCTCTCATTTGGGGCCCCTTCAGTTAATTAATGGTATTCAGAACCAAATCTGCAAAAAAGCTACAGCAAACAGAAAATATCTGTTCAGACTCTTCCTGGAATGTCCCTAAACAAAAGATAATCCCCTGGAGGGAAATGCTTTAGTGTCCTTTTCCTCGGAAATCGTTAGATTTCAGTCGCTTCTGAAAACCCGTTATTGTAATAAAATGATTCTGTCCAAAAGATACTTGGGTTGTTTTCCACCCTACTCAATGAGATCCATATTCCATG
This sequence comes from Phaenicophaeus curvirostris, assembly GCF_032191515.1. Lineage (NCBI taxonomy): Eukaryota > Metazoa > Chordata > Aves > Cuculiformes > Cuculidae > Phaenicophaeus > Phaenicophaeus curvirostris. The sequence goes on from NC_091402.1 coordinate 16,315,047, forward strand.
GCACTGACTGTATGTGAATAGTTTGAAGATAAATGAATGTCATGTCATGAATGTGTTTTTACTTTGTCATGGTGAAACACCAGCCAATTAAATTCTGAAACAAAGGATTTTTTAATTTATTTCTGTACTAAAAGAAAATAAATTAAAAGATCTGTTAGTGCTGTGGAAATAATGGCATTTTTAACCCTGCTCTGGTTACTACTATAGTAGTCTGATGTAGCAAAAGAAATTAGGGACAGAGCTTCAGTTTTATTTCCAGTTGAGACTTTCAAGAGAGAGTTTCTCTCAGTTTATTCATAACTTAGCAACAACTTGGATTCGTTTAAAAAATGCGGTATGAATATTTATTTAAATGATGTCTTATGGTGTGTGCAGGTGTGTATGCATGTATGTTTAGTTTCTAATTTGTACATCTTAACCCAGTCTCTGGAACTGGGATGGAGATTCAGGATCATTAGGTAGAATGCTCCTTTCTAGTTTACTGAAGGTCCGCTTTACAAGATGCTGTCCCTGTCTGAAAGAGAGAGGAAATGGAGAGCAGAGGTAGAACGCCGTTCAGAGCCAGATAAATATCACTGTAAAATATGCTTTGAGTCACATTATTGCTGTGGGCACTGCAGAGGCAGAGAGCCTGGATGGAGAGTGTTGAAAGAGATGGCTTTGTTCAAGAGTGCTGATATGTGGGAAACATTAGATTAAAGACAAACAACAGAACAAAACCACTTGAGAAATGTCTGCTGAACAAGGAAGAAAGAGTCCCCAAGGCTGTGAGCTTGTTCTCAGTGCTCGTCTCAAGCAGAGATGGACGTCCATGTAACTTGCTGAGACGAGTTGCCTGACTGGTAGTAACAGTAGCTGCCCTGGGAGTTGGAAGGAAACTGAAAAAACACATAGCTGCTGCCATTTCATATGGCAAAGACTGATAATGGGCTCAGGAACGAGCTGTGGCCCCCTCAAGGTTCCCTTCCCTCATACCCAACCTGACCCAGTTCCCATTTTGCTCTAGGCTGTGGCATAGAGGGGAAGAGTAAAGAGGAAGAGGAGTCCTTATCCCTCCTCTCTGAACTCCAGGATATGTTCAAGGGCTTTGTAGAATCAAGGCTTTGAAGCAACATTTAAGTTCAGCTCCGATACACCTACCTGCTACAGCCTTTTCCTTTATCCACGGTAGATTGCTGTGGTACATGAGTTATGTGAACTCCTGTTAGGCATGATGGCCAGTGGTTCTGAGTTCTTAATCTAAAGGTGCAAGGATAGAAAATAGAGGCAATTTAAAACAGTAAGATTAAATCCCCTGTTCCTCTCTGAAAAGTGGAACTTTTGTATATTAGGCTTTTCTATTCCACTTTGCTCTTACAGATCCAGCCTTGCTAAGGCATCCACAGGATGAGGACTGTTGCCTACCCTTGGTTCAGTTCAGCTCAATGTAGAAATCCCAAATGAGGTGGCTTATTGTTTTCTTTCTCCTAACCTAAATCTATCATGAATACTCAGAGTGACCACTTAATCAGAGGCTCCTTTGTGGTTTCAAAGGATTTTCTTCCAGTTTAAGCATGCTTCCAAATCATTTCCTACTCTTCTGTTCTTGGTGCCGGATCATCTGCCAGCTTTGTCAGCCAGGATGAAATGTGGATAGTGGACTCCAGGCATTTTCGTCCAAAACTTTCAGATAATTACAAAGTAATAAGTAGATGATTTTCACTGTCCTAGGAGAGTTAAGTTTTTACAATTGCTGGCCAGGCTCTTTGACGCAACAAATTCAGAAAAGAAAAACAAGTTTCCTCATGCTGAGGAAGGAAAATTTCTCTGTAGTTTATGATAGCTACCCAGTTTTGAATAAGAACAGTGTCTGACAAGCATTCAGATATAGCAGTCGTGTACAAGCTGCATGTTGTTCAGTTTGAAACACTACAAATCAGGACTCTGAAGAAACTGCTCACGGCTGCCCAGATTGCATTCAGCAGTAATATTGGAAGATGAGGAGGTAATTTAATGGCAAACCCCTTTCTTAGCAGCTTGAGGGCTCCCTTTTGAATTGGATCCTGGAAATAGTTATTCTGGTCCTGGTAAGGCTTAAAAATACACCAAAATATAAGGAAATAAAAAAGAGGTGATTGAATTGAACTCAAATCTTAGATCCAAGCTCCCTGAATTTGGGAATTGTTTGTATATGGTCTTAAACTGTGTGTTTTGAATCTATTGCAGAAGGAAAAATACAAAATAGAAATGGTCCTAACAGCCACTAGTTACTTGTAACAGAGAACAACTGTTTTTTAAATGCCTGAGTTCTCATTGAGAAACCACTGCTTTATATGAATTATCCGAGTTATTCAGACAGTTTTGAGTACTTTGCATAGACCTTTGAAGCAACATCTACTAATTTACCTATTGCCATGGTGGTTCTACTTTCTACTACGTACTTTAACAGTAATTATTTTTTTTAATACTTAGGTTTTATTCCTGAGTTATGAACTGAAAATGTTTAATCCATGAAGGAACTGGAGAAGGTTTCACAGGGGTCCACCAGCATGGCATCACTTAGTGAGTACTGATTGAAGGTGCACTAAGGACTTGGTTCAAAGCCCCTTTACAAGGCTTTTAAACAACTTCAAAGGACTTCAGTTTAGTCCCTTTCTTTTTCCTGGTGAACTATCTAAAACTAGAAAGCCACGAACAGCATAAGGTGGACTGCTGGACTGAAGTGACAGAAATGGGCCTTAAGGAAAATGAGAGTGTGTATGTAGATGAGCAGGGTGCTCTGACAGCCTCTTGTGAAGATTTCTTTCTTTCTCTGTTTGAGGAATGGACTGTGTGATAGCCCTGAGTGAAGGAAAACCAGAAGAAAGTACATCCAGTGCAGGCTACCAGCAAAGCTTGTCAGCCTGCTAGTGCAGAGGTGCCCCTGTCCTGTCATTCTGGTTCATGAGACAGGGTTTCCCAGCTCCATTTGAGTAAGCATGCAAGAGGGAAATGAAACTGCTGCTCTGTTTTCACGCTGAATATCGAGTGATTCTCTTATGTGGTAATACCCTGCTAATCTCATCTGTCCCATTGCAAAACTACTGCTCTACCTGGCTTGGAGGAAACTGGAACTCCCGTGGCTATTGTCATGCAGATTCTCTAGTGGTATCCAAGAGAGTAGTCATGGAAGACCAGGAACAGGGCAAACGTACGTGATGTTCTCCCCAAAGTATTCAGTGTTAAACAGTTTTCACTGAGAACGTCTCATGAGCCTTCTATGGAGAGTCTAATTAGTAACCCATAATGAATCTTTTTCCCAAGTAAATAATTTCCCTTGAGCCTGTGTAAACATTTTCTATCCAAAACATGCTTTGGCAGGGAATCACACAAGTCATCTACCTGTTGTGTGAGAAGCCACATCCCCCCCATGCTAAATTGCAATCTGTCTTCTTCAGAGGTAACAAGCATCTCTGTTATGTCAGGTTGTGAGTTGTATTTTGGGAGGTAGTGTTAGGGAAGCAGTCTGAACACTTCCTCACAGAGTCCACTTTTACAGATGAAGGAAAGATGTGATACAGCTTCACATCCAAAAGCAGTCTCAGCTCAGGGGGCTTACACCAATGGGACACATGCAGCTTGTATGAAAAGTGGGTTTGTTAAACATGATGGATGATGTGGAGAGTGAAATAAATTGAAAGGGATGGATTCTGGCAATACAAAAAGTTTGCATCAGGTTTTTGATTGCTTTCCTTGTGTTTTCCAACTCTTCATTTCTGTTCACAAGCCTCCTTAAAAATGAAATCATAAATTTTCCAGTTGCCACAGCCAATATCAGATATGTGCAATGGCATTGAAGACTGGACCCAGATCTACTGGTAGATAATTAAACGCTAATAAGAAAGTGACTTTTACCAACCTTGGCAGCAGCTTCATTTCACAATTGCTGGTTGGAGCCGCTGACACAGCAGAGCCTGGAAAATAATAAACCATGTGTCCTCTTACCAGGAAGGAGTGGTCCTATTTTTATAGTGACTTTTAAGTGGCCAATTTTAATTTCGTACAAGGCTTCGGAGAGAGTCTAGAATATGAATAATTGAGAGTGGAAAAAACTACAGCAAGGAGGAGACAGTATCTGAGAGAGACATAACTGATGCATGCAAAGACTTATATTGTGAAATTAAGAACAGGTAGATTTAAAGGAGAAATTTTGAAAAGTATTTTAAATCTGTGATCAGATAGACAACAGAACTGTATGCCAAGGAGGTTACTGTGGGCTTGTCAAAAAATTGTTCAGGTAGAAAAGATGAAACACTTAAAATGTGCTTAAAGTGACAACATAAAGAAGAGCACTGTGAAAACTGCTTTGTCACTCACCTGCTTTCTCCTAGTCTGTCTTGCCCTGGTTAAGGAGATACTTGCTGTAAGTGAAAGGATAACGTTTGGAATACATAAAAGGGAATACTATACCAAAGCATCTACAAGCTACCTGGGGAGTACCTTGCTACCTTATCCCATCTCATTTAGGGCCCAGTCAAAGAAAGGACTAGAATCCATTTGTTGTCACTAGCAATACTGGCAGAAGAGGATGCGCACTTTGTTCAGTGGGGCCGTGTGCTCTCAGTGCTGGGTACTGACATGCTGTTATGATTGACGTTCATGATCTGATCTGTAGAAGGTGTCTGTCATCTCCAGAGATACAAAGGTTCACCCTTCTATAAGTGTTCTAACTGCTCCAAAAAGCACATTTAGGTCCATCCTGGACATTTTTCAAATTTTGGGCTGGACTCTCTTTTAATGTAAATTGTCAGTGTTCAACAAATCAGGAGGATTTACAGCAGCTGCAGATTTGACATTTCTCCCCAGTGACTGCCTTGGGGATCAATTCTGAGCTTGACAGATTGAGTGGTGACTCTTGTGCTCTTGGGCCCTTCTGTTAAGAGGTATTTTAAATTCTCCAATTCATCATCTTCCCTAGAGCTAGACAAAACCCCAAAAGCTGACTATCGGCCAGGATGCTGACTAAAGTCATAGCACTTCTAAGCCAGATGGAGGTGGGGGGAGAAATCAGAACAATCAAAACAGACTTCTGGTTAATGCAGAGAAGGAATAATTTTGAGGACTGAAAAATTGTGCACTAACGAGTATTTGTACATAGAACTGTTTTCACCTGTGTGCTCAAGAGCACACAGATGTTCACAGCTACAAGAATATGTGAAAATCAGAAAGGCTGCAGCTGACAGGTATCATATGCAGATGTAAATAACAATGCATTGTAGAAAGCAGAGAAGAACGAGGCCTTTTCAGTTAAAATATTTCTCCGGTCTGGATCATAGGAGTTGCCAGCAAAGGACTTGGTGCCAAGCCCAGTAAGACTCTTTAAGAATGTGACAACTGCACTCTTCAATGACTTACTCCTGTAAATCAGCAACATCTGATTAAAAGACAATGAAGTTACTACAGTATCAGCTCAACTGCAATAAGAGGATTAGAATATTTTTCAGTTTTCATGGGGATCATATCTGCAAAGAAAATTCTGAAATAGATGATGCAAAGGACATTTTATCAGTACAAGAAAAGATGTGATAGTGATTTCTTTATTATTATTTTTAATTACATCTTTTCTAGCATGAATGCATTTTTAATTCATTAGCGTCAGTCAGTGTTCAAGTACACTTTTATTATTAGAATGCATTTCAAAACTGTCTTGTATGTAATTCTGTGTGTATTTGGTTTGAGTCAGCAGTTTACATTTTGTGCAGAAGTAACATTTGCAACATCAAGTCCTAGAGGAATTTTTGAGACAACAAGGTTATTTCATATGAGCAGTTAAAAAAAAAATCAAAAAAATTACAAACATCTGTATTTTCTCGAGGGAGACATAGATTATTGCTTACAATGGTGTGGGCTGGAATGTGCCTCTTTCAGCTGGATGAATCCATGTGCCCTTGCCAAGAAAATCTTACATTTCCCTTTTTCCTCAGCTGCTGTATCCAGCCTTGGCACTGTGTCTCCTTATTATACTTATTTCTTGGATTTGTTTGGTCCAGCTTTGGCATTTACCAGATTTCTGTATTTGTTTCCCTACCGCTCTGTCTGACATCATTCAAGAGACATCAGGGTGGGGAAAAAAAAAACCATGGCTTGGAGAGTCTAGTCAGGTACGATAGTAAAAATAAGAGCTTATGTAGTGAGAAAAATGACAGACAGCTGGCCAGTTCAAGCAGGATTGTTGTGTAGGAGATTTGCTGTTGTTTTTAATGAGATCAGGACTGGGCACTTGGCTGCAGTGAGAAGTGGACCCAGGCCATGTGGTTTTTCATCCAGACCTTCCCAGAAGTCGGGAGTGTTTGAATCTGACCACCCCTTGGTGAGAACATGCAATACTTGGATGTGCATGAGTTTGAGTTGATTTTGAACGTGCCATGTAAGTAGAGCTCTGGTGTTAACATTCCCAAGCAGAAGTTTGCAGAGTGATTGAGATAATCTTTGGAGTTTGAACAAGATGTGTAACGGTGCCATGTCCTTCTGCCTTCCTTTTTCCCAGCCATGCTTGTCCAATGTAAGGGCCAGGGACAGTGTAGCATCTTTGTCATTCTGAAGCTGTAAATATCTAGCTGTTGTGCAAAAAAGTTGGTGCTCAACGCGTTTTCAGGAAGACAATTCACTGTTTGTGCTCATTTCTTGAACCTTGCTCCTGTACAGTTTGTGCTCAAAGAAAAGAGTCAAGACACAAGGCTGTTCTGTTTGTCACTCCAGATTAAATGTTCTTTAATGCAGTAGTAATTCTTGATCTTAGTCCTTAATAGTCTTGATCTGGTTCATTTAAATCAGTAAGAAAAATCTGGTAGGCTAGCAAATTGAATTTCTGTATTCTTTGATTAATTTTCTTTTATTTTTTAATAGAGAAAATGAAAACAAGACTGAGAATTGATACATGGCATATAACACAGCCTCTTTGGATGGGAAGCATGAATCTGTCATACACGCCTCACATATAAATCACTCTGGCACCATAGGGACATTAAGACTTTTAGTACAAATGTATGTGTTGGGAAATTGTTCTGCAAATGTTACATGTACGTGTGCAGTAGCTAATTTGCAAATGTGAAAAACTTGGCTTGTTTATATCCTCTCTGAAGCAACCCAGAGCGCCTGTTCCTTGTTGGGAAATGGGCTGATTTGCCAAAAAAAGTTGTATTTTTTTAAAAAAAGTTGCCACTTAGGTGGTATTGGAGCACAAAATGTCCCAACCTGGTAATTTTTTTATTTAATTTGGAGTTTGTTTTTATCACTCGTGATTTCATGAGACATCTTTTTCTCTCTGAGGGTGGAGCAGGGGATTCTGTATGTGGGCAGATGGTCCAAGTCCCGGCACCGCTTCAGTCTGCACTACTGGGCACAGGGGAGCATGTGTCATCTGCTGAGCACACAGGATAGAGATCACCGTTCAGTCTCTTGAGACTGACTTTTACCAGCCCAACTCAAAGAAACAAAGATTTCTGCCTTGCGTTATAGCGACAAATGACTTAAGCTCTAAAGCTCTCACTTTGATCCCTGATATATTGGTCAAACTGAATGTTTTACCAGTCTTTTCACCTAAGATTTATGAAGAATCGTCTGCTTCTGTGCAGTGCAGAGCTGCCTCCAGCCTGAAGTCCTGAATGCTAAGGTTCATTTTGGTGTGGTTTTTTTTCCCCTCAAAACTAGACAGTGTCATCTGAGAAAAAAAACAGGAGGAGAATGGTTTTGAGAGAGTATCCTTGCCCTGAGGTGCCAGTTAACTAACTAGTAACCTGTAAATGGTGCTGGTTGACTAGCTGACAGCCCAGTTTCTTACTTCTGAGGGAACTGCTAAAGCCAAAGATAGACTTTCTGGGATATGAATTTATTCTTATTTGATGTGGACACAGATTAACATGTTATCTGCAAAGAAGAGCAGCATATGTAATAATTATAAGGGGACATACCTAGAAAAGGAGTCAAAATTCAAGGATGCAATGAATGCAGTGGTTAATTAAAGTGCTTCTGAAGTATTTGGATGATATAAAGGGAAAGTAGTTAAAAAATGCTTTTGTCCAGTCATTGTTATCTACTTGTTTACCTGGAAGACAAATATGTACCAACCAGTAGTAACAACATGATCTGCTTATATTTTACCTTCATGTGGCTCAGCTGACACGTCTCTAGGTTGAATTGTTCAGTGCAGCCCAAGTCATAAGGAAGTCAGAGGGATTAAATTAACATCTTGAGTTTAACTTCTTGTGTGATTGCAGGCAAGGGCAAGGACACCAAATTACAATGTGAATACCAAAGGTGTCATGTGGATTTTAAATGGAGTCCAAAGCCATATTGTTTTATGGCTAAGTGAGGACTAAGTTGGTAGCACAAATATTTTAGATGTTGATAAGTTCAGCCAGCAAACGATGCTTTACATGTGAAAAACCCTCTTGTGTGGTCATTGACGTTCATAAGTTGATCAAAGCTTTACGTGGCCTGTCTTAAAGTTCAGGCCCAACATGTCTACAACGTGTGTACAACAGTGTGTAATGTGATATTAGAAGGGGGGGAAAAAAAAGGTGGGGGGTGAGAGAAATTAGATTTTGATGAGATTTAAAATAGTTCATCCAGTGATTTCAGCACCAAAGGCTTTTGAATACCCTTTAGCATATTTAAGCCTGAGTGATACATTTAGACTGCAATGTTTGCATAAGAAAATATCGCGCGGGGTTGAAACAGATCCCCTTTTAGATGCATAGTCATAAAGATTTACTCTATTTGCTGGTAGATGTTTAATAATACTCAATCATGAATAACATACGGTTATGCTTCTGCTGCATCAAGGGACTATCATAAAATTACTATTAAGAACCTGTTGTTACAAAAAGCGATCGTGAACTGATGTTGTAATAATAAAAAGACAGTAATGATTTTGGGTTTATCAGGAAAAGGGATAAATTCTGGTACGCATTATGGTTTCTAGAAGTTGGACATGTCATGGGAGTCTGGTGTCCTTTGTCTAAGTGCTGCTTTTCTCTATCAATCTACTTAAATGCCTACACATTAAAACAGATAAAAGCAATTTGATTCCTGCCTGTGGTTATAAGGAAATTACATACAGATGGCATTGAAATTATGATAATTCAGGATACCTATAATGGCCCAGTGGGGACCTGTGCAAGGAGTTGGACGTAAAAACAACACAAAACTCTGAAGATGAGGGAGAACCATACTGCTATTGAATAAAATAGGAAGAGGAAGCGAACTTGCACGAGGGTTGTTGGTTCAAGATTTCCTTATGTCCTTGCCCACAGGGTGATCCCTGCTTCTCTCAGTATAGTCGCTGTTTTTGCATAACCCAGCCCTTGTCCATGCACAGCCATACTGACTCCAAACTGTTAATTATGTTTTTCACACCCAGTAAAACACAGCTAAGCTCCCCTCCATTCCAACTAGCACTGCAGATCCGGTCTCATCCTTCGTGCTCCTCACACCACCTCACCCTGGTTACACAAGTCAGCCAGCGAGCCAAGAGAAACCTCTGAGCTCTCTGGCTGTAACAAGAAGTTGCTGGGAGCCAGGTTCTTGCTGTATCATCCCTCTGAGGGACTGGGCAGGCAGGAGAGAGGGCCAGGGTTGGGGCTTCCAGGGGCTGCTTGGTTCCTGGAACCAAGAGGGATGCCCTGTGCCCAAACCCTCTTTTTGCAGGAGGCTGCATTGGCATGTGAACGTGCTCCCAGTTGGATCTGTTATTTGGGACCTTGGTAGTGGGGATAATGGTATGTGAAAAGGGAGTATTAAGGGGTTTGGATGTGTGTGTAATACCCGTTCACCAGCTTGGGACTGCCCTGTCTCTCTTTTTAGCTGGTTTGTATTCCCAGATTTTCCATCATGCTCCAAGTCTCCATTAACAAGTGTTTGTTTATGTAGTACTTGCTCTAGGCCACTATCTGCCTAGCAAAGCATAATACACAACAACTAAACAAAGAGCTAATTAATTCCTGATTCAGGGAAACAAAAGCTAAATTCCTAAGTAAACTAAATTTTACTAAAGCTAAGTAACTCTTCCCACCTACTTTCTCTCCTCTTGTGCTCTTCCTTGAGTACAGTGAAATAGCCACCCATGAAACCATGAAACACACAGTCAATTAAAAACATAATGGCCTCATTTGGGGATTGGAGGAGGATCAAGAGATGATCTTCAGGCCATGATGAAGAGATTTTTGCTGGATGCTACGGTAACACCATCTCTAAATGGGAGCACTGTAGGGACGCAGGCCAACTCAGCCACTGGGAGATGGCACTTTGCTTGTCCTGTTTGCCAAACCGGGGCAGGTGAGGCTTGGGTCTCCTTGATTTTTCCAGCCTTCTGCTCTCAGTGGGTGGAGAGGCTCCTTTAGAGGAAAATTCAGACTGTATATATCACTGTCCTCCTCTGACTTCCCTGTCAGAAGGGCATAGGGAAAGCAATTTTCTTAGCTGCCTCGGTGAATATCTTCTCTCCCTCAGAATTAGCCTTCACTATTGCAGGAACCCAGGAGAGACAATGCAATCAATCCTGGCATGTGCTGTGTCTGTGGCTACCTGTGTCCACACTATGTAGAGAAATTAGAGCAGAAAGACAGCTGGTCACACCACGCTTGATATCTTCAGTGTGGGGTCAAGCGCACATTGCTTCCCCTGCTTTACCTCACAGTTCCCATTAACTCTATGCTTGAGTATGGACTTTTATCCCCAAAGAATTCCTCCAGCTCCGAGGGGCCCATGGGGTAATGTCTAGTGGTGACTATAAAGTGACTGGGTAGAATTGGGCCTCCTGGGCTTTTTCCATTTGATTCCCCACAGGGCAAATCCCTTCTTGCAGTTTCAGTCAATCCCATAACTGGGATTTCTCTTTCCCAGATTTGCTAGTATCACTATTGCTGGAGGCTGTTCATTCACTGAACACAAGATATTGGGGCTGGTCCAGGGACAGCTCTGTGAAATTATATGGGCTATTTTATACTGGGGCTCCGAGAAGATAATTTGTTTTTTAAAACTTGGGTTCAGTGGGAATATCACCTGTCAGCATCTGGCACTGTAAATTGCCATGTCAGTTTGTTGGCAGAAACTGTGTGTGGGACCAAAAGTGCCCCGATTTACACCACTGAAAGCTAATATTGGGGGGTTTTATCATCGTAGTGTACACAGGCACAGCTAAAAAGCCCTTCTGGAAAAAAAAAAATTGTTAGATATTTTCTTCCTACTCATGGGAATTGAAAACTCAAGCTTACTGTAAACAGCCTTGGAAAATATTTTATGTTTCCAGAGCTCTGAATCCAAACGTTTCCATGAAGCAGTGACACAGTTTGAGAGTAACACACTACTTTTCTTTTCATTAGTATATTTTTTCTAATAGGTGTATGAGGTTTTTTTAAATAATCCTTCTGCTTTTAGGGACAAACATCTACCCTTCTCAGAGTAGATTTCAGTCAGAGATAGGGAAAGGGAAATGTGTATTTCCTTAAATAAATACTTATATATGTTTTTAGTATTTCTGGGTATTTGCAAGTAGAAGCTTGACTTTTTTTTATAACCATCACTTAGTACTATGGAAACTGTATGGAGTTGTTTTGGCTGGATGGAGCAAAGCAGTGGGTTAAATTTTAGCACATTTAGTAGCACAGAGCTCTCTCTTCTGTGAAAGACAGGATTGTATTATGTAACAGTCCTGCTGCCAAATACTTCTGCTGGCAGCGGTTAGCCTTCTATGCACCATTGACATCAAAACCTAATGAGGTTTGATCCAGAGAAGGGATTTGAAAGGACGTCTTGTTTTTCTTCAATCTCCACAAACTGAACTTGTTTAAAAAGGGAGGAAAAAAAAAAAGATACAGAGTCTTGTTTGATAAATGAGGAAAAATAGTGGGTTTTCTCCGAAGTTTTGGCTGTTTATTGGTTTAACAGCTATTACTTGGAACAAGTCATTTCTATTTACGGTGCTTATCATATCAGCTAACCTTGTGTGATGGATTGAGGGGGCTGGAGGTCGGGACTGTATGTGTTCCCTCCACAGGGGTTTTCTGACAGCTTGCCTTGGTATCTCCTGTGCCTAATATTTATACATAGTCATGTCGACCATTTAGTAAACAAAGGAGCAAACAAGTGTCCCACTCCCTATCGTATGCATGCTAAATAAAATATATCAACAAGTAAATAGGGATAAGAAACACAGGGACACAGCAAAACAATGTGCTGCTGTGCCCAGCCCTGTGAAGGCTGTCACACAGCTAAAAGCAATATAGCATGAAATTGTCCCAGAGCTAATAAGCTCTCCCTGAAAAGCAGGTCTTACTAATTTACCTGAAAACCTAAAGCACATGCTACTGGGTGAAAGCAAAGGTTTATCTAGCCTGACATCCTTTCTGATGACTGGTAACGAAGGCTAAAAGGAAGAGATCAGGAAGCAGGCCATGAGTTGAGCGGTCTGTCCCCTGGTAAAACACCGATCAGCAGGTTAGCCGTATCCTGATTTGGAGATTTAATAGACTGTGACTCTATGAATGTGTTTAATCCCATTTTGAACTCCTAACATGCAGTCACAAGCTGCACAGTTTGTGTTGTGTGGATAACTTTTTCTTCTGGTTTGTTTCAAACCTGCTCTCAGTTTACTTGGACCCAGGCTTCTTTATCCGTGTTGACATGAACATGGGGACACACTGACTCATGGAAATGTGGAGCAGCCTTCGATCAGACACCTCCTTTTCATGTTTCTATTGCAGTGCAGTCATAGACGATTTTGGCATAATACAAGAAGGTTTCAGCTTATGAACTTGCCTCATCTTTGTCATGTTTTAGACTGTTTTTGTGGTAGAGTTGGTTTTAAGTAAGTATTTAAATAAAGAATGGGGTAGATTTTGAGATATTTATTAGAAGCAGCTTCCTGTGAGATGAAGTATAGTTTGTGCATATGTGGAAAAAGGAAAATGAAGCTTCTCATTTGAAATGAACAGCAGAGTTGCCACCACTAGAGAAGTGGAGGCAGGAACAAACATATGGGTAGCATATTGAATATTTTACGTAAGTACAGTGCTTGTCTTGGAAACGTATGGCAGAACATACTCACCTTAGCCTCACCCAGGAAGTTCAATATCCTTTTGTTCATTTGCCAATAAGGAAGGTGCTGTAACCAGGGGTTAAATTCCTGTAATGAAATCGCTCAACACGTCAGTGGCAGAGCTGGGATTGCAGTCCAGGAGCCGTGTCTTTCAGTTATATATTTAGTCTCCTTCCTGCATTTCTCTGGAAAAAGTATTGCTGGTCACAATGGTAGAGGTGTTAACTCAAATGAAGCTTGACTGTTATGCCTGCATTTCTGCTTTCATCTTGGAAGTTTTAGGGCTCTCTTGCCTGCTCAACAAGTCCTGTCAAAGCTGCTTAAGAGAAAACTACAGAGCCCAGAGTTACTGTTAGTTTTTTCTTGTTCAGTACTTCAGCTGTTGCCAAAGCTCTTCGATGACGGCTGCCTGTGTAGGAACAGAAACGTGCTGATAAATCCACCTTCTGTGCCTGTGCATGTTACCAACAGTACAGAAGTGGAATGTGAATGATAAACAGCATTGCCACATGATAGAATGCATTTTGCATGCAGGTCTCAGCATCTGCTTCTCCCCCTTATAGCAGCTTCCAGTATGCCAGGGTCCTGGGCAGCTACAGAAAGCTGGTTGCTTATCAGTTAACTTGTGAGACGAATGATGATTTTTTTCCCCCTTTCTTTTTCTCTCATGCTAGATTTTCCTTCCAAAGGCAATGAAAACATATCTGCATTTAAAAGTGGCACATGGTAAAAGTAGTCTGATATTACAGCACTGGGGAGTTCTGTTAGGTAGTTTTCTGGTCTATCATGGTAATTACAGAGATGTTGGGATGTACACTCAGAAAGAACTGAGGAAGATCCTCAAACCCTGACATAAATTTGATTATTTTGAAGCCTGCAAATTCTCATGGCTTTCAGGGATCTGAAAGTCTCAACCTCTGTAAGGACAATGTAAATAATTAAATGATCTTCAGACAACATCTTGGAGGAGGAGGCACTCTAATGGTAGGCTATAGAGCAGTGACCGATTGGGGAAAGAAACTGATGAGTTCCTTGGAAAAGGCAGAATGTGTTATTGCATTCATTTTGCTATCATGTCCTTTGCTACTTTGCTATCCTTTTTAAGATGGGGTAAGAAGAGGTGTTAGCAGCTTGTGCTCACGTATCTTGAGCTCAGTGAGTGCACCTTTATTTTAACAGCTCCTGCATTTGTAGGAATGGGTTGTTGTAACAATAGATATGACTGAAAACCAGACTGAATTTATTTATCTGAAGATCAAATCTTAATGTTTTCTTGTCTCTTGAGAAAGCTGGCTGGGGATAGAGTTCTTAAACCCATCCTCATTTTCAGGTTGCATTCAAAAGAGAAGGTCTTGGGGTAGGGAGAAATGCTAGCTTTTATGCCCTTTTTGTGGTTTGCTTGGGTTTGTGAGGGGGTTTAGGAATCTCTAGGAATCCACACTTGGATTGTGAGAGTTTCACAAATAAACATCACGGAATGGAACAATTTTGTAGTTCAGTCTTGTCATCTTAGTTAAAGTAGAAGATGCTTAGAGGAGGGACTTGGTAAAAACAGTGTTGCCTAAAAGCTGGTTTAGCACACTGGTTTGGTGTGACTCCGTTGATTGTGGGAGTTGCCCTCACGTAAAAATGTAGTGATAAGATGAATCATGTTCTGGAATTCTTAATGCAGAAAATAAACCCACACAATTTAGGTTGGAGTGATTTATAGTATGAACCTATTCCATCAGGGTCATATATGAAGAAAGAAGGATGTCCTCTTGTTTACAATACATGGGCCAAAACCAGAGCGCATCATGTCCAAATTGTTTTTCACGAAACTGTCATAACACCCTATTTCTGATGCTGCTTGACAACTGCACACTGCTAATTGGTTACATTAATGTAGAGTAAGACAAGAAAATGATTGAATTTGCTTGGTAATTAATAAAAAAATGTTTACATCTGTAAAGATTTTGCAAGAAATTATTTCAATACGTGTATTGCAGCAGAACAGGAGAGGATATGCGTGTAACACCTCAGATGCGTTCAAACGGTTGGACTCGGTGATCCGGTGGGTCTCTTCCAACCTGGTTATTCTGTGATTCTGTGATTCTGTGATTCTCTCAAATACTTATATTGATGTGGCTACCACAGACTTGGGAAGAAGAAGGAAAAGCACCAGATCTGGCAAAGCCCAGAATACAGGTTTGGCTTCCAATACCTGTGAACTAGTTTTAGACATTGCCCACTTTTCAAGCCAGACGGTGTGCCTAGTCCTCAGTATTTTGTTCTGCCTGTGTCCTGGGAACATGATGCATACCAGAAGCCAAGGCAAACATGACTTTCAGTTTTGCTGGGTTATGTTTGGCTGATGCTTCCTGAAGGAAAGAGCTCAGGAAAATAGAAACTTAATTTTTATTGGGCATCATAATAAGAATAACATCAGTTCATTAAACACAGCAGTTGCATTTTCCCCCTTTATTTCTGAGAGGCTAGTGGTACAAACAGACAATATGCATTGTAGTGAGGAGTAGAGATTAACTCCCCATATATTTAGCAGTAAAACTTTATGCAAAATTGTTTAAGTTACTTTGTTCTGCTATTCAACCATTTAAAATGGCCACTTTATTGCATCTGGCTACCACAGGGAGCCAAATGCAAACAGAGTTGTTTCCAGTACCCAAGGAAGTCAACAGAAGGAGACTGCTTGTTTTTTCATTTGGCCCTCAGACAAAGCAGCTTAGGGGGGATACGTTACGTGGGAGTGTGGCACCTAGATTTCATGGTGATTTGTTTATTGTAAATACTAAAAAAGGATGAAAATAATGTAACTGCAGGCAAACCCTGTGACATCTGTAAATTCACATGTCTTTCAACAACACGGATACAGTAGAACATATGGAAAGGGCTATACGTTGCGCTAGCAAGACCTGAATCTGGGGTGCACCGTATCAGTCAGCCTACATCTCATCAGCTGAAGTCTCAAGGTCAATTTAGCAGCTGGAATTATCTGCCTGTTCTCCCAGATGTGCCCTGTGCTTGCTTTTGCAACACTATCTTTGTCATTTAGATACCACCACTTTTTTACACACAAGATTTACCTCTCAGTTCTTTGTGGTTACTTTGTGATGCAAACCAAAAAACAATGAAAAAAAAATTGTCTTGCATAATTAATGACTATTTTTGGATATTTATTGCAACGTAGTCTCTAGAGTGCTTACACAGAAATGGGAGCGGGAGCTAAATCTAGTAAAAGATGTAAACACCTTTGAATTGTTCAGTTGTCTTTGTAGCTATTTAAATCCACTATTAACAGCTCCCTGGGGTAAAGCCTAGCGAGTTATGGTTTCCTATGAGCTAAATAGGCAGTTCTGCTCTGAGCATAGTGGCTTTCATGAATCTCAAGTCTTGTACATGCACCCATCTAACATCTCCTTATAAGATCTCCAAAGGTTGACGCCACAGTCCTGGCCTTTGGTGTTGGGAAAAGGTAAAATCTTTGTGTTTAGGAAATGTAGATATTGGCAGGATAGTAGAACTGCATTCTGGCACTCACTGTGTATTCTGAAAGGAATCACAAATCGATTAGGAAAGCTGTTTCTTTTATTATTATTCAGTGGAATCTGCCTTTAGTGGTACTATGCATTTATTCTTGGGAAAATTACTTTGCTACGATGTTTCAGGTTAGATGCATTGAAATTAAGTCACACTTTTCTCAGCCCTGTCTTCTGATTTTCAAATTAAATCTCTGTGTATTGATAATTGGGGGAAAAATCAAACCCAGCAACAAG
Organism: Phaenicophaeus curvirostris; assembly: GCF_032191515.1. Taxonomy (NCBI): domain Eukaryota; kingdom Metazoa; phylum Chordata; class Aves; order Cuculiformes; family Cuculidae; genus Phaenicophaeus; species Phaenicophaeus curvirostris. The sequence continues at coordinate 16,331,874 of NC_091402.1, forward strand.
CAGTTATTCCCTTCATGAGACAATGAGGGATGGGCTTGCTTCCTCCTTGTCACTTGGCTGCATCTCAGAGTCATAATCAGTACCTTTTAACACCATAATGAAGTACATTTGCTCCATATGTTTCATACTGTATATTGCTACATTATCGGCTCTAGCTGTGCCCATAGCCCAGTGACTCCCATGTCAGTGCTGCGAGAGCAAGTAAATTGCAAGCTCTTGGCAACAGCAGCAACTATTCCCCCTGAAAATATTGCATTATATTCCCTGGCAAAAGAGAACATTTAATGGAGTACAGATGATGTGAATTAATCTTTGAATAAGCATTTAATTTGTTGGCCAAGATTTGATTGCCCTTTTTTTTTTTGAAGTATTCTCATAATGAACGTTAAAAGATTACAAGATTTGTGAATGTAGTCAGTTCTCTGGAAGCCCTGGCAGCTGGCTTAGCTTTGACTTCGTTTTTTCCCTTTAGTAATTAAAACCACTTCTACAGACTCGGAACACGACCATCATTAAGGGCACTTCCAGAGCGAGACGTGTAAGATTCAGAACTCTATCACCTTACTTGGCCCCTTCTAGCTAGAGATGCTGAACAAAAGTATCCCGCTGAGAATTTGTTTGAAAAAATATATTTTTTGCACAAGACATTAGAATTGAACAGGTTGGCCTGTCTACAAACACATGGATTAAAAGTTGATATAGCAGAGATACGGGGCACTTAAATTAATCCCTCCTCTTGGATAAACCCTGCTTTCATTAGGCTCAACAAACAGCACACTGCAATAGCCTATAATAAATCTTACCACCAAACCATTTCCAGAATCACGTGCAGGATGACAGAGAATAGATGCTGGCAATGAAGCTTTGGTTAGAAATACTAAATAGATATTTGAATATTCACAGACTCATTAGCAGACGATAAGAGGAAGATCCCATGGCTTTTTGGGCAGTGAGAAGGTCTTGCACCAGCAGTGTGTTTGTGTCACGACAGGGGCAAATGGGGAATAAAGGCAGCAATGAGAGAGAGAGGAGTAGAAAATCCAAAAGGACTATTTTGAACTGGATCTCAGAGTCAGTGGGGTGTAGATAAGATATTGCAGGCAAGACATGTCTTAGATCAAAGATTTATTGGTGAAATCAGGGGGCTGTGGGTCCTGGCCTGGATCCCACTAACACTGCATTAGATGCCATCCTATAACATGTGGGATCTCACATTCCCCTGATGCAGCTGAATCTACAAAGCTACGTGTCTGCTGTGATTGGGATGCGTCTAGCCCTTGTCTTGCCTTCCACGTAGGATGAGAAGGTAGGAAATTTCACGCTGCATCAGATGGGGCTGATGTCTTGGGCAACTGGAGAGGGTCTATGAGAGAAGGGGAGTTTGCTCTTCCCCATGGCCAGCAGTGGTCGTGGCCTGAAGGAACAGGGGTGCAGCCCAGGTCTTGGCATTTAAAAATGGAGGTGGTGACAGCAAGATTTGCAGGCGACAGATGTGGAAGGAGAAGGAGGGTTCAGGGACAAGGAGGGTGGTGCGGTTAGTTCAGGTACAAAAAGAAGGTGGCTGCAGACAGGGTGGCAGGCACTGGGCCTTTTTGAAAGTGAGCTTCTCGAATGGCTGCGACTTTTATTTTTTATTGTTAACACACGTGGCAGGCTGGCACAGCTCAGAACTGCGTTACCAGACGGAGGCTCTTGGTTGCAGAGGAAGATTCTCTTCTTGAGCACGTTTCTGCAGGGCTTATGTTAGGAGGTGGAAAAATATGGTCTTGGGCTAAAGCCAAGGAGTGGAGCAAAGATAGCTAGAGTTTTATTTCTGATCCCAGCACAGGTGTAAGGTTTGCAAGAGTCATCTAACCTTCCTTTTCCCTTAATATAAAACAGAGTAATAGCCTTTTCTTATCCAAAAGGACATTGTAAGGCTTAATTCCTTAGGAAAGCACTTTTGAGGTAAAAGCTGCTGGTGATAGTAGAAAATATTGAAAGCAATGTTCACACCTCTGGGAGCTCTGTCTTTGACTTTTAACTCTACCCCAAAGGACGTCCGCGTTTTGGCATCTCTCCTTCTGTTTGACAATGTTTGTGCAAGTATTGTGTTTGCTGTTTTCCTGGTTAAATTCACGTGACAAGGTCAGGTGGCTTCTTGTTGATCCAGAAATGTCAGGCTGACTTTGACGGCAAACCGCAGTGGGCCCCAGCCATGGACATCAGGTGCCTTGTTACACATTTCCTCACTTTATAGCAAGGTGCTCATAGGTGACACAGGTAGATCTGAATTTGGAGTAGTTCAGCTGACAGGTAACTGAAAACACTGAGGAAAAGTAAAACAGAGCAACTCCCTCACAGCAATTAGGGGAACAATTTACCCGTTCCCCTTGTGACTCTCTCATGTCTGAAAGATTCCCAGAGCATACGCTGTGTGATTCACAAGGATGCTGTACACTGGTGTTTCCTTTTGTTTCCAATGGAGAATCAAAGCATTAATTTATTTACACATAGACTGACTTCTAGTGAGAAACTACAACTAGGAGAAATGCAATGGGATCGTGACTTTCACAGACTGACATGATGCAGGAAATTCTTAAACCTCTTAAAGATTTATTTTTCTGTTAAAATCAGCATTTTGTACGTTTACCAGGATCGTCTTTCTTCTGCAGCATTAGGGGGAGAAAGAAGTAAGGTCAATCCAGTTTACATTATGCACTTTGTTTTGTGTACCTTGCAACGTTATGTTCACCGCATACAGGGCTCTCACGGATGCCTGTCCTCTCCCAAAGATGATAACAGCTTCAAGGACCAGGTACGCGCTGTTTTGTGTTCAGGAGTGGTCAGTGTCCTCCTGGACTGATAACTTCAATAGATAAACAAACTGATCCAGAGGAAGCACTTTTGTTCCCGCTGTGTAAAAAGGAGAGAGAGGCCCCAAAATGATGGGACTTGCTTAGGGTTGTGATAGATGTATATGGCAGAACTGCACTGGCACCTACCACTCTTAACTCAGCCACTAAGCTGTGCTTGTTCTCCCTGGAGGCCTCAGCAGTGGTTGATAGTTTTAAATTATTGCTCTAACAGGTTGACTGAATTCCAGCTGTAAGGATCTATTTTGCTATTAGTACAGCTGGTGAGTGTTTCTCTGGGATTCCTCTCCTCTCTCCACCCCCCTGGGGTTTGCTGTGTGCAGTTATGTATCCCTGAAGTTTTCCTTGAAAACTCAGATTCATTCAGTTCTATGAATGCACAATTCACAGTGGAGCTGACACATTTCATTAAGCTCAGCACACTGTGTAGAGGCTTGGCAAAAGGTCTCTGGTCTTTATTCAACCCAGACACACCGTGTGACCAGCTGTCACAGATTGTGTTGTAAAATTAGAATAAAACCATAAAACACATTTGAGGGAAGGGGAAAAAAAAATTGTTCCTCTCTGGAGACAGCACTTTGAGATGTGAGAGAAGATTTATAAAGCACATCACAAAGACAAAAGCTTTTGCGAAATTTGGCTGGTTTCATTTTTTGTACTTAAACATTATGTCAGGTAGGTGCCACTGTATGAAGGATTCATCTCGTCCTAGTTTCAGCACAAAGTTTTACTTTTAAATTTGCTGCCCAGAGCACATACAGTTTTTGGTGGAACAACATATCCTTATAACTAGGCTACAGGGTTAAAAACAACCTGTAAAAACGTTGGGTCTTGCTGTGCTGTGCTAGAGAACAGTATGGAGAGCTGTGCAGCCGTTTTCCAAAGGAACTAAAATCTGTGTGTATTTATTAGATCAGAGTCCGCCTGCCTTGTTTTGTAGAGCTTTTCTTTCACCCTCCTTTGCATGAGGCAGTATGTTGTGGGATTCTTCACCATACTGATGCATCTGGGTATGAAGTTTTTGGGGCTCCTCTGGCCTCAGGGTTTGTAAGCAGCCTAACCCCAAGCATGCAAAGCTATGACCTCTTCTCTTGACTCCACATAAGAAATGCAGCTGGGTGGCTATCACAGCAAATTTAATGCATGGGATGGTGGATCAGGAGAGAGAGATCTGCACTGCAGTGCTTCAGGCATCTTTTTTGGGGAACATCAGGCAGGAATCAGCTGGAGCACAAAGCTTGTTATATCTGATTAAATGGCTAAAGAATTATTACACAGCTGAATTCTAGGGCTCTCTACTTTATTTGAGGGAACACTTGGAGGCACTGAAGGATTGATTTGTTGAGTATCTGTACTTTCTCTTGATGTCAGATGGAGATCTTGATTGTTTGAAACAGGATTCTCCAGATTATTGAATATGAGGAAACTGTGACCCAAGTGAATTGGCCACAAACAGCAAGCAAGTAACAGAATCAGGACAAAATGCCAATTTCCTGACTTTCACAACTGCAGTGTAACTACCAGGTGTTATTTTTATTGTCACCATTAGATAATGGATGATGTATATATAAGTAGTTCATAACTTTGGTAGGGAAATAGTTGGAGACCTCAAGGCACTGATAGATGATAGACTACTGTAGATTATAACAAAATTAGTGAATCAACAGTCATGAAACTATATCATCATCCAGTAAGTGAAGTGTGCAGCACCGTGACTGGAATCTGTTCAACGCCTGCTGTTTACCTTGATTCATGCCAATTTATAAAATGGGTTAAGCTGTTTCCATTCCAGTATTATGTTCTCCATGTGACAGAAATCTTGCCTAATGAAATGCTTCCAAGTGAAAAATTCTGTACTGGGGCTTATTAATCTCTTTCCTCTGTGATAAGGAGGTGCAGCTCTATGTTCACGCTGAATCCTGACCCCTCTGGAGCAAAGATGGTAGCAAAAATGTATACAATGTGAAATTAAATATGTTAAGCTCTTGTTTGTTTATGTTTAAGAGCCACGCAAAACCTTGGATAGAACCTTGATGATGTTAACAGGCATGTGCAATGACTTTTCCATGCAATGTTATCTGTTGCATTTGCCTCTCAAAATCTGGACACTGACACAGCGCTGATGCTGCTGGTGGAAAGCCTCTGTGTGCTTCAAGACAGCACTGGCTAAGCTCTGGAGTGAATGGATGGATTTGGGCCTTGAAAAGGCCAGGCAGCTCAGTTTCTGTAGGTATCCTGCATTTTGCTCCTCCTAAGTATAGTCCAGATGCTTCGAGTCTGATTTACAGCAGAGCTTATTAGACTAATCCTGCGTGATTCACTGCATTGGAACAGATGTGACTTTCCGCAATATATAGACACAGATCCCACTTGCAGCATTATTTTGTTCATAAATAGATTAAAAAAACCCCAAGCAAACAAAAAAAAAACCCCAAACAAACCAAACAACTCCAGCTCTGATATTGGAAAGCAGAAGACTCGTACCTGAACCAAAGAGACTCTCTTGAATGTGAATTTGGGGCTGATAATATAAGGAAAACTAAATTATGATCTTGGGGGTTTAATTACCTTATTGATAAGAAGGTGGCAATGTTCAGCATCCCTGAAGATTTAACCCTGGAAGGGATATCTGGCATTTCCCCTTATTTCTACTGTGCTTCTATAAATCCATGCTATATATATTTTTGTTTTATAAAGGCTTTTTTAAAGAATAAAAGTCAGGTACTTCCCTTCTGCGAGTCATGAGGGAATTCACAGCCTTTTTTTTTTTTTTCTCCACTCCTTATTCCAGCTGGGTATCTGAGGAACAAAGCTGTTTGTCAAGCAGCGTTTTTGTCTAAAGCGGAATGTGACCAGCCTTCCCAATGAAAGGCTTTCAAACAGGCTGCCGGGGGCACCTTACAGCAGACTTGCCCTCACTGCAATAGTCAAAGAGCCGCCCTGATGTAGCTGGCCTGGCGAGGCAAATACACACAAGAGAAGCCCTCTCAAGGGACCGAAGCCAGCTGGAGTGTCCTCTTGACTGAGCAAATCGTAAAGGGAGTCCTTATTCTGCTGGGAAGAAGTTGTGGGATTGGCTTGACTCCCAGCCTCTGGCAAGACGACTTGTCCATGGCAGGGAGAGGGTTTTGTCCCTAAACACCGTGTGATATGGCTCTGCTCTGTCCTCAGGAAAGGGCTTTCTTGGCTCTGTAAGGGGAGTAGAGGAGAGAGACTTGAAGTGAGAGCAGTCCTAAAATTGCTTCACTGGCAAGCGAGCTCAACCAGGCCCCCAGTCTGAGAGAAATGATTATACCTTTATGCTACTTTTCCTTCTCTCATTTGCTTGTTTTTCGCTCTCCCAGCATTTGCAGAGAAGCCCTCAGACTTTGTGTCTGTATATTTGCTGCTCCTTATTTTTCCAGACAGATGTTTGTATTGATTTAGATTTAATCCAGTGGTTATTGCCATCATCAGGACTGCTAGCAGGCATTTCTAAGTGCATAAAACTGCCTGCCTAATGTGTGCAGTATTGTATTGCATGTAAATTCAGGTGTTTTCTTTACAGCTTCTGAAGCATCTTCTCAAAATAGGTTATAATAGATGCATTTTTCCCTTTAAATAAAGAATACCTTAAAGAAAAAAGGGAAATGGTATTATTGCTGTTCCCTTGGGTTTTCAAGTACTGAAGGGCCCCTCACCAAATAAACTACCACCAGTTTGGGCAGGAGACTTGAGTTTTCAGAAATACGATGCCTTAGGCCTTGTTAATGCAAATCCATGTTTTTGGGGGCGCATTTCACAGAAAGAGCTTGTATGAAAGCAACAATTTAAGCGTAGGCAGTTTTTAAGATCTGTTAACTCGAAGGGTAGTTTAGCTTTGGCACTTGTCTGCTGATATGACAAACATCCCATTTTCCATGGTAGTGGCTGCTTTCTTCAGACTGAAAAAATAAATTATGCTCCTGTTAAGCAAGGATACCACAGCCTTAGTCTAATAGATGTGAGTTTACGAATTTCTGATGGACTTCAGAAGTGGACTGCTTTCTGAAATGAGAATTATCACTAGCATTAAAAAATATTAAAGATTAAGTTCTGCTCTCAGTGAAATCAAGGTTTGAATTTAGAGAATTACAGATGGCTTTTGATTTACCAATTGCTGTCTAGGTAATAATCCCACTGGGCAAAAATCATAGACACAAGAGCATTTGCACAAGACTGCTGTGGGAGTCAGGTACCCTTAGCTGTGCAAATACCCCTGTAGCTCACTGAGGCAAGAACACAAATCAAGGTAGGGCAAATGCATGGGAAGCCGTGAACTGCATGTCATTCAGTTTACTGCTTCTGTACCTCAGTCTTCCCATCTGCGATCTGGAAACAAGTAGCTCTGCATTGCTCGAAACTGTTGGGGAAGTTCATAGATGAGAATTTATAGAAAGATTTGAGGTCCTCTGGCAGTGGGGCAGCATATTATTAGAGTCAGAACTGGGCCAGGTATTGAGTTCATGCATGGACCCTGGGGACCACAGCTTGACTCAGATGCTGTAGGTAAATTTGAATCCATGCCACAGTCACTACGTCTGCAGAGAATGGCTGTTTTCCTTTTAATCTGCTGTTCTTCAATGGGTTTTCAGCCTTTGCTAGCCTGTCTTTGTGAAATGAATTTTCCCCATTCAAAAGCAGCAGTGTTTTATTTTTGTTTTAGCTATGCTTGGGAATGCAGAGCAATTCAATCAAGAGGAAAATACACCATGAAAAGCTCTGAAAGCCCTGAGGTCAAGGATCTGAAGTTACCCACAATATTAATGACAAACCAGTGGCTGCACCATGGCAACGGACACAAGAATATGTGGCGTGGAAACCATAAGTAGTGTGGGGCTTTGAAAAAGCACAACTGGGAGAAAAATGGAAATTACATGATGTTTTCACTGTTCTGTGCTAGGACAGCCATGTACAGTCTAATCCCTAATGTTGGCAAGTCCAAGACTTTCAAGAGGGCCTCATAAGAGGTGGAGAAAGGAGTTGGAGCTGGAATTAGACTGTTAAAAGGTTTTATTTAAAGGGGGAGAGGTTTGGGTGGGAGCAAGTTAGATGGCGCTACTTTAAAAAAAAAAGGATTCTGGAGCTATGGGATCTCCATGCCTGTATTCACCTCTGAGGTTCCCTGCTGCATCCAAGTGAGTCACCCAAAACCCAAATGTTGTTGGTGGACTTGATTAGAAATACGAACCTTAGCTCCTTTGCCAGAGCTGGGAATTGGTGACAGTTTTGAGTTTCCTAATTAAGAAGTGAAGGGATTGTTTCCAAGAACGAGTCTACATAGAATAGCTTGTTATTATTTAGTTTTACTAAAAGGTTATGTTGCAGTGACCATCTCTGCTGGCTTGTGGTGCAACTGAAGATATAGAGGGACGAACAGTCCAGCTCTTGCATCACATGGCAGTGCTGGAGAGCAGGGAATGAGGCAGGGAGAGAAGCAGCTTTCTTCTCCTCATGGGCCCAGTGAAAACTGAAGTCCCTGTGCTTGTAAGTGTGAGAATTGCATAAAAAAAAAAAAGTCAAATAACCTCCCTAACAGTGCTCCTTCAGTGGTCCTGGTTCTACTGTCATCTTGGTTCTTATTAGCAGATGATGGAAGAGCTCTCTCTCAAACATGGGATGCTGTTTTACCTTGGAGAAACCTGCTTCTGCTGACTGAGCAGAATGCTCAGCATCCACGGTTAATCCACATTAATTTTCACTGGTTTAGTTCAGGCTTCAACACACATTTTTGATTCAACAGCAATGACTGCAGCAAGTAGTCGTCAGTCTGGTCTTTTAACTGGTCTCTATGAGCTAGTTACAATCCACATTACCATGTCTTGCCTATCCCCATCTTGAGTAAGCGTGGGTTTTGTTGTCATATTGCAATGTGTGGTGAAGCCCTGCCTAATCCTCAGGTGACATATGTTAGTTTATGGCTTAGAATCAATGCTTCCAGTTGCAACTATGCATGTTATTTTGGTCAAATGCCTTTTTGCTCTTTTCTTTGGCTGTATGAGCACTTCACTCAAAAAACTATGCCCAGAGCTTTGTGTATGTGGGGGATTTTAAATCAAGCCCTTGCTTTTCAGAACACTAGTGATATAGCTAGTGACTCAAAACTGGGTCATGCTAAACTGGATCACTGAAGAGCCTGCAGTTCTGTGTTGCTGTAACATCTGTTGCTGTAGCATTTGTTGTGCACACTTGGAATCAGATGACCTAATTCTCTTTGTGTGAACAGGGAGCACACTTGGGCAGGGAGAGGACTGTGATTTGAGGAGAGCCCTGTGCAGGAATCTGTGCATTGACTCTAGTTGGCTACAGGAATTCAATTGCAACAACTGAATTAGAAGAGAGAAAAGAAAGCATATAAGTCTTGTTGGCGGGGAAAGGAGGGTAAATTCACTTGGCAAAGAAAATGAACAGAGGAGGGCTGTATGACTTTGTTGAAGAACATTATGACTTTGTTGAAGAACATTAAACATCAATGAGGGAGTGGGCAAGGGAAGGAAAATGATCTGAAATCAGAGGTTTTTCTAAATAAAAACCAAAGTTCCTTGGATAAAGGTGAGAACTGGAGAAGCAATAAACTTGTTGCAGTGAATGCTACAAAGGATTGCTTAGTACCTAAAATATGCTCGTAAGACCCTTTTGATGGTACGAAAGCCAATATCTCAGGAGGTGTTGAATTTATAACAGGAGGGCTGTGTGGCTTCTGGGCAGTCTGGTGAGCACTCTGATCACTTGGGAAAAGCTGGTATTAAATAACAGAAGGGAACACAAAGTTCAGCTGGGACATGTGGCTGGGAAACGTGACAATGTTTTCTTCAGCCCAGTGGCATTTCTTGAGTACCTTTTCTTGTTCAAGATATTGTTCAGGGGCTACTCAGCTGACCTTGAGTGCTTCACTTCTGAGATCTGCATCTTTCCACACCTTCTAATGCTTGTGGCACTGTAGCTGTAGCCATACAGTAAACAGAAATGAAATGAAGTGGCTAGTTGTTAATTCTATTATTTCCTGGGGGCGTTCTGCTTTGCAAAATAATTTTAACTTTAATTAATTTAATTAATTTACCTGGCTACATTGAGAGCTAAATGTAATGCTGATATGATGGAGGGAAGAAGGTTGCAGAAGTTGGGCACCCCATCTTGTGTGACTCTGTAGACTGTTGTAGCAGGCAAAATAGGGAGTTTTGTGTAGCATCCTTGTCCTCTTGTGTTAGTGCTTCCTCTGAGGGCTATTTTACTTGTCAAACTAGATACTGAAAACTCTGAGGTACTGTCCCCTCAGAAACACCCCAGATGTTACACTTGGATCAAGGAACTACAAATCTGCCTCTCTGCTATCTTGACTCCCCTTATTAATGCCTTGATACTTCTCAAGACAGTTGTTCCATTCTGGAGGCACAGCTGCCTCTTAAGTACAAGTCCTCATGCACTGACTATGCCACATAACCAGCAGTGGGGTCCTGTGGTGCTATGGAGGCTTCTCTGTAAATTCAGATCTATCTGGAAGTAAACAAAGAGGGGTCTAAACCTATTATTACTACATACACAGCTTGGTGCCAACACATACTAAAGCAGTAAGACCCCAGTGGAGCTGCTATCCTTGCCTGTGTGACGTACTCCCAGGCTTGCAGGGTGATATGGTGTGTCTTGTGGATTTTGGCTGAGCAAAACTTTCAGCATGCAAAGGAAGGTTGGCTGCTGCTCCTCCAGCTGTTCATAAAGTGATACGTGTAAGTGGTAACCCTGTGTGTAATATCAGAAACAGCAGCTACAGATGGAAAATTACCAAAGTGCAAGTCGTACTGACATGCTCAAAGCCTGACATCAGATTCCTCGGAAAAGATCCTGTAGAATCTGGGAACAGTGGCACATGGTGGATTATTTCTGGTTTGGCCTGCGTCCCCCATGCAGCTTATTGCTGTCAGTCTCTGCTCCTCTTGACAGCTGAAGGGTTGTGGAAATGCAGCTCATCTCTCACTGCCTTTACTATTCCTGCTCTGCTAACAGGCTGGCATAAGTCTGAGGGCAACACACGCGAATGTTGATCATATGTCCTAAGGTGACAAAGTCCTGGAGTACAGTCTGCTCTGTTCTTTCCAGCAAGGATGCAAAAAATAATCGCACATGTTTGCTGGAAGCAGAAGACATGCTAACACTCCAGCTCTTATGTTCCATAAGAGTTTGTAAGCAATTATGCACCAAGAAAAACAGCTTACCAAAGGTTGTAGAGAAGAGGCAGATTTAAAGCCCAATTGCTGTCTTCTTATCCCTGCCAGTAAAACCTGCAAAGATTGCTTTTAGCGCTTGCTGGCTCACTGAGGTGCATATTCCAAGCTCTTCCATCACAGCTTTTCTACTGACCTTGCTGCGGCAGAATTGGATGTTAACAGCCTACCTGGGCAGTGTGGGCTAGAACTTACCAATTGTGGAACATGATGTCCCCTGGATACCAAACCCTCTGCCAGGCTCTCAGCAGCGTGCGAGTGGAGTGAGACACAGGCAGTGATGTCATTTTGTGTAATCACAAGCTTAGGGCCCAGCCTGTTAAATGCTGGATGCTTCCAGCTCCTTGCTGCTGCCAATGGCATTCAGGATATTCAGGACCTGGTGCACAGAGTGGCTTGCTGAGATATGGCATGAGAGATTTTTACTCCAGGCTTGAGTGATTCTGCTTTAGTGTGGGAGGGTTGGCTTAAATAGCTTCTTTTTCTTCAGCATGTTTCCAAAAGTCTCAAAGAAAAATACTATCAGCTCCATGGAGTTCTTGATATTTCCTCTAAAAGTGTCTAGCAGCTGGAAATAACCTGTCCAAACCTCAATGTGAAGCACAGATTAAAAAAAAAATGGAGCCCAAGCAAAACTGTTGGATGATTCCTTATCTGTAATGGATCTATGTCTGTAAGGGCTCAAAAGCCAGGGCTGAAGCCAAGTTTGTAGTGGCATTTCCACTCTGGATCTAAATGTGGGGTGTTTGAGTCTTATGTTTACAAAACTGGAATAGGCTGAAAAAACTGTGCAGCAGCATGTTACTGAGTAGCTATTTTATTACTGGTGTCAATATTAACTGGTCAGTCCTCTTTAATGACATTAAACTCTCATTTTACTCTGCTTAGTAATGCTTTTCAAGGTCTAGGGCTCACTGAAGGAGTCAACTCGTCTTTGGGTTCATTCTCTATAGGACAGTGATTTTCCTGTAGAGTTCCTAGGGAAACAATGGCACTTGTGGAAGGGTGATTTCACCTGAGGATTGTTTGAATCCCACTCACACGGGTAGAAGCAGCAGAACAAAAGCTTTGGTGGCTTCCTGCTTTGGAAAAGGAGAGGAACTCGCTGCAGAGACCGCTATTTGCTGGGCATCAGGGCCAAATTTGTTCTGTTGGCAAATGTGCTCTCATAATGCATGAGACCTTCTAGGTATGCAAAGTGGGCAAGATCAGGCATTAAGTCTTGCAACAGTTCCAAAAGAAGAACAAAAGTCCTGTACTGCTTGTTCACGGCCTTCCTGGTGTTTGCACAGGGGAAGTCTGATGCCTTTCCCCTGTCATATTGTTTCCCGTGAGCATCTGCCTAAGAATGCCTGATGCAAAAAATAAACCACAGCAAGTACCCTCTGTTTCCATTACTGTTTGGGGAATTTGCTTATGTAACATGCAGCGTGAAACCACTGCAGAGATCAAATACAAATATTGCGCTGTTGTGGAATGTACTGGGAGCGTAGTTGGCATTTTTGTGGCTGATGAAAATATCAGAGCTCATTATCACTCTTGGGGTTTACCCTCTCTGCGCGTGTTTGTGTGGGTCTGTGTATTTCTGTATGTTAAAGGTTCTGGGTCGAATCCTGGTATTCTGAGTCTATTTTTGCTGCATTGCTACTCAGGCAAAACTTTCATTGACACTAATTGGAAAGTTGCCTAAGTAAAGGGTGCTGAGGGAACTGAGGAGCTGGCTGTAACTCAGCGTGACTTTTTGTTTCTGAAATTCCGTTTCTTGAGATTTCTCTTTACATTAAACTTCCATTAGCAAGTATAAAGCTGGTGCAAACTTACATTGCAACACTGATGATGAACACTGAATTTATGTGGCTGGGATCTTTTTTACTCTGGATCTGGGATAGGTCACCTGTGTGTCTATGGGTCTGTATCTTGTAGGGCTTTCTCCACTTTCTCCATGGAAGGGGCAGGGGTCTGTGTGCATATCTAGCCAGATGGCAGCAGAGCTGTGCTGACTTGCACTGACTGTAGATCTGGCATGCAGAATATTTACCTTTTTTTTTTTTCTCTGCTTCCCCTCCCCTCATCAGTAGAAGCATTTGGAGTTTGGTGGCAGGGATTCAAATGTGTTCTCTCCAGTCTTGAAGGTCTCCCTGCATTTTTTTCTTCTAACCTGCTGCTTCTAAGTTTGTTCTTTCTGAACCACCACCACCACTATCTTGCACAAAGGCAGCAGATCATCATTTGATATGGAAAGCCCTGCATGGAAGGCACCTGGGAAAGAACTAGTTTGTGGAGTGAAATGCATATCTGGCAGATGAAACAATCCTCTGGCAGCGCATTGAAAATGTCTGCCATGTGGAAAATCTGAAGTGGGGGCAGTCAGAAGGGAAAATATATTTCCTTTTATCATTAGCTTGGATTTTATTTTAGACTCACTAAGATTGTGCACTTGCTTCCTCAGAAAGAATTAAGTTTGAGGAAAAACAGGCAAGTCCATCTTGGACAGATGGTGATGGAAAAAAGAGTGGCAGAGAGGTGTCATGAAAAGAAATGGAGGAATAGATGTGAAATGAGTATGGAGAGAAGGAGTTTGTGTAATGTAAACCAGCCACTGAAGTGAGTATGGGAACTTGTGATACGTGAAAATTTTGTCAACAAGAAACTGTGATTGCACAGGAGATTTCTATTTCCTTCAGTGGTGTTAATGAGAGTTGCCCAGTTGCAGCTTCTCACTGGACACAGTCAAAGGCTTTTTTCTTGTCTTTCTCTCCACATTCTGAGCTCCACTTTTCTGACTCTACCAACTCAAATTAGTTTGGAGTTTGGGAACTTGTGACCAACCTACCTGATTCCTTTCTTACAACTCTATGATCTGACCACTGTTTTAACTAATTGGGTAATTTTCAAGCTATTCCAGGAGAGTGTGGGTGAGACCATGCTTTGGACCATACTGCTGGCCATGGAAAAGAAGCTGTCTTCTGATTAATGCTATTTTTTTGCTATGAGGAAAACAGTTGTGGGAGAGTTGCCAAGGGCTTATTGCTGTCCCTGCAGAGAAGAGATTCCTGAATTGCACTTTAACGCTTAGTGGAACCCACAGTCTTATTTGCTGGTGTCAGGCCTCTAAATCTCTCCAGAAAAGGGATATATCTACATTATACTCCCACATCGATTAATTATGGGTGCAGAGGTGACATCCTGCCAGTACAACCCTTGAGAGGAGATTGTGAACACCTTAGGAGGTAAACAGATTGGTTGTTCTCAGTGGTATATGAAGCTCTCTGGGGAGATCAGAATGACAACAGCTATACTGAGAAATGCTCCTGATGAACATTAATCAGCACTAACTTAATGTTCTGCAAGCTTCATACACTTTAAATAAGTTGCGTATAGTGCTCATTATCCATTATTATGACCTACCTTAAAGTATTATCGTGAAGCTTCGTTTCTCAATATTTGCTGGTTGAGGCAAGATCCCAAATGAAAAGGTGTTAGACAGGAACACCTGTGTGTGACTCCCATTTCAAATCCAGATTTTCACGTCCCTGAGGAAATGTAAGGGAAGACAGGCTTTGCATAGCGGGGCAGTGACCACAGAGATTCTGTATCCAGTAAGTTTGATTGCCTCTGAGCTCCCATTCCTTGTGATTTGTCAACAGAACTCACGACCACATCCACACAGAGTTACATATGATCTATTTGATGTGCCTTACTATAAACTACTGCTGCAGACCTCAGTGTATACAGCAGGCTTCCTCTAAGTCCATCATTTAGACAGATCAATCCAACATTGCTGCAAGGTCACAGCTATTCAGGAGGCTACATTAACTACAAACTGACACCTGAGCTGAATAAATTCATTTCATCCAGTACTGGGAAAAAATAACCAGTTGTCTTTGGATAATGAGATGTACTTGTGACTGACTCTCCAGTATTTCATGGTCTTCTTTCCTTGATTTTCTGTCTCTTTCATTCTGCAGGAGAAAATGGGCCTCTTGCTTTGTTTTGAAAAGAGTTAGTGACATAATGGAGACCAGATCACAGGACTAAATGAGATGATTCATAGATTATTAGATGTTAAGGCCAGAAGGGACATTATGACCAAATCCTATGACCTGCGTAATGTAGGCCAGAGAATCACATCCAAAAAAATCCTGGAGCCCATTTGTATGGGACCCGTGAGGATATCTTTTAGAAGGGTCTTAATTTAAATAACCACGAGTGATGGGAAGTCTCTCTGATTATAGTAATTGCCATGAAGCAATGACATCCCTCTGTTCCCAGCCAGCGCGCTCAGAACTCAGCTATAATATTATCATTTTATACTGCACACACTTTTGGGAGGAGAAGTTCAAACCAGAAAACAACAGTAGAGTTTCAAAGAAGGGATGGCTATGAATTGTCTGTAGCTCATGGAATCAGCGTAAACTGCCTGTTATAGGAAGGAAAGGGGATTGTTTAAGCTAGATTTTACTGATATTAAAAAGCCTATTTCAAGTTACGTGAACCAGTTTCCTGGCTTACAAGTCTTACAAGTAGAATAGCCTCCTGTTAGTCTTGAGCTGCAAACAGTGCAAGTGCATTTTGGGTTTGCTCCAGTCCAGCCTGCAGTCTGGCAGGTGATCCACAGGAGTGCATTGAAGAGTAAATGCAAAACATAGCTCTCTGCACTGATTAGAAAAAGACCTGAGCGTGTTTTTCCCTCTAGAGAGCTCAATTCTTTTTCAAACATATGTTTAAAAGCAAAGGGTGGACTGGACAATGAATGCTGCAGAGCTTGACCCTGTCAAGGAACCTGTTCCTGCAAAATACTGAACGTCCTCTAGTCACTGATGAGTCTGAAAGCTGAAGCTCTCCGGCACATAGGAAGATCAGTGCCTCGATAAGGGTAGTGTTGGAAAAACTTTGCCTGCCTGAGCCAAGAAGGAAAGCAAACATTGTCTATAGGCATCTCTTGTACTCTGAAACACCTATTCTGTATTTCTCTGTGCACCTAGTTTGATCCTCTGGACAAGAAGCTTCAGACTGAAAAGAATCAGAGCATAAGCTCCCACAGGGTCCATGTTCCCAGCCTGTATGTTCCGCAAAGCACTCCTTCCTCTCACAGACTGTTCAGAAGCGTGGCTTTGCTGGCAGCTCATTTACTTGGGAGTACACCTGACCTTTAAAGGCTTCAGATTCAGTTACCCTTCTGTGCCACTTTCTGGTCCCAAGCAAATACCTCAAACAGCCAAGAGCTGATGAGGACGCTTCCAGCCAAATCTTTTTGGGGAATGGGGTTCCTTTATGGGTCTGTGTAATTTTGAGAACCTTAGCCAGAAATCATTTATTCTCTTGCTGGTTGTGGCCAGTCTTATCTGGCAGCATTGTCCTGCCCAGGGACAAGTCAGGTTTCTCTGTCTGAAGAAGAGTCTTCTATTAAGGTGATGCTTTTCTTCTTCATGTCAATACACAGAGGTTGGAAGGGGAAAGGAAAATGGGCTGCTCCTTGAGATCACCTCTGTTCTTTTTGCACCTGCACTGTGGCCAAGCTTAGTGCGTCTGTCAGCTGCGCATACTGTCAAAACACAGTTTCAGCAGCTGTGTGGTTGGGAACATAAGGATCCAAGAGCCAGCCCTGCACCAGCTGCAGAGCAGCTGCTGCCCGGAGGCACTTTGTGCACTAGCAGCCGAGCTTCATCATGTTGTGGCATGGAGATGCTCGCTGCGACTGCTCCTCTAGGTTCTGACATCCAGCTTGCTCTCTGCGGCACAGAACCACATTAATACTCCCCTTTCCAACTTTTTACACCATTTCTACTGTTTTTAACTTCTGGTGAATTCTGAGCTTAAAATTTACTGTCTGTGATAAAGGAGATACAGAACACAAAAAAAAAAAGTATGTTAAGCAAGTGTCTACTACTTCTGGAGAGTATGGATTACTAGTAGGCTGAGTAAGACAGAAAACTCTCTCCTGCCTGGGGCAGAGCAGGATATTTGGCACATATTGGCAATCTAAACAGCTAGGGGACAAGGAAGGGTAACTGTTCTTTATTCTACTCTAGCAAACTCTGCCAAGTTGTATCAGTATATCTCATTGTGTGCTTTACTTTTTCCTGTCTCTAAAAGGATCTTTGGATTTAACAGTGTGAACATGAGGAAATGAATGCTTAACACTCAGATTTCGCTGTCTCCTTGCATAGAATCCATTGGCACGTGCAACGGGCACAGTCAGCTGAGGCACTTACCATGCAGACTTCCAGGATTAAGGTTTTAACGTGGGCAAATGCTAGATAAATTTCCCTTGAGCAGCTCTCCCAGTGTTGCAGCGAAATGCAAACCTCCCTGCATAGCTGTGGTGCTGAGATATAAGTACTTGTGCCAAAACAGTTACTAACCAGATGAGAAGAAACCAAACTTTGTCCACAGACGTGAACTCTCCTGAAGCTTGGGTGTTGAGGTCACCATAGTCTGTGGTAAAAAAATCCTTCCTCATGTTTGAGCAGAGAAGTGGGCAGTGATGCTAGGCTTTGTTTAGTGCTGAAGGGTTTAAGAGTCATATTGTCCAATGAATGCCTTTTAAAATTCAGTGTTTAAGGTAGATTCCTTCTGTTGTCAGCAGAGAAAAATAAACGCTTTCACTGGGTCCCATCTGAAGAGAAGTGTTTGAGATGGATTGGATGAATTGCCCCCTGACTCTTAACCTTCCTAATGTTTAATGGATTTGATCTAGCCGGTTTCCATTTTGAAATACACAGTCAGGGGCTTTAGACATTAGTCAAGTTAAACTGAGTTAACAGTGCTCACAGCTCACATTTTCCCTCTTATCTGTGAAAGGCAAAGATTTATGTAGCTCTGCTGATGTGCGGTAGCTCAGTAAACCTGAGCAACTCAATTGAGTGTCTGAGAATGAGAAATGCAGTTAACCACAATTTATAAAATACCTATGGATGTACCTCCAAGTGTTGATAGTTTGTTGCTTTCAAGAAGTAACTAGTCCATATTTATCATAACTAGTTAGTAAACTGTGGAGTGGGAAGGGAACTCTGAAAGCCGTCTCATCCATCCTCTGTTATCTGTGTGTAGATGTTTCTGCCTTTAAGGATCTCCATTACTGGAGTCATGCTGGCCTAATGTTTCATTTTCTCTGCAGTTTGAAAGTTCTTTCTAAGCTAAAGTCAAACTTCCTATGTCTCTCTGGATGCTTGTTAGCATTTCAACATAGATAATTAAACTAGTGTATTAAAGTACAACAAAATAAACCAAAAGTTCCCAAAAGTTGTTCAAGCAGGCAAGAGAGGAGAAGGGAGGCTTACGGTACATCTGCAGACATAGCTAGATTTTGGCAGTGACAAGATAGTGACTGTTGGCACTATTAAAGAGATGCTTTAGGAGGTGTTCTGTTTCTGCAAGTAAGTTTGAAGAGTTTATCTTCTTTTTAAGCCAGTTTGCTTGGAGAAGCTGCAAAGGAATTTTGAAAGGCTCTCCCAGCTCAAGCTAATGAAATATATTTGAACATACAGTGATTTGAAAAGGAAGGAGAACTTCAGAAAGATCTATTTTGCACCTGCATAAGACTCTCTCTGGTACTTTTTTTTTTTTCCTTCTGGCCTGGTATTTGTTCAGTTAGTGATAGTTCCCCTGGTGTAATAGATGGGAAGGAAGTTGTTTTAATGCTCATTCACAGCCAGAGTTGTCTGGGAGGGTGTAAATTCTTCAAAAGCTCATTAAATTATTACCTTCATCCTGGACTGCACACTGCAAAACATTTCCCCCCAGTCTTAATGTCACCGTCTGTTCAGGCTTATTATTACAGAGCAGATCACAAGATGTAATGTACTACTAACGTTGCTGCCGCAGGCTCCAAACACGCTGTCACAAATATGGAAAGCTCGGGGCCCGCATACCTATTATGGTTCTCATTACTCCGAATCGCTTTGCTGCCAGCTCAGTTTCCAGGCGGTGGAGGACAGGGTCCATTCACCAGTGTCTCTCTCTGGTGGCGCAGGGCAGTATTAAATGTATGGGGCTCAGCAGATTTATTCTCATTATTAGGAAAGATCTTAAAACAGAGAAATGTGTTTTGTCATTTCAGAGACTGTTCTTTTTTTTTCGCTTAGCACACAGACACATAAATAGGTCTCACCTTAAGATATCAAAACTGGTTTGGGTCCTATTTGTGGCAGAGGCTAGCTGCTAATGGAATAAAAATCCATAAATGCAACCTCTCTTGTGTCTGCAGCTTTTTTCACCAAAGTATGAAAGAAAGCTTTACAACAGGCCACGCTGCATTGTTAACTGTAATTATCCTGATAGCATTAATGAAAAGATTGAGACAGAGGAAACTAAACTGCTGCTCAAACTAGCAGCATGTGTAAGTGAAAGCCTTGCCTTGCCTCCTTCAACTTTCTTTTTCAACAACTGGCCTGTGCTGTCTCTGAAATACGCAGCAGTGCCAATGTCCTTCAGGGTCATATTAAAGATTGTGGTAAACAGTTTAAATACTATTTCTCATGTATCATGTGCTATGGCTTCTCATTGTTTCTGAATCAGAAGGGCTTTGAATCCAATATAAACCACTCACTGCTGATCGAGGGAAGCAATAGTTCTGCTTATGGTCAGAGGCACAGAGATGTTTGGGTAATGCTGAGGGTACCGATGCCTGAAAAGCCAAGGCATGTGATGGCTGCTCCCAGCATTGATATGAGACTCAGAGGCAGCATGTGGGCTCTATGCCCATGGGCAGGCTCTTGCCCCACGCTTCCAAAACCAACACATGCACTTCTTGCATTCAGTAACCAAGCATTTCCAGGCACTAAAGGAGTGGTGGCGTGTAAGCAAAAGCTTAGTGCCTTTCCCCCTCATCCAGGCTGCAAATGAAAAAAAACAAGATCTCCTAGAATTATATTGGTCTCTGGTATTGTAATGCTACATATTCATACTTGCATGTAATAAGATTTCTAAGCTACTTTGAGGGAGTATCTGGTCTTGCCATGTCAGGATAAGATCTCCTTATATAGCAGTGTATATGAACACTCCAAGTTAGAGTCTGAGCCTGGAAAGATGTTCCTCGTTATTAGGCAGAAGGGACTGCACAAAAAGAGGTCAGGGAATAACGGAAGGTTGTACAATATAGGAGTTACAGAGTCTAAACAAAGAAGTCTTCTGCTGATATGTCTGTAGTTTTGTGTAAATTGGAATTCCTTGTGCCTCACCGTCCTTAAATGAACCATGAAGGGAAGGCAACACGAATTGTAAAGGGAGATTGGTGTATATTCTTCAGCCAAACATACCCAAGTTTCTCACAAATAGAAAGTCAGGTTCAAAACAAGCTCAGCTGGTCTTTGTAGAAGGAAATACACAGAAATAGTGTCCCTTGCTCCTGGAATGTATGTACGGAACTGAATGTTACAGCAGCATGTTTTCACGTTGTGGCACAGTAGTTCACAACAGGGTGTAGAGATGACGCACTACATACTTTTGAAGAAGAAATGGTGATGCAAATTTGAAGAATGTTATTTATCCAGACTGGAGCTGGGATATCATCTGCATAGCGAGCTTTACCCCTTCAATCTGCACCTGTGTTTGACAGCCCTGCTGTCATAGTGTTTTGTGCTGAAGACTGATTCCAGAGATGCTGCATTGCATGGCAGGTCAGCTCCAGAAGCAGTTGTGAGTGAAGAGGTTGCCTGCAACCAGTTGGTGTCCACACACAGGCATTACAGCTACTGCATTGGCTGGATGGATGCATCTAGTGAGTTTGCAGCCATGGGAAAAACTTATTTAGACAAACCTACTCTGAAGTGTTTAACCCCTAAAAGATCTGGTGCAATGTTTCTAACCTTGCAGTTCAGATGGGAACATTTGGCCTCAAAAGGCAGAAGTGGTCTTCCTATAGTATCCTGTGACAGGGGTTCATGTGGTACCTGTGGCTGCAGCACAAAACAGCAATAGTGTATTCAAACACTAATTTCTTTTTCTCAAAATTAATGCAAGACTCAGAAAAACTTTGGAAGTTCCTGTCTTCCTCTCCTCTAGACTGTGCAGTTTTAAGTCTAGATCTTCTGAGGGCTTGAGAATAAATTAGACCCTCTCTAAAGAGTAAACAATTCTGCTATCAGACCTTAGATCTGTGGAGGATTATACCTAGAAATGCAGCAGCTGTAGTAGGCTATGCTCAAAAAAAGAACCCAACAGGTCCAAAACTGCCAGGGTTAGTCTTCTGGGAGCACTTTCTATTAAATATAGAAGCCAGTTTTCCATCTTACAAGCCAGTTATAAATAAATATCTTTCTTTTTCAGGAGAGCTTGGCATGGCCCCAAATGAACCTGATTAGCCTCTATTGC
Source organism: Phaenicophaeus curvirostris (assembly GCF_032191515.1). Classification (NCBI taxonomy): domain Eukaryota; kingdom Metazoa; phylum Chordata; class Aves; order Cuculiformes; family Cuculidae; genus Phaenicophaeus; species Phaenicophaeus curvirostris. The sequence goes on from NC_091402.1 coordinate 16,353,280, forward strand.
AGAGCTGTATCAAACAGCTGCAAACCTCTTTAACACGTGAATAGGCTGACAAGCTGCAGCTCAGCTGCTGAGCAGGGCTACAAGATTTCCCCCTTGTTTCTCTCTTCCTCTAGGTCAGATGCTCTGAGCTAAGCACAGGCTAAGGATGAGCTTTGCCCAAGACTTCAGTGTTTGTTCCCTTCTCCTGCCTGTGGAGGAAAATACACTGATGGAGAAAAGAAACTAGAGGGAACTCGATACTTGCTTCATATGTGGGAGAGAAAGGAGAAAAGTCATGACTGAGATAGAACTGAAAGTGATGAAAAAGTTGTTACTGTTGGTTTTCATTGAGGAGAATATGTTAGACTTGGCCTAGCACAAATAAATGATATTGTGAGCAAGAGTTTGCAGGTGTGCAGCCCTACAGCTGGCTGTGCAACTCAGGGAAGGAGCACGTGAGTGTGTGAGGATTGCTGGGGAGAAGTGGAAACTCTGAAACTCTGTATTAGCAGTGTTCTGCAGTTTGAAGGAGACTGAGTCTGAATCCATAACCAGCTTTTCTGGGACTAATAACAGCAGAATCAGGACATTTGTGTAACATTTATCTTCTCTTAAAAATACTACTTAACAAATACTCTGTGTGAGGATGTCATGCAAATTGTTCAAGGGTCCTGGGATAGAAGGCATTACCAAGGCAGAAAATACGTCTCTGTTGTTCTCATTCTACTCGTATGTCTTCCCTGATATACAACCCACAAACAGATTCTGCTCTTAAAAGGTAACCTATAACAATTCTGCATGTCTGTTCTACAGCAATGGTAATATATTACTCCCCAAGATGACCAAGGGCTGGCTGAGTAAAGACCATAACATTTGAGGGTGTTGTCAGAGATGTACTGATGTGAGCCCTGATCTTTTCAGATGTGTAGTGGAGAGGAGAAAGGCCATATGCATAAGGGTTGAAATGGGACAATGGCTTGTGGCACTGGTAATAGGGGTGTAGGCAAATGGCAAAATCCTCTTTGCTCCATTTCTCTTGTTGCAGGTTTCTTGCAGGACTCTACTAAGAAGAGTATGCCTAGAGCACAGGAGTGTATGAGGGACAAGTGACCTATATATAGCCCTAGACCTCCTCTGGTAAGGGAGGCTATAGCTATATTCCTTTTCAAGAACACTTCTGCTTGAGTTTTTTCCTCTGATCATCTCGGTTGCAGAAGTACAAAGTATGACTTAAGTCAACCTCCAAATCTATGGAGTTGGGTTGAGCTTGGTGCCTCCCATAGTTTCCAGAAGGTCTAAATGCTGTCTATGGGAGTTTTGCATTGAGATGTTTGGGGATTAAAATACATTTGCACAATAACTATATTCAGTTTGCATCTGCAATTGGCAAGTCTTGAAATGGGGTACACAAACTGTATCTGTCTTGTTAGACAGTGAATTCAAAAAGGTGCCCCTGAAAGTCTATGGCTTTAAAAGCCTCTCTTTGGCAACTAATGGGTCTGTGCTCAGTCTTCACAGTCATTTTAAGCCCAGAGTTTTCTGCTGAGACTTGTAGGCTTGGGCCAAGCTTGAGGTTGTTTCTCGTTGTGATCTTTGGGACAGCTCTCAAGCAGGAACTGGACTGAGACCAACAACTCATTCCAAGATGCCACCAAGCAATCCTTAGCTTCTAATGACTCCTAGCCATTACTGCTCTGGCAACATCCGTAATTGGTAACTTGCAAGTGAAGGAGTTTCTTCTTCCCTTAATAATTTCCTCTGCTATTTAGACCTCCCTGAATCACTTTGGTGACGTACCTTGTTTTGCTAAACAATATTGATTCGACTTCCCAGATCTTTTCTTCCAGAAAGATTCAGCTTTTCCGGGAAGTGTTCAGCAGTAGGAAACAGCTAAGAAATCAAATGCAAAGATTTCTACTGCAGATTGGCAGAAGACAAGAATGAAACAGTTGCCTGAGGAAATATTCTCAGAAACCAGAAAGATGCTTCAAAATGATCATTGTGAATCACTTAATAAAATCACTTCAGCACAGCTGTGCCCTAAGGAATAACCATCTAGATTTAATTTCTCTTAAGTAAGAGGCATTTATCTGTGGGGAAAGGATGCTGGATGAGAGCTTTGTTCCTTTTTCTTCGGGCAGTAATATGGCTTTGAATATATTCAGTGATATCCAATTTTATGCAAAACTGAGTATTTTTGAAAGATGTTTTTATTTTAACAGCTACACAAAGACATCCTGCAAAAGGATCACTGCCTTACTTAAAGAGAAACAATACTTCTATCTCCATCATACTTAAAGTACCTAAAAAAAGAGAGATGAGAGTTACCAGTCACAGGGTGCATCCTTTATCAGGATACTTCAGGTGTAACATCCTCTTGAATGGTTCTGCCAGTTATCTTGAAGTGGTCACTACAAACTGGGAACCAGAGAAAGACTGAGTGCTGCCAGCTTTTACCTCATGTTCTGATGTGCTCAACAGGGAATTAGTTTCAGTGCATAGTTCAGTGCATAGCATGAATATAGCCATCTTGCTTCTTGGCATAGGTACAGTTATGCTAAATAAAGCATGCTGAGATAACTAAGAATAATCATTCATCGTGATACCCTATTGAATTTTCAGGAGCCAGGAAGATGACTTCCTTTTTAATACTAAAAGTTACATTATCTGAATGGAGCATATCTGGTGTTACCATTAGGAAATTTGGGAGATGAAGCAGACTTAATAGCTACTTCTTGGTAGCTAGGAAAACTCTGATTATTTTTTCCCTCTCTCTTATTCAGTAGCCTTAGCTGTCAGTGATAGTGAGAAACAGACCCTGCAGGGCAGCAAAGAACAGGCATGTTCCAGGAGGATGAGAAAAAGGCTGTGCTATGCGTCACCATTTAAGAGAGCTGATAAAGTACTGTTAGTCAAAATAACGGAAGAGCTTAGAGGTGACTCATAAGTGAAAATAACTGGGTAATCAACAGCAGGGAACATTTATTTCAGAAAAACAGGTCTCTTCAAATTAACCTAGTATCCAGTTGGCTTGATGGCTTACAGACAGTGATCTATTGATTGGATGACAGTGATGGTGTAATACACTGCTATCTCCTATTGTACGTGTAACCACCCAACATTTTAGTTCTGAAAACCCGTGGGCCAATATGCCAGTCTTTAGGGGTCTAGAAGGGCTAAAATGGTTGCTGGATTGACAGAAAAATTCTTCTGCTGCTGCAGGTAGATTTGGTTCTCTCTGGATTCAGCAGTACTGATGAATATTGGCACCCATTCAGTAGCACACTCTTTGGAAAGATGTTAGTTGATTGTGGTGAGTTTTGAGGAGAGCCACATGAGTGAATGGAAGCTGATCTGTATGTCTAAAGATGAGGGACCTGAGGAGAACCACAAGAAGGGAAAGGGCAGATTGGAAACATGCTTACACAGTCAAAAAGATGTAACTGTGTTTAGAGGCTGGAAGCTGAAACTGGTGAAATTCAGCCTTATAAACCATACTGTATAAGTTCTTAACCCTTGTGGTTGACTCTTTTCCATCGCTGGCTGGTTTTTTGTAGGTTGGGTACTTTTCTAACAGAAATGCTGCAGTTCAGCTAGGAGTTAATCTAAAGATATACTGTGTCCTTTGACTCACACTGCACAAGGGCCTTTCCAGCTTTGCAAGGTATCCACCACAGACAGGCTAAAATCACAGGATTCTGGTCTGGAATCTCGGGCTAGTGAGGTCTGGGGTTTGGGTTGAATATAATACATAATGAATGTGTTAGAATGTGTTTGTTCCTCTCCTTTTGCCTCAGGACACTAACTGTAGGCAAATCACATAGTGTTTGGTTTCTTCCCAGGCTCAGGCAGTAGCCCACGTCTCAGAGATTAAATGGCACGCAAAACATTTCCTGTTTTCAAGCCTTCTCTGTTGGGGTACCAGATGCACCTTTCTTCAGTGTTGTACAGAGCTACACCACTAGTTCAATGCAGCACAGGGCTTGGTGAGGTAGGGCAGGTTATTTACTGTATTTCTGTGTTGCTCTTACTACATTGCTCATGATACCTGAGAAAGCTCAGCAATGTAAACATGTTCAGAAATGGAAAACATGTCCTTGGTCTCAGTTGCCATCCTTCTCTGGGAGTGTGGTGAAGCATTCCCATTCTGCATTATCTGTACCTGTTTGTGAGAATAATAACCACGTATGCAGAGGGCTTTGGGTGCACATCCTTAGAATGGGGCAGCTGGATCCCATCCCTGGCTCACACTGGCATTTTCTGTTGCATGACGGCATTGGCACCATGAAATGTCAGGTCTCAAAATGGAAATGGCCTGGCATTGCTTAGGAGCAATTCCAGGAAATGCCTCTTGGATAGAAGCGCTCTCTCTCTTGCTGCCCCTTCTCCATAACTGCATCAAGAGGAGTATCTAAAATAGGTCATTGTTATGCACGGAGAGAACCCTGTTCCCTAAGCTCCCTTGGTTTCCAAGTAAACGAGCTCTGGAGGTAAGTTAGCAAAAGAGGCTGATTCATTAGCAGCAAGGGAAATTTGTGCATTGGAGGGGTGCCCAGCTGCCCAAAGGGTTTTACGTAGTGACATGCTCCTCAAATCTCAGCGGAACAAGCTGAGTGATACACACAGAGGCTTGAACTATATCACAATCACATGCTTGCTAGGCTCGTTTCTTATCTCACGGGTTTCTCTGGAGAGTATCAGTTGCTGCAGTCCCTCATAGGGTTTTAAATTTGTAAGGGAAGGAGTCACAGTGGAGTATCTCCTAATGTGAGAAAATTCTGTATCTGTTTTCCTTTCCAAATTAGGTCACCTTGTAAGGCAGTTCTGGATGGAGTTTGTCCCTGCAGTTATAGAGGCTGTAAATAACATATGTGTTACAACAGGTTTGACAGGATTTTGTTGCACCATCACTAGCCTGTCTGAATATCATATCCCAAATTAATAACAAATTAATTTTATCTGCTGAAAGACCCCGACAGTCACCCTCCTGTCCGGAATGAGATCATTTTGGGCAGTTATTCACTCACAGGAAGAATGGGGCCAACACATTCTTCTGGCTTCATTACTGAGGGCAGGCGCAGAGATCAGTACTCCCCTTTGTTGAATCATCTGGAGTGCAGGGAGGAGAATTCACTCTTTTTGGAGCGTCTTCTGGTTCTTTGTTGGTGTGTCAAGTGGGGTTGCCAATTGGTGCCACTGATGAGATGGGCATGCGTCCACAGGATCAGAAATGGAAACCCACAAGCTGCTTTCACACAGGACACTGAGCAGCTGTCGGATTATAAAGATTTCTGGCCCCTCCTGACCTGGGCCAGATTTGAACCATTGACCTAGAAGTGAAAAGCTTGAAAACCCTGCACAAGCCACGAGATAAATGGGGCTTGTAGGGCTGTGTGCAGGCATTCCACATTCAATTGCTGCCATCTAATGGCAGATGGGAGTGGAAAGTCCTCATGCAATGTAAATATCTCATCCTAGGGATAATGTGGGAGAACCTGTGCAAATAGTTCTCATCAGCCTCTACAAGTGCCAGGGAAGCCTGGTGATTTATGCCGGGTTTATTAACCTACAGAGTAGTTTGACAAAGACCTGTTGTGCTGCAAATCACTACAAAAAGCAGACATTCATACACTCCTTTTGTTGTCCTATACTGGGTTATTTCCATATATGAAACCTGAGTGGAAGTCTATCATTATAACCCGGCTTAAAAACTGTCCCAGGGGCAACAGTAACTGGGTGCCTGTGGCAAGGGTGAAAGCAGGTAGGAGATGGCGCTTTTAATTTCTTTGAGCACTGCTGGTGCACGCAAAGCATCTGTGCTTTCAAGATCTATGATACAGAAAGAGAAGGAGGTGAAGACAGGAACAAAATTAACTATCTGGAAATTATTTGGTCTGAAGGCTAGTAGAGAATAAAACCCACTTTCCTTCAAATAATACATAAAGGAATAAACAAAGGAGAAGGAGAGATGTCGCATTCACCCCCTTGCCCAACTCCAGGAAGTTCCTGCTGTATTTTCTGTCTCTAAAACTCCAGATTTATAAGGCAGTAGATTTTCATCATATATCAGTTTTGCACTGCCTGTTTCTGTCTACACGCAGACCTCCAAATACTTTTTAAGTCACACTAGCTATCGCTGTCTTACTAGGGGAGAAAGGGTAGAGATTGTGTATTTCTTTGTGCATCCCTGCACTGCAGCCATTGGGTATCCAGAGATGTGTCCCAGGATGGGACTGCAGCCCAGGGAATGGTCCCCAGCGGCCTTAATACAGCCACATGGGTGACATGGAAGCATGACATGGCCCAGCTGTCAAACTAAGCCTCCCACCAGGGCTAACTGAAGTAATGAATCAAGATTTATATCTGAGGAATATCCGCAGTAGTCCCTAGTCACCACAGAAATGCCATTTTCATACCATGAACCCATGGGAAGAAAGAAAAAAAGTAATATTTCTTGACAGAATGCTGGGGAAAAGCAGTAAAATTCCCATCTGCTTGGCTGAAGGAATGATTGTTGGAAAGAAAGTCCAGCAGCAAAGCAACATGGAGGAGAGGAGGGGAATGACAAACTTATTTTCCTACTGGAGGAAACAGTCTTCAAAAGTGTTGGGGAGAGAAACAGCAATGAGTGCAATGTGTCCTCAAGCGTCCTTGTAACTGCCGGTACTACCTGCACATCTGTGGGAGAGCAAAGAAGCACATGTGAATTATGTCTTGGTGAGGGGAGAAAACATGTTAACACGAAGTTGCTTAGCTTCGTGCCAACAAGCACTTCCCAGACTGCAGTAAACAGCTGAACTATCCTATCTACAGAGCCACAGGAGCTCTGTTTGCAATCAAGGTCCAACCACCATTCCCTTACGTCAAAGCCAGGATGTATCTAATCCCTGCTGCTGCACTTCCTAGAAAGTGCAGTTTTGTGCCGCTGCTGAAAGGCGACCTTCTCAAATATGTACACACTGGTGATACAACAGGGGTTTCAGCCATGGGGACATGGTATATGTGAGCCAGATGGTTGTTTCCTTCTGCATGCAAAATGAAGTCTAGCAGATCTGGGAGATCCTTTTGTAGCTGATGGTTGGACTCGGTTGGGAGATCCCTTGTGTAACACTGGTGTTCCTGAGCTGGAACTGTTACCAAAATGCCCTTGTCAATCAAATTTCCCAGGAGACTTTCCGCTTGCTCTGTAGATATCTTTCTTTGAAGCTCAGTGGTAAAGTGATAGCAGAATACATTTAACAGGTCTAAAAATGTCTTGGCAAGGTTGCTATTTTTTTTTTAATCTGTATCCCATCCCTTCTTATTTCTCACAGGAAAACCTGTCTCCTGAGCACTCTCAGGGAAGCATCCGTTGCAAAGCAGAGACATAAAATTACACCAAGTGAGCTGAAATTTAAACCTCGCCTTTAGAGCAGTGACATTCAGCAGTGAACGCGCACCCTGAACACGCACCAGCTGCGAAGCTTCGTTACTGTCACTTATGAAAACCTTCTTCTCCCTTTGGTGTGCCAGAGCCCGCAGGCCCCGAGGCACCATTTTATCAGTAAGAGCCCTTTAGCATGACATCTGAGAGACTTCAGCAGGATATAAGATTGCTCTGGTACTGAGGTATGATTTAATGTCCTCAATTGTTCTGGAAATTTGAGCTGCATGATTCAGGAGACCGGCACGAGTACAGTTACTTCCGTGCTTACTGGGATTTATGTGCTTAAACGTGACGGATGCTGTAATCGCGTCGTGAACATGCTGATTCGATGCGGGAGGGGGGAAAGAAAATCAAACGAAAGTTTTTGTGTGGTTGTGGTGGAGGCAGGGTTTTGCACAGGAAGCTTGCAACGAGAGCTCTTGCAGGTGCCAAAATAATAAGGAAATGAAAGAAACCGCAGAGGAAACGTCTTCTGTGCTGAGAGCTGTCGCCCTTTCCGTAACACCCGCCGCGGGGTCTTGGGATGGTGGGATGCCCAGAGGCTTGGGCACATCCCTACAAGGTGTTAGAGGGCACGGCCTTAAGTTGTGCCAGGGGAGGTTCAGACTGGACGTTCAGAAAAAACTCTTCATCCAAAGGGTGATCCGGCACTGAAACGGCTGCCGGGGAGGTGGTTGAGTCCCCATCCCTGGAGGTGTTTGAACAGATGAAATGCTTAGGGATGCGGTTTAGCAGCGGGCAGGTACTTAGAATCATAGAATAACCAGGTTGGAAGAGACCCACCGGATCATCGAGTCCAACCATTCCTATCAAACACTAAACCATGTCCCTCAGCACCTCGTCCACCCGTCCCTTAAACCCCTCCAGGGAAGGTGACTCAACCCCCTCCCTGGGCAGCCTCTGCCAGTGCCCAGTGACCCTTTCCGTGAAGAATTTTTTCCTAATGTCCAGCCTAAACCTCCCCTGGTGGAGCTTGAGGCCATTCCCTCTCGTCCTGCCTCCTGTCACTTGGGAGAAGAGGCCAGCTCCCTCCTCTCTACAACCTCCTTTCAGGTAGTTTCAGGTAGTAGGTACTTGAGGACAGGGCTCGATGGTCTCCAAGGTCTTTTCCAACCTGGCGATTCTGCCATCCCCGCGGGGATCCCCCGAGCGCCCCGCGTCTGGCCGGAGACTCCAGTCCCCCCGCATCCCCCTGGAGCCGCGTACAAAAGGGGTTCAGCCACCCTGCCGGCAGCTGCAGAGAGCGGCCGGGGCCGGCCCCGCGCCTGCCACTCACGGCTCCGCGCCGCCCCCGCGGCCCTGAGCCCGCAGCCCGGAGCCGGGGGCTGGGCTCGAACCCGCGGCCGCCGCGCCCTGATGTGCGGGCGCCTCCCGCCTTCGCATCGTCCCGGTAAGCGGGGGAGCGGGGAGCGGGTTTCTCCCTCTCGCAGGCTGGGGCTTTGGGTTTGTCCATCCTCCCTCCCTCCCTCCCCTTCCTCCGCCACTGGGGCCTCCCGGCTGCTTGCTCCGCTCCCAGATGCTGGGCGAGGAGAGGATTGAGCCTACCCGTGGTTTAGGGGCTCTTCCTAGTGAGAGCATCGGAGAACCTGCATGGGTCACCTGGATGGGTGCTGGCAGGAGGCGATGGGGGGAGATTTGGAGCAGGCGGGATGAATGACAGTTACATCAGGAAATGTGGCGGGAACAGGGCAGCTGGTAACAATTTTGCATCTTTATTTTTACTTACGTGGGGTCACGGCAGCTTCCTTAGACACCGATGAGTCACATAGTGCATGCGTGTCAACAGAGGCACAAAAGGAAGAAAAGGCACACAGGTTGGATTTATATCCTGGTACCCAGGAGCGGTACCCAGCTACCTGTACAGCTAGGTGTGCTTGTACCCTTTCCTGCACTGCAGGATGCCCAGGTGTGAACTGCTGCCATTTCATAGCTAGGGGTCACATCCTAAAAAGGAATAGATCCTGCTGGACTCTTCGGTTTTCATGAGACCCACTGTGAGAGTTGGTAGGTCCAGAATTCGGGTTGTGTGCAGCACCGTCTGCATCCTTCTAGGTGTTCCCAGGGTGGGACCCAGGATGCACAGCAAGCACTCCAGCACGAGCATCAGCCTGGGAAGAGAGATGCAGTCACAGAAAAAGACTAATTGGATGCTATACAAAGTTGAAAGTAAACTAAGTAGTATTATTTGACTCAGCAGAGCATCTAGGCTTTTAGGTATTGGTTTGCCTTCAGGTTAGTGGATTGGACAAATTACGAATGGGTTTCCTGTCTCTGATGTATCTGATGCCTCCTTTCGTTATCTCATTGCTTCTGACTTTGTTTTTCAGAAAAACTTTGTGATCAAGAGAGCAACCATGAAAGGTGAGGAAGTTCGGCAGCGGAAAAAAGAGGGCAGGACTAGGAATGGAGAGCGATCCAGGCACAAAGCAAAGAGCAAGGGTAAACACAGAGAGAGCCGACTTGGCAGCCAGGAGGCAGAGGATGTCTCTCTGTCTGCACAGCAGAAGCTGTTGGCTGAGGAGAAAGCAGCCATGGCAAAGTCACAGGAGGAGTCAGCCATCGCAATTTGCCTGCAAGTGCTCCTGCCATACCTTCTAGCTGGGCTTGGCATGGTCTTGGCAGGCATGGTTTTGGATTATGTTCAGGTAAGGTAAAGGAACTGGTCTGGTGTACCTGGAATGGGATAGGCGGGGGACTTCTCTTCAGAGGCAGAGAATTTGCTCTGGGGATAGCAAAGTAAAGGAGAATTTGCAGCAGTTTCACATGCCAACATGTCCTTCAGAGTCTGCTGTCATGGACTTCTGTGCATCTCTCAGGAGACAACGTGTGATAGTTTTCTGGCCCCGTTTCTCCTTTGGAGATAAAAGGCAATATGGTACTAAAGAGCATGTGAAGGATCTGAGGCATCTGTGTAGGCAGTGCAGTCCTGTGCAAAGATCTCACCTTGGTCCTGGGAAGAGGGTGGCTGAGCTGCAGCCCCAGGGGCTGTAGTGGCACAGTGCTTCCCTGCAGTAGGTAGAGCTGCATCACTTCTGTGTGTAGCTCAGGGAAGTACTGCATCCCCTGCTTCGCTGCACAAGGAGCCAGCTAGTCCAGAACTGCTAACACTTCATACAACCAGCCCGGTGCCTAGCCCAGCCTACGTACCACATCCTTTTCTAAGGCCTTGTAGGAGATGACTCAAATCCTTGAGTCTTCTTCCAGTCAGATTTCAGATTCTCTGATAGTACCAGACCTTTCCCGCTATGGTGTAGCAATACGTAGCTTTAAAACAGCGGTGATAATCAAATGTTAAAGGGTTTAAACCTGCAATTAATTTTCGGATGACAAATTGCTATGCCTTTATACTACAGGTGACTCTCACTGCTCTGTGCCTCTTCATTAACCCTTGTTATTTGACTAACTAACTGTTGGGTCAGACTGCCCTGACCTGTCTCATACAGTAACTCTGAAACAATTGTGCCTGCCTTGACAACTTTCACAAATGCGGAGCTCTGTTGTTTTGCTACTAGCCCTGGGCTAATCTCCCTAAGCTAGAAGAGCTATAAAGTCTTAAGAATGACACAGTATCCTTAACTGACCTTAGCATGTACTCAGTACACTCTCCGTGTGCTTCTCTCAGTCTCCATGTAATCTTTCTTCTCTACCCTGCCCGAACGTAAGGAAGAGAGGAGCAAGGTAAGAAACAAAAATGCACTGCCTGATCTGACAGAGAGCTAGCAAATCAGGAATGACAGTGCTCTAACCAACGGGACATACGGTCCCTGAAAAGCAGCATCCTCTCATGAGTCTAAGGTGTCAGGATAGTGCTGTCTGTTGCTAACTGACTAGTTGTAAGAGCATTCACTGTTATTCCTCTCCCTTCTTTGCATGGATGATTGGATATGTTTAAAACCGTGCTCTTCTTGCAAGTGTAGGGATGCAGTGTATTTGTGTGCAGCAAAGGGCAGCAGTGTACCCCCCTCTGTACCCCCCTCTTTTTGCCTCTATAAGCAGTGCATCTGTCAGGTGGGAGTGTTTTTCCCAACCAGTCACAATCTTTCTAGTGCTGTTAACAACCACTGTCTTTCTTCTCAAACCTGATGCATGGCTTTGCAGACAAATATGGTATATTTCTTTGTCAGGAAAATATAATGTATCTCTTTGGTGACAAATATGGTGCAGATAATTATCAGGGGCTCCTTAAATGCTTAATAGAATAACCCAGTGTACATACGCAGATCACCTGAATCAATTACCTTCTCTGCATAATGATTCATTGGTTGAAGGCTTTTTATGGTGCTTGCTTAGAAACAGAGAGACGTGAAGCGTGATAAACTCATAAACCCTGCCAGACTGATGCTTTAGTACAGGATGTGTTGTTGCTGTGTTTTTTTAATGGTGTTTGAGTCATTCAGGCTCATTAATATTTCCTTTACATTAAGGTTTCTGCCTGTCAGCAGTCTAGCTGGCAGATACAGTGACATATGGGACTAGATATGCACATTATCAGACCTTTGAAAACCTGTGGTAGTCATCATAAATTGTCCTTTATTTCCATGAAGCCTCTGTGAATTTCTAACCAGAAGTGGGCCTTCATGATGTCACTTCTTAGTTCCTGGCTGGTATAAAGTAGTTGAGTCATGTGGTTATTAAAAGATTTTTATTAACCTCCCTCTTCCAGCTATTGTGGGCATTTTTTCCAGTTAGATTAGCACTCCTTTGTTGGGTTTCAGCTAACTGGGCTATTGTTAGGTGCAAGAGACACACGTACACACCAAGCCAGCCAGGAGTGGAGAAGGTTTCAGGGGCTGTACCAAAATATCAACCTAGAAAACAGCACAGGGCAGAGTCTCTGATATGTACTAGGGCTTATTTTCCACCCTGCTATGCTTGCAGAGAGATCTGCTTTTCCATCTCAGCCCATTAGGCATCATGCTTTGGTTTGCATGAATTCGGTCCAAAAGAAACACACCATCCGTATAACTGAGAGCTTCCTTGGTTCCCTGTTTAACTTGTTCTGTCTGGCTCTGCCAATGCATTTAGCTCCAAGCTCACAAGGACAGAGTCCACACGTCATTAATCTTTACATCTCTCTTCACAAAGTGTCAGGGAAGGGGTGAATTAGTATAAAAAAGTGCTGGTAAGGGAATGTAATTTATACACTGAATTGGAGCTGGACTGAGAAACCTGAATCTCTGTGTTTGCCAATGAGTACTTGCTTTCACTCATTTGTCTTCACTGGGAATGGGTAGCTTTGAACCTGTGGCTGAAGAGTGAAAAAGCTCAGTTGCCAATGTGCTAAGCCAATCCTATTTCCTTGCACCCAAAACTGTGCTTTTAAAGCTTTTTACTTCACTGATCCAGTTAGTTTGCCCAAATTAATTATCAGAAAGTGCTCTGACAGAATATCCTGATTCCCTTACCCGCGTGCCCAACTTTGAGCTGAAGAATACATTTTGGTCTTCATCGAGAAGGACACAAATTCTTTGGCTGTATGTGGCCATGATGCAGCTCTGGTTCCCGAGTTTGTGTCAGCTGTTTGACCACGGATATTCTGGGGTAATACCCCCTCTCTCAAAGGAATTATCTTCCTGGGAGTATGCAGAAGCAGTGTTTTGCTTTAGGATGGGAAGGAAGACCAGCTCACAGCATGCTATGGAAATGTTCACCCTTTCTCTCCCTCGCCAGCAGTGCAGTGAGATTATGGAGCTACCTTAAATAAGCTCTGGCTATGACTCTTATCTTGGCCTTTGTAAACTAGCAGAAAGTTGAAGTGATGACAGCAGATAAGGGTGTTCGCTTTTGAAGCTTATTGGCTGGTTCTCTGGATGTTTTTTTTTTTTTCCCCCCTGAAAGCCAGTCATTCAGAGGTATCGCTAGCATAGACGAAGCTCGTTACATCCTGTGGAGCCCATGGAGGGGACGAGAGGGACGGGGGTCTAGGAGGGCGGATCTTCTCTCACCAGCTGGCTTAGCTGCGTCACTTGCCTGGGGATGAGACCTGCATGATATTGTCAGCTGTGAGAAATGTGGACTCATGTTTTCCTTGACCTTTCTTCACCTTGAAGGAGAGTGGAATGGATCCTGGTTGTTAACTCCCCACCTCCTCGGCCTTGGGACAGCGAGAAAAGTTCAGCGTTGCTTATGGTGGGAGTGAGGGAACTGGGTCCGGTTTGCAGCAGGCTTACATATTAAACCATCGTATCAAAGGCGAGCCGCGGTCTGACAAGAAATGTAACCTGAGGAGAAAGGACACTAGTGCTAGTGCGTTTGAGCACACTGAGGGATTCTTGCATGACCCGTCACTCTTTCAGTGCTGTAGTCTGAGCAGGTCTTACTGGTTTTTACTGAAGTGGTGGGAGCTGAATGGGGTGTGGGCTCATTTCTATTCGTCCACAGACATCTCTGCAATTTTCTTTTCTCTTTTTTAATTCCTTCCTGGATATAACTTGGAGAAGTAGTGTCTGTCAAGTTTGCTGCCATCTGGGATCAACCCACGTGAATCAATTTTGGAGGATACTCTTTCTGCAACCCTCTGGACGTGCTCCGTGGAGGAGAAGAAGCTAGAGCAATTTGGCATCATTGCTGTAGTTTGAGGAAACACGTTTTGTTTGACTTTGGAGAGGGCTACCAGGAGGATCTGTGTGATGTCCTAACCTCCCCCCGTGTGCCCTGCTGAGCATGGGGTAATGGTGTTTGACCATGGTGGTCACTCAGTTACAATTGGAATTGTGCTTCCATGGCAAGAAGCTGAGAGGTTTCACCTGCAAGTTGACCAGGTCAGCCAGTGGATTTCTCCCAGAGACTTCGTTCTCCATTGCCTCCCAGATTTTCATGCCATTCCTTCTGGCTGGTTTGGGCATGGTAGCTGCTGGCCTCTTGATGGATGTTGTTCAAGTAGGTACATGTGGTTAGGGCAACTTAGTAGTGAGAGGGTGGGCTGCTTCACTGACCTTGAGTATTTGTGGGGGTTTGCTTTTAATGTGTGTGGCCGTAGCAGCTGGATGGATGTTGTAGGCTTTGTCTGTGCTAGAGGAACGCTATCCATCTCCTTTAGATCGGTACATGGGCTCCTTGTAAAGTCGGATAGTGCCTTTCTGACAGGCTGCCTCAGTGTGTTAGACTGGGTGTTCCCTTTACTGTAACTAGCTAAACACTTTGGTGATGATTGCTATGAAGTAACCGGGATCAGACTGTGGCATATTTCCCTATTGCATTGTATTATTTCTTTCCTTCAAAAATTGCTGATAAGAAGATCTAGGTCAGGGTTGTTATTAACTACCTGTCTCACTCAGAGGCAAGTTTACGCTTTCAGTTCTTTGCGAACAACCTAATGTAATCTTTGGTCTAGAAGGCATTTAGATACTGCGATGAAAGGCATGCCAGCATGAAAAGATTAGCATTGCCTACAAACTGAGTGCTTCTTGGATGGATTCTGAGGTGGGTGTAAATTTGGATTAGCTTCCATTGACTTCCAAGCAGTGCTGCTGGATTTGCCCTGTTTTGCCCACAACCAGAATCTATCCCATCTGTCTTTCATTTGTACCAGTGGCACATATAGAAATGCAAAATCTGATCTAGTTTGCGCATCTCATGCCAGTGGATTTACAAATCAAAAGGCTGGCAGAGTTTCTCAAGGATATCTCCTGCGCTCTGAGCTCACTGAAGTACATTGGATTCGCTGGCATTACTACCACAGCAGGAGCTAAATATGGATACTTGAGTGTTTGGAAAGACAATACCTTGCTGTTCTTTCATGCGTTGGAAGAAACAAAGAAGGCAGAGAAGCTGAACTAAGGGGAATATGAGGAATATCAAAGAAGGGTTAACTGGAATGGCACACAGTGTTGCTGTGCTGTGTTTGTCATCTCCACCTTGTGCCGTGCTTAGGCACAGACCTGTCTTGCAGCATTACAGAAGTTCTCAAACTACCCAAGGTATTAAGTTAACAGTAAGCAGTTATCTTTGGCCAGATACCTCGGAGAGGGATAAAGACATAGTACGTTTCCACTTGATACCCTTGGCAGGTGAATAGGTCTTTGTCTAAAAGAAATTGGATGCGTTTCCTAAGAACTGGGCTCTGTTCAAGGATGTAACTGTATCCAAACTGATAGAAAAAGCATGCCGTGTACACTTACATTGCACGTGTCCTTTTAATACCACAGTGCAATCTACTTTTGTGTATTTGTTCACTAGACTCTTAGAAAAGGGATCATGCATGAAGCACAATAATAGGAAGTGTAAATTTTGGCGAAGGTGTTTCCAGCTGTGTTGAAATAGAAGCCATCAGTCACTGTGTTTGTCTTCCAGAGAGTCACAACTGGCACAAGAGAGGTGTTAGTGAGGTAAGCTGCCATGATATCAACAACTCCCTGTTTAAAAACAAAACCAGTAGCTGAGAAAACCCAGAGATCTTAGCCTTTAAAGGTTTGGATTATTCTTCTGTGCCTTTTTGTCTTGAACCTGCTTATTTGCAGCTTTTCTTCCTGCAAGCGTGAGAGCTAGAAACTCACTATCCTGTCCGACTAAAACCTGAGACTAAGTTTCTTTGCTTGAGGACAAGAACCATAAGATTTGTATTAGTAATAATGAGGGCTCACGCTACTGAAACTATAGTTTTTTCTAGTTCAGGAGTCTGGGATTTGCCCATTTTTCAGGAGACGGTCTGGCTGAGGAGCACTTCACACTTTGCAGTCAAAGCAAAACATTCTTAGAAAACTCTATATCTGCCTTTGACAGAGAGATATATGAGCAAGCTCAAGTATGGTATCTAGAGCGTACATGTGTGTTTAATGGAGCTGCCCTTGTTTTGCTATGTACAAAATACCTTGAAATAATGAGGTTCTGTGCTGGGGCTGGTTCTCGTTTGCAGGGCTGATGTTGTTGTAAAGAGGAAAGCAAAGTGGAAAATGCTTGTTTGTGTCCTGTCAAACTTCTAAGGATTTTGGTGGTTTCTCATCTGCCCTAGGATGAAACCAAGAACTGTTACTGTTAAAAAAAAAAATCAACACGAGAGATTTTTCTAGCCCAGTTGCCTCCAAGGCAAACTGGAGAGATTCAAACCTGAATCTCTCAAACTGTAATAAAAGGATGCTCAAAGAAAGACTCATTTGCCATTTTCTTTTCTTGGTTATGGTCTCTGTGCAGGACTGGTAGCATGACATGGATCTTTTCCAGCTGGATGTTTCCGCCTTTGCTTCAGTGATCCTTGTCCAGCTGGTTGATCTGGATTTTGGGCTGGCTGGCATTGTTGGAGACCTTGCAGAGCCCTGCCAGTGTTTGCCCTACTCTTTTACAGTAAGGTGAAGAATCAGGTTGAAGCTGGATGATAACATTTCAAACCAGAGAATTCAGGAGGAAAGCTTCTTTCTCATTCTCCCTCTCCCCACCACTGCAGTGGGACACAGTCCAAATAAAAGGCACAGATATAAGATAACCTTGTCCTTTGTTGATAAAAGCCAATGAGATTATTAGCATTGAAAAGGATTTTGAATTGGCTTGCGTTTTATAACCCAGTATCTATTCATCTTTCTATTGACTTGTTCCGGGCAACGGAAAAACTAGAGTTTTCTTGGCTGCCATCATGGGAGGATGGATGCCCTGGAGAGGTAATTGGTCATGATTGGGATTGTGACGATGCTATAAGGAGGGACAGTGGGGCTAAGACTGCATGTGAGGAGGCTGTCCCAGTAAATCATAGCCTCCCTTCCTCTCTGGGACTTCATGAGCAGATCCAGTTGGCATGGAGACCAAGTGCAGTGGTTCATGGGGGAACCAGCTTTCTTCAGAGTTGAGCTTTAGGGCTGTAACTCCATCACAGGGGCATGAAGTGGCAAAGAGTCTCTACCTGGCTCAGTGTCCAGGTTTGCAATGCTGCAGGGAATGTTTCTGTTCCTTCTAGGCCGGTTTTCATCTCGAAGGACAGAAATGCTTCCTAGACTTAATCCAGCTGTCTTCATTCAGGCACCTTCTTGCCTGCACAGCTCTAACCTGCCTCATTCACCTGCTCCTGCAGCTGAAAGTTCTGCAAGGTGATGGAAAAGGAGTCATCTGTTTATTCTGTATTTCTGCAGTCTCTAACGCAATGGAGTCCTGGCTACTGTGGTGTAAATCATTATGAATCTGTCCTCAGGCTCTTGGTGAGTCACTAATGAGACTCAAATGGAAGCAATTAAGTCAGGGGATTTGTTATTAGTACAGTTGTGTGATTCTTTATTAATTGTTCAAAGGCTTTCAGTGTAATTATATATAAGGCAGAGTCCACAAAAATCATACCACACATCCTGAAACTTCTGTTATGATGACCTGAGACCTACAAAATTTATCATGAACACAGAGATTGGAGCTTATGTTGAGATGATAAAGCCGTATTTCCCAAAGGTGACCTGCAGAGAAAATACAGACAGTTGAGTTTTTCTGTTGCTTTTTATTTATGTCTTTTTATGTGCAAAATATGCAAGGTCTTAAATGTGAATGTCTGTATGCCTTTGTATTTTAAATTATTGGGTTTTTCTACATTGTGACTATGAAGTCTGTTTCTTTTCCTCTTTCTTTTGAAGGTGTCAAAGATGTATTTGGATCTTTACTCTTAATTAAAGAGAGAGGAGAGAGGGGCATTTGAATCTTTAAAAGAGATGTCCACCCCTAGATTTTCTCAGGTATTTAAGTTCCATGTTAACAAATTCAAACAAAATTGTAGTGTGTCAAATAAGGTGACTATTCTCACGTTGTCTGTTATTTACTCGGCAATAACTTTAACATTTTGAAACATGCCTGTTTCCAAGTCACCACTGTCAGGAAACGTGCCTTTTAAAACTGCTAATAACGTTTTGCTGGTTGTCTGCATCTCTGAGGGGTGCCTTGCACTATGTGCTCAGGGATGACACAGCCCCACTTTCATTCATCCTGACTCAGTGGGGAGCTGTGAGATCTTCCCAGCAGACAGCGACACCACCAGCTTGCCACAGCTTCTCATGGCACAGCCAGAGCAAAACACCAAGCCATCACACGCTGTATACATTTCCCAGCCCGCTGACAACTGAATGTGTCAACATTTACTGAGTCTGTCCAGCCTCCTGGACTCTCAGGTTCATAGAATTCCAATGGATGTGGAGAAGGTGGGTAGGGATCTGTTGTTTGTTTTGTCCTCTAGTGCCACAATTCAGGACTGTTGTATGATACTAGACAGTAACAAGTTAGTATTAATGAACAAGTTAATCCTTCACATGGTGTGAAGCTAAAGCATGGAATTTTTTTGCCTCAAGGTTGGCATATGGGTTGGAGGGGGGAAATTGGGTGAATACCTGAAAGAAAAATACTTTGAACACTGGTAAGTGTGCAGAAACACATACACAATGGTCTGGTGCCCTGTGGCAGATAGTTGCAGGCTGGAAAATACAAGTCAACCTGTCAAATTTGTAGATTCTTGTTTTATACATCTGAATTGTACTACTGGTGGAGGCTGCTCTTTTTTTTCTTGTATTCTGCTCTTAGATGTTGGGCTAGTTGGTTTTACTTCACAGTGGGCTGCTCTGTTTTGTGATTTCATCCTGATGTGAGCCTCTCTGGATACAGTGGGACTTTGCCAACAACCTTGAATGCACGAGGGTGAATGAATTATGTTCCAAGGCATGGTATGATAGATAAATTAGAGAAGATGTGTTAATCAACAGAGTTTCTTAAAGTTTCAGATAATTTCTAGTGCTGTAGCTGATTCAACAGCATTGTATAGTTCAGCTTCAGAGGAGTATTAATAAAGATACTAGCCTAGCAGTTTGGGCTTATGGGATATCTTAATTCAAAATCCTTTTCCAGCTGTGCTTAGAGCATACTTGGTAACAGGAAGAATAAGGAACTGCCTGTGGAGAAGAGATACAAAAATCTCCTTCCCTCCCACCACCTTTCTTAGATGCTTAGTTAGAAGTTTATTAAAAAAAGGACAGATGCAACTTTGTTGTTAGATCATTTCCAGATCTTTGTGTTTGTTCTTATGAGTCTGGATAGCAACAGGTGGTCCTATATCTAGTGTCAGTACAAAGGATGGAGAGCATGCTGTATTTCATTTGGCTTGTGAACCCTAATTATTTTTCACGTTGTTCTTGGCTAATACTGGAGGCACATTTGAATTTGTGGCTTTCCAAACTCTTCTGCTGCCCCCAGGAAGACAGTTCCTTCCCCGTCCTTTGCTGTGTATGAGATCAGAAACAAATACTGCAAGCTAAAAATTCTTTTCTTTGCTCCCAAAGTGCAACAAGCCCAGGACAGCATCTGCTCCCAAGTGCATAGCTGACACCCATAGAGCAGTTGGCGAGATGGGAACCCGCTCCTCTTTGAAGCAATAGCATGGGTCTGGTCACCATCACAAACTGAGATTGTTGCCTTTGTTTTCTTCCAGCACTGGGATGTATTTCGGACAATTACAGAAGTTTTTATCCTGGTTCCTGCCTTGGTTGGCCTGAAGGGTAATCTTGAGATGACGCTGGCATCCAGGCTCTCTACTGCTGTGAGTGTTAAGGTGGTGGTGATGTGTGTGGAGATAGGGGGGAATATCTGGGGACATCAGGAGATTCTGCTTTTTATATAACCACGCTGGGTGCATGAGAAAATAGTGGTGTGTGAGTGTTAAAATAAGTTTTGTCCTCATTTTGTAACTGGAACAGGGAATTTCCATCTGTGCTTTGAAGGTGAATTAATCCCTGGGTGGCCAGTTGCTGATATCTGGGGCCCTGTGACACATGAAGGAGACAAAGCCAGGGCTCCACAGCTGTCAGCTTCAATGTTGGATTGCTTTTGTGTGGTTATTGATCTTTGAGAGACCCAGGGCTTCCCAGCAATGCTACCCTGGGTGTAAGCAAACCAAGGCTTCTTGAGACCTGCGGTAGCTTTTGCTGCTCTGGATTTGGTCTCTCCTGTCTCCCTAAGCAGTTCTGTTTACTTTGGGCTGTTTGTCTTGCATGTCTTGGGAGAAACTGGAGCTTAACAGGGGAACAAAAAGAGGAGAAATAGTTTAATTTGTTCAGCTTTTGGGATGTGGTGGATGTGCCTACTTAATTTTTAGCTGTGTGCCCTGCAATGCCTCTGCACCTCCATGTGTGCATCTAATGTGCCTGGGACACTGGGCTGGAATGTGACGGAGATGTGTAAAGAAGGAAATGTGGGGAAGGCTGGGAGATGCCAACCTGCACTCACTTTTCTCTGGCTTTAACAACCCCTTTCCCACAGGGATCAGGTGAAACTGCCTTCAGCAGCCACCTGTGCCACAGGAACAGGTTTTCAAGGTGTCCCTCTTGGTTCCTAGGCTAACACCGGACAGATGGATGATGCTCAGAAGCAATGGAAAATGGCCACCTGCAATTTAGCCCTTATCCAGGTGAGTCACTTCAGCTGGGAGAGGAAAAAGGCCCTTTCCTCCTGCTATGCTGCAGTTCAACAGCATCTGTTCCCAGCAATGCTAGATCCAGAGCTGTTGATTCGGGGCAGGTATTGTCACCTAAGCCAAGCAGAGCCCAGGACTTGACCTCCAACAAAGTCCTATTTAGCCTCAGAGCTTGTAGTTTAGCTGCAAAACACATCTAGACATTCATTGCCTTTTTGGACAAACTGAATTAATGAAAAAAACTGCTTTTGCAGAGGTTTCACAACAGACCCTAGATAAAGTCTGTCGTTTACTGGCAGTGTTTGGGAATCAGCCTTGGGCTGAAGGGGAGAGATGGGAGAAATGTACTTCGTGTAGCTCTTTCTGCTTGTTAAAACCCAGCAACTAGCCTAGAGGCTGCATATGGCAAGGCCACAGGGCTTGCAACATGTGTCTGTGTGCTTTCCCTTATCTGCCTCCACAGCTTTCAGCTTGCTAGGAGTGCTGTGTTGATGGGGAGCCCATTTTTGTGTTGACCAGAGCTATTCCTTTGCTGATGGACTCTTTTGCCAAAATGTTATCTGCCCTTTGCAGGTCTCTAGAGTTTTTATTCAAACTTTACCAGGATTTTTTTTTTAAATATGGTGGAGCCTTGGAGGGATGCTGCTTAAATACAGGAGCAATCAGCATCTCTGCGAGGCTTTGCCCTCCTAGATGTGTCAAAATGCTGCAGTTACATGGAGCCAGGACTGCCTGGAAGCAGATCTGGATGATTGCTCACCAGCTGTCTTTTCGCCCCCAGGTCCAGGCCACTGTAGTGGGTCTTCTGGCTGCTGTTGCTGCTGTTATCCTGGGAGCCATCTCCAAGGGCTCTGTGGAGCTGAGCCAGGCTGCCGTGCTGTGTGCCAGCAGTGTTACCACAGCCTTCATAGCTGCACTTTCTCTTGGTGAGTCGTTTTGGTTCCTCAGATCAAGCATACAACACTCAGGTGCAGAAAAACATGTCCTTTCTGCTTGGGAGGCCCAGCTGACATCCTTTTGGTCTGGCATAGGGAGGAGGGATGCAGGAAGAATTAGTCCTGTGTCTGCTGCTTTCACCTCCTCTGCATCCTGCCTTTGCTTCTCTTCTCCCAGCATCTTTTGTCCGCTGGATTCTCGGCATCTGCATTAGCAATCAAAATGTTCTACTTCACCTGACACGTGGAAACTGCTACAGGCACATAACTGCATGCTTTCTCTGTATGTCTCGGGTGACACGTTAGCCATCTCTGCTGGCCCTTTCCTAGGGGAGAGTGAACAAATGCCATGCACAAAGCACGATATCAAGAATCCGTTAGCAGACAACTCCAGACCATGCTGGAGATGTACTCAGATCACCTAATACTCTGCAGAGGACTGTGGCCAGCACTGTGTTTTGCCTGCTGTGAGTTCTGAGTCAGGCAGTCTGCTCCCCTGGCTATTCCTCTTGCAAGGGAAATGTGATGGGGTGGACTGGTAGGAGCAGCTTTGTCACCTGAAGATGATCAGTTTGTAGATCTGCCATACGAGGGCAGCATGACACCCCGAATAGAGGGAGATGAGAGAGCTGGATACAGCTGTTTTCTACATGAAAGGGACAAGCTGGAGCAAGTGCATATCCTGAAGCTGGAGTCAAAGGGTGATTGTAGATGCCTTTGGTGAAAAACATGGTATGAGGCAGTTAAAAAACATCAGCCCAGCTTTCGTTAAACTCCTCCCTTCAATTTCTCTGCTTGGTGTGATACAGAGAGGCTTTGCTGTGGTACCAGTACGGGTTTTCAGCTAGCATTAGTTTATTCCCTGGACATGGCTACAGGCGTTCTGTGTGTGGGTGTGTGCGATAGGAAGCTGCTATTTTTACAAGCAGGGAGGGAAGCAGCATGAACTGTACTGTGGGGAGGGGACTGTGGGTGTCCAGGAGGGCTTTTGTGAAAAATGACATGTGTGAGGATGTGTTTCTGTATTGTATCAGGGAAAGAGTTCACATGGCATTCCTAGGGGAGAGCTGATGGTTCTGTGCATGCTCAGCTTTGGTGGGCCTGGGTGAACAGGGACTGAGAGGTTGTGACCTGGAAGGAATCACCATTTCTCAAGCTTTCTTTGGTACATCCTGTCAGCCACGGAAGGACTTTGATAGATGTCTTCTTGTCCCAAGGCTGCCCTTGCCAGTCACACAGCAGTGGAGGCTGGCAAGACAAGGTTTATTCTAGGTGGCTCTTCCACATGGCCACCTGGATTCCCACAAGTGCATCAGAGTTTGGGGTTTATGCTTATTAAATTAACTGGGAAAGAAAAATTTGCCTCCTCTGTCCTTTCCAATAATCCTGAAAAGCAACTGAATTTTCCAAGTGCGGCTCAGAGCACAGGGGAGGAGAGGTGATGGCCACCTCAATAACCCCTTGACTGGAGCTGCTTCAACATCCCCCGAGTGCAAATTAAAGCTTCCCAAAAGCTTCCCTCTGGGATGTGAGGGGTCAATCTGACAGTCAGGCTGAAAGGCTAATTTAGGCTACTGTGAGGAAGCTCATTTTTCCTTGGTGGTTCAAACTCTGAGAAATTTTGGTCTAATATGGAAAATATCTTTGTGCTGTGGAATCCAGAGCAGGGGATGGCACCAGGAGGTTGCTGCGTGCCTGCTGTGTGCTTATCTATGCTTCGTGCCTGGTCCTGCTTCAAGGCAGCAAAGATTAAGCTGCTCAGGAGGGGAGCTTCTCCATTTGGGCTGCCTGCTGGTATTTCGTTTGATCCCTGGAATTTGCCTGTGTGCCTCTGGGCCTTTGGTGCAGTTCAGAAGGGCAGAGTCATGCCCTTCAGGTTGGTGAACGCAAGAGGGCAAATTCCTGGGGATGTCCAATCTCCAGCTGTGTGGTACCACTACAGGCAATCCGCTTCTTGCTTTTCCCAGACCCCACGTCCCTCTGGGAACTAGAACAGAAGCTCTGGGGTGAAACGCAGCAGGATTCCTTCGTTCTCTGATGCCTGCTCTGTGTCTTTTCTAGGTCTGGTGATGATTGGTGTGATCATTGGCGCAAGGAAAGTTGGGATCAATCCAGACAATGTCGCCACACCCATAGCCGCAAGCCTTGGAGACTTGATAACCCTTTCTCTGCTGGCAGGAATCAGCAGCACGCTCTTCAAATACATAGGTACACTCCTTAGCAGGGATTTGCAGCTCAGCAAGGGGAGGATGAATCCTTGTGAAATTATTGCGGGATTCTTAGCCATTTCTGGTGTGTCTCGGAATGGAGGCTGTCATGCCACTGGGACAGAAAAATGACAAAGAGGCTTTTTGCAGGCAGAGCCTAAGAAACACAACTGGGATTTGTCAAAGAAATGACCGATGCATATTCCATAGCTTTGGAAAAGAAGGTTAACATACACGACATTGACTTTGTTCCTGCATCTGTCAGTAGAAAGCATGACTACTTTCTGTGCATGGGTAACAGCAGGTCATAGAATCACCAGGTTGGAAAAGACCCATCGGATCATCAGGTCCAACCATTCCTATCAAATACTAAACCATGCCCCTCAGCACCAGGTCCTTCCTCACAAAGCTGTTTCAGGGTTTTGGCATTTATGAAATATTCTTAAATCTTCTCACATGGAGAGCTGTGGATGAAGAAGTTGTTATCATCTTGGAGGGAGGGAGGCAGTGCTTCATTGTGTTATGCTCATGGGACTCTGAGTAGGAGTTGTGGTTATGGGGTTAGCTGTGGCTTTGGCAAAGACTTGGGCACCTATTGACACCAAAAAGCTCAAAATACGTTTTGACTTGGTGATATATGCTTGCCTGTTTCTTGTAAAGTGCTAAGCTATTTACCGTGAGTCTAACCTAGAATAGAAACAGGAAAATAAAAAGATCCAGCAAACTCAATACCATTTGAATCCCAAACTGTTGCTTCAGACTGTGAGCAGAAGTAGTGAGGCAGCTGTTCTGTTTGCATAATTCGTTCCATATGCCAGCAAGGGAAGGAGCAAGGAAGCACACACATTGTAGGGAAAGGCCCGCAAATCACTTCTGTCCAGTCCTTCTTGAGCTTCAGAGGTACTTTTTTGAATAGGCTTTTTCCATGATGCCATCACACCTGCCTCTGTAAAGCTAGTTCAACATTCAGTTGCTATGACTCTGATAATGTCTTCCAGGGAGCACATGGTGGAACAACGTGATAACCTCTATGGTCATGACCAGAAAGCATTTATGATGTTTTCAGAGTAGTTTAAGTAGCCTCTTGAGGTGGAAATACCCAGTGAACAGACATTCCCAGTGTGTAGTAAGGGACAGATCGTACTGTGACAGCTTCTGAGTCCTACCAAAATGTATCCTTCAAAAATACTGATGAATCTGTGAAGTTTAGGGTATCATGTGGTATCTGATGTAGTACCATCTCCTCACGTGGAATACCCTCTTGCCAGTGATGATGTTCAGTGTTCTAAAAATCAGCCCTGGTCCTTCCAGTCCTGCACAATGGAGATACCACCTGTACCAAAGGGTTTCTGCTTGCTTATAGGCTGTATGTGAGAGAATGTGGAAGAATTGGAATGTGGAGACTGAACACCGGCAGGAGTCTTTCTGGGATCAAACCTTTTCATAAGGTTTGATAGACTCCAGTGCTGATGTCTCATTGTTTAAGAAGGAATTAATTGCCCAAACCAACAAGGAGTGGAGATAGGAGATCCAGTACAGCATCTAAGTCTGTCATACAACCCCTCCATCCTAAGTGACTCCAGGTGGTAAAGTGCATTGAGAAAATAGGAGATATTTATAAGTGCACAAATAGGAGATCCCAGAAGTGATCGCATTTCAGTGCTGACTAAAGCCACACGTAAAGAGTGCACCTCATTGTGTAAGAAACCTTGATTCATTCCAAGTAGCCTGAGGCCCTGGCAATGTAATTTTGAAAAATGCACACTTTGAGCCTCCTTCGTCTCCCAGATCACCTACTTTACAACCCACTGGCTTTGGCCCCAATGTAGAGACCAGATGGAGAGCTTTGTTGAAGAAGCATTTTTATATCAAAAGGGTTGGCATCGTCCCCATTGCTTGAAGGTGATTCTCATGCTTCTGAGTCATGTTTGTTTTCTTTTAGTGCTGTACATCTAGTTATTTTTTAATTCCTTTGCTTCTAAAGGTCACTTCAAGTTTATGCCCCTACCAAAAGGAAAAAGCACCTAATGGAAACACATGTAAGCTAGCACGAAAGAAACACTGGCTCTTAACTAGCTTTTACATGCAAAAGAGCATTTGTTCCAATAGAGCAGACCAGCTGCTCAGCAATTCTGCTAGCTTGCCACCAAAAGTACTTACTGCCTCTTGTTTTAGGTGAAGACTTGAGATCTGTTTTAAGTGCGATATAGCTTGCACACAGGAGTTTCCCCCTTGACTTGCTGTTTGATTTGTACCCTGAAGCCAGAAATTTCGAAACTTTTTGTCTTGCTTAGTTGCAGATGGAATTGGAGTCTTTGCTCATCTTCAAATATAACTTGCTTTAAATCCTGCTGATTTTCAAATAACGTACTCTAGCAGTGAATTTCAGGGGTTAATTATGGATTTCTGTGGTGGAGTGAGGTGGTTGTGTGAGGAGTATCTTGGTTCATGTGATTTTTCTACTAATGTAACTCAGTCTGAGCAAGAGCCCTGCTGCGTTTCTTCCAGACGTAATGGAATATGGTTTTGCCATCCTGTGAAGCATTTAATTCAAGATTTCTTTTCCTTACCAGATATAAAATATCTGTCTCCTCTGATCTGTGCCGTCTTCATTGTCATGATTCCTCTCTGGGTTGCTATCGCCAAACAAAGTCCTTCCCTTGCCGAAGTCCTGAAATCTGGATGGCAGCCGGTCATTGTTGCAATGAGCATCAGCAGGTAAGCTGAGGAACTGCTGCTGAGCCCTCATGCGTATGCATGCTGCAGAGACACCCCATGCTCATTTGGAAAGCCATCAAAAGAGAAAATGGAAGGGACAGCGGAAGTGCAGTTTTCCAGTGCTTCCCATCCATTGGTGGCCTTCCAACAGGCTGTGAGATAGCAGATAAGGAGACCCCAAATGATTGGAGAAAGCAAATCATCATTTTAAGTCTCACTCACGTATCCATGCACTATGGAGGTACAAGCCATGAAACCAAAAAGGGACGTGATGACCATCATGAATAGTCACACTTCAACTTCATTTTTTTCCCATCTGCAAAGACTGAAGACTAGTCAATGTAGAGCCATTCCCCCTGGGAGACAATTTTAAAAAACTGCTAAGGCCAGTATAGAAGTATAGTAGAATTTTAGGGAGGATCATAAAGCTTCCCTGGCTACTAAATTTTGCTCAAGGGTGGGCACGGAGGTCTTCCTGATCTCACAATCCAATTAACAAAAACTGTAAGGCTAGCTACTGGTGAAAACTGAGCTGTAAAAGGAATGAACGGGGGATAGTCCAGCCCTGGCAATGGGGAAGAAGCAGAAACTCATCTCAGTGTGCTAATTTCGCAAGCATAGGATTTGCTCAGGGAAAAGAGATTGATCAACCCTCATCACCTTCCTTTTTTTAACAGCATTGGAGGGCTCATCTTGGACAAAACTGTAACTGACCCAAACTTTGAAGGCATGGCAGTTTTCACACCTGTGATTAATGGTAGGTTGGGCAGAGGGGGGTTATATGAATGCTTTTATTTGTACCTTCCCCTCTTCCCCAAGGGTTATGGTATCCACTGTTGCCCCTACACAGAAGTCTGTATTCAAGTCCCTACTCCTATCATGAGTGGAAGTGAAGCTACTGGTTCCCATTACATCCCTACTTACTCATATCTTGAAGTGTCTCTGGAGTGAAATAGCAGGCAGGGCTGAAAATTACTGGCAGGGCTGCAGGAAAAGTTAACAGCATCTGATAGTTTTCTCTGAAAGCTATTTTGACACCTTTACTCGCATAACATCAGACATACTAAGGATGTCACAATAAATCCATTTTCCCCGTCTGTCTCCACTCAACAATTTGACCTGTGTAGTCATCTCCTATACAGGTTGTTGATAAAGATTAACTTATTAAGATTATATATATACATATATATATACAAAAAAGATTACACATATACATTATATGCAGGGATTTTTAACATACATACATCGCTGTCAACAACTTTTGTGTGAGTTGAAGCCTCACAGTACTTTTATACACAAACATACCAGTACAAACTGCTGGGGATCCTGCCATTGCTGAGGAGCCACTGGGTTATTTTTCTGCTATTTAATGTTTTTGCAGGACAGGCCCATTCCAGGGGAAACCCATGTTCCTAGGGCAGGCTTGGCCTCACACCGCCCTCAAAACACGGTGTCCTCTTGCAGTGTCAGAGGATGACACTACCTGTCACCTTGCTGACAAACCTTTTCCAGCATAGTTAGCCAAAGAGCCTGATTAGGACAGTATGTCAGGAGCAATTTAGTTGAACAGTGATTGATGCAGACATCGGTCTGTAGGCGCAGGTAACCTGTTTGGCAGAGCTGGTGGCAGAGTTATGCAGAGCTCCCTGTCTTTGCACAGGTAGCTCTTCACTTGGCATGTGCAGGGGAGTCTTGCAAAGCATGGGAGTGGACGATTCAGAAAGCTCCCATCTTGAACTATATTGAACTAGTATTTTCACTTTGATTCCACTCTGGCAAATCTCACATTTAATGATGAAACATTTCCTTTCAAGGATCTGGCTCACTGTTATCTTTTCTGCAGCATTTCTACCCTGCAAATACTCAGGGTAGTTTTCTGCTGGAAAACATAGCTGCTTTTTCATGTTTGCTAGAATTAATCAGTCTGGAAGAAATTAGTTGTCTTTATTTACCTAACGTATTTGGGCTCTGATTCATTCTTATATGATTCCTTTTCATTTAACACATTAGATGCCTTCAGACAGACATATAATCACTCTCTGTGATGTTTGCTGTCTTTTAAACAATAATGGCTCTCTGGGTGAATATATCCAAGACGTGGCTGTGAGCAGCATCTGCCATTGCTTGCACTGCTCTCTCCAGGTGTTGCTTACAGACTGATTCAAACTAGGTGCCATTACATCATCTTCAGAGGCCACATGGCATTTACAGCCAGTGCTGGGAAGCAAGGGAAAATGTTTCCAATAAATCAATCAGAGGGAGACGAGCACTGGAGCCTTCCTGATTTTTAAGAGCTGTTCTGCCAAGTGGATAGCACAGTGTCATCATGACATGTGGTATCAGGTTTTCTCTTTTTCATTGCTGATCTTAGCGAGCTTGTAAGTGAATGCAGATTGGCTCCCCTTAAGCTAGTCTTTAGACTGGTGCTTCCTGCTGTGGTGAAGGTGGTTTACAGTTTTATTGTGTTTTGTCCTCATAGGTGTTGGAGGTAATCTGGTCGCTATCCAGGCCAGCCGTATTTCCACGTTCCTGCACTTCTGGAGCATGCCTGGAGTTTTGCCTTACAAGATGAGACAGAGTTGGCCCAACCCATGCACCACATTCTTCTCATCAGGTAGACCTTGAACCCTAGGTGTCCATGTCTCACGGCCTGTCATCACAGATAGCTCCTTTATCAAGCCTGGTTGGCGGAGGACTAGGTGGGTTTCAAAGGCAGAACTCCCTCTCCCCCTTTCAGGGAAGGGATTCAGATTGGAAAGGAAGCATGTTTGTCATGGGCAGCTTGAAAAAAGCTTGTGGTATACTTGCTCACTTGCATTCAAAGCAACTGGCCTTCAGAGAGCACTGAAGAAAGTAATTGAAAAAAAACCCTCAGATTTTATCTAATAGAAAGCAATTTTAACCATGGCCAGCCTAGAGCCATCACATGTAGAAAGAGAGGTGAATAACCTTGTTGAAAATCAGTTCCTCCATCTTCAGCAATGGATAAACCTAAGCATCAGCAAAACTGTATTTGAGTCTGTTGTGCTTTTACATTGCAGATTCCTCTTGATTTTCCCTGCTAGTTTGGGAGTTACTACTAAAACAAACTAAGAACTGGGAGAGTGGGTTGCAGCAAGGCAGAGCAGAATCAGTGGGAGGCAGAGAGCAGCTGATACAAGTGTTTGGACAAAGTGGAGTGGATCAGCACGGAACATGTCTTTGACGCACAGCTTTGGTGCTACACAAAGCTGCTAGGCTGATACTGCAGATGCTCCACATTGCTGCGTGATCTAGAAAAGGCATTAGCAATGTGGTTGGTGGGAGGAGACAGTCTCAAGTCTATGCATTAAAATATGTCACTGCGTCTTGTCCTCCCACTGTCTGAAGCCGTTGTCATCACCATTTCTGTCTCTTGTCCTCTGCAGAAGTGAATTCTAAGTCAGCCCGAGTCCTGTTCCTCCTGGTTATCCCAGGGCACCTCGTGTTCCTCTACACCATCCATCTGCTGCAGGGAGGCCACACGTCTCTGTCCTTCACCTTTGTGATGTTCTATCTGACTGCTGCTTTGCTGCAGGTAAACCCCAAACTCTCATCCGAAAGGAACCTCTCTTGCTGTTGGTGGTACTTTGTTTTGCCACATTCACTCCTTGAGTCTCTAAGTCCCGAGAATTTCCAGACTGCCACTAGTCATCTCAGCAAAGGGCAAGTCAGAATCCCAGCCAGCAGGTTTCCATGCTCATTATGGAAACTGGTTTCACATATCAGAGTGAAGACCTAGGGATTCCTCTGGGCAAGGCCATAAGGGTCAAAAGCAAAGTGAAAACCCAGGCCTGAGAAGTTCACTTTCAATAGTTAAAGTTCTGTGTAGGCACTGGGCAGTTCATCCAGTTTATTCTGCCTGTTCCATTTGTTGGTTTGCCTGCCTTGTAAACATCGTTGTCTCACTCAGAAATGCATACGGCTGTTGCTTGAACTCACAGAGGCTCTGACTTTGCTTGCCCTTTTAAATGTGATTCATTACTTTGCAGGGTGAGGTAGCTGATTTCTTGCTTTGCCTTACAAGCAGCCTCGTGTCTGTGGGTGAATTCCTTGCATGTGTAAACAATTGTTTTTTCTCGACCTTTGCACAACCCTAAGCCCAGCAGCACAGCCAGAGTTGTAAAGGAAAATATTTATTCTTCTCTTTATGCATCGAGGTAACTCCTCAACCAGAGCCAAGCATGAAAATATGCAGAATAAATGACAGTGTAAAGAGCAGAATCCCAGCAACGGCATTGACCCCAAAAGATTCCCATGGAAGCCAGTAGAGGAGAATATGCTCAGCCTGGTTCTTTCTTCCCCTCCATAAAGACAGGCAGAAAGAAAGAGAGGGGAAAGTTCAGGTCAGCTGTAGCAAGCCCAAAGAGAAAGATCAGAGGCCAGAAAACATGACCTCAGAGGAATGATTGAATGGACTGGGGTTAGCTAGTCCAAAGAAGAGAGGCTTGAGAAAATCTGGTTAACAGCCCTTAAGTTACCCAGCTTCTGTAGGGAGAGACAGACTAACATTTTCTCTGTGGTCACTAGGGATGAAACATAAAATCTTGGGTTTCAAATGGAAAAAGGCAGATTTATGTCAGACCTTGGGAAAAAACAAGAACAGGAAAAAAAAAACGTTGGGAATGATTGCTTAAAGTGTTGTGTCTCCATCTTTGAGGGTTGTTTAGCATAGGTTAAACAAATGACCGTCAGGAAAGATGTAGGCATATTTGATCCCATATTGAGGCAGAGGAATGGTCTATATAAAACTCTTTGAGTTTCTATCCAGCTTTAGTTTCTGTGATTCCGTTATTTAATTTGCTTCCCAAAGCTCTCCCCCCACCCAGCTTGCAGTTTTCGCCTTTAGAAACGCTGCCTTTGGCTTTGGTTCCTGTTGTGCTGCAGTCTCCCATGGAGGGACCACCAGATGTGGGGTGCATATTCTCTCTCCCATCTTAATTCAATTAATTAGACAGTCTTTAATCATTAACCAAAGTATTTTTTTTCCTCCATCTGTTTATCAGAATCAGGAATGAAATAGGAATTAAAAGAAATCACAACAAAGATTTTAAAACTGTTGAGATGAAAAAAAGAAATTATTTTCTTTTTTTAACATATCAGCGCTGCTTGGGATAACTTTGATGTAAAAACTGCCTCAAACTCCAGTTATCCACTGAGACTTTTGGGAAAAACAAGGTAGACGCAATCTGAATTTCTAATGGTGAGAAGAAGGATGAAGAAGAAAAAGTCTGGCTGAACTTACCCTTTGGGGTTGCCTCCATGTTCGCAGCAGCCCGGTTTCTGGTGGAGCACTCCCATTCATGGCATAGGGAGTGGGAACGGTACCTTTGGGAGAATCTTTTGGTGTGGCCAGACTCCCATTTGGGACTGTGTGATGCTGCCATGGCTGGCAGCGTGTGGCTGCGGCACCGTGGGTGACGCCAGGCGGTGCAGCAACCCAATGGCATGAGCCAGCTATACCTAACCTTGTGCAGCTCCATCTCGCTGTTTCGGTTCTCTGGGGAAGGGGTTAACTCGCAGTGATCCCTGTTAGATCTGGTGCCTTGGCATGGCCATGTCATTTGGGCTGTGAGCTGAGGGAGACAGTGCGTTACCTTCTTGCTTCTCACATCAGGGCCTGTCTTGCCTCTCCTCAGGTGGGAATCCTGCTCTACGTGGCTGACCTAATTGTGCGCCTGATGTGGAGGAAGGCACTGGATCCAGATAATTTCTCTATCCCCTACCTCACTGCCCTGGGAGATCTCCTGGGCACCGGGTTCCTTGCCATCTGTTTCCGCCTGGTTTGGCTTGTCCACGGTGCAGACATGAACCTGGGGAACTGAGAGACCATAGGCTGCTCCACATCACTTGTGCGACATGGTGCTTTCCTCTGGGACAACAGGGTACTTGGCAACGAGCTCTGGGTCACCTGGCTGGATTGGGGCCTCCCCTGCCACCCCCATCAACTCATCTCTCCTCCCCATTGTGCCTTACAGCTGGGCTCGCCCACCCCGAGGAATCAGCACCCACAGACTTGCGCCCTTGCAAGTGAGCAAGCTGGTTTTAAGCAGCGCCCACTGCTCACACCTGCGCCCAGCAAACAAGGTGTTTAGGAGCATTTGGGCCATTTGTAATGAATGAGGATTTTGATCTGTTTCAGCCCCTAGCACCAACACAGCCTGAGATGCTGCTCCAAAGCGTGATGAAGTCACTGCATTCTGTCCTGCAAGTGGATGTTGCGACCTCTCCGTTTCCCATCAAGGGAAATTCTTTATTTGCCTCCCCTTTTCCCTCCCGTCATGTCCCTGGAGAAGGAGAGCAACTAGGTCTTTCAACTTGTCTCCTCTCCATCTCTCAGATGCTCAGGATCTAAAGCAGTGAGCTCATGCTGGCTTGTACCAACTGGAAGGTTATCTAGGGATACCACCTACCTGCCCTGGCAACGTCATTGTTGTCTGACTGACCAGCTGGATTGATTGCATTTTGCGGGTAGGAAGGTTTGTTTTTACGGTTTATGAAACGTCCAGTAGTTAAAATGTTTATAGAAACACACACACACAAATAAAGTGGTTAAAAAAAGGTAAAGCTGTGGATTTGGGGGTTGTTTCTTCTTGCCATGTTTCTAGTTCAAACTTGTCTGGTAGAACTTCTTCTTGCTTCTTTAAGGGCTGGGCAACATAATTTTAATAGATTTTCAGGAAAATCCAAAGCAAGAGCTGCCTTTTGCAACCCACGAGTTTCATGTTAGAATTAAAGCCATTCCCTCTCCCACAGCCACAATCCACTCACCAACAATTGCTTAATGTTGAGTCCAGAATCTTTGTTCACGCATAAGAACTGTGTTGGGCTGGGTAAGGATTTGGCAGATGACTACTTAGGTCCTTGCTGCAGGATGGCTCTTATCCTACCAGGAACATGTCAGGGAGGCTTGTGGGGCTGAAAGCAGCTAATTCTCACTGAAATCAAAGAAGCCAGATAATAAGGTGCCCCAAAGTCAGGAGCTGAGGATGTGGGTTAAACCTCTGAAAAATACCACCGGGCCTTGACTTTAATAATCATCTGCATTTGTATGCGTTGGAGGAAGGAAAGGGAGAGGTCAAGTCCCCAGACTGCTGGTAGACAGATGCCTGTCTCAAGGACCTGCAATCTCTT
The DNA here is from genome assembly GCF_032191515.1 of Phaenicophaeus curvirostris. Classification (NCBI taxonomy): domain Eukaryota; kingdom Metazoa; phylum Chordata; class Aves; order Cuculiformes; family Cuculidae; genus Phaenicophaeus; species Phaenicophaeus curvirostris. The sequence goes on from NC_091402.1 coordinate 16,387,054, forward strand.
AAACACTTACATTTGAGTTGTGTTGGGTGCCTACTGGCCCTGGGTGTTTCTTTGCTCCTGGTGCTGTTCCAGTCTCCCAGAACTGCTGCAAAGCTGAGGCTCCTGCATGAGATCAACATGTGGCTGAAGGTCCCTACTAGCAAAAGCTGTTCAGCTCTGGGCTGCCACACATGAAGAAAAGCACTCCCAGAAAAAATATAAGCTGTTGCTTTCCCCCTCTTCAAGCCTTCTCTTCCTTTTTCGTTATGATGGATAAACTCCCCCTTGCTGGCTGAGCTGGAGGGTGTTGTGCACACCGGCTTCATGGTGGGGGAGATTTTCAGCATTCGAGGCACACGCTTTTCCCCATCTTGGGCCTCACTGCTTTATCTCTCACTGCAGACTCTGTGCTGTTAGCTCCGCTCGGCTGCGCTGCTGTCGACCCCAAGCACCCACGTGTGATAATTGCAGCAGCAGCAGCTGTGGGGGCTTGTGGGGAAAGCAAAGCGTCTGATTGCTGGTCCCAGTTTGAGGTGGCTGCATTAGGAGATACGTACATATATATTTTAATAACTTGATCGTAGCATTTTATTTTGTAAACCTTTATTAGCTCCAGTTTGGCACTGTCTAGAGCAGTCCTGGCAAACAGCTCCTCCTGCTTCAACACCATCTTTTCTCCTTCTTGCTGCATGTTCCCACTGCCTTGGAGAGGTCCTCTCCAGACTATGATGCTTTTGCTGCTGACATAAATCAGGTAAGCCTAGTCCTAAGGCAAGGGTGGTCCTAAAGCCAAGCTGCTGAGGACGATGCAGCCCTCTACAGTGTCCCAGACGTGTGGAACTCCTTCTATTAATAGCACAGATTTGCCCCTGTTCCCATCCAGTCCCTCAACAGCCCAAGACTGGAGCCCATCGCTGGTGCAGACTACCAGGGACCACAGTTGCTCTCCTCCAGCATGAATTCCCAGCGCCCAACAGACAGCTGCTCCTCAGTCCCCCGTTTGCAACAAAGCCCTGGCACTGGTGCATCCCTTCATCAGGGGATTTCTGGGCAGAGCTTGGCTTGTTCTGGTTGTCACTGTTGACAGAGGACACGGATGGGAACACGTAATGGATGCCATCTGTGTCCTACTTGTGGGACTCAGCTGGGTCGGGGTGACCTATGCTGCCCCTCGGCTGGGCGGGGGGTTCCCCCGTTGCAGGAGATGCTGGGGCTATGAGCTGATGTGGGTAGATCATAAAGGGCACAGCGAGACACGCTGTTCTCCAGGGTACCCCTTGGTGCACAGCCAAGCATCAGCCTCGTGCCCATGCACTTAGTGCAGGGAACGCACTTTAGACTGAAATTGCTTCCAGTCTCAAGAGAAATGATATAACAAAAGGAAATGGTTTCAATAAAAGGGGATATTTTTCCTTTTTTTTTTTTAAGGGCATTGAAAGGCTAATTATTTGGCTGTTCAGCCTGTTTACCCTTTCCTCCTTCTCTTTCTTTCCCTGTGCAAATAAGAAAGGGCCTTTGCTTGCAAAGGTTATATGTAACCCTGCAGCATAGCTTGGATCAGCGTTCCATCTCCATCTGAACCTGCTCCTCCAAGAAAGTGCCTTCAGCCCTTCCAGCAAGCAGGCAGAGCTGCTCCCTCCCCCTGGCACCAGCTGCCTCAGTGGCACCGAGCTGTTGTCCCCCTGCCCTCCCCTGAAAAGCAGAGATTTGCTGCTTAAATGCCTGCAGGATCCTCAGCTTTTAAGGTCTTTCAGCACATCACAGCAGGCTCTGCGTGGATTTACGCTCCCTGTCGTGTTGGAGTGATTTGGTTGGGGAGGAGGTTTGGGGAAGGGGCTTCTTTCCTTCACAAAATTCACAAAGCTTCAGAGCAAACTTCTGTGGGTAGCAGAGCCCAGACGGGGTTTGGATGTTTCACAGTGATTTCTATCTTTAATCTAACCCAGCAGGAAACTCCATGCCAGCAGTGGGCCTGGCTTCTGCTGCTGTGTCTGTGTCCTCACCGTGCCCAGCTTTTCACTGGTTTGTAGCCATCCCACCACAGTTGCCAGCTCCTCTGTTTGAGCTGATAGTGACTTTTATTTGTATTTATTCCTCGCAGCTCCCAGATAAGCAGCTTCCTCAAAAAAGAGGAGGTGGCACAAGAGAGCTCCTTTCTTGCTGCTCTTGGCTGCTGACCTGCCCATTGCTCAGTGCTTGACCTGGACTGAGAAACCCATCAAATGCTACTAGATTCTAGTCAAAGACCTTCCAGTTTTACCTTATTCTAATTTCTAGGGGGACGTAGAGCAAATACAGACTGTCGGCAGAAGAATGAGACTGGCTGCTTTTGAATAAAGCAGAAATAAACCCCTGCTTTGGCTTGAATCCTCCGAGCCCTGTGCAGCCATCAGCCAGCTGATCCAGGCTGTAGTAGGAGGCAGTGAGAAGATGTAAAATTTAGGGGTTTTAATCTTCCTTGTTTTTCCTTCACACTGTGTTAGCAGCAAGGTTTAGACTCGCTCTTGAGGTCAGCCACTAGTTGTCCCCAAATAAATGAAATCTCAGGTGGCTGATGTGTTGGGGAGTTTTGTGTTAGGGTGGCTGCTGGGACTTCAGGGAGATCCCAGCCGCATCGGGGAGGAAGGTCGGTCAGAAGCTCCCTCATTCCTAATTGGAGAAGTGTTTCTCTTTGCAAGCAAACAAAGGGCTGTCACTAGTCATGAAGATGGGAGCAGGGCTTTGTTTTCAGGGATAGTCCAAGTATTTATTTTCCTCCTCACCCAGCTTATACTCACTGCCTCTGTCCTAATACAGTATTTTTCCAGAAACTCTATTTAGTGCAAGATGCAACATTCTTAGCAGGGACAAGTGAAGTGCCAGCCAGCAAACACAAGCAAGTCTGAAAAGCCTCCTTCATGTGCAACCCTGCTTCCAAGACATACTTGAAGACACAGTTTTTTTCCCCCTCCAATAAAGGTCTATTTAATTCTCCAAATGGTAAACAACCCAATCTGTGGTGCACAGCAAGCTCTGGAAGGAAACCTCCCTGCCGCTGAAACTTGATTTTGCTCTACTGGAAGGAGAAAGCCAACAGTTTCACATGGGCCACCAGAGATGGGGCCAGTGGCTTCATAGCACGAAATACAACAGAGGTACACTATGCTCCAAAGGCTGCTAGCGGCATTTAGGCGAAGGGGAAGGAAGAGAAGGTACTGCTTCTTGCATGGAGATGTGTACATGTGTTTAAATAATATGATGTTGTACAGGGAGGGTTTAAATAGAGTTTGCAAGGTTATTCTTTCCTTGAAGCTGAGCTGTATGCAATTGTCATTTCTGACTTGGATTTTTCTGTTGTCTTTGGGCTCCTGTTGCTGATTCAGGGTGACCTTGGCTGCGCTGGCTCCCCCTCAGGCACTGTGGTCCTCCAGCTCCAATCCATTGCTGCTGAAGTGGTGCTGAGGACTCTAGCCTGTGCAGAGAAAGGTGCTGCCTGGCCAGTAAGGCACAGCGCCTGGCCTGTGCACCCCAGCGGATGAGTTGCTTGGTTATGGGGTAGGCATCTAATTGCAGCCACACTTGCTTGGGTGCCTCTGCTCCTTTTGGTAGGATCGGTGCACTTGGTGCAGAGGGAACACCCCAGTGCTCACACCCGGCTCCTTTGGCAGCCACCAGCATCCTTGGCTTCATTGTGTGAGGTCCCCTCCTTGTCCCCCTAGCCCAGCTGCTCCTGGCACGCCAGGGGTGTGGGAGCTCAGCTGATGAGCACACTTACCTCTGGGCACCAGCCCTGCAGGGAAGGTTCATGTCCCTGCAGAAATACCAAATTGGATTTTTTTTGTTTTACTGGAAGAAGAAACTCAACAGCTTCACATGGGCCACCAGGGATGGGGCTGGTGACTCCACAGCACGAAATACAGCACAGGTAAAGTGCGGCCCTTGGGATTATCCCTTTGCTCTTTCACCAGGTGACAGCAGCTGTGCTCATTCCTGGTGGGATGGTTGGTCCTGTCCGCACCTTGTTGGTCACAGGGCTGCTCAAAAAGAGTCTTAACCTCCACTTGTCATTGAACCTTGGCCAAAATGCAGCACAGTGCATGGTGTGTGGCCCCATAGGGCAGCTCCACCAAAGCCCTGATACTACTAAGAAACAGGGCTATGTTTTAGTTCCATTTGGGATCCTAGCAGTGAATTCATGTCCTTCATTACCAGCTCAACATCTTCGTCTTGGAACACTCCCTGCTCACAGCAGGATGCTTGGGAAAGGCCAAGGGGCTAAGACTGCTCCATCCTCCTGGGGAGCAATCCCCAGGGATCTCCTTGCTTTTCAATCCCTTGTTGCACATCAGACACTACTACATTCCCAGTCCCAAACAGAGGAGAAAACCAAATCCAATTACGCTTTGGAGTTGGTCTAGATTACCTTGATATTTTCTCACTTGGCAAGAAAAACGGATGCAGTGAAACAGCTGGAAAAAAACCCAAAAGAAACCAAAAAACAAAACCCCCAAGACCCAACTAGCACCCTCAGGAAATTAAAATGCCTGTAGTTGGGATCACCAGTCACACGGTGTCCTCGTAACTCCGTTTTGCTCCAGCCCTGCAGCGTTTTTCGGTGCGAGCCTGGGAAGGGTCGGGCTGTGCCCACAACCGCTGCTGCTGGTGCTGCTGGTGCTGCTGGTGCTGCTGGTGCTGCTGGTGCTGCTGGGCTCTGGCACGGGCAAAGCCTTCCCAGCCTCGCCAAGCTCCAGCCCAGGCTGAAGGCAGTTGCTTCAGACATACAAAGTGGCCGTTTTCTGTTTGCATGGGCAGATATTTGGAAATAATTATTTAGGCAGGGGGAAAGCCAAGGATGTGACTTAACTGGCTTGGATTGTGGCTGGTGGTTGGGTTTTTTGGTTTTTTTTTCAGCCAAAGCTCAAAGGTGAGTGTTTCCAGAGGTCCTACATGACCCAGAAGATGCCCTGTTACAGATCATATCCCAGCAGAGTACAGCCCTTAGCTGGAGCCAGAGGGATGCATTCTATCCATACTCATGTGGCTTTCCTACTGTTTGGGGCACCGGGTAAGGTTTGATGGGGATGGGAAAGGCCATCGATCAAATAGCTCTGACAACCGGGACTGCCTCCAAATTGCCACCATCGCTTGCAGGGGAGTTTAGAAACCAGCTGGCTAAAAGACAAAAGCCCAGTGTGTACTGTTCCCTCGCCTTCACTCCAAAGAGAGCCCAAAGAGGCTCTCAACCAGCCACATATTGCTTAAACACACCCAGGGAGCACAAAGGGGAGAGAGTCAGTGTCCTTTGCCACTCACTGTGCCACCAGCTCTTAAAAACCACCTGCAGGGAGCAATATTTAGGAAAAGGAAAAAAAAAAAAAGAAATCCATCCAAAAAATTCCATCTCTTTGTGACGCTGAATCTGACACCAAATTATGATTCATGACCAAAAGCAATGAAAGATCTTGTGGTGACTTGAACAATGATTTTTTCCAAGCAGAGGGAGTACTAAGCAGGGAACACGAGACTCCTGAGAAAGCAGGAGGAATGCACTCCAAGCCTGAACACAGCAGATGAAATTTGTTGCATCACATAATCTAGTTTTGTGCTGGGAGTTCAGATTTGGAAAGTAAATCATAATGCCAGGATCACTAGCGATTTTATTTACTTTTCTTTTTTTCATTGCTTTGCTAAACCCAGTGTCCAAATGGAGCAACCAAGGAGGTAACATCAGCGTATCACAGGTGCTGGTCAGAGGCAGAGAGCATAAAGATTAAGATACAACAGCTGAAAGTTGTTAGATGAAAACATTATTTTTTAAAAGAGTCTGAGAGCACTGGGGGTTCTAAAACCTTCCATTGTATTGCACTAATAAGTGCTCACATCCAAGCCAGCAGATAAACTCTACAGCAAATTCTATTACTGGCGAGTTTATTTACAAAGGCAGCCAGCAAACCAAAGCCAAACTGAGAAGAGGAAAGACAGAAACACAGCTCCTTGGACTGGTTTTCATTTAAAATCTTAGAGCTGTGTTTGTCATTTTCTTTTGTGTTTCACCTCCTCCTCCCCATTTCTTCTTCAAGGAATGAAGTGTCCAAAGCCAGCCAGGCAAAAGGAAGTTTCCTCTAGGTGTCTCTGTCCCCATTTTTACTCTCAATTTTCTCTCATAGACTCAACACTTGCACACACAGACACATAGACATACGCACACACAGACACATAGACATACACACACACACTGTTCTTCTCTGGTCTTCCCAGTCCAGCATTACTTTTTGTTACCACAGCGATCTCCCACACCCCATCACAGAGCTACCAGAAGCATTTTATAACTCAAACCGAGCACCTTTCTCCCTCCTCTGGTGCGATATGGCACTGGATTTGACCAGAAATCCAGAGACATGAACACACAGGCAAGGAGCACTCTGATATTACAGTTTAGGAGAAAGCACTGTGCCTCTGTCAGCCCAGACCTGCTGCAAACCTGCTCCTCTCTCTCTTTGGAATATTTTGCATCCCATGGAAGAAACACAAAAAGCCTTCCAGGCTTTGTCATGGAAAAATGCATGGTCACACTAAAACACCACTGCCTTCTCCAGCAGTGGGGGATGGTGTGGGAAGCTGGGAGTGGACAGAGGAGAACAAGCCAAAAGGAAAAAGTGGGAGCAATTTTAAACAAAAGGAAAAATTTACATTAAATTATTGCTTTATTTCTGGTTCTATGCAAGTCTCTGACATGCCGCACCCAGTCCCCTCGAGATGCCATGTCTGCCCCCAAACAGCCCAGTAAGGTGGAGAAAGACCTGAAGGGATCCTGCCCCAAAGAGGAGCCTTCCCACAACCTGGATCTACAGAGAAGTCTCTTAGTTAAAACAAAGTCCCCAGATAAGGCAAACCCTCCTACCCAGCAGTGTCCGGTCCCACCACCATCCCCTGTAGATGTTGAAGGGTGGGAGGGAAACGGAAGGAAAAGCTCCAGCCTCAATGTTTTGAGAGGTGTCCTCCATCCAAACCATGCAGGAAGGAGGCATCAGGATGTGGACTAGACCATAATGGGAAGGGCACCGGGAAAGATCAATCAAGACATGAGCAACGGGTGAGAGGAGAGGAATTGTGGCAAGATGAGAGTTACCCAGCTCTCCTTTACCTCTCCTCCCAGCCCCTACCTCATCGGATGCGGAGGTATGAGGGGATGGAGTAATTGAAAAGCAAGTAGTCCATTTTGTATAAATTAAAGAGTCTCCTTTGGTAGAAGGGGCTAATGTCCTGGAAGAACTGGGCTGTCATATCATCTGTCGTCCTGCTGGTCTTGGATGAAGATGGGAACTTGACGCTCGTGTCAGCCCCAACCAGCTGGAGGATATAGTTGGCGTCTTCGGCCAAGGTCTCATACTTGCCCACCACGTCGTAGTGGACGATGCAGGGGTGGCAGAGGGAGTGCACTCGCTCCCAGTGCTCATTGAAAGGCTCCTCCCGCTGTGTCCGTGGATCTAGCAGGTAGTAGACAAACTCCTCGAAACGCACATCATCCCCGCGCTCCAGGGCTTTGTCACTGGGCTCCTGCCGGTGCCGCCGGATGATCTTGGTCCCGTAGCGCTTGTGGAAGGCCGTGTTGTAGCTGCGGGTGAACTTGTTGCGATACGCCGAGACCAGGCGTTCAAAGGGCTCCCGCACAAAGATAAACTTGAGGTAGCTGCGCAGGCGGTGGTTGATCTCGGGGATGCTGTACTCGGAGAGGGTGCGCAGGTTGGATGAGACATGGGCCTCGTTGGCAGGGATTTCCAGTGGGTCCCGGTACTTGCCTTGCCCTGTCAGAACCATCATCACCCGCTTCCAGTTCGTGCAGGCCACTTTGGGCACATAGCAGTAGAGCAGCCCATGAGTGTCATCCACCACCAAGTGCCGCAAGTCATCCGGCCGCAAGAGACGCCGCTTGCGGGTGTAACGGTTGCAGATGTTGCTCAACAGTTCCCGTCTCTGCTGGTGAACTGCCTGCAGTGATGATTGCTCAAACTGGGGAGAGAAAAGAAAAGGAGATGGTTGCTAGCTTGCCTAAGCTGATCATGGACTACACAAAGCACCTGGCCCACAACTGTCCCCATTCCGTCCCCTTTCCTGAGTTTGGCAGTCACCCACGTGAGATTTTTGAGGCCAGCATTGACTTTGAACTCAACTTTCTTTTGTACATTTAATCCTTGGGCCTGCTGGGGGCAAAAGACAGAATAAAACATGATGAGGAGCTGGTTCAGAAGACAAGTCAGAGGGGTTGATGGAAGAAAAAGTGGTGTCGAGAGGGTCAATAACCAAACATTTGTAACTGCACCCCACACACCCCCTGGGCTAAAACTCTCCTTCACAGCAGTCATGGGGCAAACAGCCAAGAGGCTCCAGAGGCAAACAGCATAGCCCGTTGGCTGGTGCAGGGCTCCGAACACTTCCAGGCTACAATGGGGCATCACTGTGTCACAGTGACACCTACACTCACGAGCTCACTGCAAGCACTGCAGGCAAGAAGCAGAAATGTGGCACATGGGTGCAGGAATGTATGAAGAAAATGGTATGGGTGGAGGAAAACGGTCTTTAATGCTGACAGTCAAACCCTGAGGAGCACTGAAGGAGCTGGAGGCAAGGTGGAGTGGCAGGGTATGACGGGAGAGGAGCAAGGTGCTACTGGAGGTGGTGGGGTGGCCCTTCCTGAGGGCTTTGGGTTTCTTCTCCTGATAAACTTTTTCTACACATATCAATCGTGTCTCAGTTCCAGGCACAGTCTCCTTTGTCCACAGGGACAAGGAGTCCCTATATGGTCCTTTCTTTATCCCTTTTGATCTTTGTATTAAGGCCTGGCAGCTGCTGAATTAGCTTCACAGGAGCCCAGAGTCTCCTGACACGTACCCTAGCTGAAACTCCCTTCCAGATTTGGGGACATGACCTTTACTGTCATGGTTTTTATCAGAAATCCCAAAATGTCATTAAAACATCTGGGGAAAGAAATTATTTCCAGGAACTCAGAAGAGGAAGCATCCTTCCTCCTCCTGCCCACTCCCTCCCCATTTCACTCATGAGGTTTTGCATTCAGCCTGGATGTCACTGCTGGGACTCTCCAACAGCTCATCCAGGCCACGACCGCTAACGGCTTCACCGCTCATTTGCTAACCCGAGGTGGCTCTGACCCCATAGAGCTGTTGCTTTAATGCAATGCACCGACCCCCATGTCGCAAGACAATGGTGGCTTCCACTTTGTGTTAGGGGCAAAAAAGCTTCTCAGGCAAGGGATGAACCACACTCAGACTAATTTGGATCTCATTTCCACAAAATAACTAACCTTGTCCAGGTCAACTTAGTGACCACTATCTCCAAGACCCTGCAGGGACGGTAACCTGAGATGGAGCAGGAGAAAGTGTGCTGTCCCTGCCCCTTCCAAGAGAGACATGACAAAGGAAAATGCTCAAATGGAGGAAATGCAGGTCAACAGACACTAACTGCCTCCAAGAGACGACTTTGACATTGTGAAGTCGATATAGAGGTGAGAATCATAGCTGAAGAGGCATTCTCAGCTCCTTGCGACAGAGACAAACCTTTCAGTAGGAATTTCTCTTGCTGGGTTTTGTTTGGAGACTCCCAATCAGCTTTTAAAATTGGAAATGCTTTTTCACAAATGCTTAAAAAAATAAAGAGGCATTTTAAAAATGCGGGGTTTTTTCAGGTGTTTTTCCCTGCACTTGCATAATTCAAAACTATTAGAGCAGAGAGACAGACAGACACTGTCTGCAGGCATGGCAACAAATAAATGTGACTACTGTTCAACAGCCACCCACTGGAATAAGTGCTTGTCTTGCAGTTACTTCAGAGCAAAATTGCTCCCTTCATTTCCTTTTCTTTAAAAGCCAGAGAAATTAAGTATCACTTTTAAGGAAATAACACCACTACACGCCAGCAGCATTAGGGTTTGCTGGCATTGTGGTCAAGGAAGTTCACATCTGCCATTTTTCCCAGAGCAAGTGTAATTTTGCTGCTTACAGACATTAAAGCATCAACCTAGACAGTAACACAAAGCGTCATATATGGAAAGGAGATCTGATTCTGGCTGCAGTGAGCACTGCCGATGGGCAGTGGGGAGGCAGCGAGGATGGTAGCAAGGACCACCAGCATTGCCCTCTGCTTCTTGGAAGCTGCAGATGATGATTGCCCTGGGGATGTGGGGAGATTCAGGGCACATTCGGCAGCTGGGTTATGTGACCATGCCCCAGCCTGTTGCACCAATTGGAAGGTGCTTTCCTGCTGGGAAGTTGTGGGCGAGGATCCTTCAGGATAGACAAGTGTGGCTGCATGGGGAGAGAACTGCCCACCCATGAGAAAAAACACAGAAGAAGAAAACAAACACGCCTTTTGCAGCTTTTCCCACAGCCCCCCAGGCTCCCTCTCAGCTGCTAAGGGCAAGTGGGACACCTTTCTCTGACACCAGGTCACCGATGCTGGTTGGTCTGTACTCACTGGAGGTTGGCGAGGGTGAGTGGTCCCTGCCTCAAGCAGTGGTGTTTTTTGTTTTGGACACGGCCAAAGGTTCAGGTGTGGGGACCTTGGGAGATAGATGGGTGGGAGATGGTGCAGTGCCCCAACACACCAGAAAGGAGGAAGAAGGGATCAACTCCCTCTTCATCCTCACCCTCCCTCCTTCTGGGTCCCCTTACCTGGTCGCTCTCATACAGGGCTTGGAGTGGGCTGCGACCGGCTTTCCCTTGCCAGGTGGATCTCATAACCCCATCTTCTGTGACTGGAAAAGGAGGGAGAAAAATCAGAAGGGTTTGGGGTGTGCTGCTTGTGTCACCCCCTCTGGAGATGACCAAGTTGGGATGAGGCAATGTCCCTCAAGAAGAGATAAATCTGTTTGGCTCTGGGAGAAGATGCTCAAGCAATTCTTGTCCCTCACCCTTATATTTTAACAAAACTTGCAGTTAGAGTTCAAAAGGTCCTGACCCAACCTTTAACCAAATAAAAGACAGTGGCTTATAACAATTTCAAAAGCAACTGGGAATACCTTGCTCCGTGTGCATTTGGGAAATGCCAGTGTGTGCAGGCTGCATTACTAGGGGAATGACCCAGGAGGTGACAGGACCCCAACCACCATCGCTGTGGGGTGAGACAGCATCTGTGGTTGGCAGAGATAAGGGACAGTTCCAACACCAACAGCCCAAATGGGCTCAGAGTTTGCATTTCCAGGCTGAGACACTGTCAGTAATAGACAAATTGGTCAGACACTTTGTCTGATTGTGATAAGTCATTTATGTTCGTACTTGCTATTTTCTTTTTTCTTTTTTTTCTTTCCCATCTAAACATCTCCTCGGGCTTTTGAAGCTAAAGACACCCACCCAAGCAGTCCTCAGCCCTTCTCTGCCATGCACATTGGCTGGTTTGATGCTGGAGGATTACTTTCTGCAGCACCAAACCTGAGACTGGATCCGGCAAGCCACAAATGCGGTGCCAGATGCTCAAGTTATCATGCTTATAAATTATGTACGGATGCAACCACTCCCCAGGCTATGAAGCATCCACTTCAGCTGCCATCCCCACAAGCCCCAGGGACTTGTTTCCAGCACTGGACAGAACCACGTGGATATCCTAAACTTAATGCACAGAGCCAGGCATGACAAGGGAGTAGGCTCTTGCCTGCAGTAACACTGCTGAGCAGCTGTCCCACCTCTCACCTTGCCTCTGCTTCTTGTATCTGATGCTCTCCATTGGCAGAGGATGCCACAACAATTCTTGTACGAGAAGGTTTTCTAACCATCAGGTAGTACAGCCGTGGTGTTGGCTTCCATAGAAGAAACCACACTGTGAGTTTTAAAATTAAAGAGGATTTTTTTTTTTTTTGAAGGGGATGATAGGACACATCGTTAGGAGATGATGGCCTGAGAGGTTCTTCCAGTCTTCCAAGTTCCTGGTTATACAAGAACCTTCTAAAATCTCAGAGGGACTATTTCTGGCAAAGTGTAGGCTTCTAGCACAGAGGCTTTTTGCATAAAAGTTAAGGGGTCTGTATATTTCCATTCACTGACCATCACCAAACAAAACCAAACTTGCTACACAAACCCCAGATGGCATCTTGTAAACCAAAACAACCAGAAGAAAAAAACCCAAATATCAACTTCACTTTCCTGTGCTTATATTTTGCTTAAATGAAACCTGCTCCATAGCACAAAGTCACAGGGTTCTAAGCTAAATATTATTCATTCTTAGAGCTGTAATTAGGGGGAAGTGACTGCCTGACCTCACAAGATTTCATCAGCAGTGCATGTTTGCTTGGGCATTCGTGGGAAATTAAGACTTCCTGCAGCACTGGATTGATCAAGATGTGACTCAATGAGAAGGTACGGTTCTTCCTCAATCTCCTGTATCAGTTACCTCACAGGAGGGTGAAATGGCATCTGTGCTAATGAGAGATAAGCAGAAGAGCCAACGTTACACGGTACTAGGCTGAGATGCTCGTCCCAGAGGAGCCCCGTTTCACATTTCAGGCTCAGCCCTCTGCAAATGGCAGGGAATGAGATCAACCTTGAAAACTCGACTCACTGCAGCTTGAATCTACAAGCAAAGAGCATTAAACTTGAGTCCCTGTCCTGGCTAGGGCTGACAAACTCCTGTTCGATTTAAGAGCACGGCCCCGCTGTGGGCTGTCTGCAGGCACCCCGCGCTTCTCCTGTATTTAGTAAACACAATGTGCAGATGTTTGTTTTTGCGATTAACACCTGCATCAACCAAAACCTTTCTTATGAGGGACATAAGCAAACCCCAGGTGGTTCAGGCTGACCTGAAGCTGCTAGAAATGCATATTGCTCACACCAGCACTGCAGAAACGTGAGTGGAAACACCATCCCAGGGAAAGGCTTGAGTGCCTGATGCAGGGTCAGGTCACAGCCCGGGAGGAGCAGGCTGGCTTGACAGGAGGCTCTTTAGGGTGAAGAAAAAGCAAATCTGCAATAAAGTGGGGAGTGAATAGAGGTTGGGCAGGTTAGATCCATGCTTTGACCACTCAGAGCTGCGCCTTTCAGAGCTGCTGAGGCAGGGGAACAAGCCTGGCCAGGAACTGCTGCACTTTGCCTCTCTCTTGCCAACAGTCCCAGCAGAAATTCTGCAAAATGGATTTCTTCCAGCCTTTCCCCAGAGCAAGACCTGGCAGAGAACAAGGCGTCTTCTCCGGATAGCAGTAACCCCCCTAGGAGCCCTGCTACGCTCACGCTGTACAGAGTTCCAGAAAAAAAAGGGGAAGAAAATAAAGAGGAAAAGAAGCTGCCAGGCTGCTCCTGTGCGGCTGGAGGAGCCCGGGAGTGCTGAGCTGGCAGGAGGAAGACACCAGCACTCCACGCTCACTGCATATTGAGAGCTTTGCTCTCCAAAGAAATGACACCATCCTCAGCCCAGGGCGCTCGCCAAACCCTTCAGAGCAAGTGTCTGGCCGGACAGCAGGGCGTTACAAGGCTCCAGCTACAGGAAATCTCCCCCCTCAGAAACTGTCTGCTCGCGCTACACGCAGCGTCCCAAGGAGAAAAGCAAATGAACTCCTGGCTGGGCCATGACAATGACTTTTGAAGACAGTGTTAAATCCTGCAGCAGAGGGGAAGATGCAGCAACTGCAACCATGCGCAGCTCAGCACAGCACCATGCCAGCAGGGGTACATGCAGAGGGCTGCAGCCAATATTTGTGCCCTGTGGGATCAGTGTGCCTGTCCTTTGCAGGTCAGCACAGGTGCAAATGCCTGCATCTGGTAGGCTGTGCTCAAAGGAGACAAGTCCCGGCTACCTGTGCCCAAAGCATCTCCAAAGCATCTGGGATCACCAGCTGTCACAGCACCAGACACACCAGGGCTACTATGTCCTGCCTGAACCAGTGGGAGGCTGTAGGTAGTGATTTCATCCAGTCCAGCCCCTCTCAGACCACTTTACTCCATGACCCAAGAAGTGACCATGCCTCATTCACCATCCATCAGTCCCAGCACCTGCAACATCTCTGCTGATGCAATCCCCTTGCAGTCCTGCCCCCATCACCAGATCCTGGTTCCTCATTGTGCAGCTCTATGAACACAGTTCAGCTGTCCTTTGAACACAAGCTCCCTCTTCCCCAGCTGCTCCATTCCAGCCATCCCATCATGCAACCCTACAGCACCCTGGGGTCTCCCCCCATCCTGTCTCCTAACTGCCGTACCCACCCTGTCTTTATCTGCACTGCCTACCCCAGATAGGCAGTGGGCCACCTTAGGAAGGTCAAGCTCACAGGACTCCACAGCTGGCTGAGCTGCACAGCTGGAGAGAAAAATCAGATGTGCAGAGGGAGCTGATGAAAGGCTAGATTCTTGATCTGTGCCTGATTTCTCCGTCAGATATGGGATGCGTCCTGCACTGTGAGAAGAAGGGAAGAAAGGGAAAGATGGACAATGGCTTTTACACATCCTCCTTCTTCCACTTGTTCATGCTGAGAATAAGTCAATCTCCCCATTCCCTGTACCACTCATTGGCTCACCCATCCCTGGGATGCTCCCTGGACTCCAAAAAGTTTGGGAAGGCCAAGGAATACTGAAATGCATGACAGTGTTCAAGATCGAGTATCATCAGAGTAAATAAATGGTTCATGCTGCATTTTGGCACCACGGCGCTGAGTACAGCAGGATCTTCCATCACGGGGGAGCTGCCAAGATCTTCGCATCCTGGCTTTCCTCCTGACTTTATTACTTGTTACTGAGGCTTCCAGATTCCACCACATGCAATGGTAATCCTTGGAAATTTGGCATTGCCACAATTGCATCCAACAGCAGGGATGTCACTCAGCCAAGGAATATCAAGTTTCTAATGGGGAGAAAACTTCAGCCCTTGGCAACCGCTGGATCATCATTTGGATAACAAGTATTGAGACAGTGTATGTCCATGATCCAACGCAAAATCTTTTGTCTTTATTATCTTCAAAGCATAAGGCAAGGGAAGAGGAGCAATGCAGAGCAAGGGACTGAAACCCCCATGCTATGGTAGTAAGATTGACCAGAAATAACGGAATGAGATGAGCCTGAAATGGAACTCAGGCACATTTTGGAGCCTCCTGTGCTTTCAGTCTTTCCTTTGGAGCTTAAAAAGGCAACACGCTCCCTCCCTCCTTTCCAACCACAGCCCAGATTTTAGTGCTATCCCATCAAAACTGAAGCTATTCTCTTGCAGCAGTGTGACATCAATACCACAGCAGGATCTGGGGTTTCAGTGACCTGCCAGCTCTCTTTGGAAAACTGAATAGATTTTAAAGCTGTGAATATTTAGGTGTACTAGTTGACTGTGAAGACAGCCAGACATGTGTGTGCTGAGGGAAAAACTGGATCATGCCCATCCCAGACTTCTAGAAGCACCAGTGAAAGAATTTGCTGTTTTGGCTGCAGAGACTCTTAATTATGGAGGGAGGTTCTCTGCAACTGCAACAGCAAATCCAGCGCCTGAATTGAAGAGTTTGGCTAGGAGACAGGGTTCAGGCAGTGACAAGCCTGCTAGGCTGACATCAGCATTACCAAGGCTTTCAAAAACAGTCTGAAGGAAAGAAAACAATTAAAAGCTGTGGGTGCAACTGGACAGAGGAATAAAATCGACGTGGCTTTCACTAAGCGCAGCTTATACACACGCAACCTCATTTGTGAATAAAATAAGCTGTCTCTGTAGATCAAGTACATGTGGCAGATCTTCACCTAGATATACGTAATGCATGAGACATGACATACCGCAGGAAGTAAGTATTTCAAACAGAGGAGATGAGTTTAAAAGGTGAACTGCAAGGGACACAGGCAACTGGAAAAGAGGTAGCTTTTAAATGGGAAATACTGGGCATAAGGCAGATTTCTAGAAAAATACCTCTAAGATTAGCTTTACTTCAGGAATTAATTGACATAAAAATAGGAAGAAATAAAAATAGAATGTTACTGATGACAGACAAAGCATTGAGAAAGACTGCCATGGCAGGGAGAGGCTGAAACACCAAAACGAAACTAAAGCTTCATCCTGGACCAGGGGAGTGGAAATGCAACAGAACTTAATTTCACAATGTTGGAATTGAGCAGTTCCTGTTACTTTGCTGCTGTAAGTGGCAGGAGGTCCTGGATGCATTAGTTCTGGCTATCAGCTTCCAGTGTGACAGTCATAAAAAAACCCTCAAATGAAGTCCTGAAAAATATCAGGTGAGGTGTTTGCCATAGATGCAAAAACAGCAAGAATACCATTATCCACAGCACTGGTGACCTTCACCTACAGCACTGACAGCTCTGCTCTTCTGGGACCAAGGCAGATCTAGAGCTGCTGAGAAGAGCTGTGAGGCAACCAGGTGAACCCAGGACTTGCTGCACCATGGGAAGTTGCAAGGGCTGGATGTGTGTATGAGCTGAGCCAGGATGTGATTGTCCCATGGGAAAAGGCCAGCAGAGAAGGACAGGAGGTGTTTCATGTACAGGACATCTTCATGGCCACTTGCTCAAGTGCCAGACAGGAAAAGGCTGAGAAACCCTAAATCAGCGGGAGTCTGGCTGAGGTACTGCAGGAGGAATCCCAACTCCTTTTGGCTGGAGAATGGAGCTTTCAGGCATTTTCCAGACTGGCCTCTGGGGCCACAAGGAGCCAAAAACTTCACACATAACCTCCAATGTGAAATACTGGAGAGGATTAAAATCTGGGGATTCAATGGTCTCCAGTCAAAAGAAGTGAAGAGATAGCACACATTTCCATGCGAGGATGCACCCCAGAGACCCCAAGGAGCTACTCCTGACCCCAGCACTGTCTCCCCACTGCCTCACAGCCTCAGCATCGCTTCCTGTTGTGTCTGCACAGAACCTAAAAAAAGAGAGAAAATAGTTGTGGTGCCTGGCCATCCAAAATGATCAGTCTGAGTGTTAATTACAGCCTGTGACTCCCAGTGGGTGAGTGGGATAGATGCCCCTTTTTATCAAAACAGGAAACAACAACTGGAGCTTTGTAGTGCGCAGGGATCAGCGCTTGCTTTAAGTCAGTACTGGAAGGGCCAGAAATTAGGACCTGGATCTCTTTATGGGCACAGCAATGACTTCGCTGACTCCCCTCCAGCACTTGTCATGGGCGATGAGTGAATGCTTCAGTCATAGCAGTGATAGCTCACTCGTCCCTGACTGCAGAAACACAGCTCTGTTTCGTGAAGACAGCCTCCTCGCTATTAAAATAACTGCACCCAAGAGACATGGAGAAGAATCCTGCCATCTAATTTAAGAGAGGATATTGAGACTGTGTTATTCAAAACCAAAACTTAGCTGCAACCACTGGTTGCTGAATCTGTCCAATTTTTGATTTTAAAATCCAAGAGGAAAAAAAAAAGGGGGAGGGGGACATAAAACAGAGCTTAACAGCAGCAGTGATAAATCCAAACAGTTCCTGCAGTCTGAGCTCAGTTCTCCCTCTCGGTTTAATATCAAAGCCTGGGATACGCAGCCTGCATGGTGGCTGGACACTTTGACTATGTGAGGATGGTCCAGGGCACGGAGGCCAAGAAATCCCACATGGAAGCAGCAGTTGAATCCCTGGGCAGTGGCCAGCAGTCCGCGTGAAGAGCAGCCCTGCTTGGAAGGAACAGAGCTATTGGGACGAACAGTGCTAGTCTCAAGGAAGCAGTTTAAGTCTAGGAAGCTCTGGCTTTTATGCTTGGGCTTTTACTGGTGGAGAACACATTTGCTTCATTTCTACTTAAGCACAAAGGCTGATAGGTCTTCATGTTTTTTTTAAGAAAGATACTTTTTAAAAAGTGTGGGTGATGTGAGAACCCAAACACCAAAATCCCACAGTAAATTCCAGATTCACTGACTTAACATTGCTTAAAGCAGTGATCTCTCTTTGATGAAGAAGATGATCAAATAAGTGACCGTTCGCTTTCTTGCATGCTGCATTCAGCTGTGAAAAAATGTGGCAATTCTGGTGTTCATGCATCTTTACAGCTAAAGGAGTACCTCTTGGAATTAAAACCAAAACCCATTCCTACTTTTACTCTTTCTGGAAGGCTTTGATTTGGCAATACAGATTTCTGGCTTAAGCAAAGAGCCAAACCAATCTACTTAGATTCCTGTGATGGCTCATTTTTACTGCATTTGAAAAGCCAGGGATATAGGCAGCAGAGGCTGAATTAAAATGCTAGAGAAGAAAGGAAAATAAATCTAACAGAGACACATGCTTGATTGGCTTAAACGCATCCTTCAGCTTTGTGAGTTCAGACTAAACCACCTCCACCAGGGAGCTGCAAATGAAACGAGAAGCAGGAGTTGTAACTGGCTGTGATTTATCCAGGTGTTTGCACTCACAACCAGCTTGGTGGCTTGCTGCATCACCCCAAAAAACCTCAAGACTACTTGAACATCTTCTCTGCCAAGGCTGAAGATACCTCACATGCAATGGGGATGTGAGGAGGAGAGGGGACGACACGTCTGCTGTGTCAGACCATGTAACAGAGGAGTGATGACAATGCAAGAGCACAGCAAGATGTGTCCTCTAGCAGGGCCCCACAGCGCCTTACCATCTGCTCAGCCAGCAGCGCCTGCTTGATTTGCTCTTCTTAAAGACAGTAAACAGACAGCCGCCCTTGTCCCTGGTCATACTGCTGTGTCACACCAGCAGCTGCCTCCAACGGGTTAGATGTGACCCGGCTTATCACTATCTTGCGATACTACTGGGGAAATGTTTATTCCCACGGCTCACAAGGGAAAAGAGAACATCCCAAGTACTTTGGGTGTGAGGCACAGGACTTGAAGCCATAGTAAGGAAATTCTAGGGCGGATGACAAACACCAGAGACCTGGCTAAGGATGGCAGGGGAGTGGTAGTGCAAAGGCGGAGCTGTACCTTCTGCTAGGGGAGAGCCAAGAGCATCAGTCACAGCTAAGAACATCGATCCCTGAATCTGCAGGACATGACAGGTGCTGCTCTGCTCACAAAAGTGAAACAAGAACAGAACATCTGCATACAAAGACCTCAACTAAGCACTTGCTCTGCAGTGTAACTTTTCTGAGCATGCAGGGAGTGGGCGAGAAAACCAGGGCATGGGTGCCTGAGGCATTTCACACTTGCCTGGCAGCCTCCGGACCTCTGCTGAGGGCCTGCAGGAGCCACTGGCATTGAGTGGATTTGGAAGAAGCTCTATCACCAAGCAGCACACCAAGTGCATCTCCAGAGCTGAGATGTGTCCCCTCCGACAGATGCTGGGTATCTATGCACTCAGCAGGAGGACATTGAGCCCCTTGGACACGCTCAGAGATAGTGGGCAACATCCATGCCCGATTCTGGCAGGTACCCTTAGCAGCAGAACAGATACGGGACTAATAGAGCATTTCAAGGCGAACAATAATACTTAGACAGGCACAAACAATGGCAAAAAGTAACTAGTCTTACGAAGAACAACCAGAAGAGATGTTTTCTGACTCTCCTCAGGCCACTCCCATGCACAGCACTGCTCCCCAAGCAGTTGCATTACAGAAAAGGGGAGAGCTCAGATACCAACCAGCCACAGCCCCAGCTGAGCTCACCTCACATAGCTTCCACAAAGTGGTTAACAGATTCCTTTGGAGTGAACGTTGTGTTCATCCTGGAGCTGTGCCAGTGAGCGGTGAGCAGGAGGAGTGATGGGAGGCTGGCATTAACTGTGTAGCTCTAATATTTACAACACAAACATTCATTTCTTGTTCCAGACCCACATCCTCCATAGCTTGGGAAACGCCCCTGCGGCCCTTCCCAGATTTACTTCCCTTTGCATGGTGTTTTTCTCACCGGTTATGGCTTGTTTCATCTGTTCTGCCTTGTGACAACGTACTTTTGTGGAGACTCGGAACAGACACAGCTGACCATTCATTCCTATTAGCAGGCGAGCAGCAAGTGACCCCCATGCAGCATGGTCACAGGCAGACCTATCACTGTCCACTTCCGATATTCCCCTTGGTGACAACAAGCTGGTAATATATAACCTTGCCTGTCCCCAACAGCCTGCCCTCTGCCCTGCAGGCCAAGCCTCAGTAAAGGCTGGATGGCTCTGCATTTCTCTCTCTGCTGAGGTAGAGGTGGTGTAGAGTCTATTGGAGATGTCCGTCTCAGCTCATTTGTTAGGGAAAGGGAATAATCCTCTGTTCTACATCAGTTCTGTACCTGCCAGCTATTCTCTCATTGCCTGTAGCAGAGTAACAACCTGAAGCATCCTGGGGAGCAGCAGGATCTTGCTTGCTTGCTCCAAAGCATTTTTGGACATTACAGCAGGACCAAGGGGCAGGACCACTGAGCTGACTAGTCAGGGGTGGCTGCAAGGATTGCACAGGGTGCCCATGCGTTTGCACCAGACAATGGCAGCATTAGAAACAGGATGTCCAAAGTCATCCCAAGCTCTGTAGTTAGTCGTACCCCTGACTCCTTTCCAGACAACCCACCCAGGATAATCTATCAGAAGAGCCAGACGAGAGTCACCATTGTGATCCTGCTTCCTTGAGCAAGTCAGTAGGCAGGCACATCCCTGTCCCCTGCAAGACCATCACATGATCTAATGGCATCCCTCCATGCCACCAGCTAAGCCACAACCCTCGGGCACTGGCATGGACCTGTGAGCTCAACTGTGCCTCTGAAACCATTGGGTATTTTCTCTCACCATCACCACATCCTGACTGAGGCTCAGAAGCTGCCTCGAGGTAGCTTGGGTTTGTGCCATAAAACTCTGTTTTCAAGCTCAGCCACCACCTGGATGTTCTCAGCCTAGTTAACCTCCGTGGCAAAGCCCCATATCCAGTCAGGCGCCGTATCTCACGAGAAGCATCACAGCAGTTTGGCAGTTGTCACTGGTGTCACACCAACCCAGAAGCATGGAAAATCTGTTCTTGTGGAGGCGGGAGTAAAGCACACACATGAGTCTGAAGCTAACCTGCTTGTCTTTCAGAGAGCTCGATGAAGGGTATTTAATTTCTCTTACCGCTACAAGGCTGCTGCATTAAGTTTGTATAAGGCTTAACAGCATCCACACAATGTGGTGGGCTGGAAAACACATACCTGCCCACTTTGGGGCTAAGCAACAGATCATTAGAAGCTTTTGGCTCAAGTGGTGCAACACCCCCTTGTTTAGTGGTCCCGCTGAATCAGCCAAGTACAGGATCATGCCCAGAGATACCTAATTACTATCAGCACAGCCTGCCAGGAATGCTCCCCATGCGAAGGGAGAATACTCCATTTGATGGTTCATATGGTCTTGACTTAAAGATGTTTCATTCAGCAGAAATTAAATCAAGCAAGTGACTTGAACTTGGATAGATCAGACAGAACCAAGTTCCAGCAGCACAGAGATGCTTGAAAGCTTAACTCAGGCTTTCTTTTCCACTGCTACAAATATTCTACCATCCCTCACAGCCCTTTTGAAACAGCCAAACCAGAGGGCTAAACAGAGATGCGTTGCAAGGAGGCTACCCACAAAGCTAAGGGAAAAACCACAAATAAAAGCAGCTCCGAGGCAAGCCTCAGCAGGGCAAGATGGGACGTGCATGTGAAGAGGTTTACACAGAGAATAGCCCATGTACAACAGGCACGATGAGCTGCAGCAGCAAACAGCAAATCTCCTCTCCTATCAGCTCAGACGGATGAACCCACACACATTTGCATATGGGAAAAGGTGGTTTTGCAGTACCACAGGCACCAGATTCACCTAGAAGTGATATTTTAGCTGCCACGATAATGTATTATTTTAGGGCAAGATGAGGGAGGAGGGCAGAGGAGGGATGAAGGCTGCACAATGGCCCATCCTCTTCCTCTTCTCCAGTATCTGGCTAAAACATGCTCCATTCCTGTGGAGCCAATGAAGGGATCCTACCAGCCCCTATCACATAGACCTTCCTTCTCTGGAAAGCTCCTCCTTCTCCCCACATGACTCTCCACATGACTGGGAAGCTACTTAAGGCCAACTCCAAGCAGCCACAAGATGGCTCTTGAAGGGTGATGGGGTCCTCATCCCCAGCACCCCTTTTCAGTCCATGTCTCTGCTGATGAAGCACCCCTAGCACCTCCTTCCTGGCCACATTCTTCAGAAGAAGTACCACAGGCAGTCACCTGAGGTGACACTTCTTACTTCTGAGGTGGCTCTTCTTACTTCTGAGGTGGCTCAGCTGTACAAACCTCCTAGAAAAGAGGGCAAGGAGCATTTTTCCAACCTCCTTCAACCAAACGCACACACTCCACAGCTTCTATCCCCTGGGACAAACTGCTTTGCAGCATTTCTAGCCCCAAACCACACAGTTCCTACACACAGAGAGATCTGAATGCATTGGGAATCCCAAAGACTGCACCATCACAAGGTGTGCATGGGTAAGACGTCCAAGATGATTTCCTCTGGGAAGAAGAAAGGAGGTGTCATCCCCTAAAAATAATACCCTTGTTTGCAGCAATTAGCTGCAGAGTCCCAGGGCTGTGCGGCACAACTGGATGGTAGCGGCAGCCAGGCTCCCTGGCACTAATGACAGTCTTACTCTAGCCAAGAAACACACTCTAAAGAGGGGACAATGAATCACTGTTTTACATGGGATAATTCGACAGACTGCACTGCCTTTAACAGGAAAAATCATTCACTCTTCTTGGGACGTGTCCTGCTGGTTGGAAAGCAGAGGTCCATGGGCAAGAGAGGGATAAGGAGGTGTGATGCCTCCAGGAAATGTTAATTTAGGGTGTGGATGATGGTCCTATGCTATTCTCTATGCACAAAGAGAGGGGAATACGTGTCCTGCTCTAAGCCAGGCAGGGAATGGGTGAGCCAGCCAGAAGCAACAGTGGTTGTGGTGAATATCTGGGGGTGGATATGCATGGCCTCAGGGAACAGAAGCAGGACCAGAAATCCGAGTGCACCTGCCTCCACCTGTGCATGAGATCCTTGATGTCTGTATGCAGTCATTTGCTTTGCTCGGGGCTCACCGAACCGGAGTGCCTCTGGCATGCAGCATCAGGGGACAGAGCAGCAGCAGAGCTGCATCACCTGTCTGTCTGACGTTTTGGCACTTACACCATCCACAAAGTGCAAACTACTCCCAGCACAGGGTCCTCACACACAGAAATATGAGGGCAGACAGGCATAAGGACAGTCCAGGAGCCCTAAGTATATTAACTGTACTTATGTAGTTTCCAGTCTGCTGGTCAAAGGCAGATGGATGCTCCCTGCTTCCTTGGTACAAGGCTGCAAAACCCCTTGTTCATGACTGTCACCTACCCATAAACATTTCCATGTTTAATGACTTATGCTGAACGCAACAGAACTGCAGACAGCAGTTTTGGGGCATTCATTCAGCCCCCAGCATAAAGTGCCACCAGTACTACGTGCCACCAAACTTTAAGTTTCTCCATCTGGCTTAAGCTCAACACAGACACATTGACTTTCATAGGAAATTGCCTCAGCCCAGCCTCCTAAATGCTGCGGTAACTTTTATAGGGCAGGCAATGCCACTGTGCCAAGGAACAACGGCAGCTGCCTCCTGAAAGGCTGGTGAGACAGAGACAGAACCCTTGCAGCTGACCTGACCCCCTTCCAAATTGCAGTCTCCTGCTGACTGTCCCTGTTGTCACTCACAATATCTTCTCTTCCAGCTCAAATAAGTCCTGACCAAGACCTGACCAAGAAACACACCTGAACAAGGTTTTCTGACAGGTAACACACAGAGCTGGCACAGAAATGTGACAATAAGACCGATATCACATCCTCCACTGAAAGGATTCAAAAAATGCCTCTCCAACAGGCAGCTTCTTCATTCCCACACTTCAGGTTCTGACCACAGACCATGGCTGGAGACAGGATGCTGGGCGAGACCAACCACTGCCACACCACAGCCCACGTGCTCCATTCAACGCCACATGGGGATGGGAAGGGACAGGGACAGTGGTCCAGTGTTCAGAGCTATCTGGGTTTTTCTCCAAATCACTAAAAAAGAGAGGTCTTTGCTGAAAGTACTCCAAAAAAATAGGGCAAGCGCTGCTGACAATGTAATTTAAACTGGCCACTTCTATGAATCCTCTTACAGATTTAGCAGGAACTGGTGCTGACTTTTCACCATCCAAGGCGTGCAAGTGGTCCCAGCCACAGCAAAGCCAGCGTGACCCTGCGTACAGCCCCCTGCCAGTGCCCTTCGGAGGGGCACTTCCCAGCAGGCTGCTAGAGCACTTGTGTGTCAAAAGAGACAATGGGCTTGTGTGTATGTTTTGCTTCTCCTGCCTAGACGACAAATCCAGTCCACGGAGCTTCATATTTACAGTGCAAACTCAACACTCTGCAGTTAACATGGGGGTTGAAAGATCCTTTAGCATGAATGTGTTTGCAGGCAACTCCTTTTCCACATGCTTGCAGTATACAACTGCTCAGACAGCAGCCTCAAAGGTGGCTGGGAGGTTTGAGGGGGTGTTGTCAGATTTATTTTTTTAAGCTGCTACAAAAAGAACACTAAACTCTTGAGGTGAGACTGGGTCTGAACATCCCACACCTACTGCAAATTTCTATTGCATGTCACATATACTGGGCAGGAGAATAATGACCTTTGTAGCTTTTTTTTTTGCTCCTTAACAGGAGACTGGCTAGCCTTTACAACTGCCTGGAAAAGACTCCCGAAATCTGAAATCCCCAGTCTGCCCAGGCTTCAGCTAAATTACTGTTTAGGGAACATTGGCCATACCCAAGCCAGTGCAGGGACTGGCAGTCACTGATTCCAGAAGCAACTAAGATTCAGAGATCTGGCTGCTGTAGATGCTTTAAAACCACTGGAGCATTACTCTTGATGTTCAAGATCCTCGGAGGTTTACTTAGGACAAAGTTATTGCCACTGCCATTAGGCAGATATCAAAATTACATACGGAAGCTCTTAGGTTTCTATTAAGTCTCATGAAAGCTCTTTCCTCTCGACCCCTGCTTTCTCAGACAGCTTACTTTGCCTTTATGTTTCTGAACACAATTTTTCTCCATTTCACATCAATCTTAGACCATCACAGTGTCACCATCCATACTCAGGCACGAGGTGGGCACAGCTGGTCCATGGCTGTGTGGCTCCTTCTTCCCCAGAGATGAGGATGGCTCAGCGTCTGTTTTTCAATGAAGGCTTTCTTATTCTAATTTAGACAACTTGAGTCAAGGATCATCCCGGGAAACTAACCAAGTGGTGGAAAAGTGTTACAGCTATAGGATTAGTTCACAATAAATCATACAGAGAAGGAAAGAAAGAATGCAGCTGTTTTAGGCAACCTGACATATGCCACAGCATCGTCTCTGGGGATCAGAGCAGGACCAGAGCCAACAGCAGCTGGTCTGGACACTCTGTCCCATTCAGTGGTTCCACTTATATCCACATGTTCCCTGGGTGGCAGGAGGCTCTGGTTCCCTGGTACCAGCCTCAGGAAGATGTCAGGAAGGTTTAGGAAAAGGATCACAGGCATTTGAGGGATGTATTTCACTGGGGAAATGTGTCTAGCTGTCTGCTGTCACAATGACTGCAATTAAGATCTTTATAGAAAATAATCGATATCCAGCAGGAATATGGCCTATGTGAGCAAATAAAATATCTGTGCATAACAACCAAACAACCTTCTGGTTTTAAATGGTTAATTCCTCCTACAAACCAAGCTAGAAGCTTTCCAAGAGCAATTTCTCTTCCCCATTACGTCTGCTGCTCTCCCGGCCCCGGCTGGCTGCCTGCATATATAATGCAAGCCTGAACTGCCAGCATTTCCATTCCCTGTCAATAAACCCCTCCTTTCCAGTCTGCTGATCGACAGGAATGGCAGCAGAAGTGCTTGCGCTGGCACTGCCAAGGCAGAGATCCCTGCTGGGAAGCACAGGGGCTGATTTTCAACTGTCAAGGCTGCACCAGAGATCCATCTCTCCCCTGCACACCTGCACATTGCAGTGGTGCCCATATTCCTGCAGGCTCCCATCTCCAGGGTGGGCTCAGGCAAGCCACAGCCACAGAAAGCTCTTGGACTCAGAGAGGCACAAGCCAAGAGCCCATCTGCACCAGCCTGCTGCCTTCCGCTCAGCTGCTGAGGCCACAGCAGGCCAGGATGCCTGGGGACCAGGTTGGACTTGCTCAAAACCTGCCTGCAGTCAGGTCTGGTTCAGGCAGATGCTGTTCGTGTTCTCTGCACACAGGCTACCTCCACACATATAAGAAAAAATGAAGTCTCTCAAATGTCATATGGCTCAACGGCTTGCCTGCTGAATATGTTTCAAGCCATCTTGTCAGCTCCACGCATCTGGAATTGATGAAAGTCTCAACAAGCAGATTTTGGAAAAAGTGCACACTCAGCAAACCCTTCCCACTCCACCACCTCACACAGAGCCACTCCTTCCCTGGCTTTGTTTCCCAGCTCTCACCCCTCTGCTCTCTGTGGAGGCAGCTGAGGTTGTCCCCTAACTGTTTACATGAGAGCAGGCCGTTAACCTGTGAAACTCACCGTCACAAGATAGAGAGCAAGAGGCTTTACAATGCACTGAAGAGATGCAAGAGCTTGCAGAGAAGCACAGGAGCTAGTTACAGCCTGCTGGAGGCCAGGGAGGACAATTTCCAGAACATGACTTCTCACTGCACAGCTCCTTGTGACTACTGCTGCTGCATTTAGTAGTGGGCATCACCTGAGGCCACCAAAGAGCCCTGTCTCCCCAGCCAGCATGCTTAACAGAGGATACAAACATCTCCACTGTCTCTGCCCTACAGAGACGCAACAGATCCAGCACCACTGGTAGCAACTTGTTTGAGCAGTTGTTGGATTTATATCCCCGTTGCTGGTTAAACCCCGTGAATGGCTGTTTGCACGTGCTCTGAAGACTTATCTTTCCTTTTAACAGGGCATGAGCAAGGTCTAATGGGGACCTCAAGAAGAAAGGAATCAGGAGTCTTGCATCTACACCCACCCAGCACCAGCCATTCATGGGCAACTGAAGAACTCCACCAACGTCATCAGTATTGTTTCAGTCTCACTGTCTGCCTGTGCCTGCTAAGGGGAAATTAATCTCTCTAATACTGCCAGGAGTAAACTTGGAAAAGACCCAGCTGTGGATATGCTACCCCTGCGCTCTTGCCAAAAGCAATGGCCTGGCCCTGCAGATGTGTGCAGGACTGAACTTGTCGCCTTCCCGTGCCATGGAGAAACACGACTGTGCAGAGACACTCCCCACAGCCATCTGCTTGCAGGGCATTATAGAAAGAATGGGGATGGGGAGTTGCTGAAAAGCTTCTGACCTCCAATTAGTTTCTGCTAATTTCCCAAGTCTGCACCTTGACGGAAGCCCTGTGGAACAGGGGAGGCAGCCCCAGAGACACCTACACCCAGCAGCTCCAAACAAACATCACCTTTGAACCTCAGGTCAACATTACTCCTCCTCTTGTAAGGTCAGTAATTCACAGCACAGGGAAGTGAAGCAACATCTGGGCAGAGAGCAGGCTTAGATCAAGTTTCACATGAGCAGTGAAGTTGCAAATCCACAGGGAGAGCAGTGATCCCAGAGAAATCACTCTAGGGAAAGCAGAATATGCTAACTGAGATGGAGGCAAATGCAGCTTGAAGGAGCCAGGCTGGGCTGTCCACAGAGTGGGGAATGGCCACATCCACAGGTTCTGCCAGCCTGGACGGGTCAGCAGGACAGCACCAGCTTCAAGACAGATCCCACACATTGCTTTTGCACAAACTTTTCATACCAAAAGGCCATGTTTTAGGCAGGTGCCCTGGGCAAGTCACAGCGATACCTGGGGCTGACACCAAGATGTATTTGCCAACTGCAGGGGAGTGTGTGTGCACCAGGCAATGTGGTGTGTTTGCTTTTTGCAATCGCTATCATGTCTGCAGGGCTCAGACTGTAGGCTTAACAACATCCCTTGAAAGTGCACTTCAGGGCAATACAGTACTCTGTCAGATTCAGTGCAGGGAGAGGATAACAGAAATTTGGAGGCTGTTAAATGGTGGGGTCGCAGTCAAGGATATTAGCTGCTGCAGGTTCATCAGGCTATAAAGTCTCCTTGGCTTGCGTGGCTCTATGGAGAAGGCAACAGGCACTGGTGGCTGCTGAAACCAACCGTGCTGTCTCCTGCGAAGTCTGTTTGCTGAACAGCCAGCACACTGCATCTGCTGACAGGATGAGGCTTGCAGTGCAGTCAGCACCGGGGAATCTTGGGCATCACTTCTGCACAGGACCCAAGTCGCACAAAGCCACTTCTCCCATTCTTCTGGCTCCCCTTCCTTTCCCTGTTCTCATGGTGCCGCGTGCTCCCTCAGAGCACCAAGCTCTCCTTCCAGCACAACAAACAAAGCATCAGCTTCACTCTCCAGCTCATTAAAACTATAAGAGAAACAAAATCAAACCACTCATCTTGGTGCTACCTCCCATACAGGGTGATGTCCTGTGAAGGATGAGCAGAAAGAGGAGTTTAGCTGAGCAGTGGCCATGCAGCTCCTGGGGATATGGAACAACTCTTCCTTCCTACCTTTGCCCATGTAGGGCTTTGACTTAGCCTGATTTTAGCTTCCCAGTGGAAGCCACAGGCAACTGGGAAATAGAGAACAGAATGAGTCCAAGCTGCAGAGGAGACATTCTGGTCAGGATAAACCTTGAAATTCAGCAATGAAGCAAGGATCCCAGCATTTGGATGGAGATGAGCATCAGGGAAGGGGGACATCTACATAGGACAGTAGTGTGTGTAGGGTGCATTTAGCAAAACATCCCACCATATAGCCCTGCCAAGGAAGGAGCTGGGTTTGAAAAAGAGAAAAATTAAAAGACCCATGTGAAACAGCGAAGAATCACAGAGGGCTTGTACTTGAATATAGGCCTGTCCCAAAGCTGCAGACTGAGACAGGATACAGAGACAGGGTCCTCGCTCGCAGCAGTGCAAGCTCTGTAAACACAGGCACAGGGATGGGAGGGAGCAGGCTGGTCTGAACTGGACAGCAGAGGCTGGGAATATGGGTTTTAACTCTCCCCTGACAGCAGCCTTTACCTCCACTCATGGATTATTTTACTGTGGAGGAAAAAAATACACCCAGCTCTTAGGGTAGCTCCATTCATCTCTGTTCCCAGCATCAGTGCAAGCCGTGCAGTAAAGGCAGGACCTAAGCATTGCAATGTTCACCCCAGGCCGTCCAGGCTACTGGACCTACTCACTGAGATGCTCCCTCCCTCTCAGACCACTATAGTCTTTAACCGCCTTTTAATGAGGAAAGTTTGGGGCATTTGCCCAGCCCTGCCTCAAAGCCTCAATGTGAAACGTCTCACCCTTGGCTTCACTGACGTATTTGGGGAGTTAAGCTCTTCTCTGGGTACTCAGCCCCAGGGGAAGTAATGGGACTTAAGCACCTAATGCCTTTGTAGTTTCTTGGCTTCTGACAACGAGTCCTGGGAAAGACAGCTGTGTTTGCACTGGGATTAAGATGGAGGGTTTGTCATGCTCTCCATTCAGATAGATGCTTGCGGGAAGCAAAGACCAAGAAAGAAAATCCAGCACGCTACATAAACCCCAGCACCCTAGGGGTGCCCTGACTACCACATGAGTGCTTGTCTCCCAGCTTCACACCTTATTGATAACCACCAGAAAGCTCTTCCCACACCAACACAAGCAAAGGTCTTACTGTGCCCAGGAGACATTTTTGTGGAGTTCTTTTTGCAGGATAAATAGGAGTGTTGAGGTTTGGGGTGTGGGGACAGAGCAGCAAGCACAGGTGCAATGTGCTACCAGAGAGAAACAGCTGGGTTGGGATACCAGAGGGATGCGGGGCCAATGAAGACTGGATCCACTAGGCAGAGTTACTCAGACACAAATTTCTCCTGCAGGTGCAGAATTAACTCCTGGCACACTAGGCTCCCTCCTTCCCCCTTCCAAACCTCCTGCATGCATCAGAGATTCTCAGGAAACAGTACAAAGCCAAGAAGCACTAGAGAAAGCATTCCTTGTGGAAAGCCTGGCCCTTGGGAGCACATGGGCTTCATTACTGCCCTGCTCTCAGCACTGGACCATGGTAGAAAACACCATGACAGGCCACGGCTACAGCATTACACATCTTCTTCAAACATGGCACATATAGGGCTTTCCAGCCCAAGTTGCCCAACACCTCTGCTGACAAATGTCACTGTACTTTAAGTACTTCATTTGTGCACTGGATCCTTGAAGGGCAGCAGTTGCCTCTTGGGCTTCACAATGCTGAGATCAGGAATATGAGCCAGACAAAACTGCCCCATGACAAAGGCAAACAAAACAAAACAGAAAACCCAACAGCATCTCAGAGGGTGTCTTAGATTTCACCTCCCTGTCCGTACTTGCAGCGTTATCCAGGGCAAAGGCAGCGTAGCGTTTGTTATCTGGAAGGCTGAGGACATGTGTCAGCCAGCTGCAAACGTGACCCAGTCTCAGAAAGCCTTTGCTGCCCAAACAGCATTCACATCCCAAGGCAGCGCCTGAATTTCAGCCTGAAAATACCTTTAAACAGTGGGGAGGAACTGAGGTCTAAATAGACTCTTTCCTGTTCTGAAAAAATAAATCACTGGTTTATAAGAGTCTGCTAATATTTAAGTATGTAACTATCTCTGTTCAGGCAAGGTCTAGATGGATTTGTAGGTTCAGGGAACAGGACTCTGTGGGATCTCTTATAACCTCTATAATAATGTGTCCTGCCCTGAGGAGACAAATCTTTATGCACAAGCATAGAGTTGACCAAGAGCTCACAAGAACAACCACAGACTTGGGATGCACAGCTCAGACAACTCGAAAGGCCATATTTGCAATGATCAGCAAGAGCTTCTCCAGGACCTGTTGGTCCTGACAGATGCAGGGCTGGGCAACGGAAACCACCCCAATCCTCCTTTCTCAAGCTGGCGAAGTGGTACCTCCACTCCAGGAGTGGCTGGAAGAGGCTTTGCTCTATCAGTGCCCAGAGGAGATCCAACTGATTGATGTAGAAGTAAGGATGGAGAGAGGGATCTTGCTGCTTCCCTGCTCACAAACCTTTGTGGATCAGTAACACAATCTCAGTATGTCTAACCTAAAAAGCCCTGTGGAAGTCCAACAACTCGTGCTGACAGCAGGTCATGAAAGAACACCAGGAGCGCAGAAGCCAACATTAAGTAAGTGCTGCTAAAAAGATGTTAAGAAGCAACAGCTGGATGCTACAGTCAGACAGTACTGGAGCAGAAATAAAGCAGCATTTTGAAACTGAGGGGTTTTTTCTGTTTTCTTATTGGAGAAGGTGATTCAGTGCTGGAATAAACTAGAAACAACAGGAAGCAGAGCATTCTCTGTCCCGCTATCTGCTTCTGCAACGTCTGCCTTTCCCCCCCAAGTCACCTCCAGCACACAGAAGCCACTGGACTTGATACAGAAAGGATGGGGCAAGAACAGTATATTTTGGCTTTTACACAAGGGTCTCTTGGAATCATACTAAATGATCTCACCCTCCCTCTTTGCCTCAGGCTCCCAAAGGTGCCTCTTCCTCCAGACACTTCTGGGATTGTCTCCTGGACTGCAAGGGGACTTTTTCTCAAAAACACATGTTCAGAGATGGAAGCCTTGGGAGCAGGAAGGTTATATAAAATGCTTTATACAGTACCCACTCACCACTCATTAGGAAATATGATTTTTGGGGACAGAAGAGTGGCTTATTAACTGCACGTTTGTGCACACACTCCCCTGCTCCTTCACCAGCAGCCTGAAAACTGCCAGCTCTCTGGATGTCAGTACAATTTGCCTACTCACAATTTCCCTAAAAGACATACTATTGGTGTGACCCCACAGAACTTTTAATTAAGGTCTGCAGAAATCACAGACACAGCTGAACACAGGACCTTACCTCCTGCCACTCACCTCCCTCTACCTCCTTCCCATGCCCTCCCTTCTCTCTACTCCACATCTGTCCTAGCATAGTCATCCCCAGCTCCACCACTGTTGCTAAAATCAGTGCAGTTCCCCTAAGAACAGCAGTGACCAAAGCTGTGATGTAGGAAAGGATCAGCAGCCTCCAGCATTTACCACTATGCCAGTCCAGACATGCTATGACTGGAGTTAGATGAAACAACAGTCCGAGAGCCCCACTGCTTATTCCCACCTTCTCTATGCAGAAAATGTACAGCGTGCAGAAGTCAGCATAACCACCACTAACGATGTGGCATCCCTGGAAGAAAGAGCAGAGGAAGATAAGCTAAGAAGATGGATGACAACCATGCCAAGCCCAGGCAGTGTCTCCTGGATAGCTGTGGGTTGACATCAGTATAGCCAACCCCCCCACGATGGACCATGCCATTCCCAGCACTAAACTGAGATCACGCAAGGTCTGCCCGGGAGCTGAGCACGCCTGCCCACCACTCCAGATGCTGGAGGGCCTGGGGATGCTGGAACATGACTGCCTCAGCTAAACCCCAGAAGTTACCCACTTAGGTAGTTTTAGTGTAACTCCACCTGACAGTGTACTCAGCATCACTTTAACACCTTCATGCGATGCAGATATTCTGTCCTTGGCCATGTGTCTGTGAGCCCACAGGGAGACAGCTGAAGGCCAACAGGACAAAAAGTTTATCACCAACTTAAAGTGAGCAGGAGAAAGTCCATGGGTGCAGCTGCATCCCACAGCCAGGCAAGAACAGCAACTTCAGCCCCTGTGCCTGCTCACTGGTGCAGCCAGCAGCAATGAAAGCCATTATAAAACCACCAGGGTTATGCAGTCAGCTCACGCCCAAGTACACAAGCCCACATGTGAATGCTTCCCCTCGTGACCATTGAGTCTTGTCCCACCTTTCCTGAGAGACAGTGAGGTTGGCAAACACACCTGAGCCCACTTCTGCCTCCAGGAGGTACAACGGGGAATTCTGCCATGGACTTCAGCACAAACAAATTCAGACCAGCACCAAAATAACCAACTCAGCAGCATTTAGGAGCAGAGTTATTTCAGCACATGCTGGTGTGTGGGTGTTCCTAGGGAAGAACAAGAAAACCTTATTTCAGCACAGCCGTGGAGCAAACCGCTCCAGCGCACAACTGCCTGGATGGAGTTAGAAGTGGGAAATGCAAACGGAAGAGTTAACTCCTGCTCCCCGCAATGAGCGAACCCTTAGCACTCTCAAATGTAAAGGTTTCTTGTTATACCATCTTTCTTTCCACATCGTACTCCTTGTCCCTGTCACAGGACGGTTCGATTTCTATGCGTTGTTAGCAAGGATTAATTTAGCATGTTGCACGTAATGCACCGTCAGTGGCCCAGGAAAGGCAACCTGCTCCTGCTGAATCCTGCTAAGGATGAAGAAGAGGATCTGACTGCTCCTGGGGGAAACTCATAACACTGCTGCTTTTTCTAGCATTTTTCTTCATTATTATGTAGAAAGCAAATGACACCAGACAACCAGAACTCCAAATAACCTCAAGGTAACCATCACTTTAAAGATGACATTTTTGTCTGCAAATTGTTTACTTATTTTTGTAACTTGCAACTTCTAAAATTCAAGTAATTGGCTTCAGTTTGCTTTCCCTTGGGATAAAAAAAAAAAGCACAATTTTTAGCTTGCTTGTTTTCTGCATATGGTAATGACCTTTCCTCTGCTGGTGTGAGTTTTTCACAGAGCTAAACAGGAAAGAAAAAACTGCAAACTGAAAAATAAGGAAGGAAAGAAATAGCACAAAAATGAAGGCTGGACCCAGGGAATCACCTACGTGGCTAGAAAATAACCAGAATTTAGGGAACATGAATATCACTCTAACCCATCTCTTTTGTGAACCTTAATGGGCAAATCTGCACAGGGTGCTCACCACCCTGGCAAATAGGCATCCTCTGAGTGAGACACTGCTGGTTTCACCAGCGGATCCCTACCCCACAAATACACTCATCTACAGGACCTTTCAGAAATCACACTTGCCCCATATGAAGGAAAGAGATTTGCAGCCTAT
The DNA here is from genome assembly GCF_032191515.1 of Phaenicophaeus curvirostris. Taxonomy (NCBI): domain Eukaryota; kingdom Metazoa; phylum Chordata; class Aves; order Cuculiformes; family Cuculidae; genus Phaenicophaeus; species Phaenicophaeus curvirostris. Next base: position 16,420,928 of record NC_091402.1, read on the forward strand.
TAAGGGTGTTGCATTTTCCAGAGCCTTAGCTAGCTACTGCCTCTCAAGGGAGTGTTCAACACCCCCAGTGCTGCAAACTCCTCCTGAGATGCCATCAGCATTACCGTCACCTGGTTTGCTCTGACCTGATGGGAACTCTGCATGAAACTGTGTTGAGATCATGCAAGGGATTAAAGTCAAGCAAGCACAAAAAGTTCTGCTGACTCAGACACACAGAAGTCTCCTTCCGAAAATCAGAGTCCTGAAAAGAGACACATTTTCCAGTCAAATACTAGAAAGCGAATCCAACGTAAAACACAATCCTCTCTCTGTTAGGAGCCCTGGAGATTAGAGCCAATTCAGTGCTGCACTTTTTAAAGAACAGTTCCGATATTAAAATAAGATGCATATACCATTGCTTTAAAAAAAAAAGTTCCTAAGGAGTACAATACTGATTGTGGTCTTTGGGGATTACTGAATACATTCAACAAACTTCATACACTCTTCTAGAAATAACAAACGCTTGCTGAAACCTAACTCCTTTTCAATCTTAGTCAGCCAACTAGTTAAGCCTTTCTGTATTTTTAGGAAAAAACACATTAAAGTGATGGAGTAGCCCCTATAAAAGGGAAAAAATCCCATTTCGTTTAGTCCCCACTGATAAAATTCCACTAGCATTTCAGCCAAACCAGTCTTCTGAATTTTGAGACGTAACTTTTAAGGCCCCATTGACGGATTGCTGCTGTAATTAGAAAACATTCGTACACAGAAACATTAGTACATTTAAGGGACGGGTGGACGAGGCGCTGAGGGACATGGTTTAGTGTTTGATAGGAATGGTTGGACTCGATGATCCGATGGGTCTTTTCCAACCTGGTAATTCTATGATTGTTAAAACTCCAGGAATTACCCAGTAATAACTCTTCGGAAAGAGACACCAATTCCCCCCAAAAGAGCAGAACACAGTCAGGGAAGGAAACAACCGCTCCAGGACAAAACTGTTTGTATTTTCATTCCGAACCGTTTCCCAACAAGGCAGCTATTTCCAAGAACGCACCCTACGCGAGTCCCTTGAGCAGCTCAGCCAGATTCCCCACGAGTTTTAGCGACCGTGGCTACGAAACAGCCCCAGCCCGGCTCCCGAGGGGCTAAGGGGATTTCACGCCCTCCTTTCCCGGCTCTTTATAAAAAAAAAAAGAACCCAACGAAAGGTGGGTGCGAGGGCACGGCGGTCAGGGAGCAAACCCGAGCGCCAAGTTCAAGGGTCCCAGCCGAGAGCCCCCTCACCCCGCCGAGCCCCCACAGCGGGGCAGCCCCCGGGGCCGCCTCGAAGCCGGGGGGGACCCACCTGTGTTGAGGCCGCTCTGGAAGTAGAAGACGCCCAGCAGGACGGAGGCGAGGCAGGCGGCCAGCGCCAGCCGCGGCGCCCGGCTCCGCCGCATCCTCGCCCCGCGGCCGGGGGCCGACTCGCCCCGCCGGCAGGAAGTGACAGCGAGCGGCTCGGACGGGAGCCCGGCCCCCCCCGGCCCCCCCGGCGCCCCATGCAGCCCCCGCCGCGCTGCCCCGGCCGCCCCGAGCCGCCTGCGGGGAGGAGGGGGGGAGCGGCTCGCGTGGAGCTTCCTGAGGGCTTCCCTCAGCGCGCTCGGCGCCCGCTCAGCAGCGTAAAGTTTCGTGGTCTTAAAATAGATTGCTCTTCTCTTCTCTTCTCTTCTCTTCTCTTCTCTCTCTTCTCTTCTCTTCTCTTCTCTTCTCTCTCTTCTCTTCTCTTCTCTTCTCTTCTCTTCTCTTCTCTTCTCTTCTCTCTCTCTTCTCTTCTCTTCTCCTCTCTTCTCCTCTCTTCTCCTCTCTTCTCCTCTCTTCTCCTCTCTTCTCCTCTCTTCTCCTCTCTTCTCCTCTCTTCTCCTCTCTTCTCCTCTCTTCTCCTCTCTTTCTCCTCTCTTCTCCTCTCTTCTCCTCTCTTCTCCTCTCTTCTCCTCTCTTCTCCTCTCTTCTCCTCTCTTCTCCTCTCTTCTCCTCTCTTCTCCTCTCTTCTCCTCTCTTCTCCTCTCTTCTCCTCTCTTCTCCTCTCTTCTCCTCTCTTCTCCTCTCTTCTCCTCTCTTCTCCTCTCTTCTCCTCTCTTCTCCTCTCTTCTCCTCTCTTCTCCTCTCTTCTCCTCTCTTCTCCTCTCTTCTCCTCTCTTCTCCTCTCTTCTCCTCTCTTCTCCTCTCTTCTCCTCTCTTCTCCTCTCTTCTCTTCTCTTCTCTTCTCTTCTCTTCTCTTCTCTTCTCTTCTCTTCTCTTCTCTTCTCTTCTCTTCTCTTCTCTTCTCTTCTCTTCTCTTCTCTTCTCTTCTCTTCTCTTCTCTTCTTCTCTTCCTTTCCCCCTTCTTTCCCTTTCCCTTTCCCTTTCCCTTTCCCTTTCCCTTTCCCTTTCCCTTTCCCTTTCCCTTTCCCTTTCCCTTTCCCTTTCCCTTTCCCTTTCCCTTTCCCTTTCCCCTTCCCTTTCCCCCTTTGCCTCTTCCCCTTTTTCTCTTTCCCTTTTCTCTTTCCCGTTTCTCTTTTCTCTCTTTTCCCTTCCCCTATTTATTTATTATTTTTTATTAAGTTTTCCGGCTACCACCTGCCCTGCAGACTTTAGCTGAGAGCAGTAACGCTTCCAATTCTATCACAGAATCATAGAATCATAGAATCATAGAATCATAGAATCATCGAATCATAGACTGGCTTGGGTTGGAAGGGACCTTAAAGATCACCTAGTTCCAACCCCCCTGCCATGTGCAGGGACACCTCCCAGTAGATCAGGCTGCCCCAGGCTCATCCAACCTGGCCTTGAACACCTCCAGGGATGGGGCAGCCACAACTTCCCTGGGCAACCTGTTCCAGTGCTTCACCACTCTCATTGTGAAGAAATTCTTCCTTATGTCTAGTCTAAATCTGCCCCTCTCCAGTTTCTGCTCATTGACCCTAGTCCTATCACTACGAGCCTTAGGGAAGCAAAATGTAATTTTCTACTAATGTCAGCATGTTTTTTGGAAAGCAAGAGCGCAAAGCGCTCTTACGGCATCCTCTAACCTCCAGGCAAGTGAGCTGCAGGCAAAATAAGCTCTCAGCTTCTGTTGCCCCAGTTTGGAAACTGCAGCGATGCTGTTGACCCATCTCTGTAAAACACTCAAGATCTACTCAAAGCCCACTTGCCAAATGAGAAAGCCAGGCTGAGAGCTGGTTCCCCACTGACAACAGTCAATCACTTCTCCTCTCTTCATCCCAAAACACTTAGCTTTAAGAAAAAGAGGACAGCTCAAGGAGGAGCTTGAGCTTTGCCGCTGAGAATGGCAAAGAAATCCTGTGTGTGTGCATACGCTGAGGGCAGAGTGAACCAGGAGGGGGAATTCATTGCAGTGAAGGAACCTGGAATGAAATGAGAACCTCAGCAGTGTCTTGCAGCCCAAGTTGAGTGATGATCTTGAAATTACAGGTCTTTAAAGTCACTGCTGGATGGTCTGTGTCTGCAGTACTATGTTGGGCAGACAACCTCAGCTCCTGAGCCCTGTGCCTGTCTCGTATCTGCACGGAGGGACTGCAACCCCTGCCACTGGGGAACAAAATAGTGCAAGGGGACAATTGATGGCTGCTGGCTGGGAACGGCCCTGTAGATGCAGGCTGCTCTTTGGTGTAAGTGGTGTAAGCAATTTTGGTCCCCTTGGCAAGAGTGCAAAGAGCTGGGATCTGTCTCTCATTCACAGATGGGCTGAGAGACCCCAGGGACAAAGCGGATGGCTGAGTCCAGGAGGCGAGGAGGGAGCGTTCTGCATGAATACATTTTGGTATCTGCTTACAGGTATTTCCCATGTAGTGGGGACACACTACAAAGCAAGACCTCCCTTTATTTTTGTTTCTGAAGAGGCTTCAGAACCAGGTTCAACAGCCTCAAAGGGGAGTAAGGACACAGGGATTTTGTCAGCATTAGAGGAGACCAGAGCAATTCTCTGGTTATCTGCTGCAGCAAAAGAGACATCTGGCACTACTGCCCTTATAGATCTCAAGGGAACAGAGTGAAGTTCAAAGACTGAAGTAATATCCAACTTATGCAGTGGGCACCTCTTCCAATAAGTAGCTTTTCAGGAGCTGGAAGGTACACTCAGACAGTAGGTGAGTTTTCACTATTTGCATTTCCCCTTATTGAAGCATCAGATTCTCCAGATTCAGCAGAAGAAATAAAAACAGTGCCAAGGGACCAAACTTCACCCATAGCTGAGCATTCCTTTAAAAGAAAATACAATAAAACATCCTGTGTGAAACTCAGACACTGACCTGTTGAGTCCTGCTGACTGCTGTCTGTATTTCATACCCAGAGGGCAGGGCCGAGGACATCTGTGATCACATCAGATATGCAAGGCTGGTCCTCCAACTGTCGGAGGTGAACGTGCTGTAATCTGTGGGGCTAGATGAGGTAAGAGGAAGCACATCATAAAGATTTTATAGGAATAGTACTGGGACTCAGCCACAAATATGATCAGCGCCAAGGCTAAACTACCCTTTTTAGAAGGAAAAACACATTTTCAAGAGGGGAAAAAGGTACATTATGGCAAGACCTGTTGAGTGGCAAGGACACCAGCTGCTGGGAGGTCAGGGTTTTGCTGCTGCCTATTTCTGTGTGTCTAAGAAACCTCCCTGGTCCCACATGCTGATGATTTTTACCATCCTCCTTCCCCTGAAACCCCATCATACCGAAAAGAAAAAGCAAGCCCAGCCCATAGGGCAGACAACGGTAGCTGGTGCTTATCTAAGAAGAGAGGTCACCCCAGAAGCATAGAAGGGCAGAGAGTTAAGCCTAAGCTCTCAGACTCTGAAATTATAATCCCAAACCTATTTCTAAGGTATTTATCAGATTCAGTCTGCATTGGAGAAGCCCGTGTCTCCCTCCCGAAGCCCCACTAGCAACTGGAGAATAACCGAGGCATGAAGCACATATGAAAATACGACTACTTAGCAGCACATAGGAAATGAGTGTGGCAGTTTTCTGTGGGTGAGCACTGAGCCTTGTCCTCTTAGTCTACTGCTTTGCCAGGTTAATTGAAAGAACTGAGAAATGAGTATTCAGTAGAGACGGGCTCCTTTCCTGCCAGACTGTGAACTCCCTGTGGACGGGTCATTCTGTTCCTTGGCTGCACAGTGCCTCGCACTGTGGGGTTCAGACCACGGCCGGAGCTTTATGAGTGTAAAGACAATTTTGATAACCTAGAATAGTGGTCAAATGGTACTAACAATGCATCGTGGAGCAAATTTGTTACAGCTGAGACCTAGAACTGCATCTGACTTGTAGGTGAAGTGGGAATGCTTTCTGTCAGCAGAAAGATGCAATGCCTTTGGTGCAGTGCATGCTTGATTCCCTCCCTGCTCATTAGCGGTGCTCGTTACTGTCTTCACAGCAGGTTTCTCACAAATGCCTTACTGTTTCCCAGGACCTTGGTGCCACTGAGTGAGATTAACCCCAAGCTTTGGTCCAATGACCATGTTGAATGGAAATAAAGCATCAGCTAGTTTTAGCTGGAAACTGGGGAACCTGTTGAATTCACCCCCCAGTCATGGTTTTCCAGCTACGGCGAGAAGGATCCTTTCTAGGGGATATTTTGCTTTTGCACCCAGTTATTTTAATTCTAGAGCCTGAATGCTGAATGCTGTGGAAATAGTTCACCCTTGCTGCTTGCTGGTGACACCTCCATCTGCTGGTGGCCAGGCACCAGCGCACACTGTGTTTGCTGCCAGAGCCCCCAGGTTTTACTAAGCTAGCAAAGGCTTAGGCAGATATGTATGGAATTACAGTGATGCAGTACAGGCTTTCTTCAGAGACCAACATCTGGGGAGCTACTTACAGAAATGACTGTGGGTAATCTCCTCTCTGTTTTCTAAGCACTGCATTAGACATCACCCTGCCTCCAGGATGTCTAGGAGAGCCCATGCGTCCTAATACTTAATGCTTTGTTGTGGCATCACTGTAATGTATCAGCTGAGAGGGACCTTGCAAAGCCCCAGCTCATCCCCTGCTTGAGCACATGTAGGTGCACTTGTTCTGAAACTTTCCCAGAGAAGGACACTTGTGATCTTGCCAAGCAACCCCCTCTACAAACCCTCAAAAGGTTTTCCTACTGCCTTACGTGAACCATCCTTGTCATAACTGGGACCCAATAAATTTTTCCCTGAAAGACAAGCAGGAGACCATGTTCTGTCACATTTTTGTGCTAATCAGGGAAGATCAATTCTGCTAATATCACCAAGATGGAATACTTGTTTCCCTAAGCAGTATATGGATTTTTCACCACCTCCTATAGTCATTTTCACCTGCAGAATGTGAGGTTTCAAATATTGTTTCACCAAAACATTAGTGTTTACGCGCACTTTGCACAGATTTACAGCAGCTGTTGTTCAAAGCACCAGAGAATCACCCTGGGGTGGACTTTTCACCTTTCAGCGCTGAAGTAACTATTTTGCAGGCACAGTACATAAGATAAACAGGTTGGATAAAAAGTAGAATTTACAGTAAATATCTCTGGAGAAGTAACTGGAGAGTTAAAGCTACATATAATAAAACCAGACACATGGTGGATCTTTTAAATCCATGACTAGATTTTGCCACTTGTTCATATAATGTAGCACTAACATCTTAAGAAATCTCCTTGGTCTCAGGGGAACAGGGCAGGGAATAAGCAGCTGATCCCAAAGACACTCCACACCCTGGGATATTCCACTGATTCACTGGGTATGACAGCATACATCACCTAAAGTTAAGCAGGTTCATATGCCTTGTCAGAAAAAGAAAGGTGCTAAGGGTTAGGAGAGTTAAAATAGCATCTGGTCCTGAGTAGTTAATATTGCAACCTGGCTAATTCCATAGCTTGCCGACCTTTCTGTTCCCAAACAATACGCTAATCACTTGCCAGAGATTCTTTTGCAATTATCTCCTGGGAAATCTCACCAGAGACAAAGAAACTAAAAACTGGACTCTCGCTTCTCGTCATGAAATGCTGGCTTCTGTCAAAATAAATTTCCAGAGACCATACTTTAACTTTCTTTCTGGCACAATTTAAAAAATAATAATAAAAATTAAAAAAAAGGAAGCAGAAGCTGTTTTCTTTTAAAAGCACCAGTGGCGATGAGAGGAAACCAAATTACAGGCTCTGAGGACTACTCTCTTCCTGCAGTGCCTGCATCTACTGGAAATGCTGTTGGTATGATGGAAACTCCCATCAACCATTTTATTCAGCAGTGGCAACTAGGGAATACGTTTGCCTATTGTACCAGGCATTTATGTCTCATTAGCTTGTATACTGTTACCAGCTGGGAGCTCGTTCTCTGCTGATGTCTGATTTAGAGGGTCGCATCAGGAAGGGATGTGATTTACAGATACACACTGGAAAGCCAATTGCTCTTGATCTTAGCACAGCTTTGGGAGTGGCAGTTGCTTCCGACAGCAAGAGCAGCAAACCTGTCAAGCCTCCAACTAGGAGTGGGAGACTCCTGCAGTTGGTATGTGCTTCATGCTCTGCTGTCTCTTGCACATTCAAAGCAGAAAGCTGCAGCCTCTCTCCTTGCTGCCCGAAGCACTGAGTGCAACTGGTCTGTTCTATCTGCCATCCCTGTCACAGCTAGATGCAGGGTCATACAAAGAGAAGGAGATGCTGTAACATTGTTCCATAGCTGAGGTGGGAACCAGCTAATGACTTTTCTGCTCAAGGGGACCCTGCAAAGCCCAGGAGCAAGCTACCACTTTGGTCCTGCCCATCATATGTCAGTGCACAGCAGACGACTCAATACATACTCTCCTGCCTTGCAAGGAAACACAATTCAGAGGGAGGAGATGGAGAGAAGTAATTTTTCTACTGTGATCTCTGGTGAGCAAGGTTTTGTACAGAGCAGGGACTCATATACTTGGTGATCTTTTTTTTACAGTCTGATTATGGTGGCTAGGAAAGAGGGGCCTGAGCATTTCAAGCACAAATAGGTCTTACAAGAAAGAAAGTATTTCCCTCTGGAGGCAGGAATTTCTCCCTCACATTCCTTTAGATGTTGCCTCCTCTGAAGAACTGTGTCTGCAACATTATGAGCGCTCTGAAGGGAAGGGTGAAAACTCATGAAATAGGACCCACAGGGTTTTACCTGGCTCACAAACACCTAACTCAGAGCAGGGACATTGCCAGACTTTTCATACGACATGAACTGACTTCTCTAGCAGATTCCTTTGGATTACTGGCCACTGAATGTTCACTATTTAATAGAACTGTCTTCTGCCTCATTCTTACCTTGTGCTGCAAACCCCAACAAATAACACCAAATCTTGCTGTGGGGAAAAAAAATATAAATATTCTTATAGCTATATATCTAAATCCCTCAGGGCAGGATGTACTCTCAGGGGCCCAAGTCTGTAATTTTTTGAACAGATGAAAAAGCACGACTGCATCCTGCGCCTTGCTGCATCACTTCACAGTGCAGCACAGCAATATTTAAATCCCTGGGGGATTACAAGGACTGCCCTACTGCCTGACTTTGGGATTAAAAACGAGTCACGAGCAGTCTTCCCCAAAGAAATCAAGGCCTTTCTTGTGATGGTTAGATCCACATCAGGACTGGGACATCCCTCTCTGGGGTCTGAAGGGAAAACTGTATGACCAAATTTCCACAGAGGCAAATTTCCACGGGAATAACGCTCCGTGGGGAACCTTGATAGTTAAGGTTTAGCTTAGGGTTAGGGTCCAACTTAGGCTCAGTGTCAGGGTTAGACTTGTCCCTACAGAGAGCTGGCTGCAGAGAGTTGCCCTGGACCCTCTGTGGGTATGTGGTGCCAGTGGACACCCTCAGAAGGGGCAGGTGGGATGGGCAGAAGACCCACACCACATGCTGACCTTGCTACCACAGTTCCAACACGTCAGAAGAAGAAATTCTCTCCTGGGAGCCTGGGCACAGTTTGCATTCAAAAGATTCCTAAATGGGGAAACCAGGGCTTGGAGGTGCCACCAGAAGATATCTCCATATTTCAGGGCAATTTGAGCACTGTGCGCTTTAAACCATTTGGCTGAAGCAGGTGAAACTAAGAGGAAGGGAGTGTTTGCCCACACAGGCACGGAGCCTTTGCTGATGTGTTTGCAAGCCCAGAACTGTTAGTTCGAAGCCTGTAATGAAAAGTCCCAGATCTTTAGCTGCTGTAAGCATTTGCTCAGAGACTGTATTCATTTTTATCTTGGCTGAGGGACTATGTCCAGGAAGTCAATACATACATTTGATAGGAGGAAATCTGTCAACAACGTGCTTTTATACCTTCACAAAAGGTATAAACCAGACTATCCTAAGCTGGGTTTATTTGCTCGGAAGCGTGTAACTCAATAGACAGACAAGTCTCATACCTTAGGAGCAGAGCAGGTAGCAAAGACTGCTCAGAAATTTCTGTGAGAAGTCTTATTTCCTGGACTTTGATCTATTTACATTGACTTGTTCGTGACCAGAATGCCAGGACCAAATGATCTGCTCTTATGATCTTCTATATATCCAACCAGCCAGCAGCTAAGGTACAGCGCGAGAGAGACCCTAGTCTGAGCACCTCATCTGGAAATTCCCCTTTCTTACCAGAGCAGCAATGAGCACAAGATTGTGATACCAAGTGTTTCATTCTCCAACTCCCTAGATCTGAGGAAGGCAAATTGGTCCCTGAGAGGAGAGTGAGGGGGTGTGTTGTGGGGAGAAGTGCTCATGGCCAAATGAAGCAGATTCTCAACCTGGCAGGGCATTGCATGCTGGAGAGAACTCTCTCCCCTGAGGTGTTCACTTTGCTGCTACTATGCACACATCCATCTGAAGTGGCTCCAAATACAAAGGGAAGGAGAAAAAAAAAAATCATACTGTATATAACAGCATAAGTTGCCGTCAGTGGTCAGAGCAGTGCTATAAAAGTCTCCTCAACCACAGAATGAGCATGCTGAGAACCTTCCCTTTCTCCTTAAACCCTCGTGTTATATACAGGAAAGGAGGTCCTGTATATTCTTGTCTGTTTTGCATTGGAGAGGTCTGTCCCTTCTCCCCTCAATACCTCATATTCTAACAGCATAACTAGACTAACCAGAAATACTGACATTGCTGAAAATCCCTACAGTGAAGCAGCCTGGCTCTGGAGGAAAAGGAGAATGAAAGAAGACAGCACTACGGAGCAACGTTTTCAAAGAAATCTCTGTGACTTAGGTGCTGACCTCACTGACCATGTTTAGATAAGTCTTTAGGTTCCTAAATCCCTTTGGTACTGCTGAAATGTTCCCTCATGACTAAAAACAGAGTTTGGGTTTCTTGTGTACTGAAATGGCTATGATTAAAACAATCATCATCATCTGAATAATATTTGTGAGCCTGTACCTCACATGTACTGCCACAAAGTCAAACCCAGGTTTGCTACTGCAAATTTAAGCATAGAGAACTAATTGCATATGCCTAGACATGACACGGCTAGTCAAATCCAATCTAAACAGCTTCTATTTCATGGAAACCCTGGCTGAAAAGGCATATAAATATTCCCCATCTAGCAATCTTCCCTGACACTCTGTGTTTTCACTATTCTAGAAAGCCTGAGATACTATTTTTATTTTGACTAAAAATAATAAAGGCTTTTCTCCAATCCTCTGGGTGCCCTAACTGAATTATGTCTGAATTAGTAAACACCAACACTGCTAAAATGAGACAGCCACCTACCCACAATGTCTAGGAGGCATATTGAGGAGGCATGGTGTCTGCCTCCTCCAGAAACTCTATCCAGAGGTGTCTTTTGCAAGAAATTTAGCCCTGGAAAGTTACCAAATCAGCTTATTATGGGGCGGTGAAAGCACATTCCAAGTCTCTGAGCCACTACAGACAAAGCCTAGCTGGCTGGCTCCTCTCTTTTATAAAGAAATCTTTCAAACTAGGACTTTGGTCCAGTGTTTGCACAGCTCGTCATAGACAGAAGGGGACAGGGTATTGGATTTGCAGCCGGAGCTCTTACTGCTACCACAATTAAACCAGGAAAAACAGCCCAAGTAGCCCTGCAGACTGCAGCCCGGACACCTCAGATCAAAGATTTGCAGGTAATGCCTTAGCCTTCTCTTGCAGATGTTAACCATGGGGTGATGATTCATGAGTTTCTGTGGTGTGTGCCCTCAGAAACTTAAGACTGTGTCCCAGTCTTCATTTCCAAGTTCTTTTAGTTGCGGTCCAACTACAATATGCCTGTCCGCTAGCATGGCTAACCCTGGAGAAGGTACCAGTGTGACCTACAAGGTGACCTCCCATTTAAGCACAAATAATCTGACTGATTGAGTTACTGATGCTCTTCACTGTTCAAAGCATGGCCAGACTTCCTCTCAGACTACTTGGTTTGTAATGTTAGCACTGCTGAAACTGTTAAACAGTCTGACTGTTATTGAATCTATATATTGATGGCAGCTAATTCCTGTACTTTTTAAGCAGCTGCTGTTATTTCCAGCTGGTTGCAATGAGACAGGCTCTACCCTTCTCAGTGTAGCTAAAAAAATCCATAGAAACACCCATGAGCCTGACCTTCTCTGAAGTTTGCTGTCAGTGATGGGAGGGGGAGAGATAAAGCTAATTCTTTTCTACAGATGTTCTCAGCAATACTGTGATTTCAGCAAAGCCACAGAGAATTCAAATGCCCCTCTCAGCTGAGGGAGAAAGCAGTGTCAGATGCCTTCCTCAAACGTCCTTTCCAGCTAACAGTGCAGCCAGTGTCACTGAAAAAAAACCCTCACAAACCTAAAAAAAATTAAGCAAATAGTAGGGTGGTTTTTTTCCCTGGCTGTTATTTCTGTGGTTAAAGCTGCAGCTAAAAGCAGCAGTAGCAGGTTACAGCAGAAACTGAGCATGCCACTGTGCAAAGGTTCAATTCAGTGAACTGGGCAGTTTTGAAACAAAATTGGTTTTCAGGTTTCAGAAATGAATTCAAACAAAAGATGATTATCTCTTTTAATGGAAGTACATTCAGAAAAACCCAGCTGGACGGTACAAAATAGTTCAAGCGTATGTTATGATGTTTAAAACCTGAAGCAATGAGAACTGCACTGAAGCTTGCTCTGTTTTACTTGTTTGGCATTCTGGAGCTAACAGAAGAGAAACTTGAACAAATGCTTCAGTCAGGTCCTCTGTGGCTTATGCCCTGAAATGCCCCTGCCCAACAATTCCATACTGCAGTCCTCCAGAGGGACCTCCCAAACGTCAGATGAGGGAGTAAAATCACATCCCAGCCCCCTGGTTTTATCAAATCAAGACTAGGAATAACTAATAACCAATGAAGAAATAAAAAAAACCCCTGCTGCTCAAATTGCAGAGGTGGTAGAGAAGGATATGTTCTGAAAGAAATAAAAATCACTACACTACTGCATCCAAGCTTTCATGATGTGTGCAGCCTGAGGCTCCCCATTCAGAGCTCCCCTTTGCACCACCAAGCTGGTGAGACCCAGTGGCTGCTGCTGTGCATCAATCTCGTGCTGAAGGAGGATCAGATCCTTCTGGGCTGAAAGCACAAAGCTCATGTCATTTTTTAATGGTCCACGCTGACCTTTGTGCTGCCTGGCAAAGCAACCGTAACTGAGCAGTAAGATAATCAATGAGAGGAAACCATGCTTATACATTATCTAGAAATGTAGCTGGACCAGAATATAAACTCTGGCTCCATGCAAGGAAAAGATTAGGAACTGGGGAAAAAACTGTAATAAAGCTGTGTTCTTCTGACAGTTAATTCTCATCCACATGGCAGTGCAGTGTATATGGCTTTAACGTCCTCTCCTATTCCCCTCTCCTAACTATATTTCCTTTGATAGCTGTTTTCTAGCCAGCCAAACCATTCCTGCAGAGCCCAACACAGATCCATGGTGCTAAGCAAGCCAAGCATGCAGTCAAGGCTAATACTGGCTTTCTTGGACCTCCTCTTAGGATTTCCAAAGCTTGAGAAAGTGGGCATGACTCCATGGATCTCGTGAGACACTGACTACACAGGAATTTATAATTGTGTGGTCGTGACAGCTTTAGCTGAAGAAGGAATATGCTTTCCTAGTTAACATTTTCAAATGAAATCTTAATTGGACTGTGCAGAAGCCAAGAAAAGAAAACCATTCTCAGCTGAAGTCTCTGAAATGTATTCTGCAGTCAGTTGGGAAAAGTGCACAGTTGAGAGAAACCTAATCCTAAATCCCACCCTTTGTGACCAAGGCTAGGGATGGCAATGAATGACACAAAGTAAAATCTCCTTGTTTTGAATGCAGTGTCTCTGACACCTGTCCTGAGTTCAGAAAAGCCTGATTTGCAACTGCATTTTAACATTTGTGAATGTGACAGTGAAACTTATAAATAACTATGAAAAGACTAAAAGGGAAAAGTTATCAATCAATAGCATCATGAAACCACTTCATGTGCTTCCTTTATGTGCTAAATAATGGTTGAATAAAGTAAGAATATGCAACAGCTGAGTGAAATATTAGACTGTATGGAAACACATGGCAGTACAAAAAGTATCAGCTTTGCCTACACAGAGTAATACTATTTCTATATGGACTGGATGTAGCCAACAAATCTTTCCATCCACTCCAGCTTTTGAAACAATTAATCTCATGGAAACCAGAGTGGGAAATCCTGCTGGGGAACCAAATGCTTTTAAAAAAGCACTTTGGTGAAAGATCCAATGGCAGTGAAAGCAAATGCACCTGACTTTCTGTGCTGTGCTCAGAGAGCACCCCGTTCAGTTGCAGTGACAGATGTGAATACCTCTCTTCTTCTGTACCAAGCCTTTCCTGCCAATTCGAAATCATATTAAGTGCAAAAAAGGAAAAAAATCTTTCCTTGCCTAGCTTCAGAGATCTGTTTTTCTCCTTGTCCAAAAAGCCATTCCACCCACCTGCCCTCAAGAATATTTGCTGCAAAATCAAACATCAATCTACAGAAACCTGAAAAAAGCCAGTTAGAATGGGCATTTCCATGGAGATCAGTGTCCAAACCCTCTCCAGATGTAGAAGGTGCTATTTCTGACAGTGGAGGACTTGGTACCAAATCAGTATCTGAATTATCTCAGTTCCCAGGATGCCCCCACTCACCTGGCTAGACAGGTGCCAGAACAGTATTCTGAGACAAGGATGAACCTTGCAGCCAGGAAGATATTGGAAGTAGCTGCAAAGGCAGAGATGTGCTTACACATTCAGCAAAAGCCAAAGCCAGCACAGGCAGGAGGAAAGCCCACTGGGCCAGGCGTGTCAGCAGTTTCCCCACATGCTTCTGCTCTGGAAAAGGAGTACTCGATGCTTCATAGGAAGCCCAAAAAGGGTTTTAGTGATGCCACTATAAAAATGCTTGATTCAGAAGAGACCATGTTGCCAGACAAGTTAATGCCATGGGGAACACAATGCATTTATGACTCTTTATGGCAGCCAAGCATACAATGAATCTTAAAAGCTTTGTAGGAGTCCCATGAAATCTTGTGTGTGCTGATGAGGTGAGAACATGGAGCTCTGTGCCCTATCACGAGTTCCTTTCTATTTAGCTAACTCCTAATCAATTACACATTCCCTACCATTTTATACCCTCTGTTGCACTTTTGGTTCTTGTAACATGGATTTCCACACTATCCTTTTCCAAACATGAAAGCCATAATTCCACAACAACTGAACACAGACAAAGTAGAAAGTAAACAGAGTCATTACCAGAAAGGCATGAGAAACACTTCTCTTGGAGGCATGTTCTCACTAATCATTGCATCAAGGTGAAATGACTTGCCTGTGATGGAAGAATGAGTCAGTGACAGAGCAAAACAGAAGACTGAGGTAACTTATTTCCTAGCAGCTTAGTCCAAAAAATTAATCTGTGGTCCCTCTCTGTTTAGAGAACTTTCTCTGTGGGACATGCAGGTTTATTATGAAACCAGTCTCCCTCTCCCACCCCTCTAAGGCTAGTCGTGCAGCAGAGGCACTTTTTTGAGGGTGCTGGTGTTGACAGGTGATCCCTGCCTGCCTTTCATCCTGTTAGGGCAGCAGCAGTCACTGGTTGCAGGAATATAAATTCAAATACATACTCCAGAAAGCACCTCATATCGTGACAGTGGACCCATCCAAAATGAAACCCATGAGGAGACCCCTGTGCTGCAAGCTTGCACACTGCCACCAAAAGCAACCTGCTCTTGGCTTGTATTGAACACCTATCCCATATGAGTATCCTGGAGCTGCAGGAGGTTTCTGGCTGTTTTACTGACCTGTAACATTGCCTGGAAAGGGTGACGAGTCCTCCTGTCACATAGAGCGTGGATAGGAAGAGATGTGAGACTGCCTGGAGCAGCCAGGCAAGCTGCAGTCACTGTCTCCAGGATGTTTTCAGAAGATGGCAGGTTTTGCTCTGAAGGGAAAAGGAGAGAGAGGTACAGAGAAGTCAAATCAGGCATCTGTCTGAACCTACAGAGATACTGACACAGGCATGTGGGGATGTGGGGGTAACACTGATCTCCATGTCTCTGAGGTGAATGGAAAACATTCAGCCATCTACTAAATTCTCTTTATTTGCAGATTTCTTTTATTTATCAAGGGTCTCTCACAGTTCAGGAGGATACAGAAGAGTTAATTTAATTTAGTATGAAGTGCCACACTATGGTCTGAAGTGTTTCATACACAGGCAGGACTAAAAGGTCTCACTGAATTGAAAAGCTGAGTTACATTTGATTACATTCAAAGAGACCAGAAAATAGAAGAATGCGAGGAAAAATAATTTTCCATAGGTAAAAGGAGATGAAAGTTAATGATCTCTCCTGGTTAACTTACAGCCTTTTAAGCTTTCTGTGTGTTAATGTAAAATCAGCAAGACTCTTGCCAACTTATCTACGGCAAGATACCTTTGAATACTAATTCAATTTTTTTGTGCCATTCAAGTTCTTCTTTCACATGCATATCTTGGAGTGTAAGTTCACTTTAAGTTCACTTCAAGAGTAAAGAGTAAACCTGTCACTTTGCTTTAACTTGCCCTGAGAAATATTACATTATCAGTGCAGCAAAACATAAGCATGGGTACGTACCCTGGGTTTTTATCATTTTAGGAGGTTCTCCCTTGTGCACGCCTACAATTCAGTCTAAACAAGCCCTCACAGTGGTGTTATTCTCCCTCTTAGCACACAGGCCAGCATGTTTGGATATACATTTTGACATTAGAAATGAAACGTTGCAGAAAAACTGGCTGAATTTCAGAAAAATGAAGCATTCTTCCTGGGAAGCATACCTTCACCATGAGAACAGGAACATTTTTGCAGAGATGCACCGAGCTTTCTCCCCATGCCAGGAATGCTCTAACCCCAGAAGCTGTGCTTTTCCAAGGATGCCCACTGCAGCAGGAAAGCAGGTGCGGTGCAGATCAAGCTCAGGCTATTATATCACGGTATTTATGTCCAAACCTGCTCAGGACGTTGCTGACTGACATAGGGAATAATGCCATTTCTAGCACAAAGAAAACCTCTATCTGCAGAGAGGTTATGCTGCTCTTTAAAGAACAGCCAAGAGCAGAGTGTGCTTTCTGATCCCCCCAGCTGCCTCCAAACAGCAGGAGCCTTTCCCGCAGAGCGTCTGTGTTCGGCTGGAGAGACTGAGCCCCCCAGCAGCTGTACTGATGCCACACCAAGCTGCCAAGTCTGCTCAGATCCACAAAGGCACCACATACTCCCAAAAACATCCCCTGCGTGTGCCTGTAATTTTGTCTGAATTCACCCTTGAACCTCCTGGGTATTGCAGGCTCCCCCCCATCACCCCTCCAAAAGGCAGTGCAGACAACCCCCGTCTTCAATTAATTTAAAGGAAGGAATGTATATAAAAGCCCTAATACAGAAAAGCACACTTCCCTCTTTGTGCATGGGGAGCATCAACTGGAAAGAAGCCAAGCAATTACTGAGTCCTGGAAAAAAAAAATCAGCAAACTAGTTACCCTGAATAATTGCAAACCAAGGCTGAAAGATTAAAAAAGAAAAAACATCCAAAGAGGAGCAACACAGCTCTGGCAAAGCACCCAGCCCTTGGGAAAAGGAGCATTTATCCCTCCAGCAGTGCCACTCTGCCGGGAGCCTCTCCCAGCTGCCTGCTCATCAGTGCCACGACTATAGCGAGTTTCCCTAAACATCCTGTCTAATGCACGCTGCCTGGTCGTTCACACCAAACTAAGAGGAACTGCATCAGAAGATGTGTAGCTGAAAGCAGTCAGAAGTAAACCGTCAGCGTGGAGACATTTCTCTGGAGGTCATTAATCTGCTGATTACAGAGCCTGCTGATGACTGCCAGCCATGTCAGGAGCACCAGCCTGGCTCTTGCAGAGCATTTTTCCGTTGGCTTTTGACCAGGCTGAACATTTAAACAATGTAAATATTTTTATTCTCTATTTCACAAGGCTCTTTTCAATCTTAGGAAATGTGCAGTGACCTGGTTTTGGTCATCTCCTCCCTTCTGCTGTTGCTGGAAAGGGCTGGTTCCATGGGAGAAACCAGTTTGGTGTGCAGATCCTCCATTTCAGCTTGAGCTGGCCATGGTTTTCTCAAGTATATTCATTATCCAAGCTGACTCTATGCTTTCTGTAAGCATTTTGCTTTTTGGCTCTTCCTCCCCTGCTCTGATGGATTTCACTGACAGAGCAGGCTATTGCACAGCCTTTCGGCTGTGATTGACCATGTCAGATCATAAGATCTTTTTGTTATAACCCCTATAAGCGAGGGAAGGGCATGGCTTTGAAGTAAAGAAAGTTAGGGTTTGGTTTTTTTTATTTTCTTTAGAACATCAAATCTTCTGGATCAGACAGGCCTTGCCCAGGGCATTGTTCCTAGAAAAAGGATTGTTTTAGCTTTAACCTCAAGCTGCACCCTACGCAGTAACCAGCCATGGGTGCAGATGGATATAAATCCTTCCAGCTGGGTTTGTAGCTGGCCAGATGCAAGCCGGCTCCAGGCCAGAAGCCATCAGGCTGCGTGAGTTGTGGCCCTGCGCCCGACACTGTGGGTCACAGCCCTCCACACACAAACGCAGGGGTTGGAGTCAGCTCCCCCATCTCCATCAAAGGTTCTCTCAGCAGGGAAGGGTGCCAACATCTGGACGAGGCATGTCTGCGTGGTACAGCCTGCATGCTAACACAGCTCGACCTCTGTCTGGCCCTCTCTGACACTGGCAAGAGGGTCACGTCTGCCTGTGGACTCAGCATTATGCATTTTCATATTTTCCTTCTTTCAGTTTCATAGAATCATAGAATCACCAGGTTGGAGAAGACCCACCAGACCATCGAGTCCAACCATTCCTATCTATCTATTTAAATGCAGACCTCTTGCAATTTTACTCTCAGACACTTGGGTACCAAGTCGGTTGTGATTTCTAGTGATTTACTTGCAACATCACCCATTCAAGGGAAAGACCAAAAAAATAAACCAGCAAAATTTCCAGGGTCACTTACAGCACCTGCCACATGATCCCAGCTGTGGAGGAGGTGACACACTCCTTTGTCACCGTGCCTTGATGCCAGGGATCTAACAAGGCAGCTGAGAAATTCCAAATGCTGTGTGAATCAGGTTTTCATTAAAAGAAAATATATCAAGCACATTGCATGTATTGATTTGTAATTCTCACCAGTGGTTGTTTTCATAAAGTAATTGCAGATGCTTGCTGTTGTTGCTTGCAAAGAGAGAACTCAAATCTTAGTCTGCCTTGCTTAACAGCCTCAGCATCAAAGACCTCACGAGAGGGTTGGACACTTTAAAAGGATCAGCAATTATCTCTGATGCTGGCTTTGCGTTTATTTTACTTGCATATTCATGCCAACAATATTTTAGCATGCATGTAGCACGAGGAAGCAAAGACTGACAGTGGGGGATACAGCTGAAGTGAAGCAGATGTCTTTTAAATTCAGAACACATACAGCACAGAAACACTGAGTAATCGAACACAAACTAGAAGTGAAACCAGAAAAAACCCAGATTTTTATACCAAAACTGAGCACTGCAAAAAGAACAAAGAGCCTAAGTAGTGCAAAACAAACTTATCTAAAAAGACTCTTCACTTTGAACCCTGTAGTGCATTGCCAAGTAGCACGAGTAAGGAGTTTCAATAAATTTAGTTTTATGTTGACCATGTCCCTTTAATTATTACTTTTTGGCACAGCACACAGGACACCTTCAGGCCAAAACATAAGCGATGTTGAAAGTATAACTGTTCCTTTCCTTTGGGAATGAAAGTTTTCTGATTGTTACATAAACATATTTGGACCTATTTTTTAGAGTTTCATCCCATTAGCAATTATACTATTACCAGTGAGTCAGAGAACATTTTGCTGATGTTTAAAAATACGTGACTGAAGGTCAGAGCCTACTAAACTTCACCAAGCAAGCAAACCTGATGTGAAATAGCCTTATTCGCTCCGGTGGGATTGCTCTAATGAGCAAGGGTTTGCAGAGTGTGATCTTAGATTGTGAACTATATAGAGCCGCTTCATTTTAATTGCAAGGGACTAGGCACATCCAGGCAAGAGTGAAACATAGGAATAAAAGAGCAGCTCTAGAGAAACAGCAGATAATTATAAAATGAGAAAGAACCAAGGGTGGAGGGTTTCTACATTTCCTGGTTAATCTGGGAAACTTATTGAACTAAGGCAGCAACCAGTGGTCACTAGAAAAGCGCCATGACACACAGGCAGTAAAAAAAGCTCAGATTCAGGCTTTTACAATAATCACAGACCTGAAGACAGTCATTCAGCTTCTCTTGGATCAGCTGTTTTCTAAAAGCAGGCCTGAAACATAACCCACACACCAGAGACTATCTTTGGTACAGAAGCCCTTCTGGATAAACCAATGAGACGAATTTCTTGGCAGTGTAGAGGAGTTACTTGTAACTCTGATTTGGCTTTTGCATAATGCAGATGAGACCATGGAAAGAGGCAGGCAGGGGGATGAAACTCAGCATCTTCATTTTGCTGCAATTCAGTATTTTATGAAATTTTGATCCATACCAACAATCCATTTTGCTGATTAGACAACTGCCCCCTCCCTTACACTTTAATGTCACTTGGGCTTCAGAGAAAGCTAAAAAGCTGGAAATAAAAGTAAGGTTAAATCACAGCTTCTGTTTGGAGCATGTGCTTGTTGGCTCAAATCACACCAAATGGTTGAGTTTACCTGGCTCTGACAGCATACCATAATATCAGCTTGCATTTTTCTCCAAAAATTGTAAATTCCCTGGCCGCTTGCATGGCTGGGGTCTTGCTGCTGGTCATGTGGCAGAACCACACAGGTTTTACACAGTTTTGCTCTTTGCCTGGGTACGGTTCTACTAAAGTCGTTTGCCTTCCAAAACCACAAAGATGAGGCAAAGAGGAAAAAACTCCAAGGCTGTCAATGAAACTTGTCTTGAACAAGGTGACATAAGACTTGCCTACAGAAAATTAAGCTTAATCTCTGAAAAGGAACAGCAGAAAGGCTGGTGGACTTCAAAATGAGCTACAACAGCTGTGTTTTGGTTGGCCAACAACTGCTCCCTGCTTTGGCTGCGGCTGGCTCAGCTCTTGTGAACAAGGCAGATTATTAAAATATGGCATTCAGCAACCCCATCCTTGGAGCACTTGACAAAGCAGCCTTCTCCTTTGTATTCCAGTGCTTTGACTGAATGTAATAACAAAGCAGAGCGGAGTGGTAATGCGATGTGCCCGTGACAACAGAGTCAATGATAATTGTACAGCACTGTCCTTAGTTCAAAGCAAAAGATACCGTTTACTGGCTTAAAGCATGTCTTTTTGTTTCAAAAATACCTTTTTGGTAGGGGTGCCTGCCCTTCTGTCTGTCTGGTTTGACTGCTGGGTTTAATTTGCCTTACTTTTGAGCCTAATAGATAGATCAGCAAGACATGGCAGAAGTCAGAACAAATCAAGCTAAAAAGCTTTTCACACAACTTACTAGTCACCACAGAAGGAGATAAACTGCCAATTTTCCCCAGTAATAAGCTATGCCACCAACCTGGAGAGTAGCTTAAAATAATTAGCAGTACCAAAAAAGAAAAGGTGTGTCTATAAGCGTGTCTGTGGGGCCACTCCACACGTTACAATAGGAAAAAATTAACTGGGTGGACCTGCATTCCTGTGGCAGCTCAGAATGACTGCACTTTATATTTCTGTGCCCGGAAATATACATTTTTTGCACATGATCACAAGGGATGAGGCAAGAGAAGGGCTTGAAAAGCAAAGCAAGACAAAAAAAAAGCACCCAAGAAAAAAATAATTTGTGTGACAAGATAAAGAGAAACTCACTGTATGTTTTCAGGAGAGGTGGTTTTCATCTTTGCAGTAATTATATCGTTTATTAGTTGATGTTTCCTGTATGATGTTTAGAGTTATTGTGGGAGGATGTCATAACATCCATGTTTATTAGATAATTTTTGGGACCTTGCTGTGGGAGATTATAAGGGAAAAGAATGAGAGAGATAAATTGTCTAAGAAAGACCAAGTGCTCTGTTTAAATATGAAGGGCAAAACATACTTAATGGAGACAGAGGAAATAACCATGCAGCGCCCTTTTTCCTGCAGACGTAGGATGTCTGGTATTCAGATCTAACCTGGTAACTAGGACATCTCTCATACTGAAAAGAACTGGGAAAAAAATGGATGCAAACCTCCCAGTTCCTGCTGAGAAGGAGAGAGATCAAAGGAGAGATGCAGATGCAGAAAGGCTGGGAGATCTGGAACAGAAGATGACTGGAAGAAACCCTGGGGGCACAGAAAGGCGTGTGCCACACACAAGAAAAGCACACAGTGCTGTTAAGCTGTACTTCTTACAAAGGAATTGCTCAAAATGAATTTCCTTCCTATTGAAGTATTTCAGGGTGACTCTACTGTGGGACTTGGACATTTGAGGCTGATCAATAAACCTCCTGTTAATGGCAGCCTGGGAATCAGAGCTCTATCACTGCTTCAGTACAGGGACTTGAAATTAATGTCAGATAAAAAAGTGGGCTGTGCTCTGACACAGCTTAAGACCACCTGTTGCACCTTACTAGAGCTTTATTAGTCTGATCACCATCACCTCTTTGTTGATAAGTTTGTTTCCTCAGGAAAATCCAGGAAGGAAAGTCAACACCATTCATGACCAAGATATTGAACTACTTGAGGGGGGGCAGTCTGCTGGAAATTGAAGTATAAGGGTGCGTTTTTTTAAAAAAAACAAAATACTATGTCAGTCGTACAGAAGGAAATATTCAAAGTATTCAATTTTGATATCTGGAGTCAAATGAACTTGATTTCCTCTCCTTCAGTAGGATGGCCCTTTGGTATTTAATATTGTTTCTGTATTTTAAAATGCCAATTTTTTTGTTGTTGTTAGTGAAAACTATGTTAAGAATCCACCCAGAGTGCACTCATGAATAAATGTCAAATTAATTAGTTTCCTAAAATCCATTGTCTTGGCAGCACAATGTTACTCAAGGCAACACTGCTGCAAGTTTGCTGTGGGACAGAATCTCCTCAAGCAGGCCTTGAGGAGGAAGAAAGGGAATTAAATCCCCTTGCCCAACAGTGTGTAAAGAATGGTGGTACCAATATAACAGTGGGCTCATTTGATCCTAAGGGCTTGGGTGGATTTGTCTCTTGCTGCACTGTGCTCTGCATTTCTTGTCAATGCTGTATGCATAAGTCTGGTACTGTCTGATTCTAGCAGAGCAAATTTGGTGAGAAGAATACAGACTTCATGCACTCCTGTCCCCTGGAAGTTGATTCTGTAGGTCAGAGAGTGGGAGCAGGGAGCACAAAGCATCAGAGCACTTGGGATGCTTGGGAAGATAAATGCTGCACACAACTATGCCTTTAATGTGCAATTGCTCTTCATAACTATGTCTGGTTTCTGCAGTTGGGAAGCTTTTTCCTTATTTAAAAAGTAAGCTTTATGGATCATCAACAAAGTGGTAAGGTGTGTCTTCAATGCACTGCTTTTATTTACATCAATGAAGGAGCAGAGAAAGAAAAACTTGGGTTTTAGCTTTTCAGAGTTTGGAGTGACTGCAGCTAGATATATCACCTTTTGACTTGTTGAAAGAGCACATTTGATCTGGGAATTGCTCAGACAAGAAAAATCAATATGGACTGGTATAATTTGTTATTTACACAAAGTCGTTCTACTTTTGACTGCTAAAGGCTTTAAACCTTTTAGTAACAGACATTTTTCAAATAGGTTGCACTGAAGACTCTAAAACCCCACGCAGTTCTTCTCTCCCTCTTGGCTGCTGGTTAAAGTGTTAGGTTCAAGTAAGAGGTAAAGCAGCCAAGAGAATGAGGTACAACTCTGCAAGGAAGATGTCTAATGTCAGCACTGGTGACATTAACTCATAGCTGGGAAAAGGTTTATGCTCCACATGAGAGGTCTGTGAACAGCTGTCAAGCTCTTCTGTCAAGGTGGATATTTCCACAGCAACATCATGTCCTGTCTCAAAGAGCCACACCAGGCAGAGCAAAAGAGAACAGAATCAAGCTCTGCTCTGCAACAGAATTTTAAAGCTGTAGGCAACCAGTATAATCATCCAACTTTGCCTGTCTGGAGAGAAGAAATTGCTTTTTGAGTGCTGGGTTTGTTCTGCACTGCTGCTAAGCTGGGGGGGGGTTATTTGGGTTTTTTTGTTGCCTTTTTTTTTTTTTTAACTTTGTCAGGTGAGAAATCCATATCTAGAGTAAAACTAGCAGATCCATTTTATAAGATGAATGCAAATGAAAGCAGTCATCTAAGCTGTCTCTGTCTCATTGAAGAGTTTTATTATTTCCTTTTCTTCCATCTCCATCTGCTGTCTGCTTATAGCTACTCAGGTTTACCATTTTCAATGTCCCTGATTAACGCTTTCTGCTGGAATAATGCCTTCTGCCTTATCACCACATTGTCTGCCACGTCTGATCTGCAGAACAAGAGTGGCATCCCAGTAGTGCAGCCATATGGTCTCTAGCCCTTTCACTGCATAAAAAATTATGGCTCTCTGAACTTGCCAGTGTCGTTTGGTCTGAGCTGTTTCAGTTTTGAGAGGGAGAACCACACATGCAGATCTGAAGTCTCTTGGAGCAACATTTCTATAATAAAAATGAGACTGGTGGTGAGATTTTCCATTATGGCAAGGCAGATATGAGTTCTTATAACTCCTTTTGTCAAAATTAAACTCTTCTGCTTGGCCCAGAAAGATAATTCCTCTGTTTTAAATGTAGATCTGATAATTTGCTATTCAATTAAATTTCTCTGTCTTCTTTGATAGACTGCAATCATTACTCAGTTTCCTGAATGTGGCACTAAGAGGGAGAGAGGGACTTCTTTGCTGCTCTTCACCCTGAGGCTGTGTTTAGGATCTGCAAAAATCAACCTAGCAGAGTGTCACATGGTGCAGCTGCTTTGTATCTGCTGTGCCACTTCCCCTGTAAATACAGTCCCTTCATTAAAATAAGCCTATTAACCTCCATCAGTTCACTGTCACTTCTCTGACCTTGGAAGGTCAGAGTCCTCTTTGACAACATCCTTCCTGTTTGTTTTCAGCTGGTTTCTCACATGCTCCTAAGAGTGACTCCAAAGAGCAGAACATGGGAACATATTCATGCCCATCGCTCAAAAAAGCACACAAGGTTCCATTTTAGGTCAATTAGCTTTGGTAGCATCCTTTTAAGAAGAAACTTTGCCTTGGTGGATAGGTAAGAGTCTCTGGACTCCGACCACGAAGACGTTTCTGATTCACTTCCTTCACTGCCTCCTCCAGGGTACATTTCTCTAGGGAGATTTCTCACAGTCAGGAGGTGATTTTCTATATAGCAGCACATGTAGCAGCACATCTGATTTTACCATGAAAAATATTTAAGCAGTGTTGTGCAATTAAGTGTGTCCAGGATGCCAAAGCTTGAGGTAGTGCAGAGTTACAGGGTAGATGTCTCAAACTGGAGATGCAGCAGGTACAGGAGATTAGTTACAAAATCAAGATGGAAAGGAGTGATTTTGAAACTTTACCCCTTGCCATAACTACTGATTCAGGGAAGCATTTTTTTTCTGCACTGCAGTCATAGCCAGGAGCATATACAGAATAAGGATTGAAATATTTTGAAGTGCTGTCACAGTGTGAATGATTTTCTTTAGAGCATAAAATCAGACTGCAAAATTATTTTCTGTCTGCAGTGACACAAGAAGAATATGAATGCGATCATATCTGGCCCTGGGCTTGCAGGAGAGCAGAGCTGGCCTTAACCAGATTCTTTTTTATTCAGAGTCCTTGTAAGAAATATAAAATCCTAAAGAAATTCTGAGTCTGGCTAGCTGTCTCATAAGAGGAACAGGATTTCTGCATAGCTGAAACAGCATGACTTTGATTATTTGAAAACGCATGATTTAATCATTTCATTATGCATACCTTTTCTCAGCAGGAGCCTGAGCCTAAAACAGACAGAGACAAGCATTAGATAAAACAACATTGCTTGCTAGCTAAAGAGATTGGAATCAAAGTATTTAATTTTCCAAGGCACTGATATCTTTAGTACCTTTGGACTTGGCTGCAAACAGCAGGTGTCTGGCATCCTGCTGAATCAAGCCTTACCGAGTCCTCCACTCCAAAGTGACATCCTGCACCATTACTTTGCTTTCTCCCTTCCTCTACCCATGTTCTACCTTCCTCCTTCTCTTCTTCCTCACAACTGTTGCGTGCAGAGTGGTGTCGATGTCCTGATATCCACTGTCAGTTCATGTGTCTTTGACAACCCCACTTCCCTGCCACACATCCATCTAACACCTGTCAAGTCTGTGAAATCATCACAGAAAAGCCTTGTAGCTCAGATCTATCTATGAATGACCTAAGCAGCTTTTTGCACCGTATGGTCAATAAATACCCTCAGCACAGCATCGTTGTCATGAATCACAAAGCACCATTCAGTAACAATGCACAATACAGGACTTTGGTTAGAAGCAGGCAGTCCACCAAGCAGTTAGGGTACAGATATGCTATTTTTCCTGCTCAGAATAGCTGGTGTGCCCATCTTTACATTGTGAGATCCTTTTCCTCTTCTAGAGGGAGGAAACAATCAGTGCCAATGCTCTGCCTTCTCCCATGAACAAAGTCTGCGTGTCTCCCTTGGTGCAGAAAACAGTTCAGCTTTGCTGTCTTTGCAGCAAGATGTGTGCTGCGCAGCAACCCAACGCAGACATGCTTGTGGTGCTGCATATTTTAGTAGAGGGGGAACAGTTTCCAGTGTAGCCTGCTTTGACTGCAGAGGAAAGTCTGCATTCACATCCTAGTGCTCCAATTCTCCACGCGTTTTGGCAGGCAATTAAGTCAAATGGTCTCCATTTCTAATGAAAATAATGCGTACCAAAATTCTCTGAGGAGAAGCCCCCAAATGTAAGCTCACTGGCTAGGCTAGTTTTACCATGCTGGAAATTAAGGGCATTGCACTCAGCTGCTGGGGTGGACTGCCAGCCACACATCACTCTTGCCCATCATCCAAGCTGGATAGGAGGTGAATCCTCTGCATTAGCAAGACTGAACGCTGAGCTCAGGGCTAAGTTCAGGAGGCTATTAGGCTCCAGGCTGGAGCCAGTCCTAGCCTGGTTGGCACTGGTACCAGCAGAGGTTGTGCCAGTGAGCAGTCCATGCCTCTTTATCAGTGCAACTGGGGTTTCGGTGAGAGGACCAGCACAAGGCTGGTTGGCAAAAGGCTGCTAGATAATTGTTCCCTCCCACCGCAGAAGCTGGGTGAAGAGCAGCTGCCAGGGCTAGCTTTGCCAATCGTCCCTGAATCACATCTTCATGCCCAGGCAGCACCCATCACTTGTAAGCCATTCTCTGCTCCCCAGGGAGTTGTGTTTGAAGAGCTTGGCATAAGCCTTGTAAGATAAAGGCTGGCCAGACCTGCCTGATATCTTCTCTGCAGAGGACACCGGGGGGTATCCCTACCAAACAGTCCAACCAAACGTGCTTCTGTCAACCTACAGAAACCACCCGTAAGAAAGAGCAGGAACTGCAAACTCACATCTTCACGACAACTCTCTGCAGGCAAAAGAACCAAAGCTGTGAGAATAGCAATGCAGCCCTCTCTCCACTAGAAAGGAGGCTGAGAACATTGACTGGTTTCCTACAGACCTAAACCGGATTCACCCAGTGACCTGAGGAGGCAAGCAGTCCCAGGTCCTAAAATACAGTGTCATGGCCAATTAAGTGCTGTTCAAAGGGCAGCAGAGCATCAGAGGGTGTTTTGATCTCAGAGATGCCAGCCAGATGTCTAATATCTACTCAGGTCTTAGCACAGGTATCAGTAACAGTCCATGCACATCAGACAGACAGGTTTCTTCCTGGGTTTGCTAACAGAAGCTGCAGTTGCTCACAAATCACAGAGAACAGAAATAATCTCTACCTTTTTAAACATCAAAAATTGTAAAGCTTCACAGCTGCACTGTTGTGAAATTGAATTGAATGACTCGACTTGCCAAAACCAGAGATCAGAGTTCTAGGTCTTTCATGCCTCAACTCAAAGCATCAATAGCACTCAAAGCACTCAAAGCAGAGCACAGAGCAGCCTTTCAAATACCATTTGTGACTTTAGAAGCTTTTTGGGGTCTTGCCCCTCAAACACACAAGTCTCAATTCAAAATGGATGCAGGAGGGAAGAAGGGGTGAAGAAAACTGATTTCCAACACTAGTAATTTATTATTTAAAGACTTGGTTTCATTTCTGAAATTATATCTAAAACCAGTTAAGGAGTCTGGATTTCATTTACTTTTTGAATTTAAAATAAAAAGCATTTTTCATCTTCAAGTAGAAGGGCAGCAGTGTATTTTCTCTGTCATCAAAGCAACAATTCAAAAGCAATATATATGTAAGCACAGACTGGAACAGAAATTGCTTTCCCCACCAATCCAAAAGAATCCCAAGTCTGTTGACTTCTGATGCTTTAGGGCCTCATCATTGAACCAGAATAGGTCTCTGCTACAGATAAAAATCAACATATCATGTATTATCCCAGTATGTGAAGTACCTGAACAGCTCGACATAAATTATGCATTTATCCTGCAAATGCCCTTTAAGTTCTGGCATGGTTACTTCCTACCTTTTACAGCACATAAAACCAAGGTACAGGGAATCTACGTAATTTGTCAACAACAGCTCTTTGTACTTATTGGTCATTGCATTTTTCATTCAGGTTATTACAGATAAACAAAGTGTTATAAACAATTAAATACCTGATTTCAGCATTCAGTTCAAAGGTATTTTTCTTGCAAACACATGGAAGGAGACCAATCAGCTTTTTACTCACCACAATGTCTCCTTTGACAGGCAGAGTTAGAGAGCTCAGCAGCACTCAGAGAGGTTTGTCCAGCCTCTCATCATCTGGGGAAGAACCTGTGGGGACTTTGACAGCACAGACTAGATTTATACATATGCGTGTATGTATATATAGAAACCACACCTATATTTTTATGGTTTTATATATATATATAAACCCCATACATATGTAAACACACGCTTAGTTAGATATACAGATAGATGCAAATCTGTAACTGCTGTAAAATTAACTGTTTTCAAAGCATAACATTCTGGTCCTCAAAATTTCAGAAACCAATTCTCAATGACAAATACATTCTCTTCCTGCCTGTTTATCACATACCTCTGCTGCAAAACTCAGAACTACTTTACATTATAGCAAAGAAAAAAGAAAAAGGAGAACAAACCAAAACCAAGATAATAACATTTTTAAATCTTCCTCTGGTAATGTTACCAGCACTACCTCAGTGAACACTGGTGTGTCTGTATCCCATCTAATGCTCACCTGAAAAGCAGTGCTGATAATGCAAAAACTCACATCCCGCTTAAAATGCTGAGTGGGGGAATCCACAGAAGAGCCTCATCTGGTTATGTTGGCACCAAGTCAGAAGCATCTCAAACCCCTGAGCTGTGGGTTTCTTGAACTGAAGCCTTGTATCAATTTTGCTGATGTCTGGTCCTTGTATTCATAGTGGCCCAAGGAAGAAGCTGCATCTGAGCTTCCCTGCACCTTTGTAAAGTTTGAAAAGCACAATACAAATTTTGCATCTTTGCAACTTGAAACATAGACAGTAAATGATTATAAATTAAACAAAAGAAGCACCCCAAACCTGCTGCCTATTTTACATTTTCAAGCTTCTTTAAATCTGTAAAAATTCTAGGAACCAGCCAGACAACAGATGCATCAGGAAATTAGTTTGTCTCTTCCAAGAACACACATTAAAATAAAGAAAAAGATGAAGATCAGGGGACCTGATGCCCTTCAGGGACTACCGCTGGAAGCTTTGCCTGTAGGTGATGAAGGAGAAGGTGGTTAATCCAGGGCAGAGGGAGGTGGATAGCATTTCTGTACTTGTACAATTCTCTATAACATTAGTCCAGACAGGAGTCTATTAACAGTGTCTGGTGGAAGCAATTGTATTATTTATTAAACTGACAAGATCAATTGGCTGCTTTGTACCCATATAAAGAGAACTATTGTACTTTCATGTCCTTTTAAACACAGAGAATAAAGTGCTCCCCGGGGTGCTTTCATGGGCTGCCTTCGATTAAGAGTTCTGACAACATTTGATATTGTCAGAGATCAACTCACCAGATCCCCAACTGGATTTGCAGTCCTCAAAGAAAGAAGATGGTAGCAATTTTAATTAAAAGTGAGCTGAGAAGGAAGAACCTTACCTCACTTGGAAGACGGCTTTTACTTACTCTTCCCAAAGACTAGGAAGTCTGACCAGCTTTTCTAGCACCAGCAGCAGTGTCAGGATTAGCATCATGGCACTGAGAACTGAAAATGGGATGTTAATTCTCCTCAGGGTGTGGGGAAAAGGAAGATGACAGTTTCTAGGGCATAAGTAATTTTTAATAGGGTCTAATTCTGACAGATAAAAGTCTAAGTTATCAGTGTGTTTTAAGATGAGTTGTGCAAGATACCTGTATATTCCTGGCTGTGGAAGATGAAGGCAGAGGGGTAGGCTTTTTATGGTACCTCTGATTGATAAAGCCCTTACTTTGAGGAAGAACCCAAGTCCATTGTTAGTTAGGATGCTAAGTGATCTTTACCTGCAGGGGATTTGGGGGAGTACATCCAGAGGATGCAAATTTAAAAACTACAAAATAAGCAAATTCAAGGCATTTGCAGTAGATAAATATGTAAACTTAGTGGCATACTTGATAGATTAAGAGCCACACTGTCTCAGAGCAGATATTTCAGGGTGGTTATGGAATTTTCCAAACATCTGAATGCCCCTTTTACTATGTGCTCCTAAAGAGGGATTTGTGCTGACTGCACCAAAGCCAGGCACCAGCCTAGGGAAGGAACAAATTCTTTGTGGGTACCAAAGCAGTGGTGTTCTGAGTTTTATTATGTCACGATTCTGTGTTTATCAACTTAGAACTAAAACCTCCTCTGCAAGCTGCCCAGCACCACTGCGACTCCTGTACACAATGAAGCACAGATCGAGTCTTTCACAGCTTGCCCAGAGCCTGGCGAGGGCTCTGCTCACCATCACAGTGGAATAAACTCATATTAACTCTGTTAGAGAACTTGCATGGTTTTGATATTTATTTACTTGAATGTAAATGAGTATTCACCTTATATTCAAACACAGTTTTTCTATTGGGTTTTGCCTGGTCCTTGCTGTTATCACAGGAAAAACTATATGTATTTTAAGCTGAAATCTGTACAGCCTAGTATCCCCAGTTTATTACAGTTTCAGAAACAGTGGCAGGTACAGCTGCATGACATTTCAGAGAATCATAGAATGGTTTGGGTTGGAAAGGACCTTAAAGATCATCCAGCTCCAATTCCCTTGCCATAGGCAGGAACAACTTCCACTGGAGTAGGTGGCTCAAAGCACCATCCAACTTGGCCTTGAACACCTCCAGGGATGGGGCATCCACAACTTCTCTGGGCAACATGTGCCAGTGCCTCTCCACCTTCACAGTAAAAAATTTCTTCTTAATATTTAATCTAAATCTCCCCTCTTTCAGCTTGGAAACATTACCCCTCACCCTATCACTATACTCCTTGATAAAAAGCCCATCCCCAGCTTTCCTGCAGACCCCAACTGTTTGATTCAGTTCAATTTCCTGCTCTTCTGTTTTCCCTGTTTCTTACCTCTGCCAGCTGGGTGCGGAAGCTTGTGCCAGCAGTGCTAAGAGACCTCTTGGCTGTGAGCTTCAGTTTTGAGTGTGATCCTAAAAACTCCTCAGATTTTCTAGTGTTCTACTATGAAAACTTTAATCTGCAGCTGCTGCTGCTTTGTCTCCCCTGAACCTAATAAATGCCCAGACTGGTGTTCAGCATCAGGCCTGTGCATCACCAGCATACAGCAAAAACCAGTGAAGCCTGTGCCCCACCTTCTGTCTGCTGCACAACACTGCAGGAAAATCATCTGCCCAAGGCTGGCTCTTGCAGGAAAATGAGAATCCTTAGCTATATTGTGTCAATTGCTTTCCCAAATAATGATATTTCTTTCTCAGGTAAGTAAAAAGCAGCTAAAGACGTATCAACAGCAGCATCCTCTGCACCCACTATGGAGATCTCTATTACAGGACGATTTATATTGTTACTAAATTTAACAGATCTATGGGTCTATTTAATTTTACATGTTTTATAAGCTGGTTTTCAAGGTACCAGAACATGATGCTGTGATCAGTCAGTGCCACGAGCGTTAGCGGACAGAAAGCTCAAATTCTCCTGCTGTGGGGTGGATGAGCCTTTCAGGGTCAAGCTGCATTAGGAAAGGGTTCTATCACTGTTGGATTATTCATTATACTGAATGGAAAACAGGGAAACTATCAGATAGTGAAAGGAGATTGCAAGGAATTATCTGTAGAAATGGAAGGAAAGAAGAGCAAAGTAAATAATTGTGGCAGGGAAAGAACCAATAAACAGGTGAACATTCAGGATTTGCCATTGCACAAGACCAGTCAGAGCTCATGTTCCCAGGTTTACAGCCTTCCTAGATTTGTGGGCAGGCAGTGTAGACCAGCATTGTAGTGCATTTAATTACAAAAGTTTTCTCATTCACCTTTAAAGTATCTATCAAGAGATGATTCATTAATTTTATTACAAATTACACTGAGCAAATGAATCCTTAATCCTAAATTTTATGTGTAAATTTGACAGAAATAGCTGACCTTGCCTGCAGGAATAGCCAAATGCACTCACGAGACAGCCTTGATGTCGTTAACCAGCCTGTGATCCCTACCTGCGTGCACAGAAATATAAACATATTTCAGGGAAACAATTGTATGTGAGTACAACATAATTTATCCTGCTACGGGTCATTAGAGTCTCAGCACAGCGACAAATGTCTCATTCCCTGTAAGTTATACCGAGTAGGTAACAATTGTGGAAAATACCTATCCAAGGATAGGATAGTCCATCTGGATCACAGGAACCTTCTGCTTATCGTGAGCATTTCTCAAGACTCCCCTCTTTTCTCTGGAAATCTGTAGGACTTATCTTTGAAATACATGTAATAAAAATATATAAATGGTATTCTTTTTAAGAGGTGTAACATCAAAACTTTCCAAGTCCCTTCCAATGTGGCTTCATTCCAAGAAATACATCCTAGTAAAGCACCTTAAGGTGAATTTCTCTATTTTATCATCATTCAAGAGCTTTCTTTAGCAATAGAATTCTTTAAATGTAATCTGAGTGCATTGGGGGATTTTTTTTGCCTGTTGTGCAAGAGTGATATTGGAAAATTGAGAACATTTCCATGGAAAACCACCTACATTTACAGTAGCAAATACCTGTGTCACTGAGGAAATTCTTACCTGTTTTGGCATTTGTGGCTTTCTGGGACCAGCACTTCCTCATTTAGCAAACTTCCTGGATACAATCTTCTAAGCTATAGTTAAAAGAGAAGCTTGAGCATATATTGTATAATGAACTGATATTGTGATCAAAGCAACAACCTACTTAGTGGGTAAAAATATAGCTCTAAAGTATATTTTTATAGAATCATATCTAAATTACTTATACAAATCAGACCAAATGGAATCTAAGAGGTCTTTAGATCTGTCCTCAAAAATCCAAACCTGTGTTGAGTTTTCTCTGTCTGCTGCTTGCAAACCTAAATGTAAAACTGCAGGAAAATATATGAAAACTAAACTTTTCCTCGCAATCTTAATTTATCTTCCAAGAGTCTGTGGTTCTTGTATGATCCTATTTTTTCCCCACAGGATCATTTCTTGCAAAGCTCTAAATGTGCTTTGCAACATTTGGAATTCTATCTTAATCCCAGTTCCCAGCAGATCAATGTGCTTGACTATTTCAAATTCACCTGTAAATATGGAGAGCTTAACTTCCTCATCTCCCCTTCTGTTGTGCTTAGCAACACTCTAACTCAGATACCATCTTTAGGACTTTTGTAGGAACTTATTAAAAGCACAAACCATTGTGGATGCCCTAACAACTCAAGCCCCTACAAGGATAGAGAATATCTTCCTCCCCCTCCGACGCACACCCTAAAGAGCTTTCTACCTCAGAAGATTTTCTGTTCTTTTCCTGAAGCTTCAGAAGGATCAATAAGCACTTATCACACAATTGGTCTCATGCTTAATTGTGTGCATATTGATGCTTGTGTGTGTGCGTGTTCAGAACTGAGCAAGCCTGAGTTCATCTCTTGAGCAAAGGGGGTATCACATTTAGAAAGCATTTTGAATGCAGCTCTGATCTTCCTTCTCTGTCGATGAGTGTCCCCAGTGAGTTCAGGTCTTACATGAGCAAGGCACAGAGAATTTGAGCCATGTTTATGTTGGGTCTTCAATCAAGTACTTTGATATCAGCAGGAATTTTTTTTTTCTCTTCCTCAAAAATCTCACAAACACTAACTGGGACATATAGTACCTTGTGCAAGCTTATAGGGGAGAGATGAGAGATATACAAGCAGAGGACATAATCTTGGGTAAAGCCAAATGAGCTGCAGGAACATGAAAATAATTCAAACCCCCAGAGCTAAAACATTACAGCTTCAGTGCATTTTGGTTATGAATTCATAGACCAAAGTAAATGTATTATCACCAATAATAAGGGCGGTGGTACCATCCCTAAATATATAATTTTATTTTGCACCTAACTCTGTGCCTTATCCAAATAGAATTGTCTAGCTGCCAAAATGGCTAGAAAAAATGCAGAGTAAACAGAAATACTAGTATGCCTTACCTTTGTTTCCTAAACCAACAGCCTGTGACATGCCAAAGCCAGAAAGCATTGATTATGAACAAAAAGTACCATCTCCGATTCCCATAGTGAGTCTGGCTTTCAGTAACCTCTGACAGTGCGACACTTCCTACCAAAAGATCTTTTGTGCGAGGAAACCAGAACAAACAAACTAAACAAAACCACTAAAAAGCCTTCCAGGCAATGATAGCATAATCCCACTTATTCATAGCTCGGCTGAAGTGCTGCCTATAAAACCCACTGCAGCTATTTATTCTGCTCTCATTTCAATATTGTCAAGAACTGTGCCTGCCTGCTACAAATCTACCTCCCTTTGCTCACAGAATAATCCAAACAAATACAAAAACGTTTACACTAATAAATTCTACATTGCATTTAGGCACATATATTACACTTGATGAATATCTAAGCTACCTTCTGCAAATGCAGAAGCTGAGATTTCTCTACCAGTAGATGTCAGCAGGAGCAGAGAAAAGTGTAATGCAGCTCAGGCAGCTCACACCCATCCCACCTGTGTGTCAACAGGCACCCAACTCAGACAAGAGGGTTGAGAAGGAACTCGAGTAGAAGGTTGCCAAAGCAAACATGATTCATCAGCATTTCAGCTTTCTGACCTAGTGGGTGCAGGGATGGAGGAAGATAAGCATGACATACCGCTGCCCTTTGTACAGCGATGCAAAATGGTTTCATACAAACCTGTTCCTCAGGCTGCATCTCCCAACATACCCTGATGAAGGAAGAACCCAGGGAGATTCCAGACTTAAGAACTTCCACATCCCTGTCACCTGCAAGTTCTGGCCCCGGTCTTTATTCAAATTGTCTGTCACAATCATTCCTTCAGATAAAGGAAAGGTAATCCCCGAGTTGATTTTACTCTTTGCTACTGTGAGCTGAGTCTTGGAACATGATGATAAGGGCTTCTGATGGAGCGCCAATCAGGCTGTGAAGAGGCAACACAGGATTTCAGAAAGTTTAAAATCAATGCATTTCTAAGAAGGGTGTTTATATAAAAAAGAAATGGGTTTGAAACCCACACCCTACTCGCACTCAGAAGCATAAGATACCAGCTCACATACCCTCATCTGTATGGTCCATGTACTGAAAAATAGTTCACAGCAGTGAAAGTCTCACAGAAAAAAATATTTTTCCACCAGCGAGCAAAATTCAAATATGACGATTAAGTGAGACATAAATGGTACACAAGAGAGACCAGCAGCTACAGAGAGTCTAAGGAATATGTTGTGTAATGCCTCACTATATCAGAATAGAAAAAAAAAAAAAGATATTCACACTAAAAATGCAAAGGTAAAACTCATGGCTTACAAGCTATCTACTTTTCAGGAGACATGCATATTTCATCTTGCGTACTGCTTTCATCCACAGCATCCTTCTGAAAAAGCATTCTGAATCTTTTATTTCACTAGATCTTAGTTATTAGTATCTGGTACTACAAAAGTACACATAAGAATTTTCTCTCATAGTCTACAGAAAAAAGATTAGAGGATGAATAAAGGATCGGTGGCCAGTAAGTGATATCGCATAACTGTTATCAATTAAAAGATATTTTCTTCCATGAAAATTCTCTTGCCTTCATCAAAATTTAAGTTTCAGTGAAAAACTTCCAATATGAATTCTTTTTTTAAAAAAAACCCAAGACGTATGGCAAATACAGAACCATGCAGAGCACTTTCACAATGAAAGCATAAGTTACTTTTCCAATTTAGCTTTGTGTGTTTAGTGACTGGGAGGCGTATGGAGCAGAGTATCAGTGAGCTAACTGGAAGGAGAATGGGGAAGAAATATATCAGTGCTACTGTGTAATATCTGTAAGGAAATTCTCTTCAGAAACTTGACCTGCATCACGAAGAAAATTCCTATTTAAAAGCCGGCTAAGCACAGTCTGATAGACAGATACATTTTTTTGTGTGCATATAACAGGAAAGGTTCACTTTTCTTCAAGGGGCAGCAATCTCTGCTTTGGAAGCAACTCTCCTTTGTAGAGCAGGATGTCAAATCACCCTGTCTTTGGCCAGAAGAATGGCTGCTCTGGTAAAATTTCCACCCTGGCTCTGGATTTCATGCAATTTTTTTTTCTCCTTTCTTTCTATTGCCTACTACACAACTCCAGATATCTGCAGCAAAGGATTGTTCTTGAGTACATTTAGCACATGGTGGCAGGCTTAGCTGCTGGAATCAATTCTTTACTCTGAACTGATTCTTCTGTTTCTGAATGCAGCAGCTCATTCAGAATTCAATTCCTTGTATTTCACAGCAGTACAAGTTCAACTAAATTTTTTACAGGTTCAGAAAGCAATCAGGCAAACTCAAGACAGAAAAATCCATCCAAGGTCCTAGTTAAAGCTGAAGTAGCAGCAAAACTGTGGTTCACTGAATGCTACGAAGATTTATTGGAAGACTGTCAGTATGCTTCACCTTTCATTCTAATTTCCTCTGTATTTGACTATATAGGACACTATATGGACCTCTAATCTGCCTTAATATGGTTGTTCATATGTTACATTATCTTCCTGAGAAGCCTCCCAGGTAGGAGTCAATGTAAGTGACCCAAGCAACAACACCTTTTTTTCCCTTTTAGTATTTTACGATTGGTTTTCAAAGATGGATGAATGTGGTAAAGATATAGGAAGAGTAATATTTTATGAACACTGTAAAAGGGGACATCATGAAGGTTAAAGCCTCCCTCACTATGTATGAATATGCTTGCAGAGCTCCAAATCAAGATTCCAGACCAAGAACACCACTTCATTCCTGCTTTACCATTTCCTGCTTCACCCTTTCCTGCTTCATTTTCCCTCCAAATGATGCTGCTATTCTCCTTTTCCAGCAGCTCATTAAGTGCAAAAGTGAAAAGGGTGTGGTTTATCCTGGGTTCTCCACACTAAACAGCCCGGTGCTATTGTGTATGGACAACAACTACTTCAGAGAAGGCTAGAAAGTAAAAACACAAATATTTTTTAAATAAAAAGACAAACCCAAGAAGACATTTAAATAAATATTAGAATTAGAAGGATTTTTTCCAGCTCAGATTTGGATCTAAATGACAAGTATTGGGTTTTTTTGCCTTTTACATAACAGAAACTCTGTATATCTAATTATTTGGGCATTTATTCCAATTCACACATGCTCTATAACATTGTGAAAAGGTCAACGTTAAGTGATTCAAAAAGCTAGATCTGAATCTTGTTGAAATTCAGATTATCCTCATTTTTTACAATGGATACATTTTGCTTGAGTGCTGCTCACTGACAGAGGGTACAGTATATTTTGCAGACATTGGAAACAGGCAAAAAACATCTGAAGAAAAGGGAAGATCCACTAGCTTATAGCGGGAAGGGTTTGTAACACATTCCAGTTTTCTAGTTGTTACCAATATCCAAGAAACATCTGTACATGCTAGTGTTATATGTCTTGCACAGCAAGATATAAAGATCATTTTTAAAAGCTTCTAAGCTACTTCAAAAGTAGTCAGGAAAGTAGTGCAGGAGTGTTATCAAGAGGGCTCTCAGCCAAAAAATTCTCCTAAATAGCCCAGAGCTTTATTGAATAGCTTGCACTGGAAGATCAAGGAATCAAGAAGATCTATGAAACAATCTTAATGCTGATTTAGTAATTGTCTGTGAATACAACTCATCCCATACTAGATGAGGCTCAAGAGACCTACGACCCGTCAGCTCCCCAAAATAGGTTATGAATGGAGCTTTATGTGATGCAGACGCTGAGTGTGGATTCCTCTCCAGGGAATAATTTTTTGCCGTATTGCCACAGGAAGAATCCATCACCTGGTAGTTTTATTCCATTTGTGAGGCAGTGAACAACTTCAGTAAGCAACAACTAAATTAACCTTAGGAAAGCAAAGCTGGTCTAAATGGAAGATGAGGCAATATTTTACTGTGGGGACTTAAGCACCGTGGCTGCACACACAGAGGCATCTGAGCCTAATGACGAACTCCAACATGTGGCATCTTGGGCCAGCACAAAGCTGAAAGCCTTCCTTAAACTCAAACATCATAGGCTGAGCTCTGACTCTTAGGAAATACTAAACTTAACTGAACTCTTACCAGTTCCATCATACGGTGTGGACATCATAGCACTGAGTTCTGCATAAGAATTATCCCAGACCTGCTGCACTTAAATGAAATTCGGTCCAAAGGCAGAAGTATGTAAGTGTTCTATTCTACCAGATCACTCACTGAACTTGTTCAGGTCACTGTTGTGCCTCAGTTTCCCTGTTTGCTTCCAGGGACTTTTCAGAGCTCTTCTGTTTCTTTTGGTCTGCTCCTCTCTGGCTTTCTGTCTATTGCCAAGCATTTTCTCTTTATCAGTATCTTCAAAGCACAAGGCTAAAAATGCAGAAATTAATCACTTCTGAAATTTCTCTTTGTGGATAAGCGCAGCCCCTCTCTTGTGAAGACAAGCAGGCTGTGGTTCATTTCATTGTCATGGGCAGACAAATCCACTGAACATGACACCAGAGAAACTGGGAGGCTGCCTTCTTCAAACAGCCCGGAGCACTTGCTAGAGGCACAACGTGTTCTCTGATGCCTACGTTATGCTGATGGTGCGTCTCCAGCTGCAACACACTCTAACATACGTAAGCAAGGGGCAGGAAGAAAGAATGTGCTCCACGTACATCTAGCCAGCATGCTCTCAGATATAATTGCTCTCAATGGTGGGAAAAGCTGATGATCTAATTGATGTGGAGGCTTACTCCCAGCCTCCTGACAGAGACAATTTTAGAACTGCATTAGCTGACTAGGGACAGAAGAATGTTAGGAGGCCAAAATCACTTGCCACTTGCATGGGCTGAACGCCTGTGAAACCATGAAGCAATAGGCTTGAAGGCCAGAGGAACATTTGACGCTTACTTGGCGTATCCATGTAGGCACAGCTAGATATAAATTACCTAACCTAGTACTCAAATGTATTAGATATCCAGCAATTCAAAGCAGAAAAGAGGATTTTCCTCTATTCTGCAAACAGACTTCTGGTGTATTCTTATCAAGTACAAGACATCTTTTTTTAAAAAACCTTTAACCCCTTTTAAATCAAGATTCACACCTTATCTACCCCGTTGCACAGGTATGAAAGTGCCAACACGCTGCTGCCAGGCCAGGGGGCAAGGGACACACATCAACTATACAGAACAGGCAGGACTTTCAGTATTCCCAGATACCCGAAAGCATTGACATAACATTATTTCCTGAAAAAACATCAGCATACTTGACGTTGGATAAACATTAAACAAATCAACATGTTGGAACTTATTTTGAAGGTAGGAGAGGAAGGGAAATAAGCAACATTTAAGGAGTTGCCTTCCATCCCCTTTCCAGATAAAGCTGGAACGCTGCTGACTGGTCCAGCCCACATAATTGTGTCTAAACCACGACACACTCCCTTCACACATTTCTCAGGAAAACAAAAACAAATAGAAGCCCAAACTTTCCAAACCATAAGGGGAATCCAGGATTATACTGAATGGTAAGCACCAGATCATTATTTGATTTTACCTCAACTATTTATAAGAACAAAGTAAGCCAGTTTTAAATACAAAAGAACCAACCAACAAGCAAAATATTTGCTGATGAATCTTATATGTAACAGAGCTCTGACCATAGAAAATTTAATCGAATGAGTTATATTGGTTAAACTACACGTGGGTGGAATTAAAGTGGTTTGTAAGCAACTACGGTGCAGAAATCAGATTAAGCCTGGGAGAAGTTGCAGCGTGTGATTATCATGTGATAATTACTCAACGTTTTGACAGAGCCCAAGGCTGGGCTCAGCCCAGCCCTTGACAATGAGGAGGCAGCATAAACATGGGAGTATGAAACTGCATCACTTCTGTTAATCCACCAGCATTTCCTTTGTGGAAAGTCCATGAGCTTCTGATGAAACCCCAGGGCTTCCAATTCATGAGAACCTTTGGGGGCCAGAAACAAGGTCCAGACCCCTGGAGAAGGCAATGTTAAGTCAGCTACAAGCGCAAATATGTGTTGATAACCTTTTGGAATTGGGTCATCACCATTCATTCACATATATGGAGTTCTTAGAGAAACTCGACTGGTCGTAGCACCCATTTGATCTGCTCTTCATGCTGTTACCACAGCAACCGATACTTACACAAAAATCTCCTAGCAAGTTGGATCTATGGATGGCCCCACCACATCACAAGGTAGTAAAAGTGGATGCTTGAGGCAGGTCTGAAAGGCATTTATCTGCACATTTACTAAAAAGGTTTTCAGCCTTGTTTTCCGTTTGTTCTTTTTGTTTTGACAGAATAAGCATGAGCACACCAATTTTTCTTTACCAAAAATTACTCTGTATGTCAGTCACAGAAATGATGTCTTTCTGTTTGGCCTGCTGTGCAGTCTAAATAGCTCTTAACATTTTTGATTTCTGTGTTCTGTTTCCATATCATACACAAATTGAATGTTTTATTGCTGTAAACACGATTGCTGAGAGATGGAATAGTAGCCATGTGCCTTTTCAGAAATAAAGGATCCTTTGCAGAAATATAAAAATCTAATTAAATCTTCTCAATGACATTTAGACTTGTTCTGTTGAATTTTCCCTGCATTTCTTTAATACTTTTTTTTGATTACAGCCCTAACATTGTAGTTCTTTGCAGGATAATTGCACGTTCGGCAATACAGATTCTAAGACTCATTTTACTTTGAGTGAATGAAGGAGGGAAAGGCTGGGCTTGTAGTAGGAGGATGTTACACGAGCTGATGTAACTTGTGGTATTCTCCCAGATAACTAGTTGAACTAGTTCTGAAATATCCTTTATCTCTGTCTCTGGCGTAACAGAAACATAAGAAGTAAATTTGGGCTCTCAATCTTTGTCCTGGGGAGAAATACAAGTGAGGGATGGTTTTGGCCCACAGGACAGGAGCCACATGTAGGCTCCTAAAGCAGCACCCACACAGATTAAGGGTGCTGCGTGACACACAACACAGAGGGAAGGCTGAGTTCATGACTGAGGACAGGTGAGGTGATGCTGGGCTCAGCACTAGTATCCATAGTCCATATCTTTAGTCTTTTAGATAGATACTGAAGGTTGCCAGTGGAAGGCAAGTGGAGGAGAGTAACACATTTCAGTAAAGCTTCACTATTACACAATTTGCTTACTGATTTCTTGCAATCAAACTAAAAAAAAAATCACACACATAACACCTCCTCAAGTATTAGTGTACCACAGTAACATTTTTTTTTAAAGCCTCTTAATTACTTGCAAATCAAACTCCTTCCAATTGGCTATTTAAAATGAGAGAACGAAAGTCACATCAGGTAGATTTCTGCTTGGGGCAAATTCAGAGGGGACCCTTGTTTCAATGTTTCCAGCAGTAGAAGTTTTGCTGGTGACCTTCCTCTCAGCTAATTCTTTTCTGCTCCGTCACTGGTTAAGCAAATTTGAAAAGAGGAAGAAAGCTAAAGCAAGCACTGTGGTTTACTCAACCAGGAGCAGAACAGCAACCCATTAAAATTTCTGGCACAAACCTTCCTATTAACACATTTGCATGTTTATTAGCTAAACTTTACCGTCTGCAAGCACTCTTGTGAAGAAAACCAACAAACCATTAGGAAAAAACACAGCAGAAAACACATTTTTAAAGGCCAAAAAAGCTAAAATGAACTGGAAATCTTCAGCGCAGGAAATGTTTGAGAATTGGTTTGTTCTTTTATGAACACTGAGGCCAGAGGCCCAAGATACATATTCAGTTAGAAGAGAAACCCAAGTCTGTCGTCAGAATTTGAACCAAAATTTGAAAATCCTAATTTGCAAATTCTATTGGGGATCTTCGCTGTCAAACTGAAATATTCCAAGTAGAAGAAGCAACCTTGTAAGAAGATATGATGCACACACTATACAAAATAAGCCCAAATTCTGAAAGAAAGTCAGAGGCATTTCATGATTATGAATGAAACAACCCTATACGTACAACTAAACTTTTTGCTGACCCCAGTCCGGTAAAAGCTACTCAAGTAACCAGGGAAGAAACAACTAAGAAAACCCGAAACCTTAATTTGTCCTTTCCCTTTTAATGATTCATTTAAGAATGTTTATATAATAGTACTGAAAAATCCGAATTTGAAAAGTAACTTCCTCAGCAGTAAATCACTGTCCAACACTTCCAGTTTGTGAGGGCAGAGGACAATTATTCACTTCTGTTATACAAGTACCATGTTTGTTCTTGCTTTTCTCCAGGATCTTTGGAGTTTTCTTTAACTAGAAGAGCAAAGATGCTTCCAGGTCCTGTCTCCAGGCCAAGCTATTGTTTTAAAAACTCCAGTCATTTCACTGTTGGTGTAGACAGGAATCTGGATATTTCTGCTTTGAGAAGGTCTTTGTTTTAAGGTGTCTCAGTCCATCTTGCCTAGGAAGATTGCTGATGGGTATGCACAAAAGACTCCTCATTTCAATCTCATATTTACATTTTGCAGGAAGACTCTCAGGGATTTTTGAGATTGCCTCAGATTAGAATGACACTCAATCCATCATATTACAATCAATTTTAATAGAGGCAGGATCACAGTCTCAGCTTCTCTCTGCGTGCTCCTGCCAAGATCACAGTGCCTCCTGTTCCCTCAGTGTCAGCTATTAAGACAAATCATATGCATAAAGAAACCAGTCCTGCCAGTAACATACATTTGTATTCCAAATGAATTCCTGTTACAATCCTAGTGGATGCCACGGTCTTAATTCAGATATTGATTTGGTGGAGCAACAATAAGGCATGCAAACTTCTGATCTGCATTAATTTGTACTATAACTCTTGGCACTGTATCAGCTGACAATGGTCTACACCATGTTTTAAATCAATTACCTGAACTAGTAATTGTTTGTTATCAGTAAGGGGAATTTAATAAACAAGACATACATGATAAATCAATATAGAGACAAATCCAGACATCAACATATGAATTAATTTACATTAATTTACTAAAATGAGACTACAGGAATTAAAATATTTCAATACACCAAATCAACATAGCCGGTAACTTGGTATGTTAAATATATCTCTGTCCATTTTTTGACCTTTAGACCTTTGCTTCTGGTGAGAAAATTAGGTATCACAAGGAGGCTAGGCTGTAAAGCCCAGACTAATTTTTTTTTTTTCAGTACTCTCTTAATAGAGTCAGTGAAATAAAAAGATGAATTATGTTGTTATATCAGCTGAACGGCTTATGTAATTTACCTCTGTTCCTACATACTTGAAATTTAGTGTTTTAACAATGGGCTTTATGCTTCCACTGACCTGTAAATAAGCGCTACTGGAGCGGCAGTGAGTATAGTTCTGCTTTCTCACCAGCTAAATCTGCTTCCTCTTCTATGAAATCACTGCTAGTTTACATCATTGTGAATTAGGTCAGAAACAAACCCAGAGACTGCTCATTCCAGCTAGTGAAACATATGAAGAGTGGCTGCAATGACAGATCTGTAATAATGCTTCTCATCTTCAGTCAATTAAATTTACACCATGCAGAACTATAAGTAGTACACAGTGGAAAATTTTGGCAGAGTGACTGGCAAGCCATAGCAGATCTAACAAATCTCAAGTCTTTTAAATTCATCTTTCCTGTGAACTTTAATCAAATGCTATAAAAACCACAGCTGAATACAATAAAAAATTAAACAGAGAAGATCATTAAAAAAAGACACTTCCCGTTACCTCATGGTGACTTGCAGAAAAATCTTATCAGCATGAAAAGCTCATCCCCTATGTCGCAATCATAACTCACCTTGCCAGAAAACAAACAGCACAGTAATGTCTACATTAGCTAAACTTGTATACCAAAGGCAGAGAGAAAAAGGAGACCAAACATGTTTTTATGAGTTACAAAACAGAACAATTACTCCCACCAGAGGGGCTGGGAACTGTTGGAATGTACTTTTGGACATAGGAGTGCCTTTTGAGAACTATTGA
Organism: Phaenicophaeus curvirostris; assembly: GCF_032191515.1. Lineage (NCBI taxonomy): Eukaryota > Metazoa > Chordata > Aves > Cuculiformes > Cuculidae > Phaenicophaeus > Phaenicophaeus curvirostris. The sequence continues at coordinate 16,465,062 of NC_091402.1, forward strand.
ATATATCTTCTAATGAAACCCATAAATTAAGTGTAATTATTCTTTCTGTCGGCTTGCATGAGAAAAATAAAGCGTTTATGCTGTTATTGAGTCTCATGATCTCAGTACAGTTCCAGGACTCCCAGTTTGGGGGTTTTTGCATGCCCACACTGCTGGTAACATACGCTTCCTTTTGGTTTTTAAGTCCATCACAATTTTCTAAGAAGTACCTAGTTTCCCTTTAAAATTTTGTGGCTAAAATGTTTGTCTGTGCTTTGGTTGTTTTCCTTTTTTGACAACTTCCCCTGTAAACTCCATCCATCAGCTGCTATTTTTGCAAACAACGTAATTACACTCCTCTTGCTCCCTGCCCAACCACCAACTCAAAAGTTACCAGACCCAAATTTTTCTCCCCACCTCCCATCTTTGGCAGCAAATCCTGACCTCTATGTCTCTGCCCTGCCTGTATACTAGGCATCTTTTTTTTATGTTTATCCACACTCTCTCCCTTAGCATTCTTCAGAATTTGTCTGTTTTTATCTTTATGCTTGTCAATCCATCTCACATGCCTCTGGTTTTGCCTTCATTAAGTACATCCCCTACCCCCTTCCTTCTTTTTTTTTCCAATCAGCCCCACAAGACAGATTCTTTCCTCTAAAACCCACAAACCACTACTCGGCAAGATCTGGCTCAGTAGTTATATACCCAACATACATTTATTTGTTTACACAGCAGGTTCCAGAGGGCAGGAGCTTTTCTTCTGCACCTTGCACAGAGCTTGCTCTTGAAAATAGAGCTGCTATCAGCCACACTGCAATGGCATCAGCAACACTTCTTCACTGCAATTAGGAGGGAAGCTTGCCAGTAGAGGATGGGGCTTAAACTCTTCTTGACAAAGAAAACAACATCGAAACAATCAGTTAATTCTCTGCTTACAGAACCCAAAGGGGTATCTAGAAACCCCAGTTCAAGCACGGATTGTCTATGTAAGTGACATGTCACGTAACGGATGGTTTAGTTTGGCAAACAACCTGGGACAAGTAAATGTGCTTGTATTAGCTGCAAAATTCTGCTCTATGTGAAACAAAGTGCATGACCTGAATCTAGAGGCAGGTTGTTTTTTGAGAGACGGCACTTTTTTTGATTTCTTTAAAATGTTTTTGGTTATTGCATCTTAAACTCAGCAACATAGATTACCATATTCTGCTTACAAAAACAAACAAAAAAAAATACTAAGGATCATATTAAAACCTGACAGCACACAATCTTTAATAACCCACTTTCCCGCACAGCTTTTACTACGAGATCAGGCTGTCAAATAGCACAAAATCTAAGGTAACATGTTCTTAAGCTGGCAAATACATTTTTCAGGAGCAGATTTTCACAAAACAACGATGCACCAGCATCTCCCCCTGAGGCAGAATAGATCCACTCTTACCCAGCCAAGATCATGAAGAAGCTCATCCCTGCAGGCACCCAGTAGGGAAGAAACGAGGAGAGAGCCCGATGGAGTTGTTCAAAGCAAAAGAACCCCTGTGGTGTCCCTGGTCAGTGGAATAGCTGTCTGGGTTGTAGTATCTGAAGTAAATAAGAAGTAGAACACAAAATCTGCACCCAGAAGAGGCAAGAAGCATTTTTCTTTTTTTTTTTCAGAGAAATAATTGTTCTTTCTTGGAAGGCAGGGCATCTCCCCTGCAGACAGAAAGAGGGTAGGACTACTCTGATAAAAGAAAATCAGGTAAATTTAACATTTTTAGGTTTGGATGTGTATTAGATGAATCAGCAAAAAAATCTTATACTATTTTTTTTTCCATTGTTTCTGACAGAACATCAGAGGTTTTAGTCAACATTTATCCCTGAGGGTTTGTACAATCAGGTTTCATGAAGTATTTCTGGTGGAGTAGAATGTACAAAGTTCTCTGGATACTTCTGCCAGGCACCCCCCTCAGCAAGCATATCTTAAATCCATATTTGAGAAACTAAATACAACAAGTCTGGGGTTTTTTTTGATCACCAGCAGATTTTGTTGATAACTAAATAATTTACTCTGTGTGTTGCTTTACATTTAGAGAGTGTAACATAGCATATTATGGAAGCTCTAGTTACCATCTGTCCTTTGTATAAGCCTGCTTATATTTATTGCATGACTAGTCTCCAAGTATATCCTGTAGGCAGGAAAACAGGTAGACTAATGATGCATAAGGAAGTTCGAGGCTATTATCTGGCATCCCTGCCTGTGTTTTTAGAGAAGGTAGCTTATAAAGAGACCAAAAACCTATGTCTTTTAAATAGGGTAATCCAACGTGAATGAAGACAGCAAAATTTAAAACTTTTTTAATCAGAAAGTTTACTTCCAGTATGAAGTGGCAGAGGGGGTTCTGCATAGAGTTTGCACAGGTTTCTCCAACAGACAAGCTGATGAAACAGTTTGTACACCACGTTATTATTTCAAGAAAGGATCAAATCAATACATTTTTATATGGGCTTATTTCTGAAGAACAAACTTATAATAAATTCATTTTCCTTTATCATCAGTCACACAATTTGGATAAGTTAAACTTCAGCCAATGTTACTTCCTCAATGCAGACTAAAGCCAACTTTCTTTACAAGAGGACTGGTTATGAGCTTGACAAAAAAAAGAAATCACCTAGTGTCATTTTGGTGTTTTAAAGAAAGTCTCCCCATCTCGTTGATCGCATTGGTTGCTTTCACATCAAACTTTAAGAACAAGCATGTAAAGACAGTTGCCATCATCTCCACATGGATTGAAACTCATCAACACTGCAGAACATTTTGTAAAATAAATATCAATGATAATACTAGAGATTATTCAAATCATACACTGAACTTATTGGACCTAGCTTGGCAAAAAAGATGAAATATCAGAACAATTTTAAAACCAGAAGCCGTGCTCCAAGGAGACTCCTTTGTAGCTTATTTCATATAAGTTGTATCTAGATGGATGGAAAAAGTGCATTAGCATACAAGGAATTACCACTATCAGTATTGGTGAGGGAATAATGAAAAGATGATTGGCATAAATCATTCAGAAATCTTATTACACAATCCTGATCCATATGTTAGATTGACTGGCATTCCAGAGCTGAGAAGTACTAAGATCAGACTTTCTCTGGAGCACGATATTTCTTTTTGCATCATACTGTAAACAGAAAATGTAAGTCTCATCCCATGGGAAATTCCAACATTTTGACATTTATTTTCAGTGCAAATAAAAAAACACACTGAGTTGGAATCACTGAAACTCTTATATGTAATATTATAGGAATATCAAAATAATGTAAATATCATTGCAGTTGAAATGAAAGGAATAAAATGCCAATATAAAATATTTCAACATTGCCAGAATGAAATAAGGTAAAATTATTCATTTTGATATTTTGCCATCAAATTTCATCTAAATCAATGTATTCACTTAAGATGATTAATTTTTGATGAAATTGCATTGTCTGAATAGAAAAATTATTATTTTTTCAGCTAGCTCTCATTATTAAAGACTGATAGATTTTAAAAGTGTTGGGAAAAAAAACATTAAGATTTCAGCTTTTGCAAACTTATTATATTGAGAGTAATTTTGATTAAAGTTTCACCATCCACGTGAAGGAAAAGCAAATAGTCACAGTAATTATCCATCATATTCAAAGGGCTTGCAGGTGGCTCTAAAGTGACTTCATAAAAGACAACTAACAGGATTGTTGAGATGAATATGACCATTTGAACACAAGATCTGTCTGCTGGTCCTGCGTATAAACCCTCAGTAGCAGCCTGTGCTTTTGTTGCTTTTCCACTGTAATCCTGCATATAATGATTTAGCACCTTTGCTTTATACCAGCTTACCCGCATCCAATTTACTGTCAAGGAGCAGATATATTCGTGTATACAACTTCCCATTTTCTACCATTTCAAATTCAGTTCCCACACCTTGTCTCTATGGCCTTACATAGCAGCTTTCTTCCCCCTTCTGTTCTCATCATCACCCCTTCATTCACTTCTCTTGTTCATCATCACTCATCTCCTTTTCTAGATTTTCCACTTTTTATTAAATACTCCACACAATTTGTGCTGTTGCAAACCAGAAAAGTTTTCCTCTCCCCAGCAATACTCCCCAACTCATTGACCTTTCTCTCATCCCAACTTCAATGCTCTTTGGGGAAAAAGACCCACACATTTATATAAATGGTATCACTTCAAGAGTATTCAGAAAACAACAAATAAATGAGCGGAAATTTTTTTCCACAGGGAAGGCAATTTAATCCTATGCCAAGCTAATTAAGGGAACTCATGAAGATAAGGAATGCCTTCTGTTCAGATGTTGCTGTATTTCTTTCTACAGCCTGTATTGCTCTGTACACACACTGTACATCCACTCACCAGGTGCAAACAGAGATCAAACCTCAAGTGTTTCAATGTCCTTAGCTGATCTATTATAATAGTTCCATCACTAATCCAGCAAAATGAAGGTAAAATTAGTTTGAAAGAGCAGATTATCCTGGAATTGCTAATAAAGCCATAAGGAGGACAAATGAAAGAAATTAGTGTAATATACTTGCTTGTTAATAAATCTTTGATGCTGTTGTGCATGGAGAAAACCCAGCTTGGAAACGCAGTTGGGCCTATTCATACATATTGAACCTTCCCCCATCTCATGCATCACTGAACTCCTCACAGATGCTCAAGTGGTTAAACAAACTCATGGCATGATAAGCAAAAACATCAATAAAAGAAATGGCCTGCACTTCCAAGTTTGTAAGCAATGAGAAGCATTTAATCTGGCCCATGGATGCCGTGGCTCTATGAATGACTTGGTATACTTTCCATACTAGAATTATTTTATTTAACCTGTTACACGTTTATACAGAAATGTTTCTTCCCATAAAGTCATCATTTCTCTGGTCAAAGGTGTCTGTTTCAGAAGTTTTCTCTCAAGGAAGTTTTCTCCTCTCCTTAAAGCCATCTGATTACTTGTAGGTGGCCCTGCCTTGTTCCACCCTAAATAATTCCTGTTGGTATTTATATACTATAATTGTAGACATTTATCACCGGCAGTTCTCTAGGCAGTCTTGTGACTTGGATAGCTGAATGGAACTGGTGTTTAGCATTTGCTTTATTTTCTACATTTCCAAAGCACTAAACAACCATTCATTACCCACATTTGGCACCTGCCCCAAAAAACTTTAGTTTTTCTAGCCCTTGTGAAGATGGGAACATTATTGAAGTAGCATTCTCAGAATTCTGGACGTATATTCGCTCCTGCTGCTGTGAAAGGATTTCTGCATATTTTCAGATAGATATCAGCCCCAGAGAGTTGGTGGTGTAAGTCCTTCCCCCTTACACTGGGTATATTGCAGCACTGCACATCTCCAGCCTCTTTGTGGACAAGATGGACGAGGTGCTGAGGGACATGGCTTAGTGTTTGATAGGAATGGTTGGACTCGATGATCCGGTGAGTCTCTTCCAACCTGGTGATTCTATGATTCTAAGATGAAGGAGCCAGAGAACTATGGTGGGTGTGGTGGTGGATCCAAGTGAGGAAGGTGGGCTTAGATGCTCTCACAATCACTACACAGTCCCAATTAGAGTGAGCTTGAATCTGCCTAGAAAAGATTAAGCAGGAACATCCTTTACTTACTCCATCCAAACGTGCATCCTAGAAGCCCTTGCAGCCCAGCTGCTGATCATCTGGTAAACTGGAAACGTGCTGCAAAACCTTCAGAAGAATCCCTTAGGTAATCCATCAGTTTTAGAGGACGAGGCTGCATAACTGCTTCAGACTTCCCATTTTGAAGAATCCATGTAATGTAAGGGTATTTATTGTTGTTGTTTGAGTGAAATAGCTGAATGCCTTCTCAGGGAAAAGTGATTACTGTGGTTTGGTCATTAGAGAGGGCCACAGTCTCTGCACATTTCCAGAGATACAGGATAAATCACAAATGGAGGAAGTTCGGTGATCTATCATTATATTAGGTGGTTTTCCTTACAAAAATCACAACCCAGTCCACTGGGTGCTGTATTGGGATAGGAATGGATTCATCAGACAAACTGCAAGCCCTGGCACACTCAGTACTTAAATCAAACAGGTAAACAAAACCAACACAACACATCAGAAGGCACAGAAACATAGAAGGTTGAATAAATGCTTGAAACACTTCCTGGCTTGATGTGTTTTTCTTGTTTCACACTGCTATCTTCTCATGCCTTGAGTGAAGTGTTGTAACATGTTATTACTATTAATAACAAAATATAACAATAATTCACGAACAATTCACCAGGCAGAAGAAAAATTCTAAAAGACTATCCACTCATGAGAAAAAGTAAGTCAAATAAATTGGCCATGAGTAAATTTATCCTTAATTACAGATGATTTTTAGCCATAAAAGCATAGGCATTTTTCTCCTAGCACAGGCAACATGGACAATGAAAGTCTTTCATTTTTGTGTTTAAAGGAAAAAGGGAGGATTTTCACCTTTTTAAATCTAATGACTTCAAAGATACTTGTATGTCCCTTTAAAAGGCAAAGATGATGAGGCCAGTGCCTGGAAACCATGATAGCTCAAAATTCCCAACAATTTGGGATGAAAGAAACTCAGACTCAAGCACCCAGTCTGAATAAGAAAAAGCAAAAATACTAATTTGCACTTCACACATCCCAGATGAAATCTTGGCCGCTGGGGCTGTTTCTTTCTTGGGACAAAATAATTTTAAAAAATCATCCTGATCTTTAGGATATTTTGACACAAATTTCAACAGAGCTGGTACGCTCCTGGGAAACACTTAAGTTTTGACAAGTCCACGTATCTTCCTGACTGCTAATCTGGTTGAAAAATGTTCATCTTGCTCTAGTTAAAATCTCCTTAGTTCTACCTCAGTGTTTTAATTTTATGCTCTGTCACAAACTTCAGTATAACTTTTGGGCAGGCACTTCATTTCCTGCATACCCATGCTCTTGCCGCGATGCTGTGATTTTCTCTCTCCATAAACTTTTCAGGGAAATGGAGTGTCTATAATTGCAGCTATAACTCAGATCTTCATCTTCGCATCTGAGATTGCTGCTGCAATGAAGTTCAGGAGTACTCAGTATAAGAAAGCAAACATTTCGTGATGCCTGGAGAGATCAGCCCTGTTTGGTCTGAGTTCTTGGTTTGAGTATTATGAAATGCTTTTATCATATGCAATTATCCCACGGATTGCACAACGTGCTTCCCAGTAGCTTCAGGATCCCAACAGGGTCACACCCATTCATCCAGATCCATGTATAAGTCAGCAGAGCAATAATCTTCCTGACATTCATCTCATCATGATTATATAGTAACTTAACGTGAAGTTCAGCTGTGAGCACAGCCGAGTGTGCGAGAACAACATGCACTGCGTGAATGTCTGTTCACCCACTGAGTCATTACAAGCTGTTGGTTTTCAATAGCCACACAGTGCTCCAAAACTACTGCATTATTCATTCAAAGCTATGGTGCAACTTCCTTTATCGATTCTGGGTTTAATACTGGCTCTAGCAGAGGGAAGGGTCAGATAACAACTACTCAGGGCTCCGCAGAGTCCCCACAAAGCTGTGTTACATAATGCGATGAGTCATTGAATGCACTTGCCCCCTTAATCTCTGCCTGGGGCCACCCCTAGTCTCCCAGTAGCTCTGGCAACTAAAGAAAGATTGTTATACCTCTGGTGTATGAGTGTACATGTTTATGAGTACATGTGTATAAGAAGGAAGAATTATTCTGTTTTTTCTTCCTATTGCTACATAGGTAGTTCTCGCACTATTTTCTGGAAGAAAATATTTAATTCAACGGCGCACGTCTGAATATGAAATTCACCAGTAGGGGTTTGTGCAGTAAATTTTAAAATACCACCCATCTACTGAAAAGGAACAACAAACAATGAAACAGACCTGTCCTGTACTTGCAATCCACTTCTACACACTCATTTTAGCGAAAAACTTATGAACAGCATTACTTACGTTATTCTGTAATTTCTCACTGCCCCTCAATACAACTCTTAAGCAGTTTTCAGGCACAGTGCTAATCTTCATTACCCTCCGCTACACCTTTACATACATACCAGCTGAGATTTCTGGTGCTGCAGAGTTTTTACTGAGGGCAGAGTATGAATTGGCAGTGAAGACTGCTGTGATGAGAGCACAGTACGGCATTGGTCTACCAGGATTTGCACTTAGTGCCAAATATACTGTAAGCTATACTGGTCAGATTTAACAATCTATAACTACATGGCTGAGTTTTTATTAATAAATCTAGCAGGTATAGTAGTTACTGAGAACTAAACACAGATCTCTAATTGTGCATCATGAACTGAACCACAACTTAATAATAGTTTGTTCTTAATTTACTGAAATTATAGAAGGAAAGCAACCTTTACTAAATTCCTACTCTAAGCCAGCTTTTACTTACTTTCTGCCACTTTACTCCTAAGGCAAAGCTACCAGTATTCACCTTGGATTTCTTTTGTTTGAGCAGCTGCATTAGTTCTCTCCTCCTTAATTTTCCACAGATTCACATTAGATTTTAATTTTTTGACCACAGAAGAATGGTATTAAACTTTACTAGACACACAGGCCATCAAAACTCTTTATGACTCACCTCTTCCTTCTATCTTTCATTAAAATGTTAGTCAAGAACTCCATATTCAACAAAAATTTGGGGCAGCCTTCTAAGCAGGCTTCAATACTGTATGTGACCCAAAACAAGACCCTTGCACTTTGGGTTTTCTTTCAGCTTTTAAAATATAAAGTGGAAAGACTATCATTACCAAGCGAGATAAGAGAAGAAGAATGGAGTTGGGTTTCCCAGTTCCTGATGTGTAGCCTAAAAACTATCTTATTCCCCCAGATAACTGTGCAAGTATTCTACAACAAAGTAGAAAATAGAAATAATTCTATCTGGAAAAACTTAGAGAAATTCACAGCCTACATTACTGTAAAATACAGTGATGAGGGTGGTTGTTTTTGCAATTTTCTGATTCCAATCTGTGTTCTCGATCAGCGGAAAAGAGGTTTGACTCTCATTCTACCACCACAGATCTGTATCAGAACCACGAGAACAGAATTATCAGAACCAGGGAGAGCAGACCAACCTGTTCTGGTTTCTTTTGGCAACTTAGCCTCTGGGAAGATTTAGGTTTCTTTACCTCTGATGGTTTAATTAAAGAACTTTGTGTACCTTTGGAATGCCTTTGGTTCCTTGGACACGTCAGATACTCCATAAAGCATCAGCTTCTTCTCCATGTGCTCCATGGCACTCATGAACATGCTTTGCCAATGGATCAGAATATCAGCTTTTTGAAATGAAAACTGGACTTTTAAAACCAGCCTGTTGCTCATTGTTTAAGGTCTTGATCTATAGGTTTGGTACTGCAAACAAAGTGGAGGCACCGTGCACAGATGCAGGAACAAGCAACAGAGCAGGTCACCTCCCCAGCCCTGCGTGCTTCAAAATGTTTGCACACTGGTGCCCAAGGCACCCCAGTCACCAGAGACAAACATCATTGGAGCATTAATCCAAACTAATCCTTGGCATTATGGATGAATGACATCTATTAACTGTTGTGCTGATGCTTTAACTGAGATTTCGCAACTCATTTAGCACTCCAGTAGGAGTAATGCTTTCCTGGCCAGAATTAGAGCTGTAATGCACTAAGCTTTTCTGTTGAAAAGGGAGATGAGAACTTACTGTGACAGAAAGAGACAGCAGAAACAATAGTCCATACTATGAATGCTGTAACAATTTGGTTTACCTTTTATTTCTTAAACGTGGACATTTTATATATATTTCCTCTCTCAGATACAAATGAAATAATGGAATTGTTGCTTTTAGTGATCCCCTAGAAACATATTAAAACACCCTTTGGTAATTGACTCCACTACAAAGCAAATTAAGGTATCTAGGAGTCACTATTGTATCGTATGGGCACCACAACTTAGAAAGATTGGAGTTATTCTATTAAACAGTAAAATAGTCCCTTGGAAATGCTACCTGTTTTAAACATCAGCCATTATCTGAAATGGTATTTTCTTTGTTTCCTAGGAGAGATGATATTTTAAAAGGTTGAATAGAAACAAACATAGCTTTTCATTTTTTTAAGTGAAACTAAAGCTACCTGATTTTCTTCCTTAAGACTTGATCATGGGAGAAATTATCAATTTAGACTTGAAATAAAATGAAAATAAACTAAGAAGCGCTTGCTTGAGCATTTGCACCAGACAAGACTACTGGATGCCTGTGACTACAGCTCATGGAAATACAGCTCTCTCCGATCAGTAGTATTCCCACAGATATTTTTTGGTTTTATGCATTTAATGCATCTTCACATAACTGTAAACAAACTTTCCAAGTCCCTTTCTATTGTAAAGTACCTTTAGTAACACTTTAAATCCCACAGCAATCCATGTAAATAAACAATTACACCCCCAATCCTCTTTGCATTCACAAGTCAGCTTTTGGGGTCCTATCTTGCAGGTGGGGCACTTTGGACACAAAATACAAATGCTACCACTGGAAATGCAACCTTATTTGTAATACGAGCTTTCTACGGGCTGGATTTAAACTTGAAGCATGTTCAGAACAGAACTAGAATCGCATTAAAATGGAAGTTATTTTGTGGCTCCTATTCTTTTATCAAAACTTCTGGGTATTTGTTCAGTTTCCCTCATCTTTAGCAAAGTTACAATTCAGTTTTTGTGGCTTCTTTTTTACTTCAGCAGAATAAGCAGTATCAGCAAGGTGAAAGCTTATACTAAGGCATAAAAGCCTTGGTATTTTTAATAGTATTAGGAAGGGAAACATAAGGCTATAATAGCACAGCTTCCTTTATAGTCATGTCACAGCTTTTACAGAATAACTTCTATAATGTGAGGTTCATAAAAAAAGGGATGCTAAAGCATTCCGTTAATGTAAAACTCTCAACACTTCATTTGTCATAAACAGGTTCACATAACAAGGGCTTACAGAAAAAGCAAACAGCAGCAGAGAACCAGCAACTCTTACATTCCTATTCAAACACTCATTCACCCTCTTTGTCTTATAGTTACGTTTACCTGTCCCAGGTAAGATGAAGTGGGTTTTGCATATCTAGTCTATGCTTTACAGGTGATGACCAGATGGCCTGGAAATTCCAATCCAAATCCTTCTTATATGTCTTCAAACTTCTCTCTTCTTTCTCCTCAAACTTTTTCTTGCAAGTTTCTCACAATACATGTATAAATAAAATCAATAACAGAAGCAGGGGCTTTCCAAGGCTAATCATAGATAAAACAAGAAAATGGAGTAGTTGTGCTTACCTTAAATGAAGAAGATGCACTAAACGAACTTCAGAAGTCTGATTTGTTTTCTGTTGCTTCTCTAGTTTTGGGGTTTGTGGTGTTTTGTTGTTTTTGGGGTTTTTTTTCTATAGAAGGAAGAGGACCAATATGGACATTGCAATTAGAAGTCACTGTAAATCTGTAAGTCATCAATATAGATATATCATATTATCTACATTCATAGATAAACACACACACGATCATCTAATCTGGTTTCAGCTAGAAATCAATATTTCTATTTTTTTCTATGTCAAGAAAATAAGAAAAACAGACAGCAGAACAGGAAATATCAGCAACTAAGGGCAGAATTTGGAATAAGGAAATTTTTGAACAAGGTGCAGTGTGAAAGGGCAAAAGTAAACCCAGTACCTTGCTGTGCAAGTTCTGATGTCCCACAGCACCCAAAGCAAATTGTTCCACTGGAGTAATTGTGCAGGAGGTTGGTGGTGGACTGGAGCAAGGACGGACAGAGCTGTCACATCTTGTCTGGCTGCACACAGAATGCTTTAATCTTAGCCATGAAAAGAAGTACTCGACAGACTCGATGATCCAATGGGTCCTTTCCAACCTAGTGATCCTATTATTCTAAGTAGCAAGAGAAAGTTGTAATGTAGAGCTTAAGTTTCATTAAAGGAAAAGGACTACCTAAATCTGTGCTAGCAAGCTTCCGTTCAAGCAGTTCTTTGCTGAAGGATGGGCTTGTTATTTTCAAGTGAAGTCATACAGTTCCACTTTATGCTAAAAGATTGCCCAACTGACCCACTTAAATGAGTAGCAGCATAGATTTTTATACATTTTTAAGTACTGGAAACTTTCAAACATTGAAAGAAGTGCTGCAGATGATGAAAACCAAATCCAGCTGAAGATGGCCAATTCTAGTTTTGTTGGAAGGCATGATTCTTACTGTAAGCACTAAGAGCTGACTTTGTTGATTGGGACCTTTCCCAGGCATTTTGTTTCTTTGAAAAGTGCTCACCCAAAACTTCAGAGCTTTACCCAATTGCACCACTGTCAGGCTCCTTTCTAGAACAGGATGTTTCAGTGTTTTGCAGTTCCCATTAAATCCACAAACAGGTGGTCAGCTCCCAGCACCACTACTCTGCTGGATTTTCCACCTGTATTGTGTGGACTGGATTACTGACAAACCCAGAACTGGATAAAACCTATCAAAGCCTTGGATGCTGCAATGAGAACAGCAGCACAGCAGCTTCTCCTTTGTCAGGCACCAGTATTCTTTCGCTGTATAAGCCTAGAGCACAAACACAGCAAAGAAAATAATGAAATAACTGTCAAAGGTAGCTAACATCAGTTACAATAGAGTGCAGGGTAAATTGCACGTGACACTTCTTCAAAGCAAATCATCTTCTTCTATAAAGAAGTTCTTTGGTAATTCTAAAATTCTAATAATTTGCTGAGAACTCAAGATCAGTAAAAAACCCCAAATCAATTATTTGCTTCAGCTGGCCACTGGGATCAGATGCATCTGCAGTATGGATGGGGAGATTACAATGACATGGCTTTTTCACCTTCTGTTACTAGAGGTTATACCACATTAAATGATATTAAGAGGGTGAAGAGAAATACAATTCTTCTAAGACAGTGATGTATTGTAGAGCTGGATAAGCTAATTTTAGACCACTTAAGCTCAGAAACTGGCAGTTTTTCTGAGAGCTCAGTTAAGACTAATTTACTTTGAATCATGTACTGAGCTCATGCTGCAGATCACAAAAACGTAAAACTATCATGCACTTAGAGGATAAAAAAAAAAAATACTATGCTAGTTCCTGTAGGTTACATAAAAATGCTTTTAGAAGTGGTAATACCAAGAGGACATGACTTGCATTTTTAGACTTATGAATGCTCTTCCACAGTAATTAAAAATGACATACCCTATTAAATCACTTAGCACATACCTTAAAGCATATGAAGCAGAGATTTCTTGAAAAAGCCAATTACACAGTATAGAGCTCTGTACAAGGCCAATGCTTCAAAGCAATTTTCAGATTTTATGAGTTACATATGCTTCAGAAAAGGAGCAGTTTTTTTTTTACTGCCAAGAAGATACACTGCAAATAAGATACAAGCCTCTCTACTAGACTTTTTTTACCTTGTTGTTGTGAATTAAAAGTGAATTGCATATCTTGGCTTCAGCCCAAATATTCACAAATTGTTAGGGAGGTCTTTTAATGGGAAAGGCCTCACTTTATACTGAACTTTTGCGTAAGTAAAGCATCAGTAATGATTAAATGATAGATAGGATGCAGTTTTGGTTTTGCTTGTCTTTTCCCAAAGAACATTACTGCTAGAATTCATGAGTAGGAGAAGCTTCCAATCTTTGCCATGTAGCTAGATAGTGTGTATTAATCTCACAAGACTGCAGATTCTTACTGTATATATCATAGAAAACATTTAGGTTTCTTCCCATTAACTATGTTTAGCCACACATTGTTTTACTCTGCCTACACTTAATGAAAACTAGCCCTAGAATAACCTTCTTCCATGAAAAAGTGTTGGCTCTTAGCCAGAGGGATTTTTAAACCTCTAAAAATTTTTTTAAAAAATGCCCAAGACTCATTTTCCTGCAAAATATCACGTCAAAATTATAGAGTCTTGACATTTTTCTGATGTTTAGCATTGTTTTTGACAATAACAACCAGATGCTCCTGCTTACTAGCAAATGCAAAGTCTGGGCCAGCTTAAGAGTAAGTTTGTCAGGAACACTTCACCTCAGACACCAGAGAGGCATAAGTTTATGGGAGAGATTGTTGGGAGATGACAAGCAATTAAAACATTGACATCTTTTTATAAGTAGTTGAGAAGAAAATTGAAAAATATAGACATAACTGAAGTAGGGCACACTGAGTTCAATTTGTTGAACAGCCGAACGCCTTCACTGCCTGAACTTAGTAACTTGCTATTGTCCCAGAAAATGAATCCTGGATATCCTTTTGTAACAGCAATTTTCCAAGGTCAAATGTTAATGTATAACAGAGAAGAATCTGAGTTGCTTAGCAGCTGAAGGAGAGATTCTAGCAACATCCATATTCATAAGAAGTCAGCATCATACATCATTTTGGTTTCAAGTGTTTGTAGATACAGGAGCTTTATTTCTGAAAATTAGAAGACAAATGGACTGAAGATCACTGATTGCAATACCCACTCTTCTGCCCAGACCCTCTTGAAAATCTGACTGCAGCCGAAGTGGTCATCTGGCATATGATCGCAGAATAGTTTGACTTGCAAGAGACCTTAAAGATCATCCAGTTCCACCCCTGCTGCCCTGCTACAGTTACATTTAGAATTAAAGCAGATCGATCTAAAAGAATGGTAACTCAGTAAAATAGTGTCACCATTTCCTCAAAAATGTGAGGCAGATGAAAGTGCAACTCCTGGACTAGCAGACATTCATTTCAGGCTCCCTGGGTGACCAGAGTATGATGAACAGGCACAGAAAAGGATGGTACTCTTATGGGCAGAAACAAGCTGAAACAGCATATTCCTTGTGCTTTCATAGCACATGTACATGCCATAAAAAGTTTCAATAAGCTGACAGTAAGCTACGCTCATACCCCATGTGTTCACGTGTTCAAATAGTTTTATTTAAAAAATAGCATTGGTAAAATCAGATCTGTGTGAACTACAGTGGAATGTGTAAAAATCACACCAGTTTTAAAGGTCTTATTGATACCTTTTGTGGTGGCAACAGAACTTGCTTCTGTCTCCACCATTAATCTATCCCATCTTCCCAAATTCCAGCAGAAGACTCAGCACACTGTTACATCCGAAACTGCCACATGAAAAATAGCTGTAGTGCACAAGTGTCTGTATCATCACTTGGTCTTTGAAACCAAATATCCCAATTAAGAGTCTAATCCACAACTCTCCAGAAGGCATAAAAGTATTTTAAAACACTCATTTTGTGCTTCACATAGTAACATCTCAGGAATTTCCAAGGCAAGTCTTCAAATTCCCTGAATTTTTTGAAACATTCACTTTCCAAAGACGTAAAACTAACTTGGTCATATTTAATAGCTTTTAAATCTGGACATTTCTACATACCAAAAAAGATACCTCTGGTCCTGGCTTGAGTACTGTCTGTTTAACATATTTTTTGAAACTGTATCACTACAGTGTGGGATAGAGATAAGGACTACTATCCCACAACTGCTTGATCCGAAATGAGAACTGGCTTATGGCTTTTAGGAAAGCCACACAAAACAGGGGAAGATCTGTGAACAGTCTCCCATCCTTTCATTGATTCTCAGCTCTCCCAAAGTCTGCATAAACAGCCCAAGATCTTTGTCTTAAGATGCAAGAATACTGTCTTACCTTTACGCCTCAAATTTGCTGTAATGAGAGCATCTTTAACTAGATTAAATACAATAAGCATCAACACAAGTCACCATGATCTTGTGTAAATGGATCTCTTCATACTCCACACAATATACCTAATTAACCCAAAACCTATGGCCACAAACTATACCAAAAGTAAGAAAAAGGGTGGGTGAATAAGGACCTGGATCCAGTGAAGCATTTAATTCATGATGCAAGAACTGCTAAAGTAAGAACATGATTCCATACGTATTTCCAAAATATCTTGCTACAACCTTTATTACAAGCTTGTCTCTAGGACCAGTATTATAAATGTATTATTTAAGAAATACTGCTAAATCTACCACCTCCCACCAACAGTTCAAAATAGCCTAACATTTCTAACAGGCTGTTTCCTATTTGCACTGTTACAGTAGCAATTGTGTTTAATTGCACAATAAAACTTCAGAGTTGTTCTCAAAGACAATAATGTGAATGCTAAATGCATACAGTAGATCAATTCCAGCTGCCCCAGACAAGCACACCGAGCGCAGTGGTTCAGGAAATTTCATCATGACCTCATACACTTTTACTGCTTTTTTTGCCTTCACACTGTGCATGAGAAAAACAGGCTCTTTTTTCATCTCTGGTGTTTCCATTATTTTTTAAACATGATGAAATAAGTAAGTTTGACTGAAGTTTAAAGAACTATGTTGTGAGGAACCTGAAATTAATCAACTGAGAAAAAACTAACATTACCCTTTACCATGAAAAAAAAAATCCAAGTTTCTCTCTCTTTTTTCAGCTTGTTGGCCTTTGCTTTGGCACAAATGCAAACATGCAAAGCCTTTAGCATAAAACCAGAAGCAGGACAGACAGCAGCAAGACTGGTTAATAGCATTTGCCTCTAAACAGCTATTATTGGTTCTAAAAAACAGAAGTCTGTAATCAGAAAGGCTGCAGCTATTTCACATCATTTTCCTGGTGTCTAAAGGCTGGATGCTGCAGTCCTATATACAGGATTCATGGGTTTTCCCACCACCTACAAATTAATCTTACATTCAGAGCACAACAGAGGCTAAAAGAGGGCTCCATCCAATACTTTATCTTTGCTTATGCCACTGGCATCCTGATTTTTGCGTAACACAGTTCAACAATTATGAGTACTAGAGTATCACTTAGTTTCTTTCCTGGTAAGTAAGAACTCCTCAAATTAAAGGTTATAATCTTTCATGTTGTAATAGTTAATGAATACATTTAAAGTATCATCACTCTAATAAAGGATTACTTAGGAAACCGCAAGAAAAAGAAAACTAATTTACTGTAAGAATTACCTTGACTTTTTAGATTTCATTTTGAAAATAATTAAGTTTTTAAATGTATGTTACTATTTTTAGTGACATACTGGAAAAACTATTCTGATCTCCATGGTGTTAATCATCTACTTACAGCACAGAAGCTATGAAATGCAGCAAGGTGAGCACTCCATCGCTTAGCCCACCAAGTCACCTCTACTAGAGGTGGCAGCAAGGGGCAATTCCACAGCGCTGCCTCCAGTCAGAACGAAAAAGGCTGCAATGCTGACTAAAGTCAGAGGTGAACATGGACCCTCCCTACTGTATATTTTATTGCTTGCTTCCTGACAAAAAGCAAAAAGCTTTGGAGGATAGCTGCATTCAAACCAGTTCTTTGCCTTCTGATTTCTCCTCACTGCTTCCATTTCCCTGAGCTGTTAATTATTTTGTAAAAAAAGACCTCAAGTAAAACAACGTAACAGTCATTTATAAGGGATGAGTGTGAGCAACTAAACCAATTTGTTTATGTTAGATTTAGAGATGACAATAGTTTTTCTCATCTTTTGTTATACATAAAATACTACTAAAAAAGTATTAGTGGTAATAAGAAGTGTGCTGAAACCCTGCATTCTTGGTGCAGAACAAAAACACGTAAGGAAACTATGCCCGAACTCTGCTGAGAAACTCATCTTTAAGACATGTATTGATGTCTCAATGTCTGGCAAATACAGCTGTCTTTCCTACAATACTGGAAGGAATTCAAGGTTCAACAGCCTTCTGCAATTTTTAGAAGCAATCTATGTTTGCTAACATATGCCACCAGGATGAATTGCAAAAGTAGTTTAATGCACAGATGCTGCAGTACTAAACATAACTGCTTTGCCCTACTAATGCTATTTTGTAGATAGTAGCAGGACCAAAGGAAAAGTGCCAAACCATAAAATCCCAGCTCAAACCCATTAACTAGTCATTTGTACTTGATATTTAAAAAGGCATTGAAGGCAAAAACATAATGTAAGCATCTGCAGGAAGACCTATGCTGGAGATGTTTGTGAAGGGCTGCATCCCCTGGAAGGGACCCCACAATTTATCAGGGGAACCATGCCAGAAGCAGCTGTGGAGACGATGTCACTAAGTGACTACGATGCCCCGTACCCCTGCACCACTGGGGAGGAGGCAGAAGAGTTAGGAGTGTAGTTAAGCCAGGGAAGAAGGTGGGGTTAGTTTCCTTTTAATTTATTATCTGGCATCAATAAATTAGATTAGTTTTTCTCAAGTTGAGTCTATTTTGCCTGTGGCAGTAATAGGTGAGCCTTATCCCTGTCCTTACCGTGACCTATGAGCTTTCTTTATTGTGTTTTCTTACCCTGTCCTGCTGAGGAGGTAGTGAGAGAGCAGCTTGGTGGGCACCTGGTGGCCAGGCAAGATCAACTCATCTCACCTTATTTATAAGGATTTGAATAAGTCTGAATTCCTACGTCTAGGAATTCAGTTTCTCACAGACCTAACACAACAGCTACTGATCAGTCACAAACAGATCTGCATCAAACAGATCCTGTCAGTCACATTGCTCTTAACACATCTCATTCTATAACTTCAAAATACTGCCCAAACAGCAACTAATCCTCTCACTCATGCAATAGATGCTTATCCTCAGAGATATGAAGTAACTACCACAGATGCAAGACAAAGCAAAGTTTTAACCTTTACTGTCCCCGCCTGGATAAGCAAACCCAACTACAAGACACAAACATATCTTAAAAGCTTGCATTTCCTGATGACTGAGGTCAGGATCAGTGAGGTGAGCTTAAGCCCCTGCAGAATGTGAACAACTTTTAAGTACCTTCATAAGGAATAATCCTTCTAAGGATTGTCCCTCAGCTGGGAGCAGGGTGGGGACTGCCAAAGGTCACTCAAATTAACATTCAAGAACAACAGAAATGCAATGGAGGAGGTGACAGCTGTAATTGAAAGCCCAGATAATGACAGAGGAAGGGGAAGAGAATCAGGACGGTTTTGTAGAGGTCTTTGGACTATAGAAGTATGGGGCTTCTTACTTCAGGCAGAGAGACTAGGAAGCTCTCAAATCCCACAGGGTAGGCAATAATTTTTTTTGTCAAGAGAGAGTAGAGAGGTATTAATAGAAGGATAGATTGAAATCAGGTCAAGGGAAATTCTGCCTGCAAAGGGAGCAAACAGTGCATAGTGAAATCTTGGCTTCTTAGTCTGCTCACTCCCTCGTATCACTATCGCTGTCTAGAAAAGATGGAACAGACTGAGCAGACTTCACCTGGCAACAAACCTGGCTGACATAGCCCCAGCACAGGATTTTAACTACAAGGTGGTAGAAACTCTACCATTATTTTTCTTCCTGCATGAAGTGAGGGAGAAAAGGAAGAACAATAGGTGAAAAATCCCAGAAGAAGCCAATCCTTCCCACCCCCACCATTTCCTTCCTCTTCTGCTCTACCTTTGCCAGCATGGGCTCCCGCAGTGCCTACTGCAATGCCAGCCCATGACTTCCACTCCATCATCTGCACTAGTTGAGATTTATTAGTGCTCTAAATTGCCCTTCGCCCACACACTACGCAAGCCCCAAGTCGGAGCATGTCAAGAGAAGATTACATAAGGAAGTCAATGCCAGGTTTTCAAGGGTGATGTTCTTACAAGGCAAGGTGAACCCTGCCAGCACCTACTCACAACTGTCAGGGCCCATTCAAAGCAAACTGCAAAACCAGAGTAAGTACTACTTAAAGAGAGTTCCTTGTCCTGACACAAAGCCTCAGTTCTCAGTCACTTACAGCTTACACATACCTCCAGCTAGCAGGCACCCTGCTCAGGGCAGCAGAATCAGACAAGTCAAATCAATCACAGCTGTGGACTCAACAGGGTCCAGTGGGAAAGGGAGACAAACTCCTTGCAGGACATTGTACCTACACAAACTCCTCTACCCTTGCATTTCAGAAAAAAGTAGACTGCAATAAGTTATTTTTAACAAAGTTAACTATAGAAATAGCACTTTTGTCCTTTCAGTGGACAAAAAAGCTGCTAAGTGATCACAGACCTTGTTTATTATTTTTCTTTTAAGACAACCTTTTCTACTTGAAAATCAAAGGTAAACTTCAGATTTTCACTATCATAAAATTTGAACTATAAGCATCATAAGACTGGCAAGTTAAAGAAAAGCTACTAGAAATTACTATAGCTCAGAAAAATTCCAAACTGCTATCTCTACTTGACTCTCTAGTCATTTTTTTCTTCCCTACCCAAATACATCTCCTGTAAACACATACACAGCTAGTGTTTCTTCCTTCGCAGAACAAGCACCACAGTGCACACAAAACAAGACTATTTGCTGGTCCAAAAGGAAGTAAAAGTAACCAGCAGACCAGCGACATTGGCTCCGCAAAATAAACAAATGGTACTTCCTATCCTGCCTTTCCAGTTCACGGGCAATCAGTGCTGCCTCCCAAACTCATTGCCATTATAACACTTTTCAGCACAGGACTGCTTCTGCTTTTGTCATGCAAAGAAATTATCTTAAAGGCTGGTTGCTATTTTTAGAGGCAGCATTAGAAACTACACAAATCAGGTCCATATTGTGAGCTCATACACCTTAATGGAGGTGAAGATGTTCAATCACACACTCACATAACACACACCTACTGTGTACTTTCAATTGAAAAACACCATTTAAGGAGTTCTTGAGCTGTCTCTTCATTTACTTGAATTGTAAGCTTGAGAATAGATTATACAGTGCTGCAAGCTCACAAAAAAAAGTGGTTTGCTTCATTAGATTCACTGTACATTTATTTTAATAAAAACACTTGACCTTTCCTTCCTCTCTGTTCCCACCTCTTCTAAGGCACATCCAGGAATTTTCCCCTTGCCAATAGTCAGGGGCCACTTGACAAGAGCAAGATTTAAATATACAGGAACTCCATTTTAGAGCTAAAAGAATCTACTTTTCAGTTTTCTTCCCATATTTGAGATGTGCTGAAGAATGGTAAACACTGCAAATCTTTGTCAAAAGCCATTGCAAGGGGAACAGTGAGAATATGAACCTTTAAATAGTACAATTACACAGGAGAAATCTTTCATGTCTTATTCTGGCATTTCAAGGCTTATTATAGAATATTCAGCTCCCCCTTTTGTCTCTGACTTGCCCCCACAGTTCCTGCACAGTCCAACTGGCTGCTCATATAACTCAAAACAAATTATAGTGCTCAAAATATAATTAAGATTCATGCTATGTAGAAAGCCATCAACTAATTTGATGATTAAGTGTTTTCCATGTTTATTATAACTCTAATCATAACCACTACTAGACCAGGAAAGGGTAAATTTCACCAGTATTTTAATAAAACACAGCTTTGTTATTTATCCACCGTTCCAATAACTACAGTCCAGATACAGAGTGCCGTAATTATCAGTGATCTAGAGACACAACATTGCTTCAGCTAAGAGAAGATTCAGTGAGCAACTGAGTATTTTCAACTGCAGCCTATAAAAGGTTCCTGGTATTACAGTATGAATAAATACAACTGTATTTTAAGGACACAAAACACCTCTTCAGAATTTGATGAACGACATTTATGTCAATGGAAATGTAAACACACAGTTTTGCTTCTAGTGTTACTGCTCGAATGCCTATACTACTCAAAATCATTATTTGGAGCAAGTGTTTCTGGAAAAGGCACCCGCTCCTCATTAGCTAGGGGGAAGATTGGTTTAGAGCATTCTAAACCCAGTTACAGCTGCACTAGCCGAGTTTCCAGCAAAGCAAGTTTGAAAACTGAAGACAACATAAGCAGATATTAATTTAAATGCTACTTATGTAGCTTAACAAAGTTGTCTACTTTTGTGGCTCAAGCAAATACATATAGTCTTAGTGCTAACAACCTGCAGTTACTTGGCCTAGAGAGGAACATTCAATCAGCTTGCATAAACTTATGTCTGTTTCTCACAGTTCTCTCATCAAGCTAACAACCCAGCTGTTACACCTCATTGCACCGCAATGTACATCACTCCATAAGTTTCTTGTCAGAAGGCAGACCTGCAGAAACTAGAAATTGCAATGTAAGAGAACATGCAAGAGCTGTCTCAGTCTTTTCAGAACTATGTCAGGAAATTCTCCATACCAGGCCTGCAATTTTTTAAAATTTATTTTCTGTTCCATAAACAACATATTACCAAGACACAAGAAGCCTGGAAGGCAATGGGAAGAGGACTTTGAGAATGAGAGATAATATGGCCCCAATATTTTGGAGAACTGACAGCTTGAGTGTTTAGGGTCACTTAATAGCTCACAGACCAATGACAGCTCAAAGCTGGTAAAGTATCACTTAACAGCTGACAGCCTAAGTAAGTTTGACATAAGGAACATCCACAATTACTATACTGTTACAGATAAGCAAGTAGTAATTATTGATCAATTAACTTGAACCTGCAAATCAAATCTGAATTGGTAATAAAACTCAATTAGTGCTTACTAATAGTAAATTCAGGAAGTTATCATTCATTGACCTGATTTCCCCCTTCACTTCCTCTATAACATGGCTACACAAGGTAAACTTTGCCATTAACAGTCAGTTTCTCATGACATAAAGCCTTCTTAATACTTCTTTATTGAAAACTTCTAAGTGTTATTTCAGCTGTTTAGATTGTGCAAAGTCTGTACTGTGTTACCTGCTATTAGCTGTCCACCCTAATCTCCCTTGACTTTTTAAAACAGCCAAGTCTCTGGTTCATCTACTTCAACTTAAAGAGATTAAGGTCACTTCTGCGCTACTATTATACGTACTTTACTTCCAACTGTAACATCTAACTTAAGATGCAAACTTTCAGGCACACAAGGTTTTGGCAGGGCCACTCAAGGTCACTGCTGTGGAATTGACAGCAAGCAGGTGGCTCTGTTGTGTATTTCTGAGAGACCACAACAAGTAACTTCCCAGCTCTCTGCAGCAAAGCAACACCAGAAGCTTGACAAGCGTCCTCATTGTCAAGGGAATATATTTAGCAATACTACGAGGCACCCACACCAAAACATCAAAGTCTCCAAGACTTTAAATTAAATTTGAACTCCAGCAAGACATGTTGCTAGCACACTATCTAGATTCTACCAAGCATCCTTCAGCTATGTTGCAGTTAAACACTAAAACACATGTATTTAGGATCTTATACACAAGTGAATTAAATTGTTCTCTCAGTTTCAACAGAGAATTCTGCCTACTGAAATAGAAGCATGTTAGATTTCTCAAGCAAGACCCCAGAAGAAGCAAGAAAACTTGTTCCTCTATTTGAAAGATAATAGCATGCACCAGTCTCCAGAGGTTTTAGTACTGCATGTGATAAACAATATAACTGAAGGCACAATAAAACCTCAAGTATGCAATAACATAAACCATAGATCAGGCAAAGTGTTGAATGTGTTGTTTATTGAAATTCAAATTCCATAGTACATCATAGATTAAATAGTTAAAAACTGCTTGTTTACTATCATACAATGTTCAGAAGTCTCTCAAAACACCTCTTTGGACAAAGGTAAGAGTCAAATTCAAGCACAATTCCCCAAGCAGAATGCTAGGGGTGGAAGCAAGCTTCAGAGCACTGACTGTACACAACACTACACGAAGCATGATAGCACACAACATCATTATTCTCTGCTGCAACACACGCTTCAAAGAAAAATTCTATACAATGCTTACTACCATTATGGGCAAACCCCTACTATATCAGTGGGACATATTAGTCTCAGACCCTGCTCCTTCAAGACTTCAGTACTCTACATAAGAGTACAGACTTACAGTTCTGGGTTCTGTGATGTTTTATACTGTAGAGCTGAAACAAAATTTGAGACTATTACCAGTAAACAGTCATAAACAGCAAGAGCAAGCTGACTAGGTCTTGCTCTTATGCTCACCGATGCTGACACACAAGGTGTCACCTGAGGTCAAACAACTATGAATGTCAACAACAGCGATGTCTTAGATTACTTTGAAGAAATCCAGCCCTGTTCAATGTCTTTATCAATGACCTGGATGCACTCATAGCAAGTTCACTGATGACACTAAGCTGGGTGGAAGCGTCCATCTGCTGGAGGGTAGGGAGGCTCTCCTAAGGGATCTGAACAGGCTGGACCGCTGGGCTGAGACCAATGGCATGAGGTTTAACAAGGCCAAATGCCGGACCCTGCACTTGGGGCACAACAACCCTGTGCAACTACAGACTAGGCAAAGTCTGGCTAGAAAGCTGCCCAGAGAAGGACCTGGGGGTGTTGACTGACAGCCAGCAGTGTACCCAGGTGGCCAAGAAGGCCAATGACATCTGGGCTTGTATCAGAAATGGTATGACCAGCAGGTCCAGGGAAGTTATTCTCCCTCTGTGCTCAGCACTGGTGAGACCGCTCCTCGAATCCTGTGTTCAAGTTCTGGGCCCCTCACCACAAGGAGGATGTTGAGGCTCTGGAGTGAGTCCAGAGAAGAGCAACGGAGCCGGTGAATGGGCTGGAGAACGGGCTGGAGAACAAGTCTTACCAGGAGAGGCTGAGAGAGCTGGGGTTGTTTAGCCTGGAAAAAGAGGAGGCTGAGGCAAGACCTTATTGCCCTCTCCAACTACCTGAGAGGAGGTTGTAGAGAGGAGGGAGCTGGGCTCTTCTTCCAAGTGACAAGGGACAGGACAAGGGGGAATGCCCTCAAGTTCTGCCAGAGGAGGTTCAGGCTGGACATCAGGAAAAAGTTTTTCATGGAAAGGGTCATTGGGCACTGGAACAGGCTGCCCAGGGATGTGGTTGAGTCACCTTCCCTGGTGGTGTTTAAAGGGCAGGTGGATGAGGTGCTGAGGGGCATGGTTTAGTAGTTGACAGGAATGGTTGGATTTGATGATCTCCTGTGGGTCTTTTCCAACCTAGTGATTCTGTGAAGTTTTAGACTGGTTGAGATGGGGGACTAGTGCTTGAACTGCACTGCTCAACATTGTGTGTGCCATCCTGCCTCAACTGAATATACAATTAAGTAAACCAAAACGCAAAAAAGATAAATCTGTCAACTGTAAACTGTTGGCAAGAATCATTCAATTATACTTGTCCTCTATCTCAGGCATTTATACAAGCAAGACACTGGAGGGTAGAAGCATTAGCTTTAATTTGTGCAACTTAAGAATTTCCTTCAGGAAGAGTTCAGTCAACTGACTGGACAAAGAAATCTCCCAACCTTGCATGGCAGTCATCAGTCATGGCTCACCTCACAATAAGATTCCGAGCCAGAACATCAAAAAAGCACAGTAGTGCTGATTCCAAGCAAAGTCAGGATTTACAGTTAAGGATTTCCCTGCTGTATTACTGTTTCCATTTGCAACACTATGTACCGAGGAAGCCTCACAAAGGCACCACTCCCAGCTGCAGTGCACACAGTGGTACTGATGCAAATGCTTATTTTGCTGCAACTGGAAGTGTTGGGGCTTCCACAGAACCAAGAGGGTGCAACATGAAAACATGTAAAACAGCAGGTTTAACCTCAGCAGCCCCTTTGAGTGATGTCTTGTCCTGAAGATTTTGTAATATCCATTGTCGTGAACACCTGTAAGACAGCAAAAGAACAACTTATTTATCTTTGTTCTGTATCATCAACCTCTTTTGTTAAGTAATACTAGATTTCTCCAAACTGTGACAATGGAAAACAAGTTGCAGTCTGCAATTAACACTATCTATCACATGTCAATATCTTATGGTTAGAAGTTAAGTAAATACTATATACATCTAAAAATACAATGTAGTATTCTTTCCTCACATCTAAATTAGCATCTTCAAAAGTAGGTTTTGAAATACAAGTTCATTTTCAATCAAATCCTCTCTTCCTTACCTCTGCACAAGTTGGATGGATACCAATTGTTTCGTCAAGTAATTCCTTGGTGAGACCACATTTTATTGCAGCAGCAAAACCTTGGGTAACTTCACCAGCATTAGGTCCAAGAACATGAAGTCCTATCACACGATTCTTGAAAGCATGTATAAACAAAACAGCAGTTAGTGCTAGGTAAAGTTTAACAAAAGGTCTACACTAACTCCCACTATACTAAAAAATGTTATGCAATAAGGTCAATAGCACGGTCTTTAACGAAAAATTAAATTACTCCAAGGAAAGTAGTTCTGCAGTTCTTTTCAGTCCTCAGGCAAGCCAAATAAAAGACACTAGTCTTTTGGCTGGTCTATAAAGACACTCCCCAAAAGAGAACAGCATAACCATTCCAGCTTACTACTTACGTTGTCAAGTTTATTGCAGATAATCTTTGCATAACATGTATTGTTATCTCTGCCTGGTACTGTCCATTCAAGTGGCCAGAACAAGCTGTGATAAACCTGGAAGGATGACAAGAATAAGAGCATTAGAATGTGATAAATTCATAGAATAATTTGGGTTGGAAAAAACCTTTAAGATCATCAAGTCCATTGATTATGCATTAAGCATTATGTCCACCACTAAACCATGTCCCTAAACACTACGTCTTCTGAATATCTTCAGGGATGGTGACTCAGCCATTTCCCTGGGCAGTTCGAGTGCAGAATTTTTTTCCTAATATTCAAACCTCTCCTGACATAACTTGAGGCCATTTCCTCTCATCCTATCCCTTGCTACATGGGAGAGGAGACCACATCAGCACAATCTCCTTTCAAGGGCCTGCAGAGAGTGATAAGGTCTCCTTTTGGGGAGCTGTAAAAAGCGATAAGGCCTCCTCTCAGCCTCCTCTTTTCCACAGACTAAAGAGCCCCAGTTCCCTCTGTCACTTCCTGTAGACTTGTGCTCCAGAACCTTCACCAGCTTTGTTGCCCTTCTCTGGATCCCAATGTTAGTCAGACATAGTTCCATTTTTTGTGTGTTTACAAGAGGCAGTTTGACATTTAACCCACTAGATTTTTCATAACATACTAGAAAAGACAGCGATTTTTGTTACCCCTGGCCCAAGCAGTCTATCCTACAAAAGTCAGTAGATTTGATTCAAACCAAGCACCTCCAATTTAAATACAAGAAAAACTCTCAAGCTACAAGTTAAACAACTCTTGAGTGCTCTCACCTCCAAGTTTTCCTTTCCATATTCTTCTACGGCTCTTTCTTCAGCTAACCCACAGCAGCCATACTCTAAAGGAGTAAACACCGTCGTTGGTACATTGATATAATCACACTAAAAATAAAAAACAGAATTTATATTTAGACCATACAAGTTCTATACAGTACATAACAGGAAAAGTTTTATTAGTTGTACTATCACTTTTTTTTAACAAAACACTTGCAGTGCCCATAGTCAACTGGACAAAACAACTCATCTTATTGCCATTTTGAGGCAAAAACCATAGAAATAAGTTGAACTCTTATAGCTTTACCTTTATGGAACTACCAGCATAAAGTCTGCGGGCTAGCAACCTTCCTGCTTGAATCGCAACTGGAGTAAGTTCAAGCTTTCCATCCAATATATCTCCAATAGCATAAACATAAGGCACATTGGTTTGTTCTTCATCATTTACAGGTACTTTGCCATTCCTTTAAAACAAGCAGAAAATAAAATAGAGTTCAGTATCATAACCTTCATCAGAGCTCAGCAAAAGCAGAGGACAAGGGAGAAGTATTACAAAGATGTTATTATAAGTACCGAACACATTTTATTGAATGTGTTTATGCCGGTTTTTTTTACTTCAACTGCAAACACTTCAGAGCATCAATTATCTCCAACTCTGACACATGGCTGAAGCCAGTATTCAGTGGGCCAGTTCTGACCTGAGCAACAGTGTGTCTGATGACAATGAAGTTACTCAGACGTCTTTGGACTTATGATCTTTTATTGCTTATTTATACAGCTTGCAACATACATTATTCCCTATGGGGGAACAGTTGCAATATCACGCACATGCTTAACTAAGCTGGCTTAATGAGTTGTTAGAAAAATTAAGATGAGGTTGCAGTAGCTTTCTCCTGAACAACATTATCCTGCCTCTTCCTTTGCACTGGTTTTGTACTCACACCAGGGAGAAAAAAGAAAAAAGTAAAATCTGTAAGCAGCAAAAGTTTTGCTGACTCTTTCAATCCCTAGATTAACTTGCCACATGAGCTGAATATAGCGTTTAATTTACAAGACATTAAACTATTTTATAACTAAAATACATTAAATCCATTCCTTAAGCACAGTGGCCAACAAGTAGGTATTAACTCATTCAGAAAATTTTTTTTATGAAATACATTAAAGAAATTAAGCCAACAGACAACTGTACTCAAATCCAGGAGAGCAAAATTTTTAAAGGGTCACAATTGCCAGGTATAAGAGTGAGGATTTTTAAAAAAAAAGGGCCAGTATCATTAGCTATTGTTAAAGACGTAAAAAACCCCAACCATCACATTCAGTGGTTTAATAGAGTTGAGCAATACTCACTTCTCATTGATTTTAACTCCAATCGTGTCTAAACCAATATTTCTGGTACATGCATCACGACCAACTGCTATCAAAACCTAAAAAAAAATAAAGCATGATAACTTTATGCAAGAAAAGCGCAATCAACAACACTTGATTTAGTCTTCTCAAAAAACTGTGAAGCATGTAACTGAGGTGATTTTTTCCAGAAACTTTTTTAAACAGTCACCAATAGTTCAGGCTCCTCCACGTGTAGCTTGTTTCAGAGAGGCAACAAAACATCAGTATCAGAATGGAAAAAAGCAACAATACTGTTCATATGAACTAAATTGAAGGCACAAAGTTTCATCCGGTTTTCTCACAGGACTCTACTGAAGATGAATATGGAATCTTCATGTATTTTTCTTCTGCCAGTAATTTAGGTGAACAATTTTTCAAGCAAAATTTCCCTTTACTTTTTTCCTGAGCAACTTTTAAAGTCATAGAATAGATAGGGTTGGAAGGGACCTTAAAGATCATTGAGTTCCCTGCCATGGGCAGGGACATCCCACTAGATCAGGTTACCCAAGGTCCCATCCAACCTGGCCTTAAACACCTCCAGGGCATCCACAGCTTCCCTTGGCGAAATATTTTAATGCATTTTCACGTGCCACTATATTCAGTTATTTCAAATCCAGAAGGGCTTACAGTATTATACTCTTCTTCAAAGATTTCTGGTCCCTCAGTAGACTTTGCTGTCACTTTCAGTCTTCCAGGCATGCCTTGCTCCAGCTGTTCAACCTGTATGAATATAATGCAAGCTTAGAATTACCTTAAACAGCAGACCTCACTTGCATTGTCACTTCAAACCTTGACCTACTAATACTAAACTATCGCTCAGCAGTAAAAAACAACTTCATCTCATAAATCATTTATTCCTGTACAGAATAAAAGCCTTCCCAAACAGCACATGCATTCTATGTGTGCTGTTTAAACTAACTTTGCATGGAGAGAAAAAAAATAAAGAAAGCACTTGCCTGAACAGGTACAAACTTCCTGATGAATTTTACGCCATGTGTTTCCATGTAAGCACCTACTTTCTCTGCCATTTCTTGGTCAAAGCCCCGAAGGAGTATAGAACGCACCATCACAGTGACATCTAGACCTAGACCAGCAAGAAATCCTGCACACTCCAGAGCCACATAGGAAGCACCCACAACTAGAGTTTTGCCAGGGCAGTAAGGCAGGGAGAAGAGGTCATCACTAAAACAGAAAAGAAGTAGGAAGTTACAAGGTTCTTTCAAAACAACCTTGTTTGTCTTTGCAAACACTGTATCAGACAAACTTCATTCTATTATGCGTTTTCATCTCACCTTGTAATACAGTATTCTTTATCTCCAGGGATACCCAGGTATCTAGGCCTTTCTCCTGTTGCCAGGACAAAAGTCTCTGCTGTGTGATAGGTTACTTGTCCTTTTCTATTAGTTGCCTGTTTATATAGACAGTTAAGAAGCTTTATCATAGAAACAGATGAAACTAAAAAATTACATAATCTTCCCCCTAAACATTGTGAAAGTGTTTAAGAATCAAGAAGAAGCAGTTTCAAAAAAGAACTAATGCATTCTGAGAAGCCGCACAGGTAACTGAAGAATAATAAATTTAAATCACAAACTATCAGGCTTTTATTTTATTAGTTAAGGGCACTTGAAGCAATTTACTCCTTGAATCCTCCCTGTTTCAATGACTCACAACTTCACTTTCAAGCTATAAGAAGCCACAACAAATCAAGCCCTCCTGCTCCCAACTTCCAATAAAAGACTAATACCATGCCAGTGACAGAATAACACCAATTAGTTCTTGGGCTAACATAGAAAATGAAGTATCTAGTTACATTATTTCAGAGGGCCTAAGACCTAACCTTAAATGAATTCAAACTAATTTTACCTCTAAAGGCCCAATGCATCTGTCTCAAAATCTAACCTTCATTATTGCTCTTTACTTATTTTCCAATACAGATGACTGGAAGCTTCCTTCCCATCAAGTCATCAGGTGAGTCAGGTTAAAAGAAAGGGATCACAGGAGGTCATCTAGCTCAACCTCCTGCTGGAAGTCTTCTACTTCCTTTATAGACCAAGGACACTTAGGCAGATGACCTACATACGTGAATACTAGAACAGTTGGCAGATGAGGTAAGTTTTCAATGCTAGTCTCTTGGTTTGAAACACATGGAGTTCAGCCTTCATAAACTCAAACCAAGAACAGACAATTACACCCACTGAACTGAACAGTTGTCTTCAACACGCAGTTCTTTTAAGTTAACCTTGCTGCAGTATGATTACTTACAGCAAGACTGTGAGCACGTGCTTTGTCTTGCAAAATTGACAGTTTAATTCTTGTGGTGATACGGCATAAGACTCTAGCAGTGCTGTTTATGCAAGTGCTTCATCTGAATTTAAATTTCAATAGTTTTTATGCTTTAGTATGAAGATTTTCCAAGTAGCAAAATTGTACACCACCCCCCCGCCCCCTACTCACTCAGGCTGCAGACCTCAGTCATGAAGCTAGTAACCAAGACCACCTTACCCTAAACCTAAGTTTACAGATATCCACATTACCCTTACATAAAAGTTACTAGGTTTTCAAACACTGGGGCATATACTACAGTACAATAATAATTTAAATCCAAAACTTATTTCACAAATGAGCTTTTTACTTCAGCTGACTTAAGCTGGCAATGTCAAGACAAAGCCTTTTTAGAACATGAGTATTTCCCTCACAACTAAATGTTCTAAACAGCACATACCTTAATTTTGTGTGGTTCAATGAATTCTCCGTAAGAATTGAGGTATGTCACAGACTTCTCTCTTAAGGACACTCGATAGCCCCAGTTTAAAGAACCAATGTAGTTTTGAATTGCTTCTACCATGACCTCCCAGTTGTGTTTAACTGAAACAAGACGTTAATTTCATATTTAAAAGTGCAACAAATCCTTAAGAAAAAACTTAAGTATTATTTATTGTATATCATGCTAAGAAGACATCATTATCAGTAAAGAGGATACATATTAACATCTTGTTCTACTATGCTAATATTTACATTACTTGTTACTGTCTGAAATAAGCCTATTCTAGAAGTTCTTTCATTTAGTTCAGGTAATACAGGGAATAAAAAATAATTAGCTTTCAATCCTAAAGGTTTCAATGACTCAATAAGGAGGATGCCTTTGACTCACATAAGGAAACGACTGAACTCTGCCACTAGTTTACTAGGTGCAAAGTACAAGAACTAGCTTAAGCTCAGTCTCATTTGTACACTGCCTTCGTCTGTCCTCTGTGTTCTTACTAACCTTGTTCTTCATACTGCCAGCCGTATTTCCTTGAATCTTGAAGCGCCTGACCCAGAAGTGCTGCTTGATGCATTAGCTTCTTAGGAATGCAACCTACATTTACACATGTGCCACCAAGTCCTAAGTTGGAAAGAAACATGTTATTACCTATGTGGACAGAATATTTTATTCTTTTCTTATTATGTGCTTTGTATAATCACCCATATAAGTATCATTTGGGGATGTTTGCTATAGTCACACAAGTAACACAAAGCTTGTACTAGAAGAGACATTTTAAAATACAATGAACACGCTAAGCTTACAAGTCTGTATTCAGGTTGAGAGGTTACTACTCTCATTGAGCCAAGAACGGTACAGTGTTTAGTCCTCAACACACACCCAGGATACTTACTCCAGAGTGCGTCAGATTGGCAAGCAAGACCAAAAGCATCACCTAATGTGTGGAATGTGAAGCATTTATTTGTTTGAAATCTTAGCTATGAAGGCACATTCACAGCTCAATTCCACAAAACTTGATCAATGAAGTTCCTTACTCACTGTCAACTGCCAATAGCATTAATAAGGTCAGATAGCAGCTGTCTTTAATGATGGAAAGGTGAGGTATGTACAACCATACAGTCACACTGTTCTAGAGGTGGCCTAGATCAGCTGTCCATGAAATAGAACTAGATGAATTAAAAGGCAAAAAGTCCCTGCAAACATGAGAATGAACACATGCGCACACACTCCAGATGCAATCTGAAAGTGAATAGTACTAGAACAACATCTGACAAAGAACCGAGTCAGAAACGCACAAACCAGAAATAACTGTCCAGAAAAGCAGGCACACCAGGAAAACAACTCCTTTGTTATCTGTGTTCCAGAACCAGAGGAATCCATCCACAATTTTTAAGAATATTAACCCATAGTATCTAACAACTCAGTATGTATTACTGGTACTCAAACATGATAAAATACAAGTTAACAGAAGCTTACCCCATGACGTTCCAAGGGGAGTTGGAACAACATAATCTAATACCATTACTTTCTTTCCCAAGGCAGCAGCTTCCTATAAAAGAGAGACAAGTCAGCATCACTTAATTCCTGTCTGAACAAGAAAGACTGTCCATTCATTTACAGTAACAATATACTTAGCACTAATAGAAGGCTCCTTTGCTAGTTAGTCTGCTATTATACACAGCTCTTCTACCACTTTCACTAGACAAACTTTTAATGCATGCTTGTGTTCAATGCTTCATCCATATGATCCTACACCATCAAAAGCTGTGATCTGAAGAGGGTCTGAGATGGGCTTATCAAACTATGATTCTCCTCTACCTTACCCAAAGAAGTATTTATGCCACTTTATTTCCTTTTCTCTACGGACGGCATGACTGACTTGGCGTGTTCATGAGTGAAAAAAGTGACATTAATAAACTGGAGAAAGTACCTACACCCCTGTCTATTTTCAATACCCAGACGGATGAGCTCTTCCATAACCTTGCTTGACCCCACAGTTGACTCCGCTTGGAGCAGGAGTTTAGACTAGATGTCCTCCTAATGTCCATTCTAACCTGAATAATCCTATGATATTCTACCCAAGGAATTACCAAGCACTTGAGTGAATCTACTCATTGTTTGATCTCAAGGGCTGGGAATAAAAGTTCAGGAGTCTCAAAATTATTTAATAACTCCTGCACAGCTACTGCAACCCTGGCTCAATTTTGACAGGATCTTGTATTCTGAAAGCCTGACCTCTCCCAAGCTGAAAGATTCAGTAATAATCACCAAATTTATAACTCATGTCCCAGAAGGCACAGTAAGGGAAGATGTGAAGAATTCTGCAAATGCCCAGCTAAGATTAGCCAATCGAAGCAGTGCTATGTCACCTTCTCCTGCCTTTGTTCTATTTATCTAGTGAGAACTACACACTTAACTATTGTTGTACAGCAATTACTAAGGCTGTCAAGAACAGCATCACCATGCCCAAACCATCAACTGACAGTCAGGATACCTGGCTGAACAGAAGAGAAAACTCAGTCTATATCTTAGGTCCTGAGACACTCTCAACAACAGCTATTCGTGCAAGAGATACACAATCTCTATCAACATTTCTGAAAATGCCACTAGAAAGAGAACTTGCAGTGAGCCAGTTCCTTGAGAAAACAGCTGAAAGCACCTGATTTTAGATGACTGGTGATACTGAATCCTCAACAGAAAGAATTACTTCCAGAGTAGCCTTTAGGTTTTCCAGACTACTGTTTGGAAGTGTTAAAGTGCCTGCACACTACACACAAAGAACAGATACTTTAAAAAACCCTTTTGCTTCACCCTCGGCCAGGAATCTAGAGCTGTTATTAGGATCAAGACCTGAACAGGCACTGGCTAGAAACTGGTGCACACAGACCACAATCTCCTGAGTAAGCACATTACTAGACCACTGCTAACTGATTAACAGGTTGAACATAATCATCAAAATGATTCATACTGTTGTGATTAATACAGAGACTAATTTTTGAAGTTACATTAAAGAACAGATTGTAAATGAAATTTTCATGTCATACCTTGGAACATGCAAGTCCACCTGAGCCACCACCAATAATAATAAGATCATAATCATAGGGTTCTGCTACTTTGGTATCCCCAAGAAGTTTCTGCAATGATCCATCATTATAAGCCTGTTTAAAAAAAGATCAAATTACCACTCACAGTTCTGAGCAAACAAAAACTGAGTGTCATTGCTTTCTCTGACCTAGATCACCCAGTCTATTACATCACACAAAAATTTAATTATGACCAAATAGATAATTAAGTCAGTATCTCGTCTACTTCCAGTTAATTTTTAAAGAAAAGTTACCTGGTAAGTTGCATCACAGCCACCTATATGTGTTCCATTCACAAATACATTAGGCACTGTCCTCTGATTAGTCAGCTCTGCTAACACTTGCTGAATACTGGGCCCATCATCTAAGAACAGAAGAAACAGGTACAATACAGAACAATTTTCAGGAAGGGAGCTTCTAAAACAACTTGAAGTATTAGAAGTTTTGACTGCAATATACTGTAGGCCTAACAAGAAAGCAATTCTATTTTAAACCATTGCTTTTGTAGATTTCCTGAACATGAGCAAGGCTTCAGAAACTACTTCTCAAATGAGCATGCTTTAATACTGAGAATAAACTGGAACTTCAAGCCATAATTCTACAGGACAGAACAAAGCTGAAGTAATAGATTTTAGTGCCTGCATTTCCTGGTTTCTTATCTGTCTCTTCCTGAGCGTCACACTTCAAACTACACAAAAATTCTTTTCCAGGTATCACAGGAGATCACAGAGACAGCTTTTCTTTCATGAGAATTGTCTGGTTTTAGAGTTTGTTCTCTGCTACTGCACGTAGTTTTGCCCAGAACCTTTGTACTATGATAATATGGGGATGGGAAGAATGAACACGCTCTCCTACTTACCCTAAAGCTACTTTCAGACTTTTTCTACCCACCACACTGTCTTAAACCTTACAGTTTTAAGATTATCATTCTCTGACCTGACGTGTTATCTGAATCATCAGCACTACGCAGGGCCAATTTTGATCTTGCAGCTGTCCAGTAGTAAATGTGGGCATAACAATTTAAAGCAGTCACTTTCACCAACATCTTTTTGCTCCAAGATCACATAATTTTAGTGCCAGAAAATACAGCAATTGCAAGGGAAACATTCTTGACTAGAAGTAATTCCAGAAAAAAATTACAATGCATTGTACTTTGTATCTTGGACTATCATTAGTTCAGAGTATCACAACTTAAAAAGTTAAAAACAGTAAGAAGAGTTGCAATAAATAAGCATATTTTCCTCCCAACACTGCTTAAGCACAAATACCTCAAAAAATGATTGGAAACAAAGTTTTGTAGATAAAAATCCTGATGATAATACACAATCAACAAGTTATCAACAGTGCAATGAAAATGTTGCCAAGAATTATGGTAGAAAATACTTGTTCTTAAAACTACATTTAAAACTATGTGCATTACATACATATATGCATAAAGCACTACACATGTGAAAACCAAAGCATCTGGGGCTTTAAAAAAACTCAAACTAGCAACAGACAAGGTACTGGAATTTACCCTTCCCTCCAACAACTCAGCAACTTTTCCTAGGAAGGTCACCCATGTACCAAGTCAAACATTAACAATTCCTTTAAAGCTATAAAAGAACATGAGGCAGTAGAAAAACATCAGTTTTCTTCCTGTGAAAGAGCTCCTCAGAGAGAAATCAGATCTCACATCCTCTGTCACTTGATGATTTGCACAGAAAGAGTCAAAGCCTTTAGTTATATTAAAATCCTGTACTAAAATCCACACTGAAGCCTAATTGCTTTTATCTCTGCGTATATTATAATTTATTTTAGTTGTTGCATATATCTTTCAGTTAGTTCAAGACAGCTTAAGAAGTCATGCAGTGTCACCCATTTTCAGTTACATTAAGCAGCACACAAGATTTTTTTCTTCTACTTACCAGTTACATCAAGTTCCAAAGCATAGTACTCCACGCGCATAGAGCGGAAGAGTTCTTTCACCTACGATAGAAACAGATACGACACCAGTGCAAAGCTTTCACAAGATCTGATACACAGGTCAGGGTAAAACTTGTTTGTTGGACATACGTGGGCAACTGCTAAGGCTCAGTTATTATGCTCTGAGGGCCTAGCTCTACATGCCTTTGGTAAAGTTTGGCACTACTTCTGTGTTTTAAGGGTTCCTCACTTAAAAGCCAGTCTATTTAACAGCACTCAGATTAAGCACATCACAGCACCCTTCCAACTTTCACTACCTTAAGAAAAAGTTTCTATATACACTTTCCTTAGCTGCAGGCTGCTCCAGCCCTGACGGATACCAAAAGCCATGAGAATAACTGCCAAATGGGAAAGCATCAAGAAGATAAAGTAGCAGCCAAATTCCTTGAAAGTACTAAGGAAAGAAGTTGGAAAAGGGAATATAGGATAACATGCAAACCAGAGTGCATTATAAGAAGCTGCAGAAAGCAGCTCCAAGCATATTGAGCAGTAGGACACCTCTTGCCTACCAGCCCTGCCTTCCCCTTTGGTTCCTGTACTTCAAGGGGGTTTCAGAACAAGCAGAGAACAATTATTGTAAGGAGTCAATGATTTGGGTTTAACATCAGGAAAAGATGGGGAAGGGAAAAAACTGTATGTAAGTAATTGGCTACCTCAAGGAACAAGTGAAGTGATGGTAGATGAAATAAGAACTAATGGTCTTGAACTGTATCAAGATTAGACTGTAGGAAAAGCTTTCCTTAATAGCAAGACTCTGGGACATACTGCCTCGGTAGATGACAATCTTCATCAGCAAGTGGCTTCAAAGTACATTTCAAAAGTGTTTGAACTACTACTCTGAGCCAGAGGAAAGACTCAATTTTTTTTTTTGCCAGCTCCGATTTTTGGTTTGCTGTTTAACAACATCTGTCAGCCTCCAGGACCATGTAGGAGTGGTTCTAACTTGTTCGCCATTGTTCTACTTACTCATTTGTATCTTGCTTGTGAAACATTGAGAGTTAATACCAGAATGCAACAGCTACATTTTTCAACCTTTTAAACTACTATTCTTCTCCATTAAACAGGAGAAGCATTATAAAGATGCTTGGTCATTAAAGAGCTGTTTCCCTCCGGCATCACCATTAATAAAATCAGATATAGTATCACTGGAACATTTCCTAGAAACAGGGTTCATGCATCCAGAAGTCAGCAATAAAGTGTTTTGAGGGGAAGAGGGAATGAAAGTGTTGTGGTTTTTTTTTTTAAACTGCTAAAAAAAAAAAACCCCAAACCCAGCAGCTGGCAGGGAGAAGGACAGGATAGAGACCACAAGTAGAACAAGACAGGACAGATTTAAGACAATGCATTTAGGCATCTTTATTCTCTACTGAAGATATGCAGTAGCAAGAAAAAAAACTCAGACAAATGTCAGCATCCTAACTACAAGTAGCTACTGCACTTCATGCTTATGAATAGATAATGCTTGCACTGTGCTAATGAAATAGAGAAAAGCAACAAGCATATGATCAATTACCAGATCTTCAATGCAGGCAAGAGATTATTTCAGTTTGGAAAATAAAATGATCAAGAGGAGCAGAAAGATAATCATGAGTAATATCTAGATAAGCTGAACAGGAAATGATTTCTGAGAAATACTCACTGGAGCAAACAGCAGCTATATTTACCAGAAAACAATTCTGAAATTAAAAGGAAATAAACCTCTATGTACCATAAACCAGAGAACTTACTACCAGCTACCATTGTAAAAATCAAAAGTGAAAGGAGAAAAAAGAGCTATTAGACCAACTAATGAAGGAAAGACTCGCCAAAAAACTTGAACTGAATAAAACTTACACAAACTCAGGTCAAGAAACTTCTGAGCCACACAGTGCTGTAAGCTTCAACAACACAGAAGAATGTTTCCTTCCCTATACCCTAATCCTAAAAATGTAATTTCTCCAACAAGTGTATGGGACAGGCTTATAGGTTGCACAGTCACTGATATAACTATTTCCCTTCTGACCAATGCAATGGCCTTACCTACCTACTAAACCCTTCCAGTTTTCACAAAAAGATTAGAAAAATTTCCAGATACTACTAAATAGCACATTATTTCTCTGAAACTGAGAAATTGGTCTAACACACTAGAAAATGCTTCCTGGAGATGTCATTAGGCTAGTTAAGCAGGTTTGAAACAAGGTTCACACAGTAAAGTAACAATGGCATTTCCTAGATCTGCTGTTTCTCATATCAGCTAACATTCTATAACAGCTACAGCTGAATTGACCAGTAACCCCTGTGGATACAGACCATAATCAGTAATAGGGTAACAAATAGAATCATTAGCAACTTTTATGCAACCACAGTTTGATTTTTAATTTCAACATTACAGTGTTCAGATTTGGCAATTTTTCATGCTAAAAATCTATGTTTTCTTTGTGTAGTTCCATCTTCCTTAATTTCAATCTTTTCAGGGTGGTAAGACAACAAAGAACAGTCAAGTTAAATTATGACAAGCAAGTAATTGTAAAACCACCCCCTCTCCACTACTGCCTTCCTAAAGCAATTGAACAACAAACTGCATTTGCAGAAAAAAGAACTGCACAATTGCCTTGTCATGCTACTGACTAAACAGAACAGAATCAACTACTTACTTTAGAGACTTTATTTACAGCGCTTTTTTGAAGGAAAGCAGAGTCTTATTTTTTTTCCAGCATGGCTGCATCCATTTGAAATAAATAATTCCTACTACCCTTAAATCAGGCCCTTTTAGAGCACAAGTGTTCTCTCCACTAGTGCTAAACATCATTTTTTCATTAATTCTACCAAAAGCACATCGCTAACAACCATCCCCAGACAGACATAGTGTATACTCTTCATATCTGTCTGTCTTTAAGATCTCAAAACTATGTGATTACAGGCTAAGTATCCAAGCTGTAACTACGCTTTCAAATTATATCCACTTCATTAATTCTACAAACTAGACCAGCTAGCTAGAATGCTGCACTACCCATTGTTCTTCTATTTCTTTCACTAGTTTCTAAGCTTTCAGTGGGAGGGTGTGTTAACTCCCATACTGTCGCTACTCATACTGTCGCAGATTTCTCTGTTTTATCACTTGATGTCTTATGCTTGGCTTCCTTCTCTCATCAGCTTTCTTCCTCTAATTGTCCCTTTGCAATACATACCTCTTCTCTTCCATGTGTTTACTTCATTATATTACCTCTCTCCTGTTCCAAGCAGGAAAGTAAACAAAGTAGATTTGCCTACTAGAAAAATCAGCTCTTCTCTCTTCTAAGTTTATCACCTCTTCCTTCACAAAGATTCACATAGGGTCTTTCAACCCTCCCTCCTAGAAAGGGCCAGAAGAGAGGGCCCTCCTACTCCTGATACTCATTCTTCCCAAGACAATAAACAATATTCTTCACATCTAATTGTTTCCTTGAAGTAAGTAATCCTGCCTAAGGAAGCAACTCTGAAAAAATACAGGAAAAAAAACATTAGGCTGGAATTTAACACAAGTAATTATTTCTCAATGGACAGTACTTAAGCCCCCAACAGAAGGATTTCTCCTCAACAGAAAACATTTTTGTCAACTGGACTAGACCTGAGGAAGGCTCAACCCTATCACTACTACATCTGCCAGAACTCCCCCTAAGTAAGTTAATAATGAAGCAAATTTTAGAAGGATTTGTGCTGCCTACTATGAGATACTATCTATCTGCCAAAACTTCCTTGGAGAAAAGGCACTGGGTTTGCTACCTTATTAATACAAAGAAGCATCCTTTCCCAAAATCTCAGTACGTTGCAAGTGAGACAGCATACATTCATTTAAGTTTTCTACCACAAGGTCATAATATCTTCTCCTTCACAAAAGGAAATAAACCTAACTTACACATGGGAGTGCAACTTCTGAGTGTTTTCCTGGTTGCCAACTCCACTGAGGAACACCAGGACTCAATCCCACACTGCCAATTATGTTTTTCCACCATGGCCACATCAAATATGATATTATGAGGTTTAACCAACACTTCATAACACGCTCTTTGTAAGCAGCTAAGAATCACAATGCCTACAAACGCCCGGATTCTGTATGGGCTGTGACTAGAGAGTGTTGGTATTTAAAATTCTAATGAGGATGTTTTTCTTTAATGACTTGGCCTCACTAGTTACGGCTACCCTGTGATATTGATGCAAAACTAGGGCTAAAAAGATATTTTTCTCAAAGAATCATAATCAGTGTATCAATGTTCAGGTTGTTCTTTCTTTGGGGTTTTTTTTTTTTAAACACATTATGGCCAGGATGTAGAATTTAACTACAGAGTTGACCTCCTCCAAATTTCAAGAACACCATAACATTTACACTCCTCTCTAGGGATGCAACTTTGTCCAACTATTTGAACACCAACGTGCTGGTCAAACTTTTCAAGTAAGAAAGCAACACAACCAGCATCCTGACCTTCAAGTATCATAGAGTGATGGAATGGTTTGAGTTGGAAGGAACTTGAAAGCCCATCCAGTTCCAGCCCTCTGCCGTGGTCAGGGACACCTCCCACCAGATCAGGTTACCCCAAGCCTCCTCCAACCTGGCCTTGAACATCTCCAGCGATGGGGCAGCCACAGCTTTCCTGGGCACCAGATACAAAAACTGTTTCGCTGAGGAACAAGCGCGCTGTGACTAATTTCCCCCACCTTATTCTACTCTTTCACTCACGTGGAGAGAGGGGAGAAGGGCTCAGAGGGCCCGCTCGGGCTTTTGCCTCTCTTGGAGCTTCCAAGAAGCGGCCCCTGGCGCTTCACTCATCCCTCAGCTCAGCGGGACGGATACGGCGCTACACGAACACCGCCTCAAGCTTCCGGGCGCCGTTCCCGGGGCCGGCACCCCCTTTCAAGGGCTGCTCGCCAGCCCTCCTCCTCGCCCCCGGGGCGGAGGCGGCCCTGCCCGCTCCTCGCGGCGAGCCCCCCTCGGCCCGCGCTCGCCAGGGCGGCGGAGGGAGGGACGCGGCTCCCAGGGCCGCCTCACCTTATTGCAGTAAGGGCAGTAGCTCTTGCTGAAGATCATGACGCGGTGGGTGGCGATGAGGGTCCGCACGCGGAGCTTCAGGCCGTCCCAGTCCGGGAGCGGGGTCTGGCCGGGCGGCGGCATGGCGGGGCCGGCAGCGAGCGGCGACCGCGCGGCGCCCGCTCTGACCCTCCGCTCGCCCCGCCCCTTCCGGCGGCCGGCCGGCCCGAACCATCCGCGCACGGGGTGGGGGGGAGCGAAATGCCAAAGCGCGCTTCTCGCCCTTTCTTTCAGTCGCACTCACTAAGAATCACTGCAAAGCAATAAAAAGAACATTCGTGTAATGGATAGAAACGCTACGATTTACCTAAAGGCGATTTAGGAGGGATGAAGTAGTATTTTTTTAAAGCCACCCCTCCCCTCTGAGTGGAGGTGTGGAACAACCCAAGAAGCGGCACGTGAGAAGGCGCATGGGCGGGGGGCGTCTCGCTGCCCGGTGGCGGGGCCGGGAGGGGCCTTCTTGGTCCCACCTGGTCCCACTTGGTGCCACCTGGTCGCACCTGGTCCCACTTGGTGCCACTTGGTGCCACTTGGTGCCACCTGGTCCCACCGCGCCTCAAGAGGCTGCGGAACGACTAGTCGGGGCACACAGGCGCGGGAGCTGCCTCGGGGGTAGTTTGCCTATCCCCCCTCGCCATCCTCATGTCCAGTCTTGAGGTGGGGAGACCGAAAACGCGGGCAAATAAAACGATCTTAGAGTCATTTTGCAGTTGTAGAAAGCGAGCATCCTTTACCAGGGCTGGGCTATACGAAGCAGTCATCTCCATCAACTGTGAGCAGTAAGGCAGGAGCTGGGACAATGTATTTCCCACTGACATGCACTGGTATAAATTTTCCCAGAAATCTTACGCATATTCTAGTAATACTTTCCAAGGGCTGGTTTTAGTGTTATTATGAACTTA
Organism: Phaenicophaeus curvirostris; assembly: GCF_032191515.1. Taxonomy (NCBI): domain Eukaryota; kingdom Metazoa; phylum Chordata; class Aves; order Cuculiformes; family Cuculidae; genus Phaenicophaeus; species Phaenicophaeus curvirostris. Next base: position 16,507,195 of record NC_091402.1, read on the forward strand.
ACAAGACAAAACTCTTACTCAATTGGAGCTGGCTCCACTTTTTGTAATACTAACTACTTGTACCAGTGGTGGCAGTCACCCCATGTCCAGGTGTGGAAAAACTACCGCAGCGGGGACTGGATTTATCCTCCCCTTGGTGCTCAGTAAATTAGGGCACAGTCCAGGTGGCAAGCTGCCTTCTACAGAGGAAGGGCAGCTTTCCCCTGTCTGCCTTTACCTGCACTTTGGGTCTCATATTGGGCACTGGCAGAGGCTGCCCAGGGAGGTGCTTGATTCACCTTCCCTGGAGGTGTTTAAGGCACGGGTGGACGAGGTGCTAAGGGGCATGGTTTAGTGATTGATGGGAATGGTTGGACTTGATGATCCCGTGGGTCTCTTCCAACCTGGTTATTCTATGATTCTATATGCACAAGGAAGAGAACAAGGGTGCAGGTGGAGCTTCTGTAATAAAATCGATTGCGCCTTGAGAAAACATTTGCCAAGACAGCAGGAAGAAACTCCCTTACTTTTCACATTCCAGGGTTAAAGCAAGGGGATGCTGAAGCATCTGGTGCTGCTTATCATTGGGCACATCACTGATTAGGTTGATTATTCTCTTCCTGACAGTCATAGTAATTGTCAGGGCTGAAAGGTGGAAGGGCACCGTGTCCTGACCTGAACAGTGGAAAGAGCCTGGATCTGGGCGTAGAGCTGGAGGAATCATGTCTGGTTATTCCCTTGCTTTGGTATGTTTTTGGCTGGGAGATGGCAGGCAATGGAAGAGTTAAGAGTGTTTCTACACTGTCCACAGAGAAAAACAAATCTCAGTTTTGCAGCCTCCTATTTTGTTATCAGCATGCAGGAAAGTGGATACTGTGCCTGCACTTACTAAGGTTTGACATAACATATGAGGGCCAGAACTAGCCACTGTACTTTGTTCATAGTGCAGTCAAAACTGCTGATGTTGTTCCTAGCTTTGTCTAATTGCCCTCCCTCCTTCTTAGACTCCTTTTGCCTCTTTAACCTTAGTATTCTTAGAGGAATTAATATTGCAAGCTCAAGAGTTTGTGTCATTGTCTAATGGTAGGTAGGTTTTCATATTGAAGTTGACATCCATCAGTTCCAGAAAAGTCAGAGAATAATAAATATTCAAAATGTCTTTTTTTTTTCTGTTGAAATGCTCAACACTTATGACAATGTGCCAAGTCCTACAAGGAATAAATGTCCAAGGAAAATTATGTGATTTGAGTTGGGTTTTTTTCCCCTTCAGTGTTCTCTGTACTGTCGGTTGATGTTATCATTGTTAGCTTAGAGCAAGAATGGGTAATGGTTTTAAACCAGATAAGAGTAGATTCTGACTAGATGTGAGGAAGAAATGTTTTACTATGAGGGTCGTAAAACACTGACACAGGTTGCCCAGAGAGGTTGTAGAAGCCCCATCCCTGGAAACATTCAAAAGGGGTGGACTAGAACTCTTTGGGGAAACCGTTCCATTCATTAGGAGACTGTCAAAATATTTGAAACAGCAGAGCTTTGCAAACATTTCTGAATTAAGTGGTTTGCAAGAAGAGATTTTGACAAGGGGTAAGTGGCTTGTGGAAAGAAACTATTTTAAACATAGGAGTGTGAAAGCATTGTTTAATAAATATTTAAGCATGCTTGAACTGCGGCTCCCTGTGGGCCAGTCAGCAGCTATACAAAGAGCTTATAGGGCAATAGTAAACTTTCTCACCTTCCACATGAAAGGCCTTGGTCTGCTTTCTCTAATATAAACAGATAGAATAAAAGTAAGTAAACTCATTAAGACGGTCCTCTGCTATGCTTTACTCACCTTAGTCTGAGGATTAGTAAAAACCAAACCACACAAAATAGTTCGTAATGATGTGTCATAATGTGCCATTGAGGTAGAAACTGGTAGGGGAGGTTGAGGAGAGGAGACATCATTTCCATAGCTGTTGCACGGGACTAAAGAGCTCTTGGTGTCATACAGGTCTGTTCCCATATTTAGAAGTTTAAAGCTACACATCATTCTGAAAAACAAGGAATAAGACAGTCTGCCATTAAAAAAAGGCTTCAAATACAAATTGATGCAGACAGCAAATCTTGGGACCATTTCTAAATGAAGTTGTTTGCAAGAAGGTATTTCTTGCAAAAGGAGCAAATGGCTGATAGAAAAAGAACTAGGGAACTGTCTTAAAATAAACATTGTGAAATTCTTGTGTCATCCTTTTGTCTAAAATCAAAGTCACGTATCACTGGTCTTGCTCTCATTCCTCAGGTACATTTGAATAGCTGTGGGCCTTGATGCTGCTGAACAGAGTTGATTTAACAGTAAAGACTAGACAGAGAGCTCCCTCTCAGCCACATCTTTTTGTTTCGTGACTCAGTCCTCATGTCACTGTACAGGAAAGGAAAGAGCATGACCTATCTCTAATGTTATATTCAATTACAGATCCACCTATGAGATGGTATTCCCTAAGGTTGCTGCCTCTCATATATCCAGAATGCCATGGCACACCTAAGAAAGAGTAGAGAATGTCTTAAAGATCAAGTAGGTGACAAAAGTCCTAAACTATGGCATAATTCTTTCTCACATTATTCCCTGACTTTCTGGGGACTTACCCTGTCTGTACCAGGAAAAGAACAAGGGTGCTGTGTTTTAGAACTGCATTTACTGTTTTAGAGAAGGAGCTCCAGATCTCCCCAAAGACACAAGCATTTCATGAGTACAAGGAAGAAAAGAGGCGCGGGTTATTTCTTCAGAAAAAATAACAACTGTCTGCTCTTGAATTACCATAGAAATCACTCATAAGCCAGGAGACAGCCAAAGTCCTTAGCCATGAGCATGGTTACACCCTTTGTCAACACTAACAGTGGAGAGTCAATGGAGACTGAGCCATTCTGGAGGCTGTTGAAAACTTGATTTGGTAGCCAGTCATTCAGGTGACATGCAGATGGCCTGTAGCTCTGAGTTTATGGTTTAGTGTTTATGGCAAACGATGTCAAAAGCCTGGCACATTCACAAATTTTGGCACCATTAAATATATTACCATCAGCTCATTGGAGTGCTGGTGGAGCACATAATACAGTGTGTAATAAACCTGTGCTACAAGTCTGAGATGGGAGGGTCTTTGAGAACGTGAGAGACTTTTGCCAGAGAGGGAGGGGGAAGAGCTTAGGGAGAAATGATTTTTCTTCCATCACTGCAGAAAGAGGAAAATAAACTCTTCAGCTGAATAGCACCCCTCTCCAAGAAGGACTTGGCATAGCAATAACTTCCCTTAGCAGTGGTAGTGCTAAAATACAGTTAGCATACACACAGCAGAGGGCAATCACATCTTCATTGTTGTAAAGATTCAACATCTCACCCCAAAAAACTTGTCTGGACAGTGGCAGAGCATTGAAATGAGGCCTCAATGTTAGCTGCTATTGAGAAGTCAATGGGGGGAGCTCAAGACCCACCAGGAATAATTTTTCTTCAAGTTCTCGAAGAAACTGTGAGAAGCCATTGTGCTCTTTTTAAAAAAGCATCAGAAACAAGGCAGTTAAAAAGAAATAATCAAAGTGAAGAGTTAGGACCTGTATCTGTTAATGATGTACACATATATTTTTTCCATGCAAAACTCATGCTTGCGAAAATCATAAAAGACAGAGTAGGTGCTTTAAGTTCGCTTTCCTTGTTTTGCAAACCATCTGCCAGTTTGTGCCTGCAAATGAGAGATGTCTGTAATCTGCTTTTCTGCAGACGTGATGGTGGTGGCCCTCTCTTTCAAAATTTGTCACTGGGAGTCTGCAGAATGTGTCTCATTTAATCTTACCCATCACATTTTCAGTCTAAAGTGTATGGTTAGTGTCCTTTAAACAGTGTTTAATTTTGATTAATATCATTATGATAAAGTGCTAAGTTGATCATGAGGTTTTCTGAATGCATCATCATCAGATTGCCAGAAAATGTTTCCTCCCGTAGGTGTAGGGCATAAAGTTTGTTGATGATGCTGTATGTATTTTACGATAAATAGGAGTATAGACAGTGCCAGGTCATCTTCCTTAGGTGGTTGCAATGAGAGAGGAAGAAATGTGGCTGTCGGGCACCAAGGATTCATGCAGACCAGGGTCTTACTTTGCCCAGGTGAAGCTTTACTGAATTCAGAGGGACTCAGGCTGGAGCTAAACCTGCAGAATAATGGCTTCCACAGTTCAATTGGGTTAAGTGCTGCAAGCCTGAAGCTTTTCTAGAGCTGACAGAAAGTGTTGGTGCTCAGCTACTCTACAGATGAGCCCTTTATTTGTCTGCTTTAACAAACAGCATGGTGTCTGTCTCCTGTGCACTGAAGTCACCTTTCCATGCTAAGTTTCTTACAAGGGCTTTTTAAAAGAAAAAGGAAAAGCAAAGAAATGTCGAGATAAAGGATAAAAAAAAAAAATCTTTAATCTTTGAGAAATATGGGAACTTGGCTGCATTTCTAAGCAAAATCAGTTCCTTTAAGTAGTCATATGCTGCACATTTCCCAGGAGAGTATTTTAATGAAGGTTGGGGTTTTTTTTAATTCTAGTCAGCTTTAGCAAGACAACTCTTTTACACTTGCAATGCAGGGGTCTTGGCCTGGTGTCTACTCCCCTTTGCATTCCTCACTTCCAGTGAAATTCCTAGTGTCTTGATCAGTCCACTGTGACTGTGCCACTCTCCACTTGAGAGAGAGGTAGTCAGAAGCATCACAGGTTAATATTTCTGAACAGGGAATATTCAAATGTTTCCTACAGTTTCTTTAGATAGACCAATTTATTTTATCCTGCAGCTGCACAGGAATGCTCAGCAGGGAGGTCAGATAATAAATTCAAACCCAGAGACTTCTACTTTTCCTTTTGTCATAGATTTATTATACAGTGAGTCTCAAAGTCTATTTACATGGGTTTTCCTTTAGATAATTAAATACAGTGCTGAATTGAGTGGGGATTCACCCAGTTTTTCACCTTTGGGGTGGCTGCATCAGAGAGGGATCTTTCTGTGCATCCACATCCCCACCCAGTTTGTAGTTGCCCTCTCAGTTTTTTCTTTCACTGTGTGGACTAAAGCAGGCTGGACTTTTTTGAATCCTTGGACTTGAGAGCTCTACCTATTGTTCCATATGGTTCACACATACTGTGCTCTCTGATCAGAATAGTGTTGCTAGCTGCATGTGTTCGAAGATGCCATAAGTTAGGATTTTCCCTGCTTCAGTGAAGTGAATTGATTCTTAATGGTAGCTGATGCTGATGAAGATAAGCTATTGGCTGAATTTCTGGATCCGTTCAAGGTTTCATGTCTGCTGGGTAGGGTGGTTCCTTGAGCAAAAACCGGCCCGCCCAAAAGGCTCCTAATATTTCCTGCTCCTGGGTGGTGATCACAAGAAGCAATCTTTCTTGTGGTTACGTGGTGCTTCCAGGCCTGGCTGAGACCCAGAAAGATGCAGGAAGCACTAGAGAAGGTAGTGCGGAAAGAGAAAGACCCAAGAGTCCCACATTTTCTAAAGGTTTAGAGATGGATGATGCTTAAATTTCCGGGAGGGATCAGATAAACCCATATTTCTGCTGGAATAGATTTCATGGTCTTGCTAGATAACAGCATAACCCAGACACAAACCTGGACTATTTTCAAATCTTGGCATTTCAAGACACGTCTCTTAATTTTTGTGTTTTGCTTAAAACAGTGATGAAGAGAGAAACTCTATCTTCTCTTTCAGCTTCTCTTGCAAACAATATCTAGGAAACATGGGCCTGGCAATCTCAAATATCAGGCTGACGGTGTAAAGAACTAAACATTTCTCAATGGCATGGTTGTAAAACCAGTCTGGTGATTTTTGTACACTTTGGTGGTAAGACTCAACAGTTGGCACTTTGGAGATTGTCACCTGATTGATCCTTGATTCAATTTGCAGATGGCCCCTATTTTTCTAGCAGGTTAACCCAGACGCCAGAATGAAACATTCCCAAACACTGGTATTTAGTCAGGTCTGAAAATAGTCTTTTGGAGTATCTGAAATGTTTTTTTTCTGCAGCCACAGCTCCAGCAGGGTGCTGCTTTAAAATCCTAATGCCTGTGCATTCCCTGGAGTCCCTGTGTGCAGAGGTACCTTACATTGCCAAGACAATATTCACAGCAGTCTAGCTAATTTTAAATTATTGACTTTATCATTGGTGAATCTGTGAAAGAAAGCCTTAGTACTGTTCAGTGAAGGCCTAAAATCCAAATCAAAGCAAATGCATTTATTGATTTTAATTAACTGAGCCCAAAGCGATAGTAGCTCAAAGTAAGAATTGCTGAAGTGCTGTCGTTTTCCTTGAGGTTTCCCAAGGCTTTCTTGTGTTTGTCTTTCTCTTCTGCAGTAATCCACAAAGATCCCTGTCCCCCAAAATGTCAACAGCTAGCACTGCAGGCAAAATAAAGAGCAGGATGACAGAAATTACTTCTTTCCAGCCTGTTGTTCTCCCCTGAGATGGTGGTGGTTGCAACCGGCTTCATTCGATGCGGATTGCCGCATCAGGACTGCGTGGGTATCATGGTCTTTGGTCTTGCTAATCTTGCATGTCCTTGGTCTAGTTCACGTAGTTCTTGTAAGCATTTTGTCATAGGAGGATGTGGTGGAAGGGGGCGAGGGTTGTCGGAAGGACAAAGCAACGAGACTATGGCAACTAGTTACTTAAATAACTGGGTTTGGAGCTCTGCTTGGAAAGGAGGGACAGACAGCTAAGGCGTGGAGCTGCTAGTACTTCTGCAATCCCTACTTGATTTTTCAATTGCTTTTGCTCTCTCTCATATGGAATCCATTTTGTAATTTTGACTTCTCTCCGGCTAAAGTGTTTTATGTAGTTCCTTGGATGTTACTGAGTCATTGATAAGTACTAACAAACCATCTGCTTATCTCAATTTGAGCCAGAGGATAGGCTGCAAAGCACGGCAGGGTTGGTTTTTTATTTTTTTTTATTCCTTTTAATATGTCAGAGAAAAATGCAGCAGAGGGCACTGTGTTGTTAGGTTTCAGGGGAACACTTACTCATTTGCACTGGGTGGCTGGGAGTAGCCTCCTCCTGTACAACTAAATAACAGAATATTAAGAGCACTTGCTCGGATATGAGGGGTTTAGGGTTTAGAAAGCAGTCTTTTTTTTCATGCTGCAAGGACTTGCCTGTTTTAATTTTTAGAGTATCCAGGAAATGCTAGCATCAGAATCTTTTTCTATTGTGTATAGGATATAAAAGAAAGCCTTATTAAAGGAGCAGCATAGAACACAGATGATATCGAGTAGACAGGCTAGCTATAATAATGTCATATTTTGTCATTTATAATAATTCTTCCAAACCTTTGGGAATCCCACATCACTTGGCAAATTAAGTATTTGAATGTTGTTAAAGGGAAGCTTGTTGAGGGAGACCAGGCAGCTCTGAACTGGGACATGGATGCCATTGGAGGAAGAGGTGGAGTGTTGTAATTCCATTTCAGGCAAGTTTCCATTCACACAAAGCATGCCATGGGACACTTTTAAGTGTCTCTTCAATAAATATGGTCTTCTTTAAGGCATTATCGGAGAGAGCAGGGTACAGTAAATAACATGCAGTGTTTTCACAGCACTGAACTCTGCAACATGGTTCCTCACACAGCAATCTGTGTGCAAGCCCCTTTACCTTCAGCTGATGGCAGGAAGGTGAATCCAGAGCTTGACACATATGGACATGAAGTCCACGGTTTTAAGAAACCCTATTTGTTCAGACTGGAGGCTGGCAGGGCAAAGCCATCTCTGCATGCCAACCTTTGCTGTTAAGATAATGTTGATGATAATATTAAAACAATTAATTCTAGATGCTTCAGGTCAGTGGTGAAGGTTTCTGTGGTGTATAGGAACTGTGCTGAGATAAATACTGTACTTCCCTGAGCTCCGTGTGGAGCAGGGTTTTGGTCTCACAGACTGCATCCGCACACAGTGAAGCAAAAACCCACAAAAGAGGCTCGTGAGATTGACTACTGTTCTTGTGCTCGACGTCAAACAGGTGCTCAGGTTCATGCTAATAGATATATTTTATTTAATTCATAAAGCTGGATTTCTGGGAGAGGGAAGGAGACCCAAGAAGGTGGATGGACTGCTCTGATACCGTCCTGTCAAGGAGCTGCCACCATGGCAGGATGTGGTCAAGGTAAGGAGCAGGCAGAACCCTGGGGAATACAGCTTGGTCTCATGGGAGCAAGAAGTTCAATCTGTCCTGTTTTGAGTCAAAGTCAGGGTGTCCCATTTCACTGTAAGTTCATGACCTTTCCCATGGGTTATTAAGGCAAATGGGAAATCAAGAAGCAGCAATAAAAGTGAACAGTGTTAAAATCTCCAAAAATTAGAAGAGGCATAAAAGGAATGAAGGGAAAGACTTCCCCTCTCCCTGTCACATAAATGATGTTCTTATCCTAGTAATGGTGACAGGAGGAGGTCAGATAGCATTATTTAGCTGAATGGCCTGTGTCTCCATGTGTGCTCAGGTAAAGTTCAAAATGACCTTTAAAAAAATCCATTTTTAAAGATTCCTTTTACTTCAGAAAGGTCCTACTTTAGTAGCTTAAATTTAATTTTGTTCTTGAGGGAAATGGCTGTGAGGAGGGAAGGCAGCACTAGAGATGTTCACAGTAAACTAATAGCAAGTAAAATGTCATTTTAAAAAAGTGAGTGGAAAGCATGTGCCATTGCAAAGAGGAAAATAATGATTTCTCTTCCCCTAATTCCTTTTCTCTGGTTTGATTTCTGATGTCTTTTCTTCTGACTGCCACTGTCACTGCCTTTGCTTATGTTAACACAAACGTATTAGCTGGCTCATTGGTTAGACTGAACCCAAGGTCACTAAGCAGAGATGCCATAGCGGTCAGCTGCACACACTTTACAGGCACAGTCGTGGGAACACAAGCGTCTTCAGCTTTAGAAACACACAGCTCACAGGACAGTCCCCAGTGCTCTTTGGTAAGCACAGGATATACTTTTTTTCCTCCACAACCAGAAGGATAATTTGACTGCAAGCTCTTCACAGCTCTACACCACAAGGAACAACAGTGACGTACGAGCACCAGCAGACGTGTTGTACAAGGCAGGGGCATCATCACCTCTTAAGAATCAGTAGTCGCTCTCCTTAGTTCCCACACTAAGTAAACTGGTCTGCATGTTAGTAGTAGACACACCCAGACCTGGTGTGTCTCAGAGATGAAGTCAAAAGGAGATCCAATTAGAACCTTGACTGACTAACCATAAGCAGCAACTGAAAGCTGAAGTCAGTGTGCCTGCTGTGGATAAAATAGAAAACTCTACCTGCAAATCCATCCAAAGGCTTCTATTGGAAATTACTGTACCTTGCTTCTTTATTGCTAAGGAATGGCCTATCTGCTTCCAGGTCTGTGATGCAATGACTCATTCACAGGAGTCCTGATAACTCTTCATTTTTTCTTTTCCTGACTGAGCCATTATTATGGCAAACAAGGAATTCAAATATAATCCCTTTGGCCTCTCCCTGCAGGAAGAATTTGGACCTGGATATGCTGCCTTCCTGGGACCATCTGCAAGCTCAACTTTTTTTTTTATTATGTAGCTGAGAGCCTGGGCTGTCTGAATGACTCCAGGCAGATAGTCAAAGATGACTTTAAAGGCTGGATAATGTATTTCACAACTGTATAATCCTGCAGTAGCCTGGGGGTTTAGAGTTGTTTTGTACTGGTTTTGATGTAGGGCTTATTTTAGGTTTTGTGAAGAGATGTTGCTTTCTTAACTAATACCACAGTAGCTTATGAGCTGTTCTGTAGAGGACCCATTTGCTTTAGGCTCTCTGTGTGCAAATCACTACTTTTTGAGGGGGTCTGTGTTCAGACACGCATGCGGGAGGAAACTTGCTGGCCTAGGGATGTAAATGCACCCCCCTCACACACATATACATGCAGTTACTATACTGAAACTGCCACACGAAGAAAGATTTGTTATGTGTACAAACACATGCTATATATGCAGACAGAGAACTGCCTGTCCTCAGACACATACACAGAGGCATGTGTGTCTATACAGAGATGTGCAGAAACAGTCATAAATGCACTTGAATTAAGAGGCATCTTTTATTATATTTATTCATGTGAGGGTTGTGCACATATTGCCTGCACCCTGACTGTACTCAGATCTCTCTCAAGTGACAGATTCACCTTAACCTCAGAGTACATGAAAAAATGGGGCTGTAACATAAGAGAACATTGTAGGAGTCCATTTTTTGTGATATTTTCCTCTCCCTTTTCCCCCAGAAGGAGTCCTGTTTTACTCCTCCAACATATTTCGTTATACACTTTAATAAGTAATCAGGTGTGATCAATGGCAGCTACTACTCTCCTGCTCCTCTGCTTGCTGTTCTAGTGCAGGCAGATTCTGTAAAAATGACCTCCCGGGGATCCCGCATTGATTTATTTTGAGCTGATTTGAAACTCCAGCCATTTTCCTTCCTGCTTTGTCCCTGGTAGAGTCTATTCTGGGAACAGAAGGATGCTGTGAAGGGAACTACTGGTGTGTGATGTGGATCTGAAGCCTGAGACAGTCTCTCTGGTGACATGGGTGCATCAGGGCAGACATGGCTCAAGTTCAGGCCAGGAACAGAGAGGGAGACCCAAAGAGTGCCCTTAAGCGTTCTCTTGTTTGCATCTATTCACAAGTAAAAGGCACTATACACTTTGCTGCTGTCAGAGCTCACAGGGAAAAGTATGAAATAAGGAGTGAGTTGGGAAGGTAAGACTCTCTTCACCCATCCTCAGTAAGCACAGGAGTTTCACCAGTGGAATATGATACAGAGCACAAAGCTAGCTGTACGAGGTCATACCAAATATCCCTCTAACCAACGTCTCTGCTATTGGCAAGTAATGGGGGGGTCTGGAAAGAGAGAATAAGGAAGAGGTCTGATGGATAGAGTGACCCTCTTCTGCTGCTTCTCCCCAGCAGCTGACAAGCTGCAGTTCAAGGGACAATCTTGGAACTAGTAGACGTGCTAATGGAAGAATTTTGCAAGCAAGCTGGGTTTGCTGCCTTGGTGTGAAGCTAGAACAAAACAAAGAGATCTCAGGGTGGAGGCATGTGGCAACCCTATGGAGGTCAACAGAAAAGTTCAGACCGCCATCCTCCCTGTGCTGCAAACACACATGCAAACAGTATGTAACAATGCATGCCAGTCTCCCAAACAGGATGCTCAGGAGAAATTAGCCCAGCTGCACCATCCTTGCTCTTTTCCCCATTAAAGAAATAAAACTTGGGAACCATACACATATGCTGATGCTGCCCATGGAGACCCTCTCTTCTTGCTAGCTGAAACAAATGAAAAAAAGGAAGGTTTGGATGCCATGGAAAAGCACCAGGACTCTGGCAGCTCTGACAACAGTAACAGCTCTCCCTCTGCCAAATTGAAGGCGGGGTTAAAGCTTTGACATCAGAGTACTATAAGATATATAGGATTGTGGGATATGTAAAGTTTACAGAAGGTTAAAGCCTCAAGTATCAGAATGTCTGTGTTTTCAGCACATCTGTGTTTCCAGTTTGGATTAAGTGCTATGGCATCCTTTGATACAGGAGTCACCTTACAGCCTGCCTGTACCTGTAGCAAACAGAAGCTGTTTCTCTCTGCTTCCTCTTCTTTTGCACACAGCCCGTTGCATCACTGGAGTAGGATGAGGATAGGGAAACCCTCTGACCCCAGTGTGCAGCCTCCCTGTATCTGGGAGAATAAAATCTGCTTCTGCCCTCAACCAATTATAAGTGATAGCTATTTTGCTATTCAAGGATCGTGATTTCAACACTCGAGGGGTTAATGCACCAGGGAGGCAGCTGATGCTTTCATACCGGTATGCTGTATCAAACAGCACAGTTTCCAGGAAGATGAATATCCGTAACCAAGTAGCACAGCAGAGCCCAAAGCCTGTTCAAAAGAATTCTTTTTGATGATCTGGTTTTATTACTTTCAATGAACTGGAGTCTCCAAGGTACCAGTGAATAAGGGATGCTGTAAAGCGGCATCTTGTATACATGTTTCAAGCTGTGTCTGCTGGTGCTAAAAAGGATGAAAGAGAAGCTGCTTAGCAATGACCCTAGGGCCTAAACCCAGCGCAAGCTTCTACAGGGCATTTGCTGAGACAAAAAGAAGATCTTAACCATTTGCACTGGGACATGACAACTGGGACACAGCCTACATCATTCACTTTCCCCACTGGGAAAACTAATCCATTTCCAGGACAGAGCATGTGGCATCTGTTATATGTTTCATAAAAGCTCTTTGCCAACTGAAAAAAAAAAAAGAAATGTCAAATCAGAAACAGGTAGATGTGAATTACAGGGCTGTGTGCTATCTGGAGAATCTGGGTGATTTAATAATACGCTATGTGAGACACTGCACTGGTCAGAAACACTCTACAGAAATGTAGTGCTTAAATTCACCGTTCTTGTTTTGTCTCCACATAATATGTGGATTTGAGAGTGAATCACAGCCTGGACCATAAGTACATGGACCCACCTGGGACTGTGGTTCAACATAAACCCCACCAAACATGTAAAGGGAGGCAAAAAAAAAAAGAGTGAAACCCGATCAAAATCAGCAGAAAATGCACCCAATCCTGTTTTCTTCTTTAGGCAACATCTTGCCATTTCTATAACGGCACTAAGGAGAAATTCTATAGCTGTAGGCTGGAGCTCAACTCCTAAATGGACAGGGGCTGAAGAGTACATAAACCCAGACTGTTTGAAAGTCTTCTTATCACTAAAGGACGTCAGCTAGTGCCCTTTCTTCCTAAGCTCTGTGCATACCATATAACAATACTAACCTGTGCTTTGCCTCTCGGTACTTTGCTTTGGAATTCAAATCATGTGTATGTTTTATAAAAGGCTCTCTAGTGTGAGCCTCAGAAGTACATATGCACTCTCCAACTGTGTGGGTTTTCTCTTTCCTGCCTAGTGCACAAATTACTCATTGTAACATGATAAATGAATGGGACTGCGTAACCCTCTTTATAGTTTACAGTTTTTTATAGTGCTTTGCCACCATATGTTATAAATTCATGAAGCAGTTGTAGCGTGTAACAGGTTTATCTGTTTGTTTATTTAGTTATTTGCTAATTCATACAGCTGTATATACATATATGGATGTGTGTGCAAATATATGTAGATATTTGTCTGGTGGACTGAAGCCTAGGAGAAAAGATCAACTGCATCTGGAGAGCACTTGAGGGGCAGAAAACAAGAAGGATAAAAATATTGCCTTGGTATCTGATGAGAAACGAGGAGATTGAATAGAAAGTCACTTCACGTGGAAAATTCATGTTTCGTGGTCTGCAACCATTGGGGGCAATTTCTGCTAAAATCAAGTATATTGTACAGTCAAGAAAATACAGAATATCATATTTTTGAAAAGCCTGGGGAACATTCATGTAATCCTGTAGCTTACAGACAAGGAACAAAAGTTGTGAGCCAAGGAATGAGGAAAAACACCGCTTTTAATAAACTTCTGGGATTTCTATAAGCATTGTCATGAGATCCTGTATGCGGCTCCTCCTGAGGAGTGGAGTCATGGGGCAGCAGCTAAAAGGAGTGGCTGATGGGGAAAGCACCTGGATTCCCAGGTACAGGTGTGAACACATCTTCTGCATCAACCTAGGGTGCAGTAGGCTACCATAAAACACCCATATAGCTTGATAAACTTCGGTGTGGTGCAATTACAGGAGGAGCAAACCTAGCTGTCCCTCTGGGGAGGGTATGTTGGGAAGGGGTTATTTGTGAACTGGGCTTTCTTCTTAACTATTATTCTGTTCCTTTCCTTCTCTCTTGTGACTTCTTTGCAAGTACTGTTTGGTTAGACCTATCTGTTTGATTCATCAATTGTGAATAGGGAATTATATTCACCGAGTACCCAGACAGGTTGATTTAATTTCCCCACGTTTCCTGGTGGGAAATCAAGCTGGAGTTTTAGTGGAAATCCCTAGACATTAAGCCTACTTGCAGTTAAGGCCTGACAGAAGGAATACATATAACTGCCTGGATATCTATATCTGTGTAAGCATGCTTTTTCTTTTTTTTGTATATGCAAACACAGCAACATACATAGATGTATATATGTGTGACCATGTGGATTTGTGTCTATGCCTGCCTAGTTTCAGTATCTTTCTTAGCAATTCCGCTAGCATTCCCACGTGTCTTACTGTTTAACAGAGTTGGACAGGACGTGTTTACACTTTATTTAAAAAACACTGTAGAAACAAGAGGATCTTAATCATCACTAACCATGCAAATTAAATATCTGGGCTCTTGGAAACTCACTGATCATAAATATCCTATGTATCTCTAAAGAAGGGGGAGACTTAAGGAATAATGTCTAGTTCTGCTTGAGGGAGATTATTAGGATGACATATGTAGTGTAAGTAAAGTGGAAGAACACCTATAATGATAGAGCTAGTGACTGATAAGAATAGTTCCTAGGTTTTGTATGTCTTATTTTACCTCTGTCACATATATTTCCTGTTTTAGGAAATATCTTTAAGACAGGTCCCACTCTTTAAAGTCATAAATCAAACTGAAGAAGGCAGGAGGGAATTGAGAAGTGTATACAGGAAGTGGTCGAACAGGATGGGGGACAGGGGTGGTTATAAAATAACAACAATAATTTGCAATATTCTTTCTCTGGCCACACCAGATCAGCCATGGGACCCTTTTGTCTGGTAGTGATTGCAACATAGCTGATGATTCAGAGAAAGAAGACTAGCTTAATTAGTAGTTTCATTAAGCCAATTTTCTAATAGCTCAGACTGAAGGAAAATTCTTTCTTTACTTTCCTAGAAGAGTAAATTATGATGAGTATTTTTCCATTAGGCTGTTTTATTTACCTACTGATGATATGTTTGTGTGTATGTTCTGGAAGAAATCTAAACCTAAACTGTAATCCAATACTACTGAATTTTGGCAGATGGAAGATTTATACCCTGTCTTAGAGTGCAAACTTGGCTTCACCGTCGTACTGACAAACTGAAGATACCTCTCCATAGGTTTAATAAGAACCTTGCTTCACCTGAAAAGTATGATTTCCAGTCCTTGATTTTACTCCAGTCTTACCAGGTACTCAGCCTCTCCTGGAAACCAGACCACTTCATTAGGTTCCTAAGCAAGGCTTTAGAGGGCTTGCTTCAGCCCTTTGCTTTTGAAATGAAGAAGTTGAGATTTTATTTGCCTGCATAAGGTTTTAATAAAAATAAAGAAGTTCAGAGTAAGCTACAAACATACAAAATGTAGATATTAGCCTCATCAAGACAATGCAGGCCAGTAACACCTTGTTCACAGCAGGTGCTCTGCTAAGTGTGCATAACCTGCACTTGACACACGGCTAAAGTGCATCTCCAGGGAGGTTGAGGTTTACATGCTGTGCTGCAAGGTGGAGTTAGGAAATGGACAGCAACAGTTGGGAGTTTTTAAAAAGAAACATGTGATGCTGCTTTAGCCATCTGGAGAAATAACCTTTCTTCATATTATGCGAATGCTTTGCAAGGATATTCTTTGAGGGGGTTGATAGGCAGTTGGGGAGGATACAGAGGAACTCTAGCCCATAAAGTTAACATAGCAGCTCATCAGCTTGCACTTTACCCAAAATAAAAGCAAATGACTCGTTTGCTCTATAAAGGGTCACCGTCTCCCAGATATTTTTGTTCAGAGATATTATCCACCAGCAGTGACACAGTACCTGGTCTGTACCAGGGGCAGCTGGTGGTGAGGTCCTGGGTGAACGTGTGCATGTGAGTGCATATGCGTGCTGGAAGAGGGGAAGGAGGAAGGAACTCACTCTTAAAGAAGCTTAGAGAAAAAGGAGATAAAAAAATAAACCAACTATCATATTCCTTTCTTTATGAATTGACCAAGAAAGATTAAACAATTTATTGACTCATTGCCAATCCAATGAAGCACTTACCAGCACAGCCCAAAGAGATCCTTAGAACAGCAATGGAGATTCATCAGCTCTAACAGGACTTAAAAGGTCAGGGCTATTGTGAAAAGTGGCCTTGAAGGAAAGATCTTAGTTGTGCTTTGGCCTGAGCAGTGGTGATGGGTGCACCTTGTCCTTCCTCACTACTAACATGAGTGCTGCAGGGTTTCGCAACTGCCTTCTGCTTGGGATGCAATCTGGTGGCGAGACGCAAGAGGGAAACAGTTTTTCTGTGATCAGTGAGATAAGTATTTGGTTATATGATGTTGGTGTGTTGCAGAGGCTGATCTGGAACCAGTCCCACTGGTGGTTGAGTTGGGTCTCTGAATTGTGCTAAGGAATTTAGCTGGGCTGTCTCATTGCACAGATATCTCTTATCTACACTCAGGCTTCACACGGCCATCTCATAACCCTGTTTGGCTCTTGTCTCCATTTATTCACTGAATGAAGGCAGGACTTAACCCTCACTTATTTGCTCTGAAAATATTCACATTCCCTGTCTCTAGACATCCCTTCTTCTAAAGACAGCACTTGTCAGTGTTCCTCCTCTTTTCTTTGTTGTTTTACCTCAGTCAGGTCAAGATTTCAAGGTAAAGACTTAGAAGCAGGAACAAAATAGAAATGGACATGACTTGCGATATTTGCAGATCTTGGATCTAGATACACCAATTGTAGTTAATCTAGCCTAAGGTCTGTTTGAGCCAGAGAATTTCACTCAGTAATTCCTGAAGAATTCCTTTGATTGCTTTGATGTTATTTGACTTCCCCTTTGGCAAGTCATGGTCTCCTGTAAGATTCAATCTCACAATTACCTGAACTCCCACTGTTAAGTATGAAATAGTCCTAACTCCCATGGAGACTGTTCAAATCAGCTCCGGGCAAGATCAAGCCATGAGTCTATTCTCTCTCCTCCTCTCCTCCTCCCCTGTATATCCAGTTTTTCTGCTTGTTAAATTGTGAAGTTCTGCCTTTAAGAGTCACTGGATACCATATTTGTACTGCTGTGTTCAAAAGGCAGATCCTGTATCATAAAATGTCATATGCCAAGGACACAGAATGCCATCGCCAGATGAAATGAAGCTGACATTGGTAGTACATGCAAATTCAGCCAGAGACCCACATCCCAAACTGCCATGTAAATCTACATTCTAACATCTGCAGGCACATGCTCTTGGTTCAGTATCTTAAATACATCAGAGAAAGTGGCTGCCAGGCATTAACTTCTAGATCTGATTTACAAGGAAAATTTGCACCACAGTGGCATAACCTTTTCATTGCCTTTGCTCTGAGCAGAGAAACGGATTGTTTTAGACAACTCAGGACATATATCCAGGCCTGAAAATGATAAACTGAGACACAACTGGCCATCAGCAGAACCATAGTTTCTGTCTGTGCACCTGCTCTGAAATCCTCTCCAAAGGCAAGAGAAAATGGTGTTTCTTTGGCTCTCAGGTTTGTGTAGTCAACAGAAAGAATCAGGTTGGGTTAGAAGAATGATTTGGGACTTAAGAGTTAACTTGACTTCCCATCAAGACTGCTCAAGTGATTCAGTGTATAGCTATGAGCACTTGCAGCTCAATAATCAAACTGCCACAGAACACGTAGACTTTGAGTCTGCTGAGGCATGGCCATGAGACAGGTTTATTGTGCTCTTCCCATCTGCTGCAGAGGGACATGGTCAGGGTCTGGCCACATCCATCCCTGTGACCATATGCCCATGTGAAGGTTTCTCAAGCTTCCTGCTGCCTTCTCTGTGCCAGGGTAGAGTAACTCCTATCCTAATAAAGATTAGGAAGGCAAATAGCCTCATGCAGTAGCAGACAGCATCATCAGCAGGTGGGCTCAGACCTTCTTCCTACCCATGGGGAGATCTGTGCTATTTATCTCATTCTGAATCTCTGTCTTATTATCTGCAGCTTCTTGTTTCAAATGATTAGTGATCTGATGACTGGCATTAATAGTGATTAACAGAAACTCTGCAGAGGAAGAAGCACTGACTGCGTGTACGCTGTCTTAACTGGGCCAGTCAGTAAGTAGACTCAAGAGATTTATTCTACATCACTCTTAGCCCTAGAAGAATGATGCTAAACTCTATCCCTGCTTTATGAAGCCTCTTACGGCACCCCACTGCTAGATTCAACAAACCATTTTGCATATATTTACTGTCTTCCTAGCCCATAAAAGCTGACTTTCCTTTATTAACTACAGTTTACTGCCACTCTCAGCAGAAGCAAATAATAATGGAAATGAAACTGTACTCATTTTGAAGAACCCAGTTTACTTCCAGATGTTGTTCACGTTGGCAATGTCTTGTCAAACTGTAATTGCATGTATTGTGATTACAAAATGGTTAATAAATAAGTGTCTTCCAGATGTTATCGCTTCCTCCACCATGAATTACCACTGCAATGTACGAAACATTCCAAGGCTCCTGTTGTTTCTATATCCCTGACTCCTGTAAAGCTTCAGTGCCAGGAAGTGCTGAGCACATAAAACTGGTCCTCTCCTCCCCATAGGAGTTAAGTATACCTGCAGGAAGAGATGGGAACAGTTCCTAGAGGTCTGGCTGTAGTAGAGTTGAAGGAGCGAGCATCAGAGCAGGTTTGCCATGCTAATGCTATGACCCTCACTGTGGCTATTCGCCTTGCTCTGTTCACCTTGGACTGAAGCAAGCTGGGCTGTTCACTTTCCTCACATTAAATTGCTCTCAGTAAAGTTTTATTAGGCTTTCCCTAGAGGTCCAAATATTAGTTCACGTCTTAAGAATGTGCTCAGCATCATGGGTAACTGACTATAGAAAGAATGTCAGGAAGGTGGTTTGCTTAATGCTTTGGTGTCCACTTGACCTCATACATACTCTTCTTATTATTTGGGGTTCATAGGTCAGGTCTACCAACTTTTGTGACTGCACCTTTCTCTAACAGCTGAAATTATTTTGGAGGGCTGATGGTCAGGATGCAATTCTGAAGACTTGCAAGTGGCATGTGCCCTCCAGCCTGCTGGAGGAAACCTCATGGAAGAGGATCCCTGTGAAAATTCATGACTGGGAGGTAGAAGAAAACCAGCCTACCAAGAGTCCCTTTAAGAGATAAAATGGCCTTACTGAGCTCTTCCTTTATGGATCAGAAGTAAGGACTAAATTTGATTCCCTGTGTTGAATAAAACAAGAATATTCAGTGCCAATGACTATTGTTTTTATGGGTCATGCAAGGTGACTTTCAGTTGGCTTATTGCCCCAAAGATCTGCAAAGGAATCCTATGTTTTTCCTTGAGCAGCCTTCAAAGCTTGATGAGGTTTGTTGGTTGCATTTTTGCCAAGCAGCCTTGAGGGCACAAATATGGGTCATGTCTGTCCCTTTAGCTGGAAGTGTGTGTGTGTTGCTCTGTTTGAAAATGCAGCGCGCAGTTGTTGGCAGCACTTTGAGTAAATCCAACTGCACAGGTTTAGTAGTTTAATTATAATCTCTGTGCCTATGGCACCTTCCATCCAAGAATCACAGAGCTCTTTACAGGCATTAATTCATTCTCAAAGGTAATCCGGTGAGATAGCTAAAAATCTCACCCATTTTCTAAATGTGTGTGGGATGGAAAAGGAAGTGAAGACCCAGGGGGATAAAAGGCACAAGTTGCATTCATGCATGTGCACATTTATCACTCCAAATGTATAGGTGTCATTTCTTAGCTAAATTGCACCCCTTGGCTCAGGTGTAGGCTTGATAGTGATCCCCACCTCACTATGCTCCACCACTGCAATTTTTTGGTCAAGTTGAGGATCCAGTTGTGTGGGCATTTTCACACATCCAACTGCACGATTGGAGAAATCATGACCCAGACAGCCTGACACAGTTATCAAAAGCTGTTAGCAGAGATGGGACCAGAATCTTTGTATCTTACCTCCTACCAGCCAGTCTTTGCACTTCCCTTTTGCATTCTGTGAGAAGGCTTCTGAAGATAGTCCTGCCTTCGTGTTGCGTGACTTGTCTCGGTCTCAATGGCTCTGATGCATGTTTGAAACTAGTTTGGCACCTCAGAGGAGAAAATCAAAGCAGATCTTTGCACTGTTTCTACTGTACCATGTGTGTGGTCACTCTTGCGATGAGATCTGACAGCATAATCTTATTAAAAGTTCATACCTGACAAACAATATAGATATGGGTATAGGGGAAAAATCACACGCTATTAGCAGTGACAGGGTAACCTTTATCAGGGTGCAGTCCTATTAATTGCTGCAAAATTCCTATTTTAGAGAGGTTCATTGGGCTCACAGCTGGCTCTGCCTCCACTTGCTTTTGTTCCAGTTTAACTTTGACATTGTAATTAATCTGCTCTTCTTGCCTTCCCTTGAGGCCATTGCCTCTGTCAGTCCACAAAGCTTCTCACAGCAGTATTTCAGGAGCAGCTCATTGGCTAGACAAACCTATCTAGGTCTGGATTTCAAAACTTGGACCTGTTTCCTCTCCTTCTGTGCTCTTGGCCTCAAGAAACAAAAATGGTTTTTATGATTCAATGTCCAATTTCTGTGCTAAGGATAGAATGATGCAATCACTACCATTTGTTGTATTTTTTGTGGTAGCGTCATTTGTACAAATGCATCCCTGATGATTCATAGGCAATCGCAGTTGGTAGGTACCAGGATGTATGCACTGAATGGGTTTTCATAATGTATTCACTAGAAATTAAGCTGAAACTTAGCAGCTCATTCTCCAGATGCCACCGATGCAGCCGTCAGACAGGAACAACTTGCAGTGCCTGCTTGCCTGAGCCAGAATTGAGCTGGAGATTTGCAAGTGAAAAGCTTTGGCTTACATTTTCAATCACTAGTAGTGATTTTTTGGCATTCAGCTTTACCAAAATGCTGAAAATCTACTCATGCTAAATCAGGTCACTTTAACTTTTCTCAGGTTGGACACCCTTATGTAGAGGCATAGAAAACCACCAGTAAAATATTAGCTTTTGTTTCCAGCAACACAACACTGAAGTTTCTGTACCTCCTATTTTTATGTATACAGTGAAACTTACTGGTCCTAATAGAAAGCCTGTCATCCTGAGCACCTTACAGGCGTACGATGAGAAAAACAGTCTGTGCCTTCAATATCACAGAACCAAGGGCAAACTTACAGAGTCTCAGGGTTAGAAGTAAAAGCACAGAGAGATGGGAAGTAAAGACTTCTGAACTAGCCATCTGCATTTAGGAACCCAAATTGAGGAGCATGTCCCACTGAAAGTCAACGGCATTCAAGACGTCTTGAAAATTTCATGATTTTGCTCAAGGTCACCCAGAGCATATGAAACAGAGGTAGGAGCTGTCTAGCACTCAGAAGTCCTTGGCCAAAACCTAAACCATGCTCTCCCTGCTCCACAACTGTTCCCATCCACACAAGCTCACAATGAAGAAGACTTAGTGAATGTGCTCAGGCATCATATCTTTTTTTTTTCCTCCTGTCTGCAGAGGAGATAATATTAATTACTGTGTATTCTGAAAAGCAATAAATAAATAAATAGATGGAAATCTGGGGGAAAAAAAAATCTGTAAATTAAAAACTGATGATTTACAAGATGCCACCTGAGGAAAATTCTCCATCTCTTTTATGCTTGGCTATTTCAGTGCTGCGTTCTCAGGCTGAGAGAATGAATCCTAACATGCAGATGAGGCTGTGATAATGATTTTGTGCTGCTTGGATTACAGAAGCATATTTTTGATGCGGACGTATTTAAAACATCTTAGCAGGGCTCTGAATTCCCTGCATAATTTGATGAGCAATAAGTAAGACACAGGTACGCCACGCAAGTAGCAAAATGTTAAAAGGTTATAGAACTGTATTACATCCCAGTCATGTGAGAGAGCAAATTAACAGTGCTGTTCTTCCAAAGAGAAACAAGTTGTGGAGGGAAGATCATCAAGCTGATTTCACTGGGAGAGGTAAAAAAAAAGAAAGAAAAGAGAATTGCTTCTTTTCTGGACTTGTGAGCTCTTGCTGGAGGGCTGCAAGGACTCAGCTGTTCTTTTGTTTGAGTTTGAGTTTACTTTAGTATTTTTATATACTTATTTAAATACATGGGAAAATATATTTATTCATGCAGTGGCATTTCCTGTGCCTGTTTGCGATATCAGTAAAAGAGCCTTGTCACCCAAATCAGTCGCTTTCGAATACATTCCCATTAGTTTGCTCTGTCAGTAAAGTGGGAAGCATGACTCCCCAGCATACAATTCCTACTGACATTCAATCAAAACATCTGACCTAACTTTTTAGTACTGACACTCAAATTACAGGGCATCTTCTGAACAGCTAACCATTCCTTCTTTTCTTCTTCTCCCCTTCTCTACCTCTTTTCCTCTCTCCTCCTTGTCCCCTTTCTTCCTTTAATGCAATGTGTGATTGTTCCTTGTCAGTCTGGAGCACGTTCCCATCCCACTGTCAGTGTGCTGCTATCGGTTTGCAGCAAATTGTGCTTTCCCTGAGCGATGGCTGATGGCATGAATGGCAACCCAGAGATAGTCCTGTCCTTCACAATGCAGAAAGGCCAAGAGTTCCCACAACTGCTTTTCCCTGCAAGTGCATTATGGTAGCAGGTCAAGGGAGCCAGAGAGTTGGAGGGGAAAGACAAGAGAATTAAAAATAATAGTCTAGAAAACTTGGCAATATCCTGATTATAATCAGGTGTAAGCAGAACAGTAAGGGCATAAAAAAATCAGCCAGAAAAAAACCCTCTCTTCTAAGTATTTGTGTCAGATGAACCTAATGTGATTTTGCAAGGCTGAGGTTCTTTAAGCAGCAGATGAAGCCATAGCTTAATCCTGTCATTGAATTTCTCCCCACTCTCTACATGCATTCTGTGCAGAGGGCTCATCCTCAAAGCTTTGTCTTACCTCCTGATTTAGGAGGTTTAGGAGTTCAAAGTCAGTGAGCTCTGTCCCAGCTCTTTCTCCACTAGGAACCTTGGGATAAACCTTGTTAATATCTTGATTTTGTTACTGCCATGGTTTTAATGTCACATTTCCTAGGTAGTGCGTGCTAAACTGTCCTTCATCCTCATCTGCTGCAGAGATCTGTGCCACGATAGTTGTGGACAGCTGTATTTTGTGTTTGTCACCCCATTTCCAGGTCACCAAGTTCCTCAGGACTTGGGCTCTGCCCAGCGCTTCACCATCCAAAAGCATCAGTTCCCATTGCATTTCTCTCATGTCAGTTGACAGTGCTGTGGGCCTGGTTCTCTACACCACCTCCCACTGCACCATTAACAACTATAGGTAGAAAGAAACCCAAACCAAAGTAAAAATATGACCTAGACCTGTTCTTCTTGCAGCCTGTATCCCCCATGTCGAAGCATATTAAAGGCAAGCAGTAGTTGTGTCACATGCTGCATTACACAGAGCTGTTGGTGAGATCTGAACATAGACCTTGGTTCTCTTTCCAGACAACTCTTTTGGCTGGTGCACTGAGAGAGTGAGTCAAGCAGCATTTTGGATGGGCCTCCTCCCAGCTGCTCCACTGAATTTGAAAAACTCGTGAGACTGCTTCAGGACCTGCTGGAGCAATGCCTGCTTCACTCTCACTGTTACCAGGTTAGGATGGAGCAGAGCTGCACGTCATCGCCCCATTACATACAATTAATGCGTCAGAGTTTGTCTGTATCTGGTGACTGCTCTCAGATGCTCATTTGGTGCCCCTGGTACCACAGTCTGGCCATGGGCTCTGCCCCCTGGGCCTTGGCATCGTGTGGAAGCGGTGGGGACGCTGCTACAACACCAAAAAGCATAACCTGAGAGCATCACTGCACGTTGCTCCAGGGAGTGTCTGGCTGCTATTAAACCCTGCCAAAGATGCTACAAGGCTTTTCTGAAGAGCAGTAAAGCAATAAGCACTATTTTGCCCTCCTGCCACCTTGAACAGTAACAGCAGCTGTTACCAAGCCAACAGTAAAGCAAACGAAGCCCTTGCACTGGGGCTGGGAGATGCTGCTAACGATATTCACTTGCTGAGGTTCAGAAGTGCTGGCAGAGCTATCACGGAGCGTTTAGGCATTCCAGATGTGGAAACGCTGGATGTTTATGTGGGGATGAGCATCCCCTGTCTGTTCACAAATTCTTTGCATTTTTGAACTAGAGGCTTTATGAGGAGAGCCTAGAGATAATAATAAAATAATAAACAAAAGATACTTTCTAGGGGCCCAATCTAACTCCGTCTCTGTTGCCATGCGTGGGAGTTGCACTGGGCTCTGAGCAAACAGACGGTTTCTCCTTACTGCCTGGGTTGGCGGCATATGGCTTTCTAAATGTGTTTAGTTTAGAGGTTTGGGTTTGCATCCAGCTCCCAACTTCCAGCAGGTCCCCATCACTATCCTTCATCTGCCTGCCAGTGTGATGGGCCAATGCAGTTCCCATCTACTTTGACTACACGCTCCCATAGCACAAGCAATATTGCAAAGCCGGGCCCAGTGTTTTCCACATCTCCCAAAGCTTCCATGCTGGCATGGAAATATGGTGGGATTTTGGCCCTGCTGGGTTCCAGGTTTGCTGCAGCGAATCAGTCCTTGTTCTGCTGCTCCTCCTGGGAACGAAGTGTTGCCAAGGCACAGGCTCTAACTGGCTGGGAAAGGAGGTTTTTGTACATCTCCAACCCTCTCTATGCAAATAAGTGGCAATAAAACAGAGCTAAGAGGATGCTTTTCCAGTGATGTTCTTGGCGTTGCTCTTCCCTCACTTGACTGTTTTTGTCTTTCTAGGCTATGGGATCTTCAGAGTAAAGATGTCTCTGTTTGTACCAGCCCTACTGCATTGGATACTTATAGAATACCATTAATTCTTTCAATTTCTTTCTTATCCCAAGCAGTGATCTTCCACCCTCAAGCATGAAAGTAGCCTTTGTAATGCTAGTACAGCAAATGCTGCCACAGAAAATTTCTCTGTCTGCTAAAGGGCTTGTTCGTTCAGGTTAGAAAGGCATAGTGGGAACCAACGGCTAGGACCTGAAGCCAGGTAAATTCAAAGGAGGAATAAGAAAATAAGGTTCGCATTTTAAACATTGAGGCTGATTAAGCACTATTTCAAATGAAGTGGTAGATTTCTTACACCCACCTGGCCTTAAAACAAGCCTGGAGGCACTTTCCGGAAGATCTGTTTCAGCAGACACAGGTTGTTGTGCTCAGTACAGGGTTATTGGCTGAAATGTAATGGCCTGAAATAAACAGGAGGTTGGTTGAGCTGTGCTAATGGCCTTTTCTGGCCCTAAGCTCTATGACTCAATGAATAGCATGCATATAAAATTATAGTCTCTAAAAGCAAGCTACTTAAATACGTGCCTGTCTCTAACTGTGGAAGTATTCCAGCTCTCTTCTGTGGGACTTGCCTACTAAATCAAGACTCATGTCCTGCAGGCTTTATCTGATACACCTTGAAGTCAGCAGGGATCTTTTTCCCTGACCACTTCAGGCTGCAGATCAGGCTGTCAGAAATACATGAATAACTCCTGGAAATGTGTTTCATGCTGAAAACACTTTACACTTGTGTGAGCACTGTCTGATGAAGGATCTCCAAGCACTTTGCAAACATTAATTCACTACTTAATTGAACTTAAAACACAAAGCAGATGAGCTTTGTGCCTTTCTTCAAGAACCATTTATCAAAGTAACAGGTTGCACTTGTCATGCTGATAACAGCGAGTAACTTTCCCGCTTGCATTGTGTTTCTAAACCCAGTTTAGGTTGTTTTCCTTCAGTATGAATAATTTTTGAAACAGTTTTTGAAAGAAAAATGCAATCCAAGCACACTTACTTATTTTGTTGGTGGTGCTGGAAATTACAGTACAAACGCTTTATCTGCATTACAAATACTATTACAAAGTGCTGGGGTGCTTTAATCTATCTTCCAGAATATTTTTTTATTATTATTCATGCTTGAAGTGCTTCATCTTAATGCTTACAGTAGTTACCATAGGCACACACAGCAGCAGCAACCCCACTAGAGAGTTTTCAGTGTTTTGTTTTCTTTTTCCTGATGCTCTTATTACTTGGATGACATTAAAGTATAAACAAGCCAACAGATGTGCCCACAACCTGGCAGCTCTCCTGGTGGAAGGAAATACTTGATTGCAGGAAGGGGGTTTGTGTGTATGTGTTAATATTGGGCTAGTGTCCTAAGTGCTACTAGACAGTGGTGTTATCAAAAAGCAGATTGGAAAATGTTGCCTAAAATCATGTGGGAGACAGTATATAGCTGCAGGGAAAGACCTAATGGTGGTGGATATATATTTGGGTTGGCTTGACTAATCTTCCAGCCCCTGTTCTGAAGTACAGATATGCCTGCCTCCTTCTGGCTGTTAAAAGATAAAGGATGATGGATCTGAGACTGCAGTGTAAGGGGAGTTACTGGAGCTTCAGTTCCCTCAAAATAAACCATCTGCTTAGCGGCCAGGGCAAGTCTAGGACAGCAAACCTCATATTTCCAAGGCTGAACCCTTGTATTTAGTCCTTCCTGCAGACAGGGAGACACCTGAAAGATGTGGAACAGTTGCATTTAAAGACAGTGGTTCTCTGTGAAGAAAAACATCCTGGGTGGGTGTCCCATCCTCTGCTCATTACTTGCTAAAACTCAGCACAGGGGCAGCCTAAGACCTGGTGCACCCAGGAATCGAGCTGCTGGAGGAGTGACCACCCCAGAAAGGCTGCACACATGACAAAGCAGAGAGGCTTTCCCATATTGCTGCATTTCAGGGCAGAATTGTGACCTCATGTAAAGAAGTAGATTTATTCAAGTAGCTGCAACTAAGCCACTCTACAGCAAGTGAAGGCCTGGCCCACAGCAACCAATTTTATTTCTTGATTGCTCAGAAGGGGCTCAATCATTTTCTGGATCATTTGAAAGCTGGGTGAATTGGGACTCACAAATATTCCTATCAAAACTCCCCAAGCCAGCTTCTTTTATCTGATTTCTCTCTCCTCCCTTTTTTTTTTTTTACGCAAATTCTCATCAATCAAACTATTACAAGGAAATGTTAGTATTTTAACTGCATTTGCTATGTATGGACAGAGTCAGCACACACATACAGCACATAAAAATTTGATAATCCGCGTTTCAGAAAGAGATATCAAAAAGCATAATTTAATACATTCTCATTGAAAAAATCATGAACTACACATTTCTTAGTACAGTATATTCAACAATTCTAATTACTGAAGCTATTTACATTAGGAAGATAGTTTTCACAACCTAGAGGGTTAGAAGGAGGTGATGTGGGTGGGCTGCTTTATTTCCTATTGTGGTTTGATTTTCAGTGGGTGGCAAATCTGATTCCAGGGAAAATAAGAATCTGATCCACTATTCTCCAGGACCACCACTGAACTTCAGATTGGACCGTGAAAGTGGCATTTGTTATAATAATCTCCCTCAAGACTGAGAACAGTTAAATTAATATTATTGTATTGGAAAATGCCTGGCAGAACTAAAGCCTCTGTGATTTCTTGGCTGGTTGGGTTTATACATGGTTGCTGGAACTTACAATCTGGTGGTTCATTTATCAATGCTTTCACACTTGTGGAAGGAGGAATGGAGCTGTGGTAGTTTGAGGAACACACCGTTCAGTTCAGATAAGTCTGCAGACAGCCATCCAGCAGAAGCAGAATGACGAGTGTTTGCATAGGACTATCTGCAGCAGGCCTTTGCCTTTGGTATGTGTTTTAGGACAGATAAGAGCTGAGGGATATGAAATTATTTCATAACCTGTATTTTAGGCTGACCTGATCCATTACTGAGATGTTGTGCTGTGAAAATGAACTGTTTAGCCCATAAGTATTTGTGAATCTCCCATGTTGCCTTTGTGTGCCTCATTCATGGATGGAGACAGGAAGGTGGTAGCATTTTCATATTAGATTTTGGTGGACAATCACTTCCTAAGAGGAGGGCATGTATGTCTTAGGGAATGTGCTGAAATGTATGCAAATGCATGCAAATATATGCAAATTTCCGATCTACTTTTCCCCCACCTTCTTTTGCAGAGCATATTAGTAGGTATGCGAAGATCTAAAATTATCCAGTTGAGAGGAATGCTGTAAGAGTGTCAGGAGGGGCAGGTACCCCAAAGTTTGGGGATTCAGTAGAATGGATGTACACCGAAATCTCTCCTCCCACTCACCTAATAAAGACATTAATCACTTTCTCCCTCCTACTGCAGGAAAACCTAAAATCGTAACTACATAATTGGGCTGGGGGCAGTGAATTAATGTTGGCCTGCTGCTGGAATGGAAGGAGTTGGCAAACCTAATGGCAGAGCTCCTTTCACTTGCTTTTATTCTCTGTAATTTGGAAATTCAGTGACAGAAGGATGATTTTCAAGCTAACTCCTCTCTGGATTGCTGAAACACAGACACCCAGAATTTGACATTTTGAACAAAACAATACTCGATCCAGACAAGTAATACGGCAACTATGTGATTGCAGTGTGCGATTTTTCTTCCTCCTGTGAAGGATATTTTTCCTCCCTGCTCTGAACAGTAAACCAGAATGTTCTGCACCCTCAAAATTATGGAGTGATGGATTCGATGATTCCCTCTATGTGTTGCGGATAAGATTAAAAAATGAAAAAACAAAAAAACCCAACAAAACCAAACCCAATATGCAGTTATCCTTTATAAGCAACACCGGCAGAGTTGGGGTTTGGAACTCAGCCTAATGTATACAGGTCTGGCTGTTGGTGAGCCTGTGAGGACTTTGGATTAAAGATCTTGCATCTACAGCATGCTGCTTTCACTGTGTGTGCCTGAACAGCTCTGGGGATATGGATCTGGATTCAGGTCTGTTTAATATCTTTATCAGTGATCTGGATGAGGGGATTGAGGGCTCCCTCACTCAGTTTGCAGAAAACACCAAACTGGGCAGGAGTCTTGGTCTGCTTGATGGTAGGAAGGTTCTACAGAGGGATCTGGAATGACAGCCAGCATCGATGGGCCCAGGAATGAGGTTTAACAAGGCCAAGTGGCGATTCCTGCGCTTCAGTCACAACCCCATGCAACCCTACTGGCTTGGAGAAGAGTGACTGGAGAGCTGCTTGGTGGAAAATGATCTGAGGGTGCTGATTGACAGATAGCAGCTGAACATAAGCCAGCAGTGTGCCCAGGTGGCCATGAAGGATGACAGCATCCTGGCTTGTATCAAAAATGGCGTGGCCAGCAGGATTAAGATTAGATCATGACCCTGTGATCCAATTCAAGGCCTCACCTTGAATAGTGAATGTGTTCAGGTTTGGGCCCCTCAGTACAAGAAAGACATTGAGGGGCTGGAGTGTGTCCAGAGAAGAGCAACAAAGCTGGTGAAGGGTCTGGAGCACAAGTCTTACAAGGAGCGGCTGAGAGAACTGGGGTTGTTTAGTCTGGAGAAGAGGAGGTTGAGGGGAGACCTTATCTCCCTCCACAACTACCTGAAAGGAGGTTGTGGTGAGGTGGATGTTGGCTTCTTCTCCCAAGTAACAAGTTATAAGATGAGAGAAAATGGACTCAGTTTATGCCGGGGAGGTTTAGATTGGATATTAGGAAAAAAAAAATCTTTACTGAAAGAATGATGAAGCATTGGAACAGGCTGCCCAGGGAAGTGGTGGAGTCTTCATCCCTGGAGGTGTTAAGAAACTGTGTAGATATGGAACATCAGGACATGGTTTAATAGTCATGGTGGTGGTGGGCTGATGATTAGACTGGATGACCTTAAAGGTCTTTTCCAAGCTTAATTATTCTATGTTTCTATGAGAACTAGTTCTCCGCTGCACTTTGCATTGGCTTAGAGAAGTACAAGGTATTCCTTGGTCTTTGACCAAACCCTTCAATCCTCCACAGATGTCTGAACACAACCCACAATCTCACAAGCAAAGATACCCCTGAGAGCAAATACTTTCTTTCATGCGTTCCTCAGGCCAGAGCTATTGAAAGATCCTGAAATCACACCCAATTGGTGATGAGTGTGTGGTGCCAGGTGAGAACACGGACAGGAGAGCAGCAGGTCAAAAGGAATTTAGCCACATGGGGACAGAAAACCTTTGGTTCCAATCCCAATGCCTGAGGTTTGGCTGGAGCTCAGGGGAGGCTCAGAGAGCCATTTGAGCCAAGTGGTGGCTTCTCTTCCTCCTCCCCATCAGAGGAATCGTCGCTTTGTAGACCCTGAGAGGAGAGAAATCCCCTGGGAAGGGGATCTGAGATCATCCCTTTCCCACCTCTTGCTCTTTGCCAGCGCTGACGGTCTGGGAAGATCCCTGGAGAGGTGGCCACAGGGTGTCACTCGCATCCCACAAGTGAAGGGCTCCACATCCCTCCCCGAGCTCCTCAGAGGGTGGGAGGATGAAGGAGGGGTGGGAATGGCTGAAATAGCTCCACTCCGGAACGAGAAAATACCAACCTTGATATTACTGGTCAGGAATCACGACCCCTACCCCCCCCCCCCCTTTTTTTTTTTCCCAGCGCTTTTGGGAGTCAGGATGCTGCTGGATTTTTCCACCTGCTGATTCCTTCTCCATCCGCCACAGTCAGAGAAAGTCTCCCAGGAAATGAATTCTCACGGTCCAGTGCAAACACAAGCAGGTCTAGAGGGGAATGTGTGTGGGAGTATAAATGAGAGGGGTCTCAAATAAATGGAGGTTTGCAATAACCTGCACTGTTAATATTTGCACATTTCAAGCTGTCTTTTTGGCTTTGTTTCCAAATGTCTTTTAATGGTAAGGAGTTAGTACCAATAGCACTAGGTTGGGTGTTTTTTTTCCCTTAGACTCATAGATTTTTCTCTTTTGGACAAGGTTCCTGGAACATTTGGTTTTAGAACAATTCTTATTAAGATCTATCTAGCAGTCTATCTGTCACAGGCATTTTCTGCATGTACAGGCACACTGTCAAATGCCTAAGATTTTCTAGCTTGAAAGCCTTACATTTGGAGTTGGCAGCTTCTGGCATGTCAGCCAGGTGGCCTCAGGAAAGCTGATTCAGCACGTGGCTTCTGCCACCGCCTGCAGGACTTGGCCAGCAGCAGGATTTGTGCCCTGCTGAGGCAACTATGACTTCCAATGGGTTTTGCTTCTTGACCTGGGAAAAAGGATTAGGCCAAGAATGGAGGCACTGACCTTTCCCCTTCTCACTGCCTTTGCTGCATGTGTCACATCTTGCCTGCCTCAGGCATAATTCTTCCTGCTGGGTCTGTAATTTGCCCATTTGTGTCAATTTACAGGTTAAAAAGAATCATAGAATCATAGAATCACCAGGTTGGAAGAGACCCACTGGATCATCGAGTCCAACCATTCCTATCAATCACTAACCCATGCCCCTCAGCCCCTCGTCCACCCGTGCCTTAAACACCTCCAGGGATGGTGAATCAACCACCTCCCTGGGCAGCCTCTGCCAGTGCCCAGTGACCTTTTCCAGGAAAATCTTTTTCCTGATATCAAGCCTGAACCTGCGCTGGCTGAGCTTGAGGCCATTTCTGTCCCCTGTCACTTGGGAGAAGAGGCCAGTAGTTGTAGAGAGCAATGAGGTCTCCCCTCAGCCTCCTCTTCTCCAGGCTAAACAACCCCAGCTCTCTCAGCCGCTCCTCTTGTTCTCCAGCCCCCTCACCAGCTTCGTTGCTCTTCTCTGGACTCGCTCCAGAGCCTCAACATCCTTCTTGTGGTGAGAGGCCCAGAACTGAACACAGGATTCAAGGGCCCCAGTCCTGCTGCTGCTGAGTCTCCAGGCAGCTTGTGTAGAACTTCCCACCTGGAAAGATGCACAGTGTTTGGGGATATGGGTAAAGGGTGCACTTCCTTCTTGGCTTGCAGTCCACAAGGATTCATTGTAAGAGTACTTGCTGTAGTTATCTCTTGCTCCCTCTTTTCTCCTGTGAGCTCTTTAAGTGTGAAGAGATGTTAGCTTGTCTTCTTTTAATCTAGAAAGACTCAGCATGATCCACTGAAAAGAAAAAAAGGAAAAGACCCACCCCTCTAATATCTTAGCTGGTAAATCAGCAAATCTGTACTGTGTTTTGTTGTTTTGTTTTCCTTGTTGTATGCAAACCTCTGTTGGGGAAAAAAAAGGAAAATATCTGCTATTTAAAAGTAATAGCTGTCCAGCAAAATGTATTGATATAATCTTTGAACTAATCTTCTCCTTGTTTCCTCTTCAAAGCTCTTCATGAATAGCTACAAGAAAATTACTCTTTTCAAAACACTGATGAAATGACACAAATAATTCCTTACTGCACTGTCCACCCAGCTGCTGTAACACTGCGATCTGTTGGCTGCTTTGGCATCTAGAGAATCAAGTGAAGAGAGCCAGCAGATGCCTATGCCTTTTGTACAAATCTGTTTTCTAACATGTCTCCTGAAGCTGCTCTGTATAATTTGTACATTGTCACTAGGGATAGAGGTGCCATTACATTTTGTTGTTGCGGAGGGAGTCCCACGTGTGCATCCAGCAAAGGAGAAAGCAATATCTTCAACCTCGGGAGCAAAGGGTCCTGTCCTAGGTGTCTCCTTTTGTGCCCCTTTCTGTTGCTTCTCTAGGTCCTCCTGACCCATTGGAGTGGGAGATCAGATCTCTTTAGAGCATATGGAGTCATTCCACATCACTAAGTTAGCCTGGAAATGGGAGTTGGCAGTGACTGTTATCTATTACCATGCGACAGAGGGTTGGCTGCTTGTCAGATTTGTCTGTAGAGTCTCCTTGCACAGGCATGTGTGGCCTCATTGCAAAATTTGCCATCCCAGATGACATCAACTGTTCCTTCTCTGCAGGAGCTGAATTAGCCCTAGAGACTCCCTCATCCATCAAGAGCTGAAGCCAAGTCATGCTAGGAAAACAGCAGGGTGATGAAATTGTGCTTTCTGAGTCCCACTTGTTTTATGGATAGGTCAAGACCTCCAATCACCAGGGTCATCAATCCAATTAGAGAATATACTTAACAAAACCCTGTGAACACTCTTTATCAGAAAGAATGGTGCGATGTTTGCGCCAAGAGGACTGCAACAACACAGACACAGAAGCAAAACGATGATGCTGACCTGCTCAAAGAACTATTCCATGGTTGTGATTTCTGTGGCTGGCCCTGCAGCTTCCCAGCCTTTGTCAGTATCTCAGATATTTGTGAGTCTAATTGTGTCTGTAGTTAATGCAGAGAGGATGGAAGCTGTGGGCTACTGCAAGGCTACTTTTCAGTGAGTTTGTGACATTAATGGAGGGAAGGGTACTGAAACTCCAGATATTCTTCTAAAATGTCTGGTGTTCTCACTTCCTTACTGGCCTTGGATCCTATTTTATTTTTCACTGCAACTGAGTTCTTCAGCACAGATATCTTTGTGGACATCCTGCTTGTCTCCTCTATCCTAGGCTGACAGATTCCAGTTTCCAGTTGGCAGAGATCATCAATCTAGAAGTGTCTATTGAGTCTTGCAGACTTCCAGCCCAACCATCCTGGCTTGTCCTGAAGCATGGTTTACCTCAAAAGTGCCCTACAACACCATAGTTACCCAAGTGGACACCTGCTTCTGCCCTTGACTTTTCTACACAAGATGCTCTTCCATGGTAAGCAAACAGCAAGAAACCAAAATGGAAACAAGGGAAAATATGACAACCTTTGCTAATAAATGCAAAGCGATGGAAAACAATTTTGCCAACTAGGCAACTCAAATTAGACTTCTCTCTCAGAGGAATATGGTCGATTTGTAGCTCTTATTACAGTGTAATGCTATTTCCCTAAAAGTTTGTGTGTGCATTTTAATGAATTCATAAAACCCGGACTGTAAAAGCCCCATGGGGGAAACCTGGCAGCTCTTTAATTCACCATTAAAGCTCAACTGATGTCAATTGAATTGATTTCTGTGCATAGAAATTGCATTCGTTGAATGAAAACTTTAGCCCTTGCCATTCCCCCTTTTAAAGCTCACTGTAATACAATTGGCTCCTTGAGTCAGGTTCAATTACATGTTGAAAGTTTATAATCTGGTGTGCTGAATGGAGGCTGTGAAATCAAGAGAGAAAACCTAGCTAACCTGATTAAACCTTGCACTGCAGCCGTTCTGGGGCCAGTGAATCCTTGCTGTAGCACAGGGGACAAGCTCCTCTCTGAGTATGCAATGTGTCCTGATTGCAGCCAAAGACTTTATTCTGGGAACAACCACAGTGACCTCAATGTCTCTAATGGGAGTTCAGAGCTCTGACCTAATTTTAGATTTTTTTGCCTTTTAGCCTAGGGACAGCTATGACTCCAAACAGGAATTGTGAAGGGAAAGGAAAAATTCAGTGGCTTTGTTGGGTCTGGTTTCTCTTCTAGTGTCAGACACATCTGTGTTAGGGTACAACCCTATAAAGGGTAATTTGCAGTTGTGTTTCGTGTGGGTTTACATCCCTTGACTTTTAGCTATTAGTATGTGTAAACTCCAGTGATCCCCCAAATTTTAACCCGAACAGTCAAAGCCAGGAAAGTTTTACTTGCTGGAAAGTTTTAGTTGTTTCCACAAACTCTGCTCCAGTCTACAAGAGGAGTTGCGAACTTCTGCAGATATTTCAGCAGATGCAGTCTGCAACAGATCCCATACTTTGGATTTTATTTCCAGAATTGCTCCCAGTTCTCCTATGAACATAGTGGAAATCTGATGAAAGAGGCCTTCATTCGCATTGTTCTGTCGAGGGTCAGATTAATGTTAGCTGTTCTCTTTGCTTTGCCGTTGTTCCTAGTACTTCTAATGCTCTTTCACTGCTCCCAGAACCAAAAGCACATGAAGAAAAATTTTTGTGTGATTTTTCTCCACTATTAAAAAACAATCAAATGATCTTTTTCTATGTCAGCCTTTGGGAGAGGATTGACTTGTTCAAACTGTTTGCTTATCCTCAGGCATTGCCACCATGGCTTATACAGCATGGAGCTACCCTCCAAAATCTCCTTCAGTTTGTTTTGGTCATATGCAAAGAATTATTCCTTAGTAACAACTGTAAGTGTTAGTATAGTGTATTTCAGCCAACAGCCTCAAGGTTTATTAAAGCCACGGACCGTCATACACCCATCTGAGACAAGTGTTATAATCCTTTTTTATGGATGGAGAGAGTGAGCAATAGAGATGTGCAGCAACTTCGGAGGAGTTCACTGATTTTCTGACTGCCAGGCCAGAGCTGTGGCCTCCAGTTCAGTTCTTCCATGGGGTGTATGAGACCCAGAGTCCAAAGTTCTCAATGAAACAGCTTTCCTTAATTTGAACTCAACCTGCAGTTTAAACCTATGTCCCCACTGGCAGACCCTTAGCCACTCTGGGGCTGCCTGTGGTCACTGTAATAGTGCCAACCCAGACAAACTTTAATCCTTTATTGAAAGATAACTGCAGGTCTCTGCTTTTATTTGGTCTGCTGATCTAAGGGAAAAGCCTCTTCTCCTTCACGGTTGTTTGAAGGTAGGTCAAGGACAAGATGCTTCACTATGTTTGGGTTAAAAAGAGCTTCTTGAGCAGCATTTGCTTTCTGTAGTGCACAAACAAGGGCCTTGCGGTTCTGGGCTACTTGCCAAGTGACCAGGTAGTCACAGGACAGGCTCAAGACACCCAGCGCATGGAAGCCTAAGTCTCCATTAGTACTAGGCGTGGGTGGGATCTTATTCCATCATCCACAAGCTGATTCCCTTGCCGCAGTCCCAAAAGTCTTTTCAAATCCCTCCTTGAAAAAAATACTCCCAACCTGTTTTCTTTAGTGGTGCCATAAGAAGTGAGATAATTGCAGAGGAGCATGCACTTTTATTTGAACATTACAGTCTAAGCTATGTCTTTCACTGTGGAACAAAGACTGACAAACACATGGAAGGTGTTTAAGAAATGGCCACAGATCATAATTAGAATAAATTATACAGAAGCAAAAAACAGACTCTAGAGGCTTTGAAAAGCAACCAATAATTGTGGGCACAGCATCACAGAAGGACATAATATCCCAGAGTCCTGAGCAGCCTCTCTGAAAACACAACAGACTAATTCGGCAGGAAACTTTTTGTGAAATTCTGTTTGTTTTCCTTTGCATATTTTTAGCTTCCTCAATCTAGTGCCATGTCCCACAGACTCACCAAGAGGCACTTAGCAGGATTTTCCTTCCTGTTATTGTTTTGGGTTTTTTTTGTGTACATTTTCTTGCACCAGAAACTATGGAGATCTCTGTAGGCCTGAATAAATAAGGGGAATATAGGGATGATGGATATCAGGGATGCAGAGGGTTAATTGCTCTGTTGCCACATGCCTGAGTGGGAACAAATTGATAATCAATGTCCCTGAGTTCCTCTGACCTTCTTCTCCCAACAGTCATAGCTGCCCTGATAAGCTTTCGGGTAGAGAGGAGCCGCAAAGCAAGAAAAAAGAGGCTACTGTTCCACTCCATTTTCCTACCTAACACCAAGGGGAAAATGTCTTCAGTGTAGCCCGTGTGCTTATCATTTCACAGCCACAACATACTTTGCTTTGTTGGCTTTGCCAAGCAATATGGCTGAGATGTAAATTGCTAGAAAGAAAGGAAAAGCAGAAGGACTGTTTTTCCCCTCTCCCTTCATTCAAATTTTTTTTGCTGTATCATCAACTTTAGGCATCCGGCAAAAATAGCCGTGAAATATGGAAATGTCTCGTTCATAGCACAGTGATTTTTAAAGGCTTCTGCTGTGCAAATGCAGCTGAGATAGGCTTCTATAGTCTCTTGTCATCTTCCACTGTAACAGCGCTTCCTCGCTATTTCACTGAATAAGCAGATACAACGGGAAACTATTCACCAAACTAAAACAACATCAAAAGCCCATTAAAGTTCTGTTTTAAACTCTCCAAAAAGCATGGAAATTCACAGCAAAATAACAGGCA
Organism: Phaenicophaeus curvirostris; assembly: GCF_032191515.1. Classification (NCBI taxonomy): domain Eukaryota; kingdom Metazoa; phylum Chordata; class Aves; order Cuculiformes; family Cuculidae; genus Phaenicophaeus; species Phaenicophaeus curvirostris. Next base: position 16,543,959 of record NC_091402.1, read on the forward strand.
CCCAGGATCTGTTCACAGCTAGCCGTCACCCTTAACATTATCCAACTGTGCTTGCATATTGGATGGCTGGTACTTGGCTGCAAGTTTCTTAGATGCTAGTGAGTTTAAACCAAACTCTTAATGGTTTTTTCAGTGCTGCTCCTTCTTAAACACCCTGAAGCTTTCTCCTGTTCCCCTTTTCTTTTCATGTCTCTTTAGCAGGGCACAGACAGAGCAGGAGGCCAAGACCATGCTCTTACAAGAGCAAAAATATTCTCAGTTTGCAGTGTTGAAGGGGCTCTATGCAGGCAGCATCAGTTACCCCTTCTGTATCGCTCTGCCCTGTGCAGATTGGAGACAAGAACCTTCTTTGCAACACATTCACTGCTTGCTCTGTAAAGTTAGTTCTAGTTCTAGTGGGTGCCACGGCTAAGCACTCATTAGGTACTCTAGTAGATGTGGCAATTCACAATTCAAGTGGAGGTATCACGTGATGGTAAACCAGCTAAAGACCCTTTTAATGTTTAATGAGAAAATCCAAATAAATGGTTAATGCAGTTTCATCAAACCACTTCGCATTTGTGTTGTAATTATCCTGGAGGAGCTTTCTCTGCCGGTGTAGTCTTGTGGCTGTTTCTCTAAATCTGCCCAGCCTTGCTGCTGCTCTGCCCCTGAAATCAGCACACCTCATGCTCTGAGCTAGTTTGGTGAGCCAAAGGGCCAAAAAAGCATCTCAATGTCTTTTCTTTTCTCATGACTTGCTTCCCTTAACCAGGTCACTGGATGTCTGGAAAGGGCAGGACTAAACAGGGTCTGCTGTCATGTGGCAGCACCTTGTTCTCCCCCTGCAGTCAGTTAGACAAGGACTGCGGCAGAGTTTTAGGTGAGCCTCTCCTTGAATTGCTGCTCCCGGGGTCCTAACTGAGCCTAATGGGCCTCTGGATGCTTTACCAATTCTATCAATGCACTTAACCAGCTCACGATAGAAATCAAGAAACTGTATTACCAAAGCTAACTTGTTATTGATCATTGTAGACTACCAAATGCAACTGTCAAAACAGCAAGCAAATCTCAGTATGAGATTGGAGCTATATTTGGCAAATCATCAACTGTGCAGCAGAAATTACCAGTCCTCATAAACCCCCGAAAGAATCTGAGAAACTGGTTCTCTTTGGAAATGGGAAACATGACTTTATGCCTGGCCGTGTCCAGTCCTATTCCCCTGCCCTTTGCTAGGACTGAAAACATGCAGACTTTGAATCCAAGCACCTTTGAATCTGAAAAGAGGACAGATAATGAAGTCCAAATAAGCTTTATTTCCATTTGCTATCTGAAAGGAGAAAAGAAGCTATATTTTTGATACCAGCAGGAATGCAAGAAAAACTTGCATGATTTCAGCATCTCCCAGCTGGAATAAGAAACCAAAAGTCTGGGAGGTAGTTAGCTGTGTCTCCATTTCTCTTGTGCATCCTCTGTACTACAGTTTGACGTCTCCAAATATCCTTGCTGTCTGCACAGACAGCAGGCTATTTTGTGCTTCATTCACTGTAGGCTGTCAAAAAAAGGAGAAATGCCTGCCCTGTGAGTTCTGTCCTGAAGGATTTTATTTTGCAACTCTCAGTCTAAAGCAAAGTCAGTATCTGTCTCCTCTCTGCAGGGTTCAGTGCCTTTCTCCTCTTCTTTTACCTATCGCTGCTCACAGTACTGGCAGGGGCTTTCTTGCTGCCTGTATCCCCCTCTCTCTGAGTACAACCACAAGGAGACAAGTGCCTCATGCACTCAGCTCCTTTAAGAAGCCTGCACCCATCATCACTTAACCCAGCAGAAAATGCTTGGTGAGGACATTAGTGTTATCACAGCTGTTGTTGTACTGACTTGCCTCTCCAAAGCATAGGAAAGGTAAGATGGGACAGAGAAAGGAGAACTGCTCTGAGGATGCCTTGTTCCTTTTCCAGTGCTTTTGCTGTGTGAAATCCAGTACTGCATGCGGAGTGCATTAGTATTGTAAATCCTTATAAATGTCTGATAAAAGAATCAACCTGTCAAATAAATGAAAGTCTCCATATGCTAGATACGGAAATGCAATCTGAAATCCTTTTCAAAGAGAAGCTGATAAATAGTGGGAACTCAGGGTGCCAGCAGAGATAAAACTCAGATCACCATGCTCTCTTTAATCTGATCTCTCAGAGAATCCTTGTAAGAAAGGTCACAGGGCTTACAGGTCGCTGAGATGTCCTATCTCTGAGATGAGAGGGCAGTGGTAATGCAGGCGTGTTGGCCTGCTGACTACAATGCTGGCTGCAGGTAGGCATTAGAAAACCCCACCGTGCAACTGCAGGACACATTTCAGCTGGCTAAAATCAGTTCGCAAGTGCCCAGTGACCTTTTCATTGCAGGGAGATCCTTGTCACATGTGGCTGGCCACAACACTTCTGTGCATTGTTTAATACGACTATACTAAGGTGTATGAACAAACGGAGAGAGACTGAGACAGGAGGGCTTGAGTGGCACCTTTTCCACCTCATGGCACATCTCTCGGGCAACATTTTACATCTCCTGCAATAAAGAATAAAGTGGGCTATTTGCTATTAAGATGTTTGGCAGCTGGCATGGCAAAGGATGAGGCATAATTCGCAGCTTGGTCCTTGTCCAACTCCACTGAACTCTACTGGATTGCCTGCTTACTGTGATGAACATTCCCGTGTTCTGCCCAGGTGATCTTTCATCTAAGGAAAACAGTTGCAGCCCTAGTTTGATCTTGCCTGCTGAACAGTTGGGGCAGCTGTGCTGCTAGAACTGGAGAAAAAAACTAAAGGAACAGAGAAGTGGGGAGGCAAATTAAACCTATGCTGGGTGTGTGAGTGGGGACTGGTATGTTATAGCTTGGAAGGAAAGCAAAGGATGTGAGAAGAAACGTTCATCATGAGAAACATAGCTCTTAGTAGTTGATTTCTTTAAAAATTATTATACATCCAACTCACAGGGGTCATTGTGGGTAAATAATTCAGCTGAGTTTAGTTTTCCTTTGAGGATTTGTTGTGTTTGAGCCTCTTTGGAGCTATCTCCTGCTTCTTCGCTTGGCTGATGTGCCATGTGATTCCAGCCAGCTCCCCTTCTGCTTCTCTTTCATTCTCTCTTGGTCATATGCATCCTTTAAAGCTCAGTTTCCCCTCTCTTTTCCTGCCTTTCTCCTTACTGTAGTCTCTCTGCCTTCCCAGGGACCTACTGGTATCAGCACCACATTGCTCGAGCAAATGACAGCATCGATGTGCAAGCCTGAAGGAGACTTCAAGTGTTCATCTGTCCCTGCTAAATGCAGGGTCAGCTTTACTTACAGCTTTCCTACAAATGTCTTACATAATTTTAAATATTCCCATGACAGAGACTCTTCAACCATTGAAGGTAGCCTGCTCCAGTGCTTAAATACCTGCAGTTTTATGTAAATTGGTATCCAGTGGGTGCAATTCTATCTAACTGGACACCTTCAGATCATGCCTTTCACCTGTGATATGATATTTTCACTTCAGCAGAGTAGTTTCTCAGGATAGCAGCCCTGTGTGACATTTGGGGCAGTGTCACAGGGTCTTCATGCACTCACAGGCTCCGAGGATGATAAAAATCCCATTTCCTGGTGGATTTTGAGGCTGGGCCAGATGCTCAGTCAGAGCAAATTCAGGAGATGTCAGAGTTCTCTGCAAAGGAAATTAAGAAAAAAAAGTAATGTCCTTGCAGGTAATTCAAACCAGTTCACTTTTAACAAACAGAGATGTCATGCCTCAATTTGCCTTGATTTTGTGTCATATTTATAGCACATAGTATAATGGAAAAAATAAATGGAAAGTCATTTCAAAATGAAAACCAAAAATGTTTCACTTCCAAAATGTTGAAACAGGGCATTTCAGCCATTTCAAAATGGTGCTTTAAATCTCTTTTTTATCCAAGCCAAGAAATGCTTTGAAAACAATCCTCATATGCGGAACTTTCCAGTTTCAATGAACTGACATTTTTCACTGAAATTCATATATCTATAAAGGATTTTTTTGAAAAAAAATAAAAAAAAAAAATCCAAGGATCTTAAACATTAATTTGTTGTTAGGCCTCAGAGCACTTCTGAGAGGTAGTTAAGTGTTATGATCCTCATTTTGCAGAAAGGGAATCTGACTCATAAAGAAACATAAAATTCAATTGAGTTCCCACTTACTTCAGTGGAAGAATTGATGTACCCAAGGTCAGAGAGAAAGTCAATAGCAGCGCTGGGGAAAGCAATACACAGGAGTTCTGAAGCGAGTGCCTCTTCTACAACCACCAGACAGCCCCTCCCCTTCCAGATTTATCAAAGTGCAAAGTCAGCAATGACCATTCTAAACCCATCCTCAAGCTGGAAGACAAAACGGAAACTGCCTCAAAATTGGTAAGGGATTGAGATCTTCCTTCCAAAAGATATTTGGGGTCATGATTCAACCTCACTCAGGTTCCGCTGTCTCTGGATTAGATGCTGTTTAGTTTCTGAGTAGTACAAAACTATTAACTTCCATAGGAGGTGGACCAAGCCCTCTGAACTCTTGTGGTTTAACTTGTGGTTATTCATTTCTGCACTAGAACAGCCTCCCTTCTCTGCTCATGCCTCAGGAAGAAAGAAAAGAACAAAGCTGTCAGAAGGTAGTCACATTTTATTGCAATGCTGAATAACTTGTTTCTGGATTAACTTTGAAATTTATAGAGCTAAAATATAGAGTGTACCTAGCACTGGAAAACAATACATTACTGTGCACAGCTGCTGCACACAAGGTTTTAAGGTCTTGTCAGTCCCTACATGCTACCTTGCCTTGCAGGCATGGCTATTAAATCTCTTCCAACCCTGGGCTGATGAACCTTGTGTGTGGTGACACAAATCCAGCCAAAATCCCTGTGCCCCCACCTCTTCCTCCACACTGGCACCCATCCCGCAAACCACATGCTTTTTTCCTCTATCAGCTAGTGGTTGTGCCAGCTGTTTTCCCCATTGAAAGGAGAAAGATGGGCTTGTGAATACCAATGCCATGTCCTGCAGAGGTAGCCTGAAGAGAAGACCTTCAGCAGAGAAGAGAAAGAGCAGAAGAGACTCCCTCCCTCTGCCCCTGCCTCTATGTAAGTATGTGCATTTCCCTGACTTTTACAGTCCTGCACCACCTCCTCTCCATCCAGCGCTGTGCACACAGCATTCTGCTCAACCCTTCCACATTTACCTTTGCTCCAGCACGGGTTACTGCAGCAAAGACATGTTTTATACTCTCTTTTCCCCTACCCCCATCATTTGGATTCACATAATCAAGCAACTTGCAGCTGAAATTGCTCATAGAAAAATAATTTTAAATTGGTTCATTAATGCTCATTTACACAGAATTCTTAAATGTAAAACATGAGAGCAAAAGAGAATGCATCTGAATGAGAGTAGGAGGATGTTGAAAGCAACTTTCCTGTAATTGTGAAATCTTGTGTCTAAATATGTTTAGACAATGTGAAAAGTCAATTTAGGAAGCTAGGATACATAGTACCACAGCAGGGGAGGAGATATCTTAGAGAATGCAGACGTCCTGTAGCTTAAGCTTTTTTGTTTACTCAAATGGCACAGTGTTCTGATTTGGTGCAAAATCAAAGTATCACCTCAACATTCAGCAGCTGCAGTCTGCAGTTGGAGAAATGAGATGAGAATGGTGCCTTTCATAAATAAGCCCATCGTTCTCACGTCAATCTCTGTTTGGCAACAGGAGAGGTCAAAATAACTGGAGGTCATGGCTCAGATGGGTGGAGCTGTGCCGAATTACACCAGCTGAGGATCTTTGTATCACATCAAGCCAATGGATCTGTGCTGTTGTATGTCACTGAAAGTTCTAGCCCTGGAAATATATCAACACTGAGTTGTTAGCCACTGCGGCAACTGAGAGATGAGCTGCCATAGCAGGAGTCCCTCCAATCCAGTTGCTCTCTTATTCTACATCAAAATTAACCAGTCATCCTGTAGGTGCAGAATACTGTCCCTGATTGTGGCCGTATACTCCTTGGGAGGAATTAAACTGCTGAAACACATCTAATTGTACAGTATCTTAACAAAGAGGTCCTCTGGCAATTACTTCCTGAGTTAGCCACTGATCAACTTACACCGTGAAGCATAAGGATTGATAGCTCTTGTAATTTTATTTAATAAAGATCAATTTAAATAGTCTGCCTTAAAAACAAAAGGAAGGTTAATGAAGGTAGAGTCTTAAATTATATAGATCACAGCTCTGATTTTCATGCTAACAGAAAACAGATCAATGGCAACTGTGCAGTATAATTGGAAATGTAAGAAAACTGAAAACAGCCATACTGTGGAAAAGGTAATAAATACTGCTGGCAGACTGGAACGGGGTCTATCAGAGGTGGATAATACTGAAGAGAAAAAGATGAACAAAAGTCTTGCCAGAGAAGAGGCAGGCGAGGTCAGACTGCAATTCAATCAATGGGAAGCATGGGCTCTTTTGTATTACTTTGCCAAGTCGTATCAGGAGTTGCAGCGCACCGGAGCCTACATCAGACCTGATTCACCATTAGAGTAGCAAACCTCTGAAAATAAGCACACATATATCTTCTTCAAGCATCAGATTTAAGCTGGGGGAACTCTATCGCTTCTGGCATAATTGTGTTCCCAGGAACAGAGTTGCAGTGAGGATTTGGGAGGAGAGACACAGCAGCACACACAGGATCGAAGAGCTGCAAAGAGCTGCATTTTCATACGCAAGAAGGTGGCTGAGGTCGGTGATGGAGGAGGAAATGATTCAGGTTAATATCACACCACGATGACATGCTGCCGTGCTAATGCGATGGCATTAAGAGGGCAAGTTTACAACTTGAGTTCAAAGCTCACCAACCTGCTGCTGTGCTTTGGCATGTGGTTACCACAAAGGCGCCTGACTTGCAGGTAAATATTCCTGCATGCAGCTAATGAGGTGGCTCATTAGCAGTCTACACAGCCATTGATCAGACTTGCACAGTTAGGCACAGGAACTGTGTGTATGTTTGGTCCGGTGCTAGGTTTCTCTTTCTTGAAGGATATGCCCATAATAGCTTAAGTCATCTTGACCTGAAAAGTAGAGGAACAGTGTTGGCTAATTACTAATAAAAGGAGCCTTCTGTCTGTCTGATAAACTGGGCACTGCTTCTTTTTTCTGGCTTGTGGAGAAATCTCATACTGAATCAGACTGTAACGTTCATTACAGTTGGTCTTTGGAGAGCTTAGAGAAGTCCTTTAAAGTCTTGTCAAAGCAATCTATGATATAGAGATATTTGTCCCCTCTTTGTGTTAGCAGACACCTAAATAAATGCATTCATAAAATGAAAAATTGTTATTTTTATCAAGAGGATCACTGGAGTGCCAGGTACTATGGTGTTTCTAGCTTTTTTGGGACTGAGAGATAAATCAGCATGGGCAAACTTCAAAAGATTAGTGGCTTAGAAGAGCTTAGCATGTGGTATGGCTATCTCCCTGACCTCAAGGCAAGAAATAGCATGGGATCAAACCCTCTTATTAGTATTTCACAGCACAGGCAGCCAAAACCTAACGGCATGAAAATAAAGCAGACTCTAATGCTCAATCACATATTTTCTGATCACAGCAATCATTCATAGTTCAAGTTTAAGTTTAGAGACACTATTTGGGTTCATTCTTATTTTATCTGGAGTTAATGCCTAAGAGTTCCTCTGTTCCATGCATAAGACAGCAGCAGCCTTGTTCTTTAGCCTTTACCAGCAAACATCAGAGTTAGATTCCCTCTGCAGATGGATACCTATGTGAGGGACTTTCTCTTCCTCAGTCTCTTTACTGTCTCTGAACTTGCATAACACAAAAAACTCATTTCTCATCACTGAGGACAATCCCTGAGTATCTTTTGCATGTTAGCCATCTGTAATATCCCCCATTTCCCTGCATGAGAGATAGCCGAAACTTCAAATAAAATTAAATGTATGCTAGTTAAATCACCGTACTGCAGCTGCAGAAAAACTGCTTCATCTTTTTACTGGCTATGGATGTTGATAAAGAATGCAGATGTTTCCAAAGTACTGAGACAAGCTCAAAACGCAGCTGCTTTTGGATCTTGACTCTGCCATCAATTGCTGTTCAAGGACCGTCCAGACTTAAGTTTTGGGATATAAACTTTCTCAGAACATCCTGCTGTTTTTTCTCAAGAAAAAAATAAATCTACATCTGAGGTGAGGGAGATTTTGCTTTTCTCTTCTCTGCTTGTTCTGAATAAATCTTATTAAGTGTGTTTCTTCCTTCTATTATAGTTTTTAAAATTATATGCAAGCAGCCTAGAAATGTCTTCCCAGCCTGGTTGCCTTTAAAGTCAGGGGAAAGAAATGAGCACCTGCAGAATCTAGTCAGCACCTAGAATTACAGAGAGCTAGCGGAAACAACAGAAAATGAGGGAAATATCTGCTGCTTGCTTCACTCACTAACAAAGGCCTCTGCATTGCATCACGTTCACTTAGCAGATTACTCCTGCTATTATCTGCTGGCTGTTTTCACAACTGCTAGGCAGCTGAGTAAGTTTTTCAGGAAACAAAGCTGAACTGTGTACCCACAGGAGGACTTTGCCTTGTTCTGCTTAATTTGATTAAAAGTTAGTCATCTGTACCTAATCTTGATACCAACACCTTCTTTTAGTCAATAGCGAACACCTCAAAGTGCTATTAGTTTCTAAAAAGGGTAACAAGAAGGATGATATGAATATCATTAAATGGAAAAATTAAATGCACATTGACAAGCACACATATATTTTCCTATAGATTTGAGGGATTTTACCACTTCTCCTGGCAGAGCGATATGGTCCAAAGATCTATTTGAGCTTTGTAGGCTACACTCCTCTCATCCCTGCATAAATCAATGGGAGTAAGTGCATTAAAGTGAGGGGAGTTATTCCAGCGCTAAGCAGTGCAAAAGCGGTACAAGCCAGCTCTCCCTAATATATCTCTGTCTGCTGCCCAGACGTTATATATTTTTGTATGGGTAAATCCAAATGACTTTAATTCTTTCTGACTTCCAGCACTGCACACTCCAGCAGTCCTCCCTGCGGGAGCAGTGACAAGGGAATTCAGGATTGGGGCTGCCAGTCAGAAGCACGTCCCGGTCCTCAGCCAACGTGTGGCTCTGTCTGTTCTGGCATGCTGCCGCCACTTGTGCCCTCTCACAGCATCTGAAAAAGTTCCTATTATTTCTCCTCGGTGTTTATTCTTTTCTAGTACCAGCAGATGGTCATATGCCACTCTCTACCCCTCTCTTTCCTATATGTCTCTGATTGTTGGCACACCTTCTCCTGCATTTCTTGGAAACTTTCTGCAGTTGTCTTTCTCAGCATGTCACCTGTTTTTTTGCCCCTTCAGAGTCATGAAAGGGACTGATTACTTGGGGGGAAGACCAACATATATCATCCAGAGTGTATCACAGTTAGGTGGATGTAGTGAAAAAAGTCTTTCTGTGGAGGAGGGCTGTCTTTCAACACATCCATTTGCCAGGAGAAGAAATACGGCAGTTGGGCTTCTGAAAAAAAAAAAAAGAGAAAAGAGGAGGAGGAGGAGAAGAAGCTAATTAGTTGTGTAAGTCAGCTTTGAAAAAAATAAAGAAAGAAATAGAAGAGTTAACACTCACATGCACTTTAAATCCTGAGGCTGCTTCCTTACATGCATGTGTTTAACGATGCACAAGTTCCTCACTTGCTTCTTTCTTGTACTACACTCCAAACTCAGTGGGAGTGAGCAAACTGGCCTGGTGGGGGGAGCAGAGGACACAGCATCTCTCCTATAGCTGCACGGTGCTTCGTGAAAACCCCACAGAAACAACCCTGAGGCATGCTAGAAAAACCCAGTGGAATAGAGATATACAAAGCTTTCAAATTAAGGCATCTGTGTCCCTCTCTAATCCACACACCCCCCCCCCCCACTGGCAAATATTTGATTGCCTAACAAATTTGCAAGGATAGTCTCTCCTGAAAGACACTTTTCCATTGCATTTCCCTCTATTAATAATCAGCTGGCCTGGGAGATCATTTGCTGTTTGCAGTGCAGCAATAAGTGTATATTCTGGACAAACAGAGCTTGTTAAGAAAGAGTTTTAGGTCTTCTTGCTGGCCTCGTTGCTAGGAAACTGGAAAAGCTACTGAAAAGCTGCTTGAGTGCGGTGGAGTATATTGCTGGCAATCAATGTCACTTGCCCGAGGTGATAGCCTGCAGCCTTTAAAAATACTGAAACATACCCCAATGCCATCACATTAGTATTGAGATGTTGTGGGGACACGCAGCTAATTAAGTGGCCTGTGTTTGTATGTTTGGAGCTCAGGAGTTTAGCTTAAATGCCACCCTTTAAAAGGCACTGGAGAAACGTTTAAGACGAAGTAGGTTACGCGAATTGCTGGCCATTAAAAGTCAAAGCTGATCAACATGTGATTTTGAAGCAGGGTGATAGAAATTTCTCATGTGTTTTTGCGATACTTGCACAGCCCCTCGGTCTCACATTGCAGTAAAGTTTGGTTCCTAGTTGGAGCTGGGGAAGTAATTTTGAACAGAGTGGCAGCTCTCCTCACTCAGAGTCACTGTGCTTGCCCTTTAGGTGTGACCATGCTCACCATTTACACATCTCTGGGTCTTTCTCTATAGGATGCATATATACATTAATCTTATTATTGCAAATTTTCTTAAGCCAAATAAATCCCCAGCATAATTCTAATCATCAGGAGACTTGTGGTCTCATGTGTCACTAGGAGAGTGTAAGAATGTGGAGATGCAATCTTTGATGTGCCTTTGAGAGGGCATTGGAGGAAACTGTGAGCAGATCAAGTAGCATCCTCAATGGGCCAAACAGCCATAAGCCTCAATTTGTTAATGAATACCTATTTCTTAGAGATTCACCTGCTTTATTATGGGAACTTGTATGACCAAAAGATTTCTTTCCTGCACCAAGACCATAATGTGTGATATAACTAGACAGTGATTTTCAACCATTTTTACTTTAGGGATCCTGATTGCTTTTCCAGCAGAAGTCTTTGGTCCCTCCATCCCAGTGTATGCAAACAGCAGCTCAACAACCCAGAACTAGAGCTCACTTCATATAAGCTATTTAAAACTGATGCAACCATTTTGATGGTGAAAAACACCATGTCGATCAGGAGATAAAATTTCATATGAGATTCTGTGGCTTCTGCTACAAAAGTTGGAGCTTGATGGCAAGAGCTCTCCCCTCTGTTCCTTGAATGAAATTAAAGCTTTACTGCTTGTTCAAGGAAAAGAAAACAAAGCACAGGTGCCACACAGTAAAAGGAGATAAGAGGAGAGAAAATGTGGGATTCGAGGGTGTAATAAATGTGTTTACAGTTGTGCTGACTGCTTCTAGAACTGGGTATCAACAAAGATATAGCACAAGGGAAGAAAGGAGAGATTAAGATGATACCAGATACATGAAGGATACCAGCCTCACCAATAAAGGGTACTTGGCTTTGGTTAAGCGGAACAAGGGATGTAAATCTCAGATTCAAGCTCATGCAAGTGTAATCTTCCAAGCAACAACATTTTTTGTCTAGCAAAAACTTTCTCTCTCAAAGTCAAACTCCTGAAAGAAGTTGTGCGTGAAGACTGGCGTGAAGGAAAACTGCTGGAGCACTGCATATGCCCTGAAGGACTTCACTCCTTTATTTGGTGGCCCTTTAGAAGATTCACTCAAAAAAATGAGCACTTCAGAGCATTAAGCACACCATGAGCCAAGAAGGCTGGGGAGCAGACTGTGAATCATAGAATCATAGAATCACTAGGTTGGAAAAGACCCACCAGATCATCAGGTCCAACCATTCCCATCGATCACTAAACTATGCCCCTCAGCGCCTCGTTGACCCATCCCTGAAGGCACCAAAAAAGTGATGCTCACCATGTACTTTTCTGTTGGATGTAGTAGCCTCAAAATTTGTTCTCTTTCTGCCTCCAAAACCTCAAGCAAAGGAAGAGCAGTGCCCGGATAGGTAACAGGTACATTATGGGGATTTGCCTGCTGTGCAAACTAGCAGACCAATTCCCCGACCCCAGTAGCTTCTGTGAAGGAGAAAGTTGGTGGCTGCGTAGCAGAGCTGTCAGTATCATGGCTCACATTTCCCCACACATCCTGTCCTGCTCAGCAGTTTTTCCATGAACTTATCTGAGCAGCACTCTATGCTTTGTGCTATGAAGATCAAAGACTAGGTGTCCAGAATAAAAAGCTCACAGTTACCATGAGGCCTGTCTCACAACATGCAAGGAATAGAAATGTGGCAATCAGACTTCAGGATGAAATCATATTGGACATGCTGGCTTAATCCCTAAAATATGAAATTGTAAGGAAAGAATTACAGCTGAAAAGCATTTTACATTTTAGAAAGCTTCTCTGACCCATGCTGGATCAGGAAAGAGAAGGAGAAGAGAGGGAAAAGAAAAAAAAAAGCCTGTGGGATGCAAACGATTATAGACAGTTGGGTTATGAAAAAAAATCCATCATCAAATAAGCGGAGTCCTGCTCCTGTGCTATGATGCATGATTCTGTTTGAAAAGGAAAGGGCTGAGTTTGGCTTATTTAAATGCTTAGGATCAGATTATTTGCCATTTGCAAATGGATGTTATTTGCAAATCTCCCCAAAGCTTCATGTATTTTAGCCCAACTCATACACTCATTTCACGGTAATACTTAGGTGGGATACAGTGCAGCATTGAGTTAGCTGCTGTCCCAATATACCTTTATTTAGCCAGGTCATCAGAGAGCAGAAACAATAACCAGATAGCCAGCAGGTCAATTAAAGCAGAAATAATGAAGACACAAGCGATTTGTGGGTTCCTTGTTGAAAAAACATTTGCAATTCAGTGAATATTTTCTAATGCACATCTAAGAATAGACATTCTCACCCTACTGTGCCATGGGTTACAAAAAAAAACCCCTAAAAATTGTGAAAGCTTTGCATTATTCCCCTGTCATCATAAAGAGAGGACTGGGATGCTAATGACAATGATGATGAATGATGCTGGACTTGGTGGCACACCTTGAATTCCTTCACTAACACAAAAGCAAGACAGATTGTTGAAGCAATCTTTGAACTGCATTTTGTATGGCAAAACAGAACCAGAGATTCAACAGACTCCTTGCCTGCTACAGTTATCATTAAATTTTTGCTGCTTTCATTGTTCAGCGTTGTATCAAGCAGTAAAAATCCTTAAGTGTTAATGTTTCTTGACTTTCAGGTATTCAACACACTCATTACTTATTGCAGGTTTCATGGGTGTTTAGAGATGACACATCCAGAAAGATTTTTCCTGAAATATTTTGAAACCATGTAAACACTGTCACATGGCAGGTTATGGAATAAAATCTCTTTACTGTGAGCCCTACACTGGCCAAGGGGTAGATAGACTGACTCTTTAGGAAGAGGGTTTCTGAAAGCAGTGAGGAATGATGGGGTTTTTATCATTTGTTTTTTCACTTTTTCACAAACACTGACTTCGGATCACAAAATGATTTACCCAGCCTGTCCTTGTCTGTCCACCATACCTCTTTGCTGAAGCAAAACCACCCCACCCCACAAGACCTCTTTCTCAGCTGCATCCATCCCTGCCAGCACATTAGCACAGATTCTCTCTCCTTTCTATTTAAAAACCCTCATAGCCAGCCAGGAATCCACCTGCCTTTGGAGTTTGTGGCCACTGCCCGACTGATTACCCATGAAAACCACCGTTACATCCCTCGCTGAGAGAAAACTGTATTAGAGACACTCAGCGAGGCTCAGGAGGAAACTAAGTTTATTAACAAGAAGCAGGAAGCATCATGTATAAGAGCATTTCTACACTTGCCTTACCTGGAGGGAACACTACACTCTGTCTTGCACAAGCTCTTGCTTCCTGCTCCTTGCGCAACAGTCTAAACACACTAACAAAATATGCCAAAAATGATTGTAATTTGGATGAATTTTCAGGATTATCTGACCATCCTGGTGAGAAGAGAGAAAAGAAAATGAAAGTAAACAGTAAGTGAAATGCAATTGGGCTAAATCCTGTGTATTAGGTCAAAAAAGAAACAAATCTCTGCAAGATTCTAGGGGGAGATTCTGTTTTATTGGTGTGTTTATGTACAAAGGGAAAGGTTAATAGAAGGTCTGAACATAAAGGTTCATAGAAAATTGTCATCTGTATGTGTTTTCTTCTTGAAGGAATTGTTTACAGGAACTAAGGGGGGGGGTTAAACAGTAAAGGCTAGAGGTAAATTGAAGGTGGAACAGTTCTGAAGAATGTTGAAGAAAAAACACTTAAAATCAGGGAACATAGCTTTGTCAAGACTGAAATACACTTCTGAATTATGCCAATTTTTGGCAAAATTTTGTTTTGGAGGAAAGGAAGGGGGTAGGGAGGATGTATGCTAACATTGAAAATACCATTGGGAATAACACATTTTTAATTTTTTTTCTCCAAATTAGTTTTCATTTAGATCAATTTTTCTAATTAAAATGACTTAATATGTTGTCCATAAAACAACAATGAATATCACAACAAACACTGCTGATCTAGGAAGTTTAAATTAATCCTAAATGAATCCCTGGGGTATGTTTTCTCTTGCAAAGAATGATGTAGTTTTACATGCTTGGTTTTAAGCCAGACAGGAATCAAAGCTAAAAAAAGACAACACTGGGCAAAACACAATTTCCATCATTTGTCTGCTGATGGTCTCTGTGTGGAGCAAGACAGGAGGAGGCAGCTGCTACGTCTGAGCTCCTCTCCAGTTCAGTCTCAAGAGCAAAATGCTCTCATGTTAAAGGGCTTGTTTTCATTTTGATTTATGTTTTGTTTAACATAATATCTGTTGTACTGATCAGACCAGAGGTCGACCTAACCCAGCATCCTGTCCCAACAGTGGCCAGTAAAATGGATTTTCCAGGGAAAGGAGTTAAAAACCATCTCCTCGATAGAATAATTTTTCCTATCATATCAACTCAGCTCTGGCAATGAGCCCTTTAGGGATTTTTTGTTTCATTGTTCCGTACATTATTTAAAAATCGGAACCTAATGGAAAGTCAGCAGCTAATGGAGATGTTCAGCTGGGCTCTGAGGACTTCAGTGCTGAGGATGAGCAATTTGGGCAGTATGGACATGGTCCATTCGGAGCTTGGGCAACATGAAATTATGGTTCTCTGCACCAGCCTTGTGGTCTGGCTTCAGCCACAGCCTCAGTAATTGTGAATTTGTACATGGTGGAAATTGCAGTGCACTGACAGCTCCCTTGCCACACTGTTTGTGTTCCCAGGTTTGACACTAGTCCTGTTAGGTGGAATATGTATTGACTTAGTGTGACCAATAGTGAACTGTAGCAGTACTTCTTCCCTCACTGACACCGGGGCAGAAGATGGCAGCGAGGCTGAGCCAGAGCCAAGAAGGCTCTTGTCATCTCCAAGCCTGACAGATAATGCTTTCCTTCCAGAGCTCACCTGAGAGGAACATTATGAATACAGAAACTATTTCTGAACAAATGGAATTCAGGTGATCCTTAGCGTTGAACTACACAGCTCTCTTCCTCAGAGCTGATGCCCTGGAGAGGGTTTATGAAGTAGATTTCATTGTGGGCTGGCGGAACTAGTGCGCCTATTTTCCTCTTTGGGATGTAATTGATACTTTACCTACCTTAAATCTATAGTAAAACCCTAAACTCTTCTCGCTGTGAGCAATTTCCTCCTAACACAGGTGTATTAAGCCTAGAATTGCAGTGAGATGGTTTGGAAAATGTTTTCCTCAGCCAGGACGGCATGGTCCTATAGCCTGCAAGCAGCACTGCAGGGTTGTTTGTGCTCATGTTTGACAAAGGCAATGTGTGACAAGATAGCAAACGATTAATCTTAGAAGTTAGAATGAAGCCCTTAAAAGATCTACTTTCAGTGGACTGAAGGATGTGACTTGCCAATTCACTGTGATGGTGTTCCCTGTGAATGGGGACTAATTTTGGAAGCTGTGTGCTATACTTCTAAGATGTTTTACTTGATTTTCCAGGACACTTTGTCATATCAGCAGAAATTCGACATTATGCAGCTCTTAAGCAGCAGACATAGACATTTCTGTTCAGCTTTAAAGAAAGTAGCATTGGTTCTTCTGATCCTGATGCTTGCCAATAATTCAGGAAGAGCAGGCTTAGCCAAACTATAGATACAGCAGTTTGCTGCTGGCGAGGTTACTTCCTGAGCTTTTCAATATATATTCAGGATGCTCTTCAATTCGTTGGCAAAATGTATCAAAAGGAATGGTGAAATGCTGAGCATAGATATTTATCTGATCATTATCAGGAGTGCAGGTAGCTGGAAAACCTGTGAGAAATAATGACGGGTTTGCAACTGAGTTTGAACAGAGAACACATTTGAACATGAGAACATAACCGCTTTTGTCTTGGAAACATGGAGAGAATTACCATGGAGAGATTAGACAGCCTCGATAGGTGGATAGGTGGGTAGATAGAGAGAAAGGAATAGAAAGAAATCTGAATAGATGCAAGAGAGAAATTAAGCTAGTGAACTAAAAGGTGGGAGTAAATGACATTTCAGGGCTTTCCTCTGTTAGAACTCAGAACACTTAAAATAAAAATTATAAGGGTTTTCTTTGCAAGAAGAACTGCTTAGGCAGGAGGAGAAAAATGGTTACCCAAAAGGCCAGCGATCAAGTTAGGAGCAGGATCAAGACACGCTGGCTGCGTTGCTCAGCCCCACAGTGCTATATGAGGTGGTGTCAAGCACATTTAGAAGATGGGAGTGCTCCACAGCAAAATAGGAAAAACATTTCTTTGTGAAACTGCTCTCTGAAAGCCCAAAGCATTAACTCATCTAGGGGGAGAGCGGTGGGGAGCTGCCACTGCCAACTCACCAGGGGAAGAGAAGTTGTACTCAAAGACAAATCATCCCCCAGCTGCCCATTGCACTTTCTACCTGAACCGCTGCCGTCAATGGAGAATGTCAAGTCCCTGGAGCCTCATCTCCCTGCATCTCCCACATGATATTGAGGGCCTGGAAAACACCTTATTTATAAATTATTGCCAATGCAAGGAAGGCAACAGGCAGCGAAAGGACTTTGCTGTGATCCTAGCAACATTCTGCCTCCAGAAAGCACATGTCGTGGGAGAATTTCAAAATGCTTCCAGGAGCCGAGGAGGCAGATGCAAGTTAGAAACCTTTGAAGCAGATGAATAGCAGGAAGCATCTCTAAAAGACCCACAACGGCATTACTGCAGAAAAAACAGCTGCAAAATGAGGTAATGACTCTTCAATACTCTCCAATATGCTGGCACAAGTTCTCTGTGTTTTATCTCACTATCTATCAATGTAGCATTAGAAGATCTTAAAGCGTTTACAACTGGATGCAGGGTTAGTCCAGTGACATCGTGGGGATGCTGCCCATCTTTCTACAGGGGACACAACAAAGCAAAGGTCATCCTTCTCCTTGCACTCAAAAATGCAAGAACCAGACACCACTGTGTTTTCTTTTTTTCTTGGAGTCCCCTTCCAGGTGCTTACTCTAAAATTACCTCCTGCCACATATTTGTTTCTCCCCAGGTGTTAAATAAAAATTAAAGACTGGAAAAAAAAAAAAAGAACAGAGAAAGACTAGAGGAGGAGGGCAAAGGAGGGGAGAGCCCTGTCTCTCTGTGTCCCTCAAGAGCCGAACAGCGTGTACAAAATCCTTGCCCTTTGGTACACAACTGAGATCTGGATTTGTTAAGGACCTGAGCTGGTTCTCCTAGTGCAGCCCAACCCTCCAGTGCCATCACATTCTGCTTCTTCCCTGTCCCACTGCAAGAGTGTGCAATCTACTGGCATCCAGGACAGGATAGAGCCCACCTGGAAAGGAAACTTCATTGGAAAAAAGCTTCGGAGAGGACTGACTCAAGCAAGTGCCTCTTCTTTATATAAAAGAGCGTTTTCTGCATGCAGGCAGCAGAAGAATAGATGGAGACCTGTCAAAAAGTGATGCATAGGCAGCTAAGTGAAGCTCAAGCATTCATAAAGAAACAATGTTATCAAAGATGAATAGCTTGAAAACTGCTTTTAGGAACATTTACACAGGTTTTCACCTCCTGGCAACACAGAAGCGTCAATGCTGCTCTGGCAAGCTGACTCATAGCGGAGCAGGAGAGCTTTACAGACGGCTCACATTATTTTTTTTTCCTTCTGCACCAAGGTCTGTGCAGAGGTGTGTGCGCGGAGGGGCGGGGGGTGCAGCACCGAGGAATAACCCTAAACTGCCTCAGAGAGGAGTTGTTTTCAGACTCCTTGCCACGTTTTATTAGCGTGGAAATTCAATAATCTCATTAATTACAGAAAATAATGTAAGGTGGATCTGCTGGGCTCCAGAACAATTTGAGCTCTCCTTCTGTGGGTAATTGCCAATGACATGTCTGAGAGAAATATCACAAAGATACATAACAAAGGGCAGCACAGTTTTACAGCATAGATCTTGTTGCTATGGGAACTTGTCTTTGCTCCTATCCCAGAGCTAGATGATTTATGTATGTGCAAGAGTTCCTTTATTTTAGGGCTTTTACAAAAGAGAAAAAACCCTATCAGATCTCTATCCACATCTATCCATCCAGTTATCTACCCAGTTATCTAATAATTCTTTCTTTATTATAATTACCTGTCTATTACAATCTTTATCCATTGCCTCATTCTTCCAAATATTCCACTCACTATCTGCTTTTGGGGGCCAGGATACAAGACAAACTGAGGGAAGAAAAAAATGTGGACATCAGTTACTCTTTCTGTGTGCTGCACGGATGCAACTGCCATTCAGAAGCCAAGGCAAAACACTCAGGCTGTGTGTCACAAGCCCCTGCTGACCTAGTGATATTCTCTGTGCCCACGTGAAGCAACATGACAAAAGCATCTCCCTTGTTTCCGAAGCATGAAAGGAATGGTGGAGCAGGAAAAACCTTCAGGTCTCATTCCTTGTGAATGGTTAGACTGCACAAGGGTATCCCACACCTGTGCTGGAACTTGAAGATGGAGTATTAGGAAGAAATGTTGAAAATCCTGGAATGACTCTCCAAAAAATTGAAGTTGGAGCACAGCTTTTTGGTCTGTTCATCTTGCATAGCAAGTGTTTGGCTGGCTACCTTGGATAGCCAGGTGTTGTTTGGCTAACAGGTGGAAACACACTACCTTAATTCAGAAAAAGGTGAATTTGTCTGCATCTATTTGGTGTCTTTGCATTTCATGACTTGTTAGGCATTTCCCAGTGAGCTCTTGGGTCAAGATTACCTGAATTTAATAGGAGGCCTTTTTTTGTGTAGTAGTGTTTCTGTTAGGTTCATTGGATGCTACAGTGAACTAACAGCATCAATAAGAAACTACCGAAAGTGTCACACTAAACATTTAAAATCTTGCAGTCACTGAGGACCCATTAAAGAAGATGTTCCAGTTCTGGTGTGCACAAGAATTTAGATGATTTTGAGACACAAAGTTGTTCCTGGGAGCTTCTGCCTTTACATTTATTTAATCTCACATCCCCTCCAATTATATGAAACTCCTTTAAAACAAGTACATGTGTTTATGTAAAGCATTGACTGTGACACCTTGCAAGTTCAAGATACAACATGGAAAAATCTAGCTATCAGCAATGTTCATGTCCAGGTTCATCTTTGAATGACGCAAAACAAGACCCCGAGAAAACACCTGACACTTCTGCTAAGTCACAACAGTATCTAAAATGCAAGCTCACTCTTATTTTGCCACATGCTATAGCATTACTCAAGGCTATTATTTTACTGGAAGAGTGAACATGATGCCTATGACTTTCTTCAGTCCATGGAAGGAAACAAATGTCATCTTTTAAAATGTATCAACAAGTCAGTGCTTCGTATTTTTGAATGAAAAAAAAAATCATGTGAACCACTTTATCTTCAAAAGAAAGAAAGTGAAATTCCATATTTATGAGAGTTCTCTTTTAGCCTGGAAATTCACTGATCACTGAAACCTCACTTTGCAAGTTCAGGCTGCTGATTACACTCCCAGTCTAATCAGTTCCTTGCTACATGGAAACCTCCTCCAGGCAGACCTCTCACTTGACTTTTCCCCCCCTGCCCCAAGACCGACTGTGGTCAAACCATGTCTCTGCCTGCTTCAGAATGCTGAATTCCTAAACAGAAACTGCCTGTGAGGTTACAAACAATGAACCTCACGGCATTTGAAGCACTCTTGCTTGTAATTTCTTGCATACTCATCATGTGTGACACATGCAGAAACAGCTTTCCTAACTCATGGCAAAGATAAAAGTTAATCCTGTGGCACAGTTGATCGACTCTTCATAACAGGGCTCAAGCTCACACCATGAGTCCGTAGCCAAGAGCAACAGCCTACTCCTCCCCTGCTTTCTCCCTCACTCTGAGTTTCAATTCCTTAAAGCTAATCAATATCCTTATTAATGTTCCAAAATCAATTATCCTAATAAAGCCTGGAGGGAGCTGAAGGGCTGCTATTCAGCCCTCACCTTTTATTATCCCGACTGTTTATTTCCCCATTGATAGAACTGTCCAACTTTATGACAGATTATTGGTGAAACTGCAGTACTCCACACGCTTGTCAGCCCTAGAGATATGTTGTGTTATTATTACTATTTTGAGAGACTTTTGCTTACATTCTCTGGTTGTGCGGATGCTTTAGAAGGAATGCCTGTCGTCAGTCTGCAGGAATGTGATGGGGAGTGTCGCAGCTCCATGCTGCACATCAAACGGATAATAATCTGTTATATCTATTCAATTATAATATTGCCCTAAGCCACTGCACTTTGTTTATGCATTAGGCAGCGCTCTGTGATCTGCAGCAAGATTGCAAGGCATATGCAGGCCAGATCACCTCACGGTGATTCACAGCAAATCAGGTGATGGTGCATTCAAAGGCATGATCCCTAAAGTATCAGGGGAGAAAGGCATTTCTCTTTCAATTAAATCTCTCTTTTCCATACAGAAGGTGAAGAAAAAAAAAAAAAGAGAAAAATTACAATTCCTTGCAGAAGTGCAATATCAAGGACATGTTCCCACAGGGGCAGCTCAGGAGCAGGGTCCACAGGCCACCTGGGAGGGACGCAGTTGTAAATGCTCCTCTGTCTTCTGAGCTTTAAATTCAATCCATACCTGCTGTACATGTATATTTTAAGGAAATTCAAGTACATGGCTCTTTCTTCCTTCCTGGGCTTATCGATCAATCATTTAAGAACACCGAGTAGGAGAAGAGAAATGAAATCCTTCCTAATTGTCCTCCTTCACCTTGTTTGCATTGTCCATCCTGAGCAGCAGTCTGCTCTGCTCACCAGCCTGCAGGATGCCCTGGCAAGCAGAGCTGGGATTGGGAGTCCTGAGGATGAGCTCTTCAGTCGTGCAGCCTCTCCCTGTGTTGGAAGGTGCCTCCTCCCCACCTCCATCAAGAGGCTGTAAAGCTCCAGGAAAAGCTTCTTTGGCTGCCTTTGGAGGATGGTGTCTGAAAATGCTTCTCTCTAACTATCCTGGAACAGTTTTTGTAACCCGTACAGTAAATCTTTTATCCGAAAGAAGGCAAGCAAATTGGGAGATTGACCCTGGAAGGTCTAAGAGCTAGGCAGACAGAAGCCTTTCTTACTTACAGGGGCTAGAAAAGAAAATGTATCACTTGCTTCATTTTCAGTTAACCAGTGTTAGATAAGATCATTCACACCAGTCATCAAACTGATAATGAGACAGGCTCCATTTCAGGGAGATTATTTCTTTATTATGGAGTGAGCATTCGGCGGATGTCTTAATTTTACAGAATTCATTTCACATTATCAAGATTTTTGTCTATCTTATTTGATCTAACATTTGTTAAGAGTGATTTGTCTCTCTCTAATGCTTAAGACCAATGCAGTCCAATCAAGCAAATTGTCTGTAATTTAAGAGTTCCTGGGGGATTCATAACAGCAATAGGACCTTTTGGGTTTTCTTCCGAAAGAGAAAAAACCCCAGAAAATACATCCTGTGCTAATGATTTCTCTCATCCTAGTCTTCTTTTATCCCAGCCTTTCCTGCCAATATGCCCGTATAGCACAATTCCAGATAAATCAGAAATGCAGTGAAAAGTGGCATGAAAGCAGCGTCACAAAAAGAAAAAAACTTGATTGAAGTTGCGAGCTAGCAAGAGAAATGTGAGCCCATCCGAATCTGAATTAATTAAAGATTTTATTAGCATCTGATGGAGCCCCAGGGAGAAGTACTTTTTTTAATCCTCTCTCTGTTTTAAAGGCAAAACACCAAGCAAAAGCATGTAAGGGTCATGCCAAAAAAATTTGTTTTGAGAGTGTCACAGCTATTCTCTGGCTGCACCACATCACGGGTGACGGTGTAAACAGCACCAAGACAGTTGGATATTTTTCTGTAGCAAGGAACTGGCAGGCCTCTGCTGATTGGGAGTAAGAAAATCAGTGTGTTTTCAAATGTTACTGTTCTTTTTTCAGTTTTTTTCAGTGGAAGTGAGCACTGAAAACTCTGAGTAGCAAAATAACCCGATGCCTGCATCACATAGCAGCCGAGATCTCCTGTCCCTCCATACCTTGTCACATTTAAGCCACCAAGACAGCCCAGAGGATGAGTTGTCTGCTCTGTCACACCCTTAGGTACGTTACCTCAGTTGCATAGGACCGGAGGTCCTGAAGAAACAACCTCAATTATGGAAAAAGGGGGCTGCGGAGGGCTTGAGGGAGAGGAATGTAAAGAACAACAGCCCCAAGCATCGTCCACAAACAGCTGTATGTGTTGCTGGCTCCACCTGAGTGCATCAGAAGCAGAAATACTGCCAGATTTACACTGTGTTGGTCATTAAGATGTGAAGTCCAACTCCCACTCTCTGGACATGCATTAAGTTAGAAGGAAGGAGTCAGATAACTCCCTTTTCCATCCACCACTCCCTTCCCTCCACATCCCACTTGGAGCTTGGCCTTTACAGCAAAGCATTTTCCTTCCAGGCAGAGAAGATATTCCCTTGGACTCCAAAGGCCACTTGCAAGATGTAGATGGCACACTCGCACGTCAGTAAGTGCTGGCGTTTGCTATGCAGTGATGCATTAAGCATAATGACTAGAGCAGATCTGGTATTTAAAGAAAACCAACCTATTAATAATTTAGTTTTTTCAAATAAATGTGTTGGGTCTGTGTTGCAACACTTAGCTGAGTCATTATATGTCGTGTTTAAAGGTAGATGTGTCACGAGAGATCTTGCTTAAAATTCTAGCATAGTCATCAGCAATTGGGAGGAGCAAAAGACCTACGACAGCAGAAGGTACTACATAAGGTAAGGCCTCACGCAACTCACTGTTCAACTGCGTCATTTTTTCAGTGACTGATTGAGCTTGCAAACTACCCATTCATGAGGTCCACAGTCAAGGCCTTAAAACTGCTGTGTTAAAGAGCAGAGGATAAAACCAACATAGGTATTTTTTCTTTTGTGTCAAAGGATCCCATGAAATTCTGCAGGTGGAAGCAAAGGATGGAAGAAAAAGGAAGGCTCTTAAAGTAAATTATTTTCATTACCATCTGCAAATCACACTTTTGGCTTAAAAGCTGTGCTGTTTTCATCATCAGTACCAGCACTGTTGAAATATCATTTTCATTGTTGGTTTTATTATTACTATTTTTTCCATTTTCCATCTTATCTGATTTGTTATTGTGCCTCACTTTAGTGGCCTGACCTGTTATTCTATTATCTTCCTCAAAGTGCTTTTAAGTAGGCTCCATCGAAGGAAATGCAGGTGTCAAGGGGGAACTCCCCACAATAAACCCATTCCCATCACTTCTTCTCTGCATTTCATGCACTTATTTATTTTGAAAATAAGCACACACAATATCAGGAGAAGCAAGAAAAACAAAAACAAAGAAAGACTAGATAAGTTAGCTTTAGTTCAACTTAGTTTTAGTTCATGAAGCCTTAAAGTGAATGCCAAGATGTGAGTCTTAATGTTTTAACATGTGAGAATCCGGAATAGTAAATGAGCTGGACATCTTTGTTGCTTTAGTTTTTGTTGGTCTACGGACCACACTGAGAAGCAGTTTTGCGAACAATAGAGCCATGTCCTAGCACTTGTCTTAACAGACACTGAGGGACATATTTTTTGCTGTGGATACCTCTCCTCATGTACATCTAGTACCAGTTTTCTTTGGGGCCCTAGATGGCCACAGTAACCAGCTCCCACGCTGACTGGGAGAAGACACACCTGGGAAAGAGAGAAGTAGTATCTCTATTTTACAGCGTAAAAGCTTAGACACAAATAGTTTATTTATCTAATTTGAGGCAAAGCAAGAAACCTGTGGCGGGACTGGTGAGCGCTCTCAGATCTGAGCCCCAGACAGATGGCCAGGCCAGCAATGCCACTGTTCCTTCACTCTGAGCTTTCAACAAAAGAGAAGCATGAAATGAATTTACTTTTGCATATGAGCAGATGCTGGAGGGGAGATTTGTTTTCCTGTTCTTTTTGCAGTATCTGCCTAGCTCTGCTGGAGGCTCAGTGAAGGAGATAAAATGCTGAATCCAAGCTGCAACACCCACTGATGCAATCCAGTGCTCATGACCACCTTCATTTTCTGCAGAGGAGGGAGTGTCTGGTGCTCAGATGGTAGAAAACCATAAGTTTGCTTCAGAGCATGATAATTTCCCACAGCCCAGCCTACAAAAAACAAGCAGCCAAACAACAAGTGATTTTCTAAACTTTCAACACAGATGTCTTCTCAGAAAAGAATGGGATACAGTCCTGTGTTCATCCGGAGCTTGGTGGCCTGGTGACCTTCACTTGTTCTGAAAAGCCAAACTTCTGGCAGAACTAGCATCAAAGCCATCCATATGGGATAATGCAACAGTCCCTCACTTTCACATTCTCAGCTTAAATTGCAACATAAACCCCACTGACAGACAAATTATCCAAGTCAACATTTGAAGGATTCTCACTGCTAATGATCTCTGGTCCATGAAGGCAAACTTAAAGACTTCAGGCTATACAAGTCCATTGCAGATGAGGAACTCAGCTGTTGATGCAGCTGTCATCAATAAACCATGTGTAGTGTAGAGTCCAAAAGAGATCTGTGTATAAAGTGCACTGCTGTTGAGAAATCATATAAGTCAAGGGCTGCGCTGTTTACATAAGCTTGATAGTGAAATCTCCATCATCCCTCCGCACTTTATAGACACCCCAGCCTACCAGGACTGAAGAGGCTGCAAATGCACACTTGATAACACACAAGGTTCCCTCCAGCAGAGATAACACTGTGGGATTACAGCCACATGGAGGATAACAGCCACAGGGAGGAATACAAGATGATGGTAAAAGCAGGATCTTAAAGCAAAAGCAGACCTAAGCTCCCTGGGCAGGGAGGCAGGAGTAGATCCAGGATGCTGTCTTAAAGGCATGTGAATCTTCAGTGTGCAGAGTAAAAAAAAAAGGGTGGGATCTTACTCAGGAAATGGGTCTCAAATGTTTTCAGAGCAATGAATGCAGTATATGAGGAGGGGGGTTGAGAGTGTATTGCTCCCTGGCTGAGCTCAGAGCTCCATCACTATCAGGCACCTCCAGGGAAGGGACTACTTGGGTCGCAGAACCCTGTACAAATTTTTCAGCCTCACCGCATAGCTGAGATGCTGAAGGACCTTACTGGGAAATGCCTTGCTAAGATGAGCCTGATCATAAAGGAGTAAGTTATAGATCCAAGGAATGGAGTGAGTGAAAGCAAGACAGGAATCTGCTCCCTTGAGTAGAAATGAAAGAAAGCCAGAGATGTGCCGATACAAAGGGCACAGTCATAAAAAAGTTAAGTAAGGGAGATAGTTGGAGTCCAAGAAACCAGCTTGCAAGATCAGATAGTGGCTGTGCTAAGGTTAAGAGAGGGAAGTATCAGGTCTTGAACAGGGCTGAAGGAGGCAGAGATTGGATGCTGGATTACAGGGAAATTAGAGTGCCTGAGGCAAAATAGTTTGAGGCACACAAGTCTAAAGCAACACTCTGTCAACTGATATTTTAGGTAGTGGAAGTGATGAAATGGATGCTGGAAAGCCTGTATCCTCCAAGCTGCAGTGATTGTGTGCTTGTTCCTGTCTGACCTGCTCCCACCTGAGATTGGTGAGGCTGTGTTGTGCTATAAGGCTGATTCAGGCCCAGTTACATTTACTTGCTCAATACAGAGAAGGGATTTTTGAGGATTGATTAGCAAATATTTGCAGAGAGCTTTAAACATGTCAGGGGCTTGGTTTAACTAGGCTTTTCACTGCTGTATAGCGATCTGCAGGGAAAAAAAAGGAGGCAGGGTATGTTGGCAAACAGGATCTTTTCTTGCTGGGTTACAGAGCTGGACCTGTCCTCTTATCCAACTTTGTAGGAAGAGTCTAAAATGCCTCTTCAAGACCTCACTGTCCAGGTCACAAAGCAGGCTTGCTACATCTTTGAAAATATCCGAAGCTTTCTGGGGGCTGCAGGACCTAGAACACAGTGATTCTGGTTCAGAAGTGATGTTGGAAGAGCTGTGCCAGGACTTTCTGGTGTCTGTAATGTGGACATTAATCACACACAAGCTTTTGCAACCTGATAGATAGGCAGCATCCCACACACACGTGGATAGGAGGGAGCTGTGACTGCTGGTGTTCATACAGTGTTTAGGAAGAGATGCAGAAAGAGACATAACAACATTTCAGGGCTATTCACCACCCTTGTGCTGGCCAGGCTGGACTTTCTTGGCTCTCACTGAAAGCCTGTTTTCTCCTGCATTTTCCCTCTACCCCTTCCACAGCTTCCTTCAGCATTACTCTTAGGATCCTCTCCTCACTGCTTTCCTCATGGGGCAAAAAACCCTCTTGAGGGTCATGGAGGCAACTTGCTCAGCCACTGTAGGAGTACATGGGGAAGGGCTCATTATCTGTCCCCCAGCAGTCTGCCTTCCCTGGGGATCTCCTTGAGCTATTATCTGTACAGGTCTGCATTATGCCTCACCCACCTGCTCCACAGCTATCAAACTAGAGACAGACGCTGTTGAACAGGACAGGAATCCCTTAGGCAGTAGTTGTCACAACTAATGCCTGTTTCATTATGAAATTAATTACCCTTCACCTTCCAGATAAATGGAGAACCCCTTATTGCCTGCTTGTAATTGGGAAAGTGGGTCATATTTGATGATAAACAGGATTTCTGTGCCTTAAAGGAAGAACTATCACAATAAATGAGGCTGTGGCGGTCTTCCAGGATGGTATATGCATTTCTCTTGCCCTTGGGGTGAGGCACTGGTCTGCCCTACATGCTCAGGTCATGACTCTGTAGCGATGCTGAAGCTCACAACTGTGGTGAGTGGACAGCACAGGGGAAGAGCACAGCAATATCATGCATTTAAAGGCATCTTGGCTTGCCTTTTTCCCCAGCAAAGCCCGGTATCTGACCCAGAGGCCCTGCCATCTGCCTCTGTGCTGACAAGTTCTCCTGCAACAACCTGAACTTCAAAGTCTGGTGGGAGTCAAATTGCTTCCCCAGCACTTCCCAGACGGACTACACTAGTTAAGAGGAGAAACATCAGTGCTGTCATTGGAGGGCATGGAGTATATCTCACAAGGGACTCCTTAGCAGGGAAAGAGAGAGGTAAATCTGGGCCTTTCTGTCTACAGGAAGATATGTGGAGTATCCACTTCATTCACTT
Organism: Phaenicophaeus curvirostris; assembly: GCF_032191515.1. Lineage (NCBI taxonomy): Eukaryota > Metazoa > Chordata > Aves > Cuculiformes > Cuculidae > Phaenicophaeus > Phaenicophaeus curvirostris. Next base: position 16,571,644 of record NC_091402.1, read on the forward strand.
GTCATCAGAGGGAAGAAGGGGTAAGGGAGAGAGAAACAAAGCTGGTAATTAGCTTCCTTGGGTATCCCAAGATGATTGCAGTTCAAAATGTTTGGTCGAGACCTTGCTACACACTTTCTTGCTGTGCTACACAGCACGAAAGAGGAGGCATGAGTGAGAAAGCAAGCAAACTGAAGAGTTAGTCTCATTGTTAATTAAGTGTCTGGTGCTTAGAGGAGCAATTTCTGCAGCTGCCTCTGGATGGAAGAGGCACTTGTGAGCATTAGGAAAGAATCCTGTAGGTAGCATCTTAATACGGCAAACACACTGCATCAAGGAAAAAGAACAAGGAGGAGAGGAAAATGAAAAGAGGAAATTAAGCTTAGAGTCTCACTTGCAAGGCTAGAAACTGGACCATGAGCCCCAGTAAAGATGGTTGGGCTAGGGCTCCATTTCCGTAGGAGATGGCTAACAGGAGATGTCTGTCCAGGCAATGAAACCAGTTCCCTTTGAAATCAGAGAAAAGCTGTCCCACTTCCCCCTTCTGATAAATAAACAAATAATTCTGACTGCTCTCCTGGCTTTGCCTTTGAAAGCAGATGTTCACAGTGCAGCGTAAGGGGTTACCTGTCTAGGGCTCCTCCATGGTGACAGCACTGTGCTCTGCCCACCAACGTGATAAACGGCGTGGTAGGAGAGGATCTCCCAACAGCACTGCTCTTGCTGAAGGGTTGGGTGACTGGGAGCCAAGAGCTGAGAAGCAGTGTTGTCTGACAATCCCTCAAGGAAAGACACAAGCTGTCATGGGCTAAGTTTCCCCTCCCCAGGGACAGCTGTGGCCATTCCTGCACTGGCACAAGGAGGGATTGAATGAAGTTTTTAGGGGCAGACCCACAAGACCTGCCTGACACCCATATAGGTGTTGAGCACCTGTACAAATCGGTGGAAATTCAGGACGGCGTTGCCCTTAGCAGGTAATGCCCTTACCACTCGTGAGAGCTAGTAACTCAGTTGCCCTGCTGTGCATTGGGAAGAGGTACAGCTCCCTGTGCCTCTTCAGCCTGCGTAATTATGTGCTACCATGAGGTAGAATTAAAAATGTCGATGTCCATGTGGAGATACTGTTACTCCAGACCTGACTGGAGTAGGAAATCCGAGTGCTGAGCCAGTTGTCAATTCTCTCCTGTACTGTCTGCCACAGAGCAGGAGCTGATGTCAAGTAAACAGAGAGAGAATGTTTGTAAATTAAGGGAACACTGAGAAATGTTTTAATACAGAATAACAGAAATTGCCTTCTCCTTCATAAACCATCCTAAGATGTGTAACTCACAATGTGTGATAGAGACAGGTACAAATGCCTCCGTGCACTCTGGTTTACAAGTGGTTCTGTAACAGGTGTTATCATTTTGTCTGCTCAGTATTTTAACATCATTCATTTGTGCCATTGCAACGTGGCACAGCAACGCATCTTAGAATAATTTACTGGGAAGAAGCAATTGCTATGAATCACATCATATTGTCATTATGAATAAAGTGTATCTACACGCTGTGCCTTCAAGGAAAGCGTAGAAGAGACGTGCTCCCCATTCAGCTTCTCACGGACCCGCATTTACTTTTCTCCTTTCATTTCACTTGTTCTCAGCCTGCACAAATAATAACATCCCAAGGCTCAAAGGGGTTTTTTTGCCTTCCTTTTATGCTTTCTTTTCTTTGTTTACCAGCTGCAAAGCTGGCTGACCATGACTTGTGGGCTTTCTGGAACAAAGAGTACAGCTAGCTAGTGCCCATAGATGGATGCTTTTGTGATTGACTGTAACAGAATTACAGAAAAAGTCAAGTTGGATGGGATCTCTGGAGGTCACCTAGTCCCACCCCTGCTCAAATCAAGGCTAACCTGCTTGCTGCCAAATTTCTAGTACATCAGCCTGAGAAATAGAAACCTAAAGGGACTTATAAATGATGAGAAGAAGAGAGAAAATCAGAAGAACCCTTCACACTCAGCAGCATGAAGGTCAAGGTATTGACCCCTAGATTTGGGTATGCTAATCCTGTCTCTGCCTGGTTTGCAGTGATATAAAATATGTATTGACTGATTAATTAAGGAACAAATTCATTTATAGAAATCACAAACCAAGAAATGCTGCACTTATCCAGAGTTGGAATATGACTTTGAGGCTGCTGGAGCCTCAACTCTGGAGCCCTTGCCATGTCTTTCTTTAATCTGTACCTTGGTTCCTCTGCACTCGGATTTTAGTCAGAAAACAAACACTTTGTCGCAGTTCCATTTCTGAAACACATGCCCCCCATACTTTGAGTTTTCTCTGTCACAACTGGGGAGAAAAAAAAAAAGCAAAAGACAATTTTCAAACCTCAGAAGTTGACACAAAATGAAATTGCTATTTTCTCCTCCACTTTCACTTTCTTTAGTCATTGTTCTGAAAGATCCTCCTGATATTTTTTATTTCTCTCCCCCCTTCCTATTTCATTTTCAATCTGGTCTCTCTCTCTCTCTTTCTGACAATTCTGCCTGGCTGCTATCCAACAGGCCTGTCCAGTTTCTCCTTGTACAAGCGTATAACACAAAAGAATACAAAGACGACTGGAAATGCAATTATAAAACTGTCTCTTCTGCCCAGGCACAGTTTTTTTAGACAGCAGCCTCCCTTTCAGCACAGTTGGAAAGAAAAATATAAGTAACTGGAGCCCTTCTGAGCAATGTCATTATTTATTCTGGATGAAATGTCCTGCAGGAAACTTTAATTAGACCACATGTATGATAAACTAACAGAACAGGCTGAAGGTAAAAAGGTAAACAAATAAAAAGGGTAATGGTGCAATTACCTATATTCCTTAAAGCCGTAACACTTGGAGGTGAGCCCAGTTTATTTAGAGTTCAGGTGCTGAAAATGGGACATGCACATTGAGGTTGAAGATGGTGCACGCACACACATGCACATAAAGTTTTCACTGTAACAGGTTTTCAGTGGGTATTTGAGCTTTTTAGCTAAAAGAAAATATTGGAAATACCTCCTTACAAAAAAGAACTGTATGTGAAAGCAAAATTCTGGGCTACTCGGTTCAAGATAAGCTTTAAAATTCTGTGGGAGAAAATCTCCCTTGTCAGAACCACTGTAAAAATATACATACATGTATTTGTGTGCATGCAAGGTATTGTCTACATGTGTGTATATATGCACATTGATATGTGTACAAGCATGTATGTATCTGTACAGTGGAGTATTTATTTTATGAAAACAAAATTGAACTGTCAGATAAATGCTTAATTACAGAAAAGTAGGGGAAAAAATGTCATAAGATCAGCACTGTCTGAAAATACAGTATCAGCAATTAAAAGAAATAGCCAGCCCACCAACTGCTGAGCGGCAATCTATAATCCATGTTGCAACATTCTGCTGATGTCTTGTGCATTCTTCTCCAATACTCATAATACAAAAAAATATCATTTCAGACCTCAGGTGAATATCCCTCAAGTGTTCCTTTCTTAAATGGTAATGGCAAATGTACAGCAAAAATATAGAAAATATAGAAGAAAGATGAAAAATCAGAAGGAGGGGACTATGAGGTGGGTTGGGACATGCTGGACCTATTTATTGATGGAGAGAGGACTGCAGCTTGTGATTGCAATTATGCACGGCATTTCCTACGTTCCCTGGAGAAAAATTTTCATTTTCCTCTTGCACTGCAAGCAGAAGGCATGTGGGGGGCTAAAACACATCTTCAGCTGCCATTAAATGGTAAGAAGGACTGATGAGCATTGCGAAGTTAAGTGCTCTAACTGGCTGCAGCTCTTGTAAGCATCATGCACGTGCTCTGCCATGGACGTCCAACGGGAAAAAGAGAATTTGATCTCATGGTCTGTGATCTCCTGGGAATCTGTTGTGTTGAGATTGTCATCCAGACACCTTTATAGCTAGTTATCTTTCAGATGGAAAGAAGCAGAACAATTGTCACTGGATTTTAAGCCTTTTTTTTTTTTTTGGAAACTATAAGCTTTAGAGATCCTCATTGAAGCTACTACTGAGTTAATACAGACTGATGCCAAATGTCATTGAGGCAATTGTATTTACAGAGACAGAAAAGTAAGGTATTACTTAGGGCAAAAAAACTTCCACCATGGCTAATACAACATTTTTCCATGAATCACCTCTGGTTTTGATTCCTTTTTAGGCATTTAGGGAATGACAGGTAAAATCCATATCTGTTATTTCTTTATTATGTGGTTCCTGAACATTAAATGTCATATGGGACCAGCGGTGTCCAAAGCATGTGGAAGGGTTTAAGTTTCCAGTGCTCCCATTGAACGGAGGTATCTGCACCTTGGATTCTGACATTTGACCATCTGTCACATTTAATATACTGAAACAAAGAAGACAGCCTCTTGACACCCCATATGTTCAGCCTTTCCTGTGAGCATCTTGTTGGAAACACATCATTTTAGGGATCCTATTTTAGCCTTTACAGCTCTGGGTTTTCTCTCTCTTTCCATACAAGAATTGAAGACGAAGTCCTCAACATTTCCAGATGCCTCAGAATACATTTGCGCACCTATGACGGTGCCTTGGCGACATCAGGACACAGAATCACACAGAATCACAGAATCACAAGGTTGGAAAAGACCCACTGGATCATCGAGTCCAACCATTCGTATCAATCACTAAACCTTGCCCCTCAGCACCTCATCCACCTGTCATTTAAACACCTCCAGGGAAGGTGACTCAACCTCCTCCTTGGGTGGACTCTTACAGTGCCCAATGACCCTTTCCATGAAATTTTTTTCCTGGTGTCAAGCCTGAAGCTCCCCTGGTGGGGCTTGAGGCCATTCCCTCTTGTCCTATCCCCTGTCACCTACCCCTCGGCAGCCTGACATTTTTCCTGTGTGTTCCTTTGACTTTGTGTAGCCAAGAGACAGCAGTAGAGTAGAAGGACTCTGGGGAAGAAGGGCTTTGGGTTGCTTTAAACCTTCTGCAGTCCTTACTCAGCACAGCATCTAAGCCTGTGCTTAAGGATAAATACATGCTCCAAGCTTCATTGCTTTACCCAAGATTTAATCCTATCAGTTTAAGCATATGCTTATGAACTCTGCTGAATTCAGTCCTCAAACCCACAAGCCTATTCCGATGGAGGAAAGGCAAAGATCACCAGCGCTTTAATAGGAGCAATATAGGGCTTCCAGGTTTCATGCATATGTAGCAATTCAAAGAGAAAAAGGGAATTCAAAGAAAAGTTCAAAAAGGATCTGCTCTGTCAGCAGCATTGGCCCTGGCTACTGTGTTTTTTCAAAGTATAACATGAATGTGGTGTATTAACATATAGTTAACATACAGGGACATTTGTTGGATGTATATGCAATGTGCCCTCCTAGCGCGCATTTCATTCTATCTACTGAACAGAATATGCACTGATGAAAGGTGGCAGAACCTGAAGGGAGCCTGGCTTATCAACCACAAATGTCTGGAGGAATCAGAAGCTGAAATCGAAGGATAATAATATTTACATTTTTAAATGGACTAGAGGTGCATTAAATCACAGGCTGTGTCAATCTGTGTCAATCAATTCTTTGCCTCAGTCTTTAATAGTAAGGAAAGTTGTTTCCCATGTGTACATCCCCAGGAGCTAGAGGAGCAGAACAAAGCCCGCTGGCCTTTTCATCCAAGTGACAGGGGACAGGACAAGGGGGAATGGCCTCAAGCTACATCAGGGAGGTTCAGACTAGATATCAGAAAGAAATTTTTCACAGAAAGGGTCAACAGGCACTGGAACAAGCTGCCCAGGGAGATGGTTGAGTCACCATCCCTGGAGGTGTTTAAAAGATGGGTAGGTGAGGTGCTCAGGGACATGGTTTAGTGCAGATAGGAATGGTTGGACTTGATGATCCAAGAGGTCTTTTCCAACCTGGTGATTCTATGATTCTAATCTTGCTCCCATTGCTCTGTAGCTCATCACATCTCACATTCTCAGACGTCTTTAGCCAGGGAAAGGAATAAAGATACTGCATCCATGAAGGTTAGTGCAACGAATTGATGTGTGCAAGCTGGGGGGTCAGCAATACCTGAGGTTGGTTGTGTTATGCTGCTTCTGCAGAGGCACTGTCTTCATGGATGTGGAGCCTAAGCCAGGGGAGGTTTAGGCTGAACATTAGGAAAAAATTCTTCACGGAAAGGATCATTGGGCACTGGAACAGGCTGCCCAGGGAGGTGGTTGAGTCATCTTCCCTGGAGGTGTTAAAGGGATGGGTGGATAAGGTGCTGAGGGGCATGGTTTAGTGTTTGATAGGAATGGTTGGACTCGATGATCTGGTGGGTCTCTTCCAACCTGGTGATTCTATGATTCTATGACAAGCCCTGCAAGGCAGACCACCTGAATCCCAACTATCCTCACCCTTCTCAAATGACTTTTGGCTGAGCCAGGCTTTACACTGCCGTTGTGTCAATACAAGCAGTGAGACCGGTCTATTCCTTCTACACGCTGTGGCGACAGGGACACCAGAGTGGGTATGGTTCTGCAGGGATATACTATTCTGTGTTAATCTATCTTGCAAGCACCTGAAAGGACTTAACTACGTGTACCATGCAAGCACCCCACTGAGACAGTGGGAATAGGAACAGACCTGTAATTACCAAGTAAAGACAATGAAATCACGTGTATTCCTACCACCTGTGGTTCTAAATGAAGAGAAGTGTTAGTTACACTGTTGTATTTCTATAGCATCTCAGGAGAACAAACAGAGGGTGTAATGAGCTACTAGACTTGTGATAAGCTTATAAGAGGCAGAATTAAAGTGCATTCACAATTTACCCCAATCAACTGCTCCATGAGGAGGGACACAGAGGGAAGCACAATTAAAGTTTTGCACTTCCCCTTTAATTTCAGGAATGAAAAACGCCTGAGAGAACAATTTTGTGCTGTTTCACAGACCCCAGCCATTTGCCTCCCCCAAATGGAAAGACGTATCATGAAGAGAGTAAAGACGCCCACTACAGTGGCTGGAAACTTTTGCCACAATATTGCAAAGGACTTAAATCTGGGTGGCTTGGGCTACATTTTAATCACCAGATGCCTGCTTTGCTCTGAGTGAAAAGGATGAATTCACAAGTCTGATAGGAGATCTGCTTTTTGAAAGAGATCTATATGAAATGTAAAAGAATGTCCCTTTCTTCTTGCATGGACTTAAGAAACCTTAAGAATATGAATATGAAAATAGAAAGGTGAAAGAAACTTATTCTCAGAAGCAGGTTCCTCCATGAAGGCTCCCCTGGGGGGAAGACAGGGTGGGGGTGGGGAGTTCGTGTCTTTTAATACTCTTTTCTCAGTATTTTTAAAAGAGTACTTATCCTGAAAGCTTTTTTCTTCCCTTGTTTATTTCTTTGATTCCTGTTGGTCAGGTGTTATGAGTTGGGAATTCTTTTAGGCAAAAGGGTTTAACCAGCTTTTCTGGTGGAAAGGTCTTTCCAAAGAGGATGTTGCTGCAGTATTTCTCATTAGAATGCTCAAAGTTTGAATTCAGTACATCTGGAAACATCATGCGACCTATTCACTGGGGACTTACGCCAAGCGCAGCTAATTCAAAAACTGTTAAATATGCATTTTCTTTTGCCCCCAAGGGCGTGGAGCAAAATCACAGTCCACATTATCTTATTAATTTTATCAATAGGGCTGTTAGTTTGAAGCACCTTCTTGGGTCAATGCGTAAATATTTAAATTCTTTCCTCTGATGGAGCAGGTTAGAGAAGCTCCTTTAAAAGTGTATTCTTAGATAGATATCTGAATGGAAACTTCAGGGTATTAAAATCTGAGCTTCTGACTCTAAAATCTGTGCTTTACTTCATTCTAAAGAAAGAGAGTTAATCTGTTATGGACAGACAGGCCTTTTGGAAAACACTGATTTAAAAGGAGAAGGAAAAACCACTCTGAAAGACATTTTCTTTATTCACAGAAAACAAAATGTCATAGAGAAAGAGATGAGGGAGTGTGTGTGTAATCATGTATTTATTTATCTGAATCCCACACTGCAAATTTTGTAGGTACAGAAGATGATGAGAAAGATAAGGCACTGAAGTGATTGTTTAAACTGAAATTGAGTCTCACCCACTGCAGAGTTTGAATTAAACAAAAATAACCCAAAGCAGCAATGTAATAACCTTAAGTGAGCCACTTTTTTAAAGCAGCTTATACATAATGGAATTCTCTCAGCTTTTTACAAATGTTCCACATATGTTCAGATAATCATCAAACTGATGGGCTTTCCTCACAGACAGCTGAAAATAAACACTGTTCTCAAAACGTGAGCACGTCTTCTTTCTTTTCACCATACATCCAGCTTCTATATGTTGCTCTTTATCAAAGTATCTAAGTGCTTTCAGTAGACCAAAGCATCCTGGTTTTATAGATATATAAATATGTTTTATAGCCACTACAGGGATTTCTGTGCTACAGTGCACTAATGGTTCACCCAAGCAAGATACTCTGGCTATAACAGTGATCAGTGCTGGATATTTCGGTGGAAAGAAGGGCTCTAGTGTCTCCCTGAACTAGGTCACCTATAAATTGTTTAACATTACCATTGCTGACTCCTCATTATTTTCTTCTGGTGAGAGCCACTGTAGAGATAATACGCCAATAAAATAATTATTCTTAATTGGTAACTACCATTTTGAGCTTCAAATACACTAGGTAAAAGCAAATAGCAACCTAGAAAAAAGAACTGGAAGATAAGGAGAAAGGCTGTAACAGGGAAATAGAACAAGACAGAAGTATAAATCCTGCCACAGATGGGTCTGAAACAAGGCTCCAGGCAAATCTGGTCTGTGCAAGCACTGAGGCCCTTTAGTTTTGAATTTAATAAAGTGGACCCTACCTATCATCTCATTAGCCTGTGTATACAACTACAGCAGAACTATGTTAATCAGCCTAGCCCTGAAAAAAAACAGCTGGAAAAAATATTTTTCTTTATGTGGTCTGTTCATCTCGGAGACAAAGGAAACACTGGCGTCTAGATGGCAGCACTTGGGATGTTGCTCAGAAGATGTTTAGACCCTTTGGCTTTGCAGAACCTGGTGGGCAGCAGGAGATCTTAGAAATGTGTTTGTCCATGCTCTGTTATAAAATATTTTCCAAGCACTACTGAGAAATGCTGCTTCAGCCAAGCTTGCCACATCCTCAGCTTTGAATCTCAGGTGTTGTTCAGCACAGTAACCAGTGGGATGCAGCACGATGCCCAATGACAGAAGGCAAATGTGGCGCCAGTGCTGATGCAGCCTCTTTCTATCAAAGGGAAAAGTGCAGGGACTTGAAAGAGACTCCCCGTGACTGAATAACAGAGTGTCAGTTCCTCTAATGAATACCGATCCTGAGTGCGTGATGGGTAATTAGTGACTTTGATACCTGTGGGGAGCAGGTCATGATTTTGCTGTCAGGAGCTTCAGTGCAGGAAACACATCATTACTCCAGTCAGTGCTGATTATTTCCATACCTGCTCAGTGCAATTTCATATGGCTTTCAAGGTGAAAACCAAAAATGCTTCATAGGGGTTGAAGAGTTTCTCTCTCTCTCTCTCTTTTTTTCTTTATTTTTGTTTTGTTGAGGAAAAGGAGAGCACCTCTGTGTTTTCACTCAAAACTGCCTCTCTTATAAGAAGATGAAAATGAAGGAGAGAAGAAACCTGACAAGTATCCACTGAAAACAACTCTTTAAACTAACAAAGCACATCTGCAATGTGCCTAGTTCAGTAGAGATCAATAGAAGATGATGTTACTGTGATGTCTGTGTATGCATTTTCCTATCTTGCTTGTCCAAGACAGAAACAACATGATCCTGTTAGATACATCCCAGGAGGCAGAGGAATTCAGGCAGACCTCCATGGTTCTCTTAATAAAATTCTGAAGAAGTCAGAAAGATAGATGAAACGAGAAAGAAGAAACATTAGAAGAAGGCTAGGTTACATCCTCAGGAAGGATGAGGTAGTTCCACTGGCCCTAGTTCAGAAAAACACTTAAATGTGTCGGCTGCAGCTCTCTGCTGGGGCGTGATGGACCACCAAGCGTCTTCTTGTTTCCTGGTGTCTGGGAAATACTGGCAAATTTCGACTGGAGATGCGAAGTGCACCTATAGCCGGGAATGCAGGACACATGCCAGACTGCACTGAGATCTGCAGCATTCATTAGGGTTAATGAGGAGTGACTAGTTAAGTCACTGAGGTCGAGAGCTGAGTTAGTTATACACATATCTCAGTACGGTGCCTAATTCAGTAACTGACAGGCAATCTCTTTCTTCATCTTGAATACAGTAGATATGATATGAGCCCAATCTTTTGCAAAAATGGGATGATAGGGAGAAGGAAGAGATTAACTCAGAACTATTTGTGCATTTGCCATGGCTCACACATGCTCGCTTGGTTAAATAGCTTTTTCTGGTGTGGAAATGCACTGGGTGATTTATTTCCTTTTCATAAATAAAAGATTTGGGATGGAAGAATGGCTGTTTTCTTTTATACAAGCTATTACGCCCTAATGGTTGAAGAGAAGATCTCAATTCAGCTTCCTGGAGACAGCTTTAACTTGCTCAATACGTGCTCTCTGGTGAGCTGCTGTTGATACCAGTGTTTCTGCAGCCCCTGACCTGGAGGATTTGGATACCTTAATACCATTGGCAATCATTTGATCCTTGCAGATCCCAGAAAATGGGAGAAAAGGTGGATTAAGTGACCTGTCCAAAGTTCTGGGATAGTATGAAGTGGAGCTGGAAATGACTCCACAGTCTCCCAAGTCTCAGCAGAATGCTGGTCCCACCAGGCTCTACTGCCCTTCTCCATGCAGAGGGACGTTGTGTGCTTCTCATTGCACCTCATCCTTCCCAGCTATGCCAAAGGACAGCAGAAACCATTTCCCCAGGTTCGGAAGCTGGTATCTTATCAGTGATATATCTCTTCTCTGGAAGAAGAAAATTCTCTACCCCAGCTTATTGTATGTGTGCATAGTGTAGTTACACTTTCAGTTGGCTTTTCCTCCAGTGTATTCTTCAGTTATTGCTTATTTATAATATTGCAGACATGAAACTTTTCCAATAATAATCCTGATAATTATAGCCATCTCATTCAGTCTTAATGGACCAGCAGTTGTATCCTGATTCAGGATCAATGGGAAGTTAAAAGAATATACTTATTAAACTCAATAAGGGTAAGTTACTAGTTAATGATGTGAAAATTATGTCACCAATAACTGTGTAATTACATTCTTATTAATGCATTCAAACATCTTGCCATTTAATTGGCATTTAACAAGCTCGTTATAGCAAGATAATTAGATAGCCATTAATTGGTGAAACACTGATTGACGTGTAGTAGTTACTAGATGTCTAGTGTGGTGTCGTTGTCTTCCTATATGGTAATTTAATGCTTTCGTGCTCCTATCAATTAGATCGTTTAAAATATATAAATGTAATGTATTATAAAGTGATTGTACATCTATTGGGAAAGTCATCGTGACTGAATTAGAGTCAATGTAATATTTTTATCTCACATTTCAGTACAAATTCCACTGGTATTTGTAGGAACTACAATAAACGGCTAAGCTCCTGGGACCTCCTTTGGTCATTGTGTTTACAAAATGAAGCAGAAGTGTCCAATGTGTGGTTCACAACCACAGCACTTGCACCACAACAAAGCTGAGTCCTCTGACCAAAACAAAATGCCCTGGTGGGTAATCTGGAACCTGGGTAGAAATAAAACCATACTAGTCACTGAGGATGGCAGCATTAGCATGCCCAAGGGTGCAGCTAGGTGTGCAGTTCAAGTCAGCAAGGTGCTGGTTCTCCATAGGGAACAGTTGTTACCTCCCACCTGAGAACCACTGACAGAGCGTGGCTCTCTACCTGTGGTATTGGCCACACAAAGATTTTGAAATGCTGCTTGTAGGATCAGGAAAGTTGATGCTTCTCATCTAAGAGTTATGGTGCCTGCAAGTCTCATTATATGTATAATGCTGAAGCTTAGACTCTCTTATTTTGAAGTTCCAACTACATGTTGCCAGCAAGGAGTCTTGAGGAGTGATCTGGGCTCTGAACTGAGAGTAATTTTATTGATGGCTGCTAAGTGATGTACAAACACACTGACCAATCCATTATCTTAATTATCCTTCCTGATGTCATGCCTGTAACAGTTCAGGTTTTGTGACACTCAGAAGATGATCTGGAATTATGTGCTGTCCACCTGATGTTAGATCTTGTTCACATATGCATAATACATATCTCTTTTTTTTCTAATAAAGCTGTCAGTGGCATTAAAACGAGACAGATAGTTTAAGGATGTAATATTATTATTATGTGTATTACAGTAGCTGCTAAAGGTCCAGCAACAAATCAGTTTCCCTTTGTGCCGGGCACTGTATAAACACAGAGAGATGCAGTTCTGGAGACCTTGCTGTCAAAATGGAAGGGACAGCCAAAGGACTAGTAGTAGAAAGTCAGTGTCAGGAGGGAGGAGAGGACAGAAATTAATACTGCAATCCATGCTAACACATGGAGACAAAAAAAGGTTTCGAAAATGGTGCTCTGAGATATCCAAAAAGCTGAAAATTAACATCTCACCGCTGCCCCAATTCTCTGCATTGCTCTAAACCACCATCCCAAGTAGCCTGATTCCATGACACGTCTCACTTGCCCAAGTCATCCAGTACTTCCAGCCCTTCTATCTCCATTAACACCTTGGCATAGCCTGCATTGCTGACAGCTCCTCTGCAGCATAGAAGTGTGGAGATTAACTAAATTCTGCAGTGAGGAAGTTCCTGGGACTGATTTGTCTGTTCTCAGGGTAACAAGTGAGCTCATTGTGCAGAACAGGAGATTTCGATTAAGCATAGAATCACACCAGAAATAATGAATTAACTTATAGTACATTTCCCCAGCTACCACAGGATTAGTCCCAATGGTGTATTAAGTGGAAATGATAATGTGAGCCTGATTGCAATGATGACGTATATATTGTTAATGTTGATATCCCCGAATTAGCTCAGAGGAGGAAGTTTCAGTTTGAACCATGCAAACAGTGTGCGACTTCTGTAACCATTAGAAGAATCCTTTTAATTCTTTTTCCATTATTTTTAATTTCAAAGACTAGGAAAATAACAAGAATGACTGATTCACTAAAAATAGCCTTTACGTGGCCATGGAAATATGAGCTTTCCTTGAGGAGATAGTCAGCACTGCGGGGAATACAACACTCTGCTATATTTTGCTTAGCTGTGGCTTCATTCATCCAGATGTAGGTAGTTCAAAAAGGCTTAGAAAACGTGGTGAGTTTTTATTAGGGGAAAGTTTTATAAGGGCATAAAGGAGAATGTGTAGTTTCTTTCGGCCATTAGGGTGAGATTTAATACACTGAGAAATGAAAAGGATGGATTACTCTGAAAAACTTAGGAGTGGTAGAGCTGTGGGTCAGCTGAGCTGCATGGTGCAGAGTAGTGAGGGTTGAAGAGCAATTGCAGTGCACGTGAATGGGATGTTGCTAGGTAGCTGAAGATTTGTGGTTATTGGGAGAACGTTACTTGGGCCTGTGAACAGGATGGGTTAGGACTGTGGGTTGGAACAGAAGAACATGCACAGATTTTTGGATGATGGCCCAGGGGTAGAGGGCAGGGCTGGGGAGGGATGTAGAAAGATGGGAGTGTGCTGCTAGAGCTTGTCTGCACCGTGTGATTGGCCCAGGAGGGGCTTTGGCTGGCAGCGAAGCAAGGCAGCCGATGATGGGCTTGAGCTGCAGCTGTGGCACGATGGAAGAAGTCTTTTCACCATTCTCCTCTTGGCCTCATCTCTGGCAAGTGCAAATCCCTGTGCCATTATCCACCACAAATCAGCAAGGGAACCTTTCTCAAAATGCAAACCTGATCTGCAGCAATAAAAAAAAAAAAAGGCATCTCTGTAAGCACAGGTTGAATAAGCTCAAAGGACAAACTTTCCTATGGTTCAGGTAACTTGGAGAAGTGCCCTTGAATGCAGTGGGAACACATTGTGATGAGCAGAGCAGGTTGCTCACCCCCAGGCATAGTAATTCCTGTTTTCTCTCCACTGCTCCTTTATATTTTGAATTGGCAGCCAAGAGCAGGTAGGCAGCTCTTGACATCATTTGCTTACAAGCCCTGATACTCATCTGGGATCAGGACAGAAATCAGATTAAGCTTGTTTGCGTGTTAAATGTTTAGGAAAATATGACTTATTCTAATAAGGGGTAGGGGCTGAAATGTGCTCCCCAAAGCGGACAGCCCTTGTGCTTATCTGCAGAAGGAGCCTGAGTAAACTCTGATCACACCACACTCTTCCCTCATCACCATGCTGCCTCCCCATCCTTCCAACTTGCCCTTTACCTCCCACTACACAAAAAAGATGGGATTAAAGAAAAAAAAGAGTTCTCCTAGCAAAATGCCAGGGTTTTAAATTAAATTTAAAACAGTTTAATTGCCTAATTGCTCAGCTATTTTGTGCAGTTTATTAACAGAAGCAATTCTTCGGCAGTCATGCCAACATAGCAGAAAATTGGCATTTGAGCCAGCGGGAATTAAAGAGGCAGAGTGCGGAACTAAAACAAAAAGAATGCCTCGAACCTAGTGGAACAGACATTTGAGGCTTTCATCTCATTTTTATCTCACTCCCTAATCTGCTGCAGAAAGATCAAGGCTTGGTTTTGCTTTTAAATGTGGGAATGACAGTTGCTCATAACCTGTGTCTTTGCATTTGGAAAAGTACTGGATTTCCAAAGTAATGAATGTCTAAGGAAGCAGCACATTTACAAAGAAAATAAAATGCAATCTTGCCAATATTATTGGCATCTTTTAAAAGAGTTAATTTGATGGCATTTTTCATAATAAACCTCACTGTTAAATGTGAGCAAGTGTATTCAAACAAAACTAGCAAATCATCCATATAAATAAATGCATGCACTAACTGAATAGAAAAGATTAATATTCAGTTATGATATACCACACTCATCATACGCTCTTTCCTTACTATACAGAAAGAAAAAAAGAAAGGAGAGGAAAGGAGAAGGCAGGCATGATGCAAAATAAATAATCCAATATTTTTTGCCTCTAAGAGAAAATCTAATCAACTATGGATGATGTTGTTGTTCTAATCTTTGGGGCTGCATCCAAGTACCCATCTGTGGAGCTGTCGGTATGTCCTTGCTGACATCTCCTCTCCTCTTTTCAGGTAGGCAGCCACTTTAGAAGGTCTTGTCAGATGTTATACAATAAAGTGGAACCCTGGACATTCTATTGAGACTTCAGTGTAAGTTTATTTCCTTCATGTATGAAGGATGGAAAAAACTCATTGCTTTGGGAATGATTTCTATAGCTTTAATGAACCTACTGTGTCATAACTTACCTTGCCTCAAACTGAGAATCCTGTGAATAGTGACGGTCGAGATGATATCCGTGGCAGTTTTTGTTACTGGTATCAGTCAGGGTGAGAATCATACCCCAGTATATTTAAAGCAGTCCTAGTGGCCATTGAGTGGCTAACTGGCACATGCAGCTGCAGGAGTTATACTCACAAATAAATTTCCTGCTGTGTTCTCGTAAACTGGAGCCTTTTAGGAAATGACACACTGCAGGTGAAAAAAAGCAAGACACCCCTGTACATTTGCAGGAAGGCCTGCTTGAAACAGCAGGTCCACCCTTGCAGCTATATGAAGGCATCACAGTAAACAGATTTTTCCAGATTGCATTCATCCTGTGCAATTTGGCAGGTTTCCTGGAGAAACTGAGATCATCCTTCCTGTTGGTATCCATCTCCAAGGCCACCTTGGAGGGGGCTGAGGTTGGTGTGGTGGGGAGCACAGCATGGAGAGGTGTGGGAGCATCACACAGGCACTCCAGTTGGAAGCTCTCTGTGTGCCCCTTACACTGACACTCACACAATCCAGGAGCTGGTGAATGATTAATATGACCCTATGTTGGGGAAAATAAAAAGGCAACACTTGCTAGATTTACTATAAGCCGTGTGCCCCGTAAACGTGTTTCTTCAGTGAGATTATCCTGATACATACGGTGCTGATTGTCTGCAGAGGGAGAAAGAGATGCCAGCTGATCTCACTGGGGCTGAAGGCTCTCAGGAAGACGATTAAATGATAACGACTTTATCCAGAATCCTCAAGGCGATATTTCTACCCTAATTTCATCAGCTTTTTTCCTGTATGTATAAAGAGGATACAGTTATACACACACAATGGATGAAGCTGTTGTAGGACAGCTAGGTATTATTCAGCAATGGAGTCAGACAAGTCTAACATCACCCTGCTTGAATTTTTGCAAACAACGCCACCTCACTTTTAGTTCAGCCAGAAAATCTTTGATATATTTTGACACCTGACATTTTTATTTATTTTTCTGTCTGAAAAACTGACATTTTCCATGAGAAGTAGATATTTTCCTGTGAACAGAATTATTTGGGTGCTAACTGTTTGTTTCAGAAATCCAGTTTCAATGGAAAATATCCAAACTGGTTCCATTCTTTCATCATGTGGAGATGTGGATGTAAATTTGCTTCCTCTTCTGCAGGCTTTCATGACTCCATCTCTCATTGATGGTCTGTTTGTTTCAGGCCTTGGCTGTAATTATATAGGAAAAAAATGTAGGCAATAGCAAAATTTCCATTAGAGCAGTGGCCCAGTTTATAGTCATATCTAGAGATGAAGTGGAAGCTCCCAGTCTTATCATCCATTCACTGCTGGTACAAAGGGATGAGGTGAAGAACTTGTTTCTTCAAGTAATGGACAAGTGGAATTTCTCCTGGCTTTTTCACTTCTCTAGAAAAATGGTGAACTGAGCATTCAAATCCCTATCTGCTTGAAGCTTCTGACATTAGGTGATGACCGCACATTTATTTTCTCTCAGCCTCCCTGCTAATCTTGCGGTACTGAGATGGTTTATCTCACGCCCTGCCTTGGTTGCTATGAAAAAGTGCATTTTCCCACATGAAAACACGTATGTTTGAGCCAGGAAGCACGTGATGAGGGCAAAGGGGCAGAAGTGCAGCCAGGACGCAGAAAGTAAAGCAGCACAGAGCTGCTCTGGGAGCTGCAGGGCATCGCAGCAGCACTAGGAAGTGCTAAGAAACATGGAAAGACATCCTAAGACTTAAGAGCTGAGATATCTGATGCCACCAGTTGTCACCCAAGCTCTGTACGCTGTGACATGTGGCACCTGCTGCTGTCCTCCCCCTCCTGCCAGACCCTGTGGTGTGCAGTGAAGGCAGCAGCCTCCAACTATCCAGGGTCCCCAGAGCAGGGACTGTGGGAGATGGATCACAGATGCTCAATGTGCTCAGGAATTGCCTCCCCTGCCTCGGTAGCACATGAAAGAGTGCCTTGATGCACCTGAGAAGAAAGAGTTTACATTACAGTGCGCTGTGACCTACTTTTAAACTCTCTTTCTTATGGTGTGGTGCAGGTATTGAGCGTGGCGTTTAGATCCAGCTGCTGACATGCACTTTTGCATCTTATACCCGAGGGAGAGCATGTCTCAAACACAGCAACAGCCTGGTCAGCGCTCTGGGGAGTTCCTAGCCATTAAATCTGGATTTCGCATAGCCTGCAAGCAGCCTCAAAGGTGTCTGCTTCACACCGAATTTCCACTGATTTTGACCCCCAATTCACTCTGTTTCTTTTAAAAGACACTGGCCTCCAGCCCCTGGAGGCAGCAGCTGCTGGAGGATTCACATAGCAGCCTGGGACTCCTCACAGCCCCAGAGATTTCCAGCTGAATCAGTGCCATTTGCTTTCGGTGTTACAGTCCTTTTGCCAAGTGTGTGCCCTAATTTTCTGTCCTCTAGGTCTGGCAGCACTCATCTGCTTGCAAATGTCCCACAGCACGAAGTCCAGCTCTTTTCTGTGCTCCTTCTGTGATCTCATTTTAGGATGCAAACGCATGTTTGAAAGAAGTCAAATTCCTCTGTGCCTCATGCCCCAGAAGGGTGACCTAAAAAAGGGACTGCAGGTAATCCCTAAGACCCATCTTTTTGTGTCTCACGTGAAAGCTCAGGGTATGGGTCATTCAGGTGATCTTTAAAGATCAGTGAGAAAAAATGGATTTCAGCTCACTGACAATAGTGAAGAATACTTGTAGAACAGGTTTGAGAGATACATCCCAATCCCCTCTTTCTCATAGCAGCTTTGGTGAAAAGTTGATATGCAAAATAATATTTTACTCTGGTTTTTTCAGCTTTACTTATTGTTTTAGAAGCAGTAAAAGGAAATCTATAAACCTCCGAATTTTTAGGTTTTCTTTAATTAGTTTTGAGGAAGAGCTGGAGGGAGAGGGAATTACCCTTATGAATTATTTTTTTCCCCCATCTGCAAAGTGTTTCACTTGACCTGTTGTGGCCTTCCGGGCTGAAAACCACTGTGTTGGCCTGAAAAATATTGCTGGACTTGCTCAGCTGGGTGCAGGGGTAACCACATCAAGGAGGGAGTCCAGGAGAAGTTGCAGCAAGACGTGGTGTCTGGCAAAGTGCAGTAGAAGAAGAGCAGCAGGAGGAACAGCTCTGGAAGAGATGGGCCATTGCATTGTGTTAGGTGCAGAGATAAAAACAGACTGCTTATTGTGCTGGAGGAGCATTCAGAAGACTGTGTGGTATCATGCCAACGAGCAACATCATTAGAGCCCTACAGAGCCTGGGAAATGCTTGTTGGAGATTGAAGTTGGAGGTCTTCTCTTTTTTGTTTTGCTGCTGTCTATGAATATGTCTGGGTTGGGACACCCTCCTAGGATGGTCTCCACCACCCAGTGAGAGGGGATGGATGGGAGATGGTGGTTTTTGATGCTTGTGCAAGCAGACATACAAAGAATTGAGGTGTAATCTCCACCACAAATCTGGCTGAACATCTTTTAAGGATAAAAGAGGGAAAATCAAAGGGGTGGTATTTAGACAGAGACTGGAGCTGTGAAAAAAAGTTTGACCCTCAGGCAAATACAGAATTAAGCTCTCATTTCAGGTTTGATGGCAAAAATTCCCACCAGTAGATCTGCCAAGGTGCCCACTGTCCTGGGAAACATGTGATCTGTTCCTGAAAATCCAAGTCTTTTATATGCAGGTTTCAAGTAAAGGATTAACGCTTCAGAAGAAAAATAAAAGGGATCCAAATATACAAATCCCCAGCACTCACAATCATATTAATATAGCGTAAAGATCAGAGGGAGGTTACACTCAGGTCATGTCTATATTTTCCACTACACCCGTTGGATGCAGAACTCAGAAATTAATAGTAGCTGTAAATGTCTCTGATCACTGAAATTATCTGGCAAAATCAGATGTGAATTCATGGCAGAATCACCATCTTCCAAAGTTGTTGAAACTTCAAAGCTTACCTGTATCCCAAGTGGAAATTTTAGTATTGAAGCAATTTCCTAGGCTTTAATGTTTGTTTCCTTCATGTTTTTAAAATACAAATAATAGATAGTTATTATGACAGCCCGGTGATTAAACATATTTAGTTCCTATTGAAAAGGAAATGGGTTATGACTCCGCTTGCAGGCAATGTATCATTTCTTCTAAAATAAAGCCCAAATGGTAATTTCTTTTAACAGAAATGTTTTCTTTGGCTAATCCATTTCTTCAGTCTGCTCTGCCTAAATTGTTTTCCTGAGAGGACTAGCATATGATACAGATCTGATAGGATGCTTTATTTTGGTGTAAGTAATTGCATTAATTGGTACAGCCAATGATCAATGCTAATTAAAAAAAAAAAACAAACTACAAAGGCTTACAATTTCAAAGCTTTCCAAGAAAATATATGAGTAGTGAAGCCATTTTAGGCATATAGTTAACCCTTCCATCTGCAGTTCTGTCAAATAAATCCTCTCCTATGTTTGCACAAGCACAATAGCCCCATTAATTTTAACTGGTACTATCGTGGGACCAAATAAAGAAAAGAAGTGCAGTTCACTATCATCCTTCTCTTCCTCAGCTGAAATGATGGAGAATGGATCATGACAGAAACACTCGTTATATCCTAATGGATGTTTTCATATGATACTACAGAGACTGAACTAGAAGGCCTTTCTAGGAGGACACGCGGGATACACTGATCGATCTCCTCTTGTGCCCTGCAGGTATTGAAACACTAGGACCTTCTGTGTCGGCCTGTGACACAAAACTTATGGGAAAAGAAGTCCCAGACACGAATTGATCAGTGCCGTATTGGGATAGATTTCCCCCATAGCTTTGAAGTTAGGAGACTGGCAGATTAGTAAATATCTGTGCCACAGTTTTGATGGCTGCAAGAAAGATGTGGTGCCTGTCCTGGAACATTGAGAAAGTGGTTTGAACAGCTGTTTAACACAGACCATTCTGAATCAGACGTTTCCTCCCACGCCAATAACCTTTCTCTCTAACAAAATCTGGAGACTGTAACATTCTCAGAAGTGACCAGTTTCAGTGGGAAGGCAGGGATGCATCCGTCTTCTGACAGTAGGAGCTGCTCTAGCATTGTACATGTCCCTGCAGACACCCAGATTAACAGTTTGACCTGGTTCCAAACGCAAAAAAGTGTTTGTGGCAGAGGCTTTGTCACAAAAGCCTGCCAAAATATTCTGCCAGACAGCAATAAACTCAATTTACATTATAACTTAACACTTCCTTACCCCTCACTCTCCTGCCAAGTATGACAACATTACATGCAGGAGCCTGCAGCATGGTATAGGAAAAAAATCCTCTAATGTTTTCAAGCAGAAAATTCCTGTGAGAGACCAACTTACTCCCTTTGAGAGATGCTGGAAACTTCTGGAAAGCACTGTTAATAATGTTCTTTCCCCAGACACTACCTCCTGCCTGGGTCAGGACAAAATGACCATCCACTATTACTGCATCATCTCCCTTCTATCAAGAGACACAAAGGTTCTCGGCTGGTCTCATATGATATGACTGTAGGATAGCTGTTCTGTGGCTGCTGTTGGAGCCAGCATCTTTATGCATTGACCTGCTGTTTCTGGGCCTCACCAAGGAAGACTTTTTCCCCTGGTGTTGCTGTGCTTCTTTGCTCAGAAGAGGCTTTCCCTTTTGCTGTCAAGCTAGATCCAGTTTTCGCCCTTGCCTGTGCTGCAGACAGCTCCTCCATCACGCTATGGAAACCTTCAGCCTTCCAGCTTCCTTTCTCACCGTCCCTTTGCCAACACTTTTTCCTCCTCATTGTCACTTGGGACTGAGATGACTTAAGCTTATGTGAAACATACTGTTTAAGAAGTACAAATGGAATTTTGGATGATAATCAGTAGTTTCCTCTTTGCTGGTGTAGCTATAGACTAATGCTAAGAGCTGCAAAGCATTAAAAACTCCTTTGTTGCTTATGTCGTCTGTGTGTAGATCTGACTTAATCAGTGCTTCAGAGTATTTTTGAACTCTTGAGAATATTTTGCTCGGTTCCTAAAGAGCAAAGCCAACAGTCCCCATTAAGGAAGCACAACAGATGTCCAGAGGACACAATGAAGAAAGATTCATGGAAGCAGTTCAATTACTGCTGGAATTCTACTGTCTTCACCAGTTTCTCTGTTGCAGTGACTTCCAAACTCTGCTAAGGGCATTGAAAACACCAGAGCCAACTCTACTAAAAAAATATTTAATATGAAGGGAAACGGGTTCAAATGGAATGAAAAGTGGAGCATCAGCAACTTGCAGTAAAGCACAAAATCTGCCTGTGTTTTCAGAATAATGAATGCATTGTGGCTACATCAGCTGTGTGTACCATGCAGTAGCCAACCATATTCAATATTTTTAGTATCCGTGCAGCAGCCAGACATATTCAATATTTTTAATGTATACAACCATATTTTGTCTCCAGCAACAGACTAATGATGTAATATTACCATTAAAATCCTAGTATTTTCTAACAAGAGATCCATCTCTGAACAGTCCTGATGGAGCTCCTCTTTCCTTTTTTTTTCTGGTACAGGTAAATTGACCTGCATGCACATGGGTTCTTACAAGACCTCTTACTCCAAATGCCCAGCCTCCTCTGTCACAATTTTGGCAGATAATGATAAAGACCTACCTGTTTTCCTACCCCCCTAAAAATGGTTGTACCTCTGAGAATGACTGTACTGTACTTCAATATCTTTGAAAGAAGAATTCCTTGTTAATAGGGTTTTCTGGAAAGCAGCCTGTTCATTTATGGCCAGTTCAGAGAACAAGTAGAAAGGACGCAGAGACTTCTGGTTGTAGACACAGACATACCACAGTGTTTTGCAGTTGCTGCTCTTAAGTTCATAAGCAGTTTGGAATGAAAGCTATGATGACACCAAGCTGAGTGGTGCATTTGCCACACTGGAAGGATGGGATGTAATCCAGAGGGACCCGGACAGGCTGGAGAAGTGGGCCTGTGTGAACATCACGAGGTTCAACAAGGCCAAGTGCAAGGTCCTACACCTGGGTTGGGGCAATCCCCGATTTCAATACAAGCTGGGGGATGATGTGATTAAGAGCTGGCCTGCAGAGAAGGGCTTGGGCATTGCTGGTTGATGAGAACCTCGACATGAGCTGGCAATGTGTGCTCACAGCCCAGAAGACCAACCGTGTCCTGGGCTGCATCAAAAGAAGCATGGCCAGCTGCCTGGTCTGGTGGGATGCCCCTGCCCAGGGCAGGGGGTTGGAACTAGATGATCTTTAAGGTCCCTTCCAATCCATAATATTCTATGATTCTATGTGCAATCAGGCTCTTATTTTATGATAAGTAGGTACAGAAAACAGTGTGATTTCCCAATGAGAAAATGGTGGGTACAAGCTTTCTGAGCTGGAAATGGAAATAAAGAGCATTCCCTTGTGTGTTGTCTGGAACAACACCCATCAGTTTAACTCCAGTAGGAAATTATGATAGTCTCCTGGGTGTCTGGAACTGTCTCAAACAATCCACCCTCCCATTAGTGCTAGTGATTTGCTTGCCTTTTCAACACACAGTAACAAAACAGAGTTATTCACTCTGCAGTTCCTGCCTTCAAATCATCACCATGTCACCATCACCATGAGCTAACACCATCAAATCATCCTTGGTGTTACAGAGGAAAACGTTAGTGGTCCTCAGCTTCTGGCAAGGAATGTTCTACAACAGCAGATACTACATGCCTGAAGCTAGGCTTGCATTGACCTTGCTGTAGGCAACCACATTGAAGAGACCAAGGACTGATTGAGAGCATCGTGCTCCTTTCTTGGAAAGGTGGTGGTCCAGAAGAGTCTCCCTGGGTCTCTGCTCTGTACTGATCGAACCTTTGTGGATTTGTGGGTTTTGGTTCTAGCAGCTTGTCAGGCAGGCTGCATTCACTAGCACAAGAACAGCTTTCAAAAGGAATATACAAGGCAAATATCTTTTGTCTCCCTTGTTCTCCTAACAAAGGCAACACAAATTATTAGGATGGCTGAAATGGAAAAAGAGAATGAAAATAATTAAACCCCTCTCCTACCAGCCATGCTGGACCAGGCTTTCTCCTCTAGCATTATACAGTTAGAGTCAGCAGAGGCAGAGCTGTCTATAAGACAGACTCTCAGGGTTATCTTAAATAGTTCTAATGTAGCTAATGGTTTTCAATGTTTCTTCATGCGGCCCCACGTATCTGTCCTGTCAGTTGAGCACAGTCAATGCAGTGAGCTATGCTCTGGAGCCCAATGCATCTTGTCAAACCAAAATTAGCAATTGAAATAAGCTATACAAAGCACAGGGTATGTACTGGTCCCAGAAAGACTGACATATACTTTTGATGGGCCCAGACACTCATTTCTCGGTGCTTGAGAGCTGCTTAAATGTGCAAATGTGAAGTTAACAGTGATGGGTTATACCTGGCAGGGAAAAAATCCTGTATATATTTTCTCAGCATCTTCTTTTTAATAAGTGGATGTAGCAACCCTGAAAAAGCCAAATATTAGTGCAATTTAGAGAAACGAATCCTGAGGGCAGATACCCTTCCGGATTTCTCACACAACTCTGCCAAGGCTCTTCATTCCTCACCTGAAATCACTTTGTTGTGTCATAGAGGCTTAACTATGCCTAGACTCCTCTGTGCTCACTTTCAACATCCTTTAGCATCCCTTAGAAGAGCTCTGGAGCACTGCCTACAGGCCTGCCTCCTGACTTGCAGAATGCTGTAGTTCACAGACCTATACAGCTATGATGAAACCCCACCTCCTCATTTGCTAACAGATGTAGGGTGAGGCACTTGTCTTGCAACCTCCTTTGTTGTTGCATGTCTGCTTGAGCATGTGCAACTTCTCCTGATCCAGTATGGTTGATCCAGTACGTGTACAACAGAGGAAAGTAGATGAAACCACTCATCCGGATATGACAAAAACCAGATATGAATCCCAGTCTCCCAAGATGAAAGTTGCTCACATGTGACCGCCCTAGAAAACGCTTCCGTGGGAGAATTTTTCAAGCACTTGGCACTGATTCCACTCTGCTCCCCTTAAGTCTGTGGGATTGCAGCCCTTGTAGGAGCAGAGCTTTACCCTTATGAAGTGTTTCAATATTTTTGACTGATGAATTTGCACATTATATATGTGAAGCCATATGTGACTGTCAGAACCGCTCCAGTTTCCTATCCCTTGCAATGTGTTATGCTGCTTTTAGCACACAGAAACATACGCCTCCTATCACTCATATTGACATGCCATCAGTTTGGTTGGACCATTTCTTGTCCACTGGAGAACCATGGCCTAAGACAATGGGTTACTCTGATTTATATTGTGTTCAACTTTTCCCTAAAATGATTAATATGTTTGAAACACTGCAACACTAGGGTGAAAACAGGACTGCATTTTTGGTCAGAAAATCAAGGATTCCTTTTTATTTCAATACAAACATCTTCCAGACCCGCCTGCTGTCAGTGTTCAGCTTGGTCATTGTAATTACTTATTTCCATGGAGAGAATGCCTAAAGACTGAGTAACAGTCTCTAAATCGTCAGTCTGTCTTTAGTGCCATACTAGGCGCTCTTAGTAAAGCCATATGAGTCCTAGTCAAGGAGCCCCATCTAAAATACTGAACAGATACACAGCAAAAGAAAATCCTTGTCCAGAGCTGTTACAGTCAACGTGCTCAGCATTCTGCTTACAAAGGTATGTTTGGCTCTGCACTCAACTGACAAAACAGGCCAGAAGTTCAGATACCACAGGGAAGGTGCAGTATAACCTAACAGAAAGCAGAGCACAGCAGAAGCGTAAAAAGCTACTTATGTCCATTAATAGTTTTCTTTTTTTCTCCCTTGTGAATAAAGGCATAGGGAATAATAATGGGCTCTGTGCTTGTTAGCAGCAAAACACCAGCATCAAGTTTGCTGCAAAATTCCTATCCTCCGCCATGCAGTCTCCAAAAGAAAAAGGCAAAGCCGTTCAAAGGAAGGAGAGAGTCCAAGTTCAACTTGTTGAGCAGAGTTTGCTACCTTGGAGTCTCATTAATATTTATGTAGGCTGGGAGAATTTAAACTCTGTGCAACAAGTGTGGAATAAATGTACTCAAAACTCCACTCAGTGTACGGACACACATACATCTTCCCCCGTACAAGTAAGTGGCACTCGATGCTTTATAGTTCTTATCAAATCATTGTGCCTCAGTCAGAGTTACACCTCATTTCCCCCTCCCCATAAATATATTATGATCACATAATGTTTTAATAACTTCACAGGAAAATTGAAAATAAGGCAAAGATGACATCTTATCAATATAAATTTCAACAGCCTGGGGTTCTTTTTATGAAGTCATTAAATGCTTCGAATTGAAGAAAAGGTAGGCTCAGAGCATTGTTTAGCAACGAATTGGAAATACAATGAAGTCTATAACTCTGGGAAAATAAAACCAACTTTGTCCACTAATTTTTCTTCCATTAGGCTCTACAATTCAACAAGCAATGACACGTTTTTAAGAGGATCGGTAGACATCTTGATGTATTCCCAGCCTGACCATTGATGGTAATTTCATCACATCTCTTTCATTCACAACTACTTTAAGCAAATATGCTCTTCACTGTGATTGATGGGGGAGGAATGTATTTTAGCATATATACGAGGAAGCTATGAAAAAATAAAGCCACTTCTTAGTTTAGCTTCTTTATGCAATTCTGCTCTTGTCTTAAAATGAGGGACTAAATTTTAATGTGGGCTCATTTTTAATATTCTGTACCTCATTTACTGGAACTCAGCCTTTTGTTCAAGCCCCTGAAAAGAGCTCTGTACTTTGGGAAATAGTGGCTGAATGTTTCATCTGATCTGAAAACCAAGGGTTAACCTTCACAGTTAGAACAGCCCAAATCAAACCCACCTCGTCAGGAGACTTTGCATTCAATTGGCACCCTTAACTTCTCTAACCCTGTGTGTTGGTTCATCTCCCACAACAACCACTCATCTTACAGGATAGGCTCAAAAGTAATTTTGGAGCATTTCACAAGGAAGCAGGTGGCATCTTTGGGCTGAGAAGCTTTCCCAAAGCAGTGTGAAAGTCCATAGCACAAGAAAAGCAGTCAGAAGCACCAGCTGACAGGTTGGTGAAGATGTTTAGTATGTGGAATTACAGAAAATTCTCTTCTGGTTCCTAGAAAGTTCACATGCTGACTCTTCATGGAAAGAAACAGTAGTCACCTTAATTTAAAAAAAAAAAAAAGTGCTCTGTGATGCAGGATGGCATCATCAAAGTGCTAATTCTAAGACTGATTTATTATGTGTTGAGCTAATAGATTAAAAAAACAAAACACAAATCACAAACAGTGGGTCTGATATGCTGGAAAGTTACCAACCCGATGAAGATTTACATGTAGTGATGAGCGGGGAAAAAGCCATCACTTTCCAATTCGACTGATTTGAACTTGTGCCAGGCACAACAAGGGAATTGTGAAGATTTGGTGCATGCATAATCTGTATGGGTACATGCATACAACAGTTACTGTGAGAAATGAAACACATGCAGGGATGCTGCATTGAATACAGGTCAATGTACATATAGTGAGGAAAAAACAATGGTGGAAGTTGGATAGTACAAATCTGGGGATAATGAGAAAGTCTTTGTGTTTGTGTGTGTGTCTGTATGCGTGCTGGATATATGCTTGCAGGGGGTGTTACCAAAAAAAGCTTAATTTGACAAGCTTTTTATTACTCCTATTGAAGTAGGAAATTAGGCCTAGACTTGAGCAAAGAACTCACCTTCCCTTGAACAGCCTTGGAGACAATACCAGAAACACAGGAGAACTGAAAGCTTGTTTGGGTCAACATGAGCAAAATATCCAGGTCTCGCATCAGCCTCTCCACTTTCACTGCAGATAAGACCCTCAAAACTCCCTCCATCCCCTCCTGCAGCCATGTCCCTTTCCTTTTATTGACCTTCCAGGTGGAAATATCACACAGGTGGTGAGCAGCTTATTTCCAGTAAATGCTCCCTGAACTTTTATGTAAGAGGTTAAATCTGAGAGCCTGAGTAGCTTGAATGATCCTTCTTGCTGAAATGGCTTCTTGAAGAGCAAGAAGACTGGTCTTAAACATAGGACTACGTGGCTAAATGTCATCCTAAGTTAGTAGGAACAATTTCTCTCACTAATTTCTAATCAAATTTGGGGAAATTCAGGGATGTTTAGCAAGGAACACGGGTGAGAGGAGACTTCAAGAAGCTCTCCTGTTGGCAGAAGGCAGGCTGAGTAGCAGTACACAGAGTAATCCCTCTTCTACCTGCCAAAATACTGGCACTCAAAAAAGTGCATCTTCTCCTTAGCCTCCTTCTGCAGCATAACATTACCTAGAAGCCAAAACCAACAGGAACTCCAGGCTGTCCCTGGTGACAGATCTTCTAATGTCATCATGACTCCCCAATGTTCCCGACCTCCCATCATTGTTCAGGCAGCCCAGCCCTCCTTGGAGAATTGCTGAGGAGCTAACTGCAGCACACAGCCAAACTTCTTGACAGAGTAGGGAGCAAGGGCGAGCTGATTACCGTATAATGCAAATAAGGCAAATGG
Source organism: Phaenicophaeus curvirostris (assembly GCF_032191515.1). Lineage (NCBI taxonomy): Eukaryota > Metazoa > Chordata > Aves > Cuculiformes > Cuculidae > Phaenicophaeus > Phaenicophaeus curvirostris. The sequence continues at coordinate 16,599,599 of NC_091402.1, forward strand.
TGAGATATCTAACATATTCAGATATATGAAGTAGCTCTTTCTCAGGCTATTTGCTGATAGGTCAGTGGTGCCACCCACCTGTAACTGCTTTGAAACACACACTCACATTTGTCAGTGAGTTGGATACTACATCTGTCAGGCCCGTGATGCATTGTGGACTGTAAGGCCACTTACATCATCCTAGAAGCAAAGGCAATATGATGTTGTTTTCTCCTCAACTACAATCTGCGAGGATTCAGCATGGGAAAGGAGGTGAGCATCTACGCATGTACACATTAAACATCCTTCCAGGCTTAGGAATTTCAGGTTTGCTAGGGCAGAATTATTTGTCCTGTAGAAAAGCAGATGAAGACTCAGAAAAGAACCCCTTACTAATCAATAGCTGATCTCTTTAAGGAAATCATTTCCAAATTTAGGAGCTATACTAACACTGGGAGACCCAGTAGGGATTACAGCAGCAGTATTACAGCACTGAGTGCCACCAACATGAACTTAATTTACTGAGCCTTTAGGAGGAAGGTGAAATCACTGTGGTACAAATCATGTTACTACTGAAAGTTTAGTTTGCCAGACACAAATATCCTTCCAGTCAGGTAGCCCAGTGCTATAATCTAAGATATGTCAGATTGCCATAGACCCACAATTTAAAGTTTCCATTTAGGTCAGTGGGAATTAGTTGTTAGGTTCTGGCTTCTTCTGTTTTCTTTTTAACGTCAAACACCTATCCAGCAAGATCCGCAAATAATACCCTCCTAAGGGTAAATTCTTAGCTCATTGCCCGTTGAAGTCACATTGAATGAGAACATTCCCTAGCTGTGCTCTGTGAATCAAAGGCAGAGCATATGCAATCATCTGAAGCAGCAGCAGCCACATTTCCCAGAAAGCTTTGGGAAACCTGACACAATTACCGATCAATACCCTCTCCAGTTAATTGATGAGCCATGGAACCAAAAGGGAAAAAGAAAAAAAAGAAAAGAAAAAGACTATCAATAAATAATCTTAGTTTGGAAACTGAGGTCTGAGAAGAGGTCCTTGAAGTCTAAGGGAGGATGCCCATGCCCGGGAAGAAAAATGAGGATTGAGGAGAAGAGGAGCATTCTTAGATAGATGTGTCTTTCAAAGATAATGGGCACAGCAGAAACTGGGTAAGATACAATGACAAACCTTGGAGAGACTAAAACTATTACGTCCTGGAGGGAAATATCATCTTATTGCTACTGAATTGCTACCTGAGACTCTCATCCTGACCCTTTTCTTATTTCCACTACGGGAAGCCTTCCTCAGTTCCTAGCCATGCTGAGTGAGGCCTTCTTTCACTTATTCAAGGCTGAAAATCTTTCCTGTGTACAAAGGGGTGGCTCTGAACTGGACCCAGTTTAGGAACCCAGCTGGTGCAGGCAGCCTGACTCCCAGCAGGACAGAGCCCTGCAGCTTGGCAGGACTAAGCACAGCAGAGGGCACAGTCCCAGGAAGGCATTAGCAGAAAGCCCAGAGATCAGGACTGAAGCTCAACTGCAAACTTTCAGAGGTGGCAGTGAGTGATGAAGGATGGGAAAGACAGGAGGCTGAGCCTTTAATTCCTGAGGGGAATGAATCTGTAGTTTTCTACTTCAGTGAGCGTCTGTGTGAACTTAGAAGAGGAGGTCTTTCACTTTTATGAGCTGGAAATTCACTCGCACACATAAAAATAAAAATGAGATACATTTATAAAAAGAGGCATCTGGTTCCTTTAAGATACTCAGAATCTCTTTAAGGACCTACCAATAAACTTCTGTGAGTATTATGTGTAGTGGAGAGAAAGCTGCCTCTGTGAACTGAAACCCAGTGCTGCCTCAAGGACTTGTTAATAGTTTACCCTCTTGCAACACAAATGCTGTGCAAGTTATCACATGAAGCACTTTTCTTCATTAAACAAGTTCCAAATCCCATTCACCAAGCCCAGTTACTTAGCTGTGAAGCACTTTGAATAGACAGGGGAACAGAATAAGCAGGTTCACCAAGAGGTCACAGAGCAGAGCTAAGGAATCTCATGGCCTCTGTTGTATAGCATGATACCAGTAGCTCCACTGGTTCCTATTTTTCAGCCTTGCTGTGTCTAGACATCGGCAGGTGAGCCAGCCGTCACCCATGGAGCAGTTTGGTACACTAGCAGGAAAAATAATTATCATCAGGTACAACAATAATTATCATCAGGTACAACAAATGATTGGACTCGATGATCCGGTGGGTCCCTTCCAAACTGGTGATTCTATGATTCTATGAACTCAGGTAGACCTTGCCTTTTGGCCCTTCAGACTTTACCACCCACCAAAAGTCGACATATGCCCTCTTTATTTAGGTCTTTCAGAGCTGCAGCAAAGGAATCACCAAAGGTATTTTCTTTTTCCTTTAGTAGAGAAAGCTGGGACAAGGGCTATAGGAACATCTGTTTCACCCTAGGCATTATCCATTTGCCCAGGAAAGTGCTAAAATTTGCTGTGCACAGGGAGAAGTCTTCAAAGCCAGAAAACAGGACATGTGGTATCGTTTATTCCTCCGTGTGCCCCCTGCAGGAGGCACTCTGGCTGGAAGGCAGCATTGTCTCCTTTAAGCATCACACTCCAGCTGTAGGAAAGCAAGAGGGAGATGAACTTGTGTTTCTTCTGTAAGGATAGTAAATTATCAAAGGAAGTATCAGGTAAGTTGTGATCGAGGTTCAGGGTGTTTTTGGATTGCTACCCTGTCACATACCTCTTCTGTGACCTTGTGTGACCATCTCAGAGGCTGAGTGCCCCATTTAATCAAGTACATCTTGTCTACCTCTTCTAAAGACAGCTAGACCTCTCCAGGGCAGAAAGTATCTTTCTAAGGATTTGTGCACTACCTCTCTGTGGGTACATTCCCCTGCAATTAGGAGTGTGATTGCAGCTTTGCAGAAATACTCTCCCTGAAGTTAATCTCTCTGCTCATGTTTGGATATGGGACAGTCATCAGCGCTGGCTGGAGCTCCTGGGTGAAATACCCTGGGCACCAGCTGGCCAGGGCAGTTTCATCTCCTGCCATTTCACAGCTCTCAGTTAGCTGTTAGGCTTTCACTCTTGGGTAAAGCTAGCTCAGCACAGCCACACGGGCTGAGATTAGAGCCCTAAGCATCCTGGAATTACTTTGGTCTTTTCTAATACCAGCATTAACTAGTCTGAATCTTTTCAGTCGGTGGACTGCAGACCCCAGTTTGGGGTAAGACACAGAAGACTCCCTTTTAGGGGTTATCAGACCCCTCTCCTTTCCACTACACCTGCTGTTCACCCTGTATGTCCGGCAGCTCTGCACAGATGCTTTCCTCCTGCAGAGAAGGAGGACAGGCAGAAGGCTGAGGAGGACCACGGCTTGCACCCCACATTCCTCATCACTAGTGGAGCAGCGCGGGGATGAAGGTAACACTGCCCCAGCTCTGGGAGGTGGGAGGCAGAACAGCATCAGGACATGCAGCATGATATTAGTATTACAAACACAGCCTCTGTCATTTCCTAATGTTGATATCGCTGACTACTGTGTTGGTCAGGGGTCACTGTCTGTCACCCCCTGCTAATGCAGGCAGGTGCAGTATGGGACCTTCTCACCCTGTAGAAGGGCTGACCTCAGAGTCCACCTCATCGCAGCTGTGGAGAGACTCAGAGTGCATGAATTAGGGTAGGCATCTCTCTGTCTCTCTGAGCCTGAAACTTAGATTTCCTCTGTGAATACCCGCTGGAACTCTGCTCCCTGCTCTGCGGTGCATTTGTCGTGTCACTCTGGCTTTGAATCACTTCACTGCATATGCCACTATTTCACCTCTCAGAAAACAGAGCAATATTTGTCCTGGCTTGTGCCTTATCAGTATCAAGAGGCTTCATAACTGACAGGCAGGATAAAGGTGTTGAGAGGGGCTCCGAGCCTGTTGCTTTTATTGAACACATGGGAAAGGCTGTTTTATCAGCTGTCACATGTATTAAAGACAACAACCTCTTGTCTTTTGGCCAAGGAGTTGACATGCTTTTGTGGGTAATCCTGGCCTTTTAAGGACTGTTTCTGAGTCACTGGTTCACGCTGCATCTGTCTGTCTTGTTAGTCACCAGGCTGATGACAGGGAGCAATGCAGTTAGCACAACCTCGTTAACCCACTGGATGCAGCAGCTACGATGAGGAATGCTACATCTCCCCCCAACCAGCACAGAGTTTAAGGAGCAGCCGTGGCAGAAGGCTGATAGGTTTTATGGGAAAATATGTGTGTGCATGTGTGCATGTACGTGTACGTGGTTGGAAACAGGAAAGGGGGAACAAGGGCACCCCTTTGAAACTCCTTCTTGTTCTTCCCTTTGATGTGATGGCAGGGCTGGTGCACACACACACAACTTTGTTGCTTTGATAAATCTGTGCCTCACAGCCAAGATTTCAAAGGGAATTTTCAAGCACCTTCCCTCCCCTTTCCTGATGAGTTTGAGCAGGGAAGGGGGTAAGCCAGGTGGCAGTGAAGAAACTGGGGCATCAGCTATGGAAGGCGCAGATGTGATAACCATCGATGGCATCAAAATTGCTCTTGGCACAGTCACAGGAAGGAGGATGGGCTCTTGTCTTGCTTCTGCCTTCCATATTGATGGAAGGTGCCATGCCTGTACAGCAGGGTCACCAAACGTAGGGATTAATGCTTTCATGGCCGAGAGTGATCAAATGTTATTCATCTGGAGCCTGCATAGGAGGCAGGTGTCTCACACCTTGGAGCTATGCAGTTTTATAGAGACCAGGAGGGGTTCCCTGTGACCCTCACACAGGGAGAGGGAGTCTTCCCTCTAGCCTCAGTCAAAAAATGAGATACTGTTTGGGGTTAGAAGCAGGATTTGGGCGTTGTAATTAGGAATGAGTCTAATGTAGGAGCTGGAGGCCTGCCGGGAAGAATCTGGTTTAAGAGTTTTGGTGTGGAAAAAAGGACACGTGCAGGAAGACCTGTGACCTCTAAAACAGTTGTGGGTTGAATATTAAGTCCTATTAAAGTCACTGTGAATTTTACCATTACCTCCAAAGAAAGGAAGTTTACCTGTCCTTTTTCAGCCCCAGCTGAAGTGGGATCATGGCTCATACAGATCAGCTACACAGAGTTTTGTGCTGCCATACCCATCAGCAGCATGGACCATCCTTCCCTGAGCTACAGGGGCTTCTGCACCCATTCAGGGGTGTTGGACTACGCCTCCAGGTACCTGGCATGCTAATGGTGTATCTTAGAGAAGAATCAAGGGAAAAAGGGACCAGTGAAAACAAGCTTTAATATACATGCAGGTAACGACCTGCACATGGGCACACTAAAATCATCAGACAACACGAAATGTCATAAAGACAGAATTGCTCTTGCTCTGGGAACGTTACCATTTGTGATTCATGCACAGCTCTGTCCAGCCCTTTTCGAGAGCAGAACTGGTGTTGGTGCAGGTGGTACATACAAAATTTATCACACCTCTCTCACACCTTTGCTGCCCAAATACGTGGCAGAGGTTAACTTAATACACATTCCACCTCCCAAACCTGCTGCATTATTGTGGGAAGCTCAGGGTGGATGGATGGCCAAATGGATAGATCACAGGGATTCAAAGAAACTGCGGGAAAATTCTCATAAAGTTCCTCTTACTTCACTCAAAACATTCAGATCCTTGATCTCTCATTCATGTTCACATTTCCACAGAAGTTATGATGACAATCCAAAAAAACCCTTATTTTTCCCAAGGAAGTCCTAATAATTTGATTTTGTTAGTTGGAGTTTTCTTATGGGGCAGTAAATTGCCTTCAAAAAAGATCTGAATTTTTATATTTTTAGGAAATTGAGTAATTTTATCATGGTAAAGTTGAAAGTTATTTGGAAGTCACTGTCAAATGTACAGCAATACCCATTTTTTTCCCGGTGAAACATTGCTTTCCTGATCTTCCTACAAATCTCTTTAATTTTTCTCTGCATCCTATTTTTTAACCACACTTTCCCCAACCAGCTTGCATACAGATAAGGAAAATAGTTCCTAGAATATGATTCTCACACATCCACCATACCTCACACGTAGGTCAGGAATACAAAAATAATAAAAGAAAAAAATACAACTATTTTATTTCTAATGGATTAACAATCTATCCATTCCATTTCAGGAATTTGGATTTATTTACAGACCCTGTGGAAGACTTACCTGAATTATCAGTTTTTGCCTGGTTTATAGTGAAAGCAGAAAACCCCTCCTATATCACCTTTTATGTGATATTATAAATCAGCTTAGGTTCATAAGGAATTCTATGGGTTTCTATTCTAATGTACCAACAGAGCAGCATAAAGGGCTTTAGCATGAATTTGGAAATAGAAGTAGTCACTATATTCCACATATTGCCAGCAAGCAATATGACATCAATGTGTTCTTGTAGCAGCAACATATGGTTTCCAAAAAAATCCATCCTTAAATATACATTGATTTTACTGAGATAGGAAACTTTGAATGAAAAGCCTGTAGGAGATAGGGTGGTGGACCTCAAATCAAATATTATGATCTGCTGAATCGAATCTAAATTTTAGATTTATCTCACAAGCAGCAGATTCTTGCCTGAACTTCTGTAGTGACTTGAAAAAGATGGTGTTCACGAGCTTTAGCATATTACCACAGAGTTATGTAGCCAAATTACCTCTGTCAGAATGAGAAAGAGTTTCTCCTCTGACTACAGTGCCACAAGGCATCCTAAGAGCCCCAGTATGATAGATTGTCTTGGGAAAAGGAGTTCAAAAGCCAGAAAGTACCTGAAATAAACCAAAATGAAGCATGCTGGTATTTCCTAATAGAAATTATTAAACTTCTCTTTTTTTGCCAAAGTTGTCTATTTTGCACTAACCCACTTAAAACCAAATGCTATAATGTCAGAAATTCACACAGGGTTACAACTTGCATTTCCCATTAGCTCTAGCTACAAGATATTTATGTAGGGCTTGTCATTGTTCCATTCGAGTCTCTCCTAAACTTTAATTAATCCATCCTTTCAACACCCCTGCAGCCCTGTAAAGTAAGGATACAGCTGGTATTCCTTTTTGCATGATTAAACGCGTAGCCCAGGGTCACCTCAGGAGTATGAGGCAGAGCCAGAAACACAGCCTAGCTATTCTTAATCTCAAAAGGCTATCCTTCTTCAAATCTCCGCCTTTGACAAGCCTTGGCAGAGGTTCAGTCGAGTCTCATCCTAAATTCCTTCAACAGTCGGTTCGCATTCACTAAGAGCTGAGCTCCAGGGGCATACGATATTCAGCCAGGCTGGCTTCTGCATGTTTTCTTGGCCAACGCGGCTGAGGGGTGCCATATCTGAATCAAGCCAAGTCTTTGAATTTTTTGAAATTCATCCACTGCTCATCTTTACTGCTCACACCTTCAGACAAAGGAAAGCAACTGCTCTTCTGGTAAAGCTGGAAGGAAAAGGAACTTCTCTTTCTGCATTTATTCAATCTTATTTAGGCCCCTTTCTCTCTATTACAAAGTTTATACCATATAAGTAAGATATAAAAAGCAATGAGATGCAATTTATGCAAGTAACACGTTAGTGCTCCAGAAGTTCCTGTCTCTTCAATGAGTTAGACTGGGATAAAGTTTTATGCCTTGGTTTCACTGGCATGTCTTTAGGTGCTGGCTAATATGGCAGGTGCCAACTGGAGGGCACCTAATGTATCAGCCTTGCAAATCGAGGTCAACTACCCATATAAAGACCTGACCAAAATATTGCCAAACAGCAATTTTGCTATTCTACTTTGCCCAGGGAAAAGTGCAGCCCTGGCCATTTATTCCCTTCCTGGCACTCTTTGGTGCAACACATCTGTTGCTTCAGCTGCTATCAGAGTCTTTGGCAACTCTCTGCCCCTATCTGGTCTTTGCCAGCCTGCTTTGCATGGTAATTTGCATACCATATCCTTTCTGTTTGAAACCATGGCTAATAAAACAGGTGGCTGTCATTATTAACAGTGCTTGCTAACTAACTCCACTCCAGAACCACTGCTTCTTACAATCTGCCAGTGTTATTCCTTCCTTCCACTGCATTGTGGTGGGCACAGCCTGCTGATGCTGCTCCTTTTCCCACAGTCCTGTCATTTCTCCAAAAGGAATGAATAGGCTGCCACCAACCCATCCAGCACCCCCTTCCCAGAAGATGAATACCTTCCTAGCCCAGCAATTTTTAAGCCAAAGTCACTACAGTCTACAGGGAAGAGGAAGAACAGATGGACAGATGGAGGGGGCTGGAGAGGGTGGCAATGGTGGTGCTACAGCCACAGGAGATGTGTTACAGTAGGACTTCTGCTCTGGCACAACTGTCAGAGCAGAGCTGGAGGCACTGGAAGAAAGTGTTGACCGTCAAGGTTGGTGGCCTGGCCAAGCTGGACCCATCCCTTGCTGCTTTTTCATCTCAGGTTTCATTTCTCGTGCCCAGTCACCAATGAACAGGATTGGCTTTGGAAGTTCCAGTCTGAGCAGAGCTTTCTGAAACTGCATGAAGAATAGTGGAGAGAGCCATCATTCAAGAGCATTGTTGTTCCTGAAAAACATAGTAGAGGTTAAGCTTCCCTGGAAGCAATTCCTTCACCAAGAGACGAAGTCAAATGGAAGGACCACATGGTGCTACAGGTCAGTGCCACAGGCAACTCTGAAAGGCATCGTTATCCTTCAGCATCAAACCCTTTCCAGCGGACCACCAGTCCCACTTAAAGGTTTCTCACCACCAGGTCCTCAAAAAGTATGTCTCGCTTCCATCTGTGCTTTAGTAAGTTCTATTCTGGTTGTTTAGAGAAAACCCTGGAGAGGATATTTCAGAGTCATCTTTGTCTACTGAGGAGATCAACCAACCATTTGAATTCAGGCTGGTTTTGAGAAAGCAAGAAGAAATTAATGACACATATTTTAGCATAGCGCATGCCAGCGATATAGCTTATTTTTATCCTGCCCTACAGTAGAATTTCCACTGTCCACAGTAAAAACATTTCTGTATTAATGAAATATATTTAATATTGCTATAATAAACAGCCATCATTATGTTTCTTGGGGCTCCCCCAGTCACGGCTCACTGTACATCATTAGTAGAACAGTAAAATAAAATTACAGCTTTATAATAAAAGAACACATTTTGTATGGTAATTTACCCCTTCAGGAGACATCCTCTCAAATTCATTAGATTACAATACTGATTTTCTACAGTTCTTTGAGGAACACACTGTCGAACATGATAAGCCATTCTTGAGTCCTCTAGGGAGGAGTCATCATTCTCATTTCCATCAGTGGGCCTTACACAAACACAGATACGAAATTCAACAAGCTTCATCTTCATTATGGTTCTTCCCAAAAGATCTCTCCAGGGTCAAAGGGCTGATGCAGACGTATCTCAAGCTTCTCCTCTCTCTGCACCTAAACATCTTGCTACTCAAGACTTGTGTAAGTTTTTTAGAATCTTTACAAATAAACATAATTGGCTATGGAAATATCCTGCATTATCTTTCATTCAACAATGTTGTAAATTTGTACTTTGAATGAACTCAGTTAAATATTTGCTTTTTTTACCTTTTGCTGTGGTCTGAATTCATATCTGGCCTTTCCTTTGATATCTGGTATGGTGTTCTGGTAATGAGAGTGAAGGAGAGCGCTGAGAAACGGTCTACTCCGGCTCTGTCACTGCAAAACACAGACAGTGTTGTTATGACCATGATTTTATTTGCTTGAAATTCTATGCAGCCTCAAATTATTGAAAATTCTCCCTTTTTTTCTTTTTGAAAGGGAAATTTTGCAGGAGAAATACAACCCATTCTAAAACACATAAAACAACCCTGGAGGAATTTCAGAAGTCCAAATATTTTCCTTTTCTCCTTTATTTACATTCCATTTGCTTGTTTGGTTTTTTTAAGAAAGGTTCTTTGCATTTTTATGTTAGAATAATATTATCTGGGAAACTGCATAGTCATGGCTTTCCACAAGCGTAATGCAGTCAAAGAATAAGCAGTAATTTAAGAATGCTCTCAAGATAATCTTGCATGGCAAATCCCTTTGTTTATGAAGATTAAAGAACATATGATAAATTTTTAAGCTCAGTGTACTTCATGTCATGGTGATATTGAAGACACATTCGTGGATGCACTAGAAGTCATTCTTAGTGTGGAATGCATCCAAGCAAAAAGGTTATTGGTGTAAACTTGGGTAAATCCTGTGCCAGCTGGGTATAACTTCTTCCCCTACTGGCAAGTCATGGGGAATTGAAGGATCTACCTGGAGACAAGAAATGAAGTTTTCAACACCCTTCCTGCCAGATTTCTTCCACAGAAGAAAACGCATTAGTTTTGGGCAATCAGTTATGTTTCCGTATCCCATATGAAATGACAGTTCTGCTCTAAGGCAGGTAACCTGGAGGAAAAGACTTCTGAAGAACAGGAAGAGGAGCAAGCACTTGATGAAGCCAAACCAACCACCTGATGCTCATCATACTACTGATGCTCATTGGAGCTCAGTTGAGCTTATTCCTGCTCAGTGAAAGCCAATCAGAGCTTCAGCGAGATACTCATATCTGTCTTTGGTTTAATTCTTCATATTCTCTACAGAAAATGCATCCTGTCTTCCACACATGTTCTGTCCATGGAAAAAGTTAAGAAACTGTTTAGTAAGAAACAGCACACCACTGTCAATCTCTATAGCTACGACTGTTGCCATTTGCAAGGGTTTTGGGAAGTCATGAAGATCATAGCCACTGACAAATGATTTCACCCAATAAACATTGTTGGTATTAAGCTTTCAAAGGCTGGTAAATCTTCTGCTCTATTAAATCCAAACCCATGGAATCCATTAATTGGTGTCTTTCTTACAGTGAAGCGCTGATTCTAATTTGACATATTTTTTATGGATCACTCTACCCCTTGGTTCATATAAACGATCTGACTTGTCTTTGCCTCACTGGCTGAGGCGGATTTCCAAGTGCCCATCCATAATCTAAGATGAAAAATGATATCCTTGGAAAGGTGATGTGTCAGGGGAGTGTGAGACACACTGACACACATGCAGATGCAAGGTAGCAATCTGCTGAATTAAAATTACAGAGAGAGAAAATGATGAACCGTCTCCTTAACTCAGTTTGTCACTCTGATGGCTTCACTCCAGGTAAATAAATAGGTGATGGAGGGAAAAAAAGGAGCATCATTAAAGCACAGCTAAGCCAAGAAAGTACTTGGGTCATGCCCTGCTCTAAACAACATGACTAATGATATAGCTGTAACCTGATCATGGCTTGGTCATCCTGGCCTGGACATGGCATTTTTAATGTGCGATGAGATCCTGCAACTGTCTGAGCACTCCTGGAGAAGGTCTCAGCACACTTAATCCCTCTGGTTGTATTGATCATTTAAGAAATTAATCCAGACAATGCTCTGTGCTTGACAGAAAAGACCCCATGCTAATCTCTAAGCGTTTCCTTTATTTATTTTTTTTAAAGCTTTGAGTCATGTATGTTCGATATTGGGCATTTTTTTCTCTTTAAGACTCTGTCCAAATATTGAATGAGCTTTGCAACACACTTTTAATCAGCTACTTAAATACAAAAACAAGCTGAAATTTCAGAGTGCTCTGAACATGAAGGCAGCTGTTCAACACCAGCAGCTAAAAATGATGAATACCATTCTTATTTCTACCTGAAATGCAGAAAGCAGCTTCACACTTTTAAAAAGCCACTAGGAAATCTAGAATGAGAAAGCTAGCCACATCACAATGCCAAAACAACATGATGCTTTTGGAAACGGTGTCTGACCTCATGTTGAGGTCCTCAGTAAATCACCAGGAAAAACTACTCTAGTGAAAGCAACAACTTTCTGTTGAGAGACACACCAAGGCTACCAGCTTGTGAGGGTCCATGTGCGACATGACCTTATAGGAGGAACTGGACAAGCCTAAGAGTCCTTGCATAGCTCCAGGCTTGCTGATTCTACCCTGTATCGCTAAAACACCTTGACATTTCTTTTGGTTTCAGGGTGTGGTTTTCTTATCCCAGTATTCTTGTACACTTTTAAAGCAATGATAGTACCCGCTAGCATTCATCAAACAGCTTTATACACCAGTTTATACATATAGGTTCATGTCTATATCTATCTATCTATATAGATACAGGTGCAACTCGTCCAGGACCTCTCTTGTGATTCCCAAGCAGCTCACTGAATGAAGAAATTGTGCTGGTTTTTCCGTGGGGACAGGGATTTGTCCCAAACCCGTTCCTCTCAGTCTAGGAGGTAGACTATCAGCTGAAGTTAATGAGAAGCCTTGATGAAAGGGTTTAGACCTGAATATTTCAGAGCCATATTCCAGAGGGATTGCTGATAACTTGAAAAGATGATAGTAAAATAAAGGTAACAACAATAGTAAATCTTTTCTTTTTCATCCTTACCTTTTTTAATGAAAATGTGATACGAAACAGAGGCATTGCAAGAAATCTGAGTGGTCTCCTTTGAATTTCCCCATCAACTTCTATTTCTGCAGACTTTCTTCTGCTCACACATCCCCTGCACGGAAAGGGCTGGAGCACTGTGTGAAAGGCTGGTCTCATGGGCTATCCAGACAGAATGAATGCAAAATCCTCTCCAACAATGCTGTTCTCAAGTGGTTTCCTCATTTTATGGACTTCAGAGCTCTCTGTTATTTCAATTACAGATAACATGATCCACTTATCCAGCTGCCCGTGTAAGTTCTCAGAAACTACAGGCTTTTTGTCTTTTGTTTGTTCTTTTATATATATATATACATATCACTTTTCCATCAGTGTGTGCTACTATCAGGCCCTTCACTATGATACTAGAGAACAAAACTAGTCCCTAGAGACTGCTTTCAATTTGAATGACAACAATGGCGAAATTTGAGAATCATTTACTGCAAATTCTCAGCCATCAAAAGGATTTCAAAAGAAATGTGGGAATTTGTTAAGTTTTGATTTTTGTTTTTGCTCCTACTTCTCTACCAGATACTTAGGGAGCACTGGTGGAGGTGGGATTGACTCAAAATATTATGTCAGAGGTCAGAAATGGCTTTTTCCCTAGATATATATGGGAACCCAACATTTTCAGGCCTGGTGCCCATGCTGCTAATTATTTTTTCCTTGAAATCAACTTCCAGCCTTCAGGTGCAAGGGTGCAACTGGACCCAAATAAACATGACTAAAGCCATGCCATATACATTTCTTCTGAGCATACCCCACACGTGCATTTAGAGCATGCATTTTCACTGTGATGCTGCTAATTTGGCAAAACTCACTTTTCTTTAATTCCAGCTCCTGAAAACCTTCTGCAAACCTGCCCCTCATACCCACAGCTGCTCAGTGCTCCAAGTTGTTCATGAGTTTTCTCCTACTCACAGCACGATGGAAGCAGGATGCCTGAGCCAGACAGCATGCAGGGAAGTGAACTTAGTCCTCTGCACCCCTTAAGAAGAATTGTCCACTGGTCACATCCCAGTTTCATCCAGCTCTTCAAGCAGGTCCTCGTTAGCCTTATTGAGGTCTTAATCATCTTTTGGGGCAGCTACAAAACAATAGATATGCTTTTGTGATCTCATCTTGATGCCTGTTATTGAACACAGCACATAAGCAAAGGTGCGTGAAGGGTAGGAAAAGAGAATGGGTGTGAAAGAGACATTTCCTATCTGTATTCCTTTCTGTGATGAAAATGTACCTCCATCCCCTGTAGCATTTAATCAGATCACTTTAACTTTCCTCACAGTGCACAGGGGGAGGGGAAAAGTCCTTGGCTAAACCCAGAATGCCATTTTGTGGCAATTTATGAACAAACAAGCTTCCCATCAAACCAATCCTTAGAAATGTCACTCCAGGCTGGCACTAAGCAGAGATTAAACGATGGATTGTCAACCTTCCTTTTTTATTTGATGTTTTGAATTTCACTGTTCTTCTCTTTCATTAAAAATGAACTACAGGGAAAAAAAATCAGAATAAAATAGAGGCCTTTTACATCTAAAAGTCAAGATAATTATCTCTTATATCCTACCCACTCCTCCAAGACTCTGAATGAAGCCATCATTAAAATCTGTGTCCATCTGGTAACTTTTCCACAGCTAATTAGGTGAAGAAGCCGGTTAACAGATATGCTCTGCTGAAATATATCTCTCTTTCTCCTTTTAAAAACTCCAAATATGGTCCATGTACAACCTGGGTGCTGCTTGTTCTGTCCCTAAGGTGCTAGGAGAACATGAGAGGAGACATAGTGGGAGAAGGCTGCTTTGGTGAGTCGCTCACCAAGGCCTTTTCGTGGCATAAGGGTTGGGAAGAATGGAGGAAGCGGAGGCAAGAGACAGAAGGTTTGACTTCTGCTGTGCGAGAAGCACTTTCGGGAACCGGTTGGATGTTTTGCTGGCAATGTTTCAGTGTGTTTCTGTGTGGGGCTTCTTTTAATACTGTGATTTTCTCCCTGTGGTTCGTCAGGCACTCGGCCAGCCTACTAAAGACTCTCTACCAGATACCCATCTGCTGCATTTGTTAGAGCTTGTCACCCTAACACCTAGAGGCTGAAAGGTATTGATTCCTCCTGCGCCCAGATGGATGGTTTGTGGGATATTCCCTCCTCCTCCTGACCCAGCACCAGCTCTGTTGTTGCCATTTAGAGGACTGCCAGTTTTCAGGATAGCCCCAAACTCACAGGGAGGCTCCTGTGGGAACCATCCAAAGCTGAATGTGGTCGATTCTAGCTACTATAATTGTGAGTGGAGGAGTGTGCAAGGTGCACTGGCTGCACTCCAGGTACAGGACTGTAGGCAGTATCAGTCTTGGAGCCCTGAAACTTCCTCTAAGGTCACAGGAAAAAACTTCAGCCACCCTTACACCTTATGAGAGATTAGATCTCATGCCAAGGACAGTGGACAAGTATCTGACTGTGGCAACTGGAGGTATAAATCCCTTAATTATCGTGCTATCAAGGACTCAGGAGTTCTGGTCATGTGGCATGTTGCCCAGGGTCAAGGACAGCTGTCTGATGGGCTTTCAGAGCTCTCTGTCCAGTCTGTATCTCACTCATCCAACCTAGTTTTCCCTTTGTAGGTGTAGCTGGCAGAAGCCTGTTGCTCTTTTCCACGAAGATCCCAAGGCTCACAGCTCCACAGCTCATAGCCCCATAACTCGTAGTAGGATACACAGCACTCTAGTTTTGTCATCAGGCATGCAAGTAATCGCTGGTGATACCATTTCTTTTGTGTGTGAAACCCACTTCCACGACTACCTGCTCCATCACAAGAGTGGAAAAGGACTCTGGGATTTTTGAAAGCTTTTCTGTTATGCTACATGGTCCCTCCTCACTGAACAGTTGGGCATAACTCCTTTGCTGCTGAGGCATCTCTATTTAGCTCTACTGTTTGAGAATATAAGCCCCTAAGAGTATGAACACTGTCTTCCTCACTCCCTGTCTCTGGAAAATGTCTGCTTCAGTTTGGCACCATTACATTAATGTAGTTATAATTCCAGGAGGGTTGTAACAAGTGAGTAATACAATAACTTCCCACTCTTCTCTCAAAGAGATTGGAATAGAGGCCAAAAAGACTCTGACACAAGGAAAGCAGGACACACTGACCCAAAAGGTCCTGGCTGTCTTTAATTTGTCTGATTGAATTCATTAGAAGAGAAAATTACTGGAAGGATTTTCATTTTCATTTACTTCCCAAGTCTCAGTCCAAATGTTAAGAGAGCCCAGAAGGGTTAATGTTCACTGGAGTTCATCTCTAGCCAATGACTCCCTGCTGTTCCTAGATTTACATCATGCAATTGTCATTACAGTTAGAGATGAGAAAAGTTGATAAAATGAGCTCTATATGGACTATGGATTGAAAAACAACTTGGGAAAGAATGGTAGCAAGGGAGGGATTGTAGGTCATAAATATATCACAAGAAAAGGACTTTTTAGATACAATCATAGCTCACGGTAGTGTCATCTAAACTGCTGTACATCCTGTTTTGCACACTACCATTCATGAGCAGGATAGGAAAAGCCATACAATTCAAACACACAAAGAGAATGAACAAAGACTATTTCCTTTAATGGTACTGCAGTTTTCAGGAACATTGGTTTTCTTCAAGGCCACACAAGGAAGGTGCTGAGCCAATTAAGATATTTTTCATATCTCATGATAAGTTCACTGTATTGGAGTTAACTCTGCCTTGTACATCTTCATCAACAATGCAATATCCCTTATACCAATTTAATTTTACATTGCCAGCAAGATAAAGGCAATTTATAAGTTTCAATGAGCGCAGCCTGGCTGGGCTCCAATCCAATCCGAGGAGTGTAACGTTTGCTGGGGAATTGCTCAAGACCTTAATGTCTGGCATATGGTGAGCTGCTTTCATTTTTGACCTGTGCAATTAAGGTCAGTGGCGAAAATTACATTAAAACAGTTCTTTATTAATCATGTTCTATCTAGGGCAGATGATGACGACCTCTAAGAACAGAGATCCGGCAACGACAAAACAAAATACTGTAAGTCTCAAAAGCCACTTACTAACAAAGCTTTGCAGTAGATTTTCATTGGTGCTTTGCCTGTGGCTTTGAATAACAGGAAGCCTGTGCTACAGCAAGATCATAATTTTACATGTGGTGGATTTAAGAGGGACCTGCTCCCCTATTGGTGAAACAAGTACTAGTTCTCCAAGCAGGTGCTAGTTTCTGAAATGGCTCAGGGTATTTCTTCAGACATATGACTTCCCTAAATATCATCTGCTCTCCCTTTGGACATGCTGTGAAAATGATGTTGCCTAGAAGTTTGAGATTAGCAAAACTTTTATTTTCCCGAAGCTGAGGCCCCTATTTTCTCCCCAAAGATGCAAATAAAAAAAAATCCACAATATGCCATGAATCTTTATCACGCAGAATGGAGAAAGAAGCCACCCTTTCTTGATCCTTACAAACACTCATACAATTTTCTTCTGGACCACTTAGCCCACTTAGAGTCTCAGACACTGGTTTAATCTGGTTTTGGTTGGATTCCATCCTGGCACGTCCCCCAGCCTTGCAATGTGAGCACTTGTAACAGAGGTCTGTGGAGCTGTTGACTCATCTGAATCCAACTAATCAAAAAATCATACTGAAATATTCTTCAAATCAAGATGTGCTTCATTCTTTCATTGATGAGGTTGACTGTTGCAGTGTTTAGCTGTACAACTAACACAGTGATGTTGTGACCCACAGTGTCATGAGCTCATTCTCAGTGTCTGGAAGAGAGAGAGAGTGGGGAGGACCAAAAAAAGCAAAAAATGGAAAGGCCATGTCATTAAGCAGTGCTTCAGTGACAACAGAGCAACAGAAGGGACACAGTGTCAGAGTAAGTAGAGACAGTGATGCTGGGTCTGATAGTACAAAAAACCCAACAAATTGGAAATTGAATGTAAAATAGAGGACTCCAGTCAAAGGCAAAAATGAATTACAAATTTCTATCAAGACAAATGTGCAAATGAGGGAAAGACTATTTCAGCCCATATATACTTATTCCAGCGCTCACTAGCATCTGCATTAGGATCTAATAATAGCAATACTATCTCATCTTCCTTCTCTTTGTTGTACATTACCAATGCTAAAAGAAAGAGGAAAATCAATGAAAACAATGTGTGCCTGTTCCTAGTGTTCAGTAAAACATCAAAAATTTCAGTTTAAAAGGGAAGAATAACCAAAAAATTCTCATTTACACTTAAATATGTTAACTATCTCAATTAATAAATGAAAAGTAAAGCAGGATTTCATCAAAACTAGCCTGCCATCAGCAAACCATTCTGTTAAGATTCTTCCTGAAAATATCAGCCTGTTTTGGGGGGGGTATGTATGTTTTGGGTTTTGTTTCTTTGTTTGTTTTTCTCCTATCTTTGCAATTTCATGACTGGTGCAGCTTTGGTGTTTGGTTCCCTGTCAGGGCAAAGGCACACAAAGCTTCAACCCTGCTGCAACTCTGTCCCAAACTGGAGAGAAGCAGATGCTCTGTAGATTTCACATCACTGCTCAATATTAATTAGTGATCCAGATTTAAACATATTATTCATTTATAAAATTGAAAATTGTATTAACTGTCCCACTCTTTGTGGTTCATGCTTCCCATTATTTTATTAAATTTTAACGCTAGAGAAGAATCACTGTCACAGGAGAGGTTGGTTTTGCAGGGAAACTTGTTTGGGACCATACAAGCTCTGCGAGCAAAGATGAGGCACAGCTTTGTGCAAGCCAGACTGAAAATGCTTGGGAAAGCACTTTGAATTTGATAAGCTAACCACGTCTGCATTGTGTTTTCCAGTTGCTGTGTGAACTAGTGGACATTGGGGTACTGAAACCTTAGTCTCCAACGTTAAAGGAACCCTTTCAAATTACTTCGCCAGCACCAGAACTGTAGCCAAAATCTTGCTGCTGATCTTGAGATTAATTTTCCTGTGTTGGATATTAAGCTATTGAGTGTTAAAACTGTTCATGGAGCAGCTGTGTATTTGCATTGCACATGTTATGGGGCAGGCACAGCTCCCTCTCACAAACTCATCCCATTGTGACCTTTTGGGAACCTTCACTGCTGGTGTTTAATGTCCCTGAAACTCTCCAAATAGGAGGCATCTGTTCCCAAACAAATGTCAGGCTTTACTCCATCCTACCTCCTGACAGCAGTTATGTCTATTTTTCATCAAGGAAATATTAATTTACAGGGGTACAACTGCTTTCTAGCCAGGTCTGGACAAGTATGAAAACATCAAGTGGCTCATGGCAGGACACTTAGCAAGCTGTGGCCTCTGCATGAGTCTCTGCCCGATGAAGACTTGTTATGCAGACTGTTTGGGTACTCAAATCCTTGCTGCTTCTCCCACTGACTACAGCAGACCTCTGAAAGTCATGTTCCCAAGTAACATGTGAAAGAATGCGTGAAAAGCTGGGACACGGCTGAAGCAGTCTGCTGTTGGGACCACCCACCTTTCAGCCAGGATAGAAGAGATTTTCTAGATTTGGTACTGCAGATAGGCTCTGTTTAACACGATTTTGTAACAGAAATGTAGATCCTGGTTTGATTGGCTTGAGGTAGTACATCAGGCTATTACTGAGCCTGAATGTGACTTCATCAAAGGTTAAAAAAATGCCGTGCTATGCTGTGTCTGTCTCTCTGTGTACTGAGCAGAGACTCACAGCAGTGTTCTCTAACCCTTAAAAGATGCTGTGCCTGGAGGTGGAGTGTACAGCTGCTGCACGCCCTCGTCTTGCCTGTTGTCCCTGCACATGCAGTCATCCTACCCTGGCTTGCTGTAATTAGCCCCATAACTTTTGCTTCAAATAAATTTCTTTGCTTCTTCTCCCGTTCACCACCTCTCTAAGAATTATTTCATTCTGTCTTGGATTGGGTTTTTTTTAACTGATTCCTTTTTAAACGTTAGCTACGTGCTACCCTGCCCTTTCACCTCACTGGTGTGACCTCTTTCTCTTTCCATCTACCTGATACATGTAGCTCAGGACTTCTGTTATCCCCATGATAGGCTTATTTATCAGACTCTAATAATTCTTCTATCCATGCTCCATGGCTCAAAGGCTGGCTCTCAGGGAAGAGGGCGAGAGGTTGCTGTGTACCAGTCTTTGTTTATTTTAAATCACAGTAAACCACTTGAGCTGGAGAGGTAGGAAGAAGAAATTTGTCATTTCTTTTTTTTTACAAAAAAATGAAAAAAGGGATGCCTGCAACCTGGGCTTCTCAGCACAGAAACCTTACTAGCTGGAAATATCCTATCAATTGAAAGAGAAAAAATATGCAGCTACAAGATGTATTTTATCCCCACTTCATGTCTTGAGTGAGTAACAATATGCGATACACAGATCAAGATAAGTAGCTGTGCAGGCTCACATTGCAGTGAACATGCTGATGTGATGTGTTCCAGGCACAGATGAGTTTACAAGTCAGTGTTTTATGCCCTTGGTCCCAAGACCATTCACATCAGGCATGTGCAGGACCGACTTGGTCTCAGAGACTGAGCTGAACAGCATCTGGCCTTGAAACAGGGCAGCCCTTTCCTGTAACCAACTGGAGATGACAATGTAAAATTTCTTCAGGCTTTAGGCTGAAATCAGGATAAGATGTAACACCAAGTTACACCAAGTCCTGCAGAAAGACAGCTGATGCCAAGTTAGCCCATCAGTATTTTTTGAGCAAATTTGAATTACCAGAGCAAGCATCCACCAATCAGTGTACCTGCTCCTGTACTGGAAGCTTTAAGTCTGTATTTATTGTATCATCAAATCAGAAGTGTAAGAGTTCGTTGATGGGGTGGGAAGTGGTTATATATCTTCAGTCCCATGCAAAAATGACCTGTACCTGACCAAAGTGTGTTATATAGAAGTCACTATTAGGAAGGGACAGGATACTGCCTGACATTTTAGTCTGTGTTGGGGATGAAAACCAGGCATCTATCACAAACCTCAACAGAGGACATCTCCTGTTGGTCAGTGCACAAACAAAAACCGTAACAGGAGTAAAGAAGGACAAATGGTAGAACATCTGCAGCATTCAAAGTCCTGGGAACTTTTCATCTGTACGACTCAAACAGCCCTTTATTTCTCCTTCCAATAACTTACAAACCCATTAAAAATATATATCTATGTATTCCCTCACCCCTAACCCTCCACAAAACCAAATCTTTAATCAGCTGCACCTTTTAATGCAGAATCAGCAGCAGCAGCAGCAATGAAGAATGACCCTGTAGTAGCAGCCCCAGTGAGGAAGGGATCTTTTTTCTTTTGCTCTTTTTTTTTTTTTTTCCTCTGCAGCCCCATTTGTGCCTTTAAAAGATCTTTAAGCACTGGAGCCTTGTCCTTTCCATTTCCTCCTCCTGTGCATGTATTTTCCAGATAGAGTCCCTGGAAAAAATGTTTCCATTGTTATTAGCAAGTCCTACATTTCTGCTCCTTCTTAAGTTATGCGTTATCCTCCTGAGCTGCGCAGTCATACGCTGCTTTGTGTCTGGACTGTATTTGGCACAGGTACTCCCTGCTCAAAAAAGAAATCTCAAGGCACCGCTGCAATGCAAGGAACAGTCAGAGTAGAAACAATCACCCTTTTTAAGAGCTCTTCTTATTCCAAAATATCCCCCACACATAATGACTCAAACTCAGCTCTTAAATTCAGGGTGACCCAGAGACTTTTAGCAGAAGATCTGAAGGCAGAACTTTAATCCGCTGGCAGAACTTTATTCTGCTGATATAATTTTACTTCCCCTCATTAGAAAACCATATCCATTAGATGACTGATTTTTATGCATCTTTCAAGCCAGTGTTTTGCTAAACTGAGAAATGTCTTGGCCCTTAGAAATGTCATCTCTGTGTTGTGGCACTGGCGAGGACATGGATGGGGGCAGGTTTCCCACACAGCTCCATCAACCCACCCCAAACATGGGATGCAGCATCTCCTGCCAGTCCAGACTTACCTCTCCCCAAAATTCTACCAAAGAGCCCCAGGCCTGGAACTGCCTGTCACCTCAAGAGATCATAAAGGGCTGGAGATAAAAGGACAAACTTCTTTCAGCAGCACAAAGAAATCAAGCCTTTAAGGCAGATTCCAGAGGAGAAAGATGCTGTATTAATGTCTTGCTGTCCTGGAATAGATCTCCATAAAAACCAACAAGCCTTACAGTACAAGGTTCGGTATTTTCTGTACAATTCTGCTTAGCATTAGTTATGTATCTTATGAGGTGATAGACTGTTTGTTCTCACACAAATAAAATAACAAATGGAGTAGAGATGGCAGACAGCTGACAGTCACCAGAGGCAATGCAACACTCCCTGGAATCAGAAATTTTCGGCTCAAGAAGCTTAACAACTCTTCATTTCTTTCTCCAGGAACTTACAAGCCCATTAAAAATATGTATCTCTATATTCCCCTCCACCCAGAAGCCTTCTTCCCCCAGCCAGCTGCACCATTTAATGCAGATTCAGCAGCAGTGAAGAATGGTCCTGTAGAAGAACCCCAGGGAAAAAGCTCTTTCTTTCTTTCCTTCTTTTCTTCCTTTTTGCAGATCCAGTTGTGCTTCTGAAATCTCTCCAAGCAGCTGGCACCGTGTCTTTTCTAATTTCCTCTTTTTTTATGTTTCTAGGCAAGGTAGCTGGAAGAGAGGCTTTCATCTTCATTAAGGCCATACGTTTCTGCAGGTTCATTAGGCTCTTTTTTTGTTGCTATTGGTGTGCAGTTGTCTGCAACAAGAAAAATAGCCTCAAACATCATTAGTCTGCTAAAGAATATTTCAGTGCTCCTTCCTGGGGCTTTCAGAATTTGTACTATGTTGAAACTTCAGCAAAATCAAGAATCTGACATCAGGCTTCTTCCTTTATTCCTTCTTATATGCCTTATGACAGACATAGTTCCTCAGGGCCCAATCTTGCCTTTACATAAACTATGCTGTTGTGTTAAATACAAACCAGGGCAAACCAAAACCCTGATGTTTTTCCAAGGCAGTAACACACCTGCAACAATCGCTCCCTGAGGCGTGAGCTGACCCATTCATCATGAGGGTGTTGACTCTACACATAAAAATGACAGCTTAAATGGTATTTAATGATATTAGCTATTTCCCAGCTGATCATTTTAGCAGATTCATTCAGCCATGAGCAAGTTGGCAAAGCTTGGGGCGAAAGGCCACACCTGGCCATTCAGAAAGAGCCCCCTTGGTAGCTGAGTGCAGGTGAAATCAGGCTGCATTTGTTGAAGAGTTTTTCGTCTCATGTCAGCTATCGGGAGGGCTCCAGGAAACCTCGCTGCTGACCCCAAGGCTAATACACAGATACAGTGTCCACAGGTTCTTCCTAATGATCTTTGGCTTGCAATTCTCTCCTAAGCATCTGTCTTGCTTACATTTCAGGCTAGTATTTTTTCCTGATTTATAGACTAAAAAAATGAATCCATGACCTCTCAACAGACGCCCTGCCATGCCCTGCTTAACATCAAGATTATTTCTAGCTGAGTGAATTGAACAGCCTGGAAACCCCAAAAGAGCACTTAGGTGCCAGACTGCGAATGTTGGTTCTCCAGAAATATTGGCCAATGCTTGTAGGATAAAAGGCATGATCTTCCATACCAGGAGTCTGCTCTCAAGGACAATTCTCTCTTAATCAATCTCCCAATCAATTAATCATATGTGTGTCAATTCCCAAACTCAAATTTATGTTAACAATGTATTTGCCCAAATACTCTAGCCACTTTACCCATCTTTACAGCTGACCCCAAATCCCAATGGACTCTACTAGCCCTTCCCAGTATTTATATCCGTGTGTGTGCATATACTGACAACTGTTGTAATCTTATCTGCCTCTTTTCCGCAGGACCTATGAGTCCCAAGGTTATTCTGCTTTTAACACCTCTCTCCATGGAAGGATCCATAAAATTTCCTGCAATAAACAACAGATCATCCTCTGCTCTCCTGGCTATGTTTCATATTTCTTCTGCAAATGACCAGTCAAAAGACAAGTTGCTGTCCTCATAAACTTCTTAAAGTGCCTTCCAGAGACATGGTGGGCTCTGCAAAGTGCTTAGCTTGCAATTGATCTCCACATACATTGTATAAAGAAATAATCTTATCCATGCAATGAGAAATTGGAAGGGAGGATGTATTGTAAGCATATTTCATCAGAAAAAGTAATTGCTCAAACTAGACAAGAAAACTAATTGAACATGTTAACTGTGATAAGGCTCTCTGTACTTCACGGCATAGACAGCACTACTGGCTGAGCTTAATCTGGTGTTATGGCATATGGGTTACAGAAAGAATTGTTTGCAACCCAAGGAAACAGCCTGCAGCCTGGACAAGCTTAACATAAACTATGTGGCCACCAATTTAACTTCCTTGAAAGTAACAAGTGATTTTGACAGGCATAGACTATATGAGGCTGCTGTAGCCCGCTATTTTCTACTTAAGTGACTACATTTTCACCTCCCTCTTTAACAGTTTCTGTTCTGCAGATTGGTGTTGTGAATACAAAATTTATGGCATCTTGAGTGAGACCAGGAGATTCAGGGAGAGCAAAATAAAATGTAATTTCACATGAAAATAACTCAGAGAGGAGCTGCTTCACTGACTATGAGATTAATTGTCATATTTAATGCATTATAAACCTCTGCTTGTTAAATTATATCAAGTCACCCCAAGATTTCCAGGCTGTTGCATCAGGCATTTACTGATTCCAAGGCAGCTTGCTCTTATATTTAGGTCTAGTATGGCTGTATGGCTAGTATGTAGTGCTCAATTACAAAAGGTTCATTAAAAAATTGTTTCATCCCATGGCATTGATAATAAATCAGTTCTTCAAGAGCAAGGTTGATTCTGCAATGACTAATGGTGCTGTAGCAGATCAGTTTTGATATCTTGCAGTTTTGTTTTGGAAAACCTTGAAACCGTTTGAAACTTTGCTTTTTTGCACCTGGACTCCTGAGACCCATCCCCAATTCAGTCACCCACATAGATGAAGATACCACCTTCCCCCGAATTAAAAGCTGTCCTTGTGCCACAAACCGTTGGCAAATCATTGAGAGTGTTATGCCTGTTTGCCCATTCACTTAAGAATGAACCCTAAACATTTATCATTTATTTATTATTGTCTGCTGTTAAAAACAAGAGACAGGGCAAGCTGGATAGTTGATCTGGATTGACACAATCATCCTTTAAGCACAGTGGTGGGCTTCCTTGCAAGTGGGCTTCCTTGCTTCCTTGCAAGTGTGTTACCTACCTGTAACACAGATGAAGGGCAGGTCTGAGAACAGTGGTGAAAAAAGAGACTAATGTTATTGAGGCTGTGTAAAGCCAACATCCATGACATGGGAGTGAGGCTCAGAAGTCTGTTGTTCTCACAAAACGAAGCAGATAACTCCTTCAGGATCGTCTGGATTTACATGCCGTGTTGTACTGCTGCCACTGCACGGTAAACGTGTTTTCCTTCAGACAAGGGCAGATCACAACAGTCAGATGAAACCTATGTTTCAAGCAAATTTAAAGATTATCCATGCATGCTTTAGAGGCACAAATTAACGCTCTCTCCCCCTTCCCCCCCCCAAACCAATCAAACAGCACTGTCATAAAAGTGAAGACATCATAGTACAATACCCTCTCTGACTCTCTCCACACACCATACACACACAATGTTCGTCTCCGGGTCAGTGGGAAAGTTAATTAGAAGAATGGAGTTTCTTGTGATGGAAGATGCTGCTCTGATATGATTCTGAGTTCTCTCTCTGCTTCTGATGAATTACAAATGACAGCAAGAGAAGTGAAGGACACTGGCAGTGACAGTTTGTCAGCCACGCTCACTCTGCATACGTTTTTTTGGGTGGGTAACTTTTTCCTCCTCTGTTCATTTCACACCACTTACTAAGACTTCCCTCCACTTACTAAGACTTCCCTCCTCCCTTCTGCCTCCTCTCCCTTTCATTTCATTTGCCATCAGGTGAATGGAAGGTGAAAGAGGGCAGCCCCTTTGAGTAGACCTTGTCACCCGCAAAGGAAGGGATTTGGACAGGGGTGATGCAGGAGACCACATCTGAGATGTGGTAACTGTGATGCAGAACAAACAACATCTGTAGATTCTGCTGGAGCAGGAAGAGGTTCATGTGCTGGATTGTCATTTGCCTCCAGACAGACAGGCAAAAAAAGGAACCTAGTAGTGAAATGTTTCTTATCAAGAGATGATACTTTCCTCCAGCCTATGCATCTCCCCATCAATCAAGAAGCCAGCAAGTAGATTGGAACAGGGCTTACTCATTCCCGGCTCTTGAATTCTTCTTTGTATTTTTGGAAGTTGTTCATCTACCATTACAACATTCTTGCTTTTCTTGGATGTGTTGTTATGAGAGATGGCTGCTCTTATCCTGGAACAACACTGGCTGGGCAGCGACACCCTCTGCACAGTGTGATTTGGCCCATCACAGTATTTTCCTCCTACCAAAATATATGTCTCCCAAACACTTGTTTCTTCCCTTTTTAAGAATAAAATAAAAAAAGAATTTTAGTGTATTTTTCAACCAGAAAAATTTTGGGGAAAACCTTTTTTTGAAGTTGTAAATACCTTTAAATGAATTTCAGAAGAAGAAAATTCTGTTGTTATTTTCTTCTGTTGCAAGATACTTTGATTTTGCAAGACATATAACAGTTTGGGGGTTGTGGAAATTTTATCAAGGCACAGAAGCAGATGAAACACATGGGGTCCCTGAATCTTGATCTTGGAGTCAGAATAGGTATTTGAGCACTTACTTCAAAGGATGGAAAATTAAACAAATAGTAATAGAGAAGAGTATATGTTCATGAATCAGATTATGACCATGCCTGAGTGCAGGCGCTTGGTTGTTAACTCCACTTCTATTAAAGTTCATATTCTGAAAGGCTACACAGCTGCTAAATAAAAGCTGAAATAGATTTCTGTGCTAACTTCAAGGTCATGTTTCTGCAGCATTATGGAATACATTAAAATGCTCAATTTATGCCCTATAACTCACTAAAAATATAAATGTAGCTTATATTAAATAAACCTTTGCCAGGATCCTCTCTAACTTTTTCTCCTTTGCCCTCTGTATTTAATAGAAAAATGTATTTCAATATGAGAAGATTTTCTTTACTACATTTGCTTTTTCCTAAGTAGAAGCCATCATTGCCCCAAGGTAAAAAAACCATAGATAGATTTTATCTCTCTGTGGAATGATGAATCAAAAGTCTCAAGTGTCCTCTTGTCCATAAAGTCCACTGACCTCAGACCGGCTATTTATTGTCTCTAGCCTAAGAGACCAATGGTAACAGCCTTGATTTTCTTTGCTTATACCTAAGCCTAGGTTCTTTGCCTATGAGTAGGAACACACTATAATGTCTGCAACTAAGCTGGTTCTTCTTCCTTTATCTCTAGCTTAACCCAACACGGTGAGGGAAACTCTTACCACGCAGGAACAGCAGTTTTGGATAGTAGAATTCCTAGTCCATGTATTCAAGGACCATCCAAATAAATCACAGCGAGACACTGAAGCATGAATGAGGACAACAGATGGATTTCTTTGTTTTTACTGCCTGCTGCTGCAGGAATTAAAGGAAAATGCCACACAATTCATTAAGATGTGTTAGAATTCTTTAGGGAATGCTTCTGTCAAGGAGAGTGCAGCACCCTGTTAAAAATGACCATATGGCTCTTAGAGTGGAGTGGGACTACATCTGACCAGCCTGGAGTACTCACAGAGACCGGTGATCTTGGCTTCTGCCAGGGAAGATACAGTTTCAAGAGTATATTGAGTGGGATGTCTACAGTGTCTGTACTTCCATCAAAGTCCTCCCTATACCCGTTCTATGGGGAGAAAGAGCTTTTGAGATTGGCTCAGATTGGAGGCACAGGTTTGGCCACCCCTGAGTCTGAGGTTGCTGAGAATCAGCATCAAATCTCCCTGAATTCAACTGGAAATACCTCATGCCTTGTGGCACACTTCACCTTTAAACTTCTCAAGATATCAGTCCTCTATCATGGATGGTTCTGTGGCACAGGTCCAGAAATACTGCCCAATACCCTTGCCAGAGCCCTGTAGGACAATCCAGAACCAGAGGTCCCTGTCTGGGAAGAGGGCCTGTGGGCTGAAATGTCAAAATAATCATTATTTTATCACCCTTCTGTTAAGCCCTCTACTGCAGAGAGATCACCTTCCAACCATTCACTTTGCTGCTGCCACCCAGACTGAGTTTCATAGGCCACATAGGCTTTACAGCTAACAAACCAGTTTTCATTCCCTTCTTTTGCCACATATACAGTGCTAGTGATTTTCTTGACTCTTGAAGCCCTGACAATGCAGCAGAGAGACCTTTGTCCACCTTCTTGCTGCATCCCTTGAGCTGACTGGCAGCACGATGTGCCATGTTTTTTGCCCTGAGCTCCTCTCAAATGGTTTCACATTTTGAAGTAGGAGAGGAGGCCGTTCCATGCAAACAGATTACGAATTGAAATATTTCCCTGAGCTCCTCTTCGCAGCATTTCTAATGCACTGGGCAACAGCTTAGCCCTCTGATGAATCAAAGTCATTTTGTAAAAATGGCACCTTAGTGTTGCATATATATTGCTCCTCTACAGCTTCCCTGGCATATTTATTCAGTTTACTAGTCAAAACTAGTTTCATGCTACACTAAGCCCAGCAGGGTCAACACCTAACCAATGAAAATCAAGCTGTCTCTTTCCTCTCTGTTTCATACATCATCATCAACCAAAGCTGGATAATAGAAAGCAGGTTTTGATCCTGGAATGATTATTGCTGCTGCTGCCTAGGACATGGCAGGAAGAAAGACAAAAAAGGGAACATGTGAGTATGCAGTGGTTTGATTCTACAGAACGGGGAAAAAAAGCAAGTGCAGTGTGGCTTGTCATATACAGTGAGGACACCATAAGGACAAGGCTTGTGGGTGTCTGTGGCGAAGCTGCAGATGCAGCTGTAACTTGGTACGGACATACAAAACTACACCAGCACAGAGAAATCGGAAGCGCTGCAGCCCAGGGTTGTGGCAGTAGGATCTCTCGTGTTCTGGTGAACTCTAGATCAGTGGGCTTCTTGGTGGAAAACAAATAGAAAACAAAACCCAGAACCCCTGGTGAGAGAATAGTTGTGTGGTATTTGTTTCAGACTTCTGTGATGAGCCCAGGAAAGTGCTGCCAACCAAGAACAAGGACTGACCTTTCAATGGACCATCTGGAGCAGAATGATGGAGGGCTGTGATATTTCAATATATCCTTCAGTACTTCTGAGTGAGAAGCTTCACATAGGCCACGAAACATCTGAGAAGGCTTCAAGAACTGCTGAAATGTTTGGTCTATGTGAATCCTGGACAAATACCTGTCTGCATGTAGCATGGATGAGAGAGGAAAGGAGAAATGGAATAATTTGGGCTGCTTCTGCTCAGGCCTGCCAGAGGCTGAGCTCACACTATGGCCAGTGGAGAAAATCAGGAGTTGTCTGGCTATTCAATCAAAAGTCATAAGCTGTGCATGTGTTAATTCAAACAAATTATGTGTATTAAATTGATGTGTTTTCTCCACTCTTTTTCCCTGACTGTCCCCAATTTTGTCCAGTAACAGCTCTTGAATGTTGGTGTGATCACTCCCTAAGATACGGCAGTGGGCATCAGGGTTGTGCTTTGAAAATGGCCAACAGCTCACAGCTTTTCTGGAAGACTGGAAAGAACAAGGGCCCAGGACATCTTGTTCTGGCAGTACCTGCAGAAATGGGTGTAGCAGAGAGGGAAATGCAGTGAGGAAGCTGAGAACAGGGACATGCACACATCCCGGTGCAGATGCATGCACTACTTCTGTCTGCAGGTGTCACTGAGACATGCCCTCTTTGGCTGACAAATCCAGGAAAAAAAAAAGCTTTCCAGTGTGACCAGGTGCAATTCTACAGCTTGAGATAAAAAAAACAAACCCTGAGCCATGGTCAGCAGCATCTGAAACATCTCCCATCCTCTGTGGAGCAGGCACAGGGGGGAAATTGTAACAGCCTCCCCCTGTTAAAGTTTTGACATCATAATTAAAAGCATGCATTTCCATTGCATGGCATACGCTGAGATGCGAAGTGGGAGCTGTGCTTACTCCTGCCTGCTACACCTGCCCTGCTGCACAGTGCAGCCCCAGGAAGCTTTGTCTCCAATTGTCAGTTTTACATATCACTATGTTTAGCATGCAACCAGCGCTCCTCACCTGCCTTTCACTGGAACTCAGCATGGCCCCCCTGCTATTGATTAATTTGTGCTAATTAAAACCAGCAGTGTTTCTGCAGAAAAGAAAGATGTGTAAGTGTCAATAAATTATGGGAAATTTCACAGATTAAAGATTGCCAACTTCTGCTTGAAAATAACTAAACAAATGTTAATGGCTCTTTCCAAAGAGCCCAAATTCATTAACAAGGCTGCATGAATGGGGTCCAGCGCTCCTCTTCGATTTCAGTGTAGCTAACATTTACAGCAATGCTCTGTCTAGGTTACAAGCTGAAAGACTTGATTTTTTTTCAACATAGGTATTTCTGTCTTCAGAGATTGTTTACGCATTGCCATTTGCTCTTCCTTGACAGCTACTCAAACCAATAGGTTGAATAAAAATCTTTTAATGGCAACAACATGGCAACCCGACAAAAATCCCAAGCAAATAAACAGAGGAATTGTGACAAGCCACCAAGCCAGCAGTGCCTGATAGCAACTGCTAGTAACAAATCTGCTGGGAAGGTGGTACAACGAAGGAAACTGTAAATCTGCAATAGCCTGGGACAAACCTGGCTTTTAAGTGAGGAAACTGGATTCAGGGACCTGAGACAGTGGCAATAAACAGCAAGGTCAGCTCTCTACTGCCCCAAAGCTCAGGGCACAGACCCAGGGAGCAATGAGCAGCCCGCCTGTGGGCACGGTTGCATGGTGACAACTTTCTCACCTTTTCCTTTCCCTGCTGTAATCTCTGTCCCGAACCCACCGCTCCCAGTTTTCAAGCCAGCAGATTGCAAGGGCAGTTTCAGGAGAAGCTGGTTATCAGGAGGAGCCTCCCAGCTCACCATGAACAGATTATCCTCAGGGCCTTACAGATGTGCAGTGGCTAAAATCCAAATGGACACAAGCCTCACAGCTTGCTGGCAATGGAGGTTGCAGACAGCACCAGCAACAGGCTTTTCAGCAGGGACAGTGCACTCTACTGGTTTTCAAGTAGGAGGAGCAAATTCCCTGGGAATGAGAAGCATTACAAGGTCTGACATGATGCCAGTGAAGCTGAGGCTGCGGGGCCTTGGCAGTGAGAGATGTGTGTGTCATGCATTACAGGGTTAGGTTTCATGATGTTCTCTTGCCCTGGATCTTTGGAGCTGTGTGAGCAAGCAGAGGGGAGGAAGAGCTTAAATGTCAGCTCTGCACCAAAGTAGGTGAATTGCCCAACGTTATCAGCAGCTGTCCAGGATGAGGTCTTGTCCTGGTGGGAGCATCTCATCAGACATGCTGTGAGCACCAATGACAAATCAGGAAGCTCCTGCCGTTGGCTTGGTGGAATTAATTAACACTCTCATTGTCACTGCCTCCAATTAACTCCATGGCTGCAGGCTAGTCCATGCTGGGTTTTGGTGGGGAAGGACCAACACGATGGCAAAGGACATGGGAGCTGTGTGACAGCACAGGGGCAGGAGCAGGGCAGGGACTCAGCTACACACATAGAAAGAAAAGCAACTAGAAGTAGACAGGACTGTGATACAAACATACTAGAGCAAATTCATGCAGTTGGATGCTACGTAAGTAAGAATTTCTACTGCAGTGCTAGGGAGGGAAAAGGGGACCCTTTGTCCTTTGGAAATCTTTCCCTTGGAAGACTCAGATTTATTTGTAAGTCACAACAGAAGAAATCTTATTAGAACAAATGTTTCCATGAGAAATAAGGAAGTATTGGTGTCATTGTACAGGGCAGTAGTAAGACTATGTATGGGGTATTTTTACAAGTTATGGTCACTCACAGTCAAGACAAAATAGTTCAAACTCAGAAAGGCAGTGAGAAGAGATGTCTGTTGAGAAGAGGCTGGTAGTCTGGCATGGCAGATTTCAGTCTTTGATCTGTGGAGTCTTGGGCTTAGAAAGACTCTAGACCTTAAAAATGTCCCCCAAGGTGTTAATTGATTCTAGAACTGGATTGCCATACAGCCCAAAGACAGGGACTGTCTTTAGTCCAAGGTACAATTTAGTATTAGCTAACATGAAATTTAGCCTGTTATTTGTTGCAGAAAAGACAAGACAACAAGATTGACAGTGGGGGAAATGTTCAAAGATTCTTAATCTGTAGACACATCTACCAGGTATTTTTCACCACAAGCTGCCTGATCTGGCTAAAACCTCCAGAAGCTGCACAAAAGAACCCAGTTTATGAAAGCTATAGACTCTTTTTATAACCAATACAGTATCAAACTGTAGGAGGGTGGACAATGCTGCACTGTTATATCCAGAAATCTGGGATGATATTAATTTCATCTTCCTATTCGGAGAACTGATCCACTCCACACAGATTTATTTTACAGGCAAGAAAGAATAATAGGCATTCTGAAGTGCAGTTCATCTCATCCTAATACAGACATTAGGATGAGTGCCTGTGTCTCTCCTTGTCTGTAATTGGAGCCTGGGGTGCCTGGCTCAAACGCAAATGCCTGCCTTATAGAGGTGAGATGAATCCAACCTCTTGCAAACAGAAACCAGAGTTCATATTTTTCCTTTCCTCCTCAAGAGAGACAACACTTTAGGCTATTCCTATTCTGAATTTCTCAGCATGTTTCAGAATGGGTGCCTGTTTATTTCTCTGTGGTGTTTCAGGACTCTCTTTCCAAACACATAAGCGTTGTGCCTGTGTGCCTGCCTGCCATGGACCAACAAGTATCCTTATAGCTGTCACGGATACTGTGTTCTTTTGTCACTGTCCCAGCTCCTGGGGAAGAAGATGTGAACTCTGCTGCAGAGGGGGATGAAGGCATGGTCCATGGAAAGGTAATGGTCATTCCACTTAGTAAACAGAATAGCTGGGCAAGGGCCTCAACGTCTGATCTTTAGGCTGTGCTGTCTCTCCACACCATGCAATGACATGCTTGTGGCTGATCTGGGAAGAACAAAAGGCCTTGGCAAGAGAGATATAGACTTTAGATTGTACTGAAAACTCACAGGTAAGAAATTACTATGTCAGAGGCATTGAGTGGTGGGTGAGGTATTAAGCTACCATCATTTCAGCTGAGCATGAATCTTCAAGTTGAAAACAAAGTCCATGCATTTCTTCCTTGAAAAATGCACACTCAGGAGATATCTTGGTTGAAGTGGATAATTTAAGGACACAGTGGGAACAAGGTATATTTCACCCCCTTTCCAGGCTCCTAAGTCAAGATCTTGCCCTTCACCTCAAAGCATAGATGGTCATATTTGCCTAGGCTCTGAAAGACAACAAGACACTAACAGTGCAGAGACAGGAAAAACGTTGTGAAAGAGCCCTCAGGACATTTCAGGTACGAGGTAAAGGATCAGCTCAGACAGTCTGTACACTGGCACATGCTGAAAGCTGCTCAGAGTCCAAACCAGAGGGGCAGAAATTTGTTTTAGAGGTAAGCAAATTGCATGGCAAGCAATTTATATGGATGAGGAGATGCTGAGGTGGGACATCAAGAACTGGAACTGCAGAGGCTCACAGTGGTCAGAAGGGAAGTGCACAGGGGAGTAGCATGAACCTTGCACAGAACCTGCTGTCCAACGTGATTAGACTCCTGGGAGTCCTACATCCACTCACAAAAAAGTTCAGAAGAAACAGAGCACTGTGTCAGCATAAAGCCCAGCTCCATTATGCACGGGCTGCTGGTTTCTTTTTATTGCCAGCTCCTCTGGATTCACATCAGGAAGTCTGGAAGCTGCACATCCCTAATGAAAAGCAGAAGATATTCATTATTAAACCTGAAATGTTCAAATGCAATTGGTCGCTAGCAAATTTCAAGGTCTGTTTGAGGGATCCAATGAAATACAAACAATGACAGAGTGACTCTGATGCTGGCGATACACGTGATTCTACCAAAACTTGCATTGGTAGCATTTTGCTGTCCCCAAGCCTGCAGATTCACCTACGGTCTGTCTCAGGACTCACCTGAATCTGCCCTCAGAGTCTGAGGATGCCTTCTTAATCTGTCCTTTTCCTCCTGAGCTTAGCTGGAAGCTCTGTAGAAAATACTGGATGTATCACTGCTAGTGTTCAGCATTTTTGTCATTAGCCAGGCACTGAAGTGATAATGGAAGGATAATAGCTTCTATTATTGACTCAGGGAAATTTTTTAAATTTTTTTAATCACAGAGATGTCTGTGTTCGAGACTTCTTTGTGCAGGAGCAGGTGTTAAGTGCTTGGACTTCACTTCTTTCTGTGCTCAGCACTATGCCATGATCAGCCTCAGTATTTCACAACCAGTATTTCAAGACTGGACATCTGGGGGCCTCTCCTCTGTGAGAGTCAGAGATGCCCCAGAACCATCAGACATCCTCTCCCCAAACTTCCCTGCATGCCAGGAAAAAAACATTCCTTTCATTAAGTGGTCACTTGGACACAGATCTTCTGCAGGCCTCTGCAACACCAGCTCTCAAACTATGCCATGAAATCCATGTTTCCTGCCAGGCTGTGGATGCTCCTCAGTGATTCACAGGGAAGTTGGGTACTTACAAGATATTCCACTACCATGCCTTTAAGAACAACTGTATTACTGCCGTAAAACACGCCTGAGTATCAAACCACTTATGCTGAAAACAGGCTGAGCTCAAATTCAGGGAAGATAAAATGCATATAAAATAGGGTATTTACAATGTTTAACTAGACAACACAGTGGCAGGTGAAGGAAGGCAAGAAAAAGCTACTTAATCCAGTAATACAAGGATCAAATCTACAAAGTCTCTTCCTTCTCCCTGCATTTAAGTTTCTGTCAGCTAGCACTGCTGAGTGGCTGGGTCTGCAGCAAGAGCTTGGTGGTATAGAGCCTCCAAAAGTGGGACTTCTGTGGAAAACGTGACAATAAAATCCAAACAGACAAGTCTAGAGAGCACTGACAGATAGTTTCAATATTCCCCTCTCTCTGCACACTGGGAAGCATTATTCATGAAATGCCTCTTATTTTAAACTGAAACAGTGCCTATTATCTGGTCTCCAGACATCTCAGAACAATGTTTTTCAACAAAGCTGTAATTAAGAGTGCTGTACCTCTCCAGGCCTCGTAGCTCTCTCTATTGCTGCAAAATCAGGGGTTGTTTTTTAAGTTGCAGACTAGAAGCAGGGGATTTATTTCCACTTATCCTAACTGGAACATTTTAGGTCTGAGTTATATTAGGGGAAATACTCTGAGGCTTCTTAAACTTTCAAGCCAATTTCCATTTATTCGTCACGAAAGTTATTTTTGTGGTAAACCAGGAAAGTCAGTTTGTCTTGTAAATATGCAGATGAAACACTTGTTGGTTGAGCGAGAAGAGTGAGGCATGTATGATGGCTGCTTTGGGTCCGCTGAGGAGACATGAGCAAGTGCTGATGAGATGTTGAGCTGACCAGAAACTGCATGACCACATCAGAGTGGCGTTGAGCCAGAGCTAATATGTTGTGCTGACAGGCTGGGTTTATTTAGCTGCTAGGGCTCAGTGCCATGTTACTGCAGTGAGATGGGTGCTGGTCAGCCTCAAGCATGGGCAGAACAAACCTGGGTCACTGGGGACGAGTACACCTGCAGCCTATCTCCTTCCCATCAGCCTGGAAGAATGAAGAAATGTGTCTTGTTTTCCTTCCCATACTCCTAGTGCTTGTACATAGAGTAGAAAACTGTCCACTTTGCCATTTAGGCTTTGCAGAACAATCTGAACTTCATGGATAAACAAACACGAGCACTTTCTTACAAGCAGGAATATGTCCCATCTTCCCCATCTTCTCAGCATCCAGCATAACGCTCCAGTAGTCAGTACTCAATAGCTGCAGAGAAGTGTGTGAGGGTGAGAGGCTAGGATTCCCTCACCACTCTTGAAAAAAAGGAAACAAAGACTGATCACCCATGTTTAAATCTCCAGGTTTGTACTGGAAAAAATATCTGAGGTGGGTGGCTAAGGGCAAAGATTTGATCAGAAATCATGGTGACTAAAACTGATAGAGCAATGTACAACTCCTGCAAAAACCATCAATGGCAGTAAAAAAAGTATGAGCTTTTTTTCCTAAATTCAGTATTTTTAAAAGAAATTCAAGTCCTGGAATATCATAGTCACAAGCATTAATAATTTCCCTGTGGTATCTCATGCAAGTCAGACTTCAACCACCTCAGGCCCACAATGCCTTTGTAAGTAAGATCTCCTGCTCATGCTTCTTCTCCGAGGGTTTTCTCCCTTGGAGAGGGGAGGCAATGCCTCCAGGAGCTCTGTCATGGCCCACCACAGAGGAGGCAGCAGATTTAGGGCATTCAGTCCATGGTGGGCAATGAGATGAGAATTGCTCTGATAAAATCCCCTGTGTGGCAGCATTTCCAAATCAAAGAATTTTAATAGAGACACAAACACAAACACACTGGGGATCAGATTTTTTTTTTTGGATGAAGTTTTTAGGGTTGCAGTCAAAATGTTTTCATTTTTTAATATTTGTTTTTCTGAGGAATAATTGAAGTTTTTGCTGCAAAGCAGATACTTCACACAATAAACATGTCTTTAAAAAAACAGTTTAGAGGGAATGTTTTCAACCATCTGTCTGGCTGAAGGACTATTGAAGAGGGAAAACCAAGGGTTTATGTAGATTTTTTGCAGCTCTTTGAGAACCATTAAAAAGCAGAAGCTTTGGCTTCTGACAAAAAGTTGAAGGACACAGAAAGGAAAACAAACCAACAGGGTCAAGTGAAACACCACAGTCAAAGGAAAGTAGTTCTGACACGACTAAGAAAATTTTCAGTAGCCATTTTCTATCTTGTGTGTTTTTCCACATGCAGCAATGGGGTATTGCTGATTCTCCATGAAAAGAGAAGCAGCTACATTGCCATGTTGCTGTGGAAAAGTACCTTTCTCCATCAACACCTTCATTAAGCATATGCATAAGCAGGACTATTTGTGCAGTGTGGTGCTCTTCAAAAGCAAGCATTAGCATCTATATCTGGTCCAGACAACTCCGTAGAAATTCCCCTATGCTGTAAAGCTGAGATTTGGTTCAGGTGTACACGTGAAAGACAGAGAATAGCAGCAACTGGTGGTTTTTCCCTGTGGCTGGCAGCCAAGGTGTTGATTACTATCATGCAAGCAAAGGATCAGCTCATCAGGGGCTTGTTTCTCTGCATAGCTAAGGAGCTTAGTGCAAGAGGTTAGCTTGATTCCAGGCAAAACAGCCAAACTGGCTGGCAGTATGGGCTCCACCTCATCTCTCCTCCTGCATCACCCTCTCTTTTAGCAGAAATCCTTATCTCTGGCCCCATAGGTGGTGTGTGAAATATTGGTGGATCCTCTTCCACCTCCTCTGTCAGACAGCTTTATGTGGTTTAGCCCTTCCAAAAAAAAACAAAAAGAGGAGGGGGGAATCACTAAACATTTTCTATTTCAAACCAGATTTCATCTTCCATAGAAAGTAATACTGCCTCCAGCCATGTGTAACTTATTTTTTATCCAACAGAGTATATGGGCTTATAACTAGATCCTGATAGGAACCCGGGTTTAAAACATTATTCACAGCAGGTTATTTGATCTTTATTTGCTGAATGCACTCAGCTGAATCCCTATCTCCAAACAATATGAGAAATAAAATGCCGGGCATGCTTCATTGGCCAGCCAGCTCATCTTGATTTGCAGAGACGACTACATCCCTCTCAGCAGTTTCAGAGATGTACTGTATCCCAGGAACTAAGATGCAGTTTTTCCTTCCTCTTTCCCCACCTGAACACTTATCCTTTCTTGCTTTTCTCTTTCCTCCAGTTAGAAGCTTAAAAGATGCTTCAGAACAGTCTTTCCTGTCCCTTCACCCTGACTTTTGGGAAATTGTGCTTCCCACTGCTTATTTCGGCATGCTTATTCAAAACCCCTTACCATCTGCTCTTGTGTAGAAGGTCAGATGCTGATAACCAGTTCAGGAAGCCACAGGGCTTTGTAATGAGACTGGTCACCTGAGAAAAGTTGGGTTGGAGGAGGCTGTGAGACCCTGCAAAACCACTGGCACTTCATTTAATTAATATAACTGCTGTGACACATCTCAAGGTTGACCTTGTCTCTACCACATCAACTTTGCTGCAGCTCCTAGCTGTGCCACAGTTAAAGGTGGACTTGATCATCACAGGTGACCACTGGGACTGCTTCTTTCAAGAAAACTCCTGATGATTACAAACCACAGTCATTACCAAGCAGGACAGATAGGTTTTGCTCTCCTGAAACAGGAGCCAGAGTAGTTTGGGGAAAGATGCTGATCTGCACACAAGGAGGTCATGTCCTTCATGCCTTTTGACTTTTGATGAGGTATGCCTTTGAAAATCTTCCCTCAGATATCCAAAAATAAAAGTCTCCAGCTTCCAGGCCAGAGCCCAAGCGCAAAACATGTTTCAGAAACTCAAGCAGAAAGAGTCCTGCTGTGGCAGGTCTTTGGGGATGGTGAGCAAGTCCTTGGTGGACATCACAGACCAGGATGATGCCATTAAACTGTCCAGCATTCTGCACCACTATTGCAGATACTGCAGGCCAGGGCCATTTTTCACATGAATATCAGTAGCTGTTATGCTCCATTCCCTGGGATGCATTTCAAAGCCATTCTGCCTTTCACAGCTAGCTTCTGCTTCACTTTCAAGGCATGTCAGGAGGCCATCTCGCTGCCTAGCAATGCATAGGTTATGTTCATTTCCCTGGGTGGCAGCAGAGTGGTGTCATTGACCCAGCTGAATAATCCTTCACACAAACACGAATTAAAACCACCCCCCGTTGTCATTAACTAACTCAATGTACCATGTGATGTGGCGGATTTGGCTCTGTCCTCCTTCATGTACAGGCTCTGAGTGTCACCAAACCTGCATGGATGTGGCAGCAACCACAACAGCTCAATGTTGGCTTTGCAGTCTGAGGGCAAACACTGAGGTTGTGTGTGGTTCACTGGGGAAGGAAGGGAAGACCTGAGAAGGTGAGAATTAAATGTCTCACTTTTCTTTCCCAGTAATTAACCCTGGAAAAGAGAAAAGAAAAAAAGCAGCACAAAATAGACAGTCAGGGATGCAGTTTTTCATGGCTGGATTAGAGTCACAGTTGGCCTATCCCCTTGGGAACACTACTCTGCTATTAATAAAAAGATAAACAAGCCCTTTTATTTATTTATTTTCCCATCTCTTCCCCAAGTCCTTTGATTTCTCTTCTGCTTCAGGGAGCCCTTCTCCCGCCCATTAGCTCTGCAGAAGGAGTGTTTGCAGAGGGAGTGTTTGCAAGAGGCTGCTCTAGTAAAGACAAAAATCAAGGGTGGAAGGAGTGTAGGGAAGAAGAAAGTGGGTGAAAATTATTTTAACCATTTTTAGCAATCACATCACCTAGAAGGACTGGCAGAAATGATGCCTTTCCTTCATTATTCTTTTTCTGCTGGTGCAGCTGTAGATCTAATACCCACAGGCTTCCTCTAAGTCCCTGGGGCCACTCCATCTACCCCTGGGGACAGCTGTCTGGAGGCTTCTTGCTGGACTAGAGACAGCCTTCTGGTTTTTCTGGGTCCGTGTGGGAATAGGGGCTGTCAGGCAGAGTGTGTTGAGGAAGAGTTACCCATGGAGGGAAAGTTAATAGCCTGCTTTCAGACAACGTGATGTTTGCATCTAAACCATCAGCAGAGTGCAACATATCTCAGGGGTTCAAGAAAACACAGGGAGGAAAAGCATGTCAATCAATGTCAGGTTACTTGCTTTGGAGGGTTTTTTTTGCCAGTTTTCAGGGCAGGAATCAGTATGGATTGAACTGTGGTAATTCTGTGGTTATTCTTTATATAAATTAGTCATTCAACTGAGTCTGAATTTTAAACATGTGCACTAAAAAAAAAATCTAAATACCTGAAAAATACTTTGCAAAGCTCCTAAATTAATGAAAACAGTTTGCCAGGCTCCTTTGCTTGATCCTTTGAACGGGGAAAATGCAGATTAAATGGTAGAGCAAACACAGAACTAGCGTTGGGCTGCACACATGCCTGGATGCAGATTGTGAGCATGTTTGGGGGATCATCTGATCAGTGCCTCCAGCCTTGATCTGAGAAAATTTTGGCTGCTGAAGGGACAGGAATGATTTGGAGAAGGTGAGAGCTTGGTGTGTTATTGCTTGTTGCTCCAGAGACATACAAACTTTGATCAACAATCAACATGGAGGTACTTGTGATATGAGTTGTCCCTGTGCTCTGTGTCTTCTTATGGAGCATGTGAAAAAGAAGAAGGATATTGCCTCAGTGCTCTCACTTGTGCTGGTCATGCCATTACTCTTGGCAAGCCTAGGTACCAGCCTGATGTGCTTTTTGCTGGCAAAAGCAGAGTTGCAGGACAGGAGAAATGAGAAGCCGAACTGCCAGGTCACTGCAGGGCCACCTGAATGACAGAAAGGAATGACACAGGGTCTCTAACGAGATGCAAGGCCAGGCACAGCTTCACCAGGGACCTTTCTCCTGGACCATACCTCTGATCTTTCCGGAAACGCTGTGTTGAACTTATTTTGAAAGCCTAGGGAAAAAAATCACTTCTCAGCAAGCGTGGAACAGGGAAGGGAGTTCAGTGGCCAGCACGGCAGCTGGGGTGTTAATGGTCACATTAGCCCAAAAGGAGCAGTCAAATCAGGATGTGGAAAACCCCACCCAGGCTGCCCTTTAATTTGTTGTTACATGGAGTGGAAGATTTGAAAGCGTATTTCTGGGTAATTAATTCAAAGAGTGATTCTAATGGCTAATGCTGTCAGTTTTGACTGCAAGGGAGGTCTGGGGATGCAGCAGGCAGTGGAGGGAAAGGAAAATGCTTGGAGGTCACAAGCACATGTTAAAATATTTTGACAGCCCACATCCAAGAGGCTAACCTAATGAAAGGCTTTGGCCAACACCTTTCAAGAGGTCTGCAACTGAATCCATTTATTTTTCTCCAGTATAGCATGCCTGGCTTGGACAGTGGCTTGTCCATAAATCACCATTCCCCATTTGGTAAGCAATATCATCAATCATTCTCAGTGCCCACCAGCCTGTTCTCTGTGTCACTGCACAACTACCAGAAAGAGGAAATTGATGTCTCTTGAATTTAACTCCCAAATTTTCAGTGACATTTAGGGTAAGCCCTGTCTCCATCTCTACTGATTATTAAAGCCAGTGCAGCAAAGGTCCTGCACCTGTATATGGAAATATACCTGCTTCATGAAGCTGGGGAAATGAAATTAGGGGGCTTTATTCATGGTGTTATTATCTCTGGCTACTCGGAAGGATTTAATCAAACTGCTGCAGCTTGCTGATGAGGTTGTCCGCAGCTTGTGAGTTCGCTTCCTCCTGCACTGCATATCCCTGTGGCATTTACTAAACTCCTCCATCCTACCCCAGTGGGCTTAGGGTCAAGCACAGCATTTGCAAAGGATTTGCTGGGGACCATTCTGTTGAGGTTTTTCCGAAGATTTGGTCAGGAAGCTGGAAAGGCACAGCTCCTGGCTGTTGTGTTCACTGGCTTTCACTGCTTTTTTTGTGCTTCAGAGAGCACTAGGAATAAACAGACAGAAAGAAAACTTGTGAATGTGGAAAATAACTGGGAGGATATTTGATTCAAGTCCAAATTTTGAAACAAGGTTTGGGCTAAGTCATCTTCTGTTGACCTCCTTTGCCTATTTCCAGAGATGAATTCGATCCCTGCTATGTATCAGTTCATCACATCAGCATCTACCACTCCTACACTTCTTGTAACAGACTGTGTTGATAAATTGGAAGATACATCCTTTGTTTCCTCTCCTATACTTATGTGCAAGACTGCAATTCGTGGAAAAGCCCTTTTTTTTCAGTGCAGACCTGAGGTGGCTGCACTTCAAGATGGGTGAAGGGATGCCATGTGTCTCTACCACTTGCAGATGCAGAAACAGGGTTTGACTAAACCAAAGCTGGCAGATTCCCACCTCAATTCACTGCATGCATTTTGTTCATCTCTCTAAAAGGCACAAAAGAAAGAAGTCTGTATGCAGACATGGACATATGAGGTCCGACACAAAAAACCCTAAGACTGTGCCTGTAACTCTTTTTATTTAACAAAGTAAGACAATGAACTACAATCACCTTTGAAATAGTTCCCTTCTGAGTTGACACACAGCTGCATATAATGCTGCCAATGTTCAAAGCAATTCCACAGATCATTTTCTGAAACGCTGTAGAGGATCACCATCATTTTTGTTTTCACATCATCTACCAACAAAAAACGGCTTCCTTTGAGCACTGACTTGATCTTTGGAAAGAGGTAGAAACTGCAGGGAGCCAGGACTGGTGAACAGGATGGATACTCAAGCACA
The DNA here is from genome assembly GCF_032191515.1 of Phaenicophaeus curvirostris. Lineage (NCBI taxonomy): Eukaryota > Metazoa > Chordata > Aves > Cuculiformes > Cuculidae > Phaenicophaeus > Phaenicophaeus curvirostris. The sequence continues at coordinate 16,641,594 of NC_091402.1, forward strand.
ATGATGTTGTTATTAGCTAAATACTGCTTCAAAGATAAAGCATTGTGGGCTGACACACACTGACATTTTCCAACTGAGGGTAAGAAAACATCCATGTTTGAACACATGTCCACTCATACTGAGTGAAACAATCAAGATGAGATTTGTCTCACTGTGACAGGTTAGAATATGTTCTATAACTACTTCTATGTCTCTCCCCTCCCACTCTTGGTTCCCAAACTGTAGGGTTAGTCTCAGGTTTTTTGTGTCAGACCTTGTATACAGAATTAGAGGTGATAATATGTATAGTATAGACAATCACAGAATTTGTAGAAGAGTCTCATCAGCCTGGGGCTGCTGAGGTTTGTTTTGATTACTAGGCTTGTGAGTGGTGGCAAAAGATAACATCTTCCCCTACATGTGAGCTCCGGAGCTAGTGTATCGCTGAAGGACACAATGTCTACAAAACAAATGCACATTTGCACACTAGCTTTGTATGCCAACTGTCACTCCAAAGATTAATTAGGTTAGTGCTTGCCCCATTGGCTAATCAGCTGTATTTGGGCATGCACCTGGACTTACTGCAGGGCTAAATTGAATGTATGGCTTCAGAGACCAAAAAAGTCTAGATCTTCTGGTCATGTCAATATTATTGGCTTATTTATTTCAGTTCTGTAAAGCTCTTTATCCAACAATGAAGAAGGCTGCATACCTGCAGTCAGTCCATCTGAACACATTTTTCATTAGCAGTGTTCCAGGGCGGCAAATGAACAGCAATATCTATATACATATGCAATTAAACCACTGCTTACACAATATCTACCTCCAGGCACCCCAGGTAAATCAATAAGTAACGTTCTTGCACCAGCAGTAGTCATCAGGCCCTCTTTGCCATCAGTCAATAGAAGCATGCAAGCGACAGAAGGCAGATGCAGCCCTCACATCTCCCTCTGAGCAGCTGACAAAAATCCCTTTCTGCCCTTGTGCGATAATAGCGGCAGGGAGGGCACTGTCAGGGGTGTGCTGGGGCGTTCTGCCTCACTGGTCAGCATGGGCTGCTCTTCCTTCACGCTCCACTGCCGTTTTCCTCCACACAGAAGTTGCCTCCAGCAGCCCTTGCCAGCCCCCTTGGTATTTTGGACGCTGAGTGCTGAATGAACAATAAGACGACGGTGGTTTGGAGGGAGTGGAAACAGCTCTTCTCTCTCCTGGACTGCCTGGCTCTCACCGGTATAAAAAACGGAGAGATTTCTTTTTAGCACCTTATTGTGAAGGGACATGGAGCAGCTGGGAAGGATTTTTCCCTCCCTGCTTTTTCTTGCCTGCTTCTGCAAAGCCAGAGAAATCTTCGCCTGCTGAAGGAGGGTGTGAAAACAGACGGCAGGTTTTGCAAGTGTCCATTAAGAACATAAGACACGCCGAAGACTTCTGTGTTAACTCGCATCCAAGCTTTTCATGGCAATGGTGTGAATGCAGGTAATGTCAAGCAGACACACTCTGATCAGAGGCAGGCTGGCAAAGCTGAGTTCTTCTGATCGGGGGAGCAGGATGAGGAGGACAGCTTTGATTCATTGCAGCCCCCCAATATCTCTGGGGCTCTGCCTTGCTCTGTGAAAGTCTCCCAGGTGTCTTGTTCCTGTGAGATTTCTTTGATCTTGGTTAGCAATCTCACAGCAGCATCTCCTGAATGATATGAGTTGTGTTAAAGCTTAGAGCTGGGGAACATTTCTCATCAGGAGCTGGAGTGAAAGACCAGACTGAAGAAACTAGATCTGAGGTGAAAACAATCATTCTTAGAGCACCAAAATCACCTAGTTGAGATGGTGTACAGAGGCTGGTATTTAATCCTTGCGCTGTAGAAAATAATTAGCATAAGGGGGAGAGCACAGAGTAATGGAGTTTCAAATTACTTTTTCTGTGTAGTTTTCACACTAGATGTTCATTTGGATACTTCTACAGCTTTTTTCACCATTTCTTCAGAGGACACAGGTATTTAAATGCTCTTTACCCTTGGGGAAACTAAGGCAGAAAGCAGTAACAAGACTCAGCTGGGGTGTTTTGAAATCCAAATTTTCCCAGTCCTGAAAGACTAAAACTGGGGATAGCCCAGGTGCTAGTTAGCAGCAAGGTGAGGTGGGTAAAAACAAAAAAAATGCAGCATGACTATTATCTCCGGTGCCTTTAGAAATAGCCCTTTATCCTGATGTCTGGCAGAGCAGCCCTTTTCACTTGTTAATGTGTTTGCTTAAAACCGCTGCCCTTACACTTCTACCAATACGGAGGTTAATGTACCACCCTTTGCCACCTCAAGTGAGGCTGTTCTGTAGAAAACTGTGCTGGGCTGATTCATGTCAAGACTGTATAATCAGAGATGGGGAAAACTTGGGAAGTGGCTCTTAGGAGGTACCTCCTGGGCTGAGAACAACTTCTTTTTACGTTTGAAAAATACAGTGTATTTCTGCTAAGAAAGGAGGAAGTTATGCCTGAAAAACTTGTAAAACTTAAAAATTACTTCAGGCTTTCTGTGAAACCCCCACACTTTTGCTGATGAGAGGAGAAAATGCCAGACGTCTGCCCAGAATGAACCAGAGGAAGAAAAAGCCTTCCCCATCAGTACAGCATAGAGATGCTTTAGAAAGAGCCAGACTTTTATTTCAAATTGAGGACAGATAAAATGCTGATGCTGTCCCAGATCCTAAGAGCAGCTCCTAACCTATGATTAGAATGACTAATCTCACTTTCTGTCACACACACACATATACAACCTTCACCCTACTAAGGATGGGTTTATCAGCCAGTGTTTGTCACACCAGCTCTGAGCTGGATATTAGCAAATGCAGCCGAGCTGCCTATTACCCATTCCTAGGACTTGTCCAGATCTCAGAGCAATGCTAGCAGACACTAGAAAAGCACATGATTTTTTTGGGTAGTGTGAAGAGATGCAGTTCAGTGTCTTTGGAGCAGAGGCAGGAGGGGGCTGGGAAGCCTTACGTTGGCAAGATGAACCCAGCACCTGGAATAAAGCCCCGAAGCCCCACTTAGAGCAGAGATTCAAAGGGACCTTGACTTCATAAGGGGCTCATCCTAACTCCATGCCACCAAAAGAGTGAATCTCAAACATAGTAGCATTCATTCATGGTGCCAGTGAATCTATTGTGAAGAACATTCACTTTTTGGTAAAGGAGGAGTGCTTGAGACTGAATATGGGAAACCACATCTGCAAGGTGGAATCATGCTGCAGGTGATGTGCTTGGACTGGTCATTTGGGAATGGATAAACGGGCAGCAGGTCAGGAAAGAGTTTCCTGAAACAGCTTCAGCAGGGACGGAAGAAATGGAAAATGGTGGAGCACAGGTTGGCATCATGCTGCACTGGCAAAGCTCTCTGGAGTGCTGGGGAACAGAGAAGCAGGGAATGATTTTGGCCAGGCTTCAGCAACTGCTAGAAATGGTGTGCATGTGTGAGGGCTGGATAACCGAGGCTTTGGCAGGTGGAGGGATAAAAAGTGGCTTTTCTGTTATGTTGAAAAACTCAAAATTTCATGGAGAAAAAATATGCATGAGAAATTAAAACAGAACATTTTCAGGAGAAAGGATTCAACTCCCTGAAAAAAAAAATCATTTGGGGCCTAACTCGAAATGCTGCATTTCAGCTAAAACAAATAATTCAGAATGTTTGACCTTTATTTCTTTAAAACTCTTTTTGAAGACTCATTTTTAAAACGGAAAATGCCATTTTGAAACAAAGAAATATCCCTTAAAAATAACTTCAAAATGAAACATTGCAGCATTTCCAAATATTTATTTCCCTTTGAAGGTGCTGAAATGCAGTGTCACATCTGCCTACAGGTGTGCCTTGCTCTTTTTATTTAGCCTAAATAATTTTCTCAATGTAACCTGAACAGTTTTAGTTCTCTTGAAGTTCAGCTTTTTGAGATGAATTTACAATTTACTGAAAGAGTGTATTTTCAGTTTTACTTTAGACTGAAGTAAATTAGCAGAGCTGTTTTGAGGGAGGAAATACTCAGTTTAGTTCCTGCTGTTAGAACTGCTGATGATCTCCATTAACAAAACATCACTTTCGTAAGACATGGGCTCCTCTGAAAGTACATAGAAGATCTGAAAACAGAGCTGAGGAATGATAAAAGAATAAAAAAAAATAAATGCATAAAATGCTACTTACATTTATGGGATTTTTAAAATAGCATTTAGATGGGAAGATGATTCCCCATTTTTGTCCATGCTGGTATTTTTTCCTCAGACTATCTGAAATTTCAGGAGTTAAGGGGAGGAAAAAAAAATCTTGCATTGCACTGTATATGCCAAAGAAATGCAATGCAATCTGATTTCACTTCTTTTTCTCATGCCTGAATGTGCTCATTTTTGCCTACAAAAGGAAAGACACAAAAGGATTGTAAGAAAAGGAATCAGATGGTGCCGCCCGATACTGTTTCACAGCTAAAGCGTGAAAACAAGCCCAGCTTCTTCTGCGACACTCAGGTCTCAAAAAAAAGGGTTATTATTCTTTTTAAAGGGAATTCTCTTAAAGGGAAATCACTCCAAATTCAATCATAAGCACCATTTATTACAACTTAGCAGAGCAGTTGCTTTCTGCTGCTGAGAGCCCTGTCAACAGCAAAAAGGCTGCAGAGCTAGTGTGCCTTTCACCTGTCTCTTTACCAACACCAGGAACCTTATTGACTCTAAGGGTCTCCTACTGCTGCTAAACCCATTGCAGATGGATCCTAAGGACCTACTTGTTGGAGTCTCATCACTTAGTTATCCCGTCCTTGGATGATGCATGACCTTGAGAAATTTCAAGTTCACATGCCTGCCCCATGCAGGATGGTGCATCAGAAGCAGCACAGTGGATGGAGCACATTGGCATCTGAAGGCATCAAACATCCAGTGGCTGATATCAACCCTCCTGCCAGGGGGTCCAGGCTCAACCTACAACCTGCTCCCCACTGAAGTCCCAGACCCAGCTTGAGGGAAACAGAACAAGACAGCACATGATTTGCTGCAAAGGCTACATCAGGACCAATATTGCTCTTAGAAGTCTCAGTAATGAGGAAAGCAAGTGGTGTTTTGTGCCTTGCAATCATTATATAAAATGTAAACAGTTTTACCTCCTTCTGCATTCAAGTTTTTGGATATTCAGCACAGTGTATAAGCACGAATAGATTCACCCCCTCCATCCCAGGATTATAGTCCCTCTCAACAGATGGGTTTCAAAGAACCAAACCCCTCACAGGCACTTTAGGGAAGGCTGCTTTCCTCTTTCTCCCTTGCTATTCTTTCCTTTGCCTTCCAGAATTTAGTGGCTTTTTGCTTTGCTCAGATCAGGGTGGAGGCCAAGAGAAACTGTAGCCCTAAAACCACCTAGTCTGAGTGCTCTGTACCTTTCTCATACACTGGCAAAATAACATCTTAGCACAAGTGGAAGCAGACAGACTTGGGAATGATTCTTATTCTTAAGTTTGTTATTTTTAAGTTCTGCTTCTGCAAACAGCCACTTGCAGCATTTACTGTCTGCCAAATTCAGAAAAACCAAATCAGTATCCCGTACCCAAACAAATGCCAGTCTCGCAATCTCATTCAGCTAAACCTGACCTGTTGTTGCAGGCTTTCCTGCAGTCCCTATCATGGTTGAATCTCATCCTTCTGGTTTTCATCCTCAAATATGAAGCAAAAAATTAAACAAGGGAAAACTTGCTGCAGAAGGTTTCCATCCACCCATGGCAGGGCCAAGGTCCCATACCTGAAAGAATGGGACAGCTGCTTCCTTGCTTTGCAGAGCCAGCTGCTGAGTATAGGACACCAAAGTACATCATTATCTGCCACCATATCCCCACCCCGGGTGCTGAATACCAAATCATAGAACCACCCTGGCTGTTATTGAGAGAAAGCTGGCTGACACTGCTGCCTTACATCTCTTTCTCAGTTTGCAGTTTTCAACAACACAGCAATGGGCTTCAGGAAATCCAAGATCTGCCTTGCCTTATAAACCTTGCACTGTCTCAGCTGAAAGCAAGCCCACCCCTCACATTCACATAACAAGAAAAAGCACAATATCCTAATGGATGCAGAAAAACTGAAGTCTACACTTTGCTCATCACCACTGATTTGTTTTATAAACTTGGGTGAGTTGCAAGGCTTATCTGAGAAACGGGAAGCATTTGAATGGTTACTTCTAGCCACTTCCATAAGCTTTCAGATGAAAACGTGTCGATGAAAACATCTCAATGAATGAGGCTTTATGCAGCTTGTGGTTATCTGAATAATCCTTAATACCGGCTGCCTCTTCCTGCCTGATTTCTGCTGCGGTTAAGAAGCCTAAAGTAGTAAGATTAAGAAGCCTAAAGTAGCAAGAAATATGCCCTAAAGCAGTCAGCTAAGGAACCTCACTTAATGGGAACATCTGCAAAGGTCTGAGAACTGGAAAATTAGCTTTGCGATATTGGCTGCTGTGTCTCAAGGCACAAAGGGATTGTGCCCAGGCAGAAGGCAGCAAAAGGGAGCAAAATCAGCATATCTTGCTGCCCCAGCTCACCAGGCAGAACCCCAGCACAGCCTCAGCCTAGAAGATTAGCACTATCCCAAAGTTGCTCTAACACATGCTGTGAAACAAGCCTCATTTTCCCATGTCCTACCAGCCCTCTGGAAGATACCAAAGTAGCCCAGAGCCAGCTGTTTCCACTACCATCAGATCCTGCCCAGAAGTAAGGATCTGACCCTAAAAGGCTCCTCTAGCATGACAGGACCACCAGACTTTTCTTTCCAAAGGCATAACAGCAAGATACAGTCTCAACCCAGACCATCATCGCAACACACTGCCATCCTGTCTTTTCTCTTTTATCACCTGCAGCAGCGCCTGAATGCTCGTTGAACACAACTGAGGGCATGCTATCAGCTCATATTCCTTCCTTCTCTGCTTGTCGCCCAGAAAGCCAGAAGAAATACAGGATAAAGCAAAAGATGCACCAGTAGATCTCCTTAAAATCTGTAGGTATAGCATACCTTCAGGGGTAGTAGTTAACCATAGTGAAGTGGGAACTTCTGGAAGTGCAGATCAGAGGAAAATTCTGCCCTGAAGTTCAGGAGGGCAGGAATTACACCAGCAATTCCAAAAACATTTCTTTGCCCAGATGGTGCCTTGAACATAAACTGTCAAAGTCATTACTCTGACTTCATTATCAGGGTTATGTTTTCTTTATTCCTTTTAATATTCCATATGCTGGTCATATAATACATTTCTTTGTATTTCTCTTCCCTTTTATTCTCTTTGTTTGTTCCATTTTTGTTCTATTCATGACTTATCACCTTCTGGTGGCAATTTAATTACTGGATCTATATTATTAGTATATTTTTTTTTTTAGATATAATAAAACCCACTGCAAGTAATTCAATTTCCATCAGTGAGGAAGGAAGTTGGACTTTTTCAATGAAAGGGAGGAGAGTACCTGGCTATAACATTTTTAATAAAAACATAATAGCACTTTGTACTTTTTAGCATCTTCTATTTGGAGAACCTTGTGGCTCCATAATCATTAATATTGCTTAACTTTTCCATTGTACTTTTCATCTATAGCTATCACAATACTTTCTGAAGGTGACTCAGTGTAAGCCTCTCTATTTTGCACACAGAGAAAAAATATGAAAGCCAAAACAATCCAGCCAACCCAGGTTACTGCTGGGATTAGATTCCAGGCACCCTGGAGCCCCAGGCTGAAGAACTTTCTATTGGATCATGCTGTCCCTCAACATGAACTGCTGCTCATCCCTGTGCTAAACAGCCCCACCTCATTCCCAGATCTCGTTCAGTTGTCCACCAAAGCACAAGGTCCATCACTCCTCAGATTTGCATCTGCTTTTGTGCATTCTGCTTTGTCCATATCTGAATTAGATTGCATATTTCTCTGGGCAGGACCTATGCTCTTGCTGGGGAGGGGAAGCTTCAGAAGGACTTGCTGCAACAGGAGTCAAAAACAACTCAGTCTCAGCAGCCTTCTGAAGACTATCCAAAACATCTCAGTTTGCTCCTTAATCACTTGAGATAGGTTCCTGGTTTTAACATCTTGTCTGAAAAGCAGTTTTTCTCAGAGAATCCCGGATTTGATTGACCAAATCCCCAGTGACTTAAAGGAGGTGAATAGGGGTCAATAGTTCTTGTCTAGTGCAAGGTACTAAGCCACCAGCTTGCAGATTTGACCTAAAGCAGTGAAAGAGTTCTTTGGTTAACATGGAGCTGAGCTGGAGAACATGGATACTCTGGATGCTGATAGTTTAAAGGGTTTCAAAAGATTGACCGGATAAATGCACAGAAGCAAAATCCCCCAAGAGCTTTACTTAAAGAGTAAAAGGTGTCACCTTGGGCTCAGAAAAATCCCCAAGAGGCAAACAATCTGGTGCAGTGCTTGAAGGAGGGTTATTATATAGTCTCTATCCTGTTCCCTAGGCATAAATTACTGGACAGCACCAGGGATGGGATGGTGGTCTCACATTATGCTTCTCAGCAAGTACCAGGCTTGTTAAACTGGAGAGGAGGGTTGCTCAATGGCCCAGAATTACTGTCTCGCCCACTCCTGGTTGACTTGGAACCTACATCTCAGGACACCCTGTTTGATAGGAGAAACTGTATGCAAGGCAAGATCTACCTTTTGCAGCCAGATCCCTTTGTCTGTGTAGTCACTCCTTGACTTATCTAGGTACAAGAATCCTCTAGATAGGATAGATAGTCTATGGAACTATATCCTGAGCAGGAAGCAATTTATATTGTTATGCATTCTTTTCATTTCCCTTGCTCCATAGTGAAATGCAAAATTACTCCCTTAAGACTTAATGTCTCCAGATAATGTATATGATACTTCAAATTGGCTTTTTTGCCATATTCAACTTCTTCCTAAAATAGGTATCTTCTTACTTTTCCTATCCATGAAGACAGTTCTGCTTCTGAGGGTCCAAACACAGCACTCAGAGTGACAGAGGATGCTATTTTCTGATCAGTAAAGTGTTTAGAGGAAGAGCTTTCTTTATTTTCCTTTGTCTTTAAATACCAGTCAGTTTTCTTTTCTGTAGATCAAAGCTTTTGTGGCTCTTGTTTGTTTGTTTGTTTGTTTGTGCATTTCTTTATTAGGGCTGGAAATAATTTAGAACACAATTGAGAAAAAGAAATCACCTTTGCTTTCCCTTTTGCTTTTTAAATAAAACCACTAAAACCATTTGCAGCTCCAAAATTATCACCCAAACTCAAAACACCCACAAAAACAAGGCGGGGAGAAAGACAGAAAAAAACCAACAACCTAGAAACACATTCACAGGACTAGCATGTGTGTAGCAGATTTTTTTTTCTTTCTTTTTTTTTTTTATTACTAGGGAATTATTGTATCTGCGAGCCAAAACAACAACACTCCCTGATGCCAACTCCAGCTGTTCCTCCCTTGTAAAATTTATGAGCTGTTTTCAAGAGCCTGAATAGATCTTGCAATGGAACTTCAGTGTAGCCACAAAGATATTTTTAATTGCTGTGATGTTGTCAAGTTTCCCTGTGACACTAAGTGTGTTGTTACTTGGATGATTAGAAAGTGTACTCCTTGAGATGCCAGCCTTCTGGGTCATTGAGCTAAAGTGAAAAGTCCAGTTGGACTTCAGGTCTACTCCCAATCCTTGCTGGGAACACTAGCAAACAGGCTGACAAAAGCAGGCTGAAATAGTTTTAAACAAACAAGTACATTAGTGGGAGATTTCAGTATCTTTGCAGCGGGTTCTCCACAGAGATCCAAGAGGCATCTTTCACCACAGGCATCTTCAGCTACAACGCTCATGCCCTGTGGGGGATTCAGGCTGAGCCTGAGGTATATACAGTGACCTGGCATCAGTCCAAAACATCTAGCCTCACCATCCTTAGGCTGTGAAGTACAAGTGACATCCTGAGCACATTTTGCCATTAGAATTTTTCCAGTAAGTATCATGAGAGTAAGAATTTTATCTCACCTAATCAACATTCCGATTTCATAATTATAATTTTATGTCTGTCTCTCCCCTAAGGAAAGACTCAGTTATGTATAAAATCCTAGAAAAGATCATGGCTTTTCTGTGGACAGACCATGCAGCAAAATCATCAGTCCTGGAGAGGTTGTCTAAAGCAACTGAAGTAAAGGCTAGAAATTGCCATGCTAAGCTACCTGGAGGCTATTAGCTCAAGTACTCCACCCTCCATACATGCCTCAGGCCACCAGAAATAGGAAAAGAAGCATAAACAGATGACGTGGATTATGTAGATGCTAACTAACAAGGCCTGTGTCCTTTCTGAGCTTGTGGTTTTATAGTTTCACACCACAGACATCTCAAACCTCTAAGAATCTGAAGACATGTAAGGCAAATGCCTTACTGTGTCTGCCAGAGACACATAATAAAAGACATAAAACTTAAAGAGGAAATTGGAAAAGCAGTGGGATTATTAATGGCTACCTTTTAAGCAAAGCATTCTGTAGTACTAGGACCTTTTGCAGCTTGGCATTTGTAGCCTTGGTAAATTAGAGTCATAATGATACTGGCCTCTCTGGACACAGGTAAAATCCGGTGTAATACCAAGGGTTACTAGTTAGTTCATGGTACTTCAACATATCAAAGAAGTCCTATACTTCCATCCCCACTTCAGCCCTCACAGAAGATTTTAGGAGACATCCCCACATAAGGGACAAACTTGCCTAGCTGTCCTCGGGAGGAGGCAATGCTGTTAGTAACCAGGTCAAAGGACTGATGCAGAAAGTAGGAAAATCATGGCTTTATCCTCTCTTCCCCTTTGAGATGATTTACACCCATGGGAGTGCAAGAAGCAATCAGCGCCTCTCTCTTGCCTGTCAAACCATAGAAAGTCTAATCCAAATCACTGTTAATATTTCATTTGAGTTCAATAGACTTTGCAGCCAGCCTCGGGCTCAGTCTTAGCATGTCTTTTTGGAAGCTCAGTATCTGATTATTATTAAGATGTGAGAGGCTCCTGTGAAGCAGGAGCCTTAACATTCCTGTCAAAATGAGGCATGAAGCACTGAAAGGCAGAAAAACTGGATCTGCTGGGCTGCGTTTTGCCCTGTGCTCAGAAAACTCAGCACTGCTCCAGGAACAAAGGGAAGTGATGTACTCTGCTGGCTGGAGGTGCTCTAGCCTTGTATCATGTAGCCTGCAGTTCCCAGTGCAAGCACCATATAGGAACTTGCTGCTCTCTGGGATCTTGCTTAGTGATAAGCTCTGATGCTATGTTTATCCTTCAGAGACTTTGCACTTGTTCAGAACTGCAGAAGTGGTGGAGTGTCCTCAGCTCTGCCTCATCATTTAGACAACACGCGATATAAGAAGGACAATGGTATCAGGTGGTGGAAGCTGTCTTTACATCTCTTTCTTGCACTTTTTATAGCTTGGCGTGACCTGGAGAGTTACCTAAAGGAGTAGAAAACAAATAGGATGGCTCCTAAACTATCTCCTTTCTTAGTTCTTCATCCTCTCCCACCATGGGACTTTATTGTGAAGGGACTGACAAACCAAATGTAGTCAGACATCAGTCTCCTGCACTTTGGAAACATATGGTGTTCCCTGTACCCTTCTTAATAACTGGAGCTCTCCCAGCTCTCCTTGGTATTTGGAGTAGTTCCTCATTGTCACTTAGTTTGTCACCTCCATGTCTTCCCACTGCTGCTGCTAGGATGAGCTAATAGCTCATGTGTGAAATTGTAGCACATATCATTAAATGTAGTATTTTTGAGAATAAATAAGAACAGAAGATTATAGAGTGTATGTGTGTTTCCAAGGTTTTTTTATTAGTTTTTATTGATATGACTTGATATAAGATATTAAAAAACATAGAATCCTAGAAAATGTTGTCTGGACTGCTGATTATAAATTCCACCACTTCACTAGCAGGGACTATCCATAGCTGTTTGATCTTTTACTACCAGTCTTGAGTTTGCTCAAAGGTATTGTGAGCTGGTTTAGAGCCTGTGATGACTGGTGGCGTATGCACTTAATGTTAACATGGATCCTCCCTGAACCAGATGATTACTATATCATGATGACTGGAAACAATGACTCCTGTCCTTTTATAAACTGATGGAAAAATCCATTAGTGTTATTGGAAAAGATTGGGAGACATGCATGAGGAGCTTGCTTAAGACTAATGAAGTCACATTAGTGAGATGGGCTATGTGTCCTCCTGTCGTGATCATTTTATCTTCAGGAGAACCTCAAATTTATACGTGCTCAGCCAAAGAGGCAGAGCTCTCCCATTAGTACTCTTTGAATTACACAGGTGGATGGCAAAGCAAGGAGCAGAGAGCCATGGTTGTCTTTCCTGTGGAAGAAGGATTAACAAAGAGTCTGTCAGTAGAAGCCTGCTAGTGAGAGATCCCCATAATGGCAGAGCAAGTGAATAGCATGTGTTCAAAGTGCCCATAATCCTATATTTACACAACAGTCCTTAATGGCTCATTCAGAGCCATTGCAAAAACCAAGTAAATAGTGTGGTTAGAAAGTCTGTTACTTTATATTTACTCACTAGACCGTCTGCTGTGGGAACTGTGAATGTCATGAAGAGCTAAAAGGAGCATTCTTTTGATTTTTTTTTTGATTTTTTTTTTTTTGGCTATGAGAAGCTAACTAATAATGATACTGAAAACCACTTTCAATAGGAACTATACCTTCACTTTGCACCAGTGGAGAACAACCATTAGCACACTTTGTCAAGGAAAGAGATGCATTTATCATCACCTGGAGTCTTTTCATAGAGACTAGATGTGCTTTAAAAGATACGCTCTTATTCAACAAGATGTTATTGAACTCAATAGCACTCACCTGTGTGGTGGGAAAAAATTCATTCCCTTCACTGCAAGAACTACTGGGAAAACATAAAATAGTCTGTTTTACACATATATTATACAAATGGTCTCTTCTGGACTTAAAATATACTACATTTGAGATTGGTCACTAAATTTATTCTCTCAAATGTTTATTCATGTAAACACTTTAATCTTCATTAAAGTCAAAAATAACACACAAATCTGAATGAAGCAGACAGCTGATTAGCATGTGAAATGAAGGTAAAATTAAATATTTAGAGATTTGCATAGCAAATAATTATAAATCCAAAGTTAGTGGTCAGTTATGAAATGAACTGTAAAGATCTGATGAAGCCTACTCAAACATGAAAAAATCATAAAAGAAGACTCAGCTAGTCCCTAGTATTTTGGGTTCCTGAAACATTATTCAAGATCCTATCTGAACCTTGACTAACTGATCCTCAAAATTCCCATAAGGTATCGGCAAGCACTGCTATGCAGCAAATAATTGATCAGAAATCATTTATGCAATGAATTTTTCTTCTTGTTTGTGATTGTCTACACAGATCATTAAATCTTTTTATTATACAGAATGACTCACACAATTTTGTCAATAATACATCGCTTGCAAATAGTTTAGAATTTGCAACTAGAAGAAAGATGAAAGGAATCCTGCACACTCATTGCTGTTTCCTGAATAATTACAAAAGCCATGAGATCACCATGGGATGAATTAGGAATCAAATATTTAATAACTGAATGTATAATTTAAAACTCCTCTTCAGTAAAAAAAATTAGGATCTCCTATTGGAGGACAAAGGTGTATTTTCCTATTGTTAGAGGAAACGACAAAATGCAGTTCAGTCAGCAGCATGCACCGATGAAAGGTCACACATCTCTCGATGTGCCCAGGGAGGGTGACATGTAGAGTGGTTGCATCCATATGGGAAAAGGGGATAAGGCTGGAAGCATACCTCTTCCTGAGCTATCAAGCTTTCACACATCTGGGGACCTAAAATATAAAGCCACTACTGCTACTTCAATGCCACCTTGTTCAAGCAGATCTGAAGAAGCTTCACACTGCTGTTTCCTTCTCCCAACCCCTCATGTTACTAGAGTCTGAGAAACAAAATATGCCACAAGAATAAAAGGAAGTGGATCAAGAATATGTCAAATCGATGTTTTGTATCAAAAGGAAATGCCTTTTTGAGAGACAAAAATAAGTTGTGGAAAATGAAGTTTATGTAGTAACCTTATTGGTTCTTGGGGAGATAGAGGCACAGGCCAGCAATGAGGAATCAGGAATAGCAACCAGGTTTTTTTTTCCCACCTCACATCTGCAGCCCCAAACTGCAAGAGGTAATTTCAGTCTGGATGCATGTTCTCATCTATGATACTATCTACCAGGGCTGTTAGCAGGGCTGTGTATATATTTGTACAAGGGTAGCAGCCCCTATCCTCTATTTGTGCCTTGCCACTCTTAAAAGGTTTTTCTCTGTGGCAGCAGAGGGAATGAGGTTAGAGCAACTGTTCTGAAGCATTTCATTCCAGCATATCCATTTTCTTCTGCATGCTTTTTCTCTTCCCCCTGAGCTGGCATAAAAGGACTCATCTGGAAGTGCAGTTGAAATGTCTCTATCAGCCTTGCCAAGGCTTGGGAGCACGTAGGGAGTTTCTACATCCTGCAGGCACCCACGTGAGAGGACGTGCTGTTTCTTAGCACGAACAAATCCTGGAGTGAACCGTCCAGACTGTGCAAGTGTTTGGGAACTTCAAGGGTGGGATCAGTCAGCACCATTTATCACAGGGTGTGGAGGCAGAACGGTTGATCTGTTCGTGGATTTTTGCCCACCCGGCCAGAGAGCAGAGCTGGGAGCAGCCAGGTCCAGGACTACAACTCCTAGCATGAACGCTGGCTGTGAACCCTGGGTTACCCGAATTCCTCACTGCTGAGGGGCTGCAGGGAGGGTCAAGGGCCATGGGAAAAGCCCTCATTTGGTCCTTCCATGGGATCCCTGCCTGTGCCACGGATCGCTGGCACCTGCCTGTTTAACCCCAGAGGGGAAGCAAAGCACACAGGCCCTCAGGCTGCCTGTGCAAGGTTGAACTGCCGTTAGCTTCGCCTTGACTGTATATGTGAATGCAGCTCACCCACAGACACTGCAGTGGATCTTCTCCCACCCAGCATCCGTGGCCGGTAGCGGGAGCAGAGTGGCTTTTCTAGATGTCGTCCCATGGGTTCAGTGGCTTCACATCGTTTCCTTGGGTTTTTCAGAACTGTTGGGATATTGGGATATTGGCTCGGTTACATCTGGGGTTTTGCACCCAGCCACTTTATCTAATTAAATGTTTTAAGATGCCACGATGAAAGCTGTATAGACATAAGCAATTTTTATGAACTGGTAGTAGTAATTTAAACTCAATTCCAGCAGAGCATGCTGTGATGTTTCAAGCTATTAGCCCACCACTAATACAGACTATAGAATAGTTAATACCAGTCCATTCAAATCCAAGACACATTTTGATTTGTTGAATAGCTTTAATTCTCCCAAAGCTGATCAACTAATAATAATAACAACAACAATAACAATAAAGGCAATTCCAGTGTGATTGGCTAATCTGATGGTTTTGCTCCCAGTTTATTTTTAATTTCTGGCAGCAGTGATATTGGAAATTAAAAAGCTCTCTTGACACTCGAGTGACTCGAATCTCAGACCAGATGAAATGAGGTGACTGAAGCAGCTCTGGACCTTTTATTCTCTCCCATCATTATCACAGCTAATAAGAAGAAACAGAGAGTCTGCCCAGCAGTGAAAGCTGAGGACCACCCCCCCTTTCCTTTTTGTGTCATCCAAGATAAAGTACTAATTATCAGGACAGCTCAAGCTCATTTGTAGGAGGAAAGGAATTGAATGCTGCTTTAGTGAAAAACTTAGCTCCTGTGTGCCCTTGGGTAGAGACTGAGGTACTTTGGTGGTTTAAACATCCAAATTAAAACACCTTGAAGTGACAGACAGATATCCTATTGGGCTTGCTCCTCAGACCTCTGCTCTAGCTCTTGTGGCAAGGTGCAGCAGGGAAAAAAACCCAGCTTCACCCAGATCCCCATGTATGGGCAGGTCTTTCAGATGAGACACTAAAACTCAGGCCCTTCTCTGTTTTGGAAAGCTCTGAAGTGTAGGTTAACCCTAAGACACAAGCGGGTGTGTGCAGTGGTAAACACCTGGAGACTCACACAGTATTTGCTAGCAAATGACTTGTGGAGAAAAGCAATTAGATTGAAAGTTGGGGATGAATAAGAGTTTGGCTTGGTTCTGGCTGGAAAGGACACACTCCTCGTTGCACTGTCACTTTGGTATTGACACAGAAAGCACACAGCAGTACAGGTTGACCTGTCAGGCACAGCTCCATAATGCAAGGAAGAACATTTAAACATTGCACGTTGGTTGCTATGATCCAAAGAGATGGAGAGGTTGAGGTAAAAGTAGAAGGAGAGTCCAACTGCTAGAGACTTCAATGTCCATCTCATCTGTCTCTCTATCCCAGGGAAGGAGCAACACAGTCTAAATCTCTCTTTATGGATGTTAATCCCACCCCTTCTAAAAGACGTCCGGTGATGGAGATTCTGCAGACTTTCTGGCACTCTCTTCCATATCTAAAGCCACCTACACTTTGACAAGAAGAGGAGAGCCAGAAAGAGGATTGTCATTTTGCAATGTTCTCATCATCAACCTGGACCACCCAGAGCACTAATGCACACGCTCTGGAACTGTTGAGAGAGGTCAGAGTGGGAATATAGGATGAGGGTTAGTGAGAGGGGCTCCAAACCACCTCCCGGCACAAGGAGGATGACAGCACCCTCTTTGCTCCATGGGCCCAAGTCCTGCCATGCTCTGCATGTCTAGGTTGCACCCACTAAATGAATAAAAGGAGAGTTTGGGCCACAGGTCTGTCAAATCCAGCAACTAATTCATTTGAAATAAACCCCAGCATTTTCATGCAGATGTTAAAGTGCTCTATCAGCAGGAATCTGTGTCTGCCATGTCCTAGATAAATGCTGGGAGAGGAGCACATCCACCAGCAAGGCAGGGTACCGCACTCACAAACCATCTCAGCATCTGTTCTGTTAATGGCTCCATCCCTCTCCTGCCTCCAGAAGATGGTGCTCACCATGCATCATAGGGACGGCTGAGCATGACTTACAGGCTTCAGTGCCAGAGGAGAGCCATTTCCCCTTTCCACTGTGTCACTAGAGCACCAGGAGAGATGAAACTCAGTCTTGTCACTGCCACCAGTGGGTGAGAACAGCCGTGTGTGATTTTGCTGACTGCTCGCAATAGATGACACTGGTGAGCTCAAGAAAGGGACAAGTGGGGAGTGATATTTGTGCAGAGCACCCTCCCAGTCAGGATTCTTGGGACTGCCCAGGACAGTGGCACATCTTTGTTTTTATAGTCTTGGAGGAATTTGATGCTTTCCTTTCCACTTAGATATCACTTAGGTAGCTTCACCCTCACAATTCCCACAAGAGTTTTGGAGAGATGGTTCACACTGGGAGGTGTTCATCATCCTTTATGCTGAGCAAACTGAAGCAGTTGATGAGGAGAGCATTTTCCTTGCCAATGTTGTTGGGGAACTCGTGATTCTGAGGAGCAGGGACAAGGCTTACTTGCTATCACAAGGGCTCCCATGCCTGGAAGACACAGAGGCCAAGCTAGTAAATGAATTTCAGGCTATTGGAGGTGGGTGTTCAATATTTGCTGTAGTTGAGCAGGAGGTCCTTTGTCACTAATTACCGGGAGATGTTAAAGGAGATGTGATGTATTTAAACCTCATTGTTTTCTATTAAAACACAGATTCTTTTGCTTCTTTTCTGTGTTAAGCAGCTAATACACTTTGAGCATTAGCAGAAGGGCTCAGTGGATTAATTACTGTCTTTGAAAATAAAAAGTGATTTGTTTTAATGCATGCAAATGTTAGGCAAGAAATAAGAGCTAGCGGCCACTGGCTCATGGGCCAGATCAGAGTTTTGGGATCTGGTTTCTATATACAAACAGGCTCTTCAGCTTCAGCTCTGACCTGAGGGACAGCAGAGACCAGGGCATATGCCAGGCAGGGGAGTCTCAGGCATCCCTCCCTGGTGGCTTCCTGGCAGCCACAAGTTCTCCCTGCAGTGCCTGCCATCCATCCTTGGGGTGACTGCTCCACTGCTGGGGAAAACAAGAGATCCTTCGGGCTTTAAAAAGGCTTGGTAACTGCAGAGACGTCTCTACCCATTTCTCACCACCTCTGTCCTTTCAAGATGTGTGAATTGTATATG
Source organism: Phaenicophaeus curvirostris (assembly GCF_032191515.1). Classification (NCBI taxonomy): domain Eukaryota; kingdom Metazoa; phylum Chordata; class Aves; order Cuculiformes; family Cuculidae; genus Phaenicophaeus; species Phaenicophaeus curvirostris. The sequence goes on from NC_091402.1 coordinate 16,659,722, forward strand.
GCCCTTGGCCGCTGAGTAAATGGGTGAAGAGACAATGCTAACTATACGATTAACTACAGCTCAATAATTGTAAGGATCCCTCGGCCCTTTCCCTGTTGCTAAAAGTACAACACAGAAAAGCCTAAAACGCTGCAGAGGATTTCTTCCCAGCTTTAATGCCTCAGTCTGCCCCCCGAGAAACACAGGACACCAGTCTCCATCAAACCCCATCTGCAAGTGCCTTGTGGCTGCCAATTCAATGAGCCTTTTTCTTGGAAAATCACAGCAGCTCAGCAAATACAAACAGGCTGTCAGTGTTCACTGTTTCACGCTCATCTCTTTAGGCTCTGTAAGGAAATGCTTCGCAATGACACCCTTATCGGCCCTGGGTGAATCAGTTTAATTATTCCAATGAGAAATTTCCCCTAGCAAGTTATTTTCCTGCTCAGTGCACTTTGTAAATATAAGCTATCTCTTCTAAAATCTTCATGTGAATGATCAGAAAATCACGTTTTTCCAGAAAGGAAACTGAGGCATAAGGAAAGGTAAATGACATGCCCTGGGCACAGGAAAACATTTATAAATGAAATAAGAATTTTATCAGTATGCTTATTGGAATTCGTAACTTATAATTACAGTAGGCAATAGGGTGGATTTTTGCCAACACAGTGTGTGAAAGAGCAATTTTAAAACATTCTCTATCTGAAATTCTCAAGTGTTTTCTGGCAGAAAAGAGAAGCCCCGAACAGCACACATGGCTGTCTGCACAACAAACCTGTTTTTCTCAGTTGCATCTTGCAGATCCATTAGAAATAGTCCATGAACTCCCATAGATCCCCACTGCAGTGATTAGGAAACACTGTAGATAGAACATTTTTATCACAGTCAAAAAGAAGATGTTAGGAAATTTGGGTTTAATCCAATGCAGAACAGGAAAAAAAAAATCTGATTTCCTAGCTGTCCACTAAGTAGAATGCCCAGCCAATTTTTGTTTGGGAATTTAAATTATATATTGCAATAGAAAGAGGAAACACAGTGCCAAAAATACATATTTCTATTAGTGCTAAGCAGCAACTACTCTTGGGATTTTAATGAAAGGATGCAAAAAAGAATGTCAGAACATTTCCAGCAGCACATCTGTGGTAACAGGGTCTATTGGCATAGCATATTAGTCTACTTTATCTTTATGCATTTCTATAAGCATGTTAAACTCAAATTATGCAAATATGAAATTTACACAAAAAATTAAAATAAAAACCTCCACATATGTTATAAGGACTGAAAATTTCAAAACCAAAAAATTTCCTGAGCACAAGTTATCAAAGTGTTCTTTAACTGCAAGTCAGATTCTTCCCTGAAAGGAGATGCTGAAATTTCATTGGTCCCAAGAAATTTTGGGTTTGACTGAATAGCATTTTCCAATAGAAAACAATATTGGTATAGAGTTTCTAAGCGGTTACAATCACAAATCAACATTTGCAGCCTAAAATTAGAGATAGGCAGCCTACAGCAACTTAAATAAAGATGTGAACTTTCCAGAAGGTTAACTATGGAATGGTTGGAGAAGGCATCAAGAAGCTTTATGTGACCTTGTTCACCTACCGTAAGCACAGATGAATCTGGGATTCAGGAGAGCCAGCTCAACAGTGCCAACATCCCACCAGGGTTTGATAACAACCAGACTCAAACTGGAAAAACAGACTGTATGAAAGGCAAGGCAGCCTTGCAGGCAACCTTACCCTAGGATATGTATGACATGACAAAACTGCCCTGCCCCTATGGCTAACTCACTGTGTTGGGGCAACAGCTGATACTGAGACTGTGGGTACTCAAGGGGGAACACCCGGGAGGGAATGGGATGTGGCAAACAGGCAATCCAGCACTCACTAGTGGCAGTGAAAAGGTAAAATCCTGGACTGTAATCCCCAGTGGATGGCGAAGATGTAACTGAGAAATGGGCTGAGTTGTTAAAGATGCCTGTGTTTGTGCATTGCAAAACCAAGGGAAAGATTGAGAGAAACACATCTCTCAGTTTATGTTCGTCTTTCTAAGGACTTTGATCCTGCCTCTTATTCCTAAGATAAACACAGGAAACTTTATATCAGGCTGGTGCCTGCTGTTTTCCATGGGTTTAGGAGGCAGCGCTGGGAGCCTTCCATTTGCAGGAGAGCTGGGAGAGCTTGTGTCTCGAGGCAGCACTGAAATGAGGATCTTCTCCTAGATGAGCCACAAAGTAGTTTATTCCAGATGAGCCAGGAGGAGCTGAGCGGAAGCGTGTCTCAGCTGGAAGTCTCTCTTGGCATCTATTACAACAGCAGGGTTATCTTTGCTGCTGAAAGGAGATGTTACTGTGAGCTATGACAAACTCATTGAGTTTTACAACAACACTGGAAAACTAACTGCAATGAATTTAGAAAGGATGCTCAGGGAATGCTAAGCCAGTCCCTTCCTGCCTTTAGTTTGGCACCACTCATTAGACCTTGCTCTAAGGCATGATACATGATTTTGGATTGCCTGCACGAGCACACAAAATCACATGCACATTTTTTATTTTTGTAGGGTTGCTCACAAAGGTATGGCCATTGGGAGGTACTTTATTTTAGTGGCGAATATGGAATACTGAGTTGATTGGAAATCAAAGAGGAGACAAGAGGCTCCACTGGCACTTTCTGGAATTCATCAAAGAACTGTATCAACGGGCGTGTGAAATCCTCAGCATTTTGTAGCAAATCAGTCCACTAATGAGAAAACACACATGTGGCCAAAGCAGTGATTGCAGCTAAAGTTTCTTGGCTTCAAAGCTGCCACTCAAGCTACGGAAGAAAGAGTTGTAGCTGGTAGAAATGCTACAACTACTGCACCAGTTCTCTCTGAGCCTTTGACAAAAGGTCACAAGAGTGGTGCCACCCCAGGACTGGTTTAGGGCAATGAAGAGGCAGATTTATGCTGACAGACTTTGAAGGTGTCCTGGAAAGGGCACTGCTAGGCTCAGAGTCATGCCGCACACCACAAGAGCCATTCAGGTACCTACAGACGGGCATCACAGACAACTTGTGGCATTTCAGATGCCTGTCAATGGTGGATGGATGTGATACAGGAATACTGGGAACCTGTGGCGATTCTGCTGCTGCTGGAGGCAAGGTGGGATGTCTGACAGTCTTCTAAATACCGCTGTGTTTCACACCCTACACTGATCCAAAGTTAACTCAAAAATGCTGTGGGGACCTGTATGCCCACATCAGGCAGTGCTCTAAGTTGTGGGAAAGCACTAACAAGGATGTTATTTTCCCCCTTGACACATTCCCTTCAAGAGGAATCCCAAGAGGAGAAGGCTGGCCAAAGTCCAGCCTGCAGCTGATACCATCCAGAAATGAAAAAAAAATAGCAGATCCTTAATAGCAAGGTGAGCAGCAAAAGCTGGATGACCAGCAGAGCATCTCCATTGTTGGGAATCTTGCAGTTGCTATAACTGCCCCAGAAACTGATTTTATCCATTTCACAATGTGTTTTTCAGAGGGAAATTGGGGACCTTATTGTTATTTATTATGATCACAGCTAGATCTTCAGAGATTTCCTTAATTAGCATCATTAGACACACAGCTTAATCTTCAAATCCTGGGCTTGTCAGCATAGCAAATTAAAAGTTTTGGGTTTTTTCTCTCTTCTATGTGCTGGGTTGGGGAGTGTGTGAAGAAAAACTGGGAGTCATCTGACAGTTTCAGAGAGTGTGGGAATCTGTCTTTAATCTTTGATGACTAAAGCAGCATACGTAGAGTGGATGAGAAAGAAGGGTCAGTACTGTGCCCGAGCAGGAAACCAAGGGTCATTGCATTTAAAAGAAGACTTATCCTTGTGCACATCAGATGAGCTGAGCGTACATCCTAATGCCTGCCCCCCAGCAAGAGATTTCTCAAAACCCTTCAGGAACAATGGGAGAAAAAAAAACCTGCTCCAGCTAATGAACACTAAATTCTAGCAGAAAGAAACCCTACAGAAGTATCTGTGACATCCACATTAATAGCAAATGAGTTAGTTGTGATTGATGCTATTCCAGTGAACACCAAAGGAATTAATAATGATTAGGGCTATTATTTTAAAGGATTGCCCCTCCCCAAAAAAAAACCCAAAGGGAAAACAATTAGATGTCTTCAGTGGTTATCTTTCACAGTATACTTACTACAGTGATCAGACATGATATTATGGCTATTAATCAACAAAATGATGGAAAAGGACATAACTTGTGTATATCCGTGAATCCTTAGAAGCACATACTGTATTTGCTGGTCTGCTTACAAGTCTACAGCTGGCACAAAGAAGACACTGGAGTTTTTTGTTTTCCTAGCAGTAGAAGGTGTCTGATGAGTTTAGATGCAGGTTGGAGAGTAATTCATTAAAATGAAGAAAACAAATGAAACTGCTCCCAGTAAGGGGTAGATTTTCTATTTCATATGACCCTGCTTATCCCCACTGCATCTGAGGGAGAGCAAGCAAGAGCAGATCTTTCCACTTAATCTTTTGGGGTTTTTTAGGCTATGTGCTCCAAGCCCAGTAATATCAGTCCTTCATCAGTAATGGAAGGTTGCAATGAGCCTTATCACTGTATTGCAGGTGAGGAAACTGAGGCTCTAGGATACCATAAGGTTTTCCTGAGGTCACACACTAATCAGTACAGACCCAGAGGGAAATCCTGATTTTTTTGGCACTCTGCATTAACCATGGAATTAATAATCTTTCTTTTTTTCATCTCTGGTGCGTTGATCCAGTTTTATCATCAATGGGTCACGACCTAAAGTCATCACTCATTTGCATCATGGTCTTGCAAAGCAAAATGAGCTTTTTAGTAATTCAGCTGAGTCTAATGGGTTCCAACACAGATGCCAGCTGGGAGAGGGCTATGGGGTGCAATCCCTCTCCCAGACTACCCATCCCATGAAGAAGACATGGTAATTCCATCTGTGAGATTCTTGCTCTGACAGCAGGCCAGCACCAGCTGCTGAGAAAAAGAAGTAATGCATTCCTGTGCCCAGCACCAGTGGGTGTAGGCTCACACGAAATTCAAGGCTGGCTGGAGTTAATAGTTCATATGGTTTATATACCTTCAGAGTGGATTGACTGGCCAGGACTTGTTGGGAGGAAAGATAGTGGAAAAATGGTATTGGCCAGTGACATGATGAATCTGCATCCTCCCAGGCAGGGGCAGATAAGATTTCACTATATCTAAAGCTACAATATGCCAGGAGATGAGTAACCACAGCATCATTTCTCTTCCATTCCAAGGGGTAGTTGCATCCACCATGCCCACATCATAGCTGAAGAAAAGAAAGGTGAGTTTCAGTACAAGTCATTGACAAAACAGCACCAACTCTCATTACTATTTTCTTCTCCAAGTCAAATTTCACTCATAATTAAACTCTCTGAGACCACATACACTTGGCTTCCATTTTCCTTTTGAAGTGATCTGAATTTCCCAGCCAATTCTCTGTATCCTTCAGTCACAACTTTGGTGATTAACATCCCCAGGCTGGGCTGAGAATCCCAATAGGAGCCTGTAATCAAATTCCTCATTGATTCCCGTGATACAGGATCAGAAGCACAATGATGAAGCAATCCTAATTTTGTAGCCAGAGCCAAATGCCAATTAGATCCTCAGCGGGTGTAAACTGAGCTGGCATTGTTCTCCCTGGAAGAGACAATGCTGATTTATTCCCAGATGAAGATCTAACTTGTAGGTCTTTCCTGTGCTGTAACCCTAAGCTCCCATTCACTCAGTGGCCCAACCGCCCATATGGAGGTGGGCAAAAGTGTTTTTCCATGACTATGGGTGTCCAAGTCTCTGGAACAAATAGGAAATGATCCGCTTTCTTTGTCTCTGTCAGTGGGACTAAGCATAGGCACTGTTTCAAAGGTTCTTTTAGGCTGCCTGAAAGCACTAGACTTTAGCAGTGGAAGTACTCTTTTCCCATACCTGCTATTACTTCCAGCATGAGAAAGCCCTCCTGCCCTGGGGCTCTTTGTGGGGATGGCTGGGTCAGATTCTTGCATGCTTCTCCCTTGGGAATGTTCTTTTTGCTCATGACAAAAGCACTGGCTCTTCACAGCTTACGGAGCATCAGGGCTCAGCAATGCAGGACATCAGCCCCTGCCTCCCCGGACTGCTCATCAGTTGTCACTTAGCTCTTTCTTTCCTCATCTGGGCTTAGCATTGCTTTCAGAGAAAAAATCCTTGTGATTCCACTACCACATAAATCAAAGCAGGAGAGAAAAAAGAAAACCTTAAAATCAGTCTTCAGAAAAGAAGCAGTAGCTGCATAGGGTTTTGCAGAGCCCCCCACCTGGTGCTGAGGGGCATGGTTTAGTGTTTGATAGGAATAGTTGGACTCGATGATCCGGTGGGTCTCTTCCAACCTGGTGATTCTATGATTCTATATCTCGAGCACGCAGCAGTGGTCCCCATCGAACACCTCCATGGTGCTGTGCTGCCTGGCTGGGGTGGCACCTGCTCTGGAAGGGGTTAGCCTGCACCACGACAGGAGCAACCCAAGTTACAAATTGCAGAAGCAAAACAGAATATATTCAAGGAATTAACTGTATGGAAAATTATCCAGGCTATTAAAAGCCACATGAACACGCTGAATATCATGCATTTTAAACATACACAGAAAAACATCATTTTGAAGGGGATTATTGTTTAAATAGGCAATAGGGGTTCTAGCAGATAAGCTTCCCGCTCCTGTCTTCTCTTATTGTTTGGAGTACATTATCTACACCGTAATATTCTCAGCTCTCTCCAGGAGTATTGTCAGAGTGAAATGCTATTTTAAAAGTATATGTTTATGTTTCAATAGACTTTATAACAGCAAACACATCTGCCCAAGACACAGAAAGTGAGAGGGGAAAAAAATGGAGGAGCAAAATCAAGAAACAAAGGTTGCAGCTTCCCCAGTATTGAGTATAACAGAAATAAACGTTACCCAGTAAAAAGTATCTTCTTTTCCCCCCTCCTTACTGAATGCAGGGGATTCCGGTGTCTGGAGGAGGACTAGCTAATATGCACTTGACATTGGGTCAGGGAGCCAGCAGCTCATGCTACTTGGACTGCTGCAGGTCTGTAGAGGACTCCAGCCCCTCTGTAGTGTTCATTGCCCCACCAGTTCAATAGTCAGTTCTTTAAATTTTCAAGCTTGAGTCTGAAAACCCACCTTACCCAGGGAAGTTGTGGCTGCCAGGAGGTGTTCAAGGCCAGGTTGGATGAGGCCATGGGTAACCTAATCTAGTGTGATGTCCCTGCCCATGACAGGGGGATTGGAACTAGATGATCTTTAAGGTCCCTTCCAACCCAAACTATTCTGTGATTCTATGATTCCATGATAACAGCACAATGCAAGGCCGAGCCTTCACAGGCTTCCAGCTGCTTTGAATCGGGGAAAAGTTAGATTGACCCTGAATTTACATCTTGCATTTTCACCGAAGCCTGGAGGCAAACTGTCGGGTTGCCTCTGTGTTTTGCTTTGCCGTGCACGTCCATGCATGTGTGTAGACTGGCCTGGCTGGGGCATTTATATGTGGGAGGGGGCAGAAACTACCCCTGAGCCCATAATTCACTTTAGGAACTCTCAGACAACTTTACAATGTATTTCTGAAAGATAAACTGTGTAGAGTGAATTTCTAACAAGCTTCCATGTGATTTTCGTTTCTCAAGTGAGAGAAACCTGATAAAGATATAGATCCATTCTCACATCTTGGCATAAAATCATATCTTATTGGTTTAGATCATTCCGAGTCTTATTCTTTTATAGTACCAGTGTTTTCTAGTTCCAGTAGAAAATACAAACACTCAAGAGATCTCATTTTTCTGCTAAATGCATTTTTTCATTCCACATGAGTTATCTCTCTCTAGATATAAACATACACACACAGATATACCACGTACACCCCCTCACATTAAATGCCAAAGACACCATTAAATCTAATGTTAAAATAAAAAATCCCGAGGCTCATGCTCAAAAATCCCCTCTTTTAAGCGTTCACAATTTAAAAGATACTTAAATAGATGTTCTTCAAACTTGAGTCAATTTTAGCCTCTCTAGTGAAAGCCCATAAAACAAGCCATGTATTAATTTTCAGGGGGAGCTATTCTGGGAACAGTGCACGTGTAACAGCTCTATTGTTATATATGGGATGAATGTGTTCTCTAGTCATGTTCACCTAACTTAAATAGGTCAGCTGAATGGAAGCAAACTCTCAGTAACCATAAGAAAATATTACAGAAAGGAATTAATCTGAAAAGAGAGAAGGACTTGCTTCCTCTCTGAGAAAGAAGAGGAACGACAAAGGACAGTCTGAATACTGAATTTATGGCAAGCTTTTTCTTACAGATTCAGAGCCAAAAATCTGCTGACAGTTACATTAGTATAAATCTGGAGCAGCTCCACTATCATCATTAGAGTTACAGGCCAATTATGTAATGAAAAGAAGTATTTCAGGCTTGCCAAAAATCTTAAATGTAGGTCCCGCTTCAGGCTGTGCTGAAAGCAAAGATAAGTGGCTTGAATTTCAACACACCCTTCACCAACATTTCCTGTCACTTACCTATTATTATTACACCTATCAACAGTGTACGTATAGATTTATACTGTGTAATCAAGCATTATTTGACCTCTAGTTCTGGGAATAAAGAGGAAGTCAACCCATTGACTTTCTATGTCTTTGATGTTAAAGTCTACAGACAAAATACTATTCAGAAGAGTCTGATAGATAGCTGGATAAAATATCCAGAGAGATCTTAATGCATTCATTTGCCCTTCCTTTAAGACATGGCTGTCAAAGGAGATCGTATCACTAACAGTGCTGGCAAGATTCAGAATGACCAGGGATATTTTAGGTGGCAAGGTCCAGAGGAAGATTTACTCTAGTTCTGCAAAAGTGCATTGTGCTAATGACCTCACACTTCTTGCTTTTCTCCACAGCTTCCCAAGAAGAGGTTTTGGGGTAGCCACCACTGTCCAGTTTATAGTCCACTAGGCATTTGAACTTTCTAGTTTAGCTAAAAAGCCCAACCTTAGACCTGAGACAGTTCCCTTTAAAAGTTTTGTATAACCTTTACCAGCTCTTCCTCTTTCCCCAGCTTCCAAATTCCCTGTACCAAAGCTGGTGAATATCCATTCCACTATTGGTAATGTGGTTTGCTGTTGTAGGGGTGCAGGCTAACCCCTTGTCCCCTGTAAAGCTTCCACCCTGGCATGTGCATGTTCACACGTGTGTGCAGTGCACACACATATATATATATATCCATGCAGGTTTTACAAAAAGTTGGTACTAAACTCGAGACACTGCTAGAGAGCAGGAATGCTGATCAATTCTTATTTACCACACTGTTGAAAGGTAGAATTCACCAAGTGCCTCGTGTGGTCTCTTCTTCTGTCTTCCTGAAGATGCAGAGTATGTAAAAATGTGAATAAAAAAAAAAAAAAATAAGAAGCAGGTTATTCCCAGTGGTGTAATTGGCCAGCAGTGCCTGGATTGTAGCCAGATCAGAGGAAGAGAGGAAAGCACTGAGTAATGAACCGCATGCTTTTAATTTCACTTAAGAACTCAAAGCAGGAAAACCTGAGCTGTATCCATGGGGATTGCAATCAATAGCTGAGCAGATAACAAAGAACTGGTGCTTGGGATAGAAAACTGCCTGGGCCCATTAGTTTATTGCTCAGCCTTTCTTTAGGGACTTGCTCTTTCTTGGCTGCATTTTTGGCTCCAGCTCTGAATCCTTCAAACACTAGGGAGCAGCAGCTTCCTTTGAAAGCCTCCTGGCTGCACGGTGGGGCTGTTGCTGTCAGCTTTTGCCATGTGCCAGCCCTTAAAATAAAGAGAGAGAAGCAGGGGAAAGGGAGGGGGGAGGACTGGTGGGAAAGCGTTCCTGATGATAATTTGATTGCATGCATTAATGATCAAAGTGTTGCAGACTAATTACCAACACTTACCTCTCAGATATTAAGTTATCATTTATTCTGTGCCCCCCCTCCAGCCTCAGCTTTGCGTCTACCCCCTGTTCAGGGTGATCATCTGCAGCCTGACACCTCGACCTGTACTCTGACATGCTGACACCCCCAGCAGCCTGAAGAGCTCACACCTAGACTCTCGGGGACCATCTCCTCTGCATCACCGCTATCTGCTCCCTTTGCGGGTTATTCTCCCCATTTCAGGGTCCTTGGGAATTCAGATCATCCTGGGAGTGGGAAGCAGAGCAGGTTTTGCCATGATCTAGAAAGGTTTCGGGGGAAATAAAAAAAAAAAAATTCAGCCCCCTCCTCTTCTTCATCACCAAAGATTGATCCCGCAGGGTGGGTACCTCTGTGCAAGGTGTCTGTGTGGGAGCAGTCCCAGCTGGGTACCCGCCAAACCAGAAATGCAAATAATGACAGCCCCAAACAATGTGCTTTTCGATGCTTCTCCCAGCATCCATTTTAACTAGACAAATGCCAGCCTGCTGCCATCTGGTAATGAGAGGTACTAAAAGCCTCAGTGAGGAGCAGAGGGAATCTGGGGGATATTACCAGTTGTGAACAGGTTGCAGAGGAGGAGATTTCTTTTCAACCTGGGCTTTTCATACTCAGAAATTAACACAAAGGACTCTGGTAATAATGGGGACTAAGGAAATGCTCCCTCAAATACCCCCTCTGCCTCTACCCTTTATGGCAGCAAGAAAAGCATTCTTGCCTCTTTCAGTGCCTCCTTTCTCTGGGGGAAGGGCAAGCAGAAGCAAATGCCTGGTTGGATTTTATTTTATGTTTTTAATTAGATGATCTTTAATTGACTAACACCTTCCCCTGAGCCATCTTGCCCTGCTCAGAGACAAAATACCACAGAATTGGCCCCTTTTTCCAAGAGCAGGCTGGTATTTCTTTTCTTCCTGCAGATAAATGACCTCCATGCAGAAGTGGCTACCTGCTTCCATTTACTAGAAATAACCAAAAAATAAGAACTGGATTCACAGCCAGTGACAATCAGCTCATCTTAAGTACTGTGAGAAGAGTTGCATCCCTTCTGCATGCTGCTAACGAACACTCTTAATGCTTGCAAAGGACTGTTGCTGTGGATCTTTGGCCTTTTTCACCAGGCTCCTTTCACAGGGTGGAACTAAAGTCATAGAAACTAAATAAAATCTTCAGAGGCCCTAGTTCTGAGGTGGTGCTTGAGACACAAGTGGGTCTACATGACCTTGTGTCCTTCATTCCAGAGCAGGGCTGCATCCAGGGGTGGTTCCCCCCATGCACGCAGCTCAACACTCAGCGTCTCAGAGATGTTTGCAGGCCGCAGCACAATTGGCCAAAAGCATCAAGAGCACAGTGAGACAGTTTGGTTGGAGCACACGCACAGCAGATGAGATGTCACTCTGTTTACTTACACGTACTGTGCACAAACTGCCCATTATTGGCATTGCAAAGTTCCTGGCTGCAGGAGGCACAGCATCGTCTTTCAAAAGCTGTAATGAAAGTGGGTCAGGCTTTTTCCCTTCCTGGGGCAATCCTTTAGCATAAGCAGGGATTTAAGTGTGCACAATTCCCATTATCTGTGATTGTTATATTCTTTCTCACAAAGAAAGGGCTTAGTAATTTGACCAGATCTGTCAAATGCACATACAGAGATGAAAATGGCCTATTAGATGATAGGGGGATGCCCTTTCAGGGCCTAGAAAGGGCTCAGCGCTCCTGGGAGAGGATGATTCCAATCCTGAACTGATAAATTGTGCTTCATCATAGAGGAAACATTTTCAGGGGTGTCTTTTCATAACGAGCATGCAGCTATTCAGCTTTTTTAATTGCGGGGTAGAACGCAGCTTTTACCTGAAGCCAAGGCAGGGGGGTTGTGGGTGCATGTCAGATATTACCTGGCTGTTCCTGAGACCCTCCACCCAGAAGCTGTCTATGTAATGCATCTTCCATGCAGAAAGCAGAGTAGCCGGTCCATATGCCTGCATGTACAAGCTGCACGACAAGGAAATTTCTGGACCTTGTCCAGGTCACCGGTATTGGACCGCCAGCCATCCAGAAATATGGTAAAACATCACCCAAAGCAGTAAGGGAGTAAGTAAAGTAGCAAAATATCTTCCAGATTCAAGTGCCTTTAAGCCCCTTAAAAGCTGAGCTGGAAGACGTTTTAAAGATGCATCATAGGCCCTTGTGAGTGACCAGTTTGGGATCATTTCCCCATCATAAGCATTAACTTTTGGTGTCAACTCTGTTCTCACTACAAACTTTAGAATAACAAGCAGAAAATTAGAACAGAACAGGAAGTGTGGTAAAAAATCTGCAGAAGTGAAAATTACTTCTGTGGTTCTCCTTGAAAGAGAGAGTGTTCAAAAGCCTTTCCTTAGCTGACCTTGTTTCATGATGCCCTTCCTCTTTGGAGGCTGTAAGGCAAATAGAGGAATAGAGAATTTAATAGGAAGGAAGTGAGGAAGATAAAGAGAAATCCTGTATTGCACAGGAAGGAAAGACAAGGCTGAAAATAATAATTAAAAAAAAATATTATCGTCATCATCCAGTTAAGTAGGGGTGAGGTGTTTGCTCTCTTTTGGGACTGTAGGCAAATTCTGGGTCTGTTCTCACTGAAAAATAAGATGCTGCAAATAGCTTCTGATTTCTTAGCCTCCCCATTTACTGGGAACTCCATAGTGCTGTTTGCCAGGTAGCAAGACTGTCTGGCAGCCCCTGGGACTAAAATCTCTTCCAAGGATTCTGAAGTAGACCCAGAGGGAAGACAAGAAGAAAAGGAGCTTCTTTGCTGTTTCTTTCAGAACAGATGAAGAAATGGTTCAAATCAACTCTCGCTTGCCATGTACTAGTAAGCATTTGAGAGCTTCCATGGTTTTGGACTTTTAAGGTGGAAACAAACCAGCACACCTATATAAAAAGAAAGAAACATGATGAGGTTGTCCCTCTTCTCCACATGATTAAAGCACAGCAGTACTCAGGGAGGCAACTTTCTAGTGATGACCACCAAAGGATATTTATTCCCCTTCCATGGGTCTCTGCTTACCACTCAGAAAGATGATCTTTTTCTAAATGTGAGCTCATCCAACTCTACCCCTGATCGGAGGAGAATTCAGTCTGGCTCTTGCCTCCGTACTGGCAATAACAATTCTTCAAATGGAAATTAGCCGACAGATTTGATGATGATGCAGGAGCCAGAAGAGAATACAGCTCACTCTGCCATAGCTCTGCAATCTCCTCAGGGAAAACAGGAGTAAAAATCCATTTGTGTTTGCAAACAAGATATGTCTTGAATGTTCACTGGGGACCTCTTGAGCAAGGAGGTGCAAATTTTACTGTCGTTTTTCTAGGCATCATATAAAACCCGTAGCCCAAGTGCATGAGATATTTTCTTCTCCAATAAAGACCTTTTGCCCTTGTGCCCTATACTGAAAGTGTTTCAATTCCTGGAGGAATTTTTGTCCTTCCTAATGTGATTAGTAATGTGGCGATCTCTTCCACAGGAAAGGAATAAAGGAGTCCATAGTTTGTGAGTTTTCCTTCTCTTTCATTCAAGGCTGCAGATAAACACAACTGTTGGTCAGCCACACATCTATAGCTATTGGGCCTTCATCAAATCTACCAGGACCACGTGCAGGTCAACAAGGTTTTCTCAACTGGACAGGAGGGAAGATACAGGCCTCTGAAGACCTTACCTTCCAGGAAAGCCAGTAAAAACTAGGACTTGGGCAGCTCCAAGAAGGTACTCCCAGCTCCTTGCAAAGTTATCTCGATATAAATACCTCAGATGCACATTTACCCAGAATTTACCCAGAAGCTGTGTTGCACTGATAAACTGGAGGGGTCCTAACACTGTATTGTCTTCCCCACCTCACAAGCTTGTAATTCTGAAAATGTACCTAAAGGCTAGGACAGGCATTCAAGATTAGAGGCAGAAAGCTATTAGTGCTCTCAATTTCTAATTAAGGAGTAAAAATCTATAGCAAATTAGCCATCTAAATAGGAGATAGCACCATAAATACCTTTGTAGACCTTGGGCTAAATCCTTTTGCTCCCACTGTAAATGACTGTTACCCTATGCTCCACATTTATCTCCACAAGTGGATCTAATGCAAGAAAGCTTCATCAAATTCAAACAATAAGTATAATTTTACACAGTAAATTAATGAGAAGCCTAATTTAAGACCATGGACACTAACTCAAAGGAAAATTTAGCCTGAATATCTGAAAACACTACATAACAGGCCTGTGAAACGGCAGATGTGTTGCTCCCCAGAAAGAAGAAAAAAGACATTTAAAACTAGACTGGAGAAAACATCATTGCGCTGAGAGAGAAGCCTGTGGTGAGAGGGGTGGACAGGATGAGTAAATAAGGCTTTTTGTCATGAATTTTTGTCCTCGATGAAGCAGGAAAGCTTTCCTGAGTTTACAGTGACAAAGAGAATGTTGCTGCAATCTCTTTTCATTTAAATTAGCAGGTCATCCTGGGAGATGGAGGGGAGGAGGAGGGAGAGGAGGGGACCTGATTCAAATGACTAAAAGAAAAACAAGGACATCTCAAAGGATGAAGCGAATTGCTCAGAAAATAGAGTTCACTTACATATGCCAACTTAGCATAAAAAGGTACTAAAACGCAAAAGTCCCTGAACAAAATACAGTGAATACAGCAAGCTGGAGACGTGGTCACAGGGAGTTTGTATCCAGGTGCTGGCTTAGTAATTGGGTCAATGTCTGCACATTCATGAGTACAGGTGTCCCACAGGGAAGCAACAGAGCATGCTCGTAACCTACCCTGTATCTCCTGAATCCATCATCCATCCCCAGATAGCCTAATTCATTTAGAAGAAAAAAAAAATCATTTGTTTCTAAACCCCATATGAGGCAACAAATTTGACAGTGAAAAAAAGAGAGAGGCTGGCTGTGTGTCCTTGACAGGCTCTTTGCTTTCCCTTGGTAAGCAATGAAAGGTAAATTAAAAAAAGAAACTGTTGTTTCAGACTTGCCACCCCAAATTTTTCCCTTGTCATATCTGTTCTGTTCTCCAAGGGCTCCTGTGGGCTGTCTGTTGCTCTCTGAAAGAGCAGCCTTTATAAAGGCTGAAAGCAGGATGCATTTTGCCTCCTGCCAGCATCCTGTTCACAGAGCCATCTTGCTGGCAGCATGTGGACTGCAGACCTGAACCTACCACCCAGCATGCTAACAAGCCAGGAGTGTTTGAACAGGGGGGCTCTGGATGGGCCTGGGGTGCTTTCAGGCTCACATGGGGGTAGGTGAGCATACCTGTCTTGAGAACGATGCAACAGAAAGTCTCCACAACCCTGTTGTCCTCCTCGCCCTCTTCCACCAGCACCTTGCATGGCATGACTATTATGTGTCGCAGGTTCCTCTCTCCAAGAGAGAAACACTTGTGCAGCCAGCAGTTTTATTAGGGAGACCTTTTTTTAGTGTTCAAACTCCTTCATGGTAATAGGGGAGGATGTGGCTGTAAGACGGAACCCACCTGGCACACAGAAAGGGATTTAGCTGGCTTTGCAGTGGTCTTAATTGCTGCGGGATTTGCTGGCAGCCACAAACTGAACTCTAATATAGAGAAGCTTCCTCCTGTGGTTAAAAAGATCATAAAGGACAAGTGTAGAAAAAGAAGTCTGTAATACTAGAGAATCTCTGGGAAGTGTAAAGACTCATAGGAAAGACCTTGCAGCCTAGACCAGTTACTGTGGAGGTCTAAATTAGAAGAGGAGCATATCCCATCAAATTAGTATCTCAGAAGTGCAAGGGGCAATTTACACCTCTCTAACTGCACTGGACCTGAGTAGTGTTTTCCCCAAAATATCAGCCCAGGCTAATTAAGTTGTCTCATGTTATTTGCACACACTGAAAGCATGCAGTCCAGTCTAAGGATTATAAGACAATGGCTATTGTAAATGTAAGATCATGAACAGGGTCTACTATTTGTCTTCAAAGCAATTTTGCTATTAGAGAGGGAAAAAAAACAAATCAAGCAAATTATATTTGTTTTAAAATGATCAGTCTCCTCATTTGGCTAGTTTCCATGCTTGTCGGGTGTGACTGCCTATACAATTGTTTCTAATGACCTGTTCAGACTCACATTAGTTGACACACTCAGACATCTTTCATTAGCCTTCTTATTTTAATAAAAAGTCCTTGTGAAATTTAGAAATACTAAGATGAATCAAGGTAAAAAGTACAGCTAAAGATGGTTCTTATTTGGCTGTTTCTCCCCTTACTTTTCTCTAGGTAATGGTTACAAGTGGGCAACTGGCAGTAAAGGAAGATATAGTGCAACATGAAGGTTTCCTAATTGCTGCTTCTGGTTACAAAGAAAAGACGCAGCCAATATCTGCACCTTCATCAGAAGGACATTAATTTAAAGCCTATTGTGTTTATGGCTGTCTTGGATCAAGCCTTAAGATAATTTTAAACCTGTTGTAAATAGCTGAAAAATGTGCAATTAACAGTCCCTTATGAAGGTTCTTTCTTGATGACCTGAAGCCATAGGTGGAGCATTGGAAGGAATGGGAGAGATGCTCAATATTTAACTCTCTTGCAAGCTGGGAGAACATTTAAATTAGTTATAAACTCACTGACACCTCCAAGCAAGGCCAGTAGCTGGAAAGGCAAAACTCTGAACAATTTTCTTTGAAATACCTGTTTGAGAAGCTCAGCATTCAATCAAAATCCCTCGTGAAGTTCGCTGAAACTTTTCACTCCCCAAAATTCCACGGTGGGGGGAGGACTTGTGACATGTATAACTCGACTGTGTCTATAATATTGGCTATACACACAGACTACATTTTCTCAATAAGGACTGTTTGGAATTTCACCTAGGAAGAAAGCCGTCAATCCCAAAAGACCTGTCTCTGCAGGTGTTCAAGAGATGATGAAAGAGCCATTCGCTTTCATGTCTCTGCTCAGCTTGTCAGATGCCTGAACCTAGCAGCAACTAGAGCCAGAGGTGGTGGTTGTCTTAAAAGACCATCACATTGAGGGGGAGGTAAAAAATTGGCTAGGAAAGACAGACCAAAACCAAGCCTTTTGACAAGAGCACCTCACAGGTAGCTCAGCACATCCAGGTAACTGATGGGGATGTCCAGCATCTAGGCTTGACAGACACATGCTTAGGCCTTTTTACTCAATCAGACTCCTTTTCTTTTCATTCAGTGACTCGTTCCTATGCTAAAATGAACTCTCAGAACCGGCAAGTATGGCAAAATTAGAAGGCACTCTAGGAGTGAGAGAGGCAGAACCAGGTAGAGGCACCTTGGGGAGACAGAGAAACATCCGGAGTTTACTGGGAGGGATCTCTGCTCAGAAAGACCTTAGTGAAGTCTGCAGCCAGCCCTGTAATTGTGACAGTCTTATTAATAAAGCAGGAGTGCTGTAGAAGACAGATGATCCAGAAGAAGCTCAGGGATTAAGGAGAAAGCTTTGCAGAATTTTTCAGACACCATCAGCTGTGCTTTAATATCAGCTAATGCTCACTGGAAAAGAGTGAACAAATAATCTGGTATAAAACAATTCTTCCTATTTTGCCATATTTTTCTACTTAGTTTTTAGTATTTTGGGGAATTTTTGATCTTCCAAGCACAATTAAAGGGACTGGGAGGGGCGGACTCTGTTCTTTTCCTCTCCACAGGTTCCAGGTTGAATTAGCTCAGTTTCTTTGTTTTAATAAGATTGCAGGCATATGTTTAAGGGGTTTATACTAACATAACTATGTGTATAGATCAATAGAAATGCATATTATCAAGTAGGTACACAAGTACACATTATAAAGAATACATGTTTTTCATACGGAAGTCATTACATACATCTTAGCATTTTGGTGATTGACACAACATTATTAAAACTAAATTGGAAAGCAACTTTTTCCCTAGCACCTGCTTTGCTGTTTGTTGAAGAGAAGACGGATAGGAGTTTTGAGACTCCCACATTATCCTTTTATTTTGTATTAATGCTCTGACAGGAGAGAAGGCCCCACAGAAAGCAAGAGTGGTCAGATCTTTAATTTTGAGTCTGGTTTTAAATGTCTTCATGGCCAGGCCAATTGTGCACCAAGGCATGCTAGGCTGCTCAGCCTTTACTTCTTCCTTTCGTTAAGAGGTTACATATACTGTTAGAAATCAGTGGGCAACAGGATATCCTCCTGAATTGGAGGACACTGCAGTTCCCATTGAATTGTGCCCTGAATGCTGGCAAGTAGGACCTGTGACTCACATCCACCTGGGGACAGCAGTGCTTATTTTAGTGCTGGCATTAGGAGGTCTCTTGCAGCCTGCTCACTTTGCATGCTGTAACTTCTCTCCACCCTATCTGTTTCCAGCCAGTCGTATGGATGGCCGTTTTGGCAGGGTTATCATTCTCTGTGGTACCCTGGAGCCCAGGATACATTTAGACACTGTAATAATACTGATAACGATAATAATAAATAAAGCTGGAATCTTAGGAGGACATTTATTTCAATGATTCCAGCTCTGACTGCTACATTCAGAAGTAATATCAGCTATCTGTCTACGTCTTCTTTAATCTGGCCAACTGATTTGAGGTAATATTTATCACATAAAGGCTCTAGGTGTTTGCAAATACCTCTTCTGCCCATTCATAAGACTAAAAACTTGGATTTCCTGAAGCAGAAGATCCCCACGGTTAAATAGCACAGACTTCAGGCATTTTCAGTTTTGAGTTCTATCCTGAAAGCCCCAGCCTTCAAGAAGAAAGCAGAGATTACTACAGGAGTTGAGAGGGGATACAGTGACACATATCCAAATGAAGTTCTGTCCTCCAGTTCTTCATGGTTCAGGGATACATTGAGTCAGAGATGCAAGTCAGACTTCCTAGTTAATAAGCCATGTCGACTCCTCTTCCATGAATACTCTTATTCCATCCCTGAACCTAAGCAAATGTCAAGTACTAAGAATTTACTGTGGGAAAGATTTCCACAGCTTATCCACACATTGGGCCAAGAACAACACCCTTATTCTCACTCTGTGTCTGCTGGGTGCTCACCTCGTTTAGTGCTCCCTTGTTCCTCTCTTGGAAAAAATGGGGAGCACGTGATATTCCTTGTTTGAAGAGCTCGCTGTGAAAAGATTTAAATCAGACAACAGATGCCTGCTTCTCTGTGGGAAACCCACTGAGCCCTCATGCAACCTTACAGCAACCTGAGAGACATGTTGAGGGAAATTGCTGGGAAGCATCTCATCTGTGCTGAATCTCTTAAGAACAGTCTTGGTGAGCAGTTCAAAAACAAGCATCTTTCAGAGGACTGAGGTCTCCTTTTTTGCCTGACAGGTTGTGCTCTCACACTCTTTTTCTCTCGCCTTGTCACGCAGTGCAATGACTCATGCAAATGAAGAGCAGCTGAACTTAAATAAGAAAAGTCCTTAGAGACTATCAAAGGGCACAGAACTTGGAGAGAGGGAGGGAAAAATGTATTTGCAAAGTCATCATGACAGTCACCAAAGCAACAAACAATTAGGTTTTTCCTTGCTGTTGAATTAACAATGCTTCAGCTGCAGTATCTGCTCCACAGTCTCTACCCAGAAGAGTCAGTCAGGCCCTCAGGTATTTAACTAGCACTTGCAAAAATCCTCAGAAAGAGAGGAACTTGGCTTTAGAGAGAGTCTGTCCGCCCTCAGGGCATCCCTGGAGAGATAACTCCTCAGCTCACCCACTCCGCTAATGAATGTCAGTGCTGTTCTATGCACTCCTGAAGGTGAATGCATCAGATAGGAGCAAAGCCACATTGAGGAGTTCTTTGTTTCCTATAGAATTAAAAAGAAGGGTGAATGTGTATGGGAGAGTGCCCTTTCTTGTTCTTCATTCCCCTGTCTTTCTTGCAGTAATGTACTCCTTGAATAAAAAGGGACAATATTGAAAAAGTGACTCTAGTCCTCCAAACACAGGCTTGTTTATCAACACATAACTGAACCACTACTGAAACACCATCTTAATAACGTGATCTAGTTAAAATGGCATCTAACTGCACATGCTAATTCCTGGTTATTTCTAAGTTGTATTTGCTTCCCATTCCAAGTAAAAACAAACGTTTACTTATCACCTCAACTCCACAGAGTGCAAAGGCAAGTGATCCTGCTATCTCTGCAACCCCACAACCTGTATTGATGGCATGAGACATGGAAAAATCAGGGCTTGGTTTATCCAAGCCCCATGCAGAGTGTCCAATGACCATTCTTAGGGAGATCATCTGCCAGCCGAGGGCTCATCTCTTTCTGTGAGCGGCTTGAATAAAACTGAAAAACACATCCCATCCCTGCTGGTGATTTTTCCTTGCTGTTGTTTGCAGAATCCACAGCTTCAGAGCAATGAATCTCCACCTGGATCTGATCAGGGGCCATGTATGGTAATGAGAATGGTGGATTTCCCTCTCTAGGACTCCATGGGTATTCTGCAGCCCCAGACTAAACCCTAGTGCACATAATTGTCTCCACAGAGCATATCTTCCTAGAGAACCTGATGCTCTGGGACATCCAATAATCCGCCATTTTAAGGGGAGGTGAGTGGCAGAATCAAAATCACAAAACAGAACTGAGAAATCCTTTCTGTCTCCTGGAATCTTTGCTACTTCATTGCTTTATAATAAATGCACATTCCCAGCTGGCCTGAGGGCTCCTCTCTCCTGCCTGGGCAGAGGTGCTATTTGTTCACGGTTCACAGGGGAGGGAAGGAGTCACATACTCTCCTTTCACATTTGTATAGCCCAGAATCAAGAACTCTCCACAAGACAGTATCTAATCAAAACCAGACACTCCCTTAGGGCACCATATATATTTAGGAAACAAGGACAGTCAGCCCTCCATGACCAAACTTCTCAATGAAGGAGAGAATGGGCCTTTCACCATCATACTCCCCAAGCATGCTTGAAAAATAGAACCACATCTTCCTTTCCTTCCCCCTAGTTCCCCACCCCCAAGTCCCAACACAAAAGCAAAAAGAGAAATAGCAAGCTCAAAGCTCGCCCTGGCAGAAACACTGCTCAGGGGATGCACCTATCACTAATTCCCTGCTCAAGACAAAGAGGCTCTGAACACAACAAATGCATTTCTTCCTCATTTCCCCATGCTCTGAGGCTGAGGGAGGACATCCACAAACAAGTGGCACTAGCAAGATGAGAGAGATGACAAAGAAGCAGGATTCCTGGGTTTTGTTTCCAGTCCTCCCACTGCTCACTGTAGGGAGTGCAAATCAGTCATGCTTAACCTCCCTCCAACACAGTTTATTCAATGCCATCTGGGTTTATTTTTGTGAAGTCTCAACTCAAGTCCACGCTCACTCTGTTAGTGCCCATGTGCAAGATCACACATGCAACAAAAGCTAGTGCCTGCCCTTCTCCAAGGATACGTGATCCTTGTACCTTATAAAGAAGACCTCTGGGTTTACTTGTGGCCTCAGCACATGGGCTGAGCAAGGTCTGGGGAACCCAAGCAGTGAGGTGGAAGCTGCAGTGTAACTTCTGAAGAACAGGGAAGGGTGTCTGTCATGTCCGGTCATGCCAAAAGTTTGACGTATCCAGGAGGTTCTTGGGAGGAAAAAGATAATGTTCTTCACTTTTCAGTCAACCAAGGCATCTTCCTCCAACACTGTAATGATGGAAAATGGGTTGCCCATGGGCTAATACTGGTAGGATAACTGGATTTCGCAGCTGCTAGCTATAATTCACCTTCCCATACTAAAATCTCTGGGGCAGAGGTGGTCTTCTTCATTCTACTTGTTCTGTACCTGAGACTGTAAAGGCCTTACATCCTGATCACAGCCTCTGAGTACACCCATGAGAAAAATATTGAGAGAAGCAGCAGCTTTGCAAGGAGCAAAGCCAGAGTCAGACTTGAGAAGGAAGAGCCATGGAGAACAGTGTTAAAAATAATGCAGTATTCCCAAGAGTGTTTTTCCCTCCTAAGCAAAGAGGTACTACTTAAGGACGGGCCTTAACTCCTTTGATCTACAGCATGAAGTAGATCATGCCAGCCCTGCCAACCTGCTTTCCTGGTCCTCAGCAGGAGCCTAGGACTTCCACCCTTCCCTCTCCATTACTCCTGACTTCTGTGTTGTTTCTGGAGGCAAGGAAGGGGACAGTTCAAAATGGAAAAGAAAGCATTGAAAGGGATGATTACACGTGGTAGAAAAAGAAAAAGCCAACTGTCCTCCTCACAAAGGGAAGCTGCTGGCTGATTGCTTTAGGCAATACACAGAGGTTGCTTTGTAATACACGGTTTTCTATCCAGGGTCCTCTTTTAACTGCTGCAATAGAAAAGGAGGGAGAAAGAAAGAATGGAAGTGGATTCAAAGCCTCTTCACAGAGAAATGCCTAGCCCACCTTATAAGGCTTTTATGTACTCTTGTCAAAAATAACTAGATCTGGTTGAGGGTTACAGAGCTCCCAGTTCTCATTGCTACAAACTACCAAGCCTACATGGCCCTCCTGTTTCCCTCTGGAGTCTGCTAACCACCTCTTATCCCTTCTCTCCCTCTCAGTGACTGGGTTTTCTGTAAAATTCCTTGCACAGATGTCACTGCGGCAGGGCACACCTACATGGCTGGTCAATGTTTCCCTCCACTGTGAGAAAACATGCCTCATTTAGCTAAAAAAGGCTGGAGATAAAGAGATAAGAACATGGGTGTATGAGGCAGTAGCGAATATTATGAGAAAGGTATGACCAAATCTGGGAGATGCTCTAGCTACAGCGATGTGCAAAACACCTTTGTTTTTTAGCTGTATGACGCTTTAATGACTTCTTTCCTTCTCATGACAAAGCTAGTCACATACTCACCAGTCCACATACTAAACATGGCACTTATGTGAAGCAGCAGTTCATGTTAGCTCTGCATCAAGATCCTCTGTGTCTTTACAAAGCCACGTCCCTCCAGCATCTCTCATTCCTCACCTTTCACCAAATCCTGGATTTTACATCATCGCTCTTCTCACTGGCCACATTTACATTTTCCGTAAATCTTCTAGATGCTGAGAGTGGAAGAGGCAGAAGAGTGGTGTCGTTCTCTTGTGCACGAACATCTCTTGCCTTGCCTCCTTTAGGTTTCTAAATCACCCAGCCTGATTTCCAGTGAACAATGATTTATAAGCGTCCTCATTGTCTTACCCATGGACTCTTTTTACATCCTGTTATTTATTTCAGGGAAGAAGATTTTCTTTTGAATGATGTGAAAGCATTTGCCTGACAGGATGGGAATTTATGAGTTGGGACTCCCAGCTCCTACCCCAGGGCCCATGAAAGCAACATGTTGCAGGGGGCAAGGAGGGGAGAGCAGTGTTAGCAGACAGAATCGAATGGACACAGCTTCCTGGTGACAGGACATATTTATGTATTTGCCAATGTTTTAGTATAAAAACAAGGGGAGTTGCTGAGGTGTGCAAGGAGTACAGAAGGAACAACAAACTAAAGCACAGCCATCAATCTCCTGCCTGGATTGGGGAGTGGAGGCCAGAGCCCAGTTACCCATCTTTGCAAGCAACCATTACATAAGGATGCAGGGGATGGAAAATTTTCCCAGGCTCCTGCTTTTTTTTTTTTTTCTCAAAGTCTTCTGCCCAAGACCTTTGATCAGAGCAGACAAGACCTGTGAATGCTAACACATTAAAAAATTGATGCTGAAACATGGAGACACGGGGTGATGTTTTCCCTTGTGAAAGCTGCATGAAGAAGAGAAAGCAATTCAGGCTCAGTGATGCTGGTAGTCCTTGGTATCTGAAGGGACTCAGCACCAGGACTGATGGGTGTGTTTGTCAACTAGATTATGGGCAGTGAATGTCAGCTTATGTGATTGTTAACTGATAGCCTTTCACAGCCGGAGTGGTTAGTATTATTAACATTCGGCCCCATTAAAGAAGTCCTAGGTTGCTTCCCTTCCACTTCTACTCTTTTGCCTTTTCTTTCTCCCTTGCTTCTCTCTTTCTCTCCCAGTGGTTTCTTTCTTCCTGAGCTGTCACTGCAGATGAGGGCTGAAATTTCTGCCTTTCTGTTTTATTCCACACAAAAGGTCTCACCCAGGTCAAGAGCCTCTCCAGCTGCATGGGGATGATACTGAGAGTACTTCAGGCTTTTATGGGCCTGGAGAACATCCTCGTTGACTCATGAATTGCTGTTTATGTGCTCTGGTGTGGAATCCAGCTGCCCCTCAAGTGTGTAACTTGTTCTTCCATCACAAGGTTTTTCCCTGAGTTTTGTAGGCAGTAGCTCAGGACCCTACAAAATGCATCTTCACAGCAGCTCTAGGAGACAGAGGTGATGGCACAGAAGGATCAGCCAGCATTCCCAGAAGCTCAGCGCAGCACAGGGAGAGTGCTATAAAGGAGGAGGGGAGAGGGAATCTTGCTGTCAATAAAACCTAAAACAGAACAAAAAGTGTTGCCTCTGTACTCGGCACTGGTGAGGCCGCTCCTCGAATCCTGTGTTCAGTTCTGGGCCCCTCACCACAAGAAGGATGTTGAGGCTCTGGAGCGAGTCCAGAGAAGAGCAACGAAGCTGATGAAGGGGCTGGAGAACAGGTCTTACGAGGAACGGCTGAGAGAGCTGGGGGTGTTTAGCCTGGAGAAGAGGAGGCTGAGGGGAGACCTCATTGCTCTCTCCAACTACCTGAAAGGAGGTTGTACAGAGGAGGGTGCTGGCCTCTTCTCCCAAGTGATGGGGGACAGGACAAGAGGGAATGGCCTCAAGCACCACCAGGGGAGATTTAGGCTGGACATTAAGAAAAAATTCTTCACAGAAGGGGTCATTGGGCACTGGAACAGGTTGCCCAGGGAGGTGGTTGAGTCACCTTCCCTGGAGGTGTTTAAGGCACGGGTGGACGAGGTGCTAAGGGGCATGGTTTAGTGTTTGATAGGAATGGTTGGACTCAATGATCCGGTGGGTCTCTTCCAACCTGGTTATTCTATGATTCTATTGATTTTAAACATTTGGGGGAGGGGTGGGACTTGCTTGCCTCTTCTCTTTTTCATTTGTTTCAGTAGCAAGTTATTAAGCATTTGTGTGTGTGTTTGTGTTCACAGATTGTTTGTGGATAGTCATTTGGCTTGTACCATTTTGTGCTTTAATTGTAAAGGATGAGATTTTTATAGAAGCATATTTCAGCTTATGGGCCACCCTGAGGATACAGCTGTCTTGTAATTCACAGTGTGTTACTGGCCAATGAAGTCCCATGATATTTATTTTGTCTGTGGAAACAAAACTTCATTTTCCAAAACCTGAACATGTCCCAGCACAAGAAGAGGATTCCAGGTACTCACATTTGGATGCAAATACCTCTTTGCTGCACTCTTCATGAAAGCATTCTCAAGGAGCTGGATGAAAGAGGGCCAGACATGGGTCAGTCAACCCACTACTACAAATTCAAGACATCCCCACCCACTGTGTGTTGTATTTGTCTGACAAAAGCACCAGTCAGTTCTTGAAGTCATATGTGTTCCCCTTAGGGATATGCAATCCTGTTGCATTCATCCTGACACACGTGGCAGGAGAACAAAACCTTTTGACTGCAGGCTTTGTGCTATGAGCTCCCCATGAGAGGCTGAGGAGAACATACTTCCTTCAATGAACACTGCCCAGATAAAAAAGGAGCATCTCTTGATGCTGTATGTCTTATTAATTTCCCTGTTTTCATTCAGGCCATGCATCCTGGAGGAGTGATGGACTGCCGGCTCTGTGACTACACTGCCCCTTCCATCCTACCCTCCCACCTCTCTGTTCAAAACCGACCAGCTGTGCACCGAAGATACAAATAACAGCTCAAGCGAGAATCAGAGGCAGGGAGACCAGGAAGGAGGGTGGCTGTGTGGCACGCAGGGACTCATGGCATGCAGTTGCCACATGAGATCTGAAACACACCAGCTGTCAGGACCCACCCCTGCAATCTGCTGGTGCACACAGCACCACAGACAAGGACTTTACAAGGGGAGGAAAAAATAACCCACAGTAGCACTAAAATATTATTTACTCAAAGTTCCAGAATCTGTTCTTAATGATTTATCCAAGACCTGCGTGTCAATGCAGTTATGAATGCCCTCCCTTGCTTTGCTGCAAGCAAGAGTGAATATGGAGCAAGGCAACGCATCACAAACAGCTTCTGAGCGCCACAGCAGTTGCTTGTCCTCACTCCCCTCTTTTGGGATGTGGGCAGAGAGCATACAGGGACTGGAAATCTGTGTACCTTAGAGTCCCTGAAAGCCTTTCTGATTTGAACATCTTCCTCCAGATTCCGAACAGATGTACAAACCTATAGAAAGTGTTTTCTTAGCAGAGTTGCAGCCGATTAAAAGCAGTTCCAGATAACTGCAACTACTGGGCACAGCAAAGGACTTTCCCAAAGAGCATATGCTGCTGCTACACCACAGTGTAGAGTTTAGTGGTAGATCTGGTCAACCCATGCTTGCGGGTACAAAAGTGGGCAAGCTAGAGGCTAATTCCTTGACAAAGAATGCTCCACCAGGACTGTGGGCCATCTGCAGCAGACACACTCAGATAACCCAGCACTGATGGACTTCTTCAACGTATTTATCCTCTAACTCCTCATTAGATAAGGAACATTATAGATGATAAACTGAAGAGGAGAGTCTAAGCAGGGGAGGAGCTACATGCTCAAAGATTGAACTGAGTAGTTGATCTCTCTGCTCCAAATTCATCTCCTGAGGAGCACAGTTCAGCTACTGGTGTGTCAGGAGTCCTGGGCTGAATCTCATCTTCACCACAGGGCAGGTCTCCCCACGGTAAAGGTCTTACATTCAACACATGTGGCAAAGCTATCCTGCCAGTGGTCTGCCAATACTTTTTCTAGGGATAAAAAAAATATCTTTTTTGGATGAATCTTTCCTTGGCTGAGACTGCCACCCAGGAGTTGTCCTTACCATCATGTTTGTAGTCCCTGCTTGCCAAACAGGAACTGGATTTTAATCAACAATTTGTTTCCCTTCAGGGCATCAAGCAGTCCTGCTTAGAGTTTGGGATGTGACCAACACTCCCCTACCCGTCATTCATATAAATGAGCAGTGCTGTTGCTCAGTAGTGATTTCTAAGCAGCTATGAGGCTGAAACTGGCTGTTCACACAATTTATTCTGAGGATACAGGACACAGGCAGGAAAAACAAGGGCAGTATCAGGCAAGGCAAGGACTGAAGCCTTGCATCTCTGTGTCTGCTGGTGGGACTCTGGGTGTTAGAATTACCAGCGGTCACTGAAGAAGATGGGGAAAACAGATAATAACAATAATAATAATAATAATAAATACAATAACAGCTTTTCAAGTGGGAGCTGAATTCTGTCATTCCTGCTTTCCTTTAAGTGCCTTCCAGCTGGGGCCCATTGCTCTGAAAAAGGGTTTAGATTAATCTAGGAATAATGCCATGAGACATGTCACTGGGGATTACCTCTAAGCAAGTGTCCCAGTTAGGTTAGCAAATGTTCTGGAGTGGTTCCGAGGGGTTCACAAGTACTGCAGAGCAGACACGAGGGAATGGGCTGATGGCTAGGACTCAGGAATTGGATTCAGAAATACATGGATCCAGGATCGGGAGCAACAGATAGACAAGGTTGGCCATCACAGAAGAGGGCAGACCCTAGTGACTCTCAATTTTCTTCCAAGTACAATCTATATGAGATGGAATACTCTACTGGTCAGTTTAGGTTCACCTGCCCAACTGACTCAGCCTCGCAGGTGCAGCCCTTTTCTGCCAGCTCAAGGATGGCCTTGGTTGCTATAGGAATAAATATAACATTGGCCTTTCTGCATACCAATGCTCTGCATTATCACTTCTAGCAGCGAACACTGTCTGAAAAATATGCAGTTAGCTTTCATAGAACAAAGTTACTTAGAGCAACTGAGTTAGATTCCCAAAACTGACTCTAATTTAGCTCAAACCACAACAGCAGGTGACAGCTAAATGCAGACCAAGAGCTTGCACAGTACAGTACCTATGCAAAGCAATTCCTCCTAAAACGCCTGCCTTCCAGGAATAAATCTTGAGGTGATTATTGTTCTGTTTTTTGAAGGATAGAAAGATGTTTTCGATTCTTTACTGCAGCACCTTTCATAGCTGGAGGTTGGCTTCCTTGTGGGCATGCGTTCCTCATTCCTGTCCCAGCAACTGGCCTAAAAGTCTCTGCATTGAACTCACACATATTTGGGGGATGTAAATAGCATTTCTGCCTCTTGCAAAGGCACGACCACCTTGCTCATAAACGTTGTTCTTGTGCAAAGGGACTGGAATCTTCACTATGGTAGGATGCTAATTCTTAGTCTTACTTTCAGCTTCCAGGATTTAATCTGAACTTTTCTGTGTAACGCTAATGTTATAGAAAATCAGTTGTAATAGACGAGGACCATTATTGTTCTTCAGGTCAAGCAATCAATGCAGTAATTTCTTTCCACTTTAATGCTGTTATTTGACTGCAGTCATTTCAGTTGAGTTTGCATGAGAATCAGCTTGAAACTGCTTGTGGTCACATTTTGCCTGGACAATTTTCAAGACTCTCTTCTAGAAAATCAAGACTTTCTTCCAATGAGCTTTAATTAATGTCTATCATGATTCTGCTACTCTCTGAGGATTTCTTATCTTCCAGAGATGTCACCAAAGTCACTCAAGGGATGGTGTAACTCACTCTGTATTTCTGTCTGAGGGAGAGCTCACTATGGCCTTGAGCTGCAGCCTGAACACATTTTTTGTTAGCTTTTTAGCAGCAAAACTAAAACAGAAGCAACTCCTCTCTTTTATGGACAGTCACATCAGTCCTCAGTGATTAAGGAAACCTAGAACATTGACTGGAAAGCAAGGCTCAAAACACTGCCAGTTTTCTTCTATAAATCCTGTTCCTTAAACAACCCATTCATATATAATAGTTTAAATAAAGCATGGCCAGATGCAGTCTAGAAACTGGAAGTAACTCAACAGGATGCCATTATTTAAGGCCTTCCATAATACAACTAGCATGGCTTATATATTGGTGCAGGGGTCTCCAGCCCTTTAATTTTCCTGACAGGTTTATGCTTAGTTACCCTTTCGAGGGCTGCTTTCAATGCCTCTTCTGCACTGTATGATATTGCTAGAGTCATGCAGAATGCTGACACAGATTGTAGCCTCTTTTTGACTAATACATGTCTTTTCCCAACATGTTGTTGTGTGGTTTAGCAGAAGCGGAGGAGATATTTTGTACAACATATCCAGGGTTCTTAAGCCAGCAGGGACCAATTCAGATCATGCATCTGATGTGACTGTTGTCCAGTATTTCACCAGTTATTTCCTGCTGCTTCTAGCTGACAGGAGGAGGAAGAGAAACTTTGACCCAGTTTTTAAGATCATCGCAGAGATGTGCTCCAACAGCATCCAAAAGCAGCAGCACTTCATAAAGGCCATTGTTTGCTGAGATAGACTTGGCCTGGCATCCTTGTGCCTGTTAGAAAGCACCTTCTGCATAATAAGGACAGTGTCCAAAAGCAGAGGGACTGGTGGAGCAGAAAATTTGAGGCACACTCAGAAAAGCATGGAGTTGACTTTGCTAACCAGGTTTCCCTTGTGCTTAGCAACAGCTCCAGTGGGCCCCTGGGAGTTTTCAGTAGTCGGGAGCCTTGTTCCTTGGCAGAAACATAATGTTGGCTGTTTAGCATGCTGCTGAACCTGTAATCTACAGCCAAGCAATGGCAAATATTGTAGCCAAGTGAACAGCAGGCTTGGAAGGGGGTTGTTTTCGAGGGCTGATTTCCTTTGCCATTTGCAAAAGGGCATCCTGCAGCCAGGCCATATGATTCAGTACTCTGCCTCACCATGGATGTGCTGCTTCAGTGCTCTGCGTGTGTAAAAAACAGCAACACACATGACAGATTCAGGTGACATAAGGTGACTGTTCAGCAGGTGGGTAAGAGGCTCATTAAAATCAAAGAATGTGCAATCTTGAAGCACACGACGCAAAACCAGATGCAGTGTACACTTTTCCCCCTAATTGCTGACCAATGCACAGCTCTCTCATGCACCCGCACCTTCTGCAACACCATTTTGTTTTTCTTCTCATGTCACTGTTCTTAATCCTCCACTCTATTCTGGCCAGCTTTCCTTTTTCATGAGGCCACTCGTGGCCGTGTCCTAGTTCAAAAGCCCATGTATGTATCTCAACCTATCCAAGATGCTCATAATCATGATTCATGACATCCCTCACTGCTCCTCTCCTGAGCAGTTTTGAAGCAATGGATACGAATCACAATAAATTGCTCCAAATGGCACAACAGTTTGCTGGTATGGGGAAATGATGAGCAGAACAACTGTAGATTCATTTTCACTTGTACCCTCAGCCAGAATTGGTATGGACTAATGACTGGCAAGTCAAGCAAATTCATTTTTGCCTGTGACCTCTGCCAGGATTTTGATGCAAGGTCTAGTACACTAAATGATTACCAAAGGAGTATCTGCGTATGTGTGTCAAACTACATCAGTGCACACATTTCTGAAGAAGTGCAATGTATACTTCTACTGTAATCCAAACTTGAGGAAAATGTTTATTTTTCCCTAGCCAAAAGTATGTCATGTATTTGTATACAGTGAAAACAGGCACATCCTCTGCTTGTGGAGCAGCATTCCCCTCCTCCCCACTACCCATAGTGAAAGGTGAAATTTCTCACTCAGCACCATTCTCTGCTCCATTATGTCCATATCACTGTGTGTTCCCACCCCTCTCCCCTTCCTGTCATTTCCAGAAGGCAACTGCGATCCTTTGTACTAAGTGTTGTTGACAGAGGTAAGACAAAAATAAAATTTACTACAGCATAATGCATTCAAACCAAAAATCTGGGCTTCCTCTTTAACTTGTTGAACAAAAAGCCAGGATGCAGATACTTTTGGGAAATTCCAGTCTGTGTCTTAATTGTACTTTTTTCAGTTCCAGCTCCAAATGAGACACTTCATAATGGGTTATTTTGGGTTTGAAAGAGTCAGCCCTTCTGACAAAAGGAGCCATGTGCCTATTGTCCAGGTAGCACAGGGCTGCAAGACAGACACCATACGAACTGAAAAGCTAAGTAAAAGAGAGATTGATGCGTGCTTCACATCCAGGAGATAACAATATAATGTTCCCTGTCGTGGAGAGAGGTCTAAGCTGGACTGAGCTTCTGCAGACTACCTAGGCAACACAATGACGTTGGTACCATCAGACTGTGCTGAGCCATTTCCTTACAGAGGTGTCGCTGAGGTTGCCAAGAAGTTACCACATGCCCTATCTTGATACAAGCAATTGCTGACTGTGCTGGGAGTTCTGGGACAACCCTACCATCCATGCTATATACCTCACAACTCCTAAAAGAGCTAAGTTGGGTCTGCATATGGGAAAAGCCAACCCTTGCACTGCAAGATCGTCCTGGTGCTTTGGCAGCACCATCCTCCATCCCAAGCTGCAGAATGAAGTTTGGCTCAGCACTGTTTAGCTATGCTGAAATCTGAAGCATTAAGCATTAGCCTGACATTGAAGGAAATACATGACAGGTAAGTGCAAAGAAACCCACAAACACCTTGGTCCAGGCATGATAATTTTTCATTTGCTTCCTTAAGCTTGTGTCCTCACACTATTCCTCCTCAATCCTCCCTCTGTCTGTGTGTCAGACTGGTCACTATCCCTGGAGTAAACTCCATCTGACAGCTAACTTACAGGCTAACGGCATTGCAGGTGAAAACAGGAGACCCTCTGATCACCCGTTTGCCCTTGTTAACATGTGTATTATGAGCAGCACTAATGGCAACATGACAAGCTGGAAATAGATGGATGTAAACAAACTCCCAGCAATAGCCACAGGAGAATTATTTCCATCATTATCTCTTTCTTTATTATCTGCCAAGGATCAGGGTGTTTATTTTTTTGACATCTGATGCTGGTCAGTTTAGCAGAAACAGGTTTAAATCTCATCCTTTGTTGAAGAAAGGGAGAAGAGACACAGAGGGATCAGAAAGGCTTTGCCCTTCTTTATGGGAAGGCTCTAAAGTGTCGAAGGAAAGCTAAATATCATCCTCATCAGTGGTGCCAGTCTGTTTATAAGATACAGGCACAAGAAGTAGAAGCTTTCAAGCTAGAAGCCAGTCTTTCTCAAAAAGAGAAGACTCACAGAAAACAGGTGCTGGGGCATCTAATGGTCAAGAAGATCACATGTGAAATTCAGGGGGTGGAGAGGAGAGCAGGTGGTAACACTAGACATGAACTTCGTATCAGTGTCCCAAGATATTGAAGGGAGAGAGAGGAACACTGCGCAGGTGTAGGAGTTGGTTAAGGAATATTCCTTTATCTGGGGTGACAAAGGGACATCTTGGTCAATGTCAAGACCAGCTCATAGAGACATCCATGGAGGAACATGCAGCCAGAAGCTTTTCTGTAGAGTAGCTACACTAAATGCAAGACCTGCATGAACTGAGTTATCCTCATGTTACTCTCAGTCACCACCATCTTTGATGCCTGAATCATCTGGAGGCCTCAAAATCAGAGATGAATGAAGAATATTTTCCTCATGATCCTCACTACCTGGAAGGATATTCTGCCATATGTAAGGATGAGATGTGAGAAAATAGTGTGAAGCATGACCAGTATGTGAATGAATACTACCTGCAAGGTAGATATTTTGGCCAATCCACTGGATGCAGGAATTTGCTTGCAGGGCAGTAACTTCTTATCCAGACTCTACAGGACCAGAAGCTAGGGGAATATTGGGCAAATATACTGTTAGATCTCCTTCAAACCCATAAGTGTGTTAAACTGAAAGTCAAGAAGGAGAGCCATTTCAGAAGAGAAGGTGCAGGGGTAGGGGAGGTTCCTGATCGACTCCTCAACAGTGTATTATTTCAGCTGTGAGAGTGGTTCACCTTTTGCATCCCATCCAGTCCTTGGCCTCTGCAGGCTTTCAGCTACGCTGCCAGGCAATGCGAATGTTGTTGGCTTTGATGAAATGGGCAGCTTCATGCTGGAAGCTAGACAAAGGCCAGCAGTTCATTAGACACAGGCCAAAGAGCATCTGCAAAGGGACATATGCTAGAGTTTTGCTTGGCCCTCAAGCAATATCAACTGCTGATGGATGTAATAGGATACATAGGGGGTAAAATCTCCAAAGTCCAACCAAATTCTTGTGTTAAGCCATACCATTTCTAGTACTTCAAGGCCCTTATTTCTCCATATAGATAGCTAGAGACTGTAAATCCTGTAATACATATGAACTGAATGTCTTACAGTCTTCTTGACCCTACAGTCACCACTTTATGTTTAAGGCAACATCCCATATAGGTGGTGTTACCTTCCAGCAGACTCCTAACTGATGACACCAAAGACCTGCCCAGAAACACCAAATGTGATAATAAACAAACTTGCCCAACTCTTGTCACCAATAAGAAAATCCCATGGAACCAGATCCAGCAGGGAAGTGATACAACATGTCATGTGAGATAAATACATATTTTTATGAAGTCAGGCCATCTGGGGTTTTTTAAAAACATTTCCCTGTAATAGACCTCATCCCTTCATATGTTTTTCTTATTAAAAAAAAAGTCATCAAACTTAAAAATCCAAAATACTGAGATTGCATATAGAGATTGATTTAGAAAAAGGTAAAATCTCTTTATGAGCCATTCTGTGCTTTCCAAAGGACCCCAAGGATTTTCTTCATTTAGATTTATGAAAGGACAGCATATTGATTATGTAACTGCCATCTGAAGTTTAATAATATATACAAGAAGTAAATGGAGCTGCTGAGGAATTTAACTGGCCTATAAATAGAGAGTGGCATCCCCATTAATTCATTAAAGGTGTATGGGAAGTGTAAGGTATTCCAATTAACATTTCATAAGATGGTTGTAGCATGTTAGTTATGAAGCAGCATTTGTCATTTTCTTTTTAGCAATTAAATGATACCTAATTCCCTTGTCAGGCTGGAGCTGTCCTCTTTGATAGCTTTCAAAGCTTCTAGAAAGGGCATATACAAATGCTAAAGAGGTCCTTCTTTTACTAGCTCTTCCTTTTTTTGTCCATTTTTCCTGTTTTTTCCCTCTTTCTCTCCTCCTTTTTCTTTCTCTCACTCTTTCTCACTTTCTCTCTTTCTGCCAATTAAAAAGAATTTTGCAGTCTGCATGGGCTTGTTCAGCTAAATAACCACTAGCTAGATCTATCTTGCTTACAACAACTGGCCTGGTACCAGATGAGCTTGATATTTATTTAACAAACAGCGCTGTCTTTGTAGATCTAAATTAGAGCCTTATTTGAAATACTTAAAGTGTACCCATTACTGTTTGCCCTCAGTGGAAATCCAAGTTCTGGTTACGTCCCTGCTCGCTAGGATTAGAACTGTCACAATATTTATTTAACAGGAGGAGGCATGCTAAGCCATGCTGCAAACATTGCTGTGCCAATATGAAGAGGAACTTAACTGCTTTTTACAGTGTTTCTTTCTCCGTAAATGCTGTCTCCCTGTCCCCACCACTTTCCTCTTCTTCTCGCTGCTGTTGTCCCCATGCTCTCCTGCCCCACTTGCCTCTCCACATGCCCTCTCCCACATCTGGCCTTTCTGTTGACCACAAAGTGATTCTAATGGAAGAACGTGTTCAAAAAAGGGCTGTGAAACCTGGGACTGGTGCTGATGGAAGGAAGAGGGGCGATACATGGCCTGTCCTCTCCTCTCCCGGTGTCCTCTGTGCCCCATACTGCACTGATCAGGGACAATGGAAACAGGGTACAGCACAGAGTGCTGCTCTCTTGGCTCCTCATCCTCTTTTATCAATCTACCCTCAGAGACACTCGTGCTGCACCACAAAACCTCTCCAGCTGGAGACGAGAGTCCATTTATCCATCTGTCCAGACCAGGTTTCACAGTAGCAAGGCCACATTCACTTTGGGGTTTGCCCCGTCTCATGAAAAAAAAGCTCAATGTAAACTGTGAGGGAGGAGTATTTTTCTTCTACAAGTACTAGAATAACTTAGTCATTTCCTCTTCTTTTTGCGATACAAAATACAGGTCCTGTGTGAAGCCTGCTAGATTTCTGGAGCTAGACAGAGAAAGAGAGATAGGTTCATATCTCCAGCCCTCTAGAAAGACAGCAGTACAAGGAAAGGAAAAGAAGCAGTTGAGAGGTAGGAAGAAGACCGTGCTAAGCAGCAGACATATATTTTGCGCTGATAATTCTGTAAGAACAAAGTTGCTATCTCAAGAAGTTAATATTTTTAGCCTGATTTCCTCTCCAATCATTCTGTCTGTCAGTTCCCCTTTAATAACTTCTGAACTAGTTGGCCAATTTCAATCACACTTGACAGACAGCTGAAAGTCTGAGTGGTACATAGCTCCTGCATGGTTTGTTTATGAGTGTTGATGCTCATGTGGAGCATAAACACCACAGTCCCCCACTGAAAAGAGTAGCCCATAAGTATTCAGCTTGCATGAAGCACCAGGCATAGACACCGTGGGCACAAAGAAATCCTCCGTGCAGGGGACCACCCTGTGTGATGTTAGCACCTGGAGCCACCACAGTTAGGAAGCTGCACAGAAAAGTTTCTTAACCTCAGATGAAAACTCTGTGTCCACAAAGAGAAGAGGAGGAAAGGGTAGTGCAGGGGTAAGAGAGGAAGGGGGGTTGTCAGGTATGCTTTGGGGCAGATAGATTGTGGTGCAAAAGGAAGGCGAGCTCCAGGGAATATTCCAGGTCCTTGAGGAAGGGTTGAAAAAAATATACTAAACCCTACAGCATCGCAAAAATTAGGGCTGGAGGAAGCACTGCTATTCAGACTACTAAAAGTATAATGAGGAAAACAAATCCAACTGTTTTCAACTAACCCATCCTGGTCTCTGGATGAGGAATGCTCCTTTCAAGGGCTGAATTCCAGAGCTGACAGACTTGTAACAGTCAATTATTGTTACAGCTACAGATGGGAAAACCTGATAAAATGAGTCCTGTATGGACAGAGGATTGAAATAGAGCTTGGGCAGGGATTGTAGCCAGAGAGAGATTAGTAGCCGTAAATACATCAAAAGCAAAGGGCTCTGAGACACATGCATAGCTCAGCATAGCACCACCATTTATAAACTGCCATGTGTCCCAATTCATACCTCACCATTCATGGGCATTCACAACTCAGACCCAGAGTCTGCATGAAGAACGACCCATTTCCTTTAATGCTACTGCAGCTTTTAGAAACACTGGTGGTTTTTTTTTCCCCCAAGGTCAACAAAAAGAAGCGGCTGTGCTTATTAAGATATTTCTCATATGGTGTGCTAAATCTGTGTTAGAGTTAACTTCGTGTCTGCATCTTCATCAATGACATCGCTTACACCAATTTGATTTTACCTTGTCTGGGAGATGAAAGCAATTTATAAGTTTCAAAGAGCACAATCTGGCTGGGATCCAAACCCAGGAGTGTAGTGCTGAAAAGAGAATTGCTGGAGACTTTTATGTCTGGCATATGGTGTGCTAGTTTCTTTCTAATCTGGGTAATGAAGGTCAGTACAAAGTGCTGAGTTGGTCTTGTTGGCCAAGACGTTTGATGACCTGCTCACACAGATGGGGATTTCAAACCCTGACCAACATGAACTAGGAAGAGGAAATCTAATTACTCACTTCACTGACAATTTTGAAATATATTTTTTCTTCATTTCTGGCTATTTTTTTCTGAAGAGGAAGACCAAAGTCATGACTGGGCTGCAGCTATGCCACATGGGGCTACTCGGTAGTGCACCTGGTGGATCCCACTAGCATCTGTGACTAATTGAGAAGATAAATCCATTTTGCTGGAGTGGTTTAGATTTCCAAAAGTCCTTCAGACTATTCCAGCTGAGCTGATTACAGTCCAGCTCACTGGGAGTCATTACTGTCAATCCCACCAGCTGGTCTGAATTTTGCAAGGAGAAAGAAGCAAGAAAAATACATTAAAAATTAATAAATCTATATTTCATGACTTTATGCAAACTGATTTTCCCCAAAGGGCATCCTATTCCTAACATTGTCACATCCTTCTGATGTTCCTGTATGGCTTGTCTTGCTAGTGGATCTTCTTCAAAAAGAGAAGAAGTATTTCAAGAGTTAAGTGTCAGCGTCAATGAAATTAAGAGCATTTTGGATATAGATGAGATAAGGGCACATACAGCCTCTGGATATAGACACATGTAGAAGTAATGAATTCAATATCTAATGCAAGATCTAAATTCTTGCATTCAGCCAAGTTATATTTATCACAGACTCTGCTTCTTAGAGTACAGTCATAGCTGGAGCATGATTGGATGTGCAGTTCATTTTGGTTACCTCAGACTTCTTAGCAGCTGTATTTGCCATAGATTTTGCTCATCTGCCAGCTCCAGGATTTTTCAGCATCTTTGTCACTTCTTTTGCAAATGGGAGAAAAGAGTAACCATCTTTGGAAATGACTGCCAGCCTGGGAGCCTGTGTTTGGATGAACTCCCATGTCTCCTTGCAGATAATTATTTGGTTGTTGCTAATTGTGAGCTGTGAAAGAGTGGGGAATATCCGTGGGAAAAAAAATGAGATGAACTGGACGATATTTTCCATTTTGATAAACTCAGATCCATTCTTAAGACTGCACCCACTGTGTCGCACCCTAGAGTACCTGAACGACCACAACTGTGAGTCCATGGAACAACAACTGCTCAGACCCTTCTGGAAAAGAATTATTGAATTACTATTCCACCTCCCACGGCAATCAGTATTAGACAGGTATTGCTACACTGCAGTCACATCAGAGAAAATAGCTTGCTGTGTGAGGTAGCCCACACTGACCTCCACACTGCTGCTATTGAAACAAATCCAGTACAGGGGCATCCGCTGGTGTTTCTGCTCTTGCCTGTGGACAGGTCTGTCATCCGTAAGAAAACTGAGGACTGTGTATGCAAGGCTAAAAAGGAGTATGGGAGAAAGGACGAAGAACCACAATAAGAATACCAATTTAAATATCTACTTAGATCCATTTTCTTATCTTCCTCCCCCTCCAGTGTTTGTGAGTCTAACATTTGTTCCCAAGTCTAGTGGACACCAGCACAAGACCCATTTCCACAACAGCAATGGTTTATATTATTCTTCCTTCCATCTAAGATATTTCTTGATAGTCCAAGTCACAGTTTAGCCCTGAGCCGGCTGATTTTGGCAGCTAAAACACTGCAGTTGGACTCCCAAATCCCTTCCCCCCACACTCCCAGGGAAAGCAAAACGAGAGGAAAAGGATTTGTGGGTTGGGAACTAAAACTACAACTTGAGTGAGATGATAATGGTAATAATAATAATGATGACATTCATTAGAAAGCAATAAAATGTATACAAATACATGAGATTGTCACCCCACCCCACCCTTTGATGACAATGCGCCACCACAAATACAGCAGAGCAGACACACAGGAATGGGTCCATGGCTGGGAGACAGCTGGATGCAGGAAATGGATTCAGGTTCTGGTACCAGGAGCAACCAGACAGGCAAGGTCTTCACTGGACATCAGCCATCGCAGAAGAGAGTGAGACCCTCATGATCTCTCATTTTTGTACCGAGTATGACGTACGTGGGATGGAATACTCTGTTGCTCAATTTAGAGTCAA
Source organism: Phaenicophaeus curvirostris (assembly GCF_032191515.1). NCBI lineage: Eukaryota > Metazoa > Chordata > Aves > Cuculiformes > Cuculidae > Phaenicophaeus > Phaenicophaeus curvirostris. The sequence continues at coordinate 16,698,269 of NC_091402.1, forward strand.
CCTGCCCTGCCCGCCCCTCCTTGCAGTTGCAGACCTTTTTTACCAGCTCAAGGATGGCCTTGGTTTCTATAGGAATAAGTATAAGCATTGGCCTTTCTGCATACCAATGTCCCACTTCTAGAGTGAAACTGTCTGGAAAACATGTGGTTAGCTTTCAGAAAATGGTGTTACTTCGACAAGACTGAGTTAGAGTCACAAAACTGACTCTAATTTAACTCAAACCACAACAGTCCAACAGAGGGATCTGTCACCAGCCCCATCGCAGGGAGCCTCTATCAAGCCCAGAGAAAGGGTCAGGATTTTTTGTCACTCAGTTTTCCTTTTTTCATGTTCCCTTTTCCCTCTAGTAGTTTATCCAAGACCAGAGAAAGAGCTTAGGCCCTAGCTCATGTAGAGCTCTGATGTATGCAAATCCTCCCTGTGCTCCCATGGCCCTCTTTTTTTCCCCGTCTTTCCTTTTAATTCTAGATTTGAAAATAAAATGCGAGCTGGCTGCACAGAGATCTCTCATGTGTGCAACTTCCAATTGTGGCAAATTGGAACTGTCGATGCAAGCAGCTCAGATTTATTTATATATTTAAGAGGAAGGAAGGAGGAGAGGGAAGGGGAGGGGGAGATGCTCATAGTGGAAAGAAAAAAGAAAAATAACAGATCCAAGCAAAAAGGGATTTGAATCTCAAATACTGCTCCCTGGTCCATATTATCCAAATCCCTCCAGCCTTGTCCCTGACTGCCTCTTGCCTAGTTAAAAACAAGCAAAAGATCAAAACCATCTTTTTCTCCACAACACTAAGAGTTGTTGAGTTTTGCCACTGCCATTTACCAACTAGAGTCTAACACTGAGACTCGTGCAATTAATACTTGGTGCTTCAAAACATTAACATAGCTATTTATATAAGTTAGTAACTTTAAGCCCAGGCAGTAGCATTATTACAGGATTACTAATTAAATCACAATAAGCTTAGTTTGCAGCGGTATTAATTATGAAGCTGACATAGTGATATTGGAGATCTGATTTACCTATTGTCAGTCATTACCCAATTGGTAATGAATCAGACAGGCAATGAAAACCAAAGCTGCCATTCCAGCAGTGCTGCTGCCATTTCCCAGGAAGAAAAGACACTGTTAGAGCAGAGAAAGGATCAACATCCTCCATCAAAGCCTCCATCCAGTGCACACAGCATTTGGTGCTATGGGGAGGCATGAAGTAGAGGCTGTATCCTGCCATCTCTACAATCCTGAATCCCCAGGAGCAAAAGTTACTCTTTTCTATGGCTAACAAAGAGATTGTTGGCCTCTTTTGTGAGACAACTGGTTGAAAATGTCTTTATCACCTCTAGTGGAGACTCTGATTCGAGTGGATCAGAGAACATCCTTTGGGGATTATTTTTTTTTTTATGGTTAGGCAGAATTAGTGTAGAGAAGGACATTGATTTAATAAGTCTGTTGTGAGCACCTCTGTGGTAATTTATAAAGGGCTTTTCATGAAGAGCTGGCCAAAAGTCTTTTTTGACAGAAAGGGCGGTGAGACAAAGCCATACTCTCAGGAAAGGGACCCATCACATGCAAAGTTGCTGTGCCTAGGAGGAGGAGAAAAGGAGGGGGTGTCACCAGCAACAGAGGTGTCAACAGAAATCCAGGGGTGCAAAGGGGGAACAGAGACTGTAGGGGGTTACACTGGGTCCATTCCCTATTGAACACAACAATCTTACCCCGTGTTGGGCCTGAAAAAATGAGAAAATTGGTAATAGCAGGCTGAAGAAGAGCCCAGGATGGGAGGTGGGGCACAAATTGGTCTGAAGTTGCTTCTGAAGTTGTTTAACATGGCGGTAAGACACAAATTAGGAACATCTTCAAAGTAGTCTGAGCCTTTGCTGTAGATAGAAGATGATGGGTAGACCCAGAACAAGAGGTTTGTCTGGGGAAACCCCAAAGTGCCCCTTTCAGACTTGTTTGGTGCTGCAGTGTCCCAGGCAGACATCTAGCACTGGTCCTCTCTCCTGTGTCACAGTAAGTCTCCTGCACAGCCAAAGCTCCTTGGAGTGAAGAGCCCATAAAACAGAACCAGAGTACACTCAGCGACAGGCTATGCATTTTTCATTGAAGAGAAAGCAAATGACTGATGGGTGTCAGTTGAATCTGCACCTGCCTCTCCTCTTTCCTGATGGACCTAAAATGATGAGCATGCCATAGAAATGCAAGTAAGTCAGCTGTCTTCCACTCCTGTTATCCACAATAGCAAGTCAAAGCAGCAAAACATACAGTGTTTGGGAAAGGGAGGGCAAATCTCACTCTCTGACTCAGAGGTATCATTTGAACTGCCCACAAAGGGGAACTTCTCCTGAAAAACAGAGTAAAGTGGTCTAGAGGTGATCATCCAAGAAGGTAGAAAATTATCATGGAAAGATCTGGTACCATGGAAAGATCTGCTCAGCTGATGGAATTGGAAGAAAGGGAAAAACCCACTCATTTTCTGCACCAATTAAAGAAATTGCAAGGTCCTGAGTAATTTGGGATCACTTCCAGGCACCAATGAGATATCGGCCCTCACAGCCAGCTGACAGATTTCTCCATCTCAAGGGGAAGTCTTTGCTTCCATTGAAAATGTGCAGAGAGATGCTGCAGGTTGTATTTCTACTCGAAACTGCTTCCAGTGGTAAATTCTGCTCTGTGCTCACAAGCTGGATCTTGCCAGAACCTCCCCCTAGCCCAACCTAAGTCTCAAGAAATGGACCTTCAGCATCAATATGAAAAAAACCTTTGGTTTCATCCAAAAGAAAACACAAAGAAAATGCAATGTTTCAACTAAACAGCGCAAAGTTCCCAGAAGAGACTGCAGGACACAAACATCTCCACTTTTTAAGGAACAGACACAGCTGCTAGGGATTTTTTCAGCACTGCAGTGTGCAAGGGCCACTGCTGCCTATTCAGGCAGAGGTGCTGCTCTGTCTGCCCTAAGTCACAGGTTCTTTCAGGACAGCCTTGCCTGCTCACACCAACTGAGAATCTGACCCTGTTGTCCTGATTATTGGGCTCCCAGAGCTGCAACCCCAAATCCATGAGTGCTTTGCAAGGATTAGGCTCAGCACACCAGCTATGAAGGGAAGATTGGATACATTCCTATAGGTCCTGACTTTTAGAGGTTTACATTCCTGTTATTGCATAGGTCAGCAGATGGCACTGCTACATTTAGACTTACAGGTTTTTTTTTTCTTAGCACGAAAATGTGGTTTTGGTTCTAGGAGAAATGCTGCATTGCTGTTATTGCCTTCTCATTGCTGTTTGCTGAAAAGTCCAGTGCTCCCCTGGCTGCTTTCAGGTCCCTGTCCACAAGCCATTGTAGAAAATCGAGTGATGGTGACACAGTTTGGAAGTGAGGACTCTCTGTGGGTTGGTTTTGGCCAAGTCTGATCCAGGGCAAGTAGAAAGACTGTTATGCTTAGACTATATCCATTTTCTATAATGGAAGTTTCTTTTCCACAGTTGCCACTTGATACAGGTGTGTTGTAACAGTGGCAGCATCTGTAGCATTTCAGGATGTTGAGATAACACCTAGGAATAGCCATGCAGCCTCATCTCCTCCTAGCCCAGCATCTGGTCTCTAATGGTGGGAGTAAGGAGATGCTTGAGGAACAATAAATACATGTGACATTCCCCCTTAATAGTCCCCCAGCCATTTCCATCCCAGAGTTATCCTGAGCCAGTTGTGATCTCTCTTTCATATGTGTAGCCAGTTTGCCCCGAAGCCCATCTACCTCTCAAAATCCTGTGCCAAGGAGCTTCACTGCCAAACAGCCTGTTGCATTAAGAATACCCCTTCTTTGTTTGCTCTGAGCCTGACTCCTCAGCTTCATTTGATGGTCTCCGCGGCACATTTAGTGTTCGAGGGAGTGACTGACCAGTCCCACCCTCTTCATGTCACTGACAGGTTTGCATTCCTCAGCTGTTGCTGCAGAAGCCAGAATATGTGGAGGAGAGAGAGAGAAGCAAAGACAAAGCCGAGACAGTAAGATAGGTGGCATAAAAGCAGGGACCACAAGATGGTCTCAGCTCTCTATAGCCATGCCTTCTGGCAGGCTTTGTCCTGTCCCAGTGATGAGGTGGTGGACAGAGGGGCACTACAGGCAGGGAATGGGCCTGGGTGAGACGAGGCTCCTTATTAAAATCTATAATGAAGGATAAGAAGTCGCTTTGCTGCAAGGGTTGCCAGGCCAGCCTGCAGCATGGCCCAGAGCCAGAGCTGCTCAAAACATAAGGATATGCCCGAAGACATTGGCAGGCATTTTAAGGAGGCAAAGACTGAGAGCAAAGAACAGAAATCTCAGAGGAGAGACTTAGGCACGTTTAGGCTTAATGTGGATGGGAAGGTGAGGAGACCCTAGAGGGATACCTGTTCTGGCAATCCACAAACCGGGGCCAAAATCCAGAAGACACAGCTGCTTATCTAAGGCTGAGCTGGGAGCTGTTGGAGTCCGAGGAAGTGGGTAAGTAGCTATCAATGAGCACGGAGAGCCCTTGTGGGGGTAGGGTCACTGGAAAGTAGCAAAGACAATGCATTTGGAAGGAAGCCTCAGCTTCTCAATAAAACTTGTGTTTTTTCCACTTTATGATCAAGGAGTTGCTTTCATCCCAGAGAGCAGGGAGCACCAGCTGCTCTCCAAGAGCAAGTGCAGTTGGTTAGGGAGATTCAGGCAGCTGCAGATCCAAAATACAGAGTTTTTCAGCAAAGCTATTGTAGCACTGTGATGTGATATGTGCATTCACAGTACCTAGGGTGGCATCGGTGTCTTTGTGGTAGCTGAGCCCAACTCCCACACCCCACAGAGACCCATGGGGTAAGAGTACCAACTGGCCCTTTGTATCCCAATGGGGATTTCTCTGGAAGAAGATATTCATGGGCCTCTGCTTTGCACTTCTGGTAGGCTGAATGAATGCTTGGGCGCTTCTATAAGCTGCATGGACATCTTCTCAAGGGCAGAGGGCTGCAGCATCCAAGGGAGGTGCTCCTGTGCTCAGAAATCTGAAAAGTGGAAGTAAAGATTTAAATGAGAAGAGATAGGTCTTGCAAAGAGCGTGAGAAAACACATTTCCAGACATCAGAGGGGTGAATGTGAAGGATAGTTTGGTCCCACTCCAGGCAAAGGCAGCTTACTGGGTGCGTGGGAAGAGTCTCTCTCACAAGACTACATTTAAACAGCTCTACCACATTGCTGTCATGTCACATGCCCAGGGAGATTGTGTAGCCCCACAGACCAAATAGCCAGCACTGCCTTGAAGCACCTGTTGCTCTCTGGGGAGCGTCAAACACCTCAGAATGTTAAGTGCCAGCAGCAAAGGGACACCCTTCAGCCCCTTGGATGGGATGAAGCAGGCTGCATGCCTAAGCACATCCAAAGCTCCTCCAGTTTTTCTGATGATACTCCCTCACCCTCTCTCACAGTCTTCCCATTTTAATTTGCAGATTATAGGAGCAGAAGGAGTACAGGAGCCAAGGATTTTCGCAGGCTGTGTTGAAAGCAGCAGCAGCCACTGTGGCAGCAAGCAGAGCTGAACCAGAAATGACCTCACCAAGCTTCTTGTCATCTTCATGCATTTTTATCCCTGGCAAAATTCCTGCCAAGCCAGAGTGTTCTCTGGAAAGGCCAGGCAAGAGCATCTAGGAGGAACCTACCATCATTATGAGATCACTGCTGGTGCATTCATTATAACTGGGAGACGAGGCTGAACAGAGGAGTCAGGCTTGTTTTTAAGAACCTTGGGCAGCTCTTAGAGAACACAAGGTGATCATAAAAGTGTGCACAATGTTTTCATAGATGATTAGAGTTATGAAACAGGCTGGTGAAGGTGGGAAAGCAGGAGCTGTGATATTAAGTGAAAGGCTGCAGATAGAAGCATTGCCTAGCAGCAACATGGAGTTTGAGTACATGGAAAGCATAGCTGATTTTATTCCTTGCAAGGAATTTTTACAAGAAAAAACACGTTACTTTGCTTTCTTTTGTTTTGCCTTGAGATGGGATTCAGGTGCAATGCGAGAATCTGGATTTTACTCAGCCTGGCATTTTGAGCAAACTCTTCTGGAAAAGCTGCAGATGTTCAAAACTGGATCCTGATTTGGACCTCATTGCTCAGATATGAATTCAGAGTGTTTTTGGAGGGCGGTTTGGTTTGGTGCCAGGCGCTACATGCAGGGAAGCATGGAGTTTGACAAATACAGTCCAAAAAAACCACAAAGCCACCAGCTCAATATGACTACAGATGTAAGCTCATCTTGGACCCTGAGACATCGAAAATGGGATGTAAAGCAACTCTGTTCTGGCTTTGACAAAAGATGGAAATCGTGAAGGAAATGTCAAAAGCAATTTGGAACTGGAATCCAGTTCTTTAGAAGGAAAACAAAAAAAGGATTTAAGGACTGAGGTTTGAACATTTAAGTCTTATCACAACAAGCAGTAGCTGTCCTCATGCCCTCCCAGTCCTGGCCTACCACTCATCCAGAGCAGGGGACCTTTTAGGGCATCTAATTCTGCTTTCCTTGCCCACATACCTTTGCAAACTGAGCTTCCCAGGGAAGTGGGGCGCTCCTGGGTCCCACATCTTAAATAATCCCAGTGTGAGAACACCAATCCTCAGCTCAGGCAAGCTGTAATTCCCTAAAGCACAATGTGTGATCAAAAGATTACTAAAATAGGAGTAGATATGAGACAGGTCCTGGCAAGGCAGCAGCCAGATTTTGACAAACCCTTGGATAAACTGATGTTGACTGAAGCTTTCCAAACCTCCACCCAGATGTCAAGCTTCAACTCAAAATGCTGATTCCAAGACATCTGGTGCGCATTCTTCCTCACTGTCCTGTCTCCATGCAGCTGTTCTGCATTTTCTGTTCTTCTGCATTTCTCAGCTGGGCTTGCAAGAGCAATAACGTCTTGTTAATATAAGGTCTTCCTGCCCAGAAAAATTAGCGATTGTAGAATTGCTCAAACCTGAACAGCATAAATGAGTCAAAACTCAGGAAAAATGCAATACAAACTTAACATAAGGACAGGGATTGGAGGATGACAAAAAAGGACAACAGGTTAGGAACTGAGTGGATAAAACAGGAGGTGCTTCACTGGCTCATGAGGAAAGATGGTGGTCCATTTCTGGTCAGTAGAAAAGCAGGTCAGTGAAAAAGAGGCAAGGAAAAACAGCACTGGGATTCTTCCACTAAACTGTGTAATTCCTGTAAGTATGGCATTAAATGACATATGATACTAAACTTATTCCAGCATTTGGATGCCTTTACCACTTCTTAAACCCTGCTGGTAGTCCATTGTCACATTAGCCCTCCACCTGTCTCACTCCAGCAATTCTGTGCCACCTGCTCTGACCTCCACCCACCTTCAAGCAAATCAGCCCATGCAGTTGCCCAGAGGCAAAAGGCAGAGAAGTAAGGGCAAAGGAAGAGAGGTTATTTCAGCTTTTTTTTTTATAGCAGGACAAGTGCTTACTGTTAATATGCAGAATGCCTGTATATCTCAATTATACACCTCCCACAGGGGCCTATTACAGCTACCTTGGGCAGCCAACACATGTCAACAGAGCAGACATTGAAGACTATCCCAACATACTCCAAAAATAAAAAGCAGAGAAAGCAGAATATGAGCCTGTCAGCAGCTGCTTCTTTCTTTTCTCCCCTGCCTTTTCCTCATGTGGTTTTCAGGTCTAGCTCCCAGTCTTGTACCATAGCATTTTAACTTGTGCGTGCAATTACAACCCCCTCTATCTTCCCCTGGACTTGGGAAACTAACATTGATTCATCACAGCTTATACAAATTAATGTTACAATTTAATGTAATGGTAGAGATTGAAAGGAAGGAAACTGCCTTCCCAGTACAAGAAGGATTTTGGGAATACTGATCCCAAGCACATATGCACATTAGTCCCGAAGCGTACATAGCTGAAAGGCAGAAAAAAAGGAAGATAGAAAAAATCCATCCTTAAGGACCAATAGATTTTACCCTCAACAGAGATTTGTGCCCCCCAAAAGGCAAAAAAATCCAAGCAGCCTGAAGGGTTCTGTACTTCTGTTAAGTTCAACTTAAAAGGTGTTCAGAAACAACCCTGGTGGAGGACAACACAAACCCAGAGACGGATCAGTTGTCAAAGTGGGTGCTGGAATTGATGACTCACTGCACTCTTACAAAAAACTTTCTTACTCCTACGTCGTCTCATGTCTATTGCTGTCTCACCCTTTGTGCAGTACTACGAGGATATTCACTGAGCTGTAGCTTCTGGTAGAGTTTTACACCTATGCAAAACTCAAGAAAAGTAGCCTGAATGAACAAACCATGCATGGAGAAAAAGGGCAAATCCAATTTTAATAAATCCTTGACTGTGTATTTACTGGGAGGTGCCCAGCAGAGCTCTTAACTTCTGCGGCTGTTTTAGCCTGTACTGTCCTCACACAGCACTGCCCAGGCAATGCTGCTGGGGTCCTGCTGAAACCTGAAATGTAGGGCCACGGCTGACATCCTTCCAGTAGTGAGAGGGTTAACGTGAAAGGGATGCTGTGACAGAGAAGCAGGGCAATTGCACGTCTTTTCTGTTTTAAACTTCATTTCCTGTGATTGAGCAAGGGAGAAAAAAATTCAGAATTACTGCAAATAAGTGCAAAGCATTTTGAAGCCCCAAAAAGAAGAACCTGGTTACAGAGCAGCCATTTGACTTTATGTGGCCCAGAAATAGCTCCAGTCTTCGCAGATCCTTGCCTGACATATCATCCTCTGTATATTACTGCACCTTCACAGAACTGTCTTGCTCGTCCTTTCACTGTTTGCTGTCATATCTTTCCATTATCTGAGAACATTGTATTGTTACCATTAGACTGATGCTTATCCACTCTTTGCTTTCCTTTTTTATCTCACCTAGCCTGACTGCATTTTCTACCATGCAGGAAAATGTTTGTTGGTATGAAGAAATTCTTTCTGCCTATTATATTTTGGTCTTTTCGGTTGCTGCTTCTGTTGGACAAAAAGTGTCTTTTCTGTTACTTCCACATATGGAGGGCTCAGTCAGGAAGAAAGAGGTGAGCTTCACTTTAGGTTAAATCTCAAGGGTCAGATTTAGGCTCTTCAGTACCTAACACTTCTGAGGTGGTTTCATATCTCCCTCCTGTTGTAATTCCCAAATGAAAGCATTGAAATCTTTTGAAAATCCAATTTATTCAAAGTCTCTGATGGAGAGGCAGAAAAAAAAGAGTTCTTGGTGTGACAGTCTCTGTAAAAAGAAGAAACCAGGTGATTTTACTCTGATATATTGCAGCAGTGGGATACCCTTCACCTCATCTGGAACAGGAATGCAGCAGGCCACAGTCAGACTTGGCACTGGATGCTTACTGAACACCACAAAAGAAGTTGTATTATCCCACTCATAGGCATCCACAGCGGCATCCACGGCTCCCAGAGGGATATGAAGGTGTAACCAGAATTGTATGCCATGAGATGCCACAAAACACAGCCACCAGTACATCTTCAGCCTTCTGTCAGCCATGGGCAACTCAGCCTCATAAAATTGTTTTCAGCCTGAGGATGTTACAATAGTCTTTCATGAGACTGCTGACAGTGCTTGCATTACCCCAAATCTCATTATTTCCTCCATCAATTTCCTCTTCCTTGTATAAATTAGAGTGAATTACAGTATTCAGTCGGAATAATGTATAGCCACAAATGGATTCGCATCAGTCAGAAAGGGTACGTTTATTCATGAACACTCGAGTGTTTATTTCAAGAATATTAGTGGGGATAAATGAGCTTCAGAGATACTGGTGCTTTTAAGTAGCTGGGACGATTCCTCCAGGAAGTGTACTTGAAGATTTTTTGAACAGCTCCTATTTATTATTCACACAATGGATTAGCTGAGCACTTCCACATGCCTCCAGATCTTTTGTTAATAAAAGAGATCTTTTCCTTTTAACATGTCCCTCCCATCCATGCCAGCAGTAGAAACAAGACTGCGTAACATTGGTGACCACATGTACAGCATGAGTAGTAAATCAGAAATAGCTCTTACTCATTGCAAGCCATTTGTAGATGCAGCAGCATTTAAATTTGGCTACATTGCCTATAGTTTGGACAGTTGTGAAACTGCAAGTAATCAACACTTTAATAAAACTCATGATCTGCTTGCAGATAGTCTGGCAGAGAAAACTGCTAAAGGCACTAAATCATTTGCAGGATCATTTCCAGTGGATAATTTGACCAACTCCAACATGACGGTATTCATGTAAAAAAGATCTGAAAAATACTTTATGAATGGCAAACTCCTGCAGAAAATGGCAATGGAAGATTACTTATCACTATGGATCAGAGCTGCTTTATATGTCCATAAACTAGAGACAGTATCTTTAGAAGACATCTGCCGAAAGAAATAATCTGTTTGTGAAAATCACTGAGCCTTTTCAGTTCCAGGAAAGCATCTGCCTTTGCAGTGCTGCAGCAATGTTTTACACGGGGTCTCCAGGTTTCAAGCATGCACCTAAAGTTTAGGAATGTTAAGCAAGTATATCATTTTATTGAGTTAGATTCTGCCTGAAGCCTGTAGAGTTACATGAGGCTACACACAGCAGAGACTCTTCTCCAAAATACTTAGCTAGTAGGTTACAGAGTGACTCAATAATTTAAGAGGATTAGTAGCTGGAAATGAAGCCTTGCAGTTATGCATAGCTTATTTAGTTCTACTCCAAATTTACAATTATCTGATTGTTGTTTGGTGGCCTAGGTGAACTGAATTACCACCTTCAGACCGTTCTGTAGGACACTACTGTGTACTTATCACAGACATCACATCACCATCACAAATGGTTTGGCAGTGCAGCAGCTGAAAATAAATAATCATTCAAGGACTGATGGCTGGAGCACTCATCTGTCTGCTAAAGCTACACATGCAAAAGTCATGTGTGAGATAAATTTATGGTGGAGCCTCAATGTGAAGGCTTCCCACAGGCCACCTCGAACACCCTTTGGTGCTTACAGATAGCAGTTAGTGTCAACTTGGAAATTATTAAGGAAGCTGAAGGCAAGAAGGTCTTTATCCCATTTGAATTGCTGGGCCAATTTAGTCTCCCACTGTGGTATTTCAAGCCTTCCTTACAACCTTTGTTCTGAGCATTAGAACTTTTAGAGTGCCCTAGTTTAGTGAATTAATTTTATTAACGTGCTCTACTGTCACCTTGATCTTAAGTACTCCTTCACATGACTGGCTTATCATCATAGTGCTGCTTCCAGGTGGGATGCCAGGGATTGAAAGAGCAGGCATCTCATGAAGTGCTGTCTCTGAGAAAGGTCTGCATGAAGGAACATGCTACCACAGTTCCCACAGCAGGAGAGAAATGTTTACTGTCCCAAAGTTTATTCCTGTCCTGGAGCTACAGCCTATATCAGGAGATGGAAGGAATCAGTAGATCCTCATGAAGGATGCAGGAAGAATGGAAGGAAAACAGATCTAGTGTTTCTGCCGTAGGGAAATAAAAATCTGCATTTGAGGTAAACAATGAAGCTGAAGTTTAGTAGATAGACAATACAAGAGGACACGTGTTGCCCTGCTTTTTGGTAGATCAGAGAGGTCGTTCTCTTTCTGCAGGAAACAGAGTTGAAAACTTGGAAGACATTAAAAGTGCAATGAGCTGAGTGGAAGACTGTAGAGCACACACCGACACTAGCCTGTTCTGCTGGCTGCTTAAAAACACAAGTGGGGCTTCTTGTTTTGGGCAATCGGAAAGAGTGTTCAGGCCTAACCTAAGCAAGGGACGGCTTTGGGCAACTACACTGACAATACCACCTGGAAAGCTGGTCTGGGACAGCGAAGGAACTGCAGAGAGGGTTAGAGAGTAAACAGAGGGCAGCAGCACCAAGGTGACAACAGCAGGACACATCAGATGAGCCCCAGGTAGGGTCCTGGGAGCAGGGTGGTGAGCCCTATCGGGATTCTCTACTTCTATTTCTTCTGCTGAAGAGCCACTAAGCCTTTAATTTTCCTTTCCCTGTGCCTGAAGAAGACAGGGGACAACCTGCCCAAACTAAGCTCCTAACCTGGCTGTGAATTCCTAGCTATTCATCACCTTAGGATGCCTCTGGCTTTTCTTTGCCTGCCTCCTTTTCTCATTTACTGCTCCCCAGAGGACAACAAGCACTTTAAAAACAGCTTTAGGGATTCTCCACAAGGAGAAAACAAGGAAACCCAGCACAACAACCTAATCAGCAAACAGCTGAGCCAGGGATAAATTCACATGGAAAGCCTGTGTTTGTTTATTACTAATGGGTAACAGAGATGATAACCTTTTAATCCAAAACCATAATGAAATATGCATATTTGTTAATGTGCAACTATAAAATGCAAATCTTGCAAACACAATGGGGAAGGGCAAAGAAAGTACTCAGCACCAATCCTAATTTATTCCTTTGGCTTCAGACATTTATCCAAATTGAGTTGTGTATGTAATATAAAGTCAAATGAATATGTAATTGTAATGTATATGTATAACCATTTTCATCTCAAATATGCCAACTGTTTATCATAATAGGAAGTAATACATATTTTGCTGAATAAAAGGTTACCTATTAAAATATTTTTACATTCTTCCCACCCCAAGCTTTTGTGCTCTCTGTAGAAGCTCTATTTACAGAGACACAATTTCTGATTTTTTCTTTTGAGTCACACTACCTGAATTCAAAACATTTAAAAGACTAACAAAGTGGAATCGGAAAGGTTTGTACACAAAGTTCTTTCTTTTTCACTCTTCTGTTTTCCAAGCAGCACGGAGATTTGTTTCCTAAGTATCAATTTAAAACATTGGCTAAAAAGCTGAGCAATTTCCCCCTTCTATTTCCAGGCCCCAAACAAGCAGCTTTCCCCTATTACTGTCAGAGTAACTACGTATTCATCTACATATTCATACAATAACAACTAAGCTTTATTGCTAGTCCTGGTCACCACTGCTTTTGTAAATTGTCTCTTTGGCAGCCGGGCAGACTAAGAGCTAGAACCAGCTTCACGTGCTGTATGTGAGAAGGTCTGCATCAGTTTATGAATATCGTAACTTAGAAAGTCTGCTGGAAGATAAAGAGTCAAGACAAAGCTGCTTTTCCTAAACTCACCTGAAATCAAACCTGCAATGAAGAAGTTCAGGTAGTTTTCCTTCTTTTTTTTGGTGAGACCATCAAGCTTATGATTCCTGGGCTATTGTGTTGAGAGGGGTAGTTCTGTCTGAAATTTAGTACGGCTTAATTGTCTGAAATTTGATTGCTCTGCCAGAAAGTCAAGAGCAATATTTCCAGTGACTTTACTAAGCAGCAGACCAGAGAAGTCAAGGTAGAGCACAAACGATTTTGTAATCACCCTCCACCCATTGCTTCTTCCATCCCTCCTGACTCCTTTATTCACTTTCCATCTGCGATAACAATACGCTGCATTTTATTCATTCCTGACCAGTCTCTTCAGCACTTTCTTCTCTTGTCTTATAAACAAAACATTTTCTACCTTTCTGTTTTTTCTGACTCTCCTGAGGACCAGGGTAGTGTAACAATAACCAGAAGAGATGAAGAAATCCCATTTCTTATAGCCTCAAATTCTGTGAATTCAGGAGTTTTGGAGAAGCACACAAAGTGCTGGTGACTTACTAAAACTGAGTAATTTTCCATTCTCTTTTAGACATATTCCTCAAAACAGAAAGGAAGATAATTTTGATGTAGAGCTATAACGCGGTCCCATGAAGTAAGTACAGGGAGTATGAAGATTTGCCCATTTCTTTATAGTAACACAACCTCCAGCACTCCAGAGTTCATCCACTCATGTCCATCTCTCTGCAGTGCCAGAAATCACCATCCCTCTCACTAATCCAGTCGATCCCTGTAGGCCAGTGCAAGGTTTCCTTCCTGAAGCCTCTCCAGACTCCAAAGAGGCTTGGGCAGCAACTCCCTGGGCTCCAAGATTTAGTAGATGTCAGAGCTGCAGCACAGTCACAGACTTGGAGAGCAGTTGTTAAAGGTCTTTAGAAAACGATGGTGGGTTCTTTTTCCCCCTAGTATTAACTTGCTCAAATAAATTATTAGGCAAACAGCCAGAAAGCACTGTGCTTAACTTATTTCTACCCATTTGGATTGTCCACAGAGATGATGCTGTGCAGAAAGGCAGCGTGGGAGAAGAGGCCTATTTGCTTTTGAACAAGGTGGGTGAAGGGTCAAGGGAGAGAAGCCAGCAGGCCAAATGAGAAGCGCTCCTCTAGAAGTCTTCCATCATTTCAGACTCATAAATCATTATGCAGTTTAATGAGAAATTAATGCAGTGCAGAAATTACTGGGGGTGATGAGCTGTCGGTCAGCAGCAGGAGTGACTGTGTGTGAGACAAAGCAGTGAAGATCTCCAAAAAGAGAGAGGGCTCAGCAGCCTGGACTTGTTCTTTAATGAGGAAAGACAGAGAGGTCAGCATAGGAACAAGATAGCGTGCGGCTGCATCAGGGAGACAAGGGGCACTATTAAAAAATCCTGTCAAAAGACTCTCCGGGCTGATTTGTATTAAAGCCTCATTCACATCTTCTAATGAAAAATCCTCCTGCATCAAATCGTAAAATATAAGCCTTAAAAGAGAAAAAGCGAGTGTGTGCATGAGAGACAAGGGGGAGAAAAATCAAAGGAGTAGAGGTTAATTTCACTATGTGCCTCCTATGTTTGGGGAAAAAAAATAACACAGATGAGGAAAATAGCCTACTTTACCTCCTGTTCTCTCCTCTTCGATCCTCCAGTGACATTATTTTAAGCATTTAACTTATAGCAGTTAGGCTGGTCACATTTTCTCTCCATTCAGTGGCAAGTTTTGAGTGCATCATTTAGTACTGCAATGGAAGCGATGGAGCAGGTGTATGATAGATGACTCATATCCCTCATGCTCGGGCATTTGGGGCTAACAAGTAACTTAGCATGTTGCTGGTTCAAGCGCTCTGAGGTTCTGTGCAAAGCAGTGTGTGCAAAGGTGGAGAAAGAGTAAAAAGTTACCTTCCTCATTATTTCATATCTAAGGGAGATGAGTACTGTCATCTTAGGTAAATTTTCTCTCCTCCTTCATAAGAAATGTTCTCGCTATGAGTCCAAACCAAGAAAGCGTAAATTGAGTCCTGATATCCCAGCCCGTCAAGCAAATTTGCAACAGCAGTGACAGAAACTCGTGGGAGTCATTTTGGAGAACGTGGCCATTCCACACCAGGTAGGGAGTCTTTATGCAAATGCTGCCGTAGTACCTTCATTTATGGCTCCTGTTGATCCCACTGCCCGCGGGATGCCTGTAACCATAGCAATGGGCTTAGATAGGAAGGTTCTCTGTTGAGTGTAGAATAGACAGTGGCAGCTGATGGTATCAGCAAAAAGAAGTATCCAGACAGAGACACTGTGGATGATGAGTGGATAATGGGAGAGAACATTCATAGCCCAGGCGGATGATAATCCATAACAATGGTGGTAAGTCAGGGAGACAGCAGCGCTGACACCATGGGGATGGGCATGAGAAAGGAACGGAAAGAGCATAGAGGATAAATGAGGATAAATGTTCAGCTAACTCAAAGGTGAATACATCCAGATGTCACTATATACCATATCTAATGGTGCTATATACATCCAGTCTAACTCCTGCTCAGTCCATGCAGGTTTTTCAGCTCTAGAACAGGGCTATCCCCTATGACAGCTTCTTTGGCTTTTAAGAGATGTAGTCTTTAATACTGAACTATCAGGTAGAACATCTTTTTTTTTTTTTTATATCTGCTCCCATGAACACACACACCAAGGATAAAATACAAGTGGGAAAAAAAATCACAAGAAGAACCCTATTTATCAAAAAAACAATGTCTCAGTAGTGGAAGTGAAATAGAGATATTGTTACTTAACAATAATAAGGGGGAAAAAGCCGTTGTCAAAATGATAAGGCCATTTCTTTTGTCTCCTCAAGTAATAATATCTCTGCTACCACTAGTGCCTGAGTATTGTTAGGATATTTCATAGCAAGTGTTAGACAGAATAAGTTATACACTACGCCAACAGCTAACCCTGAAGCCTTCAACTTCATCTCACCCCCCATCCTTGTTCATGCAACAGCCTCTTCTTTAATACCTTTGCAGTGTTGGTTTCTATTCCCTATGGCTTTTTGTCTGCTTCTGTTTAAATATAACACTGCTCCTGAGTCAGTTGACAAGGTACCTTTCACTGATAAGCAGCCCAACTTTGTCTTGCGATAGGTCATCAGAAAGTCAGACTATCACATCTTGAAAAATGTAGGAAATGCTGGTAAAAGTGCCAGTGAAATGAGTTGGGGTAAGGAAAAGGGAAAAAAAAAGTAAAAAAAAAAGTAATAACATTGAAACAAGAATACAGAGATCAGCTGAAAATCTCTGGCAGACGCCTTGATGTTCTTGTAGAATCTAGAGATAAAATTTACTCATCTGCTTAGAAGCAGAGGTTGTCCTATTGCAGGGACTAGACACAAGCGTGCCTTCAGTGGAACAATGTTTTACTCACTTATTGTAAGGGGGAGAAGAGCCAGCTCCGTGGAAGCTCCAGCCCCACGGCTGCTCAAGCCCCACATGGGAGCCAGGCAGTAGAGGGAAGGTTGACGCCGCACAGTTGGTCACTGCCTCCCTGCAGCAGTAAACACAAAGGAAATGAAGAGGAGGGGAAGGTCTCATGCAGAAGACAAATATTCCTTTTTGCTAAATAGAATTTCCTTTTCTATATATATAATCAGCATTGCCACTAGCTGATCAAACCCACAGGATCCCTGTTACAGCAGCAGTGGTCCTCTATATTATTTTTTCTCTTCCAGACCAGCAGGAAAAAGCAATCACAGGTGCATGGCCAATGTCCTGTGGGTTCAGACCTGTTTTCTAGCAGACAGTTGGCTGGGCAGTGCAGAGCAGGTTTAAAGCCTCTCTGAGCAGAAGAGCTTCTCTGAGCAGAGGCTTTGTGCTGCCCACACCAGCCATGGGAAGTTTCGCAGGTCTGAGAGCCACAGCTTGGAAAATGTCATCCAAGAGTTCATGCAGGAGGGAGAGCAAGTACATGTAGCTGGGAAAGTATATCCAGGCTAAGATATCTAAAAAGCAGCCTCATCTCTTCCAAGGAACAAGAAGTACACCGATATCTAAAAAGCAGCCTCATCTCTTCCAAGGAACAAGAAGTACACCTTCGTACTGGGTCACCTATCAACGTCCACGTAGTTTGGGGCCAGAATTCTGTCTTCTGCTCCCAGTCTGGGACCAAGGGGCTGTGTCTTGGAAGGGATGGGACAGGAGAAATACAGTGTCCTACAGGAGAGACATACAGTTTCTTGTCTCACAGGCCATTCCTAAAATCTGGGATGGTGCAGTATCCGGGAAACTTCCTTCCAATCATGAGAAAATGTCTGTTTTCCACAGCTGTTCTGGCCACTAAGGTGCCTGGTAACATGTCTAATTTTTAAACATACCTTACAGTCAGTCAGTATGCAAAACCCCAAATCTTGGAAGAGATAACTGCTCAAATTGTCAGATGTTCTGCTCAATATTTAGTAATTCATGAAGAAGCAGCAATTCAAATGTAGAGCCATTTTTCTCAGTTTTCTCTCCCCTGGATGAAAGTAAGGAAACTGTGTTCCTGATGTATTTTTATAAGTCTTACTTTAATAAGCCTGTGTTGAAGGTGAATCTTTGCCTTGTCCACTGCAAAAACACAAGCAGCTCTGGGCAAGTAAAATGCAGATATCAGCTGGATCGGCAGAGTGCAGACAGCTCTGGGGTGGGACGTGGCTGTTCATCACCTGCACAGTACACAACAGCTCCAGAGTAAAGACTGTGCCTGCCTGCCTGTGCAGAGCCATGATAAATGTTTACAAATTATTTTCTCAAATGTCTTCACCCCCTTCTTTGGAGGCAGTTAAAATGATGCTGCCAAAAATAAATGAATAAACAAAAAGATCTGCATCCTGCAAGGTCCCCATGGAAGGTGACGTGAGAAGCTTCAGCAGCAAAGGCTGTGGAGGAAATAGATTGGGGATGGTTTGAGGTTTTTTTTTTTCTTTTTTGTAAATAAATATTTGAGGCACACCACGGGAGTTGAGCAGCAGTGTGGTAAGTATATCAAACACAGAGAATCCCCAGATTATCCGCTCTGAAGGTATTAGCTGGCTGTAGAAAACAGCCATCTTGAACCTGTGGAATTAGCAAGGGTGCAAAAATATGTAAAAATAAATAAATAAGGTGTGAAACAGCACCAGGAATAAAACAGTCCCTAACAAGTCATCTGAATAAACAGGATCAGAAAAATAAGTGTTCCTGCTAGTGCCTGATGTCTCTATCTGTTCTGCAGCCTTTTTCTCTCTCCCATTCCTCCGCCCTTACCTGCTTTTGAAATCAAGCTGACAGAGAGCTATACAGCTAATCAGGATGGGGGGCAGCTGCTCTCTTCAAACAATTTCTTAAATCCCTCACCGAAGTCATCCATCTCTGCTTTGTCTTCGCTTTGCATCTTCCCGAGGCCTTTAAAAAAAACAGGGTGTAACATGTGGAGCTTAACAGTTGGCAAACGCTGATTTTAAGCGTGTTTGTACATTTGCAGATTGATCCCAGAATGATCAAAGATAAATAATCTCCCCAGCACTCCTTTGTAAAAACTAATGAAACTTGGTGGGGGGGTGGGGAGAGGGAGGTAGTGTAAAGCAGGGTTCAGGTTTCCAGGATTTTTTGATCACTTCATTTTAATTACTGAAACAATTTTTCCCACCCATCCCCCCCTTCCTGGCACCTTCATTGCCCTCATGTCCAGTAAATATATTTAGACAGTCAGACCCACTGCATTTAACCTGATCTGGTAATGACTTCAGAATCTCCCTTAGTTCAGCCTGATTTTGGCTGTCTATGCCCAACTTCCACATTCTTTATAGGCAAATGCACAACTGAGAACAAGTGTGAGTGACCTCCAGGAATGGAAAAATTTCATTTGCTCTCCCTCAAATGCTTCCACGTTGGGTCAAGCTCCCCTTCCTGTGCCCAGTGCCAAGGGTGGGAGTGAATTCTCCTATGGTTCAGACAGCGGTGGGTCACAGCAGCTCTGCTCCTCCCAGCCTGGAAAGGGGAAAACTCCTGAAGCAGTCTTTGCTCCCCATTTGTCACGCATATGGGTATCTTGACAGATCTCAGAGTGGGCTGATACTGTTTTCACAGAAAGCTACATGGTACTTTTTCGGCTCAGTCCCTAGAAATTAAATAAAAATACAAAATTAATGGTGTTATTAATGCCAAACCTGGGATGAATAAAATGTCTAAAAGGAACCTTTGGTTAGCTGATTTAGCCTGCAGCCCTTCCTGACATCTTTGGGTTACCTGTCCTGTTCATATAGTGCTATAATGAGCATCATTTCCAGATCAGCCATAAGGAGCACTGAAGTATAACTTCTGAAAGTTCATGCTACTCTCTTAGCTTTGTTAATTCATTACGCAGAAGGCAGACAGAAATATTGCTTGGAGAACAACCATGCAAGATTATAAACCTGTGATTTTAAAGTCTTTCTGCTTCAAACTTCTAAAAATTTTTCAGTGTTCAGAGGCTTGTGCATACGCAGACAGGATCCATGTCTGTATATGTATAAATACATTTAAAAGCTTCTGCTCTGCTCACACTGAGAAGGGACTAAAGCGACATCACAGGACTGAACCCAGGCGACTGAACAGCACACTCATTTTCCCTATGGGCCACTCCAAACTTGTAGAGACACATGACAGTGCCAGCATTTGTGGAGCTGAAGCCAGGTTTGAGGTTTGCACGAGCCTGATATCACATTCAAATGTACTTGGTAAAATAAAGAATTCACAATGATGCCTTTCCCACCAAACAAGAAGCACAAGCAACCCAAAATCTTTGATACTATAGACTGTGATAGCTGTTTAGACTCCACAAATATTCCTGGCTCTTTGGTCTCTGTTGGATTTGATAGACTTTATCCAAACTTCAGAAATCATCCCTGAATATTGATAGGGAGGTTTTAGTGGAAGCATTCAGCTAAAAACAAACCAGCAGAAGAGAGCAAAGAAAACATTAGAAAGGGTCACGGCTGGATTTGCTGAACAAATGAGCTCTCTTGTGGCTATGAGATCTCATCATACTCCTCTCAATTTTTGTTGTAGGAAGCAGCATAAGACAATGACTGACCTTCAAGTACAGTGCGGGAATATGCAGGCTGACTCTCAACAAGAAAACCCACCTAAAAGGGTATAATCAGATTTCCCCACAGGTGATCTTTTTCTACGCTGCTATTTAATCTCTTCTACTATATAGCTGTGTGTACTTTTAAAAAAGATCGATCGTGCATTAAAAAAAAAAAAGTAGGATATTGTGGTTTGTGCTTGTAACATAAAATCAGCTAGAATGGAGGAGGGGATCAGAGGGAGACTCAGCTGGCCTACAAAATCCTTGAGCTGTTTGGTTACAGGCATTAGATGCAGACATGGGTAAACATGCAGGAAATACATGCAGACCAGTCTGCTGAATGTCCTACCGCCTGCATGCAGCCAGCCCTCCCCATCCCTTCACATCTCATTAATGTTGTTCTTATTGTAACAACACATCGAGGCCACAAGGACCGGAGGCTGTATGGGAATGGGGGATGAGACAATCCCCTTCCCAAAGCTCTTGCTATCAAAATTGACAGGGCAAATGATGGTGGGAAGGTGAACATCAGCCCAGGTTTGGAGGGAGAGGCAACACCTACAGACTGTAAAGGTGAGTTTTAAGAAACTGCTCAGCCAGTTCCTATTCACTTCTGATGAGATTTGACTGCTCAGTTTTAAAATGGTTTCAAATCTTCAAGGCAGGGCAAGTGAATCATTCCCACAAAAGAAGCTTGCACAAGAGCTGAGACTTGAACCTGGATTTACCCAAATTTGTTCCAGACCCTTAACAACAAGGCTAAAATAATCTGAGAGAGGTCATCTCCCCCAGGGTCAAGAATGACCAACCCCTTTAAGCAGTTATAATATCAGGTCCTAACCCTGAGCCCTTTTCTCTTAGCAAGAAGCCTTTTACCCATGTCCCTCAGGGTTTAACTTTCACCCTGACTTATAAGTGAGGAAGAGGAGTGTGACAGGAGGAGCTCTTGGGCTGAGTCTCTCTCAAACCTATATTCACCCTGACATAAACACCATATGTCACTGAACAGCTAAAAATTAAATCCTAAACCTGCTAGCGCAGGATCAGACAGACACACAGACTAACTTTACTCACTATGGTTTACGTTTTATTTCTTGTTATCTCCCTGCAAACAGGTCCCTGGGCTTTTTGATTTATACTTTGCCATCTGAAATGCATAAAAGATGTGCTGCTTTTGATCCCCCATGAATCTTCCACAATTTTGTTCAAAATTTTACTGAAGGTGACATGACAAATTACAGCCAGAGTCAATTTGTGCTGGAGGAGGGCATCATTAAAAAACTAGAAGAATAGGGAAACACAAAAAAAAGGTAAAGGGAGGATGGGAGAAAGAATGAGCCTGTGACCTCTTTCAGTATGTCACACTCCAAAGGCAGTGTTATGAGGATGAGACTGGCAGACTAATTACCCACACGGCAGGTTCGTTGATTCAGGGGAAAGGGAGAACTCAAAAGCTCATTTGACCCATTCAGTAGGACTGCTCTGTCTCTTGTTATCTATTTTAGAGAGAGCAGAACAGTAGAAAGGGCTAGGATATTTCACAGCATCACTTAGATCTAAGCCTTTCCAGCCTTCCCGTGCCTCCATCAGTGTAATTGTGCCCCAATCCCTTCCTCTGGCAGCCTCTTCTCATTGCCCCACCCGACTCTAATGCCAAATTTCATGGGAATGTAAGAGACCATATGATTACGTCAGAAGCTTCACTGTTGGCACTGTAAAAATAAGTCTTTTGCCTTTGGTGTAGCTCAGAATAGTCAAGTAGCAACAGGTAATTTGATATAAAGAGCAAAATAAACATTTGACATGTCCATCTTTTTCTTCCCAATGAAAAGCAGCATAGTAAGAAGCATTATTGTGAGTCATTGCATGTGCAACTTCTCCCACACCTTTCAAAGGTGTTGGAAGGGCAGCTTGTTTGTTGTGAATAATGTTCCTGATGTTTTCTTCTGTGTCTTGTTTCAACGCTTTCTGCAGACAGAGAATTTTTCTCCCTGTTGCAGTCCTGGGGACATTTTTTTTTGTAAACAATGATTTTCACCACAAATGTCAAGGTATCAGCTGGGATCAAATTCTGAAATACTTGTGAAAATATCTGTTTTCACAAATGGCTGCTAGCAAAGTAAATATTAGCTAGGTTACGCACACGCCTGCATAACACTGCATTTCGTGTGGTCTCTATTGGTCCTACAGGAATTTTACCCTAGTTATTTCTTTACTAGATCTACAGACATTCTGGAGTGCCTGACGTCACGTTAATTTAGTATTTCAATTCCTCAGCCAGAGCCAAATCATATCGGGGGGGACTTTGTACTTTTCTTTCCTTTCACTTCCTGAGGAAAATCTGTCACAAATGTTACTTTTGCACACAGATTACATATTACAAGAATTAGAAGATCCAAGTATTATTTCTGTTTAAGCTTGGCTTACTGGGAAAAGAAAATGTAAAAGAACACATGGGTTTTAGCACAAGCAAAACCTAGAGTTCTTTTAAAATCACTGCACCAGGCTTTGCAGATGCATCCTGCCTAGATGCACCTGGAGTGCTCCCGAATTTACAATACACAGTATGTCTGGATTAAAAAGTCTTTTACTATAGGTACAGTGACTGCAGGACACAGCTGCTGTGCTAGGAGACATACCAAGTGTGCCTTAATGGACATGATCTGGTGTGCAACCAGCCCATGGCCAGGTAAAAGCCAGCCTTGCTCACAGCCAATTCTCTGAGAAACATGACACTAAACTGCAGAATTTACCCAGATACTGCTCCATGGAGAGTCCCTGTAGAAAGCCCTGCAAGGAGTGGTGGATCCCGAGCCCAATTGGATTTCACAAGTTCCAAAGATATTCCAAATAAGACATTCTTAGACCTTTCTAGCACACTCTTGGTTTTCAGAGGATTTTTATTGGAAAGGGACTCCTCAACCATCAACCCCCAGAGCCCTGTTACTGCAAGCACAAGGTCATTCAACACTTCTTGTAAGACTTTAGCCTCATCGTATCTTCTGAAAAGGAAGCGGTACCATGACATGGTGGATCTAACGATCAGAACACCCTAGCTGCCATCCTGAATTTATCAGTAGGCAGTGTGCTACCCTTTCCCCTCTTTGAAAGGCATTTCTAGTACCTGTATTGTCCTTTACTTGAGTCTGTTGATCCTCCATCCTGGTGCTCATCTCTCAGACCTTTTCTTTTTCCTAGACCCCTTCTGCGAGAAAAAAGCAGTCCAGTAAACACAGTGAAATGGGAAGCCTATGCTCAATGGGGAGAGAATTTTATACTTCCTTCTTTCACAGACAGGCAGGCCTTGGAGAGAGAGGGCTAAGCCTGGTAATAAACATAAAGAGGTTGCAGCAGCCTGTTCTGTTCTTCTGCCACCTGTACACTCGGGTACCACAGGCTATCCTGCTCCCGACGAGATAAGCGTTTTTGATGGCTGGAGGAGCAAGCCTTCCAGGAGTAACCAAGTGAGCACGGACATCAGAATGTCCTGGCTCTGATGGCTGCTGCTCTGAGGAGGAGGTTTTGGATGCAGCAAAAAGTTTTGTGCCTCAAGGCAGTGCGTGCAGTGTCAGGAGTGCTGGGACAGCAGCTGAGTGTGGCACCAGCCCAATTAGTACCAGTTTGAGCAGAAGCCATCTGTGCTACTGCAAATTAACAGCAAAGGCTGAGTCCAGATGCATGCGCCCAAACAGCTGAATAAAACAGCAGCAATCAGAATTCTGCACAAGGCAGCAGAGCTGGGTGAAAAAACAGAGTGGAGAAATGAGGTCCTCTTGAAACCTGGCCTGAGATGAGCTTCTGGCTGGGACTAGGGCTGGCATTTTTTCCCCCTGAATCTTGGCTCTCCTCACACACCTTCATTTGATCAAGTCCTTCCCCTCCCTGATTCCTGCCTCCCTCCATTTCTAGCTGTCTCACAGCTGAATGTAGCACATAGTCCATGCCCTCCCTCTTCACCACTCTGAACACCCTCTGATCTTGAGTTTCTTTTTTTTTTTTATTGTGAACAGCATTTGGGGACACAGATTGACTGAAAGCTGTGATGCAGTATAAGCATACCATAAATAGACTCCAAATGACCCAACAGGAGCCTAGTACCCACTGAAGGATTGAAAACACTTTTCTTGCTCCTTCCTGCGGAAAAAAAGAAGCCACCTGCTTTTGTATGCTCATGGCAAGCACTGCCTGATAAGGCTCTCTGCAGCAACCTCCCCATTTCCTTGCTCCAAAGCTCCCCTTCTACCCACCTTCAAATCTTTGAGACTGGTGCCAGGTCCACATCTTCTCAGCTAACCTGCTGATGGACAGTGTTGCCCTCACCATCTTGGATACGAATTCATCTCCCTTCTCTGCTGTGTCACTGGAGGGGGCTATAATCTTCTAGGGTTGCGTTTATTCAGTGGAAGTAATACTCCTCATCTTCCAAACTCCTCCTACCTTGTCTTATCTGTTCTATACACATGCTGCTCTCTAGTAACAGCAGTGCAAGCCCACTAGTAGATTTTTCCTTCTTTCAGAAGGTGGCTGATAAACTAGATTGGATGCTCAGCCCTGTCATGTAGCAGCTGACCTGTAGGACTACTGGTGCCAGTAACTTCACCTCAGTCACACAGGCACAATCCTCGTTTAACCCTGAGTGTCTTTACACCTTCTTGTTACTATGGTGCAGCAATTCCTGAGCAGAATGAGCTGCCAAGTTCAAAGGGGAACAAAACCAGCTGTCTGGGATTTTGATGACCTTGAGCCTGGCTGAACTCAGAAGAGAAACACTTTCCGCTGCCCAGTTTCATACATGTAGAAACTGGCCTTCAAGAAATTATAATCCTTTCAATGTTTCTCAACCCTTCTTTATCTTTAGAATAAGAGATGCTCAACAAGTCATCCACTCCTTTTATCTTTTGTTCCTTCTCTCTAAGGAAGCATGAATTACAAAGCACCTGGGGAAAAGAAGGCTGTCTGGAATGACTCCTTTCCTTCAGATTTATACCGAAAGCATCTTCTAAAGGAGACTCAGCAGTACAGCTGGGACCCATGAAGCCTGCCAGGAAAGAAAAGCAGTTGGCAGAGACCACCACACAGTCCAGATGATTCTATATTCCTGGGCTCAAATTCATGCCTCCCTCCATAAGTTCAAGGGTATTGAGATCAGATGTTTTGATTGACCTCATTATATATAGAGGGACCATCTGCAAAAACTCAGATCTGGCTCCAAGCTTCTTCCAAGTCCAGGTCTGGGATTTTGATTTGAACCTCTGCCTAACACACACAAGCTCTGCCAGGGCACAATGAAAGTGTGGTGCAAGATACCAAGAATGATTTATTTATAGAAGTGCTGGACGAGATTTTCAGTAGAGCTCGGCTCCTGCTCTAAACTTTTATTTGTGGCTTACCTTTCAGATGTGCCCACCATCATATGGCTGCCCTGCAAGCCCTAGCTTCTCCTTCCTTGCCTATTTTACAGCTCTCTGCCACATTGGTGAACTTATCCTAATGCCTATTAAAGAGTATATAAACCTGAAAAACTGTGAGTGGTGATGCATATACGACTAACTGTACTTGCAAAGGTATGTAGCAAGAGATCCCTTCCAAAGGGAAAGTAGGAGATCAATAGATTCAGCACCCTTGCAGATTCCCTGAAGGTCTCTCACAGGCAAAACATTTCATAAATAGTGAGCAGCCATGACAAGAAGCCTTTTCTCTTTCCTTTAGTCCTAAAAAAAGAATTTCATCTTTGAGATCCCATTGACAGCCATTCTCCCTTAACAATCTGCTTGACTCTACATAGGCCATGCTCTTGAGACTTGTTAAGGGAGGGGTAAGAAGACATCTCTACACTATTCTCTTCTTTCCTCCTTTCTTTAATCAAAGAAAGAAAACAAGGAAAGGAAAAAAAAAGAGAGAAAAAGGAGGAGGAGGGGAACCAATAGCCCCCTCTTACCTACTCCCTGGCTTTCTCTTCTATCTTCCTGGCTGTCAGATGCTCCAACATTCCTTGCACGTAAGTGTTTTGCTTCAAAAGTTAGAAGAAGAGGAGAAACTGCATTGCACAGTCCCTGTTGATAAGGTTCAAAGCAGACAGAGATGCTTCAGAAGCACATGCAGCCTCTCCCTCCCTCTGTTACAAGGGAAAAAAGAAGAGCTAAATTCCATAGCAGACTTTGCTTTCTCCTGCTGCTGTTATCTTTCCTTGCACACAGGCTGGAGGTAGGAGGAAGATAGAAATTGTCCTGTTTACCTCACAATTTCTCTCCACCCTTGGCCCCCTTTTGAAATGTTGTCTATAAACTGCTTTTGCACTTCCAGTTTTTTAATGGCATTTGTAAAAAGAAAGAAAAAAAGACTGGATGTGTTTGTCTACTGAGGTGTTTTTCTTCCCTGCTCCCCGTTGTTTTAAAATCCCCCAGAATCTAGGATGATAGCTATGGTTACTCAAGGAAAACCCCTGTCTTTTTTGCTGGTAACATTTCCCCAATCTTATCATTATCTGATTTCCCCTTCCTCCACCTCTTCATACATCACTAACTTATCACTACATTACTCATGTGGGGAATTGAGCCAAGAATGCTTTGGCCTAGCAAAACTGTCACAGCCATCTGTCTGTCTGTCTTGCTAGAGGAGAAACAAGCACACAAAAAATAACTACGAAACACACAGACACATTTACTTAAAGGAAAGAAACCCAAGAGCCATGAAAGTCAGAAACTAGCCATCGGAACCAGCAGTCACGGAGAATATTAAGATAGAGTTTCAGTCACTTTAGTGAGTTATTTCAGATGATCCTGGTGATCTAAAAAGCATTCCCTTTATTGCTTTCAAAGGGGAATTAAAATAGCTAAGAGATTGGTGTAGGGAAGTCAGTAAAAGTTAAAAAGCTCATCAGATTGTCCCCTCACTTCCCATCTGTCTAATAGAAGCATCAGTCTGCTCAAGGCACAATGTCCCCTGCAAGGGCACCTTAGAACAGGTCCAGCTGGCAAATGAGGTTAATTTATGCCTTCTCATTAAGGTGGCTGGGTCTCAGGTGCTGGGTGGGTACCTTAGAGTCTACAGGGAACCACAGCTGCTCCTGCTTCTGTGAGGAGCCTCCTCCCTCACAAGTGAGGTACATAAATAACTTAGAGCTAGTATTTGTAACCACGGTCAAGCAAAGCCAGCTTGTACCTCCTTTTCTTTTCTTAAGCAGTGCAAAGCCTTTTGGTAGCAGTGTCATGGATGGATGAACCTCTGTTTACATGGTCTAGTTAATGCAGAATAAGGCTTTGAGTGTCTCATCCCACTATGACTGACAAGAACAGAAGTTTAATCTCTTTTGGAGCTGATAAGCAGAAGAGCATCTCTAGGTTTGCATCCTGAATGTGTTCTTGCATGCTCTGCAGCTGGGCTTCCCCTGCACCCTTCACCTGAAGAGCTGGCCATGAAGGGAGCTGCAGGTATGAGCTGCCACCTGGGTGGAGACTGGAGTTGAGGAGATGGAGGGGATTTATCTTGACAGTGAGTATTGGTATGCTTATCTTCTCCATACTGTGGTTGTACTGATTGCCTGAGATGAGTTAACAACTAAGAAGTTGTGTCTGAGGAGCACACAAAATGGGTTTTTCAAAACACAAACAATAAGAAAGGCCCAAAGTGTTATCGGTGTTTACTTGTGAAAGCCTGCAAGGGAAGAAAAAGTCCTGACTTATGCCAGGCTGTTAACTATATCCAGATTGTCACTAAGTTGATTTATACCAAACTTTAAATACGCTGTCTTTTCTATGCAGCAATTAATGCTATAGATGAAGAATATTTCCATGCATAGCAATGCAGTCTCTCCAGGAGGGCACTGGAGGCTGCAGGCTGCTTTTGGTCTGTTGCACAGCAAGCAGAGCAGGAAGAGAGGATTTTAGACTGAAATCAATTAAATAGTCCCTACTGCTCCTACCTGGATTAGGTCGTAGCACAGCAAAAAAAACCCTCATATCTCCCTTCCTGGGTGTTTTCCAGCCGAAAGAGAGGAAACTTGGAAAACTCTAAGAAGTGAAGACCCAGTCCATCTTCTACTTGACCTGAATGTCTGAAGACATAAGAGTTCTACTCACTTAGAAGATAGGAGGTGTTACTGTTTTGCTCTCTCCAAGTTCATGGGTTTCATCCATGTGACAAAGGGTATCACATGTGCTAGATGACATTTAATGCTTCCCTAAGCCAAACTGGCCCAGAGGTGCTGCTGAGGGATGACTTAACATTGAAAAGAGCTTCATATTTCTTCGTGGAAAGCCTTTGCTATGGAGAGCACTAGCTGCTCTTCCCACCAGGGCAACTCATGCTTCACAAAGCTAACTGGGCCACATCCATGACTATTCCTTTGTCTGATTTTATTGGGAAGGTACATTTGGTTTCTGCACCATTAATTCCCAGTCTGAGGGTGAATATCCATGGCTGAGGCCTTTAAAAGTAGCCCAGGAGTATAGCAGAAGACCTGAGTGCTCTGGGGTCTCTTTGTCCCCCTTATCCTGCAAACAGTCCTTGCTGCAGAAGAACATTTCACTGCACCACGTTCAGTCCCTGTGCCAGAAGACATCCTGTCTTCCTCATGGCACGCAGCACACCACATGTCCCCATTCGCAAATACTTGTGATGCTGAGGAATTGGTTCTTTGTGAATTACAGTCATCAAGACACAGAGTACAAAATAATTTGCTCAAGAGAAAAAGGGACAGAAAGAAAAGAGAGACTGGGATGTGCTGAGGTTGGTTCTCTGCAGCCTGTGGTGCCAATTCTGCATTGCAGCAAGGGCATTTCATAGCCAGTGGAACAATACTCCAAAGCAGCAGGGTACCTGTAAAGTGAGTCTGAACTAATATCATATCTACCTCTGTCACTTTTTAATTTATAGGCACAGGAGTTCAAATGCAAACTTCAGACTTATAATGAAGCAGTTTGGGATCACGTATATAAGCCTCAATTAGGATGTAGTTCCCTATGTGCCCATCCCAGACTCTGTGTTCTAAAATAAGCATTTGGGGCAGAAGAACAACTTACTACAGAATAATAGAAGTGGGAGACTTGGACTTTGTCATTTGTTCTGAAGAATGTGAATTCATTTACTGAACAGTGAAACAGCAATAGACTTCCCAGTAGGTAAAAGCAAACCCATGCTGGTTACTTCTGTATATTCACAGCTGGCCTCACCTAGCCTATCTTGCCTTTGGGCATGAGATCAGCCTGTTCTGCAAGTCACCTCGCTCTTGATGCCAAAAAAATAAAGTTCCTGCCCATCACATCTGAAGCAGACATTTCAAAGTTAAATATCTAGTCTGTTTTCAATTTTTCCTTCAAATACCAGAAGTGATTGCATCACATTATGGACTAATCGCCTGTCAAATTTAATTCCTTAAGCAGAGGTTGCTTTAGAAGCAAGTGAATGGAAATGAAAAAACACCTGTCCAACCCCACTAAATTATTATTATTATTATGCTTGTATAGTTACCTAGAAATTGGAGCTTTTTCTTAAGCTTTCTATTTAACTATATGGCAAATACATTACTGTGAGACTAGGGCATTATATGCAAAATTTGATCATCCAGTAGGTCTTCATGTCTAAACTAAATTTCATGAAAATAGTGCTAGGTCCAGCTAGGAGGAAAATCCTATTCTGCGCTTATTACTGAAGATCAAACAGACCTTCAACATCTTTTCCTAGAGGCTTTGTCTATATTATCTGTTGGAACAAGTCTTCTGGCTTTGTACACATCATGGTCCACCTGAAGATCTCATAGAGATTTAGAAGTCTGTTAATGCTCTTGAATCCTAGGAAGGAGCCTCACTGGTTTGCCTGCACGGTGTCCACCACAGGATGATAACTGTCATTGGTGTAGAGAAAACTGGGGCCTGTGTGTGGATCTGGGTGCAAACTTGAAAGTAGTCTCAAACCCAGGCTCTCATTCCCCACAATTTTGAAAGGTAGACTTCAAATTTTGAGGGGATTGGTGGAAGGGCATGGTCTGGTATAAACATTGAGAAGAACCTCAGAGAAGTCTCAGTGTGCAAACCTTTGGTGGGACTGTCTTGTAGCTCAGTTGTTAAAATGTCTAAAATTTAGGTTTGAGTGTGGCTTAGTCTTTTGGCCCTGAGACTGTAAAAGGGAGAAGTTCAAGGATGCGGGAAAAGGAAAGCATAGACCTTGAGGAGCTGGGTGGGAGAAGAGGAGCCTAAAGCTGTCTAAGGAAGCTTTGATTGAAACAGGAGAGAAGTAAGATCAGAGACTCCTGGTAAAGATCACAACCCTTCTGCTGTCAACAACTACGATACCTTTGGGACAGGGAATCTGTACAGTTAATCTAAAATTTCCAACTCTCCCAGTGAGCCAGGTCGGTATCAATGGCATTTCCTTTTTTTATTTTTATTTTAAACCTGCTTAGGGAAGCACAATACGAAGCTAGAAAATTACTTGGATTGGAAGCATCACTGTCTAAAAGAAAGTTGTTTTGGACAAATGCTGAAAAAAGAGGCAAACAAAAATTAAGATTGTATGTGAAACAGTAGAAAACCTTTCACGTAACTATACTCATTCTTGATGTATTATCAGAAATACGAAGTCCAGCTCTGATCTGCTAGTTCATTCATCTGCAGATCCCAACGTGCTTTATAGGCTCCTTCTGCCTCCTTTCTTACAGGAAAGCAGAAGAGAAATTTGTTATGGCTGAGTGCCTGCGGTCACACAGCCAGCCAGTGACTGGAAGAGCTACCAAGTCTCGTATCTCCCAGATGCAATCTAATTTATTGATTTTTCTCATGTGGGTGTAGCCTGTAGCTAATGAAAAGAAAGAACAGTGAACAAAAATGATTCCCAGCTCTCACCACCTACCAAAAGTGTCCACTCCATTTTGTCAGTGGATGATACTCCCCCAAGTCTCTCTCATTTCCACCTTTCCTGGACTGTTAGCTCAATCCTCTCCCTTCACCAGCAATTTCACTCTCCTCCACTGTACTAAGCATCGTATCAAGCCTTTGTGCAGCCAGAGGTGGAAATATTTAATAGGGAATAATGTGGGTGTTTCTGTAATGATAAGAATGCTTGTAAAATCTGTAGTTATTTGTGGAAACCATCATCAGTAAACAAGTTACCAGCCAACAGCCTAATTTTTAACTAAGCCATGTAGGCATGGGCTGAAAGAAAGGCTTGAGGAAATTCTACCAAGCTTCTTCAAACTTTTAAAGTGATAATGGGCTCCATCTGAACACAGTGGCTTCAGAGCACAGACACAAACCCATGCACAGCGAGATAAGGGAAGGTTTTTGCTCTCATGTTTGCATAGCGCAGCAAACAAGCAGGAATTCTGCTGAAGTCTCTGCTCAACACATGCATTTCCTAGGCCCATGCTGCTTTTATGTGCAGCTCACCGACACAGGGGAGCTGAGGAGGGGAGCGTTCTAGCCCCTCCTCAAATGCACTGAAAACTCCCTTGTGGCTTCTGCAAAGAGGTTTTGAAGATGGCTAGAGCCGGTTTGGCAGCTATCCCTGGTAAAGTGAAGAACAGCGTATGTTCATCCATTCATTCAGGTCTACCACCTTTGTTGAAGCAGGCATAGTTTTAGTATGAAGAAATTTACTGTGGTGCTTCAGGTTTTGAGCAGCTTAATGGGGCAGCATTTTAGAATGAAGAGTTGTGACAGTAAGGGCAGTGGGTGCAGGTGAAACACAGTGTGACCATAAAAAACTCAAATGTCTGTTCCCCTCCCCCTAATCTCTCCCTGTATTTCAATACGCACGAGCACTGATTTTAATAGAGCTGACTTCAGAAAGGCAGCAAGCACAGCAAGCATGAAGGTCTGAGAATTAGTCTGGAAATAAGATAAACAAATAGCCCTGGGAGAATGCTTGCCTACTATCTCTCCAACCACAGCCCTTTGCCTCTCTAAGGAATTGCTGCTCCTCTTACAAATTGGTTACACTGCTGAACTTGTTTCCCCTCTCTATCACATGCCACTCAGTCTCTGTGGCTCTGGAGTGTTCTCCATGATCTCCAGGGCAGACCCTAGCCGCCTCCTAAATCCATATTCACAGCCAGTCTGGTACCCCTCTCATCCCTGCATTAAGCTATCCTTAGGAAGGAAACCTAGGTCCTGGGCTCTATGGGAGACACAGTTTGTTCTGGTAGGTCTCCAAGGTGGGTAGTCAGGGATGTAGGTCTTGCTGCAGAAGATATCTGCTCCTGGTGATGTGGATGCAAACAGTGCCTGTTTTCTCTTGGCTAGGTGCCTCTGCAGGCTTAGAGCCAGCTGGTGGGAAACACGAGATAATGGGAGCTTGGGTGGAATTTGTGCTGGCTGAATCCAGCGCATTTCATGTGTCCAGAGAAACTCTTTATTTTTTTAAAAGAGATGCAGAAAACAAGGGATGATTCTACATTGTTCTGTACCTTACTGGCAACAGAACTGGAAAATATCCTGGGCCGAGCCAACAGCTGCTCAACAGTTTTGGGAATAGGGAGGTGTAAAAGTTGTCTGCCAGCTCCCTTATCCCTTCTTTGACTAAAAGGCAGGAAGGATGAGATTTATTGTGTCACCAACAACTGGGTGCCCCACCTGCACCTCCTGCTCCCAGCTCTGTACTGCAGTCTTCTCTGCATGACACTGACCCTTCCATGAGCTCCCTCAGGGAACTGCACCAGCAGAGGATTATTCACTTCATGTGTAGGGTTACTTCTCCTAACCTATCGTGCTATGCTTGCAAGTATTTCCCCCAAGAATTTATCGGCTGCAGGAAGGTCTCTGATCTGGACATGTGTGATAAGGTGCAGTCAACATAGAGGCACAGCCCGCCCTGCTTCTTCCTTCTTGAGAGTCCCTGCAACTCCCGTCAGAGCTCCATCCTACTGAACTGGCTGAGGGCCAGGCTGGAAGACAGAAAATAGGGAGAACAACCTTTAAGTCACTGATTTAAAGGGGTTCAAGCTCCCAAGTATTTAGATAATCGAAATACCTGTGATCAGGCAGCATCAGGGAGGAATTGCTGCAGAGAAATCAGGGATCAGAAGGTGGATTGGTGTCAACAGTCCCATCTTCAACAAGGATAAACCCTCTGAACCCACTCATACACCTCTGTAGGAAAGCTGGTTCTAAAAAGGGTGGGGAGGATGGGGATGATCTTTATATGAACCTAGGAGTCCTGCTTGAAAAACGCTCTTTAACTTCAAAGCCTGGCTTGTTTGTACCTTCTTTTGAGAGGAGAAAGCCCCAAGGAAGCATCTTTATTTAGAGGACTCCAGAGAGGCAGAGGAGTACAGAAGAGAGTGGAGCAACGGTCCAGTGAACCAGCTTCCCTGATAATGCCAGCACTGTAATTAGGTGTGGCTGGGCCTTGCATGGGAAATACTGGCAGGCACAGTCCCTAGATGGTTTGAGAAGAGATTGGAAAAAGATGTCACAAATACATTGTAATGAATAATCTCCTGCCACCCCCCAGGGGACCAAGGGGAGGCAGGGAGACTGAGATGTTTAAGTTGATACCTAATAGGTCTTTTCCATCTCTGATTTCTATGATGTGCTGTACACAAAGCAAGAAGCAGCAGCTAAAATCGATGCACAGCCGGAGCCAAGCAAAGAGGTTTTAATCAATCTGAGAAGCTGTTTATTGTGAGGATCCAACAAAGCGACAGAGATTATCACTACTACACATGAAACCTTAACATGGAAAGAAAAAAAGGAGCATTGAGCTCTTGCTTCACAGGGGTTGAAAAGTGTACCCATTGCCTCAGCCTTGGGTTTAATAGTCACATAGCAAGAGTGAAATACATGGGGAGGGGAGAGGAGTGGATACGAGGGGTGATTAAGTCCTAGATGCTGATAAATGCTGCGTTTAGAACAAGAATGGGTATTGCCTCCTTAAGCTTAGGAAGAAGAGAGGAGCTTAGCCCTTAAGGTAAAATATGTTTTCCACTGACACATCTGGGTGGAAAAATGAGGAGCTGTGAGCAGACTGGCTTGTGGCTGGAGGGACTGTCTGTGTGAGGGCAGATCTTTGGTATATGGAAGAAAAAGTAAATAAATATCCTCCACATCCATCTGATCTGCAAGTGAGAACTGGCTGTTTCTCTTTCCTTTGGCAAAGTTTTCAGAAAATGGAAGTTCAAGACATTTGCCACTAGCTGGTAGTAAACAGTGACTGCCCAGAGTGCAGAGACAGGTGCCGTGCTCTCTGGATGCTCCTGCCTGTGGAGGGAAGCCACTTCTGACTCCAGACATGGGATCCCGGCTTTGTTTTGTGATCCACACGAGATGCCCTGGTCTATGCGCTTCTAGAACACTTAAAGATAAAACTAAATCCAACTTCAGTGTTGAGGCCAGTTTTCTTCTGAAGGTAACAACAACAAGGGCTTCAGGCTCAGGAAGGACCAGTCATTGTGTTGTGTTTGTAGTTACTGTTTGAAGTAGCCCTGACATTTAGCAGTGAGTAACTGTAGTTCATAAATTATGGCCTTATAAAGTATTGATGCATCTCACAACATGATTGCCAAATAGATGATAATGAAGCATCAGCAATACCAGGAGCACAATAATTATCATTAAATAATATGGGGGGGGGAGGCGGGGAACGGGGCTGTAGACGTAATGGGAGGAACTACATAATGTAATAGGCTTTTGCAAGACCTTTTCTGTCTCCATCTTCTCTGATGTTCTGAATGTAAATACTGAGAAGAACTATCATTCCATAAAAATCAGGAAAATGCACACTGTAGCAGAAGCTCATAGGTGCCAGAAGAAGATGGAGGAAAGCACAGACTTGGTTCAGTTCTCTCTTCCACCAGGAATTACCCACGATCTCTATGCCCTCCCTGGCTCTCAGTTCCTCCAGGCTTTCTACGCTGTCTTGTTAGGACACTGAAAGTCTGCCTGCTTGCTGCCATTCCCAGTCCAGGATCACAGCTGCTGGAGAGGTTGTGCATGGAAAGAGACATTGAACAACATCACATGTGTGACAAGGCCTAAAGACTGGGCTCACTGATGGTTCTGTACCTTTCCTTTCCATGACTGCAGTACCCAATAGCTGCAACAGCTGCAGCCACCTTGGCTTGCAAGTTCAGAGCCTTTTCACTGCCCCAGGCTCCCTCTCCAGAAGTCTGCTGGCCCTGACACAGCCACTTTAGCTATTCCTGAAGCTGCCTTGCTGGAGCTGGCAATTGCCATGTTATTGATAGCCAAGTGATCTAGCTTAAAACCTCACCTGGACATGCCTGTGGGGCACAACCATCTCTCAGTGACTGTTTTCTGGTTTGCTCTACTGCAGAATAGAACCTTAATACTCCCTGCACAAACTGGTTGGAAAAGCCATGACTGAATCCCATTTCATAAAACACTAGACAATGCAGTACAACAAGGGCCATATTTTTTGTTAGCCATGTCTTCATTTATGTCCACACGTATGTATCTTGCATCCCCATTTTCATTCCAAAACTTTCTATGCTGTGGCTATAAGAAACAAGCAGGCTGCACAAGCACCTGAGAGCTGCAGGGAGGAGAAAACCCAAACAAAACAAAGCAGAACATTCATTCATATCTCTTTAATGTACCTTCTCCCCTTGGCCTCCCCAAAACGGGGGATGATGGGGGCTGGCAAGGGGGAGGGACAATCCCAGCAGAACAGCCTAACTATAAAAATATGAGTGCAGTTGCTAAAAGCCCAATCTATTTTCAAATGATGTGCTCTAATGGAATGTTGCTGTACATCTTTTGATGAGACAGGAGTCTATTTAAAAAGACAGGCGCTTTCAAATGTGCTTTTAAACCCAGTCTGTCAATTAGAACAACATCAAGGGTTCAGTGGCTGGGAAAAAAATGATGACAGTAATGAAAAGCTGGGAGGGCAACAGAAGAAAAGAAAGATAAAGACAAAAAAAAAGTGGAAAAAAGAAGACAAGAGGAAAAGAAAGAAAGTAATATTGAAAAAAAATAGAAAGAAATAGGAAGTGAAAGCAGGGCAGAATAAACATTCATTAAAAAATAGGGAAGAATAAAGATTCATGAAACAAGATTGCAGTCATTTGTCCCCCAAATTTATACATTCATTCATATGCCCAAGAAGGATGCTGAGTGCAGAGAAAGCAGAAAATGCAATGCTTCTTAAAATCTGACTGCCAGCATTACATACCCCCCCCAAGCATCTCTAAGTCAGGGGGAAGAAAACGGTGCTTAGCCTCTCCCAGGATGGATCCCACACTGAGAGCTCTCCCTGAAGCTCTGCTACAGACATGCACAAATGTAGGAAGCTTATTTAATCTTTGAGAGGCACTCAGACACGAAGGTGGGGATCACTGTAGGAAAAAAGCCCGTGGGGAGATTTATAACTGGTCTTAAGTGCAGGAGTGAGAAAACAGTAAATAAAGCACTGGGCCACAAAGTGAACATAGGAGGAAATAAACATTGCGCTGGGTCCTCCCCGATGGAACAGCACCTGACCTGTGTATGGGAGATGAAATGTAAGGCAAAGGTGCTGATGGGCACCGTATTAGAGGAGGGTACAGCACACAGGGACCAGGGGCATGACATCTCTGGGTGTGAGGGTGCCGCTAATGCCATGCCATGGTGCTTTTACAATTTTTTTCCATCATGAAAAAAAGAGAGACATTTTAAAACCCCAGAGATCCCATTATTTAGCATCATTTTGCCCCTCCCCCCTACCCTGGGTCACTTGCAGGCTGAAGGCCTTTCGATTCAATGCGTTGACCTCTGCCACTTGAACTAATGACAGAGACTGATAGCAGTAATAAGCTGCTGCAGACTGCCTGGGTAAAGGCTCC
This sequence comes from Phaenicophaeus curvirostris, assembly GCF_032191515.1. Classification (NCBI taxonomy): domain Eukaryota; kingdom Metazoa; phylum Chordata; class Aves; order Cuculiformes; family Cuculidae; genus Phaenicophaeus; species Phaenicophaeus curvirostris. The sequence continues at coordinate 16,735,239 of NC_091402.1, forward strand.
CTTTAATCCCTAACTGCTGTCAGCTGTCCCCAGCACAAGTTCCCTGCGCTTGGTCACCACATCACTGTAGGATGGAGTTTGCCTTGCTCAGACTGTCTAAGGGCCATGGCTAGCTTGGCACCTTAATCTTCCTCCTTGATCTGGGTGACTTCAAGCTGAGATGTCCTCAAACTGGGTGATGAGTCGATGCGCTGGCCTCTCTAAGTGTGTGCAGCCCCAAACCCCAGGGCATCATAGTAAAAATACTGATGGGAATGGTTGGACGCGATGATCCAGTGGGTCTTTTCCAACCTAGTGATTCTATGATTCTGTGTGAGTTTGGTTTGCTCTTTCAAGTCCAGTGCCCAGACTCAGCATGATGGAAGACTCGCGTGAATGTCAGTCATGGTGCCACTTTGCCTCAGTTCCCTCTTTTGCAGAAATCTTGCCATGCAGGGTCTTGTGCGACTTACCTGAAGCAATGCAGGTCATATCCACACCACACAGTAGGTAACTGAGGCAACTGCTGTCCTGTAGGAGAAGCAGAGGTTTTGGCAGAACAAGTTGCATTTCCCACCTTTGGTACTGTAGAGAACAGAAGAACTTGCCAAGAAATAGTCCTGAGCCCTCACTCATATTGTTGGGATTTAGAGACTTTTGTTTAGTTAGCTTCTACGACTACACATTGTTTATGGGCACCGCTGCAGTGAGCTTTAAAAAGTCACAACATTTAGCATACCCAGCTCCTCAAGAAACTAAATAAATCCTCTTCCTTCTTCCCCTTCATTGCTTGCAGAGTTGTTCATAAAAGCTAAGGCACTATTTCTCCAGATTTAATTGCAGGCATTCACTCAGGTTACAGCAAACCAGGATCTCAGCACAGGAAACCGTGGGCAGGGTAAACACTGCAGCTGGGTGCGTTACGGGAGCCCGCAGCGGGTCAGTGCTGGCACTCGCTGTGCTAGGTGCTGCACAAAAAGACAACCAAAAGGTGGAGATACACGTGTTAAACCAGCATGACAAGGAATCCCCTCTCCAGATTAGACCCAACTGGATAAACACACTTTAATGAGTAAAACTGAAGGTTTTGCGTGGCTTTTCTGGTACGACATTTGAAGAAAGGCACTTGCAATTTCTCTCTTGTGTGCTTTCCCTCCATGACAATGCAATTATCTCAGCCTGCAGGAAGAGAGATAATAAAAGCAGTATGCTAACTTGAAATACTTCGTATTTTTGCAGCATCTGCTGATGTATGGTAACTTTCTTATATACCTCAGCCCTATTTCTGCACAAAGCGGTGCTTGTTCACCAGGTGGCTCCCAAAAAAAAATCTTTACAAGTATCAGCCATGCAAAGATGTTAATTGGTGATAAATATTGGGACTGGAGTTTTCTAAGGCAGGCAAGGGAATCAAAAGCCTCAAAGGCTTTTTCACCTAACACCCTCAGCATTACTCCAAATATATAATAAGAATACTACAGGGAAGCAATTAATGGCAGAGCAGGATGGTGTGGGAAGTTCACAGCCACAAAAATATGAACCTTTTATCAGACCTCAGCCTCCACGAGCATTCTTTCAAGTTCATTGAAGGCTAGCTCATCAGCCCTTATTTTCCAAGGTAGACGTTACAGTTTGGGAAAAATGAGTACAGCCCAACTGCACCAAGGCCAATTCCAATTTGCTGTTCCTGTGGCAGAAAGACTAGTGTCCCCATTGCTTGAGGACCAGGCTCTTCCTCTTTGTGTACCATCTCCCTCGTGCTGGGGACACACAGGACATTGCACAGTGCTGGGTGTGCAGAGTGGGGTTGCTGCAGGCTGCAGGATCACACCAAAGCTCGTATTTGTGCTCAGCTCAGGCAGCACCACCCTGGGTACCATGTCTGGAGGGCAATTCTCTTCACTTGGGGGGCTCAGATGGGCCAGGGTCCTTCTTTGCCTGAGCTCGCCTGACCTGCTTTACTTCCCACAGAGACATTAGGAGGGTCATCCAAACTCCCCATGCCTCTGCACCCTCCCTGCACAGCTGAGGTAATATCCTCCCCTGTTTGGAGAACAAATGCATTCCAGGCTGTGAGGTGCTCAGATATTCTGGTAAAGAGAGCCGTGTAAGTACCTTTGCGGAGTGGGTATGTTTAAGCAGTCACCACTCAGATCTTCAGTCATCATTACCCAGAGAAACCAGCTGTTCTTCTGCTATTTATGATCCCCTCCTTAAATCTACCCTCCCTATGACTCAACCCACAGGCTTTAAAGTGTGCAGTGTATTGACATTTATATAGTACATTTCATACACTTCCTCTCAAAGCTTTTTACAAAGCCATGAATTACATACCTGTCACCCACTGAATTCATTCATCCAAAAAAGAAGCAGTCATTACACACTCGGCAATAAGCCTCATAACACTACCCGCCATTGAGTTTGTATATGTGTGCACTAAAGAGATAAAGTTACTTTAATGTCATCTCTGCTATTAATGCAACAGAGAGAAAGGGAGAGGAAGGATTGGGGGGGAGGGGGTAAATGATGGGTGGGAGTGTCTGGGTCTTTCTCCGTACCTAGATGTGGAGATGCAGCATATATTAACTTCTTAAAAGGCTGCAGCTGCAGGGAAGTAATTATGTGAGTGGCAAGGTGTCTTCATCCCAGTCTATAGGGTAGATAATAAAGCAATAGAATCATAGAATCATGGAGTGGGTTGGGTTGGAAGGGATCTCAAAGATCGTCCAGTTCCAACTCCCTTGCCATGGGCACAGACACTTTCCACCTAAGCAGGTTGCTCAAAGCCCTGTCCAGCCTGGTCTTGAACATTTCCAGGGATCGAACATCCACAACTTCTCTGGCCAACTTGTTCCAGTGCCTCACCACCCTCATGGTGAGGAATTTCTTCCTTATATCTCATCTAAACCCATCCTCTTTCAGTTCAAAGCCATTATCCCTTGTCTTATCTCTACATGAGCTTGTGTGAAATCTCTCTCCAGCTTTCTTGTAGGTCCCATTTAGATACTGGAAGGCTGCTATAAGGTCTCCCCAGAGCCTTCTCTTCTCCAGGCTGAACAACCCCAACTGTCTCAGCCTGTCTTCATAGGAGAGATGTTCCAGCTTTGTTATCATCTTCGTAGCCCTCTCTGGACATGCTCCAACAGGTCCATGTCCTTCTTATGTCGTTGGCCCCAGAGCTAAACACAGTACTCTATGTGAGGTCTCACAAGAGTGGAGTCGACTCCACCTGTCTCAACCTGCTGGTCACACTTCTTTTCATGCAGCCCACATCCCTCTGGATGTCATCCCTTCCCTGCAGTGTGTTGACTACATCATACAGCTTGGTGTCACTGGCAGACTTGCTGAGGGTGCACTCAATCCCATTGTCCATGTCACTGACAAAGATATTAAACAACACGGGTCCCAATACTGAACCCTGTGGAACGCCACTTGCTGCTGGCCCCCACTTGGACATTGAGCCATTGACCACAACTTTCTTAGTGCAACCATCCAGCTAATTCCTTACCCAATGAGTGGTCCATCCATCAAATCCACGTTTCTCTGGTTTAGAGAAGAATTTTGTGAGGGACGATGTCAAATGTTTTGCACAAGCCCAGGTAGATGACATCTTTTGCTCTTCCTTTATACACCAAGGCTGTAACCCCGTTGTAAAAAGGTATCAAATTTGTCAGGCATTATTTCCCCTTAGTGAAGCCATGTTGGCAGTCATCAATCACCTCCTTATTTTCCACGTGCCTCAGTAGAGTTTCCAGGAGGATCTGCTCCATAATCCTGCCAGGCATAGAGGTGACACTCACTGGCCTGTAGTTCCCTGGAGCTTCCTTTGCATTTCTTTTGCTCCTTTCATTCTGGGATCCCAATATGCTTTTTGGACATTAATTATCATTAAAGGAAAAAGAGCCCCCACAATTCTGGACAGATCTCATTTTGGAAATGGAGGCACTGACAGGTTTGTAAACTTTTCTCCAGCTGCAGAAAGAATTAGTGGCAGAAATAAACCCAGGAGTCTTGATTTCCATCTCACTAGTCCACCTCATAGACTCACCTCCTTTTCATCTGCTTCTATCAACCCTGCTCCTTTTTAATCAGTATTCCAGTGGGATCTCTTTCACTGCTGAGAAAAGGCTGCCTTAACTTTTGTCTCAATGAATCAAGCATAAGCAGAGCATCTAATTAATATCCCTGGACTTGATTGCAGGCAGAAAAAAAAAATGTTCCCTCCAGATTCCACTGATTTTAGCATGTATTTTCCACCAGGCCCACTGAAGCCCATCTGTGTTGAGAGGGTCGGGCAGGGACCAGTTCAAAGTCATAAGGACTGAACCTAATCTGCTGCATCCTACACGTCCTGAATTTCCCCTGAAAAGAGTAAAACCTGTGGCGTGTTATTCTTAAGCCAACTTTTACCCCAGAATTAACACAAATTCCTGCTCCCCTGCTGCACACAGTTGCAGGATGCACCATATTCAGATTTTGATTGTCAAAAGCCTGTCCCAACACTCATTACGAAATGGCTACCCCTGTCCAGAGTAAGAAACTGCAGAGGGGGAACAGCATTTATGTTCAGTTCCATTCAATGAGGCAACAGGTCAACCTGCCAAACCAGGTCAAGAGATTTATGTGGCTGGAGTCTGAAATTGAACGATGTGAAAGTCCTTCAGACTCTCCAGCTCAGAAAGATCCAAAAGCAGGGTTGAATGAGAAAAGCCAGTTAAACTGGGGAAAGCAGTTAAATGTTTTTCAGTTTGTTTTGCAGCTCCGAATCTGTCTGCAGTAACATAGCCATCTTCAGTCCTCAGGCATACCAGGTTCATGAAATGTGTTGCTGTATAAGAGGAAAGAGCAGAAAGTAAAATGTGGGAAGGGAATGACTTCTGTTAGAGGCTGCCATCGTCCCCACCTTTCCTGTTCAAAGAGAAGCCAAGAGGAAAATGGTCTCCTTTTTCCTGATATCACCATTAGGTGGTATTTCTCAGACCCACTTCCAGTAGATTAAATTAATTTTAGAAGGACGGGAACGGATGCACTTTCATAAGAAAATCAGTCCTGAGAAATCCTGGGAAATTCACTGTCAAAATACCATTAGCTCATGATTTCCAGTCCGTGAACCATTTCCTGGACTGTTCTGTCAGTGATTGGAAAGGATGAGCACATGTTGACAATAGATGCTCATAAAAACTGCATCTTTGCCCAACTCCTGCTCAGGTCTCTTACCAATTACTGCAGTCACCGATAATGAATGTCATCCAGATTATCAGATGACCCTGAAAATTTCTGGTCGGGAATGAAGGAACCAAAATAGCAGTCCTGTTTTGCATTTTCTGAGTGTCTCCTTGCTTAGCACACAACCTGCCAGGCGCTCTCCCAGGTCTGACAGCTTCCAGGTGGCACCACCACTCAGCCTATATCAAAGAACCTGTGATGAGTGATTAGACAAACAATTCAGTAGATGGGTAGGGATACAGATAAATGAGAATATAGGGATCCTTATTTATACCCCATACAGTCTATCGTTGCCTGCAGTGTGGTATCATCCCTCTTTTCTAAGTGGTATCTGCTTTCTATGATAAGTCGATGAAGCAAGTGCAGTTCATTTGAACCCTTGCTGTGGTATGCACACATTGTATATATAATGATGATATAGATTTTGTATAGCTACATTGATGACAAAACCCTTGTAGAGAAATATCCTGTCTCACTGAGAATGAGTCAAGCCCAGAGTTTGTAAATTCATTTGCAAACATTGTGTGGTTTAGCAATGACAGCCTCTTTCTAAATTCAAGTCATTAATTTATTAGCATTAATGTAACTTAAACCCACCTCACTATGTTCTTTTCGTCCAGGCTCTGGCCACAGCATTGCATGTTGCAACACTAATATGCAGAGTGTGCTTACAAGGCTGGGAAACTCATCTAGAAATCAAACATGTCAGTGACCAAATGTCATTCTCCCCCTCTTCAAAACCCAAAGGCCCCAGGGAACAGGCAGGATCCAAATCACTGACCCTCACGTAGCATTCAAATGCAGAAACAACCTGTATGGAGAAAAAGCTTCCCTCTGTCTGCATTAGCTGAAAAGCACAAATGTGGAATTGTTTATGCCTCTGTGCACCAAATCACACTTCTCAATGGGGTTTTGGATATTAAATACATTCAAAAATCTCTCAACAAATGCCAAAATAGAACATAAAATAGCAAAGAGGGCATAGCTTTAAGTCTAGCTGGATTGTAGTTATTATGAAAAAAAGATATTTTACATTCCTTTAGTAACTTCCACAGCAAAGCGTTCAGCAGGCTACTGCTGAGATTTTAAAAGCAATATGTTGGATTATATGCCTAATACCCACTAATTTAAATGAAAAATAGAGATAGGCATTTACATCTCCTACATATTCCTTCTCTCCCTCTCCAACACACATATTCTCAGTGTTGCATATACAGAGGAAGTCCTTCTGGCCATGTGGCTGTTCCAGTGGCTGGACTGCTGAGATGTTTGTTTGGGAAGACCAAATCATCCTTGTCAACTGGCAGTTAAGAAGAATGACATCTGAGACTGGAAATGCAGGAAAAAATGGAGAAGGCAAAACATTTTTATTTGCAGGGTGTGGACAGAAGACCTATCACCCATGCCCTAGAAAGGACACCACAATTTCTTCCAGAATTAAGATGTTCAGGGCTTTCGGTCTTGCACCTCATCAGACGTAACTCCTAGAGAGGAAGACTCACCTCTCTCCATTTGGGCACCCTCCCATCTCAGCCAGGACCATTACAGCTGTTGATGGTGCCATCAAGGAATTTCTCAAAACCCATCTCACAGTTCAGGCCAAGCTAATCTCACCTGTAAGTACTCTGTGTATCAAGTGTGTTACAAAGGCAAAAGCCGTTGCGTGAGGCCTGTTGTGTTGCAGATGAGGGTAGAGGGGACTGAAAATTGTAGGAAATTTAAAGCTGGTTCCAGTTCACAGTGATGTCAAACCAAAGGAAATGAAAGCCGAAAGTGGAGATATATGAAAAAAGTGGCAGGAGTCATTATTATGTGTACAGTATTGATTGAAGAAGATCGCGTTGCCCCCAAATCGAAATGGCTTTTACGTGTTTGGGCCCATCCTGACAAAAACACTTTCTTCTCTGTTGACGAGGCCATGTTGCCATGGAGATGCAGGGCTGGATGCTTGGCAAAAGCATGTTTCGATAAGGCAGGTCTAATGGATATATTTTCACAACATTCACAGTTCCTTTCTGCTCATTTTCTCCTGAGCAGACTCGTCCACTTCTTCCATTTTACCACTTGATGAAAAAATATCTTTTTAATCTTTTAATTTAGCTTAGATTTCCCTCCCTCCAGCACCAGAGCCTGGCAATTAAACTACTTATCTGAGATGCTCCACACCAAGGCCAAGTGCCTGCTTTTCATTATCAAGTTGGGTGCCTTGATTTCACCCTCCCTCCTCCATGTTTGAACCTCTTTGCTGCTTGCTGTATGTTATAGATGTTGTGATATAAGGAGTTTATAGTTTCATGCTCTTGCTAGTGCAAGAGGCTGTCAGTTCATCTCCTAAGACAGCCCTTCGGAAGTGCTTGGGAACAACAAAGCAGTATTATGTTGGATGGTGTGTGTCCTGGAGCATACACTGACCATGTCTGTGCCAAAAGCATGGATGCTAACCTAGTGTCACCTAGAACACAGGCAGAATTTAGTTAAATGTTTTATTTAATTCTGGTTGTCTTTGGTTTCTCTTTAATATAAGCAATTGCAAGTTTCTTCAGAACTAGCACAAATGCAAAAGCAGCTTCTGTGCATGTGTAGGTACACAAATACAGATGTTCATACACAAAGGTGAGTTATTTCATATCCATTTCCATTTGAACATCTTTTACTGGTTCTTTCCATTTGAGTGTCTTTTGACTGACGTCTGGAATCTGTTTGAGTTTCTTTCGCAGAAATAGCCAACGGGTATATTGAATAGAAGGGACACTCATAGAAACATCCTATTTGAATTGAAAGAGCAGTTTGAAAGAATATTTTCAGAAGGTGAATTGAAGAAATATATATTCATGCCACAAAAGGCATTTATGCCATGTGGCCTCTGTGACCAATTAAAATGAGTCAATTCCTTTTGGATTGGGGATACTCTTAATGAACATCTCCTGAAGAAAAGAGCAGACCAAGAAGTATTTGCATCAGCAAACAATTTCAAACAACCAATTAGCTAGAGAAATCAACACCGCAAGCACAGAAAATTCACAAGCAGAAGAAGAGGCAAAATTCATCCAATAAATAATTTATCATGAATTATTTGTCCAGTTTCCTTTAGATCTTGTTTAAGTTATTACTAACTAGTTATAAAGCCCTTTACCTACTAGGTCTGACTTGCTTGGGAAGTGCAGGAAAATCATTATCTCCAGCGGTGATTTGAAGGCAGCTCCTAGGAGCTGATAACTCAAAGCTTATGTCATCAAGGGAGTTACTTACAAGCTCTCTTGTTCCAGCTGACAATAACTCAGCCCGATTTTCAATGGCAACAATCATCAAAGAGCTCATTCATCTTTTTACCCCCAATTCAGGGCCGAGACACACTGATGGGTCAATATTTTGGAGGTGTCATTGTTCGGCATATTCAGTGAGTGTCCAAAGGGCTGTAGACACCAGGGCTGTCACTCAAACGTGTTACAAAGCTTGGGGTGTTTCTTTGTCCTTTTGTATATTCTAGTGGTCTTGGAAAAAGAAAAGAAGAAATGAGATTGAGTATCATAGGACTCCTTGTCTCTTTGGCTTTGCCTCTGTCTGGGCTGTATGTCGTATAATAGGGCTTTGGCCCAGGACGTGGGCTGTGAGATGTGAGGCAAAGCCGGTAAGGGAATAATCATCCAATAAGCAAATTCATTTCATCTCCTCATGCTTCAATTTTCCCATCCACAAGACGCTGCTAATGATACTTCCCCTGCTCTAAGATCTTTGGATGAAGGGGGCTCTGTATGCAAAAAAACCCAGCCTTAGCTCTTTATAAAGGCTAATCCTCTTTGTCTGCTTTAACCACAAAAGCATGTAACGCTCAATTTTAAACATGCCTCTGCAGTGCACAGGAGCTTAATTGGAAACTTGGAAAGGTACAGGGTAGCAGGGGCAAAGAAAGCCAGAATGAGGAAATAGCTTCAATAGAAGGAGAGACCAGGTAGGATCCCATGGATCAGATAGTGGATCCTGCAGGAGTGATGAGGTTGATGGTACCATGGATGGTGAGAAGGCATTGGAGCAGGAGCACTTTTTCACCACATTGAGCAACATAAGAATGATTTGGTGTCAGGTTTAAAATACATAGAACACAATCCTTTCCACACCACTCTTAATGATACTGGGATTGTCCCCAGGCTCATGTTATTGCCATAGATGGAACTCATTTTTAGCAGTATCCTTGGCTGATCTGCTATGAGGTGAATTGCCAGACTGCCCCACCATCCCTGGATTAACTGCCAGTTTTGCAAGGTTTTGAAGACCTGTGCACAGTTTTCTGCTAAGCACCAGAAGTTTGCAGCTGAATGTATGTGTATGCCTGTAAGTGCCCCTGCTGGGAAGAAAATACCAAGACTGAGAAGGTGTCCTTATTAACAGGTCATCTGCAAATAGCTGCATACAGCCAGTGGGTGAACGCATGGTTTCCTTCGGTTACCTTGCCCATCTGATTACAGGATGGGAGATCAGAAAGGAGAAAGTCTGAGTACACTGATGCCTCCTTTGTAGATTTTCTCTGTGGAGTTTTCACATGGTCATGCTTCATTGATAAAATGAGTCCCAGGAAGGTTTGTTCATTTTGCTGCTTATTGTTTTCTCTAACAGGTGTGATCGCTATAATTAGGTCTGTACAATGGCATTTTCTTGTTACTCGAATTCCTTCTGTCTCTCAGACGCTCCTGGCTATAGCACTATAGCGGCTGCTGCTTAGAGAATGAGTGAAAATGAGTTGTTTTCTTTTCCTCCTTTTTCTTCATTCATCCGTATTAAGCCAAGAAAAAGATAGCCTCCACCTTGCACAGATCATTTGCTCCCCGTCTTTCTCGAGCTCAACTGAAGATGTTACCAAGTGCCCTCACTCACCTCTGATACAGACATTTCTCTTGAAAACACAGCACAGACCAAAACTAGGGGCAGATGCCAGCAAAGGAGCAGAATGTAGCTGGCATAAGATTGGAAGGAAAAGATTAAGGCTGCCCCTGTAGAGCTGCCCTTCACCCCTAATTTTGGAGAGATGGTGCCAGGCAGCTCCACCATTGACTCTTCTGAGTGATGTCAGGGGCAAGGGGAGTCATGGGAGTACCACTCACAGCTCCTGCAGGATCAGCACTGGGGGAGAGATTGATATCCAATGGTTGAATGGGTGTCCACTACATCTTGTGCTGATTTAGAAGCTGTATTTCTTTCCTTCCAATGTAGTGCGCACACATATATAACCCTTTAGGCAAGTGATGTAAAACCAGGCAGAGCCCAGTTCAAATATTCAGGAATGTGTCAGTGCATCCAGTTTAACCAGCAAAAAACTATCCCTTGAGCCGCAGCACACCAATAACTTCCTTTTCAGAAAACAGTGAGCCTGCCTAGAAAACAAGGGAAAACATGCCTCTGTTGGCACTGTACAGAAGTGGGATATTTTCCGTGTCATTTTCTTGCCTCATTATATGACGTGCCAAAAATGTAAATTTAAATAGTGCTTTGGAGCGGGGTCTTTCTGGGAATAACAGGGTTGTGTGTTGGCAGTGCCCTCAAGGCCCGATCGGTTTGAGTCTAGGAGGAGTGACATTACACTGAGAAAATGAGGCTCTCAGGATAACAACTGGAGGGGTATGTGCTGCTTTCAGTCAATCAAGCCCAAACTCAGCCACAGAGTAATCAAGCTCAATTCAACCAGCTTCTGCATTATTATTGTTATTATTTATCACTTGAATTACTGCAGCACCTTGAGGAGGCAACTGAAATGAGAGAGGAGAGGGCTGTACAAAGATATAATGAGAGCATGGTAGTACGGGTGAGCGCACAGGCTGCAGAGGCAAGGCCAGCAACAAGCAAGAGGAAAATGCAGTTGCAATCAGGCATTGGCAAGGTTAGTCTGTCAGCCCCATGGGGAAGATCCTGTTCCCTGATTTCAGGCAGCCTGCTCAGCATCTGGCATATTCAAGGCTCCCTCCATAGCTAGTGGACACAGAGCCAGCAGTACAAAGCTGAGGTTTGACACAGGTCCCCTGCAGAGCTGCATGGAACAGCATGGGGACACCACCCTCCTACAGGTTGCAGTGATGCACTGCAGGTACCACCAGCCCAGACACAATGCAAGCTCATACCCTTGACAGCCCAACATACACACACCAGTATCCTACACGTACAGACACACATCCCTGTCATGCAGCACCAGCCCTTCAAGGCCTTCATCTTTCCCATTCTTCCTCAGATACGAGCTTCCACATCTCACTAAAGTCATTGCCCACCATTTACTTCCTCCACCCCTTCCCTCAGCACCTGGTGCTCTCAGCAGAAAAGCTGATGTGTCCCTTGGCACATCTGTTTGGGTCTGTCCAAATAAGGCAGGAGTCAATTCCCTTCCCTCTGCCTCCCTGGTAAGCTCACACTGACTGTCATCTGTAAGTAATATGCTAGACATGTTTCTTTTCCCAGTTTAAAAAAAAGAAAGTAATTTATTTTCTAATTACAAAAGAATATAGGATAAAAAAAAAAAGGCAAAAGAAAAGGAATTATGACTACCAGATGGCGAATCACCATTTAGCAGGAGCAGGCAAAGAGAGGACTCAGTCAATCACAGGGTAAGTGATAAGACATCAGAGTGAACTACCGAAAAGAAAGGCAGCTCATTACACAAAGTACTAAATTATTCTTATTGGGACTTCTCCTCCTTCTTTTCCCCTTTCTATTTTTCATTCTGAACCATAAAGCAAGTAATTCCATTGGGACCCTCTTTTAAATGATTAACATTTCCATTTTAACTTTTGTTTTTGATTGTGTCCCTGCCATTAATCTTTCTGTCTTTTCTGTGCCCTGCTGTTCACCTCATCTTCTAACTTTCTAATTCCCTTGGCCCATCTCCCACACCCACAAAAGCAACCACAAGCCCTGCTGCTGGTGGGAGCTACGGCCAGATCAGGTCAAGGTCAGGGAAGACACTTCAACACAGCATCACCTGAGAACTCAGCAGTGTCCCATCAGCAGAGGGGTCCCTCCAAAGAGACATCAGCTGAGATCACCTCCCTATGCTTATTTGCATGGATGTTCAAGGCCAATTTAAAAATCACTGGTAAAGAGGTAATCCTGAGATATACCTGGCCGGCAATCCCTGCTTGACTGACATGGGTGCTGATGATATCTGTGGCTGGCTGAGAGCTACTTCTGGCTCTATTTTTTTTCTACCAAGCAGCTAATTCATCACTGGGCTGAAAAGTTTCGTGCAGCACAGTGTTTTCTGCCAGCATCACAGAGGTGTCTGCCTTGGCTCTTTGAGGAGGCTGGATGTGAATCACGGCTCCCTTTCCCCTGGGGGGGACACAGGGGAAAAGGTGGCAGATCAAAACAGACCACTGCCCATCTTTGCACATATCTGGGTAAGTAGGAAAGCGGAGAGGGTGTTGATTATTCACTGATGGCAATGTGCCATGAGTCCCCAGAAAGCTGAGTATTTCTGGGCTGTTTTCCCATCCTGCCTCTTAAACTGGTCTGTACCAGGACATACCCAAAATCTCCTCCTACCCAGGTTTCCCTTTGTTGTCAGAGAGATAAATATTATTGCCTTCGTTTGCAAAGCCCCGTGTAAAACATCACTAATGTGGAGCAAGAGCTTGGGTTTTTACAGCTGCCTCTTGGCTCCAAGGAAACCTATTCCTTGACAGGAACGAGCCAAGCCGTAGGTGTTGGTAGACAATAAATCGCCTCTCGCTATCAGTTTCCTTGCCCTGTTGGCTTTTATAGCTTGTTGATATGTTTTAGGAGCATGAGGCAAAATACAGACAGTCAGGCATTTTATTACTTATGTTTCTTAAAAACAGAGTGCAGGGCAACTTGACAATGAGTTGGGCCAAAGAAAATGCATCGGTGGCACTAATTGAAACAAACACAATGTCATGAAAAAGAGGGAGACGTCAAACACTCTCAAAATAGCCTCTCATTTCACTGCTGCCTGCACCCTTTCATCACCATGAGGGTGCAGCCATGGGTAACCAAGCATGGCAGCCTGCAGTTTTATCTTTTCTAGGTGAAAGGGATAAGTTTCAGTCAAAATATAAAGTACTTTTTAGCAAAATGGGAGAGTTTTATCTTTGAGCACCATGGGGACACTTCTTAACTGTGGAGACTTAGGAATATAGGTACTCACTTGTCAATAGAAACCAAATCTTGCACTTGAAGCAAGAACAAATTAAAATTAATTAACCAGTGGAAAACACTTCATTTGAACTGGGAAAAGCAGATGCAACTAGCAAGTCTGGGTGGACAAACAAGATAATCAAATCAATACCCACACTTTTCTTACTGGCTCACAGCCACAGGCTACAAAGTGATGCAGGTATGTGGATCTGCTTTGTTTCTATTAGCTATCAGCTGGTTTCATAATTAACTGAAATTCAGACCCACTAGGAGGTTTATTGCCCTGTCCCTGGATGGATCTTGTCTGTGCGAATGGGGCAGCTTGCTCCTGCTGCTGATGCTCCTGAGCATCTTCTCATCAATACCATCTTGCTTCTTCACAGACCTCACTCTTTCCATTCGAACCAAAGCTGGCTGCAAATTGTAAATTGTAGGATGGTGGTAGATACTGGAGGCATCAACCCAGTTCATTGCTGTACCAGCTAATCAGTGCCATTGTTGACAGGAATAGCTGTAAATGAGTCGACCCAGGTGTAGGACTTCGCTAATAATGCTCTAATTGAGACTAGATTATCGGGCCCTGACAAAGGGGCAGGGCTTGGGAAAGATTTTTCTTTTTTTTTTTTTGTTTTTAGCTGTTTTAAAATGCTGCTTGCATTTTGCAGATGGCAGTCATCTTGTTCACGTGCCAGAATTATGTGTGCCCTCTGCAGGGACAATCCCCTGGTGCCAGGGGAGTTCACAGCCTCTGTGGGTCCTTCCATAAGCAGAATAGCTGCAGAAAATGCCTAGAGTATCTAGGAAGAAAGCAGTGTTCCTCTCCTCATCCACCTGACAACAACAGAACATCAGGTCCTGTGGGCTGGAAACAATGTGATTTTAATCAGTTAAAGATGCTTTGTGACATTTGGACTCTAATATTTGAAAACCTGGCATCAGGAGGTTGGGAGCTTCCCTGTCTCGCTAAAGAATCATAGAATCATAGAATAACCAGGTTGGAAGAGAGGCACATTTATTTTCTTTAGTTAGGTTTTAAACTGTTATTTGGTATTTGCTCTCTGCAAGAAGAAGTTATCTTGGTCCTAGACCTGGCTAGATACTGAGAAGGAAAGCTAGTAAATTTTCATTTAAAACTGTTCCAAATTAATTCCAGTGTAATTCTTCATGGTTTCTACGTCCCATGAACATTGAAACAAATGAATTTTGCTTGGAGGGGTGGTAACCAAAAAAGAAAAAATTTTGGAGAAATGTAGAGAATATTTGATAAGCATACCCCCCTGTAAGTTTTTCACTGTGAAACTAGAGTCGGTTTCAGTAGTGATCAGATTAGACCATGAAGAGTTAGTGTCATTCCGCAGGGGCCAAGAAACATGCTGCTTCACCTACATACTCAGGCCAAATGGGGCACACTGCAAATTTCAAGTAGCGCGAATGACTCTTAAGTCAAACAAGTGGCTTGGAAATTCACTGAAGGAGTTTGTTTAACACATTAAAAAAAAAGACAAATCACAAGCAGAGCAGGAACAATTCTCCCTAGATCCATATTTCATTGCTAATGAATTCTTAGCTTGTCTCTCATCTGTCCTCCATGCCTTTTTTCTATCCTCTTTCTTAATTTTACCTCTTATTAGTTACACTTCAAGCTTTCTGTTTAGGCAACAGAAACATGTATTTCACCTGCAGCACTTTCTTATGCCTGAGATGAATGTGGATCTGTTTCAGAGGTTGGAAAAAATCATTACTCTGAGATACGGGATCTGCTTGCTATTCCAAAAGCTTGTGAAAGAAGAGAAGTTGAGTCTTGATGATCAAGATTGTATGTATGTGTGTGTGTGTTTGCATCCACACCTTATTGTGCATCTTGGTGATTCTGTTCCTTCCTCACCCCCCTTCCTCCACCCAAGGTCTAATTAAAACAAGAATGCAGCAGGCTGCCTTTTGCTCTGTTTCATCTCCTGATATTTTTATGTTAAATCCACCAAGGAAATCTCCTGAAGGCTTTGAAGTCTTGGGGTGTGTGAATAAAGATGTCACAACGGTAGACACAGGGCTTCTTAATGAGGACAGAAGGTTTGATGTCGGAACACTTCAGTGCCCAAAGGAAAGAGATGCTCTCCAACAAGCTCCCCCTTTCTCTCTCTCCCTCTCTTTTTTTGTATTCTTGCTGCAAGGGCCTAGTTCCCCTCCTCCCCTTCCTTCCTCTTCCATATTTTTCAATTCTCTCCCCACCTTTCACGGAGGAAGGGGATAAATGAGAGGAAATGCAGGGGAAAAAAGCACAGTTTTTTTAATCCTCTTGTTGTTCATTATCACAAGCCTGGTCAGTAACAACAGCTCCAGACACTCCTAGGGACCTCAATGTGTTTGAGCTGATCAATGTCTGTTTTGAATTTGCTTGCTGGACTCTTATCCCTATTGCTTTTCCCTGTTGCATATGAGTAGATAGCTTGTAAAATCACAGGGCAAACAGAAAACAAAAATGTTCTCTCATCCCTTCGTTCTCCACCCTGTGTACCCACCAAACAATAGGATGTGGTTAAGGCAGGCTGGACAGCTTCTTGGGCATGTCAGGTTCATGGTGGAGAAAGTATCCAATTTTTTTGCAAAGAAGGCTCTTCCTACATATGGGAAATGTCTGTTGGAGCCAGGCAGCCCCTCACCTTTGTGGGGTGCTTTCCTCTAAGGGAACTGAGTGGCTTTCTTGTTGCTAGCATCCCAGGCAGGTTCTGGTTCACAAGATGACCTGTCAACACTAAGCAAAATTCCACTCTCAAGTTTGACATCTCTCCTTTGTGCACTGCCTTTAGATCTGGCCACGGTATCCTGAAACAAGACCATTCTGGCTTGCTCTACATTTGTCCGCCCAGCACAGTGGGTTTCACAATGGGCTCCCCTCATGTACTTCCCTCCTGTGGTCCATTTGGGATTATCTTTTCTCACCATTTCTCCGCAGCATCTTATCCCTCTTTACAGTATCTGAACACCTTCCACTCTACTCAGTACACTTCAACATGGAAGTCTACCACATGCTACGCAATCCTTCTGGAAAGAAGGTAGCATCAGTGGCAGGAGATGTTGTTTTGGTGCTGTTTATGTATGAGGCTCCTATGTCCTGTTCCCCTGGACCTGTGAGAACCTGAACAAAAGGGCTGACATCTTGAAGTTTCAGTGACTCTGAAGTTCATGTCTCCATAAGAGACCAGGGAATACTTTCTGGTTTGTAATAGAGAAAAGAAAGTTTGGGGCAATGCTGTAAATCCAATCCAGTGGCTGCAAAAGCCCACTTAGTTCCTAAGGATCCTGCCTGTATACCTTTTCATTAAGCTCAGGCATAGCTGGAGTTTTTGCTGCAAACCTCTGAATTTCAAGCTCAGCATGAGTCAGTCCTGAAGTGCTGAAATATTTAAGGGCTTTTTTTTCACTCAGAAGCTGGATTTATTGACACCAAACGAGCTGTATCATTTTTCATCTAAGAAAACCCTGATGTTTGGTGTTGGTAGTGATGATGGTGATTATTTGAAATTAAGCTCTTTGCATTGACTAACCACATCTCCTCATCTCCACCCTTCTCAAAAAAGACACAACCCTCCTTCCCCATCAGGTTTCCTCCTCAAAGCCTATTGCCTCGTAGCCCCCTCAGGTCAAGCTTGTTATGGCAAGATGTGCCAGAGGCTACTTGTCAAAATGAAGCCCCTCTCTGCCTGTTGAGCTTAACACTCATTGTTACGACCCGGCCTTAGACCAGAACTCTGACTTTGCAAATCCAGTAAATTATCCAGTCAATTGCTCAGGTTTGGTCCAGTGTTTTTTAAGCAAATGTTAAATCTAATGGGTGTATGCTAAGAGCTATGGGTGCCATATAGTTTTATCTATTATCCAGCCCCTTTGCAGGCTAGATCGTCACAGAATCCTGATCTGTAAACTCAGCAAAATCCCAGGGAAGCGTAGGGCCAAATCCCAGTTCCGCAGGGATGGCCAAACCTCGTCTCGGTATCTGATCATCCTTTGAATCAGAGAGCACTTGTTTAAACTGCCCGAATCCCTACCACTTCTATAATGAAAGCATTGCTTCCATTACTGGGCAGAGGATTAAGTCCTGCTTAAGGTCACCTCCTCTCCCAGACTGAATGAAACCATCTGGTTTTTGTGCCACTGACCTTTGCCAGTCCACATTAATTCACAGAGGCTAGAGAAAGAGCTCAAAACTTGCTTTCTGCAGAGCCATGAGTCACTGCTGGGAGACAGATGAGTAATAAAAAAGCTGTTCAGTTTTGTTTTGATTTCCAGATCTTCATGAATAAATCCCTGCTCAGGTCCAATCAGATTGTTGCCTATAAAATTTCTTGCCTATTACTTTGATCCTGCTTGCATGAATCTCTAATCTCCACAGCTCTGCAAGCCGGTATGCTACCACAGGCCAATTACCAGTTACGGTTTGTGATTTTGCATCATCGACCTTCTCCACTACAGAATGCCAGCCTCCTTCCTTTCCTTTTCAATGTGCTTCTAAACATTTCACCATCTTTTTCCAAAGTCACCCTGTATGAAAGCAAGCCCTGGCCCTGTCTCATAGCAAACCCATGGGGTTCAGTTTTTCCAGTTCACCCAATCTAAACCAAAACTTTTCATTAATACAATGTCTTGCACGACCCGAGCTATAGCCAGACCTGTCAGCAACTGCAGGAACACCTCTGCCAATACAAAGCATCAATGGCTCAAGAAAATGATTGATGGACACTAATTGGAGGGGTTTCTGGATGTGTCCCTCTGTCACCAAAGCTTCTGGGAGGAAAATTTTCCATCCAGCAGCAGGGGTAGGAGGGAATTCGGAGCAGATTGCCAGCAGAGAGAGCTTCCCACTGCACATGACACAGCTTCATGCTGCATCTGGTACCCAGAGCTGGGCAAGGAGGGAGTACATGCGTTATACACCACTTAGCCTTTCTCCTGCCTAGAGCCCGGGTCACCACAGTAGTACAAATACCATCAAACTGCTCCAATCTGATTTGCTGAACTTCAAGCAGTCCTTTGGTATTCACACAAAAAAAAAAAAAAAAGGAGTTTCTTCAATTCATTCTGGAAAGTATTTTCTTTCCTGCTTTGTTGGTTGTGTGATTGTTTGGTTTACTCTGCTATTTCAAAAGGTCTGTCAGGCAGCCACCGAGGAAAAAGATTTCCACGTGACCAGTCGTGTGCCATGCAGAAAGAATAGAAAATAGTTGCACTAAGCAATCTGCCAGCTCTCTGTAACGAGGAAGCTGGCTGTTTGAGCTGGTCTCTCCATCCTTGTGAACAGCATCCCGAGGGGTAGGGGCCACTTTACAAATAAAAGGCTCCCTGCCAGTGGACCTTCAGTTTGGGAAATCCCATTTGGCATGCTCTTGCCTCAGCCTCCTCTTGCTGTGCTTCTCCCTCCCCTGAAGCATTATGCTAGTGAGAGATGGGAGAGACATTTCTCTTGGCTGGGTCTGCAGAGCCACACGATTGTAATGCATCCATTTGGATGAAGAGAGAAAGCTGTTGGAGATACAGATAGGAGGTTAGAAGTCAGATTCCCCTGGGGGAATGACCAGTGTTATTGGAACAGACGTAAATGCAAGGGACCTTGATTGCATCATTTATAATTAATCAGTAAAATTGACATGAAAGGTAATAAGAAAGGGTCTAAAAGAGATGGGGAAAGCCAAATTATTCAGGGCTCCCTGTGCTTCTACCTCTCTTTTCCTTTGCCCCTCAGTAACTAGATAGATCTAAGGAAGATAGCCCAGGACCAAAGGGTGAAACATCCCGCATTCTTTTTCCTATCTTGTCATCTTTGCCCCAGTAAGGATAGCTGCTGGGCTAGTATTTGGGGATTTTGAGCTACTTTCAGTATCTTCAGGTTTTTTAAAACCTCACTAAATTCAGAAGTGATGGGCAGTGATCCATGAAGTTTGAAGCAGCAATACTTCCTGGACAATGTTCCACTTGTGGGAGTCAGTGACTCCCCTGATATGCAGAACATGAGTTTGACTGCCTTCCATATAGCAAATACACACCTTGCCAGATCCTTATCTTGATTACATCTATATCAATCTGCTTCAAATACTGTTGGCTGCAATGACAGTGCAGGATGTGAGCCAGATGCTGTACATTGCACCTGATAGTTCCTGCTTCCAACAGAGCGAACAAGCTCTGCTTCAAACCCCTGACCTCCCCCTTTCTCATCTTTTTCTAACAGTCTGTGTGAATGCAACTAGGAAGTTTCCTGCTAAGCCTTTCCCTTGGTTTCCTCTAACCTTACTGCAACTTCTGGAAGTCTGGTTCAGGCTTTCTACGTTGCACTGTTATTCCCCTAAAATCTAAAAGGGCGCTTGCCATGTCAGCGTGGACCTTCCTCTCTCCAAGAATGAAATAAGCAATATTCCACATTCCTCCTTCTCTGGTGAACAGAGCTTCTGATGCTTGGCCCAGGGTTAATCATAGGGTTAACCAAGTCATGAAAAAATATTCTGGGAAAATGCAGATCTCTCGTTTGGATGGACAGAGCAATCTTTCTTTTCTACATTCAGTGTCACAGGGCAGCCAAACAGATCTCTCTTTCACTGTCACTCTCCTCTGCTGGGGGTCAGCAGCATGACGTGCTTCTCCTTCCTTACAGCTTCAGGATATAGCAGAGAGATGTAATTTGCTCTGGCCCTTTCAGAAAGCCAGCTGAGTTTTACCTTTGCTCCAGATCTAGGTTAGGGGAAGCCAATCAGCAAGACCCAAAGCACTTCTGCACTTGCTGTGGCTCGTCAGGCCAGATTGCATACGTCTTCTCCAAGCAGAGCTAAAAAGAGTTTCTTTCTGCACCATCCCTGTTTCCGTGGTGAATGGAGCAGCAATCTGTCTCTCTGCAGCTGGAGTTATCTTGGTAATTTCTGGCCTGGTAAGCAGCACACGGCACCTCCACTGGGCCCCTGAGCCCCAGAGGGAGTCACTAAGGCATGAGTTGGGCTGTATACGAGTGCCACTGATGCCTCTAGTCCGCTGTTTGAGACTTTTATCTCTCTTCCTGAGGAAGATTTCCTTTGGGAAGAGTGACTCATAGAATCACCAGGTTGGAAAAGACCCACCGCATCATCGATTCCAACCATAAGACATTTAGACTATATTTGACCCTTTTAGACTATATTTGACAGAGCTATGCCCTTCTGTCCAACTCAATCCTCTGAAGTCCACTTACCAGCTTCCCAATTTCCCATGCTGCAGGGCCGTTCCGATTTCTCCCTGATCTGATTCCTCCTCCTCCTCCCCACCTCTGTCCATGGCTGCTCCCATCCTCAGGGTGGATCAGTTCTCACTCCTAGCTAGCTGAGCAGCCTGGAAGGCTTTCTGAAAGTTTTAGAAATGACTTTTCTAGTTGTTATTTATTCCCAAAGTTAGCTATTGTCACATTCAGGATGGTGACGTTGTCTGTTGCCTTCTACAGCCAGCATCTACATTTTGCTTACAGTCGGTGTACAGCAAGGGAGCCTTGATGGGTGTGTGCACAGCACTCTGTTAAATTAGGTGGTGCCTGCATGTTGCTGACAACCTCTTGTTACTGCTCACATTGCTTTCTACTTCTGCAGTCCATCACGTTAATAGAGGAGCAGCCACACAGCTCCAGATTCAGTCATGGGCTCTTCTTTACACCTTCAGAAGGTACAAAATGTGCCACGTAGGGGAAGTTCAGGAATTTCCTAAGGTGCGGGTTTCTGGTGTGGGCGAGCAGAATTAAGCATTGCACCACTGAACACAAGATGCTGCAGCTAAGAAACACGTAGGAGTGCTTACAGGAGCTACTTACCACCTCCAAGGAGGGAAGAGGAGAAGGAATCTTGTAACTGTCTTATAGCTGTATATGGGCCAATGTCTATAAGCCCCACTTGGAGTATTGGTGAGCCCGGGGTTTTAAACAAAGAGTATGTAGAAGGGAAGGAAAAGCAAAAGGAGTAGTAACAACACTCCAAATTTTGAACTTTTGCAGCCTGATGCCCTAATGTCCCAGAGGGCTGGTGTGCTCCACTGAGCTCCTGGCACACAGCACAGCTAACCCAGCCACCCTACTGTGCTTGTGGACACCAGGGTAAAGTACTGTTGCAAAGCCTAGAAAAAGCTGGAGAGAGCTGCTCCTTTCCAAAATGACTTCTATTTAAATGGCCTTATAATCTGGTAGGAGCTGATCCTTTATATCACTTCTTTTAAATTGCCTTCTGCTCATCAGCTGTTCCCTAAAAGATGAACAGACTCATCTTCATGTCCTGTCCTGACCCATGGTGGCTCAGAGATGCTGCCAAGCAGCTGCCACCCTGCACTGCAGAGGGGGCTTTTTTCTCGGGGAGTGGGGGTTATATCTGTAGACTTAAGGTTTCGAAGTGCTTCCTAAATTTCTAAGATAAAAGCCACTGGAGAAATGTAAAATATTAGTGGTATTTTAAGAAAGTGTGTGGGTGTGTAGACACAATTAATTTTCCTTTTTATAGGCCTACATGGAATATCTTCATCTCCGAGGAAGATGCCTAGATCCATGGAGCGCTGGCATCCCAGAGGAGGGCACCGCTCTGTTCGTGTTAACAGAAAATGCCATCGAAATTAACAGTGCAAGAATGCTGCTGTGGTCAGGCTGTGTCAGCCCGATAAATTATGGTACATGTGAGAGGCAGCAGGCTCAGTATTGCTTCATTCTTCCCAGGCTTAAACATTTCTTTCTTCCTTGTTAAATGCACACAGTAGCAGTCGTAAAGGATTTTTGTCATGTTAGTCCCCCAAGATCAGAGAGGAGCTGATGCGACTTGGAAATACACTGTGTAGGATTAAACAGCAGAGGGTATGCGTGCTCGCACACACGCAGGCAGAGTGTCTGCTCTTACGCTATGTATTGCTATTGACACGCTGCACCTTAATGGCTATAATGTCAATGGGCACTTTGGGACATTTACTTGTGGATTATTAATGCATTAGACCACAGTTTTCATGGGTTATTGTGTCAAGAGTGGAGGGAGTGGATGCCTACAGTATATGGGTAGAATAAGGATATTTTTTAATCAGCGCTGTGGTATTCGCTGTGAGTGCTGCACCTTAGAAATCTTGTTTACTACTCTATTGTACGTGCTTTCACCAAGAGGGATCTCATGGAAGCTTAGAGGACAGCATGGAAAAAATTACACCATCATAGAGGAAAAGGGACAGTCCAGGGAAAGGAAGAGATCCTCGCGACTGTATCTAGGCAATCACACATTCCTGTCCGAGGCTGTGGGGAGATTATTTCCTGGCACTAGCTACTGATACCCTGCAACATGAAGATTAATAGGCTCTTTATTTTATTGTTAGCAACTGCAGGTGCTGCTTTTATTTATATAAATGTGTGTTGCTCTTCTCACTGTGGGCTCAGTCCAGGACAAAGCCTCCCGTGAGACTTCAGGGAGAGAAACTTTCTCATGCTGCCTCTGTGCCTGAGAGCAAATGTCACTCTGCAGGCCTGAACCTGAGCGAGTAGGGGGTGTCCCCAAAGCCTTTTGCAGGTGATGCAAACTGCAGGTGCCCAGTGCTGTCCAAGGCTAGATCCTGTCATTTTTAAAGGGCCTTTTTGAACACATTATAATGAGCAGGGGAGATTGTTGCGGATGTAACCAGACTCTCCAGCTCATCTTCTCTGGGTAAATAGGATATGTATATTTGCCAAAGCCTCATTTGAAAAGATACAGTGATTAAATCTGTTGATGAAGTGGAAAGGGCAGTATAACGTGTTCAGATACACAGACTGAAGCCCTGAGTACTGTGCTGGTGAAGCAGGAGAACAAGGGGGATCCTGAGAACAGTGTGGCAGGAGCAAGGAGGACACACGCAGCACTGCATAGTCAGAAATGTCCTCCTTGGCTTTTTAGCAATGCAGTTACTTCTAAGTCAGGCAACTTGAAGCAGTGAGGGAAGGGCAGATCAGCCAAAGAGGTCATAACAGGATCTGCAGGTTCATTTCTGGCAGAAATTGCCATCTTTCTCATAGTCATTACTACTCCATTATGAGGAGACCTGGACAAATCATCCTCACAACCAAAATAGCTATTGGGCAGTAGAAACAATAATCAGCCGGTAATAGAAAAAAAACCCGTATCACAACCTTTCCTCTCAGACATTTGTTCTAATATATGGGGTGCGATGGCATGAAGCAAGAAAAGAGAGGCACGCAGGTCTTGATCCCAGGAGAATGCTGGTTCTCCAAAAAGCTGGATGGCAAGAGATGACACTGACCCTGGAGAGAAGTTTCTTATTTGCAAACTGCTGTGATTGCACTAAAGGCCCACGCCTTTCATTTTCTCAACTTCTCATTCTTTCATCTTCATGTCTGAAGGAGGCAAAGAAATCCTCTGATTTTTCTGACAATGCTGAATGCAGTTCAACTTTTCATCATGTCATATCTGGGCCATGGAAAGGCTCCTACTTTTATTGTGTGACGACACGGAAATTACTGAGTAATTACAGGATTATGCAGCACCCTGTAAATTAAATGTTACCTCTTTACCTTTTATAGAACAAAAAATAACCATGTAATTACCTAGTGAATTAAGCTGTTAAGGTCTCATAGTAATTATACACGGAGTCAAAAGCTCGGAGTTCTTCTGGTAGTTACAAGTAAAGAATTATCTTTCATTTTTTAAACATATGTTGCAGTTGGATCCCAAAGCCTGCACATTTCCATTTTAATAACACTATGGCCTGCCCAAATGAGAAGAGGCATATGTCTCCCATCTGAGTGTGCAAATAGAGTGAACGTGTATATATAAAATAGATTGGACATATGCAAAACTGACCCAGGTTCGTACCAGAAAAATTATATGGACTGAAATGGAATACCAACAGACGTAAAACATGATTAGTCGGATGATAATGTTTAACATTACGTTTAGTTTTCTAGCACTGGAACTTGTTTTCACGGGAAGCAAGTCAGCGTGATGCTATTTTTAATATACACGTGATTATATTTTGAAAACAGACAATCAAAACACCTATCAGGAAAATCTGCCCCTAAAGGGAGACTCAGGACCCTCTACACACAGGTGGATTTTGCCGTGTATCAGCAAGGAGGGGCTAACTGTGGTGGCAGGAGAGCCCCATGAAACCAAACATATTGATATCATGAGCTTGGTGGGTGGTCCTGGCTCAAGTTAGGAGGTTTTGCCACTGTCTTTCAGCAGTAACAGGACAGGAGCTCTCGGGTGTGCTGGCCTGGGACCCAACCTCTCCAGAGGTAGCCAATGAGAGACATCGCACTGAAAAGAGAGGGGCTAGAGATTGGCAAAGATTTGCTGTCTTGTGACAGAGTCCATTCCTGTGAAAGGAGCTGCAGGAACATGTTTTCCTGTTCAAAATGTGCCACCAGCGACTTGAGTCACTGCAACAATTGCTGGACATGGAAAAAGCTGTAGACTGCTCTGACCAAAACAGAGGGAGGCAGAGCAGAAAGCTCCAAGACACCAAGGACACAAAAGAAGAGGGTCACCAGACCAGTGATCATAACTGCTAAAGTATGTGGTCAATTTTTTATTGGGCATAAGAATCTGCAGCACACAGGAATTGCCACTCTTGTTCTATATATCTTGTGCTTCAGTCGGAGCTGGCTAAAAATGTCCTTTCATTATCTTAGGATTTCCATGGGGGTTTAAATGTTCTGCATAACTTTTTTCTTGTTTAATTTTTAACCAGACAAAATCAGACCAAAGTATTTCAAGTTTTCCTCTCGGTTTTTGTATTTCCAGGTTTTCAGAAACACATTTCAAAAAATTCCCAATGAACTTTGTTGATGAAATAATAACTAGTTTCCATGTCCTTTCAGATGGAAAATAAATATTTTCATAGCTACCAGAATCAGAATCTTCAGCTACCTAATATTAGATCCCTAAATCTGAAAAATGGGATGTTACAATATGCCTAACATCATCTGAAAGATGCAGTACATTCACCTCCAGTGCTTCAAAGAAGTATTACGTGCAGTTACTAGCTAATTTTGTAACTTGCTCTGAAATATGTAGCATGTTACATAAGTGCTCGCTTTGGTAATCGTGGAAGAAAATACAGAACCAGGATAGGAACTGGGTTTTTCTTTTAATGAAACTTAATGCTGACATTTTAACTACTAACATTGTGTCTACAGTTTCTGTTGCAGACCTAACTATTTCACCTACAAGTCACCCCCACTCCGAACAGTAATCACTCCAGGTACAAAATGAACTGAAGTAATTATCTTATAATCTTTTTATTTTGCATTATTTCTCATTATGGCTTGAATACGATCAGCAATTCTGTGTAGCGCTGTGTTTTGTAGTGTTTAAATCCTGCAGTAATGCTGCATGCTGAATGCAGTAACATAGATTTACTTCAAAGAGTCATTTATATCCCCTGGTAAGCAGGTAGTCTTTGGCACAGAGATGCAAGGGTGTTTTGGTGCAAATCAGCTTTTTTACATGTGTTTGTTGCATGATTTTTTCCCTTTACGTCCAACAGTCTTACTGCTTTGTAGTTGCCATCCGGTGAATATTAAAAAGCACCCTTTGGGATTAGATCAGAAAATAGGGGGTGGAGGGGTGGAAATCACATTCCATCTCATTCCTAGTCTCTTGCGTAACATCCCTTCATCCTGACACAGATTATTGCTAGCATTGTACTCGCCCAGTTCCTCTGCCTTAATAGCCTTACGTCTCATTCGAAGTGAGATCAAAGAGAGAAAAGTACCAAAGGGCTTACATTCAATTAACAGGAAAGGGGCAGGCTTTATACGTGCTCAGCAGAAGCTCTGATTGCAACAAACTGCTGACTGCATATCATGTACCATCACTATCAGCATGTGTAACACCAGCCCTTTCCCTACCACACTGAACAGCGGTCTGGAAAGGCAACTGGTATTTTTGTGCTCTTCCTGGCTGTGTCGGGATGGAGAAAGCCCATGTCCCTTCCCAGGGATGCTCAGTAGGATGGAATAGGAGGGCTCTACCTCCTATTCTGGTCTTTTTTATTATTATTATTGTCAGAGCTGCAGACTGGAAATTGTCAGCCCTTGACTGATGTGTTGGACAACTTGAATTTTTAATGATGAGTGATTTCCCACTGCTCTCTTACATGGATCTCAGAGTCAGAGGCTTAGCCTGTGGCATTCAGAAGTCCTAGGGCAAAAGCTGAGGCTTTTGGCCCTTTCTGTCTATTTAGAGTGTATCACAATGAATAAAGTCCCTCTCATTTCTCAGAATAAACTGTCCCCTCTTTCCCTTCTCCAGGTATTTGTGGCATTAGGAAAAACTGAAAAGATGGATATCTGAGAGATAGCTTGTGATTAGGAGGCATCTGGGTCCACCCACCACTGCGGAAGACACGACACTGGGAAAATGAGAGTCTTGACTCGCTATGGCAGTCTGTTTTTTACAATTTTCCAATTTCTTCTCATGAAAGGCAGAAAGGAGAGTTTCAGAACTAGGAACTGGATCATAAACATGGGGAGCATAAAAAATATGGGGCATGGATCACAAGGATTTTACTCTTTGAGCACTGCTGAAGTGATGGAGTGCATCACATCCACTACACACTCAGTGCTCATTGCTGTTAACTCCAGTTAAGTCAAAACCTCACGTAACCCAGAGTTCTGCATATGAAGTTTGGAAAAAGACATGAGTCCCCAGCTTTGCATTACTGCTGGTATTTTTCTTAGTATTATTTTTTAGAGTTCTGTGGCAGCATGGATCCCTGCTTGTATTAAACCACTCTCTCCACTGAGCTGATTGCTCTGATAACCTGCAGCCAGAGCTGTCTGAACTTAGGTGACCTGGTTACATCTGTGTACAGCCTTGTTTTGCATTTTCTTCAATTAACTTCTAGTGCAAACCTCACAGAGCAGGAAGTTCCTGGCACATACACACACACAGAATCTGCTCCTAGGGAATCAGTACCTGCTCTTGTCAGGAATATTCTCAACTTCTTTAACCTTTTAAAATCTTCTGCATTACTGTGGGAGATGACCACTCCACATATTGCTCACAGGTTAACAGTGCTATAAAGAGCACAGCTGGTCAGTGAAATCAGAAAACAATGAAAAGGTCAAAGCATGAGAGTACTGCAGAGGTTTCCCTCTAAATGAGAGTAGCCTGTGACCTTCATTTAACCCTTACTTTAAATGACTGCAAATTAAGTTGAGCAACTTAGCCTGAGCTCTAAAAATCTAAATGAATTGAAAGATGAAACTATATCAAACAGCCTTGCATCAATGTCAGGCAGTGTTCTCCGACACACATATACCAGATGGACATTTCTGTCTATGAGACTTACTTACCTACTGAGATATATTCAAATGAAGCCCCATTAACTTCACCAGTGCTGAATGATATACGTGCATTTGTATCATAATGCAGTTGTCCCCTTGAACGAAGGCATATCCGATCAGGGCTCTTTTCTACAAGATGTTTTTTAATCTTCTTGGTTTATACAGGACTTGCAGGTATAATATATGGTGTTTGCATAGCAGTCAAAGCAAGGATTCCAGCACTATAAATCCATCACCTGCTTTCCACCAGCCAATTGTCTGTGCACTGGTGCTCATGTCAGCTTCCTTCCACTTCAGCTGGGCAATATCCAGTCTCCTGGGCTCTAGGAACCAAATGCCCACCAACAATTAAATATAATGACAAATCAGAGGAGCTCTGCAGCAAAGCATCCCATGACACTCCTCGTCTCAGAGTTTCTTGAGCTCCTCCAAATGGTGACACCAGAGCAAAACCAGAGGTGGGGACCCATGGTCTACAGGGACACCTGTGCATGAGGTGCTCTGTGGGGACTCAGCTCCTGAACAATCACCTGTACCCAGAAGCCACGGAGACTGTCACACCTGCCTGCGGCCAAGGGATAAGATGACACAGCTTCTATTAATGCGAAGAGAAGAGTTCTGAATAAGACATGGATTTGCACAACAGTCAACTGTTCTTATTGATGTTGTTTAATCTGGCCTTTGTTTCTTTTATTCCTGTAGATCTACCTGACCCTTTTTATTCCACAGCAACAAATGTGAATGTAAAACCATTTACTGAGCTGCAAACCCAAGAATTTCTGTTTTCCCACCCACATAAATCTGTATCCCAATTACAGGAGCCAAAACAGACACCTTCACAGACACACCCCTCAAACAAGTTCTGAACTCCAGCAAGAACCCAGTTCTTCACAAATTCAGTTGACATTGGGGCAGGGCAGAAGTGGTGAGAAAATTATGTGTCCTGTGAGCAGCTCAGATTTGTTCAATGCCATGGTCAAGAAATGGCTGCTCGGTGTCTGATTTACTGGTCAAGAGGATACTTTACATTCTGAATTCCCATGGAGATGCCCTGATTTCCATAGCAACTGAATTCTCTCTCTTGCTTTTCCCTTTAACAGGTAGAAACGCACTTACATCCTGAAAATGCTAGATTGTTCTGAGTATTTTTGTATTTTGGGGTGCCAGTACCCTTTCTGGAGAATGTGTTGAAATACAGGCACCTTAATTGTATTTTTGTATCCACCTTTAGAACTGACGGCGACATTATCTTCCATCTGCTCTTAAGAATTGCTGTGATTCAAGTACAAAGTTTTCTCTTTTGCTTTCTCTCTTCTCTTATTCTTTATAATTGTTCCAATTTTCTGTTGGACAACCTGCAATGCAGAGTGATGACTACTGAAGAGAGCTCTTGGGAAAAAAAGAGAACATTGATAACAGCACCCAACAGCAACATCCAAAATACATGGGATATATTTCCAGAGAGAATGGTTGGTTCAATCTCCGCACCAAAGACGATTAAAAATTCATGCTACAATTCAGTATGTCATATAGGAGATCACGTTAGCAGAAAGAATATATATTAGTTTTCATCTGTTTGTTGAGGCTTTTAATGGTTTCAGGTCTTGATTTTATATGGTAACTTGCAGTGTCCTCTTTAGGTCTGTCCTTCTACAGTTACATCTCCAATGCTTCTCCTTTCTAGACTATAGCTGAATAAGCGCAAAGAATAAAAACAATCCACAAGCAGATTGTTTAACTGGGGTTTTTCTTATAGCCCTTTTGAAGGGATTCTTAAGGAAATAAAAGAGGCTAGGCCCTGAAAACCACCTCTCAAAGTATCTGATGAGGACATATGCAGGAATCACAGAAATAAGCTTTTGGGTAGTAGCAATGTCACACATCATTATGAATCCTTAAGGAAGGGAGCGTCATGGACCCCATGAGCCACATCCGGGAACTAGAGGGCCTTAAAGGACAGGGCTTGTACCTTAGACTACATTTTCGAAGGACTAGAGAGTTGATGTGCTCTGGAAAGCATCAGGATTATGGCAGTCTGGACTTCCTCATAATTGGCACAAGAGCTGCTGCATGGCAATAGTTGATGACACAGTCAAAGGAAAGGAAGCAAGAGGTGATGAACTCAGGGCTGTGTCTGTTAGGATGGCTGAAGTTTGTGAAGAGTATTCCTGGAAAGTGAAGCCATTTGGAAATCCAGGAAGAAAAGCAAAAACGAAGATGTGCAGAGAAAATGAGCAGTGCAGTTACAGAGGTGCTTCCTCTTTAGCCGTGAATGACGGGAAGATGATGCTTGCACCAAGGATGGATTTCACAAATATCCATGAGAACAGATTGCCCTTGTTCCCCTGAATTAGCAATTAAATAGTCAGCTGTGGTAGTCCAAGATGCCATGAGAGCATCCTGAAGTCCTGACTACACTTTGCCATTTTGCTGACCTCTGTTGCATTCCAAATTGCAACAGGTTACACCTGAAATCAGCCTAAAAATTTGGCCATTTTCCTGTGACCCATAGCCTGTCTTTACATCTAAGTTTACATTTTTTAAGTCTCACCATCAGCCACCAGCTGACACCCACACTCCTATGTAGCTTCTGCGTGGCCATGGTCTCCCCTCCTTTTTGCAAGCCCACTTGCCTGCAGACCCTCACCCACCACTCAACCATGCAACACAGGGATTTCCCTGGCTCTCTGCTGTGAAAACATGCCTCTGCCCTTCTATCCCCTCCTTTCCCCTTCCTCCTTTCCTCTCCCCCTCCCCAGCTAATGCTAAAAGCCACAGAGGAAAGCATAGCAAATTGAAATAAATGAGAGAGGAGGAAGACAGGAGGAGGTTGGAGGGGGAGACAAGGAGTGAGTTCCTGGGGTCCTGTCACTTCGGCTGCCTCGGGGGCTGTTGGGAGAGAAGGGGAGGGTGGTGGTGTGGCCAGAGCTGGAGCAAAGGCTGGTTCTTGGTGATGGCAGGAGCGTTATTGCCTGTGACCCTCAGAGCACTTAGTGCTGATGAGGAATATTCAGCTGTGAATATAACCCTAATATATTCAGCTATGAATATAACCCTATTCACATTAGGGTTGTTGTAGGGGCGGGAAGGGCATACGTGGGGAGGGTAGGGAATTAAGAGGCTGCCCGTGCATGCCTGTCACTGGGAAGAGGACTGCAAAGATGAAGGTGAAGGGCTTGGTGGGGGCATTTCAGCATCCACTACTCCCCTTGAGCACCCTGCGAGCAACCTGAGAAAACTTTTTCTAAGAGGTGCCCATAGAGGGCACTGATTTGTCAACAAATCTCAGGGAAAAGAGGTGTTTGGGTAAGAAAGAGAGACACTAAGGGCCCAGGCATCCTCCTGTGTCTCTTGAGGGAGCATTACTTCTGCCACAATGAGGGACTGCTTCTTTTTTTACTTCCCATGTCTCTCTTGAAAATGCAAATGTTGCTGGGAGGTGGGAGAGGTGGCTTCACCTTCCCATTTGCTAGAGCAGCAGATGGCCCCACAGATGATTTCTCCTTGCTTCCCTCTGTCTGTAAAAGATACATAGTATAGCTCTGAGAATACCATTTCTTGGCAAAGATGCCCCAGAAAAATAGCAGGGAAATTCCCAGTGCTGTGTTTGAATACTTCTCTATCCTCTCTTTTTTTGTTTCTTCAGTTCTACCCATAACAGCAAGGTGCACAGCTGCAGCTGTGTTTAGTTACTTAGAAGACACGTGTGGTGCTTGGACAATGCTGCCAACAGCCTGACCCCAGGGGAAACCCAAGGAAAAGGCTGCAGACTCGTGCTCTTTGCTGCTTCATGCAGCAGTTCTTGGGGGCTCTGCCTTCCACCCAAGGGGCAGAAGCCACCACCCTCCAGGCTGGCACGGGGCTGGTGAAGCAAACCTTTCAGGTCACATCAGTGATCAAAACCCAGGTTCAGTGTGAGGCCATTGTTTGTCTGCATGAGGATGCCGTGGAGAGGACAAAAATCCCTTGCCACCCTCCTTTCCCCAGTGGATTTGCTTCCCCTGCTCCCAGCTCATCCCATTCCTCCCCAGGTAAGGCCAGCAGGGAGGATACCCATTATCAGCAGTCCTGCGGCATTGTCTCTTTAAAGGAAGTGTCAGGAATAAAGATTTACCTGCAGGTTTAGGAAGACAATTATCGCGCGTTAATTAAATATAAAATGACACTTAAGAGCATATCCATTGCCTTAACAGCGACTCTCTGTAATAATAATAATACTTAGCACTTACATAGCTCTCTCCATCTATACAGCTCTTCACAAACATTAACTAATGAATCCTCACAACCTCTGTGTGAAGCTAAAGAGGCTGCTGGCATGATGGGGAGGGGGAAGAGGAGCTGTGTCAAGGGAATAACCTCGTCCTGGCCTGCTGCAGCTTTTCAGTCTGCTGTGGCATTCATCCTCTCTCCTTTCTGTCAGCCTTTCCCTAATTGTGCTTCACTGGCACCATGCGGGAGGCATGTCACATGGTGAAGAAGGACCTTGCCAGTACAGTGAGGAGGTATTCGTGGTCACCACTAGAGCAGGCACTAATTTTCTAGCTCATGCTGCTGGGCTCGGAGTCCCAATGGCTCTGGCAGCAAGTCCATAGCATCTAAAACTGTCTCCTGTCCCATCCTCGTTTCCTTGGGACTCAGCAAGGGAGTCTAAGAGTGGGTTTGCCTGAAGCTGCAGTGTTTTGAATGTAGCTGTGAGAAACAAGGTTCTGTCTCCCACATAAACATCTGTAAAATGTAAGAATCCTGTACTAAACAGGAATAGTCTGGATTTTTGCAAATCACTTCTGGTGAAGCCATGCCTTGCCTTCAGGTCTTATGGGGAAAGCTAAGAAGCCTCTCCTGAGCCTACTTTACTTCCCCAGAATGGGATTTTTGAGCTGAAAGCTTGGGTCTCCTGACAAATGTACCTCTGTAGGAGTCAACTGTCTCCCGGCAGATGTGCTCACTCCACAGTCTCTGAGCTCCTTCCATGGTGACTTATCCTTTGAGAGCACCACTTGACCCAGAGGGGATGACAGATGCTTCTCTATGTCTATGTTTTCTAACATATTTACATTTTACTCACTGCAGCTGCCTGTCATTGTGCAAAAGCCTTTGCTGGAAGTCAGGAGAGAGGTAAGAAAGAAGCTTCATTCTCTCCACAAGAAGAATAAATGAACCTAACTCTCCATGAATCCCTGCACTATGTTCTGCTCTCCTTTGGCAGCACTCTACTTCCCCCATCTCCTGCGGCAGGCTGGCTCTGCTTCTGCTCTGGCTTTTGTGCAGCAAAGTCCAGTTTTGCCTCATTTTCCAGGTTTTTATCTGGAAACTGTGAAAGGGCACTAGGTCTGTGTTTATCCCCTTCCACACCTGGGCTGTCTCACCATAAACAGAAGATTATGGGAAGTGGGGACAGGTGGAAGCAATGGGTCAGGACTGTTAGGAGGGAGGAAAGTAATATCCATCCCTTTTCAGGAAGGAGGTTTCTGCACAATCTGCTTTCCAACTCTTTTATTCCCATGCTCATTCCTCTTAAAAACCTAATAAATATTCAAAACATACTTGCTTAGATTAACAGCTATACTCCAACAGCTTCAGCACCTACAAAGCCAATGCCTGTGTGTCTCCATGAAGCAGTTGTCAAACTGCATTGCTTCTAACATTTAAGGCTGGCTTGGAAGGAGGTCTCAAGGCTACACTCTACAAAACACTCTGTATTGGCCAGGGGGGAAAAAAAGACAGCATGACCTAGAAAATCTTGTCATCTTCAAAGTTTTCTGATTCTGTTGCTATTTATTTAGCACTGTAAGCCCACCAGATCCATTTCCAAGTCATTGAAGTTTGTTTTTGTCTTCCAGAAAGCTCTCAAGCAAGCCTCTGAGTTTGAACACACTAATATTTTCAGAAACAGTCCTGTCAGCACCAGTGATTTCAGCTGTGTTCCCAGCTAACTCACTGGTGGGCTTCTTGGGGTTGCATTTAGATATGAAAATGTCACTCAGTGCTCTCTGTAGCTTGGTACTAAATCAAATCTTGCCTCTGATGTTAAACAGAAACTGCATCTTTCTGCATAGAGCACAGTTATCTTGGCTTTATGTATCCAAAAGCCCTTGATAAGCCAGCAGGAAAAGTATATCTAATGTGTGAGACCTCACCTGTCCAGCCCTAAAGGTACGGACAGATGGAAGCCAACCTCAAGTAATTTATTTGTGCCTCTGTCTTTCGTGTCTTGAAAATTGTCCACCCCTTGCCTTTGATTTTGCAGCTCCTGACCTCAGGGGCTTTTGAAAGTTCAGGTGACACCAGCAATTCTGGCACCTCCCTTTAGCCACAAACAGGTGATGAAGTCAGGTGCGTTTGAGCTCGGGTCTGCAGTAGCAGGAGTGTTTTGCTGATTCCTTGTGAGCAGCTTCCACATATGCCATGACTCTGCGGAACCCCCACCTTGTGCATGGAGGAGAACTGTGTGGTGTGTATCTAATTATTTGTACCTGTGCAGCACAGGGAGTAAAACACACAGGATCCAATTCAGCCAGGGCTCATCCTTCAAACCCCAGGAGATTTCCCCAGCCTTGAGCCGGGGTTGGCTGCAAGAGGCCATTCTCCCACCACCATTCTCACACCCACGTGGTCTGGATCTTTCTCCTCCTTCACAAGTTAACAAATTGGCCGTTCCCTGAGAGTGGATAATTTCTCCTTAATGCTAGCCATTTCTCAGCACGTACTTTGGCTGCCAGCTTTTGAAGGTAATTGCATTGTTATTTAGGAAAGTCAAAGGTGCATTCTTCCAGAGAGGCTCTGGCTGTGAGCAGGCATGTGGAGGGCTGGCCAGAAGATGGTTTTGCATGCTCTTGTTACAGCAAGGTGTCACTGCAGGCAGCCAGAAGGTAGGGATGGATTTACAATTCCCTCCCCACTCCTCACTCCTTTCCTCCCCAGAGAAGAGTTGGTAGAAATAATTTGCTGCAAAATAAAGATGGGCATTCCAGTGCTGAAAATATAAAACACAAAATGTTCCTTTTTCTGATAAGAAAGTGATGTCACAAATGACCTTATTAAAAAAAGGTAAAATGCTTGTTTACTTAAAGCACTTGTTCAAAGAGAGCAAGGGAAAATGTAGCTTTAGGATATTTTTCTTTCTCATTTCTCTTTCCTTCTAAATGAGATTGAAATACAGTTTCACATTTGCAAGGCCCAATGCCCTTTCTGCCAAGAAATCCATTGACAGTCCAATCAACAGACATGTTCTGGTTACAGGAATCAGGCATCAGTCAAACGCTTGAAAGCCAGATCCAGGAAATGCAGCAGATAATAGTATTGAAAACAGCCAGTGGGGGAGATGAAAAAGTAATTGGAGCATAGGTAAGAGCTGGTATAAGCAGGATGGATCGGTGTATTGCTGACACAAGAAAGGGAGGAGGCAGAGGGGGAGAGCTAATGAGAGGGGTAGTTCTAATGATAGAAGTAGTTCAATGTGTCAGGCTTTTGTTTGTCAAGGGCTGAGAGAAGGATTTATTTGTGCAAAGGCAACTCAGCCCATGGGATTTATATGCCACCTACACCACAAGTCCCCACTAGCTTCCAGAGCTGGTTCAGCCCCAGGATTTTGTAGGGCTGATCCACAGTAAAAGGCTGCATGGCATGAACGGGGAGAACTGCAGGGCTGGAGTGGCCATGAAAGTCCTGGAGCAGATGTGGTGGTGGTTTGCAGGGGAGGAACGGAGCAGAGTTAGCAGACTTCATAGCACGGGGTAAAAGACCTTTGTGGCAGCCTCGCACAGACGAGGGACAAGCACCCCAGCAGGAATCACTACTGGGAGCAAAGCAGCACCAGTTTCCACCTGCTCAGAGGCTGCATTAATAAACACAGTCATTTCAACCTCAGTAAGCCCTAAAATTTGCTGATTTCATCCCAAATGTAAAAATCTAAAGAAGACAGGAGTGAAAATGATCAGAATAGAATTTGATTGTATGGACTATATCTCCTAATTTATTCCAGAGCCCTCACTAGTGAAATACCCAGATTCTGATTAGAGCAGTGAGCACAGGAGAATTACTCACTCCCTATAGGTAACATGATGAGCAAATTACCTGAATTTCTTGTAAATCTGTAATCCTCTTTTGGGACTCAGCACTACAGAAATTGCAGAAAGGAGCTGTTGATCTCATATACTGCAGTATGTACTCTCTCATATTGAAGTTTGAGTGGGTTCACCCTTCATACATCCTCCTGCCCTGTCTGGGTTATTTTTGCATCCCTTTAGATTCACCTTCTCTGTCCCACTGCCCCAAGCACTTGGCTCTATTTTCCCTCCTGGTCCAGAAAGGGCCTTTTTCAGGATCTGCTCCATCATGGATTGTGCTGCATTGAAGGCAGCATGAACAAGTGGGCAGTGGGGCAGTCAGGGGAAGAATTGAACACTGTAAAAAGATGACACAAAATATCCCAAAGTAGTTGGGATCTGATTTGTGCAAGTGATAAATGAGAGCAGCATGGCACTGACAGGTCAATCAAATATTTATAGAACTTCATCCATTAGCACTGCAGCAGCAGAAAGGAAGCAATGAAGTCAGGATGCTCCTAGACCTGTTAGGTGCACACCTGCCGATCAGCTTCCCCAAATTCTTCTGGCATGTGTGTATCTTCTGTCTTGTCCTGGAGGAGGCCAGGACAGATGAAATCGAAAGAAGAGCTAAAAAGAGATTGGGATTATGCAGCACTGTATTTTAGAATAAATTCCTCTGATCTCCTTGGATGGATTAATGCATTTGCATACTGGTGATGAGGTTCTTGTACTGAAATGATGGGAAAGCTGAGTGGAGTGTGTAGGTATATACATATATGTGAGTACACACTGGGAAAGGGCATCAGGTTTTGCAATTCCCTGGAAAAGCAGTTGCTACAATCAGTGAAATGCCAGAAAAGGTTAAACCACAACAACTATAAACCACACAAGAAACCTTAAGGAGAGAACAGAGTGGAATCAGAAAGCCTATTTTTAGGATCACATGACATGATTTGATTAATATTTTAGGAGGCAGTTATCATATGCTAAGAAACCAAAAGATTGTTAGTAGCATCCTAATGTGCCTGCTTTCAGGATTTTAACAAGGATTAAAACTAAATTTTTCCCTCCCCACCTTTAATCAATCCCAGAAGCCAAGGGGTGCAAAGAAGTGACACGCAGATGCACTGTAAGTTGTAAGGGGCTGTAGAAAAGGTATGGATTTGATTTCAACACTTAAATGGAAATCATAGAATCATAGAATCATAGAATAACCAGTTGGAAGAGACCCACTGGATCATCGAGTCCAATCATTCCTATTAAACACTAAACCATGTCCCTTAGCACCTCGTCCACCTGTCCCTTAAACCCCTCCAGGGAAGGTGACTCAGCCACCTCCCTGGGCAGCCTGTTCCAGTGCCCAATGACCCTTTCTGTGAAGAATTTTTTCCTAATGTCCAGCCTAAATCTCCCCTGGCGGAGCTTGAGGCCATTCCCACTTGTCCTGTCCCCTGTCACTTGGGAGAAGAGGCCAGCACCCTCCTTTCTACACCCTCCTTTCAGGTAGTTATAGAGAGCAATGAGGTCTCCCCTCAGCCTCCTCTTCTCCAGGCTAAATAAATGCCATGGTGCAGCCCGCACTGAGGCAGAAGGAGGTAACACACTGTGCAAACAGAGCAGTGTTTAGCTGGGACCATCTCCCCAGTGCTCCCAGACACCAGCAAAGCAAGGCAACAGCAGGCTGGTGAAGGAAAGGACTACCCTGCTCTCCAAGTGATTAATTGAATACTTGACTTTATAGAATCACAGAAACATAGAATCACCAGGTTGGAAGAGACCTACTGGATCATCGAGTCCAATGATTGCGCTGAAGTCTCTCTTTAACCTGTTGATGAGATCTATGTGCCTGGTCACAGAAATGTGCATCCTGCATCACATCTCAGGGTTTCCGGGGCTGTTCCTAGTTCCTTTGGCAATTTGGGTTTAATTAAGTGTGGTCTACACATAAACACCAGTGCTCAACATTTTGCTGGATCTGGGACTCGTGTGATCTTCTGTCTCCTGCTATTCACCACAAGCTGAATTCCTGTGAATTCAGGAGGAGTCTGGGAAGGGAAACAAGCTCTTTCTTCCTCCTTCATAATCTCCTGACAAAGTTTCATTCATCAGGCCTGGGAGCAGTAGGGATGCCGTGTGTCGGAGGCAACCAGTCAGCCAGGGGGATGAGGCCAGGCCCAGCACTCACCAACAGCCCATTTACTGAAAATTGATGATCCAAAGTTGCATGGGGAATTTGGATGAATGGAAGAAAAGACAGCCAGTAATTGGGATCGGTGGGTGAAGTGTCAGCAAACAGAAGAAAGGGATACTTTGGTGACAGTGATAAATGCTAGTAGGTTTTAGTCTCATCTGGAGGAGCGAATTGGAGCGAAGACTTTGTAAAAGAAGGAAGGAATAAAAAGACAGTGGTCTGATGGATGTTACAGCAGAAAATGGCTCAGAAAAGAAAAAATTCAGCTGAGTGTTTTAAGGGGGATGATCAGAGGCAAGTCACAAGGGTCGTTTCCCAAGACTCAGAGGGTCGTAGATTTTTACATGCCCAGGAATAAACCAACTGACTGGAAGCCCTTCCATCTCTGCACTGGATCATCTTTCAACCCACCATAGTCCTCTGCTGATGAAAAGCGTCATGGATTACTGCAGCCCAGATTGCTACCCCACACTGAAGTGGCTGAAGAGCAACCCCTCCTCTAAGATTTCAGTGGTCCAGTACAGCCCTGGCAATTCACAAGTTACCTCACCCTGTACAGCAAGTCCCAAACACCATCCTGCCTTTCCCCAAACGTGGTGGCTTTGCAGCACCCATAGCAT
The DNA here is from genome assembly GCF_032191515.1 of Phaenicophaeus curvirostris. Classification (NCBI taxonomy): domain Eukaryota; kingdom Metazoa; phylum Chordata; class Aves; order Cuculiformes; family Cuculidae; genus Phaenicophaeus; species Phaenicophaeus curvirostris. The sequence goes on from NC_091402.1 coordinate 16,773,744, forward strand.
TGTGCCCGATGGTAGATGAAGTCGCCAGGCACCCGTGCCTGGAGCCTTGGCTCCCCATGTGCTGAGCACTATGCCTGCAGCTGCAAAGTTCTTGGGAGCAGTTCCCAGTTGAGCAGCACAGATGTGAAAGATCTGTGCCTTCATGGGGGTGTAGAAGCCCTGGGCATCCCAGCTGGGGGTCCAGGGCTGAGGGACAAGGCAGTACTGCAAGCACAGGCTCTCAGCAGGCACTGGCACGCTGACTGCTCAGGGCTGGTTTATTTTTGTCAGCCAGCCCAGCAGATATGAGTCAAGAAGGAATTTGCCTACAAACCAAGTATGTGCAATAACAAGATGCCATTTCCAGAATCATTTCTCTGACCCTTACCAGCATTTCAAAACACGTCTCAAATGCAATTGACACCTCTGTGCTGCCAATTTTAGAAACATTTTGCTTTGGAGGAAGGACTGGAGTGCAGAGGTGATTATCCCTCCTCTCCTGGCAGCTTCAGAAGTTGGGCGACTTGCAGGGAGTGTCAGAGATGAACAGAATGTAAAAGAGCTCTAGCAAATGCTCTTCCCTAGAGCCCTGGGACCTGCCTCTGTCCTGCTTGTTTAGACTGTAGAGGATCTTTGCCCCTTACAAGGGAAAAGATCCTGGCTGAGGTAACTCAGACATCCATCTAACATGCCCTGAGACAGCAGCACCAGTGGCAGAGAGAGGGACTGATTCTGTTGTCAGCATGCAGGCAGGGAGACAGTAGAGTCAATGGGAGTCGATGTTTACTTCTGTTACGCCGCTTCACGCAGACACTGATAAATGTTAGAATTTTAAAAATTGAGATTCACATTAGTTTCCTTTAACTCATTTTAGATTTTCTGCTTAGCTTTATTAAGTGGCTTCTAAAAGCAGTTTAGCCTCTACAGCTTTCACGGCGACAGCTGTGCCTCCCAGCCTGTCTCGCATCAGGAATAAAACCAAGCCCTGGCTGCTCGCAGGGAAGGGGAGGGCACTGGCCATGGAGTGGTGCAACCATCAGGGTGGGAGCACCTTGACAGAACAGGGAGATGTGAAGGAGGGTGGTGCAAGAAGGTGTCAGTCATGCCCTGGGGCCAGTTCGTGTACAGGTGGCAGCTCCTTTCAGAAGGATGTATCATGAAGTGTTGTGCAAAGCTGAAGATCCAGAGATATTTCTGGTCCCCTCAAGTACAGACAGAGGAATATTAACACAAGGGGGGTGTTTTCTCTGTCCTGGAGGACCATACAGATAGGCACGCCTAGGCACTTTCAGGCAATAGACCTCAGGCTGTTCTCCTGCATGTTAGTGTAAATCAGAAGTAGCCCCAGTGGGGTGAACTCAGCATCCTCCTGATTTTTTAAGCCAGATCCAGTTTTCCCTGAAGTCAGTGAGAAGACGCCAGCTAACAGCTCTTGGATTCCTCTCTGAATATCTTGTTGTAATATCCATAAACTGCAGTAAAGCAATCCACATCTCCCCTGTTCCTTCCCAGACTCTGTCTGTCACCTGCCATTTCATTTTTCATGACACAATTATCATTTTTAATAATGCCACTGCATTTTCTTGGATAAAGAGCCTCTGGAGACACTGTCTGAAAGAAAAGCTTTCCCATCTCCTATTCTCCATGCCTGCAGGTGCATCTGTATCATAGCAAGCCCTTCCTAAGCATCTCTTCAAAGTCACTCACAGCTTCGTCTTCTCAAATCTAGATACACTTTTGACATCACTAAATAATTATGCAATTACACAGTAAACTGGAGTTGGGAGATATGCAAGTAGCAAATCTCCATTCTTGTGGCTAAAAATGCAGTAACCCTGCCTGTTGTGTAAGGCAGCAGAGCTCACCCCGATTGCCTGGAAACTGAAGTAAGGGGAAAGCAGTCTTGGTATGGACAGGACAGCAATACTCATTTCTGGGAGACAAAGCTCTGATACAGAGATTTACTCCTTGCGGATTTTTTTTTCCAGAAGATGACACTACACATCTGCAGGACTGGAACCAGGAAAGATAAAAGCCTGAGTTTCTATAAGCAACCAAAGGGAACCAAGTGTTCTGGAACAGGGATGTGCCTTCAGGGACATAAGTCTCTTCCTCTATCAGCATTTCATTTTTTTTACCATTGATTATAACAGGAAGGGAGAGATTGAAAACTCATGTAAATCCCTGTCCTTGGGTTTGTGGCCTCAGGGAAGGTGATGCTGTCTAATCTAATAAGGATGTGGTGCTGCCTGGATCATCTGGGCTCTCCTTGGATCCTTTAGGAGTCTTGTCTGAATGAAAAGCACAGAAAGGAATTAGAAGTCCCCTCCAAAAAAAGCAAATCCCACTCAGATGATTTTTCTGCTCTCTTTTGAATGATGACTGACTTTGCATTGGGGCTCTCATGCTGCTTAGGGGGGAGATTGCCTAGCAGCAATGTGAGAAGATGGAGCTGCTGCCTTTACACTGGGGCAAGCTCTGCTCTTGGGGGGACAGTAGGAGATGGCGCAGGGCTGGCAACAGCGGGGATCAGCTACTGTGCCAGCCTTCACCCTGCTCTTCACTCCCACTGCACTGCTCATTTCCTCAGAACCCATCTCTTGGGATAAGAGAAGAGTGTTGACGGCAAATGTGGACTGACTTGCCAAATAGCAGTGGCAAGTGGGAAATAGATATATTACATCCCAAGATGATGCATCTTCCCATTCAAATCAGCTCACCAGCACAGATAGCCCCAGATCTCCAGAGAACACTGTTTAGATGGGAGATTTTATTCAGATGGCATCCGAAACTTATTTTTTCTTGAATTTAATTTTAATTAATGGTGCTGCCAAGGGTGAGCTAAAATGGCCTCTGTTTTTAATTTTTTCTCCCCAGAGTGGATGTCCTTAAACTCCTTCCTATAATGATACGGTTGTAGCTTGCAAAAAGCCAGCCTGGATTTATTATTCTGCCTCTTCCCTTGTCCCTTCTAATCCTAGGGAGAACATTGCAATAACTACTGGTTAGAAAATTAGTTAAGTGAACTGTATACTGTATTCTGTTTCTGTATCACTCCTTATTAGGGAGAAAAAATAGTATAGTTCCCTCTTTCCCCTCCGCTCACCCTGCCTTTCATCTAGAGCTCATGTAGGGAGCATTCCAACTGACTACTGCAGCCTGCTTGCAAAATGACACACATTTCAAAGCCCTCAGGATAACTCTTAACTTTTGGTGCAAAGCACAGCAAGTAGTATTGTATGTATGGAAAAATATGGTGGTGAGATTTGCTGCTGGTGCATAGGTGCAAAGAAACACACCTATTGAGATTCATTTGCACTAGGCAAACAGAAGCTTTCACCTCTTTCATCTTTAAGCCCTGCCTCTGCAGTCTGTATTTCAGGTGTCTGCAATACAGTGCTGCTGTTGCCCTTTGGGTCTATATGGTTGGACTCCTCCAACTGAATGTGCTCAGTTTGGTGGATCCCAAAGCAGAGTAGGGCTGCAGCAGCGTGCTGACCCACGTAGACAGTCCAGGTATTCAAGTATACAAGAAAACTCTGAGGAAAAGATGCTTTCAGCCAGCTGCAGCCTCGCAGTGTGACTTCTTGTCATGAGAGGAGTGCCTATGATAGAAGCCTCCTCCTTCAGGTGGTCCATGCATTGTATATGGAGATCAAAACCATGGGAGGCTGCAAACAGGGGCAACATAAGAGGTAGCTGACCTCTTTAGCAAAGTATGGACAAGACACCCTATAGCCTGGTTAAAAATACTGTCAAAATTAAGCTCAATCTGTAGCAGGTAAAAAGCCAGAAATGTCCTTGTAAAACACTATTCTCTTACAGTTAACAGTGGATTTTACTTGTCCATATGGACCAGTTAAAAGAAGGAATTTTCCCAAACTGAGTCAATTTATTGCACAGGGGCCATTTTAAAAGAATATCTGACAAAGGGATAGATGAGACTGTTAGGAGAATGGACTCCCACAGAACTAAAAGGACAGCACCACGGAAGGCCAACCTGATAAGAATGGAGGGCTATTAAATGAAGATGCTCTTTGTGCTCCAAATCCAAATAGATCTCATGCAAGAGCAGAGCTTTCTAAAACAAATCCCTGTGACAGATGAAGGATTTAGGAACAGACAGGTTGTCTGTTTAATGAATTCGCAGCATTTACCCCACTGAGGGAGGAGGACCCAAACACTGCTGTTCAGAACCTTTTTCATGTGGATTAGAGCAGCCACAAATGACGGAAGACTAATTGTTACCTTGTTACCCTCCTTCACAGCTCATCTGTCCTACTTTTTACTTGTAAAGGAGTGACTTATTCAAAAAAACCTCCAATATTTATGGATGCTCTGGTTCTTCTAGGCTCACTGACTATACGTGAGACATGAGCCTAATTACATATTTTAGGTGCATATGTAGTTCTTTGAAGGCATCAGGAAAATATTGACTTGAAGGCAAGAAAGATGGCTCAAAATTAACTCATACTCCCTTTCCTGTACCTTTCATACATCCTATACTGCAAGGACCTCGTCTGGAGATCCTGCCCCTTTTTGGTTCACTCCTGAGTTAAGCCTGGCCTGCTGACAGGAGCAGAAAAAGAATGCTCAGTGGATTATCTGATACACCAGGGAAAAAAAGAAAGGTATAGATCAGTGCAAGAGGAAGTCATTTGGAGTGCATGGGGTATCGACAACCTTTCTGGGGGTAACAAGTTGAAATTCCATGTGCAATGCAATTTTTGGTCATTTCTTTCTTTGATTATTCTTTTGAAAGTGGGTATTGAAGTACTGCACACAGAGCATTTCACAGCTGACCTCTGCTCACAATAAATGCCCAGTCTTATGGCTAAACCCACACAGCTTGTAAGGAACAAGAGCCAGAGGCATTATTTTTAGGTTTTATTTAATGAACTGATCCACCTGACATCTGAAAGAGAAGTTCTTTTATCTTGAAACAAGATTGAAACCCTTGATGCTTCTTTCTCTAGAAGAAGCCACAAGGCATTGCTGGGGTTTCGTACCCAGCCTTGCTCCCTGAGCTGTCCCTCAGGCTGTGAAAAAGATGCTCCAAAGGGAGTGATGTGGCCTAAGAGCCACAGCACATGCTAAAGCCTTAAGTACAAAACTCTCTAGTAGCCAGTATTGTGCAGCCCAGACCTCCACAGCAATTCCTGTTGCAAACAGCTTCCCTCCAGCTCATCACCCTGCAGCCGTGGGGGACTGACATCCCACCACAAGTGGCTTCTCCAAGAGCTGGCAGCAATGAATGATATTGGCTTTCTTCCTGCCCTCCAGCAACCACACATTGCACAGTGACTGACTGGAAGGAGACAAACTGCTCTGGAAGAGTTAGGTTTCCCTTAGCTCCTCTCTCCTATGAGCTCTCTGTGGATCTCTCTGATAGATCCCTATGTATTGACTGTCTTTAAATGCCCATTTTTGGCACAAGTTTCTCCCCAAGAATCAATGGAGAATAAATGAAACTCCCTTTAGGATTCACAGAGGCAAAATGCGTTGGGGAGCCTACTGGGCTAAGTCCAAACCCAGCTCAAATTTTCCTCAGGAGCAAATCTAAGTTGTCTGTCTTCATCCTTGACCTTGTTTCCTTTCCCTTGGCATTCAGCAAACCTCTTTCCCAGATTAAATAGCGCAAGAGACGCTAGGACTAGGTGTTAGCAACCATCCAAGTGAAGAGTTACTTTAAATCCAAACTGCCTTTTTGACTTCTCCTCCTGTTCTCCTGAGCCACCAGCTATGGAAATTTTTCATCTCTGATAAAGCAGATTAGTTACTGGAAATGTCAGAGAGAGGCTACAGATGGCTGCACTGTGGGGAAATATTTCCTTACTAGCCCTGGAAACTGTGAACACCAGACCCCAAGAGAGATGCTCCACAGTCCATTGCATAAAGAGAGTTGGCCTGTGAGGCTGTTAATGCAGAAACACCCCAATGTGCTCTGTTCACTGAAGTTTGCTACGCAGCAAGTCAAACCTACAGACAGCTTTGTAGAGGGGAGGCGGAGAAGGTTTTTTTTCTTTTTCCTACTTCCATTTCTTTCTTCTTTAATTTTGGTAATGGATCAGAGTCAAATGAACAACATCTGGCAATTAGAACATCCCTTGCCTGGCTCCTATCTGCCACTGAGTTCTGAGTGTTTGCCTTTATTTTTAAATGGGTGGCTGTCAGAGAGAATTAAATGGTGCCTAAAGAAGCACACAGACATTATAATTAAAGGCACGCCAACCTTGACAGGTAGCTGGGAGTGGAGTTCAGAATTTCAGCTTTTCATGGGAAATGGGGCTGTTGGCATGCGCATGTGCTTTTAAACTCCATGTGTTTCCCCCAGATCATCTATCCCCAGGTGCTTTTTATACACCCATGCTTGCAATTAATTGTCTCTTTGTCTGCTCCATTTCAGCAGCCACCCAGCCCAATACTGCAAAAAGAAACATGCTTTGAGTCTAGGAACAAAACTGGAATCCATTAGCTGTGACTACATATGCTTCTGTGGGGCTTTGCTGTTAACAAGGATAGAAATGATTTAATGGAAAGTAGAACAGGGAGCACAAACCTGCTGGTGCATGGAGCATCCTGAAACCACGTAGTCTGTAATCCGAGGCAAGTGTCTTCTAGCTAGGAATGAAATGCTTGGTGTTCTGGGCACTTTCCTATGGGTCCATATTATTTTAATCATGGTCTTCCTCTGGCTCCATGGGTTCCTATTCTTCCCCTATTCATTCAAACACAGACTCCTTTTAATATTGACCTATCCAGCTCACAAGCTCAGCTGACTTTTTAGGGAATAGAGGGAGCATGGTAACTGGGCTGATTTGCTACCTGCTCAGCTTTGAATTCAGTATTCCATTCAGTATTGAATGGAAGACAAATGTCACACTACATAGCCTGGTCTCGCACCCTTGTTGAGAGGATTTCAGGCTCTGAGGCTGCTAGTCCTGCATCTTCTCTGCTGTTGGCTTGGAGCTATAATTGAAGGACACATAGGGTGGCAGGCAATGGGTCTCTGTCAATCTTAGGGCTACTGCTTGCTTTACAGAGCTGGGCAGAGCTGCATTGCTCATGGAAAGGGCTGTGCTTCCATTGGGTTTCTGAGCTACCACACAACTGCAAGTTTGGATTTTACGACAGGCAGGATCAGCTTGGAGAATGCAGCCTCCTCACAACTTGCCTTCTAAATCCACACCTGCCACAGTCTTTGGTCTCTTGGTGGTTTTACCTGCTGTTTGTGCATTTAAGTTGAACAGTGTTTTTACCAGATTCAACAACCACATTGTCCCATCTGGGGTGGCTTCAATGAGGTGACGCTGACAATCTGGCTCTTAAGTTTTCAAGCAAAGAGTTAAACAAACTCACTTCATTGATCCTTGTATTGCCTTCACAGTACTTGCTTTGGTGTCTTAGCTTCTTGAGATCAACATAATCAATTAGAGTTCAACAACAACCTCATGAATGTGCCTTCAGGTGCCCGTCCAGCCTGGGTGGGTTTCTTGCCCACCTTGGAAGCCTCAGGTGAATTTGGAGCAACTTCAGTGAGCATCCTAGGGAAGAAGGAAGCAGAGAGAAGGAGTCAGTATGGAAGGGAGAAGGCATGGCCAAGCAATCATAAGGACAACGATCACTTGAAGTTTGCAGCACAATCCCCTGCTTGCAAGTGCTAGCAGCGCTTTAGAACTGAACAGCCCCACCTGAGAAAAGCAAAGAATCATCCATTACCCTTGTGCTTCCAGCCCCTTGTGCTTCCTCCCTGCTGCGAGGAGGAGGTGGGATGAGCTCACCTGACACACCAGTGTAGGGGGTTGAAGCTGCCTGACCTGGGACATTCAGGAGGCTGTGGCAGATAGTTTTGCTGCATGTAACGGGTTGAGATAGCAAAGCTGAGGGCTTAAAGCCAGGCTGTTCAGTGAGATTGTGTTCGGGAATAACCTGTCTGTTTGCTTGCTGCAAAAATGGCTGTGGATGAAACATGACTGAAGAAAAGGAAATTGAGGGGGGAACTTCTCTCAAGGGATGGTACTTCTCTCTCCGTCCTGCAGCTTGTAGCTTCTTCCCATGCTACTCTACCTTTCTCGCTCAACTTCTGATATCTATCTTTTTCTTTTCACCCCCCTCTTCCCCTGCTCTCCTCCCCAATCCCTCTTCCTGTCTCTGATGGATGGAACCATTAGTGGAATTGCTGTAAATAATGTGTAAAGTTAGAAGTTACAACAAGGTATCTCATTAAAGTCGCTTCACTCATCTTACTTCCCAATTAATGTTTAAGGCTTTGCTGGAATGTGGTGACAATATGTCACAGCATATCATTGTGGCAGGCGACAGGAAGTTAATAACCCACTGGCCCTTAAAAAAGCCTTTAATGTCAGCTGCAGAGGAGTAAATAACATTGGTTTCTTCTCCACCACCACCTAACCCCCCCGCCCCGACTTCTTTTCTTTTTTCTCTTTTAATTCACTGAAGGAATGAAAGAGTTTTGTGCTGAAATAACATCATTATCTCATAAAGCCATCTTCCCACAGAGACAGAGCACAACACAAAAGGTGTTGCCCAAGGGACTCTGGGATTTTTGGCAACGTGACTAAGTTGCTCCAACTCCTCACCCTGAAAATTCATGAACTCATGGAGTGTTTGCCTTCACCACCTTTTCTGCCTCCATTCTGGGCCTATTTTCTTCTTTCATAAAAGAATTGTCTCACCCATCTTTTCTTGGTATTAATTTCTACCCCCTTTCCACACCTGTGAGCCCCTAAACACAACTTCACAACACCAGTGCAGCCAAAAGTTTCCTTTCCTGTGAAAGAGTTTTATCTACCATTATTGAAGCTTTCTTCCTTTGACATTGTTGCTTTCTAGGGGATGAATCATCTTTGCCTTTCATTCCTTTAAGTACCTGTTCACTTTGAGTGCGTTCACTGCTTTTTACCATCCTGTTGCCACGTGATGGGGCTTGAGCCTTCTTGGACTTCAACCACCTTGCTCCCAAATGGATGCACTGGAGCCAAGGAAACTGCTTCAATTCATCCCAGAGCTGCCAAAGCTGGAACTGAGCTCCTGGTATCAGAAGAGGTGGTGTGGCCTCAGCGTTACTAGCCTGATACCCTCTGGGGATGGAAAGATCCATTAATCACACTGTGATACAATATAAAAGACCCATTACTGGAAAATGGTTTTGTCAATGTATTTCTCCCATGAAGAGAAAGAACGAAAAGTGTACATGTATAGCAATTATTAATATATATATATACATATACATATATATATGAAAATTGTCTGTGGCTTGGGGAATGAATCCCAAAAACTCCGCTCAGCTCACAGATCTAATACATCATACCAAGCAAATCAGGCATGGATTTCTCATAGCCTCAATTTCCCCCCATACAGTGGGCCTAAAAATGTTTGCTTTCTACACCTGGGTTATTGCTTTAGTGTTTGGAAAGGTCTTCAAATTCCAGGCTAAACAGACAAGTGTTGTGACTATATAAATACTTATTCTTCTTATTGTATGAAGGACATTACAAATATGTCCCTAGACTTCTGTTCTAATAATAGGAAAATTCAGGATGAATACCGAAAGAAGGTTCCCAGCAGTGAGATTAACTGTTATTGCAAAAAGGTTCCAAATGAAAAGTCAATGTTAGTTCTTTCAGAGCATTTAAAACTTCCCTAGTTCCAAAATTCTGGGAGACACTGCCATCCAGGAGGACAGGGGAGGCCAACCAAGCTGTGCTGAATCTTCATGTCAGCCTGAATGGGCTGAAAAACATATTGCACAGCACAGAATGTGGAAAGAGTTCAGCAGAGAGTCACAAGTACTGGAGGAACAGAATCCCAAAGAATGCAAGCAGTGGTAGGATGGTCATGTAGCTGAGTCTTAAAGAAAGGTCTAGTACGGCAGGGCCTGGTGACATGTATCTGAAGCCCTGTCTGTATCTAGACCATCATCCCTCCACCTCGCTTGGGCCACCTGTAGAGGTGACTAATTCAACCACCTGGTTCTTCTTCCCCACGCTGCTGGGAATTTAACGAATTGAAAGTTCACACAGTGCTTTGAGATCCTCAACAAAAGGCACTGCAGAAATGCAAATGTACTCAGTTCCTCCCTCTCTCTTCTCTAGCTCAAATACATTATTGATTTGCTCATTTATCAGGGACCACTTGTCAAAAGTATAACAGCATTAGCAGCACTTGACGTAATAGGGGAATGGAGAGGTCTGTGATTAAGTTTAGACAGCCTTGTTTGACTTAGTTAATTGGTTAAATATATTCAGTTACATGTGATGCTTCAGAATTTCAGTTCCAATAATGTATAATATTAATTTTAATTAAAACTCAACAGAATTGGCCAAATATTTCTATTTTCTGAATATTTTTCTTAATCATATAATTCATATTCTGCTATAACAGGGATTGTGGTAGTAACTAAGGCTTGGAACATTTTGTCTGACCACAAAGAAGTGAAAGAAGAAATAGATAGGTTGAGGAGAAGCGAATTTATTAAAATCTTTCTAAGCCAAAGAAAAAATGAAGTGGAACAAGGAAAAACTCCCCTCCACCTTGAGACAAGATTAACTAACATCTTCCTAACAGATGTTTTTCTGCCATTTCTTGAAAATCTAAGATTGTCATGAAAGCCATAATTGCAAGAAGTTGAACCTCCTCCTAAGTTTGCCAAGGAGCCTTCATATTTGCTATCAGCTTTAGGCAATCCCTGATAATTGGATGGTGTTTCCTTTCTGAAAATCTGTATCTATCACAATAGGAAGGGCAAATAGCATCCTACAGGATGCCTTAACCAAGGTTAACTAAAAGCGGGGGCTCTTAGCACAGATCCCTGAATGTTTCCAGAGAAAGGACTGGTTTAATTTCCTCTTTAAGGAGACTCCCATGAGACCCTTAAACCCATCTCCTTCACTTCAGCATCCTTCTGGAGGGGGGATATTTGTACCAGGGATATGCCCACATGAAAGTCAAATTTGCAAAGAGATGTTCTAAGCAGCCAAGAAATTCCCCTTAGGTCTTTCCTGGAAAGGCTTCAGTCGTGCTTGTCCAACTGCTGTCTTCCTTTGGCCATAAACGTCTTCATCCAAAGCACATCTGTAGCTATATAAGGAACGTGCAAGCCCTAGTAACACTGCCAGACTGGTACGACTGGAGCAAACTCATTGCCAGACTGGTATAAATGGAGCAGACTCATCTGACCTCTACAGTATCATAAAGCATCCAGCAGGTGTTCAAAAAGGGAGGGTGACTACCTCTGGTGAACTATTGATGCAATGATTACAAGAATCCGTATTGCCTTCTTAATGATGGCAAATACAACGTTAAAAATAGCCTGCTGCTCCCATGAAGCAGCAACTGTATTTGAGGACTTTTCCCAGTGCAGAGCTCTGAGGATCGCCCCACCCCTGGCTTTCCTGCCAACTCCCCACCCCTCTGTTTTGCATTTCAATTATTTTTCCTTCTCTCTCTTTAAACACAGACTTAAAGATCTGAAAGAAGAAAGATGGAAGGCAACTCTTGTGCTGCCTGCCGACCATCATCTGGATTTCTTTATATTACATATGCAGGCAGTCAATTAAAAAGATGTGATGTTTTTTTCTTTTGCAGTGTTGGGAATCAGGTCTGCAAGCCTTTAATTATCTGTATAGGAGGAGCCAGGACTGGGAGAGGGTGGAAACAGCATCTATTCTTTCAGCTGATCTGTGCCTGAGAGCATTCAGCTCAGGTATTTTAAGCCTAGTCATAAAAAATAACCCCCTTTTGCATGCTTTTCTTAGTGCTCTCCACTGCAAGACCATTAAGGTTCTCATCTCCTGACTTCCATGGGACCTAAATGACCAAGCATATATATATAAGCATTCTATTGAACAAAGACCCCAGCCTGGCCCAGCGATCACACCTTATTTAAAAGGTGAATTTGTAAATCTTTAGATCATCTGTACATGGTAAATTATGTCCCCGACATGGCTAATAACCCTCAGCACCAACTTCTGCTGGCGCACTTCTGACTATATTTAATGACGCACCCTACTCTGACTTTTTATGACCTATTAATTGTACATCTGCCTCTTAGAAACACTGCTGAGGGGTGCCTGTAGTGGAAGGTGCAGTGGACTGTTTCTTCCCAGGGTTCTGGCAGGAATGATCTGAGTCCAAATGACGTGGATGACTGCCAGCTTCGGGGCCAATTGCTCAGATCTTCCTCTAAACCACGCTGGGTATCAGAAAGACAGATAAGTGGGCAGCTTCCAACATCAGAGGAGACAAGAACAAAATCCTTTGCATTGTGTTAAGGAAACCTGATGCCTGGGCGGCACAAGGGTTAGAAGAATCGCACTGTTAGTAGCATTTAACAAGTACGACAGTGGGATAATGCATAAAAGGCCACAAGCAGGTTGGGACCCACTGTGCAGCAACCCAAAGGAAGAAGCCTGACATTTTGCTCTTGTTCAGGGTGTCAGAGAAACCAGAGTTATGCTCTCAGGGGAGTCAGTCATGGGGCTGGAACGAAGCGAGTTATAATTATGGAATAAAGCGTGTTCTTTCCTCACCACTCCCCCCCTTTCTAAATTAGCTGTCATGTCACTAAAAACGCTTCTGTGTTCCACAATCAGGCCACTTAACTGTAACAAAGCAGTGCAGATCTATCAAACTCACAATGAGCTCCGCTAATGACCGCTGAAATTACCAAATCAGTCCTGCTTCCCAACACGCTGGTCTTACCTCTGCGCCTCTCGTCAATCACTGCCCTGCTTGTGGCCTTGCTTGGGAGGGAAGGAGCGTGTCGGTGGCCGCATCCAGCTGCCTGGCACGTTGTTGCTTTGCCATGCAAAGCTGTTCTTCTGGATGCACAGTGTGGAGGTTGTTGGGTATATGCTTTTTTTTTTAATGCGAGGGGGCTGCTGAAAGCCAGGGAGAGCTCTAAGCAGTCACTGGAGGCACTGGAAAAAAAGCAAAAGCAGCAGAGCTACAGCCAGCAATAAAATACCAGCAGAGTGCATCGTTCCTAGTCCTTGATTATACATTTAACTGCATTGCTAAGCACATCTTTTTTTTATTTTTTTTTTTTTTTTGGTAACCGCTCCTCGGAAGTGCAATCTTGCTGCTATTCAGCTACAATGTGGCTTCTATTCTCTCTCCCAGTTTTAATTATGTGTCCGCCACTGCTCCTTCTCCAAGCTGGCGGGCTCTGAGATTCATAATTTCAGCCTGACACCATAGTAACCACTTAGTTTGATTCAAGACTCTAATGTCATCACTGGCTGGTCTTGAATAGAGCAGGGAGAGAGGGTGTAATTTGAAGGCAGCATCACATAGAAACTGCAATTATTTCTCCCTTTCGGAGGGAAATGTAAACAAAAGGTCATCACTGGTCAGTGCTCTTCATTTCCATCCTTGCACACTGACAAGCTGACTTTTTTGTTTATTATTTATTTCCTCAACCACCCACGTGCCTCCCCACCAACACCAGGAGCAGCAGCCAGTAATAGTTATCACCCCTCTTTAGGAAAGCGACTACACCCCTGGAAGTCTCCTCTGGTACTTGAAAATGTCTCCAGACAGGTTGTAAAACCACTCTGAGGTCCCAAGAAGACACCAGAGGGGTCTGTCTGCTGAGGCAAGTGGCTGCTACAGCCCTCCACAGTCAGAGCACACACCGGTGAGAGCCAACCCTGGGTTCTGCATCCTTGCAAGATGCACAGGATCCTATAGAAAGAGCTGCTGGGCAGTGGTATCACAGTTCAAGATATTAGCCCAAGATCCATGGTTTGCCCCATCTCTGGACACAACCTTTCTCTGATCCCACTGGGAAAGGCAGAGACACATAAGATGAATATAAGAAAGAGAGATGAATGTGTACACACAGTGAAATGCAATTCACTCGGCAGCATTCGCTGCAAATCCTACTGCACTAAATGAAGCTCTCCTGCCTTCCCTCAATGGCTCAGTGATAGAAAGGAGTTAAGTGAAAATAAATGCTCATATCAAATCACAGGTATTGATTTTCTGAGCTAGTAAATGAAGGCGCTTTATCTCCGATGGGAGATTGAATGTCTGTGTGCCACGCTTTGCTCCATTTTCATAAAAAGGAAGGCATGGTGGAATTATTTTACCTGGCTTCTCATAAAGTGTAGAGGGAGCAGATTCTTATGTCAATGACAAGAGATATCAATCAGGAAAAACGCCATGCCCACGATGGAGCCATTGAGCACTGACAACGCAATAACAAGCCGAGGAGGCCCCTCTTGGACATGGCTTGTCCTTCAGCAAATGTGGCAGTGCCTTTCACAGGGCTCTGTAGTGCCTTTTCCTCCCCAGGTGATGGGGACAGGCTGTAACCTGTTCTCCACAGTTTTTACCTTGTTTTGCTGGAAGTTAAGCTTACATCTAATTCATTTAATTCTACTGGCTGGTTTAAAATGAGAACAAGGGTTTCACTGCTACTTATGCCTGTTTTGAGCTCTAATGAGTTCTGAGCAGGATGTGATATTGAAATTAAAGGTACATTACATTTAATAATCTGCAGAAAGCCTTCAAGGGAGCTGTCCATGGCCTTGAGGAGTAGTTTAGAAGATCAAAGCTGACTGATGCAAAGCAATTCATGTAGGCAGGGGGAAGTCATGCTCACAAAGGTCCTTTCGGAAACACAACCTCTTTTTGACCAGGTTCATCTGCACAGGCATGCCTTTAAGTGAATGAGCTAAATTTCTGCATCTACAGATCTGTGTTCAAACCTTCTGTCTTATCTGGCAGTTGCTCATCTCACCAGGCAATTTTCTGGCACCAGCAATCCATCTCTGCAGCCCTCTACCCATTTCACTCTGCAGTCAGCCCTGATGCATTTTGCTGCTGGTATTTTTCAAAGTGGAAGAGATCAAATATATAAAAATAGATACAATGAAACAAGTCATTAAAAAGCAGGTCTCATGCTTTTGAAGCAGAACATGGATTCTTCTAGTATAAAACTGTGCTAGTAACCACATTTTTCACTCCCTGCCTTTCATGACCCAGCACACCAAGACAGATCAGAGAGGACCCAGTTTAACCAACAGGGAGAAATGAAATGGCAGATGGATTTCAGCCAGGAGTGATGTTTGCATGACTAAGAGATGATCTGGAGACTCTTGTGTTCCTGACTTGGAGCCTGGCTACCTTTTATACCCCCAGAGTATTAAATGGAGAGTCAAGACTTGAATAACAATTTCCAGAGGCACAACCATTGATCTTAAAGTTTGAGGCTCCTCCATGTCAACATGAAGAGACTTGGGATGATATTCAAAGTATAAGTGAGGCTTTACCATGCTGACATGGCCTGAAGCTATTGCTCTGTCTACCCCTAGTCTGACAATTTGCACAGACCTCTGAGGGAGCAAGAGTAAATCCCAGTCCATGAGTTTGGTGGATAATAGTTCATTTGTTCTATCGTGGATTTTCTAGCACTGATATGTAATGAAAAAAATAGACTGGCTGTTTCACTGCATGAAAGTTAATAAGGGAAGAGGATATATGGAGCATTATATGGAGAACAATAAGAGAGAAATTTGGTTCTTTTTTTTCTTAATGGCTAAATCTGAGAGGTGGGAAGTGGCAGTATGTGTCTAAAGAAGCAACAATGTTCACTTTGCTGGGAAGAAAACCTACAGTGTATAAGAAGCATATCAGACACTGTCCCCATCAACCCCCCTTCCACCAGGTATTGAACAGTGCCCTATAGGGGAAAGCTGTCTTGATGTCAGGCTCCCAAAGTGGCCTTTGCTGTGCAGTTGCAAAGCAGCACAGTGATGACAGGAGAAATAGTTTTGTGACAGCAACCTTTGAAATTTACTTTATTATATCTTGGTTACTGTACAGCCTTACACAAGGTGGTATGTGAGCATCTTCCAGCAGCACAGATCTGCTCAGGGAGGTGGGCACTTAAATAAGCGGAACAAGAGACTCTTTTGTAGATCTCAGCTGAAGCAGTTGAGTCACTTTTGTTAGAGCCATGGGGCAAATAGGTGAGGTTTCCCCTTTATTCCCAGTGGGAGGGTTGAACGTACAGCATTATCGTTCTGTTTCGGTAGGATTTCTGTTTTCATGATGACAGTCATTTTACGCCACCAAGATTTGTTAACCTCTCTTTGCACCTGGTTGTGGTTTTTTTGTAGGAGAGGAAAAGGACAGGTTACTTTTTAATATTATCCTTCCCACCCGCATGTCTGAGGCATCTTTTCCAATAATCTTCTTACTGCAACAAGCAGAAACGTCTCCCTGTACAACCTCTCCATAGAGTGTGAACATCAATCCTCTCTTATTAAGCTGAAGCTAAAATGCTCATAGACAAACTGTTAAAAAGAAGAAAGCATCCACGCTGTGGTGCAAAAGGTAAAATGCAGTAATTGTCCAAACCTTTCAAGAAAGAATATCTCAGCAGGGAGGGAAGGACCTTTTTCGTTTCTGTGGCAAATTGCCAGAAGGCTCCAGGAAACCTCACTTCACCAATATATATTTATTTTAGGCACAAAATCACCTTTATTGCCCTTGATTCCTGTGAATTTGTTCCAAATACAGAAAGGAGAAGTAAATATCTTTCCCTACCCAGCTTCCTGCACATGCTATCCCTATCTCACACTGCTGCTCTTTTCCGAGTGCTTTCTGAATATGATTTATTTGCAGTGTCCCAAAGAAAAAAAGGCACTCCCTGTCATGTCTACACAGCGAGAAGAGAGAGAACTGGAGCACGTGTAGATGTAAAGGGTGGATTAATCTGATTAAATACAGGCTTCTATGTTTAAGCTAGTCACCTAAAGCTCCTTTCTTACAGCAGACAGACATCTCATCAATATACAGTCAATGGAGCCAGAGGTGCAATTCATCTCATTCCGAAGTAGATGCCTAAAGTAGGTCACATGAATTACACCCTTAAAAGCCTACTTCTCTCCATTGACTACAGAAGGATCCTAGCACAACAAAATCATTTGTAGATAGTGAAACCAACGTTGACTGAAGTGACTTCTATCCATTTCACAAAGCCACCTTGTGCTCCTGAGTGGTTGCTTCTGCAGCAATTCTTCCCTGGCATCTCTGATGTTATGGTCTTGCTGTTGTTATTATTTACTACAGAAAAATAGGGCAGGTTCAAATGTGGAGACAGAGCTAAAGGCTCAATTCTTACTAGAGGATCCTGAGGTAGCCTAAGAGAGCAATGCAGGCAGGATAGAGCAGTATGGAGAAGACCTTTATGATATTTTTATCCTCATCTTGGAAACAGTCCATCAGACAGCCCTGTGCAGGATACTATAGGTCTATGGATCAGTCCTCATATATATTGGCAATCAGAGATGACTACATCCATGGAAGTCCTCACGTGTCCTCATCATCATACCTGAAGTCACCAAATGCCAGAGACAGAAGACGACGTGATTTTAAAACGCACCAGAGTATAGGAGCTCAGTCCCCTTTTTTTTCTGCCATGCTGTATCCTTGAGAGTTTTCACAATTCACTGCCTTTGTGATTCCATTTCCCACCTGCAGCACTGAAATAATTGTCTCTTCCTTCCTCCACCTCAGGCTGATCTCTTGGACCACAAGTGCTAGGTGACAGGGGCTGAAGAACCATGGCCCTGTGAGTTGTTAATTTCTGAACTTGATACAAAATTTCATTCCAAACAGCAAAAAAACATAGGTGTCTGAAGTCTGGGAAAACATCTGAGCTTGGTTGGGAATACAAAATGGGATGATCGGGTCATTTTGTTGGGGGAAAAAACTTTTTTCCTTTCTCTGCCAGAAGATTGTTTAATTTGCCTTGGGGAAAAAAAAAAAAAAGAAACAACAAACCAAAACAAATGAAAGATCCCACAACAAAACCAAACTTAAGTAAGACAGCATGAAAACAGAGCTGTGAAATGCACACCAGCCTGCTCAAGTCTAACCAGAAATCGTCCACAGCCAAATCCAAAAGTCAGACATGAGATTTGTGATGCCTAGTGAAGCTAACTTTTTAAAGAAAAGGAAAGAAGCCTATTACAGGCTGAACAAGACAGTGCTGTTCACAGTTGTTTTCACGAATCCAGAAAGACAGTCCATATATTATTTAAACCATCCAATTTATTGAACAGCTCAAACAGGTTCTCTCTGCAGCAGTCAGAGCTGACGAGGGCTCACAGAAAACTTTGCAAAACATTCTGCTTTCAGCCAGTTCTGCTCCAGCCATAGGAAGTTTTGCTCTGTTGCCTGGATCATTTGCATGAATAAAGGTCTTTCCTCCTGTCACCCCTTCCTGCCTCAGAACAGAACCTCTGGTGATGGCAACACATTCACCTGTGCTGATTCAGAGAGAGGTGTTGTAGAGCTTCATGGCCCCAGGCCAGCACCTTCATATGCAGTGATGACTCTACTGGCAACCTCGTAGCACAGGCGTATCAGAGAGAACAGGAAAAGATGAGTCTTTAATAACATCTATTCTGAGATCTGTTGGAACAGGAGTAGCAGACATTAGCTGGAAGGCACATGCTCCCATCAATGGGTTTGAAAAGAGAATGTGTTTAAAATCCTTCATGACACCCAGACAGTGAACTGCCCACCTGGAGTTCCTTGGGTGTCAATATGACACATATGCCACAAACAGAGGTAGGAGTCCATGTGTTTCCAAATAAAACCCACACAAGCAGGGCTCTAAGAAGCTGCAAAACTGGGACGTAAACCAAGCTTTCTCACCCTTCAAATAATCTTGAGGTTTTATTTTTCAGTCTTTGCTTGGATGAAAGTTTGTGTCTCTTGTTGAGGTACCCAAACAAGCTCTTTTCTCCTTAGTAACAATCCTTTGACTCTCCTGGATTTTCTCACATCTGAATCATGAAGTGATGTGTTTAGATTGGAAATGTGTGTGAGCAGATCTTCCCTAACTAGTTGGGGATTGAAGAGAAACAGCTGAAGAAGTACATGCTCACACATACACAGACGCACACGCACACGTACACAATGGGTCTAGGACAGCTAGTTATAAATCTAATAAACTGGCAAGAACTGCGATCCTTATGCTGCCCATAAATAATTCACTGCCAAGACGCTTGTAGGAACAGCACCTTCTGGATAGTCCATGGGAAATTCTAACGGGTACCGAGCCCTGCTGACTCCAGTTATTAATCCTATTTATTGCTGTAGTGCCAAAGGGCCAACACAGAATGAGGCCCCTTTGGGCTAAGCACTGTATAAACACAGACTCTTTGAATTTAAAAAGACTGTGGGAGAAGAAATGTCTGGTATAACTATGTTTGCCCAGCCCCAGGACTGTCAAGATTCAAAATTTCTTTCCTCTCCAAGAAACAGCAATTGCTTTTAGGCAAAATTCTCTGCTTTATGTCAGAAATGGACCCAAGTTGCTGAGTCTGAATTCTGATAAGGATGTGAGTGTCTCCAGCTTTAAAGGATTTGGATGAGTTTTGCTCATTAGAGTGGTCTCTTTGCAGCATCTTTCACCCCATTGGGGGCAAGTGGTAGAGAAGGGAAGAAGATTTTGCTCATTTCTTCTGGGAAGGCTTTGCTTTAGAATTTGCCTGCCAAAAGGTCTGTGTTCTCAAATAGAAGGACTGCCCTGCACTGCAAATGTGCAGAAGTACCAGACCTGGTGGCTTTCCCACCTGCTGCTTCACTGAAGCATTTAGGAAGAAGAACAGGGACCACTAGTTTCTATGTCCTTCAACATTGAGCTGGTTTGCCGCAAAGAGACAGGGAGGAGAAAGAGTGGAGCAGGTACTTTTTACAGAGGCAGAAATCGGTGAAATGAACAAGATTTGTTTCAAGGGGCTGGTAGACCATCAACAACCTTGACCAATGGCCAAAGGATCTAAAAATATCCCTTTATCTTGTAGACCAACCTGTTTCTTTCCCTTGTGATTTCTAAATGTGCCCTGGTAGAGGCTGATTTTTCAAAGGAATGTTTATGAAAATGTTCATTTCAAGGGGTCTTTTTTGCTTTATTCAGCATAGGTGGGGGAGATAGGATTCAATAGAGGTAACTGTAATCTCCCTTTTACCAGTCATTCTACTGAAGCTTAGAAAAGGATTTTCAATTGCCTTAGCTGTAGAGAAGAGCTATAGGTCTACAAAGGTCTCTGAGATCTACTAGTAAATGCCAGTCGATATTACTGACTTTTTTTTTTAAATCCTAAATCATAGTCTTGATTTTTCAAGGGGCATGACCGAGTTGAAGTGGCTCTGTGGTTCTCTGAATAAAGCCTCTTGCTGTGACTTCCACTAGCCATAAAGCATAGGAGGGGACTTCTAGCTGAACCACACACACCATCATAGGCTACCAGAAGGGTCCTGCTCATATTCCAGTCTGCAAGTGAACAAGTAAGTCTGTCTACATTTTACTCCTACCTGTTCCTGACGGAACAGGTTACTGGGACTGATTGCATAACAGCTTCCAGAAGGTCATTAATACTGCTGAGCCTAAGCATAGGGATTGTGCACACCTGGGGAAACCTCCAGGATTCAGGGCTGGGAGCTTTTTTAAGAGTTATTTTAAAAGGAGTGCTGGTACCCCACATAGCCACAGCTGTAAAGAGAAGGAGGGGTACTAGTAACACTGGGCAAGCAGGGAGTCACAGGAGCTGTAGGTGCTGGATAGCTGCAGGCTGTGCCTTGAGCCTGACGCTGGGGACTGTGGCTGTGGGCTGCAGCCACTGAGGTGAAATTCCCTGAAATTAGACATTTATACATATGTGTATAATATAATCTTGCAAGCCATAAAGCAAAGGTTGGCTTTACCTCTTCCAAGGTGGGTTTCCCAATAACGCCTTAAATGAAGTGTCTCAAATAAGGATTTAATTTAGACTCAATAAGGAGAGTTATTGCTCTGTAATGAAATAGCAAGTAGTTATTGCAAACACATTTAGTGAGGCTTAACAGCCTCGTAATAGATACGTAGAAGCTGTGGCCTGGCTAGGGAAGTTCAGTGAATATCTTCTTAATCTTGCAAGTATTTTCTTTTTTTCTTTCTACACAATTACTATTTCATTAAATTTGTATTAAGCAGCAACCATGGATGGGAAAATCCAACTAGCTCTTCAGCATTGGCTGCTATTGTCACTCCTCCAAATGATTACCAGTGGTGTAATTTGGAGTTAAATTCAATGCTGCTGTCCCCTTTGTGGCCTATTAAATGTATTGAACTGAGGCTGACATCAGGAACTGGAGACCTGGGTAGGATTAAGTTTGGGATGCAGGGTGCTGATGCTTCGTGGGCTGCAGGAGAGATTTATAACGTGAAATATGATGTCTGCACCACCTTCAGTAATGATTTGGTTCTCTTTAGACCACAACAGGGTCACCTCTGTGGTGGTGCTCAGATTTGAGGAGCCTGTGTATCCAAGGAAAATAAAACCAGGCAAGGAGGCTCCCTCTGGACCAAGGGGGCAGTGGCATTTGAGAGACACCTGGTTCCTCAACCTGTGCTCAGCCACACACCTCTGAGGCTCTCCTCTCTCTAAACATGAACACAGAAAGTCTTTAGACTGTTACCAGAAGAGGCATTAACCTCAGCTAGATGGTCTCAACCCAGGGCAAAATGAGAAGCTCAGGCTTAAAGGCAGTGGGTACAACAGGATGCAGGTAGAAAGCAGAATCGATGACTTTAAGAGAAAAACTGCAATCACACACCATGCTGCCACAAAAAAAAAAAAAAAAAAAAAAAAAAAAAAGCCATGCTCAACTAACAGAGGAAAGAATCAGCTTTCTTTACACCAGCCAATGACTTAAATTGATCTAATGTAGGAAGTCATCCTGGCTAATCCTAATTTTATAGAGTCTAATGGCCATCGTTTAGCTGTGATCACACTTTACCCAGGATGTGAAAGAGACCCAGCTCCAGTTAGGGTGGTTGTGAATGCAAGTGAGAGATTATCTGCTTTATAGCTGTAGAAAATGAGGCAGGAGAGGGGGGTGGAGGGGAATAAACCCACCCTGATTGAGTAAGGCGGTTCCTTAGCGCATCACAAACTGCATGAACGGATCCTGAGCAATTATAGAGATCTCTGCTCTGTATTGGTTTTAAGGATTACCTTCCCTGTAATCTGTCTTTTAGGATCTAAATGGCCTGTGACGAAAGGCCTCTGATTAAGCGCTTCTATTGCTCTGTTACATTTATGAGTGAAACTGGTGATCCTGGAAATAAAATAACTGAATAAAGATGAAAAATAGAGCGGGCTGATTGTAAACGCTCAGTGCAGGAAGCTCTTCAGCATCAGATCCAAATTTGTTGGAATTTTAGCCACAATTCATTCTGGGCCAATTGTAACATTCTACTTAACCAGAAATAAAACATTTAATTTTAGGTTTTGGGAAACATCCATGCAATAAAAATCACTTACCTTACATTTTTTATGATTTAAGGAAAACTTTTCAGGTATTTTAAAACAGAATTTGTTCACCAATACATGCAAAGCTGCAAAATTATTTGGCTCATCCATGCCTGCAGTTCAACAGAAAATGCTCATGAGTGCATCCATCCAACTTTGCTTTCAAAGGAAATTAAGCTTCACATTTAAGTTTCTTTTTCCAGTGGGATTTTACAAGGCTGAGAAGATATTTTTTTTTCTAATTTTCTTTAAAAATTATCCAAGATTCGGCTTTGTAAGGACTGCACTGTCTGCAGGGGGAACAAGCAAATTAAACTTGCTAAAACTAAAACCAACAAACATAGCAAAGCTGTCTACACTAGAGGAAAGGAAAGATTAATCGAGTAGTACAGTGCACAGGGAGACCATCTTCTTTCCCTTTAGCAATCCAAGTACTCACTGTTACATCAGTAAAGACATGCTTTGCTGCCATTACAACTTGTACTGATCCACAGCCGTTTAGCAATACAGGACACACACAACTTCAGCTTATAGCTCGGCTTTTTGCTTTCCCTTAGGACAGGTGAAACACTGCATTACACAAATGTAGTACAAGAAAGTGGCATTTCTGCTGAGCAACATGGATGAGGCTTCTCGGGCACATGATTGTCCGTAAGTCCTGAAGTGATGAACTATGCCTGTGTGAAGAGCCAGAGAGGGGAACTTCTCTTTCCTCTGAGATGGCCACTGGGCTCTGTTAAAGAGCAGAGGCTTTTTTTTTTCACACATGCCATCTGAACTGCATACAAAATAGTGTTGCCACAGGGTGGAAGATAACAAGCTTGAATGTTTCTCGGGACTCTGCTTTTGAGAGGGCTTGTTGGAAAATTGGCAATAGAGGGAAGGATCAGAGGGAGTTAAGTCCCTGGGACCATGTCCACAGCACCATGCACTTGAGTCAACAAGGAGGTAAACATCACTGTGGTTTGTCAGAAGCAAGAGACGGGATAAAATCCGTAGCTTGGTGAGCAAGGTAATGCCTGCCACATACAGCAGAACAAATAAATCTTTCTTTTTGCTACTGAGAAATTCATTCATAACACCCAGGTCACTGAGCCAAGGGTACCTAGATTGCAGAGCATTCCTGGTACAACGTGTGTGTACAGTAATCCAGAGGAGAGGTCTTTCACTGCCTGGGAGAATCGTTTGTCCTTCATCAGAGGGAATTTTTCACAAGCTCTGGATCCACTAGCAATCCAAATATACATCTGTTTTTCATGGGTTCACTCAGGTCTCATCCAGGCAATGGCATGCAAATTGTGGCTATTGAAGTGTTCAGGGTCTGGGCCATTTGCTTGTTCCAACTGGCTCCTGAATTAAGCAGCCAGACTAGAAGGTCAGAAGCATCCCAGTGAGCATTCACCTCCTACTTGAAAAGCGCAGGGAAATCACTTCACCTGGTTAATTCAGAGGTACCAGGCAAAAGCAGGGGGATATCTTAAAGACCTCTATGGTTTTCATGCTTATGCATTGCTGTTCCAAAGGAGGAAAGAAGTTAATTTCCTCTTGGCCCAAGAGACTTGAAGACACAACAATGTCCCTGCGGATGTCAGAACAACTCTCTCCTCCAAATCTCCATGAGATCTCAAACAGCTGCTTCAATATTCCTTGAAACAAAAGGGCAGTTGGTATTCCAGATGTTTTTATCTTGCAACTGAGTGATTTCTTTCTTATCTTCCCCAGTATTCATGCCCACACTGTCTTTTGCAATTCTGTCATCTAACATGCGAGAGCAAATCATTCCAGCACAACCTTTTGCCTTTCACTTGTGCCCCATCCAAGCCCTATCAATTGATTTGATTCCTGAAGTGATTAATAGAACAGTAGGAAACCTGTATGTTCACCAATTGTTAGCGATTATTTAGAGATTCAGCTCCTATCAGCCCTTGAACAAACAGCAAAAGATAGCCACAATTTCCCTAGGAAAGAAGTCAATTAAATAAAGCAGGATACACGCTTGTTTGATAAACCCATCCCTCAAATCCTTAATGGTTGTTCCATGGTACATTTCCGAAACTTGCCATCAGAAAGGTGAGATAGACAAAAGGAGAAGAAAAGTGGCAGGCAAGAATGAGGAATTCAGTTATCTGAATTGAGCCTGCAGAGCCACATCTCATCAGTTGCCCTTTCCAAGCCCCACCTGCCCTGGGAGTCTGTACCATGAACCTACAGTCACTGCAGTCACCAGAGCCGTTGGCTGGAGCATCACAGACCTTTGGTCCCAGCTCCACTGCAGGAAATGCTTGGGGAGGGCTGATTCCTTTCTGCTTCCAATGCACAAATATCTTCAACTGCACCTCTGGGGAGAGAGGAAATTGCCAGAAAAGTAAATTGCTTTTTGGATTGTTTTTTGTCCCATTGTGAGAGCTTCACTTTAGGAGTTATCCTGGGAAGGGGTGACATGGTCAGGTGAAACCCCCACAACCCAGAGGCTGCTGCAGGGGTGCAATATATTAATAAACCAATTCCTTGTGGTTGAGGCAGGAGCACAGAGCAGCCAATGCTTCTCTGGAAGGCTATAGTTTTCTGCTGGAGGACTAGGGAGAGAAAGACCTATTTTATACCTAAATAATAAAACTAATAAAGGGAGGCAAATAAATATATAAGTAAATCCTGCTTGATAAACGCATTATTAGCAGTAGTAGGAGCAATTACAGGAAGAATGGGAAGTGACAGCTGCAGGCCTCAGATAGCCAAGACACAAAAGGGGAGTTTTAGACAAATGTCCTTCAGATAATGGGTTTGTTTCTCATCTAGTTTGGGGAGGGAGGTGGCAGATATGGGAAGCATTAGCAGGCTGTGCCACACATAGGAAGCAGAGATGATGTTTTACCAGCCCTCTGCAGGAATAATTTAGCTCTTTCTCTTTTCTTCTCTGGTGCATCTCACTTCATATTCGTTTAAAGCAATGTGGGTTTCACTGTGCTCACCCTCTCTGCACAGAGCTGTTCCCATAAAGAGAGGGACAAGAGGTTCCTGGGATTAGCTTCTCTATAAGCATGTTTGTTGTGGGACTGGGAGTTCTGATTAATAAAATTGCAGAATGACCTCTGGAAATGGGATCACAGGCTCTGGGAGTGTCTATGTTGGGGTGCAGGGCAGTGGAATCGTGATGGCATGAGAAACAATCCAGAGACTGCTATCAGGATGCCCCTTCCTCCAGATATCTCAGGGACTTGCAGAAGTCGTGTCACCCAGCAATACCTCGTTCACTAGAAGTCTGTTTGCTTTCCCAGGTCAGCCTCCCCAGTATGTTAATTCCTCTCTTGCCTTAGCATAGCCCAAGCCTGTTGTCTAAAGCAATGTGTTTAAGCACAGCACCCTTGCAGCCCTGGTGGGCAAAACGTGCATCTCTTCCACCACTACTAGGTTCTATGTTTGTGAGCCATGTGCAGACTGGTCTTAAACCTGTGTGTTCCCTCTGCCAGGTGATACTTGGCAGGACATGGAGTTGAAGCAGCTCGTTGGGGATCATAGAGGATCGTTTGGCTCCAGACCTTGAGACAAATAGTCAAGCTATGGTGGCTGGGAGCTCACTATAACCTCGTGCCTCAATGTTTTTCTAGAATTCTAGTTCACTAAGAATGAACTGTGAACAAAATGAAGCAAATCACTTCCAGTTTTTATCACTCACCAGCTCTATCCTTGCCCCTAAGACCAGGATTCAGAGCTGTACCCGTTTTCCTTTTCCCGTGTTTCACAACCCCTTTGTTACCTTAATCCATTTGCACAACAATGAAAGATTTTGGCCATTTCAGGAGCCAGGGAAAGCAGAGATGATGGAAAGTGAAGGGAGAATGACCCCCCTGTATAGTAGTGCACTCGATCATATCAGTGTAAGAACCACTTGCATTTTGCTGGGGATGATGATACAGGCAAGCTGTATTGACATTTACATGCAGAAAAATGCAACTATAAATGACCAGACAACAAACAATTGCTCTTCCAGTTATTATGAACAAAGAGCTTGCAGCAGGAAATCATAGGAGCCTCTCTACAAGACCTCTCTGCCTTCAACTTAGCTTCATCTCAGTCTAATTACGTGACCTGGTCTGCATTAGTATTGTCTCCTAGCTCTCCCATGTCCCCTTCTCACTGTGTGTCATTCAGAGCCACTAGCACAGGCTGCACAACCATACTAGGGATTTCCCAGGGGCATATATAAACTTTCCACTCCAAATATGATCAGTCCAGCCTGAGGCAACACCCAGGAAGGAAGATTTCAGCCTGAGTGGTCAGGATTTGGAAAAGTTTTAAGAGAAAGTAAGGTCTAAAAACCAGAAGTGTTAGGCAGCCTTAATAGAAAGCACATTATGAGGCCTGTGCTCTGCATATAATGTATCGTCTCCAAGTTAATTGCTCATCAGCTCAGTACATAAACAAAGTCTGATGCTGTGACTGTGCAAGTGGCAGGGCTCATTCCACAGTGAGTTTCTACTGCTAAAAAAAGGCTCACATCGAGCAGCATCCACTGCCTGCCCACGACAGCAGCATCTCGGAGAACAGCTCCTGACAAAATCAAGGTGGCCCTCCTGGACTTAAAGAGCTGGGAGCCTGTCACCTTGCAATGGTTGATTCTCCTCCTGCCTACAAATGTGTCCAGCTGATGTAGTGTAACTACAATGTCACCTCATCTTGAATGCAATCCCTTTTCCACCCCCGGGAAGGCTTACACGCCTTTTAGCTCTTGCCTGGTGTTTTGAAAACCTGAAAGTTTTGCTTCTGTAGAAACAGGCACCTACAGGCATTGGGACAGAAGTACCAGCCCTTCTGCTGCGGTGTTATTAGAGCAAACTCTGAGGCTGGGGACAGGGAGCATCCTGCAGGTAGGAAGAACCCAGGGGACCGAAGGCAAACCCAGCAGTGTCTCTGCTGATGGGTAGGAATAGATCTAAATCTGAAGCTGGAGGTCTGGTGGACTGTGAAATAAGAGAAGTTAGCAGGAAGGATGGGTAAGGGTTAGAGGTAATAAAACAGGATAATAAATAAATAGGATAAATAAAAGGATAATAAATAAAAGGGGGTGAGAGTACAGACTAACCACAGATACTCCTGGTTATTCACTTCTTACAAGAATCTAGATTCATGCCATCTCAAGACATGTGGAATAGACTCACCCTTCACAGTCATCTGAAGTTGTGCCTGGAAACATGTCATCAGCTCAGAGCTCAGACCACATTTACAGACCATTGAAAAGAGGAGAGAAGAATCCTGCTCAGGATATCATGATTTGATTTGTGAGATTTTGCTCTTCCATCCTTTTTGATGTTCCTGTGTGCACTGAGCTCTGCTTTTCTCTCTTGAAATGTTACCAGAGGGTCCTGCTCTGGTTTCTCACTGCCGTCCTCCCCCGCCCTGATAAGTTGACTGAGACTAGGCTGGAAAAGGAAGAGAAAAGAGAAGCAGAATTAGTCAGTAGTTGTATTATGTGATATGGATGGTGGGTCTGTGGTCCTTCACATCCAGGAGAGGTCAGTCAACACCACTAAGTGGAGCATCACTTCTTGCACATACCCTGACGTTTCAGGAATGGTTGTTCCTATGGTGGCAGCTGTACCATGTGCACATCTGTGACACAGCTGGAAATGAGATCACTTATCTCCCAGGTAATGGCAAAAT
Organism: Phaenicophaeus curvirostris; assembly: GCF_032191515.1. Classification (NCBI taxonomy): domain Eukaryota; kingdom Metazoa; phylum Chordata; class Aves; order Cuculiformes; family Cuculidae; genus Phaenicophaeus; species Phaenicophaeus curvirostris. The sequence goes on from NC_091402.1 coordinate 16,801,721, forward strand.
TTAGGCTGTTCCCACTCTTGTGCACAAACAACTAATAGGAAAGTGTAATTCAGCTCCCGGGCTCAGTGCAGCCTCGCTGGGACAGCAGCATGAAGGATGTGTTGCAGGGAGATACCCAGTGGCTAGAACTGATTCTCCCATCACCCGCACAGATATGGACCTGGATTCAGAGATTCAAATGACAGTACCTACAGTCTATGGGTACCATTGGATATCATGGGGTGTCACAGGATATTATTTCAAGAGCTGTTTTCTCCTTTGCCCGTAAATATCTTTCTGTTCTGGGTGTAAAGACAAAAACCCCATCTGAAAAGGCCATTTCCAATACATGATACAACCATCCTAAATGTGTGTGCATGGATACTGGCGTGCAAGAGCAGGATCCTGATATTTCCTAGCCAGACACAGTAAGGTCAGCACCATGCAACTAGCCTGATGGGTCTCTTAGTCTTTATCAATCCTGTGGCCACCACATGGCATGGAAGACTGAATTTATATGGCTTGCTAAGCAACCTATTAGCATCCCACTCTGTCCCTGCTGGCACAGAGCTCCTTGGCACTTAACTTGGTAACATTTTCTGAAGTAATCTTAAAGTTTATCCATGAGAAATGCCCAAAATCCTGGTAGTCCTGGTCACATGAATGACTGGTCACACCCAGAATCATATGACAGGAGGTGTAGTGAAGTGTTGGTCTCTTGGCAGCAAATAGGTCTAGACAGATCACAAGGTTGTTTCTAAACAGCAGTGAATGAATGGCCAGAGGTGAAAATTGTTTGCTCTTGGGAGTCCGCTGTTTGCAACAGTCTCACTGCCCAGGAATATAGCATAAGGTATCCCGTTGCAAAAGATATTCTAATTTGTCTTTGGATCAGCTTGCAAGTCTGTAATCAGTGCTGTTAATCTTTAATAAAAGGGGTTCACAGGAGTCTTTGTCTGTAATGACACGGTGGGTGATAGCTCTTTCTTGTTATAATCCCCTCTCAGAAAGCATCTGATGGGGAAAATGTCTCCCTTGACAGTTTGCTTAAATTTTCATTTGCCAAAACACTGAATAAACTTCTTGTTTGTCTAATGGAACTAGAAGGAATTGTGACACTTATATTGTTTTTTTACTTCCTCATTGGGGCACCAGTTAAATTGAAGATGTCATCACACAGCAATGAGAATCAAGCTTCTTAATTTAACTGATTGGTTTGCAAACAAGGGTCTCCAAAGCCCCATTCAGCCATCCAGCCTCTACAGTGACCACAATCTGAAACACATCAGTGAACTACAAGCAGGAGAAGCAATGCAATGGGGAGGTAATCCCAGAAAAGCTGCTTCTTTTCAAGGTATCACATAGAAGCACTGGTCAAACAGCATCTGTAAAACAGGCAGCAAGCTAAAAGAGCAATACATTTTCCTATAAATCCTACATAATTAGCAGCTGCTGCTGGATTAATGCTAGCTCTAATTCTGAATAGATGGGGGACTGAATTTCTTGCTTAAATTCCCTCTATTATTCACTCTTTTTGTGCCCTTATAACCAGGAGTAGAGTTACTCTCACTTTACACTGCACTGAGCAAGGAGAGAAGGCAGCACTCAGCATGCAGACGGAGGAGCAGTCCCCCATGGATCGGTGAGATTTTCAGACAGATCAAATGTTGAGCTTCAGGTAATTGGCAGAGATCCTTTAATGTCTGAGTTTAACACTCACCTACTAGAAGAGAACACAATTAGGCAATGAAATGTGGAAGAGTCTGAAGTGCCAGGTATAATAATTCAGCCATAGTACGCTGAGAGCTGTCAATTATACCAGGGGTGAATTAATACAACGGAATTCATGCACTGAAGCATCTTATTATTGCTACGATCACATTTTATTATGAAGCAGTTTGGGTGAAGTTATTTTTTTTTAATTTATTTATCTATGTTAATTTTGTACAGAGGCAAACAATTATGAGTTGGGAATTGTATTAATTTTAATGCTTGGAAATATTTTAATAGCCAATTAGGTCATTTGCTAGTTGTCGCTTTTTTTCTTTCTCTTCTTTCTGCTCAATATAAAATTAGCGTTTTGTACATCAAACACCATGGGGTAGCAAACCATGGCCCCTCTTGGTTCTCATCCCACACCAAATTTACTAGTCACCCCCTAAACTCAACTTCCTGACCATACATCTCCTTCAATCCCCCAGGTACATTTTAAGGGATAGGCTTTTGAGTACAAACAGAAGTTGGCTTTACAGTCTGGAGGGAGGTCTCCCCATCCTCCCCAAGGCAAATAAACTGCATTTCACTCTTATAGTAAGCACAAAGGGGCTCAGTGATCAGAATCCGCAATCGAGGAAAATTGTAATTCAGCCACATCCAGCAAACAATGTCACATACTGAGGGCATGATTGCACTGCACCATCCCAGCCTGCGATCAGCAATGCTGCTTTTTGCAGACCAGACAGGTTGGAGGGGAACCACGCAGTGAAGGGAAGATGCTAAAGCGCCTTATGCTTGTAGGTGATGGTATGTAACGTAGGCTCACACCCAGCTGAAAGTCACTATTGTTTGGCGCACATTTGGGACTGGTAGGAAGTTGTCCTTGCACAGGACATGGCACAGAGTGAAGCCAAGCACCAGACAGATAGTTTGGACAAGCCACAGGAGATTACAGGCAGGTGGCTTATGCCCATGCGCTCATTCTTATGGTGAACAATACTCCTGGGGTCTAGTAGCTGCACGGATCTGATCTTTGTGGAGGAAGAGAGGAAAAAGGCAGGGTGGGGAGAGGAAGAAATAGTTCACATGGCCTCTCCTGTTTCCTTTCAAAACTACACAGGGAAGAAATAATAATATTTGAAAGTCCAGCTGCCCTGAGATGATAGTGAGAGAGGTTTTGCCCACTCCATTCAAAGAAACTGAGGTGTCTGAATATTTGCCACTTTCACAACTTAGACTGACAATCTCAGATAGTCTAGAGACATTAATTACTTCACCCTGAGAGAACAGTGCTCCAGGACTGTCCTTATCCCCTTTCATGGCACAGGAGATGTGAGGTTTGTAGTCTTACCCCCCTGCTTGGTATTTATTCATGGTGGAGCAGAAGTGTCTGCAGATGACAGCCACAGCCCCTGCGTCTGGCAGGTCACTCGGTCCCCAGGCTGGTTCTGCCTTTCTGGTCACCCACTCTGAATGGAAAGTGTCCTAAACTGAGAAAAAAGGCCACTCTATTACCTTGGCCACATGTATTTCAGTGCCGGCTCAACAACTCTAGCCGCTAACATCAGGAGCTCAGAAACTTAGAGTAATCCTACAGTAACATTTTTCTTTGGCTTAATTACCGAAATAGACAAATTGGAAATTGGCCCATCATGAAGATAAATAGCAATAAAAAAACGCAGTTGAGAAAAGTGTTCCTGCTAAATTATAATTAACCACCCACCGGCAGCTACCTGACAGAGGTGAGAAGGGAGGCTGTGAGCAGCCCCTTGGATCGGCCAGCAGCTTTTCCCGTGATGCTCCTCTTTACTGCACCTCCGGGGTACTTAATGCCCCATTTTGCTTTCAGTGCAATTATAAAAGGCCACTTACATTTGCCACCCCCCCTTTTTGTCTCCCCACCCCAAGGTCTCTAATAGTCTAAATTATCAGCAAATTGCCTATTTGATAAGGGCAAGCCATTTTGCATTGAGAGCTGAACTATTTCCCACTTCTGGGGGATAATATTAGGCAAATAACAAGCATCATTCTTTTGACATGTACAATTATTTGCCAAGTGTATGTTTGAATAGCCTGCTCCTTTGTGTGACAGGGTCCGTTCCCCATTAGCATACTTGACAGATGAATATGCTGGGTCCTTGTGGAAAACCTGGCAGTAACCATGGTGATTGGGAGACAATGTTTTGAGTGAGGGATGTATTACCAATTTCAACTGGAAGTAAAAAAAAGTGTATCACTAACGAGCTGATCTGCAATCCGGGAGAAATACATTGTTCCCAGGTAATTAAGCCAATCACGGTATTAGTTTTAAACTCACATAAACTAGAGGCAGAGGTGTCTACCTATTTTGTTGTTTCTCTGGTTCCCGATGGAGGTTTTTCTCCTTGATTTTTAATTAAAGTTCTCTTTGAAAGAACTGAAATGCATTTTTCTTCATGCTATGAAGTTCTGGGGGCCCCACAGCAAAGTAGATAACCAGGACCTGTGGTGTTTTAGAGAGGGGTCAGTGGCCAGCCTTGCAAAACAAAGCTCCCAGGGCAGCTCCCATCACCTTTTGGGTTACCCTGGCTTTACTCTGAGCTTTCTTTTCTGGAGCTGTGGAAGGAGATGTTACCCTCATGTCATTCCAGTGAAATCAGGGAGCTCAGCAACAGCTGTAGAGATCTCCTGTCCTGACCTTGCTGAACCAAAGTCTTTGATTCCCAGGATTTTCCAGCTCCAGGGCATCCCACGGTTACCCACCCTGAGAGGAAGGACCTAATGGATCCTCTGGAGAACCCCACTCAATGCCTCCAAAATATTCATTGCAAGATACTCCCCGAACTAAGCAACACTCCTCCTGCAACCAGTGGGGCAACCCCAACTTTACCATATCAAAGAGAGAGAAGAGAAGAGAGGGGAAGTGTTTGCTTTTGCTGACTGCACAGCAGAGGGGGATCCAATCTTGTTCCCACCATGTGGCGGCAATTTCATCTCCAGAGTAGCTCCCACATTTGCTCTGGGTCCCAGCCCCTCTTGTGCATACAGATTTCCCAGCTGAAGTCCTCTTGGGAGAGGCAAACAGACACCACCACCCACTTATGGTTACTTGGTGCATCTAAAGAGACAGCTCAGGATGCAGCACTAAATCTTTCGCAGGGAGGAGTGACATTCTTATGCCTTCATTTGATTAGAGACGCTGCTCACATGCCTCTCCCCATTGGGAAAGAGACTAAATAACCTATGCATAGCAATGCTTTGCCTCAAATCTTGCCCATTTAAATCTATACAGAATAGGTGAAAAGCATCTCCATTTTGTCCTGGTACTTATTTTGCATCAGCTTTGCCTGGGAATAGATGGACACGAAATCTAGGAACGAGACCAGCATTTCTTTCATGCTCTGCTAATAAAACCAAGCAACCTGACTGAAACCATTGTCTAGTCCCCTTATGAACCCCCAGAATTCCTGTAAAACATAACCCTTTTTTAAGGAAAAGAAGGTAGATTATAGAAACAAGGTCGCTATTAGCAGTTTGATTAGGAACATATTCTCTACAGTCCTTCATTAGAAGCAACGTCCCTGTCTTTTTAGACACAAATTTGCCCTGATTTCCACGCACCTGGTTCTCTCTTGCTTTTATTATTGTAAAATATTAACTTAGAAAATGCTGAGTCAGGTGGCCAAGGTCAGACAAGGTGATTTTTACTGGAGTAATGAATCCTGCTGCCTTTCAGGACTCTTTACTTGCCTTTTCCTTGGTTCTGGATCTTTCTCAGGCAAACATTTGATTTCTTTCCCCTGTCCCCAGCCCTCATCCCCATCATTTCTCCCTGTTTTGGACTTTGGCAGGTTGAGAGCTACAATTAGAGTCAGTGTTTATGGTGCTGGCCATATGGCTTGAAATGCAAAATAGCAGCTGCGTGGCAATCTCGAAAGAGCCCTCCTCAAGGTCACAGCGCACATGGAAGCGTGTGCCCGCCCAGGTGGGACACGCAAGCTTGTCGCCACTCAATCTATGATCACGCACGTACCCATCGAGTGCCTCTGCTGCAAACTAATGCTGGAACAGCTGCAGAGCACTAATCATGTCACAAAGGCGGACGCTTTGCACAGCGGCGGAGCTGGGAACACTGGGGCCTTCTGCCTCCTCTTTGAGCAACCAGCTGCAAATTCCTGCAAGGCCACAGCACCGCGGAGCAATTCTTCTCACCGTGGCACCCATGTGGTTCCCAAAGCTTCCAGCCAGCCTCGGTGAGCTTGGCTCGTGGGAGTTGCAAGAGCTTCTGTGGGTTTTTTTAGGGGAAAAAAGAGAAAATAAAATAGGAGATGGGCTGAAATCACACAGGAGGAGAGTGTTTAAATCACTTATTTTCTGTAGAAATTGCCCTGTACAAAGCAACCTGAGCATCTTCTGCACCCAGCTGCTTTTCAGGAAACCTACTGCCAAGCTGATCAAGCTGGGATTTCCTCCGGGTCTCTCATGACATTAGCAGATATGCTTTTAAAGATGTCACATTCATAAAAGAGCAAGAATGTGACCTGACTGAAGCAGGCATTTCCCAGGCTGTTTATCACCCTCCAATAAATGAATGAGAGCATTTGATGCTTACAGGCTCTAACTAGACCAGAAGGGCACTCTCTGGGACTGCGCCAACCGCCCTTCTCTTCTCAGAGAGCATAAAAGTGCATGTCCCAGGGACTGACACACGGGCCACTGAGCAGCTCATCATCCTGAAGAAAGCCGCGGAGCTTTACATATCGCATGGCATGGCCTGTCTCTGAAATGCATCCATTGCTGCATGTCCAGGATGTCCCTCTTTAACAGTATGTGGCAACACCATGCAGCAGTTCAATACGGGGAGGGAGGAAGGCTGCCACGGCTTTCTAAAACTGCCAGGAGAAATTAGCCCAATGCCAGCCTTCCCGCAGGACACAGCGTCCCAGCCCTCACCAGTCTGATTGTCAGGGATGATTTAGGACCTGAGGCTCTAATTCTTGCCTAAAAAACAGGAAGCAAGAGCTTGTCTGCCATGTTAAGGATTTCCCACACATACAGGCTAAATCTGTATGTGAAGGGATAGGAGAAGTTTCCCAGCGAAGCACTTAATTCCCAATGCTGTTATCTATAGTAATATGTTCAGTCTCCATACACTGCTCACAAAAAGTAACTGATCTGGAAAGAAGGCAGATATAAAACACCTAGTAATATTATGTAAAAAGTCTTATCAATAGGTCTTCAGAATTCCAAGAGAGATTAAAGGTGCTTGAAACTAGAATGGTTAAAGTATGCAATAGAAATGTTAAGAGAGACAAGAAGAACAAAAATAGCCTAGTATCTTGCATTACTTTGTGACATCCCAATGCCCAGTCACAAAACCCAGGCACTGAGTGGCAATGAAAGAGAAAGGCAGAGGAGGTGATGGGACAGAAATCTTTTCTGGGATCAGACATGTTCCTTCCCATGTAGAAAGAATGCTTAAACCATGGACATCTTCCTTTGAGTCTTTAACAGTGCCAGATTTAGGTTTTACGGTATACATTACTATGCACGTGGCTGCAGAGAGCAATTGAAAACATCGTAATGAGGTACTTGGGCTCCTTATACAGTCCGTGAAGAGAGCTGGTGACTGACAAACAGCTGAGAAAGCCTGGGAGCAATCAGAGCAGCTCTGCTCTGTAGAAAACACAAAGCGCAGCACAGTATGAACTTTTTCCCTTCAGGCAGGAAATAATTGCCTGCCTTCCCAAACCAGGGCACTTCTGTGCCTACATGTCACTGGATAGAGAAGATTTTGGCTGAGCAAAGCACAAAATAGGAATTAACCATCTTCAGGGCTAATCAGTGTGGGATGGAGGCTTCCCAGGTTGTTCTACCATCTCGCACTTTGCTGACCAGCCTCACCTGTGCAAAGCTCTGAGGAACTACTTGTTAGAGAGAAAATACAAATCTGGTGGTGAATTCCAGCTTCTAGGACCAGAGTTACTCGGGACCTCATTGTTACCTTTACTCCAAGTCTGACAAACTGGGTGGTGAGGGAAAGAAATCACCAATGTAATTTCCTCCTGTGATGATCCCACCTAAAGACACATTAAAACATAATGAAGTGCCTTAATCACCCTTTACAAGCTAGATTTATTACAGGGCCCCCTGTAAAACAGAAGTGAAAGAGCAATTCCACAATGACACTTCCCCAAGATGGATTGAGAGATATTATTTGTTGTTAATGAATGGTAAGTCGTTGCTGCCTCATCCCCATGAATGAAATTTGTGGGGATGTGGAGCAAGAGCCCTGGGGTGTGCAGAAAACATTTTGCAATCAGCTCATGGCACCTGTTTAAACTGCCTCGAAGCTTGGTTAAACTGGTGTTCTAATGCCCAGATGCAGGCATGACAGCCTCAAAATCTTCTGCTAACCTGAGGCTCAATAGCTTTCTGGCCCCTCCACATTCAATTGGCTCCATCAACATGATTTTCCTTCACAGAGCCCAAGGGTACAGTGCAGTGATTTCTGCAGCTTTTTTAATGAAGCCAAGACATCTCAGCCTAAGTGATATTTTCCTCTGCATAATTAAAGATTTGGCAGTGGTTAAATATTCAGGGTAAGTAGCCCAGGTACGTGGTTTGCTGGGCTGCTGAGGTCTCAGCAGTACTCCAGATATGAGGCACCTGCTAAGTTTCTGTCCCTATCCCCCTATCCATGTCCATTCCCACCAGACAATACAAAGCACTGGGGACTTGTGGTCTTTCTTCTCCCTGTTTACCTGCAATGCTCTCAGAGCTCCCACTACTCCAAACCTGCACTGGTCACTGCAGCCAAAGGGCAGCATGGGTAGGCATCTCACAGAATCACTCTCTCCTTTAGGCTGGCTGCTTGGGCAGAGCCCAAACCAGTCTTCAATGCTGCGCTGAAGAGTGAGGGTTTGATGAATGTGCTGAGGTGCCAGAGGGACCATATCCCACTGGGCTTCCTTACAGACCTTTGCTCTGTTCAGTACAAGCGGTCAACAATCTCTGTCCTCTAGATGTGCCCTGCATGTGCTGTTTTCCTCTAGCCTTAATGACAGCGACGCTGTGCATTGTAAATGCAGAAAAATCCATAGACAAGGCAGAAAAGCTCTTCTCTCAGATCTGGTTGAAGTCACCAAGGGCCTTGGGGCTGAGGGGGCACCCAGCTGCTTCTCCAGCTGAGCAGAAGCCCTTGCCTCTGACTCTCAACAAAGGCATGTCCACTGGGCAAATGAATGCAAGCTCCTCTAAAGAGAGCACAAGTGTGTTTAAATAACTGTCTTTCAAACCTAGATCCACCAGGCATCTCATATTCTCCTGTTCCCATTTCATGCATGCCCTTTCTGTGTGCCCTTCTGCCTCTTTGACCATAAATTTAAGCTGATGTGCTGTAAGTCACCAGATCTCTGCTCTTTGCCCGTTCTAGCCTGGGCTACTGCAAAGCTGAACTTTTCTTCACAGGGCTAATTTCTGCACAGAACAGCAGGGGCAGGATACACTCTCAAAGGTTAAATGTTTTAGGACTGTTCCAATGGACGTTATAGGAAGCCTCAAAGCACAGTTGGAAAGGTCCGGCTCCCTGCTTTACCACTGCTTCACTGCATGAGTGTGGATAAATAAATCATTTCACCTCCTTCTGCCCCCATATAAAAAGAACCAATGCTGCTTTTCCTTTGTCAAGCACCATGAGACCTCAGGGTAAAACACACTCAGAGTTTTATTAATTCTCCTTTTGGGCTCTTGTTATTCCAGTGATCTGTATGGTCATGCACCTTTGAAGTAAATATCAGCAGGAAATAGAAAAAGAGAGCTCCCCAGCATCCAGGGATCAGACAGTCCCATCGATTGCAAACACACAGCCTCATTTAAATGAGTGGGTGCCGCACACACACAGCAGCAGGGACAGTCTGATCCCAGTATGGCTTAGCTAGATGTCCCGAGTAACCTCCTGGACACACATCCAATCAAACTGATGGTGCGGGAAAAAAATCCTTCTTTATACATTTGCTGCTCTGCCATCATCAAAAGCCGATGGCGTAGCATGACCTTCCTGCTAGGAGACGCTGGCTAAGCTGTATATTTTCCTTGAGGGTCTCATATATCGTCCTCTTCTGAAATGCAGCTGAGGCAGGTAACTGTTTGTTAGGCTGTGCGCTGTGCACCTACTGGAAGATTGTACAAATACAGCATCTTCTTGTCCTTGAAGAGCCTATAAATAAGTAGTCTCTTACCTTGACTGCAGGCTGTAGCATTAGTCAACACTCAAGCAGTTCATTTGTAAATTGGTACACAATAGAATCCAAGACACTTGAAAAAGCAGCAGAATGTACCTTTTTTGTGTGTGAGAGGATTTAGTGCTTGAGCAAACTGCTGGACTAATAAGCCAAGAGACCAAAGGTTCATATTTATCTACAACAACGTGGCTCAAACAGCTGTGGTATTCATGCTCCCTCCTTTTTCTACTCAGGCAATGCTTCCAGAGCCTTCCAGGGATGCTTAAGGGACCCGGGCATCCATCTCCTCACAGAAAATGGTTATATCGCATGGTGACTATCCACCCCAATGACGTGGATTTTCTTTATTTAGCTGTGCAATGACAGGAAATGATAGGACCAGATCTCTTCCCACTGTCTATTCTCCCCATCCCTCCCACTTTGGTCTGACTTCTGAATGTAAAAACCTTACGGTTTCTCTTGTCCAGTTCTGGTTACCCAGCACACTTGAAAACAGGGTCGAAAGCAGTGCACATGAGCTGGATGACAAAAAGTAGTATTTCTTAGATGGTCACTTGTTTTTTAATACCAAATAGTTATGGTACTTTTTCTAGCTCTTACTAGCCTTATAGCTGGATGACTTATTCCTCATTGACCACCTTCACTCTACCACTTCAGTAATTTATATTGTTGATAATCTTTCTACTTTGAATTATTTAGTTTTCCAGCATATTTTTGAGAGATGTCTTTCCAGTGCAAGGTACCATGTCAACCTGCAACCACTCTGATTTCTGGCATTCGCACTGTACAGGAAAGCAAGGGACAAAATAAAGGGAGGTCTCAGCCTGACCATCTACATGAAACAAACCCAGACTTGTCGCTCCTGATTCAGGAGCTATCGTCTCCTGCCTTGGTTGCACTGTGTGGGATCCCATGTTTTTGCTGGGAACCAAGGACAGGCTCTTCTTAAATGCCTCTAAAGAAAGAATTAAAAAGCATCACACGCTTAGTAAGGCTAAATGAGTATTCAAATTGACTAATAAAAAAGTAATGAGGAATGCCTGCAGCCCTGAGCCACCTAAAAAAAATCAACAAATGCCAGCTACAATGCAAACACTTTCTGTGGTTGGCAGTGGGGATTTCAAAACAAGGCAGGGAAGGCTTGTGGGGATGCCAGAGGAAAACGACACAGGAACTGCAGCTGCTAAAGGAAGCACAAGGGAACAAAATCGGGGAGTTTTTCATTGAAGGCAAACACAGAGCCACTTCAGGGGAGCTCCCATTTGAAACAGGACACAGAAACAGACTTGTCCCATCTTCCCTGAGGCAGCTGCAGGAGGAAAGCCTCACCTGGGTATTGTACAGTCTCCTTGGGAGCTGAGTAACCAGCTGCCAAGCTTCCTCCTCCCACAGAAAAACTGTTTCAGTGCAAGCAGGGTCTTCCAAAGACATCTTCATGTTTGGGTTCAGGTTCAGGTTTAAGTTCTTCCAAGCTATCCTCAGGCTGCTGGAGGGATGCTCTGCCACTACGCATGGTTTCATGAAATATAAGGCCACACCCCCGCTGCATCATAGTGGTCCTGCAGTATGGTCCAGCTTGGGATGTTTATCCTGGGGCTCACCTCCCCTAGAGATAGATCAGAGGATTTAGACCACATAAAGCTCCCCACCTTTCTTCAGCTGAGCCTCTGGTTCTTCCTACCTCCTTCCATCAACGATGGGAGCTTAAGGTCCGTGTCTGATACCAGAATGGATAAAGTTGGTGAGATGTGGGAAATACCATGGTACGCAGCATTGGAACAGGCTGCCAAGCCACCACCTCCGTCATCCCAGTGGGATAAAGGAGAGGAGGAGGTGATAGTGAATAAGTGTCTCTCAGGAGTGAATGAAGAGAATTATATTAGAGATTCTGAATAGCTCAGGTACCCTGGAGACCACACAAGTATCTATGACAAGAGAGAGAGAATAATTGGCTGTGGGTATTGATCAGGAGCATTTTTAACAGTATCCTGTCACCTTTGGCTCTATGACTACAGTCCAAGGAGGTGTGATGCCATTTGTCCTGGTGATGGCTTCCCTTCCAGGGAGCACTGAGGTGGGCTTAAATTTCAGTAGGTATCTTGAGGGTCCTTGGCATACTCTATCCCTCATTTAAAACTCAGAGCACCTTTAAAAAAATTACACGCCAAAGAACTTGAGTCTAACAGAGCTGTGGGAATAAAGACTGACTCTGCAGGGGGCATGGTGTTAGAGTGCAAATGAGCTCAGGAGCAGGCAAAGCAAGCTTTAAAATGCATCCTTAAATGGGTAACGGGATTTCCTGGCCTTCCAGGCTCAAAATCTTTCCCTCAGCAGGCTCTCTGATGTTATTTATCTCTTCTGCTTGAGAACAATGTCTTAGCACAGCAGCTGAACTTCAAAATGCGAAGGCACAAGGGTGGAAAAGTTGAACGAAGTGTCATCCTCCGAGTACCCCAAGGTCAAACTGAGGTGATAGTCTGTAGGTTGGCCCTTGTGTCTTCCCAACATACTCATCTAACACCCTGCAAAGCAATATCTTCCCCTTTGTGAGGAGCTCAAAGGCCAGCAAAGGAGAGACGAGTAACATTGACTTTTGTACCACAGCTAGGAACAAGAGAAAAGGAGTGTGAAATAAGAAAATCCTGGAAGAGAGCCAGGGAATGTGTATTCCAGAAACATATAATCTGTAATTGGGCTAATTCTGATGTATTTGTGCCTAAAATTCTTTGTTTCCCTGTTGTCTGTATAACTCTTGATTGGAACATTTGACGTTGCTTTTGTGAGTTCCTAAATCCAATCCTCGTTGATGATGTACATGAATGTACATCTGATGGGTGTTTTCCAGCACCTTTTTGTTGTCTCAATTAAGGGATAATGAACAAGAATTGTTCCTATTTGTAAAACATCTCCTGCTATTTCCTGCTTCCCAATTGGTTGGACAATGTGTCTTAATTAAAAACAAAGCCCCGTAACATCTTTCATGGAGAGAGACCAAGACTAGAAAGAGGAAGAAAAGGAGGAAGAAGGAAGAGGTGAGGGGCTTTTGTACTTTCAGTGTCTTGCTTGTGGAGGTGCATTTGATTTGTTGCAGCAACGTCCATGCCTTGCAGTTTTCTCTGAGTCTGATGCTGGGGGAATGGATAAGGACATTGGAGCAATCTGCACTCAGATCAGTAACTCTATAGAATATCAAAATCAGTGCCTTAGAGAAGAAGAAATGAGATGTAGAGCCCTTTGGTTTTAATCACAGAACAAAATCCAAAATCCAGTTCATCTCCCAAAGTGCAAAGAGAACTCACCATCACTTGGATACCTGTTAGGCCCTGTGTAACATAAGCTTATAGTTAGCACATGAGAAAAGTAAAATAAAATAATATAAAATAAAAATAAAATAATACCAAACCAGAGGACACTGCACTGTATCAGTCTCAGCAGAGATATGCAGGAAAGCTGAGGTTAGAAATTTTGACTCAACTCAGCACTTCGGCTTGATACATACCAGGGTGGGGAGTGAAACTCTCTTTACATTGCTTCTGCTGCTGCATGAAGGGAGAGAGGGCATGTCATGCCATCTTTCACGAGCACACTGTTCATTTGATTATACGATTTTGAATCAAATCCATCCAGATCTGAGCACAAGCATAAGACATGCAATTTCATGTTTTCGCCCAGTTAAAGGTATTATAGAGTGTCGTCTATTCTGCCCATGAAAAAAAGCAGCTTTAGCCTGATCATTAGACTCTGAGATCTCCTCTGTCACCCGATCAAACATGTCTGGTTTGTCCTCTTTGGTTAAAACCTGTGGCTTTGAGCCCTGAGTCTGTTAGATCAGCTGCTCCTCCTGCCTCGCCTGCTGTTTCCAATGAACGGCAGGGTGTGACATTTGTGGGGAGGATCGGATTATGTGCCGCGATGCCATTGCTGACTAATCGGATTCCATCTGCCCTTCATACTCGTTGCCTCTGCCAAACTTTCCCATCCACAGAGGATGAGGGTCGACTGCAGGAAATCCTCACCCTGCATGGGGAGCCTGGCCCCTGGTTTAAGTGGAGCCATATGTTTAATACACAACGCTGGCAAAGGATGGAGGCGATAAAAGTCTTAAGAGCCTGTGTTACACATGCAAATATCGCCTGTGAAAGGCAAGTCTGTCTCCTTTGACACTGCTTGTAATCCTGATGTCATCCTCTTCACTCTCTCTCACACACACAGTGTTTATTTTGTCATGGTGCATCTGAACACAAGACTAAAACGGCGTGGGGCGGCAGAATTTTGCACATGTCCTGAAGCCAAGTCTTCATCTCCATAGTATCTTTATATTTAAATATAGAAATGGGGAGGCATGACAGAAAGATGAGGGAATTGCATCTGGTCGTAATGATCATAATATAAATCTATAGTGGCATCTGTGAACCTAGAGCAGCTCCAGCTGAAATAACTGGCCAACCCTTCTGATCTGCTGGGATATACCAGACAAACCCATGCCCAGAGCAATTCTTTTTCTTTGTATTTTCTCCAAGGAAGCTGGGAGAAAATATTGGATCTGTGCAGCAAAAATGTTCTATTTGCTCTGGTGCACCTAACCATCTGTAGCTAAGAATGAGGACACACCGAAGATGTTAAACTCCATGACTCAGAGTGCATAAAAGAAGGCACGTCAACCCATCTGGATCCTAGCATCATCTCTTGGTTCACAAAATAAAGAGCGGCAGCATAAACATCTCCCATTGCTCTACCTCAAAATCCTGATCTGCAAGCACCTTCCCAGATAAGAAAAGAGATGAATTTCCACAGTCCCCTCAAACCCAGGCTTCTCTGAAGCTGCCAGTGAAAGGATGGGCTACTTTGTTCTCTCTGTTGATACCATGTAAAATGTGCTTAGGCACTCTAGAGATGGAGGCTCCTGTAACAAGGAGATAAGCTCAAGGCAGCGGCAGCTCTGGTGATAGGGACAGGGATGTTTGAGTGCTGGACACAATGCTGAGGCTCTCAGGAAGACATCAAATGAGCTGATAAGGATATTCCCCCCATCCAAGCAGAGCAGAGACTCAGTGGTCAGACCTTTATCTTTCCCCCAACACGGGCTCGCTGTTCTCCTTTGCGATAAAAAGCCTTGTGCTTAGACCAAGGAAAATGAAAAGAGCCAAAATTCCCTTGGGCACTCCTTCCTCGGGAGGGAAACATGCCAGCTTGGCATTATTTCCCCTCATCCTCTCCTTTCCTTCTCAACACCCCATTTTTTTTGGCTTCTCCTCTCCTGTCCCTATTTCTCCTGACTGTGCCTTGCCTCAAGAGTCAGCAAAGCTGGAGACATCCTATGCTGGTGCACGGGAGACGCCAAAGGGTTTTTTCTTTTTTCTACTGCAACTTAAAAAAAAAAAGGATTGTGCTAGCCACTCAATAATTAATGCTTATGAGCACTGATTCAGCATGTCAGGAAGAGAATTTTGCACTCTTATTGTAGTCTTTTGTAATTGAATCTTATGCTGTTATATTAGTGTGGCCCCAGGTGAGTATGCAATAGCTGAGGGGGGAAAAAAAGGTAAGATAAAGGAATTACAATAGAGCCAAGCTAATGTGAGAACAAGGCAATGTCTTCTGTGCCTCAAGGTGTTAAGTTAATCTCTGATAAGTTATTAACTTATTAATGGGCTGAGAAGGGATGAACTACTTTTTATCCAAAGTCCCAAGTGCTCCTCGTTTTCTTCCACATACTTCTCCTCGTCAACTAATTCTCCTTTGGCACTGCTACCCCATTATTCTGCCTCCCTTCCTCTGCGTATCCTGTTTCAGCCATAATGAAACCCACTCGGAGGAGCTCCTCTATTGTACAATTATATTGTGCTCGAAGCCTGAGATGTGGGGACTGCCAGAAAGATTCAGGAGAAGAAGCTGAGAGGATGAAAGCTAAAGAAAACTTTACAGAAGTTTCTAATTAATCTCTCCTCCTGTTGTTGACCAATCACTGATGTGGAAAAGCAGAGAGGTCAGAGGTCTTCAGGTTAAACAAAAGGCCTCAGAGTTATGCACCTCCACCTCATCTCTCAATCCAGCACTGGTTTCACAGGGAAAATTTCTGGTTTCACAGGGAAAATTTCTGTTTTCAGAGCCCAATGGATGGTGCAGTATCTGAGACCGTGGTATTTGCCAGCCCTTCTTCTGAGGTTGTTTTCTTCTTCTTCTTAGTTCTTACTGGTTCCAGTTTCTCCAAAAACTGAGGAGGTGTTTAATACTGATGACATGGGCTGAAATTCTGAAAAGCCTGAGGAAAAGCTTCTGTTGAGGAAAGAGGGACAGGTCATTCTCAGGGTGTGTAATTTCTCCTCATAATTGAATTCACTTTGTCACTGAACCCTCTCACCCACCCTCTATTTTGAAGCCACAATGGTGGGCAATACCCCACCAGAGCATGACACTGTTTCTCCAGTGTTAAAAAAAAACTGTGCTTTCAATGTTCTCTTCCAAGGTCAGACACGAGTGCTGAGGCTTGAGGAGGCAGATAAAAAGGATATAGTGCATTATAATCTTCAGAAGATGATGAACCTGATAATTCTTCCACATGAAAAATCAGTGACCTTTCAGTCAGGAGAAGGCACAGGCCATCACATGCCTTAGCACAAAGCAAGAGGGGGATGGATGATGACCCATAGCCAACTCTAGAAAAACACCCGAAGGGTCTTCTTTGAATCATCTGAGGCTTCAGCCAAAATCTTCCCATTTGCTCAGAGACAGGTTGGCATCTCTGTCTGTGTTGCTGCTGCTGCTATTGCTTCATGGGGTAGAGAGCTCACTGGAGCATGAAAGAGATTATGATAAAGATACACTGCTTGCCATCCTCCTTCCACTGGAAACAGGCTCAGCTTCATATCCAGATGACATTTCAAACACCAGCACTAGAGATGGGGGAAGGAGGGAGATGGTTTATCTTTGCCTTTTCTATTTTTTGATGTTATGATTATTACTTGCAATTATTTATTGATAGAGCAGCTTCTCGGGTATATAAATAGAGGGAAAAGAAATCTCTTTTCCCCTTCCTCCTTCAGTGCCTGTGCCTCTTTCATGCTGCACCCAAGCTGGTTGAATTGTTCAGTAGATAAAAGCCTTTGTTGAAGATTCCCCTGCATTCCCACTTTGTGAGCTATTAACATGCCAGTTCTGCTTTCCAGCAATATCAGCTGTGCATATAAATTTTCAAACTCATCTGGATGAATCTTCTTCTGCCAGCCAGCTGTTTGAAAGCATACCCTGAGACCCCGTGCCATTTGCTCTGTGGAGACTGGCTGGCATTGACATTCCCTGGGATGCTGCTGTACTGCCAGGATGCGCTGCACTTGTTACCATGATGGAGAAGTGGAGAAATGCTTTCTACCTCCAGGGCTTGCCCACAGTTCATATGCAGGTTCTTCTAGCCTTTGCCAGGTAACAGCAGCTTCAGGATGATCTCTTCTGTTAGCTGAAGTTCAAAATTCATGCCAGTGTCATGGCAGGGTAACATAGGTACCATTACCAAAATATTTTCTGCGTCAGAAAAGCAATTATACTCAGAAAAGCAAGATTGGGTCTTGCAGGTATCCAGCCAGTATAAGGTGATTACCTACATACAACCAGGTTAAAAATCTGAACTCTTTTTCAGATGCCTCATAAAACCTTTGGTGTGTTGCTTCACTGGGTCAGTTCTGCCCCTCTAAATGCTGAGGAAATAACAGCACTGTCCCACCTCACAAAGGCACTGTCAGGATGACCAAAGTCCTCACATCCTCCAGCATTGAAGACTACTGAAGACTTAACGGAAACAGTTTTGCTCCAACAAGGTAGTGTAAGCATTTCCAGGGGTGGAAGGAGGGATTTCCCATCCTAAAGAGTAACCATGGGGGAAGAACAAGGGAGACATTGTAAATCCTACCAACCCCCACCCAAATTGTAATTTCCATTCCTGTTTATGAAGTGTTGAGATCTGTAAGCATTTTCACAAAGATCTAATGGTTGGCCAGATACCCAGGAATCAAAAAGAACTTGTGAAAACTTCATGGCTATGACCACAGCACAAATACATGGAAGCAATTCCAAACCACAGCCAGTACCTCACTGTCAGATGGAAATAATCATCCAAGCAGACTCTCAAGTTGTGAACTCCAGTGACGAATGGTAGGCAGACCTCCTCGTAGACATGTGAACGCAAGCATCCTGTGTGTTTTCTGCATGAAATCATAAATCATCCACAGCATTATAATGGCTGGAGAACAGATAAAGGATCTCTGTGAAGCTAAGCAGGAATCTGAGGCCTCCTTTAAATGCAGAGGCTGGCATCAAGTACTTATTGCTCAACTGATCCACGTGATCACACTGACTTCTTTGTGAAGGGTCTTATTGTGTGAGGAGTACAAAACACAGCACTGGCTTACCATCTTCCTCAGCTTAAAGGGGAATTTCATGCTCCCCCGGCTGGAAAAAGCAATAGAGCACAAGTGACCATCACTGGACTACATAAAAAATGAACCCAGACCAACTTTGCATCTACAAGCAAACTTGGTCACACAGCTTTTGGGTTGGAGCTGGCTCATGGCTGGCTGGTTCCCTTGAGCAGACTGACTCCTGAAGGTGCTATGCCGGTATGATGTATGGAGCCCAGCACTCAGGAGTAGTTCAAACACAGGTTTGATTCCTCTTGCTTATCAATCCCTGTTGCTAGGCAGGGGAAATGTCACTTATCCCCCCTATACCAACCTGCCTTTGATCATATACAAAACAGAGAGGATGCCTAATACATAACTGTATACTTTCCCCAAAGAGAGAAGCTGAATTCACTGCACTTGTATTGCTTCCCACGTCCCTTATCCTGCACTTACAAAGCCTCCATGTCCCCAGAATTATTGCCCTCTGATGCAGTATTATCCCATGTTGACTTGTTGTCATATTCATGGCAGCATTACAATCCCTGGGGAAAAGGGCTCCTGGCAGTACTGCTTTGAGAGACCCTTTATTATATTGATACCAACAGAGATTACCTCTTTGATAAATGAGCATGTACCTATGAATAAATACAGGAGTACATTTTATATGTATTGTATATCTGCAGTGACAGAGTAGAGGTTTGTGCAGGCATGTGCTTTTAATATGCATAGAGGGCACACGGCAGCCGTAACTGGCAACTGTAGGTTGCTGCATATATATTCCAACAAAAAATGCAGGATCCCAGCCAGCCATCTAGACAAGATGTTTCCATTGTATCCCTTTGTTGCAGCACTTGGGAGATACCCACTCACGCTCTGACTGGCTAGGTTACTGTTGGGATGCAACAGGACCTCCCTGCGAACATGAATTTGCAAATTCAGCTGTGCTGGCCTGTCTTCTGGTCTCTCCTGAGGCAAGAAAACTAAGGGAGATGGAGCACTCCGTGTATTCACAGACTGACACAAAGAAGAAATTGCATGTGAAAATTATTGTCCTCTTGGGAGATGTTCCTGGAGGCTGTGTAAGTGTGGGATTGTCACTGAGAAGCATTTACATAATGGTTCAAAGAGCAACACCAGGCTCCAAAGCCCATTTTGGTTGCTCAAGCCTCCAGGTGAATCACACACCTCTTCCACAACTCTGAGCCGGAGAGCCCAACCCACACCTGGAGCAGAAATCTTTGTGTGCTGCTCTCCTGGAAAGCAGTGCAGGAGACCACTATGCAGCCAGATGTCAAAGCAGGGACAGAGCTCAGAGGGGAAAACACTCTCCTGAGTGCATAATAGAGGTGCCGGGGAGCTGACCCAAACCAAACCTCATCCTCAAACCCTGCTCTGCAAGAGGAGAGTTTGGAGGGAAGGGAGAGAGCACCTTAGCCATTCTCATACCTCCCCAAAATGATCTTGTGGTCCCTGGAGGAGGGAATAGCAACCTGCCCCTTGCCTGGCACCTCCCTACCTGACATGTTGCTTCTGTCCAGGGAGCAAAGGAAGCCCATTTCCTAGCTACTTCTGACCCTGCCTGAACAGCTCCTTGTTATAGTCTCTGAAAAGTTTAGAAGTTGTTTTTGAATAGCATAACAGCAAGGTAATCGTTACCAAGGGAACAGGCCGGGAGAAGGTCAGGTTTTCTGAGTAGTTTTTCATGCTTTATCTTGGCTGAAAGTTTTTCTAGTCAAGTCAGATGGGTGTCTTTCCATTCTACAGAAGTGAAGCCATCATCCACTTGGAAGAGGACTGATAAGAGGGGAAAGGGATAGCTCAGATTTCCCACACCTGCACATCACATTCTGTGGGAGTTACCCTCAAAATTACTTGTGATGAGAAAACACTGTAGTACCATCAGCAGTTGTGATTTCAATGCAGGGACATAACTAGGAGACCCCTGCAGTGTTAAGTTTAAAAGTGAATTTTCTTGGAGACTGCAGCAGAGGTACAGAATAAAAATATCCCCAGAGCATAAAAAAGAAAACTGAACCAGCAACTTGCCTGAAGTAAATCAGCACAGCCCTTGGAGCTCTCGCATTTCCATGGAATTATGTCGCTTTCACCAAGAGAAAAGTCAGCTCTCCAGGAAAGATGGTAGAGCTGAGGTCTAAACATAAGGTCTCACACACCAGAGCATCATGCAGCCACGAAGTGACAGGAAAGTAGAACAACTTGTGCTATAATAAGAAGCCCCAAATGTGGAGTTAAAACTGAGGCAGATAAAGAAAAGCTGGGTTTGATGTTGCCCTCCATGTGCTAATTGCTCAGAATGGTTGCTTCTTGGCCACAGAGGACTGGACCCCTGCTCTTTCCAGAGGGTGGTTATCTAATGACCAGGCCAACTTTTCATGCTGCTCATGGTAACTATTGTGCTGCTGCTACTGGGATTGTCTTTAATCCGTGGTGCTGCTGTTGGCCCAACAGGCTGCCTGAGTTAGGTGAGATATAGGAACCAAGGAATGGCTGTTCTAAGTTCCTGGTATAGATTGAATGCCAGCTGCTGCCAGTCTTTCTCTTCTAAGAGCACTACCAGGCACCCTTACCCTCTGTACTTCAATTTGGATCTCTTCCAAAGTCCTTCACTAGGAAAAATACTTCTACTAATGAAAAAGTATAGCTTTGTTGGCCTCAATTGTGACTGCTGCTAATGGAGGGTCTCAGGAGACCCCATTTCTCTACAGCAGAGCCACTTGACATTAGACAACATTAGTTGCCCTTCCAGTCCCTGATATGGTCAGGCAAACAAGCTTTCCTTACCACAAGCAGAGCTGGCTCTTCCAAACATCTAAATGTCAAGGCAGGCCAGCCAGGGTGTGATCAACTCTCACGGCGTAGCCATGAGCTGCAGCGCTTTGTACTGGTGGCCAAGCAGACTGCTGCTGGGAATGAAACAATACCTGGGTTCTGAAAGCAAATCAAAACTCTTACCTCCAGCTTGGCCTTCACAAAAGAAAGCCCAGCTAATCAGGCTGATACATCAATGACATACAGCTCTGAAAGAACAGGTTTTGATTTGCAGACAAATATGTGTTCCCAGCACCAAGCTGCTCGTGGTTTGTGCTGAAATAGATGTTTTAGTGCTGATTTGCAGGACTGGGGGATTTTGTCTCCTCTTTCTCAAACAAAAAGTCAGTGCAAATAGCCTTCGTGATCCGTCCATGTACAGCCTTCACATTCTGTGTGTCTGTGTGTGGCGTAGGGGGAAGTGAGCTGTAGGAATCTGACGATGCAGGTGGCCCTGAGCACAGCCCTCACCAGCACACATTCATCAGGCATTGGACAGGCACACTTCCAGCTGATTTATTGATATTTAAAATTTAAATATCAGCTGATCATTTAGCCCTGGTGAGTAGATGTTCTATAACAGCAGAGAGGAGCCATCTCCTGCCAGCCCATCCAGCCTCCTCCATCACCAAGTGCAGAGCCAAGTGCAGAGCCCTGTCCTTGCCCCTTAGACTTGCTGGGGGGCTGAGCACAGCTCAGCTCCTCCATCCCTTGCTGCCCTTCCCACCCATCCACCCTGCTTTGTTTGGGTCAGAGGCCTCTTAGGATTCACAGCATCAGAACCAGGCAAGGAGATTCAATCCAGATAACTCCTAAACAGGACCGACAAAGTTCTGTTCCCCTCCTGTCACACTGTGGGGTGAGCAAACTCTCTACTGCTGGTGTCCATATCTGTTTCTCAGTGCCACTTTTTTGCTGGGCAGATCTTTAGTCTTGTCCATCTATCTTAAGATTGCCCTTTCTTAGCAAGCAAGGACCCTGCCCGGCATCTAACAAAATACATCCCTTCTTTCAGTGTCCTTGCAACAATAATTCACTGTCCTGACACATGCAGCTGGAGCATAGGGGACCTTGTCAGATTAAAAATCACTGCCACACTTTTGGGACTCTGAATCCAGCAGCACCTGAGATGACTGAAACAGGTAGAGCTTTTGAAAACCAATTTGCTCTCTCCTCTTTCTACCTCTTTGTTTGCATTTTCCATTTCTCTCAGCTTGGGGGACAAGGTTCAGTGTTAGGCCCATGTTTATCAGTGCTTGGCTCTCCAATTGTCACTTCACAGCCCTGCAGGTAGCACTTGCTTTCCCCTAAAGAAACAGAACCCCCACAATTTTTCTTCCAACTCCTGTCCAAAAAATAAATAGTACAGGAATGTTTCTGATGGTGTCAGGCTTTGTAATAGTTCATTCATTTCAACCCTAAATTTGGGACTGAATTTATGCTGGCAGTAGCTCTTTAATATACAGGACCTGTCTTATTACATCTCCGTCTAATGCATATTTGGGAGCTTTCCCTGAAAGCTCTTGTATAAAGGAGTATTATGACATCAGGAAGTCTAAAAGTACCTGAACTGCAGATGTGATAAATTCAGCAGGATGATACGTGCCTGGAATTTGTACTTGCCTTTTTCCATTGGCAAATGGCCGCCTGGGCTCCATCCCCCAGGATAGCTGTAAAGAACAGCCAGTTTGATGAGCCTAACCAGCCATTGGATGTCACTTTGGCTCCACACTAATTCAAGGGAAACAGCATTTATCTGGCAGCCAGGCAGCCAGCTCTTCGGCAGCTGAGAGTTTAATTATCAAAGGTTCAGGCGAATCTTGCTCTTGCAATCTCCAACCAGCTGCTGCAGGAAAAAAAAGACCTTCTGGCCCCATCCAGAAGTTTGTGGAGCTCTTGCAAGTTCCCTTTTGCCGTTAGAATAAGTCCCAGCTCGTTTGCCCTTTTCTGTGAAAGCTCTGGGCTTGATGCCACTAGAAAAAGGAGACAGTGAAAATAATACAGTGGGGAAGGGTTCTGGGTACATGGGGCTGATCAAGCAACAGCCAGGAATGGGAGCGTTGGGCAGACTCCAGCTGATGCCCTGATCCAACCGTAGGGGTTTGCCGTAATAGATGGACGTGGGCACAGCTTCTTCAAACTGCTGGATGCTGTTCTTTCACAGCCTCATTCTGCAGTGAGAGCAGAACCACTGTCTGGCTCAGTCCAGGCTAGTTGCATTAGTGCTGGAGGACCTTAGCCTGAGTGGTCTCAAAGCAAAAAAGCAAGGGCTACGCCTTCCTGCTCCCTGCCCCATTTCCACTTTTTGGCAAAGCCAGTGGGAAGGATGGGAACTGGAAGGGCTAGAGAAAGCAAGCTTAGGGCAAGACAAGAAGAGAGAAATCTCTGTAAAGGCAGCTATTTGCACGGTATTTCTGCAGGAGTAAATGCTGCAAGAAAAGTGCACAAGGGAAAAAATGGGGGGAAAAGGTGACCCCAAATGAATCTTCTTTTCCCTCTGAGAAGAAAAGAGGCCAGTGTGTAAGAAGGGTGGAGGAGGTGTTCGGGTCACGGGCATGTCCTGCTCCACTCTCACCTTTGTCTCAGTGCCGCAGACCCTGTTACGGTTCCCCTGTGTCTGAGCTCGGGTACCCCTGGATACCTCTCCCAGCCTTACAGCCATAATCAGTCCCAAACCAAAAGCTGTTGGTACTTTCCCAGGATCAGCTCAATATCCAGCTCTACCAAGTGAGATACTCAAGACCTGAGTGAGGTGCCATTTCCAATAGATCTTTTGCACTTTTGTAGCAGGGATGTCCCTGCCCTTTCAGTCCTGCAGCGGCTTATTAATAATGGGGCCACTTAGGTGCCTATCAGGAGAGTTTGTAACTAATGTGCTAGTGATGTACCTGCTTTTCGTTATTCTCAGGCTCTCCACAGACACAATCAAACACAATTGGACATTCTCAAGGCACATTTATCTTTTGAATATGAAGGTAAGAGACTCAATTTTCTTTTTCAAAAGTAAGCTAAGATTCTGGTGAGCAAATTAGTTATCCTCCCCATTCTTCTTCAAAGTGCCATCAGGAACCATCATAAGCAAATGCTACCAATCACTGTCTGTTTTGCCCAGTCTGCCTGTGCTATCAGTAAGGATCCACACAGGGAATTACTTTGTCTCCACTTCCCCCATAAGAAAAATCTCTCCAAAGCCAGGTCATGATTTTCATAGTTGAGACTCTAACTAATATAACAAGAGAGCTCAGGGCATGTGTGAACCTGAGAGAGGTGGAGGGAGCCGGAACGCGTAAATATCTAGTACTGATTGGAAACACAGGGCCTTCCTTGACCCTTCCCCACCAACTCGAACTTGTAAGACATCCAGCCAACTGCTCTAGATGGAAGATAAACACAGCCTGTAGCAAGCTGCTGCTAGAAATTTGATCTTGGGCTCCCCTTGTAGTCCAGAAACACTGTCACTAAGGCCAAGTTGCCTTGGGTGTCTTGTTTTTCCATCTTGTATGAATACAAGTGTTTATTTAACACCATCTCTCCAGGGTTTCCTCAGCTCCCTAGTCTCCAGACCTGTCAGTTTACTCACAGCATCATCAACTGCAAACTGATTAGTCTAGTCCCCCTTCTCTTCTCCCCCATGGTTATCACTTTTATTAACAGCAAGGGAGTGATAATGGGGAGAGATGATCAAAGTGCTGGTATTAACACAGGGGATTAACGGTATTTATATTCCTGATCAGTGCACTCTCAGTGCAGAGAGGGAACTGCCACAAATCAGCCTTTTCCGACTGAGAGTTGCTGCAGTGCCACTGCCTAAATAGCTCCTGGCTAATGAGTCCTTTGTGGCTGGCTGATGGAACAGCTCACTCAGCTACTTCCCTTGCAACCTAATGCACCCAGGCTTGCATCCACCATGGCATGCAGGCACCTGATCTTGGGTTTCAAACTGCTCTTGTGGCCCTGGGGACAAGGTCCACTGCTAAGATCAAGCCAGGTAGTACTGAACAAAAAAGTGGTTGGTTTGCACTGGGATAGCATCTTGTTATCACGAGAGAAACAACTTACATCCTGGTCTGGGACTTCATGAGAAGTTCAGTGAACATCACACTGGGGGAGGAAAGACAGAAAAAAAGAACTGAAGGACTGAAGTCTTCCACAGCCATCCAGGAAGAATAAATGTGTTGTATATTGATTCCACTGAGGTACCAGCAGCCACTCAGTGGCAGGCAGGGACGTGGGGAATGGAAGCAGGGACACCTGACCTTGCTCAGTCAATGTTGCTGGCCACCACCAGCAAACCAAGGTGAAGAGGCTTCACCTAGCAGGGGCTGGAGACCAATTCAGTGATCAAAGAACAAACAGTCCTGGAATCAAGGGAACAGCTGAGAGATGCCTTTGGGGTTGCAGAATTTCACTTTATATGGAAGAATGAGGACACAAGGAAGATACCCACTTCTCTTCTGCCTCCCCTGAGGAGCCTTCCAGGAGGTACCTGGCCCTAATCCACAGAAAGCCCACAGATAGGCGCCACTGCAGCAACTCCTATGCAGCTTAATAATCTTATAAGGTTTTATTTATATCATCATAACTGGTTGCTGTGGAGACAATCATTATGTCACAAGCATTGGCGGAAGAACAAATTACAAAGGGGCCATGGAGGTGAGTCCTGCTGTTTTGGTGCACACTCCCATCCTCCCACTCACACCATGGACGATGTGCGTCCACACGCACGCCCAACTCCACCTGCAGATGTTGGTCCCATGTGTGGCCTTGTGTACACACTGTCTTACTTGCTCTGGAAAAATCTCAGAGCTGAGTTTTTTATCCATATAGCAGGGCAGTGACAACTAAGCTGAGAGGAGGCTAAATTGTGAACCACAGGAAAAGTCTGGAGTCAGCTGGGGTAAGGCAGAGGCAAACGGCGATGCTCCTAAGCCTCTTTCACCCCACCCCCAATCCTTAGGTTATTCACACATACACACTCAGTAAAAATCCCACTAAAGGAGGTTACAAAGCCATGGGTGACCCATGGGCACTAATGAACACTTCACACAACCCCATTACAGCTACTCACTCATCAAAGTTGAAGATCATCTCATTGTCTCAGGCTTTTAACACAGCTCAACCAAGATCTACTTTTGTGGAGAAAGCCTTGTCCCATAGGCTACTTCCAAGGTCGTGACTTCTAGTACAATATGACAGTAGCCTGTCATACAGGATGATGCAGACTTCTTGTATGCTCTGTCTTCATAATGTGTTTGTCAGCAGGTCATGCAAGCGATGAAGGCGTGTGTTTCCTCTGTGTTCCTGCAGCCATCCAGCATAGTCACTAACAAACTGCACTCCTAGCCAGATCTGATTGAAGGTGAATGCAGAAAAGCTGATGGGCATTAGTGGGCTCTGGATAAATGGAGCTGTTTGCCTTGGGATCATGAGTTCAGGGGAAGGTCAGTTCACTGTTGACCACCACTCATTAGCCTTTGGCAGGAACTCAACAACTTCTGTGAAATAAGGAGCCACTCTTGGCTTGGGTCCCAGTGGAACAAGCATCTGTGTCACTGCAGTTGCTGTCCTCACTGGACTCTTGGCTGGTGCTACAGAGAAATAACAAAGAAGTTCAGAAAGCCCATCCTCACAGATCAGCGCATTGCAGGGAGATCACCCTAGGGTAACACAGAGGGAGTTTCTGCTGAGCCTCAGTGTAGGTAGACATAGAAACAACTGCTGAGCTCCAGTTCTGGTTGATAGGTGAAGCAGCAAAATTCTCAAACTATAATGGGAGAGGTGTGAGAAAGCTTGAAATCTCCTGTGGAAGAAGTCAAGGGAAAAGCAACTAAAGTGGTTGCAGAGCAGCTGACACACGAGGATGGGTGGATGGTGAGGTTGGAGGACCTCTCCCTGCCCCATGACTGTTACATACATTTGGTGTTGAAGAGGGAAGGAGATAAGCCATTTCCTACCTTTCTAGCCCACTCTGCCCCCTGCCCAGAGCAGGTGGGGTAGAGCTGCCCTACAGCCCTCTCCTGCTACTCCTGCTTCTCTGTGGCCACATGAGACCCGAGGAAAAGAGGGAAATCCTGGCCAAATGAGCTATCCAGGTGTCCTGTGAGCCTTAAATTAAGCATACCAGTATATATGAAAATAAATGCAATAAACCAGGTCACTATCACTTGCATGAAATTCGCTTATTGTTTTAAATCATCATTATCACCATCATAATTAAAATCAAGAAACAGCTTAAAG
Organism: Phaenicophaeus curvirostris; assembly: GCF_032191515.1. Classification (NCBI taxonomy): domain Eukaryota; kingdom Metazoa; phylum Chordata; class Aves; order Cuculiformes; family Cuculidae; genus Phaenicophaeus; species Phaenicophaeus curvirostris. The sequence continues at coordinate 16,829,097 of NC_091402.1, forward strand.
AAACTAATGAATTTTTTTATACGTGAACTTATCACAGGAAAGGGGAAAAAATCATAAAGTGAAAATGTGCTTGCATTGCTAATAAATATTATTGGAGGGACTCCCAGCTTTTCACATTACCACAGTGAGATATGACAGCCTATAATGGATTACTCAACTGCCTGAAGCCATTGTAGGAATAAATCCCTTTTAATATTCATGTGCGGTCTTTGAGGAAATAGATGTAAGCAGTTAATACTTTTCTATAGACAAAACAATGCAGTTTATCAAAACAAAATGTGTGTTTGAAAACAAAAATCACAAAGCTCCCAGACTCATTCTTTTTTTTTTTTTTTGCAAATCAGAAAATATAAGATCCCAAAAAAGGACATTTTGGGGCACAATTGTGCACAGAAAGCAAGATGGTGGGGGACAGGATAATAAGAAAAATAGTAGAAAGGGGGAAAACGGTGTAAGAAAAGATAATGAGTAGCTTATGAATCTGTGGTTGTAAACAGGGCACTGAAGCAGAGTGTTGTGGGAGGAAGGTGTTGGTTGCCCTATAAAGCACTCAGTGACACAGGAGGGAGTATATGGGTGGCAGAGGAAGATCAGGCACTTCCAGGAAAGAGGTGCAGTGCTCTGTGAGGTGCAAGGATGTCAGGTGATGCTGGGGCTTAGCTATTTTTATAGGAGGGTAAAGGATATAATAGAAGAGGTGAACAGGAAAGCTTGTGTGGGGCCAGCTGAGGGCTGCTCCCTCCCAGACTTCTGCTCCATCTTCCTGCTTTTCCTTTTGCAACTGATCTATAAAATCGGCCAGGTTTTTGTCTCTGGTTTGTTTTGGGTTTTCTTCTTCCCTTTGCACAGTGGAACAAGGGAAGCAGCAGTGTAGAGGAGCCTTTGTGCCTTTTTGTCTGGTATGGAGTGAGGGAAATGGAGGTTAACCCTTTCTGCCACAGCTTTTTGCAAGCAGTCAGTTTGGAGGAAAAATCAGAAAGCAAAACCCTGTCAGGGACTGGAGGGAATAGCTGCAGCCTCTCAGAGGTGAGAGGGCAAAAATAAGAGTCTTGATCTTACAGAACGAGATGCAGCTAAGATGTGAACCCAGCTTTAATTTGGCTGCCATGATCTGTGACTATAAATGTCTGTAGATGTGTCTGAAACTGTGAGGGGGAGGCGGGCAGAAACTTTTCAGATTCCCTCCTGCTGTGAGATCTAGGCAGCAAAGACAAGCTTAAACTGAAGCATCAAGAATAAACAATGCTCCCCCTGGACTTACACTGCTTTGATATCTGTGGCTGATTGGCAAGTAAAGGAGTTTGACTCACACTTACCTTTTACTTGCCTGTGTTTGGAGAGAACCTGTGATGACACCCTTGCCCCTGGCATAACCACAGCAAAGGCAGGTTGGGGTCTGTCTTGGATTGGAGTAGATGTGGTCCAAGCTGAAGGAGATACCACGTTCTTGAACCAAATTCTGCTCAAAATGCTACCCAAGAGACTGATGTTTCTCTGAATACTGCAGGATTTGGTCACAATCATGAGTCTACAAAGACCCACAGGGTGCTTAACTTGACCTTCTTGCCAAGTGCCACTGGCTTCCATGGAGCTTGGAGGAGTTCAGGATGGTTGTGTCCAACTGCAACACCTTGAGATGTTCTCATGCTTGAAAATACTCCCTGAGGGCAGGCAAGGGGCACTATTTTTAAGATATCTAGTTTTACAGTAGGAGTTCTGACTGAGACAGGAAAAAAATGCATGAATTTACCATGTTAGCACATCAGACCATTCCACTCAACTTGCTCAGATTTTATTCTTAAGTCGTGTTCCTGGAACAGTGGGATTTCCCACCTGGGCAAAGCTTCAGCTGTGTAACCATTTACACTGCCAGCAGTGTCGGAAAGACACTGTAATCAGAAATATTCCGGGAACACTTGTACAGACAATGTTTTTCTACATCTCTTTACTAATTTATTGAAAGAGATAGCTTGCCGATGTAAACACCAGGAGTATCCCTTTAAATTCCAGGTAGTTTTACAGACTGTATTGGGTGTTATGAAAGTGGGCCAGTTTTATAGGTCACATTCTTCTTTGAAATGGAATAGGTCCAGGAGACAATTGGGAACCAGAATGGGAAAAAATCCTCCCACCCACCTTCCAGCAGAGCAGAGGTGTGTCTTGCTTCGAAAGGGAAAGAAAAAATTTCACCTTCTAATTGTTGTATTGAGTAGCTCATTGACTGAACTTTTTGTTCAATACCTTTTTTACCCCTCAGATTGTCTAATCAAAGGCTTTTTCCTTCCTTGGTTTAGCTTTGCAGCCTCTAGCATTGATCCAAATTCAGAAACCAAAGAGGAAAACAGGCTCTGGGAAAAGAGAACACAATTAATACCCAAGCAGCTTCATTTTTTTGGGGTGCCTTTTAAACATCTTCCACCTCTCAGTCTATTCTCCCATTCTTTTATTTTCCCTTTTGTGTTGAGGAGGTTTCTTTAAGGAAAGCCTTTATCAGCACCTCACGGAGAAGATTAAAGCACCTGCCACAGAGAAACAGGTTACTTTTTGTGTCCAAGTTCTTAATCCACTTTATTAAAATGTTCCAAATCTTCCTTCAAGAGGAAAGATCAGAAGGACACTTCCCTGTCACCCCTGGTATGCCTTCCTTCCGGATACTTGTGCTTCATTAGAGGCTGAAAAAAACCCAAAGTCAAGGCAAGGAAAAGAAAAGAGAACAAGACTGCAGTGACTGGTTAATATGGGATGTGGAGCCTTCCACTTCATGGTCATGGGTACTGCTCTGGCCCCAGGCTGGAAGCAATTGAAAGCTTTTCCCATTTGAAAGACACTCGTGTGAATCGGGTCAGAGATCTCTGAGTATTTTTCCCTTTGAGGTTCAAAGAAGATAAGAATATTTGCAGTGAGCAAAGCCAAACATTCATCCATCCTGCTGGCCCGTTGCTGACAGCAGCAAGGAAAGGGCACAATAAGGGTGACGATACCAACTCTGCTTTGCTGTATGCTCTACGTGCTCCCACAGACCTGGTATTTTCCACTTGAAATAATGGTTCTCTATGATTAATAAACCTTGATGGATTTTCTTCCTTGACAGTGTCTAAACTTCTTTTTCTGTATGTCCATAATACTTCTCTGCATTGCCATGTCCCATCATGAGCAAAGCTGAAGGACATGAGCACAAGCTGCTGCATGGGTACCTCTGAGGTGCCCTGTGAGTCACATTTTGTGATATTTAGCTTGAAAGCTTTCATACTAAGATCCCTGGAAATGAAGTGTGTGATTCCCTTCAGGAGTTGTCTTGTGGGAAACAAGCCTAGATCAGGTCTAAGCCCCACCTTGGATCTGCCACCAATTGCTCACCTCGAAACACTTCAACTCAACCCTCCGTTCCCTTCTCTTCTCTTCAGGCTTCTCACATTGTCTTTGCACAATCTCTCTGCCCTAATTTAAAGATACGGCTACAACATAGTGCAAGCCATCAGTGTAACACACTATCTCTGATGGTGGAAAACTTACTTAAGGATTGGATAGAAACTGTTGCAAGTAGCCTAGACAGAGGTCTAATGAGGTAACTGCCATGATCACTTTTCCATGTTCCCTGTCTTGGATTTAAAAGGCCACTTGCTTAGCGTAAGTAGCTGCTGTTTTGTAAAGCAAGTGTATATGATGCAGGCACTCGTCGTGCTTCCTCAGGGTGCAATTACATTCTTATCTGTCTTGTACTGCTGTTTCTCTTCAGCTGAAGGAAGTTATCCAGTGTGAGACTGTAGGGTTGATCTTTTGAGTAGGAAAAGTCTAAAATGGCTGGAGAAAAGCATGGCACTCTACGAGAGCAAGGAAGCGGCATCTTGGCAGAGAGTGACAAAGCATAACGTGTTCGTGAAAGATGACCACCTCATTTCCCATCTTTAAATGGCAGGTTCATTAAAGGTGAAATACACACAAACTACAGCCTAAGCAGTTTCATACTCCACAAGGCACCTATGCAATTGGCTTTATCTTGACTTTCCTGAGTAAAGAGTATCAAAATAATTTGATTTTAAAATGCGTCATACTGTTAACAAAACTGCAGTTGAATGCTAGATTTTATTTATTATTCAAATTACGCTCTCCGAGGCATTGGCTGCAGTGCAGCTCTGCTTAGTTAGAGACGGTCTACCTGCAACTCAGGTGGCAAGTCCTTTCAGTTCCCCTCCCAGAGGCTGCCACATTGCTGCAGGTGCAGGAACGCATTTCCAAAGGGCTGCAAAAATCTAGCTGCATAACCTTGTTGATGCCCCTGCACTCCTGACTGCCTTCAACACGCTTTGCAAAATCTCCTCGCCAGTCAAGACAACAGGCAAACACTGCAAGAACAGAAGCTCAGAGCTAAGATTGCTTGCAACAAACCCCAGCCACTCAGTGTCACTTAACCACAAAACATCACTTTTTTGCTTTTATAGGAGGTATATTTCTGTGTTTTGTATCCACTGACACTCTTGTTCCAGGTATGGTACTGTACAGCAGTCTGGCCTGAGGCTATCTCGGTGTCCCATGTTTATCTAGTCTCTCCTGAAGGCCTCCACAACATATTTGCTCTATTTTCAGAGCCTGTTTTTGAGTCTCTTTGAATTCCCTTTGTGCTCAGACATCCGCCTTGCTCTTCGAGCTCCGTGCACCCTCACCAGCGAGGTTTTTAAAGCAAGGCCGTAGCTGGAAGTTGTCATTGATACGTGATGCAGAACAAAATCCAGCTCGCTCGAATGCAGCTAGATTGGCTCAGCGGGGCTGACAATAGATGAACTGGGTCTTATCAGCGAAGGGAGCAGATACAACACAGGAGCAGCATGCAGGGAGCAGATAGGAGCTCTGCGAAAGCGGACGGCCTGGCTGGTGATAGTGCCGGGGGGAAGGAAGGGTTTTATTTATTTATTTTTTTCCCCTAGTGGCTGTTGTTTTAAAGCTGGCACCTTTCTGACCACAGCCACAGCATTAATGGGGAAAAGAAGTAGAAGTGACAGACAAGCCAATGGAGGAGTGCTGTGACAAAAGGTCTCAGAGGGGCACGTTTGTCCAAATGAGCCACTGCCTCACTGGGTGATTTATCCCTTGTTCCAAATGCATTTACTGGCTTTAATGACAAGTTGGTGGCATTTCTGCAATTAATCCTATCAAAGGAAAGCAGTTTTACACTGAGCTGGTCCCCTATTTCCAACCCTGCGTTTTTGTTTATGAGGAGAGGGGCTGCCAGTTGTCTCCCAAGTCAGGGCACTACAGTTCGTGGCACTAACAGTGGGTTATTAAGCAAGTATCTTCTCCTGACATCTAAAACCAGCACAGCTAAAAAATACAACCTCAGATTGTCCTAACAAGCAATTTCCAAACTGTAAATATGCAAAAGTGAGAGAAAGTATTTCTTTGCTGGTGAAAACCTTTAATGAGTGGATGGCTCAGCAAATCTTTTAGGCAGCTGTTTTCCCTGCTGCACATACTGAGATTTGTGGTAGGAAGGGAGGGGAAAAATAAGAAACCAGGGGAGTGAAGTCCCCATGTGATTGGGTTCCACCAGTTACTCTGGTTTGGCTGGTCTGATCCTTCTGCGACTCTCCTTTCCTTGGATAAACTGTTAATGGTTTCATCCACTGGAACCAGGAATGGAAGTATCTCCCAGTGTCAGCAATTATGATTTGGCTAAGACAAGAAGGAACAATCTGTCTTTCCAGTGGGCATACTGATGACATACACCCAAAGCATTTAAATAACAAGTGCTTTTTGAATACTGATGACCCGTTTTGAAGAGAGAGGAGCAAATGGGAGCAAGTTAATGGAGATGTGTATTTTTGCAGTTCTGAGAAGCTTTTACCTATTTCCTTCCAAAGGATAGGTTCCTAAGCTCTCTATCCTTCTGTCCAATTAAATCACATTTCTGATGAATAGTAGTCCCAAACACCAAATCACAATACCTGGAGGAATGGGATCCACAAGAAATAATCTTCCTTCCTGACGATGGTGGACTAAAAGGCAAAAGAACAAGGCCAATGTGTATTTTCCAGAAAACCCTTCCTAACGATCATAACCTTCAACAGCAAATCCTTTCACAAAACACAATCCTTAGAAATGTTATTAATAGCCAAGAAAACACACCAAAGCACACTATACAGAGCAGCACATCCTCAACTGATTTACAAGCCCTCTGAGCTGGTCTTTGAGACACTCTTGCTGTCATGATGAAATTTTCAGTCCCCTTGAACCTGAGCTCCAGCTGGAGGAAGAAGCTCACAGCTCAACTTGCCTGTTGGCAGCAATGTACTCATCTGGTGAATCCTCTGTATCAGTGACAGTGTAGTGTAATTCTTGTCCTGACACAGCATCATATTTTGAGCAACTTCATAGTCATAAACCAAATAGCACTCATCTTCTGGCTCTGAAAAAACGCCAAAATATGTCTAAAAACTCTTGCTGTTACCCCACCTTGGTGTTGCAAACTGAGCCATTCAGTTTGTTAGTTGCTGGGAAGAGGTTTACCCATGGTCCCCAAAAGCACTTTCTGATTCATAACTGTTTGCAGAAACTCTAAAGAGAGACCAGCCGGGCATGGAGACTTGAAGAAAGCTCCTGAAGGAATGTGAAGGTCTTGCTGTTGAGGACACACAGATGAAACCATTAGCAGAATACATAAGATGCTTTGCACTTTCCTTATTTATCCAAAAAGCTGGTTTTGTTTATTAAAACCTAGTTACTAGATGCATCTCACCAATAACCTGGAGTGCTTGCTTGGTTAATTTAAGCAAGCAGAGCTTTGACGAAGTAATTTTACCATCCTCGGGGATCTGCCAGCTTATGCCGGTCTTCACAATTTCAGATGAAATTGAGTTAATTTTCGCTGAAATTGCTTCTTAGCAGACAAACACATTCCCCATCATTGCGAGCTTATGCCTCTGCAGCTCTATTATTCTTTAATTTACACACCCCAGCAGCGAGGGATTAATGCCTGAGACATACAAAAGGCTACAGTGTGAAGAGGAGAAGGGGAGGAGAGAGAGAGAGAGAGACTGGAGCTCTGCAGGGAATAGGTAATGGTGTTTCAGTTTTATAGTCAAAACATTTAAAGTTTGGCATTAATATGGAGTCAACTCTTGTTGTCCGTTCACTCTTGAAATGCATCCTCTAAAGTCTCAAAGCAGAAAATACCTCAGCTGCTCAGCCAGGCCAGAGATGATGGCAGGTTCCTGCATGACTGCCAGGTTGAGAGGGCAATCACTGGGATGTTACAAACTGCTCCACATCAGGAAATGATTGCAGGAGGTCAAGGCAGTGTGGAGCAGAGCCGCACAGGAAGGCCAAGTTTTGCCTTTGCATCTTCCATGATGGTCTTGCTTCAGACAGGAGCTCCTCTGGGAAAACGCTGCTGCCAAGGCTCTGAAGATGCCTTCAAATGCTGAGAAATAAAAATGCTGGGTTCTCATAAGCTTTCAGAAAAAAATATAACTAGTGTCAAAGCACCTGCAAATGGGTAGAAAAGGGGGATTCCACTCTCTGATATTTCCAGACAGAACAGGCAGAAGTGCCAAGTTCAGCGGTCCCTGCAAAGTCTCTAGCGAGATTTTTAGGGTAGCAGCACTTTTAGCTATTCCCTGCAGATGACTGAGCAGAATAGCAATTAAGCATTTTTAATGTTATTGCCTCAGTTTTCCTTCCTTAATTAAAGAGCTCACCATTTCCTCTTCTATCGTGTACACCTCTGAGGTATGTACAGGTTATCGGATAAGATACAGCAATCCCATATCATGTATCGGCATGCACTTAGCAATGCAATAAGGAGACATTTAAATTCCTTATCTTTCTTCGAAGGCCTGCCCTTCCTTCACTGACTACTACCACATCAGTGCCACGGTACATACCAAGATCCCACTCAACTGCCTATACATCCTTCTTCCACACAAACATGTTCATGCTTTCTCTTTGCTACCCTCTGCTCATGAGAAGCTCTCTGCTAGCCTGCTTTACTATACTGCCTTCAAATCTTTTCTCGTTTCCTTATTCTCTATGATGTCTACAAAATTTAGACACCGTAGGGAAGTGGCTGATGTGCTGGACCACCGCATCTTCTTACACTAATACTATCTCATTGTTGCCTAACAGCCAGCTGTTCTTCCTGGCTTTCTATTAGATAGTAAGCTCTTCAGAGTAAGAACAATCTTGTGGCTTTGGACTGAGGACTGTGTCATCATGGATGCCTGCTGTGAAGTCTATAAAGTCAACAGCAGAAAAAGAAAATTTCTTGGGCTCCAAAGCAGGGAAATTATATGAATATGTTCTTGTATTGCAGTTGTATAACTTGTGATACAGAAGAGACAAGAAAAGGAAGGGCTCTTCCAGAAAAGAATTCTTTGTATCTTCAGCCTGAGAGATGGTCAAGTGATGTTTTTCCTACAGGGTGTAACAGTCCTCCCAGCACCCATGGTGCACCCGCCTTTCAGAGCTCCCCAGAGATCATTTTGTCCTTCTACCAATGTCCCAGGTGTTTGGCTGTGGGGTCAGTGGAAGGAATATTCATTTTCTCCATGGTTTTTAGTCAACATTGGCCTGTTCCTGACACCAGAATGATGACACTTGAGTCTACTTAACATCAAATAGGCAAAGTTCCCTTTATGTGATAACATTCCCTCCTGAGGAATGGTAACTGTGGATGGGATACCTGTGGGGAAGGAGGTCCTCAATACTATCCAAGCCAAAGAAAATAAAAGGAACTCTGAGTACCTCCAGCAATAACTGCACATCGTGCAGGGCTAACATCAGCTCTGCTGTACAACTGGGAAATCCTAGAGCAAGTCTTTGTTGAATCCAGGAATAGGTCATGGTGAGAAATTAGATGTTATTGATTTGCACTAAAGAGATACTTATGAGAAGCACCTGTGAAGTCAGAGCAAGAGCAAATCAGAGAACAAGATAAAACCCCTTCCCATTTGCAGAAGAGGAAAAGGAGGGAAAAGCAGTAGAAAAACATTAACAGAAAAACATTTCCATTGAGGTGAGTGGCAAATACTGAAAAGCGCAGGGCATTTTCAGCTGCCCACAGCTGGGTTCCAATTCATATCAGCTGGTAGAAATTCCCTGTGTTGGATCTGCACACCCTTCTCTTGAAAAGAACTGAGAATCATCCAAAAACGTTGTAATAAACCGGTGGTCTAGTAGGTGAGGGTAGCACCAGCAACGTGCCAACAGCAAGGATGAGTGGAACTGCGGGATCGGGCAACTATACTTCGTCCTCCCCCTGCCATCCAGGAGAAACTTCTGTCATTTTCCCAGCAAAGTTATTTCAGAAATCAACTTCTTTCAGCTCAGCTGACTTTTAGCCTCATGCATTTTTATACGCTCTCTGCAAGAATGAGGAGGATATTTACATTTTTTAATAAGCCTGACAGTTTGAAAGTAATTGGGGATTTATAATGGGTTTGTTTAGGTCTTTTTGTCCACTTGAAATCCAACTGCTAGTCTTAGGCCTAACAAGCAATATTATCTCTATGGTGATGAGGGAACCTCAACAGGAGGCCATGAAGCCAAAGAGGAAAGCACTGGCGTGTTTTGTTATGGGTTGTTTTTTTTTTCTTTTTTTTCCTTTGAACCTGCAATTTAAAGCAAAGACAGCATAACAAAATTTAAATCAGGAGCAAAATTCCTCCAGACATCCAGTGCTCATAACTCTAGCTCCTTCCACTGGTTCTCCCAGGGGCACATAAGCCAGTGTCTGATCTCTATCAAGGTGTTTTCTTCTTCCTGGCAAAGATTTGCATTTATTTGTTCTATTACGGTTCTAAAATGATCTTAACCCTGATTTTTCTTTTGGGAGAAACAGATGTTTAGTGGTAAGGATGGAATTAATGGGCAAAACTCAAGGTCTGGGATCAGATTCCTGTAGCTGAATCTCAAGGACTCAGTTCTGCTTATTCCTAAAATGAAAAGACGAGCTGTGCAGTGTGGAAGAGAGAAAGAAGTGAAAGCTGAGAAGGGATCTGATCGAGTTGTGATAATGGGGTTTTCAGTGAGGACCACTATCAAAACCAGAGGCTCCTGGGAGACTTTGGCTTCCTTGACTTTGCTGAGGGACACAGACTGTGGTGCTGATTTGTCCAGGGCTCCTGTAGAGAAGGGTTGCTGACATATTACAGGTGATAAGCTCTGAGCTTAACTTTCTGATTGTGTCCTTCCTTCTTTGTGCCTCAGTTCTCCACATTCTTAAGAGAAGAAACAGCAGTTCCTGCCTTCTGCGAAAGTACAAATATAAATGCAACAGAGATCAGCAGGACTTAGTGTTGAAATGGAGTAGGAAGTGTCCAGCAAAACCCTTAGAAAACAGTGACAATGAGGAAAAAAAGAAAACCAAAGCAGGATTAGCACTGACTCCCTGGATCAGCAAACACCAGCACACAGGTTTCTTTCAGCATAAGCAAGCACCAAGCAGTGGTGCTGTGGGGCATACCTGACTTTGTCAAGGGCAGATCCTCTCAGTTCACGTGCCTCAGACCTTCGTGACTTGTGGGGCACAACAGCAAATCGCTTCCCATGCTCTACATTGCTACTCTTTTCTCAGAGCAGCTAAACTGTGGAAAGAATTACCCTCATAGGTGAAGAAAAGAGCTGTAGGAGCCATTTCTTGTCCTGGCACCCACTGCAGCACTGCTCGCTCCTTATCTTTTGATAAGGAGCATCATAGGTATGAAACGATGCACAGGTCTCAGCACCCTGTGGGGAGCAGCAGGCAGGGAGGGGGCTGTGGGAAGGGAGCTATGGGTCGTGGGACACACAGAGGCAGGGAGACAGGGAGGGAGGGAAGAAGAGTCAAAGACTGGGAGAGGAGATAAAAAGAGACGGGATGGGAATCAGAGAAAGGCAGCAGGGGGGAGAGGGGAAAGTGGAAAATGAATTGAAATGAGTTAGAAAATTCCAGGCAGACGAGCTTGAGCATTCAGCAGCTGAGATGTGGGGCTTCATTAGTACAGACCGATGGAAGATAGAGACATTAAGGAAGGAAATGTGTGACTCACAGGGGAAAATGGGAAAAACAACACACACCATAGCAGCTGCTCCGTTTACTTCAATTAAAGAACAGCTCAAAGGGTATGTTAAGGGGAAAGGAGGGGGAAGCAAACAAAGGCACAAACAACAGAGAAAAAGCCAACCAGATGAAGAAACTGTTACCCTCAAGCACCTAAATGAACTGACTCGGGTGTTTGAACATGGAGCCAGTGTTCTTTGCCCTGTGCCTCCAAACGGGGGCCAAGCCACTGCTCTACAGAGGCAGACCGTGACAGGAGCTGCTGGCTAGTGGCTGCAGTGCTACTCAAGGAGCTTAGAGCTGGGCATGGGGCAACCAACACTCATGAAATACTGTCCCAGCCATCGGGTGGGGGAGGCAGTTTCCCTTAGCACAGCTCTGTGGCACTTTGGGAAGGGGTGAACAGGGCACCCCACTGCACCCAAATGACCAGCTGCAGCTTGTCTAACCAAGGAAGAGAGGACGGCAGCATTGTGTGCGTTAATCACAACAACAACTCACAGCAGAGTTGTGTTGGCCAAAGAGAAGCATATTGCATTTTGCTCCCGGGTGGTGGAGGATGCTGCTGGAGTCTCTCTAGGTGCCACCCCACAACAACTACAGCTCACTTAGCCCAGGCTTTGCTGCCAAAGCCAGGCAGCCTTTCATAGCCACCATGCCTGGTTGGGATGCAAACATTTCCCTTACCTCCCCCTGTGGTATATGAAGATGCAAAGAACTCACCGAAATTGGCTTCTGCTGCTTGTCCAGAAAAAAAATGTTGACTCTAATTCCAGTCAGAGTCCTTAGTTATCTGATACACTGAACACACTGGCAGGAACATCCTGGGCAAGGCAGAGGATGAGTAGGAGCAAGATGCCAACCATAATTTCTCAGACCTCATGAGCTCTGAGAAAGTTAAACTTCCATGGATTCCAGTGAATCCCATTTACTGCTTTCAGGTAACAAATTTTGGATATGGAGAATGGAGAGGGCTTGGAAGAGCAAAGACAAGACACAGGAAAAGGAAGGGACAGAAAAAATCTCCATTTGTCTCGGTGTTTCCTCCTTGCAGCTAATGTGTTAAGGGTGATTTATAAGGAAAGAAAGTTTAGAACCCACTAACTGCCATAGATCTCTGGTTTCTTTACTGGTTCCCTCACGTAAGAGGTTTATCACTTTGCTCCAGCTGTGACATCAGCCTGCAAGGGTTAGTTGCTTTGCTTGGTTGACTGAAGCCTCAAATCTGGAGGCTACTAGGTCAGTTCCAACTCATGGCCTTCCAAGGCAATCAACAGAGACAACTTCATGATGTCAGAAAAGGTCTGCTTTCATTTTTCATTGGGGAAAATCTTTGTTCAAATTTTATCTTTCCCTCCCTGTCTTTGTGGATGCTTCCCAATTCCCGGATATAGCAAATCCATGACCCTTGGCTGACTCATTCCCTGTATGAGCACAGCAGTGGATTTCATGACAAAGTCCCATGGTCTCAGGATAATTACCTGCCCAAAGTCTCAGATGGAGCGCCTAGATACAAGCAGACTCCCAAACTCCTGACATTTATCACTCTAAAGAGCAGCCCGCAGAAAAGCGGCCCCTATCAGATAAGAAGTGTCAGTCAAGATTTCAATGTAGTGGCTGCAGCTTGAAAAGGACACATCACAGTGAATCTGCAGAACGAAGTGTGGCGAATGTTAAATCTCTACAGTGTGGGAATTAGCACAATGGATCCCATCTCCATACGTGATAATGGGAAACTCATAATGCTCTTACATGAACTATAATGCCAAAAACTTGCTACAGAGAACCACTGAGGACACAAGGGCTTTTTCTTCAAAGCTTCTGAGATAGGCAGTATTAAATGCGTTTGCTTTGAGCTGCCTGTGTGTTAAGCTTCCTCTCTGTCCCTTCATCTCTCCCCAATCAAGCTGTGTCTCAGTCAGCACCCAGTTGTTAAATTCTGGATGGATTAAAGAGCAATGAGAAAGCGCTTTTTTTTTTTTTTAGGAAAGTGATGTTTATCTATCACTTATCTGAGCGTGTGTTAAACTTTAGATCCTCTGCTCCTTTAATGGTCGTTGCATGGTGGCATATTCAGAGTCTTTACTTTGCACAGTAGTGGAGATATTTAATCTAAAGGCTTTTCTTTACCCAAGATTAAATCTGAATTTGGATCATCCTTTGGGGTCTAATTGTGTAGGATTTTGGTGGCAGCACAGCAGTTCCACAGAGTGTATTGGCAGGAAGAAGAGGACAGGAATTCCCCAAAGACCTTGCAGAGCACAGGAGATTTCAATAACATTTTAAGCAGAGGAGAAAAAGAAATTCAAAGACAAAAAATAATCAACCAGCTTTCCTTATTCAGTGGTAAAAATAAAAAAAAAAAAAGAGGGAAGATAATATGTTTATTTAAATTCATTCCTAGAATTCATGCATGCTTCCAACAAATGCCTGCTTAGAAGAGGAATTGACCAGTTTCAGGCCATCTCTGATGGAGATGTGGGTGGACAGGGATCAGACTGACAGTAAATTCCTCAAAACGGCAAAGTTTCGACACTGCATTAGGCATAATTACACCTGTCAAAGACAACATACTCCTGGAAATTTTCTGTTGAAGAGTTAATGGCAGAGGGACTCTTGCAAAACCCTCTGCATAATTTCTGGATGCCTCAGACCTTCAGAAAACATCTTGACAGGCAGACAATATCTTGCCATGCAGCAAGAGGCTCTGATTTAACTACAGGTGGTGTTGGACTAAACAGTTGCAAACACTTTTGCTTTTCCTGATCTAGAGAAGTCCACTCTGTGCATTTTGGCAATGTCATCATGTAAAGAGAAGTAAGAAATATCAATCCATAAAATGACTACCTGCCAGTTAGCTCCTCTGGTCTGTCACCTCCAGTAAAGGGCAAACACTTCAACACAGCAAGAAAACATACAGTGATACTGGGCTGCCTGGTTCCTCCTTTCTCACACCTTCAAGTGACTTCTACGAAAAAAAGGAGATGTTTTCCCAGAAAGAGAGTATCCCTGCATGGGATCCAAACAGAGCACTGATGGTAGCTAAGAAATGCATGCAATAGCTTTAATAAAACTCTCTGGTTCAGCCCAGCAGTGCAAAGACATGAAGTTCCCTCCAGAACAGAATTTTTCCTCCCCACAAAAAAAGGTCGATCAGATTAGGGCTAATTAGGGAGGAAAGGCCTCTGTCAGTGCAGGACAGAAACTACAGGGTTTACTACAGCTTCTCTCAACTCTTATCCTAGTAGATCCCAGTGCTCGCCCTGCTCTGGTGCATCTGGATAACTGTCTTAAAGATCCTAGACAAAGGTAGACTATTAGGATGAGCCAGAGCTAACACACACAGGTATGAGAGCATTGCATCAGACACTGCTAACCACACTGCAGTTGAGGGTTTTTTTTTTCCTTTGCAGCAGCAATTCCTTCATTGCCACACCACCACACATTTCTAGCTCCAACTTCAGATGCCCTGGGAAGTGGGAAGGTCGTCTCTTGGTGCCAAAAGGAAGGGTGAAATGTTGAAATCCTCATCCAGATGAGATTAAATGAAAGAAGAAGGGATGGAGTACACCAAACACAGTGAGCCTTAGATAAATGCTTATTGTCTTCACTGGGAGCTGGGTCTGAACAAGAAAGGAGAAGTGCAGCATTTGGCAGCCTGTGTGTAAAACATTGCAGAACGACTGCTACATACATGCAGCTAGTTTTCGTGCAAAGCATATATAAAGGAGTATACCATATGTTTAAAACATCAGACACTCAGGTCAGTCTTCTATCATATTATAAGCTTTCCTACAGTGTTGCATTTGTTACGAACAGATGCATTTCTCCTTGCCCCCCTCCGCCCCTTCCAACTTCCCAGCCTGCCAACGCTCACTTATAAGGAAACCAGGTGTCCAACTTTAAAAATTAAATAAATCAGTATCCAAAGGAATCTGTCGAGGAAGAAAGCAAGTGCCCATCTCTGCTATTTTTGTTGCAAACAGGAAATATGTTACCAAACAAACTAACAAATGGACAAACAAGAATCAAAACAAGGGAAAAGAAGATATGAAAACTCATAAGAATTCGGTTCTGAATTCTGCAAAGCCAAATGCTAATCATGCCAGCCCTCAAATGTACAGAACAGATGAATTCAAGAACAGAAAGAGCGCCAACGATAGCAGATATGCTCTGGATGAAACATGTCCTGCATTGGTTATGAGAAGGGCTGGATGCTCTTGTCTTTAAAGTGTATGGTTTGATTTTATATTAATTCATCAGCAGCATCACAGACTCTGGGGCTCATCTCCACTCATTAAAGGTGTTTTGCATATATGGTTGGAAAAGAACCACCATCTGATTTGTCTCATTGCTGCTCTCTGCTGTCACCGTTTTACCCTGCCTGGGAGCTTTTGGCAGACCCCTCCACGTATCAGGAGCTCTGTCAGGCACTGGCTCAGCCCCAGTGGAGGCTGGGTGCCGTTTGCCAGCATGAGCGGCTCTGCTGGCTGGGAGGAGAGCCCAGTGTCTCCCAGTGTGCCGGGTGTTGGCAGCGGCTGGGCACGGATGAGGAGGAAACCCAAGGCCAACTCACCTTGTGCATGTCACCCTCAAGTGAGCAAGAGTAGCTCCGTCCTCCTGCAATGCTTCAAGAGACATTGCCTCCATCAGCCCCTCAGGGAACAGCAAAACCACCTTGCAGGCAAAAGCCAACAAGGCTCAGTAGCAAAGCGGCTGGGAAATACAGCTGGCTCCCTATCCTTTACATGGAGTTCCCTCCACTCGTGCAAGCTCTTAAGGCCATGTTTTATATCCTAATTAAACTGAAAGAAAAGGAATTGGATAACAGTCTAAAAGATTTGCAAGCTACATCTATTTCAGAAAATGACTCATGTTCCCACTAGTGTAGCTCATCAGGTCCAGCACATGCTCTAATGTGTGGGACTAATAGATTTGTAACACTGATATCTAATACGAGCCTGTTCCGGTTACATACTTATCATGGGTCCTTGCAGGCTTTCCATCAAAGCTACTGAATGAAAGCACTTTTTTTATTAAAGAAAGAGGAGAAAGAAAACCTCTTTGCCCATAAATCGCTCAGCACATTAGCCCCCAAAACAATTCACTGAGGCGAGGTCATATTTCCATTACATTAATTTAGATCCTTGCAAGGTTCAGTGAGATGAGAAGACAAGACAAAACACAAAAGGCTGTGTCTTCAGATGCCATGAATCAGCGTTGCTTCCCATCAGCTGAGAATCCAACCATATATCTAAAGAGAGCTATTGGAAATACATAACAATTTCTTTACAATCCTGAGGTCTCCTAATGATGATCCATACTTCGCTTTATTATTTGAGAAGGAAGGGAGTGACTACAAGGACAAATGACACTTGGCAGATGAGAGCAGGTTTTACAGCCCTATGGGAACAGCCCCTTTGGTTTCAGCATGCCAGAGTTTGTCCTGTGGTGTTGGGGATCAACATAGTAGGGTGGAGGAAAATATTTTTTTCTTTGTTTTATTTACTTCCAGGCAGTATTTCAGTGGGACAGGACCTGATGCCAGTCTCAGGCGGGAGCAGGACATGACAAATCAACTCACAGAGGGACAGGCTTAAGTGAAATATATTTGTGATGCTGCTGCTCTGCCTCTCAGTTATCTCCCATTGGCTGCTCTGAACAGCAAGAAAAGCTGCCAGCTTTGAACCCTGTACCATACACTGTCCCTTTCATACTGCAATTCTCTCCTTCATGTTTACACCCTTCAGATATTTTTAGGCTTTTTTTTCCACACACAGAAGTACACGTTGTCATCTCGTAGCCTCGTTTAGCAGTTTGAGGCTTCCCACATAAATCAGGTTTTCCAAACGTCTGATCATTTAGTGTTCAGAAGGCAGAAGGGGTGGTCTGGTTTCTCTTCATTTAACATCTTCCCAGGTCTCATTATCTGGTCACATTGTGGTGGCCAGGACCAAGCATGCAGTTTGTTTTCAGGACATATAAGAAACACATAGGGAAAGGCTGTTTCCTTCCCATGGAATAATTTGCTTCCATGGAGGCTGACAATTTTATTTGCAGCAGTATACTATTTCAGACTGATCTCCAATTTGTCATCTGCTGGCATCTCAAGGACCCTTTCTTTACTTTGCCTGGAACTGGTGGAAAAATGTTTGTCAAAACTGTTAATTTCTGATATTGTTGGAAGGAGAGGGTGTTCCCTGAAAACACCTTATTCAGGTACATCCTTATTTAGGATGAATTCTTTTTCATGCAAGGAGCTTGAACTTTTTAATTATTTTTGCCAGTCCAAGGGGATGTGGTTTTAATATGCTCCACCTTGAGGCCTTTCACAGCTCTCCTTTTTTTTGGATTGTCTCACCTGTTTTGGATAGCATTCCTGTACATGCAAGTATTTGGCAGGTTTAACAGCAAGCAAATATGAAATTACCGTAACGGATTTGTGGACATACTCTGGTCTGATTAGACAGACAGCTAAGCACTATGAAGTGTTCTGTCAAATAATTATTTCCATAAAAATTCATTCTCTTTACTGGTCATGTTATTCTGATCAAATCCTCAGTCTTTCCTTAAAAAAAAAAAAAAATTCTCCGAACATGGTTTTTTTACCCCTCAGGCACCATTAAAACGAGTCACTGCAGATCATGAAATAGAAATGCATTCAACCCATTATTCTGGGAAGAAAAAGCTGTTTCAGGCCAAATCCAATTATGTACCATGTTTGTAACTTCATCCCAGAAAACCTTTGGAGCCAAACATGTCCATGTTAGACGTTACGGGGCATTTCTTAGCAAAAAAAATCTTCTGTTACCATAGTCACTCCTCCCTATCCCATTCTTGCAATGAACTCCACCAGCTGGTGAGTCCAAGTTGGTTGTTGACATGAAGGTGAGAAGCTGGGTGGTTGGGAGCAGCACGACGATTCCTTGAGGCTTGGTGAGATCTCCCTCCTTCACCCACTTGTTACCCTCAGTGCTTCTAAGCACAAGAAGCAGGTCCCAGGGCAGCAGTTTCTCAGCTGGGACCAGACAGAGGGTTAGCGCTTCGCTCCTCATCAAGTGTTAAGGCCTTCTCTGTACATGACAGCTCTTGCTGCTGTGAAATGCAATCCTGCTTCTTTATGGGCTCTCTGCATTATGGCGGGTGGTGAGTAACCATAGAAACAACGTTGTAAAACAGCATGGGAGTTGACATGTAATAAAGTGCTACTGCCGTGCAACACCTGAACAGACCCCTTCAGGAGGAGTCATTATGGATGCACTTGTAATGGGTTTGAGCAGGGACGTCCTGCGCAGAAAGTCAAGTGCTGACTGGAGGATGAGGTTAGCTTGGGAAGGAACCAACCATTAATGCAACTTGAAGCCCTTAAATGAAAGCCCAGAAACCCACTATATTCACCCTGTTTCGCATTCAGCTTCTGAAAGGAATAGGTGATGCTGAGCTATTCTCCCTGTCCTCACACAACTTTGGGGCTGTGTTCTTCAACATCTTCTACCAGACCCCTCAAGCCTGTTCAGGATTTTCTGGAGGAAATCCTAGCTTGTTTTGGCTTGTTCCAAAACAAGTTAATTGATGGAGGACACACTTCCAATTACACAGAAGCAATTAAATATGAGGTATCCTAGAAATAAGAGTATTCTGTAACCTACAGTATCATGCAGATGCAGATTTACAGATCGACATCATAAAAATATCAGCTTCTATTCTTTTCAACAGAAGTTGAACACCAGCGATGCTCCAGCAGACATGCCACACCAAGTAGATTTCAGTCTTAACGCTGAGTTTCCTGACTGTTTCTTTCAACACATTCCCAGAAATCCCAGTAGGCTGTGGGGACTGTTGAAAGTGCAACTACAAAAGCCACAGCTTCAGGAGGAGGGGAAGAGCAGCAGATGCTCTTCCTCCACCTCCATTATTTATCTGCACTGGGGGCAGTCAGCATCTGGACCTGAGATTTCAGGCCAGTATTAATCCTTCTCTTGCTATTTCTACATCTTCAGCACTAGAAAACACTGATGTAAATGCAGTACAGTCCTACACTGACACTGGCTTCTGTCTGTGAATTCTACATGTGAGACATGATAACAAATCATTCACAGAGCACGCTGATCGATTCTGGCCAAGTAGTGTGTTGGTCTCCAGGGCCAACAAACCAGCACTTAAATAAAGTTTCCTCACTCAACATGCTGTGCCACAATAAAAAAAGAAGTTCTTCTGCATTCCAGGCAGGTCATTTAGCCTCCTGTGCAAGGAGAACGTCAAAAAGATACACATGTAGGCATTAGGAAATGCTCCCACCTGATGTTCTCAAAGTGAGCTCTCCAACAGCTCAGCATTCCCCGTGTAGTTCTCCTAATAATTAATGGAAAATAGAGTCCTCTGGGAAAATTGTCACTAATTAATAAAACATGAAAACGAGAGAGCAAGAAGAAAGAACAGAGATGTTGCAGAAAGCCTGCAAATTGAAAGAGGCGGACTTACAGTTGTGATTTCCTTTCCAGCCTCCGAGGGAACTTGACGTGTGCTCAACGTTCATAAAACAGCTCACCCAGGACTCTCCAGCTTCTTCCATTCACACTTCTGAAACAAGAGACATTGTGATGGAAATGTTTGCACTTTGCCACATTTCTCAGTGGCCCTGAGCACACAGAGTTGCTCACACAGATAGGGGAATGGCTGTCAAAGACAAATCTTCAGAATCCTGTAGGGATCTATTACCAGGTGATCATTTGGAAATAAGGGTCACTGTTTTCTGTTTTCTACCTATGGGTTCAAGCTGCTTAACAGGTTCATGGGGATGACCCATTAAAACCCAAGAAGGACGTCCTTTCTCTATCAAAGCAGTGCTGAAATGTCCTTTTGCCTCAGTGTGTCTGAAATGCCCTCCCCCAAAGAGTGAATATTCTTCCTCATATTCAAGTTTGGAATCATAGAATCATAAAAGCATAGAATCACAGACTCACAGAATCATAGAATCGTTTGGGTTGGAAGGGATCTTAAAGATCACCCAATTCCAACCTCCTTGTCACGGGCAGGGACATGTCCCACTAGATCAGGATGTCCAAGACCCATGTCCAAGACCCATCCATCCTGGCCTCGAACACCTCCAGGGATGGAGCATCCACAACTTCCCTGGGCAACCTGTTCCAGTGCCTCACCACCCTCCTAGTGAGGAAATTCTTCCTTATGTCTAGTCTAAATCTGCCCCTCTTCAGTTTATACCCATTGCCCCTCATCCTGTCACTACAAGCCTTTGTGAACAGTCCCTCCCAAGCTTTATGTAGCACCTTCAGGTACTGGGAGGTTGCTATAAGGTCTCCTTGGAACCTGCTTTTCACCAGGCTGAACAACCCCAACTATCTCAGCCTGTCAAAGAATGTTTATCTCAGTACTCCTAAAGGAGACTAGAAAAGAGTTTAAAATATCCCAGACTTTCAAGGTCAAAATTTGTATTCTCTTGGGAAATGGAGCTGAGAAACCATTGCTGGAAATGCCCAGCTACCAACATTCTATCTACCTGCAGTTTGAGTGCCTGAGCTATCACATTTGCTGGAAAATCCTGAGAGGGAAAAGGATGAAGATGGATGGTCTTATGATTAAGCCAGAAGACAAGGATTCAAGGGATCTGGCATCATTTATAGACCTCCTGCACTGACTTTGGGCAAGTCAATTAACCTCTCTGTGCCTCTGCTTGCCATCTGCAAAATGG
This sequence comes from Phaenicophaeus curvirostris, assembly GCF_032191515.1. Lineage (NCBI taxonomy): Eukaryota > Metazoa > Chordata > Aves > Cuculiformes > Cuculidae > Phaenicophaeus > Phaenicophaeus curvirostris. Next base: position 16,849,838 of record NC_091402.1, read on the forward strand.
AGATAAGAAAATTCCCTACAGCACAGGAGTTTTCGAAGGAGCGCTTGTGCATTTGACAGACGCTCTTACCCGATGCCAAGAGGAGTCATGAGGTTTCATAGACAGGAGAGTGATGGAGTGGAGAAGACCCACTGCCGTTTGGGGTTATGTAGCTTTGTGAAAACTCAATAGGTATCCGTTCTCCTTCCCTCATCTTCTGCTTTGCACCTGTCTGTCTTCCAGGGCATGAGTGCTCTCTCAGCTGAGCACTGGCTCTGATACCAGCTGTGGAAGCCACAAGTCTCATAAGATGTTTCCCATCCTTTTACGAAGACTCATGCCAATCAGTGAGAACTTTTGCCACTAAAATGAAAAAAAAAAAGTAATGCAGATCTTAAAAAAAAAACACATGGGGAGATTATCCCTTCCTTACTGCTTGCTGAAAGGCTCTGCTGCCCTGGTTCCTACTGCTCTTGTGCCCACAGGGCACCTGAATAAATACGCAGTTCTGGAAGGACGTCCTGCCCGTTGCAGCTGTGCGAAAGGCAACACAGCTGGACTGGCTTGTCCATCTCTCCCACCACTCCACAGGGGCCTGTTAATCCCTCCAAAACCTTTACAGTTCTGCAAACAAGGGAACATAATTTACCATTATCTTTCTCGATTTCTGGAGGGGGTTAAGGCATTAGAAAAGAAAAATATTCCTACTCTTTCAGAGGGAACACTGTATTTCACCTACCATCTTCACAAGGCAAGTTAAAGCATCTAATCCTGACCCTGGCAGAGCCCGTCTAACCCTTCTCTGCAAGGCCCAGGGGGAGGATTTCTTTCCTTCTCCTATTTTTTTTTCCTTGTATTAAAATCCCATCGTGTTATTAAAAGGAATTGTTCAATTGCTTTAATTGGCTCAGAAGATAAATTCTTCCCTCAGCCTGGGGGTCATGGCCATCAGCAGCTATTTATTAGCTGCATTGATTGAGAAGAACAGCCTTTAAATGGAAATAAATTGAATTCTATGGCAAAGAGGATTCCATACAGGCTATTAACACAAGACAGGGAGCTTAGCAGTTTTATTTTTTATTTATTTGTTCCCATCCTCAGCTCCTAGCTGTCCGCAAGCTCTCAGTTACTTCCCACATATCCCACTCCCCATTCCTTCCTTATCACAGGGAATTCCTTACCTAGATGGGTTAGAGCAGGCACAAGGGAGGTGGTTTAAATAGAGACCTGGATGAGTTCAGGAAAGCTCAAAATCAGATCCCCAGGAACCAGTGGAGGAAAGACGAGTGAAGGGGAGTAAGATGTGGTGTCCACATGCATACACAATAGGAATGAGTCAGGAAGCAGAGGTCTCCCACTACCTCTGAGGCATTTTTATTATATTTTTGCCTTCTTGACTACTCAGGGATTGTCTTTGCCACTCCCCCATCAGCTCCAGAATACATTTCATGGTGCTCGCCTTCATTCCAGAGTTTAATTGCTTGAGATTGTTACTTGTAGGATGTTAATTTATTAAAACCACATCTCCCATATTACTCTGGAGCCCAGAAGAATCATTGCTTTCTATTAAAGGCAGTGGTGCATGCCCGCTTGCCTTTTTTCTCTGGTCACCTCTGTAATTGCAGCCCTCTGCTAAGATGGAAAACTCCCCCCTACCTGCTAAGCATCCTCCACAGGGCAGGTGGGCTGAGGAACACTTAGAGGAGACAAACTCACCCAGGGTGTAAACAGATATAACTACTCTGGTGTCCACAGAGGACTGTGTGCTTGCATTGGAGACACACAAAGCTTCTAAGCTGTTCAGATCATAGAATCACAGAATCACCAGGTTAGAAAAGACCCACTGGATCATCAAGTCCAACCATAAATCATGTTCCCCCCAGGCAGGACAAAAAGTGAAGTCACGGGCTGCTGGCGGCAGAGGGTCGCTGGAGGTAACATGCAGACCAGACCTTTCCAAAATATGATGACTGATTTTCATAACATCCAATAGAGCCAACACTGCCCTCACCCAGCTAAGCACAGAAAAACTGTCCTTGGCTGTATCAGCCATCTTTTGAGTCAAATGCATCCCTCAGAGCTAGACACTTGCACCATATACCAGTGCCATGAGCACAGATGGGATTCATATACCAGGATATATAGAGATATACATACAAATATATGTATATCTCTCCATATACCAGGATGGAAGGTATATGAGAACAGATGACTGATACAGGCCAGAAACTCCCTCTTTCTTAACCACAATCTCTCCAACAGGTCCCTCCATCTCTCCAAGGCTGCCCAGCTGCCTTCATCATACCCTGGCTCTTCCCTGCCTTTGAAGGGTTTCTTTGACAGCCCTATGCACACGCCCGATCCTACAGAGCGGCTTAATAGCATCTGAAATGTGGAAGTAGCATGCCTTAAGGCAGTGCCTGAGCCTGGTTTTCTAACTCATAAAGCAAGGAAATCCTTGTGGGCTTTCCAGCCTGCTTGCAGGAGGGCTCAGGAGTCCGAGTCCTCCTGGGATGCGATGGCCAGCGATGCTCCGTGAAGCACCCAGACAGCACATGATGCTTTTCACAAGAGGTGTCAGTGGCACAGCTCCCAGCATCGTCAGGCAGGTGCAGGCACAGACACAGGTACCAGCTCTCATTACCCACTAGCCGGCAATTACAACAGTAGCACTACAAGAGTAAAACAATAACATTTTGTTTATCTTCTAAATAGTTCGCTCATTTTAGCACTCTGCCTCCAAGTGCTAGATAATAACAGGATACAAGACAAGCAGTAGCTTTCTGTTTCCAAAACAGTGTGGGTGCATCTGCAATTTTAAAGAAGTTGAGAGTTGCTGCTCCAAAACCCATGTCCTGGAAGAGGTGTGGCTGGGGGTGATGGTTTGGACTGGATATCAAGATTTCTCAGGAATACAGAGCTGAGAAAAGCAAGAGTAGATGCTCCAGTGCTGTGGACTAGCTTTGACCTACATCTTTTGAAGCTCTGGTTCCCTGTTCCTGAAACAGCCTGTGTTATTTTAGGACCGCTTTGCTTTTACCAAAGTACTTGATTTATTTTAAGTACAAATGTCCCAGGATCTAATCTGAGATCTGCAAGCAGGAGCACACAGCAAAAGACAGCATTACAGGCATCCCCACACCTCATTTCATTTAGATTAAACAAGGCAGTTATTGTGGTTTAATATAGGAATTGATTATTATAAGTATGTATATTGAACTTAACAACTTAGATTTGTATCTATTTCATCACTGTTAATCTTTGATAAATATGTTTTTAATAATCTCTAGATATTTATTGAACGTAAAACTGTCTTGTGAAATTGAGAGTAAGATTACTAAAGATACTTATTGTACACCACTTCAACACAAATTCATTATTAAAAACCTTTCACTGAGGTTTACTTTTAACCACAACATAACAGATGTGCGTACTGCATAGTTAATCTATAATAAATATATTTGTAATAAACTATTGCTATTTAACCTGCAGTAACCATCTCAATAAATATGATAGATTGAAATGGCTGTTGGACAAGCTGTTCTTTACAGCTCTGTCAAACACTTGGAGGCTAAGGGGTAAGGAGGAGGAAAGCTGTGGCCTGGGAGAAGGTATCTAATTGATCAGTCCTCCACAGCCCTCACCTACCCTGGCCACTGGACTTATTGTTGTTTTAGTCCCCAAATCTCCAGCCCCACGTTCTTACAGGGCTCTGCCATTTGATCTCAGTCCTGAGTCAAACATTTTGCCCCAGCCTTCTGTATGACACTAGCAGGCTGTTCAATACAAAGGCTGTTAATCCAGCTCCTTGTGCCCTCAGGTGATGCTGTGTCTGCCCAATAGTTTTGCAAAGTGTATGAGCATCCTCGAGGGATCAGGAACAGACCAGAGCCCACACCCCTGGGGTGGAAAAAACACAAGTTTTGTGAGAATATGGATCAACAGAGAAGCTGAATTGTGGCGATTTCAGCTTTGAACTCAGTGGAAGCCACCAAATGCCTTTGACACATGAACTAGACAGGAATCTGATTCCAAGTCATCAGAGGCAAAAGACTTGACCCCACAGTGCTTCTTAGACCCCCTGGGATACTCTCAAAGGTGTATTTGTCATTCTCTGCATCACTTAATGACTGAGGCTAGTTGCAACAAGCCAGCTCTAGCAGATATGCACAAAATTTCTTTCACAGCAATAAACAGACAAGAGAAGAGCAGAGTAATTCCTCTCATGTCCTCTCCTCTGGGTCCTGCCCCATTTGTCATGTGGCCACTTGTACAAGCCCTGTAATCCTTCCTGTAAGGCACTGTCTGATTCCCATATATCAGAGAGAGCCAAAGATCTTAATGCACAACTTTTAATTGAGCTGTATCATCTGCCACAAACATGAAATTAATGGTCCTACATCATAATCATAAATTCATACATAACCCCATGCACCAGCAAATAACTCTTTGCAGTGATACTACAATGGTAAGCTGATTTGCAAGAACCGCACGCTACCCAGGAATCCTAATTAACCGAATTAACACCATCACTTCAAATCATGTCCCAGCAGTAGGACATTTCCGATTGGCCTCAGGCTGGAGCAAAGCAGCCAAATGAAATCCTGACAGTGTCTCCACGGGTCTAGCAGGCCAACCCTTTATGAGGGAAATATCTGATGCCCATCCATGCAAACAAGGAAAGGAGCAAGAGCCTCGTGAGCATTTGTAGGCACCAACCCAAGACAGACTACAGCACAGTGAGGCTCTGCAGCAGAGGAGCAGTTCTCAGTTTCTCACGTATTTCCCTAATTTAACTAACAGAATCGGAAACCCTTTCCTGCCGTTCTGGCTTGGTCTGGAAGGTTGTGACACTGCCAAATCCCTGTGGGGAGTGCCAAACAGTGCTTTGGATCAGCTGAGTGGTGGTTCTGGGGTCATGGAGGAATTGGTGTGAAGCAGTCTCCACAGCCCTGAAATCCATCTCCCAGAACCTCCTTGTTTACATCTGTTTCCACTTCCAAATTGCCTGAGCTGTTTAGAGCTCAATACCTTTCCCCCCTCTCCGCCCTGCTCAGTTTAGTCATTTTTTCCTATTTCTGCCACGGAAAAAACAAGCCACTATTTCAGGAAGATGTGGGACTCAAGCCCACAACAGTCTCAGCACTCCCTGCATGAAAGATGAGAGACATAACCTGTGTGCCACAGGGACCAGCTCACATCACTCTACACATTCAGCCTGGATGGTAGGGAGGCTTGGTCCCACCAGGGTTCTCATGCTGGGGTGTTGAACCTCAGCTCCCTGGGCACAGAGCCCAGAGCTCCCACCCCTACTCTAAAATGTTGCTTTAAAAGTTAGGCTGAGGATATGGATCAAGAGAAAAAGGAGGCTTCTACCAGAAGTGGGGTTCGAACCCACGCGGGCATGCGCCCATTGGATCTTAAGTCCAACGCCTTCACCACTCGGCCATCCTGGTGGGCTGCTGAGCTCTCCCCTGGCCCATCCGTCCCTCCTCTTGTGGGCACACACCTCTCCAAGACCTCAAGGTTCCAGTCCAAGACATCTCCCAAGCTCAGCAACACCTTCCCGTCCTCACTTCTTTCTTTTATGCCCCCAGTAAACTGATGGAACATCTCCCTGGGAGGCATCCGCTCTCATGGGCCATGGAGGACAGCACAGCCCCCATGTGCCACAGTAGATCTTCATTCAAAAACTATAGTCACTGGTAATAATGCTGCTAGGGACCCTGGTGCAGGATGGGCATCTCCAGAGGGTCTTGGCCTGATCCCACATGGTTAAAAAAACTGTTCTTGCACCTTAGATCCCACTTCTCACCCTCTCCAGTCCACATATGGGAATCTACCGGGGCATTTAATTGGGAAAGACATATAACTTTTTTGCTGCCTTGGGAAAAGGAAAAACAAAATAAACTCAAACCCACAAACACCTCTGTTGAATCACGTGGGATTCAAACCCACAGTTCCCAAATACCTGTGTGAATGAGGTCTTTAGCCCTTAAGCCACAGGATCCTAGTAATCTCCACTTCTGATTTCAGCCACTCTCACTCTTTCCAGGCCAACAGCCTTCATGCACAGCTGCCATCACTTTGAAGGGACTCTACAATCCATTCCCAGTCCTTCTCCCTTCCGTGGGATCCCCATCTGACCTGGCTCCCTGCACCAGTTTTACATGGCCACAGCCCCCAGTGATGCCCACACAGAGAAGCAAGGTAGAGGGATCCCAGACATTCCACTGGAGGATGCTGCAGGTCCCCAACTCAGAAGAGGACTGGGTCAAATTATTCACATGAAAAATTGCTGCCAGGAGGAAAATTCAGCCCTTAGGTGTCAAGAGAGGGTAGCAACTTTCCCTACTTCCCTTTTACCCTTTGCATTACAGTCGCAGCAATCTACTGTTCTGGTTCGTATGTGCAGAAGCGCAGCTCAGCATCCCTGGATGCCTCCAGCTGCAGCACCCACATTAATATCAAATGAAGCCATGCTCAGAGTGTTGTGCTTGCCAGCTCCTGAGGAATCTGCTCCTAATGAGCAGACTTCAAAGCATTAATGAGCTTGCAAAGCTCTCCTCTTCGTTTACAGAGCTGGACCTCGCATACTTGGCATTAAGACAAGGGTCACCCATTAGGGGAAGAGAATGCATGTGCATGTCAGCGAATGTAATATATTTGTAATCCTCTAAGAAGCAAAGATTAATCATGCCCTCTCCAAAAGGAAGCTTTTATGCCACATCTGCTTTTCCTAGCATAGAGAGAAGGGACCTACTCACACGGACATCTATGACCCACACTGCTCAGATCCCCACAGCACCCAGCGAGGCCAGTTTTGAAGTTAACATCCCACCTTAATCCTTTGGGTCCAGGTTGGTAAATCATAGTTGAATCGGAAGCCTGAGGGATGAATAAAGTGGTGGAATTGTGCTCCAGCACAGATTTAAGGCATGCAAGGAGAGAGTGCTCTGGATGTGAGAGCGAGCAAGTTTGACTGATGCTTTCAGCTCTATGGCATCCTTCCAGCCAGGCAAGTAAAGGAGATGGTGGCCTCGAACAGCAAGGGATGCACAATGCATCTACTGCTCTCTCCAGGGACCACTTTCTCCTAGCCAAAACCCCATGCAAGCCTCCTGAGCTCACCAAAACTCTCTGTGTTGAAACACCCTCCCAGTGCCTACCTGACTACCAGCCCAATTGCACCCATTTTAGGACCAGAGAATATCCATCCTGCTAAGCCAGGAGGAGGCTACACAAATAAACTCTGCTGAGGGATCACCAGCCAGCCTGAGTGCAAGCCTGCTGCTGGGCACTCTTTGCCCTTCCTCCTAAAGCCCCTCAACCTCTTCTGCCTTTCCAGAGCCCTCTTGCTGCTGACACACTGGTTGGCATTTGTGCTGCCGCAGGGAGGCTTGGATGAGGCATGGGACAATGAGATGTTGCTGCACCTTGCTTGCAGTATCCCCATGAAATGACAGCTTGAAGGTGACATAGCTACAGGCTTTCAGAACACAGGTTCTGATAGAGAAAGCTATTAATAATGTCCTGAAGTCAGAAAGTTGTAGTCCTTTTCTTCAGAAGCACATTGGCAATGTTAACTGGAAAGCACTTTCTCCTTTTCCCTTTCCCCTCTCCAAAAGAAACCTCGTGGCACTCAGTTCAGCAGACTTGTGTTTGACGACAACCATCACCCCATATGTTAATACTGCAGCTGGAGAGTGGCTGATTAGTAATTAAGAAAAAGAAAAAAATCCAAAACCTTAAGGTTATAAGCAAGGCAGAATCAAAATGACACTTTAAGAGATCTCAGGCCAAAACTTCTCCACTCTGTCGATGCAGGGGCAAAAATAATCTCTGCATCATTGCTTTAGAAACTAGTTTGAGAAGAGAAAGAGTAGGACAGGGTTCTCCTCTGAGCTCCCCTTATGCCATTCCCCTGCTATGAGAGCAGCTCAGTGTCATGAGCACTCTGTTTGCCACAGATCAGCCCTACCAGGTGAGAGATAACAGCTTACCTCCACCTTACACAGCAGCCTAAGGGGGCAAACTTCATGCACCTTATAGCAAACAGAGGTCCTGTGTTGTGTTCATGCAGCAGTTAATGAGGATACTCTTTGGATTTTGTCAGGTTTTAAATACACTATTTATGTCCCACATATAACAGTAAACTACCACATTTGGGGAGTACCTGGAGTTCACTGTCAAAAAGAGTAAAACAGGGTAGCATTACTATTTAATGGGTCCTCAGTAGGTTTAAGAATAAATAGGCAAGCAAGCACGTAAGACCAGCAGTCTTCCCTCCTATCTTTCCTTGCTCATGAGAGGCAGTTCAGGAAATCAAGCCAGCCTCACTTCACATTCAGAGGGTTTTCTTTACAGAATGGTTAGAAAATACATGTTGTATTCCTATGGGTGAAAGCTTATACACTGCAGAATTTGACATGATGCCCTGCTGCTTGTTGGCTCAAGTCAGCCCCTGTGGAACTACAAACCTTATGGTGCTCTGTAGCTCAAGAGGAAAGGTTTTCCATGAAGCTTGCAAATGCTGGTATTTGACCAGACAACGAAAGACCACTTGCTGTGGGCACACAGACTGGATTAAAAACCAGTGGAGTTGTGCAGTTCCAGGAGATTGTTTATCCCAGAGGGAAATTATGTTTTCTTTGTTGAGTAAGTTATTTCAAAGAAAACAACTAAGCTCCCATCAAATCGAAAGCAATGCAGCTACCAGAGTTAAAGTAGTAAGTCACAGAAAATCATAGATGTGTCTACTTTCCCCTGCTCAGGAATGTTGTCCCAGCTGTTTACAATGTTCTACCAGCTATTGCTATTCTAAATTACTCTACCTGTTGTTTTCCACAATATTTCTTGGACAGGCAGTTTGTCAAAAAATTAATCTTGAGGGTTCAAAGTATCTAGACTTCTCATTGCTTCTGCTTTGGTTCTAAATGGGCTCATAGTCAGGAGTCGGGAGTGAATGGTGATGGTTAAGCACTTTGAAGTCATCACCTACCCACATTCAGTTATTGCCATACATGTTCTGGACATGATGCATATGCAGCTCATCAAGGTTTTACCTTTGTTCAGTCTGGACTAGATTTTCTGAAAAGACATCTTGGATCCACCTCTCCCTGTCTCTATTCTATACTTATTCCAAATATCATCACTTAGAACATAGAGAAAATGAGTCACAATTGTGTAGAAGAGAAAGCTCAAGAACACATTGAGGATTACAGAGCTGTGGTACTGATGCCTCAGATGCTGAGTGCCCAAATAATGGAGTCATAAAGGCACCTGATGTAAATGAGACATTTGGTGCATGTTCAGTTGTTCTTGCCTAATGCAGGCAGAGTTTTGTCATTGCAGAGATGGCTGATCCTAAATTGAGGCTCATGACCTCTGAAGGTCCTTTCTAGCCCCATTCTCCATACCTGAATTTCAGGATATATTGGTCACCAGATGTGTTTAAATCAGGCTCTGTTAAGGGCATTCCAAAAACACACTAGAGAAATGTATAAGTTGCATGGGTTTGGCTGCCTTTTCACATGACAGTGAGTTAGCCATGGTAACAAAGGCTCAACAGAAAACTCCATCCCTCACGGGGTTATAACTTAGGAAACGCTGCAGCACGCTTCTCTCAGAATGAACCCGGGGGCAAATGAGATAATTGAGTTATCACACAGACAAATACCAACAGAAGAGACTTGCATGTGTCAAAGAAGTCTCCTGCAATTATTTGCATAGCTTGGACAAAAGCATTGGAATGAGTGGGAAAACCCTTTTTTTCCCTATCTGCAGCACGTACAATGTTCACTACTGCTCATTATCTCAATGGGGAAGTGTGCAGGCGACATATCACATCCCAGATGTCAAGGTGCATCTGCGTGAATTCCTAAAATGACATGTGTTCTTTAGCCCAGAGCTTGGCTCCAGGCTAAGAGCTAAATTTGATGTTCTCTGAGGCTAAAACTTCTTCAAAAACCATGTGGGTTAATTAGGGAAGGGAAAAATTTGGCTGCAGTCTGTACAAGAAGATTGGCTTGGGAAATAGTATGAAAGTCGCGGTTTTTGCAAGAGCAAAGTGAAAGAACAGGCTCATTTCTAAAAGCACTGCACCTAAGAACTTCAGAAAAGCACAGAACTTCACTGACATACAATGAAAGGCACTGCCTAAAAGCAGAACATCTCCTTTGGCTCAACATATCCTCTCCCAGAGGCACCACGTTATTCCTACTGCTCACAAAACAGCTTCTCTCTCCTTTTAATAGTTTTATTTTTAAGCTTCTCATGTTTAATTCTTTCTCTTTTTTTCTTTTTTTTTTTCTTTTCTCCTTATGTAAGGCGCTTGGAAGGACTGCAGTGTCAAATAATAATTACATCAGAGAAAATTTAGAATCCACAGTGTTAAAACGAGTCTGCTCTTGACAAGTGAATGAATGTAGGAAGCGAGAGGATACAGTTTTATCAAGGAGAGCACCCAACTAACAATGTAACAGCATTTCTCGTGGGGTGGAGGCACCTGCCTTCAGATGTTGGCGATCTCAGCTTGGAGCACATCGGTACATGCCTGCATTAGCATGTTCTGAAACCTAGATGCATGTTCTCACAGTGCTGTAAGCACATGCATGCCTCTCCACATGACCAGCTCTGAGGTAAGTTTAAAATGCAGTTTTACCATCCTTTCAATACTCCTGGAATACCTAAAGTGCACGTGCCTATAGCTGTAGCTTCACCTCAGCTAGGGGTCAAGTATTTCCTGGTGCCAAGATGCACCACAGTGACCACCACGACCACCACGACCACCACGAGTCAACTTAAAACAGAAGTGAGAGGAGAAAAGACCTATTTGCCTCACCCAGTCTGTGTTCCTGAAAATATGAGTACCTACCACAAGCAGGCTTCCAATAACTTTATGAATTACCTCCTACCACCAGTGCTGCAGTGACTGGACATGTATGTGCTGTGTTAAATTAAATTGTGTTAAGGTTGCAACCCAGTCCAACACAACATTGAATCTGGGACTGTGCGTAGGTATTGCCACTGCCAGGTTGTTCAAGGAAGCCACTGGTGATAGTCCCCAACTACCTGGGTTGTATTTTTCCAACAAGTAATCAAAGAAGGTCGAGTTTGATCCTCCACCCATGGAGGCCACAGGGAAATCACAGAATCATAGAATCACCAGGTTGGAAAAGACCCACCGGATCATTGAGTCCAAACATTCCTATCGAATACTAAACCATGCCCCTCAGCACCTCGTCAACCCGTGCCTTAAACACCTCCAGGGAAGGTGACTCAACCACCTCCCTGGGCAGCCTCTGCCAGTGCCTGATGACCCTTTCCATGAAAGGGAACACTTTCCATGAAAGTAACAACTGAGGCCTCTGTGGGTAGCCAGAAACTTATAGAAAGACCAGGAAAATGTTTTTCTCTCTAAAAAAGAGCACCAACTGCATTACAGTGGACTCCAAGTAGATATGGAAATGCTGACAGGTATCAGTGAGACTATCTGTCATGCAACATCTAAAATCAGGTTGTCGTGAAGAGTAGGTGTGTAGAGTGAGCTCACACATAGTGCATATAAGAAGCATTCTAGGGATAACAAGTTTATACTATATATATTTTTTTTTCCCCATATGGGTTCCCAGCTGGACTTCTTTGCTGTCTTGGAAGAGACCAACTTGCTAAAAACGTAAATAATATCCAAACCCAGGATCCTCCTAATTAGATGGGCCCTTCAAAGGGAACTGCTGAATGCTGAGAGCTCATCTACTACTATGGGCTCACCACTGCCTCACAGGACACCAGGACCATGTGCATTTTTGTTTTCATTTGTTGCATTTTATCTCACCTTTGTACTACCAAGCTGAAGGGGGAAAAAGGCTCATAGAAGAGAAAGATGGAAAGGAGGGCAAACCTGTGAAGTCTCTGTAGTTGTTCTACAGCTTCAGATGTAGGGTCAGTTCTCTGTCTGGCATCTGAGACTCTTCGCTTTGCTTTTCCTGCTCCATGTCATGCCCATCAGCTTGGCTCCTGGCCTTCCAGTCCTTCACTCCTCCTGCTGAGCAGAGGCCTTTGAGGGGCAAGGTCATCCCAAGGTTGAGCTGGCCACCAGAAGAGTTTACAAAAATAGCAAGCTATCCCACTGTATGGTAGGTGGCTTCCTGAGAAACTAGGAAGGAAAATTCCAAGTGTAAAAGACAAATTAAAAAAAAACCCAACAACTTCTTCAGATTTCTATTATTTCTCTTATTTCTCCACAGCTGAGACTTCTTTTTACATACAGTTTTCAGAAAAGCCACAGTGAAATTATTATCACGTCCCTCTGAAGTCCTGTGGATGTAAGTCCACTTACCTCACATGTCTTCTTTCAAAACTCCTGATCATAAACAACAGATGCACAAACTTAACATATTTAATTCATTAATCTCTTGTCTTTTGGTTGGTGAGGTTTTTTGGGGGGGAGCAGTTAAGTAGGATATAGTCTTTCTTCCGGGATTTAGGTCCTGACTTTGTAATAATTAGGCAAAGTAAACCATGTGGAAATCTTTTACAATCTGCTTTAAATGTAGAGTTTTGGAAAGTAGACAATGAAATTATTATTATTTTGCTGCACAGCTGTGCTAAAGCACAGGGGAAAGAGCTAAAAGACACTAGCATTTGTTTATTTGTCTTTCAATTGCTGTGACAAACCAAATAACAGCTTTGGTCTTGGTCCACAATTGAGTTAATTGGTAACACCTCAAATTGTACGTCCTAAGGGACTCCTAATTAGCAGCTAAACACAGATAAACTCGGTATCAGTTTACACCACAGAGAGGAAGCACAGTCAGAACCCTTTAGCATACGCCTACAACACAGGTCCAGAATCAGAGGTCGGCATCACTTGTCTGCACGATGATCCCCTAAAATGAGTTCATGCATCTCAGTCCATCATTTCTTCAGTAAATGTCTGTAACACAAGGGCATAGCAGGATGGCTGGTGTTCCTAGTGATCAATAACTTTGCCACAAAAGAGGAGGACTGGTAACTCATGAAGCCAGCAGCTGTGTTTCACAAACAAATAGCATCTACAACATCTAAAGCGGATTGCTAAAAGCAGGAGGCAGTCAGATTAACACTTGAAAATTCAGAAAGGACTGCTGGATTCAGCAGCAGAAGACAAGACAATGGCAAAGTGTTTTTCCAAAATGCAACATTAGTCCTCCTGCACAGATGGATGAGGGAGAAATTTTCAGCAGCTGTCCATGCTGCCTTCTCTGTCCTTTCTTTCTCTGAAGCAGTATCATAGTTAGAAAGGTCTGGTCACCTCCTCCTGTCTGTCTCCTAAGCCACGTCAACACTTAGGCAACTCCAGTCCAGGCGCCATGGGCTGAATGTGAGGTGCAGGGAGCTGGTGACACACTCCCCAGTCTCTTGGAAATGACATAGCTCCAACTCAGGGATGGGAAGTCATTAGTCCTGTACCTAGACTGATGGAGCAATACAGGACACGCCCTGCTAGAGGAAAAGCTTTGTTAGAGTCTAGTGTCTTCCCTCTAGCTCTCTCCTGCAGCTGGTGATATGCAGCTAGCACCATAAGGCCAGCAAGTGTTTAACAAAAGCCCTTCTTCAGGCGCTCTCTGCTCTGCTGTTCGCACGGCTGTATGAGGCAGATTGCCGCCTCTTATTAACTAAATAAACAAGCAACAAAAGTTGAGCAAAATGGAAACACATACACAGCTTGTCTGCAAATAGAGACAAACGCCTCCATCGCATGGTTGCACCCAGCTGTCTGGCTGTTACCTGCTTAAATGGCTTTAATTTTGCATTAAGGTCAATGCAGTCGTAGTTTCTCCTCCCAGGTAGAAAACATAGCTAATGAAAGGCTCAAGTTTGTGTTGAGCCTACTTCAATGAGCCAGCCAAGCAGCTTTGAGGAGCCGAGGCAGACACCGAGGTCCTCTTCCAGAAGGTTGAGTCCCCAGCCTAGACCACTGGAGTGGGGCTCAGCAGGCACAGTAGCCAGCAGAGCAGAGGCTCCTCTGCAGTTGCCCACTGAAATGACAAGTTATCTCCAGTTGTCAGTCAGGATTTTCTCTTGCCTAATCTCGCACTGCAAGGAGTGCAGAGAGCTCCTGCCTCTATGCCAGACTTGCCCAGGTCTGTGCTCCTTCCTCCTGGCTTCCCTGCGCTGGCTCCACTTCTAGCAAAGGGTATTTATAGGGTATTTATTGATCTTATTCATCTCTTCCTTCTACCATATATGCAGCCCTCCTGCTTTCCTCTGGGAATATAGGTGGGATGAGTAAACTGCCTTCATATGTAGTCTGAGAGGTTTGACTTCGAGTCTCATTTATTACTCCAAACTTTTTATCTTCTCCTTTCCAAAGATCAGAGTTCCAGACCAACTTTTGATGCAGTCCGTGAGGAGGACAAACAAAGCTAGACTATAATTGCTAGTTCAGAGGAAGCTGTTTGTCCTGAACCACAGCCTCCATGTTACTCAATGCAGAATCGAAAATAAACCCTTGTCTTGTACACCTTCAAAGTAACTGTTTCAAGGATAATTTAGCGTATCAAGACATTGATTCACTAAACATCATTGGCCTGCTTATATGTGGGCAGGAAAAGTCACCCATTATTGTTGATTTATTAGCTGTAGATGCTTCTTTGATCTTCTCCAAGGTTGTGCACTCAATATCCTCCTCCCATGGGGCAACTGGGAGGACAGCACTATCGAGACATTCACGTTAGTATGTTTTATGATTCATGTCCATGGGATCGCCTCCGCTTAGACACTATATCTCACTGTATTCAGGGGAATCTTCCAGAGCCCTACAATATATGCAAAACCAGAAGTTACTCTTGGATTGAAAAATTATGATACCAGCACCTCTAAATTGCTTTTAGCGGCTTTCTGTGCTGCCTCCAGCTCAGAAGTGCTTAGTTTGCTGACAAAAATCATAGACTCATACACATTGAAGATGGAAAAGCCCTGCTAGGTTCAGCTAGTCCATTTCTCCTACCAGGGAAAGAATATTCCCAGCAATCTGTTTTCCCTGCTACTTTGTCTTGTCTATTTTTAAACATTCCATGTAGCAAAAATACATTTAGATTGTCAGGATTTCTGAGCCAAGTTAGCTGTGGAAGTACCAGCTGTAGCCTAACCTGCTTTGTCTGGTGGCAGCAGCTAAATTGCTCTCTGCTGCCTTTGAAGTCAATGGTAAAAGTCTTATTGGCTTCTGTGGGAGCATTCTCAAGCCTTTGGTATGGATGATTAGAGCAAATGGCTATGGAGCACTGATAAGCCATTCTTACACTATCGCTTTCCAGGCTGTAACTGCATTTTAATAGGCAAGAAATTGTCTCAGTAACAGTCAGGGTGCAATAATAGCAAAACTACGTGGAGCACACAACAGACTGGGTCTGCACAGAATTGACTTCTGCCACAACCATACGAAATTGTATCCACAAGCCCAAACAGGTTTGGTGGACTCCATGAACCAAGGGGAACAGTCAGGGGAAGTCCCTTTTGTACCTCCTCGAAATGTAAAATCTACCGGAGGTCGATTCAGCTTGTATACAGCTCCAACGTGTTTTCCCTTTACCACAAGACTTCAGCATCATGAAAGAAGGGGGCTGGACACATCAAGGAACCCCTTCACCTGCCATTCACACCTCAGGCAGAACATAGCATAGGTATGGCAATGCCCTTAACCAAATAAAGCAAAAAAATTGAGTTGTACTGGCTATTGAATTACAGAAGTTAAGTTACTATATAAAACTTCACTCACCTTCTCCAGGAAAAAGACGTCAACAGCTACCCCACAAGATGGAGCACTCGGCAGTGGTAGTGACACAGCCCTGACCAAGCTTGGCCCTTTGCTTTCTCTTTTTATATGAGTAACAATGGCAGGTAGTGGGAGCCAGGGTTGGATTTAATTTAACAGTTGTTGTGCTCTGCTGGGACAGCTTCCTCTGCCTCCACATTTCCTGTCTGGAAGTTCTCCCAAAAGGATGAATTAACCAATATATGACCTGTATGGGAAATGCACTTTATTGAAGCTATTTTTCTAGGGTGGAGCTGAACAGCTGTTTAACAGCGGATAGCTGCACTACATGAGAGACTGTAAAAACACACAAAATGAACTGTTTTCAGGTACAACTGGGCTGTGAGGAAGCAGAAGGTAATTACGTCAAAATCGTAATTCTTGCTCGTATGCAGAGGGTAACGTCCTTGTGTGACAAAGTGTGCCAGCATGGGGTACAGCAGTATGGTAGTCAGCACTGGGAAGAAGACCTTGATTTTACCTTCCCCATAGCACCTTCTTGTATCACAAACACAGAGAAATTAACAATATCCCTGCAAGCCCCAGATCCTGGCAAGGAAAACCCATGCACTAAAGCTACATAGGCATAGACTCCCATCCAAAAACTGTTTAGTTTGACAGGATGGAAGCAGCAAGTGACATAGTCCTGCTGTCACTATAGCGACAGCTGTGTCTGAGATGAAGTACACTTCAATCCTCTTTTCTATACACAGTCCCGCCAGCAACAGCTCCTGCCCCAGGCCACGATGGAGCATCTCTGGGTGGCAGCAAACAGCTGCACAGCCCAGGCAACGTCAACATGAGAGATGGAAACACCCAGCACCTCTGTCCAGAAGCCTCAGTAAAGCCCCTGCTTTCCATTCACAGTGCAATTAAGCCATTGCAAATTCACATCAGGGCTGGAAAGATGAGAATCTGAACAGAAGCTTTAAACGCCACTTTTTTTTTTTTTTTAAAGCATGACATAAAACACTGGCCAGATTTACCATGAGTTTCCCGTGTGCACATGAGTTATACACACAGTAAGTGTCCCATCATCATGAATTCTGCCAGTGAGCTCCTTTTAATGGCACTGATCATAGGGAATTCAATTGGTCTTCATATAGCTGTCGCCTGTATTACCAGAGCGATTTCATTCTAATTTAGCATTACTTAATGGTGAAGATAAAGTTAAGTGTTAGCCATGTGGGTCTTTACTTGGCTTCGCTCTCTCTCTGACACAGGAAGAGTGCAACTGCAGGGTATTTTATGACCAATAATTCAAAAGAGCAGAGAAAAAAAGGAGCAGCAAATATCAACTGCTTGTCAATCATCCACAGTCTTCCAGCTCAAATGGTTATTCCTGGACCTCTGATCTTTTCTTCTGCCGTCTCTGATCCTCTGTTTGTTTGGAGTTCTTTAGGTACTGCAACCATCAAAAATATATTTTTAAAGGTTCAGGTTTAGGAAACCTGCAGTGGTTACCCACAGTGATAGGAATATGTGGTATAGAAAGACACACCTAATGGCTGCAGTATCGCAGCTAAATTACAGGCAGCCTGTTGGGGTGGTGATGATGGGGGGACCCAAGGAGCTGGCTGAACACATGAAAATGCTGTGGGGAAACAGGTTGCGGTTTTGTAGCATCAGTTATACAGCAACAAGTGATTTGTCTTCCCCAGCCCCTGTGCCCCCCTCTTTTTCCCCAGCTTGGAAAGGTAATAATTCTATTTGTATTGCTAGCTTGTTTAAACTGGAGTTGAAAAGCTACGAAAGTACAACTTAATTGAACCCTGTATTGTGCTATTACAAATGCTGCCGACCTCACTTGCAGTCCATTATCAGAGGGTTCTGCTGAATGCTTTAATTAAAGACAATAAGGCTAATAAAAAGGCATCATTTTCCTGTCTTCAGCGCTGCTGGAGAGTTGGGGCTGATGAGATTATTTCCTGCTAATGCTCTTCTGTTGTTGTTGTTTTTAAATCTTTTTCTCCCTGTGGTTTGCAAATACTGTCTGAACCTGAGTTGTACAAGATTCATTAATAACAAGAAAAAAATCACTTTTGTTTTGTTAAATGTTCACTAATATTTGACAAGAAGGGCCCCTCTTCCACGTGATCCCTGGTGCCTCACCCCAACTTTCACTGTCTTTTGCTCACAGATCCAGTCCCAGTGAAAGAAAAAGCTTCCCTGCACAGGCACAGGTATTTATACAAGCTGACTTGAGGACGCACTCTGCCCGCGGCACCCATCTCCAGTCCTCCTGTTTGCAGGGAGGACAGCATGGTGACAGTGCTGCTTGCCAGAGGGCAGGATCTAGCACAAAGTGAGTAATGCAGCACCTCGCCATAATTAACATGCTGCTTACTAATGGCCCATATGTGCCACCTCTATTTACTTTCATAGCGATAGTATTAATGACACCAAACTAGCAGTGTTTCCAAAGCCAGTTAAAGCAGCCTCACTGTGCAACTTTGTCTCTCCAGCTTCGGTCCAAAGAGGCAGAAGAAAAGGGTGACAAGGCAAGAAGGCATCAGTGGGGATCACCACGAGGGAGGGAAGGTGCATAGTGGAGGGGCTAGTCCAAGTGCTGGGGGATGAGGGCTTGACATAAAGGAGATGGGAAAGGTTTGCAGTAGGACAGCTCTGCTCGTCTGTCCATGGGGGATTGTGCTGAGGGATAAAGGAGTCAGGATGGTCTCTTCCTCTGGATGAACACAGTTGATGCACCATTCCCTACCTGCATCCCTCAGCCTTCAAAGACACCTGCATGGGCTTGACCTCCTCCTCCCTGCCATGCACGCCTTGGTGTGTGGCAAATAACATAAACATAACATAAACAGGGTGCAAAGAGGGGAATAGGAAATCACCTGGTGTTCATGGGGTGCATGCATTTACAGAACAGGCATATCCACCCACCAGCAAACAGGCTGAGCCATCAGTTCCTCATACATCAGGCACAAAACAGTTAAACCTTCACTAATGATCCAAGCAATATTTGAACAAGAAACCTATCAGCAATTGGCATTGGAGCCCTGCTGTGAATAAGCCAAACCATCCAGTCCTACTGTGATTAAAAACTCCTTCTTGGACAAGCGAACAAGCAGCCTTGCGCTAAGTAACTGAACTTTGCCCCTACGAGGAGGAGAGCAAAGCGCTAACCACTGAGCCAGCCCAGTTTGCCAAGACTTTTATAGGGAAGGAACTTTTACAATTAAATACAGCAAAAGGTTTCTTCCACTGTGAGCCTCTGAACACAGGTTGAAAGAAGCAGCCTCGAACGTGGAAGCCAAGTTAAGGAAACAAAAAAAAAAAATAAAAAAGAAGAAGAAAATGTCTTGATCTGAAGGTTGCAGGCTCAAAGTAGCTAGGAACCCCATCAAGTGACTGAATGGGAACAGCAAGAGGCAGGCAAAGACCACAACTCCTCCCTGGGTAAAGGATGAAGCTGTAATGTGGAGCAGACTGACCTAGTTACATATTTCTTCTTCACTCTCCCTCTCTCTCTCACTGATGCAGTTGCCAAGCTGGGATGCTGCAAAGCAAGTTGTAAATTAAGTTTTTGCTATCCAAGCCAAGCAAAGGAGAAACCAGGAGCCCTGCAGATGTAGATACCGCAAGCAGCACCATCTCAGGCCCCTTTGAAGAAAAGGCATTTGCCTGTGCTATATAACCATATCCAAGGTAGCTCTCCCCATTACATCCTTCCCATCCGTGCTTCCTTCATGCATTTTTTGGCACAGCAGGGCAATGGCCCACAGCCTGGTGATACTTGCAGCTCCATCCTCCTGAGCACACAGTAGGAGGCACATATGAATTAAAAACACTCTCTTCATCTTTCCAATCTGCAGATGAAACAAAGGAGTCTTTCCCTGAGCTGGCAGGGTCCTGCAGCCCCCACTGCTGGAAGGATACTGCACAAAGCGGAGCTGCCAGAAAGTACGAAGGTGACACAGCACCATCAGATGTGGACATGCTACATACAAAGCGCTACTGATACCCTTAATTCTGATAGAGTTGCGAATAGAGAGATCAGGGGACGGTGTCTTTCACTCGCTGAGTGCATTGCCACAGCCAGGAGACATCTGACAGCCTTTACCATCATTCCCAGATACACACATGTGCTGCTGGAGTGGGACAGTAAGAACAACTTTCTGGTCACTGTGAGTCCCTGCCCCTCTCTGCATGTAAGTGCAGCATTCTTGCAAAGCCAGCTCCCAAACTGCACCTGGATTTTCCCAACATGTGGCAGAGCTTATCTGACTATGGCACTGGAGACCAGGGCTTCCAGGCAGGACTATGGGGTTTGATCCCTTTTGTAGCCCAAGGATGGCCAAGGGTACCTATGCACACTGACTCAGTTGGTCTCTGGAGGCCAGGAAGTTTGGAGAAGCACCTAAGATCCGAATTCCTTCATCCTCGATCTCTAAAGCATGAACCATTATGCAGACTTACAAGTCTGACAGTCTTAAACCATAACCCAGCAAGCTGAGATGTGGTGCAGGGAAAGCTTTGCTCTTGATAAGCAATTAGATAAAGGAACAGCTTCCATGTGGGACAAGAGAAACTACCAAGGGAAACATTTCCAAAAGATGAGCAAACCCTTTGGGGAAGACAGTATTTTGGAAGAATCAATGCTACATGTAAGAGTTTTAATGACTTGTGGGGAGCCTGCAATCTATAACTTCTAACTAGAAATGAGGGGAAAAGAACACTGAAACATTCTGAACTTTCCACTGTGCAAAAATGCTGCTGGGGTTTTTTGGCTCAGTACTTTTGAGGTGTACACATCTCATCCTTAATGAAAAACCATTTTGACAGGAGGAGGACTGGGGGTGATTGTGGGAGATCCACACTGCCAGTCACAGCCACCCTCTCCAACTGAAACAAGGGATCTCCAGAAAAGGAGTGGTGCACATACTGAGGCAGATGTTAAGCAAATATGAAGCCAGACAGAGTTAATTTTGTAAACAGTTGCTGTGACCCCTCTTTCCAGCATCACTCGCTCACTTAAAGCCCTGCCCCTCCCTCATCAGCATAGGGAGAATCAGAATCTTTTACTCATCAGAATAGGATAAAAGAAGGGTTTTCCCTATATGTTGTGAATTCATCTCTCTGGGCTAGCTGAGGTCATGCTGGATCCCATGGACAAGCTGACAGAGCATTTTTTCCAATGCACCAAATAAACATTGCTGCCATGGATATATTTTTCCACACCTCAGCAGTTCTGAGAACTCAACACTACAAGAAGATTTACCCAAAGCAAAGCCCCAGTCCAACTCCTTCTCCCTTTCCTTGTATCTCTCTGCTACGTTTCACAACCCAAAATACTTACAGAGGTACGGTGTCACACAGAAAAGCCTTGGGCTTTGCTAGTCGAGGCTGCTGTAACATACAAGGGGTGCAGTGCCTCATTGCAGGGAGAAGGGGCTGCCAGAGGAACACGCATCCCACTGCCCAGTTCAGTTTGCGAGGGATGGCAGGAGACCAGCAGCTATACAGCTGGGGCCAGCACAATGGGCTGTCACTCTCGTCAAGCAGGAGGGTAATTAGGGAGCACTTCTTCAAACACAGCTGCCTTATGCTATGTGAAAGCCACCACACGCTTGCTCTGAACAGGGAACGCAGTGCCCCACCAGTGCAGAAGCAAAACCACCCCCTTCCCTGGCTGCTGCCTCCAATGAAATCTTCAGAGCCAGCAATCCTTTCAGAAAGGTCGGTGGTCTGTCACCACTTTCCAGGCTTCCCAACCCACAATTTTCTCTACTAGCATCTTGAACGAAGGGAAAAGGGTGGGTTATTATAGATGTGTCCTCAGGAAGAGATAAACCCATTCCGTGTATTAATAATCTCTACAATCATCACTGCGTGGAACTGGGTGTTTATGAGAACTGGCTCCTTTCTGAGAGTTGCACAAACACCATGTGGGATGAATACCAGATTTAAAAGGTGAACCAAAAGATGTGGATAAAGAAACGATATGATTCGTAAGCTTAGATTTGAGGCAAATCTCATTTTTGGGGGGAAGAAAATTAAAACAATCTCAATGTGGGACAACTACAAATAACTTACTCATCCTGGAAGGAATTCATTTTAAACTTAGTATTTGACTCTTCTATTATTTTTTTTAAATGAGGTCATCTTTCTCTTTTTAAGTGTAAAAGGCTGCCAAAACGGAAGTTCCACCTGGTAAAGAAAAGACACCTCCCATCCTGAACCATGCAAACCAAGCCTTCCAGCCTCTCTGATCCCACTCCCTCCATTTCCCACAGTGGCTGCAATTCACACACAGATTCCATCCTTCTGCAACTCCACTAATTGGCAAATTTAATGTGCACTACATGTCTTTTTTGCATGTCAACAAGAATCAGACTTTTCTCCCCACTCTCTTCTTCTCTGCCCCTTCTACTCCCCAGTCCTCCACATCTGCCTTTCTGCTCAGAAATCCTTTTCATCATTTTCCACACGCACATAAATACACTTCTTTTTCATCTGTGCAGTCTGACCAGCTTCCCCAGCAGTTTTTCATACATACAAACTCAGTAAAAAAAATTGCAAATTTGCCACCACTTAATTATTTTCTCATCCTGTTGTGCAAGGAGCAATTTGGAATGAGGATCCAAGGTGACGAGGGGCAGTGTGCTCGCTCCCAAAGGCGAGTGTAAGGCAGCACTACTGCTCCCCTTGCCTCCCACCGACCCACCCTCCAGCTTTCCAGCAAAGACTCTCTTCACAAAATTTAATTACTCTGCTTAACATGTCCCATATGCTCTGTGGCAGGCAGGGAAGGCTTTAATTACATCTGCTTTAAACAGGCTGGGGAGTACTGATTTCCCATCTCCAAGGGACCCAACACAGCACCCATGGGGATGCGGGTGCTGCCAGAACCATAATGGTGCCTCAATATCAGGCAGAGTACCAAAAATATCCCGTTTCCTCCTTCTGCCCCTCCACACACGCATCCACAGCTCACAACAGGGTAGCAGACAAGGAGGGGTGCTCTGCTCTCTAGAGGAAAGCAAATTGTGCCTCTTACAAAGTGGACCATCATTATCAATGAGCTGATTAACAATCAATAATAATTAGAAAGCTCTTCCACACCATCACTCATTTCTATGACACTTGAGAGACATCATCTCTCGTTTGGGAAGTGGATGATAAAACCTGTCCCCAGCTGGCCTTCCTCTTCCCTCCATTCTCCCAGCACATCAGCACCTGATCAGTTGGATTTTCAACTCCTTCAACCCCCCAATATTACCTTTCATTTTAATAGCTGCCTCTGCAATTGATAATTTCATAGCTATTAGATGTTGCTGAGGTGGCAGGTAGCCAAAACCATTTTGGGGTACAATACATCAGGTACTAGACTTGGACCAGGCAGGAATTTGTTTGACGTGACATTGTTATGCAAAGATACTCACGGTACCCAAGGTGCTTCATGCAGCTGGATTGCATTTTCTGGAGAGAGAAATCCCTTTTCAGGGGAAGAAGGGCTGGAGGCAGGGAAAACCCTTTCATTCAGGATCATGTTTAAGTGTAAGAACACAATATCTACTGTAGTTCCTATACTTTTAATGTGGTTTGTGGCTTATATGATCCAGCCTGTAGTCTGTTCCACATCTTATACAGCCCTGAATTTGATCAAGCCACTTCTGAATTGTGATCGCCTGCTTTGCTGACTGCCTTGTGGTGAACCATCTCCTACCAGCCACAGTTAATGTTTTGAACAAGGGCCAGTCATCATTGCTTGCAAACTCTTCAGGCAGAGGGGTGATTTCCAAACACATTGTGGGTTGCAGAAATTCAACAGAGGATGCTGTAGGGTCTGTGGTTAGAATAGTAATAGTAGAGTAGTAATATAGTAGTAATATAGTAGTAATAGTTAGAATAGTAATGTTTTCCCAGAGACCGAGGATTGTTCCAGGATCTTCCACGAGCTGTGGATTTCTAAGCTGCATTACACTCATCTGCAGCATCCATCAGCTTTTCTGCTGCGTTAGGGCATCCCAAAGCCAGCCTGTACACACCTGACATCCCAGCCATGAGCTGTGCTGCAGTCACAGTTTGGCAGCAGAGGAGAGGTACAGGCAGTGCTGCACTGAGCAGCAGGAGAGGAGCATCCCACTCTGAGGTGTGAGGCTTTTCATCATGGCTGCACTCTTTGTCCTCTTACATCAACTGCTTTTCTTGAAGAAGGGATGCATTGCCCATGTTCCCAAAGTGCTTGTGTTCCTATGGAGACACTGCAAGCTGCGTGGGAGCGTGCTTTTCCCCCTACATTAAGTAGAGTCTTGCCCCATGAGCAACCCTAGGGTTATGAGTTCAAGGCTCAAAGGCTTGCAGCATGGTTTCCCTTCTTCCCCTTCTCCCTCCGCTCTGGAGCTGCTACACAGAGCATGAAATGAGCACATGCTCAAGCTCCACATCACCAATTTCTCATGTGAAAGGGAGAGAATCCATAAAGCACTAGGCAGAAGGGTGGCACAATACATTCTCTTTTAACAGATGTTCATCCCAATACCCTTCTTTGTCCACAATGAGGTCCCAGTAAGGTCCTATATATGTGATACTCCTCCAGTAGAGCACCAGTGTAGAGAACTCCCTCCCTTTCCCAAGAGTTCCTATGTTGCATTAATGTATCTGGGTTCTATGCCAAGGAACGGATGTGCAGCTCGTCCAGCGCCACTCTGGAGTTTGTATAGAAGCCAATTCCCTTTCCAGGACCCTCATTACTTCTTTTTAGCCCAGAGCCTAAAATTACCACCCAAGCTGCGCAAAGGGAGGGGAAGGGAAAGAAAAGGATAGAAAGAAAACAGAGTAAAGTCAGCACTTAGGACATTTCAGCTAGACAAGATCAGGCTGCGCTTTTGAATGGCTTATCCCTCTGTTTAGGTTCATGGTAATGGGAGATCCTGCCCTTCTCCATTTTATGCATTTCAGTAGCAGCTCTGCCCTTTGGGTGAATCAAATCAATTTAGTCTGGTCCCCTAGTTCAAACTTCTAGGGCTGCTCAGCCAGGACTCCCTAATCTGTGAACAGGATTTTATTGTGGCTAGGCATTTCTGATCCTTCAGTTTATAGCTTGGCATTAAATTGGGCTCCAGTGATGCAGGGCTGCTTAGATTATGTGTCTGAAAGATCAGGCAAGTGTAGCTCAAGCGGTGGGAAGATAGAAGTATTCTTGGAGCAGCAAGCTTCCCTCCCTGAGCAAAAATAATCCTATGACATCCTGCCTGTGGGATCCAAAAGGCTGTTTTGAGAGCAGGATGAAATCTTGTTCAGGAGGAAGAAGAAATTAATTCTCATGGAAAGTTGGTTTGCAATTAAAAGAAGCATCTCTTCTAAAGCGCCTGTTCCTCACTTGCGCACAATGTAATTAACTGAGTGGCTGAAGTTGTTTCAGCCCCCACGTCTGTTTTTTCTATTTTGGAGGGCCGGAACTTCTGCAAAAATATCCCATGGCAGGGCTGGGGGAGTCCATTCCTGGGGAGAGGCAGACAACACAAAAACACCTAATTGTAGAAACAGTTCTTGGAAATACAAATCTCAAATCAAATAGCATGTAATGGTCTCAAACCAGGGTTTATCACCACCAGGCATAGAGATGTTGCAACCATTACATAGACCTAAGCGGTCTTATCCTGGTTGGGGCTGCAAGCTGGTTGGACAGGTCTGAGCTGTGGTAAAAGCATTTCTCTCCTTCCAGTCTGAAAGCCGTTCTCCCTGGCATAGATTTTAAGGGCAACCAGGACTGCACTTTCAGTCAGCTCAGCCTTTGGCTACCAGTCCTTCTGTAGTGCGTTTTATCCCGTGATCTCAAAACACCACACAAGACACACCAGCCAAACATGCCTAGTAAACTTTTCAACCAAAAATATCTGAGGTAACGCAAGGGCTGCACAGCAGCCTGCCAGAAAAATATCTTCTGCTGCATGTAACATGGGTGTGAGGTGCACACCTGGAGGCAGAGCAAGAAAACTTGTGGAGATGCTCAAGAGCGCAGAGCCAGCCGGGATGGTCTGCATAGGACCATGCAGTTTAATCCCTGCTGCCTTTTGTGCATGGCTCCTAGGTTGAGCTAGCGTCCAGAAGGTGTCCAGGGACATCCTGGAGATAATCCAAGACAAAGCCTGAAAGCAACTTAACAATAGCAGCTGTCCTCTCCGGGGGCCTCCCTGGCCCCTTCCTGCAGAAGCCCCAACAGAGACACCCTGCACGGCACCAGCCTCCCTCGCCCTGGGAGCCTGAATCACAGCACAGTAATGCTCAGGCATCATTCCCTTCTCATGGGTAATTTCCTAGGCCCTGTATTGTTTCAGGGAAACACATATTTGGCAGTTCATGTTTTCCGGCACACCAGCGAGAATGGAAATAGTAATTCTTCCCAAAGAGTCTTTCTCTACTATGTCATGAGCTAAATATCCAGAGTATGATTCCTCACCCTTAATATGAAAGGCTGCTGCATACAAACATTATAGGAGGGTTTGGTAGGAGACCTCAAGGATACAGTATTCTGGGACAAGGCTGGTACACCAGCCACAGGGTCGTTGCACACTCCCACATTATGATACAGAGTGTGCCAAGAGCACAGGGCTCACCTGAGACCCAGGCTCAGCTCAGGCAGAGCTGCATGAACCTGAGGAACCCACACCTCTCATTTCACCACTCTGTGTATAAAAACACAGGAGGGCTCTGGGGAGCGATGCTCTGTGCTAGACAAAGGTCCTCGCACTGTAGGGTATGAGCATTCCTGCAGCTGCTGACCCCTTAGCAGCAGAGCAGTGAAGACAGGTCATGCCTCTTGCCCCCTTCTCATGCCCAGTCATGCTGCTGCACTGGCTTCTGGAGCACAATCAACAGGCAGAGCAACAGACACTACAGTTAAATTATCCTGCCGACCTCCTGGTGATCTAATGGACTCTGCGGTAAAGTCTTATTAAATTCCAAGGCAAACTGTGTCCAGTTACAGCAATTACTGAATATTTAAGAAACGGCAATTGGCTATTTAGAGCACACTAACAAACATCTCACGGCGAATTTCATGCTCTTTAATTACTACGCAATACCTGTCCCTTCGGTGACACCCTCCAACCTGGATTTATGTGTTAATTTGCATCTGTTCTTCTATGTTACAGCTTTTTAGAAAAGCAGAGAGAGCAGTTCTCCTGTTGACGGTTAGGGACTGAGAGCAGAGAGAACCCTAATAAAAAGCAGGTGCTGTGGTAGCTTTTTCCCCATCCCTATGTGGAAAGCCCAAATGCTGCAGTCCATCACCGTGGCTTTCCACATTGTCCCCAATCCAAACCCAGTCCCATCCGTCTGCATGCTCAGCTCTGACCTCCACAAGTCCCATCACTCCCAGCCTAGGGCTCAAATACTCCAGAAAAAAAAAAGCTAAGTCAAGCAAATCATGCCTTCGCTGACCAATGTGCATCCTCAGGAACTAGGGCAACACCTGCCTGGAGCTCATTTCCCTGCACACAGCGAGAGCCACAGCCGAATCCGAATCTGGGGCCTCTGTGCTAGCCGAGAGCCGTAACCCCAGCTGTGCACTCCAGCTCACTGCCTGCCTTATTAGCGCTAAACAGCATCCTTATTTAACACACTTCAATTTAGAATGGAATGGATATTTCTTACTTCAGAAAGTCTCACCTGCCTCTCAAATGGCTCTTGGCATGCTGCCCATTCTCACTCGCATTCTCCCTTTAACAAGACAAGCCTCGATCCTCTCAAATGGAAAAGAGCTGGCAGGGCTTGATTGAAAGTTTGGAGTCCTTCTCCCTCCCCATTTACTTAAATACCACAAGAGCCCCCAAATCCTTCTTGCTGCCAGGAAAGCAAAGCTTTTTCTAACATATCTCCCAGGTTCCTCATCACAGAAACTGAAGATAAAACATGTAACAAAGGCACCAACAAAGATAGGTACAAAAAAGAAAGGGGGAAGTGTGGTGTGGAGATGAGCGTTGTTTGCTGAGTTTGCCTGGCCTCCTGCTACCCCTGCCCCCATCTTTTCTTTCTCCATTGCTGAATCCTCAGAACATCCAAGCTTAAGGCAGAAATATCTAACAAGTCAATTTTTTTCCTTCCCATCCCCAACCGCACTCCTTCCACAGGTAGCTTGAAAAACAGAGATCCAAGAGAAAAGAGCATCACTCACTGCTCCCACTTTCCTAACAAGACCTCATTATGGTGCAGGGAAAACTTGACCCTGTCAGAAGTGTCAAGCTGAGGCACCGCATTTATTCCTCACACAGTCCCCTTCGCCTATAACTTAGCGTGTGCTGCGGAGAGGTTATTATTTCTTTCTTTGATTGTCATGGGGAGTAAGCTTTTCTTTTTTTAACAAAGCTATTTTAAAACAGATGCTTAACTCTTGGTGCTATTTTAAATGATGCATAGGAAAAAAAGCCCACAGAAGAGCTGCAGTTTAGCAGAAAGTCTGGGTGAGCTGAAGCCCGTGTGCTCCTACCTGTGTACGCAGGGATCTTGACGAAAGGGATTCACAGACGACTGTTTCGAAGAAAATGGCTCCATTTGGTCCAGAAGATGCCCATTCACCTGGGAACTATTGCAAACCTGCAAGAGGCTTCCTCAGTTTGCTTTTGCACATCGGTAAACACCCAAGTTTATCTCCAGACACATTACTACACTTGCAGAGTGAGATGGAGGAAGCCTGTTGAGCGCTGTGGACACATATGCTTCTGGCCATCCTGTAGGGTGGTGGTTATGCTGTAAGTTGTGAAAGACCTTCCACAGCCACAGGAGAGAAGAACTAAGAAACACACAATGCAGAACACCTAGAAAACAGCTTTCCACCTCCATCCCCAACAGAAGTGAGGTGGGAGCCACTAGATTCCAACAGCTCCAGGGACTCACCTTGGTTTTGCACTGTGATCTGGAGGCAGAAAGGTTTACTCTATGTGCAGTTTACTCTATGTGTATTTATTATTTTAATATACAACATACAATAAACCAAATCTCTGAAGTTACAAAACCTTGTAGTCAGTGTTTATTTGTGGTATTTGATTATTACAAAGTTGTTCATGCTCAGCAAATATGTTTTCTGATAATCAGCTGGCATTTACTTTATAGACATCTGTGTTATTAAACACACAGAGAGAGGGGATTTAGAGATTGTGGTAGCAAATGGCCCTCTTTCAGTCTATAAAGTCATGTGCATTTTTCTAGTTGTTCCATCAAGACATGCTACCGTCTGTCAAACCTCCACCCAGCCCAGAGAACTGCTGCAACTCCCAAAACTCCCTCCTCCAAAGCAGGGAAGGCCACGCCGCCTGCTAGGTAAAGGCATCCCATTTCTCAGTTGCATCAATGCTGCCGTCTAGCACTAAATTATTTAGCTTCCCCTCACTGTGAATGGAAACGATCTGCAGTTTAAATGGGATGAAGAGAAGTTTGCATCAAAGGCGCCTTAACTCAGTCAAACACACATTGGAGACTTCCTTGCCTGTGTCTGTCAGGGGTAATAACCATGGCTCTGATCAAACAAAGGGCCCTTCAGACCCAC
Organism: Phaenicophaeus curvirostris; assembly: GCF_032191515.1. Lineage (NCBI taxonomy): Eukaryota > Metazoa > Chordata > Aves > Cuculiformes > Cuculidae > Phaenicophaeus > Phaenicophaeus curvirostris. The sequence continues at coordinate 16,879,117 of NC_091402.1, forward strand.
TTAGTCCCTGTAATCAGCAGGTTCACATCTCTTCCAGCTGTCTAGGAAGAAAGTATTTAAAGAGCTTGAGTCGGAGGGAGATGAGGCTGTTGGGCTGTGGAACGTGAAAGACTTTCCAGTAGATTGGAGGTTGATGTGGTGCTGGCAGCACTGGGCTTTCTCAACGCCTAGGCAGTTTGTTGTGCAGACTGGCAACACCCTCCATTTTCCTCCTGACCTGGCAAGAAAGGAAAGTCAGTGTTAGCGGCACTCGTGTTCTAATTCATATGGAAGTCTAGGGCTATTACAGCTGTCACTAGTGCATCAAATACTGGCTTTCTCATCTTCCAACCAGCCCCAAATCCACCGTGTCTGGCCACACTCCTCCTATGCACCCAAACTCACCAGCAGCTCTGCACTCTACACGTTGACAAGTCCTCTCACCTGCCCCCACACACAGGGCTTTTTTTCCCCACCTTCCCTGTGCTGCCAGCACCGGGATCACTGCAGACATCAGACCTCCTTGGATGGTAGTGCCTCTCTCCAGGTCATACAGTGACAGGGAGCACTAGTCAAGTGTCCTCACTGCTACCACAGGGAAGATGGCATGGAGCTGGAGGTAAATCAAAGACCTCCTAACTAGGGTCATTGCAGAGACCTGGCTGTGAAGTCTTTTGTGACCACAGTGGAAATGCTGGCGGTGCTCAACAGAGACCTTGAGGTGAAACTAAAATCTGTCACAATGAGGGGATTCTGCCATCTGTCCCATCCTTGCTACAATGCCCCCCACCACAGCCCTGTCCTCTCCACACATAAATTCTTCCCCCCGCCCCCTGGTTTGGGATGCCTCCCTTGGGAGACACCGTTGGAAGCAGAGGATGCTCTGGCATCACATAGCTGAGCTCTGCCAGCACACCACAGCCCAGGCTTCCCTTCCTCTGCTGCTTCCCCCACCACTGTCCACACCTCAAGATGCTAGCATTAAAAGGATTACTGAACAAAATGATGAGAAAGAAGGAATCACAGGACATTATCAGCTTTGATCCCTTTCTAATTAATTACTGGTCAGACATATGAAAGGATGGCTTCAGCACACCGGAGGACAGTGAAGAAGAAATGGCATGTGTGACTGGAGGGCATGTAGGAAAGGCTTTGGTAAATGCCAACACTTACTTGCATCATGCAGCTTTCTTCCTAGAGAAGGCTCCGTTAGAGCACAGTACCTGAACGTGCCGCTGCTATCACCTGTATAGTTTGTGTTCCTCTTTGCACTCACCTTTTTTTCTTGTCCCAATGCTTACCCCTTTCTTGGGTGGTTTGCAGCAAACCCAGCTCTACCCTAAGCCCTGGGGCTGGCTCCACAGATCACCTCCCTCTCTCAGTGGACTGAGGCTTATCCAGCTGACAGAGGAAGACATAGTTTTCTTGCACTAGGCTGGGGTGACTAATCAAAAGGTATTTTTCTTAAAATTCTTATGGATTGACGCAATCACCACAATAATCAGAGCATTGCTGCAACGAGGGGAAAAAGGAGGCACGCCGTTTCAGCTCCACTCTCTAGAGGAAGAGATAGCAGATCTCTTTTTCTGTGTTTCCTGGCCCGAAAGGAAAGGCAGTTCTTATCCCTCCCAAACCACTGTTTACAGAGAACTGGCCAACTTCTATTTTATTTTTTAATGCTTAGGATTACAGTCTGGTAAATAAAAACTAATGAGTAGTCTCTGCATGTCTGTTTTTTTCCTCATCGCCAGTACCCAGCCCCTGCAGTGGTAGCCACCCTACAATGATAGATTGGTTTATTTTTTTTACCAGTCAAAACAATTTTTCCTGTGAACAGAGCTCCAACTAGTCCCATTGCTTTGCTGGCTGTCTTTCCACCTCCTTCCCTGTCAGATGAGCTCTTCAGCAAGCTCACGGTGCCACCTGAGCAGAGCTGACCCCAAAGGATTTTTGATGCCTGACTAGGCTCATATGCTTCCTTACTGAACTCCACATCTCAAATAAGGATGCCCACAATTCTGGGGTGGCCAGGCTTCCTGAGACAGCCTCCACACCCTGGTACCCCACAAGAATGACTTAATTCTTGGTAAATTCTTGATTAAGCTCTGGTTAGGGAAGCGCAGGCTTTCTGTTTGCAAACAACAAGCAGCACAGCAGCCCTGGACTAGCCACCCCTCCACCTTTAAGCTCAAAGAGGGTGTGTGTTCACAGCAGGCTTCAGATTTGAAGGTACTTGCGTGATGTGACTGAACCTCATCTCTTTTTGCATCACACCTTTCCCATGCAGCTTCCCTCATTGCAGGATTGTTCCCCAGCAAAGTCACAACCAGAAAATTATATCACGTTTCACTTCACGACTCCTAAAGGGAGAGACTCAGACAAGGCATTTGCACGAGCTCCAAGGTCCCCCAGATCTGTCTGCTCTGCTAATTTTTTTTCATTTCTTTCTTTTTTTTTTTTTGATCCCAACAAATCTGCAGCACCTTCACATCAATAAAACAAAGACAAGGCAAGCTGCCACTAAACACCACCTGCTTACAAAGGATCAGCTGAAATTATTTGCTGCTACTCAACAAATTTCTGCCCAATTAATCCCCTGGTTGCTGTGTTGTAAATGACTAAGATAGAGCAGGATGTAGAAATTCAGGGAGCAGTCGGCATCACCTTCCTCACTGCATGGGGTGCTTGGGCTCTGCTGCAGCTGCAATTTGTACCATATGTTCCTGTAAGTGATGAAGCAGGGATGGCCATAGCCCTTTCCTTGCTTCAGAGTGGAGCAACCCCGATGGGAGAGCCCAGAAACCATCTTTCTGTATCCAGCTGAGAGCTTATCAAAGGGTACCCCTCCAGCCACTGGGACAGGCAGGTGACTTCAGCATGTGAGCTCCACTTTTGCCTGAGGGACAGAGGAGCTTCTCTGCTTTGCACATAAGAGGTTAAGAGAAAGCAAGAACTAGCAAAATTTTTGAGAAATACCAGCATGCTGGTTTTGACAAATGCACAAATTGGAGCCGATTTGGAATGCAGATGTATGTAAACTTGCATGAAATTATCCCATCCCTCCTGCATAATGTCGCCTCGCAGCCACAAAGGCTCTGAGCTCTCTGGCAAGGCCAAGCCAGTTAGATCCATTCAAATCAGGGAAAAGGCACTGGCAAGACACCAGGCAAGTGAGTGAGAGAAGAATGAGGGAAGAAGACACCTCATCATTAAATACAGTTCTGCCTGCAGCAGGGCACCCTGGCCCCAGGATTGTAGCTGCTGCCCATGGGCTGAGCTGAGCATCCTGCTGCCTCCTGATTTCGGCTTTCACATGCACACAGAGAGGTGCCTTTTGGGTCCTGCTGCCCTACACAGGATCCAGAAATGAGTCTACAGGAAAGACAGTGAGAGTTTCAGCCCCTCTCTCCACACCATCAGCACAGGGTATTTGCCACTTCTGTTCACATTGCAGATGTATTTTGCTGCAAGCACAGACACTAAGGGCCACTGCCCTTAGACAACAAAGCCTTCCCACATCCCAGCTCTAGACTCCTGGCTTTCTTTCCTCCCTTGGAGACTTCTAGCTTCGATGGAGTCCCTCAGAGCCTATCTTGCCCATCTCTGGATCCCAAGCCCATGGGCATAAGTGGTAGTTCCAAGAGCTGCTTACCTGCCCTGCCAGCAAACACCTTTAATCCTCAAGCTCTAACAGCTTCATGAGGGGATAGGATGGTAAATGCCACATTACAGACATTGAGCTATTTGTCCAAGATGAGTCCCGAAAATAGAAACCAGGAGTCCTGACACCCATATCCTTGTCCTAACCACTCCATCAGTGCCCTCCACAGTTGTTGCCATGGAGATTATTTTAATGCCACCCATTCCTCACCAGGACATCACTGAAATGATCCAGCAGAAGCAGCACATAAGCTCCTGAGCAAAAAAAACCTTTCCTGCTCCTGCTTCCTTGGTGAGCTGCAGCAGGGCTGGGGCAGAAGTGAGCAGCTTTCAAGGCTTTTCCCCCATAAGGAGCCCATTTTAATTTCAAGCTCACAAATTTTCTGTTTACTGCCAGCCACACCTGCCCTGATCCAAGCCGTAAGTCCCAGCAGGGTCTAATCACCCATCCTCACATAGCACTTGCAAAGCTTCAACTCCACTTTTCGTAACTGTCTGTGTGAACAAATCTCTTCCATTAATCCCCCACCTTCCCCTGGCCTTCAGTAAGCCTCTCGGCACCAACCATCTCCCTCTGCTCCAGCACTTCAAGCTGGATTTAGAGATGAGAGAAGCCCCTTGAACACAGGGATTCATGATTAAAATAGTTAGGGTGAGGGACACATCAAAAAGGCAGAGCAGACGTCCTGTAGGCTCAGCAGGTCTCATTTTATAGACCCGTGCTCTTCCAGGGAACTTGAAAAAATCTCTTTCCTTGGGAGGAAAGGAAATGAAATTAAATAGGTAAGTCCTAAACTGCCAAAGCTATCCTGCTTCCCTACCCCTCAATGAAGCATTGAGAATCACCTGTCATCCTGCTGAGGATCAAAAATCCTCCTGCAAGAGCAACTAAAGCTGGAGGCTTTAGAGAAAGGTAAACAAGCACCCGAACACATAAAGCATCATAATAAATTTCTTAATAATTAGCAGTGATACATATGCAGCTGAGCAAACAGCCCTGGATCCGAAAAAACCAAGCCCTCCGCTTTCTACCCTAGCTTCAATGATAATTGCTTGCACACCGTCGTTGCAGATGATCCCAAAGCTCTTAGTAAATAGAGACCAGGATGCTGTACAGGCTGGGAGCTGGGAGAGGCGGTGGACAGTGCAGGTCTCCTGCACGGATGCCCTAGAGCCATGCTCAAATGTGGCACAATCACAGCCTGCTTGTGCCTCAACACGGGTGCACAATCCCAACTGGCATCCCCAGCAAGTCCTATTGCTCCCCGAGAACTCCACTCTCAGATTATTAACGGAAAAGCAAAATGGGATGAAGGGAAGCTGGGCATGTTTCACTGCTCTGCTGAGCAGCCCCAACCCCAACATGTGCATTCATACAGCTGCTCCAAAGCTGCCGTGGGACAGCACTCAACAGCACTTGGCATCTATGCTGCTTTGTGGCCCATCTAGGACAAGGCTAACACTCACTCAGGAGCGTATCTACAAAACTTTGCTCTCAGTTATTTTTCCTCAGCTATATGAGAGGGAGATCATGTTATGGTGAGATCAATAAGGAAAAGCAGAGCTGGAAGAATGAAGAGAGTTGTATAGAAACACACACGCATGCTTAAAACCCTCTCTTCTGAACTCCAATTGAAAAAAAAAACCACAATCGTTTGAACTTTCCCATTGAGTTCTGAACTCTCCTAGCTTTTTTTTTTCTTTTCCCCCTCCAGGCTTAAGGATGCATTTCTAGCCTCAGAAAGAAAATCCTCCTTTTGTAATAGTCATTAATTTGCTTTGGGGAATCTGGCCCACCAGATACGCTCCTAATCCTGTACACATTTCCAGTCCCATGTCCAGAGCTGGGCTGCATGGCACTTCTCTCCACAAGAGGCTTGTTAGGAGAATTAGCTGCCTCCTTTACCTAGTACAGCCTCATAGTTTGATATATTTTTTTTAAATATGAGAAAACAAAAAAGGGTAAAGGCAGTTGGCAGATCATATTTGTTCGGGTAACACTGATGTAAATTTTTATCTCTCTAAATGGTGCATTTCTCCTTTATCAAGACACACAATGCGATGTCAATCACCTTGTCCTAGTACAAAAGCTAAGAGTTTGCCAAAAGGTTGGCAGCAATAGGCACACCAAGGTAGGTGGCAGGATGTTATGAGAGCAAGTGCCAGTTTGATGGGAGATGTTTAGATTGTGAAAGTGTTTGCCATGATTTAAAGCGTTAAATCTTGGAAGAGGTATATAAAGGCTGACATGAAAGAGTCTGAAGAACACATCCATGTGCATGTGTTCAAATGTCTGGAGAGCTAGACACAGCTCATGGTTGTGAATTCCCAGCTGCCCTTGAAAAATCTTCACCTCAAACCTCTTCCAACATTAAAGGATTTATTAAACAGCCACTGATTGCAATACTCTATTTCCCTAGGTTATCCATCCTCCGGAGACTGCTTACAGATGCAAGGCACTTCCAAGCAGCAGGTAAGTGGAGGGGAAACCTGAGAAGGGGAGTTATTCTGCCTGCTTCAGCATTAGATGCCAAAGCCTAGAGACTGCTCTTCCATGACATGAGAGGTTCCTGCAGAAAGCAACTCAGGCAGGGGTTAGACTTAGATGCCCCAAGCCTCTTCCTGGAGATCCCATGCTTGTATCCTAACAAGTGCATGCCAACAAGAACAAAAATGAAATCAGAATTAAGCTGAATTACTGCCTTGAACAAAACTAAGTCTATTCACCACTCTGAACACATCTGAGAATCGTTTTTCAAAGGAGAAAAGAAAAACCACACACCTTTTATGAAATTATCCTGACTTTTTCTTATTACTGTCTCTCCTGGTTCAGACTAAGGCATTGAAAAGCCACGAGGCACATTGATCTTGTGCTATTTCCCATTTAATACTGAAGCACTTGAAGCTCATGGGAAAGGTCATTCTGATCACATCTCTACCTGAGGAGATTTGGATTGCACAAATGAACACCCAGACGTTCAAGTCCCCCAGCAGTGGCACGTGGTTATTCCTTTTGGGTCAAATCCTGACAGACTACATTAAACTCCAACTCATTGAAAGATGCAAAATGTCCTTTATAAGGCAAAAAAGTCAGCACAGGATGGAGTCAAGAGGGTCTCCAGCTGGACCATTATCCTGGAAACCGCCATAAACTGTAGAGGTGAACTCCAAATGAAAGATCACACAACAGGGACCTCGAGGTAAGCAGATGGCTTTTAAAACTAGGAGTCTTGCAGCAGCTACAAGCAAGTAATTACCAGTAAGTCACAGCTGTGCTGGACCACATGAGCAGGTGAAAATGTGACTGTGCTAGCGTGTGATCACACTGCCAGCATCCTCCGATACTTCTCCTCTTCCCTAGCTGGTCCTAATGTTACCAAATGTAGGGGTTATTTGCTTTAGAGGAATCAGAGCCATTTCTTCTTAGGAGGCCTTTAAAAACAGTGGTGGGAAGGGAGTTAACAAGATACTCTGAGGTGGTGGATGAGGGTAGCTATCATTGCAAGAGGTGAGGAGCACATCTAGACAAATTCAGAGCGTGCCAAAAAGGCTATTGAGAGCTAGTGAGGCACAAGCTGAGGCTACAAGGGAGGTTTGTTCAGTCAGAACATGGAAGAGCAGCTTGGGGCCATAATCTGATAGTAACGTTGCCACTGGGCTTTACCATTAGGATCAGAAAAACTGACTTCCTCATTGCCTGCTATTCAAATAGGTCTGCTCTTGAATGCATGAAGATACATCGTTAGGAAATCTTGGAATCTGCCCACATTGTGAGCTACTGGCTATAAGCCCCAGCTGGGAGGGATCAGCTAGCACCATGGGGTTTATCCAAAACGGTGGGCTGCACTGTAAAAGCCAAACAATCTTCAGTTGTTGTCAGTCAGTTCCACGTGCTTGGCTCTTTTTTCTAGTTGCTTTGCCCATATGTCTGAAGAGTGTAGATGCACTGACAAGAGTCTCAGGAAGGACTGTGCATTTGGTTTTGCGCATCTCCAGAAATGAGAAGCAAAGAGAAGGATGATGCTGAAATGTTTTCTTCAGCCCCCGCAAGTCACTGTCAAGTAAGTTTACAACTCACTTAGCATCCATCAGTGTGAAATTCTTGGGGAACAGGTTGGCCTCTGCCTCTACTAAAGCCTGGAAGCTCCTGGATGTTCACTCATTGCTGGCTTTGGCAATAGGAAGAGATGCTGAGCCCTAAAGCGTCAAACCACCTGCAAATCTCCCAATTGGTTTTGCCTGGCCTGCTGGAAATTAACTAGGAACATCTTTCAAGCAAGGTAGAACAGACCCTGCAGCTCTCTCAGCCACCCTCCCCTCTGCGTTAGCTTTCCACAAATACTGCAGAGGTCTCCTGGAAAGGACCACTTGATGCTTTCAGACAAAGGAGAGAAAAAAACATCTTAGCAATGAGGGCAAAGCCATTCTTCCTCACCTCTTCCCCCTCCTTGCCCCCATCATGCTGTCTCAGTTTTTTTGGCACACCAGCAATCGCTGTCAGATTTGGGCAAAGGCAGGCATCTCTTTCACAGTCGGTGTGCCAGGGATGTCAGATCCCCTGCTTTTCTCCCTTTTTCGCACCGGCGCTTAGAGCCAGCCTCTCTGATCGACTGGTGGATGACATGCCTGGCTGGGCTGAGGCACTCAGATCGACGCTTCCCCAGGGTGCTGCTCCTGATGGAGTTTGCAGCAGGAGCTAAAAGCTGCATACAGATAACTCTTCTTTCCCCCTGCTTTCTTCCTCCTTCCTTCCTTTCAGCAATTCAAAGAGAAGATGGTGAAGAAAATGGCACTTGGCTTAAATAAACTAACAACCAGCACGCAGGGCTTTTAGCTGTAAGTGAGCCAAGTGTCCTGTAACATTAAACAAATGCAAGATTAACCTTCAAGGCTTCCACACTAAATTATTTATCTTGAGGGGCAAAGAGGTCAGGATTGAAACAAAGGGTAAATATTTGAGGAGCGCGCTGCGTGTGCTGCCTGCACGGCTGTTTGCTGACTGTGCTGGTGCTGCCTGCGCTTCCTCCCCGCAAGGACAGCTGAGGGTTGGCCACGCTGCTATCCCAGCCCATCAGCACCCCAGGATTCATCTCCAAGGGCAGCAGAGAGGATGAAGATAACCCTCGCCCTGTCAGGCGTGGCATTCTGCCCAGCAGAAGGTTGGTGAGAGAACCCCAGTGACCTGACAAGGGCTGATAAGTTGTTGTGATTTCATCAAGTAACCCGTGCTCTGCAATTAGCGGCCGCATCTGCCTTCTATACTGAAGTATTAACAACTGCATGATTTACATACAGCCATTTCTGTAGCCACTGTAGGCAGGGAATTACCTGATAACAAAATACCCTGCTGTTCATGCTAAGTGACAGACTCCAAAATATTAGTCTGTTTAATCAAAACACCAACAACACGGAATAGACGAAAATATTTTGCTGTTCCCTAGCTAATATCTCCCATCACGATCCTCAAGCATTCTTCATTCAAAGATATACCAATTATTTCCCCTTCAGTAAAACAAAAAAAAAAGAAATGTAGCCACTACTGGGAAAGTATATAGCATCTGTTTAACAGTGAATAGCAACTTTATAGTGCATTTTAAGGTGAGAACTACAAAAGACAGCTACAGCCAGGATCAATGTAATTAGTCAGGATATACATAATCTTAAATTACCATCTATATACTTCCCAAAAGTGCCAGGCTTTCACCTTAAAAAAACACCTCCCATAACCCACTTTTTCCTAGAAATAGCATGACCAACTCACTAATCAACAACTTTTCTTGCAGTGCCCATTTCCTCGCTCTCATTCCCGTAGCAGCGTGGTCCAGATGCAAACCAACACAGCAGCAATGGACCTCACAAGAGCACAGTGTGCCCTGGCACTGCCCAGCAGCTGGCAGACTTATGGTGTTAGATGCAAAATATGGGTAAAAAACAAACAAACAAAAAAAAAGATGTGACCTACCAAATTAAAACACTTCAGCTATTTGTCAATACACCAAATTCACAGCATCGTACTCAAAGTATGTGCAGGAGAGAGCAAGGCTTAGGTGGCCTCTGCCCTGGGCTGGTGCTCAGCAGGATATACAAAATTTGTCAGGCAGCTGTGTGGCCTCTTCTGTTCATGTACAATGCATTATACCCCTCACAAGGTGTAAGGTCAGGAAGGGATTTTCTCTGAGTGAAGGGAATCTCTGGAGTGGGCTTTTACACTCCTTCACAGTAAGGTGTGTGCTTTGGACTGTTGGATCATCTGCTTATTTCCACGTAGCAAATCTCTGCTTTGAGAGATCAAAGAAACTGGCACTGCTCTTGATCTCCAAGTGTCTCTGAAGAGGGGTTAGCTGGGGGGGTTTAGCTTTTGCATAGGGTGCAGATATGCTGCAGAGCCCTCCACAGCAAACGCCCTGTGCAGTCCCTCTTACTCCTCTCCCCCTTGCACCAAAGCCAGTGCAGGTCCAGGAGAGACCATCAGAGAAGCTGGAAATGGGATGCTCAAAGAAAAGAGCCACCAATTACAAACATTACTACAGGTAAAGAAGCCATAGCAACATAAACTTGACCTGCTCCGCTCCAGAGGCATAGCTGGAGCCTATTCTAGTTTTAATGTAGTCTCTAGATGCCTACTGTTGTTAATGGTTCCTGCCTAATAAGGGGGATTGCAGATCTATTACAGACCTGTCACCTCTTAAGGAATATGCCATTAATCATGATCATTTATTTGAAAATTGGTTTATAATTTTGAAAATCTTTTGCAAATTACTTTCAATAGAAGAGAGCGGGGAGCAAGGGGCTTTACAAGCAGACTTCCATGCTGTTTCCTTCCTCCACTAATGTCCCATTTTGAGCCAAATTACTGCTTGTGCATGTCTGCATATGTATATAATCATAGAATCATGAGTACTTATGTATGGAAAAAAATGGATGAGCACAACCAGACACATGTGAGTGACAGCAGTTTACAGAGAGTGTTTAAGAAGGAGCAACAGTCTGTGCACAGACACACCAGACAGCCCATGTGGGCAGAGGTGCCTTTCTGCAGGCTGTTTTTCACCTGGGCAGCTTTTACAGATGAAGAGCAATGAAGTATTCCCATGCATGCTTGCCCACTGGTGATAACCGCTGCCTGCAGACACACTTGAATGTACATCCCTGTGTATATTTCCATGGCTGAGCTGGTTTGCATGAGATTTTGAGGTGGGGCCCAAGATTCATGCTCTCCTCACCTTAGTCATGCAAAACCTTGCTGTCACACCATGCGCTTGAGCCAGCAGCTAATGACCCCTGACCAGCTAACAGCCAAGTGCCCCCCTAGCCCCTCGGAGAGCTCTGCAGGGCAGGGCACAAGTCAAAAACAGATGCAGACCCTTCCCTCATCTCATAGCTCAACCCACAGTTGGGTCAGTGCAGATCTTTATCCCCTCCACTCTCCCTGTCTCAACCCCAGCTCCCCCAGGGCTCTGCCTTTCTTTCTGGCTTCTCCTTAAACTCACCTCAAAATCTCCTTACCTACCAGAGACTCCTCTCCGCTCTACTTGTCTCCAGCCCTTTGCATCCATCCCTGCTCCCCATCCCTGCGGATTAAGTAGTCTTTGCCTGGATTACAGCTGCCAATCAAGTTCAAGTGCATTTTTAATAGTTTAATTTGTGGCACAAGGTTTCAAATAAAATCATCAAGTGCAGTCGATTAAACTCATTAAGTCCTTACGGACTCGTCTGTGTACTGCGCCGTTATCAGATTCGGAGACATGAGAATTAATTAGGCCTCTGTTATCCTTTGTCTGGATTAGTGTGCCAGGCCCAGCAGCCGGGTGTTTTCCTGTGAAAACACGAGGTCCATAATCTCCTTACGAGTACAACCAGGGAGACAGAGACCTAAGAGATTTCTTCAACATTCCTCAAAGATCAAACAACAAGAAATGCACTGTTCTTTGATTTCTTTTTTCCCTCCTCTGGTTTGCCTTCTTTCTCTATTTTTTTTTTCCTACTTGCACAGTGCAACTCAAGACTAAAGGCAGTTTGGTGGGAAGAGTGCAGGCAGGTAGAAACAGGTTGCTGGTAACAGGGATGGAAATACTGCTTATATTCACCTCCCCTATCAGGTTACAGTAGGGCTACCCTGCAAGGCTTCTGCTGCTGCAAGACTTCTCTTGAGCTTCCCCCTGCAAGCCATACAACCTTTATTCACGCCTGCTGGTGCTGTTTCTCCACTGTTGCATCCCTTGAGTCACTGCCCCAGAGAGATTAACAATCCTCAAAGAGCATAAGGGTACCCTCTCCACTCCTACTGATCTAGAGTAGTGTGAAATCATGACTGACACACAACACAACTCACTAGGATGCCCCAGATGCCATCATTTCAGCAAGTGCATCATTTCAGCAAGTGCAATGCCTCTAGTATGTGCGTTACCTGCCTCTGGGAACCGTGATTCTTCCACCAAGCAACAAATGCAGATGGCGAGCTGCTCAGAGAGAGCAAAATGCTGGTGGGAAGAAAAGCGTAATATCTTGGCTGCCAGAACTGCATAGTCCTAAACAAGAGGATGTACAGAGATGAGTGCCCATGTGAGTACTCCAATCTGTTCTGGAGGATATGGTGGGCAGATGGGCCAAGATGAAGATAATCAAGGATATACGTAGATACCCTGAACCTGACTGCACTCTCACAGGCAATACTCTGGCCCCTACCGACAATGCAAGATTCCACTACACAAATACCAACACTAAACAAGCTTCCTACATACCTTGCTGCCTACTCTGCTTTATAGAGCTGAAAGACACAGTGTACTTTCACCATCAAAACAGAGCTTTTAACAAGCAACAGCTCACACCAATGTACGAAACCAGTAACTATACTATGCAATACAATACTGACATATATAGCTGAACAACTGAACTTCTGCAGCCCAGGGAAGACTTACAAACTCCGTTATAACTCCAGCAAGGTCCACCCACAGAACTAAGTGAATTTTATATATATATATATATATATATATATGTATATCTCAGAGGAGAATTTTTTTTTTAAATACCATAGGCAGATAAGCACCTCTGGCTTTCTAATGCCATGAGGAACTTTTGTTGAGAGGGATCTGAAAATCTCTTCCCTCATATTAGGGCTGCCCTTCATTTATCAAATTCAGCTGTTACAAAGCAGGGCAGGAAACATGAGTTCCACAGCAAGTCAGGACACATGGGTGCCCGTGTGCAACAGCCAAGGATTTCTGCCTCCGTCAGACCTTGGATAGTAAAGTTTGTTGGCCCTTTACAAATCTGTTATTTCACAAAGCAATGTGGCTGCAGAAGGGCCTTAAAAAAACATATTGCCAAAGAGAGCTTTAGCCCAGAGGTTTTCCAGTGGCTGCAAATTCTTTTCGATGGGCTAGCTGCTGGCAAACATGCTGCAACAAATTTACGAGAACATAACAATGCTGTAAAGAGATGAACTTAAGGGACAAAGAAAAGTAATCCATATTAAGGCTGGCAAGGGCTTTGCGCCTGCTAACAGTCCTGCTGAATTGCATTTGAGGAGAGCTGAACTACAGCAATTTCTAAACTAAATCACTTGGGCCTGCCAGTACTTTCACCAGTTTATTACAGAAATTTACTCACAAGGGTCAGCGACCCTTCAGTCAATGACTCCCTTAGGTGACTTTCCCAAGCTGCATTAAGCTACGAGCATTTGCTCTCATTCCCTCTGATCTTCTCTTTCTCTCCTCCTCCTCTTCCATTTCCCATTTCATTCGCCTCTCCACTGAATCCCTTTTTTTCTCTCTGCTGTCAAACGTTTGCAGTAGGGTACAATGTGACAAGACAGTGTTAAAGGAACAACAAGGGATGCAGACATGAAGGAACAACACAGGCAAAAGGGCTGAGAAGGCAAGACAAGAAGCCTAAACATGATGGAGGGGAAAGGAAGGTGTGAAGAGCTGCAGGGATGGCAGTAAAGCATCTACACATTCAGAAAATATTAGGATTTTCACACCTGCTTTCCTGTACAGATAAAGTGAAGACAAGGATGAGGGTGAGAGCGAAGCGGCAGCCTCCAGGATGCAGAAAGCCTCCAGAATCATTTCAGCTACTAGGGTGGGTAGAAAACAATGGTAGCTGCAGGGCGTAAGTGGAGGAAGAGGCAGCAGGATTTGGCAAAAAGGAAGACTAAGGGACAGATTAGGGGTGTGGGCAAGAGGGGCAAAGCAGAAGGTCTGGTGGCATTGCATGAGAAAAAGTGCCATCTATCTTGTTAATGGAAAGGAGTATATCACTTCATCCAAGTGTCAGATAAATGTTGCTTTCCTTTCCTAAAGGAGTTGTAGACAATGATGCATTTCCTGAGCTCAGAACATCCACACTTAGACAATACGAATCCCACAGAAATCTCCTCTCACAGTAGCCAAACTGATGCAACATCAGAGCCCTGGTCTGCTCTTGGGCAAGTTCTCCAGGCCTGGCATAGACATAACCCTCATCATTTCTCCAGTGGAAAAGTAAGCAAAAGGAGTTCTCAGGAAATACTTAACCCACATATCCTGGAATGTCAACTGCTGAAAGTTTAAAGGCATCCCAGTCCACAGCAGGCTTTCTGTCACTGCTCTAACCCTGCCAACCTCCTGCTTCTGCCCAGACACCTGTCTGAAGCAGCCTTCAGCACTTCTAGTGGCCAACACTGTTTTCAACAAATTATTAATCACAAGTAAAAACATACAGAGCAGGCAGGTGTCCTTTCTCCCTTTCCAGCTCCAAAAGATTCTCCTTTAAATGTGTCCTCACTCACTTTTTTCTTTCTTCTCCCACCACCACGCACAAGGAATTGATCAATGTCTCTTTAAGTCCCTGTGCTTGCTGCCTTGCAGTACACCCTTGTAAATCAGATAAATATCTCAAGGATCCTTATCCTGGGAAAATTGAGATAATTGCGCTAAATTGAAGAGCCTCTTTTTTTTCCATCTCCCTCCCCTCTTTTCAGCTGGAGTCTCTTGTAGTAACAGGTGTGCTGACTGCTAATTCTTGCACAGGAATTATCCCCTCTTTCTGTAAGGATGGCCCCTCGATAGCCTGTTCCAGGCTAGCTCCTGAAACGATTTTTAACCAAGACACAATATCAGTCAGGAATATTTTAATAGCTCTGTCTGAGTCTCTCTTGGAAAACTCACCTTTGCTGATGCACCTCTGACACCCACCTGCTCAGGAGGTATTTGCTGTGGTGTGAATTGTGGGATGTGTTTGTAAAGGGTAACACAGGGCTGGCTCCAATATCCCACTTCCACCATGGATCAGTGCTGTAGAAAGCCAAACAAAGGGAAAACAGGGAGAAAAAATATAATGGAAGGATGAAGATTAATAGGTGAGAAGATCAGCATCAGGAAAACTGACCCAGCAGTGTAATCAAGTTGGCCTGCTCCAAGAATGTCCTGAGGTCACTTCCAACCCATACCTTTCTGTGGTCCCATGGCAGGACAGAGGAGCACTAATGTTATATGGAGGAGGCATGGGCCCCAAAACTAGTCTCCATTTCTCAATGTCATCACTATGTACTTCTCCCCCCACTTATAGAAATTAGAACATCACCCACCAGCTATGAAATGTCTCGGCTACATCGAGTTATTAGCCCTCTCTTTCATCTTACTGCAAAAAGCCATCAGAAGAGCAGGGGGCAGGGCAGCAGATAAAGAGAGGGAGGGGAAAGCTGTGACCCTGCTAGTTTTTTCCTGGATGAAGAAAACTCCACACAACAGAAGGCTACAGTGTTTTGCTTTTGGTGCTCTACAGCCGAACACACAAGGAAATTGGGATTGTCAGGGGGACTGAAGCTGAGCGATGGTGCAATCCAAAGGGGGTGATTATTTCTCTACGAGATTTCCAAGCAGCACCTGGGGCCTCGAGGGAAGCAGGCAAAAAGGGGTTTTAGGTAACTTTGCATAAGGCAGGGATCATAAACCTCAGAGATCAAGGATGACTCTGCACTCAGAAAACTATGAAAGTGGCAGACAGCGGATGGTGAAAAAATGATGCTCAGTACAGCCCTCATAATGACAGACCTCCTCCAAGTGCAGATTAGACCTTCCAGCCCAGCCAGCTCATCTAAAGCAGGCATTAGGTGGGTGGAAGCAGAGCAGACTGGCTCCAAGCCCCTTGAGATAATCGCTGAGCTTGGGCAAGCGGTCTTGAGGCTGCAGGTGGGTTGAGAGAGAGGACAACAGCTGTTTCTACTTCACCCAGGTCTTCCGTGCCAGGTCATCTTTCCCTCATCCCTAGCAGAGTCACAGCTCTCTGCAGACTCATCAGAGCCCATTCTTCTGAAAATGCTTTCACATGCACCAATAATAACACAAGAGCCCAGGAAGGGATGAAACAAGATGAACAAAAAGATTCAGAGATGTGGCGGCAGCCAGATCTTCACCAGCACATCTCTACTCATTCTAGTTTTGGAAAGAAACAAATTTCAGGAAGGTGGGAAGCAGCTTCCCTGAAGGTCGAGTGATGAAGAGGGGATGGAAGGATGTCAACTCCCTCTGAGTCAACTCCCTCTTTTCAGTTGCAGCCCACATTTTCTCACCTTCCTTTGCCAGATCACCAGAAACAGCCACCATGGGGTAACATGTCCTGTACCCAGGACACGTGAAGTAGAAGGTGACTCCTCTGTTTGCACCATGATATCCACATAGACTCAGCTTGGATTTAAAAGTAGCACTACCAATGCAGAAAAGTTGGGGTGGGGGACTTGGTTCTCCATGGCTCCCCTCAACCCTTGCCCTGTCTCCGCAAAGAGGCTGGGGATACCTTTCAGTGCTTATGGGATGGAATGACCCCTGCCAAGACTGCAAGCTGAGGAACCGCTCGTGGCATCAGAGGGCTCCACACAACATCTTAATTTCTCTCAGGAAGAATAGGCTTGATGGTGTTTTGACTCCCTTCTCAAAGACTCCCACACAGTACTTTACAATCCAACTTTGCTCTCAAATACGCATCCTGGGCTGCATCCCAGAGATGTGTGTCAGGCACGAAGCACTGTCAGTCAGCCCCAGTCACAACACATCAGGGCTTAGGAGAATTCTGACTGATCATGGCAAAGGGGGAGGGAGAACAGGAATGAGAAGTAAAGGCTGAACAGCAGAAAAAAATGAGAGGAGAAAGGCAAATCAAGAGGGAAAATGGCAAGGACTACTCCATACAGCAAGGATGTTTTTCATTCGTGATACAATAGCAGTGTCAGGCAAAAAGGAAAAAGATATTGAGATACAGAGTCACATGGAAAAGAGCGGAGGAAGTTCCTGAGAGGGCTCCAGGTGTCTCTCCTCCACATGGCTCCAGGCAGCAGGGACTGAAACTCGCTGCCACATTAGCAGCATGGCAATTAATGTACAGCAGGCTGTGGGGACGAAGGTACCAGGTAAATTGTGTGCCTGGATAAATGGTAGTTTAGAGATAGCTCCAATATCAGCAATCTCAGCCAGGAACAACCAAAAGGCCATGGCACCAGGAATGTCCTTCCTGTGCCATGAAGGAGTTCACAGCACGCAGGGAAGGGTCACTGCAGGAATAACTTGGGTCAGTTGTTCACGCCACGTGTCCATGCACACGTTTTCCTGCATAGGAAGATACCTGCAACCCTAACTGCCAAGAAAGGCAAAGCTGGGCAAATCAGGAACAACTGAGGAAGCAACCGAAACTGTGCTCATTTGAAGACAAAGGTGAATACATTTAGGCAAGCGTTCAAAGAAGAGGTCTGCCCATCAAAGGGCATCACAGTGGAGAGGGAGGAGGCCTCTCCCCTTTCTGGGAGATGAAGGACATGGAGAGAAGACCTCAAACGCTGCAGAAAAGTTTAACATTAGTCAAGTGTGCTCATATCATGAATTTCATCTCTTCTGCCGCGCATGAAATGAGTAAATATTCATTGGGCTGAAGAAAAAGAGAGGAGGGAAGTGAGGAGAGAAGATTCTATAACATCATTTATGTAAGTATTCACTGGAGCTTGAACAGGAACCCACATCTCCCCCGTTCCCAGGTGAGTGCTCAAGCGGCTAGGCTAGAAATCCTACTTCTTTTTACTTCCTCACTGCAAACCAGGTTTTAAATAATACTTAATTATTCCTCACAAAGCAGAAAAGTTTGAATAGCAGGACTCAGTGGACTCTTACGCCACCTCAAAACCAGAATTTCCTGATGATCAGGAGGGTCTTTCCAGGTGAGTTCAAGTCTCTTTCAGAGGGAAAAAAATAGAAGGGAGATGGCTTTAGCCACTATGTTGTTTTGTAAGAGCAGACAGTGTTTCTTGGTCTGTGCAGACCCTGATCCCTGAGCCATACCCAGATGTCTCACAGATTAGGCTTTTCCAGTGAGAGAGATGACCAGAGTAACCTAGTGTTGCTTAGGCATAAGATAAGAACTGAACTGTTCAGCACATTGAAAACGGGATGCAGGCAAAAAGCAGAAGCAAATCATCAGGGAAGGTAGGAAATATGGAAATAAGGCAGTCATATTGAAAGACAACCAAACAGGGACTCTGAGGATGCAAACTAGAACCCCTAAAATTGCTTTATGCTTGGATTACAGCATAAGTCTGTCAAACAGGCTTTTTTCTCCACAAATCTATGAGAGGGAATGATAGACTTGTGCTCACCTACAGCAAGAAGAAGATACAATGGACTGAACCACATGAGAAACCTCAGTGAGTTGTATCAGTCTTTCATCTAAAAGTAGGCACCGTTGCCTCTCTCGCTCAGATGGGAGTTGCAGGGGCACAGCCCGTGAACAATCTTGAATTCCTCATCACTGAGGGACAGATTCCCTTGCATGAGGATTGTCTGCAGCTCTGACTTCCCAGGACGTAGTTAGCCATATGGCTGGGTTGGATTTTTCTTTTCGCTGCATGACAGACAAGGAAAATGAAATGGGTGGTGTGTGCTCTGACTTCAAGAGGCATTTAATAATCTTTGAGGAGGAATCTTATTAGCAAAGTGGAAGAGGTCATTAGGGGTAGGAATGGGAAGCTCTAGAAATTACACATCACCTAGAGAATTGACTGGAAGAAATAGGAGTTTCTGTGAAAGCTGGCTCACAGAGAAAGGTGAATCCGTCCCTCTTACTTGCTTTTCTTCACCATCTTCACAATCACTGGTTGTTTTCCTCTCACATAACTATACGTCAGCTCCTCAGCCGAGTGCTACAGCTGGTCCCTTCATGCATTTGTCACATGGCAGATGGAAGAGGTAGCAACAGACCGAAGAACATGGAGGAAAATCCAGATGTGGAAGCAAAGACAGTAGTGTGAGACCCACCCCAAATCCTTTAAACCTTGGGATCCTACACTCAGTCACCTACCTTCACTGGGGAAAAGAGCTTGTAAGTCAGTATACTAGATCACATTGCTGGGATGAGGAGCCAGCAGTCTTGCAAGTCGCTCTTCTGATCCAACAAAGGAAGAAGAAATGGCTATAGAAAGGAGGACAGAGGGAGCCTTGTCTTTCTCTGGCTCATCTGCACCATAAATTACTTTCTAAAAGTGCTGCAAAACATGTCTGCAAGCCAAAGAGAGGGAAAGACCCCAGGCACCCCACCACTCCCCCGAGCCTGCCCTCAACCTGTGAGGATATCAGTGCGACAGCACATGCTTGCAAACTCCAGCCCAGCTCTGGCTGGGTTAATGTGACAATCCATTTCTGACAGCGTGTCAATACAAAGCAATTTAGGAGTGCATGAAAAATCGACCCGAGGTAACAGGCAATTTCTCCGCTCTGCTGGTTAGACGGAAGTAGGGACCAATGAGGCCAGCATCTCGGAGCACACTCACCTCGGCAGCGTCCAGTCTGCTGGCGCACGCTGTCACATTAGCAGTTCCCACCAGAAAGAAGGATGGGGCAAGGCAGGAGCAAGATACCCGCTATGGGGCAGAGTCTCAGGATGGGGACAAAGAAGCAACGAGGGTAGCACCCCATTCTTTCTTCCCATAAATATTGTGTTAATTGGTAGATATTTGAATACATAACGTAACAAGCTGGTTGAAACAGAGTAGACCGATTTAAACATATGCATGATTATAAGCCAGTACCCTGGCCTCTGGTCCATACAATCTGCCCTATGGGCATGGAGCCACTGGTTGAACCACTCCAGGCTGGAGAGGGACAAACAGGTGGTCCAGACAACCCAAAAAACCAATGCCAAAAGATAATCTCTTCTTTTAACCCAAACCTAGAGCATGTCTGGATGGGACCTGAGGCACTACCCAACACAATATTGCTGCCCTTCTACCATGGACACACGGAGCACATTTCACACTGGTGCATCTCCCCAGACAGCGTCTAAGAATGGCACAGGAATTAACAGAGGGGCAGAGGGTGCAGTGGGAGAGGAAGACAAAAGCACTGGCATTCGCAAAGGCTGGTGTGCCCTCCTTCCCTCTCTGTCATCAGCACAGATTGCAGGGAGGGCAATCACCAGCCTCTTGCCCACATGGTAGCCACCAGCAGCCATCTCCAAGCGCTGCCTCTGCCATGCTGTGAAAGTACATTGGCTCAAACACCGAGGTTGGCATAGAAAACCGGAGGGTGAGCACAATCCAAGCAAATCTGTTTGCAAATGTAGAGTAGCAGCGATGTGCTGGCAGCACTCATCCAGCATGATGGGCTAGTGGACACTCCCACCACGCTAAAGGCATCAGAGTCTGTCATTATTAAAAGCAGAAAACACAACAGACGGAGCCTGTGCCACTGAGTCCAGGCTTTTGCTCCCTTGCATCCCTGGGATGTTTTAGTCTGAAGAGTTGATACAGATCCTTCACTCATCTAGAGAGGCCAGAGGTTTCACCTCCACAGTGAGAGTCAGGAGAGATTACACTTGCTGCCTATTTTTGAGACTGAATAGCTTCAAACTGGGCTGAACTTCCTACCCAAGCCATGCACCATTCACCATTCACACAGCGACTCTAGAGGGTGCTAAGCAAGCAAAAGCAGAAGTCAAAAAGGGAAGAATGGGTAGGGAGAGGAAATATAATATTGCTGTGACTCTCCCAGAATAACATACTGGGATAATCCTACCCTTGGAGACATTTTTATCCAGGACATCATGGGATACAACCAGGGAGGCAGGGTTTGGGGTTGGATACTTTTTGTGTGGTTGCATTAAGAGTAAGATTCCCATTTTGTTTTTATTTAATTAGCTGGTTAATGCATGTTAACAAAATTAAAAGTCATTATTAAAGGCAGATGTACTGGTATATGAATAGCTAAGCATCAGCTTTGCCTTTAGATCATCTGCAGCTTCAGTATATGCTTCTAATAACCAGCTGTCACTTACCAGTGATGTGGTAACTCTCTTATTAAATCCTAAATGGGCATATGGAGGTTACATTTAAAGTAGTACTTTCCTCCCTCCCCTGTCTATCTTTTCCCACACACAACTAAGCCAACTCATGAATTTCCTGCAACATTTTTATCCCTTCATTAATGGGATGCATGTTGAGATCAGAAAGGCCAGCTGATGACCTGTCTTTGTTTTTACTTCTCTTTGGAAAAATCCATATGACTCTCCATGTGTCAAAAGAATCATAATACATCCCAGATGCCTCAGTGCTAATTGCACTTTTTCTAGAAGCTTCTGAGCTCCCATGAGAAGCCTTTCAGCCACAAGCCCTGCTTGTCCAGCACTGCCACGTTCCTGAACAGCTTTGCAGTAACAGCCTGGCAAGTTTGACTCTTGGATGAGCCACCAACAACAACTCAGCATGAACATCTCCTTAGTCACAAACTGCATAAGCAGAGAATGTCGTAAACCGGGGCACTGTGGGGCTTGAAAGAGGCAAAATCTGTCTCTGTGATAGGGGTAGAAGGGAAGAAAGGCCAGTCCTGCAACGTTAAGACTTGGCTCACACAGACCACTTCCCTACCTTTCCTCCACCTGGA
Organism: Phaenicophaeus curvirostris; assembly: GCF_032191515.1. Classification (NCBI taxonomy): domain Eukaryota; kingdom Metazoa; phylum Chordata; class Aves; order Cuculiformes; family Cuculidae; genus Phaenicophaeus; species Phaenicophaeus curvirostris. The sequence goes on from NC_091402.1 coordinate 16,900,653, forward strand.
TCTATATGTCCTTAATAGCATTTGAATAGCTAGCGTTGTTGTCTGGAGGTGAAAGGAGGACAGAAAATGAAGAGGCAGGGAGGGGAGAAGTGCAGAGAGAGAACTGGAGAGCCCTGGCACTGCAGTGTATTTATGTTCATTAGCACAGGTTATGCCCTGAAGACCTGGGAGCAATGATGCTAACAGGTCTGTTCCCCTCTCTCTCTCCCAGCTGCCTGTGGTGATTTAGAATGTGAAATATGGAGAATAGTAAACAGATCATGGTCGACAACAAGGTGCTCAGGGTGCAGAGACCATCCCCCACCTACCCCAGCATAGAATCATATAATGGTTTAGCTTGGAAGGGAGCTTAAATATCATCCAGTTCCACCCTCACTGCCACGAAGGGAGGAACTTTGCACAGGCAGGGACACCTCCCACTGGATCAGGCTGCTCAAGACCCCATCCCACCTGACCCTGAACACTTCCAGGGAGGGGGCATCCACAGCTTCCCTGTGCCAGTGTCTCACCACCCTCATGATGAAGAATGTCTTCCTTATGCCCTTCCAATTTAAAGCCATTCATCCTATCACTACAGGCCCTCATAAAAAGTCCCTCCCCAGCTTTCTTGTAGCCCCCTTCAGATACAGGATGGCTGCTATAAGGTCTCCCCAAAGCCTTCTCCAGGCTGAACAACCCCAACTCTCTCAGCCTGTCCCCATGACAGAGGTGCTCCAGCCCTCTGATCATCTTCATTCCAACTGTTCTGTACCCTTGTTATGTTGGAGATTCCAGAACTGGAACTTGCGCTAGGCAGAAGCTACTGCCAGCAGACCACCCATCATGCTGGGTAGCCCTGCTTTGCTCTTTCTTCTGTGAGAAGGAGTTGGCCCTCTGCTTTGACTATTTTTTTCCATCGTTACCAGAGGGAGCTGGAACTTGTTACACACCAGGTAAGAGCATCTGTGGATATGTTGCTTTAAGGTCTGAAAAAAAAACAGAGCCTTTCTTGCACCCCACAGAGGTGAACAGCTGGACTGTCTGCTCTGGGTTATGGTCACTGATGGCCTGGGAAGGTGTAGAGAGCATCAGAGGACTCGCTGTGCCCTCCTGTAGGCACTGCTATCAGCCACACACACAGGATATTTGTGGTCTAAACTTTCCCATTCTTATGCCTGAAGGTCCTGTACACTGTGCTATCAATCATCTTTAGAAATATTAAGCTGCTAGAGAGCTGATGCTTTTATGTACTATGTTTGTTCACTTGAGGATCAAGTGTCTCAGTGAAAGCAGGAGCAGAGTCCAAACACGGAGCCTCCGCCATCCCTGATCCCATTATGGCCCTGCCACATGCACAAACTCCTTTTCCCTCCAGGTCTCTCTTCCCACAGCACTGACCACAGCTCATAATTTAACAAGTACATGTATTTTTAAAAAGTAGATTGGTGGTGAAGATGAAGCAGAGGGTAGGGGGAAAGAAAACAAAACCAAGGCATACAACCAGTTCAAACACTGTAAAATGTTTAACAACATGTAAGTCCTTCAAAGCCTCAAACTCCTTGGTCTCTATCCATCGGCTCAATTTGCTAATAGGTTTACTGCCAATGCCAGTGTGAAAGGCAGTGGTGCACGAGGACCCAGAATCCTCTGTTCTGCCTCCAATTACGTGCCAAATTAAAACTCAGGGAAAAAAGCAACCAGCAACCTAATCCACAGTCATTCTTTAATCTTGTGCAGCTTATTAAAAGCAAGAGGACAAGATAATCCACCCAGGCTGGCAAGTTGGAAGCCGCTGATTCCCTCTCTAGAAGAAATCACTCATTTTTTCTCCTGAGGGTCCCAAGAGGCTGAGAGACCAGAAGATACTGACAATATGCTACAGAAAGAAAAAAATAGAAGGTAATTATGGAAAAGGTTCAGAGGAAAACATGTTTCTGCACAGCTGCTGAGGGTGAGCAGGAGCTGTACACGCAGTAGGAGCTGCTGGACCCCCACTCCTGGTCATCAGAGGGCTGCACCAGTAGGGCAGAGCTGGGATGGGGCCATTGGTGGGCTGAGCAGATCCAGCAATTCAGCTTCAACAGCCTGGTCTGCAAAAAGGCTGAAGAAGAGAAAAAGACTCCGTGTTGCAAGCTACAGAGCAGAAGGAATCTGGGCTGGACAGGTCACACAAAGGGAAAGAGCTAGGCAGGGTGGACTGTTATGTAGGCTACTTGCTCAGCACTTGTGTTCACATCCCTCACTCTGTCACAGACTCCCTCAGGTAAAGGATGGAGGTGATTCAGAAGGATTGACATACCCAGTGGGACAGCACAACAGCGCATGGCATGACTCCAGGTGATGAAGAGGCGACAGAAACCAGGAGGACAAAAAAAAACTTGGTGGAGCAATAGTGTCAATGGTTCTGCTCCCCTTGGGAAATGCAGGAAAGAGGTGACAAGGCAGCAGTGCCCTAATGTGATGGATGAAGAAGTATGAGAGGATCAAAGATCAGTTGGGGTCACCAGTACCTGAACAAAAGAAATAAATCAGCTGTACTAGAAGAGTACGCCCTGAAGTAGCAGGGGTGGGTTTGGAGGGCCACTGAGATATCCATTAATGCTATTAGAAAATGAGAGAAACTACAAAAATTACTCTTTCAGGAAGACTAAACTCCCAAGCAAAAAAAACCTTAAAACTGCAGCAGTAAAAGCTGATACATCCTAGTTGCAATGGTTAAAGTTTTTAATACCAACCACACGTGCATCACCAATAAATTATACTGTTTTAGACTCAAAATTGGTGAATGATAAGAACACAGTAGAAGAGCTGGAACTGGAAAATAACCTTGAACAGAGTAATTTATTTATAACTTATGCCTTATTTTGACCTATTTAAAACAGAACAGATAAACAACAGCAGAGTGCTGCCTAAAGGTTCGTGATTTCAAAAGGACAAACCAAGGCCTTGGATATAAAAAGGGACGTTCAACAGTCTTTGAATCAAAGGCAAAAATCCCATGAGACTAGACCCCAAATATGGAAAAAAATATTGAAGGAGCAGCTCCTGAGCAACTCCTAACTTTCTGGAATGAGTACAGTAATAAGGATAAAAGGAATAAGGATAGAACATAGAAAGGGATATTATTAAGAAGCAAGGACAGCAGTATTTTAGAGGCTGGAAAGTAGAGGAATGGAATGAGAAATGCCAAAAGTCAAACTGAGTTAGACCTAGGGAAGAATATTAAAAAAAGTAGTGAGAGGTTCTCTAGGCATACAAACACAAAAATAATGAAGACAGAACATGTAGTGCTGTGATGCAGGACAGAGGAAGAGAGTTCACAGAAAATCTAGGTGAAGTTCCATGATGAAATTAGTTCTTCTCAGCAGCCCTGGACAGGGACAATAATTATAAATAAATGAATCAATCTGGATGAGCAATGTGGAAAATGTACTTACCACAGCTGAGATGGAAGTGAAGGTCCAAGATTTTCCTGGGATCAAGTGATGAGACCAGGTAGCTCAAGCCCAAATTCCTGGAGGAACTACCCCATGTCATGACAGGTCTGCGAGCAAGGTCTTTGATAAATCCACCAGTAAGGAGGTAGAGAGCATAAAATGCAGCACCTGAAAGTAAAAAGAATGAGAAAGCAATCTGAACAGCTGCCAACCCAGTGTGGAAGGAAAGAAACAAAGACTAGGGAGGGCTGTGAAAGGTGGGGAAAGCCAGACTATCATGTTGGGGATTGTTTTCATTTTTGTCTTACTCCTTGTGTTAATAACTGATCTTCTAGATAAAGGAACATATGCATTTTAATGAATCATATAATGCAGTGCCATGATGGGAATTGATTTTTTATGGTAAAGACGATGAGACTTAGCCCAGGCAAAATAGAGGCAGGCTGAGATTTGGTGGAGGGAAGGGGATGGTTCAGCTGCAAGGAGGTTGGCTGTGGAATTCCCTGCAGAGTGGTCTTGGGAATTGCCATAGTAAAAAAATTCCCTAATGAGCTCAACTTAATGAAACTAGCCCATGAGAAGCAGGAGAAAAACAGGGAAGACAAGGTGGATATCTCATTGTAGGCACAGCTGGGGGATGACTCCAGCCCTGGAAGAAAACAGTGCAGTTTTCAAGAATTTCTACCTCATATGAGGAATTCATAAGCTGCAAATGACTGAAGAAGAAAACACCTTGCTTGTAGGAGGCAATTACAGGCTGAGTAATGAGACACAGCCACAAAGCAGGCAAATTTGATCCTAGGTTGTGTGCAGGGGAAGGTTTCTAGCAGAGGAGGACATCACCCAATTCAACAGACAAACTGGTCATCCACTCTCAAGAGCAGCAGCAAACACAAAGAAAGGATGACAGAATAACCAGCAGATGGGAGATGGCCCACGAAAAGGAGGCAAACAGATTTTCAGTTTATTTGGACAAGAAGGTGTGGTTGCTAACTATGTTTGGGATAGAGAAAGCAAACAAGGGATAAAGAAGTGGTAGAAGGACGACATGGGTACTGAAAATACATAAACTAGCTAGGAACGTGTCTAAGCTCAAAATTATGTCTCACCAGAGCAGGGAGGCAGTTAGGGCAAACAATATTTAAAAAAAAAAAAAAAAGAGGAAAGATTTTTAAGATGGAGCCTGCTCAGAGTATGAAAGGGATTTTACGAGGTGGTTCCCAGCTGGGAATTTGGCCAAGGTACTGGGGTTAACACACCCACTATTCTGAAAAGTACCAAGGGATTTTCAGCCGCCAGAAATTACCAAGAACCATGTTTTAAATCTTCACTGCAGAAATGCAACTATTTATTCAGAGCAGTTCCACTTGAGCAACTATGTAAAATGCTGTTCTGAGACTCTCAAAAGTCTCCTGGGGAGCAGGCAAAAAAAAAATACCCATATATTCTGTCTGGAGCTGATTCTCTTTCCATACTTCCGTCCCTCTCATCCCCCTTCACCACTAACAGGATTTGCAGCAGAGCAGCCTAGCCCTTGGAGCTATGCGTCTTCCAGCCCCTCTCCCTGAGCTTGTCACACCGTGGAGTCATCACCTCTGGACACTCAGGCATGAGCAGTGGGGTTGCAGGCAGCCCAGGGTGATTTTAACCACACAACACTCACCTCTGTGCCCCTCCTGGCAAGCAGGGAAAGAGTTCAGGTGTTGTAGGGTATTGTACAGTTTAGGCATGTCCAAGAAATACCAGCTAGGAGCAGATGCTTTCAGAGCTACTCAAGACTCTCTTAATAACATAATCTTACCTGGAATGAAAGAAAATGGAGCCTCCTCCATCGTAAGCCAGATAAAGTATCACCACGTTTGGTGGTTCTGAGAGATCAAAGAGTTCATCTCCACCTGCACTATGTCCTTAGGTACATGATCTGAGGAATAGCCACTCTTTGGGACATCCAGGTATCCCAAAGTCATAGTTATTATGAGCTCAATGTACTATGTTTTCATGCAACAATCACCAGATACTGCAAAAAGAAACTGCTCAGCCAAGACTCTCCATTTTGGGGGTGGTGATTTTATTTTTTTTAAACTTAGTCCCGTCTTCTACCCCATGTTACTTACGCCATCTGCTCAATAATACCAGTGAAAGTCTCCCCACCAAAGCCTGGACATGCACCAAGGAGCGTTGCAAGTCCTGCCCTGCCACCAGCAAGGAGCATCCACAACACAGCATGCAAATGCCAAAGCACCATGAAAAAGCAAACTGGAGCAGGCTTAATCCTCATCCAGCTGCTCAGCTTCTTGATGCTCATATCCTGCTGCTCAGTTTGGCAGCAGGGCCAAACCAGGAGGGAAGCCCCAGTGCTGAGAGTGGGGCAGGAAGCAGAAAGAAGCTCTGCGGTGGGCAGGGTAACTTGTCTGCCTTCAGGCATTTAGATGCCGCTGGACAGACAAGTGGATGGGAGCAGCTGATACATGGAAGCTAAGCAATAAAACCTCCCACTTCTCATCTTGGTGCCTGCACAGTTCAACTCTGAGCCCATTACTCAGCATGAGAAGCAGGGAGGTCAGTCCCCAACCCCATGACTCCTAAGTTGCCAGTTGGCAACTTATCTTCCCTGTTTTTTGCTCAAAGAAGACACCTTTTCAACTTCCTTGGCTTCATCAGGGTCTCGGGAGCATAAACCACAACAGAGAAGGGCCAAGCAAACTGAATTGGATGCCCAGCTCTGCTATGTCCCACCCCACAGCCTCCTCTTCCATACCAGGCTGCATTTTTGCAATACATGCCACACACTACCTGACAGCCCCCTCCACCCCCAGCTTCTCTCCCAGGGAGAGGGGATGGGAGAGGGCCAGGCTGCCCAGTCTCATCCCTCACCGGGTGCCTGGTGGTCCCCATGGGACTCTCACGCTCCTCGCTGTCCACCGCACGTGTGCCCCTTCCCCTTCTCCTGCCCTTCTCTGCTTGTCGCACGAAGGGCGCATTTGACCTCAATCTGTCTGCTTGGATTAGAGTCCAGAGATGTTCCCCTCTGCCGAGCACCGAGCCCTCCCAGGGCTGCGAGGCCGCATCTGCCATGGCAGGTTATTGGAGAGGGGCTTCAACGAGGGCTGTCACCATCGCAGGGCGGCGAAGGATGCACAGGTGAGAAGGGGCAAAGCTGGCTGCACGGCGCTGAAACCACCACTCCTGGCTGCAGGAGGGGAGAGGCGCCGCTCCACGAAGCCAAGCGTGCCTCAGAGGTGAAGGTCAAACAGAAAGGGCTAAGAGGTGAGGTGAAGGAGGTGTGTAAGCTTCTTATTATAGCTGAGTGGAGATGGCTGCTTGGATTGAGCCCCAGACGCAGGAATCTGGGTCCTTTGGGTTTGCAGAAGTGTTTCTTTGTAGTAATCCTGAGGCACCTACAAATAAAAATAAATAAAAGGTGGGCATACAAAATACAGAAGAGCCTGTTCTTTGGACGAAGACAAGTGACACAGCATGGCCTAAAACAGCTGCACTCTTCTCCCTGTTCCCAATATCAGAGGGACCTCAACAAAAACGCTCTCTGGGAGCCATTTCTGGCCCGTGACCTCCCCAAAAATTGCCCGTATGAGAGATGACTTCCTGCAAAAAGTCTTTTTGACCTTCATTACACCTTGTCCCATGACACCAGCACCTTCTGCTGAGGCTGGAGCCCAACATTACAATAGAGATTAATCCAAAGGAAAGACCAGAGGGAGAAGGGGAAGGTGCAGAGACATTTGTACAAGGAGCTGACTAGCCAGTTTGGGAACAAGCAGAAGGACATCTACTCCTCCTATATACAGCAAACTGGTCAGGCAGAGAAGGCAGCAAGGCCTGGAGGCCTCCGTTGTGTTGGCTGAAGATGATAGGTCAAGTCTGACAGCTCTGCATGTTGTCACCATCTATTGTGTTGCATTCCCTGAAGGACAATGGGGCAAATGCAACACCCAGAGCCCCAACAAGTGGGCTACCACACAGCCTGGCGCCTCTAAGAACTGTCACCAGCTGCACATCCCTTTTCAAGTCAATCTTCTCTCCTTTCTTTTAGAAACACCAGCAGCACCCAACCCGTCATGGCCATTTATGGCTGCATCAAAACCTAAGCTTCAGGAGGGACCATATGGTCCAACATCACAGTGGTTAACACCATGGGGACATCAACATTCACTGTGGGATGAAGGTTGCAGCCCATTGTGCTGCAAAATTCTGTCCTGCACCACAACAGCTTGTTGACATGGTGCCCAGTACTGGGGCAGAGCAGCAGTATCCAACCCCTGAACAAGCCTGTAACTGATGACCATAGGGTTTGTGGTGTGGGCAGAATTCCACTTACTCTTCAGACTAGAGCCAGCTGAGAAACGCAGCTCTAGGTTCTGAAATGCCTCAAAACCTCAGGTGCTCAAGTCAGACATTTCCAGTCCAGTCCTCCTAGATGGGAAGAAGAGGTATCAGTACTGGGGGGAGAAGCTCTGCTAAGTTCCATCTGGTCTATCCATGTCCAGAACCTCCAAGACTTTGCCCCATCCAGCAACAAGGACATGTTACAAGGATGTAAGCTATGGATTAGTTTCACATCCCTCACAGGAGGCGCTTTTCAATGCTACTTCATCATTTTCTCTCCTTCTGTGCCTCACCCCGTTCAGAGTCATTGCCCTTCTGACAAATTGCTAATATTCTCTAGGTAGAAACACAAGAGGAAATCCTGGCCAGGCTAGAGATGTGACAGATCTGACCAGGTTAGGAGAATCCACGCTCCACCCACTCCCTGCTCACCTCCACCTGCTCTGGAAGTCACAGCTCTGGAGGCAAAAAACCCAGTGCAACTTCAGATGGACAAATGTCACCCCGAGCCTGTGCAACTCCCCTGCTGCCCAGCCTGTCCGCTCTGTTCCTGCGGCCACTGAAGTTCAGCCAGCAGCTGGGGTGTGTGGTGATATGATGGTGACATGACAGAGGCCCAGCTGCAGCTCCACGCTGGAGGACAGCCTTGCCGTGACCTCCTGGGGCATCAGCAGCGAGGAGAGTGGCACGTGCCTCCAGCTGCCCTGATGGCTGGCCTGGCTGTGCTATCGTTCCACTGTTCCTCCAACCCTGCCCAGCCCACAACACCATGACCCAAAAGCCTCTTCTTATTTCAGTCCAGTGACACAGAAAAACAGCCGTCAGGATGGGGGGAAGGGGTCAGATGCCGGCGTAGAGAAATCCTCCGAGTCAGACACACAAACAAACCCAAATCACTGCTTTTCATGGATGTCACAATAAGTAGCACAAACTGTAGCTGCGGGAAAAAAAATCCAATAGACACCAATTAAATGCATGACTTGACTGCCTCTGCCACGGCAGCCAGTGGTGGCTTGCTGGTGGCAGCAGAGTATCACCGGTCATTGCTGACACTGCTGAGCCTCTGCCTCTCCCAGGGGATGCCAAGGACAGTCAGCCTCACTGCCTCACATGCCTGCGTACCAGCCAGCTTTGTGCCAAGTACACCATAAAGTCACCCATGTCCTGCCTTCTAAACAGAGGATCATCATTTTGTCATGAGCCCAGATCTCCCTGGACAACTAACAGTGAATGGACCCAGTGGCAAAAATCTCATTTAGGCTGCTCAGAATTGGGGTAGCAGAGGCCAGGGCATGTCTACTGCTGCTAAGCACCCTGTGCTACAGTCAGGGCCAGCACTGCAAAGGTCCTGCCCCATCCCTTGACATGACAGACAACAGAATCACTCCATGCTAGAGATATACGGAGCAGCTGTTGGGTGGCAATGTGAGACAGCCAAGAGAAAACCCGTAGCCCATCCATGAGCCACAGATTTTCCTTCATCTACCTGCTGTGCTGCTGCCAAATATTTTAGACATCTCAAAGATTACTCTGAAGAGTCACACTGGTGCAATAGCCACAGAAACATGATGCTGTGCCAGGCAGCCCAGCTACAGCATCCCCAGTACTTCCAAAAAGATCCCTCCTGGTGCTGGCAGTCCAGCACCAGGTATCACACCAAGGCTACCCTGGGCATTTGCATCACTTTGCAGCAGAGGTTATTCCCAGGGAGCTCTGGGCTCAGCATTTCCCACAGCACTGATGTCTGCTCCCCTATGGCCTCCTGGCTCACCCTCTACGCCGCAGCCAGCACCTCCCGACAGGACCATTTAGTGTATCACAACTACATCTGCAAGAACCACTTCCCTCCTCTTATTTAAGCTGCAGCCACTAGAGGGTAATCCAGTCCTCTGAGTTAAGATTAGCTTCTTGCTTTGATACAGTGGGCAGCAGGTGAGTGTCTGAACCCTAGCCACTAAGTGCCAGGCGCCTTTCAACAGCCCTTGCCTAAATCAGCATCCATGCACCCCACAGTTATTCAGAGATCCCTTCTAGCTACCCCTGAGCTGCACAGCCTGGAGAAAGCCGCCCTGATTCAATGCCACGCGCCAGGGTGCAGTTGTGGCTCTGTTTCTACCAGCTGGCTGATGCCTCTCCTCCAAGCTGATTAAGAATAGTACAAAATAATAACACTAATAATGAAATAACATTTTAAAACTCACCATAACCCTGAAATCTTCATTAATTATGAATTTTGCATGGCAACCGTTACTATGAGAGTCTCCTCTGAAACTGATGTTCAAAGAACTTTACATCAAATCTTCAAACAGCCCAGAAGGTTCAAGCTACAAAGTTGAAACATCTGTTGCTTTCCATGCATTTTTCAATGGGGAGATCAGAGAAGAGAAAAAAGTGTACAAAATAATCCTGGTTCTGCTTTATTATTTAAATACAATGACAGCCTATGATATGCACTCAGTGGAGAGAGAGAGAAAGCAAGAATGAAGGCAGAGTGTCAGTTCTGCCTACTTTATCCAAAAATATAATGTTTCCATTTGCTTTAAATTTAGCCCTCCTGGGAAATACTGTATTAACAGCCCTGGGGGCTGAAGTCTGAAACAGGAAGAGAAGGGCGACTTCTTCAGCAGAAACAATGAGCTGACAGTCTCATCCCTCCTCCAGCTGCCACGGAGAGCTCGGCTATGGTGGGAAAGTTAGGAGGCAAAGCTATGGGGTGCACCTCCTAGCTACATCTAACACCACCTCCCTCCATCACAGCCAGCAGGGAACAAGCAGAAGGGGTTGTTTGCTCGGTCTGTGGGAAGGACTGAGCAGACAGGGCTGTATCCTAAAATGCTGCCTTCAAAACACGCTTTCTGCACTCAGCTTTTTGCCCTCCAGGCAGAAATCTGGAGACCGGTGCCTCTTCACACCTGACCAGTTCCATCTAGCGAGGTCTTTTCTAGACGTGGCTGTGACATTTGTCAAACTTTTTGTTTGAAGAAACACTAGAAACCTTTTACTCAAAACCAAATCTTTCAAGCAATAAAACAATAGCCAACGTTCCCAACATTTTTCCAAGGCTTTGCAAAATATTTGGTGTCACATAGGATCAATATCACTTTCAGTGCTATGTTGACATTTTTTTTTTTGTTGAACACTGAGAGAAAATTTCTAACAACATTTGGATTAGAGACTTCCATTCAACACACAGCACAGCAACCTCTAGCCAAGGTACCCTCAGAGATGTAACCCAGAGGTCTGCAAGTTTCCTGCATTCCTGGTGTTCCAACCACTTTCCCTGAAGCCTCAAGCATTACTGCATTGTAAGACCAATATGTGATGAGAGGTTTGCTAGCAAACAAGCTCTTCTTTAAATGGGAAAACTGACTTCAGCTTCCAAATCGTTTGCTTTGGGGGACTGCTGCCCCTTTGAAAGCTGTTGCCACTGCTGGGTTGCAGGAAATCTGGTTTGCCACAGGTAGATTCATCTAATGCCAGGAGCCAAGACCAATCAGCAAACTTCAGATGAAGAGCTGGGCATCAAGGACATCTGTAATGTGAGGCTGGGAATGGCTTCTTGGTTCACTGTACTGAAAGGCACTGTGATCTATTATCCCTTAATAAACACAAAGCTCAAAGCTTTGGTTCAATTCCCACCATAAAAGGAAGGTGGAGTATGTGTGAGAGAAAGTGACTGGCTCCCAAAAGCCTTGTGAACCTGAGATTCATGATCGAGCCCCTCTCTGCGCCTCAAATCGGTCCTCAAGCATCAAAACTTTCCTCAAGGCACTTTTCTCCTGCTGCTGTGGTGAAGGTGAGAGTTCCCCCCCACCCCAAACCTCACATCTTCCAAAAAGAAGGTGTTGAACTCCTTCAAAGAGGCTTTTTCTGCCCAGAGAGCCTGCTTTCAGCTACAATTCATTTGGAGAACTGAGAAACGATGCTGCTACTGGCTCAGTGCAGGCAGGGATGGATTACCAGATCTGCTCCTGAAGGCATGTAAAACACCCTAGTTTTGGTCATGCTGAACTCGGAGCCAGCATAATTTGTAATTTCAATTTGGTCCCCAACAGTTCAATGGTGCTTGGGGCTTAGTTAGGTCAGAAAGATCAGAACAAGAGGAGGAACAAGGAATTAACTTAGGAGCTTCCCAGCTCCCATCATACCAAGATCCATCTGGGCCCCCAGGCAGTTCCCACTCTGTAAAACCCATCAGATTTCACTGACTCCTGCCCTGGGATTGGTCAGAAGCAAAGGCTGAAGCCAGTGCAGAAATTCCCTCCTCCTCAGGCAGTGCATTTCTATTACCACAGTGCGGGCTTCCAAGTGGATTTATCAAACTGGGTCTATAAAGCAAATTGAATTATCTTGTGCTTCAGACCTATAAAATATAAGTATTATACTTGAAAGTACTTTGACAAAGTAATAAAGATTGAGAGTAAGGAAAAGAAGGGAGGAGAGCCACCAGCTCTTTGTTAATGTGTTGTAACCAAACCAAATAGACACCTGGGTCCAAGATACCTCTTCATCGTGGGAGTCATTGGTGCTCCAGCTGTGAGACTGCACAGTCTAAATGGAAAGCAGCTAAGAATTAAGATATAAGGCTGTTAGACCACTCATTTTACTCAAGACTGCTCCTGTCGCTGCTGAACCTCCATATCTCTCCAAAAACAAGACCTCGGGAGAGAGCTGTAGATAGCTCAGGTCTTGGAGGGGACCCAATCTGAGTTAGACACCCCCTCAAAAGCAGCATCGGTGAGAAATCTGGTCTTCACATCACTGCTGAGTAGAAAGAAAGGGGATTACATTGCAACAAGGAATATTTTCGCTGGTCAGCGGGGAAAACATAGTGAATGGGAGCATGAGGAAGCCCTGCTCCTACCCACTACCTCCACAAGATCCTACATTCAGAGGGATCTCCCAAATCCTGAACACTGTAACACCATAATACTGAGATTAGCTGGGAACATCTGCTCTCTAGCATAAAAAGGCATCCTTGTTTTGCCAGTACCAGTTTTCCTCATTTGGTCTCCACTGGTAAGAAGAGCACTCCATGTTTTTCTTTCTTGAACCTCAGTTCACACCCTGCCCTCAAACACAACATGTGCAGCTGTTTGGCTCTAGCACCCTACCCCTTGGCAGGACACGGCTGAGAACCACATCTGCACCCAGGTAGGACATGCTCAGCTTTCTGTGTCATAGTACTTGGTGTTTCCCCTACAAAATCAGTACACAGAGGTGCGAAATGTGATGGAGCAGAGTGCTAAAATCACCCAGTCAGCCCTTCAGGAAATTAAAAATAATTAACCAACCTATGAATTTACCGCTATGATTTCCCATTGCAGTGACATTCCCTCTGGCCTCCCGCTCGAGCTCAAGTAGACATCAGACTCCTCTCCCTTGTTTGTTATTTACTCTCTGCTCATTGCTTTCCTTCTGCCCCAGTGAACCCACTCTTCACACATCCCTGCTCCGCCTTTAACCCCATTCTGGTTTAGGGTCTGATTAACTCTTGATGCTGAAGGTTTTCGCCATCAAAAGGCTTTGTTGCTATGGCAACTCCTTGGGGGGATTATTCGAACCAATGTGTCCAGCTAGCGGGGTCAGCAGGATGGAGGAGCCTCCAGGGATGCTCAAGTCCCATTCCACAGCAGAGCCTGTGCCTCCGCCCCACCACCAATTACTGCAGATGAGTGCCAAAATCCTACTGCCCTCTTTAACTCTCTCTCTGCATCAGCTCACGCAATTCTATTTTTCCCTTTTTTTTTTTTGGTGCCATGTGTCACTAATTTTACTCATTTTCTGAGTTTGTCTAGAATAGTAAAAGATTTGATTAGAGCGTTCCCAGTTTTAATTGTAATTAGGACAGTCATTGTACAAGCTATAAAAGGAAATTGGGCTACCGCTGAGTGGAAGAGCCCCCGAGAGAATAGGAGCTGCGAAGGAAGAATTTCGTTCATAAAAAAAGGGGGAAAAAAACAGTTTGGGGAAGAAATAAAACTCAAGCTCAGGATAGTGTGACAGCCAAAGTGGCCCAGGCATCTGGGACCATAACAAAAGTGTGTTTCCTAGGGATTTCAGCACGGGTCGCAAGCAGTTCCTTCCTTGACACAACCTTCTGCATGACCTTGGGAGAAGCAGCTCTGCTCTCGTGCCTCGGTTTCCCTCCCGGGGACTGATCCCACGGGTGGTTTGTGAGCTAATAACTGGTTTTACAGTGTTCTTTGTGACCCCCTGTGATACAGGAGAGGCGAGCACTGAAAGAACCTACCCAGTCTCCATCATTCATCAGGAGCTACCTTGCTGGGGACACCACCACCTACAGCCAGGGGAAAGCAAGCCATCCCTGGCCATCATTTGCATCCCAAGGACGGACATTGGACATTTCTGCTTTCTTCCAGCAGAGGGAGGGGAAGGCCAGTTCAAGCCCCTTGCAGTGGTATTAAAGCTGGGAAGAAGACCTGGAAGCAGGATGAGCTGTCACAGCAGTGACCACCTTAAAAGTCCCTAGAGCAGTGGGATTCTCCCTGATAGAGCAACATCCCAAGGTCTGAGAGCCCAGGGTGACCTTGTTGGCCACCCATGCCAGACACACAGCAATGAGCCACCAAGACATCAGGGACTGGAGGGACAGACAACGTGCCTACAAGGGTGCTTCTCAACCAATATCACCACACAGAAAAATTGCACTTGGTAGTCCTGGCTGAGGTTCCCAGCCATCGCACCCCACTGCCAGCCCCTCCAAAAGAGGAGCCTCCAGAAAGGGACAGCTGGCAGTGCCCAGAACCGTGTCACCCGCCCAGCCCCCTGTGGCTCTGCAGGGGTGGTGGGGGATCGCATCTCCAGGGATGTCAATCCAGTGTCATAAAACTCAAGATAAATCAATTTTCCCCCTTCCCCCTGCTCTAATTCCACCAGGGCAGACAGTAGTTTTCCCGAAGCAATAATTTGCCTCAGCTAAAAAAAAAACCAACAACCAAACAGTGAAGCTCTGACTGCTCAAAGCACATTAATGTGTGTCAGCCGTTACCTGCCACATCCTAATGATCCCACCTCCAGTCCCAGCCTCAAACCGTGGGCCTTTTACCACTACATTTAAAGCAAAGAACAAACAAACTAGTCACCTCCCAGCGTGGCTGTGATTTTCATTAGTCCAGGAGGGTAGAGGGAGGGGTGTTGCTCTACTCAGCCTTTCCTGCCTTCACAATTTGTGGATTTTTTTTTCCCCTCTTCCCCACAGCTCAGAAGAAACTTAATCATCACCTCTGAGTGGGAAGAAACCCCCCGTCGTATCCTTCAGCTTGCAGGGCCATGTGATGCTGTTTGGCCTTTCCCATTCAATGTCTGAACCCAGTACATGGCCTGGCACTTTTAGCCCATGTTAATACTCTAGGTGGATTCTAATTGATATTCTATTCTATTCTATTCTATTCTATTCTATTCTATTCTATTCTATTCTATTCTATTCTATTCTATTCTATTCTATTCCATTCCATTCCATTCCATTCCATTCCATTCCATTCCATTCCATTCATAGTTACACATTTTAAACATGTATTTTATATATATCTCTATACCTTGTGTGCGTGTGTATGTACATGCTGATCTGCTGGTCAAGGAACATTGTAGACACAGGAAGATGGAGCTGGAAGCCTCTCTTCTTCTAGAAGTCACTGCTTGAGGGCTTCTCCTGGCCCCTGAAGATGGGGTGCATCAATGCTGACACCAGAAGAAAACAAGCACTGAGGGGACATCAGCGGCAAGTAAAAGAGGTGTTAAATCCCAGAGTCGAACCCTCTTGTCACTCTACTGGTGATCAACACTGACACCATGGGCACATGGCTGTCCATGTGTGTGCGCCCGGGGACACATTTTTCATGGGGAAAACGTCATTGGGCACTGGCAGAGGCTGCCCAGGGAGAGGGTTGAGTCACCTTCCCTGGAGGGGTTTAAGGGATGGATGGACAAGGTGCTGAGGGACATGGTTTAGTGTTTGATAGGAATTGTTGGACTCGATGATCCGATGGGTCTTTTCCAACCTGGTGATTATATGATTATATGATTCTACAACACATCCCCATGCTGCAGACCATGGGCTGAATATCCTACACCCACCTGACCCTGGGGCAGCGCACGACAATGACCTCACAGCATGTTCCACAGAAACAGCAGAAACATGTCCTGGCGGCTGATGCACGTGTAAGAGAAACAGAGGAAGGATTATATAGGGAGACTCAAAGGCTGTAGAGCATCTCCACAGGGCTGGAGAGGTCAAGGAGGAGCAGGCTGCCTTCACCGCCAAGCTGGGGGCCAGCTCCAGGCACGGTGCGGCTGCCGCGGGTTTGCTGGCTCACCACGCTCTGGGGCGGCAGAGGTGTATGTTATTGCTGGAAGGTTCACATTTTTATCATTTAATCAAATAAAGTGCATTTGTGGATTACACAATCATTTGCAGGCCTTGATAATCTTTTTCTGCTTAGCTCTGCACTAGAACCGAGGAGGCAAACAAAGACATTTGTAGCTGTCGTTGGAGGCCCTGGCTTCACGCCAGCAGCTCTTACTCCTTGGAAAAACTGGTGCAATTTGTATTGAAGAACATCCTGACGATCATGAAACGCTAGGTATTTATTTACTTGGCCAACCAAGGAGGTTTTTAAGATTTTGTTCCCCAGTAAAACAATAGAGCAAATTTTAAGAAGGAGGCAAGAATATAAAAATCCTGCCTGCAAAGGGCTCAGAGTAAAGCAATAAGGTCCAGCAAGAGCGTTTACTGGGACAACAGCGTATCCCACATGGGGGCCAAGGTCACCCCTTCCCCTCTCTGCACCCTGCAACAGTACGTATATGTCCTCCAGCAAGAAATTTTAACTCAAAGCAGAGCAAGATCCATGGCTGTCGTCCCCAGGGAAGGCAGGGAACCTCAACAGCACCAAGCCCCCAAGGAGGGGAATCACTGAGGAGACAAGAGAAGTCAACTCCACTTTTTGCAGTGGTGGGAGGCTGCTGTGGGCTGAAGCACAGGGGCCCCTTCAACACATCCAGTGAGGACACGCCACCATAGAAACCAAACACATCTCTTCAGGGAGAGAAGAGATAGCTTGAAAAGCTACCCCATAGCTTGAAAAGACCATAAAAAACCAACAAAAACAACAACACAAGCTCCACTGCATGTTGGACAGAATATTTTTGGAAGTGCTATTGAAATAAGTTTCCATATCCAGCAGAGCACTCACCTGCCTGATGCTCACCTGCCACCACATCCCACGTGGCCACCAGGACAGTGTTTGCAGCCACAAAATTTGGGGAGATGAGGATCTTTTTCCCATTACTTTCAGTTAAATCCTTCCAGAAGCCTGAACAAAATTCAGTTCCAATGTGATTTTCTTAAACATTTGGAAGGTGAAAGAAAACTTAATATTTTTTAAGTCTTTGTTCTGATGGCACTATGGAAGTTGGTGGAAGTGGAAGTCAGTTGAAGTTTCATATTTGCTGCTGATCGTCTCCTTGCTGGAGAGCAGGAAAACTGTAGGAGAGAACTGTAAAAAAGGTCTATTTTATACACATACCGAATGCAGGGACAAGATGCATTTCCAGTCCAGAACACACAAGCAGATCTGACAGCCCCAAACCCTCAGGAAACTGCACCCAGGAAGGGAACCTGCTAAGAAAAGAATATCTTAAAAAAGAAGCTTAGTTTGTGTGATTTTGGTCTGCATGCTGGGCAGAGCCTCAGCTGTGATCCCACACCAAAGGGATGCATCCCCCTCAATGGCTTTGCAAAGCTTCAAGACCAAGAAGTGGAAAAGAGGATGCCTTACAGCTTCCACAGCCTGCAGAGACATGACAGCAGCATCACCCACCACTGTGCACCTCTCCTCCCCAGGTCCCCAAGCACTTGTGCTGTCACTCCATTGTGCTCCATGGGAGGAAGGACCAGGATGGCTGAGAGGCAGATCCAAAGCTGTCCCAGTCATGCTCAGTGCCTTTTGACCCAAGTGAGCAGCACCACGGCAGCTGGGCAGGCATTTACCTCTTCCCATCTCACCTCTGCTCACAGCTTAACAGTTTCAGCTCCTCTGCATCTGATCGACAGCATCCAGAGCTTTGAAAGGCGATGAGTGAAATCCAGCTGTTTAAAACAATTCAATACAAGCCAACCAGGAAAGTGGCTGATGGAGAAGCCCCCCTCCCATCCTGCATTCATCCTCCATCCAAATATCCCCTGCAAGAACCCAGAGCAGCCCTCAAGGCTGTTTCAGGGATGTGAACAGCCACGGCTTGAGGTCCCTATCCCCACATTCAAACCTAGTAGCTTCAGTGATGCTGGTCCATCCTGACACTGGTTTGCATGGTACCACTGGCTGCTGCTCCCAGGAATGGCCCTTCCCAAAAGCCACCCACCTCACCCACCTGCATCGCTCCCAAAAACACGGGTGAGACACAGGCTTTAGCAAAAATGTTTAATCTCTCCTTGATGCGTGTGTTTATTTACAAGTACTAAATTTGAAGAACATTAAAATAGGAAATAGCAGGATATTTACACGATCAAAGGGCATCCGGCCAGCCACGCTGGCCTGTTGCTTCAAGTCTGAAACAATCACAGAAAGGTAATCAGGACTCTAAATAATTTTTTTCCCCATTTAATTTTTTAAAACTATTAAAATCCTCTGCCTTTTGCTGAGTCCAAGTTAGGTTTCCCCCCGCTTTCTTAAAGGACAGCTCGTTGTGCGCTTTGGTCGGGAGGGACCCTGCTCCCCATCCTCCTGCTCCCCATCCCCAGGCTGAGGCCAGCCCTGGGGAGGGCACGGGGCTCCATCCAGGGGGACACACCGAAGCCAGGCCCAGGGGACGCTTCCAGGATGGATTGCACCGTGATTTGAACCCCAAACTTAGGAGAAAAGGCAATGTGAGCTGAGGGGGAACAGGGAGGGTCCCGCTTGCTGCAGCAGGGGCAGAGCGGGAGGTCCCCAAACTACAGGCTCAGGGCAGGGGATGCTTCTCCACCTCACCCCATTTTGGGGCACAGGCAATATCACGGGTAAAAGGAGACCCTGCAAGTGCTTCCCAGCCCCTCCCCACCTTCGCTTGCTCCTAGATAGGGTTAGACAGGGACTGCCAGCCCAGCTCTGCCCCCTGCCAGGCTGGGGCAATGGAGGAAGGACGGGCTGCCTGGCACGATTAAGGACGCTGGGCATCACACAAAAGGCAAAAGTAGCACCAAGAAGTGCCAGGGGCTGTGGGCAGCACTGCAACACCCACCTCGCTGACCCCCACCCTCTCTATTAGAGGCAGCAAGGGGACTGGAGGGGTAGGGAGATGCTGGGGGGATCCTTCGATAGAGCAAACTGCAGAGGCCCCGAAAGGTCCTTAGGAGGAAGACAAGGGGATCCACCTGCAGGACCACACCATGGTCTCTCAGCATTGTCACGGGGTGGGAAAAGCCAGGCCATGGCACAAGAGGGACTCAGCAACGGGGGCCCAGAGAGCACAACCAAGCCATGGCACTGCCAGCCTGCCTGGCATGACCCCTGGGTACCTCTCTGCTGCCCATATCCCACCATGGCCAAGAAACTCACCTGTCCCTCCATCCCAGCTGAGAAAGCACCCTTAGCATCATTGCCAGGGAAGCAACAGGTTCATAAACTCTGTTCTTGGTAGCGCTTCCCGCCAACAAGGAAATTTTCAGGGTTATGCTCTTAGAAACACATCTCCATCACCTCCAGCCAGCCACTGGGAGGGTGCCACCATCCCCTCTCAATTGCCATAAAACCAACGCGTTTAACTCCCTCAGCAGCAGCAGAAAATCCCCAAAAAGCTCTTACCACTGCAACAGGTAGGACCCATGCCACTTCTGGACAGAGACTCCAAAGCCACTGCTCCCCTTCCACCAGATTGCAATGACCACCAACGCACTGCCAACCTCCAGGGGACATCCAGGACCTCCGCCAACACGGCCCAGCCAGCAGCAGCACGAGGGAGAAGCTTTGAGCCAACCGCGCACCAAAGGCAGCCACGGGGACCCCTCTGCCCGATTGCAGCAGCAGTGATTTCAGCAGAGGACCCCCTGAGGGACAACCCCCCAGGAGGATTCTGTCCCACCAGAAGGCCCAGAGAGATGCTGGCAGCCGGCGGTGGACCCAGCGCGGGGCTGGCTGGCACACAGCTGTCCTTTAAGGCTCTCCGAGTACCACATTTGAGATGTGAATCTCTGAAGTCTTTCTTTTTGCCTTATTTTTGTTTTTTCTTTTCTTTTGGACAAGTGACAAATTAATTTCAAATTAAAAAAAAATATATAACAGGTCTAAACAAACCTCTAATATTCAACACTTGCAGTTTTTTTGTTTTATGGTTTTTTTTTCTTCCATTTCTTAAAAAGATCAACTCAGACTAAAATCTAGCACAGTCATGCAACAGCCCACAGCTCTCAGAAATCCAGCGACAGCTCAGGGTTTGTAGGTTTGCGAAACAATTATTACTTCTTTTTCAAACATAGTTTTGCTGTTGTGGTTGGGTTTTTTGTTGGTGGTTGTTTTTTTTAATCAGCATCTTCTCCTTTTCCTCCTTATTAAAACAAAACAAAACCAAACAAAATTACAACATAATGAGAGATGTGCAGGCTTCAAACGATTGTTCTGCATGGTGAGAAAGGCTTGGAAATTTCTTCCAGACCATTTGGTATTCTTTTTTTTTTTTTTGTAGTCGTTGTTTGTTTTGTTTTAACTGGCTGCGTAAATCCATTTCATATTTATATTGGTTCGATTTTCCTTCAGTAACTATACAGCACCCCACTGGGGCACGAGAATTAGATTGTAACCACATATATATATATACACATTTTTTTATTATTTTTTAATTAAAAACTTCATTATTTCTCCCTCTCCCTCCCTTAAATCGCAGATTAAGGGAATGGACAGAAATCAGCTGAGCTTCTTTCCACTTAGATTTCAACAGCCACCCACTCTTGGCAGAGTTTGGCCCCGGCAGTGACAGGAGTTCTTGGTACAGAAAAGGAAAGGGGTTTGCTCTTTGTTTTTGGAAGTTTTTGGTCACCTGCTGCCATTCAGGGCAACATTCGGCACCTTTTCACCTCTTGAAAGCACAAACCCACAAGAATCTATCATTTCAAAGCGGGCAGCCAGGGAGAGCCCCTGGGTTTCCAGCAAAGCCCCTGGCAGGACGAAGGAGGCGGAGGGGAGATGGGGAGAGAGCAAGGAGAGAAAGGGGGAGAAAGAAGGAAAAGACAGAGAAAGAAAGGTCAATCTTGGGTTGAAAGGCCTGCATTCATTTGGGCTTCCCAGGGTAAGGGAATGGGCAATAGCTCTGAGCTGGCTGAGCACCCCAGTCCCTCTGCTGGCTGGTCACCCAGCAGGGTTTGCGGAGGGGAACCCTGGTCAGGAGATGTGGAGGAGCTGTCTCTCCATCCCCTGCATCAGCCCAAAAAGATGATGGTGGCAGAGCAGGAATTTAAGGGGCTTTATTAAGGCTGCTTCAGTGCCAGGGGATCTATCAATATGATCCAGGCAGCCCCCAAGCCCTCGCAGCCGTCCTCTGCTCCATATTGTCCCAGACCACCACACAGCCACTGGACCAGGAAAATGAGGATGAGCTCAACAAAATACCAACCATCCCTCAGTGATTTCCTGGGAAAAGAAAAACCAGCCTTGGGATCTCCCTTCCTCTCTAGTTGTGACCTCCAGCACCACTCCAGCAGCATTTAAATAAGAGCATCTATCCAGCTAACAAAACTCCCACCTTTTTTTTTTTCAATTTTTTGTTTTCCACACTAAACAACATTGAAATAAAACATGGCACAGGACATATTTTAAGAAATATCAAAGCTTAGGGATTTCTTCCCTTTCCTGCCCACCCCTACTGCCCCCACCCCCAAATCTCCCCAGCATCAGTCCTTTAGCTTATCTTTTAAAATCATTTCTGTTAGCTTGTTGCAAAAATTTAGAATCTTTTTATTTCCCCTCCCATTTTTTGTTATAATTTTTTTTTCTTTAAATTAAAAATTTTGTTTGTCTCGTGTAAATTGTGCAAATATAGCAGTTAACACTAGTGGCAGAAGGCCAGAGAGAGAGAGAGAAGGGCGAAGAGACAGAAAAAGAGAAAGGAGGAGGAGAGGGGGCGGCCAGCTGGGGAGAAGGAGGGGAGAGCAAGTCAAGTACAGTAAAAATAGGAGCCCACCCACCCCCCCTCCACCGAAGTAACAACAACATCCAAACGCCATCCTAGAATGCCCTGCAGCCCAGACCCCCCTTCCTCGCGGGCTCAGGGGCTCTGTCCGGGCAAGTGATGCCCAGTGGGTCCATGGGGCCGGCGACCCCCTTCTCCTCCACCTGGCATCGCCTCTGCAAGGTCCCTGCTGCGTCCTGGTTGGATCAGGGGGTTTGTGTGTGTGTCGAGGGAGTTTATCGATGTTGCTGCTGTCGTCAGGATTTGTTTTTTGTTTTTTTTCCGCTAAAGCACGAGGTTTCCTTGTTCGTTCATGGGAATCGTGTGGAGGCACGGCAGCTCCCACAGGTCCAGCCGGCCTCTGTCCCAGAATCTTCTTCTGCCTGCGGCTGCTGCTGGCCAGCCCTCCCTCCTGCCGCCTCCACTGCCCAGGATGCTGGGATGCCCACCGCTTTCTCAGCTGCTTAAGGCCATTGTGTCGATCGCCTGCTCCAGCTTACTCCTCAGCCGCTGCCTCCGGGCCTGCTCGTCCTTCTCCAATGCAGCTAAAATCTGGGGGAGAGAAGGGAGAAGAGAGAGTGAGGAGATGTGGTGTTGGGGCATGGAGATGTGGTCCCACTGGAAGTGGCGTGGCGTGGGTTTGTTCCTGGCCCTGTTAGGGACAGGAAAAGGCCAAGGGAAGTGTGAGGTGGAGGACACTGCTGGAGCACTGCCACCCCACAGGCAGAACCTGCCAGGACCCCCCAAAGGGCTGCAGTAATCATAGAATCATATAATCACCAGGTTGGAAAAGACCCACCGGATCATCAAGTCCAACCATTCCTATCAAATACTAAACCATGCCCCTTAGCACCTCGTCCACCCATCCCTTGAACACCTCCAGCGAAGGTGACTCAACCCCCTCCCTGGGCAGCCTCTGCCAGTGCCCAATGACCCTTTCCGTGAAAATTTTTTTCCTAATGTTCAGCCGGAACCTCCCCTGGTGGAGCTTGAGGCCCTTTTCTCTTGTCCTGTCCCCTGTCACTGGGGAGAAGAGGCCAGCACCCTCCTCTCCACAACCTCCTTTCAGGTAGTTGTAGAGAGCAATGAGGTCTCCCCTCAGCCTCCTCTTCTCCAGGCTAAGCAACCCCAGCTCTCTCAGCCGTTCCTCATAAGGCCTGTTCTCCAGCCCCCTCACCAGCTTTGTCGCTCTTCTCTGGACTCGCTCCAGAGACCAACGACTTGCTTGATACTAATGAGATGCTAACCTCCACCTGGGGGAATGAAGTAAATGAAGGGTGAACCCCAAAACCAAGACAATGAGACCTTCCCACCATGTCCATGACTCCAACAAAGCTAAGTCATAGGGAGGCAAGGGTTGTGTTTCAGAGACCACAATCAAGCTATGAACTGGTTCCATGAACAGGAAAGACCAAACCCATAAGACATCACCTGCCACTGGTGGCAAAATGCCCCTCATTTCTCCACAAGGTAGACAACTGGGGGACACTGGGGTGACGGAGGGGGACACCACATGGATGCAAGTGATGCACCCCTGGACATCCAGGAATGACTTTGCTTGCTTGTAGTTCCCTTTCCCTAAACAAGCTTCTGGCCACAATGACAGACTGCAGGGTGCAGGGACAGTCCCAGACCCTGGGCTGGATGTGGCCATGCCCGCAGTGCAGGAGAAAGACTGGTAGCAGGGAGAAGGTGGAGGACGAGGCTCAGAGTGGGGAAAAGAAAGTAATGAAGCATAAAACAAAGGGGCAGTTGCCCTCTCCGCAGCCAGGAGTCTTGTCTCACTAACATCATGCCAGCAGAGCAGAAAAGCGGCTTTAAAAAAACAAACCTGACAGAAATCTCATCTCCTCGGGTGAGCTAGTTGAGAGAGCAAATTTTTTGCAATTAAATATCAAGGCATCCGTCAAAGGGGACTTGATTAACCATTTCATTGGCTGCATAATTGGAAACAAACTGTTATATAATTAATAGACTTACTAGGAGGCAGGCAAAGTCCATCAGGAGCCCTACAGGTAACTTCTTAATGGGGAATCAGCTCCCTTTGATTAAGAGCTGCTGCAGCGCCAGCGGGTTGTGGAGCAGCACGCAGGACGTGCTGTGCAGCATCCACCACACTGCCGTGCAGGAGTCTCCAGCCACCAGCAGGCTCTGGCTCACCGCTAGGCTTTTTGGGACAGGACCAGGCTGGTCCTGCTCTGCTGGAGCAGTGAGAGATGCCCAATGGGAACCTCTTCCCAAAGGAAGGGGGAAAGCTGCATCTCAATGCCAGTGTCAGCTCTTGAGGCAGGGGAAATTCGTCAGCAAGGGCCAGGCACATTTGATTCACTTCCCCTGGCAGCAATGATCCTAAGCTGCAGTTCTACTTACAAGGGCTCATAGATTCTGCCACAGACCTGCTAGCAGGGACATTCCCCTGCTATCCATCTCCACAGCCACCGGTGGCCATCAAAATTCACATGGAATAAAATAACTATAATAATGCTCATGCAGAAATCAAAACCCATGCCTGAAAGGTGGCTGAGCTGGAACCAAATGAGATCAGTCCAAGGAGTGAAAGAGAAGCCTCTTCCTCTCCGCCTGCCTCCACCGCCTCTCCCAATAAGACAGCTGTGTATCCTGGCATGCTGAGGTGTTGAAAGATTCACAACCTGCCCCTGCATTTATTTCCTCTTCTTTTATCTCAGCCTTATGGAAACATTGCAGTCAAAGAAAACCTGTGCTGAGAGTAGAGAGAGACCCCGGTTTGTCACCTGCTGTAAGAAGCCAGGACCACTGATTACCAAGATGCAAGTACCCAAATGAAAATTAATTATGATTTTCATTCACAGCCAATGACAGCATATTATTGCACTGAACAACAGGAAAAATTATTCTCTCCCATTTTGCATCAAAGAGGGTGCAATCGGGCTGCATATAATTGTGCTTAATGAATGAAAACAAACAAAGGGAACAGCTGCGATTTATTAATCCCATTACAAATAATAAAAGAAGTTCCTGAGAGCTGTGAACATGCTTGTGATGCTCAGAGAGCAGGCGACAGCAAGACACTCAACAGATGTCAGGCTCCCATTGCTGGGCAAGAAGAGGGCCTGTGACCCTAAAGAGCAGCTCATTAATGCCACACAGTCCCCTCCCTGCTCTCTCCCAGGCCTTGGAGGATGTAAGGCTTCGGGGACTTTTAGCCTGGAGGAAGAGAGCACTGGATGATGGCTGAGGGGTTTTGGCCCCCCTGCAGCTGATCTAGATCCTCCAAACTGCTCCTGTTCCACTCTCATGGTAGTCACAGAGCTGCTGCACAAACTGCAAAACCCCCCAAACCCTTCATGGCCAACTCATCACACACAGACAGAGGGGTCTCCTGGACGCCATCCCATGTCATCTGGGGAGCAGCACAAATGTGTCGCCAGCATGGCCACCAGCTGCACGGTGACCACCACACACCCCCATCCCAAGCACCAGGGTTTCCTCCCATCCATGAAGGTACAGAGACCCTCCTTCTCACTCCTGCAAAGCATCCAGCTCCATGAGGATTTTGGCCATCACAGTCTCAGTCCTGACCCCAAGAGGCAGGTCTGCTATGACCTGCCTGTGGACTCCATAAATTTACACTCGAAGAGGCACTCGGAGACGCCTCTTGGGATTGCTGCAGGGGATGGGGACCCCATTCTCACTCCCTACAAGGAAAGAGGCTGGCTCTCCCAGCTCTCTCCGAGAAGGAGATCTGGCATTCTGTCATCTAAATAAGCCACTGTTCAAATACAGTCATCAGACCACTTTATTGGGACAATAAAACTGATACTATCACATTATATGTATAGATACATATTTTACTATAGTCACATATTTTAGTGCTTTAATAAAAAGATGCGGGGTGTGGATTTGAGCACTGCTTTACGAAGTTAATTTGTGTAAATTTCAACAGAGAAGTTTTTAAACATTCTTACTGATGCTTACAAAGCAAGCACTGAAGAGGACACCCCATTCCCCAGTATCTCCAGCAATCAGAGCCAGATGCTGCCTGTATAATCATATGGCATTGGTATTACTGTGGCACCTGGTCAGTGGTGGCATATAGGGGAGGCACACTGAGACAAAGCCTTGAACCCTGCAGCCCCCCTGAGCTCACATGCCAAATGTGTAGAAAAATAGGGGTTTTCCACATTACTCACTACAGAAAATATGGGGAAGGAAGTGCTACCTACACCAGCGCCTGGCTCCACACCTCCCAGATCGTGCCAGCCTGAGCACAAACAAACACTACACTGCCCTGCTGCATTTCACGGGGTGTTTTTCTATAGCAAAAAGCCAGGGACTTCAGAAACGCTGGCAAAGAGACACAGCTCACACTCTAGGCTTGACTCCCCATCGCTGCATCTTACCTCGTCCTTGTACTTGGTGATGTAAGAGTAGATTTCATGAAGCGCACTCATGCTGTTGAACTGGCTGAGGTGCAACCGCGACTGCTCCGCCAGGTATGCACTCATGTCCTGGTCACTGATCGCTGGCATTTTAGCTATATCTGCATAATATCTGCAAGGGAGAAACAGAAGAGTGCGTCAGAAATTGGGAAGGATAGAAGGGGATGGGTCCCAGCCACGACACTCGCTGAGAACAGCCACTGGAAAGGCAAGGTGATGAGCATCTTGTCTCCAAGTGGCAACATAGTGTGATTACCCGTTATAACACCACTGCTCATCAAGGTCTCTAAGCGCTCCATGGAGCAGTCAGTGTTACTAGGAACATAATCCCGATGGAGCAGTGTTGAGTCCAACCCAGCCCAGCTCACCGTGCTGGAAAGCCACGAGCTGCTGCTCTCAGGGACTTCCCATCTTCTCCTAAACCACACATTTCTCCTCCTTCCCACTTTATTGGCGTATTTTGCTACGAAAACCAAGGTTCTGAAGGCGTGTCTTTCAAATCAAAGGATTCCAGGCAGCAGAGGAGGCAGCTGACATCTCAGGGCATACCTGACTTGGTGCTTTCTTGCTTTACTTGTGCTTCTCTGCTGGTTGTCACTAGCAGGATACTACCTTACATTTCCTAAGACAACTTAATATTTGTAGTCCCATACCACAGCTGCCTCATTGATATGTTCAGCAAATACAGGGAAACCACGAAATAGCTTATATGGTCCAGAATCATAGTGGAAAACCATAATATCCAAGAGGATATTATCAAAACCCAGGGAGATCAAAGCTGCAGCAACCCATTGCAGCAGGAGCATTACACTAAGCAGACACATCAGTGGGCTGGTCGCTGAGGTCCTTTTGGTATCCAGGGTTGCATCCAGAGATCTCTATTAGAAAGAAACCCACAGTAAGTGAGCCCTGGCTGCTCCCACCACCTGGAAATACAGAGTGCCAGTCTCTTCCAGGTTTGCTTTACTCCTCATAATGAGTCAAACTGCTCAGTGAAGTTTCTGGTACAGTGATTAGCATCATTAGCATCATCAGCCAAATGCTGAGGTGGAACACGGCTGAAGCACTTGGATAGGAGCAGATGGCAGTAAGACCACTTGAAGAGATGAATACGAGGATCTACTCCATCCCACAGTGCTGAACTCAGCTAGTGATAAAATACTTGGGCAGTTTTTAGACAGAGGCTCTTTCACACCCAGAAAGCAATGTGAGAGATTTCCTAGCTGCTGCCAAGACAGCAGTGGTCTGAGGTGACAACCTCTGACTAAATCAGGCATCAAGACACCAGAGAGATCACCCTCAGAGTGATGTCTTCTAAAGCTGACATTATTTCTACCTCTGAGAAGGAATATTAGGGAGAATATGCCCAAACTTCTTAGTTCCAGACAGCTTTGATTAGCAAAGAAAACTCATAGAGATCCTCTTGTCCACCCTTTTAACCCTGTAAGTAAAGGCCCCTGTAGGGAGGGACTCATGGGAGATGAACATACAAGGGAGACCTGCAGAAGAATAAAGCTCTCGAGGCTGCCACAACAAGATGTCCAGGTAACATGCTGGAGTTTTATGTTCCGGGTTTTACCATGACACAGAAGACAGCAGGAAACCATCATTTTTCAATACAAGCGTGCATGGCTCATGTGGACCAAGATCCCAGTCACACCCACCATTCCCAGAGGACACCTACCACAGCCATGACCTCCACAGCAGTCCGCTTGGGTTTCCCCAGGCTCTCCACCTGCCAAGCCCTTTACTGTTGCTATTCCTGCCTCAGACTGGCTGGATTCCCTTTTTTCAGCTGGTGCCTGAACTGAGGCAGCAGACAGACTTGCTGTTGGGACTACCAGTCCCACTCAGCCACCCTCACATCACTCCCATCCCGCCTCTGTAAACCTTTGTGACAATAACTGCACCAAAATCCAGAAATGCCAATTATGCCATAAATCCTTCCAGCAGAGGAGCTGTGAGAGATGCAGTTGTACCCTGCACAGGGAGCTCTGCCCCCTGCTCGGCTGCCTCTGGGACTGTACTGGCAGTAAGCGATGGCAGAACATCTGTCACCAGGGAGATCTCTCACCTCGTCCCCAGGGACAGTGTGTCTAGACCGATGTTTCACTCTGGAACGGTTTTATACATCTTTTCTCTGGGCACACACAGAGCTGAATATTTTTGTCATAGAGATGGCAAGGTCAGAGAAATTCACCTTCTGAAGTTTGTAATGTTCCTATGGGACCCCACTCCAAAGCCCCCTCCAGCCCCTGCAAAGAATTTTCTTCTATTACAATGCAGCTCATGTCTCATCGCAGCCATCACATTTCAGAGGCACCTTTTCTTCAGATCCAAGCCCTATCTTCCTCGAGGGAATAAGCTTGTCTTTGTACCTGCCTGCAAAGCACCAGACATGCCAATGGTGCAACAAAAATAACTGTGTACAAGAGAGTATACAAAAGATGATTTAGGCTACAAAGTCCCACGCTTGCAAGCTAAAGAATTATGATGCTTATTGTTGCCTGGACTTCTTTCATTTGGTTCATTATGTACCTGGTCTAGATTCTGAGAGAGGGAGGAGTCCTCAGTTAAAAAAAAAAAAAAAGAGCACGATCTATAGCACAGCATATCAGCACAAGGGGAAAGTTGCACCAGCAACCCAAAATCTGCCATTTTCTAAGCTTGATGAAGTCCCACTTAACAATACAGCAACATTTTTAACAATAGCTCTATTTGAAGGACTTTGGAGGACATGTCCTAGGTTTTTCCTCCCAAAAGGATAACACTAAACACAGCATTATGCCTGAGTGCACCAATTTGCAATCAGTAGCATTCAAACCCTGAACCTTTAACACTGCGCTAATTCAGTGGGACAGAAGGATGTCTCTCATCAGGTAACAGTGAACATAAAGGGCGCTGGAAGGAGTCAGTGGACCTGCTCCTCTCCCTGCTCCTCAGCAGAGTCACAGCAGCCCGAACTCTCATGAGGATCCCAGCCAAGATGTACAAGAGGGGAGATGAGAAATGGTAATTTTCAACCATTTCAGCAAAACCTGTGCACATGGTCATGGTGCGAAAAAAGTCACTCCACTAGTCCAAGGCTGAATTCTTACTGCTCTTTGAAAGCAATCAAGGGAGGTGCTAGCAATCCTCTAGTGCAGACCAAGTTTTAACAAGAGAAAACATCAAACAACCTAAAAGTGGAGGTTGCTTTTAACATCCCTCATGCAAGTCATAAATGGTTCTGTCAAACAGTCATTGCAAACTCATTCCAGGAGACAAACACTAGAAAGTATCGTCTCCCAAATGAGAGGATCAACATCCACAAGCACTGGTACCTCTTCAGACAGCTGCCGGGAGGCATCCTCCAAACAACCAAGCCCTCAGTTGGAAGTTTCCACACCCATTTATGTCCACTGTAAGTCCTTCAGGTGACACATCGAGCTATTGCCAAGTCTACTCACCTTTCTACCCAGCTCTTGTAGTTGGGGATGTCCTTGGCATACAGTAGTTTGTTAGAGGGAGAGTCTTTTCCTAACTTGTGCTCAGAAGTTGAGCAGGAGTCCATGAATGTCTGAGCCACCACGGATAGGCAGGCATCAGTAATACTGTTCTTGTGAATGTCGAACACAAACTGGGGGTTCTTAATCACATTCACCCAAAAACGTAGAGGTAGACTGAGGGAAAAAAGGAAACAGGAGTCAGCACCTGAACCAAGCCCAACAGGGCAGCCAATGCACACGCACCTCCAGTTGTGGAACCCAGAATTGAGCAAGCTCATTTTTATCCCAGCACCCCAGGGATGGAAACAACCTGGGGTAAATGTCCATTCCTCTCTCCCATCCCCACATGGCCACAGCTCTATGTGGAGACATTCCTCAGCACTGCCAGCATCTCCAAAGGCAAAAAAGGGCAGTGCAGATTTGCAGTTTCTCCAAGGATCCACTCACATTGAAGAGCCCTTACTGAGCCCGGGGGTAAAACCCGGCACAGTCCCCTTCTTTGTTATCAATAACCCTGTCTACCATGCTGTGTGGCATTTCACACATCTCTTGTGTCAGAGAAGGGGGTTAACTGGACTCCTCAAGGGATTCATTAGCACATTTAACACCATAGAATTTAGGCAGCCTCAGATGCTGGAAATGAAGCTCTCCATTGTAGAGGCAGTGGATGTCCTGGCCAGCCACCGACTGGATGTTTGCTGCATACTGACAACATTCCACCCTTCGTGGCTTCATTTCCCAATTTTGCTGCTCCTCTCCTCTCCCAGGAGCATCTCAGGGTCTCCCTCCATCAGAAAGCCTCTCCAGTCTGTCATCCTTCAGCACCAACACCCAGTGAATGCTTTTATCTTAGACAAAACACACTTCATTCCCCAGGACCTTCCTAATGAGGGTACCGGGTGCATGTACATATTTCATTTGTGAAGGGAATGGCCTCGAGAAATTAGCTCCACACATCGAATTAGAGCCCAGAGATAAGCACAGGCATTAGTATGCAGGAGCCTGCATGCCCAGCCCCTGTGGAACGGGGCTTTTTTTCCCTCCTTGCTTTTCGTTCCTTCTTTTAATATAGAAAGCTGAGTTATAAATCAGTTCCAAGCACTTCCGCGCTCTCACATCTCCATTTAAAAATGTTTCTTTTCCTGCCCCGCTAATTGCCAACAGTTACTGAACTATACAAAAGCAATTTGGCTGCCATTTAACAAATGCCAGACATGGGAACGTACGTACCCGTCTCCAGTAACAGCAAGATCAAAAAGATGGGATCAGTGAGGCAGCAGAAAAGAAAAATGCCAAGGTGGGGTTGCGGAGCCAGCGCCTGCTCAGGTCCTGGTCCCAGCACAGCACTTAAGGAGGTCTCATCAGCTGCTCCGCCCCACTTCTTGGGGACTGATTAGCTAAGCAGATAAGCTGGCTCTTTGGTTGAGCTTACGGAGGATGCATACAAGGTTTTACGCAGACTTTGTTAGGGAACACTCAACTGAGTGAAGGGAGGGACCATGGAGACACCTTTAGGACAGTCAAGATGAGAATTGGAACTGGCATTTCCAAAAAAGCCTGGAGGATGGAGAAGCCTGAGCTGCCTTTGCTCAAGGTGAGATGGGAACAGAGCCGCTGTGGTCCTCAGCCAACTCCAGCCATCAGGGGGAGCGTGGTGCCTGGGATTTGGGGATGGAAGGGCTGAGGAAGCATTGCATTCCTGGGATTTTTTTCTGCTGCAGGAAGGCATGGAAGGGATTTACCCACACCCGAATACAGAGATATGGGCCTCTCCTGTCCTGGATCATTTCCAGGGACATATTTCTGCTCCCTGTGTGGAGGCAGGGGAAGTATTGTTAGCTGTGACAGTGTTAGGCCCCCTAATTCCAGTGCCCCCTTCCATTACCAGTTACTCTTCCAGGTGTGCCTGACATCGTAATCATTGATCTGATGCTTATCAGCTTGTTCATCGAGGAAATCAAACATGTATTTGATGGCGAGAGGCAGCGCGCTCCCACGATGTGCTGTGCTAAAGATGGTCTCAAACAGGTCATCTACAAATTTCTGCAGGGTGCCCTGTAGAGGAGAAAGAGAGAAGGGCTGCTCAGCAACACCCAGCACCAGCAGAGATGAGCATTTAGCTAAAGATCAGCCTTTAAACCACTATCGCTTCTATTCCTACCACCTGGAAGAGAAGCACAGTACATTCTGTGTAACCCTACTGGTTCTCAGTGGTTTACACTGGGAAAGACACTGCAGTGATGAGAGATCTCTTTGCTGCATGACCTGGCATGCTAAAAGCATACAAATAAAACCACCACACAGAGTAAAAGCCAAGTGAATGTATGTCATATCATGGGGCTTTTTTGAGTTCCATTAAGACACTCAAGACCCAATAATAGAGATCGCTGAACAAGCTGTCACCCCATGAGGCAGGGAGCCAAGTCACAGGTAAGATGGCTGAGCCCAGTCTCTGCAATCCCAAGCCAGCATCTTCAGCACAGCCCCCCGCTCCTCTCTAGGGATATCTCACACACACAGCACCCACTCGGCACTAGAGACGGTTTTGTATGTGCTGAGGGAAGGGAAACCCGCTGCGATGCCAAATGCCTTGGGTAATTACCCTTGCTGCATCACTGATTTTGCAGCTTTATCCCAAACACTAAAGGGCGTCCGCCCCAGAGCATCTCTGCTTTTCAGTCCAGCAGCTGCTCAAGGATACAGGGAACAGTAAAAACACCAAAGGGTGCAAAAAGCAAAGACGAAAATCCACTCAAGAGATATTCACTGAGAGTTTTGACATGCTAAAACATCACCTCCAGCTCAGGAAAGAGACCAAAAGAGCTGCTCCTCCTGTGCTGAAGCAGAAGGTTAACAAAAAAGCAGTGCTTATCACTGTCGGGCAACCCAAATCACTACCTTTTCCCATTCAGATTTACAGCCAGGCAGCAGCTCTGCATCTCTGGGCCATACCTTGGTGGCTAACAGGCGGGTCAGGTAGATTTCAGAGACCATCTTGCTGCCCCGGTCACCCTCCCGCTGGTCCATGTGATCATGGTTTTTCACCAGGTGCCAGAGCTTGGTGCCGCTCTCCAGGTCGGGCGTGATCATGGGAGTCCGTGAGCGCAGGCTGTCGGGGCTGCTGGCTGTTCGCAGCATGCTCTCTGCAAGCATCAAGCAGAGGGAGAAGCTTGTACCCTGCCCATCTCTACCTCACCACCAGCTCCTCCATCCCCCTTCCTCCACTGTGGCTTCAGGGCACATCACAGCCGTGAAACGGTAGCTTTGGGATCCAGCCCCTGCAGTCACCACACACTGGGAGCTCGGCTGGGTCTGTCCTCACACTCTGCCTCGCTACATTCAAGCCTGGCTGACATATGGGAGCTAGAACCATCATGGAATGGATTCTGCAGAGGTCTGCCCTGCTCCCAGCACACAGGTGACAGGATCACAGGTGACCCCTGTGTCAATCTGAGCTGACCCTTCCAAACAAGGCTGAAGTACACTTGCCAGCATGCTCACTGGACTCCTCAACTTTACTCATTTAAATGCAAAGTGCCTCTGTGGCTACTTTAGTTAGTTTTCAGGGGAATAAAAGGGAGAGGACCCCTTAGCAGCAATCTGTCTTTCTCCCCCAAGTCTAACATGTTGCAAAGAGAGATGGTTCTGAGAGCATCGGCTCCCTCTGCAACACCAGAATGAATAGCATAGTGCAGAAGAGCAGGGGATTTGGAGGACCTTGTTCACATGAGCCACAGTTACAATCACTTGCTCTGTCCTTTGATCTGTAATCCCAGCCCCGTGCTGCCTCCCAGGCCAACACAGTGGAGGATGCCCCTGTGTGCTCACCGTATCTGCTGAGGGACTTGGTGAAAGTGGAGGAGTTGGAGATGTTGTATGCCGAGTTCTGCTTGGGCACCAGGGCTACTGAGGAACCATCAGTCACCTGTGGGCAGAGATGATGTGAACAGCCTGCAATACCCAAGAGGAACAGCCTCGCAGCAGGGAGATACCAGCCCATGAGGGATGAAGCTACACTGCACTCAACCCCAGGGACATCCATCTCCAGCAAAGGAGACCTATACGTCCACCTCTGTGACAGCTACGGGGAAGGGGTCAGAACAAGCCACCACAGAAAACTTGGCATGAAAATGATCTGGAGATGCCTGATTTAGTGCGTTTTTGAACAGAAGGATCATAAACATGGGGCAAAGGCAGGAAAGCTTCAAACCTGGCCATGCCCTTGCATGAGCAGCATGGTCTTGAGAACTGACCCCAGGCCTTGACAAAGCTGAGAAGGAAGAAGAGATACTCAGGCTCCAAGCAGCTGCTGACTGCTCAGTGCTCTCCACTATAGACAGCCTTACCTGGTAGTGGGCCAGGGTGTTTAGCCTCTTCCAGTCATTGTCGATCTTTGTGGTGACATCTTCATCCTGCAGTATGATCCGGGCCATCCTGCCTTGCCGCCACTCTGTCCCCATGAGGGAAAAGGGGTCATGGTTATGGGGAGATAGGAGCACAAAGCCAAGGCAAGGGTAGGAGAACAGTCTGGGCATCAACAAAAGAGCCCTCCCACCACCTTCTGAACCTCAGGACTGATGACTATCAATACACAGTTGGGTAAAAGCTGTTTCTAAACACTCTTTCCTTAAGACAGCATAAATTTGACCCTGGTGACCATTTCCTTTGCTCCCCTCCTTTTCATTTAAGAACAGGATTATTAACACTGTTGTCAATTATTGCTGGCCTCCTTGGACCTCAGCCACCTCAAACCTACAACGTAGATCACAACCAGAGCTGAGGAAGCTTTTCTCTCCATCCTCTCTGCTGGCAAGACCGACACTCTTGTGCCAGGGGTCCCCACACTCAGTCAGTGCCACCAACATAGCAGAAGTGGACTGGACAAGCACAAATGCTCTGGTCTTGCCAGGTCCCCTCTCCTGTAGGAGATGTGGATTTTCCTGCCTTGAACAGTTTTTTCAGCACATCCGCTCTTAGTCACATCCCTGCTTGGACTCTCTCTTACCCAGGTCCATGTCTCCTGCTTTGGGCCGCTGGGAATAGGGCACCCCCTTGTAGACAGCATCCAGTAGCTTCTCTTTCACCTGCGTGATGGTGTCGCAGTTCAGCACCTTGACAGGGATCTCTGGGGCATTCTCGTTCTCGGGGTTCACACAGTTGAGGGTCTGCACAGCACAGGGAGCAGAAAAATTCCAGTGAGAGGTTGTGATGCACTATTTGAAAAGCCAAGTCCAAGGACATGGGGCTACAGCCGTCGACAGTCCCTGTCTTCAGACTCGGGCCACTGTGGAGCTGCAGCCACATGGCACATTCCTGCTTCCCCTTTCTCCCCATCTCTTCCCACTACCTTCAGATCTCCAGCTGTTCCCAGAATAGCAGCATGTCAGCGAAGGAATCCTGGGACAGCAAACCATGCTCAACTCACCAAAACCTGTCTAAGCATCAATGGGTCTTACTCCACTCCTCTCCCAGCCTCACCCAGGTGGAGATCAAGGTGGTAAAGAACCAGCATCAGGCTCAACTAGGGGAAGGGCCTGGCTTATCATTCAGCTAGATGAAGGAGATGGCTCAAACAGAGGAAGAGATGTAACTCTCCCTCTCCTGCAGTAATCTCAAGGCTCTAACTTTGATCCCCACCCAACATGAACTGTTGGCTGCTCCAGGTAGCACGTGCTCAACAGCACCTCTGGCCTCACATCTGCAGGGCCATGGGGTTTGCTGGGAGAGGCACGGAGGGTGATTCAGTTCATGTTTGGCTTTCCCAGCTCCATGGCAAGAGCAAACCTTGACATGCAAAAGCCCCGTGTCTGAGCCTAGCTGAGATGGGCACCACACAGACAGAGCAAGAGGCACTCCAAGGATGCCAGAAAGAAGAACACGAGAAAAAGCACTGCAAAGTACTTTGGGTGCCTCCAGAACCTTGTTAAATAGCTGGACCTAGCAGTACTGGCAAGCACCAATACCAGTGAGGCTTCCGTTTGTACGAACCAGCATTTTGTAGTCAATCTGCTGCCGGATAAGCTTGTCTTCACTGAGAGAGTAGCGAGCCTCTCCGGTGATGGCATCAATGGGTCCCTTCTCCATCTGCTGCTTGATGGCACAGTACAACATGAAGAGCGGTTCTCCAGCACACTCCTGCAGGACATGGGATGGAGAAGAGGGAAAGAGAGTGGTGAGAAGGTGCCGGGCACCAGCTTTGCCTTTCAAGAACCACTATCATGTCAGGAACATGCCGTGGACCTGCAGCATTGAGCCCTATATTGGTGGGGGTGGACTCCTTAAAAAGACTCAAGACTACAAGTAAGGGGGCATACAATATAATTCATTCATTGGAGGAACTCATTCTCTCCTTCCAAGCCCACTGGAAGTTCCCTTGTCTATCAAACCCTAGGATCAGTTTCGCAGAGTTTCCAGACACTTCCTGGAGGCACAAACCAGCATGGAGTGAGAAGTTGGTGTAGGGGGCAGAAGTGGACACCCACAACCCAAACCTCTCCCTTGAACTGCATCCCAATGAGCCTTTCCAGATATAGGCACTAGCCCTAAGAAGAAAAAAGGTTACAATGGGGAGCATCGAGAATGGGAAGAAGTCCCAGCAGATTTTACCCCATCAGCCCTCGCCCCTCCCTCCCAGCCGCCTCACAAATAAATTGTACTTTGGTGCAAAGTGCGACTGCTCTCCCTGTCACCATATGCTGTTAGCATCTCGTTAGCATCTGCGGTAATTAAAGAGACAGCTGCTAACGAGCAGGAACAGGCATACATCATCCCCAGACCTTCCGACAACACGCCTGTCTTTGAAATTATGTTTCATTTGCAAACTTGGCTTCATTAAGTCAGCTTGGAGAAGTGAGAGACCCAAGGTGGGTGCTACGCTGCGCTCTACCGGCTGCCTGGCAAGGTGGGAGTGCCAGGCTGGCTGCAGAGCAGCGAGCCCGGGGGTGGTTCCACGGCATCACGAGCACACCCCTCCAGCAACAGTGGAGCAATCCGAGTTGATTCTTTCAGTTGCTTGTAAAAATTCCTCGTAAAACTTCCAAGTCTGCAGAAGTGGTGTGGATGGAGGACAGCCTGCAGTGGGAATCCTGCTCCCATCTCAGCCCACAGATATCCCCTTTCCAAGCGAAGCGTGGTTGCTGTCCCCAGTTTGCAGCTCTGTGCCCATCTCTGGGGATGCCCACTGAAAGAAGTGAGTTCAACCAGCCCTTCCCACCTTGCTGACCTAATTGCTCTCCAGGCATCACAGCATCACCTCATCGGCCAGGCTGATAGGGTTATTCCCCGCATCTCTTTTTGGATGCGTGGATTAGAGTTGGCCCCATAGCCTCCCCACAGGGATGGAGGCATCAGTGGTGGTGGGGATGGATACATCAATCCTGCAGTACCACATAGGCTCCTCTGTGTCCTAATGTCAACTGAAACAGCCCCTCTGTCCTATCCCCCTGACTCTGTGTATCCTCCCCATTGCAGCTTGGCCTCTCCACCAAAACATGGGGAAAAAATCTGAGTCCTATCTTTAAAACCTCACTCCAAACCTCACTGTTGCCACCAGCTCTTGAGGATCAGGGCTGAGATGCTGCTATTGTTCACAGCTCACTGAGCCACAACATACGCGGATGGTTTAGGGCTCATCCCTGACAGAGACCAACAAAATGAAGAAGGACCACAGAAACCGGCACTGGGAGATACCCCAGGATGATGATGTCCATCAGGTGAAAGACACAGGAGGGGACCACTGAGATGGGACCAGTTGGCCCTGCAGGCTGATGGAAGGCAGCCTGTCCCCAAACACAGCCGTGCCAGCCCCGATTCACCTCGGTCACTGCTGGGAGCCTCAGTGAGGGGAGCTTTGGGAAGGGCTCTCTGTGTGAGCTGAGCTGGAGGAGGGCAGCTGCAAACACACCCGTGCATGCACATGAAGGTACGTTGGGAGCAGACGGAGGCAAGCCTGCCAACGCTCAAACTGTCTTATTGACTAGATCTAGCTCATCAGGCACCTAATATTGTGCATTTTTCAACACTTGTCTCAGTTTATCCCTCTCCCTTTCCCCAGGGTGTCTCATTAAGAGTCTGATAAATGCTACTACAGGGTCCCCATGAAAGCACCAACCCTCGCTGGCTCCCCACACTGCACGCCCCAGGCAGGGAGGACTGTCCTGTCCCTGTTCCCATCCCTCACCCCAGCACATTACAGCCACGCAATGCTGAGCACTGAGCCCTGCTCCAGGCAGGTTTGCTGAGAGCTGATCTGGCAGCTGGGCACACATCCGCCTCCCTCATTTACATGCACAATTACCACGGTTTGGTGCAGTTTCCCTGCTGGCAAACTGACTGCTGTGATACCTCCCCATCTTCTGCTTTTGATGCCACCTGTAATCCTCTCTGCCAGTGGACAGGCAGAAAGAGCCCCATGGGCTTCTTCTGGAGGAACCATCCCAGGAGACCCATGAGTGAAACCTCAAGTCTCTTCCAGTCTAATGCTAGTGACCCAAGTGATAGAGTTTCAACCACTTCCCCAGGGAGATGATCCCCAACATAACAAATCTCACAGCCAACACATTTATCCAGGCCCTCCGCATATTCCTCCTGTAATGGTTCATCTAGGTCAGACTTCTGTCTCCTGATGCTACCATCCAGAGACTGGCTGCATTTTCCCCTGCCAAAGCTACAGCATTGCCAAGAATTTTATAGAAAGATACTGCCCTGCTCCCATCTTGTCTGTTGCCTGCTGCTGCTCATCCTCAGACTTGCCCCACATTGGCGATGTGTCTAGAAGCCCCTCTGAAGAGGGACAGGGCTGCACAAGGAGAGATGCAGGAAGTGGTGGCATGTGAGCTGATCCAAAACAGCTTCAAAACAAGGCAAATATGCCCCCATCACCGGTTTACACAGCCCAGCCCAGCCAGTGACAGGCCAAGGGCATCAAGTCACACACAAGAATGCAAAACATCCCCAAAATCATAGAATCATAGAATCACCAGGTTGGAAGAGACCCACTGGATCATCGAGTCCAACCATTCCTATCAAACACTAAACCATTTCCCTTAGTACCTCATCCACCCGTCCCTTAAACCCCTCCAGCGAAGGTGACTCAACCCCTTCCCTGGGCAGCCTCTGCCAGTGCCCAATGACCCCTTCCGTGAAAATTTTTTTCCTAATGTCCAGCCTAAATCTCCCCTGGCAGAGCTTGAGGCCATTCCCTCTCATCCTGTCCCCTGTCACTTGGGAGAAGAGGCCAGCACCCTCCTCTCTACAACCTCCTTTCAGGTAGTTGGAGAGAGCAATGAGGTCTCCCCTCAGCCTCCTCTTCTCCAGGCTAAACACCCCCAGCTCTCTCAGCCGCTCCTCATAAGGCCTGTTCTCCAGCCCCTTCACCAGCTTCGTTGCTCTTCTCTGGACTCGCTCTTGAACATCCTTCTTGTGGTGAGGGGCCCAGAACTGAACACAGGATTCAAGGAGCGGTCTCACCAGTGCCAAGTACAGAGGGAGAATAACCTCCCTGGACCTGCTGGTCACACCGTTTCTGATACAAGCCAAGATGCCATTGGCCTTCTTGGCCACCTGGGCACACTGCTGGCTCATGTTCAGTCGCTGTCAACCAACACCCCCAGGTCCCTCTCCCCTAGGCAGCTTTCTAGACAGACTTCTCCTAGTCTGTAGCACTGCATAGGGTTGTTGTGCCCCAAGTGCAGGACCCGGCATTTGGCCTTGTTAAACCTCATGCCGTTGGACTCAGCCCAGTGGTCCAGCCTGTTCAGATCCCTTTGCAGAGCCTCCCGACCCTCCAGCAGATCGACACTTCCACCCAGCTTAGTGTCACCTGCAAACTTGCTAAGGGTGCACTCGATGCCTTCATCCAGGTCATTGCTAAAGACATTGAACAGGGCTGGACCCAGCACTGAGCCCTGGGGAACCCCACTTGTCACTGGCCTCCAGCTGGATTTCACACCATTTCCCACCACTCTCTGGGCCCTCCATCCAACCAGTTTTCCACCCAGGAGAGTGTGCGCCTGTCCAGGCCAGAGGCTGACAGTTTCCAAAGCAGAATGCTGTGAGAAACTGTGTCAAAGGCTTTACTGAAGTCCAGGAAGATACATCCACAGCCTTTCCCTTGTCCAGCAGCCGAGTCACTTTGTCATAGAAGGCGATCAGGTTAGTCTGGCAAGACCTGCCTTTTGTGAACCCGTGTTGACTGGGCCTGATCTCTTGCATGTGCTTCATGATAGCACTCAAGATGACCTGCTCCATGACTTTCCCTGGCACTGAGGTCAGACTGACAGGCCTGTCGTTCCCTGGATCCTCCCTGCGACCCTTCTTGTAGATGGGCACAACATCAGCCTCCAGTCCAGTGGAACTTCCCCAGTCTTCCAGGACTGCTGGAAGATGATGGAAAGGGGTTTGGCCAGCACATCTGCCAGCTCCTTCAATACCCTTGGAATACCCTTCAATCTCATCTGGCCCCATAGACTTGTGGGTGTCTAGTCGGGCTAGCAAGGCTCTGACCACCTCCTCTTGGATCATGGGAGCCTCATTTTGCTCCTCTAGCTCCTGGGTTTGTACACAGAGGGAACAACTTTCTTTACAATTAAAGACTGAGGCAAAGAAGGCATTAAGTACCTCAGCCTCTTCCTCACCCCCTGTCACTGTTGTTCCTTCTGCGCTTAATAGGGACTGTATTGTCTCCCTAGTTCTCCTTTTATTATTTATATATTTATAGAAAGATTTTTTGTTATCTTTCACAGACTTGGCCAATCTGATTTCTAGTTGAGCCTTAGCCCTTCTGTTTTTTTCTCTACACCATCTCACTTCCCTCCTGTAGTCCACCCAAGAGGCCTGTCCCCTCTTTTCCAGAGCCCATAAACATTTCTCTTCTTCTTGATATCACTCAAGATCTCTCTGTTCAACCAAGCTGGTTTTTTCCCCTGCCAGCTTTTTTTCCGGAACATGGGGATGGCTTTCTCCTGAGCTGCTAGGATTTCCTTTTTGAAGAGCTCCCAGCCCTCATGGGCTCCCTTGCCCTTAAGGACTGTTTCCCACGAGACTTTGTCTACCAGCCTTCTGAAGAGCTCAGTCTGCCCTCTGGAAATTCAATGCTACTGTCCTGCTAACCACCCTCTTCACTTCACCTAGAACAGAAAACCCTATCATCTCACGATCGCTTTGTCCTAGGTGTCCTCCTACAGCCACATCCCCCACAAGGCCTTCTCTGTTCACAAACAGCAGGTCCAGGAGGGCACCCTCCCTTGTTGGTTCGCTCACCAGCTGTGCAAGGAAGTTGTCTTCCACACACTCCAGGAGCCTCCTAGACTGCTTCCTTTCTGCTCTATTGTACTTCCAGCAGATATCAGGAAGATTGAAGTCTCCCACAAGAACAAGAGGCATCGATCTAGAGATTAACCCCAGCTGTTTATAGAAGAGCTCATCAGCTGCTTCTCCTTGGCTGGGTGGTCTGTAACAGACTCCCATCACACAATCTACCTTCTTATGGGCTCCTCTCATTTTAACCCACAGGCACTCAATCTCCTCATCGCCACAATCCATCTCAACGGTGTCCAAGTCCTCCCTTACAAAGAGGGCTACCCCGCCTCCTCTCCTACCCTTCCTATCCCACCTGAAGAGTTTGTACCCCACCGTAGCTGCACTCCAGTTATATGAGTCATCCCACCACGTTTCCGTGATGGCAACGACATCATAGCCTCCTTGCACTACAACAGCTTCCAGGTCTTCCTTCTTATTCCCCATGCTGCGTGCATTGGTGTAAATGCACTTCAGCTGAGCTGCCGAGCCTTCAGCCCTCTTAGAGGGAACAGAGTTCGTTCCCAATTGCCTGGTAAACTGGAGTAGCTAGCTCCAGAGTGCCCGTATCTCCCTTACCACCCCCAGGTGTGTTCACCCCCGCAAAAATGCCACTGTGGGTGTTCAAAGGCTGTGCTCTGCACTTTGGTTGGCCAAAGCACAAACTTGTCTTGCTTCAAGGAGCCCTAAGGAAATTCATCCACAGCAAGACCTACTCCTGCCTGTCCCACCAACCTCACAGAGCCCGCAGAGCCATTTGCCAGTGTCCTACCTGGTCCCACCAGGCACTGCCACTGCAGGAGTGGAGTGTGGCCACACTGAGCAAAGCCCCAGCACAAAAAGGCGGCAGGATGTTTGCCATCTCCCCATAACCAGCACAGTTTTTCTCCTCTCCCACCTCTGGAAAGCAGCCTGCCACATGCTATAGCTAGATTTTTATAGATACAGGCTATCCCTCGATGGAGGCAAAAAGCCAAGTGCATGTAAGTGATATTATAAATCACCTCTCATTGACGATCACTTGAGATCTGCACAGACTCCTGCTTGCTCTCATCTCTTGGCTGGAAATGGTTCAAACCCTCTTTATCTTAATGAGGGATGAAATCCCACAAAACCAGCTGCGTGCCACCCAGCCTCGCTGCGCTGACACCAGGCAGGATCCCAAGAAACAGCTCTGCTGGCTGACAAACCCACAGTGGGATCAGAGATGCTGCTTGCCCCATCAGTGTCATCCTGAAGCAACAGAAAGACCAGCCCAGTGGTTCACAGGCAGGAGCCACAGCCGCGTAACCCACATGGCTGCTGCTGTCGCTCTAGCAGGTAGAAGCACTGGTGCTGATGGGAAAAACGTTCTCAATATGGGTTGGGTGAACCAGCAGTAAAAGCAGCCCTTACACCTTGGCATCCTCTTCCGCTGGGAAACTGGGAAAAAGGTGAGTTCAAGATACCGGGCTCACCAACACAGGCAGGGGCATGAGGAGATCCAGTGCCACCCACACCCTCATGAAGAGACTGCAGAGAGAGCTGCATCCCCAGCTGCCAACAGGCCCATGGGGCACCCATCGCCACTGCAGCACCTTTTGGAGAGGAAGCAGCAGCAGAGATGCCTGAAGGAAGTGATTCCCCTAACAAGGAGTTTCAGTGTCAAAGAGATGAAGGAAAAGCAGCAGTGTTAGGTGAAAAGCACAGCACATCGAACTACAGCTCAAACAGGCAGACATATCCTCCGAGCACAGTGATGTCTACAGAAGTACCAGCTCCCGGGGCTTTTTCCTCCCCAAGTTACACAAGCAGAGGCAAGGAGAGAGGAATGGGGACCACTCCAAAGGGATTCAAGACTCAGCTGAGTTGCTTCAGATTTATCCTTTCTCCAGGCACTTTTACAAAGATCTCAAACCCACTATGCATTAAGCAATTCTCATCTGGATTTCATTCTTCAGTCTCAGCACTTTCCCCAAAAGGAAACCCAGAATCACTAATCACATCTCAGCAACACAAGATGGGAACAGAGGCCTGGGAAGCAATCTCTGCTCCAGGAGAGAGTGGCAGTGCTGAGGAGCACGTCAGCCCAGGCTCTGGGTATAACACTGCCTGTCCTAGTGAGGCAGGAACCACCTCCCCAGCTACATC
Organism: Phaenicophaeus curvirostris; assembly: GCF_032191515.1. NCBI lineage: Eukaryota > Metazoa > Chordata > Aves > Cuculiformes > Cuculidae > Phaenicophaeus > Phaenicophaeus curvirostris. The sequence goes on from NC_091402.1 coordinate 16,943,907, forward strand.
GGGTTGCCAACCATTCCCAAACTCACCTTCAGAAACTTGTAGAGTAGAAATGTGAACCAATTTGTCAGCATCTTCTCTGCCACCGACTCTGTTCTGTAGGGAAGGCAGAGAGCAAAGGCATCAGCAGAGGATATTAAAGGTCTCAGATCTCACCTATTGCCACTTCAGCCTTAGACTGTGGCTAAATTATTTCTGGCTTTAAAAGGTCACATATGGAAAGGCAGGAGCCTCAAAGCAAAGGGGCATACGCAGACAGCAAAAGCTGCAGTGGAAAAGCCTGTTCACCCACAAGGCTGAGCCACAGCATGTCTTCAGGAGGGAGAAGCAAGTAGGTGTCCAGCATATTTGAAGAACTGGAGAGAGCCGAGCACAACCCTGTCCCATAGAGAGTCTCACCCAGGGGGTGAACAGCTTTTCACTCCTCCCTGGTACCTCCTGTCATGTCTCATTGGCAGCTCCCTCCACAGGAGGATTGTATGAGACAACCAAGTCAGGTAAAGTATCACCAAACCTTCCTCAAACTCCCCATTTAAAGCTAGGCCTGAAGGCAAGAGCTGAGGCTGCAAGGCAAAGTTAGATCTTGACCCCTAGTTTTCTAAACCATGGCTCAAATCCAGATGCCACTGTGCTCCAAAGCAGCATGGCAGGGAGTATCCACTGAAGTCACCTGTGTCTGTTTGGGAGCATCATCACATAGCATGGAGACAAGAGGGAGAGCACGTCCCCACAGGATGGGTGTGAGACGTGGTGTGTCCGAATAGATCTCAGGGTAGTGGTACTACAGCCAGAACGTGCCGCACCAGAGGAAGGGGACAGCCTGGTTGCTGAGGGTGGTAGAAGTGAACCGTGCAGCCCTACAAGGGCAGCTTAACACATCAGTCTCTGCACCACAGCCTCGTCTTGCTCCCATAACATTAAAACTCCCCTTAACATGTCCATTGTTCTTAAAGAGGCTTTCACTTCCTTTAAAGTAAGAATAACAGCCTGTCCCCCAACCCTCTCTGGTTGAGCTTCTTCAGCTTATCCACCTATTAATCATCAGATAAGCCACTTGCAAACGCAGATGCTCCTGAAAGCACAAGCAATACTAATAACCACAGGGATGTGGCTGCATTCTTGTTGCATCAGAGGAACAGACAGAAACGGGCTCAAGAAGCGAAAGCCAGAAGGAACCTGAACCTCTGAGCCACCAGGAGCCCCACTGCCCAATGCCACCACTGCCCAATGGCAATGTCATGCCCAGCAGATGGGCCAAGAGCAGTTTCTGATGGCCAGATGGCCGGAGTAGGAAATCCACTTTCCCAGAGTTTATTCAAATTGACTTGGGTCATATGGTCCCATCCCAGGCTTTCTCTTGTGCTTAGTCCTTTGTGCCACCCCCTGGAATCGCACGGTTCCCCTTAAATCACTAGGGGACAGTAATACCTGAACCTCCAAGCCTTCCTGCACCTGCCAGGAAAGATTAATCCATCAAGGGGAAGAAGAAAGGGAGAAGGGATGTGGGGAGAAAGCAAAGGAGGGGTTGGACTGAAGTTACGCAGCAGACATCCCCCCTGGCCCCAGACCAGGTCCTTCACAGACAAGCCTGTAATACTCATCTGAAGTGCCACCATCCGGGCTCCAGTGGATGTTTCTCTTTATCCGTGATAGGGACAGATGCTACAGCAACGAGAGGATTATCCAATAACGAAATAAATAAATAACAGCTCTCTCCAGTTAGATCAATGTTAATCCAGTTGCCCTGGGCAGTAAGCACACTCTTGCGCCCAACAGCAGGGCTAATCAAAAGGATGGAGAAGCACAGCCCTCAGCACCGCCTGCTCTGCACTGTGGCTGCAGGAAGAACAGTCTCTTCATTAAATATCACTCAGGGAGGCCGAGCAAGATATCGGCCAGGGGACCTCATCCCTGTGCTAAACCTCCTGCATCTCCACCTAGGACGGGCCTTCGAGCTCTGTGGCAGGAGAGCCCTTGGGCTGACAGTCCTTGGGCTGCCAGCTCTCCCAGAGCTGGTTCTGCCCCTGTGTCACTCCCACAGCTCAGCCACTGCAGCTGCTGGCCTCCTCACACTGCCTTTTATTTATATTTTATGGATTTACTTCATTCTGGAGTTTTGCTCCAATGGCAGTGGCTTTGTGATGCTCTGAGAGACCCAGGAGCTGGAAATGTAGTTTAAATACTTCAGTGAAGTTTGGTGTAGGTAAGGCAGCAGGGATGTAACTGGGACCAGCTCACGCCTGTTTCTTCTCCAGGCACAAAATTACTGAAAGGCTTTGTCTGGTCTGGCCATGCCATGAACATTGGTTGATGTTTGAAACGTGCCCTGGTTTTCTTGGGTATTTCTGGTGCCAGCCCTGTGGCTCTCAGCTGCCCCTGCATCACTACTGGAGGCTGATGGCATTGGGCTGGTGGAGGCAGAAATGGGGAGGCACAGAAAAGGTGTGCAGAGCAAGAAGATGGCATTGGAGGGCTTCGAGCTGGACTGGTAGAGCTTATTAATTGTTTTTGTTCAGCACTTGGTGTACCTTTCAATATTCATCAGCCCGTGATGAAGGAGAGCTCAAAGCTATCGTTAAATATTGATGGGTCAGGCAGACTCATGGCAGGGCTTGGCAGGCTGCCTCCTGCTCGCACTCCCCTCCAGCCCGAGTGAGGCTCCCAGCTTGCAAAGACCTGCTTAGCTTTAGGAAAATCCCCACATGCCAGGCAAGGTGGGCAAGCCTCAAGGAGGCAACAGGGAAAGGAAGATTCCTGCCTGCTGCCTGCAGAGAAGGCCATGCAGCAAGGCAGCCACCAGGCAAGGCAAGAGTTGTCCCACGTGCTGAGAGGTAAGCGGGGCTGCCTGGTCACTCAGAGAAGTGAAGGAAGATGGGAGCATCATTGCAGCAATAACCAACAGCATCTGACGCCAGCATACATCCTCCTTGCACCAGGGAGGACGTTCTTGGACATAAGGAAAAACTTCTTCATGGAAAGAGTTATTAAGTGCTGGAACAGGTTGCCTAGAGAGGTGGTTGAGTCCCCATCCCTGGAGCTATTTAAAAGACAAGTAGATGACGTGCTTCGGGATATGATTTAGTAGTGGACAGGTACAGTTGGACTTGATAATATCAACGGCCTTTTCCAGCCTAAGGATTCTACGATTCTACGTGGCTGGCTGCTGCTGAGCATCTTACTCCCTCCTTCCCAGACCACACAAACCAATACAGGCCAAATCAGAGTGAGAACATCCCCTGGGCAACTCCTGAGTTGGCTGGAGCTGAGTGATTCCACAGCCTTCTCACACTTGCATGCAGACAAGTAAGGTAACACTTGACCACAGACCCAGCGCTGATATTGCCACAGCCAACACCAAAGACATCACTGACGGCATCCCTGAAGGGCACTAGCTCATGTCCACGTGCTCAGAAGAGCCTGGGCACTGTCCAATAGTTCCAGCCTCTCGGATGGTCACTCACCTCCGCAAGAGCAGCTTGGGATGGTTCTTACTCTCCAGGTTCTTCTCGATGAGGTCAGAGAGAAGCTGCTTCAGCACACCTGTGGCGTACTCCATCTCGCCCTGCAGTGCTGTCATGATGAGGGAGGCCACATTGCCACGGTCCCGCATGGAGAAGCTCCGCTGAGCCTCCAGAGTGCGTATGAAGGTCAGCAAGAAATGCTTCTTGTTCAGGAGCTGCCCAAAGAGGGTCAAGGACTTCTCCACATTTGCCTGGACCTACAAGGATAGAGCAAAGCTAGGAGATGGGCATGAGGGGGAGGGTGATGAGAAAAAGTTGGCTGGGCTGCACAAGACCCTGGATTCATCCCCAGGAGGAAGGGATGGAAAAGTGTCAGACAGTGGGTGGATTTGCTCTCTCCATACTACAAAGCTTTCTCTTTGATCAACCTCAGTTCCCTCCAGAAGTATTATCTAGTTTGTAATATCTCAGCATCAGGTTAACACAGTTTCAGGACATCAATGTACATATAGGTGTAAATATATACACACGCTTCCATACAAAGACTTTCTCCCATGCACGTGCAGGTACGTAGAGGAACTTCCCTCCCATAAACAAACATTCTTTCTCTTCCAAACACACACACAAATTACAAATTACAATTTTCCATTTCAGCTAACAAGCAGCTCAATTCCCACCCAAGACACTGCAACACGTGCTTCGGGAATTGCAGAGGAAGCAAACGAAGCCACAACCCTGAGCTCTGCCAGCAGGTAAGCTGCCTGGTTTTGAGGGGCTGGATTTCAGATAGAGAAGCAAACAGCAAAAATCTGGCTCTGCCCTGCTCCAAACACAGCCTGAAATACTCCTCCTCTTGAGACATTTGAAGGTGCATTTCAGAACCCAGCAGGGACTGGGCTGGGGTGCTTTCATCCCCACGCTGCCACCGTCAGCTCAGCTCCAGTCAGCCCCAACCACACTTCCTATCAGAAATGAACTTTTTTAAAGCACAATGTTTTCCTATTAGAAAAGATGGTTTCCTCTGAATAAAAGCCTTGCCGTGGTAAAATGTCAATTTTAATTATTTTTTTTCCCCACCTTCTCTTCCTGACTGGGAGAATAAGTGAAAAATTTCATTTCATGTCAATATTTGGAGACAAAACAACACTTTTCATTTCACAACACCAACTCAAAATGAAGAACAGGATTTTGACACCTCAAATCATTTCACTTCAATCAAAACTTTGGACTAGAGCTCCATGAAATTCCACATGGTTGTAACTTCCCCCTTCAAAATACTCTCTCCTACTGGACAAAACCCCTGTTTCCCACCCAGTCCTTGTCAATTCTGTAATATGAGCTGCCAGGAGCCACTGTCACCCTCACCATCCAGTGAGTGACGATGTCTGCTCCAGAGCATCCCACAAAGGTGATGGGTGAATGGGAAACCCTCTCTGCTCACATCCCCGGGGTTCCTCTCACAGGCCCCACGCAAGCAAGCACATGACTCAGTTTCCCTTAATGCAGGTCAGAGGATAACATCCTGCTAGGAGCAGGAATGCTTTAAATTATGTTTTTCCAGAGTCCCTCCCTCCAGACTATGCGGGGATCTTGACACCACGATGCTGGTAACTCAGGCAGATGCCTGTGGTTCAGCAGCATCAGCTGCTCCCTGTGGGGGTTGCAGAGATGCCAGTTGACTCCTCAGCCTCAAGACCCACCAGTAAAACAGGGGCAGAGGGAGACATGCCGCATCCCCACCCCTGCGTGCTGCTGGTGCTTTTGCAGCCAAGAGCAGGCAAAGGAGACCACAGGACAGGAGGTCTTCTCCCTTTAGCAGAGCAGCAAGATCTTGATAAGATGGGAAAGAGGTCCAGCCCAACAATGACCACCCCATCAGACACTTGGCAGGAAGCAAGGGAGGACGTGAAAATCCCATCATATGCAGCACAGCGATGCCTGAAACTCCCCCCAGGCCTGTCGCCTCTCTGGGCCCCTGTGTTTAATTTGCTGATCATTAGCAGAAATGAATGAACAATACTGAATTAAATATTTAATCAGGCTTAAATTCACGCAGAGCAACAAACCTCCCACCCCCAAAACCTAAAAAGAAAGGGAGCCAGTACCAACAGCCTGATGCTCACTGCGGATTAGCGTGTGCGTGAGCAAGTGCCGTTTCCTTCCCGTCACTTGCAATAGCTAATGTTACACTCTGAGTAAACAGACAAATAAAAGCAAACCTGATTAAATTATATGAAGCTTACACAACTGTAGTTGCTTTATTTAATCTCTTTTGGGGATTTTTTTTTTCTCCTTTGCAACTTTAACCCTGTGTTTCCCAGGCCAGGCTGAGCTGGTGTGCTCTCTCAAGTGGGATGTTTTGAATTAGGAGCTGGAAAGGGATGAACTCCTACCCAGCCTGACATGGACAATGCAAAATTCTTCCTTTTATACTCTTTTTCATATCCTTTCCACCCCTCTCTCTTCAGGGAAAATCCTTAAAAGCAAAAGCAGAGGTGAGAGGAGAATCAGGCGTTTACAGAGACAGGAAGGGCTACGCCCCAGGGAGAACTACGCACATGCCTGCTGTGGCTCTGAGCATCCGGAAACCTGAGCTGCGAGAGGAAATCCATGGAAACAGGGACCCCACCGCCCTCCAGAGCTGGGATTAGGGACCGGGGAAAGAGAGCAGGCAGAGGGCCAGGGCCCCTGTGCTGTAGCCATGCTGGCCGTACAACACCAGCACGTGCACTTGCAGTTGGTAAGAGCCTGTTGTGTTGTAATTAGCGACCGTGCATCTTGCACCAGGGCCGATTACTTCTCCTAAATACATTGTAAAGCCCACGTCGACATTAATTACTGCGCTGGGTCAGCAGTGAGGGGAACCTAAGGTCAGTCCCCTCCTTTCTCTAATCAGGAGTGGCCTCAGCAGCCCAGCAAACGAGAAGCCAATTGCTGTGCAATTGCATGTACTAAATTAAATAGACATGGGGAGGACAGGAGAGGAGAGGGAGCTGGATTGGGGAGAAGAGGAAGGATGCCAAGGATGGGTTATGCATGAGGGAATGGAGCCAAGCAAGCAGGCGATGTCGGACAAGGCTGCTAGAAATGAGTGGCCGGTCAGGCATCAAACAAACCCAATTGAATAAAGCAAGTGCTGTAGAAAATGACAGCAGCAATGATATTAATATAAATATTGATATTAATGTCAGAGAGTGCAGTAACCATTTGGCAGTCGGTCCACATTTGCGTCGGCTGCCACGCAGCAAGTCACTCTGCTGCATCAGGCTGGGCCAACAGCTGAACAAAGCATCTCTCCAGCCCTACGCCTTGGGCATAGGGACTCATGCAGAAGACTACGCAGGGACACATCCCCAGCGTGAAACACTACAGAGACAGACAGACAGTACCACACCTCCATCTCCTTCAGCACAGGGTGGTCTTCTATCCCCGGGAAGAGAACCCGCATGGCGTAGGTGCGGTAATCCAGAAAGGGGATGCCAGCCCCATCCAGGTCGTTGGTCAGCTCGTTAATGTCAGTCTGCAGCTCAGCGAAGGCTGGGGTGGGAAAAGCAGAATTAAGCACACATCCCAGAGTCCCATTACATAGCATCAATCCCCAGCCTCTCCCATACCTCCCAGCACCCCATGGATGGAACCCCCTAGATGTGAATCGGCTCAGAATCTCTCCCCGAAGCAGGATGTGATTGCTGTCTCCGTCTCACAGATGGAGAAACTGAGTTGCAGACAGCAGGGATGACTTCCCCAGAATAAATGAAGTAATAGATTTGGGAACACAACTGCTAAGTCCCCATGCATTCAAATCCCCTGTGCGTAGCGCTCACAGCCTCCCAGGGATGGTGGGGGCAGCACAGAACAGCAAGGCTCGAATGAAGCCAGAGCTTCTGGGGGAAATCGTTAGTCTAAACCACAAGAATGTCCTCATTTCTTTTTGACCTAAATACTACTCAAGAGAAGAGCTTGAACACACCCACCCTGGCACCTCCCGATCCGAGCAGAGGCAGCCACGACTCCCAGGGGAACGCGACACAGCTTGGGGGGGCTGGGAGGGGGGAAGGTCCTGAACCTTTAATTGCACCTACAGGGAAAAGCTGATGGGAAAGGAGTCCTGTAGATGCACCAGGGAATGGGGTTGAGGCAGTGTGGGGGGGGAACCCTCAGAAAAATCAAATTAACAGCACTTTAAAGGGAGCTGAAAGTCAGGCAGAGGACTGCAGGCTCGTCAGCCTGATGAGAAAAAACAAACCGTCAGCTTGAAAGGCATGCTATCTTATCTGTAACTAGTGGGACTAGAAAAGAGAAAAGGCAGGGAAGAGATTGTGCCTTTTAATTAAAAGCAGATCCTTTTATCTGCCAGCTGTGGAAGACAAGACACCATTCCCTCTACCAGCTCGCTCCCCTCTTGCTGTCACCAGTGCCATCCGCAGGCATGAGTACGGATGGGGATTTGGGGCAGCAAAGGGGTTTTATATCCTTCCCCTTTTTATTATCTTGGTTTTGGTACCTGCTCCATCCACAGCACCCAGGTTGGTTGTGGCTGTGGCTGGCAGGGTCAGGGCCTCGGGAGCCAGCTCAGGGGGATAATGGGCAATTAAGTTTTATCAGCAGGATCATACAAGGAATTCTGTCCAATTTCACAGCATCCGTCTGTCATATAATGAGAGACTGACTGCCCGTTCACATGCAGCCCTTGCTACCTTCCTCACTCTCTTTTCTCCCACTCGGAGAAACGGAGGGGAATTTATTAACTGGCAAAATCTCCAAATCCCATCCAAAATGAGTTTGCTTCCTCGGACAAAGTAGCTTTGCCCATTCCCTCTCTGGAAAGCAGCAGGGAAAGGGTGGGAGCACACTGAGCCTCAGGGTAGTATGAGACCATCTCCAAGACCCTCACATTAACAGCACAGGGATCCCTCACCCTCTTTGCACTCCAGGGCCACACGGGACTCCAAATTGTCCATCTGCAGCTGGAGACGTTTCAGGGTCCGGTCAGCATCTCGGGACTTGCGCTTGTAGGCGATGAGGACAATGATGATGATGAGAAGGAGTAGACCACCCCCACCACCGATCCCAATGATGGCAGGCAGAGTGAGCAGGCTGTCTGAATAGATCTGTAGCGTTCCTGGGGAGAACTCGAACCCTCCAGCCTTGATCTGCACCATGGTGGGGGAAAAAACAGACCTGGCATCAGCAGGCATACACCCAGGGCAGCCCTCCCACCATGCCCATTCTGCTGGGAACTGGGGGATGACTCCCAGCCTGGGGGGAGGAAGGAGGAAAGGTGGAAAGGAGGAGGTGGAAAAACACAGAGATGGCAGGAGCTGGTCCAGAGTGCTGCGTTGCTTTTTAATGGGATGCAGGACACACACTGCCAGCACGCGCACGGAGCAAGCACAGTTTGATAGCTCATTCAGACAACATTACAGTAACAGATGGGATGTGAAGAGTTACCCCATGAGTGGGGAGCCTGGGAAGGATCGTGCTGGGTGCCTTTCAACCTGGTGGGGTCCTAGAGCACAAGCACTGCTGTGCTACAACCCCATACACAAAGGATCCTTCTTTACAGCATCAGTCAGCACCAGAGGGAAGGTGTGGGAACCCCCTACCACCTTGGAACAGGCTGTCTCGGCACCCAGCGGGGAGGGGAGGTTGTTGGCAGGGCAGCCAGGGCCACCCAAGGCATTGGAACACCCCGCTAAGTATGCCTCGGGGAGACAAAGTATTTGGTCCTACCAAACATGTCATTAGGGAGAGCAAGGAAAACAGCTCCTGAGGATGCTCCCATAGGTGCACTAACTATCTGGTCATCTCCTGAGGACCAGTACATGGCAGGGGCAGTGCTGGGATAAAGACCGAACCTCTGTGCAACACAAGAAGCAAAGGCACCAGCATCAGCATTTACCGTGACTTTGTGCTGGCCAGTGAGGTTGGGAGACTCGCAGAGGAGCTGGGTCTCAGAGACAGTCAGGGTGCAGGGAGTGTCTCCGATCAGCACCGTGTAGTTCAGGCGGGAGTTACCAGCAGCTGGTGGGAGCAGGTTTCTGCCCTTTGAAGGAACAAGGAATGAGATTGTCAGTTCTTGTGCAATGTGGAATGCTAAAAAAAAACAACATAAAGTAAATTTGTGCTCTCATAGTGCAGGACTTTGTCCCAGGACAGACAAAAAGCCACCTCCACAGAGGAACACATCCTACCCCTCTGCCCTTGGGTGCGTGCTGCCTTACCTTGAGGATGAGGGGAGAGCTGGGCTTCAGCTCCAGCATCCCTGTGGGGCTGAGTGGCTCAAAGACAGGGTCCGGGTAGTAGACGAAGTTGGTAGTGTTGATGATCAGCAGGGCCTGGACATTATCCATGACAAAGCCAATCTCATCTGGGCGGTCACCAACCTCCGGAGGACTCCGTTCAGGGTTGTCGATGGAGGGTGCATAGCACACCATGGTGGTATCATTGTAGACAGTGCAATTCTGCAGGAGGCAGAGTGAGGTCAGACCTGGCTCCTGACAGGGAGGTCAGGATTAGACACCCATAGGGATCTCCTGCAAGCAGTAGCTCTGGAAATAGGGTTCAGATTTAGAATCTCCTGTCCTGTTCTGTTACATCAACAGGTGCCACGTCCCACCTTGGGACAGAGAGAGATACTCCCTTCTGCAATGGATGTGTGAGGGGTGGCAGGTGGGAGCTTGCTGAGGACAGGCTCTTTCTGTCACTATCCTGCAGACATCCTATAAACCTATCAGTGTCGCACACTCAGATTTCAACACTCTCCCAGCAGCACACTGGCAGGGGAGATCAGTGCCTCTCTTTGGATGGTAGCCCCTGGACCTCAGCCCTTCCACACCATCACACCTGACAGGCAAGGGATGCACTTTCTGTCCTCCATTTCAGAAGGACAGCATCCCTCCTCCTTAAGCTCTCCCCCAGTCCTAGCCAGCAACACTTACGTTCTCCCTTTCAGAGCTGCAGTACTTGGCCCGGATCCTGGGCTCTTTGATGGTAGCCAGGTTGGTGCCAGTCACAGTCAGAAGTGTCCCACCACTAGAGACATGAAGACAAAGGGTTAGGAAAGGCAGCTTGGCACTGGGTTCCCGCTTCTGGGAGGGAAGCACCCACCTTCACCAGCCAGATGCCCTTTTGCCCCAGCCTGGGTGAACCACCATCCCCTGGGAGCCTCTTATCCCACCCAGATGCCATCACCCCTGGCATGCACCACTGCCAAATCATCTCAGCTGACCCAGAGGCCAACTAGAGATATAAAACCTGCAAATTAACACTAACACCCCACTCTGTGTCCAGGTTTGGAGTGTGAAGGCAGCTCCCAAGTTAAAGGAGACCAGGCGTCCACAATGGGAAAGCAGGAGGAGGTGCTCTGTGCCATCCCCTTCTCCACCACACAGGCAGTGGGTGGCAGGGCAGGCTGAACCCTGCTGGGTTTTCTCCACAGCTTTGTCTTAAAAGCCCCGTGGTCCCCGAGAGCTTGGCTGTGCCCCTGGGGATTTTGGTCCTCATCAACACCCTGGGGAAGGTTTCCCTTGGCACTAGTGCTTTAATGGATTCCTTTGCCTCCTCTCCAGCCAATTCAAACCTTTTAGAAAAATATGTAAACATTTCAAAAAAATCCCCCGATGGGAAATATTTTAATTTTATTTGCCGCCGCCAAATGTCAAGCTGAAATTAAGCAGATCCAAAGCGCTCTCTGCTCTTGCCCCCTGCCAGGCTGAGCACTGCAGGCCAGGAGTTAGCAGGGCCTCAGTGCCAAACCATTGCTCACACTCCTCTTGCCACATTCCTGGAGCACAGCACGGCAGCTATCGAAGCAGCACTGAGATGTACCCATCAGGAGGAGGGGATTCATGCGGTAAACAGCCCACCACGTGTCCCACAAGCTCCTTGCAGGCACTTCCCACCTCACCTGTTGATGCTCCACTCAGGATCGATCTTCTGGATGGTGGGGTCTTCTGTGTAGTTGTACTTCACCTCCGGGTTGCTCAGCTCTGCCCGGTTGATGTTGATGAGGATGGGGGAGCCACCAGGGGTGTGCCCAGGTGGGGTCCTGCACCGGATCTCACGGGCGCTTCTCCTGGAGCAGAAACACCCAACACATCAGAGCCCGGGCAGGAGGGAGCCAAGGGGGCCGGGGGGAGACGATGCTGCCTCCAAGTCCCCTGCCCCTCTCCCCTCCTGAAACTGAAACTGCAGGGAATGGAGAGGGAGGATGGGGCGTGGTGAAGAGAGAAACGAGGTAAAAAGGAAATAAACCCAAGATATGAAACAAAAGGCAGCCTGGAAAGGCTGAGCGGCTCCTGAACGTTCCCATTGCGCGGCTGCTGCAAACAGCAGCGATTAGGGCTGATAACCAGTAATTACCGCAGGAAAATATTTAAAGAGCCGCTCCATTATCATCCCTAATCTAAAAATTATCCACTTCATGCCTCAGGGCTCTGTGCTTTTAGAGAAAAATCCTCGTTCTTCAGGCTCTTCCTGCAGCCTCTGACACACAGTGGTTTCAGGGGAAGACACCTCCGGTCACCCAGAGGGTCTGGCTCCTGGGGTCCCTCCTGGCTCCCCAGTATGGACTCCCAGCCGCTGCTCTACCTAGGGGTCTGACTGCCTCTGGAGTTGCCTCTCACCCTGAAAAAGTGCAGGGCCGTCCCCCGATGGTCACAGAGACGTTGCTGCCAGCGTTGAGGTGGCTCCCTTCAATGGCGATCCAGGTGCCACCAGAGAGAGGGCCCCGAGCTGGGACCACGCGGGAGAAAGTGGGCGTCTGTCAAAGGAAAAGAGCATCACTGGTGTAAGACAGGCTGGGGACTGAAACCCACATCCCTGAGCAGCCCCGAGCAGGTGACAGGGCTGCAGAGGAGAGGGACATGTGGGACAGCGGCAAGGCACAGTGCTAAGGGCTGGCAGTGCCAGCAGGACCACGGGGAGGCAGAGCAGCAGCCTTGGAGAAATTCAACAGCATGACTCAACACCTGCTCAGAGAATCTCTGCCTCCCCCCCAACCCAGGGAAATGACAGCTAATTTTTCAACCCGCCTGGAAAACCACCCTACACCACACGGTATCCCCGTACTTCCACAGTGTCAGACACATCCCTTGGCATGGGGCTTACCACGAAGGTGAAGTTCTTGGGGGATGTGGTTCGGTAGTTGGGCGAGCAGTCGCGGATGCAAACTTCTACTCGTGCTTCATGGACCTTGCTTGAGCTGGCATCTCCGATTTCACACACGATCCTAAGGGACGTGGGGAAGGAGCCCTCATTGCCTCGGCAGTAAGATGCTCCCTGTGCTATAGTGGGGGCGGACTGACTTCAGGAAGGGACAGATCTGACACCAATCAAAGGTCCCAGATGCCAGCAGGTTCATGAGAAACCAAGGTGGTGGCTGTTGGCACTGCCAGTCCTGGGTGGAGCTTCCCCAAAGCCTTTAGGCCCCTCTCAGAGCAACCACAACAAGCAGGTACTTCTCGCCCAGTCAGCTCCACGTCTTCTGCAGCCACAGGCAGCATTTGAACACCAGCACCCCTCTCCCAACCCACCAAGGCAACCTGGGGAATGCCCACCCCTCGCCGGGCACTTACTGCTCAGCACTGATGTACTCGCTCTCGATGGGGATGCACATCACTTTGCCAACTCGAACACCCCAACGAACATCGTCAAACTTCAGGCCCAGGTTCTCGCCAGTGATCGTCAGACGGGTCCCTCCCTGCCTGGGGCCGGTCTCAGGGAAGAGCTAGGAGAGAGCATGGCCATGGTCAAGGCAGCAGAGCCACGGGGTCACCTTGCTCAGGCAGGCTGCAGCCTGGGCAGCTGTAGGATGTGTGTTACTCCCCCACGAGCAGTGAGGAGCAGATGGGTGATGATAAATGCCAGAGTGATTGCAAGGAGCCCACAGAGCAGGAAAGACCTCCTGAGTGACAGCCACATCTACAAATCCCCCTAGGAACAAGACAGGAGCTGCCAGATGTGGCTGAGCAGAGGGCTGGGATTTTGATGCCCTGCTTCAGAGCCGCCTCACAGGTGACAAGGACACAGATGGGAAGGAGACAGGTCAGCATCAGCCACAGCTGCAGCTGAGCCAGTGCAGAAGAGCACGTGGATCTGTCTGGCCTTTGGCCAGGTCCCACGTACATAGGGATGAGGTCTCCACATCCAAGACGTCATCAAAGGAGAAAGTATCTCCACCATGGCAGGCAGGGGAAAAGGGTTTTTCTCCACCAGCAAATACTGTGCCAGGGCCAGCTGGGAAGGGGACCTCACCCCAGCGCCACGCCTCATTTACCAGGATGATGCCCAATAAAGCAGGCAGATGTGGCCTGACAGACAGCGGTGGGATGAGAGATGAACAGAGGCGCAGGCCCATAACTGCCTGCAGCCAGGCAATTACAGGCAGTTTCACACCAGCACTTGCTGGCCTCAGGGCCCAGTGCCCACTTGGAGCACCAACTGGGACAAATGGCAAGGCTCTGCACCCTGGCCTGGACTGCAGACAGGAACAGGGCTGCTTCACCAGCGACACTGAGATGGAGCAGGACAAAAGGCAGCCACAGGCAGCAGGCAAGGGAGAGAGTAACCAAGGCTGAGTCAGTTTAGGAGAAAGGCGTGTCCCGACACAGAGAAAGGGATGGTTTTGTTGCAGGCAATGCCCTCCTCTTCTCCTACTCCCGCAGTGCTGGCAGAGGTCCCTGTAGGACCAGGAGGCATCTGCCAGCGTTAAGTCCAGTGCCTGGACAGGCTCATGCTAAGGACACGCTCACACTGTAACCGAGCACGTGCTAGCTCTTTGCATTCCTGGCAAATCTGGGCAGCTGCAGCCCTGGGGTCTGAGCCAGCTGGAGCCTCCTCCTTCTCCTCCTCCTCCTCCCACAGGGCTAGTCCTGGATGCCACCCCCGCAAGCAAAGACAAGCAGACAGTGAGAAACATGCAGCAGTTGGACACTGTCCACATCCCCAGCCTTGATGGACCGTACAGAGCTGGGGGCCATTTCTGCAGGGCCCCACCGCAGCCATCGCTTCTCTGGAGTTAACCACCATCCTCTGCATTCACATGAGGTTGATCACCTTCAGTGCGTTTAAACAGGGGGAGCTGGACCCCCTGCATGCAGGACATGTTCTAGGGCAGCGGCTGAGCTGGGGATCAGTGCCTGCGGTCCCACCTCCTGCCGAGGCAGCCACAACTCACAATATACAGGGCAACAAAGCCCTTCAGAGCTGTGGGGAACTGCTGTTCACCTAAACCCAGCAAAGCCCCTGCCCAAGTCTGGGATTGGGGCTCATTATGGCAGCTGCAGCCAGCATCAGGATGGGTCTTCCCCCTAAACCAAGCTCCGCTGGGGCAGCTGGCAAGAAGCAGCTGTTTGTTTGGTGTTTCTAAACGAGTGTTAAAAGCTGCTCCGGCACATTAGATTCCTCCTCCTCCTCCAGAGCAAAGCCAACAAGGGCCACGCGCTCAGGGAGAAACGAGTCCAGGAATGAAACAACATTATTGGCCGCCCAGCACAGGAAGGTCACAGCTAAACAAGGCATGTGGGAGGAGGGAGCTGGCGAGGAGAATGGGGGCTGCCCCAGCCTCTCTTTCCTCCTTCCAACTCCGAACTCTCAGCCCCAACAAACACCACCGCTCTTCTGCTAATTGGTTTCACAGGCTCGTCTTACATCAACAAGCAAATGGCTCGTGGGCACAAGAAGCGGGCTCGCTCCCGGCTCCTGCAGCTGCAGCAGGGCCAGCCAGAGCTGAGGCCGAGATTGCCCCTTCCCGGGGAAAGGGATATAGCTCTGTGGGTCACAGCCAGCACCAGGCAGGACCCTGCAGAGGTTTGGAGGGGGACTTGTCCTACCACTAAGCGATGGGCAGGTGATTCTTCACTCATGGTTATGTCACAGCACAGTCCCATCACCCATGAAGATGCCTGCGCCTGGCTGGCTGGAGGCTCCAGGTCCTCCCAAAATCATTGTAGGAGACTCCTCTTTTTTTCCCAGCACCCCACGCTACCCCCTCTGCAACAAGGTGTTCTCTAGACCATTTCCAAGCTTGCCCTCGGCCCAGGGTATGGGACAGGAATTGTGGGAAGCAGCAGGCAACAGGTAGGTTACTGGAGGAGCATCACACTAACAGCGACACGCATCTACACTGAGTGCCAGTTCCCAGGGCACAAATGGAGAGCAGCACCGAGGTCAAGCCCATCTGCTAACAGACCCATTTTCACTGCACCAGCAATTACTGTAAAATTGTACAATGACTCAGGGCGGGAGAGCTGCTACCAAGGCTGGACACCATCAGCCACTGGGAGCTGCTGTGAGCAGTGCGTGTGTGGATGTCTGCAGCCCTGGCCACTCGAGCACAAGAAGACAAGGCACAGCCTACAGTGAGGCCACCCTGGGCCACCTCCAGTGTGACCTGGCCACCATGACCTCTGCCCTCAGCACCCCTACAAATCCAACTTTGGGAAATTCAGCCCAAACATCGTGTGAAGCCATAGGGGAGGGGAATCCCTGCCTCCCCACACATAGCGGTGGACATCTTCGTAGGAATTCAGGCTTTGGGGCTCAACCCACGTTCCCCAGGGAATGGATCCCTTCTCCTGCCAGCACTACACCAAGCCAGACTCTCTGCAGGCAGGGACATGGCCAGGGAGAGGACACCTCTCTCTCCCCGCGTGGCTGCCACCCGGCACACTGCAGCACTGCTACCCTGTGAGAGGCAGGCAGTGCTGGAGAAGGCATGACTCTCATTTCCAGCTTTCATCAGATAAGACACTGAAAGCCAAAGAGATCAGATCCTGTGCTAAGAATCCAGTAATTAACACCAGCAAGCGCCAGCCAGCTGCACGTAAACAGAAGGCATCCAGCCTAAATATCCACTGGTCCCTCCTTGTGGGCTTGGAGCCTGGCCCAACAGGCACGTGAACATTAATATACGTAGTCGTATTAAATGAAGGTCATAAAAGCTGTCAGGGAAGGAGGATGATGAACTACCGGTGTGCACAGCGACAAGAGGAAGAGCAACCTAGAGCCACGGCTTTACCAGGATCCTTTAGCCGTGCACAGGAGTGGTGGGAAACTCGGAGACAGGCCAGAAAGCCCAGTGCATAGGGGTGGTGGAGAAAGGGTTTTAGCCTTGGAAATTAAAGTGGAGGCAAGTGATGCTCAGTCCTAAACATCAAGTAGATTTGGCTGCTGTGAGGAGCCACTGGATAGACCCATCCTCCATCTCCATCTTCCAACTCAGTCCCCCAGCACAGGGCATCACCGCCCATCCGTCCCCATGTACCTTGGTGATCTTGGGTTCGGTGCAGCGGCTGTTTCCGCTGCTGGCATGCATCCAGCTGCTCTCATAGGCCAGGCAGTGCTGCCGCAGTGAGCAGCGCCTCTCCAACACGCACCAGCCGCACTCGAAGCGTGGGTCAGCCTTGAGGCACAAACCGCAGCTCTCCCGCAGGGCTGAACACTTGTACAGATGGGCTGCAATGGCAAGAGGAGCAAGGGGGTCAGCGTGCCCCACCCCAGCCTGTGGGTAAAGGGTTTTGGGGAGAAGGGCACATGTTCTCGCCCCCAATACTGCACACATGCCACCAGCAAAATCCCATGGGCAGGAGAGGCACCAGCACCCCAGACTCAAATGCCAACACACAGCTTTGGGCTCCCTCCCAAAGCTGAGAAAAAAGCCTCTTGTTTAGAAACCCGGCTGAATGATGCAGCTGGATCACCACTCCCACCTCAAGGCACCTTGCAAACGGCGGTCAGGGCCAGGGAGAGGCGTTGACTTGACCCCGGGAGGGGCATCAGGCTGCTTTCCTACCCCTGTCTGATCCCTCACTCACCCTGGATGTTCTGGGGGTTGTCAATGACGAAGTTCCCATTCCAGACCACAGACAAGTTGACCGGCAGGTCGCTGATGTCATTCCCTTCGTAGAAATACTGCAGGAGGGGACAGAAGGAGGTAGAGCTCATTAATCAGTGAGGTGAAACACCCCACTGAGGGGCATGGAGAGGCGTACAACCCAGTCATGTGGATGTCTGCCATCAACCCAGAGGAGAGGGATGGGGGTCTAGTTCAGACTTGCTGGGCAGAACAGACGGATCCAACAGCCACTCATCAAAGCATCGGATATAGCACATGCAAACCAGTATGCTGGACTGCTAAAAAAAGACAAAAGCAAAAAAGAGAATTTCTAAATAGACCCAAAATCCATTAATCCAAAGGCCTGAAGTTGTTGCTGCTGAGAGAGGAGGAAACAGATGGTGTCTCTGCAGCACAGCACATGCGTACCTCTCCCCATCAGGCACCCAAGCCTTCCCATGTGTCATCCCTGCTCAAGGGATGTTCAGTTAGATGTCTGAGATCACACTTGTCACTAGTGAAGCTTAAGGAGGACAGGCTGGGCACATGGCAGGAGTGGATTTGGTAGAGCTGCCCCTGATGCCCAGTGGGAGAATGTCCCCTGTGGTCCTCTCCAGCCCCATCACCCATAACACAATGCCACAAAGCCATGGCCATGCAGTCTGGGGCGGGACAGAGCCAAGAGCCAGCCTGGTGCCCTCAGGAAGGTCTTGGGAGAACATCCCTCCCCACGTCACCTCCGCACCACACCCCTAGCCCTCCCAACTCCGAGCCCTGTGGTGCACCTGGGCATCAGCTGCTCCAGTATCAGAATAACCACCCTGATGCCCCAAGCTCCCGTGCAGGGAGATGACACCAGGGGATCCTGGCCCCCAGCTCCAGGGGACCCCAAACTCAGGCCCCAGCACCTGCTGCTGTACAGAAGTACCCACGTCCATTGCTCCTTCCAGCCAAGCCAGTGCCTCCTCCCCACCCAAACCATTCTTCCCTGCCTTGACATCCAAGCCCCAGTCCCAGCAGCCCCATCAATATTCCCTGCACAGCTCCTGCACGCAGGCAGAGAGGTTTAATCGATACGGAGGCAGGAAGGCAGTCGGAACCATCCCTGACAGCTAATGACCTCCTTCGGCAAGAGATTCCCCGCTTCTCGCCCGAGAAAATGACAGGCGTGTCAGGAGAGATTAAATGAATGATTCATGGGTTGCTGGAGTTTGTTAGGGAGCAGCGGATGCACCGGCAGCGGCTCACCCGGATGCGGGCTGAACACAGCCCTGCCACCACCTCCAGCCAGCCTGAGCATCACCTTTCGCAGCCCTGTTGCTGTACCTGGAGTAGGTGGCCTCAGCACCTCCTCCTGCACTGCTTCAGCTGCTGCCCCACTGCACATTTGTCCTTGCCAGCACCAGGCATCACTCTAGAGGGGTCGGCTCTGCTCAACTGCCTCCACAGGAGGCACGAACATGAGGCACAAAGGACAGCAATGTGCCCAGGTGGCTGAGGGAAGCAAGAGACGCTTGGGTCCTTCTGGCCTCACCATCAAAACTGGTCCCTTCCACACCGAGTCTCTCACATCGTCTCTCCCAGCATCACCAGGCACAGTCCAGCATCAGACACAGCACCAAAATGGGGCACATACCCGATAAGAGACACAGCTATAGTGTCATGTGGGAGGAAAGGCACCCCTCACTCAATTTTTCAATCCCACAGGGTGCAAATGAGAGGCTAAATCTGGCCCTGGGTTACACCTCCACAGCTTCTGGCTAGTGGTCCTACACCTAGGGCCATCCCACCCAAATGCAGGGGAGGAAGGCTGCCTCTGATCAAGCAGCTGTAAGAAATGAAACATTCAACTGCAAAGTCAACTCCTTCTTGAGCGCCCAACAGCTCCGCCACCATCTCCTCACTCCAGGAGGAGCCTGATTCACCTCCCACGCAGCCTCTCAGTCACAACAGCTCTCATGGTGTTCGCTCAGAGGACCTTCAGCCACATCTTCACCACAGACCATCTACAACCAGAGCCTCTCAGCAACATCCCCATCACCAGGCCTGGGAAGACAGAGCCAGAATCAGGCTGGAAGTCCAGATCTGCACAGCTACCTCTGTCCTGTGCCCACCCAAGGACATATCCTACAGGACCATGATGAGGAGCCAGCTAGATCCACAGCAGCAAGTGGAGACCATGCCCTGGCAGCAAGAGGGAGCATGTGTTGAGAAGGGCGGCAGCAGCAGCGCCGGATCAGAATTTAGCTGTGACGAGCCACGTGGCAGCGTAAGTGAAATTGGCATTTTCAATTTGTACTCTGACATGTCTCATTTGGGGCCCTGGCATCTCGGGAAGGCATCCAGCCTGCAGCTGTCCAAAACACTTATTTGCATCTCTGCCCCGGCTGCTTTTAGAAATTAGTTCTTCTGGAAGGTGGGTTAGAGGAAGAAGAATGGGGGAGAGGGAGGGAGAACATTAACTCCTCATGTACCAGTCCCAAGACAGCAACAGGGCACAAGACAAGGTGCCTTCTAGGAAAGGACACGGCGCTGAGGATGCTGAATTTGCAACAGCGTGGAGCTGGAGTGGATGGCGGGGAGCAGTGGAGCAGCCGTGAGCGCAGGACTGTGCTGAGGGAAGCAGCAGGCAGGAACAGGAGTCATGGCCCTGGCTAGTGTTCACGTTGTGGGATCACCAAGGGAACTCGGATATCAATGACAAATGTGTCCTCAGTGTCTGCATTTTCACTGGAAGCATCTCGCCTACCCTGTAGAGTCAGGCAGCAGACCCACGGCTTGGATGCTGCTACTGGTCCCTGTAGCATCCCTTCTGGGATGCCAAGATCCACTCTCTCTAATTTCCAAAGCACCTCTTACTTTGAAGGACACTCTCAAAAGGCCTCCCCACAGCTGCTCTTACCATAATGTGGGAAGGAAGGTGCTCTCTCCACCCACAAGCCCAGCCACGGGGGCAGCGGCAGCCTGGCTGGGGTGGCTGAGCAAAACAGCAGCCCTGTTCCAGCCCTGAAGGCCCCACAACCATTACAGATCAAGCTGGGGGAATGTGCTTACACAGGATCCAGGCAAGAGCCCACGGGCAGCCAGTAAGTCCCATCATGCCAGCTCCTCCCTGCTTCTAGCTAACACAGTGCTAAACATCCATTAAATGCTTAACTGTTATTAACTTCCCAGTTAATCAATGGCTGTGGCTGGCAGCAGTCTGGGATGAGCCATGGGAGGGGAGGCCAGGGTAGGTGTGAGCAGGGGGCAAGCTCCTACCCGGGCAAGTCCTGCTATCAAACCACCTTCCGCTCTACAGAGGCATCCAGGACATACTCAGCTGTGCTGAAGGAGGATGTGGAACGGCAACTGCCACGAGGCTGAGTTATGGGAAAAGGACATTTGCTCTGGGAGAAAAAAAAATGAGAGACAGCCCTGAGAGCAAACCAACAGTGCCCAAAAAAGAAGCATCGTCACACAGCATGGTCCACAGAAGGGGGTGGGAGAAAAGATGTCCTTGGGTGAGTCAGGAAGAGAGAAGTGAGCTGTTTGGCTCCTTACCTAACCCGGCCAGCCTTTCCATCCCTCTCTGGAAGAGCCTAAAACACCAGTGTGGAAGGGCTGACAGAGGATGGGCCAGCCCCGCAAACCTGGATGTAGCTATTCCCAGCAAGGTCTCCTTCTGTAGCGACATAGTTCAGACAAGAGAACTCCTTGCTAAGCATTTCTTGAGACTCTTCACCCAAAATTTATCTCAGTCATCTTACATCTTCCCAAGTAACAGCCAACACCTCACATCTCAACTTCTTACATTCACCTCATCCCTATGTGCGGGATGCCTACCAGCTATGGGTGCCACCTCCTCGTAAGGTCTCACATTTGGTTCTAGCAAGCCTACAGCTCATCCACCAGCTAGCAGCAATGGGCACTGAGAGTCGCCCAGCTCTCCTGGGGATGAGGGATTCAGCACTCCGAGAAGCTGCCTTCGGGGAACCGCACTCCCATGGGACAGAGCCACAAGCAGTGAGGGGGCACTCAAAATCTGGAGGCACTTTAGGATGCTCCTGCAAGCCCCATGCCAACAGGCCAAGGCACTAGCCCTTCCCAGCCCAGCTGAGGCAAGGCTACCCCCCTTGCCACAAAGCACCCATCAAACTCCAGCCACAATCTGCACAACCCAGCCCCAAGGAAGGCAGTGGAGAGGAAGCTCCTCTGCCGTCTCCGAGCAAACCCACACATCCAAATTTCCCTTGCAATCCCCCTCCCTCCCACATGTACCACCCCCTGGGCTGAATTTCTGGAGGAGCGCTTGGGCTGCAGCTGTGTCCTATTTTTCTGTAGTTGATGACCTCAACTCCTTCCCCGCACTATGGGGACGGCAGTAATGTACATCGCGTCTCGCCAGGGCTCAACTGCAATTCATCATTATTTTATCTGCTGGAATTTAATTGGATCCTATCAAACTCTCCTGATACTCCCTTTTCACTTTAAACACTGCTGCAGGAAAGATAAATGTAGGCACCACTAGGATGGAGAGCACGGCTTATTGGCAAATGGTGCTGAGGTTGCGGGCTCCAATCCTGTTTCCCTCTCCATAGCTGGTTAATTAGAGATACGTACACCGGAGGTGTGCGGCGCTCAGAACAGGGCGTGTGTGTATGATTTATTTTCCTCTATAAATACACACTAGGCCTAGTAAAATACCATCATCCACACAACAGCACAACTTGACAGTAACGCTTGGCCTCTGATTCTGGATCTCCTTTTGCTCTTTTCACATAAATCTTCTCCTTTCCTCCCTTATCACACACAAGCTTCTTCGCCTGGGTTCCTCCAGCCCAGAATCTGGCAGGGTGTAAGTGAGAACCCGGGACCTTGGGAACATGTCAGAGCAACACTCAGGCTCCACCGCAATAAGAAAATACCCAGAAAACTTATATCTACCAGGTCTTGCCTGCCTTCTCAGCATCCACGCTTGGGGCTGAGCATCCCAGCATCTGCACCGGGTACCACGTGTGTGCCTCCCTTGCCAGCCTGCACCCACATCACTGTGTCATGGGAATAAGCCACTCCTGGGTGAACAACCTGCCCTGAAGCCAATGAACTCCAGAGCCACTGCCAAAAGAGGTGAGCAGGGTGGGCCGCCCGTGCCAGGCGCATCAGGAAGGAAGGAGCCAATTGGACTTTGATAGGAATGGTTGGACTCGATGATCCAGTGGGTCTCTTCCAATCTGGTGATTCTAAGATTCTATGAAAAGAAAGTCAGGGAAGTAAAACAGCTGCTCCTCCCTACACAGCGCTTTGGTTAAATAGAAAGGGAAACAATTGAGGCATGAGGATTAATTTAAAGTGCTGAGATAACAAACTCAAATGCTCAGGGAAGGAAGATCAAGAGTTCTTCCTATTTTCACATTTAAAGGGAAAGAGCAGCTCTGGGGCTATTTCACACTTAAGAGGAATATTCTGGAGAGAAAAAGCCAAACCCCTGGCAGCATCAAACACCTGTAACCATTTTGCCAAGGGCAAAACTAAATCAATCAAGCCCAAGCAGTAGTGCAAATTCAGGACTGCGGTACTTTCCAAAGGCAAAATTGTTTATTTTTTGCAGCAATTAGAAAGACGAGCTCCACTGAGGGATGGCAGATTGGAAAGAACAGGCAAAGGCAGGGACGTTTGGAAAATGAAACTCAGTGGCAATACCTGCACACAGTGAGACAGGTGACCGTTTCTCCATCCTCTACTGCAAGAAGCAAGCCTGGAAATGTCTGCCTCCAGAAGATTGAAAGTAACCAATTAACAAAAAAACAGTTTACTGGCAAAGAATTTAGTTTTCTTTGTTAGGCTTGTCTTTCCCTCTTGCTTCTTTACAATGCGTGTGGAAAACCTTTAGCATTACTTTCCTTTTGAAGAGCAGAAAGAGATGAAAGTCAGGAGGGATTTTTTTCTGCTTGGTTTTTGTCCTGGGATGCATGGGCATCACCAAGTCCGGTCTCCCTTGAGTTTGCTGAAGATCTATTGGGTGTCTCAAACGATGTTTATAGCAGACACTCAAACCTTAATGAATGGACTGTTGAATATTTAACCAAGATGTCCCTTCTCCTAAGTGCTAACCAGTCACTGGAGTTTGACAAGCACTAAAACTAAACAAAAGACAAAGAGTTTTAAGCTGGCTTGACTTATTATCCCTTCCATTCACCCACAATTCAGAAAAGCATTTCTAATACCACAGAGTAATTAACCTCTTGTTTGGTTCCCATTGAACCCCTGGAAACAAAGTGCGCTTAAATGCCTTCCGGAGGAGAGGACATCCATTCCTCACTTGCTGGCTAGGAGGATGTCATCCTTTCCCTATTTCTCCACACCCCTGTGGCCTCCACAGCAGGCAAGAGCCATAATCCTAACCCAAAGGATGAATTGCAATGGAAAACACCAGTAGGTCATGGGTGGGTGACAGCATGGGATCCTGAAGCGTTATCAACCAGTCATATAGACTGCAAAACAGTCAGCGAGGAGACAAGAATCACTGAAGTGTGAATCTGAATCCTCCATACCATAAAGCAGTCTGACTAAATGCCCTCAAATGTTAGAGCAGGCAAGCAGATCCTGAAAGCAAGACAGCTTCTTTCACAACAAAACTCTCTTCTTCCTTCTAGAGTGTCATCTTTTCATACACACATTAATCGCATTCCCCTTGAAGCACCAACACCGAGCCATGCAGGCAACAGGCGAGACTGAGTCCAGGGACAGATCCATGTGGTCAAGTCCTGATGAGAGTCACAACCAACACCAGGGACCAGCAGCCAAGCCAACTCTGCTGAGCAGTGCTGAGCCTGATGGCTTCTCTTCCCCAAGTGCAGCAGCAAGACGACAAATCTTTGCTAAACCACCACACTAACGTCTTCTTTCAGCAGAGCCCTGCAGACACCACTTTCGTCCTGCACCTCCCCAGAGCTTGCACTTTGTGCTGCTGCCTGCAATCACCTCCAGGCCAAGCACACACTCATCGACAACATTTCCAGCCAGCAGCTCAACACAGAGAGTGTTCCAGCTCCTCACAAGCTGCATGTCACCAAGAAAGAGCCCTAGCAGCACAGCAGCCCCCTCCTGGCACTGCTGCCAAAGGCAGCGACCGGGGATGCTCCTCCTGCCCAAAGGCCCCGCAGCCCCGCAAGCACCGGGAGGAGAGAGGGAGCCAGGGCTCATCTTCAACAGCCTCTAAATGTCACTCGCACCACCAAAGGACAAGGGAGCAGGGATCAGTGCTGGTGTTAGGCTGCAAATGAGCTATCACAGTGTGAGTGACAGAAAACAAATTTTAAAAGGATTAAACGGGAGGGAGGAAAGGAGGGGTGAGCTCCATGCAGGGACAGGCAGGCCAGCGCAGAGCCCAGCGGGGCAGCTGAGGAACTGAGCAACGGTGGCTCCCGGGGGGGCTATTAACACCCCGGGTGGGTTTGTTTGTGGGCTCGGTGATCCCTGCACAGGATTGCTGCACAGCAAGGGGCACACACACAGCTCACCAAGGGGCCGCAAAACACCTTCTCACTTAAGGACAAGGCAACCAGAGAGGGGAGATCAGGCAGAGCTGCCTGCAGGAGAGAGCTTAAGTGACAGAGCTGCAGGGAGCACAGAGAGAGAGAGGCAGGGAGTGATGCAGCAGCAGGGCTGGGATGGAGAGCAGGCAGGCAAGGGGATGAGGTGGCTGCCAGTCAGAGCTGGGGATGGACGGGACTGCAGGGGAGGAGGGAAAGTGCTCGTGGGGCTGGCAGGGATGGCTGCACACGAGGGAGCGTGTGTGCAGTGGGACACAGAGAAGGTGTTAGCTCAATCCTGTCTGTGAAGTGGGATGTCTTGCTGTCAGGGGGGAAGCAAGAGCAGGCAGAGAGAAGAGGAAGGCAAGGCTCTGGCACGTCCGGGCCAGCTGGCTCTGGCCCCAGGAAACTTTCTTCAGCTTTCCAAAGCCAATTTCCTTGGAAGTGCTCCTAAAGCCTGGTGGCTCCCCTGGGGTGGCTCTGGCATTGATCCTATCTGGAACGACCCTGAGCAGCAGCCACTCCATGCATCTAGGGAGCCCACCTCACACCCTAAACCCTTGTTACCTGCCCATGGAAGAGCAAACCCAACTGCAAGGAGCCAGGAAGGTCCAAGGGCAGGACAGAAATGAGCAGCCCAGAAACAAAGCCTGCGCCAAGGCAAGCCATGCACTCACCGAGGTGTTCTGGCACTGGATGCTGGTGCTGTTGAAGCGCAGTGCGGTGACGCGGGTGGTGCTGCCAGGGATGTGGAAGATGCACTCGTAATTGCGCTGGCCGGACTGTGGCTGGGGCAGGTTCTTGGCGGTCAGGGTGATGGGTTTCACCACACCCACAGGGATGTAGATCTGGGTGGAGGGTAGGATCTGGGGGCAGTCCTGCAAGAGGAACAACCAAAAGCTGATGAGAGGAGAACATCACACAGCCTCCCCCAGCATCCCCACAACCCTCCTTGGCTGGCAGGCTGAGCAACACGCTGTGAAAATACCAGCCCGAGCACACACTTGAGTAAATCCTTATGTGCAGCCAGCTCCAAACTATCAGCTCATGGCAGCTCTGACCAAAGCCCTGAAGACAGCAAAGGAAAGCAGAGGAATCTGGTGTCAGAGCCGTGGGGTGTTCTGCACAGCTCAGGCTGATCCAGACAGAAGGTGGGGAGAAGATGTGGGCTGTATATCGTCAGGCTACCCTGTTCTGTCAGCCCTCCTGTTTTCCTTACAGCTTTCATGCCCCTTCCTTCTCAAGTGGGCAGAAAAGTTTTTTGCCTCTTTGACACTGCAACATTCTTCTGCAGTGTTGAAGAGAACATGCTCTGCAGTGAATTTCACTGCTGCTGCTTCTATCCATGGCCAGCTCAAAGCAGCATCACCTCAACCAGCCTGGCTGCAGGCTGCCCACGGGACAGCACCTCTAGCAAGGGGGATGCTGGTGAGTTCAAGCTGGGAAGGCAAGAGCAGGGGGTTCAGCCCCATCACATCAGTCCCTCATGCTCCCCAAGGAAGGCATTGTCAGGAAGGCAAAGCACTCAACTTTTAATAGCCACTGGCTCTCAGCTGCTTCAGGGGAGCTGATGAGCCTCGTGTGCAAAGCCCAGGAGAGCAGAAGGGAGCAAAAATAAATGAGCTCAGGCAGCAAAACAGCTTCGTGGCTCCGGTGGGTGCCACTTCGGCAACAACAGCCTGATGTAATCCCATGCTGGCCTTGCTGAGCCTGGCAGAGGTCTCACACCTACGGCAGCAACTCCTGGAAGCATCAGCTTTAAATAACGGCAAGAGGGAATAATGTGTGCTGAAATGAGCTGCTCCAAAACCAAAAAAGACAGCAGTAGCACCAAGGGTGGACGCAGTTGCCCCGCTGCTCTCACAAGGCTGCTGACAGCCACAGTAGAGGCTCCAGGGGCAGCTCTCACCCCAAGGCTATCAGCAGCCACATGTGGCCAAGGCTGCCCAGCTGCCTCCTGCCGCCCTGCAGCGAGCTGGCCTGGACCCTGCACAGCACTGGGCTTTATCTCAGCCAGTAGGATTAATCTAACTCTCAAACGATGCAGAAAAATGCAAAAAGAAATTGTTTCATTTAACAAATTTTGACAGAAAACCCCAACTCATTTTACTTTAAGTTTCCTGTTCTTTGCAAGCCTGTATTCCCCAAAAACACAATTTTTAGAGGAAGAATATATTTATCTCCAAAATGCGCTAAACAAAATGAAAGCAGAGAGGAACAGTTGTCAATGCCAACCTAGAGATAGTGACAGGGCTGGGTCAGTCTGGGAATCCTTGGCACTGCTTTGCCACCTCCCTACTGTGCATCTTGGCTGCCCCTCTGCAAAGCTGGGCTGAAGCTGCTCTCTCTTTCAGAGTCAGCTCGGGGCTCAGGGTGGGTAGAACCTGCATATTCACTGCCATTTATAATGTGTGGTCCTCACCGCTGCAAGACAGATGCTCCTCATCAGTTCCTGGCTTAGAAGTGCTGTCGGAGGGAGAAGCTCCTGCCTGCTTGATCCCCCTTGGTATTGCCGGGGGACCCCACACACACCTTCTCCCTAGGGCACGCACACACTCAGCAAGGATTAGCTCCCAGCTCACTCTCCAACATCTCCTACTCCTCATTTTTTCATCGTTATTGCTGCCAGCCCCGCTGAGGCAGTGGGTAAGTCCACGGCACCCCAGCTGGGCTCACCAAAGATGCTCACAAGACTGGTGCACATGGAGCAGGGCGAGCCCGTGCATCGCCCTCCCAGTGCAGGCAGGCTCATTTTGCTGACTCCGGGCTTGAGCAGAGTTCCCCTGCGACGTCACATGCTCAGCATCTGCCAGCACAAGTGTCTCATCCAGCAAAAATGTCAGCCTGTGCCCAAACAGGAAGCACCTGGTGCTGGTGGGCGCCCGGGGTGCCCGGAGGGGTGGGGGCACTGGGACAACTCATTTCCCCTATGAGCAATTCCAACCACTGACAAAACTCACCAAGGCACTGCCCAGCACTTGCATCTCTTGGGAATGCTCTGCACAACCCACAGAGCTCCCCCTCCTGCCAAAAACAGCTGCCCCAGCTCCCATGAGCGGGGAGCTAGCAGAAAAGCAAGACCCTGACACACACACATTCCCAAACATCGTACATTTTTGATTTTCTCTTATGAAAGTCATTTTTCTAGCTGGGTAAGTACAAGACAAGGGTCCCCAGGTTTGGATGGATAGGCAAGAGCTTTAGAGTCATGCTGCAAATGCGGCAGTTTGGGTTTCTCCAGCAGCTCCCAGTTGGAAGGCTGCAAGTACTATCAGCAGAGATGGGGATCAAGGCAGTTTGGCACTGGATCCCTTTGGGGTCCCTCACAAAGTCCTCAGCTATTCCCAGTGGTGGGGAATTAAGAACAAACTCAAGCTGAACCTGCTCAGACTGAACCAACACACTTGTCCCCTGTAGACAGGAGTTTTTCACTCTCCACGGCAGCTCTACATCAGCAGGCATCAGGTACTGTCACAGGAGAGAAGTTTTTTAGGATGGAAGGCTCCAGCATCCATCACTGATCACCCCAAACCATGAATGGGGAAAAGCAAACAGCAGCCTGTGCTGCTTCATCACTCTTTCCATGCACCCTGGAGGAAGCTGCAGAGGAGAGCGATCTCCAGAGCGCAGGCTTCAAAGCCACCGCAGCTGGTGGGCAGGACATCCTTCCTTGTTGCCACCGTTCCCAGGCACTTTTATGTGAGTGGTGACTCCTACCCACGCCCCATTCCTGCCCCATCATCCCCAGAAATCCAGGCAAATATCCCTAGCATGCCCAGGACAGAGTGCCACAGGTCATACTTTGTATTTTCCTACAAAACAGCTGCTTTCTCAACCAGGAGACCATGGTGAACCACCCAGGGGAACCAGCAGAGACTGAGCACTCCTGTTAATCCCTGTCCCTGCCTTGCCTGACCAGTGCCCACCACACTCCAGATAACACAGACAGACCAAATCCTGCTTAAAATAACCCTTCCAGTTAGATGTCCTCCCACAGAGAGGATGGGGCTGCACATCTACCATTAACTTGACCAGTGGTGCCACAGGTTGGCACAGAGCCCCCTAACCACCACTGCATCACCCTGCTAGGGACTGGGACAGCAAGAGATGGGGACAGGATGTCTCATCTCACTCTGGACACACAACCCACAGCAGTGGCTGGTCTGAGGGTGTCTCACCACCCCGCTAGGAACTGCTGCAGCCACACCAGTGTGGAAGCAGATGCTCCAAACCTCAAGCCAGGCACTGTTCCAGGTCCTAGTGTGGCCAAAAGGTCTGCTAGGGGACAGTCTGCTCGTGCTCAGGAGTGGCACAAGTTCCCAAGCAGTTGGCCCATAGGAGAGATGCACATATCCCAAAGTCAACACTCCTGATGGGTGCAGCCAGATGTTTTCGGGTTCATCTGGCAGGGAAAGGGGAAGAGCCCTTGGCGAGGGGAATGGGCAGACAAGAGCCGCTGGGCTCCAGTGGTCTGAATACCATGTGTTATATTTGCAAAAGCAACACTAGGTCTGGCTGGATGTGTAACCTCAAAAGCAGGCTTCCGGGATGCCTGGCATAGGCCAATCCCTCACTAGATTTCTCCAGGGCACAAGCCAGGAGAAAACAGCTTTTTCTCATCTTTTCACATTACTGAATCTCCCCTTGTGTAGGGCCACCAGGCTGGGCTCATTCTGGCCAATACATCACAAGCTCCAGCATCCATGAGCACAGTGCAACCCCCTTGTGCTCGGATGATACCTCCAGGGTGGTGAGAAATAGTGCCAAAGCCTGGAGTTTGGCCATTTGATGGAAGGGATGATGGAAAACCATCGCTGCATCACTGAGAGGCACGGAGCGCTGGCAGCAGGGCCACAGCACAGGCAGCTGCACACTTGCCAGCAGCGTAGAGGCAGGAGGGGCTGCTTGACAAGCAGAGTCTCGTTCCTGGCACTCATCTGTTGCCGTGCAGATATGGCAAGCACCAACCCCACCTGCCCTTGTGCAGGAGTGATGATTGGGCTTTTCCAGCTCTCCCAACACATTTGGCTGAGTGGCAGTTTCACTCAACTTCACGCTTGGAGTAACGATCAAGATGAGAGCTCAGCGTGGTCCCATGCAGGGACATCACCATCTTCTGCAAGTCCATGGGGGCCCTGGACTCGGGAACATCCAAGTATGAGATCCAAGCACCTCTCCCTTCTGGACCCAAATCACTATTTACTATAGAGCCAGCAGTTGCTGGCCAGACTTCCAGTTCCAATCCAAGCTGCCAGCGATGCCACCACAGGCTGGGGATGCCAGGACCTCCTGCTAGCACCCTGCCAGTGACAGGTTTTCCAGGTGGGTGACACGTATGCTGTGCAGGATGAACTCTTGCAAAAGAACACGTTTCTTAGCAAAGTGTTTGAGTCGAAGAAGGTGTGAGATGCAGCGGAACAGTCTGTTTCACTGATTTCAACCTTCTCCTCTCTGAAAACAAGTTGTTCTGCAATGACAGTTCAAGCTTGCTCCCTTCAAAAACATCAAAGGAAAATTCTTTAGCGTCTCTGCCTTTGTTTTTCCCTTCATCCAGCCTAAAGTGCTCTCGGCTGCACCCAGCTTCCCAAGCAGCCTCTCCACAGCAGCGCTCCTCAGCCAACACAGCATCTCCCCACTGGCATGAAGTCCCAGCAGCGCTTCCCACTCCTCCCTCACTGCTTCCCATGCAGCATCAGCCCATGGGCAAAGCAGTGGGAAAGGTTTCCAAAGCAGTTTTCCCTCTTCTAAACCCTTCCCCATAGGACAGGGAGCCAGAAAGGACCAGGACAGGAGAGGTGGAGCCAGGTCCTGTCACCTTACCTCAGAGAGCTTGACGCGTCCCTCCAGGAAGGAGCAGTCGGCAGCGTTGTGGGTGCAGATGTGGCGGTACTTGCACCAGTGGCAGGGGAAGGAGCCGTTCACACAGGACAGGCAGCTGCAGAGAGAGCAAAGCAGGCACCTTTAGAGCAACAGTGAGGCAGGATCCCACTGGGGCACTTCTCAAGATGCTTCTGCAGGACAGCATCTGTAGGCAATCCTATATTTCTAGATGGGAAGGACCCTCCGTGCATGGGGGGAGGGCTGTGCACTGGCAGGTTGGGAGGGGAGACTCCTGCACACACAGGACCCCATGAGCAGGATGAGGGGAAAAGGGTTTTCTGGCACCGCAGGGTCTGTGCCCCAGACAGAGCGACTACGCTCCCTCCTCCACTTGGCAAGCTGACCCTGCCCGTCCCACTCCTGGGTGGAGGCCGCGCTCCAGACTTTGGGAGCTTTATTTGGGTTCGCTGAAAGGCGATTTTAGCAAGAGGCAGCAGAACAAGGGCTCTGCACCACAGGGGAACAAGGGAGAAAGAGCCAGATTAATGCACACTCATTGTGAGGAAAATTATAACTGGCGAAAGGTTGGGTCAGATTAACATTTCGGGACTGAAGCGCCTTTCAGCCACTCACAATAGGTTGTGTGTGACCGCCTCCCTCAGTCCCCCTCATCCTCAGCACCCCACGGCCGCGCGTGCGTGTGTGTGTGAGCTTCCACCCCCTCCTTCCACCCCGAGACGTTTCTGTCTCTCTCCTCAGCCTCCCCTCTGGGTTCTTTGTGCAGCAGGATCATGCGTGCCCCCTCTCTCTGCTGCTCCTG
Source organism: Phaenicophaeus curvirostris (assembly GCF_032191515.1). Lineage (NCBI taxonomy): Eukaryota > Metazoa > Chordata > Aves > Cuculiformes > Cuculidae > Phaenicophaeus > Phaenicophaeus curvirostris. The sequence continues at coordinate 16,975,356 of NC_091402.1, forward strand.
GGGAATGTGCTCAGGCAACTGGGGATGCCAGGCACCCCACGCACCCCTCTGCACAAAGAAAACAAGTGCCAAGGACATGGTGCCTCTGCCCCATGAAGGAGGGAACACACAGAGTCCCTTCCTTGTGCAACCATTCACACAAGCAGCACCACAAAAGCCTGTCCCCTTGCTAACCCGTGCCAAAAGCACGCCCTCCCAGCACCACAAGGCATCCCTGTTTGGAAGGACAGGGGATCCCACAGAGCACCCCCCATCCAGAGATAGAAGGGGCTGTGTCCTCCCCATCACGCTGTCCTGGGGCAGCAGCAAAGTCCCACATCAATGCACCAGCCCTCAAGCTGCCCTCCTGAGGAGGAGTGGGGAGAGATGCTGAGGTGTGAGCTTGAAGGCAAGAAAAATAATCAGCCTGGCTTTAAAAAAAATAAAAGAGAAAAAAAAAAAAAAAAAGCAGCAGCACTGGCTTTCTCCCTAAAAGGCTCATACCTGCTCTCACTGATACAAGCATGAATAGGATCAGGCCCAATATTTAACCAAAGGCAGAGTCTTGCCCTGCACACAGCTCTGGCAGGATGCAGGCAGCCCTGCTAAGCCTGATTGCTCTCCTAAATCACATGCCACCTCTCTGTCTCTGCCCCCTGGGAAACCACGGGAAAACACAGCATCACCATGCAAGGTGGCAGAAAGAAAATCTTCCTGGAGAGGGAGATCCTCGAGTGGCAAGGTCTGGCATCCCAAATCCCTCGTCCTCCAGCAGACTTGTTACTTTGGAGGTGTGGGGACAGCGCACGAGGGAACTGCAAGCAAGAACGGGCGGCTCAAGGTGCAAACGCTTACCAAGGGCTTTGCAGGGCCACCGCTCCCTGCCCACCCTGGGGTTTCACACACCATTACATATACAGCAAGAGCTTCCCAAATCCATGCGTGCACACTAAGGAAATATTTAATTAAGCTGCTTGCAAAGGGGGCTGGAAGTCATTTCCATGTTTCGCTCACATTTTCACTTCCAAATGAACAGCCCTTTTAGCTTTACCCACAAATATGCTAATTGAGATGCTCCTTATGCAAATATATGCAATTTTATTTCAGCTGCAGAGATTCAACTTAAAAGCAGAGCCATAGCCTCCTATCTCTGGTTGCTTTGACGGAGGGAGGTGCAGAAGGTGGGAGGAGTAGGGGGACACAAACAAAGTGAAAAGACAGCTCCTGGCCTCCAGATAAGGGCTCAAGTAGCTACAGGTGAGCAGACAAATCCAAGATGTGAAAGCAGCAGTGCAGGGAAAGCATGGGTTAATCCTCACAGAAGTAGAACTACCACAGAGAGGTCACAGTAAGAGAGGAGCATGGTCCAAGCAGTCTCAAGCCACATGCCAGGGCATAACCACCAACCCTCCCATGAAATAATCAGCCCTCCACAAAGGAGAGATTTTCCAGCCAGCGGGTCTTTCAAAAAGACTTCCCAGCCTCCTACCCATCACCTTGCAAGGCACCTCAAAGTGAAACACCTGGCACAGTCCTGCCCTGGGCACCTCGGCCTCCAAAGCTGCAACTCCGCTCTGTAGTTCTTTGGGGCCAAAGTCAAATCTTGGGAATTTTGGGACCCTCCTCTCCTGAGGGTCTCCTTTGCCATTTGACTATCACAGACCCCAGCCAGTCTCTTGGCCCCTCTCCATTTGCCAAAAGACATGTATGCACCTAAAGCATCTCAGGTTAGCCTCCACATACACCTAGAGGTGCACGGCTCCCCTCCTCCTACTTCAGCCTTCTCAACTGCTTCTAACTTAACCAAGACATTTTTAAAGCTCCATCCTCAGATCATTTTCACACACTGCCTTCTGCTGAGGTTCTCCATCTGCCATAAGGGCACCAAACACTGCTCTGAGAGCACTCACCACCACACACATCACCCTCCACAGCATCTCTGTGACATTTAAGGCCTGTTTTGGTCAGCGCCCCCCGGCTGGCCAAAGACTCTGTAAAGTGGTGAGCAAATCAACATCTGGGTACCAGTAACCCACTGAAACCCCACTTTCAGTCTACCTTGATCCTGCTGGCCTTGAAGTATCAGTTTGACTCTCCCAGCTCCCCATGAGGCTGCCCAAAATCCCGGGCAGGAGCCCCCAGCTGCAGGTCAGGCTGGGTGGCGTGGCCAGGGCTGTATCCCCGGCATGTCCGTGTGTCACTGCTGTCTGTTCCTGGCACAGGAGCAGGTTGCTCGGCAGCATGATGCCATCTGTGCTGTCTCTCTCCTTCCCACGGTCAGGCACTCTTCCCTCATCACTTCTTGCCTAAGAGGCTTTCATCACTCCTGATAATTAGAGGGAGCCTCTCCTTCACGTGTTAAAGTCCCCCCCTCCTCGAAGCGTGCCGTGAGTGTGAGAAGCCCAGACAGGCAGAAAACTGAAGCTCTGGGTGCAGCCCAGACATGAACTTACAGCTTGCTCCCCAGCTGCCTCCTCCCCAGCCAGCGCAGGGTCAGGTAGAGAAGCCCAGGCTGGGCACGGGGAAGGGGGTCAGACCCACCAGCCGTGTCCCCTTCCCCACTAATGTCACTGCACAAGAGGAACAGCATCAGCCTCAGACCCGCATTTCAAGATCACACTTCACAAAGACTGCCACGTCCCAAAACAAGTGTGGGCTTGCTGCCTGCCTGCCATCGCCCCCAGAAAGGGAAGGCAGTAGGGCAGCTCTCCCCACCTTCAAGCGACCTAGGAGCAAAGACAGAGCCTCCCCACAGCCTCCACTCTTACCCCCAACTCACTACGCAGCTGGGTCAAGACCTCCTGACAACGCTCCCCCTCTACTTTCTAAATCAATCCCAAACTTACTAAGGTTGCACAAGGGAAACACTTGATATGGCTGCAGAAAAGCAGCGGTACGGAGAAGGTGGCAGGACAATGGAGGAGTATCTGAGAGCTGGATGCATCTCCAGGGTGAGTGCAGAGCCACAGGCATCACTGCAGGGTGAGCCCAGACCCACAGGTGGCTTTGGGGACCAGATCCTCACTGGGCAAGCAGCAGAGCTCTGCAGTAGGCACCTCTGACCACCACAGCAAAGTTGCAGCTGTCTCCACACCTGATCTGAAGATGCTGCAGCTGATGGGAAGCACAGGAAGCAAGCAGAGCTGGATCTAGGCTCCTTGCTCACTCTCCTTCCCACGCTCCCAGCCCCAGGCATGCCACGCATGGGGGATGAGCCTGCTCCCTCCTCTGTCCTCCAGCCCAATGGAGCCCAGAGCTCTTCAGCATGATGAGCGGGGAAGACAGAAAACAAAGCCAGTGTTTGCAGGGGTAAAATAAGCCTGAGCAGTAAACATGAGAGAAAGGGGTAAGAGCGCTGCACGTGTGCATGCACACACACTGGGGCTGTTTCCACAGAGCAGCGCATTCCTGGAGGAAGGACATGGAGTGAAGGACAGGGAGCAAGGATGGGGGCAAGTTCAATGGCACCCAGAGCAGAGCAGGGGAGTCCACTGAGAAGGGAAATTATATACATAGTGCCGATGGAAACAGCATTTGCACACGCACAGCACAGCCTGCCTGCAAACCCCCTGACTGCTCCTCAGACCTCGTCTTGGCAAGGAGAATGCATCCTTAGCAAACAATCAGCTCCAGCACAGCCTGTGTGTTGCGCACCAGCTGAAAGGGGTGAGGTGCTGAGCTGAGGTGCTTTGGGCTTTTTATCCATGTCTCTGCCCCAGGAAGGGAAATCTTGAACAGCAGCGGCAAAAGGGGATCTATGCCCCCCAAACTCCTACACAGACCTACAGGCAGCGCAACCCTTCCCAACTGGTGCCCAGACCAGAACCCAGCAAAGCCACCGGGTGGGAAATCAGCTCTCACCTTCATCCATCCCTGCCCATCTCACTCCACTTTTGCTCTTCAATTTCTGCCATCCCAATGCTTCTCACCCCTGCTGGGTTTGCAAAGGGCCTTACTCTTAATGTAGGGGCTGGGCACACAAACCCACTGCAGGGTGGTCCAGGGCATCTGCCATCACACCGTCTGGAGGATGCAGAATCAGGCTCGGGTTTTTAAGATGACCAAAAACAATTAACTCATTTTGAAACACTGTCACTCACCTCCCCTCCCTAAAACAAAAACCAGGCTGCATCAGTCCTCCTTCTTCACAAAAAAAGTGACATAAATGAGGTTATCCCGAGTGGTCTCCAAGGCCATCTTACAGGATTTTCCACCTGGCCCAACCCAGGAACACACGGAGATCTGTTACCACCTTGCAGCTCAGCTGTGCTAACTCAGATACACTCACTCAATTGCTTGCAGCCATCTGTCCGCGGCTTTGAAAAGGAAGCATCTGTAAGCATCTGGAAAAGAGCAGTGTTGGGCCAGCAGAGAAGCAGCCAGGCCATGTGCAAGCAGCCTGGAGGCGCGGGCAGCCCAGGACATGGACAGCCAGAAGGGCTGCAGTGAGGAACCCATCAAAACAAGGGCTGGCATTGTCCCATGGGCGTCACCAGCTGCCTCGGCCCAGTCCCTGGGGCCATGCATTAAAATCCCATTTACTTAATGGAGGCTTATAGGGAAAGCCTGACCTGTGAGACAGGGAATTGCCAGAATCACGTCTCTCTGGCCAGGAGGAGCCAGAGCCACTCAGCATGTCTGCCCCTTGCTCCAGCCTCAGAGAAATTCAACACCACACTGCTGATGGGACCCAGTCATCTCAACCCCCTCTGCAGCGAGGCACAACCTGGAGGCCAGCACCATCACGACCACATCCTAGATAGGAGGCACAGCGCAGTCGTGCACCAGCACAGGTTTCCTGGTTTCTCAGCTGCCCCTTCTCAGCGTAAGACCCCTAATGTTATTTTACCCTTTCCCCTGTGCCACCACCTTGATTTTTGCTTGCCCTTTGCAATGGCTGGTTGTGGTCGTGGGCTTGTCCCTTGCCATGAGTCGAGGCAGTTTGGTGATGCACTGGGTACACCAGCGCACCCACTCCCAGCATCAAAGAAAGTGCCAGTGACACTTGCCTTTTTCCCTACCCATTTGACAGCCTCCTCCCTGGAGCAGCACTCTCCAAAAAGCCAAGCCACAACAGGAGTTAGACCAGAGTTTCCAGAGGAGAAACCCAGAGACCAAACATGCATACTGTGGGAAGAAATATATCTTGGTATTGCCTGGAATTGCTCGCTGGCTTTCCAGGAGGACTCCCCGCTTGCCCACCTCGCCAGCAAGCACGGACTCTGCCAAAGGCAGCCAAGGAGCTTGGTGTTACATCTTTATCTTGAAAGGGGACTAATTTCCCCACAAACGCTTTGAAGAGAGAGTTTAATGCTGACAAAGATGACCTCAACATCTGCCCGCGCATGCGCTGGACACAGGCTGGTCCATTAGATGATCAAAGGCACTGAGCGGTCTTTAAATGCCAGCACTTGATCAGTGTCCCACAGGAAACCCCCAAGGGAACCCACCCTGGTCCCTGCCGTTGGATTTTCCATCCTGCCCTCCACCACAGGAACCACAGCCTGTCACCAGGAGTTGAGCCTGTGCAGGCAGCCCTGCACTCCCCCATCCGAGAGGCTGGCAGGGACCCTCGGCCACCCACATCCCCCTTCGCAATGGATCCATTTTTCTGCATCAGCCTCCAGGTTTCCACTCCCTCGTTCAAAGCACCTCTCACATCTCAGCCAGAAACATCCACTACCCGATGCACAAGCTTTCAGAAGAAAGATCCTGCCACCTGGAAACGTCTGCCTAACCCCACAGGAGCCCTGAAGCTGCTGCAGTGTGGTAACCAAGCTGGGATCCCCAGAAGCTTGCCAGATAACCCTGTTGGAGCAAGGAATGGAGCCCCTAAGAGGGTGCGAGTACCAGATCACACACTAAGAACTACCCCAGGAGCTAGTGATGCTAGTCTGCAACAGGGACAGTCCCATCACACCAGGTGACACTATAAAGCCCTGTAGTAACAGACAGGACAGTAACAGTGCTCTACCTGGAAGGCATCCTCAGCCTGGACCACCACGAGCCAAACACACAGGCAGCACAATCTCCTCTGTCCTCCTCCTTCCCTGAGGGAGAAGGGATTAGATATATCTTCCCTTCTACAACCTGTCACAGGACCAGGCTGGTTCCAGCAGTCCTTGAAAACATACAGGAAGAAGAGTTTTGAAAAGGCGGTGAGAAACAAGAGAGCCAGGATGCTCGTGCAGTGGCAGGGTCAGCCCCATGGCCTGTAAAAGGGCTTTAGTGGCATGAATTGCTGATGTCTTTCCAGGCATCTGCTGAAAATAAGAGTCAGACTCTCCTATGTACACGGTGGAGCCATTGTTGGCTTCCCCGGAGCTACCTCAGCAGACACAAGCCAAGAACTGCCTTCTAGTCCTCCAACTCCTCCGCAGCCATCTGAAAAGTCTCACCTAAACATTTTGTCCTCAGCTGAGAAATTTTTTGACACACAGGCCTCTGGCTTCCAACCTAAGCAAAGCTGCCCAAACATAAAAAGAAAACGTAATGCACAATGATCAGAGATGTCCACAGGAAAAACATTAGCCTTGTGGAAAACCATATTGTTCCTAATACAGAATTTATCAGGCTGACATATAGATTTTCCTCCACAAAATATGAAACCTGGATCTGAAAGGCTATTAACTCTGAAAAGATCCATTAAAGACGCCTGTCTGCAAATGGTATTTAGAAGTATTGCATCATCCTAGGTACTGTCATGCTCTTTGGCTATGACTCGACTGCAGGTCACATAGTTAAAACTGCCTCCAATCCCTAAAATTCTTGACATATAGAAAATAATAATAATGTTCACCAGCCTAGAACACGGACTTTTCTATCAGCTCCGACTGGAGCCCATAAATATTAATGCATCCATAATTAGCCTTTTTAAATAATGCATCCAAAATTAAACATCAACACAGTAATAAATCAGTCAGGGTTCTTTGTTGTAGGCTTGTCTGGTGGGGGGGTAGGTTTTTTTTTTTTACTCCTGTGTCAGGAACATAAAATAAAATGCCAATTCCCTCACCACCTCTTCCCACTGGACCAAAACGCTGGAGCCCCAATTGGATGGAATCTGATGCGATTTGTACTTAAAAGTCTTCTTTCTTTCATTTAGAAAAATAAAAGACACATCTGCTTTTTGATTTGCAAAATAACGACATGCAGCCAGGCCGAGCCAAAGCTGAGCTAATGTTATTGAAACCACACAACGTGAAGGGAGACAAAGCTCATCTCGGGAGTCAAGGTGAGGGAGAAAGTCAAGTTTGCAAACTCTCCTCCCTTACCAGCACAGAGATCCCAGGGGCAGAGACCTGCTCCCAGTGCAAAGAGCAGGCAGGGCAGGAATCCCTGTCATGTACAAGGTTTGCAGGGGCTCTCCTCTGATGCATCCCCCTCAGAGTTCTCTGCAGGTACACAGATGAGATTCTCACATCTCACCTGCTTTTTTCCTGATCAAAGAGAAAACCCAGCTCATTTGCCAAAAAGGCCTTGGAAGAGCCATCTGCAGCAGATCCCTCTGAGCCAGCCTAGACACTCTGCAGAAAGTCATCCAAAAGAGATCGCTCTGCATTTGCTTATCTATAATTACTGATCAGCTGGAGCACCACCATCCATGGGAGGTTTCTGGCAGGGTAATGTAATCGCTTGCATTCTTGAACTACAGATTCTTTGCCCAAACACACCCCAGCATCTCCTCCAATGTTCCCACAGCACAGACATCGCCCTGCTGCTCAAGCACGACGTCCACAGCACCTTACCGGGAGCTCACTGCTAGAGGCTTTAGACACCCTGCTTACACAGCACATCAATAATCCACATCTCCTCTATTTTATCACATGCATATCTCAAACTGCCTAAAAACCTGTATGTAGAGCAGATTTCAAGACAGCCTGACAAGAAAGCCAATTCACAATTACTTCCAGTTAGGAAATTCTTGGATAAACGCCCCAGGACATGCATCATGTTCCATCCCATGTTGCTGTAACTTTCCAGCTTGCGTTCCAGCAAGCCTGGGAAGCAGGTACCTTCGCAGGAAAACACAGGCTTCTACTTTTGCATCGCCAAGTCACTCCTATTAACTGTTTCCAGGAATAACAAAATGCTTGGCATTTTTGGTCACGTGGATTGCTATAGTCTGCAATGCAGTAAATTCATTTGCCGTTCCAAAGCTTTGCCAAACCCAAAGCTCTGTTTGTAAGTGAGGTTCTGCCCTGATGCTACACGTTCCCACATGCTCAAACCAACTGTGGGTGCTCTGGTCACTGTCCCAGTTAACAAGGGCAAAAGGAGGAGGTTTCTCACTGCAAACACCACTATCCTTTCCTCTTGCAACATCAGCACCCACAAAGCTGACACTTCCCTCTCTCTCCCAGTCTCACATTGCCCCACCAGTCTGTTCCCAGAGCACTCTCACGAAGCCCAAGCCACTTACGATTGGTGGACACTGCAGTTGTAGAAAACAAAATCCACAGAAGCAAACTTCTTTCCCGTCTCCTTAGATTTCAGGTAGAGCTTCACCACCCGTTTGTCCCCTGGGAGAGAGTCAGGCAGAAAAAGGCATCAGAAACGACACTGCCCAGCATTCACCCCAAGACTTGTGATAGTCTAGAGGGAGCTGGGCAACACCATTCAGCCCAGTTAAGTATCAAAATCCCCTGAATCTGGCAATAAAAGAGTGTTCACCCACCCCTGTTCAGCCATCAAACAGGCCAACAGAGCCCAAGTACAGCTCTGAGCCCCTGCGGCTAAGTGCAACCTGCTGGCATGGAGGCAGGTGCCTTGAGTTTTTCTGGTGGTACTCAAAGGAAGCTTAATAGTTCTGGGGTCAGCAGAATATCCTAGAGCCCATGGATGCCCAGGACTGGTAAACAGACCACTACAGTGTCAGCAAGTAGCTGTGCCCATGGCTTGGAGGAAAGTAAGGACCAGTCCCCAGTGAGCAGCAATGTCCTTCCCACTTGAGTTCTGCTCAGAAGCCAGGGAACACTGTCATGAGAGGACTGTCCTCCTCCACAAGGTTTGTCTCAGGCTTTCTTCTCACCCCAGGACACAAGCTCACCGCGGCCTCTGGTGATGGGGATGACATCCTTGGCAGAGGGAGAGCTGCAGTAGATCTTCCCATCTTCGATGCGGCTCTCGGACTCAGTGAAGTCTTCAAAGGAGCAGTTGACTCCTGCTGAAAGGTCTGGGACGTTCCAGGCCTGCAAGACCAACTGGGGAGGAGAGACAAGAGGATCAACACAGAAAACCAGCAAAAAAGACTGCTCCGTGTCAGCTATGCATAAATCCAGTCAACAGAAAATACCAGGGGTGCAATCCCTTCTCCATCACCCATATGTGGTGGGGAGATTTGCTCTGGGCTTTTGCAAGCAAAAAGGACCTCCCTGCTCAGGCAAGTAGAGAGGATTTAAATGGGTTAAATGACAGAATGACTCACAGCCTCCCACCCTCTGCTCTCGCTATACCACAAGCCATTATGCTTCACCTCTATAGAGACCAAGTACAGTGTTGGGCTAAAGACTGTTTCACGGAAAGGCATCCGTGCCAGCAGAGCCAAGGAAGGGAGGAATCCACCTCTTCCTTCACAAAGTCATTCCCAGGGTCAGCAGTTCCCACTTCACAAAACATTTGCCTTTTTTCTAATTTGAATTTTTCACAGCTTCCAGCCATTAGTTCTTGTTATGCTTTTCCTTGATAGATTAAAAAGCCCTTTAGTCCCTGATATTTGCTCCTTGTAAAGGCACTTATACTCTGTAATCAAGTCACCTCTTAATCTTCTTTTTGATAAGCTAAGCAGATTGAGCTCTGGAAGTCTCTCAGAGCAAGGCATTTTCTCCAGACTTCAACTCATTTACATGATGTTTATGGGAGTTTTTCAACCTCCCCCTTCAAAAGCTGGACTCCAGCCTGAGCGCAGCATCCCACGCTGACCACACCAGACCTCCATGCAGCATCCTGCTACGGGGCAGGGAGATAACTGCCCACAGAGGGGAAAATGCTGCCCAGCTCCTGACTTCGCCTAAGGAGCATCAAGAGCCCTGCAGTGGGAGCTCAGTCCTGGCACCACTTTCTAGGACACCAGACCAATGCCTGCTTTTTCCCAGCCTGTCTCACTCTGGACTTGGTAATATCGAAACCCACTTTCTCTGCTAAACCAGCCCCACTCAGATCTAACTGCTCTGAAAGGAGATCTCACCTCGTATCACCCCACTGGTTTCAGCATCCCAGCAGCTCCCACCTGCAACTATCTTACATTTATTTCCACATTACCAGAGAATGTTAGGCCCTGCAGAAGCACTTTCCAAACCATTTCCATCTGGTGACAATCCCCCTCTGATGAGGACTTTTTGAGATCTGTCACGGAGCCAGTTTTTAATCCACTTAACACATGCTTTATCAATATTGTATAATGCTAATTTTTAATCAGAACGCTGTGTTGTACCAAGTCAAATGCCTTGTAGAAGCCTAAAGACATCACATCCCCACAGTCCCTCTTCTAACTCAAGTCATAATTTCATCAAAGAACAAAATGTGGTTTGACATAAAACCATGTTGACTGGCATTAATTATATCCCATCCTTAATTTTTTATCAGTTGTATCCTATAACCATTTGTTTCCCTTTTGGTTCTTCTAAATCTGATGCTAAATTAAGCAGACTCTGACCATTTAGTCCTTTCTGCATCTGGGCAAATATTTTCTGTTTCCTGGGCTTTTCTCAACATTCACTTATTTATTACAAAGTCATATTATTACAAATATCGGCAGGCCACGGAACTCCTCAGCCAACTCTTTTAAGACTCCTGAGTGCCAGATATTTAGATCTGGCAGTTTTCAAAATTTTATTGCTAGTGTACACTGTTTTGTATTCTCTTCACAGTGCTAATGGCCTGGAAAATACTTCGGGGAAGTCCATCATCCTTTCTGCCTCCACAGAAAGAGCAGCAGTTGTGCATCAAAGGCTCATCCCAAAATATCTACTGCAGGCCAAGGTCAGAGACAGGCTATTGAGCTAGATGCACTGCTGGCCTACAAATGGCAAGTCTGATGCTGTTGTTTGTATTATGGAGAAGTATTTATTGCTTGGTTATGTCTTTTCTAAATAATCATCAACTGCTTTATTATCTCCATCAATAGACCAGACCTCATCAATGCCCTGCACTTTGCTATGTTTTATTTGTCTTGGACTTCTCTTCCCCTTTCTCCCTATTTGTCATATACTCGTTGTATTTTTAATTGCGACCTCCCCAGCCATCAGGGGGTGGCTGGGAATGGGTGCACAGGCCAGAGAAGTGGCTCACCGGGACTTCTGACATGGTGACTGAGATGTTCTTTGGCTGGACGGTGAGCTGGACGCACTGTCGCAGGTCGGAGGCGAACCGCTGTGGCTCATCCGCCCGCTCACACCGGTCCTTGCGTGAGCATCTGGAGGAAGAATCATAGAATCATAGAATAACCAGGTTGGAAGAGACCCATCGATCATCAAGTCCAACCATTCCCATCAAACACTAAACCATGCCCCTCAGCACCTCGTCCACCTGTCCCTTAAACACCACCAGGGAAGGTGAATCAACCACCTCCCTGGGCAGCCTCTGCCAGTGCCCAATGACCCTTTCCATGAAAAATTTTTTCCTGATGTCCAGCCTGAACCTCCCCTGGTGGAGCTTGAGGCCATTCCCTCTCGTCCTGCCTCCTGTCACTAGGGAGAAAAGGCCAGCTCCCTCCTCTCCACAACCTCCTTTCAGGTAGTTGTAGAGAGCAATGAGGTCTCCCCTCAGCCTCCTCTTCTCCAGGCTAAACAACCCCAGCTCTCTCAGCCATTCCTCATAAGGTCACAGTAAGGAGAATCCCCAGGGGTCCTGCACAGCTTTTGAATGATACTGTGGCAAACAAGCCTTTCAGCACGGATAGAGACTTTGGGTGCCCAAGGACTACAAAGGAGCTCTACCTTCCCCTGCCGCCAGCACTGGGGACAGCTGGGGTCTTTTATCTTCTGTTTTTCTTAATGGTGCATGATGGGCAGGAGTGGAAGGGCCCTGCAGGCAGCTTTGCCATGCATGGGTGCTCATGAGTGCAGCCCATGCTCTGCGGGAAGGCATGGCAGACCCCTTGGACCACTCCACTCTCCCTGCATTTCAGAGCCAAAGCTGGGGAGGGATGTCCCAAAGGAGACCAGCAGTGGGTACAGGCATGGTTTACCAACCGTGGTTCACTGGCGTGGCCCCAGGGCCAAGCCTGCGGTACTTACATGTTGTGGAGGACACACCAGCCACAGTGGGGATCCCGGGAACCCAGGCACAGCTCGCAGCTCTCATACTGCTCGCAGCTTTCCACGGGCACTCGTGTTACCTGCAGGGAACAGGCAGTGAGTGAAGGGGGACAGGCTGCGTGCTTCCCTGCTGTGCCCACGCCTACACCTCACAGAGATGGGACCCAGCGCAGACTCACCCTGACCCATCAGAGAGAAGCGAGGAGCAGGCCAAGCCCCCACCATCATCCACTCTTCTTCCAGGCAGCACATTTGCAGGCAACACCTCCACCCTAGGGAGGCTTTTACCCCAGCTAAGCTCCTTCCACCATTGCATTTTTGTTCGGTTGCAGGAGTGGGCTGTGCTGGCTCAGCCCCATGCTGGCTCCCAGCATCAGCGAGGCACCCCGCAGCCCTGCTCTGAAAGGGTTACTAGTCCTTTATTAATTGCTCCTCCAGATTTGATTAAAATCCCCTCATTCTCCAAGCCCTTCGAGCTCCGTTACAACTGTTCATTTAATTACTTTCCACCAGCACTCTGATAACACTGAGCCGTAGTAGGGAAGAGAGCGAGTGTTATTAAGAAGAGGGGAGGAGAAGAGGGGGGACAGGAAGGGGGTGCAAGAGCTGCCTACTTGCCTGCTGCACCAAGCCTGCCCATGCCTGCCTCAGTTTCCCCAGTGCTCCCACACAGGGCAGGACTCACTCATTAATTAAAATTTGCAAACCGCTCTAGTTAAGACTATAACTGGAATGCCCTTCCTCCTCACAGTCCAGTAGAGGATGGGCTCAGCACGATACCCATGGGGCTGAGATAAGACTAGAACCCTTCAGTTTCCATAGCGATGACGATACCTGTAGCATTCCCATTTGTTTGTCCCCAAAATCACTTCGGGCAGGCGGTGGTGAGGGGGTTGCCAGCAGGTCCCCCCCAGACAGACCCCTTACAGGTGCATGACAGTATGACAGCATCTGTGATGGCCCTTGGGGTAGATCCCCAGTCTAACTCAGCATAAATTCCATGCCTACAACCACATCTCCAACATCTTCCCCGCAGAGAGGAGGCTTAGCAGATCCAGGCCAAGGACAGAAACAGAGTCCAAACTCAGTTTCTACCTCGCTTGGAAAGCCACGAGTTTCCTGCAGCAAAGCAGAAACAGGCATTGGGAGGAGGAGGGAAAGGACTCTGCTGTCCCCATGGGGCTGTCTAGACAAACCCATGGCCCTACTCCAGCATCCCTCCCTCCCCCAGCCCCCAAGACTGGCAGCCAGGAGTCGTGTTATGCTCCAGACCTCACTGCAGTCCACCTTGTGCACACCTCTCCTGGGCAGAGGAGTGGAGATGCTGCGAGACACAGGCATTACACGTCCCAGCACAGCTGCCCCATGTCACCCCACCAGACACGGCAGGCGTCCCCACTGACACCAGAGCCAAAAATTGCCACCACTGTGACATGAATCTTCCTCACCCACTCCAGTGCAGCCAATGGACAAATGAATTCACATCATCTAGCTCTCCCGCAGGTCACAGAGCACGCAAATATTCACAAAGCTAACAAAAATGTGAGCCCCGACTGCACTGCCAGGATGGCAGCACCAGATCCAGATCAGGTTTGTATCTCTGGTTGGCTCAGCATGAGCAGAAGCAGGGACCGAGGGGTGCATGCCATTCTCCCTCTGCCCCAAGGGGCAAAAACAGCTGCCCTGGAACGCAAAAAGCCATTTGGTGCAAGGAGCTTCTGCTAACCTGCAAAAACCCAGCTCAGGAGGGTATGGCCAGAGCAGTGAGGAGGCTTATGGCCAGCCCCCCACAGCAAGGAAGTGTCAGGCAGCTCTCAATCGCTGGGGACCACAGGGATTTCAAGCAGCTGCTTCTAACAATTAATGCCTGGGGCACGACCCCGGTGAGGAGTGGAGCAGCAGGGCCACGGAGTCAGTGCCTCAGGGCAGTGTTTTTGCAGGGGAACAGGGGGAAGCTGGCGTCATGCCCTGGAACAGGAGTCCCCAGGCAGCCTGGACCCCAGGAAGCAAAGGCCAGGCCCCACCAGAGAGCTAAAAGGCTTTGCAGCACATGGGACTACACACGGGGTCTGCAGTGTGGGCTGCCAACTCAGCAGAGCCAAGGGGCTGCTATTCCTTCCTCTTACCTGTTTCTCAGTCATGGCATAGATGTGCTGGCGGTCAGGGCTCAGTACCAGGTCTCGCAGGATGGAGCTGCCCTCGTGGGCCACAACATTCTCATACTGCAGTGCTTGGTGTTTCTTCTCAGCCGATAAATCCACCAGGATCTGTGGGGACAGCAAGGAGAGGTGAGCATGGTCCCACACGCACCTTAGCCCCCACTCAGGGAGAGGAATGGGGAACACAACCTGTTAGGGATGCCACCCTTCTGTCCCACGCCAGTGTGGCCATGCCACAGCTACCACATCCCAGCAGAGCAGCAGCCACCCTGCAAACATCCCAGTTCTTTCCAGAAGACCAGACTGCAATGTTTTCTTTCCTTTTTCCATTTGTCCCATGATCATGCTGCCAGCAGTCACCACTCCGAGGAGGGAAGCCACATCTGTGGTTCTCATGCTGCACCCGCTTATCTGCTGCTCTCCTTCCCCCACTGCTGCTCAGCCCTAAAGCCCCTCCAACTTGCAGCAAAGCAGCAAACCCCATCTTGCCACAGCGGTACCGAGAGTGGCTTGCACACCACACCACACCAAGGCCCAGCCGGGCAGGATGCTGCAGTGCACGCCAGCAGGGCTCCTGTCTCCCCATCCATCAGAGTAAATGCTTGGGCTCGTGACCGGGAAAGTCAAGAGGGTCTCAAGGAAGCTGAGGGTCAACAGAGGTTCAGAAAGTGCCTTTGTTCCCTGAGCAGGAACGTGGCAAAGGCTTTAATCCCCTTACGGCTCACAATTACATTAAAGCTCTTCCTAAGTACATCGGTTTCTGAGTGTACCAGAGAAAACCACATCACGAGGCACCACGGGGCTGGAAGCACCCACCAAGCAGGAGCTAAAATCAGCTGCACCACTTGCCATAACCCGATTGCCATCTCCGTGAGCCAGAGACACTTCCTGCTGTTGCTATCACTTGCGATGTCCCCACATCCCCGCTATCCCCCAACACAGGGCAGCCTCAGGAGGGGAGCAGTCCTGGAGGAACGCCTCTGCGGGTCTAACTCTGGTCCCATGGGATGGGATTGACTGGGACCACCCGCACCACACTCTGCAAAAAGCCCAGTAGCAGTAAGAGAAGAAACATGCTCAGCGAGACAGAGCATACACTGCTTGGGATCAGCTCCATGCTGCTTCCAGCACACGTGGGGAGCCAGTCCAGTACCCTCATCCGCAGGACTCAGGATCCCTGCACTGTAAGGGGCCAAATGCATCCCACAGCCCTTCCCTGATCATCAGACCCACTTCCATGGCTCAACACAGCCGTGCCCAAGCCCTTGTGTCCCCCACGGCTGCTGTCCTGGCACCCTAGCCACCTCATCCCCCTCCTGCAATAAATCGCCACTGGCATTTGCATAGTTCCCAATCAGAAGGATACGGGCCGGGAAAGCAGGATCCCGGTGTGCAGCTGATTAGCATGGAAATGTATGCGGCTCACAAACAAACCGGGGCCCGTTTAATTAGAGCGGCGCCTTTGATTCACCGCCAGCCTCCTGCATGCACCAGCCTCAGATTATTTTTAGGCAGCTTTACAAAACAAATGTATTTAATTAAGAAAGAGACCCCTGAGCAACCAGAGAGCAATGGAGTCCTACACAGCAGTGAGCAAAGAGGCCGCCCTCTCCCCAGGGGAGGTGGTGACCGGGTTGGCAGGGCCAGGCTAACTCTTGAGAGCCCGCAGCACAGACAAAACCACCCTGTACATCCTGCTGCAGGACTGAAGAGCCTCTGCCATAACCCAAACTGGTCCTGGTACTCACCCACCTTCTCAGCATGGTTTGCCAGACCCCTGTGCAGACTCTGCTTCCCATCACCCCTACCCTGGGTACCGCTGTGCTGGAGAATATGGAGATGCCCAAGCCTGTCCCAAAACCTCTATCAGCCCTTTTATGGATGGAGCTCTTCCTGCTCAGGTTCAGGAGCACATTTGCTCCTACTCCAAAATCAGAAGAGGTCAGGCCCCCAGACACCTCTGGCAGAGGGCCACGTGGCACCCTGCGTATCCCTTGCCCAGCAGTATCCAGCATCACACCTAGGACTCACATCCTCTTGCAGGTCATTCCCTTCCTGGCTCTCAGCTTCTCCCCTGTCCAAGTCAGCTCTCCAGAGGAGGGTAATGGGGAGCATTCCCCTCCCCAGCAAGGCCCTGTTTCCCACCTTTGCTACAACAATGTGACAAATACACCTTTCCAACCCTTTTATGGGCCATAGTTGCGGCGCAGAAGAATCGATATAGTTTTACCCTGGTTCTAAAATAGATCTATGGCTGGATGTCGCACTGGCAGTAATTTTTAACTAGCGGGGTAATTTCCCCATTACATTATTGCACTGCGCAATGCTGGGAAAGAGATGTATTAAAAAAAACTACAGACGTGAAGCATTTCCAGTTAATTTGAGGCTCCAGGAAGAACCTAAAAATACCCTTAGTAGTCAAACAGGGCTGCAACCCAGCCTGCCACACATCAACGTGCTCTGGTGGGGGGCACGGGGCAATGGGGCCACCTGGGCACGCACACAAAGGAATCCTTTACTCTGGCACCTCTTCTTCTGCTAAGGATGCTCTATACGTGGGCTTAGGATCCAGGAAAACAATATTTGGAAGACCTGGCAATCAAGTTGGTTTCTGTTTGGCCAAAAGGCAGGGCATGAGGGAGTTTTTGAGTCATCTTCTGCAGGCAAACCTATCCTGCTGCTCCTCCCCAGCACCAGGAGACCACTGGCAGACAGATCCCAACATAGCCTCGCACCAGGAAAACCCAGCTGCCTACAGAGCCTGCTGCTGTGCAGGCAGAGGTTGGAATCTTGCACCAGGGCCCTTCCAATGGGATTAGTGTGATAGGAACCTGCTCTTCCCAGCAGGCAGGAGGGGGACAAGCTGTTTGGACCATAATATGGTGGAACAGCGCATGGGATACACAAGGAGCCTCCCGTTTGATCTGTTACAGACGCCAGGGAGGGACGGCTTCCCCTCTCTCCCTGTGCCCCATGGGAAGGGGGAGAGGATGTGGTATAATCAGAGCAGCCCCACTCGGAAACACGTTCCTTCCTGCCCACCCTGCCTGCCTTCCCACCCAGGGGAAAAGACATTTACCATAAATAAATAAATAAATAAACCTATTAACCTTTCTCCTCATCCTGACGCTGATATAATTACCCAATACTAATAATTACTCGCACTAATTTCTCGCTCAGGATTCCTGCCCTCACTCCTGCCTGCCTCGGACTGGCTTCGAGCAGTGGCTCCGCAGTGCTGACTCCTGCGAGGGGATGGCAGGAGCCCCCGCGGGCGGGTGGACCTCAGGGCCCAGCCAACGTGGAGAAGCAGAAGTGAGGGTCCGCTTGTTGGGCTGCTGCCTCATTAAGCAAATGGAGGAGACAAGAGGCAAGAAAGAACAAGCTCCCTGCTGCGGTGAATCATCTCAAAGCAAGCCCAGAGGCTGCTCTGCAGAAACCTAAGTGCATGCTCTCCCCACCCAAACGAGGAGCCCACCCCATGGTGCAAGCAACCAGCACAACTTCAGTCTCAAGAGAGATGGGTTTAAGAGCTGGTCCCCCAGAAGGGGAGCAGGCTGGTGGAGGCAGCACAAAGCCAGGAGATGCAAAGGCATCTCACCTTCCCAAGAGGCCCCTCACCTTGCAGGCCAGCAGTGGAAAACCTCAGCAAAGGGACAACGAGGGAAAGGATGGCATGCAACATTTCAGTCCCCAGACACCTCAGAGTAATGAGTGACCATGCATACCCCAGCCAGGCAGAGGAAAAGTCCTCCCCAGGAGTCCCGGGGTCCCTGGGAACGGGCTTGTTCTGTCTGGAGAAGGGCCATCCCATACAGGTTTTGGAGGAGGAGAGCACATCACCTTGCTAAGGAGCACACAGTAGTGCAGAGTCATGGCCAGACAACCACACCAGCCAGTCCTGCTACTGCCTCAAGCCCGATGTTCCCCCCAAAGCTTTGCTCTCCTTTACACACCATGATGCTGGAGCATCCAGAAGCTTCAGCAGGACCAAGACTCTACCATAGCTAACACCAGCGAAGAGCTGCTGCCCCAAGGAAGAGAAGTGGAAGCACTGGGAAGGCAGAGGCAACACATCAGAAGAGAGAAGAGCTCTGGGCAAGATGCCCTCCGGGCTTGTCCAGGTGAGAAGGCACCTCCCAACTGCCATAACCACTGCTCAACTGCCACTCACCAAACCCTCAAGGGCAAAACCTCTCAATGTTCTCACAGCAGCAGAGGACAGGGCTTTCGAGCCCAGCCCAGGCCAGGGACACCAGGCAAGGAGGGAGCAAACACAGCCAGAGAAGGAAGACAGCTGCAGACATGCCAAAACTCCTTTCAGATTTAAAGTGCACCAAGAGAGGTCTGGCCAGGGCCCGGTGTTGCAGGGATGGGCCACCAGCTCCCTCCTGGACTGAAAACTCATGCCTGGGGGCACATTTGGGGGGTCATCAAGAGACCTGGTCTCACTGCAAGGGACTTCCCCGAAGCACATCACTGGGAAGAGGGGGCTCTCCCATGCCAGTCCTCCATCTCCGCAGCTCCAGGCTCTCAAGCTCCCACCCTGGGTCCCAAGCGGTCCCCCGCAGACCCCTCCTCCAGGCAGAAGTGCTCAGCCAGGCTTTGTACTCTTATCTGTACAGGGCTGTGATTAATTCGCAGCGGCTGGCAGCAGCTACAAGAGGAGGGCGCTTCTGCCCGCCTGCCACACTTCAAAGGCAGGGACTTATCTGCCTGAAACACACTCTGCAGCCTTTTCACGGGGACTCTTTCCAGTTCCACAGGGCTCGCGCAGAACTGACGGGCGACACGCAGGAAGGGCTTATTTACAGGAGTGCGTTTCAAAGCCTCCCCTTTTCCCTCACAACACTTGCTAGGGGAAGTGGCAAGTCCCCCAGCGCCAGAGATGCCCATCAGGGGCAGAGACTGAGTAGGAGGGTTGAGACAGGGCTGCAAGAAGAGGATGCTCGATCGAGGTCTGTGCCCCACCACCACCCATTGTACCAGTCCCATCCTGCCCCATCCCCTTGCCAGTGAGCAGCTCCACAGCATGTTCCTGAGCTGGGAGGAAGAAAAAGCATTGACACACATGGAGGGCAGGGACTGAAACTGTCCCCTTCCAACTTCACTGGTGTTCATGCTCGGGCACGACCAAAGCCCTGGGCTCCTACAGCTGGTGGGTGCACTTTCCCCCTCCACAGGAGCAGGGGTGTGCTAACACCCCCCAGGATTTTGCTTTGATTTTGGCATTATCCACCCAAACTGTGCAGGACAGAGAAAAAAAAAAAAAACAAGCAAGGAGTGAATCCTGGCAGAGCTGAGTCCCCAAACCATGGGGCCACCTGCCAGAGGCAAAGAAAGACCTGTGCAGCCCATCTATCCTGGCGTGGCAGTGACAGCTGCTGGGTAGTGTCACACAACACCACACCTGTAATCCTACAGCCAGAAAGGGAGCATCTCACGTCCACCTGGGGGAAATGGTGGGGGACAAGGTGCCAACCTGCACGGCCCCTCCTGGCAAATGGCCCAGGCTCACCTCGAGGCAGCACAGGGACAGGGACATTGGCTGCCCCTCCATGCGCCTTCCCCTGCCAGCTACTGCCCTGGGACCAGCAGCTGTCGCCCACATGCCCCTCTCTGGTTTCCAAAGGAGGGCAAGGGTTTAAAATTAAGTCCCTGGATCAGCTGCTCCAGGGTGGAGGGAATACACTCCTGTCCCCCACACCACACCAGGAAGATGCAAGAGCTGCCCAGCGAAATATGGGTCCAGGAGCAGCTGCAGGGCTGTGGTGTCAGCTGTTTCTGGGGGCACAGCTGATGGGGAGGGAAGAGGGAGTGCTGCTGGAGAGATGGGGGGGATCAGCATCCACGAGTGGAGAGCAGAGGGCTGCGGGAGGCAGTGGCTCCTGCTCCCTCCTGCTGTATTGCAGGTTACCAAACCTTGGTGTCCAAGGGAATGAGGATACACCTCCAGTTTTGCTCAGGCGTCAAGAAAATTGCCACCAGGAGAGCCCTGACCATGCTTTAACAGGGCTCATCGAGCAGTGTGCCCAGCAGAAAGGGTATGGACAGCTGGCAGAGGAGCAAAGGCAGGATTTTGAGGATTCACCTCCCAGGGGCTTGCACCCAAGGCTGGGGACAGGACGGCCCCGCAGAAACATCCCAGCTATGCAAGGCAGGCTGGCAGCCGGCACCCCAGCTACCTCGGCTCCCCGCAGCCAGCCCCACCAGCTGCCTGCACAGGAATGCACCAGCCGGGCGCAGATCAGACACATGCCTCCTCCCAGACAGGCAAGCAGCTGCCTGCTGCCGGCTGCTCGAACCCAGCACGCTGGGGCCCCGCAGAGGTGGTACCGTCCTCCCAGCCTCCTCCACGGGGAAAAGGTTTCGATAGTCCCTTGCAAGGCTCTGGGATGCTCCTGCCTCATCACTAACCTGCTGTGGGAAAGGGAGCGAGATGAGCTGCCTAATTCCATTCAGGGGAAACTATTCACTTTCTAAAGATGACTACAAGCAAGGTTTTCATCCCAGGCTGGACACCGCCCGAGAATATTAGGACTTTAATTATATCACTATAATAAATTCATGAACAAGGAGATACTTAATCTAAATCTATGCCCATAAACAGCAACAAATGCCGGCGACTCACAGACACTGTTAGATATAACACCAGTTCATCCAACCGGTTTTGAAGCACACATCATTGCCGGTGTGTTGTCTGAGGGCAAACGGACTTGCTGCACCCCTCCAGGGAGGTGGCATGGGAATTGGGTGAAGGCACTGGGGTTTGCCATAGAAGAGATGGAAGACGGGGTGTCAAGGTGGCAACCATGCCAAGCAGGACCCCAAAACACAGCACCACCTTCCCCAAAACTCCTCAACCGCTTTTTTCTTTCGCTCAAACTCATTTCCATCTTTTCCTCTTGTTCAGCCACCCACACAAGCGGTGCTCTCCTGCACCAACCAAGCTCAGCAGAGCCAGCCAGACCAGCACCAGCCCACATTGCACAGCACAGGATGCGACTGCATTGAACGGCTCGCGCCCACCACCTGCAAACCTTCCCAAAACCTCCCCTGACCAGGTCTGCCCACACTGTTCCATCAGCAGGGCAGGGAAACGCTGTTTCAGTACACACTGTACCAGCACTTTCGACAGAACGAAAACACTGTCAGAAAAATCATTCCGATCCTTCTGCACCAAAACCGAAATGCTATAAAGAGGGAGCGAGTGCCAGGGTACCGCTCGGGTGCAGTACATTCGTCAGAGTCAAACCCAGGTGGCAGCAGGGACCCATGGAGGCCATGAAGTAAGGGGAGGAATTCCAACCCCCCTGCACTGTGAGCCACACAGTGTGGGATGGGTTAAGGCACTTCCCCTGCTTCTTCCCCCCAGCAAAGCCCCAGGTCGCATCCTCATCCCTACCAGCCCTAGTGGTCTCAAGTCATTGATTTCCCAGCTTTGCCCTTCAAAACTCTCCTGGCTCAGTGACTGGTTCATATCATCCAGCCACTCAGGAGCAAAATATCTCTATTATTATTGCAATTATTTCCCAAGCAGCATCGCTCAGGGCTGAGGCGGTCAGAGAGGGGGGCCCCAACAAGCGAATCGATGGGCAGCCTCTGCCCTGGGGGCTGCCGGGGACGCAGTGGGAGGCACTGGCAGCTGTCAAACGGCACAAGGAAGAGCCTGCAGAGGACGGGGGACCCCAGGGATCCCTCTGTGCGATGCATGCCTGGGTAGAGTGGCAGTCCTCGGTCTTTGCTGACCCTCAGTCAAGCAGTGGTGATGTAAAATAACCTCTGTACAGAGTGAGAATGCAGCCACTGATTCTACACACTCTGGATGTGATGCAAGGGTTTTACCTCCAAGGTGCTTCATGGCTAAAGAGGACCAACCAGAGATCCAGGGCATTCCTGGGGGCAGCACAGCAGCTACCGGGACATAAGCTCCCTGGGGAGGAAGCGATAGAGCATCCCAAAACTACCCCTCCAGTGGCACAGTGACTGCACACAGCTGTGCTCCTCCAACAGAAATGCACAGTGAAATCCCAGCACCACACCTCACCACACACACGTCCCTCGAGACAGAGGGGAACATGGGCAGGTAACCAAGTCCTGCTGTTTCTCAAGCCATGGGAAGAAAGGATGAAGCTGCGGAGGCAGGGGAGCTCAGTAGTGGATGGGAAAGGAATGCAAAATGGAAGGTAAGGGCACAAAAGGCACACAGCAAAATGGGATGGGGACCTTCTCACTGTGTCCCACTGTTCCCCTCCATGTAGAAAAAAAAGCCCTGGGAGACAGGAGTGAAGGGCAGAGCATGCCACAGAAACATGGGATTATTTTTTCCCCATGTATTAATTACTGTAGGCATCCCAAGCATCCCAGCAGGCCCTGGGCACACTGAAGCTATGGCAATGTGTCACCCTCCCAGCTCCCACGGGACTAACACTATATGTGACCAGCCTGGGGCGAGTTAATATTTAAACATCCCAGAGAAGTCCCTGGGAAGAAGGCTCTTGCCTGAAGGACTCAGTACTCAGTTTTCCAAGCAAAAGTCATCCCTTCACTGCCAAGGCACTGGCTCCTCCAAGGAGACTGTATCCTTCTCTGCCATGGGGACCAGCCCAGACCCTTGGCTATCAGCCTCCCACAATGTACAGCCCCTCACCCTGGTTGGTGAACAGAAGAGACCCAGAGCTGCCATTCCCAGCCTCTCCACAGTTTAGAAGCTGTGATTTCTTCTGCAAATCCAAAACACCATTTATTTTCCTGGTAACAATGCTGCTTAACTCAACAGGGTGGAATAACCCCCCAACTTCTGACCATGCAACCAGACCAAAATAACCCAAACACAAATGCTGAGGGCTTGTCCCACCACCTTCATCCTCCTGGCTGCTTGGAACATGCCTTGTCCCAAGGGCTCAAAACCCTGCTGCTCGGGGATGCTCCACTTCCCAGATCTTTATCAGGAGATCCCAAAAGGCAGAGAGGAGGAAGTACAGGCTCCCAGAGCTGCAGCACAGCTGGAGATCACCTGGATCCTTCCTCCATCCCCCCTCAGCTCCAGGAAAATAGCTGTTTCCTTCCTGGTCTCCAAAACAACATAGCAGCCTGTGGGGCTGCCTGAGGACAAGGCAGGGGCCAGCGGTCTTGCAAAGAGAGGAGCCAAGCGGCAGGGAAAGTCCACACAAGGGAGAATCCAGAAGGATGGACCCCAGGATGAGGTCAAGGTACCTCCTATGCTCGGATCGCCTCCCATCCCAGCACCCCTATGGGCAGATCAGCACCAGCCAAGCCCCCATGCCGGCAAAGCTGCCTGTGCAGGGCACCATGGCTCGTGTCTAGATTTATCCATCTGTGAGACTCTAAAGCCTTCTGCAGCCCTATCTCAGCAGCTCCCTGTTCATTCAGCTCCAGCCACGTAAGTGCACCAGCCGTTATTTCTGCAGCATAGAAGCTGAATGGTTTGCTGCAGCAATACACTGCAGCAAAGGGGATAGAATAGCAACTAAATCCACTGCCCATTCACCTCCACCCAGGGAGAAGGACAACACCAACTGCACGGGAGGGGGATTCAGCTTTGCGTGTTTAACATTGGCTTTGATGCCTTCCTACTGATGAGTCCTGTTGTTACCACAGAGCTGGACAGTACTGGTGTGTTTTCTCATAGACAAATCACACCAGACTGCCCAGGAGAAGCTGATAAGCAATAAACAATCAGCGTCTAAATATCGCATGACACAGCGATAACATTAAATATGAACACCTAGCACAGGCAGAAGGACTGGACATGCAGCATCTCTTACAAATTCAATGACAAAACCATACACTGCATGATGTACTGCGTGGGAACATAACCCACAGCACCAGAAGGGGGTAGAAAGTTACAGCCACACTTTTTTTTTTACTTTTTAGATCAACATCTCCATTATTGATGCACCACAATCAAAACTCCAGGCTCTGTCTTTCGTCCTCAAACAGTCTCTGCTCCAAACATAAGCACCACCAAGATTTGAGAAGAAATCTTCAGAAATCTGCCATTCCATGCCTGGTGTTCCCGGTGATAACAGTCGGCTAAGCCTGGCTTTGGACTCAGTGCAATGGAGACAGCCTGCAAATATTTTGCTTCAAGCACACCCAGACCTCCTCACTCACTCCAGCATGAGCACTTCAAGTGTTTGCTGAATTTCCTGCTCTCACCTTTTGTTTGCATTTTAAGGCTTCATTCCCACACCCTAAACCTCTGGCCCTCCTACTGCATTTCAAACCCAAAGGGTGCTTCAAGAGCCACATCTCTGCCTACATCGTCCTTTCTCAGTGGCCCCATAAAGCCAGGGGAAAGCTACGGGGCTGTGGCTCTCCACCACACAGAACCTGGAGTTATGAAAACCACTTCTCTGCAGTGGGCTCTCCCTTCAAATACAAGATGAAAATTAGTCTCTTCAATCTGTGTATAGGAGCAATTTCAAACGAGAGATTGAGAAGATTTAAATATAGAGATTACTTTTCCTAAGGATGCTGCTCAAGATATTTAAGAGCTCAGGTTTTACACAGCATGGATTTCCTTTGGCACTGATGCAGAACTCCCCACCCTGCTTCTCCAGACAGTAATCCCTTCTCCAGACTGTTGATGAGCACCAAGTCCCATTAGCTAGAGCCAAGCAGGACAGTAACCACAGGGCTCATGTGGGAGGCAAACTGGGGTGCAGGCAGGCTGGAGCCCACCCAGAGCTTTCCAGGTACAACAGCACCTGGCCACAAATTATTGTAACCCCATTTCTTGCAGGTCCATGTAATGAGAAACAAAGAGCTCAGTGAACTTAATAAAGAACTCCTGGGGATGCGGGATGCTGTCTGAAAGTCCAGCTCTTGCTAAGACCAGACCAGAGCACACGCCACATTCAAAACCAAGCTCTCAGAAGATCCTTGGGAACACTTGCCATCCTCCTCATCATCCCACTACTGCCAGGGGACCTCAAGTAGTGCTACTATCCACCACGACTTGCCAGCACTGTGGCCAAGGAGCTGCTCCCAGCAGCCCAGCAAGAGATGGACAAGCAGCAAGTTGCAGTCTGACCTCAGCAGCCCGATGCTGGCGGAGTGGAGATGGGGACAGGCAGACAGCCCCCGGATAAACAGCTTTATCCCGAGACACAACCCTGGCAGACACCCATCACATGCCTGAATATCTGTAGAGGGAGGCCAAGGGGTGGGAAATGATGTTAATTAAAGTTTTAATTACTGTAACCAAACGAGTAGTATAATTACTTTATTCTCACAGAGACTTCAAACTGATTAAGGACCACGTGCACAATCTTTGCGTTGATGTGGTTTTTAATTAAACGTGCCGTCAAAGAGGGTGAGAGGTGCAGGCAAGATGATGGCTCAGCCCTGCCTAGACCCCTTGGAGACCTCATGCAAGGAACGAGCCCAGGCTGGCAGAGACACATGGGTCAACAACAGTAGCCAGTGCAAAAGGGCAAAGAGAGCTGCTTTGGGAAGACTGAAGTTAGGGGAATGCACACAGATGTCTCAAAGGAGAAGCTCCTCTCCTGTACATCAGTCCTCAGCTTCACATACTTCCAAAACACCTACTTCTACAAACATCTCCAAGACAACCCCACACAGGCCCCAAAAGTATTAACGAACTAGTGCTGCCAACTGGAGGGAATGATTAAAAAACATTTTTGCAAAGGTATCCTTTTCAAATAATAATAATAATACTAAAAGACAAAGCAGTAGAAATTAAATTCCCAGTCCCCTACCTCAAATAAATAGTATGAGAATTTGAAATGAGACATAATTACCCCGGCAAGGTTAAAGCCGCTAATGCACACGGAATACAGAATCATCATCCATCATAATCATATCTCATATCGCAGCCATTATTTATAATTAGGAGGCACGGTTTAAAAAACACATAAAGACGCCCATGCAATGCAGTAATTCTTCTGTTATCGCTCCTGGAGGGCCAATCCTGCTCCAATTTGTGGAGCCCAGAATTAAGCAAAAGTAATTCCCCAAAACCCCTCAAAAGTCATTCCCAAAAAGCTCCTTGCCAGGGTGGAAACCCACCTCAGCCCACCTGCAAGCTCTGCCTAAGTGCCAGGTTGGCAGCGTAGGACGCAGCTGGGCTGCACTGGATCTTTCCCAGCTATTTCAAACCCAAGCAGGCTCAGAAGGCATCAACATAGCCCTTCTCCCTTAACTGTGGCGAAGTTTTTCCCCAAATGCCAGAAGAGGAAGAGCAGAGCTAAGCAGACACCAGAGCCACAACCAGGCTCAGCGAGGCGATGCCAGCCTGCTGGGCTTTGCCTGGGCTTTCTTGCCTGCTGGGTGGTTTTCTACCTATTTTTCAAACCACAGAACAAGTTACAGCAAAAGCTGGGGAAACCAAGAGCTAACCCCAGAGCTGCCAGGAGCTGCCCTCCTCTGAAGCGCAGGCTTTGCAGGTGGCCCCATGTCCTGGTGAAATATTAACAAGCTCCCAGCAAAGTAGGAGGAAATTATGCTGAATATATTCTAAGGAAGCCCGCAGACGGCAGGGTCTACATGGCAGAGCCCAGCTCTCAAGGTACCTAATTCCAAATTTCTTCTCCTCCCAGCAACAGGAGCAGCGAGTCTGCAGCCACACGGGGCTGTGCAGCAGCTCCAGTGCACACGCAAACACTGAAGCCAGAGCAAAGCCTTCACACAGAAAAGCACAAAACACTGGGACATAGAGGGGTACGCAGTTGGAGTCTGGGAGAGGTGGTTTTGCACCAGAGAATGGTGGCAAATTAGAAAGCAACAGTGGTGGTAGAGGGTGTTCCGGGGACACAGATCTGTGATGGCAGAGGACACAGCAAACGCCCAGCGATGAGCCTGCAGAAGGACACACACACATACACATGTGTGCAAGTTTAAGCTATCATGGATCTGGAGGTGGAAAAGCAAGCTGGGATAAGGATAGGGGACGGCTGAGGCACAGCCAGAGACGCACAAGTCCCCAGCTAAAGCTAAAGCTAAAGCAGTCCCAAAAAGGAGTTCAGCCCCACCACTGGCTGCAGGAAAAGCTGGCTCACCCCACTGGTCTCATGACTCTTAACTCACGAGCAGAGCTGCACTTTCTCAGAAGTTTCATTAAGCTGCAAACCAAGGGAAAAAAAAAAGAAAAGAGAAACAACAAAAAAAGAAAAGCAAGCTCATAGACGCACATACAAACACATGTTCTCCAGAACCCAGGAAACACGTTTCTAATAAAGGTTGCCACCAACACAGCAAAACACCAGCCAGTGTCCTGTAGCAAGTGAGGACAACGGCAGGCACAGGGAGTAGCTGGCAGGGCGCTGTGCAGAGCAGCACTATGCTGCTGCCACCACGGAACAGGGACATGAGCCTTTTGGAGGTTCAGCCACTCTGCCCACCTGGCTGCCAGCTCGCCAGGGCAGGTTGTCTTCTCACATGGAAATTACCAGCCTATATGCCCCACCATGAATCATCGCTCTGACCTCCACGGCTGCACACACGGGATGTGGGGCTTGCCCTGAGTGTTTTCCAGCTCCCCCGCTATTTCTGATAACCAGCATGCTGCCCAACATGCGCAGGATCAGGCCAGTCTTGCAGGATCAGGTAAGTATGGGGAAGACCACCTCGGGATACCAGCGAGGGGATGCTCCCCACGGGGCTGAGGAGAAGTACTGTAAAACCAAAAGGGACTGGGTCCTGCCCTGGCAACCAGTGCCTCCCCAGGCTATGAAATGGCCATCAGTGCTTTGCCAGGCCTTGGCTGCCTTCCTTCAGTCGTCTCAGCCCCAACGGCACATGCCAAAAGGATTTTTAACATCAGCGGCAGCTAGTTTACTGCAACCAAAAGGAGCAGAGGGAGGAGGAGGTGCTTTGCAGAATCAGGCAGAGTATCACTATTTGCCCTTCCAAATGCCGAAAACTAATCCCTCCCTTCCTCCTTTTTATCCCATTGAAAACTTGACAGAACCTCCTAGTGCTCTGCAGTTGAAATTGGCAGGTCTTAAATTAATTGACTGCAATTTTACACAACAACATGTTTAGCTGCGAGCTGGCCCGTGGCCCGCTTGGCTCGCCATCGCTCCCCAGACACTTTTCAAGCAACCTCCAAAACTTCATAACACATCTAAGGCGAGGCGAGCAGGCTGCCAACGTGACCCGCTCCCTGCCAGAAACCAGTCCTGCCTCCCCGCGCCCCCATCCCGACCCTGCTCCAGCTCCTCTGGTGTTTTCCCCCACTCTCGTAAATGGCCTGTTAAATTATTCTCATCGTCTCTGAGGATTTTTGCTCCTCCAAGCAGTGAGGAGCACGGGGCGGGCTGGGTTACGGGCCCGCTGCTTTGCCATGGAAACAGCAGCAATGGGACCAGTGTGTGCAACAGGGGCAAGAAAAGTCAGGGGTTTTTTATTTCAATCCATCCTGACACATTCCTGCTCTTCTTCCATTTACTACCCTGGAGGATGAAGCCCGAAGCAAAAGATGCAGTGGCAGGTCAGTGATGTGCCCACCTGGGGCTGGGTGCTTGCGGTAATTTAATATAAAACCACACAAATCTCATGCCTAAGAATGAGACGGCGCCTGCAACCCACCCAAAAAAAACAATGTGCCCTTCTTAGGAGAGATTCTGAGCTGGTATCACCGCTCGCACACAGCCTGCATGCAACCCAGCCCCCAAACCGCAGGGCTGAACCCGCTTGGTCCTCTCTTGAGGTCTCTGAGCCTCCCCGCAAGATGCTGCCACCGCCACCTCGGCCAAGCGCGAGCCCCAGCGATGAGTCAGCCCCGGCTCCCAGCCCTAATCTAATCCCATCCCCAGTGCCGGGCGGCTTTCCAGGGCATGTCCGCAACATGAAAGGCGTGTTCTTGCCGTGCAGCCGGGTCGAGAGCCGGAAGAGTAGAGGGAAGGATCGCTCCAGCGCTGCCTAGGACTTGGGTCGAGCAGCTGATGCTCTGCGAAAGCCAAACTGGGGGTGGGTTGTTTGTGTGATTTCATTGCTTGAGCAAACAGAAACATCCTGTATGTGATTAAGAGCCTTTATGAAAAACACACCAGTACTGAGCCCCGCAGCTGGGGCCGAAGGTACGGCCGTGGCTGGAAGGCACCGCACAGCAGGGCAGGGCTGCGCTGGGGCAAGAAGAGCTTCCAGGCAGATTCACACAGCCACAGCATCCCAGGGATGTTTCAGGCCACACATAGCGACAGAGAATGACTTTAGGACATCAACTACCCCATAAAATGTCTTATTTTTTCATGCCAACCTTCACTTGCTCTAGGGAGCAAGAAGCACAGCAGGGCTACCAACAGCCCACAAGCTGCAGACGATGGCTGCACAAGGAGAAGCAGCCAGGGCACTAACATTATTCTGAAGCATTAATTCTTTCTTTTATCACCTTCTGCCCCAGAATATCAAAGTATTCCACGCATGCCTGTAGTTTGCTCCTCCTTTACTGCAGGCATCGCCATCCACAGACGGTGTGGAGGAGAAACAAGCAGCACAGGCAGGAGTTGCAAACTGACCACAGTCTTCCTGCCCCAGAAAAGGGAGGA
The DNA here is from genome assembly GCF_032191515.1 of Phaenicophaeus curvirostris. Lineage (NCBI taxonomy): Eukaryota > Metazoa > Chordata > Aves > Cuculiformes > Cuculidae > Phaenicophaeus > Phaenicophaeus curvirostris. The sequence goes on from NC_091402.1 coordinate 17,005,287, forward strand.
TTTCAGCTCCTGCCTGAAAACCAGGACTTGCCTAGACTTGTGCAGCCATCACCTCCGCAGCCCCTGCTCCTCCACTCCCCTCCACTCCGACAGAGCTGCCTCTGGGGAGCTGCTGCCAGGGAAACACATGCTTTTGTTTAAGGAACACAGGCTGGGGAGGGGGGAAAGCACTTAAACATTACACACACACACAAAAAAAAAAAAAAAACCAAGAAAACTGAAGTTTTGAAGTTGTTTCTCCTTGGCAAGGTTCAAAATAGGGCAAGGATTTTGTTTTTGCTGGGAGGCTTTAAAAAAAATTTATTTCATCCAAACCATCCTTGACACATTCTTGACATTTATTACCATAAACTTTTCCTCCAATTAATTGCTTCTACATGACTATCATTTTCCTGATGAAAAACATCACCAGAAACTCACAAGCTATTAAAAAAAAAAACCAACCTCTCTCACACTCTCTGTTTCTCCCTGCTCATGACATAAACAGAATTAGGGAGGTTAAGGGGGTCAGAAACAACAGTTTTAGTTCAATAGCCTTGGCTGGCAAGAGCTGCCATCCGCAGCAGCAACACTGAGGGTAAGACTTGGAGCTCACTAGATGCTTGCAAAAAAAAACCCTCACTCCAGAGGTATGCGGTACCACCTCCGGCGCTGACTCAGAAAAGCACGCTGGGCCAAGTCTCAGCAGAAAAATCATGTTTTCAGGGATTTGGGCTGGGTTTATAGCCAAGGCTTTCACAGCACGGTGGTGAAGATGCTCGCATAAGCACAGCAACACATCGAGCGGGGAGAAATGAAGCTGAGCAGAGATGCTCCTGTCTCAGGAGGGAGGCACCAACAGCCACCTGGGCAGATACTGTGTAGGAGACGACTGGAGCTGTTTGTATGCTCTTTAATTGCTTTCATTTCCAAAATTTGGCCCAGGTCTTGTTTCAGCAGCCTGGGCGAGCAGGCATCAGGTGGAAAGGCATCCCCAGACGCTGCCCAAAAGGACGAAGTTGCAAAGGGGAAGGCGAGCTGTGATGCTGGACTCCATGAAGGGGCACAGAGGATGTCCCTCCACAGCTCCACACCTCTCCTAACAGCTGCTGGGATGCTGTTGCTCTCCAGCTCTGAAATCGGTGGCTGAAGAGGGAACAGGGTGCAGAAGCACCCTGAGAAGCACACCTCGTGGGGACCATGGGCAGTAGGTGCCACTCGAGGCTCTGCCAGCCCCCACAGCCTCAGGTCAGAAATGCTGACACTGCCATACGACTGAGTTACTGCAATTTAACGAGTCCTCCGGGGGAAGAGGTAACGAGTAGTGGTACCGCATCATCACGCGGTGTGCCCTTAGTCACACAAACCACAGGAAAGTCAAGAAAGCACATTTTCTCTCCCTATTACCTCCTCCTGCCTCCCCATGCTAAAGGTAGCAATTTTTGCCCTCTTTTAAAACAAGAAGCCACTGAAGACAGACACCAAAGCTCACACAACAGCCATCCTGTTTCCCCACAGCATCAAAGCAGACTCGCCTCCGCTGGGAAGAAAGCCCAGGCATCCTATTCCCAGGTTATTTGCCCCGGCTGTAGTCTCACACTTTCCCACCAGCAGATTCAGGGTGAGGGAGGAAGGAAACCCCCAGTTGAGGCCGGGAGTGTTTATCTCACCTGCTAGAAGAGAAACACATCTTTAATTTTAAATGTTGAGCGTAAAAACAGATCCCTCGAGGCTCATAAACATACCAGAAAGAGAGGGAGAGTAACACAAAGAAACCCTGGGGAAATAAACGGAGAATTCAATTTGGGAAGTTCCCAGCCCTCACGTGGGACAGGAATTAGCTGGCATGGGCCATGCAGGCGAGGTGAAGGTTTTGGGGTCTTCTTAAAGGATTTTGCTCCATTCTCACAAAAAAAAAAAAAATCACGTGCATCATACACACATACACACAGAGAGAAACAAAGCAGGGCATTGGTGAGCCTAAGCCCATCCAGCATCTCCAACCAGGGGGGCAGAGGCTGCTCCCCTCCCTCTGCCATGAAAGCTGCCGGTACAGGGTGCATCACAGGGGCCCAGTGTGTGCAGCCCCCACCCCTCCAGCCACGTCCACCACCCCTGAGGTCTCACACCCCCACCTTCTCACTGGGGATGCTGAGCCTTTCTGCGTGGCTGCATACATACTAGCCTTGCTAAGACACCCACTTTCCACGGCTAATTACAGACGCAGTCACCCTGGCCAAGATATAGAACTATTTTTGGAAGCTTTTAAAGAATAAATACATATATAGAGACACACGCACATCAAAATTGCATCACATTTTTCCTCTGTGAATTTTTTCAGTAGCACAATAGCTGCTGGTTAATTTTTGACTGCCGTCAATGGAAAGCAAAAAGTCTGGGGAGCGAGGGAACAGCAAGGTGCTGACCCAGCCTCTGAGACAGCAGACCTGCTGCCTTCACAGCTTCCAAGACTGCAGACTGCTCTACAGACCTCAAACTTGCCTGTGAGCACCCCTGCTGAGCCCAAAAATCAAAACCTCAGAAGGATTTCACTGCATTTTTCAGTGAAAATTTATCTTTAAGTCCGGGCTGGGAAGAGCATCACCAGTGATGCAAGTTTGGTGGAGCTCAGGCTTTGGTAGGGGTTGTTGCTGGGAGGATTGCAGGAGACACAAGAGGGCTGGGGAGGGCTACTACAAGAGAGAAAAGCCCTGCTGGAGATGCATGGATACCATCTCCTTCAGAGAGCTCCTTCACTCTGCAGCATCCATGTGTTTCCAGCTCCCTCCTCCCCAAGTTTCAACAGAGAACAGCTCACAGCGGTCATCCACATCTACATTTAACATCGCCCCTTCATCTGCCACTGCCCCAACTCCCACCCACACAGCTCCAGGGGTCCGTTGATCCCACAAAGACACTGAGTTGTCCCCGAAAAGGCAAGAAAATCTCTTACCTCTGCGGTCGCCTGGCCCAGCAAGCAGCATTGCCAGCGTTAAGCCTCCAGCTACAGCAGCACCAGGCATGTTCTGCGGATGCCGGCACATAATTAAGATCTACAGGGCTCTGTCAATCAGCAAGGGGAAAGAAATGGCAGGGAAAGCTCTCCTGGAGTACAGCAGAAGCCTATGCGTTACCAGTGCCAGGGTGCCCAAGTGATGCTGGTAGGGTAGCACAAATCCAGTCCACCCCTGAAGCAAGCAGTGGGGCTCTCCACCCTCCAAACTGTCTCCTCTTGCTTGTTTTGTGAACTGTATCTCTCCCAAAGACAAGTCTGCACTTTCCCAGTGCAGCACCGCTCCCAACTCTTACTACAAAGGAAAAAGCTTCAGTTAGCAGCTACGTGGCTACTGCAACCCAGTGTGGCCCTGGAGACAATCACTGTTGGGAAAAGCCAGCACTGCATGCATGGGAAATGGGTGCTATGGCATTTGAGGTTGCACTCTGGCATCCCAGAACAGGGGCTCGGGGAGGAGAGCGTGTTTGTATGGGTCTCCTCATCTCTGAGGAGAAGCCCTCCAGTATGTGCATCCAGGACAATGAAATGCCTCCTCTCCCCTCTCAGCTTGCTGTCCACCCTTCCTCAGCAGCACCACTGAGGGACCAGGGAGGACTAGTCCCCAGAAGTAGCCAGAGATCAGCAGCAGGATGGCCAGCAGCCTTTGCCGGGAATCATCCATTGCCAAGCCCACAGCCCTGGGGGACAATTCCCTGGCTCTGTTCTCAGCAAAAGGTCCCACCAGCAGGGACCCCACCACCACTAAGGGGGCTGGGAGGTGAAAGGACCTTCCTAGAGATCCAGGCAAAGGGAGAAAAGGATAGGGAAAGGCAGAGCCTGCAGAGAGAAAGCCCCCTCCTGCCCCAGAACATTCTCATTAACGCTTCCCCTCGCAGCCAAACCTCAGTGCCTGGACCCATGGGCTCTCACCAGCACCCCAGCAGCATCAAGGAACTGGAAAGCTGCACCTCAAGAGCACATCCAGCCCGCGGACAAACCTCCTCCCTTCCCCTGGGACATGAACCTTTCCCTGCTAGTTCCCAAAGAGGGACCGCCCGGTGGGATGAAGTGGCATCCCCGCTACCCTGGAGCTGCACACAGCCACGCTAACGCACAAATTGCTTCATTAAATTTCATCACATTAAGCCAGTTTCATGAATTTAACATTGTCCCCGGACTATTGTTTGCCTGAAAATTAAATTACAGCAACATTTGTTGTTTCAACGACTCTGTCAGCTAGGGATGGGGCCAGAGGAGGGGATACGGGCACAGGCGGGTGATGCCGCTTCAGTAGCAGGGCTCCTGCGGGCAGTCAGCTGCAGTGAAGGTGGGAAACACAGCCACGGTTTCCTTCACAGGGGAGGGAAAAGGGAAGAATTAAGCTAACATGCTGTTTCAACCAAAGCCAACTCTGCCAGGTGTGAAGAAGTGAGCCAAGCTCCTCGGGAAGGGAAAGCATCACCATTTTGGAGTGGATAGACGCTCCGACCAGTCCTGGCAGCCACCAGCCAGCATGGCAGAGGCATCATCCAGCGCCCCTCCAGGCAGCACAGACCCTGGCTATGTCCACATGACACGTGAGCACAGTACTCTGGAGCTTTTTGATCTTTCCAGATTACAAAGCTTTGCCGCATACAGGAACACTCTGAAAAAAATCTCATTTATTCTTCTTTTCCCTTGAGCATCCCCTCTCTGCAGTATCAGAAACAAAGGTGACAACCTTTCGCTTTGTAAAGAAAACTGTCAAGTGAAGCGGACTATAAATAGCACCCAAAACTGACCCGCATCCCCAGCCAAGGGGAATGAAATGAAGATGAGTGAACGAACAGCTTCAAGGTCAGAGAGACTTTTTTTTTCCCTTTGTTCAAGGTCTGGTAATTTTTATCCACGCAGGAGAGCAATCCAAAATACATCATTAGGGTTGTAGCTAATAAAAACCACACTGGCTTTTTTCAGCCCGGCATCGTTTCCTTTGCCCATATGGGGATTACGGAGGGAGGGAGGGAGGGAGATGCTTCCCCCAGCACCAGCTCTAACAGTACAATCCCTCCTTGCATCCCCTGCATCCTTGCAATGAGTACCCCAGCCATACCAGCATAAAGCAACCGACAGATGCTGCCCTCAAGAGCACAAAGCGTGGCAAATTTAAAGGTCTTTTCCAACCTAAACGATTCTATGATTATCCTGCCTTTCTCTGTCAGACCATAAGGATGCTCCCCACCACCTCAGCCCATTCTCAGTCTGCAAAGAGCTGGCTTGTCACACGACACTGGCTCTCTTCCTTCTCTCCAGCTGCTAAATAGCATTAAAAAAACTAAGCATCCATTAAATAAAACTTTCCCACTACTGCTTCCCAAGTAGACAATTGCTCTTGCTGCCACAGGGAGGTTTCGTGCTGGTGGATGGTCCATGGACACACAAAGAGCAGGGCAGCGCCAGGATCAGCTCTAGTACAGCACAGGCCACCCAAAGAAAGTGCCCAAGGGTCCTGAAATCCAGCATCAAACCCCAAATGATGGCACTCTCCCTGTCCATCGTGTCCCTTACTGCATTGCCCTGCAGCCCCACTCTCCAGCTCCAGTCTCAATCCAATTGCAGTGCTAATGAAAGGGAGTCTGGAGATTATGGGAAAATATCCCACCTTAGAAGCAGCTGGAGGGATGCAGGGAGGTTTATTCAGCACAAAGTCTTTCAAGAGGGTTCCTCCACGGTAAGATACAGGAACCTCAAGGACCCACCAAAGGGCAGGACAGGAAGAACATAGGGCTAGTGTGCACTGGCTGGGGTAGATGAGACAAAAGAGAAAAGCAAAACAGAGGTAAAAAGAAAGATGTGGAAATGTTTCCATTCTGGGTAAAAAGGGAATAAAAATGGACGAGGTACCTGCAGCCCATCCCATGGACTGCTTCTCCACCCCTCCTGAGATGCTCTGCCCAGCTACACTGCCCCAGCTCTGCCCACCAGCCTACTCCAATTCACCCTCAGCCACGCAACCGCATCCAATCAAGGGATTAAAGTGAGAACCCATCAAACTCATTTCATCACGAAGCACCATCATGTAACACGCTAAGCGTTATCCTTATTGTGGTGGACTAAGCCAGGATTAGCGCACACACACCTCCAAGGCTGCTTAGACCCCTTTCCTTAGCCAGACAGCACGTCTAAAGCCCAGTACCACAGCTCCAGCTCTGCCGTCCTTTGATGAGCGGAGCTCCCAGGTATTTGCTCAACCTCAAGGCATGGCAGGATTACCAGCACAGCCTTGATCCCTCTGTTCATTTGCTCTGTATCAGACAGGCAATGTATGACCAAGGCAAGACACAGGCTGAGCGCTCCAGTCCCACTCCAAGTACTTCTCAGGTACTCAATAAGATGGAGTTAACTCCTGTCCCACACCTCACCACCCAACAAGGTCAGCTCCCAGGAGAACCAGGAGCACAGGTCCAGGCATCTGCACTTGTACTATCACCCAGTGCCCACTCCAACTCCTACGCCTCTGTATTTCACCTCAATGCAAATCCTATGGCACCTTCCTGCTGCCTCCCCCATTCAGTACCAGCCTCCCATTAGCATCCATTCTTCTGCTCCATTTTCAAAAGACTACGACTAACAAGGGCAGGGGATAACAAAGGCCGAACAACACCTCTTCCGAGAGGTCTGAGGCTGAGCACTGTCCCTGCCTGGACCTGATCCCTGCATATATCAAAGCCTCACAGATGGATGACAGGCTCCAGCGGCCACGAAGGGGCAGCTGGAGTCCGCATCCTGTATCCCCAAGTGCTATATCACACCTCCACCTCGCTCTTCATTTATGATGGATTTTCCTCCCAGTCTGGAGCAGGAGCGTGAAGCAGTCAGTCCACGGGGACTGGGGAGGGCTGACCTTCCCCACTGCCACATCTCTGCCTGAGGTGGCACTGGGACACGCATAGACACAAAGACAACATCAAAACCAGTTCGGCCCCTGATGGCATCTCCCTCCTCCAGCAGGCCAAGGGCTCAGGGTAAATTCCTCAGGCACCATTAATCTGGGCTAATGGGGCTTCACGAAGGCAGGCAGGACACTAGCACTGCCCCTTCCCACCCAGGCGTAGTGCAGCCTCTGCCTCCCAAATCCAACGATCCATGAGGCTCCCCTGACCTGCCTCTTCTGGGCCGCCTTTGGTGGGAGGCCACGGCTATTCTCCCACCGAAAAAGCCAAAATTAGTCAGTGTTCAAGCCCGTGAACAGGCACAATGGCTCCAACAGGAGGGACCCAACAGAGCTGCAGCCTCCCAGCTCATTTCCATCTCAATGAGGTGGCTTTTCACCCTGCCCTGTCCCCATGGGGCCACCACAGAGGTCCTGAAAGAGATGAGGTCCAAGGCAAGAGTCACGCTTCTGTTCTTCCCAGCAGAACGGGAGTCGAAGGCAGGGGCCACAGCCCCTCATTTGAGGGCAGAGAGATGCAGAAAAAAATGCTCAGCAGCTTCATGCTTCACTAACCAAACTGCAACAGCCAGGAGGGAAACCCCAGTACTCACTGCTGACACTGCATGCCTGAGCCCCAGTGCCTGTGCCATGCCGGTGTCTAGTCTGGGGAAAACACAGATGGGACTGGAAGCGTCAGAGATGGCCCCAGTGCTTTGGCAGCCCCTGACCTCTCAGCATCGCTCCTCTGCCTTCCAGCCTCCTCCCCCAGCACTGCTGAGCCATGGCCACCACTGCTTGACACAGCCTTGTGTCAACAATGGGGGTAGAATCGGTGGTATGCAGGCACACATCCAAAAGGACCTTGCTTTTTTCAACTCCCAGCCCTACTTCCACACTATTTCCAGGGTCTGCAGGGACTGGCTGCAAAGGCAATGCGGCTGCATTTGGCTGGCACAGACTTGCCAGCTCCTGAGCTCGCCCCACGGAGCAGCACCAAGTCAGCTGAGAGGTGTTTTGCCCTCAAAACCCCCTTTTTGGGGCAATTACAGCTTTGCACCCAGCATCCCTTTTGAAGATGCAGGGTCTTCAAGATCCGCCTGCTCCAGCTGCTGGAACGTGCCGCTCCCAAAAAGTCACCTTGCCCTGACACTGGCAAAGCCCAGCGGCAATGCTGCCGTACCCGGCGGCGGCTCCGTGGCAGCCGGAGTGGGCTGATGGATTGGGGTTAGGCGGCACGCTGCCCGCGGGCGCCCGGCACCGGAGCCAGGGAGAGGCGAGACGTGCACCGTCAGCGTTTTCGGCAGGGAAGGTTGGAGCAGGGTTGGCGGCTGCTGCTGCCTTCCCAGCTGGCCAGGAGCCAGGCTCCCAGCCCTCACTCACCTGCTGGCTTTGTGCAAAGCACAGAACAGATGGGGGGAAAAAAAAATAAAAAAGGAGAGTTATGGCTTGTGAGTCAAAAAGCCCAGGGGCAAGGGAGGGAGGGAGCCCCCCGACACCTCCTCTCTGAACATGCCGGAGCATCCCTTGGAGAGCCAGAGGCATGGAAAATGCTCAGTCCCATCCATCCTGCGTGAAGCAGGAGCCTGAATCCCAGCGGCGTCCCCCTCCAGGAGCCACTCGAGGATGGAGCTAGCAGCTGCCCGCAGCCCCAGCCCCGCCATCCCAGCCGAGGCCAACGGTTCACGATGAATTTCTAATTGTTTCCTCCAACAATGAGACATCCTGTTCAGAGCTGGGCGGCTCAACAAAGCCCGACGTCGGCGAGCAGGGCCCCTTCCTGCTGAGCAGGAATGGGGCGATGCCGAGCGCTCCCCGCCACGAGTGTGAGGAGCAGGGAAGGCTCCATCACCCCCTCCCATCCACCTCATCCACTTAACACGCCAGCTCTCCAGCCTCCACCTTGATTAAAACAGCTTAACGACTCTGGTGAGAGCTCTCGAGGGGGCGGGGGAGCCGCCGAGAGGTATTTGATGGATTCACTTTGGCAACCGTCGGCTACCTTGTCATGCCAATAAAATTATTGCCGTTGACTGGGGAGAGGCGCGGATGCCTGCTCCAAGGAGCAGAGCTCCCTCCCAGGGCTGAGCACAAGCTCCCACGGGGGCTGCGTGCACATGGGGCAGGGACGAGGGGTCCCCATGGGATGGGATGGGGATAGAGGAGAGCGCAGAGGCAGGAGGAACAAAAGGCCCTTGTGCGGGGTGGCCAGCTGGGGAGAGGCAGCAACACGGGCAGGAGAAGATTTTCAGGGGCTTCAATGGGGCCGATGCTTGGAGAGTCCTCAAGGGTCACCGGCTGACACTGCTGGGACCAGCGCAGGCTTCGTGTCCCAGATTTGCCTCCCCCAAAACCCTGCTGAGGTGCAGGCCATAAGTAAGGTAGCCAGCAGTGAGGTCACGAGGGGAGCTGAACGCTGAACCCTCCTGGGCGCTCCAGGAGCCGGATTTCATGTGCCAAGACACAAAGGGCCTCTTTTCAGGCAGAGCTGCTTACCCTAAGCACTAAGCAGAGGGTGATGTGAAAAGACCTGCGGGGATGGGAACCAGCAGCGCCGGCAGGAAGCCTGATAGCTTCTTCCAGCTCACGTGGACCACGACTGGGTCATGCCTTGTATCCCAGATGCCAGCACATGGAGACTTCAGCGATAAGAAGAAAGACAGCAGGCAACAGAGAAATTCCCAAAAAGACCACAGCCAGCAGCTCCCCCTCCCCACAGCACATATTTTAGGCTCATATTGCCCAAACACACAGCAAGGATTGTGGACACACCAAAGCATCCTTCTCAAAATGTTTACAACAACCCTACACAAAGGGGGTGCCTCCACGGGCTGCCAAACCTCAACCTGCAAAGCATCCCCCATCTCTCTGCCCTTGGCAGAACAAGGGCTGCAGGAGAGCCCCGCAACACCTCCCAGGACAAGAGAGGAGCACCGCATCCCGCTACGTAGGGATAGGGATGACCCACTTAGCATGAAGACATTATTTATTATTATTATTATTGAAGTGGAGAAGCCAAAGAAGTCAGACATGGGGCCAATTCAGCTGTGCTTTCCGTGGGAGAGAATAAACAAGCTGCGGCAAGTGAGAGCCCTGGGGGGGAGTAGATTCCCCACAGAGACACGTCCTGATGCATTCACACCCGAGGCCAGCCAGTTCCAGGATGAGGCAGGGAGCTGCAGCGATTACAGTAGCGACTGGGTAGCCAGATAATCCTCCAAAAAATGAGAGCTCAGCCGGCTGCAAGGGATAGTCTGATGTGATCCTGGCCACGATGTACTGGCTGTACTGCCCCATGACCGTGCTGTACTGCCTGGATCCCAGGTAGTGCTGGGCATCTCCTGTGGGGCCATGGCAGCAGGGACAGCACAGCCAGCAAGGGCAAAGGCAGCTCTCCTCACCCTGATGCACTGGGAGCTGATCCACACAGTGTTTCCCATCCTGCTCTGTAGCAGCTAGGGGCCCTCCATGGACAGGGAGCCATTGGCTTCTTCCATGAAGTTTAACTCACACCCCTAAAAATAACCAGAGAGCACCCAAAACTGGGTCAGCCCACAAGGGCCACACCGGAGCTCAGCAAAGCCCTAAGGCAGTGCCTTGTTTGCAATACGAGGAGCAGATGGCAAGCTAACAAGGGCAGCCTCATCTCTGCACTGCACCTCCCAGGATGGCCACTGCCCCAGCTCCGAGCCACCAGCCCAGCACGGTGCAGTTACTGGGAGGGGGTTGCACCATCAGCACACCTCCTCCAGCACCGTCCTTCTTTCCTCTCTCCATGCAACACTTGAAGCACCCTCAAAATCGAGTTCTTGGCACACAAAGGTTAAGAGGGAACTGCGGGTGCAGTGTGAAACATGCCTTTCCAGCATGTGACTGAGCAATTCCGTTGCAATCACACACACAGCTTTCTGACCACCCGAAAAATAGGAAAGACAATCTGGGAAAATTACAACCACCCAATAAAAAGACTGTCAAGCGAAGCCAGGTGGTTTCCAGCAAAAACCCAAGCATTACGAAGCAAGCCTCACTTCACTTGTGCAATTGTCCCCTGGCCACCCCCATTGCAGCACGATCACAGCTCATGTTCCCTCATCACTTCCCCATCCGTGGCATCCTCAGACCACAGGGTGCAAGGCCGGGTCCCCGACACACCAGTTTAGGAGCACAGAGGAACTGGCTCCCTGCCAGCGCCGGCAGCATGAGAAGTCATCCCCGCATTGCTCACCCGGGCAGCGGCAGGCATTCCCCAAGCGCCCTAATCCCATGACTGCTGGCACAGAGGGCAGCGAGCACGCGGGGCCAAGGGCTTTCCAAGCCTGGTCTCTCCACATAACTCAGAGCCAGCCAAAGAGAACCGCCTGCCTGCTAACCCAGCAGGGACAAGCCGAGACCAGGCTGCCAGGGGCTTCACTGCTGTCACCCGCTCAGCATCCCAGAGGACCTTTACCTTCATCCACCCCTAGTGCCTCCCCTCCCTCCAGCCAGTTTTGCAAATTCACCTTTCTTCTGATACTGCTTGCAATACCGTACGTCCCTCCTCTCCCAAATCAGAGTCTCGTTGCAGCTGCGGCGGCAGCAGGTGCTGCCCAGCACCCTGGCCTCATGGCAGCAACTGTTAGCTGCAGGGCAAGCCAGAGGCTTGTGTGGCTTTTTTGGGGTGGTGGGGGAACAAAGAGAGACTCTGTCTGCACACAACAGCCTGGACAAATGCTGGGCATGGAAGCTGCCATCCAAGGAAAATTCAGACGCAGCAGTGACTCTGCCCTGACCTTACCCCGGCCCAGATGGCGAGATCGGTGCCCTCTGAGCAGAGCAGCTTCCATTACTGGGCTCCTGGGAACAGGGGGAGCACCCAGCTGTCGGCACAGGCCTCCTTCCCTGAAGGAGGATGGGTGCCAGTGGGCAGCAAGGGCAAAGGGCCCAGCAGGAGGGCAGAGAAGCCACAGGCCTGCACCAAGCCTAGAGCAGATGCTTGCCAAGGGGATGAGTGCGAACGCTGGCAGCTTAAAAGCAGAAGGAATGCAACCATTGCTGAGGGACGAGCGCTCTGTCTGGATGACCTTGGCCACACTGCTGTACCCCTGCCGAGTGTCCCATCCCCTGGTTGGGGACACATCGGCACCAGTCAGGGACAGGACAGCAGCCCCCTTTTGTGCTCCCCAGGCGAGGGGGAGCCCTCCCCTCCCGTTGGGCCGCAGGATCAGGTAGCTGCTGAAACAGCACTTTGCTGTTACTAGGGGTGTAACATTGTCCCCATGGCTTTGCGAACCCTCCTCCCACATGCTCCATCCTTCCCCTCCCCATTTAAAAACTTCCATCTGGAGCCCAGCAGCAGGAGAAGCCGCCAGCAACGCAACACCGGTCCCTCTGGATCCCTCATCGATCCGGAAGGGAGGACGAGCTGCCTCATCAGCTCCCCACAGCCCTGCTCAGCCCTGGCGCCGCCGTGCCCCTCCCGAGGGCTGCAGAAAGCCAAACAGAGGATGTGGGGCTGGGGAGGACCACCAGCATTTAGCCTCCCACCTCAATGCCCGTGTCTCCCCTACCCCTAAACACACTGCTAGCACGCAGGGTTGCAGGCAGGTCGAGGGACCCAAGGGAAAGACACAGGGACTACCCCCAGAATGGCAGTCTGTCCATGACTCCTTCCAGGGAAGCCACTCTGTCCCTTCTGGGGCACCCTGACCAGCTCAGGCTGCAAAAATGCAGGGTGCTGTACCCAGGACAGCGTGCTGGAGCACCTCATGAGCCACAAAGCGATGGGCTGGACTCCCCAGCCAAGCCCTGATCCTCCTGCCCTTGGCACAATCATACCAGGACCTTCGCACTGCCTTTCCCTGGTTGAGGATGCAGTTAATGCAAGCTGTGTTTATACAGGGCATGTACAGCTATAATTACAGGCACGATGTTATGATAACAGGAAATCCGTGCCCTGTGGAGATGCAGGCAGGCAAAGGCACGCACGGAGCTATTTGCTAATTGCCACCAACAAGCAGCCTTTTGTGCCGTGGCGGGGTATGGGAAGCAGAGTCTCCCACATGCCAGGCTGGAGCCATCAGCACCCACCTCCACCCACCTTGCCCAGGTCAACAGCAGAACCACAGAGACCCGCTCAGAGCCCACCCCATGGCAGCTAGAGAGCAAATCCACTTGCTCTGAGAGACAACACTGATCCACCAGTGACCAGGACTCAACTTCCCTAGGTTATAACCCTTCCAAAAGACAGAGGGTTTGTAAATTCGGTTAGCAGAGAACAGCAATGGGAAATTGCCCCTCAACAGCGCTTTGCACGTTACCCCCACCACAGGAAATCACGCTATGATAGCAGCACAGCTCTGCCTGTAGCCCCAAAGGGCCAGGAGGGCAAGCAGACACCCCTCTCATCAGCATCACCAAAGGTTTTCCTACCTTTTTGATCTTCCCACTTCGTGTGCCTGCAAAGACGACAGTTTGTCCTCTGTAGTCATAGGCAGCCACCGAGGTCATCCCATCCTCCTTATCCACAAAGAGTGGGGTTCCCTCGATGGTGACAGTCCCACCCAGCGGCTGGTTAAAATCCTGGCCACAGAAATTGTCGTCAATCTGCAGTGGCTGTCAGAAGAAAACAGAGGAGAGATGAGTTTTTTGCCAATGCCTCAACATGCGAGAACTCCCAGATGGCCACTAGACATCTCCCCACCTCATGGGCTATGGCAGCTTCCGCAGCCCCATTCGTCACCCCTCCCGTACCAGCCATCCCACCTCACCAGCCAAGGGAAGGGATGAGCTGACGCTTCCCTAGAATTCCCTACGCACTGATGTAAGGTTTTTGGGACACATCCAACGTATGCAGCCCCTCTCTGCCTTTGAACAAGCTTTGCAGACCAAGACCAAGGCTATTGGTTCTCTGCATCCTACAGAGCAGCACTTACAAACCCAGCAGGAGCCAGCACTACATCCCTGCTCCCCATCCATCCCTGCTGCTGCCATCTCACACACGTGGGATGCCAGCAGGAGCTCTCCAGTAGAACACACACCCCTCTCCATCCTCGCCTTGGCGCTAACTTCAAAAAGAAAATAGCTTGGCAGTAAAGCAGAAGGGGCTGAATCTTGTGCCCCAGCCTTTTCTCAGAGACAAAACATTTCCCAGCCAAGGCCGTGCCAAGACAAACAGGTCAGGGCTCCTGAGAGAGCCTCACTTCATATAGCAGAGCCTCCAGCTAACATGCTACACACCTGCCAGCCCTGTTCCTCCTCCCACAGGAACGTCTTGGGGAAATCCCCACATTTTTTCCATGTTGCCTTGCCCCAGAAAAGGAACCTGGCTCAGCCACCTGCCTCCATGGTTCAGTGCTCGCCCATGGGTCTGGGAGAAGGTTTTGCAGCTCTGCCCAGGGAGAGGCAGACGCAGGGTTGCATCAGCCCCTCTCTGCCCTTGGGGCTGTCACAGCTGGGACCTCCAGCGAGGCAGTGCCAGAGGGATGCCCCCTGTGAAAGCTTGGAGTGGGATGAGGACCAGCTCCGAAGCACTCGTCCCCCTCCACTGAGCATCCTCACTGCATCACCCTGACCTGCTGAGCACGGTGCCAGCTCCTGGTCACAGGTATCTGGCCTGAGGGCACGTGGGTCTCCCAGAGGTCCCACGCCTGCACACAGTCACATAGCATCAGCAAAATCCATGTGGGCAATGGAGAGACAGCCTGCTCCAGCCACAGGATTTTCCACTTCATGAGGTTCCTTACGTAACTTTAAATTTAAAGGGGAGAAAGGTTTTTTGGCAAGCAGCAGCCTCCAAATGCATGCCAGTCCCCAAGGGGTTTTAAATCCATGCAGCATGTGCACGGAGCATATGGGAAAACACCGAGCTCTTAAGCTCCATGTACACATGGGCAGTAAATAGCTCTGTGATTCCCACCCACTGCTGCCCAGGAAGCAAGGGTCAGCCTGGAGAGACTCCTGCCCGCAACCCGAGGCGCCCATGGGAAGGAGCAAAAACAAGATGCTTTACTGTGCCTGGGCACGATACGCTTCCAGACATAGTGGTTTCAGCCTCCCACAGCCACGCTGAGGCTGCTTGCCCTCCTTGCCAGCCCCAAGGCCAGCAGTCCAGCTCTAGGCTGCACTCAGGACTCGGCATCATGCTAGCCTTCCAGTAGGAGCAGACCAGGAATGACAACAGCTGATCACATTTGGTCTCACCAGCAGTCTGGAGATGCTGGTCTGCTTCCTCAGTTACTCTAACTTCTGTTTTCCCAGGATGCCTGAGGTAGCGTACGGCCAAAGACTGACACCCGTCCCTGCCTGACCTTTCTTTGTCCTTCCCTAAACTGAGGGAACTGCTATAGCCAGGCATGAGAGATGTGGGGGTCCCCAAAACAGGAACATGGGGCACCACGTGCCTCTGCAACCACAAGGAAAGAGAGGAAGTGGAATTAGGGTCTCTCCACTTATCCTCTGAATCACAGCCTTGCACACATCTTCTCGTATCCATCAGCCAGCACATGCACTAAGCATTCTCCTCTGCATCACCAGGCTGGACATATCTTAAAACAGCAGGTCCAAGCCTTCCCAAACACAGAGCAAGACGGGAGTGATGCTCCAGCTGATACCCAGCTCCCACCTGAAAACCCAAGATCTTTCAGGTACTTTGCTGTGAAAAAAATAACTCTTTAGCTCTGGTAGCCCCTCCACCCTAGTAAAGCACCTTCTACTTTGCCACCAGCAGTAGCAGAGGAGCTATGGGCAATGCCATGAAGGTAATTTAAGCCTCAGCAGCCCTTGGGTGCAGTTTCTGCTCTCTCTGTGCTCATTCTGCAGCTTCCCCAACCCCTTGGCCGCTGAATATGCAGGAGGAGAGATGTTTACCGTGTTTACTCCTCTCTGCTTTGTCTCAACAAACTCTCTGGGAAACGACAAATACAGCTGCGCTTTGGGACCGCAAGGAGCGCCTGCCACCACCGCTGCAATGCCGACACCACCTCGATAAATAATTACACCGACAATTAGCTCATTAACAGCAAACTGCCTCGTTAGAGAAGCGCAGGCAGGCAGCATGGAGAGGTCGGGCCAAGGGCAGCAGTACAGGGGTTACAGCACCAACAGGCATCCCTGGAGGATGCGGGATGCAGGGACAGAAGGACACAGGGACAGCTGTTCCCTGGCCGATGCCGGCAGGGACCGACACGCACCACGGGATGCGAGGGCCACTGACCTTGAAGCATTTCAGCCTGCACATGCTGGGATCTGCAGGAGGCACCAAGCTCTGCTCGCTCTCCCATTTTCATGGGTTGTTTGCAGGGACCATGATCTCAGCCCATGGCAAGGCGGGGGGGCTGCTTGGTATTGGGTTTTTTGTTTTGGTTGGTTGGTTTTTTAATTTTGTTTTTATTACAGTGCTTTCCATTGGCACCTCTCTCAGCTGCCCCAGCCCCAGACACTCCAGGCCCCCAGTTCCACAGCACTGCAGCCCAGCACTAACCTGTCTCCCCAAAATAAGGTCAGGAAACACTGATTTCACAGGGGAAGCAGCCTGCAAGAGGGGGGAAAGCAGGCCCGCAGCACCGAGCGAGCAGAAGCAGGTGTCTCCTTGACGTGCCTTGTCTCATTGCCTCCCTTCAAGCCCACTTACGAAAGCAATGAGGGAGCAGACAGCAGAGGCGAGGCTCGCACCACTCAGCGTTATTAATTAGCCAGTAATTCACCAGTTAACACCACTACAGGCACGCTGCATCTCCCTCTGCGCCCCCACCAAGGGCTGTGATGGAGGATACAGGGGACACTACAAGCCAGGGAGGAGGCTGCAGGAGGCAGGTGCCAAGTGCCAGGCTGGGAAGCCAGGCTTTTTGCACATTAATCGCTGCCCAGGAATAATCCCAGCGTGATACGGTTTGTTAACACCTGCATTTCTCTGGCTGTCCAGGAGAAGGACTTAGCTTTTCCTGGCCCAGTTTGGGACAGTCTGTCACCAGCCATGCCCTGTGCCAGCAGGCTGGGCAGCAAACCCCACCAAGGATTCAAAACACATTTTCTCTCTGGAGCAGCCCAAGGAAAGCTGCTGCCCATATCCTGCTGGCTCCAGGCACAGAGCTCTGCCCATGCTGCCAGTCCAGGGGTCGAGGATTCCGGCAACACCAAATCGCTCCCTGCTGCAACTCCACCCAGCTCAAATCCACTGCCCTTTCCCAGCCTTGCTACATCAGACCCTTGTCCCCCTGTTTTGGGCATGACTGTGCTGGGCAGATGTGCTATGCACATCTGGCCACAGGCACGCAAACCTCAGTCCCTACATTGCACAGGGAAAGGACAAACTGGGCTACAGAAGGCCAAACCCCTCTCCAGTGGAACACCACAAGCAGCAAAACCTCTGGTCAGGCTCAGGAGCGATTCAGGCTGCTGCAGGGGAATGGACTGGGCAGTCCCACAAGGTGCCTTTGCTGCATGTGTGAGTCAGTGCCCAGGTCCGAGAGCACCAGCATGAGGGGTCTTGCTCCCAAGCTGGCTCCACTCCCCTTCCCACTGCCAGACTGCTGGATCCCAGACAGGAAGAGAGAGAGAAACAGGAGACAGGAATCCACTTCACTTGCCAGCACCAGGGATGAACCACTAACATCTGCTGAGCTGGCTGCCAAGCCTGGTGGCCTCTTCTCCTGGCTCCAGCACCAGCTCCAGAGAACTGGAGCTGTCCTGCAGCGCCAGGGGATGAGCACCTGCACTGCTTCAGGTCTGGGATCAGGGCACTGGCAAAGCCTCCTCCAGTATGGATCAGCCCTTTATTGCTGTGAAGGAGCAGAACAATTTTTTGTTTGGGATGTAAATCCAAGCAACTACTGACTTGGGCAATTACATTCTGCCTCCTTGCAAATAAAAAACCCAACATGTCTTTTATTTGCTAGTCAGTCTTCCCCCACCAAGAGACCCACCAAGAGACCCCCCTCTGCCACAACCCACCCCAGGAGTGCCTGCAATTTATTAGATTCCTGCCAGAAAGAGGTTACATGCTCCATGGCATCTGGTTTGGCTTGCGCTCAGCGCAGCAAGGGGCTAAAGGCTTGACGCAAAATCCAGCTGCACCTTTCCCAGCTCTCCTTGACAGTCGGAGCATGGCAGGGCAAGAATATCACCTGGCTCCCCTGGGGGAGAGTGGTATCCCCCAGCCCAATCCATTCAAAAGCAGGAGTCACCCAATCGTGGCAGACATCCTTCTACATGGCAAGAGCCATGTCTGCACGACCCAAAAAGCACCTTGAGATCCACCTACTTGCATGGGCTGGCCACCAGGTAGCAATCCCAAAAACCTCCTAGCATGGAACTGCCCCCAAAGTACAAGGTACTGGGGTAGAGCCTGCTCCCCAAGCCTGGGGGCACAGCGTTGCCGTGGGGCAGCGGGAGAGGCAAGCTGGGAATGCGGGAGGAAAGCACTGAGCGCCTCCTCTGCGGAGCCAGCCGCTGCATGACCCAACAGGCAGCAGTGTAACGATTTCATCATTTTCCAGCAAAATTGAATTAGTTCAAAGCCAAAATCTGATTTGTGAGCCCAGCGCTCTTGACAGCAAACCCTTTACTTTGTCAGGCAGCTGTTAGCCGTCTCCTCCAGAGCTGCAAGAAGGACGGTGGGAGGGAAGGTAGGGCTGCTCCGCAGGGACAACCTGCCCACCTTTCTGCTCGACCAGGCAGCCACAGCCCTGCTCAGGCAGGTCCACGGGCTTCGTCATGGGTGCTGAGCACCAGCAAGCAGGGCTTGGGGAAAGTGGGCAATAGTAGGGGTGTCAAGACCTCCATCAGACCCTCTCAAACACACACACACAAAACCCCTCTCTGCTAGGTATCTAGTCCCCCTGCCTGGGGACTACCCAGCCCAGCCTGGTGATGCCCAGTTTAAGACCTCTCCATTACCCAGAGCTGTAACCCCCCTGGTAGCTAGAAAAAAATCTAGCAATAGTAATAGTTCAGCTGGAAAACAACTCCAGAGAGCCAGGTGGGGATGTCCCTCACTCCCCAGTGTTCACAAGCCCCACACAAGAGCAACTGAGCCACAGGGAGGGCTCCCATGTGAGCACCAGGCAAGAGGACACACCTCTGAGGATAGAGGGGAGTGCTCCCTCAGCTGGGAATCACTGCTGTGGGATGCTGGCACTCAGTTCCTGCACCTTCTGGATGAGTTTACACTGGCCATGCTCAAAATCCACCTTGTTGATGTCATCTTGTGCCTTCTGTCCTCCCCTCCAGCACCCAATGGAGAGGACACGGTCTCTCCATACTGAGCATGACCAACTTCTATGCCAACCTCCTTGTCTCCCTCCATCAGGTCTGTGCTCCCCATCCCCTACGTCCTACTGCTCCCAACACCTTTTGCTCAGCCACCACCCAAGTTGAGCTAACACTCACAAATTTATACATGCCATCTGGAAGGAATTCCCCAGGGGAGCTGCAGCACATGCCCTGAGGACTGAGCATTCTACCCTCCCAGACAGACAGGGAAGGGGAACGAAAAGCAGGCAACTGCCTCAGCACGGGGCCCCCGGTTTGGGACTCTCTGTGGGCACCAACGCAATCCAAACCCAGATGGCCACCCCACACTAGACCTGCAGTCTCCATGAGGAATGCTACTGAGTAAATTGAGTGTCCAGCCTTAAGGGCACCAGTGCTCTCACCAGGATCATACGGCTCAGGCCAGGTCACCAGCAAGGGTCCGGCCAGAGAGCATTGCCAGGAGTCATAAACAGCCTGGCAAGAGTAGTGACAAGTGGGAACTTACCGAGTTGATGCAGCCCAGCTCCTTATTCAAGAGCCAGGGCAGCGAGAGTTTCCCTTCCCCTCTGTAGCACGACTGAATACGCTCCTTGATCTTATCCTTGATCTTCTTCAACGTGAAGAGGCAGAGCACAGACTCCTTCGGAGGCTTAACCCTGTTTTTCTGGCCCTGGGAGAAGATGGTGAAGAGGATATCCTCATGCTCTGAGATGCCCAGGTACTTGGCCAAAGCCTTGCCTGGCTTGGTCAAGTAGGCATCCTGGATCAATCGGTACTCAATGCCGTCCTGCACGCAGCCAATGGGGAACTCCACGTAGGAGTAAAACTTGGGGTCATCCACGCAGAGGCGGACGATCTTGGAGGTGAAAAACTGCTCCCCGGTGGAGTCAGGCGAGGTGAGCTGGGTGTCCAGCTGCAGGGTCAGGTAGTAAACAAACTGCTCACTGCTGAAGCTGTAGATGTAGTAGATGTCAAAGGTGGGGAACTTGGAGAGCGTATCCGAGGGGATCTTGAGCTGGGAGGAAACAAATTCATCCTGGTAGACAAAGCCAAACATCTCCGCGTTCTCCTCATTGGCCATCAGTTTGCGGCTGGAGAGCGTGGGGAAGTATTCCGACTTCCCATCAATAGGCGTCCCAATAAAGAGCTTGTTCTGCCCATTCAGCACCTCGATGATGACCCCAGACATGGTGCCCGACTCGTTGACGCTAGAGAGGTAGTGCTCCTTGCGGTGGTGGGGCTCACCCAACTTGAAGAGGTCATCCAGACGCAGGAACTGGCAAATACCCTGGGAGGCACTGCCACAGGCAATCAGCCGGTTCCCCGAGTAGTCCACCAGCAGCAGTTTGTTCACGTTATTGGTGGTGACCAGCCCGTGTGGGCAGGACTGAACACTGGGCGGAGGGTAACACTTCTCATTGTCCTCCACAGGCCCCGTCACATGGGTCCGCAGGAGTGTGAGGTTATTGGAAAGCTTGTAGATCCGATTGACAGCCCCCACGTAGACCTCCCCAGTTTTATTGTGGACCACCAAGTGCGTCAAGCTCCAGTCTGTAACCGGGAAAGTCCTAAAGGGAGACTTGGGGCTGCCTTCCGCCAGCGGTAGCCAGGTGCTCCCCAAGAGCAGCAAGGTCCAAGCATTGATGGACAAGTGGTGCTTGAGCCAAAGGAGCCACATTGCAGCAGCCTCACATCCAGCCAAGGCCATGCCCAAACCCAGCCACAAAATAAATAGAAACAAACCCAAACTAAAGGAATGAGGGAGGGAGGAGGAGCAAACGGGACACAGTCTCCTCTGCTTTCACCGTGCTCGGCATTCAGGGCATCGCAGGCACAGCCAATCTGGTCAGCCCTAGAGGGAGAAAGACAAGAAAAGTGGCATTAGAAAGCTGTCCTGCACAGTTGTAAGTCTGTTCCACCCCACCCAGCAGACACTGCTGCTTCACACTGTTCTGGCAGGCTGCCTAACAAAACGTCCCCCATCATCATCTGTTCCAGAGGAAGATGCATCCCCTGACCAAGGGAGCCTGAGAGATGCTGAGGACAACCTCGCCTGGTTGCATCACTGTGCACAGCTTGCCCCGGGGTCAAGGAGCTGCATGCGCTTTGTCTCACCATCCAGCCTCAATCATCACAGCCACCAGCCAGTGGCCCCCTCTGAGGTACCACCCTGCCCACCCAAGCCCCCTCGGGAAGAACAGCAGCCACCTGAGCATGTCTGCAGCTGCTGGCTGGACCAGACCAGCGCATCCTCAGCAGCCTCATTATGCACTCTGGTGAACCTACTACATACAAATGCCTCAGCAAGGCATAGCTGGCCCCAACCTGCTTTTAAGACCACCGGCAGCACTGAAGCAGTAGCGAGGGAGGCTGTTAACAAGTGCAGGGGCTGCCCCTGCACTGCTCCACTGCAGCACTGGGAGTGGATGCAAAGACCCAGTTTGCAGAGAGCACAGCCCGAGCCCCTACACAGAGGAATGAGGACCTTTTAAAGGAGCTGGGAGAGCCAAGAGCCTTGGTGTGCTGCATGCCAACCCTGTCATCTGCCTGCCTGACAAAGCCCAGGAGGGACGTGGGCAGGAGGCAAGGAAGAGCAAGCAGTCATGGCAAGGAGAAGCACATCCTTGTGGCATTTATATGCATTAAGAAATGCAGGGCCAGTCATCAGGCAGTTAGCTTGAGAAACTCCAGAGGGCTGTGGGGGCACACGCCAGGAGGATGGAGAACTCTGCACACTGCCGTGCCATGGCTGGGGCTTGCCAATACAGAGCAGCAAAGCAGTGGGGAGCCGGCCATAAACCTATGCTAGTGTGACCTTTGCATCCCTGGCAGCTGGGAGATGGTCATAGTAAGCGGACACAGACAGCTCTGCCCTTCATGTCTGCTCAGCAGCCTCTCGATTGCACCTCCCTCCCTGTTTTCTCCACCCTCCTCCACCACCATAAGCATTCCTGGACTAACATGGGGTTGTGCAGCTCCTCCCTGCCAGCACAACCCGTCCCACCAACATCGTCATGGTCCATTCACCCAGAGTGGGACCATCCCTTCAATGCCTTTGGCCAGGACATGAGCTCAGCCCTCAGCTCCCCACCCAGCCACCACAGTTAAGCCACAGAGGAGGAAAGCTTCCCTCTCCTTATCGTCCATCTCTGACTCAGCCTGGGATAACCTGCAGGAGGATCCGCACCAAGGAGTGGCACCCGGTAGGAAATATGGCCCGCGGTGACTGTGCAGTTCTGCCGGCATCCTGGGTCGGGCAGGGTTATCAGAGGGCGGCCAGCGGCAAGGCTGCGTGAGGCAAAATGACTACCCCAGAGTTCAGCCTGCGCTCAGCAGAGCCGTGGAACCCACCAGCCAAGCCTCAAACAGCCCTTGGGGGGCTGCATTATCACCAGGCCAGCGGCTGAGCCGTATTGTACCCCAACATCCCACACAGCGTCTTTCAATTCTGCTGCCCCTTCTCAAGCTAGGGACACAACCGGGGAGGGGGCAGAGGGAAGGGAGAGGCTGTTTTACCCCCACTTCCCACTCATAAATATGAAATCATCCTCTCCCTTGCCAGGGCAAGCCCAGCCCCAGACACTCCTGCAGCCCTAGCAGCTGTGCTGGGACTCCAACACTTCAGACAAAGCCTCCACACCAGTTCCAAACCCTCTCTGCAGATCTGCCAGCTCCACCACCTCTCCCCTGCCCAAGCACTCGCCACCCTGTTCCCTTCTGGCTCCCCAACACATCCCCCTCCAAGGCAATAGCCTCAAGAGAGGTTTGCACAACCATGTATAAGCAACTATGAGAACAAATCCAGGTGCCACAAAGCTCCATGGGTGTGGAGACATGGAAAGCATGGAGCCACCAGCCCTGGAAATCATCCCCATGGTTCCAGCTCCCCATTCCTGCTACATTTTCAATACTGGGAGCCTCCTAGACCCACGGCTACTGGGGCAAGCATGCTGCCAGGGGACAGTCACACTGCCCAGCACTTTCATTTTTACAAGCTTGTCTGTAAGAGCATAACTATGAGCCCCAAACCACACTGAGGAGCGGGACCAAGCCGCACTGTCGGCACAAACCCACCAGTTCGCTCTGAAAGCTACAAGTGTGGCAGCCGCAGGCAGCTCAGTTTCCTGTTGAGTGGCCAGAGAGAGGCTTCTCACCTCTAATAAACAGCTCAGTTGTCACCAGGCTGCTGCAGACCCCAGGGCTCCAGGAACAGTAGGGCCAGCTACCTCACAAGGAGATCACTATCAAGATGAAACTCTTGCACCAGAAACACACTACAGAAAGGGGGTACAGGGAAGGCGGTGGAGGTGAAAGTGAGAGTTAGGTGCAGCACAGGGATACCAGCCAAGGCATCACCCTGCCAGGATGGGCGAGCAGGACAGGGAAACCACTTTGAGTGCATTTCTATGATTCACAGCTTCTATTTCAAGGAGCGGGAGAGCTGGAGGTCAGGCTATTGCCACAAAGCAGGGCTAGAAAGCCCAACAAGAGATTCCCAAATTAATGTAGGGAACTAATCTCAGGAGCTGGAATGACAGTAAAGCCAGGCAGAGCTGGGGCAGTTACAATACTGCAGAGCTCCTCCAAGATTTCTGCTCCCAAATATACATTAGCAGCAACTGCTTGTCCTAGTGCCCTGACACCAGAAGGGCTTTTGTCCAGTCCTGCTTAAAACCATTAATATTTTTAATATAAAATAATAAAAAAAAAATTTAAAGTAATTAAAAAAAACCAGGAAAGGTTAGCTTGTCTGCTTTCTTCAGGATTAATGATCTAGGCACCTGTGACTTGCAGCAAATGAAAGAATTAAAGTGGAGTGCAGCCCCACATCAGCGGGGCAGAAGGCAACCCTGCACCGGAGCACGGGTGCCTGCATGGCCCCAGCTCCCTGCCTGCGGGAGCAGCCGGGGAGGAGCGGTGTGGGGGCCAAAGGGCATTTTCCTCCCATCACACTGCCTCCAACCCCCATGCAGAGGTCTTGGCACAGCAAACAGCCAGGCAGCTCCTCCGTCAGTACCTGCTTTAAACCACAAGGCACTCAAACCCCACAGAGCTGTGCCCATGGAGCACCTTCCCCTGGAGAGGACCCAGCCCAGGACCATCATCCCAATGCTTCCAAGAAGTGAGACTCACACCGTGCACACTGCCACCACAGCCTCAAAGCACGGAAAACCCTGGGCAGACACCCTGGAGCCAAACCAGCCCTGAAATGGGCTGCAATAAAATAACACACCCCAGCCTGGAAATATGTGCGACAACAGGGAGAGCAGGACCAAAACCACACCCCGTTACACTGGCTGGGCAGCAAGCATTGCAGCATCCCAGAGAGCATCCGCACGCAGGGCTGGCTTACCCCGCAGCAGGGTCATTCTGCCAGCGAGACAGCATCACAGGCTTCGTTTGTTTTCTATGCGCACACACACCCACTTATATAGATACACACACACAACATATAGCAGGAAACCTGCTGTCAGAAACAAAGGTGGTGAAGCAACCACGCAAGCGCCAAATCCACCCCAATGCCTTTCATCCCAAGCCAGAAAGGACATTTGCTCATGGTTTCACCTCGAAAGTGGCCATGCTGAGACAGCTGCAGCTGCTCCATGACCTGGACGGGACTGCCTGCCTCGCTGCAGCTAACGCTCACACATCCCAACTTCAAAAGTGCCTTTCATCAAAAAGCCATTGACGTGGCCCACAATGCCTGCGTCCCACTTGCTCGCTGCTAAAGAGGTGGCAAGGAGCCACGGCGTTCGTCTCCCGACGCTGTAAGCTTCCCAGTCCTCCAGCATGGCCAGAAACCTGGGGTTGGGATGGGAGATCACGCTTTGGGAAAATAATCATCACTTTACATAGCACAAAGCAGGAGTACTGGGATGGAAAAACTAACCTTAAAAGGCAAAGACTGGACAGAGCATCAAGGACCAGCTCTCCACTCATCTGGGCAGCGAGTCCAGAGCACTTACGGTTGCCGAGTCAGCACGGGTGGCTATGCTACAAAGCAGCAGCCCTCATGGAAAGAGCTGAAGCCAGGGTTTAAAGCAAGCTGACAAGCAGAGAGGGGCACAACTGGCACCCAGAGACCCACTCTCCATCCCCACCACTGCATCACCAAAACCCTCGCAGGCTCATGTGGCCGCTGGTGTTGTCTGCACCGTGCAGCATCCCATGGTTACAGGGTTCCCAGGCAGGTCTGCATCCCCAGGGTTAGGGAAAGCGTTATTTGCCTTGGAGAGAAGCTGCTCTCAAGCAGTGGGATGAGGCTGCAAACTGCCCCAGGAGATCTGCAGCCTTGCACTTTGCAAGGGAGGCTGGAAGAGAGAAGCAATAGGATTGAAAACCCCCACACAACTGACCCCTAAAGGGGAAATGGCATCTAATGGGTCTTTACCTGCAATCTTGCCAAGTCACTTGCTGCTCTCAGGAATAGGAAACATCTGAGAAGGGACCGGCTCCATTTTCAAAAGAACAAACTGCTGAGCTGCCAGTAATTAGCAAAAGGGAGAGAGGGGAGATTATCCGGGGGAGAGAAAAGCCCGCAGCCCACAGGAGAGTCAGCCTTACCATACAGCTGGTATATTTTTAGGTTCGTCTGCCTGGGAAAAGACTTGCAACAATGAGAAAAAGCTGGTGGTGGTACCGAGTTAAAGCAGTATGTATGCAATCATCTCCAACAAGGCTAAACTTTAACTCCTTCCTTCACCACACACAGTCATTAAAAACTATTTGGCTGGGGTCTCTCCCTAGCAATCCAGTTAAATGATTACAAATCTTATCCCTGGCTCTAACCACACCCTGATGAAATCAACGGCAAGCTCTGAAGCTGCCTCACTCCAGTCTCCGTCACTATCAACCGCATCAGGAATATCTTTAAGCATCTTTGGTTTCCTCCCAGGCTCCTGCCATCCGCCCAGGCAGGGGCCAAGGACTCGGTCCTGCCCTGTCACTGCAGCTCAGGTGGGCACAGCAGCTTCTGCTCCTGCCCTGCACGTATCTTCCAGGCAAGGAATTCAACCTCTTCTGTCCTGAGAAACATAACAAGGAGAAACAGCCATTTACTGCCTAAGGGCTTCAAGAAGAAGCTTGACCCTCAACAGAAAAAAAGGCCATAAAAGAACAAGCAGCGAGGAAATTAAACATTTCTCAAGAGCACAATTCCCCTTCTTCAGTCCTCCGCAAGAAGTCACGTCGTGTCAGGGGGAACAGCTCTGGAGCCACCACATGTTCTCACCATGGAGAGTCTGCATGCTGCCCAGCACAGAACCATTTCCCAGCAGGCTCACAAGCATTTCCAAAATGGAAACACGGGCTTCCCCAACCACAACTTCCCAAGGCAGAGAGGCACACGAGGACAGTCTCAGTAGGTCCTACCATGATTGCCTGCCCCTGCCACAGAAACCAGTCATGGACTACGACCTTACAAATACTCCCCAACTCCATTCAGCTACGGCTTTCCTTTCCCTTACTCTAGCAACTCATCTGGGTATCAGTTCCTACAGGGATCCTAAAAGGGCTTCCACCTTGGCTTTGGCCCATGCAGTCCAGACTCTGGTTCTCACATTCCATCAGTTCACTGTGCAATTTAAATATCACGCAAAATCATCCCTGTTAGCAGAGGCCACCTTGGTCCAGCTGGACCTGCAAAGACCCAGAAGGTCACCCACAAAGGCCAGGTCACTCAAAAGCCAGCACAAGAAGTCCAACAAGAGGTCCTCTGGTCATCAGCATCCTTCCCTCGTCTGATTTCGCACCATGTGGCATAAGACATTGCTCATTACTCCCAAACCTGCTGTTCCGTGTCCTTCACCAGACTAGGGCAGCCAAGAACACAAGCCAATGACCCAACCACCCCCAGATCAATGCACACCTTCCTGCCCTGCTCTCTGGGCAGGGCTTTCCCCTCTGATACACACACAGACCTTGGCACCTCCTATCCGCCTCCACAAGGTGAGCAATGTGCTTCCCCCACATCTCAGAGGGAATTTGAGGAGCTCCTACTTTGCAGTGAAGCACTAGCACAGGAGAATTCCTGGTTGCCGGACCCCCTCTACTTCCAGCAAAGGGAGGTCGCTCCAGGACTGGTTTAATCCCGGCTGAGCTGAAATTCCTGTGCTTCCTTCCGCTTGGCCCCGTGCTGGCACCAGCGCTCATGCCGTCACATGTCGAGCTGAGTACAACTGCTGCCAGAGCTAGGTCCAATTAAAACAGACCACAAAACTTCTCCAAACGAGGTTTCCCCAGCTAAACTCCAAGCTGTGTCTTCCCTTCCTTCCCCCAAGATCTCCTGCCCTTCCCTTCCCTCTCTGCTGTCCCAGCCCTGCCACCCCAACTACCTCTGCTGCAATCCACTTGGGTCTTGACTCAGCACAGCCCCAGGCTTTATTTGTCCAAGGTGGAGCTGATCCAGGAGCAGCAAGACAACCAGAGAGCTAGTGGAGCCTTGCTCAGCAGCAGGACAGGCAGAGAGGTGAAGGGGAAGAACCCCAAACCCTTCCACAGTAACATCACCACAGGGGAAACTGCTCCAAGAGACTAATGGGGCGTTCATTTGCAGCACAGGGGGCACGAGGCATCCGATAAAAGCAGGGAAGCGCTGTGTGCACCGTGGCCAGGGCTGTGCCCACGCTCTGCTCTTCTGCTAGAAGCGCCAGCACAGCCCCCCCTGCTCCAGCCACAGCAAGGGGGTCTCACCCAACCAACCCAGGCAGAGCAAACTTTGAAGTGTGGTCACAGCACTGCCCGAGAGCAAGGCTGCTGCTCTCCCTGCAGATCCCAACTGCAGCCCCAACCCATGCTGGACACAGGCACGCCGCTACAGCTTGACGCTGCACACAAGGGGCCAAGATCCTACAGGCGTCAGCATAATGGATCTCCTTGTTCACCATGAAATCAAAAGGAGGCGGCTGCCTGCCTGCGCTGGAAGGGCTGTCCAAGCACCTCTGCCAAAAATCCACTTTCTGCTAATGAAGGTGGCTGCATAGCGGCTCCAGCAAGCACTGTCACCCCACAGTGGGCTACGGAGTTGTGAAAGGCACAAGCAGCAAGCTAAAAGACAGTCTGCTCGGAGTCCCGGCGCAAGCTGAAGCGAGTCTCTGGCACGGGTGCATCCCTCCCTCCTGCCTCTCAGCCGTGCAAGCACAAGGCTCTGCAGAACAGGAGCTCTCCTGCGTGTGCCAACGAGCCTGCGGGCACTGCCACCACACTGATAATAAGGAATAGTAGTGGGTGTTGGTGGAAACCAGGGCTGCTGGTAGCATCACGGGCTCAGCAGCAGCTCTCCTTCCGAAGCAGCGCTGCCTTCCTGCCTTCCTCCTCCCCCATTTCTTCCCGATGACATCAGCCTGAAAAACAGGTTCTTGACTTCAGAAAGGCTCATCAGGCTGATTCTGGTCCCGCCTGAGAAGGGGAGAGCCCCCCATGACTCCAGGAAGGATGGAGCCATCCAGAAGCCGGACCTCAAGATAAGCAGCAGCGGGCAGGCAGGCAGGCAGCGGGCAGGGATCCTGCCAGCATGCCAGCACTTCTAGGAATAAAAGCCACCGGGGAGGAGACGGGGGTGGACGGAGTGTGACACTGCGGAATAGATCTGAAATGTTTTACAGAGGTCTCAGTAGCTGTAAACTTCAGCTTGGGCTCACGTTCCAGCTCTGTCACTGCTCAGGTATGGGACAGCCAAACCCATCCAGTTGAAAAGGCAAATCCCAAAGCTGGCTCCTGGTCCCCTCCAGCTCCCAGAGACTGACAGCCAGTCCTCAGGCCAGCCAAAATGACAAGATAGGACTTAACATCACCCAGCAAAGCCTTCTGAGGTCCACAGGGCTGGACTTGGACAAGCGGAGAACATGATTCTG
The DNA here is from genome assembly GCF_032191515.1 of Phaenicophaeus curvirostris. Lineage (NCBI taxonomy): Eukaryota > Metazoa > Chordata > Aves > Cuculiformes > Cuculidae > Phaenicophaeus > Phaenicophaeus curvirostris. The sequence goes on from NC_091402.1 coordinate 17,034,250, forward strand.
TGAAACATCCCGCCCACCAGCTCGAAGATTATTTTTAAACTTCTCCTAAAATATTTTTGGGTTTTCCTCTTCCCCTGTTGAAACTAACAGTCTGCACAGGAAAAGCGAAGCTGCCGCCCGTACACAGAGCACAGACACACGCACAAAGCAAACAACTGATTGCCATTATAATTACCTGCGATGTTATCGGCAGCTCTGACGGGGTCGGCATTCGCAGACGGAAATGTGGTTTTCGCATTGTGTCTCTCGAAACACGAGACCCTCCTTCCTCCCACCGTCCACACAGGGTCAGTCACCAGCAGCACCCACTCCCACCAACACAATATTAATTGGGAAGGAACAGCTCCCAGACGTGGGGCTACATCACAGAGGAAATTTCTTCCCCCAGCAAGCACCGATGGGAATCTGCCTGTCATCTCACCAGGGATTTACTTCTGCAAGAGCCTGAATATTCTGACACACAAGCAGTTGCTTAACTAAGCACATAAAGCAAAGGGACTCGCAGATATTCTACAGTGAAACGGAGATTTCTGTGGATGGGATTAGCACCAGCAGCAGAGACTCGGGCCCCCAGACACAATCAGCGCTACCCCATGGAGGGGCTCGGGGCATCCCAGCCAGCTTTCTGGTAGTGGTGGGAAACCAGCCCCGCTTCTAACCCCTCTCACACCAGACCACAGCTCTGCTCCACCAAACTCCCAAGAAAACACGACTCACTCAACATTTACCAGTTCAAAACACCTGTGCAATTAGTAAGACTTTTTTTCTCTCCTCCAGTATAATTATATACATTTTAATGCAACTACCATCCCTGTATTTTGTACATTAAACAGTAGGCAACTGAAGGAAGAGGCTGGCTTTATTTTTCTTGGCTTTGGCTTTCTGAAAATAATAGTATGTTGCAAACCAGTTCTGGCAGAAGGGCTTATCTTCACCGGAGAAAGAGGGGAAGCAGATGGAAAATGGGAAAGGGGAAGAAGGGAGGTCCCAAGGGGAAAGCAGGGATTGCAGTGCCCCTCCACGCTGCCCTCACCCTCTATCCCCTACACGTACCTACAGCTGGAAACCACACCTACGTCTGGAAACTGTTCTTGATACCAAGGACAGGACCTGAAAACAGCCTCAGACTCAGTCCTCCACTGCCAATGGAAAAGAAAATCAAATCAAGCAAATGGTCATTGGTTACTCAATCCTCAAAGCCGGGGTCATTAGCTGGATTAAAGTTCCTGAGCTCTGGCCGGCAGCACAGATAGCAATGTGCAGCTGAACTGCCCAAATTGGATTACTACTGCTCCTGGGTCTCCAGGCCAAGTTGGCCAGTGGATTGTGGGATGTTTGAGATGGGGAGGTGGGTGCCGAGCTTCAGGGCTGATCCACAACTGTTGAGAAGTAAAAGGGGAGATTGGGAGGAGACGGTCGGTCTCTACACAGCAGGTCACCCAGAGCCCTGCAGACCATCCCCAGCATCCTTGTCACGCTCTCACCCCAGGCACTTTCTCCAGCAAAAGCCCTCACAAGCTCGGCTCAAGAAACAAAGAGGATATTGCGCTGTGGCTCACACCGGGCCCTGAATCGACCCCAGTGGTAACAAACCACCTCTGTGGTTCAGGCGGCTCACAAGAGTCTTAGACCTCAGGCACAGGCACACACCAGCCCACAGAGCAGAGGTGGAATCCGCCCCATCACACCAAGGCACCCTGCATGCAAGTAGACTTCAGAGCAAAAGTGTTTGTGGAGCCTGAGCCCAACGGTCTGGATGTGGAGTTTTTCTCCAGACTCAAATAGCTCAACGCACCAGCAATAAGGAGGAGGTTTGCCAAGCCTTGGCTGAAGAAAAAATAAACTTTTACATATTTTTAATTCAGACTTTTAAGTGGTGGCTTCCACCTAGAACAAGGGCTGGAGGCTGCCATATACACTGATGCTCAGAGAAGCAATGCAAATAAGGACACCGCCTTGTGCCCAACCACACTCCAACAAGCTGGTAGAAAGATGTGCATTTTGGCTACACAACAAGCTGAGCACAGGGCAGAGAAGCCATGTCTGCCCATGCCTGGCGTGGAAAGCATCAAGATTTATTTATTGGCTTTTCTCCTGATGAGGCACAATACATTTGCTCAAAATTGGCTTCCAAGCACTGGCCATGTTGGGGTAGCTACAAAGCTTCTATAGTGCATCCATGGGTAAGGCTAAGAGGGGCATGGCTGAGGCTGGGGATCAGAGACTTTGTCAAAGCACATGTGTTGTCACCACATACCATCTATGTGTAGTGGGATGCTCCCCGCCGGACTGCCCAGAACATGCCACAGACTACAGCCAGAGAAGGTGGTGGTTGTCTCCAGCCCGTAGCCAAACCAGTCACCCCAGCGCTGGATGGCAGCAAACGCTCACTCCTCCTCATTCTGCATTGAGCCACAGTGCTCAGCACCTTGCTAGAAAAACGGGTCCCAGCCCAAACCCAGGAGACATAAGGGATCATGGACCATATCGAATCAAGTCCCCATCACTCGTGATTCCCAGACCTTCCTCCACATGCCTGGCACACTACCAAGCAGCTCACTGGGCAAACACTAGCCAAGAGCCCTCTACCCACTAGTTTCTTCCATACAGCACAAAAGTATTTAATGACACAATTTGGTGGAGGCATCAACAGATCACAGAGAGCAAGAACCCAAGGTCTCCACACAGGAGGAGAAAAGGTGCATCCCAGCAGCCCAGGTCAACGCAGAAGCTGAGCTTGCAGGCAGTGAGGATGACACACAGGCATCGGGGTGACCCATGCCCACCTTCTTATTGCACCACAGAGGAACAGCAGCACTCCAGCTGCCTTGCCTCTTCCAAGGTCCACCTTCCTTCCATTGTACCAGGAGTGCCAAAAAACACGACTGACCTTTCCCTGCAGACACAAACCACAGGACCAAGGTCTCCTTCATGGAGAAACAGTCACAACAAAGCCCCTGGGATTCAACAGAAGTTGGACGCTCTAGGCAAGGCTCCCTTCGGTTTGCAGGGAGCCAGCGATGCCAGCACAGCAGCACTGGGCTCTCCTGCTCCAAAATATGCAGCTCGGGGCCGAGTCCGGCTCTCGACAGTGGTTAGCGCTACAGCCAGAAGCAAGGCAAGCAGCAACAAAGGCCCTGACCCACACTCAGCCTCGAGAATAAATGCGTACAAGTTTCCTTCATTAAGCCGGATCCCAGGGCCAGATCCTTCCCTTTGTTCAACAGATGCCGAACGCAGCGAACCCACCAAAATAAATTGCCTTGTGTGACATTTACACCCGCAGAGCAGGGCAGGGGCCGTCCCCGGCTGCTGAGGATGGAGGAGGGGAGGCAGCCCTGCCAGCACGCAGCAGCGCTGCTTTTATTACCCTCTTCCATTTCGGCTGCGCAAAGCGCTGGCGAAACAGCACTCGCCTGGAGCCGCCGGCATGGCCCTCAGCCCTATCTCCGCTGGAGTTCGGAGGAGTTTGTTTATCTCTCGCAGGGCCCTCTGCCTCGCACAGGAAAATGGCTTTGTGTTACAAAGAGGCACAAGGGCTCTTCTCCATAGCTCCGCGCGCAGCCCGAGCATGCACAAAGGCGGATGCCTCCGCTCTGCTCCAAATCCGATGCATCTATTATAGAAAAATTAAGCCAAGAAAGGGAAACTCTCGCCAGTGCCGCTAGCACCGTGCTAACAAAAGCAACGCTACCAAAGCTTTAATCTTCAGGGTACCAGCGGCACGAGAGAAATCCCAGTTGCCCAAAGAAGCAAGAGCCAGTCAGCCCCCGGCACTGCCTCCCCGCAGCCCCTTGGGAAGCAGCGCATCCAGGTTCACTGCTTTCGGAGGAGCGGCACCGGCAGCAAAAGCCACAGGCGGATAGGGAGCACCAGATCACACACACGATCGGGTATTTTGAATCCAAACTTCCTTACCAGCTTTCCTTACGGTCCCCGTGCCACTGCACCACCGCCGGACCTGGCATCCACCGGCACCAGCAGACCGTGCCGTGGCGAATGGGCAGAAGAAAAAACCTTCCCCCCTTGCACTCGCTTAGGAAATTACCCGTGCATCCTCCCAAAGGCTTCTGCCCCGCTGATTTTCCTTGGCTTCTCCACCTTTCCACCCTGTTCGGTCACCAGTGTCTTGACAGAGAGACATCGAGTCACTCATTTTACCCACTGAGTATATACAAAAGACCCTGAGATTGTTCAGGAAGCAATTAGCCGCTGTTCAGAGGAAAATGGTGTTTTCAAATGGATAACCTTTGATGTAGTCAATAGCCTCAGCTCCTCTTTTTTTTTTCTTTTTTCTTTTTTTTTCTTGCAGCCGCACACAAAAGGAAAAAAAAAAAAGGAAGAAAGAAAGAAATCCAGCAAAGGGCTGGTAATTCCCCTCGACACAGCCCTCGCTCAGCTAAAAGGGATTTTCTCACAAGCCGGAGGAAACGCAGTTTCGGAAAGGCAGCTCATCTACCCAACTTTTCTCCCCTCTGTGTCCGAGAGCACTGGAGAAGGATCACGAACATTCATCCTTCCAGTTAGCAGGTTCTGCTTTTGTTTTGTCCTCCCCAAAGCAGGAGGAAGGGGGGAGCTAACAAGAGAGGTTAATGCCTGTCTCTTCTCTCCCATCCATCTCCTCTTTAACCAGTGACCTTCATGTTAAGCCCTATTCACACACCAGCCCCCCTCTCCCGGCTCCCCCCACCCCAGCGCTCAGCCAGGAGCGGAGGGAAGAATCTTCCTTCCCCGCAAGGAGGGCGAGGGAGAAGAAGGGATTTCAGGATTTATTTCAGCATGCCACAGAGATTTTACAAATCCCTCCCTGCTCGCACGCCGGAGCTGCCGTGTGTGCTTGCAGGGCAGAAATGGGAAAGGCAGAAGAGTGAGGGACACAAAACATGCAGCCACCCAGCTTTATTTGCCACCTTCCACATTAATATTGAAGGCGGCAGGCGCGCACCGGCACGCAGCCCCGCACACAGGTATCGCAGCCTCCCGTGCCTCGCTCAGAGAGGTGCCCAGGCGCTGCGAAACTACAACACAATCACAATAATAATGATTATAAGGAGGGTGACAGCAGCTCGCCGGGCAAACCTGACCCACTCTGCCAGCAGCCCCACGGCATCTCGCTGTTGGCTGCTGAGGAAAAGGAAGCACGGGGGGAACAGCAGTTCTGCGGGTTTAGGGGTGAGCCCAGCCCGGATGCCCCACACCGCGCCCCGGCGGGATGCGGGGATGCAAAAGTGGGGATACAGGGATGTGAAGCAGCGGGGATGCAAGGCAGCAAGCATGGATGTGGGGCAGCGCAACACAGGGACAGCAGCGAGGACGCGGGGCAGCACAACGGATGCGGGGACGGCAACGAGGATGCGAGCATGGATGCGGGGCAGGGCGACGGATGCGGGAATAGCAGGGAGGAAGCAGGGATGTGGGGATGCGGGGCAGCACGATGGATGCAGCGATAGCAGCACGGCAGGGAGGCTGGATATGGGGCAAGGAGCATGAATGTAGGGCAGCACGATGGATTTGGGGCAGCACGATGGATGCGGGGCTGGCAGCGAGGATGCAGTGAGCATAGGGGATGCGGGGCAGCACGGATATCGGGCAGCACAATGGATGCGGGGGTGGCAGGGAGGATGCGGGGCAGCAGGGCAGCACAGGGGATGCAGGGCTAGCAGCGAGGATGCAGCAAGCACGGATATCGGGCAGCACAATAGATGCGGGGCTGGCAGGGAGGATGCGGGGCAGCACGGGGGATGCGGGGCTGGCAGCGAGGATGCAGCAAGCACGGATATCGGGCAGCACAATGGATGTGGGGCTAGCAGGGATGATGCGGGGCAGCACGGGGGATGCACCAAGCACGGATATCGGGCAGCACAATAGATGTGGGGCTGGCAGGGATGATGTGGGGCAGCACAGGGGATGCGGGGCAGCACGGGGGATGCGGGGCTGGCAGGGAGGCTGCAGCGAGGCTGGATGCGGGGCAGCACGATGGATGCAGCGAGCACGGATACGGGGCAGCGCGATGCAGGGATCGCAGCGAGGGTGCGGGGCAGCGCGGCCGCAGGGATGACAAGGAGAATACGAACAAGGATGCCGGGAGGCGCGATGCAGGGACGGCAGCGCGGAGCAGGGCAAGGCTGCGCCCCGGAGCTGGGCGGGCAGCGGGTGCCCCGCGATGCGGCGCGGGGGAAGCGACCCCCGCCGGGAGCCGATGCGGGCGGAGAAAGCAAAAGGCCGAGTCCCAGCGGGTTTTTGTCCCCCGGCGGGCGCAATGCGGGCTGGCCCCGGGCGGCAGCAGCGCGGCGCCTGCCCAGCCCAGCCCCTCCGCACCCCTGCCCGGGCCAGCCCCGCGCCGCCGCCTATTTTAATTTTTTTTTTTTTTTTTTGGAGGGGAATAAATCCAAATCCTCGCGTTCTCAACGAACCGGCCCCACCGCGCGCGCCGAGCCCGCGGAGGAAAGTTGGCAAGCGGGTTACTCACGGCTCCGGTCCCGGCTCGCCTCCGCCGCGCCTGCCATGACCGCATTCCACACCGAGCCGCCCGCGGGGGCCCCGCCGCCGCCGCCGCCGCCTCCGTGCCCGCCGCCTTCCCCCGCCCGGGGCTCCTCCGCGCCCGCCTCGCTCGCGCCGCCGCCGCTGCCCCGCATGAATGGGACGACGGCGCGGGGCCCCGAGCCAGCGCCGCCCGCCCCGCGCGCGCCCCCGCCCCCCGCGCGCGCACGCGCACGCCGCCGCCGCCGGCACCGCCGGGGAAGGGAGGGGAGGGGGGCGCCCGCGAGCACCGCCTGCAGGGGGCGCCCGCGGGCGGGGGAATGACACGGGGGGGTGGAGACGGCCCCGCCCTATATAAGCTCCGCCCGTTCTAGGCCACGCCCACCGCCCGCCCTTAAAAGGGCGATGCCGCGCGGGAAGGGAGGGGCTCTAAAAGCGGCCGCGTTGAGGTGGGGACCGCGCAGCGCACACGCGAGGGCGATGTGGGGGAACCGCGGGGGCCGGGACCCACCCGAGGGAGGAGGAGCAGCAGCTTGGAGGGTCCTCCTGGGCCTCACCTCTGCGAGCTCTGGTAGCGCTTCACTCCGCAAGGAGGTCGTTTCCGCTGGCAGTGTGTCCGCTCCGCCTAGAAATAAAAATACAAAGGCCCAAAAAGATAATAAAAGCCATAAAAAAGATTAAATGGGGGGCTGAGGTGGTTGTTTGTCTTTTCTATTTAGTTCCAGTCACTTTTGTCGTCTTCGTTCTCGCTTCTCCCTCTCCCCCACAGCTCCCTGCCTGTCCCCAGCACACGCAGCCCCTGCAAGGGGTCCTGCTGGTTTATGTAGGACCTACAGAAACACAGCATCATCCCCTCTCAGCTGGGAAGAGACCTTCGTAAAGACCAACAGCGATAAATACAGCGTTTATAATGGGGACCTCCACTGGTTTCACGAGGAGCCTTTGGGATGGAAGGGGCAGGGAGTAGCTCTATCCAGACCTTCCCGCTAGGAAAAGATGCTGGAGAGGGTTAGGGTTTATCAGGACCCACCGTGGCCTGTGGCACAGGGACCATAGAGGTGACCTTTCCATGGGGGAAGAGCGCAGGGTGGCTTGTGCACCCACGCTCACGTGAATGGCACCAGCCAGCACTTTATCCCCGCCGACTCCGAGCACTGAGACGCGCTTTGCCCTTTAGACAGGGGTGTGCTTGAAGTCTGGGAGTTGCCCCATCGGTGGTGGAAGGAAGGTGCCTGCCCAGACCTCCTCCACCAGCATCCCAAGCTGGTGCATGTGCTTCCATGTGGGACAAGCTAGGAAGGAGCACACGGCTCCTTGGCCTGGCTGATGGGAGGAACTGGCTCCCAAAGCTGTGGAGACGGGGAAGCCGCTTTCCGCAGGAGCAGCACTGAGGCCGCTGCTGGTTCTTCGGGAGAGGACATGGAAGTCGAGCAGCAGGCTCCTGGTGAACCTCGAGTGCTAGAAGGGAGAGGAAAGGGAGCCCTCAGAGGCTCCAGCAAGGGTAGGAACGAGGATGGAGAGGAAAATAGGTGATTTGGCTGAGTATAGCAGCACCTTCAGTCCCTCAGTCTTGCTCACACCCTGTTCAAAGCCCACCTGAGAGCAAAGGTGACCTCCCTCCAACTCGGATACTGAGTCCCTTCCAACACAAGCAGGGTTTTCTCCTCATTTATCCCCCAGTCTGCCCCTGCCAGCATCCTGGAGGTGGGGGGGAACCAGGAACCGGCACATTCTCCTGTGATGTGGCGTCAGTGTCTGTCATTCTCCCACCTCCTGTTTGTGCACAGACACACATGGGGCCCAGACTTAAAAGCTTTCCAGACAGAGGATAAAAGAAGAAATCGGTGAGCTCTGCCGGCAGGGAAGAGGCTGGGGTTTGGATCGCTTCCCCAGACTGAAAGAAACACTTTTTTCTTTTTTTTTTTCCCCCTTCCTCCGAGACACTAAATTTAGTGAATTCCTTTCACATTAAAAACTTGTCAGGTATTCACCTCCAAAGAGGCTGCTGCCTGCGTCTCTCAGGGGAGTTACTGAGACAGCGAAACCTCTTAAATGTATAAAGAAGAAGGGTGAGATTTTCAGGCGATCTCCCACCACCACTTTTATATCCTCTCTCTTCCAGGACCAGTGCATGGACACCTTGGTCCCATGGATGCCATGACCTGGTGTGGATGGAAGTGAGAGATGAATTCTTCCTGCCCAGGGCAGGACTGAGCGACGCAGCAGCGCTGACCTCTGGGGCCACTGTTGCCATTCCAGTGTCCCAGTGGTCAGCACTGGTGGGAAGGGAACCAGAGCAATTTATTTTTGCTAAAAGATGGATTGCCAGCACCACCTTGGGAAACCAAGGCCGTGGAGCTAAGAAAAGAGCAGGCATCCCATCTGCGGGCACACCTCCAGCCACCCAGGAGGGTCAAACCCTAAGAAGGGTTGGTTAAAAAGGACAGTAAGGAAACACAAGCATCCCCTGTGCCAGGAGCGCAGCACAGGGTCAGGGAGAGAGCTGGCAGGGGAGTGTCTCGGGTTTGTACCAGGTGGGAAGCAGCCCCAGAGAGCAACTCACAAAGCTCAGGCTCATCCAGCACCGTGCCCGGCAGCCACTGGGACACGCTTGTCACTCATGTGGCTTCCCCCCCCCCCCCGAGTCTGGGCACCTCACCCCCACAGAGAGACCCTCGTTATCTCAGAAAGCCTGGCCTTTTATCCTGCCTCCCATGGGGCTTTAATTGCTCTCTTTCGCTCCCCAACCTCCTCATGCATCCTCACCCCCCTTTCCCCAACAAACCCTGCGGACTGACAGCTTCCCCGTGCCCCGAGGACAGCCAGCTTGAGTGGCACCTCAAAGGCACTCGAAGCCTCTGTGCTCGGCAGGGTGCTGGGATGAAGGGCTGCAAGCAAGAAGATGGCTCTGGTGGCAGCTGGACCCAAAGCCCAGCGGTGAGGAGTTCGCCCAGTTCCTTCTCGTTATGCTAAAAGCTGACTCGGCACTTTGTACCCACAACGTTGACCAAAATTACATCGAGAGACAATCTGTCCTTGATGTGTCTGGTACGTTACCGAAGAGACCGAGGGGCATTTTCTTCTCTAAAAGAGCCTGACAACCTCTTTGAAAACAAGAAAAAGAAAAAAAAGAAACTAATTGGGAAAGGATTAGGTTGCTGGAGAGAGACCAAGGAGATGGGGAGGCTCTTCTCACTGGGTTAACCCAGTCTGAGTGGTGAAGGGCTAAAAAGAAATCAGCTACATTAATGATTTTTCAACTGTTTGCGTTTTTTTACTGCTGAAACTTTCTGCTAAAGGGCAGACTCCTGCACAGTGCAATTGGGTCCTCAAGCACATGGCACCTCCCTTGGTTATCGCCCGTGGACCATCACAAAATGAAATCCCCAGAACCTGCAACCAGGGTTTAAGCCCCAGTGCTGAACAGGGACGTGTAGGGATGAGATGAATCCATCAGCCTCAGCCCAGAGACTTTTTGGACTGTGAAATCTGGCTGGCCCAGAGAACATCTCGCAATGCAAATGTGGGCTGTGAGGACCTTCATACAAACTCTGCAGCTCAGCTCTGCCCAACCACTCTGAGGGGATCCTCCGAAAGGGCAGGGGCTCCAGGAGAGGATCAGCTCTGCCCAGGTGTCAGGAAAGATTGGGTTATTTTTCCCTCCTCTTGTCTTTGCCAATCAAGACCCAGGAGCAGAAAGGCTGGACAGACCAGCTGGGAAGGCAGCACTGGGTCCAACCAGAAGGTTTGTCAAAGTTTTCCAGGAGTCAGCAGCAGCTCTTTAAGCTTCTCGACAGCTAGAATAACAGACTCTATCTGCAGAGCTCTGGGGACCCAGGGTGAGATTAAAATGGGTAATGAATAGAGCCATTTTTCTGGGGATCACAGCCGCAGAGGCAAGCCAGGCTGGGGGGAAAAAGGTGCTGAAGAGGCACGTGTGGAAGGGACCTTGGGTAGCACTGCGGCTTTCACCAGGGCGGTCCATGTTCCTCCTTTCCCATCTCTGCCCAAGAAGAAAGGCATTTTGCTGCCTGACAGTGCTGCTTTTATCCTGCACCAGCTGCTACAGGTACCCTCTGGGTTAGCAGTGTCCACAGAAAGCATCACTAGTGAGCAGCCCTTTCCTCCACTCCACCATGCTTGTGGTTCCTCAAAACAGGGAATTTTCTGTTAGAGCTCTCGGTGGGCAGGCAGTGCCACTGCTGCTTGCAGCAAGAAGATGCCACTCAGCCAAGAAGAGGTCTACAGGCAAAGCGTGTTGCCTTGATAGGGATCAGGAGAAAGAGGGCTCTGGGAGCATCCTTGTTTCCCCAGCCTGTCACACTGGGACACTGGTTTGGGAAGAGGCACTGGGAGCTGTGGCTGTGGGAGATCCTATGGGGTCCCTGCCAAGTCTGTAACGAGAGGTCTAAGCATCAGTGCCAGCATGTGGAACCCAGGGGAGGAGACACAGATGGGAGAGGATGAACACCCAGTGAGATGGCTCACGCTGTTCTTAAAGCTGATCCTCAGCTCCCAGAAGACTTGCCCGCCCCGATGACTGTATATCCACCAGCCGACAAGCCATGCATACACCAGTCCTTCCCCGATGGGAAGAGAGGTCCTGCAGAAGTGCCCCCTGGCCATACCTGCCCCAGCTGAGCTCCTTCATCCCTATCCCCATGACTCACAACAGCACTTAATTAGCAGGAAGCCTGATGCAGACACCTGTCAACTCCTCCGAGACAACCAGCATTTCACGTTAGCTGCCCTGGGGCTGTTCGGCAGGAACAGCTCGCTCTCCGTATTGATATTCCTTCATCTCAGCCTATTTTCCAAGCCGTCAAGCTGCCATCTCAACCCTCCCGGGCCCAGCAGCGCCAGGGAGAGCAGCCTCATGTCCATCAGCTCCTGGACTCCAATCCCACCTTTGCAGCCACTCAGGAGCACTTGAACTACTCTGTGTTTCCCCTCAGCAGCCTGAGGGCTCCCCACCAAGGAAATCAGGCAGCCCTCAGTAAGCCAAGCCCCAGCATCCCCACACAGCGTGCATCAAATGCAGACTTTGTGTTGGAAAGTAGGGAAGACAGTCACTGCCTGACTCCCCAGCTCCACGGAGAGTCTGTGAGATATGGGCTTCTGCCACCCTCCCAGCTCCATCAATGTAGCCTTATCTCCCTGGCCCAAAGTGCTGGGATGCCCACCACACCAAAAGCCACGGCAATATCCAGTAGAGGCTACACGGCCGCTTTGATTCATTGCAGCAGGCAGAGCTGGTGTGGTGCCATCACCAGTGTGTTTAGTGCCGGGGGCATTTTGTGACACGGTGCTGCACGGTGGCTGCTTCACTGAGTCCTGCTGCATGTTACCCAGAGGTTCACAGCCAGTCTTGCAGAGACGAGAAAGGGCAGGACAGATTGTCCCGACAGTTCTAACTGAGATATAAACCCTCAGTTAACTATAACAGATGTTAACTCTGAAACCTAATGGTTGAGGGATGAATAGCAACCTCAGGTCAGTGCACGTTGTCTTGGCTGCCCTGTCACTGGCTGGAATCAGGCAGTGCATCCCTCCTGAGGAAACACCATGTCCTTTAGAGCCTCCTTCTATCCCCAGCCCACCACGTTGCTGCTTACTCCCAGCTGCCCCAACCAAGACCAGCTGAGGTCCCCTTTCACACAGCAGACTCACCTCCTCCCTCACCATTAGGATGACACATGTCATCAGTCGCTTTCCAAAGGCTTTCTGGCCATCCACGTGTACCAGGAAGAGAGATGCTGTGCTCAGCAAGCGAGGGTTGCAGTGGTCTAAGAGCATCCACCCTCCATTTAATGCATAGAGAGAAGACAGAAAATGACACAATTAAGACCCGATGGCACATCAGCAAGACTAAACCCCAGGCTCTTTTCCTCCCCTTTGCCACTTGTCAGGAGGTGTCTTGCAAGGAAAAGGCATCCTTTGGGTTCTAGGGCAGGATGTTCACATCTGCACTAGCTGTCCCTACTTCTAGGTGCCAGGCTCCATTCTCAAGCTGGTTGTTCCCCTTGCAACTCAAGCCAGTGGAAAGACCAACACTAAATCCTTGGGCAGCTCAGAAATTCATCTCTGTCACATGGAACAAATCGGCAGCCACGAGACACCAAGGAGTCCCTTCCCTTTCTCCAGTGCCCATGTAAAATTAAAATGGACAAGGAAGAAGCTGCTGTAAATAATGCATTTGTGGTGCACTACATGGCTTTGGGAGCACATATTCGTTGTCTAGTCTTATTTAAAGAAACCCAGCCCTGCCTGCATCATTAAAAATGCATCCTGGTTTCAGCTTCATTCCATATACACTCACCACTGTGAAGCAGGTGGCTCAGTGGCTGTTTTCATGCCTTCCCATTCTCAGCTGGTCCCGGGCAGCCCCATGCTGGTACGAGCAAGGCCTCCAGGTCACATGAAAAATTCACGTGTTTGGCATCAGGCATTTTCCATCCCTCTGCTCCGTGCTCCTCCCTCGCACCTGGGCCTGAGGACTATCTCTCTGCCGCTGCCTACTAGACCCCAGCACCATCCTCCAAGCTAATAAAGGATGCTAATGAGAACTGCTAAGCCCCAGTCTGGCCATAGCATCAATCTCATCACTTTCTCCTGCTGCTTCTCCCTGCTTTTTCCAGCTGTTCTTGTTTGCCCCCTGTACATTCCCCTCGCTCGCACCCTGCACGTCCTCCCCACTCACAGCTCCTTGTGCTGTGGGGTTTACCAGCTCTTGGCTTGGTTAATGGCCAGAGGTGGTTGAGCCCACAGGGAGGTGGCTGTCCTGTAGCATCCTCCTGCCTCGCAGGAGAGTGCAGCAAGGACTCAGGCTCCTGAGGACCCACAGGCTGCAGCATTGTGTTTGCTCTTCGTTTTCATTCCATGGACACAGTGCCCGAGGCTGGCGTCTTGCACAGCTCCTGGAAGGCACCAGAGGGGATTTAATTCACTCAGTGGGTGATCTGGAAATGGTGGCTGGAGGTGAGGAGGAGAGGCTGGACCCAAGGCTGAGGGTGAAGTCACACAACACCTGGCTGAAATTTGCTTGGTGCCATTCAACAACCTCAACACCCATGGGGCAGAATTTCAAGTAACACGGCTGAAGCAATGGCAGCTCATTAATAAAGATCCACCACTTGCAGGCTGAGCTGAGGAAGGGTGGTAGGAGCACAGCTGCCTGCCCAGTGGTGAGGAGTGGAGCTACAAGGAGGTCCGTGCTGAGGGCACATCCCCTGGCACATGCAGTGCCCAGGAACAACCAATGTGGCACTTTGCTGCAGAAGCAGGGCAGCTTCAGCAACTCCTGGAACAAGTCCACCTACCCCAAGGCACCGCTGCTGTAGGGCAGAGCACAGATAAGCACCTCCAGACATCCACCAGCCAGCCCTGGTACAGCAGAGGCTGTGCAAGGAAATAGTGGAAACACAGGGAGGGGTTCCAGCTGGTGCTCTCACCCCTTAGCTAGGCCACGAGGAACATATTTGCACCCATCTCTGCAAGGACAGAAGGATGCCCCAGGTTGCTTCCGTCCCAGCCGAAGATAGAGCCATCAAACCATGCTCAGTCCATCTCTGCGCAGGAAGGAGGAAGCGCATGGCCGAATGCGAGTGCGCGCGGGAACATACCGAAAAGCCTGGATCAGAGGCGTTATTCACAGCTTATAACATTTATGTCTGCTTGCTGCTCACTGCCTCCTCTTCCCTGAGAAGTGCTGAGCCGCCGGCTGGCAGCAAACCACGGGGTGGGATAAGCTGGCAGCATCACTCAGACACATGGACATCCACCCACAGCCCCATACATGCAGCCCCTGCCCTCCTGGGCACCCGTCTGGATCTTCTGCATCCTCTAGCTGAGAAGCTCCTCCAGAGACACTGAAAGAAAACCTGGGAAGATAACACATGCCTGCGACATTAGCAATTAAGGAACATTAATTATAATAATAATAATTATCACAAAATAGCGTTTTTATGGCACAATATTATGCTGAAGGATTTACAACATACTGAATCATGAAGTTCATAATTAACGTTATTTTAGTTTCTAATTTCACTTTAATTCTATTCCAATAAAAGATATGATAAATATACCTTAAAAAAAAAACACACAGAAACCATTACTTAAGACAATTTCTCTATACAGGGATGTTATATTGCGGCACAGAGTTCCCTTGAGGAACATCCCAAACCTCGATAAGGAAGATGTGTCCGGCTCTATGAAATACTGACCTCCCGCAAGACTCGCCCCAGGGCAGCAGGGCATTTGCAGCCTGCAGCACATCCACAGCCTCCTGGCTTTAGCTTGCCATCCATCAATCCTCCCAAGATGGTTTTGTAAATCACTGTGCTGCTTGTGCTGGGAGGACAGGAGGAACTGGAGAGCCTGGTATCCCTGAGGCAGCTCCCCAGGAGGAGCCAAGCTGAGTTTATTCTTCACGGTGCTGCTGAGAGTCCTGGCATCATTGCTACATGTATAATACGCTGCCTGGATGAAGCAGGGACATTTCACTCTGGTTCTGACTTCAATTCATTCACCTGTAATGTTGGGTACGAGAGAGGGCGCAAATAAAGACCCAAATCCAAGTCTTGGATTCAGCCTTGAACGATTTGGAGACTTCATTTTTTTCCCCACCCTCCTCAACTTTTTTTTTTTTTTTCATTAAAACATGTTGATTAACTAAGGGAGTAAGAAAAGAAAAAAAAAAGACAGGAAAATTCTTTAGTGATAGTCTAAGAACTGTCTCTCCAAAGATAAGAGCCTAATATTGCTGTCGTAAAAGGACATTTCAGTTCCGTTTATTGAATAAACTCTGTAATATTAACAAAATCAGAATGGAAAGGCTGATGTTTACCACAGCAGCATGCTTGGATTGCCCCGTATCTTGCTGCACGGGAATTTCAAGTGACAAGTGTGTCGCCTCGCTGCGGAACAAACCACATTTTGATATCTCAAGTTCTCCCCCTAAAACAAACCTCCACGTTGCCAGATTTGCACCATAACCTGGCTGAACCTGCGCAGGCAGCTGGGCTAACGCTGGTCCAGCCACCTCCACCTTGGTGCCTCCCTGCGCTAAGATGGGGGGCCACTTTTCTTAGGTCTAAGCCCTTCTTGCCTGGGAGCTGCACCTCGGTCTCACTCCCAACACTAAATGGCACAAGAGAAGGGAAGGTAAAAGGAGGAGCTGATGGGCTTGAGAAACGATTTGTTTCTAAACCCCGCAACACTCGGCACTGGTGAGGCCGCTCCTCAAATCCTGAGTTCAGTTCTGGGCCCCTCACCACAAGAAGGATGTTGAGGCTCTGGAGCGAGTCCAGAGAAGAGCAATGACGCTGGTGAAGGGGCTGGAGAACAGGCCTTATGAGGAACGACTGAGAGAGCTGGGGGTGTTTAGCCTGGAGAAGAGGAGGCTGAGGGGAGACCTCATTGCTCTCTACAACTACCTGAAAGGAGGTTGTGGAGAGGAGGGTGCTGGCCTCTTCTCCCAAGTGACAGGGGACAGGACAAGAGGGAATGGCCTCAAGCTCCGCCAGGGGAGGTTTAGGCTGGATATTAGGAAAAAATTTTTCACAGAAAGGGTCATTGGGCACTGGAACAGGCTGCCCAGGGAGGGGGTTGTGTCACCTTCCCTGGAGGTGTTTAAAGGACGGGTGGACGAGGTGCTGAGGGACATGGGTTAGTAATTCATAGGAATGGTTGGACTCGATGATCCAGTGGGTTTTTTCCAACCTGGTTATTCTATGATTCTATGATTCTAACACCGTCCCCATGGCACAGGCAGCCCTGGCTGTGTCCCAGCAAAATGCCACCATGAGGTGCAAACAGCTGAAGTTCCACCGCGTTCCTTGAGAGTCGGCACAGACCCAGCTGGCACAGTGCTGCCCTGTCCTGGTAACATTCATTTGGTTTGAAAGCTGAAGGATGTGTCACATCCCCACGCCCACAGTGTGGCCCCCACTCACCGTCTTTAAGGAGCCCCCTCTGCCTGACCCCAGGGCAACTCATCACACCAACAGAGCAGCCGCAGGGCCAGGCTGGCAGCCCTTCATCCTCCCAGCTTACCCTCAGCTCTCCACTCGCCCAAACCGGGTGGCACAGCCAACTGCCTCCCTGCCAGCCTGCAATTCCACTCCCCCAAGAGCCCTTCTGGGACTTAACTTCTTCATAATTAATTAAAGCGCATTGTGCTGCTCACCGGGGCCTCCCGAGCACAGATTGCCCACCTCGCTGCGTATGCAGAGAACATTCCAAGTGGGTCTGGGAGATGATAGGTCTTGGCTCCCTGACAGCCCATAACTGATGGCTGGTTTGGGAGACAACTGGGACGGCGCCAGTTCCCAGAAAAGCAGTGGGCAATGCTGGCACCCACATTCCTAGAGAGAGAGGGACCCAGCCTCTCCGGGAGATGGGAAACCCCCAAAAGCCGAGCAGGGGCGGCAGGGTGTGTGTTTGAGGGCAGCGTGGGGGCTTTAACTAAACAAGGCACTTATATTACTAGCAAAGCCTTTAATTGATTCTGGGAGAGTGATTTCTAAATTATATCCT
Source organism: Phaenicophaeus curvirostris (assembly GCF_032191515.1). Lineage (NCBI taxonomy): Eukaryota > Metazoa > Chordata > Aves > Cuculiformes > Cuculidae > Phaenicophaeus > Phaenicophaeus curvirostris. The sequence goes on from NC_091402.1 coordinate 17,051,266, forward strand.
GACGTGTACACTGCAATCAATAAATGCATTAAAGCAGAAGGAGCCCTGCAAGCTCTCCGGTCTTGCTGCTCCACGCCGTCCCCACAGCCCATACCCTGCTCAGGCTACAGAGGAATCCTCCTTGCGCAGCAGGGCTGGGCGCTGCTGCAGCTCAGGATGTTCCCCCATGGAGCATCACTCCCCAGGAGGGATGCAAGCTCCCCAAAATGCAGATCTCCTTGAGGTCATGCAACAGTTTAACGTCACAGACAGAAACAAACCTCAGTCTACCACACCAGGCTGGTGCTTCCACTGCCACCTTGAGCTCTTCCTCCTCACCCAGCTCCCTATCTCCTGGCTACTTCTTATGAACTTATTCAATCTGGAAAACAAAGAGCAAGGCAGAATGGTCCTTTCAATAAGGACATGCCACAAAACTTGAAAAGCTCAGCTGCATGCCTGTTTTAGGGTGACAGATTTAGGAAGGGGTTTACCATCATTTAGGAAGGGGTTTAGTGATTTGAAGAAACCGCCTAGAAGTTCCCACTCTCCGTGCATGCTCGCCAACACATCTGCATTGCCTGATGGGAGAGCTGGGAGCTGGAAAACGAAAGCAAACACAAGCACTTCAGTCTATTTATAAGAAAAGTTTACAAAATGATGAGTGAAAGACAGCTAATGATGCATCACATGGTTAGTGCCAGGGAAAATGCTCTAAATTAAAGTCCTCAAATATGAAAAAAATCAACATTTAATAACAGTTAATGTATGTTATTTAAATGTCACTTCATTATTAAAAGTGTATATTTTTTGTGGTTTAATAACCATGTAATTGAGGCATCTTTTCTATAGTTAAACCTTGGCAAATATGTTTTTCATAATTAGCTGGTATTTATTTAACATGCAATAACCATCCCATTAAATTTAATGACTTCAATTAATAGGTACAGAGGGGCCTTTTTTTAATGTCAATATGTATTTTTAAAGATGGTTCCTGACGTGGTACCACAAGGAAGCTCAGCTACCCGGGGGCCACCAGAGAGGGCAGGAGCGCAAGCCAAGCCACAGGGCTCTGCTGGCACCTCATCGTAGGCACTGGGACCCCTGGCTACCAGCAGATGGGGAGGGAGGGCTGCGTGGCCAGACCAGGGCTCAGGGGATGCCAGCAGACAGCCCATGGGGACCTCAGCCCATCCACGCTGGGCACCTCCTCACACCGCCAAGTCCCATCTCCTGGGAAGGGCGAACTTTGCCAGGGCAGTGAAGCAGCGGAAACTCAGCCCGATGCTGCCACAGCTCAGTGTTGTAGCCCAAATTAGCCAACAGCCCAAGGTAAATTAACTCCTTTAACAAACCATCCAGTAGAGAGTTATTAAGCAGCTTGTAATAAAGCCCAGCACGACGCTGTGCGTGCTGCAATCCCACTGGGCTCTGGGCTGTAAAATCCTGTAGCCTTAGGGAGGAAACCTCCATCACACAGGTACGCATCACCTCCATCTCCCCAGCACGGAGCAGGGGCTTTGCTGTCTTCTCCCAAGACTCCTCCACTCCCAGGGGCTCTCCCTATTCCCCCAGCCCTGGTAGGACCTCCCAGATACCTCTCCCCATCCTTCAGGTCCCTGTTCTCCCTGTGGACCTTGCCCACATGCTGGGGCACTTGAATTTGCCTGGAGGTACAAGCGCTGGAGGAGCCAAAAGCAGAAGAGCACACACTTATCCACGTAGCAGACTGGGAAGCGCACTCGGGAACACAGAACAAACCCCTTGGAAAGCAATTACTGCTTGCAAGAAGCAGCGCGCTAGAAACACATCACTTTTCTGCTCCTACAAAGGTGCTGGAGCGTGGAGCCATAGCAGCTGGCCCCAGGGCAGGCTGCAAGCCAGGGGCTCCCCCAGGGACCTCAAAATGCTGATGGCCAAAGTCAGTAGCCAGTACAGCCCCCTGGCCTTCCCAGTATGCAGTCAGGGGAACCTCAGTGCTCCCCAGTGCCCCGCGGCCACCCATCCATCCCTGAGGCCACCTCACCTGGGGACACGACGGTGGCTGTGGGCATCAGGTCAGGTCACATCTTCCTTTCCTGCAAACTGGTGAGATGATGCTGGAAGTATTCGCTGTATCAAGAGGACCCTGAGGAGAGGGTTGCAAGCTCTGCTCTGTTTTTCCAGTTGTCTCAAGCTAGGACAAGGCTCAATAGATGCTAAATCCTTGAGAACAAAGGACTATAGGTTAGGCTTATACCTCCGGCAAGGCTGCCCTGGTGACTTGCTTCACCCTAGGGCAGAGTTACAGCTCTAGCAGAGTCCATGTCCCCAAAAATATCTGGTACACAGATTGTAAGCTTTTCTTCCACCCCTGATTTCTGCCTGTCCCTTCCAGCCTTTTCCATTGAAGCATGAAAGGGGCTGCGAGGCAGCCACCATCCTTGCTGTCTCCGTCACCTCCTTCCCCAGCTAGAACCCTCTGAGGCCATTTGCAGGAATGGCTGAAACGCACCAAGGCTCGAGCAGATTGGGGCAGCATATGTCTCCACACACATCCCAGGGCACGGAGCGAGGTGCCAACAGAGCTGCTGGGCAAGACGCTGGCTGCCTGCTTTTGCCTGCCCTGTGTGCAGCGAGGTAGCAAGGCTCAGTGGTGACCAGTGAATCCCGTTTGAGTGAAGCATTGGTGTTGAAAGGACCCCATCAGCTGCTCCAACAAGACCACTGTGAGCTGGCCGCAGCCGTGTGCTGCCTTAGCCTGGAGATCTCAATGCCCACTGGGGTGGGCAAGTGATTTCTGGTGCCGGGCTAGTGGCTGGGTGGAACGACTCCCATCCCAGGGGCCTCCTACCTGTGGCTCGGCTGGGGTAGCCTGGCTGATGGAGTTATTTAAAGCCTCAACCAAGGCACAGGTGCCCAGCAGGAAAGCTGCCAATCTGCAAACAGCTGCCTGCACAATGTGGCCGTAAATTCCCAGCAGAGCCGCCGGGGCCCCGCACCGAAGGGCAGGCGGCAGTGGTGTGTGGCACCACGCAGGAGCCCAGCGCAGGTGATTAATCCTTGTTAGCAGCCTGATGAGCAAACAGGCTTGCCGGGTGTGTGGTACAGGGCAGCTGCTCCCGCAGCACAGCTCACTCCTCTGGCACCGTTCTCCTCTCCTGCACTCCTCCCTTCGTACCCCCTCAACTGTCCCTTCCCCTGCTCCCATCCCCAAAGCAAAGATAACTCTGGTCCCTGCCCACTTCGCTGAGCTCCTAGCGTGTGCCCAAACCCTCTTGCAACAGGGCAGGCACTGGGTATCTCACAGAATCACAGAATAACCAGGTTGGAAGAGACCCACTGGATCATCGAGTCCAACCATTCCTATCAATCACTAAACCATGCCCCTTAGCACCTCGTCCACCCGTGCCTTAAACACCTCCAGGGAAGGTGACTCAACCACCTTCCTGGGCAGCCTGTTCCAGTGCCCAATGACCCTTTCTGTGAAGAATTTTTTCCTAATGTCCAGCCTAAACCTCCCCTGGTGGAGCTTGAGGCCATTCCCTCTTGTCCTGTGCCCTGTCACTTGGGAGAAGAGGCCAGCGTGCCACAGCCTCAGCCACCACTCTTCTAGCTTTCTAGGGAAGAAGATGAAACCAGGAGATGCCAAACCACAAGGCCACCTCCAGAGCCCAGCCCCACGCTGCTGCACCCCAGCCCTAGGGAATCAAAGCTTGTGAGGCAAGGGCAGAGCACAGCCTGGCCAGGGGAACCTAGCAGTGTTGTGCAGGCGTGTGTTGTCCCCACTGTGACACCCCTGAAGCGAGCAAATGCCGCTTCTTGCACAGCAGATGGTAGATCTGACAGCAGGGAGGGGCAGCAGGGTGCCCATCAGCACCCCCAGCAATCGCCTTAACACTGCACCTCCCTTTTCAGGGCTGGGAGCCAGTACTGGGCTCCCAGGCCCTCCCCCTCCACCATCCTCCTCTCCCTGGCTCCAGATGTCCCCAAGGACACCACACGGGGCCAGAGTCCAAGTTCTGCCTCCTGCCCCTGGCCCTCTGCACCCAGGTCCATCAGCCACCACTCCAGGAGGAAGCACTGAGCTGAAGAAAAAAAGGACCTTGGTTTGAAAGAAAAAAATAATTCTAGAATAAATAAATAAATAACAAGCCCAAGCCTGCTTTTAAATTCAAATGTGCAATATGGCCCAGAGCCTCGGAGCCAGAAGGAAACTACAGATTTGGGCAAGGAAACAGGGAATATTTCACTTCGGCTCAATCTAAACCATCACGATTTACACAGCAGTGAGGGAGATGGGGAGAGTGCTGCTCCCTGGGGGCTCTGCAGCTCCAGCAGCCATCCCCCTGCCCAACGCTCCCAGGCTGCTATTGCTGGACCTAAAAAGTTTCTCCAGGCTCTCAAGTCCTGCATAAGATCCCCCTCACACCCCACCAGCTCCACTTCAGGGCCACAGCAGCGCCAGGGCAGGGTTTTTCCCTGGAGCTCCTGTTTAATCCTCCAGCAGTGATGGGCACGGCACACTCCCATCCTGCTGGGGCTCAGGACCCTTCAGCCCAAGCGGGATGCAAAGCCGTGCGTCGTGGCACCCAGACCCTGCTCAGGGGCTGTGATCCCCACAGAAACACCAGCAGTCACAGCAGCTGCCGTCTAACCTGGGCTGCATGGTTGCACAGGGCAGCAATAACACGACTCTGGCCTCATCCCAGAGGAGACAGACTCCTGCTGCTGCCAGGGGCTGGCAGCACTCGCCCTCTCCCAGAGCAAGGAACATTCTCCTGAGGTCCAGAGCATCATCCAGCCAGCAGCACCCACCCTATCCCAGAGCAAGGGACGTTTTCCTGAGGTCCAGAGCATCACCCAGCCAGAAGCACCCACCCTATCCCAGAGCAAGGGACGTTTTCCTCAGGTCCAAAGCATCACCCAGCCAAAGGCAGTGGTGCCCAGATCCTGCTCAGTTAATGACCTGCCCTGGGATCCCAGAGCCACAACCGAGATTCACACCCCCGGTGGGTCACAAGTGACGTGAGTTTGGACCGGCCTCAGCCCAAGTCCCGCAGTCGGACACAGCCGGGCGTCCCCCTCTCCCGCAGCGGGGATGCAGCCCCTGGCTCCTCGGGGATGCTCCCGGCTGGAAGGACAGAGCCCGGGGACACCGCCTGGCCCCGGTCCCTGTCCTCAGCAGCCCCGGCACGGAGCGAGGGGGGAGCCGGGCAGCGGCACCAGCACGGAGCCACAGTGCCATCTTGTGCTGCCTGCCAGAAGGTAGGGATGCCCGGCCCTGCGAGGGGAGCCAGGGGATGCAGCGGGGTGGGTGCAGAGCCAGGGGATGCAGCGGGGTGGGTGCAGAGCCGGGGGATGCAGCGGGGTGGGTGCAGAGAGGTCTGGGTGTCCCACACAGGGGACCTAGTGCCAAGGGAAGCGAGAAGGAGTTGACAGCAAGATTGAAGCAGGGGGAAAATGAGAATAAATCCCTAGTCCTGTGTTTCCACCACCCCCAGGTGCATTAACCTCGCTGCCCCAGCAGCCCCACACATTCCCCAGGGTGTGAGGACGCAATGTGAACCGACACAAGGTGCTGGCTGTGCCCACAGCCACGTCCTGAACGCAGGAGCCACCCAAAAGCTGATCATAGAATCATAGAATAACCAGGTTGGAAGAGACCCACCGGATCACTGAGTCCAACCATTCCTATCAAAATGATGCCGTGCCCAAAAGCCAGGCACCCCAATGCGTGTGCATCACCCAGAATGGACCACACGACTTTCCAGAGGACATCCCAAAAGAAAGTGCTGGTGCTCTGCACAGGGAGGTTCAGGGCTGCTGATGGGGCTGGGGAGAAGATCCCTCCCTGAAAACAGTGGGTACCCTCCAAGCACAGACCAGTTTCCCTTAAAAACACGGGGGCAACATAGTACAGCATTGCCTCAGTGCAAAAAGAGCAAAGCTGGGGTGCAGCGCTGGCTCCCAGGGGTGTCAAGGCACCTTGGGGACAGCAGGTCACTGTGTCACCCTGTCCCTGCTGGGGCACCACGGCCTCGATGCAGCAACCCAGGGATGGAGAGGCTGCAAAGGCCACAGCCAAGGCCACGACATCCTCCCCCACGTCCACCCTCCCTGTGGCTCACGCGCATCCTCTGTGAGCGTGGGGAGCAAGGCAGCGGGGACGGACTGTGGGGTGGGGGGAAAATCTGCTTCACAAATTACCGTTAGTACCAAATGTCCCTTCTTATCAAGACTGGACGGGTATTCAATTTTCTCTTCAAACGCCTGCCTTCTGAAATGGTAATAGAATTTCAAATCTAGGGGAAAAGGGAGGGGAAAAACTGAATATGCAAGGATTAACAATGAGAGAGACAGACAAAGGAAGAAGTTATACCAAAAAAATATAGTCGGAGCCTTTGCATGAATTAATTAAATACAAATATAAAGAGAAAATTAACAGTCTCATGCTTAGGAGGGGAGGGGAGAAAATGGATATTTTCTGAGTTTAATTAACCTTTTTTTGCCAATAACAATGAAGAGGAAGGGGGAAGGGAGGAAGAGGAGAGCAAAGACTCCTAATTGTTTTGCCTTGCAGGACATAATTAACAGAGCTGGCCGGGTCGGGGTCTGCCCACGCAGGTTTGGGGTGCGTGGGTCCAGCTCACGCACGTGCTGCAATTGTGTGCATATAATAACTCATTTGTTGATCTTAATTGGTAGGTAGATCAGGAGGAGCAAAGGCAGAGCCAGGAAGAGCCCTGGTCCCCCTAACCCCCCTGGCCCTCAATGCCAGCAGTGCCCTGGGGAAGCAGAAAGCACTGGGCATCAGTGAGAGGCAGCTGGTGGCCACAGTGGCCAGCAGGGTTGAGATGACCTTTTCCCCATGCTCCCTAATGTCTTGTTTGCAGGTTTGGTATCTGTAGTGCTTGAGGCATCAGCAACAGGGCATCGTCTTGCAGGTAGGATGGGGTTTTGAGCAGCTGGATGCCCAGTTAATTGACTTTGTCACCACTGTCCCACCCGGTGGAAAACAGGGAAGTTGGGCAATGACAGCAGGACAAAAAGTAACACAACAAGAAAAGAAAAAGTGATGCTGATGCTAACATGAGGGCCTGCCTGCCAAGTCCTTGCTGCCCTCGTGGTCCTTGCCCTGGCACCTTTCTGCTTTGCTGCTGTCTGCACAGGAGCTGTTAGGCCACGATATCGAATTCAGAAGAGGCAAAGGGGCAAAGCAAGACCTGAAGAGCAGGAGCTCCGGCAACTTCAGCAGCAGGCTAACATCATGCCCCGCTGTATGGAGCAGCAGGGTGCTCCCTCTGGGCTATGGGCGCTGCTTGACACCCAGACTTACACCTGCAAGCCCCACAATAATATATCCAGCACTCATAACACCAGTGACAGGGAGCTATGGAGAACAACTAGTCAATGTTCCATGGACCACTTGGAAAAGGAGTGATGAACAATACTATCTCCTCCTCCTCTGTGTGCCTTTCACTACATCCCTTAAACACCTCAATGCCACAAGGCTAGGAGCAGGACCCGCCTCCCCCTAACGCTCAGCTGGGTGAAGCAGAGATTTCCGGAGGACTCATCACAAGCAACTTCCTTGGAGATGTTCTCCACCCCTGCACCACAAGCTCTCCCAAATAATTGCAAAGCTCCTTCTTCTCCCTCCAAACTCCCTCTTCACCACTGTTTTACCACCACCTGTCACATACGTGCTCAGGTGGTCGATGGAGAAGCCCAGGTCTGCACTCCCGGATGAGACCACAGGCAGCAGAGCTGGCTTTCCAGGTGGGATTGGCTGTGCTGAAGCCCAGTTGCCACTGGGTAACAGAGGGAGAGATTAATCCTTCCAAGATAAAGGCACAAGCTGAAGATCCAGACCTTTGCACGGGTCCAGCACAGCATCATCCAGGAGGGCACACAGGCTATGGGCTACCTGGGAATTGGGATAGGGTGATTAATAAGTTAAAACCAACACTAGCAAGCATTTACTTAACAAACGCGGCTCCTTATCTGTCCAGAAATAGATTGCAAAATTATTCAAGAGTCTTCAGTGTAAATTATTCTCAGTATAAGGATTGTTTAAATTGCAAGCTGGGAATATTACTGTGAAGTGTACAAGGTATGTGGTAAATTATGTAACCAATTTATGTAATTTATAAATTGAGTTACATAAATTAGCTACACAAGGTACAGCATGAATGTCAAATTGTATACTCAATTGTCACAATAATAGCTCAGCATCAGATTAGCTTGAGGATTAATCCAGACAATACAAAGTCTGGATGTTACAAATAAATAAATATAAATATCAAACCGTATACTAACAACTCAAACTAGAAAGTTATTTGCATTAATAAAGTGCAGCCACTCAGTTACTTGCTAGGCAAGGAAAAATAAGGCAGAGACTGCAGAAACAGTTTGGTTTTCAGTTTGCGCAGACATCCCTGGCATCAGTGCTTTGGGAAGGACAGAAACTACCTGAGCCTTCCCCTGAAGCCCATATTTCACTCCTGGGGTAAGGAATATCTCCATTAACAGTAAGGGGCTACAAAATCACTGATGCCTTTGCAATTAAGAAGGTTAGACTAAGGGCACTGTTACACTAATGAATTCACTGCACACAGGGCCATGAGTAGGGAAAAGCCCATGAATTTATTGCATGGAGACTCGTTAGCCATCATTCACTAACCCAAACCTTCAGGACTTGGAGGACCCTTAGGAAACCAGAACCAACGTTGCTAGTTTTCTCCAAGTTAATAGTCAGAAGTACCTTTTCAACCACTCCTTCTCCACAAGCACTTCCCCTCTGCTCCCATACAGTACTCAACCCTCACGTCCACCATGGGTGAGACAACCCTGGGCCAGGCACAGCGTTTTTGGACACAAAGACACCATGAGATGAAAGGTGCTTCTCTTGCAGTCTTCAGGCAGGGCTTTGTTACAACTTGAAAACCTGGAAAGGGTTTTTGGGACAATATCTGGGAATTTGGAGCAAAGAGGAAATGTTACAGACCAGTTTATAAATTATGTAACCTAAAATCTAGGGCTGGATGGAAATAACTACTTTAGACCAGATGAAGCAAGGAGAGCCAGGAGCTCTCCTCCCCAGGGACCCCTGCTCACAGGGTGGCCCCACGGGCACTGTGGGCAGTCGCAGGACTGAGCCACATTCCATAGTTTTTGCTCCCCTGTCCACATTCTCAATGGATGTTAGATGCTTCTGAGTTTCAGAACTTTTTACCTTCTACTCCTTATTAACATGTAATTTTCTTTCAAGCTGAGAATGGCAGAATTCTGCTCTCCTGAGATCAGCTGTGATTATATTGTCATCCACTTGCCCAGAAGCATGGCAAGGTCTGGAGCAGTGTTAGAGCATCAACTTCCAGTCCCAGGGGTGACTAGAAAGCAATTCAAAGCACAATTCTCTAGAGTACAATTTATTAAGACCTCCCTGTTAATGACAAAGGATTTCCTTTCTCCTGATGCTTGTGTATTGTCACCTTGACATCAGATTCCTAAAGCCCATCTAGATCTAACCCCATTCATTGGCTGAAAATAGGCTCAAATAAAACTACTTGAGTTTATATCAGCAACAAGCAATGCAGGACCACCAGCAGCCTCCAAAGAGAACATCTGTTTTGTTCTTTGAGGAGCTGAAGAACCAGACCCTGCTGTCTGAGGGTGCTTCCAAGGAGATTACCAGCTTAGACTCTGAAGCGTGAGTTCTCTTCTCTATCTGTTTGGCCACAGACTAAATTGCAATCCTTTCCTCCAGACAGCACATTTTTCCTGGCAACAGGGAGGTCAGGCCAACCAGGGGCTGGGTGGAACCAACAGCTGGCACTGAGGTTTCATGGCTGGGTTTCATTAAGATGTTAGGGAAAGCAGCCATGAAGTATATGAAATATATTACTGCGAATATTCCATTTTCTAAACCGCCCCCAGCCTGGCAATGTATCCTTCAGGGTACCAGAATGCACTGTACCTCATGGCAAAAGGTGGCTTCAGACACCTGCGAGGCACGTGGATGCCAGGCCCAGTCGACACAGATGTACATCACTGATCCAAGTAATCCAATAAATTACAAACCAAGGAAGTTAGCATTAGTTGGCAACTGCACAGTGGAAGGCAAGGAGCAGAGGGGAAAGAAATCCCAACACAAAGAAGGCTTGCAAAAGAAAAATAAGTAAATAAGGATTAAAGGGACTATGAAGGCTGTTTCATTGAAGCAGCCCATAAAGAGCAATTTCTCTGCCTTTTGTAAGCTTTTATTTTGGCTGATATGATTTAAGTTAAATCCTGAACTGGCATTTCCCCCCCTTCTCGTTACGAGCCACGAAGCTTTGTTGCAGTCACCGACCAGACTTCCTCAGCAGCTGAAAGGCGACTAAAGGAAAAGTAAAGAATTAATTTTTAAAAAGCCATGCTTGCACACAGCTTTATCACATGGCAAAAACTCAAATCTCTCCCTTGGTTCAGCTGCTCAGAGGGGGAATGCACAGCAGCACTGGCAGAGTTCCTGTTTACTTGTTTTATGATGGTTGTAACGAGGAACCCATTAAATTAATAGCCGTGCTTTATTTTTAATGTTATGTTTAGCTAATCCTGACTTACAGTGGCACTCTCCATTCATGGAAAATAAAAATCAAGCTCACTATGATGATGGACTCCATCACCCAGAAAATGGATACAGAGGGATGTTCAAGAGGTCATAGGAGGGAAAAATAACACCCTTCTCATTCCTCCCGAGTGTCACTCACGTCCCTCAGCTGGTGCCCATTAGAGAAATTAGCTCGGGCAGTTCAAGGACTAAGTAATATAAAACTGATCTAAAGCCATAAGAAAAACAAGCGCCAGATAGATCCATTCCAGCTCCTCAGCACCAGGTACCAAAACAGAGACCCTCCTGTCCTGCCCTCGTGAGCAAGGAACCCTTTGGATGGTACTGTGGTTGGATGCTGAAAACTGGTGATATTCTCCATACGCGTAAGGTTTAAGTTACCCATTCACACACTTCAGGATACATACCCCAGCACATGATGTAACTGGGTCAAAATGAGCCTTCTTATATCTGCGATGGACTTGAGGCACAGCAGCCTTTCAATTTGCCTGTTCAGTGACTGTTGACCCTGGAAGGCTCAAGAAGCTCTGCCCCACACTCGAGAAAGTGCTGCCCACCCAGAGACTCAAGCAGAGCAGCTCAGGCGCAGACACACGGACAGCGGGCACAGCTGGAGCCTGCACACGTGGGCACAGAACACTTTCAGCTGTATTGCCCGTGAGCACTAACCAAGGGTGAGCACACACAATTAACAATAGCTGCAGAAGGAGCTTGCTGGATCAGGGACAAGCAGTTCAAGCGTACTCACCAGGTTCACCTCCCACTGCGTCCCCACGAGAGCACCAGGCTGAGAGACTCCTAGCACACAGCTCTCAGAGGACAGCAGCTTCCTCAGAGCAGGTACAGATCAAGTAAAACAAGCCATTTTTATCAGAGAAAAAAAATCAGTAAGGACCAATGTCAGAGAATCCAGGAGGACTCTGAGTTTCCAGCACAATGCTCAAAGCCACTAAGCACAGCGAGGCTGAACGAGCCCTCCTATAGCTGCTCCTTACCCTCATTCATTTCCCGCTTTGCAGTCTGGGTGACCCAATAGTCTTTGCTGGTCTCAAACAGTGAAGATAACATCTTCTGTTAAAAAAATACCCCTTCTCCTACAATCCCTGGGACAATAAGTCTTCCATGCAACAGCTCCCACAAAAAACAGCACAAGAATCAGACACAAGTACTATCAACATCTCATAGCACATTGCACAAACGAAATGGCCGGATCAAGCACAAGCTACTCTACTGAGTGCAGGCAGGATAAGCATCTAATTTAGGCCATTCGCAAGGGAAAACCAGCTCCAGGAGCAGTTTGTTACATACCCCAGAGGAAACAGTTGATTTCATCTTCAACTTGGAAACAAGAGTTTGTTTGCTGCTCTCCCTAGGAAGACAAAAAGTTCTTGGCCATGTGCTGACCTCTGTAAAAAGTCTGAAAAGAGCGCATGTGTCATTAAATCCAAGATACACTTTTGACACAGAGCCCTCCCGGGACTAGCAGCTGATCCATTTGCTCCCTCTGGCTTTGCCCCAGGCTGCGCAATTACCACTCTGCCAGCATAATTACACACCAGAGTGGGAAATGGAGGGGCGTCATTATTTGCCCCGAACAACCTCAGCACAAAGGTGACTACTGGTCCAGGCTAATCAATTCAGTCTGCATCAGCCCTTGTTCTCTCAAGGCATCAGCCCAGGAGAAATGGGGAAGTGACAAGAAACCAAGACACATACGGAGAGCAGACTGATAAGGCTGACAGATAAGGAAGGCAGGTGAGTCAGTTCAGAAATACCGTAACTATCTTCTCCAAGGATTTAGAAAAAAAAGAGAATGGGGGTAGGCATGGGGCTACAGGACTATGAATGGCCCTTCAGGCTCCCATGGGTTTCCAAAGAAGGGCTGATAACCCTACAGTGCTGGGTGCAGCGACTCCCTGGGGTGGCAAGTATTGCTGTTACTGTTGGAGGCCAGATTTTATCCAGGTGCATCTACTTACAGCAACTCCTAAAGAGATTGAGAAGGAATGAGTGGAGAGTCCTTGTACCTATACTGCTTCTAAAAAAACAAAGAGATGAAGAACGTGGTCCACAGATGCGTACAAGACTGGCAATGAAGCGTTTTAGGGAATCAGACATAAACAATTTAGCGACAAGCTAGAGACAAACGCTTTTAACCAGTTTGGAAATAAAAAATAACAACAACTTGAAAGACAAATTGAAAAATTCTGCCTGGAAAAGGAGCACACAGCACGAGATCACAGGATTCAGCAGACTATAAAATAGGAAATGAGACTTACTCTTCTCCCCCTACAGCTACACAAAACCCTCCTACACAGATTAGAGACACGCTTGGCAATTGCCTTCTTCCTCCAGCCTTTCCTGTTATGGACAAGGCAGAGTTGGTAGAAGCCTGAATGCAGAGAGGATATTAGACAAAGCATCTTGCAAAGCCAAGTGTGAAATATTAACAACAGGAGGCAATGGGTTGTGTTTTTATGCAAGATCACAAATTTGGTGCTTAGAGAGCCCAAGATGTTCTTGCACACCGGAATCTCAAAGTGCTTGTTGAATGTTTCATTTAAAAAGCTATTGAAGCCTACTGTAAAATTTCTATCAGCTCTGTTATTTGCTGTATCTTCTCTAACTTTGTTGGTTTTGTTCTTTTTCCTTCCTGCAATGCTAAGAAATTATGCATGAATAAAAAGGTTGTTCCTTCCATTCATCCAGCCAGTTTTAAAACAATTCACAGCCATAAAGTGGGCACTCTGCAAGCCTGTATTTTCACATGAAATTACCACAATTGTGCACATTGCATCCGAATTACCGGATGCATTTGTACACACAATTACCCAATTTGCACACAGAACTGCAATAACCGGGCAGGCAAAATGGACACGCAGCTGTTCGACTGAATGGAGCCTTGTGTTCGAACCACATCTAGCATTGGGCAGGTTTGGTTTCAGTAGGTGAAAGAGGTCACAGATATTCCCAGACAGGAAAGAGCTCCTTTTTATCCAGCACAAGCAGCACAGAGAGCAGAGTGGCTGGCTGCCCTTACCCTACCTCAAACTCTCCTTTGGAGGCAACCGCTTCCAATTCAGCTTCTACAATAGATTCAGACCTCGTTTTCCTGCTGTCCTAGTTGCCCATTAATGCCAGCTGCGATGGTAGCTGTGTGATAAGGACATCTATTCAACACTGGACACCAGGCTCCAGGAATAACGATCTCTGTCACTTTGGAGTACAATTGACACCTGCTGTCACAGTCTTGCATGAAAAAAAATTCATGCTCCAAATAGCCAACATGCAGTCAAGGAGAAACATAAGGAGAAGGAGCTTGAGAGAAGATGCAGGGCTTCTTTCTTCTTTGTAAGGGCCCCAGTAGTATAGGAGCAGCAAAGATGGGGGCACAGGGAGAGAAAACACTCAAGAAGCTGTGTTACCTGTACATCTTTAGCTCAGATAGCAGCTGAGATTCTGCAAACCAACTTCATCTTCAGCAATTTCCTACTGACATCTCTGCTTATCGTTATTTTTCCCCAGGCTCAGATATCCAAGCTGATGATTAGGGCAACAGCAGCAACAAAACTGCTCCTGGGCATGAGGACAAACCAAAGGAAAGGGACTGCCTGAAGGGCAGATGGGACCATGAACCCCACAGACAGGATCACCAAGATGTTTGTAGAAATTCATCACCGAGTAAGCTAAAATCAAACCAAACATGGCAGGACAGGGGAGCTTCCCAGCTAAAGGCTACACAACAAACTAACGACTGTTCTCAGAGACTAACAGCAACTGAGAGTTAGGCAAGTCATTAATGAAATGCAATGACTCAAGAGGTATATTTTCAGCTAATAATCATGCAGTCCATCATCTGGAGGTACTACATGACCTTAGAGTGCCACTTTGTCCTTGTTGGGCTGCAAAACAGCCACAATGCACCTGGCCAACATTAGCCAGAGATGTTACATTTAAGATTTTACGGCTGATTTTCCCCCCTACCTTCTATCAATTGAATTCACTATCTGAATGATCACATCTGTTTATGTTCCACAGACACCTGCATATCTTGAGATGACAGCAACTCCCTGAATGCTGTAATCAGTTATTTCTCAACAGAGGAATTGCCAATTTGGTAAATAAAGCTCATTATAAAAGAACATGGAAATATATTACAGTTGCATAACAGAGAAAATTGTCCAGTGCCGCCAGATAATCAGCTCTGGCATCCTAGTTCCCCCCCAGTTCAGGGCAGCTGAAGTAATGACATGCAAATTACTCATGCCAAGGCAACACTGGATAGGGGCAAGAGGAAAATGAGCAAGGCACAAAACAGGTACTTTTCTCTTCAGACCAACAATGATTTAAAACCTAGTCAGGCATAGACTGTGGTGCTCCAAATTTCTGAATGCAGACTCAATTTCAGTGGCTCTGTAGAACCTGGCTATCCCAAGCAGATTCAAAAGCCAGCATGACAGTAGCAGCAAAAGTCCACTTAGCATTGCTACAAACAGATGTGAGGGCACCAAGCACCCTCCTTTTGTTCGGAAAATTTGCCCTTCCTCCCTTGGGCACAGCAAGTCTGAGCTGCACAGTGGTAAAAAGCTGGAATTCTTGCAAGATCTGAGACTAACAGAGATGAGCAGTGAGTAAGCAAACATCATTTCCAAGGATGAAGAGGGTTGTGGCATAAGCTCTCCACAAGAAGGAAAGGCATTTTGTTGCTTTAATGAAGATATAAAGCCCTAAGTTGCTGCCTAAAGGAAAGAGAGACAAAACTGAATATAGCACAAAAACCAATTCTCAGCCCCCTTCATCCATTTCCATAAACACTACATTAAACTCTGACACGACCTCCAAAAATTCATGTTCACATTCTTCAGAAACTGTCAGATACAGTCACAGAGGACAAGAGCAACAAACACTGCCAGAAGAGAAGCTTTAGCCAGAGAAGGGGAATTAAGTTACCAAGCTAAACTTGCTCCCATGTTTTGCTGACAAGTCCTTTGCATATCGGACACACCTACCTCTACAAGGATGAAATCCCAGACGCACACAGCTCCCACTGTCCCTCAGCAAGGAGAATGCTCAAACCTGAGCACAAGGCTGAAAGGGATGGTGGTTTATGACAGACAAAGCAGGAACTGCACACAAGCTGATGCAAAGAAAGATAACTTAGGCTCTGCATTCAGCAGGCAAAGGTTTTTTTGGTATGATTCACCAACACCCATTTCTTTCAGCCAGGACTTCCAAGTACTTTCAAATAAGCCAAAGTCATTCAGCCCAGGACCAAAATGAACAAGTTTTGTGATTTATAAACTGTGATTTGAAATATTTCTATTCCCCACACTTGTTTGGAGTTTTTGTTGGCATGGGTAGAAGGCAGAAAACAGCAATTCACAAACTTGCAGGACTGAAAGTATCTCACAGCACACAGTGACCATTAAACACTTTATTGTTTAGGAGGAAACCTTAGAAGGGAAGAAACACGCCCGCTGGTGTAACCAATGGGAGCATGCTAGGAACAGTTAATCCTAACAAGCTAGTCAGGTCTACTTCCAAATACTTCAAACCCCTTTCTCTAGAGAAAACATACAAAGATAACAGCTCCTGAAACTCAGATGTGAACTGATGAAACCAAAATAAGCACAGGGTGAACTAGGCTTGTGTCGGGCAAGCCTTCAAGCTACAAGCTGTGCTGGAAGCACCTGGGGTCAATACAATTCTTTGCATTGGAACAAATTAAAATAGGAAACAATAACATCCCCCTCTCCCTGGACCCTCCTCCCAACTCCAGGAACATCCACCGAGTGATACATGCAGGCAATTAGAAGAGGAATCATGTCATCATCTTGGACAGCAAAGGGCAGAAGGCACCAGTTTTGGTCACTGTCTATCCAGAAGGATGCTGGGGCTTCCAAGGGCACCTGTGATCCCTGTCCTCTGCTCTATGGCGGCTGATGGTTATCCAGAATTAACTAACAGCTCCTGGAGGAAAAAGGAGACAAAGGAAAAAGCAGCAAGTTAATTATGCAACTGTTGACATAGGACTGTTTCCTTCAGAAAGGGAGGAGTGGCATTGTCAGAGTGAAAATCCCACAAAAAAAAATCACCACATTTCACCTGCTGTAAAACACAAGACACTCAAGGGGACAAAGGGCTGTAAAAGCAAGACAGTAGGTCATGATATCAAAGCCAAGACTGATTCTGTGAACAAGAATATACAGTCAGTTGCAAATGATTAGGGTTTATAAATCCTATGGTCTCCAGCAGGAGAGAAAGGCCACGGTCCCAGGTAAGCCTCAGAGCTGTTGGGGTGCAGGTATAAGTGCAGCTCCATGCTAAGTCCCAGCCTCAGGAGGACATGGGAGCACTTTGGTCAGCTGCCCTCAAACATGCACACACCACTCACTCATCTTGGAATAGGACCAACATGAGAGTGAGTATTGGAGAGGAAAAAAGATACGGGCTCAGAGACTGCCGTAACTCCTGACACATTTCACAGCCTTTATCCTGTTAAGACTCAAACCCTCCTAAAATTCAAAGTAAAATCATGACTGCTTTGTCCCTAGAGCAATCTCCCATTTTCTAAGTGATGCATCCTCAGATCTTGCAAGTAGTTGCTGTGGACTTCAGAGGGGTAGAAAAAACTGGAGGGCTTCAACATTTCAGGATGGAGATTGCAGAACCAGCTGCGGTTCCTTCCTATTTTTGTCTTATCAATCCTATAAAGTCACAGAAATCAAATCAACCACACATCAGCAGAGAGAACACACCCCACACCAGCTATACTACACATCTCTCTGAGGATCCAGGGTATCAGTCTTTGACTCTAATACCTAGGTAATCATCTCATATGCATTAACAATGGTATCTTTAGGTCAATGAACTGCAGTGTAGCTACATGGACAGCAGAACTGCAGAGGGTAAGCCCATCAACACACTACTTTTTTCTCATGCTCTGGATAGGTGCAGTTCCATTTTGCAGAGCAGAGACTACTAACCCACTCTTAGAGGACTGTGCTAAAGCCAACTACCGAAAGACAACTGATTAGATAGCTGCATGTGATCTTGCCACCCATTCTTACCAGAGCTGGATTTGAGCTCGGCTCTGCTCTCTAGACACTAGCCTTTCTTAGGGGAGAAGCTGTGCTTCCTTGAATGTGAATCAGAAAGGAGTCCACCATAAAATAGTGATGCTCGCACACTTGGCAATATCTGTCAGAAGGCGAGGATGTCATTTGGCCTGCTTCTGCACAGCAGGATAATATTCGCTGCCTAACACCTGCAAGGTCGGCATATTCAGTCTACATTGACCGTGCATCTCCAAAGGCAGCCACATCTCTAGCGACAATGAACTGGAAAAGCTTCAAAGGACTTAAGAATAAAAAGAAAATTGTTTGCCAAATTATTTAGACAAAGCTTATCCAGAAATCTGACAAACGAAGCATCGATATTATTCGACTGACTCTAATTTCCCAGGTAATTTTTCTCATCATTAGTGACTTAAGAGTTTTGCACAGCGCAATACATTTTCAAAACTCCAATAGCACTCACACAAATTGTAATGAGTAAAGCAGCAACAACTTGCAATCAATTTTGCAATAACGTAATTTGCTGTATTCACATTGTAACACGTCAGTGAGTGTTGAGGAATGCTACATTTTGGGAAAAAGCCACTGATGTGGCCACTCTGTGGTTAACCCTTATGGAAGACTGTAAAACTTTTTTCTTTAAAGTAACTTTAAAGAATAGCATAGTTATCACACAATTTCATGTTCAAAATCATAACTATATATTTTTACTCACTTCAGGAGAAAATGAAAACAGCCAGCCCTTAACCTCAATCAATTTGTTCCAACCTAACCTGCCCATATAACGGGGACACATCAAGCTGGAGGCTCGCAAACATTCTTTGTGCAAAAACATCAGGTTCCATCTCACTCTAGATGACTAAACGTTCTCAAAGTCTTTTGCACAGTGAGCACTGGACCAAGAGCCGATGGGTTGCCAGGCAGTCCAGACACCAGCTCCCTGCTGCACAGCTCTCGCCAAGGGAAGCTTCGGTGAACAGAGGATGCAGGTAACAATATTGTCAATCCACCCACTGCTCCCAAAAGTGGCTTGATACAATTACACTGAAGACCAGCCTGTGCTGGATGGAGTAACTAATTAACACCCCTTCCTTCCTCAGGAGAATGGAGTGCTCGTAAAGGTTATAGGGTTGGCATTTCTTGGGAACTGAAGCACTTGCAGCATACAATGGTTTGCACAGAGAGGTGACTTTGCCAGCTGTTTCAGACTTGCCTGCCCAGAAGCCAACCCAGATCTTGCAGCATTTCCCATGCCGATGTAGACCACTACCATCCTGAACCCTCTAATATTGCCGAGGTATATTTACAAAGAAAGTGAAACCAGAATACAGTGTCTGGCTGGCTTACGAACCAGTGCTCTGCTGGATCTCCTGCAGAACTTACCATTGCGGTGCAGGCACTATTAGCAGCTGACAAAGCTGGAGGCCAGAGGTCTCCTCTCCAGCTCCCGCAGAGCATCACACAGCCACTACACGCTGTGCCGTGGAAGTTCTGTAGGCCTCACGGTCTATTAGCACATCATCCAAGTCTATGCTTGTTCACATATGCATATAATTGTTTTCACTGTTCCTAGGCCATCAGTTTACAAAACTGTAGCTAACTACTTAAAAGCACAGTTGCATTAATTTCATGCCTTACATGCTGTGTGTAAGCATGGAAGGATGCCGTATCTAAGACTAAACCCACTCTCTGCTAAGTCAACCATTTACACCAGCATTTTAATTCCACCTAGCACTGCAATCATACCGATACAGATTTGGCGCCTCTTCACTTCCTTCCAACCCGGAATCCTCCCTGCCAGCTGCTACCAGGTTGCTACAACACTTACCTTGAGCAGAAGAAGCCAGGAAAGGGAAGGAGAAGCCTTGCCTCTCCTTATCATTGCATATGCACCAGACAAGTTGCACATCCAACAAGTCTGGGCAGCTTGCAATCACAAGCTGTTCCCACACAACACAATACTCCCAATTAATCAAGTTGAAGCTCAGCCTGAAGAAGTTCAGTGCCTCATCGCAAAACATCAGCCCCACAGTTGGCATTAGCTGGTCTCTGCGACAGTCTTAGCAGAAGAACAACTCAGGAAACAAGCAACCACCCACTCCACTGAGAAGGGACGGTGCCCTTCCTGCATAGAGAAGGTAGATTTTTAATTTAACTGTTTTTAATGCCAGGGCAAATTCAGTGTCAGGCAGATACCAGGTTCCAGTCTTGAAGTCTTGCCCAGCACCTCTACATATGAATACTGCGTCCATACAAAGGGGTTCATACAAAGGCAGCTCCTCACAGCTGTGGCTGCACTACAAACAGGAATGGCAATGTCTTCAGCTCCGACAGCAAATTCAGCTGGAAGGCATGCTGCATTCCCCTCCACGCCTCTCCTGGCAAGCAGGATGAGCCACTAACCCATGCTCTTCCACCACCACGAGATCCCACTTGTGAAGTAACAGCAACCAAAATCAGCCAGCTGCTTGGCTGACACAGCCCAATGCTTTGCAGCACCAGCAGGGAAGCCAGGAGCTTTCCACCTCTGGTTCCAGTTGAGTGAGGAGAAAGGGTTGAGCTCTGCAAGTAGATCTGCTCCACACGTCTCATGTCTGCTGAGAAGGGATCCATTCAACACCCAAGACAGTTCTTCCCCTGTAACAGCACGCTGAGGCCTTGGTACCAGCACCAGGGCAAGCAAGCCTCAGCAAGATTTTCTAATGCATGGCTCTCTTGCCTTCCCCTCCTGTGCCTTCTTTGTCAGTCTGCATCCCAGTGTAGGAGCTCAGTGCTGCCTGTGAGACCGCAGCATCCCCTTCGCCTCCCGCAGCCTCTGGCTAGCGCTGCGCCTCTGCTCTCGGCCTCGCCAGAGGCTCTCAGCCAGTGGAAGAATCTCCCTCCTTGAAAGCCCAGACTCTGAAGAACTTCCTCCCTCAGTGTTTGCCAGAAACGCTGTTTGCCAAGCCTCAGCTGTGCTAAGACATATTTATTTAACCAGCCTTTAGTCTCACGGGGTAAACCCTGCAAGTTTCCTTCAGTGAGTGCCCTACCTTTGTTCTAATATTCCTTTAAGCAGTCGCACCACAGCGCTCGCACATATGGGCGTTGCGTAGCTATGAAGAAATCAGAAAGCAGAGCCCCATGATAAACGACTCAGTGCATTTGGAGTGTCAGTGACAAAGCAGAAATTAATCTCCATAGTTCCTAGTTCTCTGTTGTGTGCAGGCAGCTCTCTCAAAACAAGAATACCCGTTGGCACACAGCAGACTTCAGTAAAGTGTCCACACAACTTTTTCATCTCAGTTAGCCTAGCAAGAGGCCCTAACAAAATACAAAAATCCTGACCTGTCTTAAGATGGGTGTTCAAGGCCTTTCCACTGATAAGGCATTTGTTGCAGGGCCATTAGCACCCCAAACTGCTGCAAGGGACATTTGAGTCACTTTGGTTTGATGTATGCTGTAGGTATTTTTTGGTTATGTGCAATTTGTTCTGTTACATTCAGGATATTGGCTATTTTGTGGAGCAGCTGTGCTGACTAATGGATCACAGCACTTCTGTGCCATATAGTTATTGCACAGAAAAGCCTCTCTGTCTCTCTCATCCTTCAGGAGTCCAACAGTTGCTGTCCTTGGGTTTGGAATAAGAAGGGCCAGGAGTATGCCTGACAGGAACAGAAAACATTAATTCAAAAAGCTATGAAGAGAGTTTTGTTTTCCCTCTTCTCTGTACTGGTGTTAATAGATTTGCAAAGCAGAGAAGTTCACCCAATGACTTCTTGGCTACTTCCCCAGATGGTGTCTTCAAAGCTGGCTTGACAGCAGAAGAGATGCATTCAAAAGACTCCCCAGACACATTGTCAGAACACCCCAGAAAGTGCTTTCACGTGGAAGTCTTCTGGTCTACATACCCCACCAACAGAATGCAAGAAACAGAAACAATTTTTCTGGTTTCCTCTTCCCCCTCCTCACTCTTCTTCGACTCACAAGAGCCGACACGCTGTTTGCTTTGCTTTGACTTGACACCTCCCACTGCTCTGCATCACCCGAATATGAAGTTATTTACCAGCACAACTAACCTCTAGCTGTTCTGAGACTCACCTGTTTGTTCATGCATTATCACATTGATTTCCTCCAGACAATTGTTCTGATCATTGTTCTAACTCGCAGAGAGCTCCCGTCATTAGCTTTGCTTAACGGGAAATGTTTTGCCACTGACTGAGCAGCTCCGCAGCTCCGAGACTGCACAAAAAATCAGCTCAGCTGGGGGGTTGCACCTCCCTGCTGTGCCAGTAGCCCCAGACATCACAGCAGGGAACACACTCCGTGCTTTTGATTTTGGACATGCGCTAGGAAATACCAGGGCCAGGAGGAACAAATACAGCTCTACAAAGGGCCACTGCTGAAAGAAGGGCTGTTAATTAATCGGCATACAAACTGGGGGCGTTTTTTTGTTCAACCAATGTTAATTGCATTTAATCTTGTTTTCACCGCTAAGAAAAGCCACCAGGCCAGGCTGATGTTGCTAGTGCCTGACATGCAGATTCCACCCACGTTTGGGAGGCAAGGCAGGAGGAGAAAAGTAATGGAAAGAAGGGAAATAACCCTTCCTCGTCCCTTCTGCATCACTGCACAATTTCATTGGGTCTGTTCCATTATTTAAACAGTTTTTGTTTTCCAATAACATTACAGAGGAGCTCAAAGGATGAAAATCAGACATGGAGCATTTCACTATTAGTTATTCTTGCTCTCCCAGGTACTAGCTTAGAGCTTTGCTAACCTGCACAGCCCCGCCTACTCCACTTCTGTGAAGGACTGAAATACAGAAAATCACTTATGTGAAGCGGTGTCTGCTTTTTAGCCCTGGGCTACTCCCAGCAAGACCCACCTCAATATGACCTACAACTGCTGACCGCCACCTTCCATGAGCTCTGCCAAAGTCTTTCTCCACCCCTTGCTACTGACCAAAACTCCACTACGTGCCAAAGAACGCTGAAGTCTGCCTCTAACATCTTATAATACCAAGTAATATTTGCTATCAAACAACCCCTGACCAAATTTGCCTTGTAAGTCAGTGTATGTTTGAAGCCTGAACTTCCCAGGTAAACCACTGGTGCATCCACAGCAATTTGGCTCTGATGTGGGGACTGTGCCACTGCCTTGTGGAATACGACCGATCCTGTTGCCTCTGCAGGCATCAAGCCTGAAGGCAGAGGGGCAGCATTTGCAGCTCAGGAAGCCCAAGGTGGCAGATACCATGACTACTGGCTTATTGCTTTTGCAAGTGCCTTGTGTTTTTCCAAATCAGTATCAAGAACAATAATAATCAAGACTGGGCTTTGTCTGAGCCTTTCCCCTGTGGCAGCACACAATGCCTACCCAAAGCCGATGCTGCAGTTTATCATAGATTTTCTTTATCCCTCGACAAGTGCTAGTCCCATTGCCTCTCACTGCATAAAGTGGACATATCACAAGTGCCGTGAAGGACTGGCTGAGTTTTAAGTGGTCTGAAATGGCTCCACTAGACTTGGTCAAGATTGCTTTAAAATCATTTCCCATTAGGGCTCTGACCCTCTCTCTTTACAGCCAGCATAATGACTCTACCTCAGGGGAAGATAATTACATCCCACTATCTATACACATCAGAAAGTATACACTACAAACACTACTTGTTCGCTGGAACAAGCGAGAGAAGACAATGCAGGAGGAAAAGGAGATAACACTGGATGCCCCTCCATCCCACAACTGGAGTCACCCCAAGCATTTCACAAGCTCATGGATTAGCCCCTGGGAGGGATAAAGGGATCCAGCAGGCACAGAGTGTTTCTAAAGCATAACAACGACAACTTGTACAAATCCAGCTCTGGTTTTGTGAGGATTAAAATGAACTTCACCCAACTGTGAATATCCATTTCCAGAGCCAAAAGGACGGAAAACCACTTACTGATGCAACAGTATTTCATTATTTCAAACACTAAGCCCAAAGCTTCCAAAAATTAAGGACAGGCAACAGTAATGTTATTGCTGGGGGACATCAGCTGCAGGGGTTTAACTGCTAAACTGCCAAGCCATGCTCTGAGCACAACATAATGAAGCAATACATACAAGAAAAGGCAACTTCTCCCTACTGTCATTCCTGCTCTTGCTACCAACCCCCCAGGATAATCAGTCAGAAATGAAAGGAAAAAAATAATCCCAGAAGCCAAGAGACTTTGGATTAAGTTGTACAAATGACCTGTTACCTCCTAACACAAGGAAGAAAGAAATGCAATAAATACCTGCAAAGCCATTCCAGTATTTTGGATTAAATGGATTACAGAAATGGAAAGTACATGATGCAAGATGTTATAAAACAAGATGCCAGGAAAGTGCAGGAATTTGAATCAGGCTGGCAAATGATCCCTGCAGACTACTGAGGAAAATTAATAGAGAGAAGGAGTAGAGAAAGGATACAGTAGAATACCGACTGATGAGAATTGTTATTAGGACATCTGCAAAGGGATCTGAACAGGCTGGACCGCTGGGCAGAGACCAATGGCATGAGGTTTAACAAGGCCAAATGCCGGGTCCTGCACTTGGGGCACAACAACCCTGTGCAGCTCCAGACTGGGAGAAGCCTGGCTGGAAAGCTGCCTGGAAGAGAAGGACCTGGAGTGTTGGTTGACAGTTGACTGACCATGAGCCAGCAGTGGCCCAGGTGGCCAAGAAGGCCAATGGCATCTTGGCTTGTATCAGAAACGGCGTGACCAGCAGGTCCAGGGAGGTTCTTCTCCCTCTGGACTCGGCACTGGTGAGACCGCTCCTCGAATCCTGGGGTCAGTTCTGGGCCCCTCACCACAAGAAGGATGTTGAGGCTCTGGAGCAAGTCCAGAGAAGAGCAACAAAGCTGGTGAAGGGGCTGGAGAACAGGCCTTATGAGGAACGGCTGAGAGAGCTGGGGGTGTTTAGCCTGGAGAAGAGGAGGCTGAGGGGAGACCTCATTGCTCTCTCCAACTACCTGAAAGGAGGTTGTAGAGAGGTGGGTGCTGGCCTCTTCATCCAAGTGACAGGGGACAGGACGAGAGGGAATGGCCTCAAGCTCCGCCAGGGGAGGTTCAGGCTTGACATAAGGAAAAAATTCTTCACTGAAAGGGTCATTAGGCAATGGAACGGTCTGCCCAGGGAGGTGGTTGACTCGCCTCCCCTGGAGGTGTTTAAGGTGCAGGTGGACGAGGTACTGAGGAGCATGGTTTAGAGATTGGTGGGAATGGTTGGACTCGATGATCCGGTGGGTCTTTTCCAACCTGGTGATTCTATGATTCTATGTAAATTCAGGATGTCAGGCTTCCACTGAAATCGACTTCAGTCCTGGAACAAAAATAGCAAACCTGACTGTTAAAATGCACTGGAAGCAGAGAAGGCAGGTATGCCAAGCCTCACTTCAGGATAGGTTTCCCCTGTGCATCCCTCAAGATTGAAGTTTGTGACTTTAATTATTCCTGGAACATTGTGTATATAGGGATTCAATGCAGGGATTACTAGCAGGATCCTTGTTATAAGTGCCACTTCTCAAACAAATTACTCTTCACTGGATGTCAGTAACATACACAAGAAAACAAATTAGATAAAGGCAGAAGGACAGCAAGATACAGATCTGGTGCAAAGAAATTTCACAAGGTCACCCAGACAAATAGAGACACTTGGAATATAAACTATGTTTCTAGTTCCACAGCACATTAAAGCTTTGCATGACCCAGACACTATACACCTTCAATACCCCAGTGATTCCACGCAAGTCTAAGACCAAGCCTAGCTGAGACATGCGTTCTTTTGAACGAATGCTATCAGGGTGGGGGTAGAGGAAAAGAAGGACAGGAGATAGAAGCAGCAACCTCAGTTGTCCTCTGAACTCCTACAGATCACCCTGTCCCTTGGTTCTGACTGTTCACAGCCAGACAGAGGAACAGGAGAAGCCAGGGAGAGAGGATGTCATTTTGTTTGGAGGCAGATATAGCAGCTGCTTGGCTGCAGGGCTTCCTCACAAGCTTATCCTAACTGTATATGCTGCATTTCACCCTTTCAGAGCTCATCCTGGAACAGATTTGTAACCCGTATGAGTTCTAATGAGCACATCTTTAACTCTGGGAATTTTCATGAAGATGGAAGTACAGGAAAGTCCAGTCGTTGGGCAGAGAGCAAAGAGCTGCAGAAAACACTTCACAACCCCTCAGCTAAAGCACAGTGCCTTTGAGATGGGACCTCAACAGCAGTTGTTAAATTATCAACCCAGGGATTTCACCTGCCACTTGGGAGTGTTACTAAACCCTGCAGCTTTCCCATCTGCTACAAGAAGGTGAGCACTACCTGGAGGGCATGAACAGGAGTCCCAGGCTCTGCTGTGGAACTCCTCCCAACTTCACCCAGCAGCTGTAGATGGAACACTTTCCCTTTCCATACATAAGAGTAATGCACAGAAGTACTAAAATCATCCACCAGCAGAAGATGCTAAAGAAACGTGAAAAAACACACAGTTTTCAAGGGATCCATTCTCTTTGCACAATTTGCATTTAGACTTCAGAGGAAATCTAGTGCTTTAACTTGTCCCTTTCTGCCTTGCTTTAGCAGGCACCTGCACTGGATTAAGGGATTTCCTCTCAAGATTGGGGTAGCATGTCTACATTTAAGGTATAGCTCACGCCTGTCTAGCGCAGCTTCATACACCAAGCACAGAGGCAGGCAGAGACTTCTCCAGATACTCTTTTTCTATGCCTAATTCTATTTCTGCTCAGTGATACAGTGAAATTCCAAGCAGAAGTATTATGAGCTTGACTGGCTTTATTTGTTTAACAGTTCACATTTTCATTAAGCTGTTGCTATTCAGCAGCCAGTAATTTTATTTGTATGATAGTCGTATTCATCTTGCCCTTATGGGTATAGATATCACTCCATTTTTTCTGGAAGAGGCAAAAGTCAGCAACCATAGAGCCAAGAGAGACCTTGGAATTCTCATGTCTGTGTGCAGATGGGGGATGTAACTTCTCACAAAAAACAGGGTCACAGTAAAGAGCCTAAAGGCAAATAACTAAAAAAAAAAACCTGTATTGGGAGACTACTTCCACTGCTCAGACACAAATCCAGAAACTGAAATACCTTTGAGCAGAATCAGCCCCTTTGACTCAGCACTGCGCGTCTTCTGCACCAGAAGCTTATTGCTGACTGAGCATTTACGGTATTTGAGTATCAGATTTTAAAAAATTAATTGCACATCTAACTCTTGCCAGTCTTTAAGTATCTTGAATATCTGGTCCCAGGAGCTGCAAGATCTGATTAGATCACAAGGAAGAGAAGCCTGGTTGGTTGGCCTGCATCAAGCCCAATTAGACAATCCTCTACCAAGTTCAGGCAGCCAGAAAGAGGAATAACAGGCATTTTGAAATGTTAATGATCTGAGCTGAGACAGTCAAATGACTCAGTCACACCTCTTGGATAGAGGTTTCAGAAATCACCCAAGAAACCCTGAACATTGTGCTCTGCCTCTCCCCTTCTCCTCTGCCAACATCAATGAGCCAAGGAGCAGGGGAGTCCTGCCTACTGTGTGAGCACTGGGTTGGGAATCCACAGTCCAGCAGGAGAGCTGTGGGTGTTCCCACTAGGTACAACACGCAAATTGGAAAGGAGAGGCTGTGAAGGGACGGGGAGGTCAGAAGCATTCAGTTACCCGTTTACGTGTGGATGCTCAACCACAGGCACACCCAGGCAGCAACTCGCGGGAAGCTGCATGCTCAGCCCTTAACACAGAAGCCATCGTAGTCAGTATCTCATCAAGATGGATTTGTTCTGAGCAACTGCCCACCAGCTCCCAACATGACCAATACAATTAAGAGAACAGCAGATAAGAAGTCCTACAATCTGAAACATCTATCCGAGCAAACAATGGGAGAAGGTGAACACCGGTAGATGCATCTTTATTTCCCAATCAATGTCTCCTCCTGCGTAAATTCCAAATCCTTCTTTCAAGATTAAAAATCTCTACCAAAACAAGTAATAAAAAACATGCTGAAAAACAAGCTCAGCATTTCTCTAACTCCTTCCTGTCCCCTTCTTTCTTCAGAGGATGTGCCAGTGGAATACCAGATGCTGGAATAAGCCACAAAAGCCTCCTAAATAAATATCTCCCCATCTCTTCTGCTGTAAATTTATAGTCTTGCATCTGTGTCAGGACAGAGACAGGCTTCCATCTGTCTAAAGCACATCTTTTACAAAGAGGACCTAAAGGTAGAATGTTTAACAGGAGCATTTGAAAACATTAAGATACTGGAGACGAAAGCAACAGTTTAGAAGTGCACTGTTTGCTTGTCTTGTGGATGCTGCTCAAGTAGAGGGGGAGCTTTCTTCTTTTTTTTAAATATGACAAATTAAGCTGGTCGCATCTTGTAATTTCCCTCACCGTGCAGCATGTCTGTTCATGACAGATACCAGTGCAGCTGCTTAGGTGTCCATTTATCTGCAAGAAAAGTATTGTCTATTTGGAACCAACTCGTCCTAAAACAGTAGCCCCAGAGGGGGAGAGAGAAAAAAGGAGGGGTAAAGAGAGACGAGGGAGCTGTCAACTGGGAATAGGTCCATGCTTCTGCTGCAATGGTTTGGCAAAAAGCAAGCATCATATTTAGTTTTAGCTACATCCTCTCTTCCCCCATCCTAGACTATTCTTTTCTAGTGTCACTCAACACCACTTTACACCCTCTTCCCACAAAGACCTTACCACTAACAAACATTTCATTTCATACTTGCAACCTATGGAAACAAAGCAAGCCCAGAGCCTTCTCCCACAGGTCTGTGCCAGGGCAGAGGAGCTCTCAGGTCCCAACCTGAACAGTTTGCAGTCGAAGACAAGTAAAAATTAAAAGAAAAACAAGCCACAAAAGATGGGAAAAGAGAGAGAGAAAATCAGAGAGAGAAAGGACAAAAAAAAAAGCAATCAAAGGGTATTTATATTTTCTGATTAAAGAGACTTTAAGCAGGAACTTGCATATTTTCTGTAGCTAGGATTAAAACAGAATGAACTCAACACTTTGTCCTTTTGCAGAGCCCTCCGAGCTGAATTTCACTCTCCACAGAATAGCCAATATAGAAAGAAGCTCATAAATCCCTGTGACGTAAGTAACTTCACATTACTCTTGGGGAAACAGAGGCAGGGACAGATTCATTAATTCAAGCAAATGAATCTGCGAAGCAGCCTGCATTTCTGAATCCCCATAACATCCCACACAAGAAACAGCACCCAGGGTCCAGCAATTTCCACGCCCTGCTGCCTGGCACAAGCAAAGCAAAACACTGGAACGGATCATAATGTTTTCAGAAAGAAGTACAGTCATTAACCACACCTGCCCCAGCCAGGTAAGCACGCATTCTTATTAAAATATGTTTTATTACTTTAAAATGCCTCCCACCATTTCACTCATTGCATCACTAATACCAATGACCAAGATCACATCTGTAAGACACTGCCTCAGAAGCTGGCTGAGTATCAGGGAGCTGCAAAACCTGCCTGAACAGGTGAGTACATATTCCAGAAGCTCAGCACCGCCAGGGTTAGCCTGCTGGAAATACCCAAGGAGCAAGGTTAGGCCTAGCTTTGATGTGGCATCATTATTCTGCAGCCTAGGCATATCCTGAGAGGACATTGCTACGGGCTGCTACCCTGCCTCTGGCTTACCAAATACAAGTTCCACATGTGTACAGAGGACGACTGGGTCTTTTAAAGCTGTTTAGGTAGTTATATGTATACAAAGAGCTTTATAAGACATTTATATTAAAGGACTGCTAGAACCAGCACTTAAAGACTTGACTTTTAAGATAAGGAACTGCCCCTTAAAAAAATTAATTATATTCTTTTTGTGGGGTGGGGCTTTTTAGTTTTGAAAATAATGAAATTCCACATGTAAGATGGCATCAGTCAGTGGTGCTTAAATTGCGTAAGGCAGTTGTCATTACTGTGACTTCAAACTGAAACTTGCTTTCAAAAAGCTCAATATTTATTGTCTCCCAGAATTTAAGTTCACAGAACGACCGGCTGCTCCTGCGGGCAGGAAGCTAATTCTACCATCCCTTATATGCCATCAGTCCACAGCTACATTCTCACACATGAATAGCCCTGAGTGGAGCTGCTGATGGCTACCAAAGCACAACCCCTGGATGAAGCTGACCAAAGGCTTCCGAGCACAAGGCTCTGAATTACACAAGTGGAGCCTGGTCCCACTGGCACCAGCCAGCCTGGGAAGGAAACACAGGTGTGCAAACACACATACACACCCCTCGCCAACCCAGCACCAGAGCACCAGACCGGTCACTTGATTTGCAGAGAGCGTTTCCATTTGTCCCACTCTACTTACCGCAGCGTTCGAACACACAACCCACTCCCCTTTCATCTGCTCCGCGGTTGCCATTTCTCCAGAGCTGCCCATCATTTCCCTATCAAGCAGTAAAAATGTAGGATCACTAGAGACAGCTCAGCCTTGCTGAGATTTCACTCTCCCAGTGGGTTGTAAATACCCCTATAATGTTGGCTTTTTTAATCTTGTGTTATTATTACCCGCGGCTGCCATTCAGTCTGTAGAGAATAAAGCGCCAAGGCTTTCAGGACCCACACAATAGCTCTGTGCATTTGCCAACAGTTGGACGAACAATACCTCTGTGTTTCAGCTTTATTGGAAACCTTTCTGTTGTGGGAGTCTGACTGCATGTGTCCCTCCACTCAGGCAACGCAGAGGTGCGAACTCTCTCCTACTAATTCATCGGTGGTTTCAGGAGCACGTGCCTCTGCAGTTGCTTATGGAACCAACACAAAAGCAGCTGCATGCAAGCCTGGTGCATCCCTATAAGCCTATGGAGGGACGCAGGTACAGGCCTGCAGAGCCAGTCAGTCTTCTCTATAGATAAACCGGGGTGACTGAGCTGAACGGGGCCTCTCCATGAATAATTACATTCACCTCTGTGTAAGCGGTGCTGCCAGCTCATATGGAAATCTGATGATATATGACATAGCTATGAAAATGTCAAAGCTCCACTTCCCAGAATCATGTTCTTACATGAAATCTTGGCTTTCGCTTAAAACTGAAGAGCCTGAGAGCCTTGTGTCTGCAAGGAAGGCTTGGAAAGTGGAACAACCGAAAAAGCATGAATTAGAATGCAAATGAGATTTGAAAAATGCAAGGCTCTTCTGATTTGGGGAGACTGATTGTTTTGATCAGTTCATTATTGCTTGCAGGGGACACTGCAGATGTGCGAACTCTTACAGAGCTGTAAGAGTTAACGGTTGGATTTGATGTTCTTAAAGGTCTTTTCCAACCTAAATGATTCTACAATTCTATTCCCTCACTCAAGAAAATGAGCCACGCTGCACGCTCTTCACATAGTCAAAGCCCAAGAAAGAAGTCAGAAACTTCCCCAAAGCCACAGGGTTGAGTTGTAAAACTGTTTAGAAATGTACGGGGGCTATTTCATTTGCCTTCTGGTTTTAAGCACCTCAGTCACGTTCTCATACCTCTGCTGTCTAGGCAGGAGGGCTAGATTATTTTATTTATTCATTCCTTTTTCTTTTTTGTAATATACAAAAACAGAACTAAGATTCTCATGTACTTGTAAAACTTCAGGAACAACTCCACAAAACTAGGGCAATAGAAAACATGCCAAATACTTCAAGGCTTGGCAACAGTGAGTGCCTGCCTGTCTCTCCGTGGCAGGAGGAATGTCTGTCTGTCTCAGCCAATGTTTCTGAGTAAGAATGTCTGATCCCGATAGCCCGTGTACATATAAAACACCTATACTGTCAGCTCTCCAGGAAGAGACCTTGACATTTTGCAGAAAAACACATCCCCATCTCCCATAAAGGCAGAAAGAACGGGTAGATCTGAAAACGCAACAATCAAAAGCTGCCTTCAGCAAGAGTTAAAGTTAAAATGGAAGAGGCAGTGGTGAAATAAGCACAGGCTCAGTCACTGGACTTGGACTACCAAGGAACGAACTCCCAGGTCTCCCAGAGCCACGTCTGCATCTTGCCTGTCCCAGTCCCTCTCTTGTGAGCCAAGAGAAAAGATATCTTGAAGGGGAGGAAATTGAGGCTTTGCTATCTTAAAAAGAATAAATAAAAGGTGAATGGTTTCAGCACATACTGTATTATCGTTGCGATATTATGTGCCTCGTGCACCTGGAGAGATAAACTGCAAAGCCGCTCTCAGAGCTCTAACTTTATGGTAACTGGGCTGGCATGGGAAGATGAGCTCTTGCTCTCTGCGGGCTGAGTAACTGGATTGCAATGTTCTCTTCCTGAAAAGAGTAATGAGGTGCCCAGAGAGCCTGCAGAGATGTCAGAGAAACAGATACTGCCAGACCCTTAGCAGCCCAAAGACAGATAAAGAATAATACAATACCAGCAAAACAGGACCTTATCAACAGCCTTGCAAGTGGTAAGAAGTGGAAGCTGAGTGAAGGCCGTGACACCTGTCTGCATCACAGCCCCACTATTACTGTCTTCCAACCTCCCGCACAATCCAAGTGTCCAAACGGCTTTGAAGCAAGAAGCAGCAAGACAGAGAGGTGAATCTGAACTCTGATCAGCTGTCTGAAGAGACGGTATGAATACCTTACGTTTCAACAACACTCTTCATCCGCAGCGTTTCCGAGACATCCATTCAACCTCAACACTCCAAACCACAGAAGTAATATCTGCCCAGGTAGAGATGGGCAAATAAACACAAGTTAAATGACTGTTCAAGGTCGTCCAAGGACTACGAGAGACAGACACACGCGTCTAGCAAGTAGATTATTCTTCCCTTTTGAAAGGCACACAGATACACACACGCACGCAGAGGGGATTGAAACTGCTTAGCCAGGTGTGGAGCCTGCTGTGATCAACACAGCTTCACTGAGCAGCGACTCTTCTTGCTACTGTTTCACTGGTGCTAAAATGTAAAAAAGCAAACCTTTATAACAAAATTCATTCAAACAGATGCAAATAGGGATGGGGGAATTTGCATCTGGGCTAAGTTACTACAATCTACACATCCTATCATCCTATTTGTCTGTTAGTTATTAAATTACCCACAAGCCATCAACAATTCAAGTCTCTCTCTGAGAGGTAGAGATTAACTAGGAATTGCTATGCAGAAATGCTGTTCATCTCATCTCTGGCGAGATCAGCCTCATGATGAGCTGCGGACATTTGGGAACAAAGGTGAGCTTTCCTGCAAGAAATGAGAGCCACAAAAAGATAGGAAAATGCTACTATGGGGAGGAAAGGATTTGCAAGGCAAGATTCTATCAGGAATGCTTTTGCGCGCACACACACACACACTGCAAACCATGGACTCTGATGAAATGCACTTATGTATCAGGAGCACAGGAAGCCATACTTCTGTCCAAGCACTAATGCAAATGAGATTTTCAGTGAAAGACAATGAAGGCAGTATGTAAATATTAATTTAACAACGTAGTTGACAAAGCCTCAGCTGATCTATAAATAGCTAGTTTATTAGCAGGTGATGCTGAAGGCAGCTATCCTGGTTCCTCTTCCCACAATCCTCTGTGCCATCTTGCTTTTATTGACCTCGGAGACAGGACGACCCTTAACTGTAAGCAGCTTGCTTCACCACCACTACCTGCAGAGTAGCTACAAACACTTGACAATGCAATACATATTTATCAAGGTCCTTACATGACAAGGAGCCAGTGACACTGCACACACAATGGCTCACAGTCCTCAATTAAAGAGAGCAAATGGTTCAGAAAAACAGAAAAATCATGCAGCCTTGCTTTTAAGCAGGAGGCGGCTGAGGAGCTGGTCACTCAGTCACCACCAGGCATTTAGGAAATGATTGACAGAGCCAGAACCAGGCACCGTCCATCCACATTTACACTGCACACCAGGCAAACTAAGCACCAAATATCACCACCTTTAAATACTCTAGACCACCAAAGAAGTGTTTTGCCGTCTCAAAACAAGATGTCAAAATCCTGGTCTCTATTACACCTAGAATTATTACTTTATGCTGCATAAATTCTTCACCATCTCTTTGGGCGTTACTCCTTTTGTACAGACACAAGACAGCTGTTTAACAATACACAGCAACACCACAGCTGAGTTCAGGACCAGCAGTCAAGAATCTCGCATCCTGGTAAAACTGCTGTGGCATTTGGATCAACGCAACAGAACTGCCCAGACTGCTGCATGGCCAGCATCATGGAAACCACAGGAATTAGGATGGTTTACGCTATTTACAGGGATCTGTGCATATTCTTCAGAAAACCTTTAAAGCCTCAGTCTTCCTCTTGCTGCAAAGAACAGTAACAACATACTTGACGGGTTGGGCTTGTAAATAGGCAGATTGAATAAGAGTAACAGAATGGACTTTGTTATCCCTCCCTCCCACTTGCCTCAAGTTTCTAAAGAAACCTTCTGAACACAAGACATTATTATGTCTCTCCTAGCCATACGATAAGCAGTAAGAAAGAAAAAAATTAAAAACCACACAATGAACACTTTTTTCCATAAGGTCCACCATATCCTTACAGCTTGTACAGTGCAGGCTCTAGAGCTCACCCAGATGGGGATCCAGCTGTGCTGGGTGCTGCCTCAACCCTGGCTAAGGCAGATCCTGCACCGTGATGTGGAAGTCTACACAGCAGTCAGAGCACGCACAGAGAAGATCTGCTGGCAGAGAGTCCAGGTGCATACCCTGCACACAGCCTACCTGCTGCTGCACCCTCAGCACTGGCTCAATCAGGTGATAAACATTTCCAAGATACCAACTTGCACTACCAGGGCACAGCAGATGCGCTCTGAAAGATCCCAGTGATCTGTGCTAACAGCAGTGAGGTTCAATATGCCACAGGCTTCGGACACAGGTTCCCTCATTTGGCTGAACAACAAACCTTTACCATTTTTGTTTTAAGTGTTAAATACAAGGATTAAACTGAGGTTTATATGATTGCAACCCTCTGATGGTCTTACAGAGTGTGGATTTTAAGACCTTCAAGAACTGTGGAAAGGAAACTTTTGCAATGAAGTTCACTTACTGAACTGTCTTTTCTGAGTGGACATACTTCTCTTTTTCATTATTTATGGAAATAAGATAGAGGAGTTTGACTTAGCAGAACAGAACCTTAAAATAAAGCCACACTCAGAAACCCTGTGGAATTGAGCAACAGAAGCACTACACACTGCCAAACCGATTATAAATAAATAAATTAGCTGTTTTCATTAATAACCTAGAAAAAAACCTACTGTAGTAATAGATTTGCAATCACCTTTGCAATATTACTCTAGTAAAACTGTCATAAATCTACTACCAATAGATGTAAGCAGCATCAAAGAAAAACTGAAACATTTTGCAGAGATGAGTAAATACAAGATGTTGCAAACAAGGCATCAAATAGCCTTCCCAGGAGAAATCCACACAGTCACTGTCTCCTTTATCTTTGACGTAAAGCTACTTATAAACCTGCAGTGCCAAATGACCGAAAAGAAGCTTGTTCTCTCCCCCAAACCTCTACACGTGACATTTCCTGTAGCTCTTCCAAAGTTGCTGCTCCCTTTGTCCGCTGTCTCCTCCTCATATCAGCATATCCGTCGCCCAGATTTCACAGCCCAGGCAGTGTAATCCAGCAGCGCTTACAAGCCAGGACCCGAAGAAAAGTTTAACTAAGTTTGGTTATCTCCAAAGTAGATTTTGAGCAACCAGAGCACGATGAAATCCAACTTATCCAGAGTAATTCATTCTTCACACTTGTTTAAACATGGTCACTCACCCAGGACAGACTGGCAGCCTTCACTGAGGGCTGTAGACTCGAGCGCGTTGCTAGGAACTGTGCTGAGACAAGTCCACATCATACGTCAGTGGAGATGGACTGCACCCTTCAGCTTTGGGATGGAAAGATCAAACTGCTAGATAGGTTCTCTGCCTTGCCAGATGCACTGATTTTTATCAACAGGAAAAGCCAATTAAAGTTGATAAAGACACATCCTCTGCAGATTTTTCCTTACTGCCCACTGCTCAGTGCTAGTATAATGGATAATGTTCTGCCTGTGGGTGTATTTTCTAAGATCTGTCAGTTCTGACAGCGTTTTGGCACCTGGATAACTCAAGATTTATACCGAGGGTCCAGGAATGCACCATTTCTCAGTAGCTGATGGGTATATTTTTCAGCAGGGCTTCTCTAATTAAAGGGCTAGAAAGAGATGGGATCAGATTGATAGGTTTTTGCAGTCAGATGTTTTACGCTTAGTTTGATGAATTATAAATTACCTTTTGCAACTTTTGGAACACATGAGAAGACATTGCAAGAGAAACTACAGCAATAAGTCCAAAATATTACAATATAATTCCTTATTTTCATATTCCACCTCTGTCCCTATGGCAAGACTGTTAAAGACAAACTCAAGAAAAGCAACACTCATTTGAAAGAAAAAAAAATTAGATAGATAGATTGATAGATTAAAAAAAAGAAAAATCATACCATGAAATGAGACACTGCTACTCTGGAGGCATTAGTACATGGAAGTGTTTCACCCCAGATGGGACACAAAAGGTACAGCCCTCCTCCTTGGAGCATCACCCTAGGCTGGGAACACCACACTGCTATTTGAGTGCCTCTCACTGCTCAATTGGCAACCTCCTCTGTCAGACCAGCAGGAAGTTTTGCCTTGTGCCTTGGCTGTTACAGCCTTGTCTCAGGGCTACACAGAAATCATGATTATATTTAATGCTTTGACTTTAATACCTGTAAAACTGCATAAAGACAATGTATTCTGTGCTGGCTTCATTGTCTCTGTCAGAGTCCTTTCCCTATATATAGTGAAATGTAACTCCAGAGAGGCCAGTGGCAAGATCTTTCAGAATAATCACAGCTTGCTAAGGTCTTTATGGGATCTGCAATTATTGAGCTCCTCTTTGGAGTGGGGAGAGAGGAACAGCAACAAAACCCCCCAAAAAACCAATGTAAGAGCCCAGTATCATACAGTAAAAGTTTGTGAGTTCCTTGCTGCCAGTGTTGTTCAGACCAATGTAGTCTTAAAGCCACAGAGAAGAAAACCCATAACTATCCAAAATAGGGGGAAAAAAAAAATATTGTTGGTAATTTAAATCATTAAACTAAAGAAATATAATGCAGAGCAACCAGAATGTGAAAAGCATTTCTAGACACTGAGAGGTTAAAACAATTATTTGAACAGCTGGGAAAATTAAAATGGTAAAATAATAGCTACCCTTCAAAATTCTACAGATGCGGAGAGACTCTTCAATGAATAACTGATAAAGGGGAAAAAACATTTTAAAAGAGAAACTGTTTCACGCATGAAGGTCATACAAGTAATAGCTCCTCTTAAGAACTTGGATTTGCAGATTTGGCAAGAGATGAAGCGGTGGGGTTAACAGAGCAGCCTTTTACCTCTAGGGACCGAGGGTCAAATCCTGAATATTCTAAGTTACACATGAAAGCGACTTTGGGTATACCCTTTCTGCTGCTTTTTTGGAAACTGTTCTCCACCACAGCAAAAGCAAAGTCACATAGGATCACTCTGGAATTGTTGTAGCAGTTTGTTTGCTTTCCCAGGGAATTCTCCCAGCACCAGCACAGCCTCAATGCCTGCAGCAAGTGGTGCAATCAGAGCAGTCAGACCAGGCAATTTTACCATCCTGCTATCCAGGGCTCCCTCCTACACACAACCTTGCTC
This sequence comes from Phaenicophaeus curvirostris, assembly GCF_032191515.1. Lineage (NCBI taxonomy): Eukaryota > Metazoa > Chordata > Aves > Cuculiformes > Cuculidae > Phaenicophaeus > Phaenicophaeus curvirostris. The sequence goes on from NC_091402.1 coordinate 17,088,605, forward strand.
CGGGAAGTATGCCGCAGCATGTAATTTTTCAGAGAAAACGGACGGTCTGTAATGAGCAGCTTGAGTATTCAGGAAAGGTCTAAGAGGAAGAATTAACACCAGTTAGGACTGCAGTGTCTAAGCCATTTTGTGCACAACACTGTTCATCAGACAGACATATCTCCATGGGACTTAAAGCTCCAGCAAAGCTATCTTCAGGGCAGGGAGAGGCTGAAAGAAGACAGCACGGAAAGGTCTACCTGCCACCTGGCTCCAGCTATCTTGTAGGCAATGAATCCTCTCTCTCTGCTAGCTATTTTAAAACAAGAAACCAACAATTTTCAGAAAGTAGAGAAAAAAATGACAACTGAATATGTAAAACTGCAGAGAAGAAATCAGCTGCACGGTGCCAGCTCTTGTTTCCATTCCTCACTCACTTCAAATGCACAACCTCTTCACATAAATACTGAGCAAACTGTTACAAGGACGGGAACTGAACACACCTCACAGTCCAAAAATATGGATCCTTTGGCAAAAAAAGGCAGAATCAGAACAGAAGGCCAAACCCATCCACTGCAGCAGTCAATTCATCATTCACACATATCATTGCATCAGTCTCCAACCGGAAAGTCTTAACTATTACTTTTTTTTCTTTAAGCCAAAGAAAAGTTCAACAGCATAAATACTGAGATCCTCCCACAAGTGGACTTTTTCTTTAATCAAAAGAATTTGTTATTCTAGCGTTATTAGAGCATTTCTGAAGAGCTAAGATATAGCCTCCTCAATCTGAGTATGTTTCTTCTCTCTCTAGAGTAGAGCCTACTTCAACATACTCTGAACATGGTTATGATGCTTCTCCAGTTGACAGTCATCTGGTATTGAGTCCTGATGCTGTCAGGTATCACTTTGACAGGTTAGGCTGCTCATTAGTCAATGATACTAAAAGAAAACATGAAGAGGATGAGCCTGCAGCTCCCCCACATTTCCTACTCCAATCACCTTGAACACCCCCAGCTACATAGACCAGGTTTGACAACTTCAAGGATCAGAAATGTCCAACACTACAGAAATGAGTAGTTGCTATCCTGTGTCTCTGCCAAACCAAAATAGCCTGTGACATAGAAAGTCACATGGCTGACAGGTTTCCAATAGAGGTCCCAAGGGAGTCAGGACCCTGGTATTCTGCCAAACTACATACTAGAATAAACTAAAATTATGACTGTAGCTTTAATTCAATATGCTCGTCTTCACTTCTGATTCTAATCTGCTGGCAAGAGCTGTTGAACTGGTAAGGACCTTTTTTTTTTCCGCCCCCCTTCAGGTTACTGCATCACTGTGCAGCCTGAACAGATGCCAGCAGCTAGAGTTGCCCAGCGAAACCATTTAGAAAATTCACCAGGGTACATAACCTGCCTTAGCAGAATTGCTACTCATACTGGGAAACCTGTAAATCCATCTCTGGTAACTTGTCATGGCACTGGTTGTGATAAGAACGTGTTACTGGGATATCTATCTCAGTTTGTCCCCTCACTGTACTGGTATCACCATCAGTCATCAGTCTTTTGCTTGCCCACGGCATACAGCATCCTACAATGTTGATGTATAGTTACGTAATGTACTTTGGGATCCTTCAGGGTTATAAAAAAGTGCATAAATCTGACAGAATGAGAAAGAAGCTGAAACAGAAAAAGAAGGTGTGAGGCTTACACAAGCACCCACACCTTTCTACCCTCCTTTCATGGTGTCCCTGAATCTCACTCATGTTTCCTAGAGTCAAGCTCCCCTGTGCCAAGCAGGTTTCATGTTCAGTGAGGAGCACTGGGGGAACGTAGACGATTACTCTACGTCCTTATGAGCTTCCAAAACTCAGAACCCAAAGACTCCTTTGCTCCTCTGATCAGCCGGCGTTCAGATGCATATTTAAAAATAAGATAGACATGAACTCTGTCTCGCCCCCTGAGGGAACTGCAGCCTCCTCTTTCCAAACCGCCAGTTCAGTGCTGCAGGGAATAGGCAGCCTGATGTCAGCTCCAATACTGATTTTAAAATTAAAGGAATGCAAACGAAGGGGACAGGAGAGAGCAGAGAGGAGGGAGGGTGAGGGTGCAGACACGTTGGAAGGAAGCAGGTGAAAAAACGAAGACAGAAGGGAAAGAAAACCTGAGCCCAGACTCTATTAAAAGGTAAGTAAAAAGACCGAGGAAGAGGTAGTAAAAACAGGCAATAGCATATGTTTAACTTGCTTGTACATACTGCAAGGACAATCCTATAGGAGGCCAGAACCGCTCATGCTAGGTGGTGAGGACTATATTACCAGATTGATGGACAGCAGCCCTGAGAAGAAGTACTTGGGGGTGCTGATTAATGAGAAGCTCGACGTGAGCCAGCAACGTGGGTTCACAGCCCAGAAGGCCAACGATATCATCAAAAATAGCATCAAAAGAAGCGTGGCCAGCAGGGCAAGGGAGGGGCTTTAAATTGGAAGGGAGAAGAAAATCTTCACAATGGTGTTGAGGCACTGGCACAGGTTGTTTAGGGAAGCTGTGGCTGCCCCATCCCTGGAGGTGTTCAAGGCCAGGTTGGACGGGGCTTGAGCAGCTTGGTCCAGTGGGAGGTGTCCCTGCCCATGGCCGGGGCTTGGAACTGGATGATCTTTAAGGTCCCTTCCAACCCTTCTATGATTCCATGACTTTCAGCAGTATCACAGAGTCACACACAGTTTAGAATATGCGTGAAATACCCACCATTTGAATCAATCACAGAATGCCCTAGAACAATTTATCCTTGCGTACAGCTCAAACAATTGCTGTGCACTGCCCGGAACTAAGGGAGACCCACCTCTGAGCTAGCACAGAAATCCTAACAATTTTGAGTCCTGCACACTACAAAACAAAATAAAACAAACCAAGAGTATAATGGAGAAAATCAGGTGATAGTACAATAAAAACACTTGAGTCTGGTGCCAGTGGGTCAAAAAGGGGATTCCTCAATGCTACTGTTTCTAGATCTTACCCAGCAGGTTTGGCAAGTTTCTGGTGTGTTTAAACTTAAGACAAGGATTCTAGGTAGTTAACCGCAGGGAAACAATTTTGAAAACCTTAGGACATTGTTGATCTACATTCAAAAAAAAAAAAGAAAAAGAAAGAGAGAAAAATAAATAAATAAATAAAAAGACTGATACGTGAAGGCAGAAATCAGTAGGACGAGTTCTTATGGTTCTACAATATGCAATTCCAGAGGTTCACCAGAACTTCAGTGGCACTTGAGAAATTTTTGCCAAGATCATGAAATGCTTCCAACTGCTGATTCTGAGACAATGACCAGGAAGAACACAAGCTTGACTGCAAAGAAATACACAGTATGGTGTGAACTTATCACCCTGCTTTCAGGATGGGCCAGGCACCTTGTTTATGTACAAATCAAAACCAATGAAGCCAAGGAAAGTATCAACAGAGAAACAAAGCAAGAACAAAGACAGAGCAAGAACCAAGGGTCACGAGGAAAAGCAGGCAGGACCCAGATGCACAGCTACAGCCTAGAGACTCATGGAGCAGTTCAGAGCCACTGAAGGAATTCCCTTACATACCTGGCTGGTGGATCCAATCATCAGTTGGGTCCAATCATCAGTCACATTCAAACCTGCTGGGGAGATTAATTGCAGACAGCTACAGATTAATGTACAGTCCTTCTAATCTTTTGTCCACGTGACAGCGTACTAGAGTGCTGCGCTTTGGAAGACTCTTCTCAAGGGAAGATGCCTACCTCAACCTTCAAGCACAACCACACTCCTACTGCTTTATGTTGTCCCTTAAGAAAAGCTTTTCACAACAGCAATGAAAGCCTTTTGCACTAAACATCTGGAATCAAAGTCAAAGCACAACCTGGCAGTTTTCTTGTCTGAACAGAGATGCCATTGAATCCAAGAGTCAGAGGCAAAAAGCCCACGTTGATAAAGGTTTGAGACAGTGATTCAAAACATTAAGAGAGTCAGAACCGCAATTTTCAGGACTTACAGGAAGAATATTTCGAACTTTATCCTTCTGCTACAGCTGGCATCCAGGGATTACCTCCCTTACTTCTCTCCTTTAAAACATTTTTTCCGTAACACCTATCAAAGCCACCATCTTCCCAGAAGGAGCAGCCAGGACCTGCTGTCAGGTCCACAGATGCTCAGATTAACTGGCTTTCTTCTCCACATGAGAACTCTTGGATCCCACAGCTTAGCAAAGCAAGGATTTAGATCCAATATTCAGGTTTTCATGACAGGATTTCTGTTATTAGAGCAGATCTGGTTTCAGATGCAGTCACTATGAACTATGCAACAGGATATGAATCCTCTTCTATGTATTCCTGCTGTGTGATCTCATTCTTCATTTCTTCACAGCTCCCTTTTCTCTATAGTATTGCAACACTCCATTGATTCAACACAATCAACAAGAGAGCACTAAGGCAGAGGCAGACTCTCAGATTGGAACAGCTGGTTTTCTTGATGGCATCGTGTCCCAAAGAGAGGTAAGGAGTCACAAGAAAAGAGACTGCTTATTCTCAACAGCAAACAACTCCACAACAGAGAAGAAAGCACAGTCCTGCTGACTGCGAGAAAAAGGCAGCAGTGGGACTTTGAATATATTTCACACTCGTGACGGATCATGCCTGAAGATTTTGTGGGAAAGTGGAGCACAGAGGAAACCATGCTTCAAAGCCTATCACTGTACTCACAGGGCCCATGAAAACTTTATAAATGCAATCCCCTGCAATAGTGCCCAAAGCCCACATGCAGCCCTGCTGACACGGCCAGTTCCTCAGTGGCCACACTCCACAGGTACTACACCTTGCTCCCATCAAGCTTTGGTCCTGTCAGTCATACCGTGATAGGTGCATAAGGGTGACCAGCAGGTACCAAAAAAGACGGTCAAAAGTCACCAACCCAGTGACCAAGCTCCATTGAAGGACTGCGAGACATAATAGTCACCCACGTCACAGCTAACAACCACCCTGAACACCCACCCATGAGCTGGCAATACTTAGGCTATTCCAATCACACACAGTCACACCAGTCCTTGGGACTCACCACAGGAGCACAACATTTCAAAGCTTCCTCTTCCTTCATCTGAACCACTGTCCTGCCTCAACAGGCAGCAGCAAAGACAAACTATCAAGGCACTGACAACTGCCTGCCTGCTGATCAGCAGAGGAAGCTGCTGAGGCCAGGAGGGATCAGCAGCTGCCCTGGTCCCCAGAGCTTTAAACTCCCAACCACAAAATGTTTGGCTGAATAACACAAAAAGAGGTACAGGAAGCAAGACCACAAGGTACCTTAAATCCACGAGTTCTTTTCTTCTTCTTCCACATTGTTCACACCCGATACCAGATCTTTTATCTCTTTCAAAAAATAAGAGAACACACATTAAAGGATCAGGCTATTAACTTCTGAAAGCTGGGCCCTTTCTGTAGCCCTCTATTGCAAAAATGGGGCTGCTTCCATTTCTCAAAAGCAAAGAAGGAAATCAGTATTTGGACAGAGAAGGCATATTCCAAACAATAACCCCTAAAACCAAGACTGTTCTCTTTTCTCAGTTCCTGCCACCCTTGTTGAGTCTCTCCAAGGAAGGTGACTATAGTGGTAAGTGCAAGTCAGCCTCTCAAATATTTAGGCAAGTCAGACTTCTCAAGTGGAAATAGGCCTTTTCATGAACTGCAGAACCAAAGCCACTTGGACTCTTCTGGATTTGTGCCTCAAAGTTAAGTTCCTCTGTGGCCAAACTGACGTTTAATAAAGAGTGAGTCAATACCATTGCCCCCTGCACAGGCACCGCTGGGGTCTCTTCCCTCCATCTAATTGCCTGCTTTCACTAGATATACAGGAACTTATTACTTTAGAGCCTTTGTGCCTTCTGAGGAACATCACCACAACTTGCTAGCAGGTTCTGAGCAAGCACCAATTGGGACAGAAACTAGGCTCACAGACATAGAGCATGGTTACATGAGTCCCATTTACTTAATCAGGGTGAAACTCCAGACACAGCTGGGGAGGCCATACATTCAGGGCAAGTGTTGGCACATTAAACCCAGAACAGTGTTACCTGTGACACCTGAGCAGGTTCAGCCCTGCTCTCCAGGGGCTGCTCTGTATATGGAAGCTCTTGACTTTCCAACATCTGTTCAGTTTTTATAAAAAAACAAGGCAGGGCCCTGTAAGGCAATACAACATCTTTGTTGACATTTCAGTCCCTGGGAGAGAAGCTCTCCTTTGGTTTCATGTCAGCCACCTTTGGCTATGTCAGAAAATAGCACATAGCCTGTTCTCTCAAGCAAAGCCGTTTGCCTGTGCAAAGGTTCCTAGCAAACAGACAGGAGGCAGCAGCTGGAGAAGAGAGACCTGGGATCACTGCACACAATCTCACCTTTTATTATTTATCCACATTTACTGAATACAGCCTGGTTCTAATCCATCAATGCAAGAAACCTGCTAACACACCTACGTGATTTGAGACACTTTCCTGCATTTTATGGAGCTCTACTGCAGAAAATATCAAGGCTCAGTAAAACAAGGCGGCACTACGAACTGCCTCACAGAGCCTGGGATCTCTCTTGCTCATCTCCCAATCAGCATACACTTGATACTGCTTTAAACAAGGAACTTAAGAGCATTCTCTTGTCTCGAGTTCATGCCGCAGCTTTGTGTGCACATAACCCCCCATCAGCACTTGCTAGAGCAAAGTAAGACTTTCATGTTTACTAGCTTCCAAAACGCTTGTTCTTTTTGAACAAAGTGGCACCCCATGAGCCTCAAGGTATTTTATTAAAAGCTGAAAAGAGAGAAATTCATTAGAACATCACATTCTCTCCAACCTCAACAATGAACCTGTTTCTGCTCCAGAGAGGTCAATCTGGAGTCTGCACAGATGCTTCAAGGTTGGCTTTTGCAGAACAATAAGGTGATTGCTGGTACAGTCCAAGCTCTCCACAAAAATTCCTGTAGTGCACCCCAGCCCTGTCATGGTGCCCTCATCATGTCAGTTCAATGTACACACAGCTGGGAAGAATCCTACCTGGATCATAGTGCCCAATACATTTTTCAATAGTTGTCTACTTCTACAAGACTCGAGAAGATCTCCTGAGCTTCAGGATACTCCTGAACACACTTAGGCTTGCTACTAAAAGATGCAATACAGCTTTGATGTGCCCTGTGAAGTTAAATAGTACTGCAAACATCCTAGGGCCCAGAAATATTATGGAGCTTGTTAAATGATGATAATCCTAAGTAGGCCACCTCCAGCACTACTGAAGACACAGCTCTCAACTATTCCTGCTGATAAGGCCCGAGAGAACCTCTTTGGTGCACACCTGTATCTGTGAGAAGACACTGTAGTCATGTTAGAGAGCCTGGAGGGTCATTAGAAGTACTCATATCGTTTACTGATGTGTTTGTGTTTAGCCACAGTCAGTGTCTCAAAAACAGTATACGTTTCTTCCCTTCTTCCACCCATGAAAAGGAATCAGCAGAAGTGTTTAAACATGCATTTAAAATGGCATTGAGATGGGACAAACAAACAGTAATTCGGTCTCTTTTCCAGTTCCTTTGGAGAGATCAACAAGTCTCTGTATCATATCAATAACTGGAAATTTTCCTATTCTATCAAAGAACTCCTTTCATAAAGTTATCAAGTACGTAACTGAAACAGAGTAAGTTACTTGCCCTGCTGCCTCACCCAGAAGATAAAAACCTCAACTCTGACATTTAGAAACTTTGATTTACTTTTTTTTTCCATCTCAGACCTGGTAGAAGGACACTGCCATCTGCCAAAGGTTTCCACGACCTGGATAAGTGAGTGTTCCCTTAAGTTTTTAAGACAGTGTCTAGAGCCTGTAAATCACCAAACACTTGTAATTGCCCTCACTCACATTGGCAAACACAAAGAGGAATTCAGGAGATGAGTATATGAAGAAAAACATTCTCCATTTCCATATGAAACACTTGGATCAGGTCAGGATTGAAGCATATACTCTACAGAGAGAAAGCTGGAATAATCACTGCACAAACTAACATGTTTAAGAGTTAAAATAAATTTTAAAAAATCATTATCTTTTTTCATCAATGTTAAATTTATTCAGAGAAGGGAACTAGGTACCTGCAAAGACACAGAAAGGCTGTAGATGTAGTGGTGATTGTTCAGACCTCCCAGTCCCCCAATAAAAGAACAGTGTAATAATGCTTTACTAATTGACTGAACCAAGTAACATTTAGCTTTCTGTTACACAGCTCAGAGAAGTAACCCAAAAGATGAACTGCTCAAAAATAAACCCAGTCTTTGTGGGTAGCAAACGTGGACTGATAAACTGAGTGGGAGAGAATGCAGAGGCAGATGGGTAGAGGTAATTGGAAATGACAAAGTTAAGCAGGCAGAGGGCAAGCAGAGAGCTTGAAGGACAGAGGCAGAATAGCTGAGATTTACAGCGTACAGATATTTGAAAAGTTAAATCAACAGCTTTCCAATAGCATTATTTTAAAAATCATTCCCCTTAATATATGCAGGGAACCAGCTGCTTGCAAAATGACCTTTAAACCCTACCTACCATACCTTATTAGACTAATTCAGAGCTGGAGGTTGGCTGATCCTGAAATCCATTTATACAGGACAAACAGGCATTCAGCAGGGACAAAGAGTGAACACACTGTCAAAATAATTGTGTCTGCATTTCTGGATGCACACTCAGGCTTAACACAGCAGAGCAGTATGCTTCTCCAACTTTAGAAACGATGCATGAGATGTTGCAATTACATCCTAACTCAAGGCTTCACTACCTGCCTCCCTCACATTACAAAGGTAACACATTCTAATTATAGCAAGTGTTGGCTTTCTGGACAGCCTTAAAGAGCCAACTGTTAAAGGCCCCAAACAGAGGCGTGTAACCAAAAAAATATATTATAATCAAATGAAAGTTTCTTGCAAACAGATGAAAGCATCAGCAGCAGAGTGAACTCCAGCACCATATTCAGATCATCATAACACCCTCTCTACAACATGTCTTGTTTGTATATTTGAAGCACTGGGTCCAGAAAGGTTACTTTAACTTAGAAAGATCTAGCTAGGACTGATAGCTTTAAACTGTTTTGGAAGCATCACAAGTATAACTATCTCCAGATAAGGAGGTCTAAAGTTTAGATTTTGTAACAGATGAGTGCTCCACAGTCTTGGACATAGAGGCTCTGTGAAGAGAACAAACGCTACTAAGCAGCATCAGGGCAACTTCCACAAGCCTTCTCCTCTAACATGGCACAGCTCTGATGAGAGAAGGATTGTCTCCCTACTAACAGGAAGGCTGATCCATCATTCATTAACTGCAAAGAAAGGCTTGCTAGAGCAGTCTTGCTTGCTTGGTAGCAATTCTTCCACTGCATTGGGACCAATGCCACCAGAATAACCCCTGTACCTGCTACCTACACAACACATTCAGCTGATTGGTGAAGGCTCTAAAACCTATTAGTCCTCAAGGTATTCAGCTCCGAGACTTGCTAACAAAAATAGCTGATGGACGGTGTGTGGATACGGCAAACTGCATGTAGTAGGAAACCTTCCCGCGCAGACTACGACCAACAAGGAGCATAACAAATCTTTGTTTTCCCCAGTTTGTCATGAAGACTTTGGCATCACTGATATAATTTCCCAAGTTATAGCCAAGTTGTCAGAGAATGGATCTACCATTAGCACGGAAGTTATGGAAGTCAGGGCTATTTTGGAACTTCTTGGGAGTCTGAAGGCATTTGACCACTGACCTTGTGCTTCTAACCGGCAGTTGCTACCGACAGCAATTTTTGTGGATCTGTTTCAATCTAACTTTAGCAGCAAAACACATAGTTTAAAAATTGGAAATCAACCTCTTTCTATCCAAGACTGCTTGGTCATCAGTCTTCGAGAATTAATCTAAGTAAGAATTTCTACTTCCAACTTGCCAACACAGTGCTACAAATCCTTCGTGAAAAAAATCTGTCATTAAAGCAGCATGATGTATCACAACACTCTCTCACTCCCAAGTGACTATTTGCCACACTAGGTAAGCCCATCTGAATACAGTCTGCAATTCAGGAAAACGCTGCCTAACATACCATACAGAGAGCATAGAAATAGAGAAACCTGTTAGACACAATAGATCCATGTAGGTTCCATTAATTTAATCAAAAAGCTAAATAATTTTGGAAACAAAGGGAGAAAATAATACATCAGAGAACCGCATTCTTGTCCTGACAGTGCTTGGCCCTTGGCTTGAAATTTTGATACTCAGCTTCAGATAAGCCTTTTCAGATGTTCACCCACTCAAAGACCAGGTCACAGTATCAAGTCAGCTACAACTGCTCATTCAGCTCTTGTAGTAGCTTTATTATTAAAAAAAAAATTTAGACTGTTTTTAAACAGGTTCAGGCAAACTAAGTTTTAAAGCAAGAAAAACTGTAGCACATTTTAGAAGTAACAAAGTACCAAAGTGTTCAACTTCAGAAATTTTAATGGTATTCTCACTTCTTTCCCTCTTTTAACAAAGTTGCCTTCAAAGCCATCTGTGAAACATACATATTTAGATTAACTTTACCTGCAAATATATCTGAGATCAGAATCATCAAGCGAGAAATTAGACCCAAAGGCAATTTTGCCTCACTGTAGCAATGTCAAAAATCCAACCAAACAAAACCCAGAAAACCAAAAATAAATGCACATGGACTGTGTCAGACAACAGAATACTTTTGTGAAGACAAATGGGGTCAGAAGTCCTCACTCTAGACCAGGCAACAAATACAAGAACTTCAGAGAAAAAATGATGCAGGGCGCTAAGCTAAGTGTCTCTGGAAGAGGAGCCCCGAAGCACAGCTAGGTGAGCAGAAATGTTTTAAGCTTATGTATACTCATTTTCTTCAAAATTGACAAACTCCAGGAGGTGCCACATTTGGGGTTCATGGGGATTGCAAGCAGCAGACAGAGAAAGGTACTTGTTCGCATGGGTTAATAAGTGCTGACGACACGCCGGGCTGTGGGTAACATCAGAGCTTTGGGAAATGCTCAGACACAGAGCAAATAAAGAACTTATGCCTCCAGTTCTGTACATATCAAGTATAAGTAGCAGCCATTGCCATTTAAAGTAGGCCAGCACTTTACTCTGGGACATGCCTCATATATTAAGATGGGGTCTTATGTCCTTCCAGGTAGCTCTGTATTTTTAGTTTATCCGCTGATGAATTCCAGAGGACATGAAGTGTTGTGTATAGACTCAAGACTCACCAGAACCAAGAACTGTTGCCTTAATCAAAGCAGGAACTGTTTCCACCCTCTATAATTAGAGGTAAAATATGAATCCTTTTCACCTTTACAAGTAACAGGTCAAAGAATGGTGGGTACAGTTAATCCACTGCTGCTTTCCTCTGTGTTTACAACCAAACAGCAGCTGCCTGCAGCTTGTGGCTTCTCCACCATCTCCCTTGTGGGGGCCATTTATTGAGTCATAAACTCCTCCAATAGTGTTATCATCACAGCGTTTACACAAATAAAGGTTGGAAGAAAGAAAGATTAAAAGAGAATTGAGTTTACAGAGAAGGCAAGAAAAACACTTTACAGATACATCTGCTTTGAGCACGGACCAATCGATGAGAGGCAAGGCAGGCACATACCTTGCTGAGGACAGCTGGGCATATCAACCTCCGGATATGAAATACACAGATTTATCCAAAACTGCAAAGCTGAAATTCAGAATCCTCAAACAACCCTAAAGTTAGATATTGCATTTCAAGTAGCATACAGTGAGATGTATTTCCAGCTCTTTGAGGAGACTTCAATAGCTGAGATCTACCTCTGCAGAATACCGGAAAGGAGAAATCCTTGTGTTTCTCAAGTACAGATATGGACCTCAACATACCTGGTCAAAACTTTCTTCCCCCATGCATGCACACTGACTGCTACTCTTTAGCCCAAGAAGTACATAAACAATCTATAAAGCATTTTGCAATCCATCAGAATGGAGACAACTCTTTAACAAGAGCCTAATGATCCAGAATGATCAGAGATACCTGCAGTACAGCCTGTGTCACCCAACACATCCTGAAGCTATTTATCTTAAGCAGAGAGACTGAGGTTGCAGAAACGACAGCTCCCAGCAGGACATGCTTCATCAGGATCCAAAATGCTTGAGCAAAACTGCTCCACCAGGATGGGACACTGCACCACTACCTGCGGCATCTTCTTAGCAGTCTAGGTTGCTGTCCACAAATCAGAGACAAACTTCCAGCAGAGCTGCAATGCTTTGCTGTGTGCCAAACGGGAACTGAGCTTTCACAGGCACCACTTGGAAAAGTAAGCACAGTAAATTGACCACATTCCTTTTTATTATAGTCAAGGGCAAAGGAGAATGCAGTTGACTCAAGGTTATGTGAAAAGTCTACCTCTGCTGGAATCCAGTCAATCAGTGTTTTGCAAGGGCTTGTTTGCATAGCAGAGTGACTCACAGTAAATGAGTGTGGATTTTTCCCCCACTTCCATTACAGACTGAGGATGTTCATATACAGAGAAGTTGCTGTACCATAAGCTCACTCACCAGTTTATTGCACTGTAATTCCTTATGTAGACAAGCCTTAAAGCCTCAATAGAAGTAGGTTCACCTTTGTCTATTATGAATAGCAGACTTATGAGAAGCTGGATGCAGAATAGGGAGAAAGAGCATGAATGGCTTCTAGCTCAATGTATACAGCTCCTACTGACAAGGGAATACATGTGTCTGAGTATGCAGCTCTTTATAGACTGGTTTGGCCAGGAGCTAGAGTGCAAAAATTTCACCTTGGTCTGTCTGTGAAAGACAGGCACCTAGAGACACTAAAAAAACACCTTGAAAGAAAGGGATGCATGCTTTGCACTAACAGACATTTTTCTGCACACAGTCACAAGAAGCAGGTTGTGTTTGAAATCTTAAATCGCATTCATATACAGTCACCAGAGGCTGCACTTTGCAAGTGGCAGCTGGTTGGAGATTCCCTGGTAAAACCACCAATTACATAACAAATTAACAAACTAAAATCCGATGGAAATTCAGATTTACCTGCTGGTGTGAACAGGATATAAGGGAAGCAGAATGGGTCACAAATATTCTGAATATCCTGAAGCAATTCACTAAAAGGACTCAGACTAAAAAAAATCATTTGTTTTGCCCTTCCATCCGGACTTAAAGTAAGAAACTACAGACTTCCACTGCCCACTCTCCTTTTCCTTCCACACACTCTTCTCATTGGCATGAGATAAAACCTTGGGGAAACAGCAGCAGCAATTTTCAATTCTCATTATCTAACGGCAGCAGTAGCTCTTGGTGAAACTTGCAGTCAATAAACTACAGGCAATTTTAAAAGACACAATGGGAACTGCCCCTCCCACAGCTGTCCCATTATCCCAGCTTTTATTAGATTTAAAGCCCATGATTTTCATGCTGGAGCTGAAGTTCTGCAGAGCCATGAAAACAGACCACCAGAAAAGATAAAACACTACTAAATTAAACAGGAGACATTACAGTAACATAGTCTAAAATAAGAGAACTTCCACATAAGCAAAAGGAGAGGACGCAGCAAGCAACCCAGAGCTTAACTGTGCTGATGCTGCTACAGTGAGTCAACAGCAACGCAACTGAACTTAACATTCAGAGTGGTATAAACAGCAAAGTCAGTGAGCAGGTTAGGTACAAATGCAGGCAATCAGAGCAGGATCTTTCTCCCATAACTCTATGAACCTCCCGCTACAGGCATTGACTTTGGGGTTCACGGTCTGGACGTGCCTCCAAGGGGCAGAGAGAAATATTCACTTGCAGATGGCAATTCAGCTCTTTCAGGTGACTGTTTTAGGATCAGACGGACCACACTCTAGCAGTGCCTGTTTCTCTCCCTTGACTACAAAAGATGCCCTGATGGCCAAAAAGTATACAAAATGGGTAACATTAGTTACATCCCCACCATGTACTACGATGAAGTAACCTGCTCCAGTAAGAGGGCCTGTGGAGGAAATGAGTAGAAAATAATTTTCAAAACACATTAAATGATTACCTGACATATTTGCCCATGAGGCAGAAGTAACTAAGGGTGCATCTCAAGTCCCGGCTGAGAGATGTGCACAGCAATAGGCAAGGGGAAATGGGTGCCCAAAGGAACAGTCTCAAACCAACACAGTAAAGGGGGGAAGATGCAAAGAATTATTCTCATCCACTGTAAGCTGCAATTTTCAGTCTAGAAATCTAGCGCTTGCTTTCTCTGAGTCTAATGTATACCATGCCCTGGAGACATTTTTACCAGCCATCAAAAGGAACTTGCAGAGAGCCAGATGCTTCATTAAAGAATATTCACCAAGCCCTATAAAATCTTGAGTAAAAAGTAGAAGAACAAATCACCAGCATGCAAGAGAGCTGAAGCCGCACATCCAGCTTTGATTACAGCCTCCTGTTGTGGAAAACAAATTGTGTTTTAAGAAAAAGGAAGAAAACACACAAGAAATCAAGATATTCTGGCCTCTCTTTCCCACATTCCTCCAACCTGAATTTCCTGAATGAGGAACGCGTGAGACAAAGCCATTTGGTAGAAGATGCTAATTTAAACTTAAAGAAAAATAACAGCTTAAAAGGGGAAGGGAGGAGGGAGTTTTAACCCATCATGAAAAAGCACAACAGCTTGTGATTGCTACATATATCTCAGGAGTCAGAGGACTAAGAGCAGTGAGGCAAATTGTCAGGGTTTGTGCTGTCCTGGGACAAAGGGAACTGCCTTACACAAGTTTCATTTGAATTTGTACTTGCAGAACCCTCTATCAGTGCTATCTATAGCTGCAAAGTTTAGTTACTTATTCCTTAGTCTCTCTCACCCCCTTCTTAAAACACAGCAAGGAGATTTTCTGCCACACTGCCACCATCCATCACAAATTAACGTCCTACGCACTGCTCCTTCCGGGAAGTTTCTGTAATAGAGAGGAAAAACCTTCTGAAGTTCACTGAAGGCACTGGGAACCAAGACTACCCCCAGATTTTTGTCCATAGAGAAAATCTACCAACCCCACCCACCACTCCACAAATCCAAAAAAGATCCAAGTTATTAGGATCTTTCACTGCCCTCTGCTGTTACCAGTCATTTAGCTTCCAATTTACTCTTTAATAATGCCAGGCTGGGGCTCAGGGCTGGCAGCGTCCCAGCCCCTTTCTCAGGCGGGTTGGAGCCACAGCTTGCAAATATGCTGAAGTTTAATGCAATCTGTCTTCTTTGGTAATCACATTCCGCCCGCACTGCATGCAATAAAGATGTATTGGTAAATGCATTTGCTAAAGATATACTCCACTGAAAAGGCTACAAGCCTGATTTACAGGAGGCAAGGAGGAAGCATCAGGTAACAGAGGCTGGCAATAGATGCGCCAATGCTCTGTGCAGAGCAACAGAGGGCACGGATTGTGCAGCAGCAGCACAGGCACCGCTTTACTTTAAAGCTGAGAAAGAAAAAGAAACCACACGTTTTGGGAGCCGGGGACTTTAAAGATATCAGAGAAAAGCCCTTTCCCTGGCAGCTTTAACCTTGCTGATTTGCAGACATACAAAGACCTTCTTTGTAAACAGGAAGGAAAAAAATTCCACTAGGACTAACAACAACATTTGGTCTAATATATCCTGACAATTTTCCCATCTCCTTCTGTCGGGCTTCTTCTGGGAGCCGGCTGGCAGCTTGTTTCATGTTATACTTAAATCAGGCATACAGCTTCCCCTCACAATGCTAATGCGACAAAGAAAGACTGTATCTATGAAATCTCCACCTCTCCCCCACCCTTTGCATTAGTGATCCCAGGAGAGGAGTCTCACTTTTCTATTCCCAGAAGGCTCCATCCTTTTCCCCAAATCCACCTTACTGTAGTCTCAGCACCTTTGAGAATCTTCTACCACCACTCCCCCAAAAAAGCCTGCCCTTGAGGGACACCTGACCCACTGAATTCTCACATGAGGAACAGCATCCAGACATCTGAAGCAGCAGTTTGTCTTACCGCTCCCTTTTCCTAAGACCATATCCTAGTTGCAAAAGTCCAAATACTTCGTTTTTCCTTTCTCCTTGTCTTGTTTCAACAGTCAGAAATTCTTTTCAGGTACTCAGCAGCCACTGTCCTAAGGCATCAACAGAAGCTACTAAGGTCCTCCATCTCTGAAGGAAGAGCCAAATGGCTTGCTGGCCCCACACACAAGACAAACAGCTTCCAGCAATGTGCAGGCTTTTTTAAGAGGCAACAGCTTTGCCCAGTAAAGAAGCTCTCCTCGTGTAGCATTCAAAGGAAGCAGAAACTCCAACTATGAATTCCTGTAACAGGAGGATGTTTAGAGCCCATTCAAAACATTGCAAACATGGGCAAAACGGATTTGCCTACTGTTTGCAGTAAATGGCATCTGAGAAGGAAAAACTTCGGAAAATCCTCGTGACTGACTTTGAAACCTAGAAGTATCAGCATTACTGGTTTGGTAGCGGCTCAGCAGAACAAGATCCACTGATGGAAGTGAAGTTGGGACATACCACAGAATGACCGTGGAACGTGGCACAAATGTCAGAAAACAGATCCCAAGGAAAATTCATCTCCTACAAAGATTGTAATTTGAGTTACACATACCACAGCTCTCAATCACCTCCCAGAAGAAAGCGCAAAGCAAAATAAGACAGCAAAGCCAGCAAGTACAACAGGGAAGCTTTTGTTACCTTTTGAGCTGCACTAACACAGCGCTGATATTTCTTAGCCAGCTCCGAGCATTTGAGCACTTCATGTTTGTTTTCTTGGTAGCACTTCAGAATTTCAGACTGCAAGCTTGCACAGACAGGATCAGTATTCCTCCTCCTGCAAGGAAAACAAGCACAGGAAGATGTGTGAAGAGGAGTTTTCACCCACTTACTACCACTTTACCAGTGACACACATACTAATCTTGTCCTGGAGTCATCTAGCCCTAAAAAAATAGAGAAACTGGTGGGAGCAGCAATCACCAAAATAGGTCAAATGACCAGCAGTGTCTTTCAGCTGAAAAATCCAGAGTACTCAGCACAAAGAAGTTGCAAGTTCTTTCGAGGGTAGTGTGGAAGGCTATTTCAACCTTAGTTAAAACATTGCTTCTCTTCTGCAATCAGGAGGGAAAAAAACTCTTCCAAGAGATTCAGTTATTTCCCCAACTGACATTGGAAATTTCTGGCAGAACTCAGGAACCCGGGTGGGGCCTGCACTAGATCTGTAACAGTCTGACAAGGAACCGACCAGACTTGTTGAATAAGCTGCCTCGATCTACTGAATTCTCATCTACTTAAACACCAAACATCCAGCGTTGTTGGAAGCACTGCAATTCTCCCCTAGTGACTAGAAAAAACAGAATAATAGCAAGATCAGATTTCTGTTTCTTTGTATTTCTGAAGCAATTAGTACTCATACCCCGTAAGTGGCATTGACAGCTACCCAAGAACAATTAGGGATGATGTTCTTATACTCTAATGTGCATGTGTACATATGGCACATCATCAGCAACAGTACCAATAAAGGGGAAGGTCGTTGTAAAACAATATCAGTAACAATGGCACAAACACAGTAATGACTGTCATCAGCTGTACAGACAGGCAGACACAAATTGCAGGAATCTGCAGCACAACTGCCATGGTATGTTTTACCAGAGAACAAGAGAACATATGTTTAGGTGTAGCAATCCTCACATCACCTGCTAAAGCATAAATCCATTTAATTCCTTGCATTTTCTGCCCCAATATGCTTGGAGAGATCTGTACACAAATACCAAAAGCATCTCTTCCTTCCAAAGGACTTGATGCTACAAGCAGGCATTAGTGCCATGCTATGATGTATTCATTTCCACAGTAACAAAAACAGGCACTCGTTCAGCAACAGGGCTTCAGTAACAAGGCAGGAGGAACTCATGACCTATTCCTGGGCATGTCTCATTCTCTCAGGTGGAATAGATTCCTAAGAAACATGAAATCTTAAAACAAGATCTTCAAAAAGCCATTGGAGAACTCAGATATGAGGTTCCATATCATGCTCATTTTCATAAGGTGCTTAGGAAGGGAAGTGGAAGGGCCAAAGGAGGGAAAAAAAGAAAAAAAGCCTGTCCTCTCCACGTCAGCAACCTGGCTGCTCCATCAAAATAGCCTGGTTGAGACTTATTCCAAATGCTGCTTCTTCAGTCCTCAGCCCTACTGACAACATACATGGATGCACTAAGAATTTATCACTAACAGTATGACAGCCTCACTGTAAAATATAGAGGTTTGGATCAGAAAGCACAAAAGATACTACAGAGATTTCTTTTTCCACCTCTTTGTTAATCTTACAGCTTTTAGAAGGAACTTATTCCATGCACAGCCCCTACAGGCTAGTGTGCTTTTCCAATTACTACATTCTACTGCAAAATCACCTTTAAAGCCTCTAAAAATCCACAATCTAAAAAATCTTCAAATTTTGGAATAGAAAAGAACACAGGGAGAGCTTCAGAAACTCATAATGTTGGCATTTTGCTTTGTCACTAACTTTAATATCACTCTAATCAAATCAGTGAGACTGTGGAAACGATACCAAACAATACCAGGTCAGGAAATACCACCAAATCCCTCAATTCATTGAAAAAGTTAAGACTTTTAAAATTAGGTTTTTTAAACTCAGCCAAGTTAAACTGAAGGGCATTTTGTAATTTTCATGCAGAGCTGGAAAAGCTAAAAGGTACAGCACGCCACAAACCAGCCTGTATTAATCTGAATCGAACAGCACGAGACAAACACCTCAGAAATATTTGGATGAATGTTTGAAGCTGACATTGTCAGCATGGAGAGCTGTACAAATGGCACCTTTTTTTGTCTGTTCCCTTACTATCCCTCCTCCAGCACCAGTCTTCATTGTCTGCAGTAAATGTAAAGGTAGGACTCATCCATGGGCTAAGAAGACACTGAGTGAGTTTTGACACCCAAACCCTACCAGAGCAAGGGAAAAATTAGCTCAGAATGGCCCGCATCCCCCAGCAAGTACCTAATTCAGCATTCATACATGCCACTACCCTCATCGAAGAGCAGATTTACTGGGCACCATGTACCCAGAATCATAACAAGAATATTATTTTATTTCTTCAAAATAAAACCTCAAACTCTGGTTGTGCATCAATTGCACCGGCTTCTCAAAACAAATTTAGAGAAAGTAATTAACATAACACAAAGTTGGTTAAGGTAATAATCAATACAACTCACACAAAACAATACATTAGTGCAAATGAACTGGCAATTCAACAGAACCAGTTAAATCCTGCTGAGACACTTCACTTTGGAGCAGGAAGCTAGCAGTGCTCAGGAGATAACTGTCACTGTGTCCCATCATACAGGGTGATCTACAAAACGAAGGGACAAGCAGTAAATGATAAGGAAGCGTATCCTGCAGAGTCCCAGTGTACGTAAGTCACCCATGGCTAGCAAGCTAGTTCTGGTACCCATTTGGACTGAGGAAGGGGATGTGAACTGCTTTGGTGAACAAGCGCTTGAAGAGCTTTCCTCCCAGCACAGCAATCGCTACTCCTGTCCTATCTGACTCAAAGGGATGACACTTTCCTGCTCACTCTAAGTCTCTCAACTTCAGTTTGCAATATTTCTGCACCAGTTGCACCTGACAGTTACATATCTGCAAGGAAAAGGAATTAAACATGAAAAATGTGATGGAGACCAGCAGGATCTAACTACAAACACCTCTGTTGAAAGCAATGACACAGACTTCCAACGGAGGCAGACCTTCATTAGCTATCTTCCTTCAACCTCAGCCAAGCTCAAGGCTGTTGGCACTAACTAACCCTTGGAAAAATTAATCTTCCGGACACTCCACTACACTGTTCTAGGTAAACGTCTCATTGTCTGAGGGATTTTATTATTATTTCTTAAACAATGAGGGGGAAGGAATACAGCAGAGTAGGGACGAGGATGAGGTTTGAATGCATAAAGAGCATAAGACTAGTATGCTTTGACCTTTCTTCTAAAACGGGTCAGTTTTAAGCATAATATACTACCACCAAAAAAAAGGCAAACAATTAGCCTCTGTCTAAAATAAAACGTGTTGTGATTGCTACTGTTATTACCAAAACTGTTTTGAGAAGCTCATTTACAGCAGCTAGGAAAAAGGCAAGAGAGAAAGGTTAGGCTGGGAGGGGTTAGCACAATACCCATGGACAGGCAAGTATGAGAGATTAGCTCTGAAAATACCTTGGAAATAAATGCAGAACATGCAGAATATGAAAGATTAAACCAATAACACATGCTCTCATCTGTTTAAAGGAATGAGAAAGTAGAAAAGATAACAAGTGTAAAAAAGGAAAGAAATAAAAGTAATTAGCAGTGTCTCCACCACCACAGTGGAGAAAGAAACCTTTGCCTCCCCAGCATTCAATGGGAAGGAAGGCTACGTACACATGAAATCCACGATTTCAGATCTTCCTCTCCCCCTCCCATGGAAAGATCTAAATCAGGTCTTTGCCTGGAAAAGAAGGGAGAGGTTTTCTTAAAATGAAACAAAGGGCATCTTTCTTTCTGCTCTCCCTTGAGGTATGACAGAATGAGCATGATCGTGCCGCATTTTGACACACTGAGAGTTACCAAATCCTTTCTATCACTGCATATTCCCTTTACTTTATTTAATAAATGAAATCTCATCAACTTATCCTTCTTCTATTATCACTGCTGACATCAATCTGATAATATTGGCTTGGCGTGGAATCGTGCTATTATATGTCCTCTTGATATTTAATTTAAGAGAAACGTCTGCAGTGGGGTGAATATGTGAAGCAAGCTTTTTATTACTGGCAGCAGTAAGGACGCTGGGAGTGAATTAGACATTCATCTTAGTCAGGGCCAATGTAGAGGCTCAGAAGAGGTTTTCTTCTTAACCCTCTCCTAACTGTTCAATAGCAGCAGGTAATGGCTGCTCCAGCCAATAACTGCATTCATTTGTCTTGGCGAATTCATTTCTACACAGATATAAACCCTGTGAAGAACTGCTAAACATCTGGGAGGTTAAAACAAGGTTCTTCAAGAATTTCCATCATAAGTTCTGTGCTAGTAGGAAGAGTGCTGGTCTGAATGTCCATCAATTAATCAAGAAGCAACACAGCTCCCAAAGACAAACCCACAAACTTACCACAAGAAGCGATTAAGACAGTATCATCAGGATACAGGCCCCCTAGGCACCAGGTTTCAAACAGAGCACAATGCCTACTAGCTCACTGCTGCTGTTAAGGTCCATTTTTGGAAGAACAACTACGGACTCGGTATTGGTAAGCTAGAGAAAGCTGGAAGATGTGTATGTATTTGCCAGTCCTTCCACACAGGTGAAAAATCAGACTAGCCAAGCTGAGATAAAACATCAACGCTTTAGAACTCAGGAGCTCTTCAGCCTAGTGCAAAATCAGTAACTCCACTCTGAGTATCCCACCATCACTTGGCTTTACTAGGTAGAACAGTAATTGCTCATGGAATTAAGAGCAAGATCCTCTTTTTACCTTTTATTCTGGGGAAATCATTCAGGCCAAGGAAAAAATTTGAGACAGAGACTGATGGTACCTAACCCTAGACATGAAGATATGTCTGCTAAGAAAGTGAAAAATAAAGACACACAGGGTCCCTCATGTAAGCAAATTTGAGAGCAGCAGTATGTACCTGCAAGCAGCAACCTAAATAGGGTAGCAATCTGGAATTTCCTGTCGGTTGCAAAATCCAATTGGATTAGTTGGGGGGGGGGTTCTGCATTATTTGACTAAGACCATGTCTGAACTAACTTAGTCACCACTGTGACTACAGTGCAGACAAGCCTCAGAGGTCAGCAATGAGGTACATGGGTAGCACTGCGAGCAAAACCCAGGGCTCGCCACAGCAGCTTCTGTCCATCAGGAAGGAATCAGAGACGTGTCATATAGATGGTTAGCACATTTTTATATCCAGGGTACATTACATACGTTTCAGACTATGCTCAGTGATGTTTTAGTCACATAAATGTGGTGTGATGCCATGCCGTACCATACATATATAAAAACCGCTAAGTGGTTAACTGACCTGTAAAACTGCATTCTCCCTTGGGTAGCAGTTGGCTCTGATGGCTTCTCTTTAACATGTCAGAAAAATAATTCCAGGCAGATGCAATACACAGCACATAAAAAGGTTCCATCCTCTCTCATTATAACATCCTTGACATTTACAGCAGAAAATTTTTAAACACAATTGAAGCTTTTCATTCTCATACAACAAACTCATCAGCACAGAACAGCCAGCAAAGCTAACTTTCAGCACAAGGTGCAGAATGTTGCACTATCACAAAACAAACACTACGGCCTCACTACAACCTATGGGATTCCCTGATCCTGCACATCAGCTTGACAACACGGCTTGAACAAAAGAGGGAAGAGTCACATTGCAGCTGCTTGGCAAGAGAAGAGAAATAAGAGATGGAAGAAGCTTAACAGATTATCCAAATATCTACTAAAAATTCAGTAATATTTAAGCTACATAGCCTAGCACAGTGTAAACAAACTGCATGCCTCATGAGGATAAACTAATGCGATCAGGAAGGAAATATTTCTGATCAGCCTCGTGTATTCAAAACACTGCTCATCAGGCTTTGCCACTGATCTGGATGGCATACAAGGTTTGCAGAAGTAACACTGTGTAGAGTAAGAGAGGATGGACTAAAAGAAAAGGTGAAAGCTCATGCCAATTTTAATGAGAACAGGGGCATTACCTCCAAATCTCAGCTGAAGCAGTTGCATTCCTGCTTTTCTAAATCCTTCCATACAAGTTTTTACATTGTCTGTAGCACACTACTGCATGCTGTGCTACTTCCCCCCTCTCTTTCTCCCCCTTGACAGCTGCATTTCAACAACAGGTCACCCAATTCTCTTTCTCCTTACCTTGTTCATGGAAGTGCTTAACGAATGCATATTTGAGTTTCTGGATGACTCTGTGATCCTACAAAAACTGTCACTCAAATACTTCCCAATCTTCACTCTTGTTTTGACAGCTTGTTTGAAGCTGCCACATAATTCCCCACTGCAATTTGTGCACTCAGTGCACCCTTGTCCTTTCCAGGACAGATACCTCCTTTCCTTCCAATCACAGATACACAGAAGCTGTTCTGAAATCTTCCCTTGTGTAAGTAATTAGATTCAATCACTGAGAACAAAAGTTAACACAAATGTCCAAATCTCAAGTGTCAGCAACTCGTTGTGTCACCGCATTCAGTGAAAACAGCCTGACCCAAAGACGTTTTCTTCACACAAAAATATACCCCAAAACCCAGACTCTAAAACATACAGATTGCAGTGGACAGTAACTAAATTTCCCAGTTCTCTTTAACAACCTCTAATTTTGGAATTCCAACCACCACCTCTCCATTTCAGTGATGAAACTGATGCAGAGATTGTGTGACCCACCCAGTGCTCGTTCCAGCCCTCCACCTTACTCCAATGTATCACAAACTCTTCCATCCTCCTATATGCTTTATCCTCACACTCAAGCAGTCATTTTGCATCTGACTAATGGGTCGTCCTAAAAGACTTCAATTTATACTTTACAGCACTTTGCCAAGTGCAGTTTCAAATTCAACTGGCTTCCTTAGCACTCCACAAGCTGCAGGTACAGGAGTTTTGGTGATGGGTTATGGGTCTTTGGGGGAAGAAGAACGTAGCAATATGTAAAATACAGTAAAAAAAAATTACAAAAGCCAAACAATTCCTATCCTACTGAAACTGAAAATGTACTAACTAATCATCTGTATTAGCATTCTATGTGGCAGATGGCAAGTGGTTTGGAATAATGAGAGACTTTTCCCCACAAGTGGATAATTCCAGTGTACATTTGGATGTAAATTCTTTACTGATTATGATAGCAGAATACTGAGTTATGAGAAACTGCCAGTTTGGAAGATGGAAGGAAAACTACTGCCTCTTCCCTCACTTGCCAAGAGATACAGAAGTTAACAGAACTGGATCTTCTGCCCACAAAGCCATGCACCATTTTTTCCAAAGATGCCGAGCTACTAAAAGTTGAGTAGCAAAGACGAAGAGCCTAAAGTTAGCAGCAAAACGGTCTCTGGAAACCAAGCAGGAATGAGTCAGAATCTTGTTGCTGGAAGGAGTTCTCTGAATCAGAAAGGAAGCTGGCTCAGCTCCCACAAGGCAGAAAAGCAATATAGCAAGCAATAACTGAATCTGAAAACAACACACAGCCCAACAAGTGACCCGAATAGGGATTTTCTTTCTTCAGATAAAAAAAAAACCCCAACATCTAAAACTAGTTAAGATCTCTGTTAGGAAGGGGATGCAGCTTACAGAATACATAAAGCACTGGCCCTAAGAATACAGGAGCTGTGGTAGGGCTATAAAGTCTGGGGGTTAGCTGGGGAACTGCCTGCTGGAAGAATCCTGGGCCTAAATTCTTGGTCTATTAAACTCCTCCCCAAAAAATATTCCAAATAAAGTAACTGAAGATGTGATACGCTGATTTCACATAACCGCAAGCCATGAGGGACAGACAGGTTGAGTATATTTTCCCTCCGTGAGATGATCTCGTAATGATGTCAGACCAACTAAATGTTCTTTTTAAAACAAAACTCTGGCCACTGATTTGAACAGCAGTTTCTTTTCTAAACTGCCACTTAGCACTGTACTGCCTTCCTACAATTTATAGCAGACTACACAAAGGGACATCAGTGATGGACAAAAATATGAATCCACTAATATATTTTGCACAGATAGAACATCATAGCCTGCTTAAGACGTGAAAACAAACTTTGAAAGGAGAATGAAGCTGCCAGCATTAAAGTTCAGGTGGGATCTGAAGCTAAACATTCACTTTATTAAAAAATCCCCTTGCTTCTGCCCACATGCTCTGATCTTCAAACCCACAGTGCCCTCTTTTACCATGCTGTGCAATTTGCCGAGTACTGACTCAGCAAGATCCCCATTAAGCAGCTACTCATCCCCCAGAGAATATCAATAATAGTGCTTTCAAAGAGCACACATAAAGCCTTGAAGTCTGGTTTGGGAGGGGAGGAGAGGATTTTTGTTCTTTTCTCTTTTTTTAAAATAAATATTATAATTTCAGTTAAGTCCTCAAAGAATTGAAAAAATCCTTATAGAAAATAATATAGATAAAACCACTTTAATTTTGGAGAAGAGCACAGGAAATGTCTCAGGTGAGTTAATGAGACCCACACCTGCTTGAGGCCGCTCCATTGTGCTGTTAGTGACATACAGTCAGCACAACACTGACAAGTTCTCTCCAAAGAGACAATATTCATCCCTGAACAAGCAACTGCTCCTGTCCTCCAAATGCCACTTCTCTGGGCCAAGGTTGTTACACTTGAGGTTGCTGCAGTATGTGTATGTCTTGGGCAGGCAAGAGAGACTTCCAGGACTAACAAGAAAAAGAAAAAGGTAGGAACCAAGAACCAGTCCCAGCAAGGTCCTCTCATAGTAGGCTGAGTTTCCTCTCAAGACTCCAAAAGGTGATGGGACCCCATAGCCTGGAAAGCTATTTTATCAGAGTAACTTCATGAACTATCAAAATCATCCCAAACAAAGTCATCAAAGCCTGGTCTGATGGCAGAGATGTTTTTTCTTTCCCTTCATAAGGGAGGAAAGGACTTCAGTCTCTCAACAGCCAACAACAAACACAGATGGAACAATGGAAGGCGTCCACAGCTGTCCTACCACAGTCCTTATTTGCTCAGAAAGTGGAGATACAGAAGGTCCAACCTACAGAACAAACCGTTTCTCTCAAATTCCTGAAATTCTCCCCACTAGTACTTGCCTTTGGTCTCTCCTATCATCCCTCCATCACTCCAGGAGGAGACTCTGACTCAATAGTAAGTAAACACACTTTGCACAGCATGTATAATCCAGAATCAGAAATACAATTACTGTTCAAAATATCAACATTGCCCTTGAAATCAGTTGCTACTGAATTAATGACCAGATTGTTAGGAGTGTTACCTCAACTTTGCCTTAGGCTGCTAATTAGCAAACAAGTCATTAATTCACTGGTAACAAGTGGTTTCTCAGGCATTATTGCTTCTGACATCTTTAATTCACCACTCTTTTTGGAAAGCTTCCCCAGACAATTTTAACCTCAATCCTCTACAAATCAACCCTGTGCCACTACCACCAGCACACTATACAACACATACTGGAAGACAAAGGGAGAAAAACACAGCAGGGTATAAGCTGAGCTGGGTCATTAATTAATATTCATCATACCTTCCCCAACTCAAGCCAAAGCAGGGGAGCCAAAGGCACAAGAAGTTCTGGACTTTGGTGTGGATCTGTCATTATAATGAAATACTATGAAACCTGGAGAAACCTTGCTTCCACCACAATACGCAGTGACACCCAATATGCGAGTCCCAATCTGAAAGCAGAGATTCTGCTTCTATTTTCACTGCATTCTCCCTGAAATAGAGCTTTGAAGTGAAATATTTCACGTACTCTGATGCCCACAGTATGTCCGAGGTTTGTTTTAACAGCTGCAGAAATATCCATTCTTTTGAAAACAATCTGGATTTGGCCTGCCAACAAATCCTGATCTAAGGGTTTTCTAATGGCAACATTACTACAGAATACAAGTGCTTTCCATGCAAAAATCGATAGCAATAGAAACATCCCTAATAGGCTACATGGAGTCTTTGGCACCTTTTCCTGTGCTATTCCAGTCTTTGCTATTCAGGTCTCATTTTATAAATTCCCAAGATCTAGCAATGTACTTTTGAAGAAAACGCTCTTGCAATTTTGAAAAGATATATTAATATTTTACACCAGTTTTTCAGCACTAACAGAACTGCAATCTCAGTTCATTGGACTGATTTATTAGTCATCCCTCATCATGCATGGGAGGAAAGATGATACTGTGAACACTAGATTAGAACATCATTTTACTAACTGGGCAAAACGGAAGCCTTACTGAGAACCATCATCTTAGCAGTCCCCAAGAACCGAATTTCAGAAAGAAGATTCAGGGACTTGGGTAAAGCATACAATTTAAGATATTTTTAAGAATTAAAATTTGGTTCAAAAAAGAATAATCTGGCTCTACTGGAACATTACACAATTCCATTACAAAATATTGGACTTTCATTACCGCATACCGTATTCCTACAGTAGCAGAGGGACACACCTTGCTTGAAAATCAATGGGAGAGGTACACACAGTTTCTTAACACCGGGGATTCTGGAATTCATGAAGGAAAATGTTTACATGTCAACATAAATGAGTGAAAATCACCGTCAGTTTTGCTTCCCAAATATCAGGGAATTCACACCATATAAAATGACACAAAGTCAAAAATGACCCATCTACTCTGTTACCACCTTTTAAAATAACTCATATGTTATAGTCTCCTAAAGCAATATTCCAATTTCCGACTAAGAGCAACTTTGTAAACATGAGAAACAGCAAAGCTTTGGCTAATAACTCTTCTCTATTTAAAGATTACATGAAACAGACTCAGCAGAACTAGGAGCAACTAATACAAACCAAGCACTGAAGGAAGAACAGGACTGGGAGGGAGCCAAACCATTTTTTTGTAAAGGTATCATCATTGAAGAGCACAAAATGCACTGTGTTGATATAAGGCTAGGGATGAGCTCCCTGTGGTAATCAGTCTTTTATTCCTGAAAACTCTTAAATCCCTATTGCAGAGGCTCTTAATTTCAACACTGAATTAATCATTTATCTAATCTAATGATAGGAGAAATCCCAAAGCAATTTTGTTTGAAAACTATGATGTCTTTACCCTTCTTCTCCTTGGGCTTCATGACTGTCCACATAATAACTGTTTCAGAGCTCCCTGTTGAAATAGCTGAGGCCTCATAGTAGATTTCAACATTAATAAACTCAAGTATCACCACATAACTATGTTATAAACTTTCCAGATCTATGCAAACAAGGGGAAAAAAAAAAAAAAAGAAAAAGCAGTTCCCTCTAGGTCCCAGCTAGTGTTGCCATTTTAACTAAGAGGCCATCAGCCTCATAAAATTTTGTGCAATTCAATAAAGCCTTCATTTCCATGAGTACTGAAAGCAAGCCATAAATTCCCCATTCCCAGCAGACAGTCCATCTATGAACTTTCTCCCCTACCCACACTGAGTCAGTGTGGTTCTCCACTCCACCTTCAACCCAGGAGGATACTTATGACTCGCCAGTTGCTCTAACGTAATCACCTTAAATACTCACATCCATTAAGTTTAAAGATCTTAGGACCACTAAATGGAACTCCTAGATACTAAGTCCCATATGAAGTAAATCTCTTTGGCAGTTTCTCCATTGGAAAACTGCCTTGGATTCAAGGCTGATCTCTATCAGTAGAAGATACCAACATTCTTTATGCACCCCTTGCTAACAGCACAAAGCATACGTGGTCTTCTCAGCACAACATGCAAAGCAGCACAGCCATCAGTAAGCAGCTTCAGAAACAGTTCTGCACACTATAAGGAGATCTCAGAGGGAAACTCAGCTTCAGAAAATTTTTATCTTTTAACAGCTTCCTAATCCCCTCACCCTACTCCTGCAGCTTTACCTTTCAGAGTCACATCCCCACCCATGCCAATTCTTGCATGCAAATTTAACAACTACAAATATAAAATAAAATTGTGATAAGACAACCTTCACAAAAGAAAATAAATCAATTTTTTACAAAAACAGCATTTTGAGGATAAATCTAGAGTGCCTGCACTAAGCCATAACCTCTTTACTGATGTTTTTTTCCTTCCCCTTAACAGATTCAGGGACTGTAATAACATTTAATCCTCAGAAGCTAATCTAAATGTAACACTCAAAAGACGACAAAGACAACGCAAGAGAAAAAAAATTTGGCCACAGCCTTTTGGGAGTGCTGCTTTATCCCCGGAGCGAGCGCATTAATAGAGCTTGGAATGAAATGCCATTTTATTTTCTGTAGCGGGGAGGGGATTAGCAAGTTGTCTTCTCTAAACCCAGTCTGAGTCATGGCTCTATGAACACTGAGAAAAGGATGTGGAATGAAGTGAAGGGCGGGGAGCACTGGCTTTTTATTTACACGCTGCTTCCTTTGTGGGTGGTTACTGATGTGCACAGTTTGCTAAACAGGGAAGGAAAGAGGAAAAGAGTTCTAGGTCCCCAGACTTTAATTCTGTTAGTTAACAAAGGAGAAAAATAATAACGCACCAATTATAACAACATTATTGAGACAGTACGCTAGTGGCAACTGTCCAACTCACCACAGCACGTAAGCAACAAGGGCAAGATGCTTAAGGTGCTGAAAGCTGTGCTTGATGGTTTCTTGTTGCTAGGATCTTCTTTTTCTTGTTGTTTCGTCTTCTTCCTTCTTCCCAAAAAAAACGAAGGAGACACTGTGGTAGGAGGAATGCAGGGACAGAAGGTTGAGTTCAGGTGAAGAGATGAGGAACAAAGTCCATTGCACAAGCCAGGCCACACAGCCGTCAAGCCTAGGGTGCTGCCTTGAAGTAGAAACCAAGAGCTAATGACTGCGTGTGTCAGTGATTTAATACGAAGCTCAGCACTAAGTACTTCACTGCTGCTTCTACACAAAGGGAGACAGGAAGGTTTACCTGCCTACCTCGCAGGCATGCTGTGAAGGGTCACTGCTGGAAAGCTTGTAAAATATTCCTAAATCCTGCAATGCTTGATAATCACTAAGTGGAGGAAATAGTCCGTGGAACACTCGACCACTTGTGCAAAGCTGCAGGTGTCGATAAGAGAATTACAAAAGTCAATAAATGTCAACACTGGGGTTTTTTTTGTTTCAGATATTTCTTATCTTTCCTTCAACATGGACTCCAAAAACCAGGGAACTCACTGTGGAAACAGCCCCAGCTCTACCCCCCTCTTCATCCACCAGCTATGCTGATACACAGCAGCCGAAGAAATATAAGGTAGATTGGTCTCACAAGGCACAAATGGCAGGGGCGGGTCAGAAAGTTCAGCTTAATGGGGATGATATAAGCTAGGGAAGAGACACAATGTGTAGCAGATGCACTTTCCTCTGCAGATGGAGAAAGTGCGACTCCTGCTTTCCTTTCGTTACAGGAGCTGTCGCAGCCTGAAAGCAGGCAGACCTGCACTTCATTCATACGTTGGCTATATTCCAGTTCATATAATTTTGCTGGAGTGTCAGTTTATTCCTGCCAACCAAGCTACTAGACCTGCATAAATCAGTCTTACCTATCTTAGCGTTTATTGTGCTTGTATGTCTAATGTGAAAGCGCAAAACAGGATGAACAAACAATTCTTTCCACTGTATTCACAGGATCTTGTAATTTATTACTACAAACATGCTGTAGAAAGACTTGGACGTACAACACCTAACAAGACCTCATGACATGCAGACTTCCAAGTCCTACCAGTTAAGCATGAATGCTAATGTAATAAGGAAGTTTCCCTGACCCTGCCCCAGCCTTATCATCACCCACATGAGCCATGTGCACTCTTTCAGAGTGTTTGTACAGCATGTTGTACACCAAGGCAACAATCCCCAAAAGGATCACCGCATACTTCTGTAAGAGACATGTACACTGCAGGCTCATGGGGACAAGCAACGGTTCTTTCTGTACAGACAATTATATCGAAGCGCATCATTAATCAACATGAGGCTCTCTGCAATCCTAGACATCTCTGACAATTTCTACCATAAAGAAATAAAAAGCATAATGCTCACCTTCTCCCTCAGTTTCACTAGTGCCACACCTTGTCCCTTCTCAAGATACCCCCAGCGACCTTATCTTTTCACACATATTCACATTAGGGCAGGTGTGTCTTTTGGTGGCAAGGCAGACAGCCTAAGGACGCTGCCCCTATATGACGGAGCCCGACTTCATAGGGCCTTCAAATTGAAGGGCACTGTACAGTAAACCTAGGGACTGGCACATAATGAAGGCTCATAGAAAAGGGAAAGGAACCCCTAAGAGACCATAAACACATTTTCTGAATCTTGAAAGAGAAGTCATTAACATTTGCATTAGTCGCAGCCACTAATCTTTATGAGAAATGGTTACATTCCCGAGTTTCCTACATCACCAGCCTTCATCTCCACAAGAAACAGAAGACACCAAATGAAACTGAAACCTCAGGAACCATCCTTAAGACAACTGTGAAAAATAGGTTAGTTACAGTCTGCAACAGCAAGTAAAGAACAGGACCCAAGGCCCCAATTGATCCCTTTACAAAGTCAAAGTATATATCATTGCTACACGTGTTCCCAACAACTGTTAGCACATCTGCAGAAGCAAATCTAAGAAAATACAGAACTGATCAAAGACCGTCAAGAACTTTGTTCTATGATTTTTTTAAATTTTATTTAAAACAGACTTTAGAATTCTACCATGGAAAAGTGCGTGAAAATGCACACGATGTGTTAGCTGCCTTGTTTTGACTTCTTTAGCCACTTATTGCTTGACTATCCAAACAAAAATGTGGAATTACTATGTGATGCTTTGGCAACCAAACATAATTTTAAATAAAGACAACACAATAGACTGCACACTTCACTAACATATTCACCACTACTATATTATCTATTTATGCAATTAAGTATCATACAGTCTGGACTGGACCCAACTGGACTACATATGCTGCTACTCCAGTTTAGTGCATGTTGGCCAACTGGTTACCCAACTGAGATCCGAGTGCTGGTCTTGACAGTGTAATTGCTTCGGACTCATTAATATTAAAGAATTACAGAAAATATTTTTTTTTTTCTTGGACAGCTGTTAGTGCATGTGGAACAATAAGCTGTATAACACTGCTGGCAAACTCAAATGGAATTTAGATGCTAAATACACTCATGGTACAAAGACAACACTAAAGGTCTGCTAATTGTGGCAAGGCCAATAAAAAAGGTCAGAAAAGAGTCACTGCATCTATTCTAAGAAAACATTCATGATAATTACAATACGATTTTGGTTGAAATTTACAGGGCTAAGATTCAGGCTGCTTACTTTTTTTCCCCTGGACAATGAAAACATTAGAAGTGAAGTCATCCTTCCTACTCGCATGCAATAGCTCAACGCTTCACTGTGTATGTGAAATATATTGGGTCAAAGTTTGAACAGAAAAAACATGGTTTATTGCAATTTTGGAAACTCTAGTAAATATTCCCATTTGATGTGAATTTTCTAAGTCCATGTCTTCTCCCTCCTTCTCCCTTGCAACATCTAATGGATTTATACTAAAATCTGTCAAGCCTGGCACAGAAAGAGAGGATGCTACCTTACAGCTCCCCAGCCCCCTAAATACCTGACAGGAGGTAACTTCACACTCCATATACAGGACTATCCAGAGGCTACAGGCAGAACATTATGAAATGCAACTGGAACTGCTGAAAAGAACAAAAATGGCTCCTCACTTTATCCACTCCTCTGCCTTGGTGGCTGCCTCCTGGTACTGCTCAGATGTCAGCTTGTAGATTTCTGCATTCTGAAACAAAGGAAATAATGCTTAGCTCTAAAAATTAAAGGCATCTCAGATCTTATCCCATCCCAAAGTTATCTTTTATAATTAATAAAGATTTCCAGCAACAAACAGCATATTCAGTTCAAAGAACACAAAAAAAAAATGCTTAGAAGTTCATTTTCTTTTCAGCAAAACACATCAAGGTCACACGTCCTCCGTTCTGTGCTTCACCTTTGTGAAGGGACACAGGAGGAGAAGTTCACTAACAACCAACACCAGCTTTGATTATTCCAGGTAACCACACAAACAAGGTGTTTCCCAGCACAGAGTTATTTTGAATTTGGTTGTGTTCTGCTCTCTTTTTTCATTAATTGCTGTGAAAAATCTTGTAAGTTACTGACATGCAAGTATCAAAATTGGCTGCTAGCACTGGAAAATCCATTTTACATGTCAGTGCTTCTACTTATGTTACTTATTCTTTAAAAGAAAATTATGCAGCCTGTTTCATTTTTAACAACGTAGGGAGGCATATCAGGTATCAGTTAAGGCACTGCCAAACAGAGTCTGGAGTGTCTTGCTGCAGGGTTTAAGAGGTTTGTATTAAATTCTACTGAGCTTGCACAGAATTTTAGTTCACAACTGTGCAGCCACTGAACACAGAAGATGAATTCCTCCTCTCAGCTGCGCTTCCAAGTCTCCCAAGCACAAAGAGCAGAAGGGAACGGCTGTGCACCCCCAGCAACTTTGCTGGAAGATCTTGTGTTACTAAACTGCTGATAAAGCTGCCTTAGGTAAAGCCTCTGGACTTTATACTGAAATAGCTGCAATTGCTTCATCTGCAAGGCCCTTACTCTGAAAAGGCACATGCAGAAAATACGCAATAATCAATCAAAAAAGTGACAAGACAGTATTGAAAGCGAGGACAGCTATTCATTTAGGGCCAGTTCTAGCTGCTATCTCGTCTCTCCCCAAATTTGGTCATTTTATATAGAATACTATTCTTGCTGCTCTTCATTTATTTTCCCATAAATGCAGCTGTGGTCCTGCGCATGATGAGACGACACATATTGTTCAGTGGTTAGAAAAAGGAAAGGACAGATATAACTCAAGTTCTATTAGTGGTTCTGCCACTTGTGCAATCTTGGGCAAGTCACCATTTTCCATCTGTAAGCGATGGATAACAGCTGCCTGTATCACTGAAGTTGTGTGAAGCTTCGCTAATTGGAAGGTTTATACAGGTTTTCAGAGCCCAGGCTTCAAGGTGCTATATTCAAGCGTTTTATCTCTGGTGCCTGAATTTATGTCACATACTGAAAAACCCACAGAACAGACTTTGCTTTTTCAAACTTTGACCTAGGAGAAGACTTAAACTGAGAAATCATGGATGAGTAACCACTTCAAAAAGTATTTTGCCAGAAAATTGTCATTAAAGCTTTCATTTACTTACTTGTTACATAATGGTCAAACTTCTATGCTATTAAACCCGTTTTACTCCTTCCTATAATGAAAAGTTCAGCTTTTAATGTAGCCTTTTCCTCTGTCCTGTAAACAGACCTCGCGACTTCCAGCTCCCTGCTGTTACTTATTCACACATGAAACCACCAGACCTGTGCTTCATTAATTAAATTTGCCATTAAAAATTAAATAACGTGAATAAGTAGATGTAAGCGTTATCTCCACGGGTTTCATAAGTCTCACTATTTCTCCAATTACTACCCAAGCAATTTTCATATTTCATACTGCTTGATTTCTCAAAGGGACCGGATTTGAGAGATCAAAATGAGAGAAAGTGGGAAAGAGAGAAAGCAAGGTAGTAAAATTAAACATTTTTCAGGCAATAGGAAGTAGCCCCGTCAGATACTATTAGCCTGCAGCACTCTGCAGTGAAACAGCAGCAGGAGTGGAAAACAGGAACAAATATGTTGTACGTGAGACCCAGCATGAGGTTGGCATTTAACCCACCCAAAGAAGAGGAAAAAAGCCAACAGATTCATTTGCTGATTGCACTGTCGATTAAAGCGGTTGTGGTACAACCTTGCCTAGTCTATTAGAGAGAGTACAACTGCCCAGGAGTATGGTAAGCCTCATCTTCAACAACGTCAGCTGCAAATGTGGACCAAAATAGCTGGGAAAGAAACTGGTATGAAATAGCTGTGGACCCTAAAGCTAATGAAAAGCAGGCAAGCGAGAACCTGAACAAAGAGGCAAGAATCTCACTGAGAGAAAGGAGGAAAGACTTGGCCTCAAAGAAACCACAATGCTCATGGCACAATGCGAACATCAAGAAGGGGCAAAAAAGACCTACAACCTGAAGATGAAAGCTGCTGAATTTTAAAATTTAAAAGGAAACATGTTTGCACGTGATCCACCTGGGCCTTTTGCCTTTGGATCAGGCCTCTCTGCCACCTTCTCTCCCCACTCCCCTCAAAAACCCTAAAAACCAATGAAGCGGCATTTCCAATGCTATGAATCAGTATCTTTAAATGCTTCCTCAAGCAAGAAAAACAGAGTTTAACCATTTAAAACTGAGTTAGTTCAACAAGCAAACTTGTTAAACAGGTTTTCTTTGGCCTCCAGGCCCTTTTGTACCTTGGGAAAGCTGTGTTCACCCTTGTCCTAAATGTGGACTAAATAAGCAACAAACAGACCTTTCAGCACTGGCACAGTCATAGCAGGTTCCATAATTTGGGACTTCAACTTACAGGGAATATTTTTCCAAGTATCCTCATCCATACAACTTCAGATCCAAGATCTGCTTCAATTTCTGTATTTTACCCTACCACACTGCATCAGGGCATAATGTTCCAAGGGCCTACAAAACCCTGGGACTTTATATTAAGGTTGCAAATGAGGAACCAGGCTAGGAAACACCTCTGCACTTCCCACGACTTGAGCAGAGCTGCCCACACACAGGGGGTACGCAGCAGGATCAAGGTGTGGTATTTGCACTTGAAATAAAGTCCAAAATGCCTGTAGCCTTAGTTAAATCCTTTAACTCCATCAAATTATATTCAGTTGCCACTAAAAGAGAGAACATTGAACACAAAATTACATGACATCAACACTGCTTTTAATTTACTCTTGTAATATTTGATGCTGGAGATAAAATGGTAGCTCACAAAGAAAAAGTTGAACATGAGACTTCAACTATTATTAAATAAAGCTCCTGGCAGTCTTAGTTGCAGAAATAAGTTTAAAAACATGACCAAAGGACACCGTAAGGGCTCCAATAACAGAAGCCACAGAAAGAATGAATGAACCACCTAAAATGTTTCACTTCTCTCAATAAAGCTGAGCCTTAGGGGAGCAAACTTCAGAACACGAGAACTTTGTCATATGGGGAGAGAGCTCTCCAGAGAGGACAAACAAACTAAACAAAGAAATGTTAGTTTGAAAGATTTTACCCTGCTATTAAATGATGGTTCATAGCAAATAATAAAAACACTGAGATGTTATAAAAATACATAACTAGAGCCTAAAGACCAACAGAACCACTTTCCTCTACCCTGCTGCTTTTCTACAACAGATTTGCTGCTATACCTTTGCTCCTCACTCTTTCCAAAACACCCTTGCACTAAAAATTCCCCTTCCAAAAGGAAACAATTTTAAAACTCAGAGCTAAATTTGGAGCAATTATAATTCAGCATTCCTTCTTGGCTGCAAAGACACAAACTCCAACACTCACTACTACACCTCACTACACTGCCCAGGCCCTTTCCACAACATATAGCAAAGAAAGTAAGAAAACAATGCAGCAGAATATGGAGCTCTCAGGGTTATTTCAGGAAGGAAAGTAATTGAAGCATAAAGAGAAAACCCTGCCAGCTCATTCTCACACTGACATTAAACAACATTCCTTACAACTTCAGTGAAACATGCACTACTTGAAGTAACACATAAACCAGAAAACCAAGCAATGAGAGCATGAGGAACTAGAAATTAATTAGATTTTAAGCAAAATTCTTTGTGAACATCAAGCAGCAGCAACAACCTGACAGTGGGACACAGATTCCTCCATCAGGTTCAGTGTGGGTCAATAGATCAGAAAGCGTCTGGATTAAGAAGAAAACAAACCAGCCACCATCACCACAGCTATCTTAAGATATTTTGACACCTCAGAGTATAGAAGCTTGTCAGTGGTCACAGTGCTTAAAGATACAAAGAGGATTAACAGCTGTTGAAATGCTGCCAGCCTAGATGAACGCTAGTGATAGCCCTGATGAAACGGAGACGGCCAGCAGAGGCCTGACGAATGCTGCAGACGACAGCCGGGGGATTAGATGGTACAACCTGCCTCGCACCTGACAGACACATTGCTTCGATCCCCTCTCCCAACATCCGCACCCACCCGCTTCCAGCAAACCTCCTGCTTCAAGCCCCACTTGAGCCAGAACGAGCACGAGAGCCAGTGCCGTACGCAGGAGAGAATACGCAGTAGGAAACACCATAAATTCGGGAGAGAAACAGGAAAGCAAAGCAGAGGTTATTGTGCATCTATCGAATTTCAACTGGGAGATATTAAAATTCTTTCTTCCAACTGCATCTGAAGCCAGAAATAAGATTTCATACTGCCTTGATGAAGAAGTACGACTGCCGTCAGCCCACCCACACCTGGGCAAGGGGAATACACACGCGCCCTGGAATCCGCTGCTGCCTCAAGGAACAGTGGGAAGCCACAGGAACACACTCAGCAGGGCAGGCTTTGGGAACCACCCTTGCTCACAGCCCTGCCTAAAGGAAGCAAAGGTACCTTCAGGCACCACACACCTCCCTGCGCCACTGGATCACGTGTGCTGCAAACCACGTTGTTTATTCTTCTTGCTCAGAGGTTCCACGCGCATGGCTCCTAACAGACCTGAAAAATTACCCCATCCACCTGCACCCCTCCCACAGGGACAGAGTTAGATGAGGGGAACTGAGCTGTTCACTAGACAACTGTTTGGATCTGTTAAACTCAACCCACACCATCCCTGCTATCAGCAGCGGTCCAAACCAGGGAGTCTGGGAATTTCAGGATGTACCCCAAGAAGCGACCTCTTCACCACCTGAGCTTGCTCCTCTTGATCTCCTGCTCAGCCTGTTTGTTGGTATCAGCTAGCATTTAGCTTTAAGAGATCATTCACATTTTCTCCTTCCTATCAAGCACAAGCGCACATACACAGAAGCCAATTAAAAAGAGAAATACGAACATAAAACATACCATCAGAGCACAGAAGTCAAGGGTTAAACTGCTTTTATGCAAACTCGAATGTTTATTTCTCAAAAGGTAATAGTAGAAAGATGCGAGTAACTACAAACAGCTTGCTGATACAGAAAAAAGATTTTTTTCAGCCAAAGCCAACTTCTAAACACAGCTCTGTTGTTCACTGTTCATGTGTGGGTTCATCCACTCCTCCCACTGAGACCAATAATGAAACGAGCATTGAATTTGTGTCATTCCTTTCTTTCCTTTGGCAATAAGCTCTGAGATCATAAATTTTGGATTAAGATTCAGAGAAGACAGAAAAAGAACAATGTCCACAGTAACAACACAGGAAAGTTAAACTAGTCATGGGCAGAAGTGCATTTCTGTTTGAACAGATCTCCTCATAAATGCAGTATTATCCCGAGTTGAAAGCAAAATATTAATTCTGTAGCACATCTAGAGAGCTTCTCAAAGCTAGAACCCTACAAAATACCAATCTCCACAAAACTTGAGGGAGGCAGAGCTGGGGAAAAGGATCACAGCTGAGTTTATTCCTGTGGATAACATGCTAGGCACAAAAAGGTTAAGCTACAGCCCCTACAGCACACAGTGAGTCAAAACTACTTACCCCAGGGCTTCCCAGAACCAGGTCCCACACCAAGATACTTCACCTGGGTGAACATGGGTTTACAGACCCAGACCAAGGTCACGTGCCAGAGTCAGACTGGCTATATATATGATGGTACCCTGGGAAGAACCCAAATAAAACAGGTACCCCACAGAAAGATAATGCAGGAAACATGCAGGAAATCTTCATGTTATCATCAACTCAGGAAGACAGTCAACAACAAAGAAATTCTGATTACAAAGGTGATTGAAAGAGGAAGAAGGAAAAAAAAACAAACACAGAAATAATTAAACACTTTGCTTATATGAAGTTGCTTTAAATAGACCATTCTGAAAGAGTCAAACAGAACATCAGCAAGGCTTTAAACACAAATTCTGGAAAGTAAAAGCACCTTCAAAGAGAAAGGCCATAAAATGCCAGCAGGCAATCGAGGCTTTCAGATGAGGACAGCAACAGCAACGTGAAAGGCCCCGATTAAAGCTAGAACTGTTACAGGAGAGTATCACTCCACTATCCTCCTAGCTGGAAGTTTAGTAAAGCAGAGAGAAGTCTTAGTTGAGGAATTCACAGTAAATGCCCAAATCAATTATACCTGACAAGCGCAGGTAAAGAGGCTTCCCAGGCATTGATTAAACATCAAGGGTTCTCAGTGTTTGCTTCAGAGCAGACCTACACCTGGCTGAACTGCACAGATAACGGTGCCCACGACTTTAAAGGCACAGCTTCACCTGCTAAAGCCCTGCGCCCAACAGCTGCACAGCTAGTCCCGTAGTGATACCTGGGTCCTCTCAGCCAACCCACCACACAAACAGGATGAGCTCCCAGACACAACATGTTGCCTTAGACAGCTGGTCATTGTCCAAGGGAGTGACAAACGTGCAGAGAACCAGCGCTGAGGGAAGGGAAGAAGAGAGTAAGAAGGGAAATGCCAGAACATAATGAGCACCAAGGTAGGCAGCTAAAAGTTTCACTGGGAGGCTGACCAGCACCTCAGAGGGGGAGAAAAAAAAAAGAAAAAAAGACAAGAACAGAAAATTGGCAGTCATCAAGTTCCTGTCATGTATTAAAAAAGATACTAAGCACATTCCCCTGTCAGACCCATCACAGAAGCTTATTTCAGGAAGGGAGAAATATTATAGCTAAGGTTTGATGCCATCATGCCAAAGCTGGTATTTGACAGAGCCTCCAACAGAACTCCCACTACCTCGGATGGGCATGCTGCAGCTAAAATTCCCAGCTTTCTCTGCTGAGAATATCCCCAAGCCCCATTTATAAACTGCAGCAGCTGGCCCAGTTAACAGTTTCTGTCTCAACTTTTAAAATCTAAATCATATCCATGACCCTATTCTTTTCTACAACAGGTAGCTAAGGAATGCAATTCACCGGATTCCCAGAGGAAGCCAGAATAGGAGGGACCCAAGGCATAAGGATATGCAAGAAGACTGGAGAATACTGAAGGAAATGCATCACATCCACACTTGCATGGATAAAGGAAACTGCAAGGAAGAGTCACTACAAGAAACAAACACACACACTCTGAAAACCAGAAGCATACCAAAGCCTGCACGTTCCACCCCCTCCAAGGGGTTTTTCCTCTACCTCTAACTGCAAATTATTCTCCATGTGCAGTTCCCAGTAAATCAAGCTTTGCTAAATAACCCCGACATGTGTGGGGCTGAGAACTAGCCAACAAGCAATGATGAGATGTCCCTGGAATGATTAAGGAAAATGCAGGCATCTCTCAGGTTACAAGGAAGCCTGTTGTACTCTCCCCTTAGTGCATATGCAACGCTGCAAGCACTGTTCCGAAAGCCTCCGATATTCAAAGGCTCATTTGGTTGACAAGGAGCCTGTGGATTCATGGACAGATTGTCACACAAACTGTCAGGTTTTCAGAGAGACTATCAGACCTCTCTTTGCCTACGTTATGGAGCACATCAAAGACACAGAAGATGAACCAGACACAGACTGCACAGATCTGACAGAATGGTGGGTGTACATATTCAGAATACAGTACTGCTGGGGGGGGAGGCTTAATGTGAATAATCAGGGGCTGAAAGTTCCAGAAATGTGACAGATTTTGGCAGTGATTCCCATCTTTGCGTTTATTTATCGAAGGGAGAAAAAATGCCATACTAGAGGCAAACTTGGGAGAAGAAGAAAAATTACATCAGCAGCAATTTATTTTGCCACCATACTTTCTCTTTATTATTATTGCTCCCAGAGCATTTTCTGAAGATATTTGTATTTTCAGCCAGGGTTCTCTCACCGCACTTGCAGCTTGTCTTCCCATTTTATCCTGTAGGAGAGGCTGGTTTAATGATTACAGCAAAAAAGACCGCTAGGACTTTACAGGTCACTGTACACAGTTAATGACACAGACGAATCCATACTTTCAGAAGTGCCCGCTGGCTCACAGCTCTGTCTGGAGATGATCACGAGCTCATTATTCAAAACTCCAAGCTCAACTTATGGGTAATCAGCACAGCTGAAGAAATATACCATACCCTGACAACCAAAAAGTGAAGTAACAAAAGCTATTATAGAAAATACTAACCTTAAGCATTAGGGTCTCACTTTTTTAAATGAAGACAATGTTCACTTATCATCCAGTGAGCTAGAAACCTCAGTTAATGAATACCTGGAAAAAGTTTGCAGCTTCACAGCTCAAAAGTAGGTTTAAAAGGACAACTTGATGACATTCCCCTTCTTTAGTCATACTTGGGCAAACATTATAAAGCAACAATGTATTTATTATACATCCCGAAAAAAAACGTTATTGAGTTATTTCTACTAAGAAGTATTGATTAGTACTTAAAAAGGAAAGTAAAATATAAGATGAAACACTGATGACAAAAAAAACCCAAAAAAAACAAAAACAAAAAAGAAAATGGTTTAACACATTCTTTTGGCCTGCCTTTACAATACCACTGTCTCATAACCTCCAGGTCTCCCTGCAAGGCATCAGTTATTCCAGAGAAAAAAAACATTGGTATCTTTTTATATTTATTTTGCTATTCAAAATGGATTGAAATTCTCCACATGGTAAACAGAAAGTAAATATGATGTTTATCTTAAGAGAAAAAAAGCCAAGGAGGACAAAGGAGAAGGGATGGTAAAAGTGATGAGAAAAGAAATCGGAAAATATTTGTAAGCAATTTCCTTTCCATCATTTGACAGACTCATTCTCTCTGCTTTTAGAGATCATCTCTTCACACAGTTTTCAATGAAGCAGATTTACCTCCTCTGAAGAGGACAAAGCACTGAAGAGACATTTGTAGTTGGCAAAGAGCTTGTGAAGTCTCCAAAGACAAGCCCAGAAGGACCACGGACCATCAATCAGGTGGAGAGAACCATTTTCACAGCGAGGTTATTGAGACATAGACACTAACATGGAAATCAAACACCCACAGAGAGCAGAGGCAACCACACCAACGCTTCATTCCAATACTCCAGCAGCGACCACTCCTTCACAGTTGATGTCTGTCACAACCCTGGTGCCTTCAATAACGTTTGGTCACCATCAGCTTACTATTGCATTTTCCTTACCGAAATCAGGCAGAGGAAAGAGAACAAGGCTTTCCTCGCTTTCAGCCCATTACAGAATAATAGGAACACTTACTTATTAACGTTAAATCAGAAAAATCCTTCAAAGCCTTGCTGCCAAGGCATCTCAGGAACATAAATGGAAGAATGTCATGTGGATGTTGTACCATACACCCATAGATGTAAGCTATATCTATTCTCAGATTTTAATCTCTGAATGGCATCTCTAACTACATGCAAACAAGTGGCCTTGACTTTGGGACTAAACAAGGAAGAGAGAGAAGTAGATTCCAAAAGAAATTTTTTGGCATACAGCATCATAAATATCTGTGGTTTGTTGCTGCAGCTGATAAACTTTGTAACAAAAAAACAAACTTGGGAAACAGTGTTCTAAGTGGATTTTTAAGGCTCATGAAAAAAAATAGTCATTTTTCACCTCTATCAACTGGACAAGACCACACAAAAAAATCCTATAGCCCTTCAACTGGTAACAGCTCAAGCCCAGAAATCAGACAATGAGAACACAACGGACAGACAGAACTATACTTTTGCTGAAGAACAACAGGAAGGAAAAAAAAAACAAAAAAACAAACCTCCAGCAGATCCGGAGCCAAATTCTCTCTGCACAAAAGTGAACACACAACAAACTTATAACCCAGCATTGCCCTGTTTTCACCTGGCAAGGACAAACCCCTTGTTCCTCACCGCGATGCTCTTTGCCTATCACAGAAATCAACAGCTCGAACACGATTATTATTGCTTTTGTTCTTCCTGCGACAAACTCTTGCCTCTAACTGGAGGAAGAGTTATTATCTCAGCATCATACAAATGAGTGATTAGCCATCAGGAAGCAATGGCTTTCTGCTGCTGCTAACAGAAGCTGTATCAGAACAAATAATCTAAAGTTGAAAGGTCTCATACACTACACTTAATCCCCTGAACAGCCAAAGGAGATTTTGCTGTATGTACAACTATTATGAAGAATGAAGTTAAACTTACATACACGCCCAGGCAGGCACACACTACAGCATTTTTTTTCCACACCTGCATGAGTCGTCTTCTCTGTTTCAAGAGCCACAGTCCAGCCAGTTCAAGGCTTGCTGCATGTCAGGGCAAATTAGATGATTTCTGAATACTATCCAATACATCATACGACATCTCTAGGGTAAAAAAATAAAATACAGGTGCTCCTCAACTGACCCAAGCATACGAGCTCACAGCAACTTTGCAGCTTGAAATTTTACAAGCAAAAATTTGGCTTCTGTTCAGAAAAACGAGGAGGGAGAAGGAAGGAGAAGGAATTAAGCCTTTTTTTCCTTACAGAAAGACCTGAAATGCAATAATTGTGAAGGAAAAGGAAAGCTAGCTCTTCTCTTAAAATAACCTAGTTATTACAAGCCTTCTTAAATTAGAGGCTTAGAGTTTTATCTCGGCTCCCACATTTCCTTTGCCCATCTCTTGCTCCTCTGTGGCCCTTTGGAGACTGACAGAGATTACACGGCGTCTTGGCCACTTCTTGCTGTCGCTGTACTCTGCACAGGGTAGCATCTTCTATCTGATGGCTACTCTGCTTCACTGGTGAATGAATATCTACCAGGGCAAAACTCTCCTCTTCACATTTGGTAGGATTCAACTCCCAGACCATTAAATGCATTTTTACTTAAAAAAACACCACAGATTCAGTCATTGTGATATGTTTACTTACAGTGGGGCTGAACTGCAAACAGGTGAGTCAGGCAATCCTCACTTGAGTCAAGGTGTTTAATGGTAAACTGCAATTATAATCTGTCCTGGTGCAGCACAGTATAGAGCCAAACCACCAGCTAACCCCAA
Organism: Phaenicophaeus curvirostris; assembly: GCF_032191515.1. Taxonomy (NCBI): domain Eukaryota; kingdom Metazoa; phylum Chordata; class Aves; order Cuculiformes; family Cuculidae; genus Phaenicophaeus; species Phaenicophaeus curvirostris. The sequence continues at coordinate 17,132,250 of NC_091402.1, forward strand.
ATCCAAGCAAACAAAAAGCCCACTACTCATCATCCTGGAATCAGAAGAGTCTGTGACAGATAAAGCAAATACCACTTGCAGTAGCTCAAGACCTCACGGCAACCCTGATAGTGCACATATATTTAAGAACATTAAAACATGTTATTTACAAGCTACTTCTAAGTCACTCTGGTCTCCTGGGAACATGCATTATATGTTCAAGAAATTGGAATGGCTTTTTTATTTGTGTTTCTTTGAAATGACTGGCAGATGGGGAAAAACCTTCAGAGAAGTGGCCCTAGGCTGTCATGAAACATGTATTTAACACACCCACAATAAACTAGTAAACACACTCACTTCAGAAGGTACAGCCTCTGTAAGTGCAGAGTAGTCCCTTTTTAAAGTCTGATCTCTGGACTACTTAATGCAGCACAAATTTGAGATGTTCTGTGGAGTCTGCCCAATTTGTGGAGTAATTATTAGCCATATTTTCCATTAACATGATGACAGCACATTCTGCAAGGGCAGAGCCAGAAGGCTAAGGACCTTTTCAAAATGAGCCCAAGCCTTGGCTTTATTTTTAAGTCACAATAGTGATGCATTTTTTCCTGCCGCATGTGGCAAGACCACTGCAGGCTGAAAAAGAAATCTCAGATTCCCCAAAGTCAGGCTCTTATGCAAGGAGATTCCACACATACAGGCAAGTTCTGTCTACCTGAAACAATTTCCAAGACTAAGTCTAAATGTGGAATATCCCAAGAGGAGCACAAGCTTCAATCATCCAAATCCCAGCAGACAAACACAGACTCCAGCCTAAGGTCTGGAACATATTTAATCAATTCGCTGTGCTAACTTCCCTGCAGTTTCATAAAATAGCCAATACTGCAATAACAGGGCCAAAAATTAATTGTACACTGGTTGGAGAATTACACGGAAATAACAGGCAGCACTGGTATTTATTGCAGCAGGATAATGTAGCTGGTGCTAAGGTACAACTACATCACAGTAAAAATAGGAGAGAGACAGTGTGCATGTGCGCGTATATGTATGTGCACACAAGCACTGCTTTCCTTTAGAAAACCAGCGCTGGTTTTACTGGTAACAGTGCTAGCTCTATATACATACTTTTATAAATAACATTCTGCTTGCAAACAAGCACATAAACAGCACAGAGAGGCAGAAAACAAATTTAAACTATTAGGCAATAAGAAAATGAATGAAATGAAGGGAGAATAGGGTTAAATTAAAAACGGCAGGGGAGGATACGAGAAATATTATATAATAGGGAAAGCTCTCAAAAGTAAGACAAAAGCAGCACTTGTTTTGCTCTTTTTGGACTAGACTTGACAAATACTCTGGTGTTAAGTTCCAACAAAGAGACAAGATCACATTCTAGGTCTTTTTGTTCTGCCTTTAACAAGTCTTCATAGTGATACACTGATAAGACCAGATACCAGATTGTTATCTAAATTCAGCTGCTAAATTCAGCGTTAAGGCACTGAGTTCAAACCACACATTGCCACATTTATTTCACAAGTCGAGCCTGAGGATGGATTCCTCCAAGATGAAGCAGCCCATAAGCATCATTCTCTCCCTCTGTGAAGGTGCTCTAAATGCCAGGGAAACAAACTCGCTGTATGGCTCTGACAGTTCACCCTTCAGCACACAGACTGCAAATGCATCTCTAGCTAAACGGGCACACTGAGGAGGAAGCAAACACTTAGCTGCTGTTTGCATAGAGGCTGCTTGTAATTTGATGTAAGTACTGTACATCAGTCAACACATATTGAAGAGAGAACATACACACCGCAGAGAAGGCAGAGAGGCAGTGCTGACATCTAACACATTTTATTTACCCTATTATAGATGTTCTTTGAGTTCATCAAATTACCAATCAATTTATCTGATCTCTAAAAGCTGGTGTGCTGAGGCAATATTAACTACTAAACTTTACAAGCTTTCAGCGAAACAGCCATTAAATGGGTGAATTGAGCACAGGGCACTGGAAGTCAGCTTGCGAGTTGGCCAATGGCAACAACAAAGCAACCTCTCCCCGCAGACCAGGAGATGATGGAGAGGCATTAGCAAGGCAGCTTCCCCTAGATGCTGTTCAGCCCTAACGGATACTGGCAGAAAAAAGAAATTATGGATGCCGTTCTGCCTCCTCCTCCCCCAGCATGACATTTAATGTCTGTGAATAACTGAAAAGAGGAAGAGGATGGGAGGTCAGAACCGGTTCAGATGACAATTTCAAGTTCGTTCTTTTTCACATTTTGTTCCTGTTCAGAAATTTAACATGAACACGAGACAAAACCTTCAGTTCTCTAAATACCAAAGGCTGTGTGCCTTGAGAGACTGCTAGAGCCACTGACACCTGAAAGACAATGTCCACATAGCCTCAGACAGCCGGAGTAACCGGGAAGGGATCTGGATGATTAAGATGGATCTTATCAGCCTGTTTCAGAAAACTATACTGGGGATTATTCTTCTTGTGTTCACAAGATTAAATCAACAGCTCAATGAACTGGGTGCTTCGTTATATTGCTCCACTGGGCTCAAAGGCAAACTGCTTCTTCAGATCACAGCTGTTGTAGGCTCACATCAAGCACTGTTGGTTCTGTGGGAAGAAAGGTTTGCAGAAGGGGCAGGGACTGAGAATCGAATGAACTAGGTAAGGAAAAATATGGAAACTGTAAAGAATATTGTAAGGCTCAATTACGAAGGCAGGGACAAGTGATACTTCTGAAAGGGAACATCTTTTGAGACCAGAACTTGGTTTGACACTAGCTGTTCTTCCTCGTACCCCACAGAGCTGGCCAGAGCGGGGAGCTAGAGGCTGGCACCAGTGACTGAAGACAAACTTATATAGCCCTTACACACACAGCAATAGCTCTCATGGGGCCCAAAGACTTTTTTATGGAGAAAGTAAGCAGTGTTGGTGACACCTGCCATGACATATCCACTCATTTAGTAAAGGGCACTGAATCTTTGTCTCCCACTGAGAGAGTAGAGGGTTCGGTTGAAGATAAGACCTCAACAGAGTTTGCTTTTTCAAAGGTAGGTGAGTGCTCTCCAGGTCTCAAGGATACAGACACAGCCAGGGATCCCAACTCAAGAAACTGATTCCTCATCCCCTTCAACAGAAATCCCCTGCCACCTTTGCCAGGTGACATCAGTTTGTTCAGCCCCACAGAGTCTGCTTAAAATTGATCATGAACACCCACCATGAAAATATTCTGGAAGGCTTTTTTTTCCAGGCTGCTGTCACTTTGTGGAGATTTTTATTGAGATGAGTTACAGGCCAAAAAGCATAGAAATTACAGTGGACTCACATGTAGGGGTGACCTTGGTGCACCAGAACTGGGAGACTGCTCCAAGAAGACAGATCAAGGCCAATAAGAATAACAAACAAAAATAAGTTTGCCTCTCTTTCTTTACACATCCGAAATGCTTTACAAACATGAATTAAATGGTAAGTGCAAGGGCAAAAGGAGATTAAACAAACCAAATGAGGTGAATGCCATACACAAAATCATAAGATTTGTGAAGCTAAGCAGAAAAAGTTGAGATCTATCTTATAAAAAAAAATATATATTTATTTCATGCAATCCTTCCCCACTCGTATAAATACTCTACAGCTTATGGATACTTCTTGTGCTACTTACTGTACTGAAAAACCACAAGCAGAAAAACATTGCATATTAATGTACCCACTGCTCACAGTTGTCCACAGCCACCTAATAAAAGATAACATGAGAGCCAGAGTTTAGGAAAATCCAAACAAAGAACAGACATGCATCTAGAGCAAGGAGTTTCACTTCATTTGCTGAGATTACCTTCAGCCCTTCTCTGCCGTTTTGCACTGCTCCAAAGAGCTAGCCATGTTTTGCTGTACTGTAGCACTGCCTTTAATCTTCGTCAGGTTAAACCCAGCAAGAGGCCAAATAGCAAAGAGAGTCAAACAAATATTTACTGGGGAGAAAACGTACAACTAAAATGCTAAGTGAATCTTCTGGCATCTGAAGGGTTCCAGGAGAGACTGTGTATCTTTCTTATCACACTTCTAAAAGGATGTTTCTACCATTTGGAGAAAGCAGGACAATGCATACATAGAATCTTTAACAAAAATCCCAGTTCTGAGCAGCACATATGTTAACTACTTATATTAAGCTCCTTCCCTCCCTGCTTCTCAGTAACGTATAAATGTGTGAAAGAACATCAGCTTAGGCTTCTCAAATTAAGTGTTTCCAAGGTTCTCCTTACAGATTATTAGGTCCAACTCCCATTCTTTGTACCCAGACAAACACTGCCACGCAAAACATCCTTTAAAACAATTAAGACAAGACCCACTTTTTGTAAAACAGTTCCAAATTACATGGATGAGATGTAAAACTCTGACTAACAAGTCAGACTTAGAAGTTTAACTGCTTATAACCAATTATCCAGGTCTCATTACCGGATTACTTAGTGGAGATTAGACAGTTGCATTGGAAACAGGTGTGGAATGGAATGTCTACACCACCAGCTCCAAAATCCTGCAATTACACACAGTCATATAAGAAATAGTCAGTTCTAAGGATCCATTCCCTGTAATTTTTCTGATTACAAAATACATCACGCGCTCCAAAACAAAAACATACAAGTAAACCAAGAGACTGAAACACACAAGTTCACTGAAGTACCACAGTTAAAGTGAGGAAGACCAAAGGCATCACCAGTATCCTGATCCTCTACAACGAATTAGTTCAATAAAATTTGATTCAAAAGAGAAGTCTAAAAAGTATGCACCACATTGCAGACAGAACAAACCCTACCACTCCTTACACACACACAGGCCCTGACAAACTGGTAATAAAGGGTGCAGTGGGAAGAATCCCTCCCAACAACAAATCACAGCATTGGGTTAATCCCAGTATAGCATGCATTCAAAATAGCTGAATGCTGCTAGGAGCAGTAGCTGTGGCATTTGCTCAACACAACTTAGAAGTGCAAATCAAGCGTTATGCACTACAAAGAAACAGAGAACCAAGCAGTGATTCTGATATAGCTACAACATACATTCCTGGTCCACCCATTTCTCAAGTACTGTGTACACAGTTCTGGTTTACACCTGTTGGAGAGGATTAAACAGATGTGGAAAAGTTTCAAAGATGACCAGCCAGGATGATCAAAGCATTTGGGGCGGGTATCCTATATACGTGCCCTGATCTGACACTCATCACTGGACATGGAACTTTTGGTCACAGCCAGGACCAGCACACTGAACTAGATGGACCTTTAGAGTGACAGAGCACAGCTGCACTCACCGTCTTATTTCTTCTAGGGCTTTAGTAGAAGAAAAACAGGGAAAACCTCAAAAGCTAAACACAAATTATTTTTTCATACATGCCCTTTTTTTGTGAAAATTTTATTAAGACTGTCTAGAGAAACTGAGTTTCTCAAGGTCTATTTGAACTAAGGTATACTTACAGCTCATCTCATGCAAAACTAAAGACACAGCCTGTTTAGCATTTCTAAAACTTCACCATTTCACAACACTTTGCCCTCCCCTTATAAGCTATTCCATCATATAGATGGAATAACTAAGATAGATGGACTAAATAATTGTTTCAAACTCCCAAGAGAGAAACAGCTATTAGAAAACGAGCAGGTTTCTGCTTCCAATTCTGTGCTCTGTCCAGTAGATTACAGTACTTTTTCAGAGATTACAAAATAAAAGGATAATATATTCAGACAGTCTGCTGCATTCAAAGGAACTACTGAGCTCGATTCTGGTCAATACATCTCAAAGACAGAGTCGCAAGGGGGAAAGGGCCCAAAGACAAACAAGTAGAATGAGAAACCTGGAAAAAAATCATTCACACAAGCAAAGGCTGAAAAGGTGAGGACCTCTCAAGCTTAATGGGAAGGTAAAAGAGGGAAAAGAAGTCTACATATAATGGATAATGAAGAGAATTCCTTTTCTCTCTTTCACGTAAAGGTTACTAAATAAAAAAACTATTTGAAACTGGTGACAGAGAATTTGTAGCGTATATAAGTTAACCCGTGGCACACACTGACATATGATATTGGAGGCAAAGAGTTAAAGAAGGCTTCAGGAAAAATGCCTGAGACGCACAGAAGAATCATGGCAATAATCCAAGTTCCATTACAGTGAATAAAAACATAGAATGAAAATAAACGCTTTTGCACAGGGCATGTGTCAGCCTCTGACTGACAACACTTAAGAAAGCTCTTCACAAAGTTGTTCTCCAGAAGTTTTTTTGTTGCTTTGTTTTGCTGAGGTTGTTTTGCATCTTCCTTCAAAGCCTTTGAAAACTGACCACTGTCAGAAGAAACAGGACAATCTCCGCGTTTGATTCAGTGCAGCGGCTACTCCATTGTCAAGAATATACAACACAATTATTCTTAGCACCCTACCAGGAAGGTACTTACTTCGCAACATCAGCATTCAAAATGTCCTTCAAAAACAAATCTCAGTCTCCTACTGCTGAATTCTGTTATCATGCAGAACTGGGGACAAAGCCAGCTTGAGGTTATAGATAGGCATAGCAGGAGAGGGGAGGGGAGAATTCCTGACAGCCCGATCCTTAGAAGAAGACATTTCAGCTTCCTGACTCCACACTGAGCCATTATACCCCTTCACTCCCAGCCCAACACCTCCAAGCTACCAGTGACCACACTCCAAGTGACCATCCCCTCTAAAAACTGTGGAGAAAGCAAACTTTTTCAGAGCTTCTCCCCACGTCATCCCCTTATCAGTAGCTTTTTTTCTGATACAGACACATGCATACACAGGTACATAAAAAAACATCTAAGCCTGGACTGGAGGGTTTTAGCAGAATGGAAGGGAAATTAAATAAATAAATGCCAAGGTCTGCGTGTATTCAACAAATAAAAGCAGAATTATATAAAAGCAACAGCTAATAAAAAAGATTGTTCTGCGCTGTGTTTTCCATCTTTCCAACCATTATAGGAATAAAATTATCCACAGTGAAGATCGAAAACCTTTTTCAAAACTAATACAATTAAGCTTTATTACACTGTTTCAAGTACATTTCTCTGCTCTCCCTTCTGGCCCCCACCACCTCCCACTAACAGTTGGAGGCATTCTTCTATTTTATTACCAGCAAAACGCTAGTGTTCAAGGGTCAGAAACTATCTAGAGTTTCAAGAAAGGAAAGAAAATCTGTCCTTTTTATCTACCTGCTTTCGTACACGTGAACTAGTAGACAGTTTCTATGCAGCTCTGCAGTCTGAATAAGACTAGCAAACCACCTTACTCGCCCAAGAAGATCCTGCATTAAAATATCCAACACTTTGTTGAAAAAGTGACCCTGCAGTAAGGGATAAGGACATGAAAAGGGAAACAAAATGCAACAAAAGATTTCAAAAAGAGGACAACGTAGTCTGGACACAAACTTCTCCCCACTCCACCGTCCATAAAGGACAGACACACACACAGATTTTCCCTGCAGTTTCCACTTCATGAAACCAGATCCGGAGAGAAGAAAATAATAGAAGCACACAGCATGAGACCAAGAAATTGCAAAAATTCCCTTTGCGTATGAACATATGGACAACTGTGATAATTAGAACGATAGCTGCTAGATTGTTTGCAATTTCACTGAACAACCCCCATTATCTAGAAATAGAATTTAAAAATCTGAATGCAACACTGAGTGGTACTTTTAATAGTTTATTTTTTAATGAACTGTATGGATTAAAGTGTTGCAAAATTGTATCATGTGAAATTGCTCATGGGCATGTTTTACCATCAATGGCTTAAAAAAAAAACGCTGCACGGACAACCACGCAATAGCAGGGAATGAGAAGGGGAATAGATGTTCTGATAGTTTCCTACCATTCCATAATCTGCAATCTTTCCATGTTCCATATTCACCATCATCCTATATGTTGGTAGTAAGGGTGATTGATTTCACAGTCTCTTTACAACCCACCTTTTTCATTGTTTGCATTTCTTTTTAGTTGCATAACCCAACTAGAAGTCAGATATAAGCAACTGCCTGTCAGGAGGTCTAATTGCTCTAAACTGGAGAAGATTATTCTCCACATTTATTAAAAAATAAAGACTACTTATAACATTATTTAATTTTGCCAGGAAGTAAAATATGCATTAGCTCATAGGGAACAGCATGGCTGCTCCTATTTTTATGGCATCAATTTTTAAAAACTCATCATGGTAAACAATTAAACAGAGAAGCAAATCCCACGTTTAGGGGAGAGATTCAAATCCCTAAATGGATTTGCAAAGGTCATTTCAGGCTTAAAAGTTGCTTGACAGTGTCTCTTTAAATCATGTTCATTTCAGAGGCTTATCCAGCAAGAAGCAGGCAGTGCACTGTAGCACCACTCTTTGAACTGCTGGGCTCCCCAGAGAAAAATTAATAATACAACTTTAATTCATATTTATAGCAAGATTTGTGGTTTGGTTTTTTTTTTTGTTTAATTTAGGAGAGGATTTTAAGAAAAGGAATAAAAACCAAGGCACTTGATTTTTTCAATTTAGCTTTCACCTAATCCCCATGGTGAAAAAAAAATAAAGTTTGGGCTACTAGAAATCTTTCTTTAAAAGTCATCCAGTTAAAGCCCCCTTATCTTTCAAAAGCAAGTTAGTCAGAAGATTTGTTTTGCACAGCTTTTTCACCACCTGCGTAAGGAGTGGAGTGCAGACAGATACTGGGAGCTGACAGTTCCAGCACAATGGTTCTTGCTTTCTCTACTCCTTGGATCCATACAGACCCACACCTGATCCCTTTAGTACACAGAGGCCACAAAGAAAAGACAATCCAGCCTTACCTTCCTCTCAATGCGGGCCAACTGCTCTTTATAGAAGGCCTCTTGCCTCTTCAACTCTGCCTCCCTGCCTTGCAGCTCTATGGCCTAGAAAGAAAAGCAAGAGAGCATCAGTAGAAGAACAAATTAAAAATAAGAAGCATGACTGCAACGAAAGCACACGAGATGCAGACTGGAAGGAACAAAAAAATCCATTGGGCAGAACTGGTGCATGGAATCCCCCTCGGAAGTACAGACCTGCAGTATTCCTGTTCATTCTGGATTACCCTACAAATTTGAAACACCTATATTTATTATCATACTCAAACTTATAACATTGATTTTATATCTTTATTGAAAATATATAATCATAGAAAGGTGACACCTCCCTATTGCCTTTTTCAGAACTCCACTTTATCCAAGATTGTATTTCACAAACCATGAGGTTTATTACTCCCCTTCAATGTTCTTCACCTCACCTGAAAAATAAACCTCAAATCCTCCACTTTATAAACAATTCCCCCTTGGAGTATCAGAAAACTTCCATAGATTTAACAGATCCTGACAATCATGAGGAATCATGATCCAAAATTCTAGTCTGTGGTGTGGCATTTTTATAGTGACAGACAATCTCACGGACTACGCGTTCACTCTCACAGACACATACAGTGCTCGTATTGCAGCATTCTCTCCGCACACCCCACCAGCACTCCCACAACTCCTCTGGGCTCGTGCTGCAGAACTGGAGGGGAGATGGGGATCAGAGAATTTCTCTTGTCTTCCAAAACGTGTGACTTCCGAAACAGTAAAATGGTACACAGGCATATGCTTAAGGATAATCTGGTCACCAGATAATTGTGTTGTTACAGCAGCAGCTTCTGCCTTTTAGCTCTTTATAACCAACAGCATTTCATTGCATTCCCAACCCTATATTGAACTAACATTAAAAAACCATGGCATTCATAGAACCGAAACAAACTTTTTAAGCTTAAAAATAATAAACAACAATAACAAGAAGAATGGCACTTGTTTGTCTTCCCTCATCTCACTCCAAAATCTCTGGGGCCACATACATTCGCCTTTCAAAACTAGATCACCTTTCAAAACTTGAATTATTAGTCTGCTTGGTATGAACACAAACCCTGCTAATCTATAGCATCCCAGAAGCATTGCTCTTAACTTTTAACGATGATGGTAAGATCACAGAAAATGCTGGTCCCATATGATTAAGCAGCTGGGACAGAAACATCCTCATAGACTCAGAGCTGTCATTTTACGGCCAACAGCCGCTGTTAATGAGAAAAATCACATCTGAAAGCCAGTTGCTGTGCATTTCCTTCTTTCTACTCCCCTGCTGATGGAAATACAGTGGTATAATAGGGTTTAGAAGAGATTTTAAGCCATGCAGTGAGGGACAGTTGATAAGCAAGCAAGTAAAGAAGCAGGAGTACATGAAATAGGGGGCTTGCAGGGGTGTGGTAGTGGTGTCTGTTCGTTTTTAAAGGAAAAATAAATATTTTGGTTCAAACACCTGCCTTCCCAGCCAAAAGGGCCAGGGTAAAGCACAAGCACTACAGGCTCATATCTAAATTCCCTCACTCTCAAAGACACTTGATTAAAGGCAAAATCTCTGGCTTTGGTTTGACCAGAGCTGCTATGTATCTTCCAGTCTGCAAACCATCTGAAACAGAATAGGGAGACAGATGAGAGTTAGTTGCCCTATACATGTCGCCTGACCAAAAAGACACCACAGCAACAACAGGGGCACCAATGGGCAATTTAAATGCCAAAATCATTACTGTTTCCTGATAGAAGAACCATACCTATCTCTCTGAATCAATATCCATTTTATATACAGAAAAGGACTAAGCACTTTCAACTGAAACAAAACCAATGTAAACAAGCAGAGTGGTCCAGTGGATGAATAAAGAGCCCTTATTCACCCATAAAACCAGATCACCAAACAAGTGACTTACATTTCCTTAGGCAGAAAATAAATAAGAAAAATAAATAAGAGTAATACAGTACTAAGCCCTGTGCAAAATTCAGATGGAAGGTGCTTTTTGTGCAAACCATAATACAAGCAAAAAAAAAAAGAACAAAAAAGTCAAAACATCAGCTCTTAAACACAAGGAAGTTCCTGTTTATGCTAAATAAATTAATTATGTGGCAGAGCTGCTCTCCTAGAGTAGCAGACATTCTGGGAGCACAAAACCAATACCTGTAACAATACTGATGGGCAAGAAGCGTTTATTCTGTTTCTGGCAAGACAGAGATCCACATACTCACCTATTTTTTCATCCAATGAGTTTGCCTGACCTCATTCACCAAGAAATTCAGCATCTTTATCCATATGACACCTCTGGCACGGAACAAAACCGAGATGCCTAATCTCTCAAGTAGGGTGCTGAGATGAGGACATGTTAGAGGCGTGCTGACACGCATGATGACAATCTATGGATTCCTAAGCAGATCTGACTGCATCTGTGGTGCCCAAAGTGAATAATGCCTCCATACCAATGCACCTCGCAGCAGACAGACATTAAGTTAGTGACTTTCCTAGGGTCTTTCAAAACTGATGTCAAAGAACCAAAAATGGATCTCCCAGCCATAGACTGTGACATGAATATAGTCCCCATTCTTCCCCCTAAGTAATTTCTTCATATTATTGTCCATCATGTCCCACTTATAGCCCATCAGTTGTATGACAAACAAGAGGTTGCAGAGAAAATTTTATTCACAACTCAAAACATTTTCAATGCCTTGCTTGTTTTCAAGAGCTGCTGTTTCAATGCATTGAAGTATACTGAGAAACCTGTTTGTGACAAACCTGCTTTAAAGCTGCTGTTTCTCTCTATCCCCAGCTGTTATTACTAGAAACTTTAGTATACTTTATCATGTTTGAAGTATGAATGGTACAGTCAGAGCATGTGTCATTTGAAATACTCACTTTTCCAAAGTGGGTTAGGCAACAAGGGACAGTTTGTATGAATACAGGATATTTGTTAAGAGTTCCTCTAGTCTTGCTGCTATTCCCTACCCAAAGTTGGAGCCTGTGATGTCCCAGGCAGGACTGGCTGCTAGGGAGATGATTACAATTTCACAAGGGATTGAGATTGCAGGTGCCAAACAAAGCATCAGATACACTTTACACATAAAGGCCTTTAGAACTAAAGGAGGACAGAGAAGGGAAGGCATGCATTATAACACATTAGTTTGAAAATCACGTATCAGAAAGTTGCATTTCACAAAACAGAGGGGAAGAAGAGAATAGTTAATTGTCAAATACACAAATGCATTCAAAACTTAGAAAAAGTAGCATGGCACAGCACATATTTACAAAACGGAATGTATGCAATAGGCAACTGCCCTCTCTACAAAAACTATGTACAAGATACATGCAGGAAATGCTCAAGAATTCCCTCTGCAATTACAAGTTACAGAGGTTACAAGCAGTGCATTCTTACAAAAGGACAGTTAAGGTGTACTATTATCATACTACCACAGCTCCCATGGGCATAGATTCATGCATTGGTTGGGGGTTCTTTCAAATTCTTCCTACATTTAGCTTTACATTTTTTACATAGCCCAAAGTTTCTCAGGTTATCTCAGTGCTGCTTTGAATGGTGACAGAGACAGGGCAGAGTCATGTGCGAATCCCTGCCTCCTCCTCTCTGTTTATCAAGTAACCCATTTAGAAAGAAACTGTGAAAGCACATTTCTAAAGCTATGCATTACATCCTGGCTTAACTAAAGAATTCAAGCACTGGCCTGCTAGCTGACAGGCAGGCCAAAAAGAAATATTTTACAACCCTTTTAATTGAGGCAATGAAATATTATAGATTCATTCTCTGTGAACAAAGCCAGATGCCCTTAGCCTCATCCTGAACTGACATCAACATGAAGCACATGAGGCTGCGCAACTGCTCTTCTAGAGCTGGGTTCACTCAAGTTACATCCATTCACAGATCAGCTTTGGCCCCTATAAAATATCACCATATTTTTATTATTTTGGATCACAGTCCCTTCTTATCACCTTGTTAAGCATGAAAACTAGGAAGGAAATCTGCTTGGAAAAAAAGAGCTTCTTGGCAGGGTCTGATTACAGTAGGGAATGTGGCACCCAGGAATAAAGTGCAGGAATAGCACAGCTGACGGCTACCATCAGGCTGTCTCTCCCTGCAATACAATTAGGATTCTGGGATTTAGGGAAAGGGAGTGGAGAAGACTCTGCTGGAGGAAAAAATAAAATCATTCGCCCCTCTGCAAAGGACAAGTCGAGCTAGAAGGAAAGGTCCATACCCAAGTCTATGAAGAACTTCCTCAAAGGCAAGTCACAGCACTTGGCAAGACTACTGCGAAAATATTTATCTTCTTGGCAAAACATTCACCAGTCACAGATGAACTAGTGAGATGACGCCTAGAGAATCAGTCGGAGGCAATCCAGGGAAAGAACATACAAGCATAAAGGAAAGGTCCGTAAGACTCCATGAAATGCCTTGTTTCTACATCACCCTGTCTTTGCTGAGAGGAGTTATCAGCTTCCCCCAAAGGTATCCAGTAATATCTCTGCAGCAGCACAGCAGAGAGACTTTGGCTGGGTACCTCAAGTCACCACACTTCGCAACTGCAAATTCTTATGCCTCATGCTTTTCCACGCCTCTTCCAGTCCTGGTAGCAGTCCAGGTGGCAGGGGAGAAAAACAAATGCTATCAAAGGCTCCAAGACTAGAAGAAGGAGTTGACAGCAATGCACTGAAGAACAGAACTAGCTCCAAAATTAGCTGGCTGGCATGTTCCTGACCAAGCCTAAGGGGATTGGCAAAGCTGAAAAGGCAACACTGAAACAGGAAGAGGCAGCTTGCGCACATCACGTCTAAGACTGAACAGCAGAACTTTACAGGGAGACTGGTACCGGACAAGTAATCATGAGGGAGCCTTGACTCAACCTCCACTTGCATCAGCAGAAATACCACCATCACTGTCGAGACGCCTGCAGTCAATTCCAGACATGTGGGGCCTACAAAATCACTTCCTTTTTGTCCTTTCTCTCATTCTGTTGAAAACAGGTGACTGGGTTTTTTAAAACCCAGATGCAGACTCATGGCCTTAAAAAGCAGTACTGGTGTAACCTTCATTTCCTCCTGGTTTTGCTCCTCTCTCAGCCGACAACATACATCACCAGATCAAGTTTGGTTTCAGCAGCTGTAAGCTACACAAAAGGAACCAGTGAAAATCTTTATGGAGGAAATAATATGCAATTTTCTAGCTGAACACCTTTTAAAATGTAATGACAGAAAATAAAATCCTGCATCTGTGCTCGGCAATAACAATCTGTACGCGCGCAGTAACAACATGACACTTGGAATAAGCAAGATCCAGACAAAAAAAGAGAGCTTACCCAGGCGTCCAAATCCGCAGGCTTGGAATAAAGAGAGTGCAAGAGAGAAAGGAAAGGAAAGAGAAGAAAAAGAGAAATCAGTGATTTATGGAGGCCGCCTGCTGCTGCACAATATAGCTTTTAGGATGACAAGTTTAGAAAAGTTCCTTAAAAATGACAAGCATCTGAAACAGCGCAGTGCTGTCCCCTATTGGGAACCGTGCTATTAAAGCGAAACAAAAGTACATGCAGCCTCAAAACTAAAACTAAAGCAAAGCCCCTGAAGGCTGCTTACAGGATTGCCCTGTAGGGTGAAAGCAAAGGGAAGGCAGCTGTGAAGCAGCTGGTTTCAGGGAGTCATGCAAGGCGCTGCACAGTGCTAGAGACGTCAATACCCAAATGGTGAACCAATGAATGCACAGGGCAACGCTGGGCATACTCCAAATAGGTGGCCAACAACTGCGCTGCTTCCAAACTACCTGCAAAGAGCAAGTATTCTTTTGCAAAGGCATTTTTGAATGCAAAAGTGAACCTGCACAGCAAGTTATCTTCATTACTGGACAATTTCAAAGAGCGCTTCCTAACAGAAAGCCCATTGATTGATCAGATTTCCAATCAGATCCCCCTTCATAGGCAACTGAACACACCTTTAGCACACAGAACAAACCTCTACCAAATCCCAGCTGCCTTCACCTGCTTCTTATGTCAGCAAGCCTATTTAAGTATGAAGACAAGCAGATCAAGCAGGCTGCAGTATCACCTCTTATTTACTTAATACTGCTTTTTACTTACACCATAACCCAGCAGAAGCAAAGCAAGTACAAGATGATAAACATTTCATGCCCGTAACCACCACCTTCTGAAGCCAAGATATTTATGAGGCAGTCAGAGCTCTCATTTGTTGTCAAGAGCTGCAAGCCTTCCCTGCCTCTCAGGGCTATATTCAATCAGCAGCACATTCGCTGAGCAGGAACTTCAGAAAGGCTGGCTCTTTTTTATTATGATTATTTATTGAGGGGACTTGACAGGGTAGGGGGATCTTTCCTTTTGGTTATAGTTCAGTGCCAGAGGGAGCAGACGGTGGAGTGTAATAAGTTTACAGGATCTGCCACCGTTTTAATGGCACAGAATGACTACTTCAGGTAACTGAGGGATAATGTGTCACCAGCTATGTGTGTCGTCCATCCTCATCCTTTGCAACAGCTGAGAAGGCTGCAACTGAACATCTACAGTTCAGCTGGGGGAGCCCAACTCCCCCTTTCCGCAGACAGGTTTGATATAACGGCACCCAGTCCTTGGCTTAGCAAACCAATATACAACACGTGTTTACCAGTAATCATTGGCCCATCTTGACAAAAGCCTGCTTTGAATAACATTTTTCTTCCTGCTGATTTTTACAGTCATGACAGATGTGCTTAGGTTTGTTTTCACATTTTAGCAATTGCAAGGCTGTCCATCCTCAGCAGATGGACAGGAGAAACGCAGGGCCCTTTATGGTGCATGTTATTATTTCAGCAGGTAGGTCACGCACACTGGTAGCTCTTTACTGTACGTACATCTGTCATCCCTGGGATGCCTAAGCCATTAACTGTCACATTCCCGGTGGACAAACACTTGCGCAACAAATAAATGGGAGGTACTAACTCAGTGGCAGCAGACAGTTGCTGAGAAGAGAGGAAGGAGAAAGAACCAGCCCTATCACTGAGAGGTGGTCCCTTTTATACCTCTATACTCTTTATATTAGATAGAATGCGCAACAGCAGAATTACAGTTTTAAGAAAGATAACGCTGTTACTAACCACAGGGCATCTCTTCCAGAGATACTGCCAAAGGCTTTAATTTTGTCACCTTTCAAGAAGGGGGAAAATTATTACTCCAAGAAGAGATAGATACACTTCACTGAATGGAAACAGGAAAATTAAAACCGTTGTAGGTGCAATAGGACATATTGCTGCTTTGGGAAAAAAAATAACTGCATTTGGAGTGAACGACAGATTAAATAAAACATAATAATTAAATAACACAAAAATGAAAACTCAGAGGGCTACTCGTTTAAGTTGTGTTACCTTGCAAGCCTGTGCCAAGATATCTTAGTAGAGCTGTGTTTACCAAACTGACTGATAAAAAAAGACACAGCATGTCCACTAATATTGTCAAAGTTTACTTAAAACGTTTACGAAATGAGCAATGTCTGGGTTCCTTGATTCCTAACTGAGTTTCACTTCCAGCTCCGGGCTTGTGAGCTTCATAATCCCTGCCCTGGGACACACAGTCCTTTAGCACCCTTGGTCAATACTGCTGTATTCTGCTGTAAAACGAGGGTTAATTTCTCTTCCAAGTAGCCCACTGGATAGCAATCAAAGGAAGCTGAATAAATACTGGGCTTAATCATTTGGGGTTCAAAACCAAACCAAGATATTCCTTCTTGATTGTACCACCAGAGGCAAAATTTTATTGAAACAGGATCTCAGGCCAAAGCAGCCCCATTCTAGATATTTATGTGGGGAAAAAAGACAGTCCACTTTGAGAAGACTCCAGCTAGATATGGGAATCACATAAGTAATGCATCAGTGCTTTTGAGGACCTCACATCTATGAGCTGATTCTTCAGGCAGGGGACGTTTCACAGATGTATCAACAGTCCAGCTTCCAATGAAATCATGAATACAGAGCCAATTCAGTATTTCACACATAGGACAATTTCCAGCATCTCTTCCCAAGCCCGTGCACCACACCCCCCATACACGACTGCCAGAATGGGCACATCACTCATGTCTGTCACAGCCTGGGCAAACATAAAAATGGCAGCAACCAAGCAAACAGCTCTGCAACTGGCAATGGGGGAGGACGGGACCAACGTGATAAAACAGCGGCCTGAGGAAAGCAAATGCTTCTGGAACCTGACTGGAACCAGCTTTGCCCTGGATGTCCCTTACCTCGCCATAGTCAATAACTGTCCTACAACCCATTTCCCTACAGCAGGACCGATGACTTGGGAATCCTGACTACCAGCTTGGTAGAGCCCTCCTGCCTAAAAACTCACAACGGAGGATTTTTAGGGGCACTGCCAACTTTGGGAGTGGAAGCTAGAGTAGGAGATGCGAGAAATGAGAGGCAGCAGGTGCCCAAAACCCAAGACAGCTGCTGGCAACAATTCTTGCACTCATGTCAGTATCTGAAGAGCTCTGCAGCACATATTCTAACATCTTGATGACCAGACTTCATCACTGAATGAGCAAAGAGTCATTTTCTCTTAAGGCAATAAGCCAGCTCTAAACTTTTCCATGATGATAAGAATTAAAGCATTTAAAGAATGTATCTAGACATTCAGTACCCACTCCAGACCCTTAAACGCTTCCAGTTTAGTGGAAAATTGAAGCAGTATCAATATTAAATGTAATGAGTCAGAGATGTAACCAACTGACAGGGGAGAGGAAGCAGGAAGAGACACTGAAGAGCAATCAGTTTTGAGAAAAAGCAGTGATGAAATTGCTTGACTCCAACATATACAGAGCATACACAATTCTATAAACATGAAGATAGGAAGCAGCAGAAAAACCCTCTGCCCTTTTATGATTCAGGGACAACTGCACTTCTAATTCTTCCAGCATTGCTGCAAATAGGTTTGCAATACTGACAGTTGATAGTTTTCATTTAAAACAAAATAAAGAGAAACCTATTTTATAAAATCCAAAGTAAACCATCTGCTTTCATTGCCTGCTTTAATACTTCAGCCCATTCCTACATTCTCCCTTTCCCATCACCACTTCTATACACGCATACATACAGAGTTTTCATTTTGTAGGCTGCCAACAGACAAAGCATTCAATGGCTATAGAAATCTTGCAGAGTGTAAACTTTCTAGAGATGTATGCTCAAGATGCTTATTTCTGATAGCAGGCGAGTCAACAACCCCCTCCAAATTTTTACCTCCTCACTCAAATGCCTTCTGTTAGACAAAGGAATCTCCAAGTCCCTGACAATTTAACCCCCTCGAAACAAATCTCAAGACAGCGCAGCATGAAATTCTATATTAATTATGACTTTCTATCCCAGACCATCTTTCAGACCCCACTGAATCAATGAGGTATTTTCTCATAAAGCTAGACTCAAAGGCCACTAAATTCTCCTTGGATTATTTCTAGCTCCTAATCATTAATACAGATTCCCATTATGCTAGCCTAAGGGTGGCATATGGCTTTCTAGGGATAGGACAGACGGGGGGAAAATAATAGTTACGCATGCCTACATCCCAACCTCGTTTCTGTGCATGCATATGGGGACATCGCTTTCTCTTGCCAGATTCTTAAATACCAAATATATTAGCTTCCGAGTCAGACGCAGTACTTCAAACACAACCACTGTTTTGCAAAAAAATCAGGATGGCATGCATAATCAACCCACATGTCTCCAAGCAATAAAACGATGAACCATGTGAGTTCAGAAGGAATTCCCTTCCCACACTTGCTACCAGGCACTACATGCAATTTATTACCTGCCTCTGAACAAAACAGGTATTTATAGGCAGCAGCCAGTGGATACACGGTTTAGTACAGTACAGTGAATACAGAGTTCCTATCACCAGATTAGAAATCTACTTTCTTCTTATTTAAAAAAATAATTTATCTCAAATACTATACATTTTAAAAGAAATACAGTTGACTTTGGGGTCACTTTTAATACAGGCAAAGGCACGGTTGAGTAAGAAAATTCTTGAAAGCCTTCAGTCATGGTCATGCATTCCCTGTCTGTCTCTATGAATTCTTCTGCAGGTGGAAAGTCAGGTGCACTTTCAGACATCACAGTTTACACCTCTACCCACTCGGACAGTCTTGTAAATTTTCCTGTTCTCCCTGCTCTTTCATCCCAGACATACCAGGAGCACACTTCATGCAGCATCACAGGGTCAGGATCTTTATAGCAGCAGAATCCAACCTAGCAGTTTGCCAGAGTGCATGTGGGAGAGACATACAGCAATCAACATTTAACATAAACCAAGCTGATTCCAAAGCCTTACAGAATGGACCACAAGAAGCATAGTGGACTCAAATGAAAATAGATGCTGTGGGCTAGCACAAATGTACAATCAGGTTTGTTGTAAGGTGTTATCTATGGAATAAAATGGGGTTAAAAATACGCAGAAAGACACTAGAGGCTGCTCAGAAAGGAAAAAAACACAGAAGTGAGGAACTTGACCACAATCTCACTCATGTCTACGATCACTAAAGAAAGACAGGCAGTCAGCACTAAATTTCCCTACGACCAGTTCTGAAAATGCACCTTGGTCTTTGCCTGCAGCATTCCCTACATCTTAGGCCACAGTCGGCGTTATGAAAAGGCTGCCAATTAAGTTGTGGTTTGAGCTATAGACAAAATGTCCACTAGAGACTCAGATTCTTACTTCCAAAGCACCTGCAACCCACAGTGTGTTTTAGTAAGAGAATATACTGGTTCTCAAACACATGCACTTTTGGCTCCTCACAAGGCTGTCATCAGAGAAAATGCTGCAAGGTTGCATCTTCTAATGAAGTCCAAGTATATCATAATGAAATCATCTGCAAAAAGAAGAGTGTAGACTCAGCAACAATAGATTTCAGGCTACTGTAAAGATGCATTCTTTGTTTTTACATTGCAATCTCGAGGGCACAGTTGTATCAAAAGCACCTTGCAAATCTATGTCACTGCCAGCTATATTTTGATTTCCATTTGACAAGCCAATTTGCAAACACCGGTCTTCCGTTTTGTGCAAGCGCTTAACATTTATAAGAACTCCAAGAATCCAATGTTGATTCAATGCCCATTCCTGGGCAATGCAACACAGCACACTTGCTCAACGTAGATGGCTTGGAAAAGTCAGGGGGAGAGCATTCTCTCTTTCTGTGAAGGACCAGCACCCAGTAATCTCTCAGCAAGGATCACAAACCAAGTGTTGCTGCTGTCAAGAAGAGAGTAAAGACTAGGTGCAGCAGGAAGAGTTAAACAGTTTGAGGAATTTTCCTCAGCAAAAGAAAACAACATTTTGTTCTCACTGGAGCTCAAAAATGAAGCCACATGCTACGGAACTAGAAAAGTATTTACTCCTGGGCCTTTGATTAAAAGCAAGAGCTCAAAGTTTAGCTTTAAAATAGCATATGCTCTAAATATAGCAGTCAGATGAACTAAGATGAGCTAAGATTGATGCTTCACGAGTTTCCAAACTGAAAGGGTCAATCCAGCTCAGAATACCACAGAACCCTAAAGACAGATTGCTGTATTTATTATAGTAGATACTATTTACAAACATATCTCCACACTGCTCTCTAATTACAGTTGGGGCACAATCAATCATTTACTTTCTGTGAGCTCCTTTTGTACACTATAACTCCAAAGTAATTTTAAGAACATGTTCATTGACTTATTGATCAAGTAAGTTGACCAGTGCAGAAGACTAGAAATAACCAGACAGGCAAGTGATCCAATAAATATTCCTGGAGACTAGTCACTATCTGCACTGAGAGTCAGGGAAAAAAGAAACCCTTGAAGGCAGGTTCTGGGTTTTTTTAGAATCTATAGTAGCAGCTGGCCCTAAAACTTCATTCCTTATGCAGGCCTGCTTGGTCAAGTGCACTCCCCAAACAAATGTTTGAGGCAACTCTGTACAATCCAGTATCAGCTACCAAACTCAGCAGAAGCAATTGGCCAAAGTTCACTTCCTATAACCAGAAACAATACAAGAAGAAAGAGGAAAAGGGGGATGTTATACAAGAGTTTGAGGCAGGAGCAGGACACTTGTATTTGACCAAGGCCATGGGGCAGAAGAAACACAGGTGGAGATCATCATCCACAGGCTTGGGACAGTCCTCTGATGATTCTGTGTTGGAATTTCACTGCAGCTTTCACCAAGTTCCAACGGAAAGGCATAGATTATGCCTCTGGCCAGCACTGAAAACCATAAACCTCATCAATCAAATATTCACTGAGATGGCTTATTTTTTTCCTGTGGATTTAATTGTGATTTAATGAGGTTTTCAATGAAACACGTTGGCAGCTTATCATAAAATGAAGCTGAACATAACTTGTACTCCTTTTACAGTGTCCGCTTGGTTGCGTGAAGAACTGTCATCCAACTCAAGCAAGAGGCAAATTAGGATTCAACTCTGTTGCACAGGAATGGTTTCCTAAGAGACAGAGGAAAAGTACACTAACAAAGCAGGAGGACAAGGAAAAACCTTGTGTTACTATTATTTGTACAATATTTCAGTTAGCATTTGGCAGTGTGGTTTGGGGGAGTTTACATTTATCCCCACCACAACAAAGCAATTAAATATCAAGAGATGCCAACAGCTTTTTCCACAAGCATAAAATTAGAGCAGGAAAAAACATACAGGTGCAGACAAAATAAATTAGCAAGATCAAATTCACAATCTGTCATAACCTCTAAGCATTTTTGAGAATAAATGCCATACTTATCAAAACAACTTTTAAAATAAAAACCCTTAAAAGCTTATCTCATACAGATATATATACATGTAAAATCAAAAGAAAAAGCCACTCGAAGAAGCCAACACACCGATGCTCCCTTTTCCATTTAGTTGTTGGTAATACACCCACAGAGACCTGAAAACATTTTAAAGGCTCAAGCTTCCTTCTCATTAGTATCACTATCATGTTGTTCTGAACTGTGGTCATATAACCTTTTGCACCTTTTCACTCTATTGAATCAATCTCCCCTGGCAACTTTTGGTGTGGCACTCTGCTCCCCCTGCCTCCAGCTCTTCTTCCCTCACTAATTCTGTGTTCAGAACTGTGAAGCACAAAATTAGATGTTTCAAATTAAGCAAGGAGAGAGAATGAGAGAACCTTATTAAATCAACATTAGCATCAGAGTGTCTTTAAAAGAGAAACTCAATTGCAAAATATTACTCGTCTCTGTAAAGCTCTTTAGAGACAGGCAGCAGCTGAAGCCGTCTCCTTCTGCCCCCATCTTCCTCTTCACACCGGTCACAGTGCTCAAGCAATAAAAGCAGGATCCATTTCAAACCAAAGCCCCAGAGGAAGCAGAGCTTACCTTTGAATTGCCAAGTAAAAAGGATGAGGTCTATTAACATGATGTTGGGGGAAACACACACAAAACCCACATATTAACACAGAAAAACAGACACCTTTCTCCTCCCGAGCTGTCCACAACACTGATTGTTCTCTCAAGTCACATTACAAATTACAGTCAACTCTTTACTTCCTACAACAAGGCAAAGAGCCATTTCACGTTTTAGTTTCCATTCTCAGTCCCCAGCAACCAAAAGTATTGACGTGACGGTGATTATCAGCATATTCTGTTCCAGAACACCTTAACTTTCTGAATGGGAACCTCCAGTTCCTGGCCTGATATCCTGGAATTCCTTCTCAAGGTAAATCACTGGAGTATCATGCCATTCCCCCTTGCTAGATAATCAGACCTGTTTTTAAAGCCAGAGATCACCTGTGAGCCCGAATGATCTTTAAACATGACCTTCCCTTGGCACTTCTTGAGTAAGAGCTGATATTTGTACCTTGTGTCAACAAAAGAAATGTACACACCTTACACCGCTGTGCGGCTGGCTACGTACTTGTCTGCTGGGCTTCCACCTAAAACAAGGAGTGTCTCGGCAGCATCCTGGAAGAAGATCTTGTAATGTGTACTGTTAAGAAGTCATATGAAAACAAATCCTACTATAACAAGTCAAGTACAAAGAAAAAAAAAATCTGCTTCAAAACTATTTCAATTAATCAAAAATCAATATTTACAGTACCCATTCAGCAATGCAATATTATCCTAAGAACAAGCGATATGAAACCAAAGATGAATTCCTGATGACAAAACAAATCTTTCAAAGCATTTTGGGGCATAATACTCCAACAGAAATGGAGGCTGAAGCTTTTGATCACTCTAGTCCTACCATGGAGTGGAAGCTTCTATATCAGCCAGGCACTACTGAACACACTGCATTTTGCAGCCAGGTCTCTAAGTGCAGACTCTCCGTCCCAATAAACAGGCACTTTCAGAAGTCAGGGGCGTTGGCAGTCCTGATACCTCTTCAGAGCTGTAATAAGTGTGGCCACTTTCTTGTCTGACAGGCATGCTTAGATGCCATTAACTAAGCACTGGACAAAGTAGTTCCTACAGAGTTAAGACAAAGTGCACCAAGAAAACAGGAAGAAGGAGGAGGAAGATAAAAATAACACCCACAAGAACTAGAGACAAGAAGCTAACTTGGTTGTTAAAGGGCTGTCTATTCAGTATCCTCGTTTCACAAAATGAAATGCTTCATTTTCACCTCAAAGGGTAACAGTAGCAATACAAACTGCTTGGAGCCTTCTGAAATGAAAGAGTCTGATGAAAAGAAGCAATTTAAAATTCAATTATAAAAGCTGAAAAATGGGGAAAACAGAAGAGTCGGAATGAAGCACTGACCCTGCAGTCTTAGGACTGCCCTTGATGTCTTTTCAGGCCAGTAAGAACTTGTTACCAAAATATACTTAACTGTCTGCTACCTGTGCTTTTCTTCCAGAAAATGACAACAGTAAAAAAAAAAAAAAAAAATCAAAAACTTTTTTCCACTATTCTCTGCTGCAGCCTATTTTTTTCTAGCATTTTCCTAGCAGTGTGACACAGCACTAGAAGTGGCCTCCTGTTGCCTTCAAGTTGCATCCCTTGCTTTTACAGAGATTATCAAATAGCATCTTTAATTCAGTGGGACAGTAACTATAATGATGGATGTCTAAACAGAAGGATAATAACAGGGGCTTATGACACTATGCACTAAACAATGATCAAAATTAATAAACCGATATTCCTAAACATGAACACATTAGTTCATGGGATGGGATACAATTCTCCTGCAAGGTCCTCTTCTCTTATGTGCAAAACACCAAGAATCTCAAAATGGAGAAGCATCACTTCAGCATGAAAAAAGGCACTAATTTCGAGTGTTTACCAGGTAATAGTCTGTTTTTCCACAAATACAAAGTAATTAGTTCACATTCCCAACGCTTTCAGCTCTTTAGTGGCCCCATTCTGAAAATTTTTCAGGGAATGGTTAACTTTTTCAGCCACATAAAACGTACAGCTAAAAGAAGAACAAACAGAAGAGACAATTTTTGTGGAGCTTCAACCATCTAATTCTGTTTCTTACAAATCATTTGTCAGTTTGATAACTCGGCATATACCAACCCCACAAGCAAAGAATGAAGCACGCAGATACTTAAAGTCACTCACAACTAAAAGCTCGGAAAAGCTTTAAAAGAAACGCAAAGTTAAAAACTTGAAAAGCGTCAAGAATGAAACAACTGGAGGGTTCTGAGGGGTTTTATTTTTGCTTTCTAAAAACACTCCACACTATTCACCTTCAAAGATCTCAGTGAATATCAACACATCATGACAACACTTCTTGAGATAACTACTATTCCATAAAAACTAAAGCACAAGCAAGAAGCAATAATTTGTCTTGATACATGCAGAAAATACAAGACAGGATCATGACTGATAACAGACCCAAACTGCAGGAGAAACCAAGATTTTCATCACTCATGCATTTGCGCAGATTGCTGAAAAGAAAGCAGTCACAATGTACTGATGCTCGCCTGTTAATATCCTTCCAAGATGGCACAATCAGAAAATTATCTCAAAAGATCTAAGTATAATGGAATGAAAGGTTACACACATTTGAGATGAAGGGAAAGAGCTGGAGCAGCAAAAAAGCAATCCCTATTTCATTCTTAAGTCTCTAAGGGACTCAGGAAGCAGCAGTGAACGGTGGAAAGCCATCCACCAAATCCAGGTAACTAATATTGCTTGCAGTGATTAAATCACTCTAGGTGCCAACCTGCCACCTACTACTGTCACCGTGGAAAATTCACTGTAAGCACCGAGAGGATTCAGAAGAAAGGTACAGAAACACTGAAAAAGAACAGGCAAGACAGACAGAAAACAATGCAGATTCACAGCAGCCTTTGCTTTCAGTATTATCTACTGGCTGCAGTGCTTAGCCCATTTCTCAGACATTAGTAAAATGGACCCGTCTCATCATTGTTCCATTTTTCAAGCAGCAAATCAGGAATTAATATTCACGGGTTCTATGACTGACATAATTGCAATTTGAAAAGGGTGATTAATCATCAGCCACACTGGTGGCTGACTTGCCAGGGCTGGGATCCTTTCTCTCCACACCTGCCAACAAACTCCAAGGCAAAAGCATCACATGTGCACACAGAGGCAGGAAGGGCCATTCTCCCTCTTACCCCAACCCCAAGCTTCATGGAGTATGCTATGGGTTTTTGTGTGGAGATCATTCACCCACCCCAGCAGCTCCCCCATGATGCCTCACCTCCCTCACCATACCGTATCTCACTCATGTCAACCAAAAGAATTGAGGCAGAGCTTTATCCTTGTCTCCCCATTTTGCTTTGTACCCTCGCATGAACTAGTTTTTTATTATTTTTTTTTTTAAGAGTGACATTTCATCCAATTTCTACTTGGAAAGTATATTAAAAAAGGTGAGAATACAGCTCTAGAGAGCATCCACAGTCAGATGCAAAAGGTATTTTAACCAACAGTATTTCGAGAAGAGAGAGTTGGAAATTTGTCAGTGGTATTCAAGTTCCCAGAAAGAAGGTTCCGAGACTAAATTAACTGCATGGTGAGTATATAACCTCCTGTAGGAAGCACAATTCTTAATATAACATCCTTTCCCGAGAGAAAGCAAGCCATCAAACTGGCCACCACGTTATGCCAGTCTGCTTATCTGGAAAGTAAATACAACACTATGGTGATGATTACCAAAGAAAATAAGCATGAGATTGATAGAAAGATTTAGAGCTCAGCAAGCTGTGAGGTCTTCAAGTGACACACTTAAGATGATGTCCTTGAGCCAAAGAAAATATACAACGTACTTCTGGGCCAAAGAAATCCTGCTCAAACAGGTGCCACTGCTCCTAGCCAAGTGCAGCAGATATGTAGGGACTGAGGGAGGACGCGTGTTGTAACACAAGCTGTACAGTCCTCCCTTCCTCATTCCTGCCAGTCAGCAACCAGAAATTGCCTTCATGATAACAATACAGGAGAAGAATTCAATGCTTTTGTACATGAAAGAGAGTCATTTCAATCCTAAGCATTAAGTAAGGATGGAAGCTGGAACACAATTAAGTATTGCACATCTTGGTCAGAGTTCCAAACAAAGGTAGCTGGCAGAATGTCTCTGCCAGCAGGAAACACCAATAAATGGCCTCATTTCCATCTATTGTAAAATAATAAACAGACTTTACCTCTCCATACTGTCCTCATTTCTACCAAGCTCCACTCAAGATTTGCTATCTTTTTGACACATGCTCCAGGTGTTCTTCACCCAGAAACCTCAGTGCATCATTGCAAGTTAAATGATCTGTCTACAACGCACTTGTTTAGTTCCACAAAGCTGAGAGAAGCGCAATTATGAACCCCCTCCAGCTTCTTCTTCATTCAGGTTCTGCAAGGTTTTAGTAATCTGTTAAACAATATTTCTCTCCCAAACAGACCTTTGCCTTTCAAGGACACAAGTATCGTATTGCCCATTTGCCCACTGTTTGGAAAGGGCTGACCTTGTCCTCCACTAACAAAATCACTCCTTAACAGACAACAGTGTTGTTAAGAAATAGCAGGTATTTCACTTGAGAGTGTAACTTCTCCCAGCCCAGGAGTAAATACCAGTAACTCAGCTGCATTTCCTCATAATGACTGGCTGGATCAAAGACTTTTACTGGGCTCTTCTGCACTTGGAGAGGGTGTTTAGTGAAAAAAGAGCTGCAAACAAAGCTAGGGGGGTGAAGAACAAAAAAAGGAGGGGGAAGATAAATACAAAGACTCTTTCTTAAACACAATCAGGGCTCCTGGGCTGCTGCCCAGGATCACGGATGCTTCATTTCTCAAATTTCTTCAGAAGAAAAACAAATACTTGCGCTTCCAAATTCTCCTAACACCTGTAAGCTTAATGCCTCAAATCAGCACTTGCTCACATCTTTATCTTCAAGCCCGTATTATGAAATTTTGATAAGCTTTTTGCTTCCCAACGTCTCTCACTTCACATCGATAAGAGCCTCTAATAGAAGATGGAGACCAAAATCCCTGCCTCTTCTTCTACCTTCATTTAGCAATCAGCAACTGCCTAAGTATTGTGAGACCCAAAGCACTGCCGTGTATTACACACTTATCTCTGCAAAACCACCCTGCACAAGTGACAACTTCCAGGCAGAGGGGAGGGGGAATTGTGCAGCTTTGTGATAATTAAAACATAAACGAGTGTCACTGCTGCAGATAATTATGCATTAGCAGTGAAATTACTTAATGGAATGAAATAAACTAAGCCAAATGTTTTGTTTTAAAAGGAATTTAGGGTCTGCAAAAGGTGCCCAACTGACAGCCCAAGGGAGCAAGAATGACAATTCTCCATCGTGCAGAAAAATGATACAACGCTGCAGTGGCCTGGCAGGCTTCCTTCCACCTTCCACCCAGGCAAGGGAGAAGCAGAGGAGAAGCTAAGGAGAATTTCAGCCTCCTGGTCATTCAGGCTCTATGTGATGAACAGCCACACATGGGCCAGTCAGTCACCAAACAGAGAAGTGCAGCTGCTTGGGATTGCTTCCTAAATAAAAATACCAGCTCTCATGGAACAGATTTTCCATAGCCCACCCCTACAAATAAATCCCATTTTTGATCATTGTCAGTACAGGCAAGACTCCTACCAACAACAGAAACAACAGGATAAGCAGGAACATGGCCCCAGACAAAGCCACCTCCTCCCACCAAAGCCACAAGGTCTTCCCAGTCTTCTCCTTTTGCCTCCACAATTGTGCACCTACACACACTCCCACCACTGCTCTCGTCTAGCTGGCTCTCAACAGCGTCCTCCTGCTTGTTAAAACAAGGACTCTCAAGGTCAGTCAGAATTTATAAGGCAGCCATTTCATCTTCCGTGCTGCTCTGGCTACATTCCTTCCTAAAAGCTGCTGAACATTGGAGATTCTGCTGGGTCTGAAAGCCCTGCCAACACCAGGGCCAATTAGGAGTTTCAGGATGATGCATATTAAAGTTATTAGTAGAGGCAGTTATGCAGCCAGGATAAATCTTAACTGAACCTTTAAGTGGGTTTTATAACTCTCGTTTCTCCTTCTTGAAAACAGATGAAAAGATACAAATCTCCTCCCTAAAAACCTGCAGGGATTCCAACCAACCACCAATTTCTCCCTCAAGGGAAGATTCTACCCTCAAAGCAACAATTCCTTTGGTTTAGGGCCAGCTAGATCACCTTTACCTTTTAAACTCCAAATCACTTGAATTTAAGAGCATCGGTAAAAACCGACCAGAGATATTGCATATACACCTAAAACTTCTGTTGAAAGAAACTTCACTGGTTTTCCAGTACAGGCCTTCTTACAGTCTACTAGCCTGACTGCAAATAGTCAGAGGAAAAGGGACACAGATACTATAGCAAACCTTTATAGACCAGCACTTGTAGGTGGTATCTAATTAGAAGGCTAGAATGTGGGTCAAAGCAGTGAATCTTAAAGATGATCTGAGGAACAGCGGCACCAACATCAGTTTTCATTGACAGCATGAGATGTCATTAGGAGAGCATCTGCCACTCTCCTTCCACCACTCCTAAAACCAAATTTGCCCTCAGCAGCAACCACCCCTCCTAGAAGTACTATCAGAAAAAAACAACTAGGTAGCTGAAGACCAAAGAGAAATACACGGCTCCTGAGAATGTACCACATCATGTGTCTGGAAACCTGTACACTGTCTTCACAACCACCTTGTCCTCCTCCTGCAGCCTGAATACACAGCAACTTTGCAAGCTCCTGGTTCCATACATTTAAGCATGAAAGCCAGCCCCGGAGCACATGGTGAGAAAACGAAAGATAGAAGCAAGCTGACTCAATATACATCTCCAATTTGTAAATTACATCAGTACATAGTGGCCTCATCTCCAAATGATGTATTTCTATAGAAAACAATGAACTTCAAAACTGTAAACTCATCCTGAAAAATACGGTAACTCCTGGAGAAGCTGGAGTCAGAGTGAAAACAAATAAGCAAAAAACTAGAGACATTTCATTGGTATGTAAGCAATTTGAGGGCTCAGCAGTTCCCAGTTCACCCCTGGAAAGGAGTCTTCATGGGTGTCCCTTCACTGCCACCTTCAGGAAAAAGAATCTGCTGTTTTTAAAGCAATCTCGACACAGCAGGAAATAAGTATGAACTCCGTGAAGGCATCATCACTAGCATGCAACAGAGATGCACATTAAACATCTACAGTTCCAAAATAAGGGTACTACAGCTAGAATCACACCTTAAAGGGCTGAGTAGGATGGTACAGAGTCTGTAAGATATGCTGTTCATGGATGGTTTACTAGACTCTATTTGGATCATCACATTTTTAAGGCTCACTTGAAAAGCCAACAAACCTCCTTCCTTAAAAATAACTTTTTAAAAAGAAGCAAATCAAAACTGTTTCACTAATAAAAGCGGAAAGTGTTGTAAGAATTCAGAGTAGGTAACGAAATGAAAAAAAAAAATAACGCACGGGTTAAAAATAGAGATTCTAATATAATTTATTTATTTGCACACACGCACGCACAAGCTGCACCTTAAGTCTCTGGACAGTAAATTGACTTATCAGTAGATGACATGAATTATCAAGCAGGAAACTTAGTTCCAAATCAGCCTGCATCATCGGTCTTAAAATAGGCAAATGACTTGCTCAACTGTACAGTGAAGCCTAACCAAGCTCAACAGCAACATCTGCTGGCCAGTGAGCAACAGTATGAAATTAGTCCAGTTACTTGGAATTTTATTATTCATTCTTACAAAGATACAGATTTTTACCGCACATTAAGAATGCCCAATAAGAGATATTTCTTCTGCAGAAAGGAGATGTAACTTCTAAACCTGTGTGCCTATGCTTGCATGTGCACGTAGTCAAAAAAATCTGTCACCTACCGTTACCTGCCCACCAACACACTTGACAGAGAAGTAGTGAAATTAAGAGGGGTTAGAATTCATGTTACTGAGACTGTGCTGGAGAAAATCTCTTCTGTTTAGCCGCTTCA